>NC_084822.1:39949173-42492568 GCF_958449725.1 Rosa rugosa | reverse complement strand
TGGCGGAACTAAAAAGTTGTCATTAGAGGGGCCAAACGAATTAACAATTACAAAGTTTTTTCATCTGTGATGTTTTATATTAGAAAATAAATTGATTAATCATAACTCTTAGAACAAAAAAGGAAATTAACTAAAAAATGGGAGTAAAGTGATATGTTTTAAAAATATTTAATGCCATTGATTTTGAAATTCTAAATATTATGGTTTCTAACCTCATTTAATTACAATTTATTTAAGAAAAAAATTAAATTAGATAGTTTCTAACTTTATTCTCTTATTAAACTGGGAGGCCATGTATAGAAATTTGTTGTGTTTATCTAACTATTTATTCGTAAATAGAATAATATAAGGAAAAAATGACTATTTTTTTCTTCTTCTAATATAATAGGGATGTGTATTAAGTGATTAGGAGTGTGTATTTAAAATTTCTTTTATATATATATATATATATATATATATATATATATATATATATATGCTTAAAAAAAAGATAGTAAAAGAAAAAAGACGCATAATTGCAATTTGTAGAAGACGACGTTGAGGCCAATGAAATCAAATCCGTGACTCCATGAGGCCTCAAAATTTCTTCTTTTTCTTTTGTATTTGTAAGTTAAACACCCCAAGCTTTCCTCTTTCTCCATCACTTTGGGATTAGAAAAGAAGCTAACCAAAAGTTTTGCTCTCACTTTCACTAATATGGGCAAAAATGAAACATTGGCTGCTGAAACATGAATTTTTAATTCCCCTCTGATTCTATCAAAGACAAACGGTAACATTTCTTCCTTTTATGTCTATTTAAGCCATTGACAGACTCTCATAGTCGCATAGAAGCAATCTTTTTCTTCCTCTTACTCAATTCTGAATTTCACCATTTGTTCTAATTTTGTAATCATAATTCAGATAGTTGATAAAATTTTAACAAACCGTCAAGGTCTGAAGTCCAAAATTTTGTGGTTAGAAAATCAAGTTCTAATGTTCTTTATTGGCATTGTTACTTTTTATTTTGTTTATATAATCTACTATGTTTTAGTTTGAACTTTGCTTTGCTGACATTTTTTTTTTCAATGGACAAAATTATTAGGAATGTCTCTCTAAATTTTGTCTTAGGCCTCACTTTGTCACGGGACGGCCCTGGTTTTAGATACTTTTAATTGAATCGGGAATATATTCTGCCAGCTCCAACCTTGATTAATAAAATCTCAGGTAAATTTATATATTGGACTAAAAAATAATTTAGCAATTGGTATGGTGAAAAAGCTCAAACCCTAATAAATTCTTAGATAAAGAGATTAACATTTTTTTTTTTTTTGAGAAAGAAAAGACATTTTATTTCAGAATAACATCATTACATAAAACAAGAATGATTGGTGGTGGACATAAGTTCCCCACTCTCCTCGCTAAGACCAACCTCAGTTACGGGTCCGTCATCCACGACGACATCCATGAGCCAAACGGGCCCAACCCCTAACCAAACTAACCGCCCCTCAACTCGAGCTACATCATAAGACCACTTTCGAGAGTCACGATAAATCTCTGCAACCAACATTACAACTAGTCACTTCCCCTTCATCAACACAGTGTCCCAAACTAACCAGACCACGTGCAAGAGCAAGTCACTACCACATTGACAACAAGAAAACACCGAGAGTAAAGCATGAAGTCCCCGAAAATAACGTCATATCAACGATACTTGATCCATACTAACCCAGGAGACAAAGTACATCCTCACAGCCAACCTTAAGAAGAAAGATACTCCCTTCAACACCATGACCTAAAACTGCCAGACCATGTGCAGGAGCTTCTCCCCATTATTTTGACCACAAAAAGGTAAATTGAATTCCTGGGAATAACACTACACACCCACCATACCAAGACTCCAAAACCCTAGCTCCAAAGAGTAAAGACTTATTAGACTAAGCCAAAAACCTAAACCAAAAACTAACTTAATTAGCATTAAAAAACAAAGAAAAACCACTAGAATCCACAGAACTGCAGAGGTGAACCACCGCCGAACTACCAGGATCAGTCACTGCCAGATTGGCACCGGTATCAATAACCACAGTGCTCCTCTTCCTTGTCATCAGGTGACCGACCGGCAGGCCACCACCGCAGGCCCATGTCTTCGAGCTCCACAAGCCGAAAGTGCCTGAACCATACAACAAACCACACCAACTCTATCACCAATAAATCGATGAAAGAATCACCGTGCCTTGCCTCCACCATGCCCACCAGCTTGAAAGCCCATATCCACCACAACTGCCGCCTCCATCTAGCTACCCACCGTAGAGTAGAAGTCAGCACCATACGATCCATGGCATGTTGTCGCCATGATCTGGCCTCTGACCACTTTCTCCACGCCGACCGCCACCCGTCCATCTTCCACACCGATGACACCGGCCACCTAAGAGAAGCGAAGAAGCGTACCTAGCCTTGACCAGCAAAACGGAGAACAAAGTAGGACCCCAAAGATCCCAAGATCCCGTCCGGCAACACCCGCAACTCGTCGATGAGGCAGGGAGCCATGGCTGATGCGGGGGTGCTGCCGGACCGGCTGAAAATTTTCGTTAACTCTCTCCAAAACCTAGTTCTCTCCTGACAGATCAAGATTTGGGGAAAAAACAGACCCTTTTGGTTTCTTACAACTAGGTTTTGATATAATCTCAAAGGGTTTTTTAGATAAAGAGATTACTCTATATTCTCGCACGTCGGAAATATTACTCTATAGTCTCGCACGTCGGCCTCTCGTATGTGATGGGATTTATAGCAACAACATCACAAGTGATGAAGCCGCCTATGTCAGTGGAGAAGACATGAATCGTCACTTTGAGTGGCATAAAAAATCATGGCTTGTCAGAAAATTAAAGTTGTCCAATATATGACACACTATGGTATATTAGAAAATTTGTTGACTATATGATACAATAAGCGTGTTCAATGAGTTTTCTGAGTTGCGTGACTGCGTCCAAAGGACAAGGCAAGCGTTTACTCTAATAACCCAAAAGTCTGCGGGCTCTTAGAGCAAGTTTACATGTTGGGTCACTGGGTTAGACATCGTTCATTGTTTTTTTTTATGCTTGTTTCCACTCATTGGGTCTGGATCACTAGATCAGTTTCTAAACTAACCTGGGTCACTCTTGGTCAGTTTTCTAACCTACAAACTGACCAAGTGACCCAGACCCAACGGGTGGAAACAACATAAAAAAACAATGAACAATATCTTATCAGTGACCCAATGATTGAGTTACCTTGACTCAATGACCCAACGGGTGAACTTACTCTTAACTAGCATTAGAAATAAGGATAGGTGGATGTTCATCTTTAACTATTTCGGTTCTAAATACTGTGATGATGATGTAAAATAATGTACGTTTGTGGTTTTAAATACTTTCAATTGAATCAAGACTCTATTCGGTAGCTAGCTCAAATCCTAATGGTGAACTTATATTTTCCCAACACGAAATATAACTCCACATTTTCATGCATGCCCTCATATGTAGCGGGAAGTGGACAACTTGTACCAGTGATATGAAGCAAATGTAGCCATGAACCTTCACAAATGTGAGGTAACTCGCTCAGATAAGATAATAACATTGGGATATCAAACCTAAAATAATTGGTGAATATTTTATATATAAACTCCTAGGAATTGTAAACTTATACTTCTCAAAGCAATTCCTTCTCATAATATAAATTTTGGAGCATCTTACTGTATCTTTTTTTTTGGTGAATACATCTTACTGTATCTTAATAACGATCAACGATGAGTAAAATATTTTCTCTTGAAAAGGAAAAAGAAAAACCCTCACCGAAGGCTCAAATAATATGCAGAAAGCTTTGTACTGATCCGGTCAACAGTGGATTGGTTATCGTTATCAGTATTCAAAAACTTTGTACTGCAGATTACCGCATTCACGTTTTGTGGGAGAAAAAAAAAAAAACAATTATATTGCACAGGCCACATGGCCGCATGTTACTGTTTGGAAGCACGTGTTTATTAATATTAATTTAGCCAAAAAGATGGACGCTTAATTTGGCTTATGTTTTGGCTAGTTTAAAGAACTTGTTTGTCATTGGCCAGAAGAAAATAAAAAAATAACTTGTTTGTCAGTGTTAGAAGCTGGATTCCGGATTTGGTGACAAAAGTAATTTCTAAGAAGATAAT
This sequence comes from Rosa rugosa, assembly GCF_958449725.1. Classification (NCBI taxonomy): domain Eukaryota; kingdom Viridiplantae; phylum Streptophyta; class Magnoliopsida; order Rosales; family Rosaceae; genus Rosa; species Rosa rugosa. The sequence continues at coordinate 42,488,406 of NC_084822.1, read as the reverse complement.
TTCAGAAAATTACTAAACCAATTTTCGCGCATGCTTTTTTTCATTTGTTATGCAGTGCATATTATAGTTATATGCCCCACGTTCTTTGTCTGCTCATTAATTCATTAGTTTCCCGAGGTCAGCAAATTGACTCAGAGTGATCCAGGTTAGTTTCTAAATTGATCGACTCAGTGACCTAGATCCAGTAAGTGGAAACAAACATAAAACACTACCAGAAAAATGGTCTTTTACGGCCCGCAAAGAGCGCCGTAAAAGACATTTTACGGCACACAAAAATGCGCCGTAAATGGACATGCCGTAAAAGACAAAACTCTTTTACGGCGTTTTTCCGAAATGCCGTAAAAGACCTCACCAGAACGCCGTGAAAGACATAAAAGAGCGCCGTGAAAGAGTTTTAGAAATTCTTAATTTCGATTTTCAAATACAAAGAGCGCCGTAAATGACCAAATATGTGCGCCGTAATTGATATCAAAAGTATGCCGTGATTGATCTCAAAAGCATGCCGTGAAAGACAACAATGAACGCCGTAAAAGGGTTTAGAGATTTTTTATTTCATTTTGAAATAACAAAGCACGCCGTAATTGATGTTAGAAGCACGCCGTAATTGTAATTTGAGGCACGCCGTAAATGTGGTTGTAGGATATATTTACAGCATGTAATATTTGCACCGATTTTTTTTTCCTGTAAATTTTGTGATACCATTTCAAAATCTATATAAATCTATCAAAATCTATATAAATCTATACAATTTATTGAGATGAAAAGCGAGATAACAAACTGCAATATCACATTACAAAATGTGAATTAATATGCCAACAACAATATTGTATAAAAACAACTTAATTAAACCAACAATTTATCATTACCGTCCTAAAATGTAAAACATTCTAGATTAACAAAGAGCATCCTAGATCAAAATCTTGAATCACTATAGCAATAGCATTGAAGACCCTTCCAAAGACGAACAACCAGAAGTTCATCATCACTGGATAGCTGGCTTTTCAACCCCATGATTGACAATGCTCTGAAATAAAAAAGCAGACGAATTAGTAAAAATAAATTGGAAGCAAATAACCTCCAGGAAATAACATACTCTAAGCATTAATCAACATGTACTTTAAAATCCATGTAAATACTCTAAGCATTAATCAACATGTACTTTGAAATCTGCAGGAGAGCAAAAAATCACCCTCAAAAGAACCAACAAGCAACTCAACAGAAGTTTAACGGCAGCAACTAAATAACAGAAATAAAAAAGTTGACATCAGCTACACAAGGCAGATTCCAAACATTCAAGACATGAAAGGTTCTTTTTTTTCGTTCATAAAGTGACACGGGGGGAAAATCCTATGCACCGAATGCCTCACATAGCCGGCGGGCCTTGTCACAATGGTGATGCAAGACCTATACCAGATGTAAAAAAGATGAGTAAAAAATAGACATCCATTGGAAAAAAGAAGACTGTATTCAGTGGAATACTATGCCTAGACAAGAAATACTTACCAATTTAAATCATGGAACTTTTATAAGAATGCAAGGGCTCCGTTTAAGAACCAGAAAGAACTAAGAAGCAAAGACTAAGCATCAAATTCTTTGTAAACAGATAACAATGAGAGCTGGAAATTCATAAAAGTAAATCAAAGAACTCAGACTCAAATTGAAAGACATAATCAATTCAATAAACAGAGCAGAGGAGAAACTATACCTTTGGATGGGAAGAGTTTGAGAGAATGATATGAACAAGTAGAGAGAGACTTTGGGAAAGGAAGAGATTAAGAAAGAAGTTAAATCGTCTGATCAAGATAAATCCTTGAGTAGTGGATAAGAGGAGAGATGGTGATGGACTGAAATGATAGGAATTGGCAAATACCGAGGAGGAGTTGCGCGCAGAGAGTGAAAATAAGAAGAGTAGGAGCTGTTGCATAAAGAGAACAGCAAATGACATATGATTCTTCCAACTCCATCAAAATCCATGCCATCTCAAGCTAAACCAATTTTTCCATTCCAATTGATTATCTACCAAGTACTTCTAAAGAAAGAAAGGGTCTGACTTAGAGTGAAACGATAGAATGAGCAAATAAAATGGATTGGGCAGAATTTTCTTACAATTTCAAATATATTAAGGAAGTTGGAATAAAAGAAAATATCCTTCAGTTATACGACTGAAAGGAAAGTAATCATAATTAAAAATAGTAATATATAAAAACAATATCATATATAAGAAATCATAATATATCTTTGAAACTTGGGTCTCCACAATGAAATTATTAACTTCAACAAAATAGAATACAGAACTTTATGTAAAAAACTAAAACAATCTTTATGAATGACAAGATCGAGTAAATAATACAACTACAATGAAATCATTTTTCTTAATGAACTGGAAGAAACCTACAAATTGGCAGACTGAATACCAGTAGGCCCCTGCTTAAATATAAGAAAGAAGACCACCTACAAATTAGCAGATGGGGAAAGCCAAAATAACAACTTCAATAACTCTCTTAAAAGTGAAATTATTGTAGAGTGAGACAATTGGTAAACCCTGCAAATTCCACACTCATTGTCTGCATGACTCATATACTATAAAAGTATAAACCACACTGTTTCAAACATGCCAACCGCTAGTCCTCTAAAGCTAAATGTACAAATTTACCTAAAAACATCAGCAGCTGCCTGAGAATCAGCACCCATTGCAAGTCCAAGATCGGACCTTCTCACCAGAACCAAGAGAAATATAAGCACCTAGAATATGATCACACAAAAAAAAAAAAACAGCCATATGATCCATAGGATAGAATCCATACAAATTAAATTGGGTCTAAATTTCCTTTCAAATGGGTGATTATAAAAACAAAAACAAAAAAAGAAAGATTGGTAATTTATAGGACTCACTATCTTCCCCTGCTTGAACCATTCATCAGAAGGGCTTGGTCCATATGAATACTTTCCTGTCAAAAACTTACCCACTTCCTCAGTTACTAGTACTGAAAAACTTGGAAAGGCCATTTAGCAAATAAAAGAGGTAGTGGAAAAGAGAATAGACACCTCCACTGAAAGAGAAGCCATCACCCACTTGATAATCAACATCTATGTAATAATCCTACCACAAAAACATGGTAACAAATCAATCAGATGTACGATCACATATCTTAAGGACCCCAAACGCTTGACCACCTCCAAATAACTAAACATATAGACCAATCAGAAACCCTAACCTATGAAATCAAACCAAACCAAAAGCGAAAGGGAAGGTACTCACCAGCCCCGAGTTGAGTTTGATAGACGGCCCGAGAGCACCGTCAGCGAACAGAAGTCATATCTCCACCGCAGCTTTCTCTATTGCAAAAACTACTTCAACCCCTAAAACCCAAACAAATACAACAAAATTAATCCAAAAACTGAACCACAGAGATAGAGATAGGGAAGCGGCGATGAGATAAAACCTCAAAATCCCTAAAAACCACCAAGTTTGAAGCTTTTGATTGAAAAATTAGATAAGGTAAATACAAACAGAGAAAGAAAGAGAAAGAGATAGCGGCCGGAGTACCTGAGAGAGGACGGAGAGAGAAGCAATTGATGCATACACGTCTGGCGTTGGAAGCCTCGAAGGGCCGCGCATAGCAAAGAAGAGAGAGAGAGACCCCAACTGAATTTGGGAGAGACATATTCACTCACCTAATGACAGGATTATTGGCTTCGGCCTTTAGATCGATGGGATGGCATCGAGCGAGGATGAAGAGAAGAAGAGGAAACGAGACGAGAGATGGAGAGTCTGAAGAGATCCGGGTTTGGCCTGAGTTTTTATCTTTTAAAAAAAAAATGTCAGAGTAAAAAGGTTTGGTGGGAAATTAGAATTTAGCTAAAAATGGCTGAGCGGGATTGTTAAGAAACACATCATTTACGGCACACGTGAAAAGCACGCCGTAAAAGATAAAAAATTAGTCTTTTACAGCGCACAAAAAAAGTATGTCGTAAATGTAATATGTCATTTACGGCGCACATGAAAAGCACGCCGTAAAAGACAAAAAATGGACGTCTTTTACGGCGCACAAAAAAACATGCCGTAAATGACCGTCTTTTACGGCGCACACGATATGCACGCCGTAATTTGCGCGTCGTAAAAGACAAGTTTTCTAGTAGTGAAAAAACAATGAACAGTATCTGACCTGATGACCTAGTGACCCAACTAGTGAACTTGCTTTTAATTAGATTTAGAAATGAGGATAGGTGGATATTCATCTTTACTGTAGTAATGCTGAGCGACAACTTATCGTCATTTCGAAAATTTGAGCGGCCTTAGCCTCAACAACATATTAAATGTCGGCAATGGGTACTTCACATATTTGCTTTGCATGTTTTTTGAATTCTTTTTTTTTTTAAGGACTGTTGGTCATGTTTCTCTTTTGTATTTCTCTTTTTCGTTTACTAAGGCCAAAAGAAAAGTAACTAGGCATTCATATAATTGCTAGAAATATATAACATTTTCAGTTAGCTCATTGATTTTAGACTGAAGTCAGCTTACAATAGAAATCTCTATAATTCTTTTCTAATGTATTGCTTAATTGTACTGAATAGCTTTGATAGGTACGTGTACAGTGTACTTCATATCTTCCCTTGTACTGCAACAATGTTTGTATATATATGCAACTCATCTACACCAGTATAATCCAATCAACGATTAATTCAACGGTGATAAACTCCTCTCTCTTTCGAAAGCAGCGTCTGAGCTCTCGATCAGTTAATTACTGTCCCAATCCCATCATAATTTTACTTCACTTTCAAGGTTATGGGATGGATCGGTTAGGTACCTCATTTGCAAGGACTGCTAGTGGTTAACATTTGCTGTCAATTACAGGTACGTACCTCACCACATATTTATGCTAGCTGATGAAGATCATAAATATCAATCACTTTTCTTTACAGCGAGATTTACGTGGATGCAAAGCTAAAATATGTAAGTTCCGTGACATGATCGAGAATTCAAAATCTAAATTTAGTAATCAAATTAAGTGATATTTTTTAAACTCAATGATGACTTGTCTTTTTAAGTTTTTTGCTTGTATTATATATGTACTAGCATTTCTTCACACATGCTCTGTATGTGCAATTATTATTTTTTTTTTCTGAAAATAAAAAAGAAAACGGTTATCGTAGAGAAGAGATAATAGGAGAGAAAAGTGGTTGTGGGTTATATTTTTATTTATTTTTTTAATAAAAATATATTTTGTAAATGTCATAACTGTCCTTATGATTTAATTAATTCTCAAAGTTTATTAATTTTTTAGGGTCATTTCTGTCAAAATTTTAGATTTTGGCTAACAAACCCTCTTCTCTTAATAATAGTATAGATTATGCAAATTATTACCACGTGCAAGGAAATGGGGATGTGAATTCTGACTTTAACTATATATTTATTTACTTCTGAAAAAAAATATTTATTTATTTATTTATATTTTTGGTGGTAGCGTCGACCTCATCTCTCTACGACCTAAAACAGTTGAACAGTGTCGACCTCATGTCTCTTCGACCTAAGAGACATTGCTTCCAATACCAGCATCACCATTTTGTCCTTGACGATCGATCAGTACGCAGTTAGGACACGAAAAAATAACAAGAAACAAGAATTAAGCAATAATTGGTCCTTAAAAGATAATTAGCGATCTCATGCATTGATGGCATGAAAATTAAAAACTATCAACGTGATACATATGCATGAGATTAACAAATAGAGACTGGGTAAGTTTATCCTGGAATCCTGGTGCTTAATTAATGTTCTGATCTAAGATTTCACATATCAAGATTTTTCGGAGGACGGCCGGCTCCTACAGTAAATGCACAAAGAAGACCTAGCTACCATTTTGCTTTGGCGGAACGCAACGTAAAGCCCCATCTACTAATTGTTCTTCTGGCTGTGAGTTCTCTTGTGTATTGATTTATGTAATATTGTAAGGTATTTTTTCCTTTAATAGAGAATAAATTCTGTAGTAATGTGATAATGTAATAATGTAAGTTTATAGTTTTAAATACTTTCAATTGAATCAAGACTATATTCTGCTAGCTAGCTCAAATTCTAACGGTGAAGTTATATTTTTCCGACTCGAAATATAACTCCACAGTTTCATGCATCCCCTCATATGTGGCGAGAAATAGACAACTTGTACCGACAATATGGAGCAAAACTGTTAGATCACAAATGAGGTAACTCGCTCAGATAAGATAATAACATAATTAGGATATCAAACCTCAACAATTGGCGAATATTTTATAAACTCCTAGGACTTTTAAACTTATATTTCTCAAAGTAATACATTCTCATAGTATAAATTTTTTGGACCATCTTACTATATCTTAATAACGTATCTTAATAACGTATCTTAATAACAATGAGTATAATCTTTTCTCTTGAAAAGGAAAAAAGAAAACCCTCTCCGAAGGCTCAAATAATATGCAGAAAGCTTTGTGCTGATCCCCGTAAACAGTGGATTGGTTAACGTACGTTGTCAGTAACTTAATATTCAAAAACTCTATTCTGCAATATACAGCATTCACGTTTTGTGGGGGAACAAAAAAAGAATACAAAACAATTATATTGCACATGGCCTCATGTTACTGTTTGGAAGCACGTGTTTTCTTTGACAAATAAAAAATGGATGTGTTTTCTCTTTGCTATTTATTTAGCCAAAAAGATGGACGCTTAATTTGGCTCATGTTTTGGCTAGTTTAAAGAACTTGTTTGTCATTGACCAGAAGAAAATAAAAAAAGAACTTGTTTTTCAGTGTTACAACAACTCCAACAGTTTCTTCATATATATATATATATATATATATATATATATATATATATATATTTTTTTTTTTTTTTGATCAGGTTAGTTGTTAGTAACTCACACACCCATGCAGTGGTATCCCAGCGCCAGGACACCTGCACCGACATTGCGGCAAAAGCCTGACAAAGCCAGACTAATCCACTGCACCGCAGACGCACGAACCCAAAGGGTCCCTCAAATCTGTTGGCCACGGGATGGAGCTGGGATTCGAACGCTAGACCTGAGGGTTCCAGACTAGGCCATTCGACCAACACACCACACCACGTGGTTAGTTTCTTCATATTTTGATTTTTCTTTATTTTAGAGAAAAATTAGTCTCTTTTGCTCCAACAGATTATCTATAATTATCCTCATTTTAAGGATAGTGAGGAAAGAGAAAACCAAATTTTATAAGTGTACAGCAATTTCTAAAATTTTAAGAAAAAAATATAGAGATTTTAGAGATTGCTGTAAAATAAGGAATCTGTTGGAGTTGGAGAAGAAAAAGAGGCTAAAGCTTTGATTTTTGCTTCTCTATAATATAAAAATTGTAGGGAAGCTGTTAAAGTTGCTCTTAGAAACTGGATTCAGGATTTTTTGAGAAAATTTAGCGATAACGATTAAAGGGTATAGGACAAAAGTTTATAAGAAGATAATTTTAAAAAATTACTAAACCAATTTTCATGCATGCTTTTTTTCATTTGTTATGCAATGCATATTATAGTTATATGCCTCACGTTCTTGGTTTTCTGCTCATTAATTAATTAGTTCCCGAGGAATTTTTCTTTTATAATTTGAAATTGTGATACGCATGCAAGCATGTGTTTGAAGTCTATAAATAGCGAGCTCACGAGCTAGTTCAAAATCACAGAAGGAAAGAAAGAAAGAAAGAAAAAGAGCAATATTATCGCTTGTGTACGTGATAATAATTCTGGAGGTATGGGAGTGAAACAGTCGATGAATTTTGGGTTGTTATGGTTTTTATGTTTGCAGGGAGGACTGCTTCTTTGCATTATGGCTCAAACTGATAACTTCCTCTTTATTGTAAGTTTTTTTCGATTACATTCTCTTTGTGGTAAGTTTATAGTAAGCTTAATTAAGTTCATTTGCGCGCATTTCATGCATGCATGCATAAGTTAGCGGCTTTCACTTTGTTGATGGCTGAGTTAGTTCGTGCATCATGACATCACGTACAGGTGGACGAGGCGAAGATTCCAAGACTGTGCCAGCCGGCGCAGATCTTGCTTACTGTAAATGGAACGTTTCCTGGCCCCAATATTACAGTTACTAGAGGAGCTACCGTAAATGTTACTGTGCAAAATAAGGGACCCTATCCTATCACCATCCACTGGTAATCATTCAATAACTAACGATACATAGCTAGTTCTATAAATCTATAATGATACATGTGCATCTTTTGTGTTATCTTATAATACATAGCCATTTATATGTAGGCATGGAGTGAAGCAACTCCGAAATCCATGGTCAGATGGTCCCGAGTACATTACACAAAATCCGATTCCACCATATGAAGGAAGCTTCAACTATACCCTTAGATTTTCAGATGAAGAAGGAACTTTATGGTGGCATGCTCATAGTGATTGGTCTCGTGCCTCCGTACACGGCGCCATCATTGTATTGCCGGCTCCAACTAAGAAGTACCCTTTTGAGCCTCAGCCTGATCATAATCGAACAATTATTCTTGGTATATATCTTTATTAGCTTATTGTACTTCTTTTAATTATGTATGCTATGATTTATTAGCCGGGTGTTGAAAACTAATTTGTGTCGGCACTTACTTTGAATTAAGGATCATGGTTCAAATATGATAGAAACTTGACGCAACAGTATCTGGACTCCCTAATCTCGGGAGGTGATGTTGATCCAGCAGATTCTTACACAATCAACGGTTATCCAGGACAACCTGGAGCTTCTTGTGACGGTACGTTCAAAACTCCAAAGTAGAATGCTCATAATGCTTTTGTCATACTTAATTATGTATCCCTTTATTTTTAATTAAATAGAATTAGGCGAGTGCATCATCACAAATTTCCAGTTAATGGAACTTAGGAAGAGCACCAATGCCGTCCATTTATTATGATGACGAAACATCCAAAAGAATGGTGACAATCATCCCTGGTCAGCTACTGACCAGGGGAACGGGATCGTGGTGACATAAATCCTTACACCTCTCAGACAAAACTGTCGAAAAGAAGAAGTAATAATCCCAGTAGAAACAGAAGGAGAAACCAATTAAAGGAGATTGTCTAGCTCCGAACTAGAGAAGAAATATGATCTCCATTGTCAAAGATAAAGACAGCCACGTTTAATAAATTGCAAATTAATTACATGCTTGAAAAAGTTAAGCACAATGGTCATTAATTACTGTCCATGATTACATACTAATATTTAACTCATAGAAATAGTTAGTTAATGCATGTGTTTTACGGTTTTACCTATATACGATGCGTGCAGACATAGACATATTGCAAGTTGATAGCGGAAAAACGTATCATCTCCGCATAATCAATGCGGTGATGGAGGAGGAAATGTTCTTTGCAATTTCCGGTCACACATTCACGGTTGTCGGACTCGACGGTGCATATCTCACTCCGATACCCACAAACCACATCATGATAACTCCTGGCCAAACAATGGACATATTGCTCACTGCGAATCAGTCTTCGGGTAATTACTATATGGGTGCAAGTGCTTTTGTCCACGCCGGACGTTCTGACCCCATCGACTTGCCGGTAACAAGAGCAATTATTAATTACAGCGACTATACTGGCTCTGTAATTCAGGATGATCTTGTTGGCCAGCTTCTTCCAACTGATATAAAAAATGTGAGTTATGCAAACGAATTCACCGACAGAATCAGGGGATTGACAGGCAACCCAGATTACCCGATTACGGTCCCCACTGTTATCAATAAGAACTTCCTCATCACAATTTCTGTGAATTCAGTTGCTTGTATATTTCAACCTAGCAATTGCACGGGGCCACCATACATTGATGGTACGGGCGGGATGCACACTGCATCCTTAAACAACCAACGTTTCGTCACCAAAGAAATCAATATACTGCAGGCATATCGCTGGTACGTATACCTACTTACGTGTGCGGTATGATTGATCTAGCTTGCTAGTTTAGCTTAACATATTGTGGAATATATCTGTGTTATATTATATGACGTACTAATCCATGCGCGGATGAACATGCAGCAAACTAGAAGATGTCTACACCGAGGATTTCCCAGCCACACCACCCAAGCCATTTGACTACAATGCAGCTGATACGGGTGATAATGAAGCAGTTCCAACTGTAGGTACGAAGGTGATGACTGTTAACTATGGAGATGCAGTTGAAATAGTTTTTCAAGGAACCAACGTTGGGAACGCAGAGAACCATCCGATGCATATTCATGGATATAACTTCTATCTGGTTGCTAATGGTTCTGGAAATTTCGGTTCTTCATCTGTAGAGTATAGGTTGGACAATCCAGCTCAAGCCAATACCTTTGGAGTCCCTAAGAATGGATGGCTCGCTGTTAGATTCCAGGCTAACAATCCTGGTATGTATATACATATAGTTATATAAATTAAACTAATTTCCAGAGTACACAAAAATAGATGTACAATCTAAAAAGATAACACGTCATAACTTATTTTTTCAGGAGTGTGGTTTCTACATTGCCATTTGGAAAGGCATGCTACCTGGGGTATGGCCGGAGTTCTCATCGTGAAGAATACAACTACTGACGTGGACCAGACTCTTACGGATCCCCCAGCAGGCTACCCTCCTTGTCCGCTCCTTAATTAACTCCTAATTTATTGTTAATTAGGAGGGCAATTGGTCAGGGCCTATCAAATAAAATGTTTTGTTTTTGCTTTAGTTATGTTGTTGGTGAAAACGAACTCAAGTTCCAGTCCATATCGATCAAGAAGCTGGCTACAATGGAAAATTTAAGTACTGTATGGTCCGACCATGCATGGTAGTTTGTAATCCTCCAATGTAAAACTATAATTGATCAATGTGTTTTTACTTTTTACCTAGATTATTGTCTTTATTAAACTAGTTTTCCTTCCATGAAAAACGACTACTACATCGGAAACTTCAAGTCTTCAACGCCATCCTTTATTTTATTTTTTTAGGCAAACATTATAAATGGTCCCATGATTTTGAGTCATGACTGCGTTTGCTCCTATGATTTAAAAATATCTAATTTTAGTCCTGTGATTTGATATATAAACTAATCTTAGTCTAATTATAACATACTGTTTAACATTGTTAGTGAGGCCCTCACGTGCGCGTCACATGCCAGATTAATTTTGTCTTTTGTCTTTAAACCACAATCACTTATTCCTTGTATACGACTACACGTTCCATCTCTCTGTCTTCCAGATGCTGAAGGACCTCAGTAACCTTGTTTACGTGTCCATAGTCCAGCATTCTCTGCTAGCAGTGGAGACAAAATATATGCTACAACTCAGCAAACTTCAGAGTTCAACATTGAGGATATGGTAATGCCTGAAAGTGTAGTTTCCAGTTTCATGGAGGCTATCCCTGCTCCTGAAATAATAGAGAACTTTGTTGGACGTACTACTGTCTGCTTTTGATGCCTCTGTGGGACTACTGTCTGCTATTGATGCCATCTTCCATCAGCCGCAGTTTAGTAAATCAAGTGAAGATGTAAGCATTTGCAACAAAACATAAAGGAGAAAATTAGATATAAACCAAAAAAAATCTGAGGCTGTATTAGAAAAAACTCATCCATATAACATATGGTGCATATAACATATGACATTCAACCAGTCTTATAGTATTATCAGAGCCACAAACAAGGCAACCGCCTTAAGCGGTTAAGCCTCACTTGAGTAAAAGCCTCACTTTAAAATAAGTCTTTGTATATATTATTTAAAGCCTAACAAAATTGTCCAGCTTTAACTAGTGCATACTGTTTATTAAAAAAAAAAAAAAACTAGTGCATACTGTATTTGTTTGAACTTAACTAATTTATATTAGGTCTCCCTTTACAGGTTATGTTATTCTTATTTTCATAGTTGAGACCCAAAATTATTTGGTATAAGACTTTATTCGTAAAATAGTAAGGATACACTAAAAAAAAAAAACACAGGTTATTATTTTCGTCTCGCTTGCCATCGAGAAGGCCCTAAGTATTATCAAATAAATTTCAAATAGTTGTTCTGTCTTTGCCTCCTCAGAAGTGTTTGGTAACCCAACTTATCATTAGCTTTTTCCAGAAGCTGCTACGCCTTCCGTCGAAAAGCAGAAGCGGCCTCACCCCCTCCTTTTAGAAGCCAGAAGCTGGGAGATCACTGTGGCACTGGTGACTGTAAATTAATGAAATTTCGATAATACCAGGCTCTACCCTCCCTTGGTTGAAGCAATTACTCGATTGCCATGAAACCCTCTTCTCTTTGATTGATATCTAGACGCCGCATCAATCTCTCTCCCTCTGACGCCTCCTCACCTGCCTCTCATCAGGATTTCGGGTTGGAAATCGAAGGCTGCGTTTGGGGGGGGGGGGGGGGGGGGGTTCTTTTTAGCTCCCCTGCTTATAAGCACAAGACCTTTGGTAACCCAGCTTCTTGTCTGCTTTTTCAAGAAGCAGTGGCTTCTTTCGACAACTGAAGCCGCCTCACCCCTGCTTTTAATGAGTCTTTTGAAATACTAATGGGTACGTACCCTCATGGATTAAGAGTAATTACGGCCCAATACCATTCGTGAAAACGCTGCTCTTCCATTCGCGTCTTCTCCCTCATCTCTGCCGCTCTCCTTCATAGACGTCGATCAAAACCCCAGGATGGTTGTCGGAGTAAGTAGAGAAGGAAGGAAAACCCGAGAAAAAGGATTAGTATTGGTTCAGAATCAGAGAAGGAAGACTGGAAGATAGAGACGCGATGGACTGACGTCATTTTGATTTTCTGGTGAGTTCTCTTCTTCTCCATTTCGCGCCGGAGCCATGCAAACGGCGCCGTTCTTGACCTAATAGAATGTTGAGTTTGGGGATTCTACTGCTTTAATCTATTGCCATTGATTTTAGTTCTTTCATCTAAAGCTGTGGAATTGTTTAATTTCGTTTCAGGTTGAGTGTTTTTGACCATGTCTTGGTGCACGATTGAGTCTGACCCAGGTAAAATTCTTCAGAAATTCATCAAATTTTACGTTTTGCACAGTTATTATGTGCTTTGAATATTTCTGTAAAATTTGATTTGGGACAGTATGATTGGGTGAGATTTTACCTTGAATATATGATTAAGTTTGGATTGCAATGACAACCGAAAAGAGGAAATAGTTATTGAACTACCTGAGTTTTGAAGTCTAGGTATAATAGCTATTGAATCAATATTGGAAGGCCACCGAATTTTTGATGTTATGGCTAGTATGGAACAGAGTTTTTTAGTATAAAGAGTTGAAATTTTGAGGAGAAGCATTAGCTTTGGAACGTAGAGTGAGAGTGGAAAGATTTGAGTAGTGGTTAAGAGGGAAAGATGTTTGAAACTCAAGGTTGTGCTTTGCATTTCAGGGGTCTTTACTGAGCTTATTTAGCAGACGCAAGTAAAAGGTGTGCAGGTATGGGTTCTTTGATGCCTCTGTTGTAGGTCCTTCTCTTGCTGCTGTGATCATAATTTGTTGCCAGTCCAATGGTACTGATGTGTGTGTCTTCTCTCATTTGACTAAGTTCAACTTATTTATATAGCTATGCAACTAGACAAGCACAATCCAAATGTGTTGGTTATGAACACTTTAAGATGTTGTAGGCAATCTGATAATTCTGGCAAAAATGAAGGTTATTTTATATCTTTTGTCCTTAAATCATATCCAGACATCTAGTATGATGTTATGTTTATGTCTTATTTGGAATTGGAACCTTTAATTTCTCATATGTTCTGCATTGATGTGGGTCATGGCCACCTTCAACTTTTATGCTTATGTTCAGTCCCTTTTTCGGCAATGGGAGGTCCTTTATTTTTCCTTTTGCTTCATTCTCTCATTTAATGCGAGGTTCCGTCCAAATTTTATTGATATGGTGGTGAGTACTATTGCTTCATTCTCTCATTTAATCAGCATTTAGGACCTGAGTTTGGTGGTGAAGCATGTTAGTTATCTTCAATTTAGAGGAAAGAACTAACACCTAGTACTGGTTTTGATTTACTATCAAGATCAGAGGAGAAAGTGAAGCTTCTAAAGGTAAAGAGTAACACATTAGTGATAGCTGAATTTATAAGCTATTGATTTTCCTTATTCACACTTAAGATTGTCAATTGTAGCAAGGGTAAACAAGGGTCTTTCCCGCAGAGGACTAAGGTTATAACTACTCAAAACAATGTCACAAAAGTGACCACTGTTCCTAGCGAACAGCAGTCGAAAACCTAATTAAAAACCTAATCTAAACTACTCAGAAAATTACGAAAATTTACAGAGATACACTACACACACAGGGCGTCTCGCACACAAAATTTGGTATTATTCGGATATCGTTTACTATATAAAATAATTACAAAAATATAGAGGACAGAAAGTAACGAAAACAGATTTTAAGATGGTTTGAAAACAATATGATAAAGATAGTTAGGGAAGATGCATCCACCCCGGACAATCACACACAAGATAATTTGTTCAATCCTAATTCAATTAATCTAGATGAAGATGCTCAGGTTGGCTCGGTACGCTTGAACACAACCTATTACCCTTTCTTACTTCGTACGCTAGGCAGGAAGTGCTCTACACCTAGACTATTCCCAAGCAATGCAACCTAAAGGTACGCTTATTAGATTAAACATGCAGAGATCATTAAGGTCTAAAAGAGTTTGAGACATCACTAGGCATCGCAATAAACTTAGCGCCTTGCTAAACCTAGGACTTAGTTTACTTGATAGTGAAAACTAACAATTGCTTCTCTAGAAGGTTTGAGGAATCCAACTATTGATCCAGGCATCAAACAATCAAAGCGGTAGAACCCTAACATGCATACTAAGCGTGCACTCAAAGCATACAAGCAAGAATTCATCAATGGAAAAGCAGTAAACAAAAGTCTCATCTTGAATTAAAAGAAAATAAAATCAAAGGTCAAATCATCTTGTAGTTCATGTCTAGGGGCTTCAAGCAGCCCCCTAACTAATAAAAACTAGTTAAACATAGAAGAAACAAAACAAACTAAAGAAGGGGAGGCAGAGAGAGCGAGAGAGAGAGAGCTGCTGCAGAATCATCTCCTTTTATATGGTTAGAGGTTGCCTCCATCTTTCTTGTTGTGTAGGAAATCCAAAACTTAAAAGAATTAGGGTTAGCGTGCTTAGGTGGAGTTTTCCTATTGGCTCTTGAACTTGATGACTCATTCCAACCATTCACATCATGCCATTTGTCTATATTGAGCTGATATATGAAGCACAAACTCGTCCTCGGGCTTTTCGGTGTGATTTGGGCTTCGAAACATAAATTCCCGTCCAACCTCAGATTCACGCGCAGCCTGACCTTCTTGTACTAAATCGGTCATAACTTTCTCTAGAAAAATGATATTGACGAACCGTAAAAAGATCTGGAAACTAGACATCCGAGGCTTTCTATAAATATAAAGATCATCATCTGGATCGTTCTGAGCTGGTCTCAGTGCTCTGTCGAAGTTAACTGATCTGCACAAGCAGATTTCCCGATTTTGCCTTTCAATCCCTCTTTTACTTCTTTTCTCCTTCTTTACTCCAAGATACCTATAAAACAAATAAACAACGTAAATAACTAGAAAATATACTAAACTAACAAAGAAAGTATAGAGATTAACGCTATTAATATCACATAATTATGCTCCTATCAAATACCCCCACACTTAAGCTTTGCTAGTCCCTAGCAAACAGAGAACTAACTAGA
The DNA here is from genome assembly GCF_958449725.1 of Rosa rugosa. Classification (NCBI taxonomy): domain Eukaryota; kingdom Viridiplantae; phylum Streptophyta; class Magnoliopsida; order Rosales; family Rosaceae; genus Rosa; species Rosa rugosa. The sequence goes on along the minus strand of NC_084822.1, from coordinate 42,472,714 downwards.
CAAAAGACACGGACCTAATATCTTCCAAACATCTCAGATAATTTATAATCCCACCGGTATGGTCAACAAGATTCACACAACCACATGTCAGAATTCATAACCTCACTTAAAAGTTAATTTATTTTGATAACCATAGTGCTAAAGTTATAATACATGAACAATCAAACTAGTGCAACAAAGGAGAACCAACTTATTCATGTGTCAAACTAGCGTCAACTCAATTTCTCACAAAGATGCTCTCAATTTCTTTTCACTCATGATTTTCTGACTTGATGTATAAGCATATATTTCACTCAAGTTATATGTGAGAGGAATGATGTAATAAGACAAACAAATAGCTCACATATGATAACAAGAAAGAAAGGCTTTTTCTGAATTTTTTTTTTTTTTTTTTACATATGATCCCATGATTGGAATGCCAAAACTCGGACGAAAGGCCAGTGACACCATATGCTCACCCCTCCACACAAGTCTCCACAAATCGAATGCACAACTTCAAAGATCAAAAAGGTCTTTATTCAAGGTTACAATGGGGCCAAGGGTTAAGGTTAAATGAAAGAAAGGATAGGAAATTCAAAGATCCTAAGAACCTAGTGGAGCACTAGAAGAACATAAGAGATAAAAGAATCTTGAAACTCTTCAAGGTAATCAATTTTCGAACACATGAAGCACGCAATTTTTTTTTTCAAGGCCAGATGTCATCTTTTTGGGCCTTTGCTTCATTATAACCTCAACAGCTACAACATGAATGTATCAAATCCAAGGAAGTATTTTGCTTTTTGATTCTTTTGATTTTTCTTTTTCGGCTATCACATATTTTTTTTCTGTTTTTTTTTTTTTTTTCAACAGCCATAACCACATACTCTTTTTTTTTTCTCTTCCTTGGATCGATGTACAATGAACTCCCCCACACTTGCTTACAAAAGTACCTTGAACATACATATATCTCTAAAAATATTTGCTCCACTAATTCCTTAGAATAGGGTAAGGATAAATCTATACTAAGCTTAGGGTTAAGGAATTTGTGGGTGATGAAACAAAAAGGCTTAATTAGGCTCAAGGGGGTTAACTAGGGGATTGCACATCTTGTGTGCATAAAAGGGACACAGGTTAATTTGGCTATGGTGGTAATCCTAGTGCCTTTATCCCTTCCCATCCATCATGCAATTCAACCATACGCTTCAAGAGGCTTTGGGGCAAGTTCTAGCATTTGTCCTTATAAAATATGCAAGTCGAATCCGAATCTCAACCAAGATGAATAAAAGATGAGATCATGCAAAATCCTCGTCAAGAAAATAAGATGATTCTATACTAAGCACTCAGAAAAGAAATAGCACATATACAGGCTCAAAAGCTCACAAGGGTTTAAATCAAGTTTAACCTGTCATAGCATGCATCCATCAATTCTCAAGTGTTACATTAATCCAACCATCAATGTATATAAATCAAGCACAATAATCATCAAAATCTATTAACAATTATTTGAAATCAAGAATCCAACACGTGCCTGCAATCCTTTTGTGACCAACATATAAATCCGAAAGTTCATGCTCATCATAGAGTTGGAAGACTCCTAAGACTCAAAGAAAAATAAAACCTAAAACTAGACTCTTTTTTTATTTTTTTTATTTTTTATTTTTTAAACAAAGAATGACTCAAAAACAAATTGACAAATTTGTATTTCCCTCCCCCACACTTAAACTAGACATTGTCCTCAATGTATGGCAATATAACGCACAATGCACAAGGAAAGCATAGAGAAAGAAAATCCAAAAGAGGGCAAGTAGGAAGATAAGAAAGGTTATAGAAAAGCTCCCCCTTGTAGACCTCCAGCTGCTCACAACCTTTGGAGAGGACTGAAATTAGACACCATCTGCAAGGCACAAGGCCTTGACTTCCACAATGGAAGCTCCGTGCTATATGGACTCCAAAAGGTCGCAAATTTGCGCAGGTCCCTGTTTTGCTGGACTGACCTTTCGGTACTCAAAGTGGAACTGGGAACGCAGCAGAACTCCGAATCCAGTTCTGTAAAATCGTACAGAAACTAGACTCAGAGAGCTTTCGATGCATATATGGCACGTCTCCTGGTTCCATCGGAGCTAAAAACGGCAGCCGTTCAAAGTGAACTGATCCGCGAGGCAGAAAAACTGTTTTGCTCAAAAGTGATTTTCCTCAAACTTTCCTCAACTATATGACCTGCACACAAATCAAAAGCATAAAAACGAACAAATATGAAGCAAAGATTGAGAAGAAGAGGAATAAAGAGAGCGTCTCTTATGATTAGAAGTTTTGAATGCCGCAATCTTCTTCCTCCATTAATTGGGTTGCCTCCCAAGAAGCGCTTGGTTTAACGTCTTCAGCCTGACATAGCAACTCTTCATCAAGAGTAATCAGGAGGTTTAGGTCTTGGTGCCACCAAATGCTTTACTCTCTTTAGTGATGTTTCATGATCTCTTGACAGCAACTTGGGTACTTTAGGAGCAATGGAAAGATATGATTGGATGCTCTTCTTTTTATTTCTCTTCTTCCATTGTCTTCTTCTCTTCTTAAATCTACGAAGCATGGATAGAAGGATCTCCTCATTAGATTTCAGATGCTCACAGATCACCATCTCCACATGATCGACAAAGGCAAGAGCGCTGTGGAGAGAAAGAACATGCGTAGAGATTGAATGTGGCAAGGAATAATCAGGTGGTCTACCAGGTGCTAGAAGTAGAGGCCTAAATGTAGGAGCTTTGATGGTCTCCTTCTCTAAGCAATCACCTATGTCATCCTTGTAATTTTCTTGAACCTCATGATGTATTGTGATTGCTTCCGGCATGTGGAGCGCATTGTCATTAAACTCAATTTGAAGTTCCTCATTGAAAGAATCCTCATCATCACTATATGCACAAGCTTCAAGCTCGGTTGTGTATCGTACTGCATAATCCTCACAAGTCACGACCTTGAGTTTCTCTTCATGGGACTCATCCAAATCCAAGCTTTCATCCTCATCAAATATTAATTCAAGTGGTGCATCATGAGGTTGAAGCAAGGTTGTAGCTGTAGGGGGCTCCCATAGAGTTGTCATAGGTGTAGGAGGGTGCTCTTGCGGTACCATGGTCTCTAAAATCTCATCAACTACCGGCCAATCATCATCCTCATTCGTAGAAGCTTCTTGACTTGGTTCTTGCTCCTTTGAATCTTCATTCAAGCATGCCAAAATTGTCTCCACATGTTGCCCAATGTTCTCAACAGATTCGTTAATATTCTGCCTACAAGTTTTCATGTCTTGGATACAAGAATCCACAATCTGCGAAAAGGAAGAAACATTTTTAGTCATAGAAGCAACTAAATCTTCAAGAGAGTCACCTTGAGGTGTTGGCGTTTGATAATCATGGTATGATAATGAAGAAGCTTCAAAATCATTAAAGGATCCTTGTTGGACATTTGAGTAGTCGTTCCACTCAAAGTATGGAGGATAATTCCATGCCGGATTATATGGAGGCGCATATTGATCATTCCACTGCCCTTGGTTCGCTTGATATCCTCCAAACATGCTACTTTGATCAAAGTAACTTTGATATTGCATGTTTGGACATGTCTCCGTTGAATGCCCAACCAGGGAGCACATGGAACATGCTTCATAATCTCGATGCCACATCTGAAACAAAGAAAATAAAAATAAAAATAAATTAGTAAGATACAAAAACAATCAAAAACAGAAAACAAAAACACAAGTAATTAAAACACAATAGTCCCCGGCGACACGGCGCCAAAAATTGATAGCTGAATTTATAAGCTATTGATTTTCCTTATTCACACTTAAGATTGTCAATTGTAGCAAGGGTAAACAAGGGTCTTTCCCGCAGAGGACTAAGGTTATAACTACTCAAAACAATGTCACAAAAGTGACCACTGTTCCTAGCGAACAGCAGTCGAAAACCTAATTAAAAACCTAATCTAAACTACTCAGAAAATTACGAAAATTTACAGAGATACACTACACACACAGGGCGTCTCGCACACAAAATTTGGTATTATTCGGATATCGTTTACTATATAAAATAATTACAAAAATATAGAGGACAGAAAGTAACGAAAACAGATTTTAAGATGGTTTGAAAACAATATGATAAAGATAGTTAGGGAAGATGCATCCACCCCGGACAATCACACACAAGATAATTTGTTCAATCCTAATTCAATTAATCTAGATGAAGATGCTCAGGTTGGCTCGGTACGCTTGAACACAACCTATTACCCTTTCTTACTTCGTACGCTAGGCAGGAAGTGCTCTACACCTAGACTATTCCCAAGCAATGCAACCTAAAGGTACGCTTATTAGATTAAACATGCAGAGATCATTAAGGTCTAAAAGAGTTTGAGACATCACTAGGCATCGCAATAAACTTAGCGCCTTGCTAAACCTAGGACTTAGTTTACTTGATAGTGAAAACTAACAATTGCTTCTCTAGAAGGTTTGAGGAATCCAACTATTGATCCAGGCATCAAACAATCAAAGCGGTAGAACCCTAACATGCATACTAAGCGTGCACTCAAAGCATACAAGCAAGAATTCATCAATGGAAAAGCAGTAAACAAAAGTCTCATCTTGAATTAAAAGAAAATAAAATCAAAGGTCAAATCATCTTGTAGTTCATGTCTAGGGGCTTCAAGCAGCCCCCTAACTAATAAAAACTAGTTAAACATAGAAGAAACAAAACAAACTAAAGAAGGGGAGGCAGAGAGAGCGAGAGAGAGAGAGCTGCTGCAGAATCATCTCCTTTTATATGGTTAGAGGTTGCCTCCATCTTTCTTGTTGTGTAGGAAATCCAAAACTTAAAAGAATTAGGGTTAGCGTGCTTAGGTGGAGTTTTCCTATTGGCTCTTGAACTTGATGACTCATTCCAACCATTCACATCATGCCATTTGTCTATATTGAGCTGATATATGAAGCACAAACTCGTCCTCGGGCTTTTCGGTGTGATTTGGGCTTCGAAACATAAATTCCCGTCCAACCTCAGATTCACGCGCAGCCTGACCTTCTTGTACTAAATCGGTCATAACTTTCTCTAGAAAAATGATATTGACGAACCGTAAAAAGATCTGGAAACTAGACATCCGAGGCTTTCTATAAATATAAAGATCATCATCTGGATCGTTCTGAGCTGGTCTCAGTGCTCTGTCGAAGTTAACTGATCTGCACAAGCAGATTTCCCGATTTTGCCTTTCAATCCCTCTTTTACTTCTTTTCTCCTTCTTTACTCCAAGATACCTATAAAACAAATAAACAACGTAAATAACTAGAAAATATACTAAACTAACAAAGAAAGTATAGAGATTAACGCTATTAATATCACATAATTATGCTCCTAGTACTGGTTTTGATTTACTATCAAGATCAGAGGAGAAAGTGAAGCTTCTAAAGGTAAAGAGTAACACATTAGGTTGTTATTAGCTTTTGTTTGGTGGTTGGCTATTGGCTTACTGTGTGGTTCTTATGATTGTTGGTATTTCTATCTTTTGTAGAGTGCTTGGACTAAAGCTGAACAAGAGGAAGAGAGGCAAGCTATGGGATTCTCATGTTAAAGTAGATTAAGTGATAAGAAAGTTTCTGCAGTTGATCAACTTAATGATCGTTGTGAATTTTTTTTGTTTGTTTCTTTTGTATTATAATACTTTGGGTGTATAAAACTTGGATTGGATGCATGAATTTAAAGCCGTCATGTGGTCGAATTGATTGACAGATTTTCTTCGTAGTTCATTAGCAATCTTCCAAGTTCAGTTGATTATATTGAATACTTTACCTTCTAGACATCCCCATAATTTTAACTATATAGTAATATTTAAAATTATTCAATAATAATCATATAATCACCATGGTTTATAAAAAGAGTGCTTGACCCAAAGCACCAAAATAAGCCAAATTTATCTTACTTACTCCAGCAACAAATTTTTATTTTCACTAACCCAATTTATAGTATAATGACAAATATACCCTCAGCCTAATTAAACAATCTCAAACTATGCCACTCTCTCATCTCTCTCCCCTCTCTCTGTGCAAAATCACTGGCCACTCACTCACACTCTCTCTCTCTCTCACAGAAATAGTTCCTCATGTCATCAGAATCGAAGGCAGCCCAGTCATGTCATCGGAATAGCTCGCTAAGGCAGTGGGACTGACGGACGTCGTAGATCGTGACCTTGTTGGGCGGGCAGAACGGGTCGGGTCCGCCGTTGAGGACTACGAAGTAGTGGCAGTGGAAGAGCATCTGGACTAATCCGACGCCGTGTCGTGGATCGGAGGGGTCGCAGTGCCAGCGGCGGAAGGGGTCGCAGGTGTAGACGCGGAAGCCGGAGTCGGTGGCGGCAGAGAAGCAGGTGTGGTCCTAGTTGAAAGCCAGATGGAGGAGAGTGGTGGGGGATTGGGTCGGGTTTGGGGTTTCTGGTCCGTGCTTTGCTCCGGATCGGAGCTCACGAAAATGTTGTTCTGCCTTTTTTTTTTTTTTTTTAAGGTAAAATGGGGCAGAAGGCCCAAAAAGAGAGAAAAAAAGTTTTATCCGGGGGGTAATACAGGACTATTGGGGGGCAATAGACGTTTTTAAATTAATATAATCTTTTCATTTTTTTCTTTAATCAAAGTTTTAACTGTCTAATTTTAGGAATATTAGTTCCCATTCCGGCTACCAAAAGTTCTATTGAGGGGCAATAGGCGTCTATTGGGGGGCAATAGACGTTTTGAATTGATGTAATCTCCTCTTTTTTTCTTTAATCAAAGTTTTATTTGTCTAAATTTAAGGAGATTAGTTCTCATTCTGGCGACTGAAAGTCCTATTGGAGGGTAATAAACGTCTATTGGGGGGCAATACATGGCTGATAGACGTCTATTAAGGGGCAATAGACGTCTATTGGGGGGCAATAGACCTCTATTGCCCTTCTATTGCGGGGCAATAGATGTCTATTGGGGGCAATAAACCTTTCCGGTGAGATTTTCAGAAAATTCCGGTGGGCGGCAGCCGGTGACCAGAATCCGGCGGCCAATGACAGGATTCTGGCCACCGGTGATCGGTGACTGGATTCCGGCGACCGGTGACGGGGTTCCGGTGAAGTCTCTATGGTTTCTCTCTCTTTCATTATCTCTCTCTCTCTAAGTAATAAAGGGGTGAGGGTAAAATGGTATTAAAAAAAATTTAAAAACAAAAAAAAAAATCTTAATGGAGTATTAGGGAAGACCTCCTTAGAGTGTTTTGGGTAAGAGGGAATTAAAAAAACTTAATGTGGTAAGTGGAAAAAAAATCTCTAAAAATGAGGTAAATGGACAAAAACCCTTATAAAAATTAATAACTACATGGACATAATAAAGATTAAACAGTTAGTTTAAAGGTCAATTGAACTACATTATATTACCAAACAATCAAGGCAAAATAATATTTCATGTCCAAATTAGTCATTCTACAAACATAAAGCACAAGCCAGTTTTGAGTTTACCAAACACTTTCCACTGCTTTTGCCACTAACAGCTCTTATAAAAAGCCAGTTTACCAAACACTCTGCTTTGCTTTTCAGCCACTTATTCTCAGAAATAAGCAGAAGCAAGTTTTTATGAAAAGACCAGCCATACCAAACATAGCCGAAGCCTCAATCAAGCAAGGCTGCTTGGCAATTTGATTCAGGTTAGTTGGGAGATCTAAATGGAAGGAGGAGCATGTCAGTCTCTCTCCCTCTGCTTCGTTTTTATATCTTTAATCAAATTGTTGTTATATTTGTTTTGATTTTCGTAGTTATGGGAATGATTATCAAAATGGTTAATTGAATTTCTATGGGCTGTGATGAACTTGATGCACTTTCAATTGGTCCATTTGTTTGAATTGAATACACAGAGGAAAATTTTAGAATCTTTATGGCTTAAGGAGTAGTATCATACTTGACATGTTTTCACAAGAATGGATTTTGGTTGGTTTCTAGGTTTGAACTTTTATCAAAATGAAGGCCCTTGTTCGGGTCAATGAGAAATTACTGGATGCATCAAGTTTTGAAATCATTCTTCATTGGATTCTGTACTTTTGCAGTTCGGAATTGTCTCTTTGACTGGATGGGGTCTGCTTATTTTTAGTGGATACAAGTTTTTCACCGGAGGCAAAGGCAAGAAGGAAGAGGTATTTTGTGTTCTTTTAAACCTTGAGCATTATGTTTTTTATTTCTTGGTTACAGTTTGGCCTAGGCATCAAATATACAAAGCAAGATTTCATTTCAGAGTTGTTTGGATGTGTATTGTTGTTAATATGAAAGAATGTGTGCAGTGGCTTCTGGTCATAATTTTAAGTTAGTCAAGCACACATGATATGCCTCCCTGTATATAATTGTTTTCATGAATACCCAATTACCTAGGATGCCAGAAGTGGGGGAAAAGGAGTGGAAGGTTGTGAATTGTGAGAGGCTTCTTTTATGCATCAAAAAGTGGGTTCCTGATTCTGAATTTTAATAACTACAGGTAAGAGATCATGATTCTATATGGAGGGGACACTAGAGCTTAGCTACCCAATGAGCAGATAGTTGGACCTGATTGATAGATGAGCATCTTTGTCACCATTTATGTTAAGGACGGAGGAGAAAGTAGTGAATCATTTTTGTCTTTTTTTTTTCCTTTTCTGTTGTTTCTTTCTATTTCTACATCATTTTGAATTTATCTGTTGTTTCCTTTTCTGCCTACGTGCCTATTCCTCCTAGACTCGAGACCTTCTCTTGACCCTCAAGGGAGTCTACTTAAGTAAGAAAAAATTACACTAGTGATCCACCTGATTGGATTGGTAGATTGAAACATGCATCTATTTGGGTTGGTCAAGTCACTGAGAGTGAGCTGGAGGATTTTCAGTGCATATGATTTTCAGAGCTGGAGGAATTTTGTCTAATCAGGATTCCCTAAACATACGTGTATAGTTGAACTTTTTGGGTAGCTTCGTGGATAAATGTAATTATACTATAATCTAAAGCCGAATGTCCTTGACTGTTCATCCCTGTTCATTCAACTGTTCATAAGGATGCGAAATTACGGTATTGCCCTCGGTTTTCCCTGAATTACCATGCCACTATTTCCTCACAATATATAAATAAGCAAAATCCCTCATTTTTGTGTCTTCGGGAAGACTCTATCAAGATCGACGTTCACTGTTTCGCAGCAGCAAACGCAGCCAGCAACATCAACAACAAAATCGATATTTCTTCTGTTCATCCCTGTTCATTCAACTGTTCATAAGTGAAGTGGCGGGTTTGCCCTTCGGAACGCTTTGTTGCCGATTGTTATTACTGAGAGCTTCTATTTGGGAGAGAGAGACTGTGAGAGGAAAGAAGAAGTTATCGATCTTTGTTGCCGAAGAGAGAGAGAGGGAGAGAGAGAAGTGATTGATCTGGATTTGTTTCAGAAGAGGTATCTGCGTCTGAGTCTGTTTTGGGTTGCAATTTTTTTTAATTTTATTATTATTGTTTTTTTTTTATCTCTCAGCACTGTTGTTGGGTTGTGAATGATGATGGGCGATACGATCTTTGATTGATTGTACTTTTGGCTTTTCCTAATTGGGGCTTTTGGATTTTTTCTCCGATTCTTCTCAAACGGAAAATGAAGGGAGCCTTTTCGATAAAATTTGAGAAACCCAGAACCAAAACGTACGTGATTTGTTGATTTCGGAAATCGGGAATTGAATTTTGTTGCGTTTGGGTTGTGATTTTAGGGCCTTAATTTTGTTTGATTAGCTTTGAGGGTTAGGGTTATTGAATTGGGGGTTTCCTTGGGTGATTGAATTTCATTCTCCAATTTCATAATTTTGATTCCGAGTTTGTTGAAAGTTAAATTCAGTAACTCAGTTTGTTGTGTTTATGCTTAATTAAAGAGTTGGTTAATATGAATGATTGAAATGAAATTTCCGAATATACTCATGGATTTTTTCAAGGAAAGGACTGTTGCTTTAGGAAATTGGATAACTGATTTGGGTTTTTGGAGATAAGGTTCTTGACATAAGTAAACTGGTCTGCTTTTAAGACACAAGGAAGAAGAGTTCTGGAAAAGCAAATTGATTTGGTTTCTTTGCATTCATTGTGAAAGTGTGTTGTTTGATCGAATGTTTCCTCTTTTTCAATGCTTTAAGAAGTTAGAATTAGATTCTTTTAATTGTATTGGAGTTTCAGTCATGCTTGGTGAAAAAAAATTCTGAGTTTGTATAAGAGAAAACTGAGAATTGATTATTGGAGCACAAAATTTCATTCCTTCAATTATTTTGTTTTCATTCTTTTCTGGTATTGTTTTATTAATGTGCCTTTCTACTTGGGATTCTATTAGGAACTGTTTGAAATTGTTGTTTAGTTTGTATGAGTTGTTTAAAATTGTAGTTTTGTGTTTCTAAATTTGGTCTATTTTGTATATTAGCATGTAGGTCAAAGTAATTTGGGTTTGAGTTTGTGTTTGAATGAGTATGTATATATTTGTATGGATGTGTTCTATGGAATGAGTGTCTATATATGTGTTATGTTATGTATATATATCTATTTAGCAATCTGCAAGTAATGATTTGATTGTTTGCAGATTGTTCCTATTTGGTATAGGTTGTGGTATTGGTTTTTTTTTTTTTTTTTTTTTTTTTCTAATATTTAGATGATATAGCTTTTTGTGTCATGAGTTGATTTTGTAGTTTTAAAACAAAATTTGTGTTGTGATGTATACATGTACAGATTAAAGCACTGTATTAATTCAGCCTTTTCCCTTGCTCTTGCAGAGATAACTGAGATCTTTAGGTGGGTAACAAGACTTCACAGATTGGTTGGAGCTAATTTCAATTTAACATTGGTTGACTTAGTGACAAACCAATTTCAAGCACCACTTGATTATTCTTTTCCTCCCAATTGTTCATATCAATAGAGCTTTACATACAAAATTATTAACAACAACAAATCCCGCAGCATCGCGCGGGGACTTTTGCTAGTGTAATTTACATAAGGAAGCTGCTTCTGTGTATGCAAAAGAATGTTGACGCATTAAGCTGATGGAGGATAACCACTGGTCTTTCAGGTTCATCAGTGTTATAATCTTCTCCAGTTGATCAAAAGAGGAAGATATTTCTGTACGTGAGATATGCATGCATAAGTTTGTTATTTCTCTCTCTTACAGGCAGCTTTTTGTTTGTGAACTTGTTGTTTTGATGGAGTTGTTTATGATGCAAAGATATATCTGCAAACTTATTGTCTGCAAATCTTTTTGAAATGCATTCTATACTGCTCTCTATTTGTATCACAGGCAATAGGACTAATGAAAGTGCAATATTTTCCCTCTTCTGTAGGTCAAGGAGCCTATTCTTCAATACACAAAGCGCCAAAAATCTCAAGCCCTCTGAAAAAATTTCGGAATTTGCCAATGTCGCCTACCATGGGCTGCCTTTTCTTTGCTACCATTAAAACTTGGATTAGTAAGGTGACTAGTTATAACAACATGCTGTAAGCATTTGAACGAGATGTATTAGAAGTCTAATGTGCCAATCAGAAATCAATTGTTATGATATTTTTGGTGGTTACTTGATATCAATCTTCTTGTTTTTTTGGTTAAATAGAACTTGCATTAGATGAAACACATATTACAAAAGTAATACAGAGAAAATAGGAGTCCTAGGCCCAAAAACTCAATAGACAACCCATACCTAAAACTAAAGCCGAAGCCCAAAAGCCAAAAATACCAAAAGAACCAAGACCTAACACCAAACTCTTCACTTCAACGCCTCTGCTGGCCGCCATGGTGATACTGCGACCAAACTGAACCCGACAGAATCTTGACATCCAAAGGCCAAGTAAACTCTCCACCATCATTCTCCACACCTAAATTGCAAGCACAGGAAGAACAACAAGAACAAAACAAAGAACTTAGTAAAGGTAGTCGTGGAGGTGGATACCACCATGCATCACAACACCACTGGTCCAGCGATGTCCACAATCTTCGGTGGTTTGCCGGTACTGCTGCAATATTCATGTGTGAAGTTAAGTGAACAGGTCTCTGTCGAGACATCAAGGGTTGACTGTGAAGATGAGGTTGTGGAAAAAGAGAAAATTCGGATGAAGATGAGAGGGTGAGGTGTTTGAGATGGAGGAGATTGTGAGATTTGATAGTAGATCTGGAAATTTGATGAACAATTGGGCAAGAACAAGGAAAGATAGAAAGAGAAAGAGACATAAACAGATCTAAAGCTGAGACCAAGCTCAGGAAACTCACCACAAAATGGTGGAGACGTGTAATGCCCCGTACCTTAAAAAATTTTACTAGTTACATTTTACCGTGGTTGACCGAAGAGGGACTTTTTCTTTAGTCCGGTAAATTAGGAAATTTCTTTGAGAATGTTGTAGTATACGAAAAATCGAGTTCATGGACATGTAGTTTGTTTAAATCGGAGTTTCTACGGAAAAATTCCACCCCCCCCTTCTGCTCTTTTTCTTCTCTTCGAACCCGGAACCCATTTCCGGTGAAACCACCTCCGCCGGCCTAATCACCGGCCATTAGAGGATCCTCTCTTCCTCCTATTGCATCTAAGGTAAGATTTCTGGATTGGGTAGCTTTGATTTGTGGCAAAACGATGAGGGATTTTCAGAAAATGGAGAAATCGGAGGTTGCTTCGATCTCCGGTTTTCCAGCGGTTTCGGTCGGATTTCTTTGGGGTTTTGGTGGCTGGTACGATGCTAACCTTCATCCCTAATCCCTTGCAGCTTATTTTGGCCGGTGGAGGAAGAATCTAGGTGGAGGAATTACGGGGAACAGTGGTGTGAACAGTAGCAGCCGAGTTCTTGATTTTGGAATTGAATTTCCGGCCATTTCTACTTGGAATTGGTTGTTGTTGCAGGTATATGAATTTTTGGGCTTGTTGTGGAGATTGTGTAGGTGAATTTTGGTGGCCGGATTTGGGTGTTGGAGGGGTGGCGCATGAAGCCACGCGCCGTTGCTGTTGGTGGTGGTGAGGAGGCTCTGTCAGCCCCTCCAAAATCCTTAATTTAATTTTTGAGTTATGTTTTAGGCTTGAGGTTGTTTGGTTTGAGATTTCTTGGAAATTTGATGTTGGTTAAGGTTGTTTTGAATATTATGGTTTATAATTTTATGGGTGGAATCTCTTGGTTAAATGCTATTAGTGATATTGCAAAATTGAATATTTTTGTTGAGAATTGGAGATGGGAATGTGGAGATTTTGGAAAAGGAAATTATGTTATATTTTGGTGGTTAATTATGATTAAGGAATTGAAATTAAATTGATTGAGTTATCGAAACGATCCTTGTGAAGATTAAAGATTAAGCGAGGGCATTGAGTAGTTATGGAATGCCGAGTTTGAGAATTTAAATCATAAATTGAAGAGAGGGAATTTTAGAGGAAATTTTGTGAATAACAAGTAATATTTTCCGAAGGATTAAGCTTTGTTTCTTAGATTAAGTCCTTATTGAGGTTATTTATATCCTGCCAATTATTACAGGACGTACTGAGCCTCGAGCGAGGAGGACACGGGTAGACAGCAGGATTAGCTGTGAGATTCACTAGCTGTGAGATTCACTAGTGAGATTCACTAGTGAGTGGACTTTTATTTTATTTAAATAATGCATGCAGCATGGTATTAAGTTTTTATTGGAATACTATTTGAGTAAATGTGATTTTTTTTGTGGAAAGAAAAGAATTTACAGAAAGGAGTTGGCAAGGAGGCTATTTACAGCGCATGCGGACATTACCTAGTCGGCAGTCCCTTCTAGGTAATAGTCTGGTCGGCAGTCCCTTCCAGACTACATCTCGGTCGGCAGTCCCTTCCAGGTGACATGAGGTAGTTAGTTGGCAGTCCCTTCTAACTACCTGTGGTTAGTCGGCAGTCCCTTCTAACCACCGCCTCCTAAATCCGGTCGGCAGTCCCTTCCGATGCGTCATCTGGGCGTCAGTCCCCTCCAGATGACATGAGATGACTAGACAGCAGTCCTCTCTAGTCATCAAACGAGGTTTCTTAAAAAAGGATATTTCAAAAAAAAAAGAAGGATTTAATTGGAAACGTTGTGAAATCTCGCTTCATGTCGGTTTTGTTAACAAGAGAAATGGGGAAGCATTCAATTAATTGTTTCATAATTTGTCTCAGTTTTGTCAACTCACTCTAACGGTTTTTAAATGTTTTCCCCTGGGCCCTTTGGTTTCAAATGCCCAGATTTCAGATTGGCCGAGATCGCGTCCAGGAACTTAAGGCATAGGAATCAGCGCTTCCGTTTTGACTGTAGGTTAATACTTAACCTACCTTGTATGATATCGGCTTAGTTATGTAGATCTGCTCTGATAACCATTTTAATTTGGAGAATATTAATGCTTGAGAATCTATTATCGTATTGAAGTTAAGGTTGAATTCGTACTTCCTGAATGTAACTTATACACGTGGAATGTAAATATTGGATTGTGCATGTGAGTAGGAGCTTAATATTAATCATGTCCAGGTTTTGTGAACTTTTGGGTAGCCTATTTTAGGGGAGGTTCTGTCGATTTTTCGGTAGGATTTCACCTGAAGTGGGCCCCACAGGCTCGTATCTGGGTTTCAGGGTGAAACTTGGGTCGGGTCCTGTCAAGACGCACCACAGAGGGTGGAGAAACCGGAGACTTGCCGACTCTCAAAATGGCAGAGGAGAGAAGAGGGGTTTTTGAGTTTCTAAGGTATCAATCAGAAATCAATTGTTATTAATGTTACTAATATATTTGTATAAATTATTTTTAAAATTGTCCAATATTAATCATGTGATCACCATGATTTATAAAAATTAAAGGGCCAATGATAAAAGAGGTCATTTTGAAGTGTCTTATTATAATTCAGGATACACAAATGTCCCCATGATAATTAAGGTCACCTCTTCACAACCTACCACTAGAGTTACATTTAATTACAAAAACTGCCACCTACATGTCTCTCTCTCCCTCAAGCCCGTCTGAACCTTTATCAACTGCTCTCTCTCTCTCTCTCTTCTTCTTCTTCTTCTTCTCCTCCACACAGACACATACCTTGAAAGAGTGTGAATGTCAAAGAATGACGCGTCGTTAGGATCGGTGTACGAGTTCTTGAAGCGGTGCCGACTCGCCGGTAATCGGATCACTCCAAATCGTTCAGGTCGATCCGGCGTCGTACGACTCCTCTTCGTCTCTTGACGTACTCGTCATGATCGGAGAGCACGACGTTGAAATAGAACCCCTCGTTGCGCTCGAAAAATCTGAGGCCGATGAAGGCGTGCTTGTCGGTGCCGTCCTCGATCTTAAGGACGAAGTAGCTCGACGAGTCGAGCACGGTCTCGATGGAGGTCGCTGGAGTTTGGATCCTCAAGTCGGATCTCGCACTGGTCGATTGATTTGTGGTATCAAGTTAGTGATGCGATTTCGTTTGTGAATTTTGTTCTTGCGGTAGTGAATTTTGATTTGATTTGATTGTATTACAGTGATCGCGGTGGTGAAGATGTTGACAAAGTTTGAGACGAAGAGTAATAAGAGTGAAGGGAGTACTGCGCTTCCATACTAAGATGCCGTGGATCCTCGCGAGTCTGCACAGTGGTGTGATCCAGCTATGGGACGGACCTCTTCGCGGTGTTCATTTCCACAAATCTCAGCCTCTCTTTGTGTTTGGAGGTACAAATTTCATATGTGCATGTGTATTTTCGGTTTCGTTGGCATTTGTTATATGCAATTGTTTTTTATGATTGCAGTATCTGGTTTTGGTTTGTTGTCGTTGCAAATCGTATAGATCTAGGTTGAAGGAAACTGTAATTAGAAAAAATAGTGGAAGGGGAATTTTGAATTGGATGCCAGGAGAATGTGAAATTTACATAAACTGAGCTGAATAGCAGTAGTGGAATGATGAAGTAATGAATTATTAATGTTCCAATTGATAGAGCATGTAGAGTGGCTTATCAAATTGAGACTATAATTTTTGTGTTGGTACTTGTTTTCAATTTTATCTGGAAATAGCCATACTTGGAAATGTAACACCTTCAAAAATATTTAAAAAATTATTAAAGAAATATTCTAGTTGCAGCAAGAGACAATGAAGAATTAATGCTTCTGTACGATGCCACCATTTTGTGAATGGGTTATACATAAAATACAATCAGATTTCAGATTTCATATGATGTTTGTATTACATGTAAGCAATTTTGGTTTTTATTTTTTATTTTTTTCCTTAACACCTTATGATTGATCTAGAAATGGAGCAAGTTTTATTTTCACATTTATTGTAATGCTGGGCTTTTAGCTTAACTACTTTCAGATCCAGTAAGATTTGTTTTTGAAAACTTTATGTTATTAGAGTTTAGAAATAGCTTACCAATGAAACTAAACTGATTTAGTATGAGTATTGTTGGCAAACAAGCTCCCTTTCCTTGACTAGTTGATACCCATGTTACTCTTGCACAAATTGATTTACCCTTGGGGATAGGGGATTCTGTATTTTGTTTCTATAGAAGATCATTAACTTGTAGATGGTATAGTTCAGGTTTTAATTAATTTGTGTTGGGTTTTTGCAGGCGACGATTACAAGATTAAAGTTTGTAACTACAAGCTGCATATATGTCTTTTTCCTCTTCTCTGGCATCTAATTATATTCGTCCCGTGCAATCTCACTTTTTTATGCTTGAAGCTTTGTTGAATGATTTGTACAATGATGCAAGTTTTATAATGGTCTATGCTCCATATGCTCTATGCACTTTAGTGATTCTCATTAAGGTTTATGAATACCATTCTTTTTAAGGCAATGATTTCTTATTCTTGGTCCCCATATGGAGGATTTCTTAATCTTTACAAGCAACATGCCTTTTAAGTTACTGATGATATCCTTCTTCTAGGTTATGTCACTGTAATACACGTCACTGACTAAGTCATTGGCCAAGTCACTGTTAACCTCAAGTCACTTTTTTTTTTTTTCAACCACATAAAATGAACACAAAGACATGATACTGGTTCATGCTTAAGAAAAAGTATAACATAATAATTAGCAAACTCTGTTTACAGCTTAAGTATAGCTAAAGTTGCTCCATATTCTCTCTGATAAAAATTACTTCATTCATGCAGTTGCCTCATATATGTGAGACTAAATTCCCTGAGAACCGATAGGATTATGCACATTAGGAATGTGAAGAAGGCAGCTGGTATGCCTGTTAGGTCCAATTTCCAGATGATGGAGTATTTAATTGTCCTCGTGGCTTTGTGTAACAAGAAAGAATGTAATGTTGAGATGAGAAAGTTGCATGTACATCACTTGGAATTTTTCAGTCAATGCAATGTGAAATTATAGATACTGTTTATAGACTAATTTTTCAGTAACTGTTATACACGTCACTGATTAAGTCATTGGTTAGCGACATGGTCAGTTACTTAGTTAGTGACATGTGATTAACAGTGACTTGGCTACTGACAGTTACTTGGTTAGTGACATGGTCAGTTACTTAGTTAATGACATGTGATTAACAGTGACTTGGCTACTGACAATTACTTGGTTAGTGACATGGTCAGTTACTTAGTTAGTGACATGGTCAGTTACTTAGTTAGTGACATGTGATTAACAGTGACTTGACTATTAACTTGTGACTTGGCTACTGAAAGTTACTTGGTCAGTGACATCGTCAGTTACTTAGTTAGTGACATGTGATTAACAGTGACTTGGCTACTGACAGTTACTTGGTTAGTAACATGGTCAGTTACTTTGTTAGTGACATGTGATTAACAGTGACTTGGCTACTGACAGTTACTTGGTTAGTGACATGGTCAGTTACTTTGTTAGTGACATGTGATTAACAGTGACTTGGCTACTGACAGTTACTTGGTTAGTAACATGGTCAGTTACTTTGTTAGTGACATGTGATTAACAGTGACTTGGCTACTGACAGTTACTTGGTTAGTGACATGGTCAGTTACTTAGTTAGTGACATGTGATTAACAGTGACATGAATATGTTACTGTCCATGTCTCTGTATCAATTACTGGCCAAGTCATTGGCTAAGTCACTGTCAATCTCTAGCCAAGTCACTGACCAAACCAACTCCCTAGTTTGTGAGGTCACTGCCCAAGTTATTGTTAACCTCAAGTCATTGGCTATGTCATTGGCCAAGTTATTGGCCATGTCACAGTCATAAACATGTCACTGTCAATCGTTGTCCAAGTCACTGTTAACCTCAAGTCACAGGCAAAGTCACTGACCATGTCAATGACAACGTCAGTGACATGATCAGTTACATGTTCAATTACTTGGTCAGTTACATACATTGTAAGTGACATGGTCAGTTACATGATCAGTTACATGGACAGTTACTTGGAGACCATTCAAGGCCATTCTCCTTGAATAAACTAAGTGAGTTAAAAACTGCACAAATGGAAATAGGGGAGCTAGCTGCAAGTGACAGAATAGTAACATAAACTTCAATCTTAGATTAAAAAAGCAGTGTAATCTAATAATGACTATAAAGCAAAATAACGTTTTGTCTCACCAAGCCACTGGTTACCACAAGTAATTTCTTTAGGAAAACTAAATGTGAAAAAAAAAAAAAAGGAAGCTCAAGCCAGAAATCATTCCACTACAGCTCCCCGTCGTTCTTTGAATCTCTCCCCAAAATTTCAACGAGCTCGGTGTCGAATATCAGTGTGGCACCACCTGTAATGTTCAAACAACCACAATCTAAGTTGGGAAAACTAAATATGAAAAACCAAAAAAGGAAGCTCAAGCTAGGAATCATTCAACTACGTACAGCTCCCATCAATAATTTTCATCTTAACTAAATATGGTTTTGCATCTTAACTATTTTCATCAATTATTGTCAAATGTTCTCCAACCATTTTATTTCCTTTACACATATACTCATTGCCCAAACAGGAGTCTATACACGAGAATCTCAAAAATGGAAGTAATCTTATTACCTAGGATTCAACTTGCGCTTCTCGCTAATGCACATAGCCCATATGTGTAGTAATTTTCAACTTGCGCTTCTCGCTAATGCACATTCCCACAATTCCTTGGTCCCATCCTGCAAAGAAGGATGTTTTGCACCAAAAATCATGGCATCACATGCTGCATATTGCATCAAACTAGTCCTCATTTTAATTGCATGAAAGTGATATTCAAGAGTCAATCATGTTGAAAGCACTTTATAATAGAATGTCGAGGACACAGAACAAGACCCAAAAGCAAGTTAATCAACAAAAGAAGTCAAAGATATCCAGGGTTGTGAAGAAATTCTCATATAAAAAAATTAAAAAAAAACATCATAGCTGCAACAATCCAATACCTAAGAAACTTAAAACTCAACCAAGCATATGTCAGAAATGTTGCATTGCTTCAAGCAATCCAAAGCCAAAGGTGATCTTTAAAACTAACTTCACTTGACATAGGGAAGGATTCTACTTGATAATGCGGCCGATGGTGAGCCTAGTGAAGTGAAAAATTTTGGTCCCATTTTGTTTTTGCATTCTCGATCGACACAAGAAAGCTAATAGTTCCTTTCTAATTGCTAGGTGCCTCTTTTCCACAGGGAACAGATTTTCTAAGAGCTCTATAGCATCGTTTTCTAGAGAAATTTATGTTTGAGAAGGCCTATGAAGCAAATAGTGGATGTAAAAAAAACCGGTGCGTGATCTAGAACTTCAGGTTTTATTGGGACAGTGCCTACAGTAATTAATACAAAAACATAGAACAAACGGGTCCAAATCTAAGATCACAACTGGAGTAATAATACCGAACATGCTTAAACAAATTACCATATGCAGCAACACCATAACTACAATTCAAAAAAACTCAACCACACAGTAGATCCAGACACACCATAATTGAACCAGCAGCTACTTTTTAGAATATTAATCATTCTCAATTATTATGTCAAATGCATCTGAGAAACAACCCATGCACAAATTTAAAAAAACATGGTCTATGAATAGCTCGAGATGCACGAAGCCATAATCAAAGAATTTGATGCTAAAAGAAAAAAAAATGAACTACTGCACAGTTCACTTAAACGCTTCAAATCAGCAATCTTCTACCTAAAATTCGATCTTCATGGATCAAATCCATTGTATACACAAATTGAATTACTGAGAAAACAAGTGCAAAAACGAAAGTGTGGAAGCTTCATACTGAATTACCTATAGCTCATACTAAATTATCAAATCCTTTAAGAAACAGAAGAAGAAAAAGAAGCATAAACAGTCGTTTCATCCAAAACTAAATTCCAGAATTCACGAAGCCATGAACAATTGCCAAATTTCTAATCCGATAAACCGGTTCTCTACTCTGATTCAGTGAATTACCTCCGAAACCCAAACCGCACTGCTTCTGAAACCTAAACTGCACCGTTTCGGGGCATCGAATAAGTCCGCGAGGTCGACGGCGAGGTTCTGAGGGAGAACGTCGGAGAAGAACTTGGAGAGCGCGGCGGTGATCGGCAACTGTTCAATTTGGACTTGGAGGACGGGATCAAGGCGTAGGTTTTGGAGGACATCGGAGGTAGAGAGGTTGCGGTTTAGTATATTAAGGTTATAAACATGTATACTTTAAGGGCAGAATTGAAATCAAAAAAATTAAAAACTGACCTTTTTTAACATCACCTCATTATTCATAAGGATTAAATTA
This sequence comes from Rosa rugosa, assembly GCF_958449725.1. NCBI lineage: Eukaryota > Viridiplantae > Streptophyta > Magnoliopsida > Rosales > Rosaceae > Rosa > Rosa rugosa. The sequence goes on along the minus strand of NC_084822.1, from coordinate 42,452,107 downwards.
ATATTATTAACAATTCATTATGGACATTTTTATCAAGTGGGAAACTAGGTGACCCTTTTATCATTTTACACTCTAATATGACATTTTCCATAATTTCCCTAAAATTAAAAGTTAAAAAAAAAATTATAAGGACATAATAAAGATTAAAAATGATAACAAGAGCATTTGAACAACATTGTATTATCAAACAATCAAGGCAAAATAAATTTTCATGCCAAAATTGGTTATTTCACAAACAAAAAACACAAGCCAGTTTGAGTTTACCAAACACTTTGCCACCGCTTTTGCCATTGACAGCACTTATAAAAAGTCAGTTTACCAAACACTCAGCTGCTTTGTTTTTCAGCCACTTATTCTAAAAAATAAACATAAGCTAGATTTTCTTAAAAGCACAGCCATACCAAACACACCATTATTCAATAAAGCAATAACACCATCATCATCAACAGTGCTAAGATTCAATTTTAAAGGGTTCAAGCACAACTTCGGTTTTCCCCTGTTTCCTAAAGTAGTTGGCACGAAACTCTTCATATCGGAAGCCTTTATAGAGTCGGGGATTGCTTGCATTAATAAGAGCTGCTGCAGGTTCTATATAGCAGTCAGGGGAGGGTGTAATGAAAAATCCAATCGTCGTCCGAACAGTACTTGAATTCGTCACCACTCGATGTTCAGCACACTTGAGCTTTCCATTACTAATGATCTGCATCACAAGAAGACCAAAAGTTTAGTGACAGAAGAAGAGTGATTGATGTTTATGATTTTGAGCATTGAAACTGGTGATGTACATACCCGTAATTGATAGCCTATGTTAACCACCAGTCCATTTGAAATAGGTTCCACTCCAATCCATTCCCCATCCTTGAGAACTTGAAGGCCACTTACATCCCCTTGAAGTAAAATTGTGATGAGCTGTGGGTCAGAGTGTTTAGTTATTCCTAGTGTCAAACTTGGGTCAGGACAAGGTGGATAGTGATTAACAAAGATGTCAGTCTCTTTGCTAAGTTCATCATTGAAATACTCTGATCCTATCCCAAGTCCTTCACCGATCAACTCCAAAATGTCCAAAGCCACTTTCTTCACTTGGGTGAAACATTTGCTAACATGCTCTCTGAAATACCATAGATAAAGATTGCTGAAATTACAGATTGAATATCTAGTTACTCAATAATTTGACATGTATGTGATGTAGCAGGCCCTTACCGATATTTAATCGGTTTCCGAGGCCAAATTGGCATGAATTTTTCTAAAGGTTCACAAGGGTGTCGGAGGAAATCGCGCCAAAGATGAACTTCCTCCCAATCATAATTAACACTGCTATGTACGAGCTTGCAGACTTTGTTGGGGTCATCAGAGTAGATGCTTGCCCTCTTTTCCTCTAGAGGCAACTCAAAGAACTCCTTGAACACATCCATTGTGTCATTCATTAAAGCTTCTGGTATGCCATGGTTGATTACCTACACAATAATTTTTAATAACATACAGAATTAGATGATGATCATGATCATGATGATGTAGGAGTAAGCAAATGAAAGTTGCAGCTAGCAAGAAAAGCTAGAAATCTTGGCGACCAAGAAAAGAAAGAAAAGTCAGACAATTAAATTGACCTGAAAGAAACCGAATTCTTGGCTAGCCTCAAGTATTTGCTGGATCACAAGAGCTCGATCATGACTCTGTGATCCTAGATCAATCACTGGAATGTCGTTGGATATTGAAGGAGCAACGCTAAACTTCCCTGGTCTTGCATCAGGTGGGAATATGTATGTCTCAGGCAAGGGTTGAGCAGCACTGTACCAGTTTGGAACAAGCTTCTCCATTTTCTTTGCTTTGCTTCCACCTTGATCAATCTGACCTTGAGATGAATATTGAAGAGAAAAGCCAGTTCATATATTATAAAGAAGAATATCTTGATTTATGATGGAGCAGTGGGCGGTAAAGGACGAAAGGGCCAGTCTAAGAAGCATCACCTTTACTCTATCACAGTGTTAAAATAAGATGGAAACACAATCATGATGGATGGACCTCACCAGTCACCATTCACCGCCACAAGAGTCATATCAAATCGTTCTACTCTATTCCTTCTTTTTATATTATATGTATACAGATATATACAAAATATATATTATAAGCAGAAATTTGTGGGCAACTAAAACTTATATGATTTAAAAGCAAGTCTACCCAGTCTCTCTGAGCCATAAAATATATATATATATATATATATATATATATATATATATATAAATTTTTTTTTTCTTTCAGTGTTTACTAATAGCACTATGATCAATCTATACCAGCATGAACACATGACCAATGATGTAGATGCACACAAGGAACACAATCCCCAACATACAGCCAAGAATACCGATCAGAAAGTACAAGCATGCCTATCCTTCACATATGCCAAGAACATTGATCAGAAAGTATAAGCGTGCCTATCCTTCACATATGCTGCCAAGACTCACATTGTACAGTACTATGCCTTCACATGTGAAAGTATCTCAAAATGTCTACACCAATCTAGAATTCTCTAGGGGTTAAGCCCGTATGCCCAAAAACTCATGGTATTTTGCCCATTTGATCCAACATCTATGTATTTTGCCCAATTACACAACTTTTAGGGGAAAAGACTCATAAGGGTAGTCCTTTCTAAAGTAGTGCCTAGTATATCCTATGCTGACTTTTGGGTTCAAAATTCACTTTTTCTTAGAAAACCCTGTTCCAACTTTTGAGAAAAACAAAACTAGCCTTCAACATGCCTAAGTTTCACCTAACGGCTTCCTGCCTAACGGTTACTTTAACAGGCGGAATCACTGCTGCTTGTTTCTATCCTAAGCTGTGACAAAGTTTACTAAGCTAAAGGAAATCTGAGCCTAAAGAGAGTATATGATATTGGCAGATCACAATTAGTAAAACAACAGATAACGGATAACTTTGTTGAAATAAAAATTTGATGAAGTGGGTGAACACACTGAAATTATTTATATAAACATAATCACATGCTAAGAATTCAGAGCCTCATTCTCAGGTAAACAGCTAAAAAGCTGTTTAGCTATCCATGAGAATGATTACAGTACTTACTTGTAATGAAGCACACTTCACACTAGACAGGAAAGAAAGATCACACTGCTACTTCTTGAGAGAAGACTCTTCTGCTCAAGTTCTTAAGCTATCTTACAGGTTGTGGAAGTTTTTGATGTGTGGGGCTTTTTCGATGCCCTTACAAATGAAATGCAAGCTCCTTATATAGAGAGCGGACTCCAAACTTAAATTCAAAACATCAAATATACAGTTCAACTCCGTGATTTCCTGCTTTCCTGAGTGCTCCTGTTGGTGGAGGTCGGACAAGGAAAAGGCAGGTTCCTTTTTGGGTGAAATGTTTTTCACCTTTCCTTTTTGAAAAGCAAAAGTAGCTTTTGGGAAGAGTCCAAAAGTACTTTCGGTGTTTTCTACACCTGCTGCTTCACATGTTCTCGTCTGTTTCAGAATTATGGCCTAAGACAAAGGAGTTGTTGTCAGCTTGGGCCATTCTATCCGTTGTGGCATTATCTTCATACATCTTGTAGTGGTTGTCATTTTCAAGACGTTCTATCCACTGCATGCATGCCATCGTTGAGTCTATCTCTTTTCTGGTGAGAGATAGAAACAGGTCACTGCTGACTACGTCAGGATGATCATAGGCAGTGATAATAGTTTTTTCTCCTGCTGCCAGGAAGGTATTGTTGATATCTTCAAAGATGATCTTCTTCATATATTTTAGGGCCATGGCTTTCATCCATGGGATGCTTGAATTTGGTTTTCCGTTGTACCCAACACAGGCAGGTTGTAGATATTTTCTTTGAATAATTCTCACATAATGATATGGAGAAATGTATTCAACCTCGCCGTTTGCCTTTCTAATCCATTCTGGAGGAGTGGATCTGAACTTCAGTCGAAGTGTACAGTCATTTTTTCTGATATTTTTGACTATGTTGACAATGATGGGCGGCAATCCTTTTAGATCATCATTTGTTTTGCTCCATAGATTATGGACAAAACCATTTTCAACAAGCCAAAGCTTGTGTTCTTGAGGATGTTCACTCTGAACATTAACCAAGTATCTTCCAACGTATGATCCTGAGACAATGAAGAGGGTTGGAGGAACAAGGTCTTCTGAATTGTGTCTTCCTATCAGATTGTGGAAATCATGCCAATCTGATTCATTGAGTGCCATGATAGGGACCCTAGCACTTTCTGGATGTTCAAGGAAGTTAATTTTTTCTTTCTTAACAGCACTCTGCTGTATTTCTTCGAACTGTGGTCTTGCATTCTCGTATAGTTCTTCAGCTAATGCAAAGAGAGCTGGAAACATTAGACCACTGCTTCTTTCCTGAAAGGCAAATAAAAGATTATCCAGAATTGCCTTCTGGTGGTAAGCTAATCTCCTGCCAGTTCTGAACACAGGAGTATCGAACGTTCGAAGTTCATAATTGAAAACATTTATTACTCCAGTTGGAGTGGGTTTGCTTTTTGGCAAAGCAACAGCCGTCAACGGTCTTGATGAGCCTTTACCGTCTGCCATTTGAGACGGGCTAGTCAATCCTTTACCCTGGGATTGATCAGTTGTGGCTAAGCCTTTTGAACTTAGCAGGAACCTCTTGAGGATTTTTTCTTTGGGATCCTCATTGGTTTCATGTTCTTTCCCAGCTCTTCTGCTTCTGGGATTGCGACCTTCGTCGTCGTCATCATTTCTGAACATGGCTAATTCCCTTGTTAAGGCGTCTGGAAGATAGTTCTTATTTCCTGCAATTAATTCAACAACATAATCATATTGGTTAAGGAATAATTGCCAGTTAGCTAGTCTTCCTCTATCAGCAGCTTTATCAAGTTTGAAGTTTTTGAAATTCTTTACTCTGGCACAATCGGTGCGGACAGTAAAGGGTTTTCCAAGGAAAGCTGGAGAATTTAAAATAGTTTTTTTGACAGCCAAAATTTCTTTTTCCCCTGTGGGATAATTCAGTTCTGCAGGGCTGAACTTGCCACTACAAAATTTACAGATCTTTTCAATGTTAGTTCCAGGCGCTTTCGCCAGAACAACACCGGACCAGTAATTATCACTCGCATCTGTCTGGAGGATAATCTCATCATTCTCTTCTGGTTGTTGAAGAGGAGGGAGGTTTTTGCAGAGATTTTTTATCTGCTTCACAGTTTTTTCATCATCTTCTGTGAAGTTCCATTTTCTTTTGGAACTTGTTTTAGGTGATAACATTGCTGTTAACCCTGATATTTTTGGGATGAAATCTCTTCCATAATTTATGACACCAAGGAATCTCTCTAGACTTTTGGCATCAGGAATTCTATCTGGGAATTTCCAGATTTTCTCAAGGATGTGAGGTTGGAGTTTTATCACTCCATTCTTGATATTTATTCCTAGGAAATCAACTTCATCAAGGATAAAGAAGATTTTATTTTCACCTAGGATAATTCCATGCTGAACTATCAGCTTTACAACCTCATGGAGGTGTTTCATGTGTTCTTCTCTGTTTTTGGAGAAGACAAGAATGTCATCTATGTAGACGACGCAGAACTCCGCAACATGTTTAAAGATATTATCCATTTTTCTCTGGAAGATGGAGGGAGCTTGCTTCAGACCAAAAGGCATTACTAACCATTCGTAATGTCCTTGAGGTGTTCCAAATGCAGTGAGAGGCACACTCTCAGGATGCATCTTGACCTGCCAGAAACCCGACTTTGCATCGAATTTCGAAAAGACTTTCGCTCCTCTGAGCTGGTTGATCAGCACTCTTACTTGAGCAATTTGATAACCGTCTTTGACAGTCTTTTTGTTGACATCTCTGTAGTCAATCACCATTCTAGCTTTTCCTCTTAGATTTTCTGCATGATTTCTCACGTAGAATGCTGGAGCATGATGAGGGCTAGTGGAAGGTTGAATTAATCTCTTGTTCAGGAGATCTTCAATATCTTTTCTGAATTCTTTTTGGTCTTCCTCTTTGTATTGAGGAATGGCTTTGACATGACAGATAGCATTCATGTCATGCAATCTTAATTCACAGACCACTGGGTCTTTTTCCCAAAACTTCTGAGGATCTACATCGATGTTCTGCTCGAGTAGTTTCTTGATTCTTTCAAGAGTGGGAATTTTCTGAGACTCAAGCTTATTCTGAAAGTGCTTGAGGTTATGCTCATGAATGAAACTAGCTTCTTCTTCTTCACTAGTTTCTGCTTCTTCTTCTTCTTCGTCAGAAGATTCTTCAACAAGTAATTCTTCTTGTTGTTTGATTTGGAGTATGGGTTCAAATCTGGGTTTGTATGTAAGATCACCACTATTCTGTTGCGATCTCTGATATTGGGTAGTGAAGTTTGGTCCTACCACACTTTTGGCGTGAGTAAGCCTATCTGCCCAGAACACCCGTTCTCCTTTTCTGAAGCCTATTGCTTCTTCATCCTGAATAAATCGCTGTTGGAGAATGAAATCATTACCCAACAAGAAATCTGCGCCTTGGCCTTCAGATTGCCAGACGTTATGGATGATAAATGTTCCTCCACCAATGGTGATATGAACATTTTTTGCTACTTTATTCATGGTGAGATGGCTTCCATCAAAAGTAACACCAGTAGCTGTTTTCTTTTCTTCTTTCCAGAGTTTTTCTGGAATTGCAAATCTCTTTGCAACTGTAAATCCTGATCCATTATCTACAAAGGCATGTAGATGATATTTTTTATGATCAGGGAATTTTAGTCCAATCTCTATGTAGTTGCTGTATCTGCTTGTAGAGACGACTTTCGATTGCTGAAACTCATTTTCTTGAGCTTGTTCCTTTGGAATGAACGGTTTACATTCTTCCGGAACATTGTTCTGAGTGGGAGATTTATCAAAACTAGAAGGTTTTGTATCATCCCAGTCTGTAGGAATTATCTCTTTGCTATCTGGATTACTGAACCATGACGGAGGGTCATATCGGACTTTATAGTCAAACTTGCCAGAAGGTTGGCCAAGTAGATCCCATGTTTCAGTAACTGTTATAGCTGCTTCTTGCTTTTCTAAGAGATGAACAGTTTCTGGTGGTTTCACCAGTTCTATATTTTCTGGTATTTCAACCAGTTCAAAGTTGTCATCGAGTTTTTCTTCGATGATGTCTTCCTTTTTCGAGGAAGATGGTTCCATGATTTCCTGGAACAAAGTTTCTACTTCTTTCTCTTTTTTCTCAGAGAAATATTCTTCATATTCTTGTTCAACCAGTTGGCTGACAAGTCCATTCTTGGTTTTTCTTCGTGCTTCAGCTATGAAGCATTCTTTGTGATAAGTCTTTTTTGACTCTTCACAAAACATAGGGAGACCATTCTTTTCGTGACATAAGCAGTAGTCGCAAACGAATGTACCAGGGTTCACCTGATAAGAAGACATTAAGGATTCTGTCTTGCTTTCTTCCCAGTTTTTGATTCTCAAAACATTCATTTGTCTGGATTCGAAGTACTCTACTTCAGAATCTGTCTCAGACTCAGATGAATCTTCTTCTTCAGACCAGGCAGAGTAAACTGACCTGTCGTCTTCTTCATCATCAGAATAGGCTATTTCGTAGCCTTTCATATTTGCTGACTCTACTATATGCTCATATTCGTCAAAGAGAGCCTTAGTAGATCTTTTACCCTTTTCCGGGCATTCATTGGCATAGTGCCCTTCAGCTTTACATAACCAACATATGCAAGCTTTCTTGCTTGGTTGTTTATGTTGATGAGTATTCTTCTTTTTCTTGAAGAATTTCTTTTCAGGATTTTTCTCCTGTTGTTTCTTGTAATTGGAACTTTTCTTGAATTTCCAATTCTTCCTTTGATTACTCTTTTTGAATTTTTTAGAGTAATGTTTCTTTTTTCTGTAGAACTTGGATTCATGACATCCCCAGTTGGTTGGCATATCCAGTATTCCGTAACAGAAATTTTCAACTCCTTTGAGTTGTTTCTTGGCCATCTTAGCTCTAAGATTGGCTTTGCATTGTTCTTTCAGTAATTGCCGGATTCTGTCGGCAATTCCTCCAACTGAAAACCTTTCAATTGGTTTTTCTGCTATGCTTTCTCGCACAGCTGTTCTCCATGGTTCAGGGAGTTTCCTGTGCAACAGGTTGACTAGATCAGTGCTTTCTAGTTCACCAATTGTACAGTAATATTCTTGAAATTCATTCAAGTATTCTTCAAAATATCTCATGTCACAAATTTTGAGAGCATAGATATTTGATTTGGCCGTTTCTCTGGCCTTTTCACTCATATTTGCAGAATCTCCACAGAACTGATCGTACAGGGGTACTGCAAAATCATACGGAGATTTTGAAGCTTTGATATCTTCAAGCCATTCTTTTCCTCTGGCCGTTTCTTTGAAAGAGAAATAATATTTCTTTGCTACTCCTGTGAGAGTAGTTTCAAAGTACATCTGAAGATCAGGAGCTTCAAATTTTCCAAAGGTGAGAGCAGATGCCATCATCAGGCTGTCTACCCATTGGTCAAGAGTTTTTCTCTTGTCTAGAGTTTTATCCAGATCTAACCAGATACCAAAATTGGTAATTGGTACTCTGGGTATCTTGTCCTCTGGGACAAATCTTTGAGAATTTCTTTCTCCATTTCTGCCCGTAGGGGCTTTCTGTATAGGGAGTTTTACCTTTCCCTTTTCTCTGGTGATGGAAGTTTTGGAGCTTTCTCCTTCTTCCATTTCAACATCCTGGTAGGGAAGGAGTTTTCTTTCCTTTCCTGGATTGAAATTTTTCATTTCTTCGATTAGTTTTTCTAATCTTTCTGGATTTTCACAGAATTCTGCTTCTTCATATAGATCATAGAGCTTTTGTGCTCCAAGCATATTGACTGGTCTGTTTAGATCAGCTTCAAGGTCTTCTTCAGTAATTGGATCTTCAATAGTGGATTTTGTGCCACTAGTACTAGCTTCTCTAGTGCTGTAGCTTCTTCTGAGAAGATTTTTGTTTATCCTGATATTCTCAGGACAGACATCACTTTTTCTGTGATTGTCAAAATTTAGACTGATTTCTCCAGTCTTTCTGCTTTCATAAATTTTAGCTTTTGCACTTTCTGCTGGTAGCTTCGGACCAGATAATTTCCATTCAATAGGAAACGTTACTTCATCCCAAGTAACCTTATGGATCTGTTGTGAATGGTTCTTCTGACTGGTGAGGAATCCAGTAGTAAGACCAGGGATGTTTGATATCCTTGTCTTTGGCTCTACTGTAGTACTCATCAGTTTATAGTATATCCTGTATACTATTGCCAATTCTTGCATATCTTTTTTCATAGCTATGCCGTCTGTCTTGACTCTCAGTCTGAGACAGTGAGCTGCATCTTTCAAGCTGGTAGAGAAGTTGGGGAAGCAGTTGAAATATGCTACTTGGTTGCACAGAGATGCTTCAAGGGTTCCCAAGAGACTAGCTTGAAAATCTTCCAGTCTATTGTCTTGTAAGACACATAGAACTGAACAGTTTATGCCTTCACGAGCTAGAAGCTTTATGCCTACTTGGACTGCTCCAATATGCATAAATTGATATTTGTTTGTTCTGGCTCTGGCGACTTCATCTGGAGTGATCATCAGTAGATCTGTTTCTCCTGTTGTAGAGGGGGTTGTAAATTCCAGCAATTTGAAATGATGGCTGTCCATCAGGTCAAATGTTCCCCTTTTGTATATTTGTTTGAAATCTAGCTTTGGAATTGAGGCGTTTTTTACCTCATGCTCGATTTCATTGTATTCAAATTCTTCAGAATTTAGGAGTTGTACTCCTTTCTTTTTCCCGAAGATGCTCATCATATTGACATTTCGAGTTTCTTTCGGGTTTTCATACCGAATACTAGTAGAACTAGTTGAGGGATCCAGAAAAATCAAGTTTGGAACAGGATTCTCTGGTCTTTCTAATGGTTTGAATCCATTAGCTTTCTTTTTTACTGTAGGCACTTTCTTGTCCTTCAGTATAGTTTTCATAGAATCCAGCGTTTTTTGCTGTTCGGTGATTTTTTTACTAACACTTGTTAGCTTTTCTTCTTCCGTTTTTGGAAGATCTTTGATATAATCCAGTTTGTTTTCCAGTTTTTCTAACTGGTGGATTATAACAGGAATTTTTTCTAGATGTTCTTGATATCTAGATATTTCTTGCTGCAGGATCTGATATTTTTCATCAGAAGATTTTAATAGAGAATTCAGTCTCTCTATTATTAAATCAGACATTGTCCCCATTGGGGATTCCCCTGCTGAGCTATTTTACAAGCTCTGATACCAGTGATTTGCGGATCTAACCAATGCTCAGGTAGTCAAGAGGTTTTTGTTCCTCTTCAAGTACATATAAAAGATTATCAATATCTTCTTCTAATTTATAGATCCTGGTTTGGAGTCTATAAATAATATCCCAATAGTTGGGAGTTTCTCTGTTAAGACGTTCTCTATAGTCTTTCAATTTTTCCAACTTTTCTCTTTCTTTTTTCAATTCTTTGCTAGTGCTTTTACAAATAGCATTTAATTCAAGTCTGTCAACGATCAAAATTATAAATAGTAAAACTAACTGTTTATCTTCGAGATCGAGGATGAAATTTAGCTGCAATTATAATTTAGACAAATAAATTCAAGATGGGCCCACCACGTTTCATCAAAGGAAAATAATAGTAAAAGCAATAAGAGAGAGGGGTACTTATGGGATAAACATTCAGTGAAAGGAATAGTTGAGAGAAAAAGAGAAAACTTTTGTGTGAATGGGGTTTAAAATAAGTTGGTGGAGTGTATGGGGTGGTATTTGGTATTTTCTGGGTAAGTGGTCATTATCCCAATTCTCTATAGCTTGTATAAATATATGTAACTATTCATTGTAATTTGAGCCAACTGAAATACAATACAATTTCTCTATCAATTTACCTTTCCAACTCTAACTCTATTTCTTTATGGTATCAGAGCACTAGCCTAACGACACTGATCCAAAAACCCAACACTCTCCCTCACGTCCTCAACCATGGTTAACCCAGTTCCCAATGCCTCCAATTCTTCCCCCTTACCATCAGATCCTTCCTCGATTTCCCCAACTCATGTCTCCAACTTTTTCCCACTCAAACTCACCAAAGATAACTATTTGCTCTGGAAAGATGTGCTCACCCTAGTTCTACAGCATTATGACATGTTCAGCTTTGTTGATGGCTCAGAGCCATGTCCACCTCCTCTACTCAATAACCAGGTTAATCCAGCTCATACCCAATGGCTCAAGAAGGACAGGACCTGTCACATTTGGCTCATTTCTTCTTTATCCGAGCAAGTCCTCTCTTTGACCGTTGGATCTACCACTGCACGAGCTGTTTGGGTAACCCTTGAGAGGAGATTTGCAGCCATTACCAGATCTCATGTCCTCCAACTGAAGAGGCGTATTCAAACTCTCCGAAAGGGCACACGTTCCATCACTGACTACCTCCAACAAGTCAAAGTCATGAGTGACTCTTTGGCCGCTGCTGGTGCACCACTTGATGACACAGACCTTGTTGCTCACATCCTCCAAGGACTTCCCTATGAGTATGAGTCTTTCAGCACCTCTATTCGTGTGCGTGCAGAACCAGTGTCAGCTGATGAGCTTCATGGCCTTCTACTTAGCCATGAAATCGACCTGGAGCAACAAAACACTCAGAACCACAACTTTCAGCCCATCCCACCCACTCAAGCCTTTGTTGCCACTACTTCTACCAAACCATGCCTCAATTCCCGTGGTCCCTACTCTCACTTTCGTCGCAACCCTCGCCCACGACCTCTCCCTCCATTTGCTCCACCCCGCTATGACTCTGAAAATCCCGCTCTTCCTCTACTACCCACCCCTCCTTTTCCACCAAATCCCAACCTCCAAAACCGCTCCGGCCCTCGCTGTCAGATCTGTGGACTGAACAACCACAGAGCTCCTGAGTGTTTTCATCGTTGGAACCATTCCTATCAAGGTCGCGCTCCTCCAGCTCGCTTCTCTTCTCAGCGCTCCTCTTCCAATAGCTCCACCCGCAATAACCACTCTGCCCTCTTCACTGAAGGTCTTGTCAGCGATCCAAATGACGAGTCCAGCTCTCTCTGGTACCTTGACAGCGGTGCCACTAATCACATCACTGCTGATCTGAACAACCTTAATGTGCACAATCGCTACAATGGTTCCTCCTCTGTCACCACTGCCAATGGCCAAGGTTTGCAAATACACAATACTGGTTCCTCTATTTTCTCTACCCCTGACTCCAATTCTCAATTTCAATTAAACAATATCCTTCATGTTCCTCACATCTCTCATAACCTTCTTTCTGCTAATCAATTTGTATCTGACAACAATTGTCAAGTGACAATAACTCCCACTCATTGTTTTGTTAAGGATCTCCTGGGGAACCTACTGTTTCAAGCCCCTACTGATGGACGTTTATACCCCATTCGTCTCAAGAAACCCAAGTCTCCACCGGTTGCATTGCTCACTTCCGCTCCTTCTTCCTTGTGGCACCAGCGTCTAGGACACCCGTCTACTCATACACTACAACGCCTCCATTCCAGTCATCTAATTAAATTCCTAGGCTCTAGTGGTTCTTTTTGTTCATCTTGTCAATTAGGTCGAAAGACCAAGTTACCTTTTGTTCAATCAAGTTGTACAACAACTTTTGCTTTGCAATTAATCCATTCTGACATTTGGGGTCCTTCTCCTATTCCATCAGTTACTGGCTACAAATATTATGTTGTGTTTATTGACGATTGGTCCAGATTTACGTGGTTGTTTCCATTAAAATGCAAATCTGATGTGTTTGGCACATTTCAAAAGTTCAAGCTCTTAGTTGAAAACCAATTCAGCACCAAAATAAAGACCTTACGATCTGACAATGGGGGTGAATACAAGAGTTTGGCATTTCAAAATTTTCTCTCCCAAAATGGGATTGCCCAACAATTCTCCTGTCCTCACACTCCGGAGCAAAACGGAATGGCAGAACGTAAGCACCGTCATGTTATTGAGCTCACACGCACATTGTTTGCCCAATCCGGTCTCTCACTTAACTACTGGGCTGAGGTTGTTCTCACCTCAGTCTATCTCATCAATAGACTCCCATCTTTTTCCCTTCAATTTCTTTCCCCATTCCATAAGCTTTTTAATCGCCCACCTGATTATAACTTCCTCAAAACATATGGGTGTGCCTGTTACCCATGGTTAAAGCCCTACTCAACCCACAAACTTGATTTCAGAAGTTGTCATTGCATCTTTATTGGGTATGGGACCAATGAAAAAGGCTATAGATGCCTTGACACGAAAACCGGGAAAGTCTACATCTCACGCCATGTTACCTTTGATGAAAGCTCTTTTCCACTTAAAACTCTAACTCCTACATCCTCACCCACACTACACGCTCTGTCTTTTCCTTCATTACTCCCATTACCACCTGCACACTTCACCCCAACCCCGCATTTGCCTCAGTCACCACCACCACCATCTCCTAATTCACATCCACCAACTCCACCACCTCCTTCCCCTACACCGCCTCCTCCTCCACCATCACCTCCACCCCAACTACATCGCAGACCACGCCAACAACATGGTCCTCCTTCACACCCTATGCAAACTCGCTCTAAAAACAACATCTTCAAACCCAAGGTCCTCACCACCAAATACCCATTTACCAGTGCCTTCTTAGCGTCCAAATCTCACTTCCCTACACCTCAAACCTATCACCAAGCTTCTAAGGACCCTAAATGGGTCAAAGCTATGCAAGAGGAAATGGCCGCACTGCATCAAACGGGAACTTGGCAACTTGTTCCCCCACACCCTTCTCAAAACGTAGTGGGCTGCAAATGGGTCTTCCGAACCAAACAACGAGCAGACGGCACCATAGAACGCCATAAAGCTCGATTGGTAGCCAAAGGATTTCACCAACAAGCCGGCCTTGACTACCAAGAGACATTCAGTCCTGTTGCAACCTCCACCACCATTCGTGTTCTATTATCTTTAGCCGTGCAACATGATTGGCCAATCTCTCAATTAGATGTCTCTAATGCATTTCTTCATGGCCATCTCCAAGAGGATGTCTTCATGACTCAACCTCAAGGCTTTGAAGACAAAGCCAGACCTCACTACGTGTGCAAACTCAAAAAATCACTATATGGGCTTAAACAAGCCCCACGGGCTTGGTATGAGGAATTGCATCAGTGCTTACTCTCACTCGGCTTCATTGCCTCTTCAGCTGACCCCTCTCTCTTTGTCAAATCTGATGGGTGCCTCACATACCTCCTTGTTTATGTCGATGATATTATCTTGACTGGTAACTCTCCCTCATATTGCACTCACCTCATCAATCAACTCAGTCAACAATTCTCAATGAAAGACTTAGGTCCTCTTCACTTCTTTCTTGGCCTTGAGGTAACACGCAACTCTGACTGCCTCTATCTTTCCCAGGCCAAATATATCCATGATCTGCTCTCCAAACATAATATGTTGGATGCCAAGCCTACTTCCACTCCTGAAAGCAGCGTTAAACTTGATACAGTCACTGGTCACCCTCTCACCGACCCATCCACTTATAGGTCTATGGTTGGGGCACTCCAATACCTCACCTGGACTCGCCCCAACATATCTCATGCTGTCAATCAGGTGTGTCAACACATGCACTCCCCTCGATCTCCTCATCTTGTAGCAGTAAAGCGAATTTTTCGCTACTTAAAGGGGACACCAGACCTTGGCATCAAATTCACCAAGGGACCCTCTCGTCTTACAATCTTTACCGATGCTGATTGGGCCGGTTGTCCTATCAATCGTCGTTCCACTTCTGGTCATTGTGTATTTCTTGGTAACAATCTCATCACTTGGCGTTCCAAGAAACAATCATCGATCTCCCGATCATCTACGGAAGCAGAGTACCGTGCCCTTGCTAATGCTGTAGTAGAGGTCCTTTGGTTGTGTTATCTCTTTTGCGACCTTCATATCTTCCTTCCTCATGCACCACTCTTCCACTGTGATAATATGTCTGCCATAGCTCTTGCTGCAAACCCCATTCTTCACCACCGTACAAAGCACATAGACACTGATTTTCACTTTATCAGAGAACCTGTGGCCAACAAATCTATTCGTCTCTCTCATGTTTCCTCTGCTCTCAATCTTGCTGATGTGTTTACCAAGAGCCTCTCTAAACAGCAGTTCTACCTTCTCATCTCCAAGCTGATTTCCCGGATACCGTTCATCAGCTTGCGGGGGGATAATAGCACTATGATCAATCTATACCAGCATGAACACATGACCAATGATGTAGATGCACACAAGGAACTCAATCCCCAACATACAGCCAAGAATACCGATCAGAAAGTACAAGCATGCCTATCCTTCACATATGCCAAGAACATTGATCAGAAAGTATAAGCGTGCCTATCCTTCACATATGCTGCCAAGACTCACATTGTACAGTACTATGCCTTCACATGTGAAAGTATCTCAAATGGTCTACACCAATCTAGAATTCTCTATAGCTTGTATAAATATATGTAACTATTCATTGTAATTTGAGCCAACTGAAATACAATACAATTTCTCTATCAATTTACCTTTCCAGCTCTAACTCTATTTCTTTATTTACTTCTATCCGTTGGATTAAGTCTGTGGAACAAATGATGAGCAAACATATATGTTTTGACCCGGCCGTTTCTCTCTATTAGGATTTCTCGTAGAACCTTTTCTTTGACAAAAATTTTCCAAATTTGACCTAGAATCTCATGGCAAATAACTCTGCTAGCCTCATGGCGACCTTCAACGGCTCCGCCTGTGTGTCTCTTGGCTCAGCGGGGATGGCAACGTTGCAGGACAACCATTGATATATGGGTGGTCGCTTGCTTAGACCAAAGGCTAGGTTTCCTGTCTTCAAGGGCACCATTCCTTCAATCTGGTGTATCAAATACGAGCTCACAATTCAGGATGTCGGTGAACGTTTTTTGTTCCAATTTGATCGTGAAGCCGATCGGAACCGCACTCTCCATGGTGGACCTTGGTTCTATAAGAATACCATGCTCGTGGTTGGCGATTATGACGGGGTTGGCTCGGTGTAGGCTGTCCCTTTGTGGAAGATGGAGACATGGGTGGCGGTTAAAGGGCTGCCGGTGGCACTCAGAAACAAGGTGGCTCTAACCCTAATTGGCTTAGCTATTGGTCAAGTGATCCGCTTCGATCAACCGGCACTCCGTTGTAAGGAGGAGGAGGAGCAGCAAATTCGTTTAACTTTTGACACTTGTCGTCAGATTCGTACATGGATGCTTTTTGAATTCTCTCCCTCAAT
The DNA here is from genome assembly GCF_958449725.1 of Rosa rugosa. Taxonomy (NCBI): domain Eukaryota; kingdom Viridiplantae; phylum Streptophyta; class Magnoliopsida; order Rosales; family Rosaceae; genus Rosa; species Rosa rugosa. Next base: position 42,435,838 of record NC_084822.1, on the reverse strand, counting down.
TGAACGTGAGATTACTTTGATCTATGAGAAGGTTAAGGGCTTTTGTAGGGACTGTGGTCTTTTTGAGCATGATGCAGTGGGCTGTGATGGTTTTTTAGTGAAGGAGAAGGAAGACTTGCAGCGAAGGCCATCGGCTGCAGGTATGGCAGGTTTGTCGCTGGAGGTGCCTCACATGGACTCGGGGTCTGGGTTTGCTTCACCGAGTGATCTACTGGTGCTTAGTGAAGGGAATAGTGCTGGAATGGAGTTGGTTGTTGTTGGGTCACAAATTACTTATGCGTTTGTGCCCCAAACTATATAAATTGATTTGTCTTTCATGCTATTTCATCATCTTTAATCCATTTTCTTTTATTTATAGGAAACCATGCATTGAGAAGAAAATGATCAAATGAGCCTTGAAATGCAGAGATTTAAAGCTAGAAGAAGAAGACATGAAAATTAGAAGAAAATTGCAAAACGACTTTTCCAGTGACTTTCTGGCGAGCCGCCACTCATGGAAAACCTCTAATCCAACCAAGGAGGACCATGATGGTGGGAATTTTATACCATTTGAAACTCAAATTTCTCCCCACACATTGTCTTTTGGAGCTTTGCATGCATTTTGGGACCATGGTGTAAGAGCATCTCTTCCATCTTTTGTCTCCTAACATAGCTGATTTTGAAGACCCAAGATACCTTATCTTCATTATCTCTTGAACCATTCATCCATTCTCACTTCACTTTAGCTCCATCTTCTCTCTACAACTCCACCTCCCTTAAATCTAAACTCCAAACTCCATCTCCACCACTTCCACCACCCATCAATTCCCCAATCACCTCAACACTACAAACCATCACTAGCTACTCAAGGATTCATCATATCTACACCATTAAGGAGTTTGAGGAGCAAGAAAGAGGAGACAACCACCACAACATCACACCATGACATGGGAGAACCATCTCCACCACCATCAATAGTCAGTTCTCACTCTTTATCTCTCTCTAATTACTTAATTTCTTGTAGTATGTTAAAGCCTGTTTATTTAGTAATGAGTAAGTAGTGAACTTGTTGGGGCTAGGATTGAAAGCCCTAGCCAACCCTGCTTGTAATTGATATTTTGTTTATGATTTGATGAAATTCATGTTGTCACATTCACATGCTAAATCAAAAGTTGAATGCATTTACTTAGACCTAATCAATTTAAGTTAATGTATTTGCCATGACATGAAGTTTTTGCTAAGAGATTGATTACCTTTAGGGAAAAGAAAGATGAAAACACACCATGTGTGCATGTGAGTGTAGTGAGCTAAAATCACCTAGAGATAGAATTAGTTTGCTTGCTTGATTATCTAAACTCTAAACTTTATATATTTAGGGGCAAAGGATTGAGACCTATCCGGTAATTGAATTTGTCCCTAGATAGTTAAATCTAGACTTATCCTATTAGAGTTAATAAAATCAAAGGAGTTTAGACCTTAGCAGTCTTATCCGGATGCTAAGAGGGTAATTGGACAATAGGTTTAGCATCATTCCAATATGATTCACTATGCCAATAATAGCTTCAGACGACAGATATCACTATGCCAATGATATGCAAATTATCTGTAGTGTATCCAGCTGTCATCTCTTACGGCATCATACGACAGACATCGTTCGTCGTCTCACCTTCCTTCACACAACAGATGCAATTTAAGAAACTGTCGTCTGAAGTTCCCAACTTTGAAGAATTGGTGACCTTCTGTCGTTTGTAACAAGAAGAAACAACAGATAAATGTTGTTGGAAGATAAAAAGAAACAACAGATAAATGTTGTTGGAAAATAGAAAGAAACAACAGATAAATGTTTTGGGAAATAATCTTGGACAACAGATTTAGACATACATCTGTGGTTATAATGCCACTTAGACAACATCTATGTGATGAGTTCTGTCGTCTGATTGCAACTTCTGTTGTTTGTTATTGATGTTGACTTCACTTTTCTGTTGTTTGATATTGATTTTGATTTCACTTTTCTGTTGTTTAAAAGTAAGAAGAAACAACAGATTATAGTTTGGTTCAGTTGTTCCTATATACATTGAGACAACATATATTGTTAAACCTGTGTTGGATTTTAACCATATCAACATCATTCATAAATAACAATCACCAAAGCCATTAAAATTAGTCATCAAAATGAAGCCATATTTGTCATTGTCTCGACCAAAATACATGAATACATATAGTGATCAATCCCATCAGTTCCCTAATACTAAACTAGGTTCAAGTATGATCGATGAAGGCACAAAAAAACTAGCTAGGTTTAAGTATAATCCTATAGTGACTAGTTCTATCTATAGGGACAAAAGAAGTTCCTTAAAATTATTCATCTACCATATATATATATATATATATGGAACTGACATGGCGATCTGCAAGCTGTTCTCTCCCAGTAAAATCGACATGAAATAGTCAAAGCAATCTGCATCACACATCAAAAGGGAGACATAAGTGAACTGGAATGTTAAGGCATGAACAGCTTAGCTTTGGAAATTTATTAAAAATTCATTTATATAGCCATGAACTTGAAATTTTGCAAACTCATAGTAAACATGTTAAGGTAGAACACACTGAAATTTCATACAATTCGGAGTTCGGAAAGTAAGGAAAAAGATTAACACAATCTGACTGAACTGCAGAAGTTATATAAAAAAATCTCAGCAGTATGGTCAACTTAGAAAATTCACCAAAAATTCATTGTAAGTCCAATGGACATGAAATCAGTTTTGAAACAACCATTTCAAATGCATAATTCAATATACATAAAAATCAGAGGTTAAATGATTCAAATAGGATTTCAAATCTCAACAGAAAATCAGAGGATACATTCAAAATGCTGGAACTTTCCCAAATGCAGACCAAATTTGGAAAAATCACTGAAAATTCACTTTGCTTCGGAATAAGATGAAACTTTCCAGATCCTTTGTTAACTAACAGAAAAGAAACATATCAAAATTTCAGGATATTTGAAGATCAGTTAGTAGGGTAAAACAAATACCAAAGAGAGCTGTGCTGCAGGGCAGTTTCTGCAGAATTCCAAAAGAAGTTAGCACCTATCCATGACTTCTTGGATCAACAACTTATGGAATACAAGTTATGAGTATCCTAATATCTCTCTCTCTCTCTCACACACACACACACAGGGCAGTTTCTGCAACAGGCTTTGAACTTTTCTCAGATGTTAATCATCAAGGATAACAATCAATTTTGAAAATATATGCAGACATCAAAATCAAAGGGCATCATAAGAGGCAATCTGATGTTTATACGATGAAGAGAAATTCTCCTTCATACCATCCCATTATTCAAGATCCACAACATAAATTACACTAAAAAGAAACTCAGCTGAAGTCAGCCACAACTAAAGCCAATTGGACTTGAAACATGATAAAGCAATTTGTAAAGCTATGCTTACATGGACTCATCATCTGGGTGGCCAACAACCAGCAATGCAGTTCTCTTCTTGGCACTACCACTTGATATCAACAACACATTATACTAAACCAATAGTAAAAAAAAAAAAACACTCTGTAAAATACAAACGCTCGTGCAGAACATCATCCAAGATAGCGCCCTTGGAAGGTGAGTATGAACCATGGAGAATTTTGAACAGAGAAGCTATCCATATTACAATCACAGAACACCCCTCCCCCGCCTTCTACTTCCTCTCATCCCAGCCCAAATCTGCCAACGAACCCACACTCAACCTCGTTCACGGTCCTCTCCCCTGCGTAGCAATCCCGAGGATCCATCGATGGCAGACCCTGAGCCTTTTGTCCGCCTCACAAACCGCTATAAAGATGAAGACAAGACCTTGCTTATAAGTTATAACTCATACAAACATGATTGCAATTTCCAATGGCCAAGCTAAGTAATTAAATTGATCAAAATAGAGGGAACTCAAAGTCTCAAAAACCTTGGAGTCTAGAATTGAAAACATGCATCACAGACTCGCTCCAAAGCAATATGATGTAGACATCTCAAACCTTTGTCAATTTACACGACCCACATTGTGATATAGACATACTTTGATATATATTTAAAGCCAAAAGTAGAATTGCTACAAAGAAAAAGAAGCTTGTAAAAATAAAATATATTGACAGTAGACAGAAAAAGGCATAGCCACACTTGCACCCATTTTGGATCTGAAGATCCACAATCTGCATAGGACTTGTTCGCAGATTGATGCAGCAAAAACTCCAGCCTTTTGTGCGGACCTGTTCAGAATTGAAAAAGATACAATATGCTCTTATCATAATGTGACAGAGATTTAAGACTAACAAGATCAATCAAAATAAATAAATAAATAAAACAATTGTATATTGGATAGACTGGACTACTTGGATGAACAGAGCTCATTGTTTATGTATTAATTCAAATGGTACATGATAACTAGCTAATCAACCATCGGTGAGGCATTTTAACAAACAGTTGCTGTACACAACTTAGCACCTATTTGACGATAAGCTATATGAGAAGAACTAAGCAAACTACACTCTACCCATTGTCAGTATGCAAATGAATAACTCGTAATTGACAGAAAGTAGAGATTTTTGTAAGAGAAGGGATATTCCAGTCCACAAAAATGAGTCCGAACATATAAATTGTATAGAGTTTATAGAACCACAAACATGACTTAGCAATAACGAAAAGCAAGCAAAGTAAAAGAAGAAGTGAACAACGTACCTAAGTAGATCTCTCCGAAGGATCCACTACTGTTCTTCCAGCCCTGTAATATGTTACGTCCATTTGTTACTCATACTCAAGGTGTTGTCTTCTGGGTATAGTGAGCAGAGACGGCTTCAGAGCTGGAGACAGTACAACGACAACGAATCGTAGTCCAGCTCAAAACAATTTGAAGAACACCCATAAAGTTTAAGCAAATTTTATTCAAAGGTTATAGCTAATAAACACCCAAATCGAATTCAAGAATAAACCAATAAGGTAATCCAAAAACCCAGTACCAGATCCCTAAACCTGAGTAAAATTCAATTCCATTTCAGTCACTTCCAACCTGTAAATCAACAAATCCCTAATGCCCCAATCTAATTTCAAAGAAGATTAGCAAAACCCCCAAATCAATATCCCAACAAAACCCTAAAATCCAAAACGAATCGAAGTTGAAACCCTAAGAGGAAGAACGAGCTTACCATGCAATTAACAATACTGAATACTTCAGACTCCAGCTCTTGAAATCGAAGAACTCCAGTTCTGGGAAAACCTAGTTCGGGGAGTGCAAAGGAATCTTCTGTCTTTTCTGATGGAGAGGAATCAAGGGAATCTAGGTTGGGTTGCTGGTAATGGATGGGATGTTGCTAGGTTGTTCCTCTGGGTTGCCTAGGGTTGCTGCTGGGTCGAGAGAGAGCTAGGCGCGAGAAGGTGTTTTTGATTTTTTGACCAAGTGTGGGAAAAACACGGACATGTTAAGGCAAATTGATGATAAGTTTACATGGTAACAAAACATAATTTTTGGACACACAAGGTGAAGTAATTTCCCCGTTTCATTCAGACAACATAAATCTGTCGTCTTATTTTTTCAATTGAAAGTGAGAATTTCTCAGTTTATTCATACGACAGTTATCTGTCGTCTGAATTTTTCAAAGCAAGAAAAACTAAAACAGTATGGATTCTCATGCTATTCAGACAACAGAATTAATTTATATGTAGTCTGAAGAAGTTTAAAAAATTCAGACGACAGAAAACAAGAATTCTGTCGTCTGAAGTGTGTCGTCTGAAGGCATTATTGGCATAGTGATTATTGCATAAAGGGAGGTTAGTGATAGACAATCCAAACCTTAACTCCCATCCATTATTCTACAACCTTAGCTTAACTAGTCTTAGTTTACTTTCCTTACATTTAGTTTAGTCAATCAGCCAATCACTCAAACAAACAAACATTCACTATCCATTTGTGCATAACATCATTCACTTCCTACAACTTGTAATGAGTTTTGGTTTTGTGAACTTGTAAATTGTGTGCATTCTTTCTAGTTTTCCTTAGGTTTTCCTTAGCTAGGAAAGGATTTGTCAATCCTCGTGGGTTCGAAATCCTTACTTAATCCCCATATTCTATGACTTGGCAATTATACTTGAGGGTGGCTTCAATGCTAACATTTGTGCCTTAAAAGTGCGCAACGCTCAGAGCGTTATGCATAGGGTTGTGGAAGTCCACGCGTCGCTGGGAGGTGAAGGGTCGTCTGCATCCAAGAAGTTTGGAGCTTATATCTGTACTGAACAGGTCCTTGCCAGTATAGGTGATGTGAGCTTCTTCAAGAATTGGGCATCTTTGGTGCCACTCAATCCGGTGAACAAGACGCTGCCATTGCAGATTATTCCGGTTGCCAAGAAGGTTGAGAAGAAATCTGATCCGGTGTTTGCTGCACTAGTGGGTACAAAGCAAAGAGCGTCCTTTGAGCTCACCAAGACTGGTAAGAGGTATCTGGCTTTTCCAACTTTTGAATTGCAGGTGGATGAGAATATCACCTTGATGTTGCAACACAAGAATGGCAAAATAATAGTGTCGCCGAAGAAGAAGAAGCTTGGGCACCCTCGTGGAAGTAAAAACAAACCCAAATATGTTCGTGTTTTGAAGACGGAGGTGCAGGTGAAAAGACCTAGAAAGTGGAAGAGCCAAGTCGACTCTTCTGGTGAATTTGGTGCTGCAGACACTACCATTAGCACAAAGATTTCTGAGGTGGAAGGTTTGGAGAATGAAGTAGTCATGGAAGAAATTAATAACTAAATTTTATTAAATTTTTTTGGTAAAAGAGTCTTTTCCTTTAAATAATTAGTTTAAGTTGGATGCTAATTTATATATGTCAAGTAACCCAAATAACAAGCTGGTTGATTGGTTTAATTGGTGGTTGTTTCAGTCTCTTACCCTACGCTAGGGATTCCAGTCTACCACATGCAAGAATCTTAAGATGTGTCATTTTTCAGCCTAGGTGGCTGACCAATCGCCACGCCTCAGGTCCAAAGATTACCCCAGCGGCCCCAGCCCTTGCCCCAAGTCTGACAGAGACCAGGCTGAGACTTGGGGTTTTCTAAATTTTCTCACTTCTGGAGCTAAGGCCATCTCCAACCGGCATGGCTAAAAATAGCCCTGGGGCAAAATTTTAGCCCTTAATTTTGTACTGTTCATCGATGTGACATCAATCATCTCCAACCCGTCAAGGCTAAATTATATCCCTAAAATATATTTTAACATTTTGGATATGTTATATATATATATATATATATATATATATATATATATATATATATATATAGATCCTATCCAGAGCGATGCCTCGCTTTGAAATTTCAGAGCGAGGTTAGGGTTTAGGGTCACTTTTCGGTCGCATATCCACATCTCGACCGTTCAGTTTTTATGTACTAATGTATAGATCATCTCTGCAAAATTTCAGCCAAATTGATAGTCGTTAAGGCATTGATAACTGCCTTAAAGCTAGTACGGTTCAGGTTGGACATATTTAGTTCGTCCATTGGTTTCAGCGAGTTAGATACCTTAAAGATCATCAATTTGGATGAAATTTTGCAGAGATGATGTATACATTAGTACCTAAAAACTGAACGGTCGAGATGTGGATATGCGACCGAAAAGTGACCCTAAACCCTAACCTCGCTCTGAAATTTCAGAGCGAGGCATCGCTCTGGATATGATCTGTATATATATATATATATATGATTTTTCTCAGGTAAGGATGTCCTCACCTAAGGTTTAGGTACGGATTTGGTGTTTTCACCCACTTTTCGATCACATTTTCACATCTTAACCGTTCAGTTTTTAGATCCTAATGTATAGATCACCTCTGCAAAATTTCAGCCAAATTGGTGATCGTTAAGGCGTCCAAAACTGCAATTTACACGAACGGACCGAATCTGTCGAACCGGAACCGTTCGTATTTATAATGGTAAATTGCAGTTTTTGATGCCTTAGCGATCACCAAATTGGCTGAAAATTTGCAGAGGTGATCTATACATTAAGACTTAAAAACTGAACGGTTAAGATGTGAAAATGTGATCGGAAAGTGGGTGAAAACCGGAAATCCGTACCTAAGGCTAGGTAAGGACGTCCTTAGTGTAGCCGGACTATATATATATATATATGTTCTTATTTTTTATCAGATTTTTACTATAGTAATTGAAATTATTTTTATGATAAAAAATATTTTTCCGGATGTTTTTTTTTTTTAAGATAATCACTTCTTTTCGATAATTCGCTTTTTTAAAGATAATTCACACTTCTTTTTGATGAACTAGCCATTTTCGATACAGGAAAAATAAATGAGAGCTTTTTTTTTTTTGAAAGGATAAATGAGAGCTTAAGAATAGGGAGAAAATGAAGGATTTAGAATAGAGAGATATATATGAGGAAGTAGAAGGAAGATGTGAAAAAGAAGGTTGAGGTGATATGTATTTATAGTGTAAAATTTTAAAATAAAAAAAAATAACCAACGGCTATAAAAAAATTAAAAAATCTCAACGGCTATATGTGTAAAAAAAAATAAAAACCCAACGACTAGATGACATCAACAACCAGCAATTGCTGACGTCATGCACATGTCACGCAGCACCCACAGATGGGCCTCCCATTTCTGATCCATTTGGCCCCTAAGGGCTAAAGAGCTAATTTGAGGACTAAATTTGCCCCTCTCTTTAGTCTTTGGGCCCTCAATTTTAACACTTTGGCCCTAAGTTGTTTGGGTTGGAGACCAAAAGGGCTAAAAAATAGGCTTTTTAGCCCTTTATGTAGTTGGAATGGAAATGGCCTAAAATTCAGCTGGCTCCGTTGAGACCGAAATAGAATTGCTTTGATCCTATAGTCAATGACGATATGTATTGATGTTGGCTCTAATTGAAAACAAGAGGTATTAATAGTTTCATCAAGTATGAAAGTTTAGAATGGGTCTTAGATTCATAGACCTTCAGTAAGTCAGCAGCTGTGTCAGCATTCCTTTTCTGTTTTTAGATCCAAAAAATTCATGACAATTGTAATACATTATCCTTAAGTTAGAGTAATCTTTTTTTTTATGACAAGTTAGAGTAATTTATTATGCTTATATATTTAGAAGTTTCTGAGCCTCTAAGCTTGCTTACTAGAGTAGTATAAATACTTGTAGCTTGTACTCAGTTTTGATTAGAGTTCATTAATAAAAAAATACAATGCTATGCTGTTAAAATTTTCTGAACTTTATCTTCAACCTTCGTACTAGTTGCAGAGATTTCTAGCATGATAGTCATGGTTATCATATACCTTAGCTAGAGAAACGAACACTCAATCCTTGTGAAAATTTTCTTAAATTTCTTTACTAGAACTTATACACTTATAATTGAGGCGTCTTAATGTTAACAACTGATAAGACCAATGCTGTTGACGAAAGCGATCGATTTGGGTGGCGATGACCATAACAACTTAACAAGTTCTAGGTGCCCCCCTTTTGGGTGTCCAGAGCAAATTGGAGCCCAGTTATTTTGGTGTTAATTAGTTTTACACTGGACTATGAGTTTCTTTGTTGGGTCCTTTTTTTTTGGGTTTTCAAGTTTGGGGTCCAATAGGAGGTCACTCAATCATAGGAACAGACACTTTCTTATTTATGTTTTTTAGTGAATAAAAGATGACTACAGTCTGTTCTGAAAGTTTCAACGATTCTTCCGAACAAGAAATATGAAAATTGGAGTAAAAACCGTTTATTGTATAATAGATATGACAGAAGTCATCTAAAAATGTTGCAACTTATCGCCAACTAGTGCATTGTCAATGAGCCGGCCTTGAGGGCTGCAGCCTGAGGCCGCCGCCTCAGGCCACCGGTCTCTGGCGGGCCTCCGACAGTTTTTATTTTATATATATATATATATATATATATATATATATATATATATATATTGTAGTTCCTTACGACCTTATATATATTCTTTGCCATCATAATAAGTGGTTGCTGCTCTAGCGCAGCGGTAAGTGCGCATTGTGGCCTTCTAAACCACCCAAGTTCGAAACAAAACAGTTCTACTTTTCTTTTTTTGGTTTCTTTTGTATTAAGCAATGTTCTAAAAAACGGCCTAGGCGGCCGCCTAGGCGCTAGGCGGCAAGGAACCGCTCCGATTTTGGCCTAGGCGTTTCCCTTAGGCGCTGGGCTACTAGGCGGTGGTGCTAGGCGGGGACTAGGCGGGCTAGGCGGTTCTAGGCGGTCGTAAATCCTAATTTATTCTATAATTTGACTATTTTTATATTTATAATTAATTTTTATACTTTAAATATTGTTATTTATATTATTATATGTCATAAAAATAATTTAAAATTAAAAAAAAAAAACCGCCTAGGCCCCTAAGCTCCCGCCTAGGCCCCTAGGCGCTAGTCCCTGAGTCACCGCCCGACTAGTGCCTAGCGCTTTTTAGAACCTTGGTATTAAGTACATTTTTTTTTCTTTTCTTTTTCTCATTGCTACAAAATGTTCTCTCACTTTTTTTTTTTTTTTTTTTCATTTCTGGTTTTCTACTAATGTCCTTTCTAATTTAAGAATACAATATAGATGTTTTTTTTGTTCCTTTTTTTTCATTGCTACTAGTGTATTTAAGTTTCAATTTATTATAGGAAAAAAATTCGTATGAATGTTTGCCTCAGGCCTCCAAAATGTCAGGACCGGCCCTGGTCAATGATGAGGTGCCTTGTAAATACCACAATTGCATTCTTAGGCGAATAGTATAAATACTTGTCTTTAGAGCAAGTTCACCGGGCTATGTTTTGCCCGGGCACCACGACATTTGGCAGCTTGGGACACCAGATTTTCACTATTCCTCCTTCCACCGGATCTGGGGCAAGAACACAGTGGGCGGCCCAGGACAGCAGCTCGGGCAGGAGGGTGACTGAGCCCGTGACCCAGGTTGCCACGCTAGCCCAAAAGCAGATGAGAGGGGAGACGCGCCAGGACTCAGAAGTGCATGGCAGTCGCTTGTCCTCTAGCGAAAACAAGGCTGCAGCGCGTGGGAGTGGGGATTTGGTCAGGTTGTGGCATGTGGGTGGGTGACGTGGCCTGTAGCCATTGGGAGCCTTGAAAATGTGAAGCCAACGGTCCACAAATCTGGACCATTGGTTTTAATTATGAATGTGATCTAATGGTGAATGATTAAGGAGTTAGATAAAGTTAAAATATATATATATATATATATATATACAGATCCTATCCAGAGCGGAGCTCCGCTTTGAAAATTAACGTGTGAAGTTTGAGTTTTTGGTCACTTTTTGGTCGCATATCCACATCTCGACCGTTCAGTTTTTAGGTACTAGTGTATAGATCATCTCTGCAAAATTTCAGCCAAAATGATGATCGTTAAAGTGACCCAAAACTCGAACTTCACACTTTAATTTCAAAGCAGAGCTCCGCTCTGGATAGGATCTGTATATATATATATATATATAGTAATTAGTAACTGTTAGATTACAACGGTAACAAAAAAAATATATATATAACCAAAATTTCCTATAAATAAATTGTCGGTGGAGTTATAAAAAAAAAAAATCGTCAGAAATTGAGTCATCGGTGGATATATCATTTTTCTACCTATAAAATTTTTTTTGGTTGGATTTCCAAAATGTTCATCAATAGTATATATTTAGATCATACATTTCTTATTTACACTAAAAATAATAATAAAATATTCAATGAATAGTAACTGACTGGTGACCCTGACCCAACGGGTGGAAGCAAAGATCCAGTGGCAGTGAATAGTTTTCTGCCCTGGTGACTTGATGACCGTGACCTGGTGACTGAACGGGTGAACTTGCTCTTAGATTAATTCATAAGATTATGATCTACAAGTTTCAAGATCATGACAATGGTTCTCAATCTATTGTTAATAGTTATCCTCAGAATACAGAGGCTTAAAGTTACAATTTCAAGTGATTCGTGATTTGTACTGCTCCAAAGTAACAATTGTAATCATTATTGATTTATATTAACAAGTCAAGTCCATACTCCATATCATATCAATCTAATATACCTTACAGAGGGAGGGAGTACTTCAGCAAAGGGACTACATTATAGGGGATTGAACTGCAAAAACTGTAGGGAATACGAAAGTTGAGTTTCACTGTGCCACTGTTCCTAAGGCAACAGTGAGGAACAGTTTGTGGGGCTTAGGAACAGTTCGTCGGCCTGGAAAAGACCCTTCTGCCCTCCTTGGGTCGTAAAACATAGTAGTGTGTCAAAATCCACCTCACAAAGAACTGTGTTGACGACCCAAAACAGAGCCGACCGAAAAGCTGGTTTTCTCAGACGAGCACAAAGCCACCGTCTTTGCTGCAGAACCAAGGTTAGCAATTGAATTTTCAGGGTATTGACTCTTCGAGATGATCGGTTTTAGCACTCGATAAAAACTGTTTTTGTTTTTTTCTTTTCTTTTCGGATTTTCGTGTTCACGCAATACAGAGAAAGAGGCGAGACGAAAAAAAGGGTGAAGAGAATGGGGAAGAAGGAAGAGAAGGAGAAGAGATAGACCGGAAGCTCTTGACTAAAACAACACAAGTGGAAGGTATTTGTGATTTGAAAATTTTTCTGGGTTGTATATTTGATTGGATGGTTCAAAATTGAATACTTGGATATTGGGTTGTCATTGATTTTGTTTGCTGGTTTTGCTTGCTATTATTGTTATTGTGTTTCACATTTTGAGTGTTGTTGTTTTCAGTTTTCCATTATTGAAAAGATTGAGGCTGAATTAGTGTGGTGTTTCCAGTGAAAAACATAATTGTATTTTCCAGTGAAAAACATAATTGTATCCTGCAAGTAGTTTCACAGTTGTTAACAATCGTTATCTACTCTTCGGATTATAGCTCTTTCGTGGAATTGTTTAGTTGGTTTTCTAGATTTGTGGATTCTGCAGCTGACTTGCTTATTATCTGTAAAACAGTAAGCTTAGAAGTAATGTGGGGAAATTCCTCTTAGAGATCTGTTACATTTTCTTCATCCATTTCCATCCTCTTTTTTTGTTTAGCTTTGATGAATACTAACATTGAATAGTCCACAAATATACTTCATTTCAAATTCATTGATATCACGTAGAGCCTGTGAGATGGCTGGACAGTATCACTGCACAAAAGAGAAACTGTAATGCGTTATTTTTAGTTTTGATTTGTTTATTTTGTTTGACTTTTCACCATTCAATTTTTTAACCTCATTCAAGTGTGACTGCTATATCGCTATAATGGTGGAATGCTGAAATTACTTTGCTATTTCTATTCTCAGAGAGCTAGCTCAAGCTGAAAATGAATTCCAGCTATAACTATAGTAATCACCCTTCACAGAAATATTAGTTGAGTAATGCTTTAAAACATGATGATACCACAGTTATTTCGTTCACTTCTTATTTTCTAATTTGGACTTTCTGGAGCAAATACTGAATTGTGTTAGATTAGATAGTTGGGACAGTAGGATAGTTAATTAGCTGAGGAGAGATTCATGAAATGGGGTTAAGTTCCAGCTCTAAGCAATATCCATGTTTTATGTTTATTCTGTGGTCATTTTGTGAAGATACATATTTTCTTCGTCACTTCAACCATTTATTTGTGAAGGCATAATTTAGATGATCCTATGTTCCATGTAATTATTCCCTTGCATCTAGATGAAAACTAAATTGTTATGTAATCATAAGAAGTGAGGAAATGGTCGACCATAATTAATCAATTAGCATCAGTGATCATAAATACTTGGTCTGCACTGCAAAATCTCACTTGGTATGATGTTTTGGTTTCATATACAGGCCTGAACTATAGTACTATTCTGCACAAATCACAATGCAAGTTGATTAATTTGGCTTTGATTTGTTTTCTGTTTCTGTTGCTTTTGAACAGATTAAAGTTTTGATTTGTTAAGGGTTTTGTTGATGCTGGATATCAACAGAGTTCATCATCTCTAAATTGACTATACCTATTCAAATCTAAAGAACAATAGTGAGGGGGATTTAATCCAGATACATTTTGCTTATACGATATTCTTTTCTTACTTCTTTTCATTTATTTGTATGCAGCCTCAGCTCTATTTGAACAGTGCAAATTACTTAGCAGCAACAGAGAAAACCTCTCTGCCAAAGCTAAGTAAAGTTTAAGGTAAAAGCCTCACTGTTATTTTTTACGTTAGTATACCAGGTAGCATCAATGACGATTATTATATAAATTTTGAAATGCAATGCAGAATCTTTACTTCATATCACAGTCAAAATGTTGGTGCTTTGTAGGAATATGCTAATAATTGATGTGTTTTTCTAGGTACATTAAGGAAGGGTCAGCAAATAGCATTGAAAAGACTTTCAAAACCTTCAAACCAAGGCCTTGAAGAGTTTCAAAACGAGCTTACACTTACTGCAATACAGCACCATGTGAATCTGGTTAGAGGGAATAAAAGATGCTGATATATGAGTACACGCCAAACAAAAGCTTGGATCACTACGTCTTTGGTATCTGCATTCTCCTTTGCTTTGAAATTTTGAATCACATTTAACTATAGCTTAAAAAGCATATGTATAGTTTTTATATTCTGGATTTTCTTTTTCCTGATCGTCAGGTGGAGGTCTGTCAATATCTTGCATCGGCTTTTGTTTTGGCCTGTATTAAATTGCAAAAATCCGAGGAAGCACCCTGTATCTTTCTTTTACAATTTCAATTCACCAAAGCAGAGTAGTTTAATACTTGAATGTGACTGCCTTGGCTCCTTCTCTCTTTGATCCAAGAATCCACCTGCCATAGCCCAAAGACACAATGTCCGTTTCTTCTTTGAAAATTCTTCTTTGACTGCCTTTACTCCTCCGTTGCAAAGTCCGGATAAGAAGGGTTCTCATAGCCCTGCTGTCTCTTCAATTAAAAAATGTTACTCGAATTTCTCCATCAGAATCAATAAGTTCAAACCAAATCAAATTTGTAAATTTCTTCATTAGTTTGCATAAACATTCTGCCATGTTATAAGATCAACCATATTATCATCTACAAGAGCAATTCCTCTTTTAAACAACTGTATTCCCGCAGCAAAGCGCGGGTATACTTTCTAGTTTCCAACCAGAGAGGGAGCCAAACTCTTCTTCTCCTCTTTCGGCTCTCCTCACACACACGTACACACACACACACACACACACTTGAGGTCAATTTGTCTCTCTCCTCGAGATCCCACTCTGCAGTTGGCTCCCTCTCCAATTCGAATCCCGAGTCTCCATCCTCACATTCTCCGGTAACTTTCTCTTTCTCTCTGATTTTCAGATTCTCTGTTTTTTCTCCGGGAAATCGAAAACCAAAGTATGAATCTTTATGCGTCTAAAACACAGTACCTGGATTTAAGCAATCCTGAAAAAGGTTGCATTTTGATGGGTTTAGGCTCTGTGATTTCCAATCAGTAGTTACTAGTTAGAGCTCAATCATGCTGGTCTTTGATGCGGTTTCTTATATGTTCATAGAAGCTAATGTCAAATTTGACTTCTTGAATGATATGAAGTGCAGAACACAGTTAAAGTTATGGTCTTTGCTGGTTGTTAATCTCTTTCCTAACATTCACAGTGTAATTATTTTGATTTTTAGTAAAATATCCAAGTTTGGTTTAGTCTTTATCTGCCTTGTATCTGATTTTCTGGTGTTCAATTTCTGCACTACATGCATCTGCTTATGAATCATAACTACCAGATAAGTGATAAGTAAATTTAGAGGGATTCGGGTGTGCAGTGTAGTATGCAGTTTAGTTATAATCATTTGCGTACCTTGTTCCTATCAAATTGGATTGAATTTTCCACCATGCTAAGTTGGTCTTTAGCACTAGGAGATGTATTTTTGTTTATGGGGCTCATTCTAAAAGTAGGGATGGTGAGTATGCTGTTAAGAATACTATGGTGTTTCTGAATCTTCTATTTGGCCATAGGCAATACACTAAACTACATTTGGGGATTTCAGTATTTTTATTTTTCTGGGGCAGCATGTATTTTCAATCGAGTCCGAACTAAAGTTTTATGATGAATTAACAGGTCATATAAATTATAGCAGAACCCAGCAGTTGTACAGGGTTCTAGGATGGAGAAAAGCAGTGGCAATAGAGCAAACCAGATTTTTTGGAGCATAGTTAGTTTCTTAAGGAGATGTCTTTTTCTTGTGATTTGTGCTCGTCCTATACCTCATCACATTGCCTTCATCATGGACGGAAATAGAAGGTATGCTAAAAAGCGGAAGTTGATGGAAGGGACTGGACATAGGGTTGGTTTTGTAGCTCTCATGTCCATGCTCAAGTACTGTTATGAGTTGGGTGTGAGATATGTAACAATATATGCTTTTAGTATTGAGAACTTCAAAAGGCAACCTGAAGAGGTTCAATCATTGATGGACCTGATGCAGGAGAAAATTGAAGGGTTAATTAAAGAAGAGAGCATAGTTAATCGCTATGGAGTTAAGGTGCACTTTATTGGGAACCTAAAACTCTTGAGCGAACCTGTCAGGTTGGCTGCAGAGAGGGCTATGGTGGCAACTGCAAATAACTCTAGAGGAGTGCTATCAATATGTATTGCCTACACATCTACTGATGAGATTGTGCATGCCGTTCAAGAGTCATGTGAAGAAAAATGGAATGAAATTAGTGTATTGAATGCTAGTGGAGCTGGGTATGGTCTAGATAAATTTGGAGAGAATGAGAAGGATGAAAGGGAAAACATTGTAAAATTGACAGATATTGAAAGGCATATGTATATGGCAGTTGCTCCGGACCCTGATATATTAATTCGTACTTCTGGGGAGACCCGCTTGAGCAACTTTCTTCTGTGGCAGAGTGCATACTGTTGTTTGTACTCTCCCTCCGTGCTCTGGCCTGAGATTGGATTTCGGCATTTTGTTTGGGCAATCTTGAACTTTCAGTGTAACCGCTTATATCTGGAAAGAAAAAAGAAACAGTCATAACTCTGTTGAATGATCTCTGCTTTTAATGGACTACCATTCAGTGTAACAAATACAGATTAAATGCAGGCTGGTACAGTTTTTTAGTGCTCTTGCCTGTAGTTCTTACCTGAGATTGTAAAATGATATCAGCTGTATTGTAAGAATTTTTTGCTCAACACAGTAGCATAGATTTTGGTCTGTGATATATTGATTTGCATGGTTGACATTTTGCGGCTGTGATGATATGAATTTGTAGTTCCTTACCACTCTTTTCTCAAAACATTTCATAACTGTTCTTTGTAACACAAGAACATATAAAGCTTTCGAGGTTTCTCTTGAACTCTTGACTTGGTAATTTCTTTGTGGGCTTGTTTCAACTTTAAATTTTCTGTATTTGCTAAATGGGGACGTGTAGTTCACGTCTGCTTTTGTCGACTCATGAAGGTAGGTTGAAACCGTTATATATGATCTGAGTCACTCCTCCGGTTCAGTTAGTTAGTTCCATGTTCTTACTCTTTAAACGTGGTGTAATACAAATGCTCTTGGGATTTCTGTGCTGCAATAACTTTATTGAAAACACTAGGGCATATTGAATTGTCAAGCATCAAGCAAAAAATATTCTATACATGCCTGATGGCTGATGCCTTGGATATTTGTGCTTATCTAGGGGTACAGGTAACAGTTTAATAGAGGAATGCCTAAGGAGGTATGTCTTAACACTAGTCAGTTCTTCAGCTACCTTTTCACACTATTACTTATTCCTTGTTAACTCATTGCTTTAAATGGTTGATGATGTCTGTGTCTGTTTCGATTTTTGTGTGTTTATTTTGCTAGGGACATTGAGTCATTGACTGATGCATACAGAGGAAGATGCAAGTGGTGCACAATTGGTATTAGACTAATTTCAGTATGTGAACTTTCATGATTTGTGAAGCAATAAATAGTAAATGTGAAACAAAAGTTATAAGACAAGTGATTCATAACTAGGTCGCAAGTTCAAAACCTGCTCACAATTGATTGTTATGTTCTGATGATTTCAGCTTTGACTGAGATGGGGCTTTTTGCAGGTCACTGGCTTCATGAAGCTTGTTGATTCTGGCACAAGATTGCAGCTAAAGTCATCCATGACAACATAACATGCGACTCATCTTGCTTCTGTATGTCCTGCCTTTTGAAATACATAAACGATGTACTTCATGGTCTAGTGATGTCTTCATGTTGTATGATTTTGATGTTTAAATATGTCATGATTGCTGATATATGTGTATGACGATATTCAGATTCATTTGATACGTTAAAAAAGTATACTGCTCATCTACTGATCTCATCAGTTTTTTCTCTCTGCTGCTTTGCACACATCATTGTTACTGACAAACAGCCGGACCACTACCTAAACATAGAAAATTTATTTGGCTGCATTATTTTCATTTTATTATTAAAACTTATTTGTTAATAGAGAATCAGCAGTAAATTATAAATGATTTGCTGACATCCCATGGATTTGGAGTTTGCTTAATACGTATTTCTCTCTTTTTTTTTTCTTTTTTTTTTTTTGAAATATGCTTGAATACATGTTCTTTGTTTTGATGAAATTTAGTTTCTCCTCCACACCACCAAAAAAAAAAAAAAAAAGGAAAAAGAGCGAGAAGGGAGATTGGAGGGGTTAAAATTGCTGACCCACCCCTGTGGAACAAATTATCCGTTAAATCATTGTCGATTCCACATTTAGAATACAACGGAAAGGCTTTCCTTGATTTGCAACAGTAATGATCAGGCGTACTGCTTTCACACACCACACCAAGAATTTTGCCGTGTTTACTAGTACATTAATATGGGTCACAGGGCGAAATCACATCAATCGGCGACTCAAAGTCGCCGAGGCACACATTGATGATTGAAAGTACCAAAACTCTTTAGTCACCAGGGTATTCATAAACATCCTAGACATTAGCACTAAGTAAGTTATGAGTTTAGGCTGTGAAGGAAAACAAACAGAATCATTTTACAAGCAAGTTATGTGGCATAAACTGCAACAAGTTGTGCTTTGTGAACTATTGCAAGCCTGAAGCTGGTAGATGACCACTCTGTTCTAGTTTCTAGTTGCTTCTTTTCTACAGATTATTGTCAATACTTAAGTGACATCGATCTGTGACAGCAGCATATTCTTGCTGATCAAAACTTACATCGCAGCAAGATGATCTCACCCCCACCATCAACCCAGGAACTTCCAGTACACAAGACATCATCTTATGATCTGTAAGAGCAACGCAAGCTAAATGACCTCACTGAAATTTTGAACAAATGTAACACATGCATGCTTGAATTATTGAAGTCTTCCCAGTCCCAATTGTCTACCTCATATGATATAGTTTTTATTGATTTATTTCCCATCCTATGTAGTATAGCTAATAAACAAAGCCAAAGTGATTTTGAATTAGGCAAGCATATGCATGACCTCAATATTAACCTCTTTTATGGTCCTCAAAACAAAGCCATCATTCTTACAAAACGTACATAAAAACTAGGATATATTTTGTCTCCTCTGTAATACTATTTCCTTTTAAAAATGACTAATTAGCAGGACCACCATTCTCTCTATTTCACTGCTTGATACATAATAGCTTAGTGCAATGATGAAGCAAGGAGTTACATAATCTTCATGATGTCACTGCCCTGCTGGGGTTTTGAACTTTGACTAGAATTACAAGAAAAAGTCCAGCCAGATAAACACAGAAGTGACCTCCTTGGAAAGGCATCTCCTATACTACTCATCTTTTACCTTGTACTCAATAAACTATCTCCACAGGTTTTAAAAGGGTATCGTACAGTGGGTGTGCTTTTGTCAACTTCAATTTCTAATCAATTAGTACATTTTCGAACCCAATATAAAAGCTAAAGTGAGGCTCCAATGGATTCACATTCAGTTAGTGCTATCCGATATGAAAGAAGATCCCAGCAAAAGCAACAAGATAGAAGAGGAGGGACAGAAATATGTCAAGTACAGAGGAGTAAGAAGAAGGCCATGGGGAAAGTTTGCAGCAGAAATACGCGATTCGACAAGGCAAGGAGTTCGGTTGTGGCTTGGGACTTTTAATACTGCAAAAGAGGCTGCAAGGGCATATGACAAAGCCGCTTTCTCTATGAGGGGTCCTCTTGCAATTCTCAATTTCCCTAGTGAGCATGGTTTTGTAGATGCTGATTACGCTGCTGCTACTTCCTCATCTTTCACAGCATCATCTTCAACACTGCATAACATGGAAGTGACAATGAGAACAGAACCCAGAAAAGAAGTTTTTGTGTTCGAGTATCTAGATGACAAGGTTTTAGAGGAACTTCTTGATTTTGAAAACAATAGCAAGAGAGTGGAACTTGGTGTACAATAGTCAATTCCTTCTGTGCTGTTTGATTCTGTCTACTCTGTTTCATTGATGTGGGATTTGAGTCATTCATGTGAATTTGCTTAAATAAACACTATTCCCATGTGAGTACTGTGTGTGAAAATTGGTTGTCCCAATCTAGTCTACCGTTCTGTTTTAGTACTAATATTTAATGGTAATCACTGCCTTGTTATCGTAAGTGTTCAATAACACATTGAATAATAGGAGCAACTGTCAAAGAAACTACGTGGTTGACTTGACTCTATAATCTTACTGCGAATTTACACGAGTCCCTTGAATATGTGATTTGGGCATAGCAGCTTAATGATTAGATGTATGTTGCCTACCCTCTCACTGCTGAGATTGTGTGCAGGGGACATTTCGCCATTTCGGCAGATGAAGATGCCAGTGCTGCGCAATTGGTACCAGACTAAAGTAGTGAAACGAATATCAAATGTCACAATTGAATGCAACTTCCAAACCTATTTAGTTGTTTACCCCTTCATTGTAGTTGACCCTCTTCGTTCGATTTTATATGTGACTGATTGACATGGTTTGTGGGATTTTTGCAGGTGGTTACTAACATCATGAAGCTTCAGCTTGTTGGTAATTTGAAACAAAACTGCAGCCAAATTCATCATCCATTGTATGTATTTCCCTGTTAATTACTTTAGATGATAAATCTGATCATCTGGTTTAGTGACGTCTCCGTGTCGTATAATTTTCTTGTTCAAAGATGTCATTGCTGCTTGTGACATATTCATTTGATATGTGACAAAATATAGAGCTCTCATCAATCTTTTGTCTTTGCTGCTTTGCACACATCATTAATTGTTATTGACATTACGCAAAACAACGTCCTTGATTACGAATTCGAATGTAATTTTTTAAGGGCAGGACCACTCCCTAAAGATAAACATATGATTTGATCGTTTAATAACCATTTGGTTAGTAGAATACTATTATTAAGTACCGAAAGTTAGAATTGAAAATCATTTCCTGGCCCCTTTCGATTTGGACTTTGCTTTGGTTCTTCCCCCTTTCTAGATCTTGATATCAAGTCAAGTAAAACATGGAGATTGGAGAGTTAACAGTGCTGGTCTTATTGAACAAGTTCTCTGTTATTTTATTCTGCAGTGATTAAATATCCAGGAAGTCATTTGCTAATATCAGCATACCACACTAAGTATTTTGCTTGGCCAGCTATCCATATGGGTTTTAACAGTGAGTTTCACATCAATTAACGGCTCAAAATCGTGCACATAGATGTGATGATCGACACTAGTAAACCTTGAAGTATCAGAAAAGGTAGAAACTCCCCTAAATATTTGATCACAAAGTAGAGCTAATACTGAAACAAACAGAATCACATAAGCAAAGAACATTGATTTACATGGCAAAATATCGTGCTTTCGAATTAGTACAACTACAAGCCTAAATCAGCTAGATGCACGCTCCATTGTTAAGAGCTTTTAGGGCTTCTTCCAATACATTGTTTCAATGTTATAGTGACATACTTGCTGATCAAAACTTGAAGCATAAGCAAAATGTCCTCACCCTCACCAAAAACCTAGGAACTTCCATTATACAAGACATCATCAGATGATCTGTAAGAGCAACGTAAGCCAAATGACCTCACTAAATCTTGAACAAATTTAATATCTGCCTATATGCTTCAATTTAATCTTTCTTAATTTCCAGTCCCAGTTCCAATCCTATGAGTATATCTAATTGACAAAGCAAAATTGATGACGAATTAGGCAAAAACGTCATCGCATGACCTCAAACACCAACCTCTTCTTTGATGGTCCCCAAAACCAAGAGTTCATTCCCACAAAAATATACACAAAAACTATTATCTGCAGCATCTGCTCTGTCATATTAGTTTCTTTTTCTTCAAAACAATATTAAGAAATAGCAACACCACGATTTTGTTTTTCCCAATGCTTGATTCATTGCTGTGACACACAATGAGGTATCAAGATATTACGTAATTTAGATGATGTCACTACCCTCCTGTGGTTTTGAAATTGGACAAGAATCACAAGAAAATGTCCAGGCAGATGTACAGAAAATTGACCTCCATTGAAAGCCACCACCTAACTGATTTCCCCAAGCCATATAGTCATATTTTACATTGTACCCAATAAACAATCGTTATCTTGAAAAGGGTGTGATTTGTCAACTGATTCTGTACCCAATTAGGTACATTTCCAACCCAATATAAAAGCCAAGAGTGAGGCACCAATAGTTTCACTCAGTAGTGCTATTAGGCCACATGGAAGGAGACTCAAGTAGAGGCAGCAAGGCAAAACAAGAGGGACAGAAATATGTCAAGTACAGAGGAGTGAGGAGAAGGCCATGGGGAAAGTTCGCAGCAGAAATACGCGATTCAACGAGGCATGGAGAAGGAGCTCGGTTGTGGCTCGGGACTTTCAACACTGCAGAAGAGGCTGCAAGGGCTTATGACAGTGCTGCTTTTTCGATGAGGGGTGCTCTTGCAATTCTCAACTTCCCACGTGAGCATGGTTTGCCAGATAGTTCTGCTGCTTCTGCTGTTTCCTCATCGTCTTCATCTTCGTCATCCCTAACATCCATTTCAGCATCATCTTCAACATTGCAGAATGTGGAAGGCACAACTAGGACAGAACCCAGAAGAGAAGTCTTCGAGATTGAGTGTTTAGATGACAAGGTTTTAGAGGACCTTCTTGATTTTGACAGGAAAAGCTAAAGCGAGTGACACTGATGGGTGTACATTCATCTGAAACTCTTATCTTCCACACCCTCCCTAACCTTATAATACCAATTAGATTATTAGTCATTTCTTCCATTCTGCGCTGTTTAATTGGTTCTGTTTTCTCTGTTCCAGGGTAGTATGGGATTTGAGTCCTATGAAAAGTGTCGTGAGTTGTCAATCTAGTCCACCTTTCTGTTTGAGTATTAATCAACCACCTTTCTGTACATTCATCTGAAACTCTTATCTTCCACACCCTCCCTAACCTTATAATACCAATTAGATTATTAGTCATTTCTTCCATTCTGCGCTGTTTAATTGGTTCTGTTTTCTCTGTTCCAGGGTAGTATGGGATTTGAGTCCTATGAAAAGTGTCGTGAGTTGTCAATCTAGTCCACCTTTCTGTTTGAGTATTAATCAACCATTTAATATCAATCTGTCTTCTAACCATTTATTTACTTGCGAGTTGCAACAAATTAAACAATGATTGGATGTGATGCGGTCATTCCAGCTCGATGTTTGGAATATGTTGCTAGCTTGAAACTAAAATCAAAAGTCAATACTATGTATTAAATACTTTTTGGGGTCAAACCCTCAACCGTGGTTAAGTGAATCAAAACTAACAAACTCACCCCTTCATTCTGATGTTGAAACAAATTAACAGAAAAATAAAACAGTCAGAATTGAACGTTTCTTTTGCCTTAACTTTCTTGTGTTGCAAGAAGCTCCTCCAAGATCATATTGTCTAAATACTCAAACTCTATAACTCCACTTTCTTCGTTTCCAAAGTTTTTTTCAATGTTAGCAGCAGCAGATGAAAAGGAAGACGATGAGGGTGGCGAAGTTGATGTGACAAAAGAGATTGTTGATGAATTGTGGTATTGGCTCTCATTTGGGAAGTTGAGGATGGCTAAACGACCCCGGAAACCAAAAGCAGCTCGATCATAAGCCCTTGCTGCCTGTTCAGCTGTGTCAAATGTACCTAACCAACGACGTACCCCGTTTCTTGTAGGGTCCCGAATTTCTGCTGCATACTTTCCCCAAGGCCGCCTCCGGATGCCTCTATACCGGATTTGATCCCTTACCTTCGGCTTGCTCTGTTCTCTTTTCCCCTCCATAATTGAAGTGGCCGGGTTTGATCTATTTGAGTTCAAATTTGGAAGCAAAATATGGGTTGTGACATGCATGGTAAATGTACCCATATATATAATGCACAAGGTTTGCGCTAATAAAGTTTCAGTCTCTTCTGAGGGGTGAGGAAAAGTTCTTTCTTCACTACTGGGAAGCTTCAGCGGAAGAAAAAGAAAACCTCATCTCTGTACAACTATAAAAGTTCATTGCCAGATCATCAATGACAAAATATGTGCTTGCTCTGTTAAATACTGCTTTGTTAAAATACTTATATAGTGATGGAAACCATTTAATTCACATCCACTTTTGTCTTTATCTTAGATTTGTTTCTAGTAGATGCACCTTAACAGAATAATCTTTGGAGTTTCGCTGCTTTGCTCAGTGCTGACATACATTAGTGTAGTATTTTAAGAGCAGGAGCACGGCTTAAACAAGAATCTTTCGTTTTTTGGCCAACATTAAACAAAACCAAGTTGTTAATATAAAAGAATTTTGTCTAAGAGCCCATAGGTAACCCTCATAGATTTTGACTTTGCTTTGACAACGTCCCCTTAGTAGTTCGTACTACTCTAACAGTGAAAATAATTGCTTTCTGAGATTGGAGAATTAGTTTGCTTACCCTTTCGTGCTATCCTAGAATGTCTGCATGCACTTTGCAGCAGCAATGCTTACCGCTGCACCACACCGCCGGTTCAACATGGTAGGGATCTTGCTAGGTCAATCGTTCACACTCGTGTGGGTGTTTGACAATACATATATCATTGATTTGGATCATGTAGTGTTTACTACATAACCTTTGGCTTAAGGGTTCAGGATCAATCATTCTCAAAAAAAAAAAAGGGTTCAGGCTAGGATCAATGATTCATACCTTACTTAAACCCTAAATGATGGTAAAAGGAATTGGAATTAAATTAAAAGAATATTCATATTCATCAATAATTCTTACAGTAGAGGCATATTGACTTATATAGCAACCTTAAATACCACATTTAAGGCCCCCATTTAAAAAAAAAATCAGATTTTGTTTAAAATTTTAGATTTTATTGTGTTTGGTAAATAAATAAAAAGCAGCTTTAATTGAAAGTTATAGGTCACTGGCAACAGATTTTAGAAGCAGCTCAGGGGTTGTTTTTAGAAGCTGTTGTGGATCAAAACACGCTCTAGGGATGGCAAAAATCCTCATCGGGTATTCGACCCTAACGGGGAGAAATTTGGGTGAAATTGGGTAAAGGGGATGGGGACCCCCAATATTCAAATTCTAAAATCGGGTACGGGGCGGGGATGGTATTTTGATCGTCATCCCCATACCCACCCAATAAGAATTATCTGAAATAATATAATATATATATTATTTATTATATATATTTTTGATATTATTTATAAATAAATATTTATGTAAACTTCATTTTTTTGTCAATATTTAAATTCTGTTAATAAATATGTTCAAAAAAAGGAAGATTCTTTTAATAAAAGATTTTTATCAACATATCAATTTTCCTTGATTGAAATAAGAAATTTATTTTATTTTGATGTTTGATTTTAACTTCATATTTTACAATTCATAATTATTTGTTTTTATATAATAAATTAGTAATATTGTTAACGGGGATTGAGGCGGCTACAAAGACCTAATCCCCAATGGGGACGGCGATGGGGAATCCCTAGTATCTTATTACAGGGATTGGGGCGGGTAAGGGGTTGAGGAATGAAGTCGGGTATGGGGATGGTAATTTAATCCCTAGTCACGCTCTAAACTTATTTTATATACTGACAGTACTTTTAAAAATATTATTTACCAAACAAGAAACTGTTTTAATTCACAGTTGATTATTCTCACAACACAGCAGCGCGCAGTAGTTTTTTTTTTTTTAAAGTCACAGCAGTCTCAAACTAGCCCTTACAGGATGACCTAACCTGACTCCAATTACTCATTTAATTGTAGAGCCCAACATGAATACGTAGCCCATTTAGGTAAATCAACACACTAACACAAGACAACAAGTAATTATAACACAAGAATTCTAACAGATGGTTCGGAATCTCCCATCATCGAAGGAATAACCAAGGTTAATAAACCTTAGGTCAAAGTATCTTTGGATATTTGATATGTCTCGACCTAGCAGAGCTTTGCTAGGGTTGGGAGAGCGCCGCCTTGGGGTTTGGCCTCTCTGTACCTCTCTCCGTCATGTATGGAGTACAACTAAGGCGTCTCTTTTGGGATCGCCCAAATCAAGGCAGGGTGTTGCCGTGTCTTCTCTTTCGCAGGTTTCTCCTACGCTATGGTGGCTAATAAGACTGGGGACCTGGTCTTTTCTGGAGCGATTGCCTTTTGCGGTGCAGGACTGTGCAGTCTCGGGGGTGCCGTCAAGTTATTGTGGGCCACGACGTGCGCGGCTCAAAGGATCTGAGGTGCAGGCAGATCTGGTTCAAGCATGGCAACTGCGATTGAAGGGTTGGGTTTTGCACGGGTTGGGTCAGATTCTATTCAAGTCCCTTCATGGTTATCTTCCGGCTGACCGGCGTCTACTGGTATGGGGGCAAAGTCAACTTGCGGCTCCAATTTCGTTTTGCTGGTCTGTTTTCCAGGTTGACGACGTTGGGCTCAGTCTTTTGGTCCCTCGTCATTGGTTGGATGGAGGCACGGTGTGGCGGTGCTTTGGAATTACAGTCAGCTTCTTTCGGGCTTTTGGCAGTTTCCGACGTCGGCGCAGCTTGGGTGCAGGTGTCAAGGGCGGCAAAGTCAAAGGTTCTGTTGACTTGGTTGCGAGGGCTAACCCTAAGTGGTGTTGGGCTTTGCTTTGGTTTTCTGATTTGGGCTTGGGACTTAATGGAATGGCTAGGGCTGCAACATGTGGTCCATGTGGGCCAATTCGGTTTTGGATCTGGATTTGGGATCCCTGTGGCTTTTTTATAAAAATTTGGGATCCAGGACCGTTTTTGTCTAGGTACCTAACTTTTTATTGGGATCAATACCGCGAGGAACTGACAGGATTATTGGTCTGAGGTTGTCAGCGAGTTTACTGATGGATTCTGTAGAAAAATTTTATTATCAGTTTCTTATTAGTTTACTCACTCCTGAGCTTCACTCAATAGGTGGAGTGATATTGCGTTTAGCGGTGTCTCTTTCTGACGGCCCCACAAGAGCGGGTCACCGTGTAATATTGTTGCTTCTTCCATATTGAATAAAAATATCTGACCTCCTTCAACTCAAAAAAAGGTTAATAAACCTTTTTATGATATGAATGATAATCACGAACAATCTTGCATTACGGAAGCTGACTCAATAAGTTGCCTCAAGATTTTTGCCTACTAAATAGTTGTCAAAGTGACGTTTGGCCATTAAAATTAAGCAGCAAAATCTTGCTGATCAGAAGTTTGAGCGTAAGCAAAATGACCTCACCATCAGTCCATCACCAAAAACCTAAGAAATTCTAGCACACTTGAAATCAGTACATATCATCATATGATCTGACGTAAGAGCAACACAAGCCAAATCACCTCATTTAGTTTTGAATAAATCTAACCCATGCTTGCTTGAATAAAGTGTCTGCAACATATTTAACAATGTTTGAATCTGATTTGGTCATACTAGCTAAATGATTAAAACTGTATTGCTTGAAACCAGTGTTCTAAAACGCGGCCGCCCAGCCCGCCTAGGCGCTGGGCGGCACCTCTCCGCCTCGAGTAATGCATAATCGGAGCTTCTGGGCGCTGGGATTTTAGGCGGGAGCCTAGGCGGCCTAGGCGGGCGCCTGGGCGGACTGGGTGGCTGGGCGGTTGGGCATCTCCCAGTATCAACTCTTCCTCCACCATCTCAACCGGCAGCTGCTTCAGCTTCTTCGCCCCTCCGCGTTTTTGGCTTGCTTCAGCGTTTTTGGCTTGGTTTTGGAGGTTGGAGAGAGTTGATTGGAGGTGGGTTTGGAGAGAAGAAGGGTTGGGGTTGAAGAGAGGGAGAAGAGAGAGGTGGTGGAGGAAACCAGAGCAGTGGGTTTGGAGGGAGGTGAAGGCTTGTTGGAGGTTGAGTTGAGGTGGAGGTGGTGGTGGTGGTGAGGGAGCATTTGGGTTATTGGGGTTGCCCAAGTTCATTTTTCTGCAGATGATTTCTGGGCAGAACTCAGAAGTGAAGAAAATCAAGGAGCAGATGATGATGATGAGTGAGACTGTGAGAGAGGGAAATGACGAGGATTTTATTTTTTGCTTTTGCGTTTGCTTTGTTGTCTGGAAAAGACCGAGGGTTGATTCCAACTGGGGTTTGGGTTTCACCTTTTTCATAAATTAAGTACATTGGGTGAGGTGAGTAAAAGAGGCGGTGGTTTAGATAAGAAGGAATTGAAAAATGAGAAACTGTTGGGTGATGTGTTGGGACAGTTGAGTTTGCGTTGAATATGGATGATGTCTTGATTAAAGTCATGTGTTTGACTGGAATGAGTGGAATCTATTGATATAAAATATATATTTTTTAGAATATCTTTATTTATACCTTTTTTTAATTGAAATATTTATTTATAACTTATAATAAATACTTATATATCTTTTTACATGTTATATAAATAAATAAATAATTAAAAAAACAAAAACCGCCTAGGCGCCGCCTAGTCACCCGCCTAGGCGCCTGGGCGTAGGGCTGTCAATGGGTCGTGTCGGGTTGGGTTCGTGTCGGGTCAAGGTATTTGTCGTGTCGCAAAATACAAACTCAAACCCAACCCATTTAATAATCGTGTAAAAAATTTAAACCCAAACCCAACCTATTTATTAAACGGGTTACCCGTTTCCAACCCGCTTAACCCATTTAACAAATATATCGTGTTGTGTTAGATAAAATGACCCAATATGCGACCCATTTAATTCAAAAAATGCATAAATTGATTAAATTCACTAAAAACTCCACAAGACGAATAATATAAATAATTATATATATTTATAAATAATTAAATCCAATAATTATAAACCAAAATATTTCAAATTGTCTAATCCTATAATCAAATACTTCCAACATCCAAAATTTCAAGAAGAAGTATAGCATAATCGGGTTATACGGGTTCATTTCGTGTTGGCGGGTTGACCCGTGGCCGACCCATTTATTAAATGGGTCATGGCGGGTTGACCCACGGCTGACCCGCTTTTTAATCGTGCGGGTTCAACCCGCTTTATTTCGTGCGGGTTTCGAGTCGTGTTATCGGGTCGTGTCGGAATTGACAGCCCTACCTGGGCGCTCCTCCCCAGCCCACCGCCCGACTAGCGCCTAGCGATTTTTCGAACCTTGCTTGAAACTAACATCAACAGGTAAGACAGTATCTTTATTATCTTTTGATTTTTGAGTCACACCCACAACCAAGGTAAATGAATTACAGCAACAAACTTACAAACCCTTTATTGTGATTTTCGTTATCGAATTTGAAAGTAAAGAAGAATGATGATGTAAATCAGTCAAGCTAAAACTCATGTTTTCCTTAGTTTCCATGTGTATCTTCTTTAACTGCAAGAAGCTCCTCCAAGATCATATTGTCCACATACTCGAACACAATAACTTCACTTTCTTGTTTGCAGAAAGGCTTCCCATTGTCATCAGCAGCAACAGAAGAAATGGCAGCTGATGAAGAGGTGGAATCTGATGCGACGAAAGAGCTGGTTGATGAGTTATGGTATTGGTATTCATTTGGGAAGTTGAGGATAGCTAAATTCCCTCGAAGACGAAAAGCAGCTCGATCATAATCCCTTGCTGCCTGTTCGGCCGTGTCAAATGTACCTAACCATAGACGTGCCCCATTTCTCGTAGGGTCCCGAATTTCTGCTGCATACCTGCCCCATGGCCTCCTCCGAGTTCCTCTATACCGGGTTTGGTCTCTTACTTTCGGCTTGTTCTCCTCTCTCTTCCCCTCCATAGTTTATGTCTCAATGCAGAGTAACCAAGAGTCCAGCACTCTAGCTTTGAGTATAACTTGATTTCAACTTCTGGAGGCAAAATATGGGTAGTGACATGCAATGATATATAATGGTGTAATCTTATAAATTTCCAGTCTAATCCGATGGGTATTCTTGGTTCACATTTAGGAAGCTGTAGTCATCGATGACAACATTAACATTTTGTCTCATCTTCTTCTGTTCGTTCCTTCCTGGTGCTTCACTGCTTTTTTATTAGGGGAAATTACTGGTCCCCCCTTTAACTTTTTAGGATTCGACAGTTCAGTCCCTGCTATTCCAATTTTAACAGATAACTCCCCACACATTCAAATTTCACACAATTTGGTCCAAAATGACCATTTTACCCCTCACTTCTTCTATTTTATATATCTAATATACACACACACACATATATACATATACATACATACATACATACATACATACATACATACATATACACACACACACACACACACACACATATACATTATATATATACACACACATATGTATAAAATTATACATATATTTATATATCTACATATACATATACATATACATATACATACATATATATATATATAGATATATACACACATTAGATATATAGAAGTTGTGAATTTTTTTTATAATATGAAACATAAACATAGTATATAGACTTACCAAATACATAAACACATTAGATATATATATATATATATAAAGAGAGAGAAGAATAAAAAATATATATACAGACACACACACACACATATATACATATGTATAAAAGAGAGAGAGAAGAATAAAAAAAAAACAAAAAAAAATAAGTGAGGGGTAAAATGGTAATTTTGGATCAAATTGTGTGAAATTTGAATGTTTGGGGAGTTATCTGTTAAAATTGAAATAACAGGGACTGAACTGTCGACGCACCAAAAGTTAAAGGGGGGACCAATAATTTTCCCTTTTTATTACTTAAGCTATGATCTTTGCTGATGTATTCATGGCGTAAGATTTTAATGAGCAGATAAGAGTCATAAGACATCAAAGTTTTGTCCTCGCAAGATTTTTTCCTGGGAGATTCAACTTCCATACAGTTATTTTTTATTTAATATACATAACCTGCTTTAGTGCTTATCATTTAGTGATCATTCGTTCATCATCGTAATGTCATTTAGTTCATTAAGACCAAAACCAATTTGCTAATACAATAGCAGCTAGCTAGCTATAGTAACCGAGCACAAATTGAACTAAACACCATTTTATTCCCCCAGTTCTGCTCAAGATATCTCTACTATATATATAAAGCGAAACCTTCAAAAATTTCACCAAATTTTAAATTACCCTAACTATCCATATTGAGTTAATTGAAATAAATAATTACAAGGTCATTATGGTAAGAAGCAAATCAAAAATTTCACCAAATTTTAAATTACCCTAACTATCCATATTGAGTTAATTGAAATAAATAATTACAAGGTCATTATAGTAAGAAGCAAAAAAAAATTAAAAATAAATAAATAAAGAGATAATTATGGAAGAGAAATCTGTGTACTGTGTAGTGGGAAGTACATGATAGATAACTACATTCATTTTAAATTTTCACGTTTAAAAGTAGGGAAAATTTCGCAAACAGTACACCAAGTAAATGCCACTAATAATTCTTATACATAAAGTTCCAAACCAAACATTGTGGTACACAAAATCTGAAACTCGACCCACTATCAGTACACGACGTCAATTTTTGACACCAAAATGTCCATTATGCCCTCAGTTTTTTTTTTTTAATAATTTTTTTTTCTGTTATTTTTTTTCCTTCTTTTTTTCTGTTATTTTTTTTTCCTTCGTTTTTTCTATTATTTTTTTTCCTTCTTTTTTTCTGTTATTTTTTTTTCCTTCGTTTTTTCTGTTATTTTTTTTCTATTTTATTTTTTTTCCTTCGGTTTTATCTCTTTCTTCTTCCTTCTTCCGGGCTCACTCCCTCGCTTCCAACGCCGCCTTCCTCACCTCCACGCTCACTCCCTCGCTTCCAAGGCCGCCCTTGCCCTCCAATTGGTGAGATTTATGGTCCTACAGCTTATATTTGTAACTCAGCAAATATTTAGTCATGTGAAAAGAAAGAAAGAGATAAAAATGAAGGGAAAAAAAAAGAAGGAAGAAAAAAAAAATAACAGAAAAAATTAGGAAAAAAAAATAATAGAAAAAAATAACAGAAAAAATGAAGGAAAAAAAATAATAGAAAAAAATAACAGATAAAACGAAGGAAAAAAAATAACAGAAAAAAAAATAATAGAAAAAAAGAAGGAAAAAAAATAATAGAAAAAATGAAGGAAAAAAAAAATAACAGAAAAAACGAAGAAAAAAAAATAATAGAAAAAAATAACAGAAAAAAAGAAGGAAAAAAAAATAACAGAAAAAAAAAATTATTAAAAAAAAAAAGAACTGAGGGCATAATGGACATTTTGGTGTCAAAAATTGACGTCGTGTACTGATAGTGGGTCGAGTTTCAGATTTCGTGTACCGAAATGTTTGGTTTGGAACTTTATGTATAAGAATTATTAGTGGCCTTTACTTGGTGTACTGTTTGCGAAATTTTCCCTTAAAAGTAAGTGGATAAACTGATAAACCAAAAACCCCCTTTTTGTTTTTTTACGTGTATATAGCAGTCAATTAAGAAATGGAGCTTGGAGAGCTTCAATTGCTTTTGTTTGCAGCAAAAATGCCACGGCCTTTTACTGCTTGCACCACACCATCCCCAACACTGTAGTTGACATCATTAGGAAGGATTTTTCTAGGTCATTTGTTCATCCCTATGGGTAGACGGGTAAGTTTCATCGATATGTACGGATTCTGTAATGAGTTTCACTCTGATCAATGGTTTAGAAATGTTTACCTTACATGATCAACCAACACTACTAAACATCTTGATCTAGTCAAAAATTAATCTGCTACGATTGCATTATGCAATTCGTGCGTATTCTATAGTAACTCTCTGGTAAATTGGCATACTCCTTGTACTTTTCAGTTAAATGTTAATATAGATGGTGCTGCTCGTGGGACGCCAGGCCTCGCAGGCTATGGAGGTATTTTTCGTGATCACTTAGGTAATTGTATGGGTTGTTTTGCTGGTTCCATGGGTATTGCTACTGCCCTAGAAGCAAAGCTTCAAGCCATTATTCATGCGGTTTCAATAGCATCAGGAAAATGATGGACTTCTCTCTGGATTGAGTATGATTCAGAGGTAACAATTCACTTTCTTGCCAATAAAAATTGCTCAGTCCCTTGGCGTCTAAGTGTTGATTGGGTCAATTGTTGTACCATTCTCTCCTCTATGCAGATTCGCTTTTCACATATTTATCGAGAAGGGAATCATATGGCTGACTACTTAGCTAAATATGGGGTGGATCATGAGGGGCATATTGGTGGGACTCTTGCCCTCCTTGTGCTTCAGCTGCCTTTGTTCACAATCTGCAAGGTTTACTGAATTTCCGTATTAGCTGATTCTAAGGTGTTTGATAGATTTCATGCAAACGTGGTTTCTGCTGCATGGTTGATATATTATTCATCCGTCTGTAACTATTTTAGCTTAGTGCTCACTTTGAGTACTTTATTTCATTTTGTTCTTAGAGAGGTTTTGGTTCTTGTCCCCCTTTCTCTTCTTGTGACTTTTTTCTTTTTATTTTATTAATAAAATAAAATAGAGGGACGGGGGTGGCTTCCCAGTTGCGATGGCCCCCTTTCTTTCGAGATTGTGAGTGGGTGCCAGTCACTCCAAATTGGCTGTCGCAGAGGAAATCCTCTATTTAATTAAAAAAAAAATTTAAAAAAAAAAAAAAAAAAAAAACTCTCTGGTTATAGTCGTATAGATCGATGGAGTTTAGGGTTCAGCGATACAGCTTAGAAATTTTAAGGCAAAATGAATTTTCATGTACATGACCAGTATAAGTCTTCATAAGAGTGATAGGACTCTCTTAATATATTAGTGCTTCATGGTACTACTAATTGCTGATAAAAAGTTGAAGGGTCAGCACTGACGACCTCCAAAATTAACTTCCAAATCTTATGCAAGAAATCAATAATGTTATCATATGATTAAGAGAGTAACGCAAGCCAAATGACCTCATCACGTAATATTGAACAAATCTAACACATTCTTTGCTCTATTTATATGTACATGTGTATATATATATATATATATATATATAGTATAGTTAATCGTTAATTTTAGCAAACTTGATGCCGAACCCAACACAAATGGCCGGGTCCCATAATATGCATGTATACACAAAACTAGCAACTTTTGCTTATACATGTATATGAGAGCTAGACTCGAGAAAACAAGCTTCTCAGTGAATCATTTCTCACCCTACAACTGATTATCAGATAAGATGAGGATGCGTGGTTCTAGCTTATATCTAACAAAATACTTGGCTTTATTATCTAACAGGATAATACATAAGAAACCTATTACAATAATAACACATGCATAAAGGATGTGATGCACCAATTATATTATCACGGAAAGAAAATCAGCCAAGTTAGTAATCGAGCCTGTCTAAAAAAACAACTCTTTAATATATCAGAAAATTCTACAAACAAACATGAATACAATTGCCTTAAAGTGATAAAATGAGTCCTCAAAATAGTAATATTAGTCCTCTTTGTCTTTAAAATGGTAAATTTTCTTAGTTACCACATAAATCTTCAAGTGGTAAAATGAGTCCTTAAAATGATAAAAATAATTAGGGAAAATTTCGCAAACAGTACACCAAGTAAAGACCACTAATAATTCTTATACATAAAGTTTCAAACCAAACATTTCGGTACACGAAATCTGAAACTCGACCCACTATCAGTACACGACGTCAATTTTTGACACCAAAATGTCCATTATGCCCTCAGTTTTTTTTTTTAATAAATTTTTTTTCTGTTTTTTTTTTTCCTTCGTTTTTTCTGTTTTTTTTTTTCCTTCGTTTTTATCTCTTTCTTCTTCCTTCTTCCGGGCTCACTCCCTCGCTTCCATGGCCGCCTTCCTCACCTCCACGCTCACTCCCTCGCTTCCAACGCCGCCCTTGCCCTCCAATTGGTGAGATTTATGGTCCTACAACTTATATTTGTAACTCAGCCAATATTTAGTCATGTGAAAAGAAAGAAAGAGATAAAAACGAAGGAAGAAAAAAAAATAACAGAAAAAACGAAGGAAAACAAATAACAGAAAAAAAAATTTATTTAAAAAAAAAAAAAAGAACTGAGGGCATAATGGACATTTTGGTGTCAAAAATTGACGTCGTGTACTGATAGTGGGTCGAGTTTCAGATTTCGTGTACCGAAATGTTTGGTTTGGAACTTTATGTATAAGAATTATTAGTGACATTTACTTGGTGTACTGTTTGCAAAATTTTTCCAAATAATTAATGTATGAGAAATATTAACATACCATACCAAGCTTTGAAACCCTAGTTATATTGATCATTCAAGCGATGAAAGCTAGCAATAAGGGAAAAGATTCAAATAAAGGCAGCAGCATGAGGGCCAAAATGGAGGATCGGAAAGGTGTCAAAGTATATATAGAGGAATGGGAGTAAGGCCATATGGGAAGTTTGCAGTAGAAATACGAAAACCTACGATGTTGTCGGTTGTGGCTCGGTAGTTATGACACTCCAGAAGAGGCCGCAAGGGTTTTCGACAGAGCTGCTTTAACTTTCAAAGGTGCTCTTGCCATTCTCAACCTCCCTGCTGACTATGGTTTGTCTGCTACTTCTACTTGCTCATCAAAATCCTCGGCAGTGGTGGCGGCATTGTCCTCCTCGGCTGTATCTTCCAAGTTGAAAATGTGAATTAGTGCTAAGAGCAAGTTCACCCGTAGTCAAGAAAAGGCAAAGTCGAGAAGTCAAGAATTCGACCAGTCAAGTTACTATTCACTGCCACTGGACATTGGTTTCCACCCGTTTTTTTCTCGACCGGTCAAGACTGTTCACTTTTCACTGTTCACTTCATTGAATTTTTATTTTTTTATTTTAATTTGGTTTGTATTAATTCCATTACGGTCGGATCCACCATTTAATTGAAAACAACGGCCCAGATCAAAGGACCGTTGCTTTCAAATTTGGTGAATTCCAACAGCTATACCTTCCACGAGTCACAGCAGCGTACCAACTCTTGTCGCTAGGAGACAAACGAATGCTTTGCACGCGGTCCCTGATTCGTGTGTGCCCACAACGCAACCTCTCCTTCGCGTGTTTCTTTGCTTGTTTGCTTCAGACATCAGCCACGTTGATGAAGGGCCGAGCTGGCAGCTGGGCAACAAAGGTCAAATAATTAGTCATGGGCTTGCCTTTTATTTTGGCTATGGTCATCAAAAGCCAAAACTTGGCTGGTTAAAACCATACCGGTGGAGGACAGTTTTTGCAATTGCCCAGTCAACATGTCACTAATCCCGTGTGGTGCCCGGTCAAAACCAGACCAGTGCACTTGCTCTAAGAGCAAGTCCACCGGAGGTCATAGTCATAGTCATAGTCAAGAAAAATCTGATGTGGTGACCTTGCTCTCAATTTCCCTACTCGCACCGTTGGTTTTTTGACCGGGCAAAACCCACCCCTTCTTGACTACAGCCAAGAAAATAGTCATACCCATGACATTTTCCTTGCCCAGCCAAGGCTTGTGCCAGCTCGACCCACACCCAAACGTGGGTGACAGGAGGAGGAGAGAGAAGAGGTCAGGCGACCTCGGGGGCAGCAGCAGCAGAAACTGAAGCAGCAACAGCAAGCATACCCGCCTGGGGTTTCTTCGATCTCCACCTGGGGGCAGCGTCTGGGCGGGCTGAGGCGACGAAGCTGCCGGACGAGGTGAGGCGACCTCGGGGGGGGGGGGGGGGCCGGGTCCTTGGCCGGAGGACGGAGAAAAATCCGGGTCGGGTCGGACCTTTGTCTGGTGCAGCTGCGAGAGAGAGAACTGGAGGGGGGGAAACGAAAAACTGAAAATTTAAGATCCTTTTAAACAAAATAGAATTTTTTTTTTTTTTGCTATTTATGGAAAATTTTCAGATTTCAAAAATTCATAATAAATTCATACGAACTCCGAATATTGCGTTCCACGTATGCACGAGATCGTATCGACGATGTCTATAACTTTCATGAAGGAAGTTTTCCCAAATTATGTATGTGTAAAAAGTCGATTTTCGAGACCCCCTAAAATTATATAATAATGAACAGTGTTGACCAGGCAAGAAAAACAACGGGTGTAAACCCATGTCCAGTGACAGTGAATAGTAACTTGACTGGTCGAATTCTTAACTTCTCGACTTTGCATTTTATTGACTACGGATGCACTTGCTCTAAGGAGCAAAAAACCCGGAGATCGAAGAAGCAGTCTCTGGGCCCTCATCGTCTATGAGTAGGTTTTAGAGCGAGGACCTTTCTTGAGTTCTTGATTTTGGCAACAAGTGGAGTAAGTGAATCTGACAGGTGTACACCACTGACAGTACGTTTGCTTAGGGTACTCATAGTTTGATTAGTACTAACTACTAGGCTTCTAGCTTGTTTTGATTTATGTTTTCTCTGCTCCACTGGTGTGGGATTTGAGTCATTTATATAATCATATTAAAAATTAGCTATTTCAGTATCTCATTCTTTTTCTAATCGAAAAGTTCAATCGTGATTAGTAGTAATTCGAGCAAGTACAAAATTGATCATCCCATAAGAGGTCGTTAGAAAGAGTCAAAAACTTATTCTAAAAGAACAAGCTTCCAACACCCCCTAGTACACCCACTTTTTTAGAAAGTGCACGCATCTTTATTCTAACAAAAACTTAATACTCTAAAAATAAATTAAATAGTTCATTAGAGTTCCTAGATGTTTTGCGACTGAAAAAAACTAAAAGGTATTAGAAGAATAGAAGGAGAGGATGGAAATCCACCCTCAACCCCTTCAGCTGAAAAATAGAAAAAAATCTCAATTGTCTTTTGGGTCCAAACCCCAATCCATCAACCTATAAACCAGAGAAAGACCCAGTTTGGAGAAACCCTAGCAGACTCCTCTATTGCACAGCCATCGTTGAGATCCTTGCTACCCCTGCCGCCGTCGACAACCTTGCCTCCCCCGGCATCCTCATCAGCAATCCGAATCTATCAAACTATCAAAGAAACTGTCAAAGAAACCAGTAACATTACCAACAAGTCCTATGTGATTTGGTCATAGCAACTGGATGAGTGTAAATATATCTGCTATTTGAAATTAAAAATCAGAAGTTAAGACTATATCTTCATTATTTTTGGGTTACAAGCAAGGTTGAATAAATTAAATTAAAAAAAAAAAAAGTACAATCCCCTTTCCCATTGTTGTAATTGAATCACAGTAAAATAGAAACCAAACAATTCAATCAAGCTAGAGCATCTGTTTGCCTTGATTAATTTCCAGGACTTACTTCTTTTGCTCTTCAAGAAGCTCCTCCAACACCATATTGTCCAGGTACTCAAACTCTATCACTGGACCTTCTTTATTTCCAAAATCCATTCCACCATCAGCAGGAGCAGAAGAAAATGACTTAGATGATGTTGATGATGAAGAAGAAACAGAATTTGATCTAACGAAAGAGCTGGTTGATGGATTGTGATATTGGTACTCATTCGGGAAGTTGAGGATGGCCAAATGACCCCGAAAGCCAAAAGCAGCTCGATCATAAGCCCTCGCTGCCTCTTCCGCCGTCTCAAACGTACCTAGCCATAGACGTGCCCCATTCCTCGAAGGGTCTCGAATCTCTGCCGCATACTTCCCCCACGGCCGTCTCCGAATCCCTCTGTACCGGGTCTGATCTCTCACCTTGATGGGCTGCTTACTCTTCCGCTCATTACTCTCTGCTCTCTCCCCCTCCATTTTTAACTGTTCTGAGTGTTCTCAAATTTTTTAAGTAAGCTCAAGGCTAGGGCTTGTTTGATTTCAAAACTGGAGGCAAATAAAATATGGGTGGTCATGAATTGTGACAGGTATGTATATATAATGAATGAGGTGTGGCGACTGTGGTCTCTTAGGTCTTATCTGATGGGTGGGGAATTTGTTCTTCATTCATTGCCAGGAAGCTTCTCATGAGGAAGCAAAATGAAACCTCTGTTTGGCCATGAAAAAGATCTGTTTTGATCAGCTATTGCATGTGTGGATATAGCTGGGGCCTGGGGGTTCATTGACCAATGAGTAGGCCAGGTTTGGGAATTGAAATAGTAGAGGTGCATGAATCGGATGTCTATTGATGGTGCTTTCCACGCCATTGTTGGTTTATTCTCTTTGCAATTTCGCCGCCGTTGATACTTGATAGTCTGGTCTATGGCGTTCTGTCTAGTCCAAGACTTGGTCAAGACTCAAGAGGGCTCCGACAAAAACAAAAATCATGTCTAAAACGACGTGTCCTTTTTGACTTACATGGTTTGTTTGTCTAATATTGCACGAGATGAATTTATAAAACGGAAAGGCCTTTGCAACTAAAGTTGGACAGCCCAAGCCAATATATGCCATTGGGGAAGCCCAGACCAAAACATGCGTGGCCCAATGTTCATGACAAGGTTTTTATAAAAGTAACTATTAAACATGAAAATGGACCAAATATTTTTAACACTGGCACATTCTCGACAAGAAGTGTCTATTTACTTCCAATGGTCAGTAAATTTTATCAAAATTTTTTTTATACCACATTCATAAAGAATGTCATTCCTTTGATACACTTGTATTATTTAGAAGAATTATTTATTGTTTAACTACAAACTTTTTTTTTGAATGATGAAAGAACTTCATTGATCATGTAAGATGATTACAGTCATAGATAAGTGTATCCAACACAGACGTTGGAGCATGGTTTTGCCAAATACTGTCCATATTGGAGTCATAAGCTAAACTAGCAAGTCTGTGAGCAACACAGTTGGTGTTTCTAGGAGTGTAAGCAATGTTCAATCCTGAAATGGTCTTCAAACATGATTGAATATCAAAGATCAAGCTTCCGTGTTCCGAAAGATCCAATTCGTTGGCTGAAATGGCTTGCACTGCTAGTAGACAATCACTTTCCAAATCAACATTAGTAACATGTAGCTGCTGAAGTAACTCAACACCCTTCTGTATTGCCAGTAGCTCAACTTGATGTGCAGAGGCAACATGGTCAAGATGATGTGAAAAGCCAGCAATGAAATCACCTGCTGCATTTCGTAAAACACCTCCAACACCCCCAATATTAGAAGATGGCAGAAAGGCACCATCTACATTCAATTTTAATCTATTCTGCAACGGTGGCCTCCAACACCGTTCCTTTTGGGATCTTTGCTCATAATCTCGACTGCCCTGCGCAGCAATATACTCTTCATACCAAGCTAAACTACTCAAGAGTAGGGATAAGCTTAACTACAGACTTTGCTTTGAGGATTGAAGAAGATATTAAGGAATAAGTTTTGCCGCAATCTTGTGGGATCTGACTCTTGGTACACTTCATCATCTAACAATGGGATGATAGTCATGATACTCACCCTCTCTAAGGCTTGCTTTCAAGTTGCAGTGACTTCGGGTTGCGCAATAGAAATTGTCCAATTACTCATGCTATAAAGAATGTACGTAATATGGTTGTTGTCTTGTTGATGAATTTGCTCATCTGTCTAGGCCGTATTTTGAACGTGTGTTGACACTACTTTGAAGAATCTCCTAATTATATTGAGGCAAAAATTGAAGACAGACAAGAATGACCCGACTTGTTTATTACCAGCATTAGTTGTTTTTGGCCTCCAACTTAAGAGAAACAAAAACAAAATAAATTAAACAAGATTGTTGTTCAGAAATATATGCTAGAACTTCAACTACTTGCAAAGGAGAATTCCTCCATTGCCAAACTTGGCCATCAAAGACAAGCTCCGAGCTGGAGTAGATCTCTTCCCTTTTCTGCTTCTTCAGCTTTCCTTCTGGACAATTTGGGTGTTGGTTGTTGTCGTGGGCTTCAGTTGTAATTTTCTCTTTTTCAAAAAAAGAAAAAAGAAAAAAAAAAGAAGGTGAATTCCTCCATGTTTTAAATAAGTCATGTAGACACAAGAAATTTAATAAAAATAAAATTCATTAAATAAATCGGTCAATCTTTGAAATTTTGACTAAACAAGCTTAGTTGGCACATGGGTCCTACAAAAGGTACACGTGGCTCATACGTCACCAAAATTATGTGAGCTTCGAGGATGACACATGTCAAAACACGAGTGATCCATCGATTGAATGACGCGGAAGCATCAATTGTGGAAGCGTCAAAATATCGTTGATTGATTGTTGCTCGAGTTAAGCATTTAAAGCGGATCAATCGTATTAAACTGGTTGATCTCGATGAAAATCAAGCATCAAATACAAATATCAATTAGATTAAATTGTTTAATTCTGATTGAAATCAAGTATGAAATCAAATCATATTTAATTGACATATTCCTTAAATAAAAGGTAATTAAATCAACAAATTTAAACTGATTAATTTAATTACATATTTCCGGAATGTGATTAATGCTATGTCATCAATGCATTCCAAATTAAGGGAGGCGACAACACTATAAATACCCCTTCTCAAATCAAGATGAGACGACGACAGACGGAGGGACACAAGCAGACGGAAGAAACCTCTCCAAAGCTCAGAAGTCTCCCAAGCTCGTGAAGAACCATCAAGCTGCCAAATAGCCGGTCTCTTCACCTTACCGACTTCAAACAAACAAGGGAAATCACCTGCAAGCTCAGAAGTCGTCAAACTCGCTGAAAATCAACAAGCACCAAGCAAACGTGCCGATTCACCCGCCTCAAAGCCATACTCGCCACGTGACACCTCTCGTGGTTCAGGTCTGATCAAGATCAAACCTCTTCAGCTCTTGATCATCTATCATCTTCAAGTCGTCAACAAAGCAAAGCTTCTGCCAAGTTCTTCATCAAGCTCGTGGAGAATCTACAAACACCAAACACACGTGTCGATTCATCCTCTTCCAAAGCCGAAGAACAATCACCACGTGACACTGCTTGTGGCCCAAACCCAATCAAGGTAAAACTTCTGCAACCTTTGATAAACCGTCATCTTTAAATCTCCAACCCGACAAAAAGCTCAAACTACAACCGTTCGATTCAAGATCAAGTGCTCGCCACCCTTGGATCAAATCAACGTCGGAGATCGAATCAGAGGAGATTCTTGTGAAAGAACATCTACAGAGATTGTAACCCTCAAATTCATTAATAAAAAAATTATATTATTTTGTACATGTGTCCTTCTTTCATTCATTGCAGGTTTTTCGTGTTTACAAGTCATTCCAATAAAAGTAATTTTTTCTAGAAAATTCTCATTTCTCTAAACGTTGCGCTAGGGTTTTCCAAAATATTTTTTAGCCTCCATTTGACGACCCTTTTATAGACAGTGTCGTCAGATGAGCTCTGTTTTTGGGTGAACGCGGTTCCCTAGTTCAAGGAGGTATTGCTCTATATTGAGCGGATTGGTGTCAAGTGGTAGGAAAGATTGGGGTCGCAGGGAGGCTTTGGTTCAGTGTTTGCAGGCTGAAGTGGCAGGTTGGATGGGTTGAGGAGGCGGGATCCGTGGTGGCGGTTCGCATTCTGGTTGGACAGAGAGCGCTGGCGGTGGCGACCTGAAGCAAGTTTTCTTCTGATGCAAGCGGGGCCGATCTAATGTAGGCGGTGGCGATCAGTTACAAGAGGTAGCGACCAGTTGTAGGTGCTGTGTCATAATTGGGCTAGGCCTTACACAATGGCTGTGATTTTCTTGCTACATGGGCATGTGTTTGGGTTTGGGCTCACTTCTTGGCCTGCCCAAGTTGTATTTTTCATTAAAGTTTTTACTTTTTTAGGTCGTGTAGTTTATAATTTGAAATTATTTCATAATATTCATTAATAAATAATAATAAATTAACAGAATAATTAATTGATTTATAATATCCATTCGATTAGTTATGGTTATTAATGAAATTTGAAATTAATAATACTAAATTGTCCTTTGTCCTTTTTTTTTATTATGATCCGCCCTAAGAAAAGGATAAGAGGAGAAAAGTGCAATCCAGACCATAATGAAAAATTAATTCTTAGGGTTTCATTTGGAAAGGCAAAAAAAAAAAAAGTCTTTGACCCAAAGCACCAAAATGAGTAAAAATTATCTCATTTACCTCCACAACAAATTTTTATTCCCACTAACCTAATTTAAAATAAAATGATAATTTTACCCTCAACTTAATTAATAAATTACATCATGCCACTTTCTCTCTCATCCCTCTGATCTGTACATCTATCTCTCTCTAGAAACCAAAACGCCTTTCTCTCCCTCTTCTCTCTCTATAAACACCATGAAGTAATTGATCCGACGTCTCTCTCTCGTCGCCAACTCGTGGCAGTACTGCTTCCTCCGCAGAGTCTGGTGGCCTCACCAGAGCTAGTCGTTCAGAGTCCTAAAGCTCTGGCGACGCCGCAGCAATTCGGGGATCAGAGTCTCGAAGGGACACATGTCGATGTACGTTGGCAACGAGATGGTACGGTTCGTCGTCTCCACTGAGCTCCTCAACCACCTAGTGTTTGTCGAGCTCCTCAACAAGTCGGCGCAGGAGTAAGGCTAGGAGCAACGTGACATGCTCCGGATTCCTTGCCATGTGGTGGTGTTTGAGCGCATCCTCGAGACGCGCCAGTACGTCGAGTGACATCAACGACCTCCTCGGCTCACTCTCCAAGGATCGTCACTTCATCTACACCAATTAGCGGCGGAGGATTACCACCTCTCTCCGCCGATTTAGATCTTGATGGGGTG
This sequence comes from Rosa rugosa, assembly GCF_958449725.1. Classification (NCBI taxonomy): domain Eukaryota; kingdom Viridiplantae; phylum Streptophyta; class Magnoliopsida; order Rosales; family Rosaceae; genus Rosa; species Rosa rugosa. The sequence goes on along the minus strand of NC_084822.1, from coordinate 42,392,034 downwards.
GGTTTTTGGTAATTCTAGGGAGATGTTTTGGCCTTTTTTGTAAATACAGGGTTTGGACTTTCTACACTTTGTGCTTTTGGGTTTCTTTGAATTGGATTGCAGCAATATATGTAAAGGAAGAAACTCTTAGCAAGGTCAATGGGGGATAATTTTTTGAATATAGGTGTTTCATAGACAATTTTTATTGGACCCCAATAAAAGTTTATTGAATTTATGTAATCTCCTTATTTTCTTTCTCAATCAAAATTTTATTTGTCTAATTTTAGGGAGATTAGTCCCCCTTCCCTCCAATAAACTTTTATTACTCCCCAATAAAATAAACTTTTATTGGGGAGCAATAAAAGTTTGATAGGGGGCTATAATAGTCTCCAGTGACCTTTTTGGTGACCTATGAGATCTCATACGACATCTTTAGGGACCTCCGGTGAGGTTTTCACATAAGTCCAGCGGCCAGTCACGGGACTCCGGCGAAGTCACGTATGACTTCTCTTTTTTCCATTTTCTCTCTCTATGTGAGTAAAGGGTGAGGGCAAAATAGTCCCAAAGATTTACAAAAAAAAAAAAAAAAAATTAATTGGGTATTAGGGAACAATTATTAGAGTTATTATGGGTAAGTGATAGGAGCGTAAAATGGGACATATATAATATGCAAACCTTTACATTTTTCTTAGCTATTTTTTTTTTTTTTTTTTTTTTGAGTAATCTTAGCTATTTCCTTTAAAAAGTCAGTTTTAACTCTTTTTTCATTTTAGGTAGTTCGTGAAGTAATCTAAGAGAAATAGGAGCTTAATGAGAGCAACGAAGCCATGGATCATGAAGTACTAATGCAAACGACCAAGTTTTATCAACCTTTTGGCCGGAAATTACAAGGGACGTCCACGGAAATTGTTGTGCAAAACAGTTGTTGCAAAGCAGAAAACTGCAGTTTCAGAATCAGCTTTTTAGGAACAGTTTTGGGAAGCAATTCTTGCATTCTTCCATCTGCACTTTGCAGAAAGGGCCAGCAATCCTTGAAGACATGATGTTATACTTCAACAAGAGCCAAATAATTGGGTAAAAGTGTCAACGAGGCAGCGGGAAATCAAGCTCAAAGAAGGCTTCCCGATAAGACAGAAACTGTCAGCTTTTCATGTAGTTTTTTGGGAGATCTTTTCCTGCAATTTTCTTGAAGTTTTTTCAGAAGTTATTGATTACTCTAGAAGATGTGATATCATATATGTAGAAGTCGAGAACCATCCAGAATTGTGTCAAGAGGAAGTCGTTCCTTGTCCAAGAAAAAAGCTTCAGAGACATAAATTGAATCCTAGTCAAAACAGGGCATTTTGGCTGAGACTCTTCTTTGGATGGATTTCTTGGAAGGTTATTGATGCTGCAAATATCAAGGAGAGTCCTAGAATAATTCCACAAGATTATGGTAAGATTACCAAGCCTTGAAAGTAATTAAATTGTGCACCAATAAAAGGAATCATCAAGCAACTAGGGAAGGTTTTCAAAGCATTGTTGAAGAAGGAAAATAGGGCTGCACTTCTCCTATATATAATGAGCTTCTGCACACGTTGAAGACAACCATCCTACAGCGCCATCTTCTGCTCCCAAACCCTAGTTCACAAAGTCTTGAAATTCTCAAGTCTTCAAGAAGCAAAACCGTGCATTTCCATCCTCCATCATCAAGTCTTGTCGTGTTCTTCATCTTGAAGGAGTTCTTGCATCGAAGGGCAGCCTAAAAGTGAATTTGTGGCCTTCATCCTCTCCATTTACTGTTTTTATTCTCTTGTAATTCAATACTTATGTTTTTATTTGTTGAATTTAAAACGATGTGTGGCCAGTTAATTTTTGTTAGGGGCATGGTTTGAAGCCCCAATTATGTAGAACATATGTTTGGTTTTAATCTAGTTTCTTGATCTTTGGTATAAATTGGTTGTTTATTTCTGCTTGATTGAAAAACTTTTGCATGTGTATGTTTTATGGTCACGAACATATAATTTATGCATGTAATTGGAGCTAAGTTTAGAAAATAATTCACCTAATCATCTTATTTTCTAATCCACAAGTATGCAAGGCTTTGGACAAAAGCTGATGTTTTAAACAACTAGAAGAGCATGCTAGGTAGGAGTTTCACACTAGACTGCAACTCTATAACCAATCGTTTCCATGAGATCTTAATGTTTCAAATGTGTTGACACTATATATATGTGTTGTTGATAGGATAGCGTTCTATACCTTGATTGCATGTTTGATAGGCTTAGCTATTATGCATTCATGTAGACTATGTATTTAGGGAAATATTAATAAGGGACATGATCTGCTCCGACTTGTTTCTTGGTTGGTTTCTGTTCACACCATAGTAATTGAAACTAGGTTAACTTAACATTGTTCGAAAGTAATTGGTGGTGGATTTCCGAGTCTCTGACGTCTTCTCCATTTTATTTTCAAAACCTAATATCAAAATTGCTTTCTTTTATTTTCGTAAAAACCTAAAACCCCAAAAACATTCATTTTTCTTTTTCTCTTTCTATATCGTTGCTTCTTCTCTTCTTTCCCCTTCTCTACATTTTGTTCTTCTTTAAGCTAGTTTCTTTGTTTGTTTGATTTGTGTTTTAGTTAGTTTAAATTAGTTTATTGTTATTTTGTGTGATTAATTTGTTACCCTCAATCTCTGGCATCGAACGATCCTCGCTTACTCTATATTACTAATGACTACATTTTGCAGGGTTAAGTTGAGCGCTTGATTTTAGCGTATCAGTAAGTGAAAAAAAAAAAAAAAGTGGTGTAAGGGAGAAAGAGACAAAACCTCAAAAAAAAAAAAAAAATCTACCGTTCAAGTATTCAAAATTGCACACTAAAAATGATAGAAATCAGGACATGTGTGTGTGTGTGTGTGTTATGTGGTATATATCTATATTGAATTTCTGGTTGTTGCACTTTCTGCGAGTAATAAGTCCCTATATGTGTTCTGTAGGGCTAGTCGAGCTTTTTGCCTGTGTGTACACTCAAAGTGCCTTATTTGCCCTAGGTAGGCAGCAAGTTCCTTACTTCGTCAAGTGATCGCTACCACATAATGGCAGAGTGAAACTAAGTGTCACCGGATTTACATTCCAGTGGCAACATAGTGGGAAAGTTGATATTAGTAGTATGTTATGACTTCAAGTAAGTTTTTACTTTTCAGTATGTCACCACAATTGTAAAGCGAATGAAGTAACCAATAGAGCACTCTTCGCTTATTGCTACTTGTTAGAATAAATTTTTACTCATGTTACTATCTCAGTAAGTTGTTTTGATGTGTTTTTGTAATTTGGGATATAGGCACCACGTTCCCTCTCCCTTCAATGTATTTTGCGGTTTCATTAAGTAAGACTTGAAAGCAGCCGCACCAGAAAATAAGTCATTCAATGGTGCTTTCTATGCCAACATTTGCAATTTAAACTAATATATATTAGCCGACAAGACGAATTTATTAAAATTAAGAAAGGTCCTAAAATATGAGATAACAAGACGGGCATAAATTGACAACACAAACTCATGGCCGTTGAAGAATAAAGGGCAAATTTCATTTTACCTCCCCGATCTTGACACCCTAAATTATTTATGCCCCTACACTTTTATTTTCATCACATGTGCTCTTGAACTACCAATTTCAATCAATCTTTTCTAACCCTTGGTTTTTTTGCCAACTATTGTGTGATGTATTTTGAAATTGTAGTCACATATAATATAATTTTGCATGTCGCTTTAGTGAATCATCATCTTACAAGGGAGCCCGTAGAAGCCACATTTTCAATTTGCAAAAACTTGATAAAAAAAAAAAAAAACTAATTATTGGAGATGATTGATTAAATTGGAAAACATAGGGGTACATGTGATGAATTAAATTAAAGGGGTTTTATCCATTTACCCCATTTCTAGGGATTTTTTTCTCCCTTACCCCATTAAGTTTTTTTAATTCCCTCTTACCCAATACACTCTAAGGGAGTCTTCCCTAATACCCCATTAAGATTTTTTTTTTGTTTTTAATTTTTTTTTAATACCATTTTACCCCTCACCCCTTTGTTACTTAGAGAGAGAGAGAGAAAATGGAAGAGAGAGAAACTATAGGAGACTTCGCCGGAGCCCGTCACCGGCCGCCGGAATCCGGTCACCGGCAGCCGGAATCCGGCCAACTTTCGCCGGAATCCGGTCACCGGCAGCCGGAATCCGGCCAACTTTCGCCGGAATCCGGTCACCGGTCGCCGGATTCCGGTCACCGGCTGCCGCCCACCGGAAATTGCTGCAAATCTCACCGGAAAGTTTTTTTTGCCCCCAATAGACATCTATTGCCCCCCAATAGACGTCTATTGGCCCAATAGTCTATTGCCCCCCAATAGACGACTATCTGTCATGTATTGCCCCCCAATAGAAGCCTATTGCTTCCCAATAGGACTTTCAATTTCCAGAATGGGAACTAATCTCTCTAAATTTAGACAAATAAAATTTTGATTACAGAAAAAAAAAATAAGGAGATTACATCAATTCAAAACGTCTATTGCCCCCCAATAGCCGTCTATTGCCCCCCAATAGACGACTATCAGCCATGTATTGCCCCCCAATAGACGACTATCAACCATGTATTGCCCCCCAATAGACGTTTTGATTATCGAAATGGGAACTAATTTTCCTAAAATTACACAAATAAAACTTTGATTAAAGAAAAAAAAGATGAGATTACATCAATTCAAAACGTCTATTGCCCCCCAATAGACGTCTATTGCCCTCCCAATAGACCTTTAACAAACCTATATTGCCCCAACATAAACCTTTCTTTTTCATTTTTTTTCCTTCCGGGCCTTCTGCCCCCATTTTACCCAAAAAAAAAGGCAAAGGAAAGAAATAAATTGACTTGTGGCCCCCAATAAAACATTTTTCCCCCTTTTCTTGCATTATATGCCTTCTGCCCCCATTTACTAAAAAAAAAATTAAAAAAAAAAAATCAGAACGACGCCGTCCAGAGAACGACGCCGACCAATCCCTGACAGCAAAGCCCGGCGAAGTTGCGCATGGAGCAGACGCATCTCGAACCCAAATCATCTCCAACCTTGAAATCAGAGCTTCCCTTGAACTCAGATTGACTCCGGAATCTCGAAATCCCGGCCTTCCGAAGAGGCCTCCGACGAGGCGTCCGGGTGGTGCAGCTTCGCTAGAGACGGAGTTATTACTGCTATAGCTACTGGCTCGGTCGGTGCCGGTTGAGTCGTCGTGTGTGAGCAACCTCAAGGAGCGAGTATGGTGATCTGAGCTTGGTGGAGAGCGAACGCAAACGGAGCTCCGACGTTTGGAGACGGATCTTTGACACCGTAAAACCAATTTCCAAACGGATCGGGTTGGAGGCAAGACACGGAGACGGCGACAGAGACGACGACGGAGGCAAACTGGCCAGTGACGTCGTCTGTCCGATTCCGACGAGGAGGGAGCGACGAGGAGAGAGAGAGAGAGAGAGCAGACGTCTGGTGTGTGAGAGAGAGAGAGAGAGAGAGAGAGAGAGACCGGATCTGAGGGAGGAGAGAGATGAGAGAGTGGCATCATGTAGTTTTTTAATTAGGTGAAGGGCAAAGTTGTCATTTCTCTTTAAATTGGGTTAGTGGGAATAAAAATATGTTGCTGGGGTAAGTGGGATAATTTTGGCTCATTTTTGGGCTTTTGGTCAAGGACCCTAAATTAAAATTACAAGACCACAACTGATTTAACGTGTAAAGGTTAAAGAGATAAAACGAAATTAGTTCAAGAATAAAAGTCAGATTCCCAAATCTCAAGTCCATATTTGGAGAACTAGCTTAGATATCCCAAATCCAAATTCGAAAGCAACCAGCTTAGTTATTAAGATTCAAATCTGGGCGCACAACGCCTTGTGGAAGGGAGAACTAAGTAGTAATTAGGGATATGTAATGACCCTCTTCTAGGGATATATACCAGAAACAATTTCTTAAATTTGACACACTTTGGCGCTATTTTCTAAGGAAAAACAGGAAGCACAACTAAGGTTTTAACAAAAAGAAACTAATTCTTTTCCTTTTACTCCTTCAGACCTTGAGTAATTACTTAAGTGAATTGTGTTCCACAATTCAGGTTCAACGCAACTGGGTGAAAACCAGTAGGGCAAACTGCAAATATGTCCGGTCCGGCAATCCGTTGACAGGGATCTAAATTTACAGGCTGATCGATCAGACCAAAACAGAAAACTAAAAACAAATAACATTACATTTTAAAGGCAAAAAGGATCCCGGAATACCGACCATTCTCCATCCCAGTTCAATAATTGAAATTTAGATTGTTAAAGCAACTCGATCATCTAGATTAGTCCTACTCTAATAGACTAGCTAGTAATGGATCAAATTTGGTAACTGGTCTAAATTCAAGCAGTACGTGTGGATTTTTCCACATTCTAATTGTCATGCTTCTAAATAGCTACTTGGGATATCATTTTTCTTCTTCATGCAAGTTGCAATTAATTGTAATTTCTTGAAATTCTTGAGAAAGGACAAGGAAATGGTCACCTGATCTGTCCATGTCCACCATTAATTCTCCGGTCTCTGTGGTCGCCAATGTTTCAGAGGACCAATATATGATTAATGGAAATTATTGAAAATAATTAAGTTGAGCAGAAACCAGGGAAGAGACCATTGAGAGAGATTCTTGGAAAGAAATAATTTTAATTCAAGCATGGCAACTATATATGTAAACCTCAATTAATAATTGGTAATATAATACACATGCTTAAATTAATATTAATCCAGGTTGGTTTCAGGCCAAGGTGCATAAAATATGATTCTGGAGCCTGGAGGTCAAATCGATCTGGAACGGGAAGTTGATGTGGTGCATTGGACTAAATTAACAGACCCCATTGCAAAAATCGGGTACCCAATGACCAGTTAATACGGGTTTGAAAATTGAACTTTTAGGGGGGTGTTTGTTGCGAATGACCGCATTAATGCGAATCAAATGAGGGACTTTCAATTGGAGCCATTAGATTCAAATAACGGCTCACATTTATGCTCCATATTTCTTCTTTAGCAAATCAAATCATCTTCTTCTTTATTGATATGAAGACTCAATAATTATACAAGAAAAACCTCAAACCCTGTCAATCAGTTGTGGTCATGGAATCGCGTAGAATTTTAATCTCGCTTTTCTATCCAACATACTTGTAGCAACAATTTTATCCAATATCCTAATATAATGTGCTGATTAGCGTAGTACTGCCCAAAATTTGTATCAGGGAATGTTAATTTGGTTATGGTGTATGGAAATTGGCACACTACTTTGAGCACTAGCTCTGTTCATTAGCATAAAAGCCACAATGCAAGTATTTGAGTTCTTGGGCATGTGAGATTTGGAACCTGGCAATCATCTCTGTTATTCTAAACTAGTTGGGGTTGTGAGGTGTGGAATTAGAGATGGTGACGACAAGACTTGGATAGCAGAGAGATAGGCGTGGAAGGGAGGAAGAAGATAGGACAATTTTTTTTTTTTTTTTTTGAAGGAGTTTGGTACCCAGCCAAGTTGGGAGGCTCATCCACACGCCTGACCTATCTATACTATTATTAAGAGAAGAGGTGTTGTTAGCCAAAACTGATTTTTTTTTACCTTTATAACCCTCAAATATTAAAATATCATAGATTACATTTTAACATCAGGGACAAAAACGTAAAAAGCAAAATAAAATAATAAAAACATAAAATAAAAGAAAATAACAATTTCAAACTCTCCACTCTCACAATTGCTATTTTAACTTCCCACTACTCTCACACCCATCGGGTGTGTAGACATTTTCTAGTTATATTAGAATGAAAACTATGCATAGAGTGGGATATAGAACCTTGACCTCTAGTAACATCACAACCATCCTCATAGAGTGCATCATAAATAATAACAGGAGCTTCATCCTAACCATACATCATTCAAATAATTGAAACAAGCAAGGTGAGATAATCTATAATAGTTACACTATTTACTTCTCGAAAATTATGCCTAACCTGAGATGAATAAAAAAAAATTTCAAATATGACTTACAATCATTGATAATACACCCAACCTCATAAGGTTCACATTGTCTCAGAACATGGCAGCAATCACTTTCTAATTCAAACACCACCCATTAATCTTGGTGAATAGGCAATTGTAAACCCGCCCTACATGCCTCAGCCTCCATATGCATAGCTAAGCATGGGGGACAAGAACATTTCTTTGCTGAGTCTAAAATTGAAAGTTCTCATTTGATCCGCATTAATATGATCCGCAATAGAGCTGCTCTCGGTATATGCTATATGTTTATATCATTATATAATATTATTTTGTATTAAAAACATATGCTACAAGATGTCTTTTTATATTATTTTTACTTATATTAAAGCAATACATTCGATTATTATAAAATCTGCAAACACAACTTCTACAAACCTAGCAGAGCCGAGTTCTCACCAAAAAAAAAAAAAAACCACACAGTTCTTCAAAGTTAAGCGTCGTACTCGTTTGGCGGTGGCCTGCTCGATGTTGGCCTATGACCGCCCTAATCCGTAGTGCAGCTGCTGGACGAGTAGTGTTTTGTTTCTAGGCTCATCTGTGGCTCGTTGGCTTTGCTAGTCGGGGAGGTTTTGCAGGGGTTGGTCGGCTCTGTCGATCTTACTAGCGGTGAAGGCGGTTGCGACACAGTTTCCTGGAGAGTTGGTGGTTCCTTGATGATGGCGGCATCCTGTAGCGCGGCTTGGTGCGTTGGCGACTCAGTCCCGGTTGGGTTCGAGACTTCGAGTTGATGTGTACTTAGTGGTGCTTTGGTGGTGGCGTCGTCGACGAGGATGATAGCGGCTCTGGAAAGGCAACAAAGGTGGTCGAGTTGGTGTCAGGTCGTGTTGTTGGTGGTGGATCGGAGTTGGGCCGGGTCAGCTTTGCTGGAGCCGCTTTGGGCCATGTCAGGCAGTTTTTATTTCTTTAGTCTTTCTAACTAGTCCCACTATCTATGGTGACGTATATGGGCTTGACCCAGTCTATACACCGTCTTCGGTTAGTGGTGTCCTAGTATGTCGAGTTTATCTAGTCTAGCCTAGTTGAAGATCTTATATGAGTCTTCTTAGAAGTACTATTAATCTTTCGTACCACAATTACGTGCTCGATGAGAGGTGAATGGGAGCCAATATGTCCCTTTGAAGGCGAAGTGTCTTTTGTTAGTTTTAAACTTTGTACGTTATTGTTCATGAAGTAGTGTCTGAACCAATTTAAGCGCGCGTAGACCTATATCTATTTTGGTGTACGTACTATTTCAACCGTTGCGGTTGATTCACTTAATAAAATGAATCATTCTACCTGTCAAAAAAAATACGTTTGATTATTATACAAAAGACAGATAATCCAATCCGCAACCGAAATGGAGATGGGAGCGCTCAAATGGGTAGGATTGAAAATTTGATATTTTGGTGGAGACGAGAAGAGAAAAATTAGTTCCAACCCAGCGCATTTTTTATTCTCAAGTTTTAACTTACGAAAAAGCCTTCAATTAACTGTCTAATCGATAGGCTTGGCCGCTACTAGGAAATCACTACGTCGACTAGTTTACAAAATACAAGGGTACATATTTTCTTGCAAACTAGGGGTTATTTGTGACATGTGATTTTGTTCATTTATATATGTGTCAGGATTTCATTGGACGATCAAACCATTCTAGTTGCCCGACAACCTCACTGATAACTTTTTGTCTTTTTCTAACTTGGTTATTTATTATCTTTATTAATTAAGTCAATAACCATAACATAAAATAAACAAAAGCCTGATATCATGTGATCTGATTTTTTTATTTTTTATCAAATTGGAGTGTGAATCCGTTAAAAGTAGAAAGAGGCATATGATACATAATAACCCGCATTTTGAAGGGCGAGTCAAAAATGAGTTTATGCTAAGAGCCCTAAAATCCTAAGTAAAGATGCCTTGGATATCAATGTAATTCAAGTAACCAAGTAACCTGACACTACTAAGCAATAAACTAAGCCAGTCAAGTTCAAACCCTAATTTATTCATAAACTTCAAGGATCACCCTACGTTGAGGGGGTTTCCCCGAAATAATAAAAACTGAACACGAACCCAAGAACGAGCGGGATCCTATGTTTTAATACAAAAGCCACCAGGATCCCAAATCCGGGCCCAAAAGTGAGTGGACGTAAGAGCACCAGCCCACAAAGAACCAATCAAACCCAAAACACAAGCCCATAGCCAAGAGAAATTGCTCTGGGCAACCAGGCCAACAACTTGGTCTCTCCTACAGTCGAGAAGCTGCAATGGCACCGCCACGTGATACTGCCAGAAGAGGGTATGAACCCAGAACCAGGCCTAAGCTTCACTAGCCTTCCAAACACCCAACCTTGACTGTATATCGTCATCTGTAGTACCACTGGACCACCACCTCTGACGACATAACCCGGAGATCGAGATTCTAGAGGATGCCCGCCGTTGCTTGTAGCAACGCACCGTGACATTGAAATATGACCACCAATGAGGTGTGCAGACTATTACTGCTGGAATGAAAGGCAAAAACCCGATAACCTTGGGCGATCGGTAGCTAAGAAGCAAGGCCAGAAACCCCGCTCTGAAAACACGACCTTGTGAAAGCCGTACCCCCTCTCCGCCATGGAGGAAGATGCTAGAATAATGCCAAGGAGGCGGCTGCTCTCACCTGGAGATGAAGGTTAGAGCATCTCCAACAATTTTCCTGTATGTGAGTAGATTTGAACCTATAAATTCACGATGTTGGTTATTTTATATAATTAAAACACCACTGCTCATCAACAAAAACATAATATCATTTTATGCACCCTCAATTGCCATCTTTTTTATTTTTTATTTTTTTTTATCAGGAGTGAGGTAGCAAGCTCCATCGGTTACGTTAGCGAGTTAGTAACACACTCACTCAGTCAGTATTTAGACTGAGATCCACGAGAGTATCCCAGCAAAGCCAGACTAATCCCCCGCCACAGACGCAGGAACTCGAAAGCCCCTCAAATATGTTGGTCACAAATTGGTGGGAGTTGGGACTCGAACTCTAAACATGGAGATTCCATACTACCAACTCGACCAACCTTACCACACCAAGTGGTTCTCAACTGCCATATTCTTCAAGTATTTATTCTAAAAAAAAATCAAGTATTCATATGATAGAGATAATTTAATGCTAAAATTAAGAATAGAAAAAATATTGACACGTAAGTGAGTAGTGTTAGAAGGTAAATATAAAGAGAAAGCAAGTTTGCATATCATATTGGAGTCTAGTGAAACAAGCTATCTGTTGGACATACTATTTTCTGGAAAATTATTGAAAAGTAAAATATTATTTGACCTAAACAAAGAATTTAAAGTCAAGTACTTCAAAGAAAACCAATATGCCTTCTACGGAGACATAGTGAGTTCAATGAAATTTGTGGACCAGAATGAAATTTATTTTTTTTTTTGATCAAAAGAGGTCAGCCCATTATATAGATTCAGCAAGCAGTACAAAAACGAAACACCCCTAAGGAGTCGACAGAAAGAATCGTTCCTCAGAGTACCCTGAGACTCCTATTCTAACAAGAACAAGAACCCAATATACCCCTAGCACACCCACCTTTTAGACAGTTCACGCACCTTTATTGCAAACAAAAACCAAAAATCTCCGAAGCAAGATTAAAAAACCCTCAGAGATCTTGATTTTTGCGACCTAGCTAAAATTAAATAACATCCGGAAGAGGAGAAGCAGCCTCCTCTTCCATCCCACCTTCTGGATCCAATGCCTCAGCCGCAGCAATAACCGTTTCCTTGGACAGGCTAGCTGCAGACTCAGTCACAGCACCAGAGTCAAGATGACTCTTCCATTTGCGAGATTTCCTCTCATGCAGCTCCGGATCCAAAGTCCTGGCAGCCTTCGGCTTATTTTTACTACCTCGAGGACGACCCAACTTCTTCTTTTTCTTTGGCGAGATTATAATCTGCCCATTCTTATGTTGCAACACCAAAGCAATATTGTCATCCACTCGAAGAGCAGGAGCTGGAAGCGACAATATCTTCTTACCCGCATTGAGCAAATCATAGTTTGCTTTTCTCTTGGTACCAACAGCAACCAAACCAGTCGAACCCAAATCAACCCCCGGCTTCAGAAGGCCTTTCTTCACTTTAGCCAAAACGTTGGTTGGAAGTATGGTTGACGTAGCACCATCTGGGATTAGCTTCTGCCAATCCTTGAACCAGCCTACCCCATTATTCTCAATCAACCCTAAGGATGCACAGATTTTACTTCCATCAATCTTGGAGCCATGCAGCACGTCACTACCTTGTGACGCATGGGCTTCCACCACTCCCAACAAATGGGAACCATGCAACCTACCATTCTGTTGCGCCTCCAGCTCCATAATCATTCCTCCAACCTCAGCAGAAGGCATCTGCTCCGTCATAGGAGCTAGCATTGGTTCCAGAGGGAGAGCACCCACTTCTAGTGACAATCCGGCCATCGCCGCTTCCGGAGGCCCATGCTGAATCTCTGCTTTCTCTGTCAGCAAAAAGCCATCACACCCTGAGGCCTCATGCTCAAATAAACCGCAGTCCCTACAAAATCCCTTAACTTTCTCATAAATGAGAGTAATCTCAGGCTGCACCGTGGGAGAGAACTCAAAAAGCATCCAAGTACGCACCCTCCGACGTGTATCCAACACCAACCGGATCCTCTGCTCCTCCTCCTTCCGACGAAGAGCCGATTGATCAAATCGAATAACCTGACCAATCGCAGATCCAATTAGGGTTAAGGCATGCTTGTTGCGAAGTGCCAATGGCAAACCCTGGACCACAATCCAGATCTCCATCTTCCACAAAGGAACCCTCTCCACTGAGCCAACTCCATCATAATCCCCTACCAACAGCATCGTGTTCCTGTAGAACCACGGCCCTCCATGCAGCGCTCTATTACGATCAGCTTCATGAGAGAATTGGAAAAGGAATCGATTTCCGGCATCATGAACAGAGAGGCCGGACTTGAGACGCCAGATCGAAGCAATGGTGCCCTTGAACCCAGGAAACCGCGACTTTGACCCCAACAGTCGCCCAACCATATACCAGTTGTTGTCGTGCAACGCTGCCTGCCCCGCCTCGCCCAAAGACACCCTTGCGGAGTCCGAAGGAGGACGAACAGCCATAGTACCAGTAGGAGTCTGTGCCATAGAACCCAGACAAAAGTTTGGAAATTTTGGTCGAAGAAAATTTCTGCGAAAACCCTAGCAGAGCAAGCGGCTAGGTCATATATTGAAAAGAGAGCACCTTACCCAACTACACCACTTCACACTTACACCAGAATGAAATTTATGACTTCAAAGAAAACCAATATGACTAGTTCAATGAAATTTGAGGACCTTTTTTTTTTTTTTTTTAGTTTAAGAATTTATGGACCCTAAAAAAAAAAGGATAAAGACGGAGTTAATTACATATTGCTATCTTGTTCAAATCACATTGTCTTATGTACCAGGATCGAGGTACCACAGATCGTTAATCTTTATGCAGTTCTTTACAAGATACATGAACTTGCAAAACCGCACGAGGGCTATTGACCGATTTATATAACTATAATACTCCAATTAAAATTGAAATTAGCTTAGCTAGGGCTTTGATTTAAAGCTAAGCTTCACTATTTGCTTTTGTAGCTTAGTACGATTTAGATTAAAGATCTCTTTCAACAATGATAAAAGATAAACCTCATGACGTTGTTAATGCATCCTGCATAGTTTTGATGGATGTGATGGATGTGTTCAGGTTCATGCACCTAGCTAGCTCGCCCAGAAATAAAGACATATATATGGCACTCCATTACTGAAGCACTCACTTGCATTCTTGCAAGTTGGCTCATTATCTAAACCCAACTGGATTCGAACCAGCAGATTTTTTTTTTTTTGGGAATAAACCAGCAGATTTTGAACGTGCGAGTTAATTCGACACGTGAACAAAAGGATAGGATGATTTGTTTGGCTAGATTGTGGTAGCTAGATTCTGTATGTTTTGGTTTGTTTGGCGAAAAATGCTTCTTGGGCATGTGACTACAGTTCAGTTCAGTGCATGGTGAACAAGTTGGTATTATTTTCATGAAAAAAAAAAATTGATGAAAAAAAAGGTAGTCGTCATGGTCTCGTGTGGGATAACTTTCAACTAATTTGTGGTGTATTATATGATTATAATAAAGTAACAACTTAGAAGGGGTCTAGATCTGCAGGCACGTTATGTTTTGTGGGAAAAAAGATTGAAAATTTCAGGTGGGGAGTATGAGATAAATATGTAAATTAGTTGAGAGTAAAGAGAAAAGTTATACCGTATAATCAATTCTTTTTTTTTTTTTCAGTGGAGTGAAATTTTACATAATAGTTCACCCATTAGAATAACAGTAGTATACTTAATATATATTAATTCGTAATGTAAAGGTAATTAATATTTACCACTTAAAAGGAGTTATTTTTACCTAAATAACATAACCCTAAAATCTCATCTGCAGGCATTAATATCAAGCATGATAGATTGATAGAAATCATAGAATAGATTCAGACAGGTTTCTAGAGAAACTTAAAACGGAAATTAGATTCCAACTACCTTCTGTCGCAAATGCATATGGAACTGTAGAAGCGGTTTGACATAAAACTATTAAAGAAATGAAAGTTAACCTAAATTCTATTGTATGTCACCACAAATCCAGATTGGAACTCTATTGTAGGCCAGAGTTTCATGAGCAGTTGATTGAGCACCAAATCTGGTCAAAACTGAATTGACTGAGTTTTGGATACGATGGAGTGTGGACCAACCACGGTCCGACCATGCAAAGTAATAATTCTTAAATTTTACCATAAAACCAAAAACAAAACAGACTTCTCCTTCGTCTTCAACTCTTCATCCTTCCAAGTTCCAACTGTAGTTCGATTCATGTATAACTGTCGGGAAGAAAGTAGCTACAAATATTAAATTTGTAACTTTCACCGAGAAGATCGAACCATTTTTACTGGACAAAAAGGTGTGTAACTATCTGGCTGCTGACCTCCCCTTCCCCTTGATTAGGGTTTTCTGGGTTTGTTGAAGTCTGTTAAAATATGACCTAGTTCTAGCTAGCTAGCTAGGCTAGTTTTTGTTTGTCTTATAACAAGAAGAGTTAAGACTTTTGAAACATCTTTAATCAGCAAACATGGCACGATATGACCCGCAGGCTAAGTTAAGTATTAAAAATGATTATAAACTTTTAATTTATGGATCAATCGAAAGAGTTGAGTTTTAAGTTCAAGTTAAGTTATAATTTAAAATGCGCTAGTTAAGAAATTTTAAAATAAAGACATGTCATAATTTAGTTTAATGTAAATTATATACCAAGTATTTCTCTATAAACTACATTGAGTCCATACACACCACATGGTCACACAATTTTTCTGCCATGAAGAACGATCCCTCTTCAAAGAGCAATAAAGAAATTGAAAGAGAAAAGAACTTTGAAGGTGGTGGGAATCTAGTATAAAGCAAAGGCAATTATCAGCCTCTAATTTTAATTACACTAAAACAGAGCTGGAAGTTAATGAAAATGACATTTACAAGCCTAATTTTTCAATGATCTCTTTTTCACGTGAAATTGACTGGATAGGGATAAAGACTCATGAAATTGAGTGTCGCTGTGTGGTGCGGTCCAGATACAAGCTCTGTTACTGAACCTTGAAAATGTTCCAATTCTGAAGAACTTTTGGATAAAGATATAAACACACAGAACGATAATAACTTAATAAGTCTTCTTGTTCAAAAGATAGCCCAAGAAAGTACAACCATAGAGTGCAGAGTAGCTGTGCTAATCTTCTTCTAGCTTAATTTACCGAATCGACATATATATGAATCAACTACTCAATGTTCTTTCTTATAGCTTTAATTAAAATACCTGCCTGTACTTTATTTAATTCCTTAGTTTCATAAAGATAGTATATATCATCTAATGGTGAAGAAATGCAATATAGGAATTATTCAAATCAAAATTATTTGAGCCAATTATTTGCAGTAAAAACATTAAGGGAAAAAAAAATATATATATATATATATATATATATATATATATATATATATATATATATATATATATATAATTGGACATGATGAGAGTTTAAAAAAACCAACAAGTGGTTAAGAAAAAGACAAAAAAAAAAAAAAATCCGATAAATGTTTTCTGTCTCCAAGCTTTTGTCCATTAATTATCATCATTCCTAGGTCAATTGTTCATTTTGATTCCTTAATTAGTACCCAAAGAAAAATAGGGAAATGATGGAAAAGGTCACATTAGAGTGTGAAATGATAAAAAGGTCACCTAGTTTCCCACTTGATAAAAAGGTCCACTATAAATTATTAGTAATATTAATTTAGTCCTTATTAATAATGAGATAATGTTAAAAAATGTCAATTTTTAATTTTTCTGATGTCCATTCTGCCCTTAAAGCCAAATACACGTTTATAACTCTACATTCAAAAATTTTAGGTCTCAAATCCCTTCTCCATTTGATCAGAAATCCCAAATGGGAAACTAGAAACCCGATTAGAAACCCGGTAGAAGATGAAGATGAGCGTAGTCGAGGCTATCTGCAACAAGTACGACCGATACGATATCTGCCAATGGCAGCTTTGGTAATTATGCTTAATTTGAGTGGCAGGTTGTAAAGAGGTGACCTTAATTATCATGGGGACATTTGTGTGTTCTGGATTATAATAAGGCACTTCAAAATGACCTTTTTTATCATTGCCCCAACAAAAATTTAGCAGTAATTTACTTATATATTTAAAATTATCTTTCTCTTTTCTCACATGCAATTTCCATAATTATATTTTTTTTAAAGTATCTATCTCAGCGTATAAAAAGCTTGTACAACCCTTGAATTTAATTAAATCAAGGGATAGAACGATTCCCTGAACGATTCCCTTAAATTTGTCCATTTTGATTCCTCATTACCCAAAGAACAGTTTGGCAGTAATTTACTTTTATTTTTAAAATTATCTTTCTCTTTTCTCACATGCAACCTCTACAACACTGTTTTTAAAAAATATCCGTCTCACTGTATAAAAAGCTCTTACAATTATTAGATTTTAATTAAATCAGGGAACATTACGATTACTTAACACCCTTAGGCCATGTTTGTTTCCCGGAAAGTGGGTGTTGGGAAAGGAAATACTTTCCTTTCCTGCGTTTGGGGACAGCCAAGGAAGGGAAACACTTTCCCAAAGCAAAGGAAAAAGTGGAGGAATTTGGTTCCCTCCCCCCCCCCCCTCCGGAAACACTTTCCCAAAGGAAAGGAAAGTGATTCCTTTCCTTTCCGGTCAACCAAACATGGCCTTAGATGTGTTGTCCGACAAGAAAAAACTTAAACTTTGTCTTACAGGCTAATCGCCAGCAACTAGGGTTTCTTAGTTAGCCAGATTATTATTAGTTATCATAATTAAGCTTGGTTTTGGCATAGTTTTATTTATTTAATGGCCCCACTGCAACTTGCTAGCTAGGGTTTCCATCATGCCACGGCAACTGGGGTTTGTCTATTTCTCTGGTATATATTATACTATTATTTATAATCGTAAATAACTCGGGTCCAACCCCGCCGCCGTGCCTCACTGCCTCATTTGACCCACGTGTGTAAATGAACTAGAAATGTTAGTCTCGGTTCCAAGGAAAAGCCAAGATTGAATAATTTAGTTGGCACTAGATTTTGGTGCTACAATCCTAACATCCTCCTTACCCAGAAGCTGTACCTTTCACCTGGCTATATTTTATCCTCTTCATTATTCTAAACTTTGCATTGTCAGCATTCTGGTTCAAAGTCTCGATTTTCTTCGGGTATATATAGGGCTTGTTGTACTATTGGAAATATAACAAAACAAAACCAAGAACAACACACAAATTCCAAGCATATACACAAATGGAAATGGAGTCATACTCTCTCTTCCAATTCTCAAACCCTTCTCAATTCTCACCTGAATCCTCCTTCGGTTCGTCGCTAGATTCTTTATCATGGGACGACGCTTTACTCGATACTTTCAACAACGATATGTTGAACTTTCCACCATTTAACACAAATCATGAGCCTCAAGATTTGTTGCTGTTCGATGCTGTGGCTAAAGAACCAGCATTAGTGGCTGAAGAAACGCACTGGTTTGGTGGAGCTGTAAAGGAAGAGGAGGTCACTTCCAATTCCAATGCCTTCCAAGTGTTTGAAGGGAAACCCAGAAAGGAAAAGTCGTACAGAGGGGTCAGGAGGAGGCCTTGGGGGAAATACGCAGCTGAGATAAGGGACTCGACGAGGCATGGAGTCAGGGTTTGGCTTGGCACTTTCGATAGTGCCGAGGCAGCTGCTTTGGCCTATGACCAAGCTGCATTTGCACTGAGGGGTCCTTTGGCTGTGCTCAATTTTCCGGTTGAAGTTGTGAGGGAGTCACTTCAAGAGATCAAGTGTAGATATGACGAAGGGTGCTCGCCAATTGTGGCACTCAAGAGGAGGCACTCGATGAGAAGAAAGTCTTTGTGCAAAAAGAATAGTTGTAATAAAGAGCAAGAAAAAGTCAAGAGTTCGATTCCTTCCAAAGTAACAAAGAATAAAACGCAAGAGAACGTCGTAACGCAAAATGTGGTGGTATTAGAGGATTTGGGTGCTGAATACTTGGAGGAGCTTTTGTATCAAAGCTCATGTGAAAGTGCTAGTTTTTCTTGCTAATTTTTGTTCGGGTAACTACGTACCACTTCTTTTTTTTCACTTTTTGGTCGGTTTGACCTTGTTCTTTTATATCTTTATTTCAACCTTTTAAATCAAAGATCCTAGTTAAGATCTGAGGGCGTCATCTAGGGCCTAGTAAATCCTATTAATTAATCGCGCCTTCTTCCTCTTTGTAAAGTTGAAAATGATGGAATGTAATTAAACATATGCATCACTTATCTTCTTTGCCTCAATGATTGAAGTTTAAAATAGAGGTTTTTGAATATAACATGGAGGACCCTTGATCTATATTTGGAAGTAAGACTGTATGTGTTGAGAGTATGAATCCCACATGGGAAATTGGGGATATTGCATATGAGTTTATAAAGATTTGGGTCACTACATTCATTGTTAATTGGTTTTGAATGTGAACCCCAGATTACTTTATCATGGTATCAGAGTAGGTTATCCCACGTGTGCATGCTTCGCGGCCACACGAGCTCCACGTCACCCAATATAAGTTGTCCACGTATATGACATGAAAATTCACCACAAGTGCGGGGGCGTGTTGAAAGTATGAATCTCACATGGGAAATTGGCGACCTTGCATATGAATTTATAAGATTTTGGGCCACTGCATCCATTGTCAATTGGTTTTGGACTTTATCAAACTGTACTGTTTACAACAAGTCTGTAAACCAAAATGTTTTTGACATTAATTACTTGGTGATCAAAAGTTCAGAGCCACTATCTCCTTGTTAATTAGATTAAATTAAAACTACTAGCTAGCTAATTCAACCTACTGAATACTTCTTTTACAGTCAAAACTGGCAGCTCATCTTTATTGTTCATCTGCATCGATCGAGTCATAAACAAAAGAGATCGATAACAATGGTATTATCCTGATATATAGCTAATTTGGCATTGGATATAAACTTCATATATGAAACTAAAATGATGTATTGCTTTCCACTATGCTAATGCATGAATTTGTTTATACCCAGTACTGTGTTAATTTGATTTTACACACACACACACACACACATATATATATATATGGAGCAATTCAGAAGCGGACATCCGCAAAACAAAAAAAGTACGGACGTTCATCCTTACACATGCATCAGGCGACGACGGGCGGCCTCGATGTCGAACCTCTTCTTTCTTCTAGACTCATCGATGAAGAGTTTGAAGTCGACCTTGATGGTGCTTCTACGGCTTCAGCGAGCTCCCCGCGCATGCCTTCGAATTCGATCACCTGAGCCTTCACCTTGATAGCGACGCCTTCCGGGATGTCCAGAGTCTTCGTCCAGCAACAGCAATGCCACCATCGACGCCTGATCGAGGCCTGAGGATGGATGTCCGCACTTTGGCATCTATGCGGACGTCCTCTTCTGATCCGGCCTATGGAAGTAATCTATACATTAGGACCTAAAAACTGAATGGTCAAAATGTGGATATGCGATCGAAAAGTGAGTATATCAAGGAAATCCGCATATTTTAATATATGCGGAGGTCCTTAGCAAAGAAGCATTGTATGCATGTATGTGTGTGTGTGTGTGTAGAATCTTGCTCTGTAAGGAGGTCCTTAACTTAGCTTAAGGAATGGATTTTCATATTTTGACAACTTTTCGATCACATATTCACATCTTAACCGTTCAATTTTTAGGAAAATATGAGTAGATCATCTCTGCAAATTTTCAGTCAAATTGATGATCGTTAAGGCATCCAAAACTGCAATTTACACAACGAACCAAATCTGTCCAACCTGAACCGTTCGTGTAAATTGCAGTTTTGGATGCCTTAACGATCATCAATTTGGCTGAAAATTTACATAAGTGATCTACTCATATATACATAAAAGGGTCAGGATCAATGGACACACTATTTGACACAATTTTTTACACGTTATGTTAACCCTTAGATATTAACACATTCAATGGTCAAGATTAGTTATGGAAAATGACATGCTATTAAATTTCCTCCCAACAAAAACATAAAATTATCAAGATCCTCTCCCAAAGTATGGAGTTGTAAAATAAATATAGAGAAACCAGGAGACAAACCCTAAGAGAGAAATCCTCCTCGTCCGGTTGCGCCTCCATGCCTGTGGCGGCCGCTGGCCTCTGCAGCGTGTGACAAGCGTGGCCGGACGGGACTTGTGTCAAGGGCGGCTCATTGTTTGAGCGACGTGCTCAAAGGTAGTAGGATAAACCAGGAAGTGGTTAGTGGATTGACGGTTTGGGGATCCACGTCAGATGACTCAGATCGAATCCGATCTGGGTTGCGGAATGGTGAGCGGTGGTGCTCGGCGTTTAGGCATGGGTTGGTGGAATATTTCCTTGGCGGTATGTGTCAGTGTCTATGGCAGCTTGACGCGCGTGCAGCGATGAACGAGACTGTGGACATAGTTCTGGTGTTGGAGCATCCCAAACCAAGATCTATCCTAGTCTTTTGGGCTTCAAAGTTGTGGAGTTTAGTCGTCGTCAGTTGCCGGCGAGGGGACGGTGGTGTGGGGGAGACGCAGGGCTGGCGGAACCAGGCTTGCAGGCCGAGGGGATCCGATTGGTTGGGCTGATTGGTGGTCCTGGGCCCCACCTTTGGGCCATTATTGGCTGCCTATAATTTTCATTTGTGTTTGTTGATAATAATTGTTTGCCATGGAGGCGAGAGTTGGCGAGAAGTTGCGGTGAGGTGGAGGTGGCGACGTCGCCGGTGGTGGGTTGGGCCCTTGGTGGAAGGATGGAGAGGTGGCGGATTGGCTGTCGGTGGTGGGTTGTCGTGGCTACACCTTGCGGGATCGAGGCATGCTGATGCTGGGTTATGTGTGTTGGGTTATTACTAGTTTTTAGGGCTTGGTTTTTTTTTGTTTTTGTTTTTCGGTAATAAGTTTTAGCTGTTGGGTCGGTGCACTGCAATTATTGGCATAGACAATCTTCTCTTCGGCGGTCTAGAGGGTCGTTCCGGTTCTAGAGTTGGGTCAGTAGCGGTGGCGAAAATGTCTGGCTGTGTCATACTAGCATAGACAATCATCCTTGGCCTTCTAGTGGGTCGCTCCTTTCTGGTTTCGGTTCGGAGGTGATGGCGATTTGGAGCATTTTTGGATTGTCGGTGTTGACATTAAGGTGGCAATGGTGTTGGGTTTAGTTTAGTCTCAGGTCTGATGGTCCAGCATTTCTTTTGGTCGGGTTCGAAGTCACAACGAGTGTAGACTTGGTCGATTAAAGGCAGGTCAGGAGGACTCTGGGTGGCCAGTTAGTGTTGACAAAGTTGTGAGTTTGAGATTCACTGCTCCAGCGCATGTTGTCTTTGCCTTTTAGTTGTTGTGCAAGTTTTAAGTCTGTAGTTGAGTCGAGGTTTTTTCTGTCAGTTAGTCATTTTGGAGTGTTCTAGTGTGAAGTCCAGTGGCCATTTCTGTGTAAGAGATGTTGCCCAAAACTCATTGTAACCAGTTCATTATTAATGAAGTTTCTTCTGGATCAAAAAAAAAAAAACAAAAACATAAAATTTGTTAAAAATTCTTTTCTAAAATAAAATAATAAGTCTAACAAGATATTGAAAACAGAAAAATACGTTCAAAAAGAAAAAAAAAATGAAAGATCAAAAGAGCAAGAACTCATTTTCTGAACAAGAACGCCATTTTCCATTCTTCCATTCATTATTTGGCAAAGTAATAAAGATGAAACAAATGGAAATTTCCTAAATATTGCGAACACAAGTTCTTCACAATTTTTTCTTTTTTATAAGAATTCTTTTGACAATCCATATTTTGGTACAGGAAATTTTAATCGTTCCATTACAAAATTGGTTTGTTGATCTTCTCCCAGATGTTGTTTATATCTGTGTGTATATGTTCTCTAACTATTTACAATTCACAAAGCCTAAGAACAATTAACCCCAATCTCAAAACCTGAATCATGCAATAAAGAGAAACCTACAACCATAATTTTGATGGATATGGTTTTCTAATTGTTCTCTAACCTGTAACTGAGAATCAAAATTGTGGTGATCAATCATCTTCGTTCTCTCTCTACTTATTGTGGTTTTCTTGGCTTTATGTTCAATGCGAGATTCCTCGATGAATGTTTCTGGGTTATTCTTTATTTTCTTTTGATGTACTGAACAGTTGGTCTATCAATCTTCCATTTAACAAGAATCTGAGATCGTGTTATGCTGTTCTTGCTTTTTTTTTCTTTGTTCTTTTTTACTGTATTCTCAGTTGTTAATCATTTTTTGTTAAACCTTTTATTTTATTTTTGTTTTTACAAAAGTTTTACGTAATTTTATTTTATTTTTGTTAAGAATAAATTTTATGCCAAATCATTTGCCATAATTAATCATGACCATTAAATGTCTTTATATATGAGGGCTCAAATGAAGTGTAAAAAAGTGTGTCAAATAATGTGTCGATTGATCCTCACCCTACATAAAAACTGAACAATTAATATGTGAATATACGATCGAAAAGTGGCCAAAATATAGAAATTTGTTCCTTAAGCTAAATTAAGGACCTCCTTAGCATAGAAGGCCTATACACACACACGCATATGACAGCAACTGAACCTTGGAAGTTATATATCCTCCACTAGTATTCAAACAACTTGTGTTGTCATTCTTGATCGATCCACATATTTTGGGGCAAAAGATGACCATGTATGATGCTGTGATGCACTCACTCACTACTCACTCCCACTAGCTAGTTCTTTGCCTTTCTAACAACTAACTTATTGATTGATAGAGCTAGCTTAGACTCTGAGAGCATACTCGTTTCTATACCTAAAGACGAAGACTTCGTCTTACGTATTGCTTAGGTTAAACATGGACCACAAATGAAGACAGGTCTAAGCCCAAACAACTCCAATGCCCAAGCTAGTGGGCGACCCAAGAATTGGTTCCGGCAAATATCTTCCTCTTCCGGGCTCATTGGTGGTGTAATCAATATTTGGGTCCTCCACGATAATGAAATCAGTGCTCTATGGCTCTGTGCACTCTCTTCTTATGAGGAGTCAACAAGCATGCATGATCGAGTAAACATGTAGGAAGGTGTACAATTCCGAATCGCCATAGCCAAGAGTCCAAGACAAGTTGAATAGTGAGAAATAACTGAAGATATATAGCTCTGTCTATTACAGATAAAATGAATGACCAAATGCAGTTACCTACAAGAAGAAAAGAAAATAAAGGAACAGGGATTCTCATATTTCAGAACTGAAAGGAGAATGGGACAATGATGGGGACAGCTTGAGAGGGCAAATTAACCTGAGCGTGTGCTGCATTCATTGTCCTCTGTAATTAATGGCTTTAAATTGGCGTCATTAAACATATTCACTTTGATCTTCGGATGAGACTTCCAATTGGAGGCTTCGATGGCCTAGTTTTCTTAGAAAACGGGAGTCCTAAATGATTGAATTTTCTTTTATTACTATCATGCATAATTTCTTATTTGCCTCTAGTGTTTAGAAGAACTTGTTTTTTATCACTGTGTCACAACAATTAGTGAAATTTTCGTTATTACATTAATTTGCATTAAGTAATATCATTTGTTATGTTATGATAACCAGTATTCCTTGTAGATGTAAAGTGCTTGGATATCAACCCTAATCCCGGAAACCCGGGACAGGCGGTGGAAACTACATTTATTGGGTCGTCTGGATGATAAACCCAGAAGTATCAATTCGAAAGTGGAGCCCAAGGCCCAACCCTGTTGTCATGTTGACCATTAGTGGCGGAGCAATCATTTATGAACTATTCCTACTTTTTCATATGGATGTTGCCCCGGTATGTCTAGTGCTACTTGCTGTCTTTTGCCTAATCATGCCATCCCATCCCATCCCATCCCATCCATTAACAATAGTTCAATACTGTTTGATCATGTCCATCAACCTCGGTGCTTCAGAACAGTTGGGCTTTCTAGCTATAATCTTTAGGCAAATCTAATCTTATTAGTGCCACCAATCATCATCTCTGCTCATGTGCCTTTCTGTTTCAGAAACAGACCCATATAATCTAATCCTACCTTATCAAATAAATAAAGACTACGTGCGCGCATTTTCGATATAACTGTGAGGCTCGGGCTTACAATGTGTCTTTGGCAAAAGTCAACATGCGTGGGAACGGCCTTGTAGAGTCTGAGTCGGTGAGGCTTCTTCCACAAATATATTGAGAGAACAAGTAATCTAAACCCTACAAGGCCAGATGTAACTGGAGGTCTGGAGCTATAAGGCAAGGCAAGGCAAGGTACAAAACTGGAGCCTATATATACCTTCAGCTGAATATAAAAATGACTTGATTGTTGAACGGTTCTTGCCAATATCGAGTATATATATACTCTCATCTTTCGAGAACTTTTCTTTCTCTAAATTGCATGTTATATTCGTTTAATCACAAAAGTGCAGAAATTGTAAAGTAATACCAGACGTTACATTAGGTTCTCACAAAAAAAAAATTAATAAAAAGATACACACAATAATTAAAGTATTTTATCCAACAATTAATTATATAGAAATAGGTGTACGTGTGTATTTTTTTTTTTTTTTTTTTTTGAGAAAAGGGCGGTGCGGCAACCCTCAAGCCTTGATAGCCTTAATTAAAGAAACTGTCGAATACAAGGGGAGGACAATGAGCCTAAACCCCTGATTACAATAAGTAGAACATCCTGAAATACTATCCTGAGTCTCTACTAAATGCTTGTACTCAACAAAGCACCAATTAGCAAAGAGCGCTCTACTGGCGACTCTATTTGCTTTAACTGCATTAACGCAGCGGTGATACAACAGAAAGATAACTTGATTTGCAACCCGACTGCAGCAAAGCATAATTACCATACGCATAGCTTTCCCATCATAATGCCACTGGACACTACATCCAGTGACACATAATTTCCCTCTGCTACTAAGAGGCAGCGACCATTTGCACGTGCAAGGAACTCGCCGCCTACCTAGAGCAAAACAGGCACACAAGGTGCAATGACTGCCACACAGGCCACTGGCACACAGGCCACGGCCTCCTACCGGAAAACGGTTGGAGGTTATTACCGACAAAGCAATAACTGAAAAAAGACAAACAAAAAAGCAGTAAACAGTTAACAGGCCTTGATAGGCCCACCATCGGACAGTGGTCAATATGGCCCAAGCTTTGATTCCAGCCCAATACGACTTGGGCACAGTCGGCGCAGCCACCATAGCGTCTCCCAGACCAGCGCGCCGCCGCCTCATTCGGACACCGACAGCCGTCGACCCACCATCTCCGTCAGAGTTTCGGCAGATCACCTCCTCCACCACCACAACCCCAAACCACGAGGGTCTGATACGAGGAACTGCCATCACCGGCAGAGACCCAGTACCAAGCCTCTCATCGTCGCCGACAGCCACACGATCCGACCGGATCCACCCACAAACCTAAGCTCCAGATCGGATGCGAACGCCGGCCACGCAACCGGTCACCTCCTTCAGCCACGAACTGTCCTGCTGTGCCTCCGCCACTTTCAACAAGCCTCTCATCGTCGCCGACAGCCACACGATCCGACCGGATCCACCCACAAACCCAAGCTCCAGATCGAATGCGAACGCCGGCCACGCAACCGGTCACCTCCTTCAGCCACGAACCGTCCTGCTGTGCCTCCGCCACTTTCAACTGGAACCCAGGCAAGAGCAAACCTATTAGCCACAAACTCCGATAACCAAACCCACCACCTATTGACAGAGATCGACCTCCCCCCAACTCTTAGGCCTTCAATCTAGATCCCAAGGGATTAAGATTTGGGCTAAAGAGAAGGGGGAGGGGGTTTTTTCCAGATCTACTTTCTCTCTCTACAGTTTAGAGAGAGAGGGTCTCGCTTGGGGGAGGGGGTCCCGTCTTTCTTCTCGTCTAAAAACTCAAGCCTTCACGATTTTAGAGCTGAATAGGTGTACGTGTGTATAAATTCTTATAAATTGTAAGGAAAAATTTTGCATTTCCAATGATACTGCAATAAAGTTGCACGTCGCCTATTAAAGAAAGCCTTCAAAGTTAGTCAACATTTTCTTTACTTGGAGTCGAGGGCCTCTTTAACTCCATTAGTGTGTCAGTATGGACTTCGAATCTTAAAGTCTAGTGGGCTGGGTTTTTCTATTAATCCTTGTTGGGAGATGATAGAAAACCAATATACCTATTCTCATTGTAATCTTTGTTATCAATGAAGTTTCTTCCTATCGAAAAAATAAATAAATGATACTGCATTTGGCGTGACTCAAGTCATATATATTGATGACCAATATTAGAACTGGAAACTTTAACTCATTGATTTTTCGACCACATCCTCATATGGTCAGATTTAGTTAATCGAACACGTGAATCAATTATATAGAATGACGTTAGTGACATTTGGATTGACACAAAAACATTACTTGCTAAACGCTCGTTCAACTCAAAGTGTTCCACTATATCTAGCAAAGTATAAATCTTGTTATCGGTACTCTAGTTTTGTATCATTAATATGTTAGGTGTCTATAATAAATTTCCTGTATTACAAACGGTTGGTAGGTATCTTCCGATCAAGATAACAATACTCTCGCTCCCAAGACACTTCAATAGCTCATTAGACCTAATATCCAAATCAAGTTAAAATTAAAACATCCAACTCAAAAGCAACTTTTGTGAGTAGATAAAGAAGCCAAAATATCATGAATTTTAAATTAAACAACTTCATATTCAATCTTGAAATTAGAGTATTTCAAAACAAGACTTCATATTCCAATCTTGCATATACTACTCTCAATAAACTCTATTAGAATTCATCCCATTATAATTAGGGTACATTTCATTTGTTGTTAGATGACGATAATTTTGTTCTCCCATTTTCAGTGATTTCAGTTAACTTTGAGTGAAATGAATTGGGAATGCAGTCCTCCTTAGTACATGAGGTTATCAAACTGATCTCTTGCTAAGATTGTGGAACAGACAATAACTAGTGGTTTGGTTTACATATGACACTTCTCACAACTTTTGGATCATAATTCAGTGCACATCTTTCACAAACCAAACCTGAAAACATTAGCCAACCCATGTGGAACATTTATAAACCAAGCACAATCCACTGGGCAAATCATCGTTATCATCTAATGCACGTTCAGGGACTTTCGAGGAACCCCGGATGCTCTCAGATTTTTCCAGTGCGTGTCCACTAGGTTTGTTAAAAGGGCAAATTTAATGAAGGCTATGGTAGGAATTCTGGAATTTTTTTTGCATATTATTGGTAGTTGGTGTGACAATGTTGGGTTTTGCTTTTGAATTTTGATTATGCTCCCCACTAAACCCATGAATCTTGGGGTATATGCCTTGACACTACACACAGTGAAGGAAACTTTTCAATGAAGGAAGCCTATAGTTCTCTGAATAAAGGTATTGGATTCTTGGCAAAACTACTTTTTCACTGTAGTAGGGTTTCTGAGTCAATATGAGATGAAGAATGATCAAAGTTGAGAAAGATGCAGGAAGCTGCTCTCTACTTTAAACCATGGCCTCCCAGAATGACTTTCATGGGTGCCCAGATTGTTTAACAACCAAGTGGAACGCAACAGGAATCGTGGGGGCGGGAAGGTCATGATATTTAGCTCCTCTTAGAAATTAAAAAAAGCTAGCCTACTTTCATGGCACTCACATAAAAAATTATAATTTCCTCTTTTGAATCATACTAATTGCTAGCTCTTCTCTTGTACTTTGTATTGACAAATTTAATCATTCTTATACCATATACTCCATTAGGTATAGGTCACACCAAGTACAAACTAAGGTTATATATTATTATGGGGTGAAATTTGCACACCCTATTTTGCAAACCACACACCCTCTCATTTTTTTAATAATATTTCATCTCACTCCCTTTTGCACTTCCTAAAATACCCTTGACAGATTCTTTTTTTTTCTTTTTGGGTCTTCTCTCTCTCTCTCCTCCCCCAATTCCTCAGTCCCAATCCTCCATGGTCCGAAACAGCTCGGAAAATCAGTGTAACAGAAAATGGTGAAAATAAACGCTTCAACAGCCTTTTCCCTGGCCCTTTCAGAGAGCTTGTGAGCCTTGATATGAGCCTGCACCTCTCCCAACTCTCGGTCCTTATGTGCAAAACTCACACAACGACGGCCAAAAATCGTTAAACGACTCTCGAATACGAGCTCCAAATCTCAAAGAAAACCAGTAGATTGAGCCGCATTCACACCTCTGACTTCATTCTCGAGGCGATTGAGCTCCACCTTGACCGGATCCGAGCTGTGCAGGAGGTTAATGAACTCCTCGCCGTCCATGCTCGGCCTCCTGATTGCTCTCCTCCGCGACGAGCACTTCCCCTTCTTGAACGTTCCTCACACTACATCTCTAAATTCGAACACCCCACTTATCCAAGAACAACCAGAAACCAACATCACCATTTACACACAGTAAAACTTCACCAACGATGCATTCCCAAGCTCAAATTTTGACAATCAACACTCACATTTTCCAATAAATTGTCATGCAACCCTATAAACAATGCATTCCCCTACAATCAAGATCCCTCGAAAACCAGCTCGAAATATGGAAACCAATCAAGAACTGCTTCATTAAATTGAAACACCCCACTTATCCAAGAACCACCCGAAACCAACATTACCATTTACACACAGTAAAAAATTCACTAAGTTCAACAGAATCCCATTACCAAGCTCAAATTTTGAGACTGAAAACCCAGCAAGAACCTACCCTTGAGTCCTCAGAAGCCGTCTCTGCTGCGGCATGCCGCAAATCCCCAACAATGACAACAAGCTCGCCCTTCTGATCCGAACCAGCTGACCCTTCCTCAGCCCATCCAACGCGAAATTGACCTCGTCCGCATGCTTCATCATCTCCCCGAACTCCTGCGCCTCCATCAACGTCGTCGTCGCCAGCACCGCCGCCACCTTCTTCCCCTTCTTCAACGGCCTCCTCAAAACGTCGTTGTTTCGCGAATTGGGCCTTTTCAATTTGGGAGGATAGGGCTCCGAAGAATCGAACTGCGACGACGGGTCTTGCGACGACGAGAAGTTGAAATTGCATTGGGGGGTATCTTCGGTTGTACCCCGGCGGCAGTCCGTTGCTGCCGCTGAAGTCGCCGTGTCGGAGCTCGAGCGCCACTGGGAGACCGTCGAGAAGCCTCACACTTTGTTCTCCGTCAGCGCTGATGAGCAGGTTAAGGTCTTGGCCGATCGGTTCCAGAGGCCGGGAGGGTTTGACTTGTGGACCGAGAGGGATAGGCCGGAGCTGTTTCGGACAATGGAGGACCTGCCGTCGGCGAGGTTTTTTCCCAAGGGGGTTGTGCATAGTGTGAGGCCGTATAGGAGGATTGGGGCTGAGGAATTGGGGGAGGAGGGGGGGGGGCAGAGAGAGATGCCGGATTTGCTTTTGAGGCGGAGGCAGAGGGTGGCGAAGACTTTCTGGGGAACGCTGTGGATGAAGAGGAAGGTGACGAGGAGGAGGAGGACGTGGTTTTAGAGAGAGGGGGGAGAGAGAGAGAGAGAGAGAGAGAGAGAGAGAGAGAGAGAGAGAGAGAGAGAGAGAGAGAGAGAGAGAGAGAGAGAGAGAGAGAGAGAGAGAGAGTTTGTCGAGGGTATTTTAGGAAGTGCAAAATGGAGTGAGATGAAATATTATTAAAAAAATGAAAAGGTGTGTGGTTTGCAAATTAGGGTGTGCAAATTTCACCCCCCATTATTATTTACCTTTTTTTTTTTGCTTTTCGAAATTGGGAATATATATGATCATCATGGTCACAACTTACAAATTAATTAGGGTTTCAAATAGGCAAAGATGCCCGCCTGTCCATTTTGATTGCGACATGGGATGGAACCTTGGCCTCTTATTACCACTGCAAGGTTTGAAGTTTCGGACTATCTAAACAATAAGTAATCTCAAAATAATATTCAAATCTTATTTGTTTGTCCTGCGGACATTGGTTGATGTGTTTAAATACGCAATGTCATTACGGTGTGTGATTCCATAAAAACCAATTGTATCTAACAAAAATCAACACATGATGACAACCATAGCTCTACACTAAGTCATCAACTCCATGGATCTCCATTTTGGCGAGATTTGAAACATATTTCACATATCCATATTGGTGATTAATTTTAGTTTATCAGTTTATTCACTTGTTTGTAGACGTGAGAATTTAAAATGAATGCAATTATTTATTTTATACTCCTCTCACTACCCACATCTCTTTTCCATTTTTATCTCTTTGTTTATTTCTTTTGGTTATTACTATAATAACTCTTGTATTTATTTATTTTTAATTTTCAATTAACACAATAAGAGTAATTAAGGTAGTTTAAAATATGGTGAAACTTTTGATGGATTCGCTTTATAGTAGTAGAGATAAGATTTATGCTATCAAATGATATGGTTTCGTTCTTAGATTGCTAATATAAATCATTACTCTAAATAAATTTTTTGAAGGACTTCATATATGTTGACAATTCAACAATGTAGGCCTAACCTTTGTTCAAAAAAAAAAAACAATGTAGGCCTAACCAGAAAAGAAACGGAAACATATATAAAATTAAGGAAAATACTGTCATAAAGAGATTAATCAATACTGACCGACCGCCTTGATTGTACATTTGATTAAATTCTTGCTTTGGCCCATCAGAAATTATTCCCTCCTTACTTTTGCATCTCTGAGACGCTGCGACTCGATAAAAATGGGTGTTTGATGTTGATGAATAGAAGAACTCAAAAAACTGAAAAAGCACCAGCAAAAGAAGTATTCTCATTCCCCAAAAGTAGCCCATTCCCACTTTAAAGGCCATCATCACTTTGCAATTTGCATACTTCGAAGTTCGAATAAATATCCTGTTTGGGATCAATTTTTCTTCTTTTTGGTTAGGCTGTTTTTCGAAATTAAGCCTAAAGTACTTCACATCAGCCTCACAACATTTGTACTAAAAATGTGTTGTAACTTGTCCTCAAAGTATCTCTTACTTTTGTTCAGCTTGATCCATCATTTTGATATTTTGCACCCAACCCATGATTATTTACAATAATTGTATGAAACTATGAATTTTGTCGTAACTTGAGAATAATCTGGGATATTGCCATAAAAAAAAGGGAGTAGCTTATGGAATTGTGAGACGCTCAAACCCCATTGAAAACCATGTGAATGCAATTGGCATACTTGAGACACCCGTTTCTAATTTAAACAAAATTTAATAATTAAAAAAATAAAATATGCCGAATATTCAAGAATCAAATTCTTATCGTGAATGATATACATATGGTAAACTAATACAATTAAATAACATTCTATCATTGAAAATATAAGCTCCTTAAAACTTTTATTTCAGGTATCATTCATATGCAATGACATTAAACTATCGGATGAAATATTTAAGGGACATTACAAGAGGACATTGTACAGAGGATAACTATATCAGCAATGTATAGAAAATTAGGCTAATTATGATGGTTCAAAAATTAAGGCTAGTTTAATATATGGTTTGACTCTTCATTAGGCCTTTCTCTGATATTATTAATAGTTTTTGTCACTAACCTCCTCTATTATTGCCCTCTAATTAAGCTCTACAAGACTATATTATATATGCTCCATACATATGTAGTGTCATGTGAAAGCATAATATTTATTGGTTGCGTGATTAGAGGACTATATCTATATAATTAGGGACGTCGGAACACCTGGCAGATTTTAGATAGCTAACATGATCACTAAAGCTAATGCGTTGTTGACTTCCATTAGTGATTAGTCTGCACCTATTCTCCGAGGGAGACAATCCTATATGAATGTCCTCAACTTCTTCACCCAAACAAATGCAGATCGTTGGCATGGTGCTCTTGGCCTTTTGTTATTACTTAAAAACCCTAATTAGGGAATAAGGATTAGACGGCCGGAAAAAGGTAGAAATAAACGTGTTTTGGTACCATCGTAGTTTCCTTCGCATAACCATAGAATATATTTGTTTTAGCTAATGAGTCCTAAACCATCGGATACAGCTTTTAATTAGCTTCTAAATACAGCTTTTAATTAGCTTCTAAAGTAACTAGTATTCCTGAATGATTTGTATTTTGTCGTTTTATAAAAGCATGAAATACTAGTTGTTCAGCTATACATGAGCAGTCTGTTACATTAGCTAGGGTTTGTTAAAAAAAAGAAAGAAAAGGGGACCAACAACAATGTGGGTGGACCCTGTGTTAAGCTTCTTTGTCCAAGTAATGTGGATTGCACGTGTTAGATAGGGTTTAAATAGCTAACGGTTAATTTGTCAAAATGTGATTGAAAAGTGGATATCACAAACTTTAATTAGAAAGTCTTCATGAAGTTCTCATTAGAGCATCTCCAACCATTTAGTCAAAAGCCAAAGCCATATGCAAAATATGACTCCCCTAATGTCATCACTATTCATTCAATTTTTGCATCTCCAACCATCTTTAGTCAAAAGCCAAAGTCATTTAATAAATTAATCATTTTCGAGAATTAATTAACTACAATATGCAGCACATGCAGCGGGGCCCACCATTTTTTCAGCCAAAGAAATTTGGCTTTCATTCTACAAACTTGAGTCATTTTGACTCCAGTTATGGCTCAAGAGTCAAAATAGCTAAAGCAAGAGCATGGTTGGAGATCCTTCTACCAAAAAGCCAAAGTCAAAATGACTTATAACTAAATGGTTGGAGATGCTCTTAGAAGCCCAATCTCGTTATATATACAGGGCTTTTCTAGTGACGGATCCTTTTTTTTTTTGCCATTTTAAGGGATCGCTTATTAGACTCACTTTTCAATTACATTTCCATATCTCAACCATTTAGTTTATAGATCTAATGAGTAGATCAACTTCTGCAAATTTTCAACCAAATTGATAATCATTAAGGCATTCATAACTGCGATTTACAATTATAAACATGAATGGTTCAAGTTGGATAGATTCCATTCGTCCATTGATTTAATCTAGTTCGATACCTTAACGATCATCAATTTGACTGAAAATTTACAAAAGTGATCTATACATTATAAAAACTAAATAGTCGAATGCATATATATATATATATATATATATATATATATATATATATAATATATAGGGCCCTTCCACTAAGAGATCCTTTTTTGGTCATTTTAAGAGATTGTTTGTGGGACCCGCTATTCGAAAATTTTTCTAAAAATTTACAAAAATGATCTATTAATAGATTCCTAAAAACTGAACGGTCGAGATGCCGATTTATTATTAAAAAGTTAGGCTAATAAGCTCCAATAAGCAATCCCATAAAATGATCAAAAAAGAGAATCTCTCACTAGAAATATTCTATATATGTGTGTGTCCAAAGAGTTTTTTTTTTTTACTTTATCAAGGGGAAGATAAACCCCTTCAGCGCATGTGAAATGCTCCAACTTGCTCCAACTTGCAGCACAGTGCCTGACCACTTTAACAGCTTCGGGATTTGAACCTAGGTTGAAGAGCACACCCAACTAGGCAAGAACCACTAAGCCACTTGCAGTGGTTTGTGTCCAAAGAGTTACTTTGAAGCATAAAAGGAACAACTCCCCAATAATACTGCGGAGATATAGCACATAGCATGCATGATTGTGCACATATGCACCTATACATCAAAGTTAAGACTTCGAATCACTCTTTCTTTTTTTCTTTTTCTTTTTTTTACTTTTTTTTTATTCATTGACTTAAATAATAATTATTTTGAACGTTGATCCTACAGGTGTTAAGTTGGAAACTACAGCCGTTTTTCTTGAAACAAAAGGCTAGAAATTCCATCACCCATGCGGCCATGCGTAAGAGATGCGTTGCGTGCGGAGACTTGAGAGATCACGGCTTAAGAAACATATATATAATGGCTGAAGTCAACTGAAACAAACCCAGCTAAGCGGCTGGGGTGTCCACAACTCCACATGGAGTTTCCCAGTCAATGGTCACCATCATCGATCTAGATCAAACCCTAAATTTACGAGCAAGTAGACGGTCACAGTCAGTCCACAGACTCAAAAGAGAGTCAATGACCCAATTTTTCCAAGCATGGACATATGGGCGAGCATGTTGATAGGCAGTAGCAATATTCGATCATTCTATATTTTCGATGTGGTACAAGCAAGTTAAAACAGAGGGAGTTCACATATATTGACAATGGTTTATATGGATCGATGGTCCAGGAAAATCAAGAACCACACCAACTAAAAGGTGCCAGAAAAAAAACAAGGAAAAAAAAGGGGACCCAATTGAGTCAAATTTTGAATGTATGGCATTTGGTACTTGCTAGGCAACATTTTCAGCCTTCTAGAGAAAAGAATTAACGGAAAGCATGAAAACGGGGTTTCCATGAAGATAGATGGCTTATCCGAGTACGTACCTATAGGACAAGGACTGCAATTGACATTAAAATCAGCCTTCCAAAGTGTTCCAAGGCCGGTAAGATATTATCTTGGTCAATAAGGTGAGATTTTCGTCTGTGATCCTTGATTTTCTGTTGAGTGACAACGAAATATGATTCTCTTCTTCTTAATGTTATCTATCATATGATCATTCTTTAATAGAGAAAATAGAGAAAAGAAATTATTGTGGCCCGGAGCAATCAAATGATTAAATAGGTTTTTATGTGCTTTTTTCGATGACTAAAAAAAAAAAAAAAGGAACAAAAACTACAACACAAACCCTCGACTGACACCCCCTCTCAGCTGATCCAAATGGAACACTGGGGACACAAGAAGAGAAAGGCAAAAAAACCAAACAGAAGGATTAGAATTCTGATGAGCCAATTTTGCCAGACGATCCGCTACAAAATTCGCCTCTCTGTAAACATGTCGGAAGATAATAGATTGGAAGGTCGAAGCTAACGTATGAATATCATTAACGACCAACTGAATTCTCTAAGGCACTTGAGTTCTTTTTTGGATGCAATCGGTTTTTATGTGCTTGATTTTTTGGAATGATATTTTGTTGAAACAATACTACCTAAGGAGTACCCTTCAAATTATATTATGACTTTTTTTGGAATAGAGCTTTTGGCAGTTTCATATGTACGTATTCTTGTTTAGCTAATAATATAGACATAAGGATGAATCTCTCAGCTCGCTAATACCAGGGTGATATTATTATTATTTTGTAGGGCTGGGTTCGGATCGGTCCGGTCTGAAAAAGTTGAAAACCGAAACCGAAATCAGCACTGTCGGTTCGGTCCGGATCGGTCTTTTAAGCAAGTTAAAACCGATGAGAAACCGATCCGAACACAATCGGTCAGGTTTTTCGGGCCAAGACACCTATTTTTCCAGATTTCCTTGTTTAGGTAAACTGCTTCTAATTTTCAGAATGCCACATGACAATGATGACATCTTCAGCCTCAGTACAACAGAAATGACTAATTCATGTCCCACAACAGATAAAGCAGACTATGCAAAGTTGCAAAATATGAAAGATTGAAAGTAGCAAACTATGCAACTTTACAGAACCTTTGAAGCCCTTCCTTCTCCGGGTGACTAAATGGTAGCGCGTCTATTACTATCATCTCAACACAAGCTCTTACACAAGCATGTTGACTAAATGCCCTCATACTTAAAGAAGGTTCATTCAACTTCCCACCAGCTACAAACATTTGCTGAAACTCTTCCATATCTATCCTACCAGGGTATTTTTTACACATAACCTCTATATGCCTCTTTAAGCTGCTGGTACCATTATCGTATGGATTACAAGCAAGGTCTGTAGAGCAATACCTGCATTTGGCCCTCTTGGTAGTCCGAACCTGGACCTTCTTTCCATCTTTGAACTATACAGTGGCTTGTCAATCTTCTCATAGTGCTCCCATACCATTGAACGCTCCCTCGACCCTGTGGATATACTCTTCCTCGCTCTCTTTCTGGGTTTTGGTGGCCGTGACGATGTCATCGTAGATGGGGTTCCAGCAGAAGATCGAGTACCAATACTTGCAGTTGCAGGGACGACAGCATTCTCGACAATTTCAGTGTCGGGATCGGACTTGGAATTGGAATTGGAGTTTGCATTACTCGAATCAGAATTTGAATTGGGTTCGGAATGGCTTTGGGATTGGGTTTGTGGTGTGTTTGCATTGGAGGAATCCATGGGTAGGGCTGTCAATTCTGACATGACTCGAAACCCGCACGAAATAAAACGGATTGAACCCACACGATTAAAAAGCGGGTCGGCCACGGGTCAACCCGCCATGACCCATTTAATAAACGGGTTGGCCACGGGTCAACCTACCAACACGAAATGAACCCATGTAACCCGTTTATTAAATTAGTCAAATTATATATTATATATAACCCGCGTAGGCGACCCATTTAAAAAAGTTAATAATAATTATATATATATATATATATATATATATATATATATATATATATATAGGTTGAATAAGTATTTTTCTCACTTTAAACTAGAGTTACCACTTCACCATTAATACTATAAATTCTCTAGTGAATTTAATCAATTTATGTAATTTTTTAGTTAAATCGGTGGCAATGTTAACCTTTAAATGAGTCATTTTGTCCAATACGACACGACATATTTCTTAAATGGGTTAAGCGGGTTGAAAATGGGTAACCCGTTTAATAAATAGGTTGGGTTTGAGTTTACATTTTTGACATGATTATTAAATGGGTTGGGTTTGGGTTTGTCTTTTGTGACACGATAAATACATTGACCCGACACGACCCATTGACAACCCTATCCATGGGTGATTGATTGATAAACAGAGTGATTGACACTTGAGAGTGAAGAAGAAGTGAAGAACAGAAGAGGATCGTTTTCTCGAAATGAAGAGGACGGCTTGGAATGCGGTTTTTAGGTCGAAGACTCGAAATGAAATTGAGTGATTGCCTGCAAGTGAGCTTAGGGTATCCTCTATAGACTTGTCTGAGAATCAATTAAAACTCGACATGTATACAAGTACAAATTATCGGTTTGGATCGGTCCTAATCGGTCCGGCGAATATTGAAACCGAGCCCGACCTGCCTGACGATGTATTCGGTTATGTTTAGCCCGAACCGAGGAATTGAGCTTTCAACCCGACGCGAATGGTAGGTTTTGGTCTGGATCGAGCCGGTTTCTCGGTCTCTCGGGTGAAAACGCCCAACTCTATTATTTTGTTGATAGATTTTTGATTAAGACATTTGTGGTTAAGCTTAAAGAAATGTAAGTTTTTGGACTTTAGTAGTTTTCTTCTATGACAAGATTTTTAGTAGTTTTGGAAAAGAAATGTAGGCTAACTTCCACCATTAAATTGCTGTAATTATACAAGGTTCACAATCATTTAATCATATACTTGACTCATCACATTGTAATTGCAAATTATTTTTTGTTTCAATCTGATTGGAAATTTCCTCTGTACTTGTAATGTGTTACTGATGCTTTGGTTATGTTGGCTATATAGATAACAAAAAACAAACATTTCTTAACCATTTTCTTTGACTTTTATGTTCTCACTTATTGTCCTCCTCTTATCTATGTGAAAGCCACAAGTTTTCTCAAATGAAATCGACGGCCATTTTCCTCCTGGGCCTCACCTGAGATCGGACAGTGGTAACTTACCGGATGACCCTCCTTACCCAACCGATTCGTTTCCCATGCTTTCCACAAATCCTAAACGACGCCGTGCCGCGTAATTACAAACAACAATTATTCTTAATTAATGACGATATTTTAGTTCTTAATTAGAAACAAAATATTAAGATTAAGGAAAAACAATCGTCCATGAAAGACGTGTAGAGAACCCCACACCCAAAGTGGTGTCGTAAAGGGTGTTTGTGGTTGACTAAAAGAGGGAGACCTCCGAACGAATATGCCGGCAGCATTTGAACCACTTCAAGCTGCATTTCTCTATAAATATCTATCTGCCCCCTCATTCGTTTCCACACACACCCATTTCTTTCTCTCTCACTCTCCTTCTTGCTTTTCAGCAAGGCCCAACAAGGTTAGTGTTTGTAATTAATCTTCTCAAATTATGCCTAGTTATCTCTCTCGTTGTTGCTATTTGCTCTTTGTATGTTGTGATTGCTCTTGGTTTATATATGTACTCTCATGCATGCATTGGAAAGTATAAAGTGTAAAAAGTGTAAAGGGCTGTTTCGCTTGTGACTTTTCAGTGGGAACAAAACAATTTAGAGCTTTTCTTCTACATGGGTCTTATGATTAGATTAGCTTCCCTATATGAATTTAGTTTTGTGATTTAACCTTAAAGCACCCTGCTTTTCATTTCTTTCATTATTACCTTTTCTGGGTCCTGAGCAAGATTTGAGTTAGAAAGTTCAGAACTTGGGAAACGCTTTGGGGATTAGATGAACATCAGTTGGAAAGTTTTGACTCAGCTAACGCCTATGGGGCAGAATTTGATTTGGGATTAGCATTTTTTTATTTTTAGTAATTTAGTTAAAATTGTTTTATATCTGATTTTTAGAGATCTTGCTCGCATCTCTTGGGTGTTATAATATATTGCATTGAATGAACCTATTAATTTTGTTATCAGTTATTTGAGCTGTTTTTATAATTGCATTATCATCTACATCTGTAGACAGCAAGAGAGTTAATATTGATTGGAGCCAATTAAGTATTATTGTGATTTCAACCCTGAATTTAAGCTCAAGAAATCCGGTGCTTTTTTTTGTTTGAATAAACTGGTGGTTGTTTTTTCGGTGGGAGAGATATCTGGTTCAACAAACCAGGAAACTTTTCTTCGCCCAGAACACTGTTTTTGAAGAGTCAATTATTTACAAATCATAATTTTCTTGTAGGTACTTTCACAGTTTCACCCATTTAATTATTATTATTATTTTGACTTTCAACTCTGTTCCGTGTTGGGGTTTCATAGATTGTGGCTTTCAAATCTTTTCTCATGCAATTTCCGCCAAAAGTTCATATTTCTTTGTTAATTTAAGAGGGTAGAGGCTGTAAAGTTTGAGACTTTGAGCAGTTTTTCCAGTAAAGCTTAAGCTTTCTTCTGTATTTGTTTGGTTTGAATAAACAAATCTGTCTTTGTTAGAACTTAATTAGAAGGATCCTACATCGATGGTATCTGTTTTGTCTGGTTGTGTGGGTTAGTAGTTGGCCTGTGATTGTCCTTGGTCATTGTATTTGTCTTTTCTTTTCTTCTTTTCCTCTAGTCACGGAGATTGTTTGCCTTTTCAGCTTCCAGAAAAATATTTCACCTTTTCATACCCAAATATAATTTGTTCTTCCTTTCTTGGCCAGCAAATATATATTTGTTCATTCTGTATGAGATTTAGTTGTTGTTTGTTTTTGAAGCTGCTACGCACTTGTGAGCTAATTGACCCTCTTATTGTCCAAAAAGTCAGAAATAATAAAACGTTGAATAGTTGACTATTGGATCTTTTGATTTCTTGGTTTGCCAAAAACACCCTCATATGTTGAAAAGTTTGTCTTCATTTTCATTTAAAAATGAGTACATTGTCTGGTGGTCCTGGAATTATAGGTGAGGCTATTAAAAAAAATAAAATTCAATATGACCAATTATGGAGGAAGATCAATTGCCTATAAGACAGGGAGTTCACACCTCCTGTTACATATGAAGTCAAGTTTGTATAGCCCTTTGGTCTCTATGCACAATTCTTTGACTCTTGCTTTGTTTAATTTGTTTTGTTGAAGATTGACTCATCAATACTGTAGCCCTTTGGTCTCTATGCACAATTCTTTGACTTCTTGCTTTGTTCAATTTGTTTTGTTGAAGATTGACTCATCAATACTGTAGTAATACTCTCATTTCTATCTGTAGCAGTTCATGTGCTCATTCTTGTCTTTTGTTCATGTTCTTATTCTTGTCCTGTTCATAATTTGCAGATAGAAAGCTTTTGTGTGGAGCTGAGAGCAGAGAAAGGGGCAGCTGCAAGCTAGCTAAGCCATGGCTAGAGAACAATTACAGGTGCTCAACGCACTTGATGTTGCGAAAACACAATGGTACCATTTCACTGCAATTATCATTGCTGGAATGGGATTCTTCACAGATGCATATGATCTCTTCTGCGTATCCCTTGTCACCAAATTGCTTGGCCGCATATACTACCATGTTGAAGGTGCTAAAAAACCTGGGACATTGCCTCCCAATGTCTCTGCTGCGGTGAATGGTGTAGCCTTCTGTGGAACATTAGCCGGCCAACTCTTCTTTGGCTGGCTCGGTGACAAAATGGGAAGGAAGAAAGTGTATGGCATGACTCTTATGCTCATGGTCATATGTTCTATTGGTTCAGGTCTCTCTTTTGGGCACGACCCCAAGACTGTGATATCTACTCTTTGCTTCTTTCGGTTCTGGCTTGGTTTCGGTATTGGTGGTGACTACCCTCTTTCGGCCACCATCATGTCTGAGTATGCTAACAAGAAGACTCGCGGCGCCTTCATTGCTGCGGTGTTTGCCATGCAAGGGTTTGGAATTTTGGCTGGTGGGATATTTGCAATCATTTCTGCATCTGCGTTTAAAGCCAAGTTTGATGCTCCAGCATATGAGGTCAGTGGAGATGCCTCAACTGTTCCACAAGCAGACTATCTCTGGCGACTTATTGTGATGGTAGGGGCAATCCCGGCTGCAATGACTTACTACTGGCGAATGAAGATGCCTGAGACTGCTCGTTACACTGCCCTTGTTGCCAAGAATGCAAAGCAGGCTGCATCAGACATGTCAAGAGTTCTGCAGGTTGAGATTGAAGCTGAAACAGCAAAGGTTGAGGATCAGAAGTCGACTAATGCCTTTGCTCTGTTCTCTAAGGAGTTTATGCGCCGCCACGGACTTCACTTGCTTGGAACAACAAGCACATGGTTCTTGCTTGACATTGCATTCTACAGCCAAAATCTGTTCCAAAAGGATATCTTCAGCGCGATTGGATGGATTCCCGCTGCTGAGACTATGAATGCTATCGAGGAGGTTTACAAAATTGCAAGAGCTCAGACGCTTATTGCTATGTGCAGTACTGTCCCAGGCTACTGGTTTACAGTTGCTTTCATCGACAGGATTGGAAGGTTTGCGATTCAATTGATGGGATTCTTCTTCATGACAGTATTTATGTTTGCACTGGCCATTCCCTATGACCACTGGACTCACAAGGATAACCGGATTGGATTTGTGGTGATGTACTCATTGACATTCTTCTTCGCCAACTTTGGTCCCAACGCCACCACATTTGTTGTGCCGGCTGAGATTTTCCCTGCTAGGTTCCGGTCTACATGTCACGGAATCTCAGCAGCAGCAGGGAAGCTCGGTGCTATAATTGGTGCATTTGGATTCTTGTATTTGGCTCAGAACCAGGACAAGGCAAAGGTTGATGCAGGGTACCCTACTGGCATTGGAGTGAAAAACTCACTCATTGTGTTGGGTGTTGTTAACTTTTTAGGGATATTGTTCACTTTCTTGGTGCCTGAATCGAATGGCAAGTCATTGGAGGAGATGTCAGGCGAGAATGAAGAGGAACCGGAATCTGCGTTGGAGTTGGAGCAGCAATCAGGTTATGGCAACAACAGGACAGTTCCAGTTTAGGTTATGTGTAACTGATTAAGCAAGTGTTAAAAAAATAATGCTGTAAGCCTTTAGTTAATTTTGGTCATTTGGTTAGGGGAAGCTGTAGTTTTCAATCTCTTTCTGTTCTATCTCTATATTTAACTTGAGCCAAATATTATGGAGAAGTTCCTGGTTGTTCATTTTTCTTGTCCTGTGAGTATCTACAAGTTTATAATCCATTGTCATTGTTACTTTCTACCATCTCATGCTTCTCAAGTTCTCAGTGTGAATCCAATTTATGGTTTGAACCTGGAGTACCTAAAGTGTACTAATTTTGGACATATGTTTTCTACATATTTGACTTCTGGGTTTGAAATGTGCTTAACCCAATTCACTTTCTCTTTGTCTTCATGTATTTTAATAAGTTCTAGGAATCTAGTTGGACTGTCATCGCAAGGTTCCGCAATTCCACTGCAACCAATGAAATGGAATCTCAAAGAGAATAAGCTAAGAATGTTGAAGAGGAGGTTACTTCTAGAATTGTATAATCCATTGTGTCTCCGTGAAGAAACAGATCATGGCTAGTCCACTTCTCAAGGGGTCTTTGAAATTATTTTACAAACTCCTAGTTCTAGTTCTGTTCCATAGAATCTTATATTTGTACGTAGTTAGGCCATCTCCAACTCAAAGGGTTAAAGGGCCAAATGACCAAAATTTGACAATTTCATCTCCAACCCAAATAGTTAAGGGTTAAAGGGCTATTTTTGAGGGCTAAAATGCAAGTTAAAGGGCTAAATATACCCCTTGATTTAGCCCTATAGCCCTTTAAAGTTAAAGTGCAAGTTGTCCAAATAAATTGTTATAATCTAATATGCTTTATGATTGTTTTCATATAATTTTATTTATTCAATTTTCCTTGTAACTTTAAGTTATTATGAAATAAATGTTTGATAGAAGCATTAAACAATGTGTCATATTTTCAATATTTGTTTTATTTATTACAAAAGTACAATTGAAAAAATATTTGTTATCATAAATATGATTTCAATTAATATAAATAAGAATTTGATAACAGGGAAGAACATATTATAATATATTACATATATATATATATATATGTATATATATATATAAAACATATTCAAAATTTTAAAATATATTTTAGTGCTATAATTTAACCTTGAAGGGTTGGAGACGGTTGATGTTACATCGATGAATAGTAAAGAAATCAGGGCTGAAATTTAGTCTTAGCCTTGTGGGTTAGAGATGGCCTTATGGCACGGAACCAAGGGTGTTTTGTACATCCTAGCACCTCCAATATTTATTTATTTATTTAATAGATAATGAACAATTATCCAAGCCATCATCACAATTTACTATCCAATTTTCTCCATTACAATCTTGATAAGTTTTGTTAATAAGTGATAAGCGTT
Organism: Rosa rugosa; assembly: GCF_958449725.1. Lineage (NCBI taxonomy): Eukaryota > Viridiplantae > Streptophyta > Magnoliopsida > Rosales > Rosaceae > Rosa > Rosa rugosa. Next base: position 42,348,439 of record NC_084822.1, on the reverse strand, counting down.
GCACATTCTACATGAAGATATATGCAACTGAGCTTCTGTTTAGCGAGGTTATTTTTTAAGTTTTATTGTGCCTTTACAACTCTAGTAATGATCTATATTGATAACCCTCACAAGTGAAATGACAATTCATCCAAATTACATATTAGGTTTATGGTATTAGAATCTTAAAAATTTAATCAACGACGCGATATCATTCCTTTTTTGCTATGGCTATTTCTGACTCCTCTTTTTTTTTTTTTCCCCCGAGAATCGGCTCCTCTTCCTTTAATTCCACCACCAAATCAGATTCCATGGCTAGTTCAGAGCAATATTCGTAATATACATGCACAACAAAACAATAAAAGAATGAACTTGGCAACATTTGGGTAATTTAGCCCCCCTCAATTCCTATCATGCTTTGCTTAGATCGGCAAGACTAAAAAAGTCACAAACTTACAAAACTCAATAAACATGAATATACCATTTACCTTGGATCGAGCTTCCCATATGGCCCACATGTTTACAAACAAGGCAATTAATTTCACCTTAATTGCAAAATATTCTCCCAAATCAAAATTGAGGTAACTCCTCCACACAAATTCATCACAGCCAGCTAGTACACATATTCCATGCCCTCAGATATTCTTGCCGTTATTATAGCATAAATACTCTGAATGTCAGTTAACTACTACCAAAGTTATTTCGAAAATTAAAACAAACCCTATTCCATATATAGCACATACCTTCACTCATACATGGAATTATTTGTGGTGGCAATACATGGGAATGAAAGCTTTTGTGGTATAATTGGTTACTGCTAGCTGCTACTACAAAGATTTAGGCATGGGAATATCCCAGTGAAGATCTCACTTAATCTGTTGAACAGATTTTGGTTTTTGGTTTACAGTAGGCATTGCCTAGCGCAAATGGAGGTAGGAATATACTGTCAATCCGTTATAATATTCCGGTTCATTTCAGAGACTTCCCATATAAATTGTGCATCTCATACACACACCATTAAACTCTCATATACTGATCTCTCTCTTCATATCTCTCATTAAGGTTGAGAGATCACATCCAGGTTAGAATCATATATACTTCATGTTCTTGTTTCTTGTTCATTAAGTCTCATAGATTTTCGTTCGATTTCCTATTCTCTACTGTCTGAATGTGATTTATTGTTTAACTTTGGTATATATATGTATGTGTAATCTTACCAGTTGTGTTCCTTTTGGAGCAGAGAAAAAGAGATCCGACAAAGCAAGCTAGACATGGCCAAGGAACAATTGGAGGTGCTCAATGCACTTGACACCGCAAAAACACAATGGTATCATTTCACTGCAATCATCATTGCTGGAATGGGATTCTTTACCGACGCGTATGATCTCTTCTGCATATCCCTTGTCACCAAATTGCTCGGCCGCATATACTATCATGTTGATGGTGCAGCCAAGCCCGGAACATTGCCTCCGAATGTGTCTGCTGCTGTCAATGGTGTTGCATTTTGTGGAACCTTGTCCGGGCAGATCTTCTTTGGCTGGCTCGGTGACAAAATGGGGCGAAAGAAGGTGTATGGCATGACTCTGATGATCATGGTCATTTGCTCCATTGGTTCAGGTCTCTCCTTCAGCCATGACCCGAAAGCTGTGATTGCAACCCTTTGCTTCTTCCGGTTCTGGCTTGGGTTTGGTATTGGTGGTGACTACCCTCTTTCAGCCACCATCATGTCTGAATACGCCAACAAGAAGACTCGTGGTGCCTTCATTGCCGCGGTCTTTGCCATGCAGGGTTTTGGAATTTTAGCAGGAGGGTTATTTGCAATGTTTGCAGCTTTCATATTTGAGGCCAAGTTCAAGGCTCCAGCCTATGAAGTTGATCCAATTGGTTCAACTGTCCCACAAGCAGACTACCTTTGGAGAATTATTCTGATTGTTGGTGCATTTCCGGCAGCACTAACCTACTACTGGCGGTTGAAGATGCCTGAAACTGCTCGCTACACAGCGCTCGTTGCCAACAATGTTTCCCAGGCAGCAGCTGATATGTCAAAAGTTATGCAGGTTGACATTGAATCTGAACCGGCCAGGGTTCAGCAACCCACCGTCTCTTTTGGTTTGTTCTCTAAGGAGTTCCTGCGCCGCCATGGACTTCACTTGCTCGGAACCACAAGCACATGGTTCTTGCTTGACATTGCATTTTACAGTCAAAATCTGTTCCAGAAGGACATTTTCAGTGCCATTGGATGGATTCCTAATGCCAAGACTATGAATGCCATTGGAGAAGTTTATAAAATTGCAAGGGCGCAAACTCTTATTGCTCTATGCAGCACTGTGCCTGGTTACTGGTTCACTGTGGCCTTCATAGACAGAATGGGAAGATTTAAAATCCAATTGATGGGGTTCTTCTTCATGACAGTGTTCATGTTTGCATTGGCAATTCCATACGATTACTGGTCCGATAAGGATCATGTGATCGGGTTTGTGATACTGTATGCACTGACTTTCTTCTTTGCAAATTTCGGACCCAATGCTACTACATTTGTGGTACCAGCTGAGATTTTCCCAGCTAGGCTGAGGTCTACTTGCCATGGCGTATCGGCAGCAGCAGGAAAGTTAGGGGCAATAGTAGGTGCCTTTGGGTTTTTGTATTTGGCTCAACCTCAGGACAAGACTAAAGCAGAAGCAGGGTTCCCCGCCGGTATAGGCGTCAAGAATTCACTCATTGTTTTGGGTGTGGTCAACTTATTGGGTATGCTATTCACATTCTTTGTTCCTGAATCGAAAGGGAAGTCTTTGGAGGAAATGTCAGGTGAGGGCAATGAAGAAAGCAATTAGGGAAGTAGAAGCGTATGAGCAGCCAAGAGAGCTTGTGTAGTTCTTCTAAAACGTAGTAGGAATTTCGGTATTGTTGTCATTCCTCTGCACTTTTATCTTTTGTTTTCTTATTGTTTCTCAAGTAGTAGCAGGATTCTTTGCTTATTGTTTCTCAAGTAGTAGCAGGATTCTTTGCTTATTGATTTGTAGTTAATCTATTATAGTGAAGATATTTTGTAATTTTTCTTGTCTATGCTGGTTTAGGAAACCTCTCTCAGTCTCTTGAAGACTTGAACCCTATTTCATTTGCATCACTATTTTCTCCTCATGAATCAAATTGTTGCAGATATCAATAGAATCTAACAAGAACTAGTTAAAAAGACATGGGTTGCACTTCTGCTCCTCAAACATAATAGATCCAACTAGCAACGAAACTTATATAGGAAGACATTTCAGGGTTTACAACATTACCAAGTGACAAATTCGTTTTCATCTAGGAAGTAAGCTTACTGTTAGGAAACTGAATTCCACATCAAACAGATAACATTAGACCATACTTTTCATAGCAAATATGCTAGTTTATTCAGCGATTACTGTTAGGAAACTGAATTCCACATCAAACAGATAACATTAGACCATACTTTTCATAGCAAATATGCTAGTTTATTCAGCGAAGTAGTAGTCTTGTGCCAGTAATGGATTCTGCACATGATGATGCTAGGAGAACAACCTTACAGAACCACTGGGATTTTGACTGACCAAGGGAGATGCATATGTTTTACTGCATACAATGTTCAGTGCGCACGCTCTTTGATCACCTCAAGATCCATCTCTGTTGGGTCAGTAGCTTGAATCTCGTAGTGGATACCATCCAGCTCCCGCCTAAATTGGTCTTTCGATGTGGCATAGAGCATCTTGGCACGGATCCGAGAGGTTGAAGGGGACCTGATCATTATAATGCAAATAATCATCACCAATACATGATATAACAAGTGTTTGAAATACAAGACGTTAAAATAACAGGGTATGCAAGGGTAATGCAGTTAAGCATGATAAACAAAGTTGAGAAAGTTGCTTTATAATTTGTAGTTCCAATAGCAACTTGATTTGCAAGACATGTTTCACTGAACAATAATTCATGAAATCAGGACCAAACCTTGCACCAAACCATTTTGCATCATTCCTATCATATAAGAGCTTCTCAAACATGAATATCGAACATGTTATCTTTGTACAAATGCAAATTATCCACGATTAAGGAATTGGTATCAAAATCCGCCTTACTAAAAGAAAAGGGGTTTAAACAAAAGATGGCTGAAGTTTTCAAAAAATTGCAACAGGGATCACAGTGCATATATATAACAAGGCAATATCAGTGGTGAGGGGATTATATAGACCAAAACTAACCAAGCAATGAAGAAGATCTTGCTCTTTTGACAGTTATCAGAGGTTACAAAATCAAAGTCATATACTGCATATCGGCAATCATTCTCCGGCAAAGCCGCCACAAAATCATCATAACTCTCAGCCGGACCACCAATCTTCTCAACCACAACCTCCCTTTTCTTCTCATCCACCCTAAATATCACATAGCGGTGAACCTTCTTCCTCTGCAGTTCCATGAAAGTGTTCTTGCTGTGCTCAGCCGCAGCCATGGCACACGAAGCATTCGGCTGCAAACAAAACCCAACTCTGTCATATAAACACAGCACCATCTAAACTCCTTTCACCAAACACCAATCAAACCTATATAGTTACTTGGCCTTAAGACATGTATTATCTGTTTAGCCACAATTTGGATCATGCAAATATATACCTAGAAAACAATAGATCATAAAGTTTTAAGCTTTAATGTCAGCTCAAAGAACAAAAACGAAAAAGCTTTAAGCTTTATTCTACAGTAACCAGGTAAATACTGAAAAACTCAGCTGGGTAACATGGGCTTCGACACAAAATCTTGAACTCTTCACCAAACCAACAAAGATCAAACAAGCAAAGAGAGAGAGAGAGAGAGAGAAAAGCAAATCAGATCAGAGAGACATACCCGACTGAGCCCTCTGAAAGACATTGCCCACTGCAGCACAAAAGATCTTAACCTCGAAAACAGAACTGGTGCTAATTGAAAACAAGAGCAAAAGAGTTACAAGCTGAAATGGTAGATGGGAATGGGGTGCACAAGAAAGATGGGAATGGGAATAGGAATGGGGGAAGAAAAGCAGGAATCTTTATTTGTGAGGTGAGAAAGAGAAAGAGAAAGAAGGGGAGATTCGGATTTACTGAGTGTGCCTACAGCTCTTGTTTTACAGGTCCGACGGTGCGTAGGACTAACGCTCCTTTTTACCCTATTTGTATTCAAACCCGGACGTGGACTCGGGGACGGATTTCGATGTCGTCAGATTGGACCACAGTGACGTCGGCATCTGCGTTATCTGTTCGCCACGTCCCCTCTTCCTACGACACGTCGTTTCCCTCTTTTATGAATAGAGAGTTGTTTGTTTCGATTGAAAATTGTAGGGTTTCTTTTTGGCCGAATTTGGGGCTTTTTTCTGGGTTGTGCTTAAAATTGGGTTTTTGGGGGCAGCTGTCAAAACGATTCGGGGTGTGAAAATGGATTCGGAAGGTACGTGGTTTTCAGGAGAAAAAGAAAAAAATAAAATAAAAAAATTGGATCTTGATTTCTTTCTGAATTAAAAGGTTTGATCTTTGTACTTTTGTTATATATATTTTGGCAGCGCAAAATCCATCGCAAGTGCTTGCCACACTCCTCAGTAAGAGAACCAAGCTTCAAGACGAACTCAGAGGAATTGAGAAACAGGTGTTTCCTTCTTCTTCTTCTTTTTGAGGCATGCATTTGGGTTTCTGGGTTGGAAAGCTTTTTATATTTCTTTTAAAACTAATTTTGTTTTCTTTCTGGGTTGATTAGTTCTTAAAAGGCATGTGATTTTTGTGCTTAAAATGCTTTTAGCAACTCTTTGTTACATTTTTCTTTTACAAAAGATGCCCAATAGTTTAGAAGCGAAATGCAGCAGCAGGAGCCATGGATGAGGTCCTACTGTAGTTTCAGCTGAGCTTGTCTTATCTCTTCTTCTGGAACTAATGCTTTGTTTCACTGCAGGTCTATGATCTAGAGACTACGTATCTGCAGGACCCGAGTCAATGTGGCAATGTATTAAAAGGGTTTGAAGGGTTTCTATCTTCATCAAAGAGCACTGCCTTGTAAGCCTTCACTTTTTCCTTCGATTCTTATTATCAGATTAGCTTCCTTCCTTAGCCTGAATGTGTAGGACTTTTGTTTCCTATTAATGTTTGACTACAAAGCTGGCGTAATGTATTTTGCCAGTTGAACTCTGATCATTCAAAACAAATTTATTCTGTTTCCTATGAAGAACTACTGTTTAAGTACTCTGGCTATATATGCCAGAACAAATATACTGTTCTGTTCTGATTACATTATCGACTTTTCATTCTTGCAAGACACCATTTGCTTGACTTGAATTAGTTTAATTTTGTCATCTACAACAAGGTCATTTCATTCGCTGAACACTTTCACAGCTAAAACTGTCATTGTTAGGTATTAGTTCACCTAGCCTTGAACAACCCAAAGCCAGGGCAAAGGATTTATGGTTGCTGCAGAGTTAAATCCCTATTTGGGAACATTACGTCTATATATGATATTAGTAGTTTTGGAATAATTTAATTCTTGATTTATAACTAGGCAGGGCTACTTTATGTCAGAGTACTTCCAACTTGAAAATAGATGGTTGTTACACAATAATTTTCCTCCAAATAATCTCTCTCTTTATTCTTTGTCTGTTATCTTTTGGCATACAAGAATCGTCATGTGAGTTGCCGTAATCTATATGTAAATCGATGTATTGGGCATTTTATACATATGTGTGTGTTGAAAGTTTCTCCTGTCCAAATTTATGGTATGCATATGTATTAATGCCAAGGCATTTTTCAATACTCTCTGGTTGCAGCCTGAAGCGATCTAGGAAATTTCAACCTGAAGACAGGCTCTTCTCATTATCTTCCGTGACATCACCAGCAGTAAGTATTCTCAACCCTGATGTCTTGATTTGGTGGCCTTTCTTTTCTTCTTCATATATGAATGTGTTTTCCAAATTATGGGTTCATTTGTGGAAGCAAACAGTTTAAAACACTTCACTAAAGATAGCTCAAAGAAACTTGCACTTGTATAATACAGACTTGCAGGCTGCTAGATACTGATAAATAGTATTTTCTCTCATTCATAGCATACGGTTCTAGTTGTACTGGATACTGAATTCTCTTTTTCCTCTTTTCAGGCTGAAGAACTTACAGCTGGACGAGATGGTAAGCCCATACTAACAAATATATAGAAAAAGTGCCCAATATTTATTTCATCTCCCTTCATGTTTACTGTAGATGGGAGATCAGACTTTGGTCCCGGCCGTTCTAAAGGGGGTATATACGCGAATGGGCAGTAAGTACTCCTCTAGTTTTCTCTATACTAAATGTTATGCTGAAAGTCACTTGCCTTGTATAAAAGAGGCTCAAAAGTAGCATATTTTTGAGGTTTTACCCCAGGCAGCAGTATTCTGAGTTTTAATATATACAAATGGCTTTGCAGAGGAAAACCGAAGAAAGGAAGACCTACTCCAAGAGATGCAAAGAGAATCAGGCAGTCGAGTGAACAAGATTATGACTATGAAGATGATCCTGATATGATGTGACCGAGGAAATGTCTGGTGACGTTTCCCTACGAGCTCTTCACGAGCAGCTAGTTAGCTAGAGTTTTAAACAGAGATATAGCTTTTATTTCAAAGTTTTGTTGTGGCAGAACTTCTCAGTAAAGCATAACCTCCCCTTTTCACTCGTGTAATTTAACCCTATGTCAGGCTGTAAATGATTTCTCCTCGATTAAAATTAGTTGTTTCTGCTCAAGTTATGTTCAAGAATAGATCTATATGCTCTGTAAGCACTTTGGATATGCAAGCAGCATGGCTGTAGAATCATTTTGCCGTTACAGTGGTATAAAATCATTTGAAATTGTCATTTGCCAACTTTATTTTACTGGGTAATGCGCAATAAACATGATGATCCTTCTCAAAAAAAAAAAAAAAAAAAAAAAAAAAAAAGTTCAACACCATAGTCACTGGTCTTATGAACAACCTCAAGTGTGACGACGTCGTTTGGAGTAATACCTATGCAAAAGCAAAAATTGGTCAAATGGAGTACGACATCGTTTCCCATTGTTGCATTTTGGTTCCATATTTCTCAATTGCGCAGGCGGTGAGGCCCTCCGATTCTGCCGCCGAATTTCTCATCCCCTACTTTTGCTTGTTGGTTTAGTCCTCTTATGAACTTACTGGTATGTATGTTTCTATGTATTTAGTATTTACATCACTGTTTCACATAAACACATGCGCATATGCAACTCGGTCTCTCTCTCCTTTCCTACGTTGTTGCTTACTCGACATTCAATTGTTACCATTCATTTGATTGGTTAGGAGAAGATAAAGATGCAGAAGAAGGAGCCAGATAAAGCGCCGCCGCCGCCTGAGCTGCCGGCGTACTGGATCGAAACCTCTGAAGCAGTCTCATACCGCTGTGAATTTGAACCCCACGGTCACCTCTCTGTAAGTTTCCCTGTTCTTCACCACCTATGTGTGTATTCATTTCTGGGTTCTGGGTTTAATTGGTGTAGCTTAAACCCACCCCCAAGATGGGTTTCACTTAAATTTGGCTTCTTTTTTTTTATTGCCCGAGTGTTTGGGGATGTTGTAGTTTGAGGCCAGAGTGAGTTAGTGACTCAGTGTTAGGTTGCTGCTTTTTGTTTTAACTAATGGTAATGAAAGACGTGTTCTTTCTGGTGTTTAGTTCTGTTTGAAATTCAAAGAATGGCCTTAAAATAGTTTTCCAGGCTTATTTGGCAGAAACAATGGTATAGTGTGTGGGATGTAAATGAGGAAGCTTTTGATTCATCGAGGTTTTAGAATGCCTGATAAAATGCTATATGTCATCTGTGCAAAATTCGGGGTCTGGGGATTGGAAAGCTGCTTACTTGAACTAGCTGGACAAAGTATGTGGCTTTGTGTGTTTTCGGTTGGATTTTAGTATTGCTCTGTTTAAATTACTTTAACTGCATTAGGTTCTCTGCAGGTGAAAATTCTTGATGACTCGAGGCCAGTAATCCGTAGGGTTGCAGATTCCTTCGTCAATAAGTTTTTCCCCTCAGGATATCCATATAGGTAACTTCATGATTGATTCTTACTGAACAGCACATAGAAACGATTGTATCAGTTATTTAACCTTTCAAGTTTTGCCTGTGCAGTGTCAATGAGGGATATCTCAGGTACACACAATTTCGGGCACTGCAACACTTCACCAGTGCAGCGCTTTCGGTGCTTTCAACTCAGGTTTTTTCTGACACATGCAAAGCAATTGATGAGTAAATGGCAGAGTTTTTTTTTTTCTTCTTTTTTCTTTTTCCCCTCAGGTTTACTGATTGAAACTTCTAATAAAGTTTATAGTGCTTGTTTGAAATATTATCTAAACTTGTGGTATAAAAATAGCAATATAGGATATTTAATATACTGAGTTTTGTGTTTGTATACATATAATGCATGCATATACACTATCTAATTATTAGAATTCATGTGTGGTAATTCATAAAAAAACTGCTATTATGCTTGTACTCTTTCTTTCACTCTCTCCCCGCCTCTATTCCTCTCTCCCTCAGTATATGCAATCTTTATGACTACTGTGCTATAAATCATTGTCTGCGTTCTTACTCCTTTGCAGTCACTCCTGTTTGCTGCAGGCTTGCGACCTACCCCTGCACAAGCAACTGTTGTTAGTTGGGTAAGTTGTCAATGTTTGGAGAATATCATCTAGGTTGCAACCAAAGCATGACTCTAAATACTATACATTCTCAACATGCAGGTCCTAAAGGATGGGATGCAGCACATGGGTAAGCTCATATGTAGTAATTTGGGTGCAAGAATGGATTCAGAGCCTAAACGCTGGAGAATTTTGGGTTTGTACTATGGTTCTCCATCTTTTGATTTATTATGTGTTTGCCACACAATCTGTCATATTTCCTTCATAAGAGCTGCAGTTGGATATTGTGTTGGGAAGTGATATTGAATGCTTTAGAAGCTGCTTCTGATTGAATCAAGCCTCCATTTTGCAGCTGATGTACTCTATGACTTGGGCACTGGCTTAGAAGTTCTTTCTCCTCTATGTCCACAATTTTTTCTTCAAGTTGCAGGCCTAGGCAATTTTGCAAAGGTATCAGTTTTTGTACTTATGCATTTATGTGGTCCTTCAAGCTTATAGGCATTAGATCCATGTATTCTCACTCTCAAATTTCATTTTAATATCATTTCGCTGCTTGTAGGTGTTATATTTCCATTTTGTTTAACTATGTGAAGTAGATAAACTTGTCATGTAATTTATTTTTTCTCTATTCCTTTGCAATTAATAAATTGAGTCACTTCTAGACTTCCAAAATATCATTGTGTAGATTCCTCAGTGTTGAAACTTGTTACCTTTAACAGGGGATGGCAGTTGTTGCAGCAAGAGCAACAAGATTACCAATTTATTCCTCCTTTGCAAAAGAAGGCAATCTTAGTGACCTGTTTGCAAAAGGGGAGGCAATCTCAACTGTGTTCAATGTTCTTGGAATAGGGTTAGGAATCCAGTTAGCATCTACTATCTGTTCATCAATTCAAGGAAAGGTATATGATATAATTTTGCAGTTAAATTTCTTTTGTAATCTTATCTACAACTTGAATGCTTCAAGATCTGTAGAAAAGAAAATAGAATTCATTTCATTGGGTACTCATGAGTTTCTACTATGATTGCTAAAGAAAAAGCTTCTAATTATTGATTGCAGATGGTAGTTGGGCCTCTTCTTTCAATCGTACATGTATATTGTGTCATTGAAGAAATGCGGGCAACTCCTGTGAACACTCTGAATCCTCAGAGGACCGCAATGCTTGTGGCTGATTTCATCAAGGTTTGTTTAAACTCTCTATCTGCGGGGCGTATTTGTGTATATCTCTATATTCTCTCTTAAACCTGCTTTTAAATCCATTCTAGACAGGAAAAGTATCAAGCCCAGCTGACCTAAGGTATAAAGAAGATCTTCTCTTTCCTGGGCGACTCATAGAAGATGCTGGAAATGTAAAAGTGGGAAAGTCCTTCCGCAAGGTTTTTAAGCCTTCAAAACTTGATGAATTGAAACAAATATTCCCAGACGAGAAGTTTCTTCTGAATCCTGGAAAAAAATCGGTTGACATGGTATTGGAGCACAGTGCTACCGGTGAAGATGCCTTGAGGGGGTGGCTTGTTGCCGGATTTGCAGCTGACATGGAGAAGTCTTTTCATGTTCCAACTTCAACTGCACTCGAAGAGGCTTACGAGAAGATGAATGATGTATTTGGTCCATTTGTTTCTGAACTTCAGGCCAAGGGGTGGCACACTGATCGTTTTCTTGACGGAACAGGAAGTCGTTTTGCTTGGTAGTTACATAATTGCAGATGATTCTTCTTCAAGATATAGAAATTCTTTGATACAGTTAGGATCCAAATACAGGAACTCGAAGACAAATCAGACAATTGTTTAGAAAAGCAGAAGCAACTTATTATGACATTTTGTACTTGATGACCCTTTGGTTTCAGTTGTATTTAGGGTTTAACCTAGAGATGTACTATCATGATCAGCATCCCATCATTCTCTCTACACTATTCTATGATTTAACTATTATAAAATACTTTGTCATCAGTCACAATTTCAAATGTAAGATCAGTGATTGGAGAACTCGAATCTCAGAAATTGTCATGCTCCTAATCAAAAGGTTGAAGCTTTTTGTTTAGAATTATAAATCAAGTGCGAGTTGAAGGCTGCAATGGCATGCTCTATGTTTATATAATATTATTGAAGAAGATCGCAATCTCTTTCAGGCCCTGCAGATGCTCGATCACTAATTCACTATGATTAAACTAAAGCTAAAGCTCTTCATTCTTCTTTAAACGTGTCCTTGGTTTTGCACGGCCTATCTTTTGGTACCTGCCGACGTCTAATATAGAATGCAATTGAAACTTTCAGGTAAAGGCAACCTTTGAAAAGAAAACCAAGCCACAATTCTTTCGGATCATGTTTTGAACAAGGACCCCATATGAACAGTACTAGCTAGTAAGCAGAAGCAGTTTCTCAGTAGGGCCGCCGTTGCACGTGTGTGTGGTAGAGTGTGGGGAGTAATTTTAGAAATTGAGTGGATTGTGATTGGTGGGTGTACTGTGCCACTGGCATAGCAGCCGCCCTGAAGAATTTATCAGTAAGCAGGTTGGCTTTGGCTGCTGATACATGGATGGATATTTCCACCACCACCTCTTGATTTTCTAATTGAAGGATTTTGACTTCTTCAACTTTGAATGAGTTAACAAGCTCAGTGACGATCAACTAATCCACTTCGGTAACAAAGACTATCCTATATCCTATATATGAGGGGAGACTGAGTTCATGTATATATAAGGTAGCCAGAAACTAAAAAATATAGAAATGGGAGAGTTTTGAATTAGGGAAACCCTGTTGGAATTTGCAATATAAACATTACAATAATATTACAAATACAGCCTCCCTGAAAACGAGTTGAACATGTAAGAAACTACAAATCTACAAATAGAGGATACAACATTGACAGAAATGGAGTAAGAGGAATTATGAATTAGGAGTTTAGGACAGCTTATCAATTTCGCTCAAGCATAGTACTAAGTTATCTTTAAAATAACCACTGCAAGTGGCCTAGTGGTTATTGCCTAGTTGGGTGTGCTCCCCAACCTAGGTTCGAACCCCGAAGCTGTCAAAGTGGTCAGGCACTGTGCTGCAATGCACAGTTGGAGCATTTCACATGCGCCGAAGGGGTTTATCTTGGGCCTAGGAAGCCTTTGGGTTCCCCTTGACAAAGTCAAAAAAAAAAAAAAGTTATCTTTAAAATCGACTTTTGCACCAACGGGTTGCTTGAACCGGTGCAATAGGGTCATGGCGTCCGGCCGTCTGCCGTCCGGTCTCTAAGATTCAACAGTCCCTTAAAGATAAATGTGTACTCTCAATATCTAGCTAGTTGAGTTGAAGTATGCTTTGAGAAGCTCAATACATTTATTATTAGAATGTGGAGTAAAATATTTGATGAACAAAAGTGTTAAAGATAACTCAAAATTTCTGTCCACATTTTTCCATATTATATCGGTCGAGTCAATCTACTATGAAAAAGAATGAAATATATAAGATATTAGTTCTTACGTACTCGTATTAATTTTTTTTTCAACTGTAGTACATTCAAAGTTTGAATCTCTCCCAAAAACAAAAAAAAAAACAAAAAACAAGAAAAAGGGAAGACACAAGTAGCTTTTCTTCATGTATGCATTATAATTCTTGAAATTGTTTGATTTTGTCTCTTGGTTTTGATCAATAGTTGAAGTTGTCCATTCATAAACACACGTGCATGTGTAACATTAGTACATTACATATATCAATGAGATCATCGATCTTATATTCAATTCTTTGAAATCGAACGCAATCATGCACACCAATTTTCTGTCAAAGAGAGCAGGTATTTAGAATTTAGAACAATAGAACGCCTATTAGTTCTGAATTGTCCTTGACTTTGGATCATCTCTCTCTCTCAGAATAGTTACAGTATGCTGAAAATCACCAACGCATAAGTATTAAGTTGAACACCATATTCAATATGTCAATGCCAATCGTAAGTACGTCATGAAGTATATCCTTGGTCTACTGACCAGGGGAACGGGACTCTATTGATATATCACAATTGACTAGCTTTGATTTTTTTTTTTTTTTTTGAGAATAGACTAGCTTTGATTTGAGAGGGCGTGCATGTCTTAAAACTATTTTATGATGAGCTTAGTTAGTTTAGGGCACATAGCTCCCTAAATTCAAAAGGAAAGTATAAGGAAAGTGATGACATACACCAGTCACTAGAGTCAAGAACTCAAGATTTTGGCTATGATATGTTTAATCAAGTAGATTTATGTCTCAATACAGTTAACCAGGAGGAGAGAGTAGCCAAAGTTTTTAACACATGCAATCTTATTTTAATATGGTGCTCGTGAGGATATTATACGCAACTAATATCGAAGAAGAAGAAGAAGAAGATAAGAGATTTTAAAGTTTGAAACTGGGTAGCTACTTTATTATTCCTTCAGATCGAGTCAGGCTAAAGTAAATTCCTCTGAGGAAGATCGATATGCTCGAGTTGATTAATGTTCGTAAATTAATTAATCATATCAATCATACCTATCTACATTATCAAAGAGGCACAAAGATAAAGATCGATCAAAGAAAAGAGAAAAGAAATATTCATCTTCCTCCTTGATTTCAGAGTGAGCATCCGATGAGTTAATTACTTAATTAGGATGCATGGACTGCTTTAATTTGGAGTATGTGATGATGATTTATATATCTATTTAGTTCCCGGATATTGTGATCCACATGGTGATATATACTAATTTAAAGGTTTTTGCTTGATCCAAATAGTACATCAATTGGTTTTAATTTGAAATGTGACAGTTTTTTGCACTTCGAGAGTTCTAATAGACTGATTTGATCGATAATCGGTTCGTAACTTGATCTAGTAATACATCATTATTAGCTTGATTATCAAAACTTGTGAATGACCTAATATCATAAGACATATTTAAATATCAGAGATTAGAATTGCATTTATGTTCAAACCTATATTATATGTATGTACATCTTAGAATTTACAGAATACTGATTATGTGTTTTTAGTATAGTTAGATGTCTAAACCGACGGAGCGATGGATTTCAACAAAACATCAATCAACTCTCTCAAAAGATTGAACCCAAACACTTCTAATTGCAATGTTTCTGTAAGGTGGAAAAAGCTAGGAATTGAACAAAAGTTGGTGTAACTTTGAAGTGTTAGTGACATCACTTAGTGAGTAATCAGGACTTTCTTTTGTACATTATTTTCAATTCTAATTTGACTAATTAACTAGTTCCACTACTCACACATAGTTATCATCAGCTACCACTACTACTTAAAATTAGTCCATGTTGACGGAAAACCTACACTAGCTAATTACTTCTCGCCCGGTCTATTTTAGTTCAACTTGGCCGGTGATCCCATCTTTGAAATTTCTGGTAATTGTCAAATACGGGCATTGGTCCCATGTTCAAAGACGGCATTAGGGTTTTTAACTATATATATATATATATAAATATATATTCTACCTCATCCTCTTTGAAAATCATGCACATAAGATAGAAATCCAACCTAGTAAAATATGTTAAAATGAAGGTAGTGGCATGTTAAGTTATATTTCCCGGATGTTTTAATCGGTGGTATTTTCTGTCATGCTAGTAAGTTTTACAGGTTTTTTTTTTTTTTTTTTGATAAATGGGGTTTGGAACCCAGTCAAGCTGGGAGGCATTCCCACACCTATATTATTATTCATAAAGTTTTGCAGGTTTTACGGTTTGTTAGTTTCAAAATGTGCAATTTCAGTTTCGAAATTTTTCTGTTTTCTGAATTTATAGAAATTTCAATGAAAACTTTGAATATCGACTGAAACACCGGCAAATATTAACAAGTAATAATCAATTTCGGAGAACTTTAAATCCTTGATTGATTCTACAGTTTCTGTCATTTTCTTGACATTCTAACAAATGAAAATGTAGCTAATTAAGTTAACCAATTAAGCTAATTCTACACTCTACTCTATATATATATATATATATATATATATATATATGCCGCCACATACGTTTGTCACTTTGCTTAACATTAACAAGCTAAAACCACTGCAAGTGGCCTAGTGGTTCTTGCCTCGTTGGGTGTGCTCCCCAACCTAGGTTCGAACCCCGAAGCTGTCAAATTGGCCAGGCACTGTGCTGCAATGCACAGTTGGAGCATTTCACATGCGCCGAAGGGGTTTATCTTGGACCTAGGAAATCTTTGGGTTCCCCTTGACAAAGTCAAAAAAAAACATTAACAAGCTAATCAAATATTCATGTTAACTTGGTCTACACACTATAAACTTTTGTCTTCAATAGACTTCCAACATTGAACTTACAGATAGATATTTACAGATGGAGGGCAGTTTTTTTTTTTTTTGGAAGATTAGAAAAAAGTTTACAACAAAAAAAAAAAATTACATACAAGTGTCAGTTTGAAACTTAAATGGCCACCAAAGTTTTATTGTATACATAAGGCCACTTGTAGCTTTAAATTATTTTCAACCTGACAATTTTACCCTTCCACTAACTCCATGATCATCCGGCCAAAACGAAAAGAAATTAATTTCCTCTCTCTCTCTCTCTCTCTCTTTCCCCGATCTCTCTTCTTCTTCTCTTCCCTCTGCAATCACCGGAAAGAATCAATTCCGGCCACCATCTCTCATCACCGTTACCATCAATTGAACCACAACACAAACCCGACCAAAGCCCAGCCACCCCATCGCCGATTAAGGCACGACGCTCTCTCCATCCACCCCTGCCCCGCCCCGCCCCTATTCCGATGAACACTGCCTCCGATTTGGTGAGATTCCAATGGATCAAAGCTTGCAAAACCTTGAAACGACGCCGCCATGCCTGAAGACGACGACGACAACGACGATGAAGCTCCGATCGGAGCTACCTCACTGGAGTCCAACTCAGATCTCTCCGGCGATGAAGAAAGCGGCTTTGATCTCTCCGTCACGTGCAAGGCCGACGCTGCTGCCCTTTGAATCTGGTGTTGGTGCGCTTCCAAATTGCGTTTTCGGTGTAGATTCGAGCGTCGTCGACGTTGCCTTGCGTTATCGTGCTCCCTCTTGGATCTCCAGGCCTCGGGAAAGCATGATTAGGGAGCTTACAAATTGAATTTCAATTTTCTTGTTGTGTGATTTTGTATCTCTAGCAGTTATGAATTGTGCAAAGTTTGATGGTCAAGTAAAAAGTAGTTGTTTGATTTATGATCTTGCACTTTGCTTGTGATATGGTTCATAAAACTCATTTGTTGCTTTTGCAAATAAACTGATGTATCAACTTCAATTATTCGTGTTTTTGGTCAAGAAGTTCCTGAGCTTCCTTTAGTTGCAACGAGTAGTGGTAATTATAGCAAGGTGAGACTAAATGTACTTTTTGCTTAGATTAATTGACAACATTAATTGTTCAAATTATGTGGTTTGTGCATTTTGTTAACGAATATGTAGAAATCACTTATCCAATTCGTTCAATTTCCTTCAGTTGTGCATATTTTGTTTAGTTCTCTCTATAATTGTTATAATGGGTTTTCAACACAATTATAGTAGCTTTTTATGCCTATTTTAGTATATTTTTAAGCGGATGTCAGTAGCTTTTCTGTTTCATTTTGATTGATTTCAAGTCAGTAACTCTCTACAATTGTTATAGTGTCTTTTTAATACAAAGAAATTAGCTTTCTATGGTTACATTAGTATCTTTTCAAGCTGATAACAGTAGCTTTTCTATTATTGTTTTGATTAATTTCAAATTAGTAGCTCTTAATAACTGTTATAGTGATTTTTCAACACTGTGATAGTAACTTTCTATGCTTATGTTAGTATCTTTTCAAGCTGATGTCAGTAGGTTCTCTGTTTTCATTTTGATTGATTACAAGTTGTCTTTTGTTAATGGCTTATCAAATTGGAAAAGCATGATTCTGAATGAAATTCAATTTTCTTCTTGTTGTGATTTCGTATCTCTAGCATTTCTTGTTTGGAATTTGTGTTACACTATCAACATGTACAATCAGTTGGTTTTGTGCAATCAGTATCTATGTCAGTAGTTTTTTATTACTGGTCTAGTAACTTTGTACATGTGTGATAGTAGTTTTCTGTACCTATGTCAATAGCTTTTTATTATTAGTCCAGTAGCTTTGTACATGTTTTATAATAGCTTTTTGTACCTATGTCAGTAGTTTTTTATTACAGGTCCAGTAGCTTTGTACGTGATATAGTAGCTTTTTGTACGTATGTCAGTAACTTTTGATTTTGGGGAGCGTAGCTTTTGTTTGTGACAATAGCTTTTGTTGCTGGTGATAATAGCTTTTGTGACCTCGCCGGAGGTTGCCCGAAATCTCATCAGAGTAGTTTTTGTTGTTAGCCACAGTAGCTTTTGGTGTTAGTGACAGTAGCTTTTGTGGTCGCCGGAGTTTGCTGGAGACTCGCCGGAGTTGGCCGGAGGTCGGCCGGAGTTGACCGGAGACCTCGCCGGAGAGGAGAGAGAGAATGATTGTTGACTTTTTACTCTAGTGGCATTTATGTAAATATGTTGGTTTTTATATCTAAAATATAACACCTTTTTTAATCTAGTGGCCTTATGAGGGAAAAAACTAGTTGGTGGCCTTATGGCTAAAATAACATTCAAAGATGCACTTATATGTAATTAACCCAAAAAAAAACCCCGAGAAACACCCATTCCCAGCTGATCCAAATGGAACGCTAGGAACGCAGAAATGGGTAAGCAAGAAAACCATACAAGTGGAGTATGAAAGTTATAGGCTAAAGAAGCCAGATGATCTGCTACAAAATTAGTTTCCCGATAAATATGCCGGAAGATGATAAACTGAATTTTTGCCGCTAACTCTCTGATATCTTGAATTAAAGTCTTGATACATCAAGGAATAGTGGCTGAGCCTCAAACACAATCAATAACTAGCTTAGAGTCTCCTTCGATAATAATATTGTTGAACCCTTGAAGGAAAGCAGTATGCAAAGCCTCACGTAATGCCGTAGCTTCTGCCACTACAGTAGTCGTAGAACCCAACGGCCTGCAAGCTGCTACTAGAGGATTACCATCAGAATTACGAATAAGAAACTCAATAGTTGTTGTATCATTCCTCACTGAGCCATCAAAATTGGTATCCGAGGGTATCCAACGAATAGTTCTTTGAATAACTCTAGTAACAGGGTATTTTATGGTCTTCCCATTAACTTTTTGATAACCGGAACCAAAAGAGAAAGCTTCAAACCAAGTTGTAGCAGGAGATATATGTTTATGTTGAAATAAAAACTTATTCCTGGAATTCCAA
This sequence comes from Rosa rugosa, assembly GCF_958449725.1. Lineage (NCBI taxonomy): Eukaryota > Viridiplantae > Streptophyta > Magnoliopsida > Rosales > Rosaceae > Rosa > Rosa rugosa. The sequence goes on along the minus strand of NC_084822.1, from coordinate 42,329,584 downwards.
ATAGACCACAGAATAAGTAAAGCATTACATAACAAAGTCTTATTTTCCTTCTTCTGACTTAAACTGATCAAACCAATCTAAAAGATTTCCTTGCCAAAGAGTAGGCTTAACTAGATAAGAAAAAGACCATACCTGAGAAGCAAACTGACATTTATGAAACAGATGATCAATAGTTTCATTTTCAATACTACAAAGTGGACAAAGAGTAGAGAAATTTTGCCTAAACCGTGCAAGGTGGACTCTAGTGTTTAACCAACCTCTTATAAACATCGGAGGGCTAGTTTTGAATGTGAAAGCATGTAAATATTCGTTTAGAATCGGCTGTCGACCATTCGTATGCATAAATGATTAGCTCGTCTCTCGAAATCATTTCATGTTTTAACTGTTTAAGTTACTTAAGGGTATGTTTCTGAAAAGAAAGATATACAATGACTCTTAGTAATGAATAAGAACCATCATATGATTCATTAGTTACTACAATTAATGATAATGGTTTTGAATCAAATCTGTTGATTTAGGGATATATTACAAACATGGTTCGGCGGTTAGAGTTATAGTTTTATGGACTAATTTCAGTTTACCCCCTTGAGGTTTGGGGTCGTCATCATGTTAGTCCCTCTAGTTTCAATTTAATCAGTAACACTCTTGTACTCTCCAAATTCATCAGCCGTGTCCAATTTTTGGACCTCCGTCCAAATTGGACGTTAATTGCTGACGTGGACGTTGACTTTCCCACTTTGGACCCACCTGAGGAGCTAAATTACACTTTTAACCCTTATCTTCTTCCTTTATACCTGAAGGAGTAAAACACATAATTGAAACTCTCTCTCGTTTTGAAACTGATCACAGAATTAAGCCCATTTCACAAAGCACAAAACCAAATCACCCACTACAATTTCTTCAAAACCATCACATAATTATACCCACTTCACAAAACCACCAAAACCTCGATCATGGTGGCTATAGAACCCTAAATTAGACACATCAAATAAGCGGGTATAGGACTTCGCCCGCTTCAGATCTAAACCCATTCTTCGATTGCAAATCAATGAACTGAGAAGAAGAAGACCGGAAAACAACGCCGTCTTCTCTACGCATCGTCCTACTCTTCAATTCCAACTAAACCAGTCCCAAACCAAACACCTCCACTACCAAAATTTGAAAGCTTGGATTTGCAAAACTCCGGCGAGCAGATTCAATCGGGTTCATAATCGCGAACTGGTAACCATCAAAGTGCCTAAGTAGATTAAACCGAGGCAACCACATATGGATTTGCCGGAGCTTTGGGAAATCTTCGGGCCAGGCGTCGTTGATCCTATGTTCGTGTCGGGTGGTGGTTCTGGATTGACGCCGTCGTCTGCCGCCCTCTCACAATCTCATTCCTTCACTACCTCCTAGGTCTGACCCGATCCATAGTCAATCAACTTGCCTTTTCGTCATCAGATCGGACGTGCGGTGTCTTTAGGGATCAACGACGGCGACGAGGGTTTGGAGAAGATTAGAATTGAGGCGCTGATCTTGTTGACTATGGTTACCGGGGAGTCATCGATGTTTGGTGTGGTATTGCTGCTGCTGGTGTTGGAGTTTCATTTGGTCGGCAAAACAGAGAGTGAGAACGATTTGAGAGAGTGGTGGTAGGTATGGTAAATCAGAGCTTCGTCACCTGGTGGGGCCGTGGAGGTGGCGGCGAGGTTTTTTGTGGAGCGGCGAGAGTGGATAAAGATAGAGAGAAAGGGAGGGAGAGGAAGAGTAGGGTTCGGGCTTTGAGGAGAGGCGGATCAGATGAAGAAGAAGAAGAGTTTCTTTGTCGTGGATTTTTTTTTATAATTTATTTATTTACTTTTTTTACATTGAAATGACTATTTTACCCCTTAATGGGCCCCCAACGTCAGATTTAACGTCCAATTTGGACGGAGGTCCAAAAATTGGACACGGCTGATGAATTTGGAGAGTACAAGGGTGTTACTGATTAAATTGAAACTAGAGGGACTAACATGATCACGACCCCAAACCTCAAGGGGGTAAACTGAAATTAGTCATAGTTTTATTCTCCCTATCTTGGAGCACAAAGATTTGCCGCCACACACGTTTGTCATTTTGCTTAACATTAACAAGCTAATCAAATCATGTTAACTTGGTTTACACTCTTTAAACTTTTGTCTTCAATAGACTTCCAACATTGAACTTACAGATGGATATTGAGATGCATCAATAGGTTGTCGGAGGGCTAGTTTTGAATGTGAAGGTATGTAAATATTCGTTTAGAATCGGCTGTCGACCATTCGTATGCATAAATGATTAGCTCGTCTCTTGTAATCATTTCATGTTTTAACTGTTTAAGTTACTTAAGTGTATGTTATAAACTATAGATTCTGAAAAGAATGATATACAATGACTCGTAGTAATGAATAAGAACCATCATATGATTCAATAGTTACTACAATTAATGATAATGGTTTTGAATCAAATCTGTTGATTTAGGGACATATTACAAACATGGTTCACAAGGGCGGTTAGAGTTATAGTCTTATTCTCCCTATCTTGGAGCACAAAGTCTGAAGATCATCGTACTTCTGGTTCTGATTTCACAGTTGGATTGCATATATGCATGTAGCACCGAAATATTCTTTGGCATATTGTAGATTTTACATTTACTTGTACGTGATGCCTATTTTTAATTTTTATTGACAATGTTTGTACTCTTTTGATGTCTCGATCCTTAAATGTTTAGATGTGAGATTCATTGTAATCAGACAACCTAGTGATGTAATACATCTTAGGTTATTCTGCTTTAATTTTTCTCTTTTAATTGATGTTTATTATGCATATCTTCTAGATTTTCATGGTAAATGCGCCTTTTGACCTTTTATCTTTTTATTTTTATTAATCTTCAATACTTTCAAAAGAAAATGTACACGACTCTGTGAAGATTGCAGTCTAAAGCATCAATCTCACTTCTTCACCAAATTAAAGAATGAAAGTATCTAAATATGACAGACACCCGAATGTGACAGAATTATCGAATATGATATATAAACAAAACACACATTTGAAACCCAATAGTTTAGCATTCCATCATTCCAAAGCCATTCACCTCATTTTTACCACCTAACTGCACAGATATTCTTGATTAAAAGTCAGAAATGATGAATATTCAAGAGCAAAGAAGAGTAGCATATTCCTCACTCCATTGACTAGCACACACATAATTTTCACATCGATTTCAGGTAACACATATATTCCCCACGTGTTCTAATTTCACTCCCCCCCCCCCCCCCGGGGGAATGACATCCACATGAGATTTCCTGAACAAAAGTATGAAGTGGGTCGGGTCCGCCTTTAGGATCCAGCTAATGCCCGTACTTTAAATTTGGACTGTTCGTTTCGTACAGCACTTTCAACTTTGGGGACGTCACACGGCTCGCCGTATCTATATATATTCCCCTCCCGGCTCCCATTTCCCTTAGCTTGCTTCCTTCCTTCTACTTTCCTCATTGTCCTCAGCGAAACTCAAAGAACATCTTACAACCCTCGAGAATGGTGAGAGCTCCGTGCTGCGAGAAGATGGGGTTGAAGAAAGGGCCGTGGACGCCGGAGGAGGATCACGTACTCGTCTCTTACATTCAGCAGTACGGCCATGGAAACTGGAGGGCGCTTCCCAAACTGGCAGGTGAGTTGCTTGCTGATAAGTTGCGCCACTGTTATTGTAGATCTGATATGTAGTGTTTGAACTGGTTGATTGAGTGTTGGGGTTTTTTGTAGGGTTGTTGAGGTGTGGGAAGAGTTGCAGGCTGCGGTGGACGAACTACCTGAGGCCGGATATCAAGAGAGGGAATTTTAGCAGGGAGGAAGAAGAGGCCATCATCAACTTGCATCAAATGTTGGGGAATAGGTATGAACTTGACCCACCTCTCATGATTGATCAAGTTTCTTTTGTTTAGGTTTTTCTTAAGTTCATGAAGATGGTTAATGGGGGATCTGTTATGGGGTATGATTTCATTTTCATGGTTCTCCATAGATGATTAGTCTGTTTGATTTATCACGTAAATTGTTTGATAAAATATCTTGTACAAACAATCGAGTATTTTATGAGCTTATTTTTCTTCAATAATTTCCAAGCCTTTATGAATGGAAGTATTTTTACTCAAGATTAAACAGCTCTTTTCTTTTTAAAAGTGTTTGAGAACTTTGTTTCGATTCTACAAGATGAAAAATTCTTGAACTGAGAAGTTAAAGTTCGGATACATATACCGACACTTTATTGCTAAACAAAATGTTGTAAAAAAAGAAGTTACTTAGCAAGTAAATCTTGTATTGCCGACATTATACCAACACTTCATTTGAGAAAATTGTATTATCATTTATCGAAATGCTAGTTAAAGTTGAGTAAAAATAATTAGTCGCATGAAGTCGTTGTGCTGCCGACGTTGCGATGGCCAAGTACATGCTTAGTAGTGAGACATGTGGGACTGGCCAGATTCCTTGTGCATAACTTTCTCATGTAGTACTTTGTCTAAAACAAAAGGAACACGTTTCTCAACTCTCAAGCGTTTAAAAATAGTAGTACATATCCAACATCACATTTTGCTTAGTGCACATAATCATTCATGTGACAGAACAATACAATTTGAATTCATAGCCATTTGTGTATGTACATATTTAACATTATCCTAATCTGATTTTTACTTACTCGAATCCTCAGATGGTCAGCAATTGCAGCAAGATTGCCGGGTCGCACAGACAATGAAATAAAAAACGTTTGGCACACCCACTTGAAAAAGAAGCTCAGCATCAAGCAGAATTCTACCACACCAGAAGCACAAGGTCAGGAATCCGAACCCGAACCCGAACCTGAAAATACTTCATGTTTTGCAAAATCCGAAAGCTTCGAATATGGGCCGGTTTCCCCACCTCAATGTACTACGAGTGCTGATGACACCTCCTCATTCACCACCAGTGAGAACAATACCTGTAGTGCTAATATGGGCATGAAAGTAGACTACGAAATGAATTTACCCCAAGCGGACGAGAGCTTTTGGTCAGAAGTACTATCAGCTGATCAGAACTGTTCCAACGAGACGGTGAGTTGCGATTTTGATCAGGCAATTGGTGCAGCAGCAGATCCACAAGTGAACGCAACTGTGGAAGTTCCTGTCGATTTTGGGTTTAGTGGCTCAAATATGTACGATAACTGCATGGATTTTTGGTACAACGTTTTCACAACAGCAGGGGAGATTTCAGAATTGCTAGAGATTTGATATGATCAATCAGGAATGCTGTTTTGTAGCGTTGTTTGATTGAGTTGGGAACATGGAATTTGAGTTGCTCGTGTAAGTCCTAACTCTTTGACCCTTAAAATGAGAGTATATGCGTTTCAACGCGGCACCTGTATACTATTCGGTCTTGTCGGAATGAATATTTTTACTTTTAGTTTTCAACGATCAAGCCAATCATTCTTGAACAAACAGCACCAAAGACAAGTTTCATTTTTGGTGTATTCACAAAAGACATTCTCAATTGGCCCAAGTGAGGTAGAATAGTATGTTCTGGTTAACAATATAGGGCCTAGTAGATGAAAATTTGGCCATGCTTGTTTAACAGTGACGTATATTCGGACAATACTAGTGATGCTGACTAATAATATGTTTGAATAAACGATCATCTATCAAAATTAAAATTTGCGAAGTTAAATATAAAGGGTTTGGTACGTAGTCTTTCACTTGCAATCTTATAAATGAGAAATGGATCGACTTCTTCTGACCAAAGAAATATTGTTAGTTATTGGTTACAAGGTACCTCATTTTGTTAGGGTAACTGCTAATCGAAGTATTTCGACCAAAAATAATATTAATTAAAGTATTGTGGTTTTGGATAATTTGGTATCTGACGAAAAAAAAAGTAAAAATTATTGTTTTCGGACGTCCATTCTCACCACCAGACTACCCAAACCACCTTCCTGACTTGACCCAACAATATCTCCATATTCCGGCCACTGTCGTTGGCGTGGCCTTTAGCTTTGTCTCGCAGAGTTTTCATTGATATGGTATACTTTTGTCTAACTGGTGACTCATGACGGAAAATCAAAGCCTGGAAACTCTTAGTGGTTTCGATTGGTTTTCTCCATTTTTCGGTGATTTCTACCATAGTCTAAGAAAACCTTTTATAAATGTGTGTGTGTGTGTGTGTGTATCTTTTACTCTTTGAGATCTACATGATTAATTACGGATTTGTGAATTTTCTATGATTTGTGAAGAGATCCTTTGGGAGATGGAGATCTTCTGTGGATGGTATGAAAATGAGTCTGAAATGACAATTACTTTCATAATTGATCAAAAATCGTATAACTACCAAGTGGTCCGACTGAGACACTGAGTAGATACACAAATACCAAATTGTCATTTTTTGTTCAAGTACAAAATTGTTTAAACCATAATATTCGAAGTAGCATTTGAGAAGCTAACAAATCTCTTTCAAACACATTTTCGGAGAAGTCAACTTTGCTGCTGGTTTCATCGCTGCTACATACCAGGCCATTTTCTTGATATCTCTAGTTAGAACCAGTAATTTTCTCTTGCTGTCTCGGCTGCTCTCCAGTTTGATCAGTTGGAGGAAGGATGTGCTAGGAATTTCATCTCGTGTTTGTTACTTTGTTTATTTGTAATATAAAAACAAAAAAGAAGCATTTCAGGTATTTCACCATTTTCTTATCCTAACACCACCATGATAACAAATTGTTCGGATTACTCATTAGTTACCTAGTTCTTCTATATTGTATCATCCAACTAACATAAAACGTGAAAAATTTGGGTTAGGCCTCATTTGCTATTGGCTCCACTGTCCACTTAAGAGCATGATTACATTATTACAGTAGATTTCATATTAAATCTGGAGTTATCATTTTATCAACTCACCAATTTTATAATGTAAAACTGGATAAACTATCCTTTTAAAGTGTGCATACAATTTTATAATTAAGAACAAATAGTAAACGTGCTCTTCGTTTTGCTTTAGCCCTAAGAAAAGAGTTGATCGATTTCGATCTCTCTGGAACTCCAATAGAGAGCCTTTATTAAAGAGTTTAAAGCATCTCTGAGTCTGCGAGTTGTTAACAACTCAATTTCGATCACCACAAGATATATATGCACGTCTCTGCTGAAAACTTTCCTTCGCACTAAAACATTAAAACTAAATTATTTACTTGGTAAAAGTGTAAGCACATCAATTCTCTCTTCCTCGTGAAATACTATGATTCAATTTGAGTTGAGCTAGTTTCTAATGGACTTTGCAAGACTTGATGCTCATAGAGAAACATGTAAAACCCATGAGCATGTATCAAATGGCAAAGATAGAAACTTGTGAGCTTTCACTATAATTAAAAAACAAGACCGTCGGAAGGGACCTTCATATCTATGACCCCGTACTGTTGAGAGATATGAACCAAGAGATGAAGCTTGAAGAAGATACTTCGACCTTAAAAGGAACAACAACTCAACAAATAATGCATGATGAGCAAAATGACAAGGACAGTGTTACATGATGGTAGAAATGGATTTGACAAAGGATGAGAATTGAAAAATTCTTGGTTAAGATCATTCCAATGATCAGTCGTCACACTATGATCCCAAAACCTGTCCTAGCTAGAAGCAAGTATGAACACATGGGGCTTGTGGTCAAATAAGGATCATCAATGCGGATACAGGCGAAGAAACAACTATTGCACTTGCACAACTCTAAGTATAGATCAGAAGTAGGTCCAACAAAACAGCATTACGCTTTTACTCGAAATATGTACTTCAAAATTAGCCAAACATGTAATCACTTCATTAGTAGGAAGGATACTTCAAAACTAGCCAAACATCAGTTATCAGAGCATGATCCATAAGATATTGTCCCTTAAAATAAAGCCATAACTGAGTTCTAAAATTAAAGAAGCCAAGAAACATTAAAAATACAAGTACTGCAAATACATCATTTACAGACAAAAAATTGATCCATTCAAAAGAACAATGAAATCAATGTAGAACCTAGGATTTCATTTTAAGAATTTCAATGTGGCAACTAGTTAAGTAATGTTCTAGGTATGCAAATAATGTGTTAATGACAAACATCACGGTATGAGAGCACGATCCTTTTTTTTTTGGTCTGAATGAGAGCATGATCCTTAAGATATGTTGAGATAAAGCCATAATCTTAGTCTTCTAAAGTTAAAGAAAACATATATACATTGTATATATGTTTAAACAAAAGTACTGCAAAATTTTATGGGCAAAGCCGCAAAGATATGAGCCATTACAAAACAGGGACAAAGGAATCATTGTAGAACCTAGGACTTCCTTATCTGAATTTCAATGTGGTGGGTCCTTGAGAGTTTCTCCAATAAAGTTCCAGCATAAAAATCACCAGTATCAACATTACCTTATTCAAAACCTCACCATGCTCCAAGAGGTACACTGCCATTTTTATCTTATCAGATCGCCCCTGAAATCCCCGCATACAAATAGTCTTGGGGCATGATGTCAAACAAACAGGCACTTGCACCGGTGTAAACCATTTGTGCTGACTCACTCCAAATGCTTCACAGAAAATTTAACGTTCTAAAGAATAATGACAAATTAATCAAAATCGAGGAAAAATTGAACATAGTGGTGATTTAGAATAAGGGGAAATCTATGTATACATACATTTTCAAAGCCCAGATACTCCAGATTGGGGGATAACTCCAGCAACTTTGTCAGAAAAATTCCCAAGAGCAGCAGATTTCAAGAAGTAGGTCCAATTGTTTCAAATTATTAAACGTAGGTAGATGATGATATCGGCTCAATGTTTCAGGATCCTTCATGGACTCAACATGATTAAATATCACATGCATGTCTAATGATAATTGGAAATAGGCAGTCAGCCACCAAAGAAGTTAAAGCCTACTTACCCCAAAAAATGGAGCTGAAAGAAGCAGATATCCAACACTATGAATTACTGTAAAAAGCCTGTCTATACGATCAGCAGAATCAAGAACAAAGTGGCGGTACTCATGAGCGATATTCAAGTTATAGCACTGAGATTCACTTGCTGCCCTCATCACATCAATCTTGGCTTTGCTAAACTATTTTGCATTGCTCAAATAATAGCTCGCCAGAAAATTCCCGATGAGGTCAAACTCTTTGGTATTTGGAGCATTAATACAAATTTTGTTATTGCTGTAATCTTCACCAACAAAAACAGCAAAAAAATTGCACCGACTCTTGTTCAAACTCATTCGTAGTCTTTTTAGTTTAGGTGCAGAGGCATTGAAATAGAATGATGCTTCTTCATAATCTACAACATCCACACTCAAATCTTCAAGTACGGGGCAGCAAGAAAAGAGACTCTGGATTGTGTCAGTACGTATCAGGCTTATTGAATCTGAAGACAACATAGAGGAATTTGAGACTTGGAAAACAGTCAGAGGTAGGAGTAATGGCATTAACACCTTCCCCTATGTCAAGCTTCAACTCTACCAACGCCTTGCACGTCAAAAGGCTTCTACAAAACAAAGTACACTTCATTTCATACTCCCATTCCCATGCCCGGACAGCAAGTTCAAGTTCAGCAACATTACGTCTAAGGACAGTGCAAATCCAAGAATCAACGCAAGAAACATGCATGCTCCTCATATCCATCACTGTAAATTAAGACGTAATTTACGAATGTTTGAAGAGCCACGAAATAGAAGTACTCGATCCACAAAGTCTGCTGAACCAAATTCTTTTGAGTCTACATCTAGGTCTAGATGTGTGAACAAATGTCCACACATTCTTCCATCTATATGGATACAAAAGCATCTTTTGTTGAAAGGAAGGAATGAATATGGCAAAGAATCTCATCTTGAATCTAGTGGCATAGGCTTTCCTTCGTAAGTGGAATGTTGTGAGTTCGATTCACAAAAAACTAGTTGTAGCATTTGAGTTGTTTATCTGATAAAAAAAAAATGAGTGGGGTTAGAAATACAATTTCAATAAAAAAAATAATAATAATCAAGTTTCTACTATATTACTACGAGCATCACGTATGCGGGTATAACTAGTGGCAAATGGTGGATCTGATGCCTCAACGAGATATTTTATTTTTTATTTTTAAAATTTTTGTACGGGATAAGTGTATAAAGAGTTTAAAGTTTCCTAATATAACTAAAAGCTAATTTGTTGTAGTGGTAGGGGCTTGTTTATGTTAGCTCAGTGGTTAGAGCACCCACTACCTATGTACGAAGTCATGGGTTCGAGTCACCATGGGGGTAGGAGTGAAATCATTTGATCCTCTTTTTAAAAAGAGAAAAAAAAAAAAAAATTTAAACATGTTTCCAACATTAGACTTAACTTTTTTTTTCCTATTTTTAACATTAACACAACTCTTTCTTATAGTTTTAAAATTCAAAGATAAATTATGTTCCTCAAAAATCTAAAAAACTATAAATTTGATTGATACAATATGTAGTTTTTTTATTTTTTAAAAAGAATATTGATCGTTCTATAATCTTATTCTAGTTTATTATTTTTTATTAAAGTTTTGATATATTTGAAGTTTTGAATTTTTTTTTTAAACTTTCGAGTGCTCCACTTGAAATCTACTTTTGGCTCCATGTCAGCCAAATAGCCACCTCAAGTATAAGAATACAAGTAATAGTATAAAGATTTAAGAAATGTTGTCGAACTCACGAGGATTGGATTCATTTGACTAGTTAAGGTGTGAGCATAAGGAGAGCTATAATATGCAAATGTACAATCATGAACCTAGAATCACTAGAAAATCTAGGCTCATGGTGAGTATGTGCAAGATGGAGTAGTTATTTGATTTTGGTTTTTGCATATAGTTTTGAATTGAAAACAACTAGAGGCTCAAATGTAAACTAAATTACTCTAAACTAAACTAGTGATCAATGGATGAAAGTTAGGATTTAGATTGTCTACCACTAACCTCCCTTGCAAGTATTGATGCATTTCGATATGAATGATGCAAAGTTATTTAACTTATTTCTTTCCTTGCATCTCTCTCTGGTATGACAAGGGACATGCTCATTTTGTGATATCAAGCAACCCCTCTCAGGAATAGTACTTAACCACTTAAGTTATGCATTTCAATCCGGAAGGTATCTAGTGCATTTCCATAAGTGTATAAAGTTTGGAGATAAAGAAATCATGCAAACCAACCAAGCTTATCTCTAAGTGATTGTAATTCACAACCCCTACATGCACGCTTAGTGTGCTTTCATACTTTAACATTCAAAAGTTATCAAGCTCTAAACATTAAACTATGACATGGCAAATACACAAATTCAAAGTGGTAAATTCTAAAGCATATGCATTCAACTTTTGAACTAGCATATAGGCATGTAAATCAAAGCTTCATATCACATCATATTATATCATCTATCCATACAAGATTCTTTATGGATTTCAACCCTAGCCTCAACAAAGTACGTAGCTACTCACTCATAATCATACAAATTAGCATCAAATTGATAGTATACATCAAGGTAAATTAAAGAGTTAAAGGAAAGAATGAACTAGTTGAAGTTTGACAAATTGATGGCTAGCTCCTCCTTGTCCTCCTTGATTGCTTCTTGGATCCTCCTTGATAGTGAAATGTATGGATTATGAACTTGTTGTTGGTGATGATGAATGGAATGGTGATGAAGATATGGTGCTCCTTTGGCTCACTTTAAGTAGCAGTGATGGAGTAGTGGTGGTGGAAAATGGTGGTTATGGTGGTGTTGGTGGAAGAGATGGACTAGTTGATAGGAGCATTTTTCTGCGACGTTTTAAATGTTATTTCCTCATATTTACTTAGTTATTTCCTTAAATAAATCCTTCTTGTTTAGGAAAGTTTTTAGGAAAGTTTCTATCTTTAGAAAGTTTCTATTTTTAGGAATTTTAATAAATGTTTCTATTTTTAGGAATTTTAATAAATGTTTCTATTTTTAGGTCTCATGGAGGGAATGAAGCTGAAATAAGCTGAAAGGAGAAAGAGAAGCTAGGAAAACATTGGAGATGACAAAGGCAAGGCACAAGGGATGCATAAATGTCCTAAAATGAAGAAATGGAGTTTTCCTGGTCCGATTAGGAAACCTACTCCTGCCAGGAAAAGGAATCCTCATGACACAAGGAGTCCCAGTTGAACTAGGAAAGCAAAAGAAGATTCTGAAAGGTTCAAGAACATTTCATGTGAAGAATTCTCGTTGGACTAGGAGTTCTGATGAGAATAGGATACCTGGGTGGACTAGGAGAGCCCAAGAACAAGCTCAAAACGTCCTCTACAAAGGTGATATGGATTGGGAGTCATTTTTGGCAAGAAAAGATGGTTAAAAATCAGATTTTGGGTCCGTATTAGATGCAAACTGATTTTGGCCGAATTTCAAGAATATATATGGATAATGACATCTCAATTAAATCCTAAATGCATGATTATGGCCAAAGGGAGATTTCGACAGATAAGGAAGGAGAATTTCAAGGGATTGCAACAAGCAGAAAAGTTGAAAACAGGTCCAGATACATTCCTTGATTTCCACATTCATTATTGGCCAAAATTGAGGAGATAAATCAAAAAATAATCTCCCTAAATCAAGGTGCTAAATTGGAGGCTTCTCATTGGTTGGATGACATAGCAAAGCTGATGTGGCATTATTTGATTGGTTGAAGCTGTGTGGTATGAGCAGAAAATTCCTAGGAAATTAATAGAAAATTCTCATGAAGACTTGAAGGAAAGTAAAATATGAGAAATCGTTTGCTTTTTAACGTTTCACATGGTCAACTTCTTTCTCATGACATAGAAAATCAACTATAGGAATTGTAATTGGATTTCGTGCATATGGATGTGGTTTTGATCTTTGTTTCTTACGTTTCATTCTTGTATATATGTTTTTACTTTTTATTTATTTTATTTATTTAATTTTTGATTTAATAATCCTAAACCCCCTATTCGTGTTTACTTGTATATATTTTAATTCTTTGTTTGAATTTTGTAAATATAATAATTTTTACTTTTATTAATTCTTTATTTGTTTTTGCAATTACAAGTGTACCCTCAATCCCCGGCTAGAACGATCCCTACTTAATCTATACTGACAACTACATTTTGCAGGGTTAAATTGCGCGCTTGCTTTTAGCGCTAACAGTAGTATGGGGAGGGTTTGGATTTTGGGAAGTGGAGGTGGAGATGGAGAGAGAAATGAGATGTTCTTACGTTTAGGGAGATAAGTTTATTATATAGGGAAATAAAGATGTGTAAAATGATGATGGAAAGCAAAGGGAGCAGCTAGCTCCTTTGATGGAAATGTATGGAGTGTAGAAGAAGAGTGTTGGAGTGGTATTAGGTCCTAATGTTGAAACTGAAAAAAATCACGAGTCTAAAAATTACATGGTGATGGTCTTTCAAAATAAATCGGAAAAGTGGGAGCCCATTACAACAAATGTCGGTGCACAATTATACGCTTGTACAAGCTGTTGAGAGACCAAAAAAAAAAAGAAAAGGGAACACATTCATATATCTCTACTGATAAGCTTACGGTTTGTTAGCTTTGAATGAAGATAATTGCCATTCAAAGTTTGGTTGGCTTTGACCAAATTCAAACAGCAAGCAGATGAGATATATTGCTATTCAAAGCTTTGACTGGTTTCAAACGGCAAGCAAAGAGATGTTAAATTATCTATCCAACAAGGATAACAAAAGCCACCAGAATTTCAAGGCTGAGAATATGAGTTAGTTGCTTCTTTGATCATATATTCAAATTTGAATTTGAATGAGAGATATTGTTATCTTCAGCTCACACGGTGATCCTCAGTTGCCTATAAAAAGGCTCTACAACAACAAAGGAGGGAGAGCAGAAAAATACATAGAGGAGAGCAGAAAGAAAAGAATTACAGAAATACAGAGCAGGAAAAAAGACGCAGCAAAGCAAGAGAGAAAAGAGGTCAAAGTTCTACCGGAGAAGGAAAAAGAAAAGCTACAGGTATACGACTTCATCCATGGTTATTTTTTTATATGAGATTTCCTAGATGATGCTCATGACATGACAAAGAAGTCTGCCTCCCTGCGACACAAGTTCCTTCGATTAATCTGGAAGAGAATGACTACCTCGCCGTATGTCCTATGGCCCTCCAAAACTCTAATAGGTCGTTCATGAACGACCACAATTATTGAGTCTTCCCAAATCCGTCGAAATGACGTTACTGCTCTCTAATGCTTAACGAATCGAAACAATACGGTTGTTCACGAACAGCCTCGTTTCGATGCTCAAAGCTCCCTTGAAATGGTGTTGCTTGCGGCTCCTAGGTGCTCTCCAATGCTTAACGCATCGAAACAATACGGTTGTTCACGAACGACCTCGTCTCGATGCTCAAAGCTCCCTTGAAATGGTGTTGCTCATGCATGACTCAGTGCATAGAATTGGTTGTTCATGAACAGCCAAATTCTAATGCTAAACGCTCCCTGCAAAATGACCTTGCTGTTAATGCAGAATTGCTCCAACAAATGTTAAACAGAGCCACGGGTCCTTGGTTAATCACACCTCTACAGAGGACAAAAATTCAAGTTCTCTATTTGTTGTGGCATGTGACACCAGCTTGAAAAGTCAAACGGTATTGAATTTTCCGTTCCAATCAATCTGGGGTTGGTAGTCCTTGTTTGTTATTAGATCACACAAAATACAAAGTGGAGACAAAATCCACCGCTTCATGTAGTGACGTCCAAGATTGATCTCTTCCCTTAATAATGAAGTCATATTGATCATGCATGTCTCAAAGGCTAATGACAAAAGTAATTGGTTATTTAATGGACAACAACTTTTCATTAATTAATTTAACTTGATGAATCTCATATTGAGAAAGCCACAAAGCAGGCGACAAGCCAAGAAGCATGGTTGCACTACATCGAGTTGTTAGCTTAAAGCTGCAAGAGAAATACAACGGAGGTGAAACAGGGCCTAAAGCAAAGACAAACAGCTGACTACTCACAATAATAGTCTTGTTGCTTGAAAATGGTTAGGAGTCGCAAGGCACAAGCACGACCCAAAGTGAGTTTGTTCTCCACTTCTCCAGAACCCGAGAAAATAAGAAAGAGAGCGAGCAAATCTCTCCAAGTCGTCAAGAGAAGGCACCAAAGAGTCCAATTCGATTTCTGCACAGCATTGGTGCGGCAAATCAAATGAGTATTCCCCACCAAGCTTCTTACAAAACATGGAAGCAAGTCTAGTTAAGGTCTACTTTAAATGCTGAGCCCAAAATAAAAAGTTCGGCTTGTCAAAAGCAAAGTAGTCATTCGACATAAAGGCTCGGTTCTTCATAATGGGTGTTCGAACTAACTTTACACTCAGGCTTAATCAAGTAGTGTGAGGCCCACTTCAAATCTCAGAGCCCAACCTCAAAGCTCAGCATGATAGGTGCCCAAGTCAAATCAGCAGACACCCTAGGTCAGAAGAAATACATTTGATGGATTCAGAAATATATACATCCGTCGAACACAAAAGTTGGTACAAAACCAGAAATACAAATTCATCTGAACTACAATGGTTTGATCCCTTTACAGGGTATGTAGGCAATTTAGCAACCCACTAGATGTAACCACAATTTCAAATCGAATCCCTGACTCCACCAGTCAAATTCAGCTAGTCCTAAATTGAATCACTGACTCCAGTCAAATTCTTCCAACACCAGAAATACAAATTCTTATGAACTACGGTCGATTTGATCCCATAATGGGTACGTAGGCAATCTAGCGGCCCACTAGATGCAACCACAAGTCCAAACAGATCCCTTGACTTCCTGGTTCATCCAATCTGAATCCCTGACCTCGCCAGTCAAATTCATCCAAACACCAGAAAAGTCAAATCATTCCCAAATTGACCTCAGACACAAATCCTAAATCGAATCCCTGGTTCAGTCACACCAAATTCGTCCAAACACTATTCACATTCCTAAAGCAATACCCTCCAATGGGTCATTCACTCATTGGAATTCTTGAACTACGAGTGGCTTGATCCCTCTCCAAGGGTACGTAGGCAACCCATTCAAATATCCGGGTGCAGCCGCAAAAACAAACAAACACATCTCCCTACAATTGGTTTCTTCATAAATGGAATCAAAGGGTGCTTCCCTGTAACAAGGGATTGTAATTAAAAGACACATTCTGTCTTGAATGGGTCGAACCCGAATTAATTAAAACTCTATTCACTAAATGAATATGAGTGAAATTATGTTGGGTGACATTTACGCTCACTGTGTGCAATTTTACTCAACACCTAAAACCAAGGGGGAAAAGTACGGAAGGGATGGAGTGAAAGAGGGAAGTAATGATGAGCTATTAAAGAGTGTATAGTAGAAAAAGATGTCTAAGGAAGAGGGAGAGAGCAGCTAGCTTTCTCAATTGCATGGGAAACAAGTAAAGGATTGTAGAGATTGTTTTGGGTCACCAAGTCAAAGGGACAAGCATGGGAGAAAATGTGTGCATAGTGATGCCTGTTATCTAAAGGATAATAGGATGGTTGTAATGATGTTACTCTACCTTCTTGGTCCCCCTTAATTGTGATAAAAAAAGCTATGACACCATCATAAATGGTGGTGCATGGTTCACTAGAATTCAGAATTTTACTTTTTGCTCCACATTTCACTACCATTCTTCCTAGCTTCAATTCTCTACTTCAAAACTCAAAAATGGATGTTTCCTCAACTCTTGCAATATCCCTAGATAAACAAGAAAGTGGTTTAGTGAAAGTTAAAATAGACTCAAAAACAGGTTAAATTCAAGGGATAATGACTATTTACACAATTTTAGGATAAAAATTGCCCACTTACCCAAACACTCTAAGAGATTGCCCATTTACCCAAACACTCTAAGTGATCATTTCCCTAATACCCAATTAATTATTTTTTTATTCCTTTTTATTTATTTTTGGAACATTTTTGCCCTCTCCTTATTTGTCACTTAGAGAGAGAAGTCATTGGAGACCTTGCCGGACTCCGGTAACCAGTGGCCGGCCGCGGACTCCGATGACCGGACTCCGGCGACCGGTTCCGGAATCCGGCGCCGGTGATTGGAATCCGACAACCGGCGACTGGATTCCGGCGTCCGATTTTATTGCCCCTAATAATACCCAATAATCATATTATTGCCCCCCAATAAACATTTTATTGCCCCCCAATAATCATATTATTGCCTATCAGTAAACATATTATTGCCCCCCAATAATCATATTATTGACCTCCAATAAACATTTTATTGCCCGCCAATAAACATATTATTGTCCCGCAATAATCATATTATTGTCCCGCAACAATCATATTATTGCCCCATAATAATCATATTATTGCAAAACTTTATTACCTATAGTTGTATAGCAAAACTAACATAGTTGTATAGAATGTTAACAGTTTAGATTTAATACTCATTTTAATCTATTGAGGACTAGTAATTGATCCAAAAAAGAAATGGAAACAAAGTCCTAATCTCCCAAGCCCACAACCCGGGCAGGAAGAAGAAGAAACAAAACCAGATTAGAGGAGCCTTCTCTCTCGCAACCATGTCAAAAAGTCTTCCACCAATGGCTTCACCATCATCTTATACACCTCACCGATCCGCATCTGTACTAGTGGTTTTGCTTTACATTCTGTGTACAGTGGGTCACTGGTTCGATTGCATTGGCATCCCCATCATCATCATTTCATCTCATACACCTCCTCCTATCAACAATCACACAAATTAAGAAATGATGATGACCGAGGCATTAGCAAAAACTACTAAAACCGAAATCAAACTCCGAAACCAAAAATTTTGAAGTCGAAGAAGCAAAACCTGAGAATCGGAGGAGAAGACGTGTGAGAAGTCATCGTAGACCTCAGACTTGAGTCGGTTAGGTTCCTGCAAGGCTAGTGGCGGCGCCACCGTCACCGAGCGAGCACTATTCACCTTGAGACATACCTCGGCGTTAGGGCTTTTCTTCTTCTTCGATCTGTTCCCTCGCCACATTCTTAGGGTTTTGCGGCCAAACGTTTTTGGATCTGGCCTTTGAATCTGTTTGGACCTGATTTTAGCAACTCCCTTGTGTTTTGACTTGAGGGTTGATTAGGGAGGCATTGAGTCGTTCGACCGAAATAAAAGTAGTGTTCGGCTATTCAGCCGAGATTAAAAGTTTTTGAGATGTATGGTTGAGATGGATGCATCGATGGAGGTTTGGGATTTTGGGTCACATGACCCAAAATATGAAGAAATACGGATCTCATAGACATAAAGTTAGACGGCCCAAGTCCACATGAGTAGTTCAGCCGAACCCAAGTCCAAATGGGCTGCGAGGCAAGGAGGAGTAGTTCAGCCGAACCCAAGTAGTAAAGTCGGCCGAAGAGTTCATTCAAGAAAGGAATCCTTGCAAGGAAGGAGTTCAAATCAGTTATGGATTTTGATGGTGAAGATTTCATATATCAGCCAAGTCAGAATTTTATGAGACGAATCAATCCTAGAAGGAAGGAGAATCCTACTTCAATTCCACGTCTTGGAGGACAAGTTAGCTAGGGTTTTTGACTTGTATATATAGCACATTGTAAATCATTGTAAAGGGTCCTGCACCACACAAACAAATCAATATACAACTTTTACACAAACTTTTCTCTTACTATCTCATAGGTACTTTGCCTTCGATTCAACTTTTATAACTTGTTTTTCATTTCTAGTTTCTTATTTCAATTCAGTACTTTACATTTCAAGCACCTTACTTTTTTGTTCATTTATTTTATTTGCATTTTAGTTTTCGCACTTAGGAGTAGTTCATAACATAGAATCTTCGTCCATTGAATCTCTTTCGGCCAGTCCGGATTGGATCAATGCGATTTGCTGTTCACACACATATTATCTCACAACGTTTTGACAACCGAGTCCACTTCACCTTTGTCTTCACCGTGATTTGCGAGTACCTTCACCCAATAGATCTCTCGCTTGTCACCCGAACCTTTGAGTTTACCCAAGAAGTGAACGTGATAGAAGATCCCGGTCAGGGTTGACGCCTAACCGAAGTCCTTGCAACAGAGGCATCAGAACCTAACGGCCGAGAGGGTTCCTTCCTCGGCCTACAATCATTTGAAAGAAGTCAGACACAAGCGCAAATCATATCTAAACCTCGCTTGGCCATTCGGCCGCGAGTTGGCACGCCCGCGCTATTTCAGAAGGACGATTCAACCACAAGTCCCTCGGCCCTCATTTCGGCCGAGACGATTTTGAGGCAAACATCTTTTGGCACACCCGGTGGGACACTAATGTATTAGGTGTTTTCACAAATGAGTTTCTGCGAGCCGAATCTAAACGGCTCAAGTTCAATATATGGTGTTAATGGGAGATACAGTTATGTTGCATACAAAAGTTTTGTTGACTTTAATAGCCACGCCGCATGGAATTTACAAACACTCAAAACACAACCCCAATATGGTTGCAGTTTTGACAAGGAGGTTGATTTTCCTCTAGATGGTAAGCCCAAATTTGATCTCGACATTGAGCCTATTGATGATATATATGAAGAAGATGAGCCAGTTCATGGCTTTGATCTACTCAGAGGGCTAAAGCACCATCAAGAGTTTGATTATTTAAGTGAGGAGGTTGTACACTTTGACATGGTTGTCAGTAATAAAGCCGACTTAGAAAAATCACAATCGGCGAAATTTGAAGTAGAAGCCGAAGTTGGTAATTCAAGTACATATGCAGAGCTTGAAAATTTGGCCTACATAATAGCCAGAGAACAAGAACCTACTACATGGGGTTTAAGTTTAATGCTTCACACCCTCCAAAGGCTTGAACCAAAGGCCGAAAACAAAGAAGTTTCCAAGTTTGCGATAAAGCATCGTTGGCCACCTCCATAACGGCCATAATAATTTTCTTTTTTTCTTTAGAATCTGCAAAAGAAAAAAAAAAAAGGAAAAAAAAGAAGACGACACAGGAAAGAGGCAAGAAAGTGTGCTTGGAAAGAAAGCTTGTGTTTTAACCCATATATACAAGCAATATTCGTTATCGGCTTCATTTTGGCCGAGTGCCTAATTGTTCAAGGAGCTTCATTAAAGTTGCTAAGTATTTACTGGTGGTCATGAGATGTAAGTTTGGGTGGATTATGTGGTCTAGTAATTAAAGGGCCATTTAATTTAAATGACCAGAAAAGATGCATTTTCAGATTCTAAATATACCAATTTCCTCACCATATCATCAGTGAAGATTTAAGGCCATGAAGACCAAATTTATATTTTTGGTTAGAAGCTTTAAATGGGCTGGGGCTTATGTAGATGCTACAAACGATGATCTTTCTATCATAATTCATTATGCATGACATGGGTTGAGAAGATTTTCAAGTTTAATTTGCAAACATTTCCTTAACCACTCGGCGACATTCGCCGATGCTCAAGGAAATGGGGGGGCTATGTTTGTACCCAATTTTGGTCAATCGGCCCATAAAATATTTGGCCGATAGGTGAGGAAAATATGATGCTTTTACAGATTATATCTCAATAAATTTCATATTTATGAGATTTTATTAGATATTAACTTTTGGAGAAGAAATGAGAAGGGAAGGAAATAACGGCGATAATTATTCTTTGGAATAATTAATGCCGAGACTTTATTGAGTTTGAAGGCATTAGAGAGAATATTGCATATTTAAGAACAAATCAATATAATGGCGCCGCAAGAAGAATGCAATTATGGTGCGATTAAGGAATTTATTACGCCTAATTGTATTTTCTTTCCTAAATGTTATGTTTGTAATAGTATAAATAGGAGGCATTTAGCTCATTGTAAAAGGTCCCCGACCAACACAACTCAAAATCAATACATCAAATTCTCTACAATATCAATCTTTTCATTCTTTCTCTAGCTTACTTTAATTTTTATCGCTTTCTTTACGTTCTGCACTTTATCTTTCCTGCAATTTACTCTTCAGTCTCTTTAAATTTCATGCAATTTAATTAATTCGCATTTAGATTCTTGTTATAATTCGCATTTAGATTCTTGTTCTTTCACTTTTCGCACTTTACTTTCTGCAACCTATATCAAAAATATCTTTTTAGAAGCAACATCGGTGAAGACGCCGAAAGTCCTTGCAACAAAGGCAAGAGAACCCAGCGGCCGAGACGGTTCCTTCCTCGGCCCACAGTCACTTGAAAGAAGTCAGATCAAGCGCAAATCTTATCAAAACCTCGCTTGGCCAATTGGCCGCGAGTTGGCACGCCTGCGTATCAAGAATGACAATTGGACTTCAAATCCCTCGGCTACTAATTTGAGCCGAGACGATTTTGAGGCAAACATCTTTTGGCACGCCCAGTGGGACACAAAACACTAAGGCGTCATTTTTGGATGCACCCCAATCCATACTCAAAATATCGGGGAAATACTTGTCTTAAGTGTAACGAAGTCGGCCATACCTCGGCCGAGTGTCCGAAGCGAAAGTATACAAGAACAACTTCAGCCATGAGTAGTGGACCAGGGACGTCAGGTAGTGTGACACCATCACGTACCTCAACCCCGGTCACGTCTACGGTCACGACTGGTCATGGAACTACGGCCGCAACCCAGGCCGTCCTAGGGGCTACCAACACCTCAACCATAGGAATGTCAAGTATGGCCATGATCGTACCAAGCATTCAGACCGAATCTACGTCTGTGACACCATTTGGAATGCCCTCCGGACAAATGGTTCTTTCACATCAAAACTTATCACAGTCTGGACAAAACCAATGGGGGATTTATCCAAATTTCAACCCTTCGGCCGAGGAGATAGCTCGAATGATGGCCGACGAGTCTAGGAGGACTGTCCATGAGTTGAGGCTCTCAGTAGATGGTTTGGGTCGAGACTTGGCAGCAAGCATCAACAATAACACTAGTACCCAAATGGGAAATCTCAATAACACCCTGCTCCTCATCTACCAACAATTGATGGCTAACGGGAATAATGGAGCGCACGAAATCATGGGACACCAGCATAACATGCAGGCTCAAATCCAACCCAACCAAGTCAACATGGCTGCTACAAACCAGATGAATATGCAACAGCAGCCAAGGATGCCAAATATGCAACAGCAGCCAAGGATGCCATATCCGCCTTATGGCATGCCACCCGAAATGGGATTCGGCCAAGGATTTATCCCTCAGCCGAACCAGGTAAACAACAATGTGGCTCAAAACCATCAGCAGAACAATCATCAAGGAGGAGGTCAAGACCGACCGGTTCGGCTCAATGAGTTTCAAAATTTAGTTGAAGATCTTATGGGAGTCTTACCAAGACGGGTGGAGAGACCAAGTTATGCTAAACCGTATCCTGCATATATCGATACCATCCCGTACCCAGCAGGATATCGCATTCCCTCATTCACATTGTTCTCCGGAGATGCATATCAATCCACTGTAGAACACATTGGCCGATTCACGGCCCAGTGCGGAGAGGCTAGCTCTGACGACAACAAGCTAAGGCTATTCGTCCACTCCCTCACGGGACCAGCCTTCACTTGGTTCATCAATCTCCCCCCCAACTCAGTCAATAATTGGAGGGAAATGGAACGAGCTTTCCATGACCAATATTATCGAGCGCAACAAGAGATTAGGTTGGCTGACTTAGCCAAGACGTCGCAGATGAGTCATGAGACTGCACAAGAATACTTAAGCCGCTTCAAATTAGCTAGAGCACGATGCCGAGTAAGACTGCCTGAATCAGAGTTCGTAGATATGGCGGTAGCTGGTTTGAGCTTCAAATTCAGAGAGCATTTTGAAGGTGTTACCTTTAATGATCTATTCGAGCTCGAGACAAGAATCGACCGGTATGATGCCATCTTAAGGGAGGAAGCTCAAAAGCGGGCAGCATCAAAGGGTACGTATTACAAGAATCAGGCCGTTAATGCGGTCGACCGGTTTGGAGCGGACTTAAACGAAGACTCGGTTGATGTGGATTCGGCCGAAATGGTGATTAAGCAGCCCCGTGTGTGCAAAGCTTTGGAACGGGTTGACCCAAAGCAAACCAAACCACCACTAACCCAAAACACAAACACTACAAAAACTAATGCACGTACTTACACTTTCAATATAGCTAAGGCCGATTTGATCTTTGATCAACTCTTGGCCGAGAAAATGATTCAACTTTCTTTCGGCCATATACTCCCCAAGGCCGAAGAGATCAAGGGGAAGACTTTTTGCAAGTATCATAATTCATGGAAGCATGCAACTAACAACTGTGTTATTTTTCGTGATATGATACAGGATCTCATTGACGCAGGAACTCTCAAGTTCCCTGAAAATAAGCCAGCAATGAAGGTTGACACCAACCCATTTCCCGAAGCTCAAGTGAACATGGTATATATCAGAGTCCCCAAGAATGGGGATGCTCCAAGCAAAACGGAAGATGCTAGCAAGACTACTGGTAGGCTCCAATCATCGGCCCAGCCAACGGTCGAAGGACTCACTATTGGGAGTATCAAGCTTGAGCCACCAAAAGTAGCTGTTTTATGCACTCGGTGTCAAGAAGAAGTCTTGCTTGAAGGGGTTTTGAAATTCCAGAAGCCAGAGCCGGTTGATAAAACTTCTAATTCGGCTCAGAAAGCCGAGAGTGCACCAACAGGAACCAGAATAGGGAATATACCCGAAAAGGCGCATTCTAGAGTAGAACCTCGGGGCAAAGGAATTATCTCGGCCGAAGTAGGTAAGGCCGAGGCGGACAAACAGAGATTCAGGTCTCAGGTTACCACAAAGCGACCATTGACCCCAGATACATCGGATAAGTATGGTCCGCACAGTCCAAGGGGAGGTCCGAAGGGCGTGTTCCATCGTCTTGATAAACCGGATAGAAGGGAGCCGGTAAGGAGGCGCCTAAATTTTGATCGGCCATTTTATGATGAAGAATACTACGGCCGAAACGAGAGGGACAAAAGGAAATATCATAGAGATGAGGGTTGTAGCCGTGATAGCTATGACCGTGATGGAAGCTCCCGGCCAGTAAGGACTTTTAAGCCTCCTTTGGTTCCTGACAATCGTTGGTACGGCCGTGTTTCAAGGGACCAGCCGATTGCCCCCATGACGAAAACACAATTGAGAAGACAGCAAAGGCAAGTAGCTGAGGCTAAGAAAGCTCGACTGAGCGGGACAACCAGAACTTCACCTCCACGACCCGTTAAAAGGTCCGGATACGAAACGGCACCGAGAAGGATCAGGACATACGAGAGAAAGAGCAACAATCCTCATGTGGATAAATCAACTCGGGATACTGAAGATATGGAAATCGACTCAAGCAGGAAGGGGGTATTGAAAGTTCACTTCAAAGAGGCCCCTCGCCCAAAACCGTTGGTTGTAGTGGATAGGAGTCGAGATCCACCCTTTACGGCGGAAGGACTCGTAACTATGCGAAACTATCATCTTTTGCATTCGGCCATTGATTGGTATGGTTTGACTAAGGAGGAAAACAAGCTTTTAAATATAGTGCGTAGGGATTGCAACATATTCGAAGAACTCTGGGCGCCTGATGTGAGAAGAGGCGTGAGAGCCAAGTATCAAGCTTATTTGGAAGATCAGGAAATAAAGGCTGATTATAATTCTCTTCCTATTTCGAAAGACGACCTACAATATTTGAGAGAATACTTTAGTGTGCACTCGGCCGAAGATTTGTTCGGCCTAACAATTGAGGAACAAAGACTGGCGTTCATATTTGAGGAACGCATGGAGAAGATGGATCGAGAAAGATGGGAAATTCTTCACGCCCCGCGTTCACCCACGTCTTCATCAGGTACACCGGCATCGGGTGAAGAGGAAGAAGAAATTTCTGAATCGAATGGCGATGAAGAGCTTGTCGTAAAGCTTTACAAGGACCTGAACCCGCCCTTTTCAGCTAAGGGGCTTAGGAGAATGAAAGAGTATCACCGAAAGAATTCTGCCCTTGCATTGTACGGACCAACAAACAAGGAGATGGATACGTTACATATGATCGCTGAATGCCCAAAGTCAGCAACCCTTTTGTTGGACTTGGATTCTAGCCTTGGTTTAAAAATTGCTTACCAGGCTGTCCAAGAAGGCATAGAGCTTAAAGTCGGTGATGAGGAAATCCCGATCTCGGACAGAGATTTGAAGTATTTGAAGAAGTTCCATAAGATCCAATCTGCGGTCGAGATGTATGGATGACTACTCAGGAAAGAGAGCTGATGAAGCGCTTCGACCACCATGTCCGAGAAGAAGAAAATCGTCAGCAAGCTCAAGCAAACCAAGACCTGGCCAAATGGTTAGAGGACACTGACGCAACTGATACACAAGACCAGCATTTAGATGACTTAGATCTTGAAGTCAATGGCCAGGGTGACAAGGGCATATTGGAGGACGATGAAGGCCTATTGGATGAGGATATGGGGGACTATGATGACATAGGGGATTATGAGGAACATGTTGACTACGATGATGCCGATCAGGTTCCGGACGTCCCAACCTCCAATCCACAGGTTGATACCACCATGAACACTTTGACCGAGACGAGTGTACAAGCTTCAGCCAAGGAGGCCGAGGGAGCTACTATCCCAATGTCTCAGGACATCGGTGACTTTAGGGTGAATATGATTAGCGTTCGGTCAACAACTAAGATTGATTTCGACCTGGTGCAGGAAGAGAGAGATTCGGCTGGTGTATATTTTTCTCGGCCGAGCGGATCCATGATCCAGGTCAAAGATCCCATCCTCATTGATGCTTGTATAGGTGGATACCGATTTTCGAGGGTTTTAGTGGATGGCGGATCAGCTGTCAATATCCTTCCTTGCTCCATTATACGTCAACTCTACCCTGCCAGGTATGGCTTTGTTCCAACTGATATTTCTGTTTACGACTATACAGGGGAAGAGGCTGAAGTCAGAGGGGCGTTGCCGTTGACGGTAACTGTAGGAAAGAAAAGCTCAATAACTTGTTTCTTCGTCATTCCCACTGATAACTCATGCACTGCCATACTGGGTCGTGATTGGATCCACCAGAATACCTGTATCCCGTCTTCAGTACACCAACTTCTTGTTTTGTGGAACGGAAATGAAGTCGAGGTCGTACGGTCAGCTCAGACCGCAGATAAAGGAGAAACAGCCATCGATATGGTGTATGTGCTTCCATCCGAGTTTCAAGCTCAGCCGGGACAATTGAATGGAATGGAAGGGGATGTGCGAGAAGAAGTTGAATGCCAAGCTCCAGCACAGGACTTAGCCAAAGCCTACTTTCCAAAGCCAACACCAGCTATGTCTAAGCATATCAAGCCATTGTATATCACGGCTCATTTTGAGGGATATCCGATATCAAGAGTGTTGGTAGATGGTGGAGCAGCCGTAAATGTTATTCCTATTTCGGTTGCCGAGAAGTTGAAAAAGACAGACAAAGATATTGTGTCCTCCGAGATCGCCATCCGAGATTTCTCCGGTGGTAAGAAACAAACCAAAGGAATTCTACCCTTAGAGGTCACAGTAGGCAACAAGAGCATGATGACCGGTTTCTTTGTCATAGACTCCAAACCTTGTTATAATGCTATACTTGGGAGAGACTGGATACATCAGAGTATGTGCATCCCATCGTCCATGCATCAGCTTCTGGTTTTCTGGAATGGGGACACCGTGGAAGTAGTGGAAGCTGACTCTCAACCATTGAAAGCTTCGGCCAATGCAATTGATGCCCAATATTACGAGGATGAAGTTGGGTGCTCAGAAATTCAGAGGGAAGATGGTACTGGCCGAATTACAAGGATAACCATGCGAAGAGCACTGGCCCTAGGCGCCGAGAAAGTCCACGAGGACTCGGAGCGGCCAGCATTGGCGGACCTGTTTGATCCCATAATCCATGGATAGTGGCCTAGAGAATGAGACACTGTCGGCCGCAGTTAAATCAACAATGAGGAAACTGTTGGCTCATTGGGCCGAAAACTCTCTTCAGAATGATTCGGCCATGAATTTGATAGAATTTATCTCAGAAGGAACACCAGAGGATGAGTTGATGCTAGAAGACATCGGCCCTGCACCGGCCGAGTTGGAAGACGACCTTACTGAAACTCAAGACCCACTAGAAGAACTAAATTTAGGGACCACCGAGGAGCCTCGGATAGTCCGGATCAGCAAGCTCCTGCCACCCAAGATGAAGGAAGATTTGAAGGCTTTGCTGACTGAGTTTCAAGATTGTTTTGCCTGGAGTTATCATGAAATGCCAGGTTTAGATAGAAGCATAGTAGAACACAGATTGCCTATCAATCCCAATTGTAAACCTTATAAGCAACCTCCTCGGCGATGTGCCGCCGAGGTTTTGCCCGAAATTAAAGAAGAAATGGAACGCTTATTAAAGGCCGGTTTTATTCGAACGGCCAGATATGTTGAATGGTTATCTAATATTGTGCCAGTAAGGAAAAAGAATGGCAAAATGCGCATATGTGTTGATTTTCGAAATCTCAACTTGGCCACACCCAAGGATGAGTACCCAATGCCCGTGGCCGACTTGCTCGTGGACGGTGCGGCCAAACATGAAATTCTTTCTTTCATGGATGGGCACGCCGGATACAACCAAATTTTTATAGCCGAGGAAGATGTTCACAAAACGGCGTTCAGGTGCCCAGGCGCAATAGGAACATTTGAGTGGCTCGTTATGCCATTTGGATTAAAAAACGCTGGAGCAACCTATCAAAGGGCCATGAATATGATCTTTCACGACCTTATTGGCCACACAGTCGAAGTATACATTGATGACATTGTGGTAAAGTCGGCCAAGACGCAAAATCATTTGGCCGACCTTCGACAGACATTCGTACGGATGCGAGCTCACAAACTAAAAATGAATCCTGACAAATGTCTTTTTGGAGTATCCACCGGTATGTTCCTTGGTTTTGTAGTTCATAAAAAGGGAATAGAAATTGACAAAAATAAAGCCAAGGCAATTATGGATGCACCTGCTCCTAGCACGAAGAAGGAACTCCAATCATTCCTGGGAAAAGTAAATTTTCTAAGGCGCTTCATCTCTAACTCGGCCGGCAAGATTCAGCCATTCTCTTCACTTTTGAGAACCAAGGCCGAAGATGAATTTGTTTGGAGAATAGAGCACCAGGCGGCATTCGACCAACTGAAACGATACTTATCAAACCCACCCGTCTTGGTACCCCCAGTACGTGGGAGGCCTTTGAAGTTATACATATCGGCATCGGATAATTCAATAGGAAGCCTATTGGCACAAGACAATGACAATGGCAAGGAATGCGCGGTGCATTACTTGAGCCGGATCCTCACTGATGTGGAAACTAGGTATACGCCTATTGAGAGGCTTTGTCTTGCATTGTTCTTTTCAGCAATCAGGCTTCGGCACTACATGTTACCCTCGGTCGTTCAAGTCATATCCAAGACTGATTTAGTAAAATACATGCTGACTCGACCCATCATACGAGGCCGAATTGGAAAATGGACCATGGCGTTGTCTGAGTTCACATTTCAATATGTGTCTCAAAAGTCAGTCAAGGGCCAAGCATTGGCCGATTTTCTTGCTCATCACCCTTCGACCGAGTTTGAGGGGGCCGAGGAGGTTGATATTGGGATCATATATGTGGCTTCCATGACCAATAACCACTGGACCATGTATTTTGATGGGTCTAGTACTGAATTTTCAGCCGGAGCTGGTGTTGTTGTTGAAACGCCTGAAGGACAAAAGTTCCAGTTCGCCTTCCAATTAGACTTTACATGCACAAACAATCAGGCAGAATATGAGGCTCTTATTGTTGGTTTGGAGATTCTCCAAGAGATGGGAGCACGGCGAGTTCTGGTGTTTGGGGATTCTCAACTGGTCATTAACCAAATGAATAAGGAGTTCAAATGCACAAGTTGGGGACTTTTATCCTATCACGCTTTGGCTGATCAGCTTGCCAACACGTTCGACCGAATCTCTTTCGCCCACCTCCCAAGGGGACAGAACATGGAGGCCAATGAGATGGCCCAATTAGCCTCAGGGTTACGGATCCCCGAAGGTGACGACTCCCGAGTCATCAAGATTGCCAAACGCACCCTCCCAGCTTTAGAAGAGAGAGGAGTCTCAGAGGATGTTTTTGTTATCGACATCGAGCCAGATGATTGGAGACTCCCCATTATCAAGTTCCACAAACATCCTCAAGGTAACCATGATCGGAAGACTCGGTACTTGGCTGGACATTTCGTTATATACAAAGAAGCAGTGTACCGCAAAAGTTCCGATGATCTACTCCTTCTTTGTATAGGGGGGCAAGAGACTTTGGAAGTCATGAGAGATGTCCATGAGGGGATATGTGGTGCACACCAGGCCGGAATCAAAATGAGGTGGTTAATTCGAAGACACGGTTTCTACTGGCCAACAATTCTAAAGGATTGCATTGAATTCGCAAAGAGCTGCAAGAAATGTCCAATTCATGCGCCTGTACAAAGAGTTCCGGCCGACGTCCTCCATCCAATTGTTAAGCCATGGCCGTTTCGAGGTTGGGCCATGGACATTATAGGGAGTATCAGACCACCATCATCAAAACAGCACGTATGGATTTTGGTTGCCACTGATTATTTCACTAAATGGGTCGAGGCCAAACCATACGTCACTATTTCGAGTCAGACAGTGATCAAGTTCGTGGAGGAAAACATTGTACATAGGTTTGGGATACCTGAAACCATAACGGCCGACAGGGGTTCGGTTTTCATAGCCGAAGCAATGCATGAACTCACAAATAGTCTGGGTATCAAGTTAACTCACTCGACACCTTACTATGCCCAAGCAAATGGTCAGGCCGAAGCCAGTAATAAAGGCATAATAAATATACTCAAGAAGATGGTTCAAGAGAATCCCAGAGATTGACACAATCTGCTATCAGAGACATTGTGGGCTTTTCGGACGTCCAAACGTACAGCCACAGGGACAACGCCTTTTACGCTAACGTATGGGCATGATGCTATGTTACCTGTTGAGGTGAGATTGAAATCACTTAGATTCGCTGCTCAAAATGAAATGGTGGCAGACGACTACACTCAGGCAATGATTCAGGAACTTGAAGAACTTGACCAAGAGCGAATGGACGCTTACAACCGAATGGAGGCACAGAAAAAGGCTGTGGCTCGTGCATACAACAAGCGAGTTAAGTCTAAGTCGTTTGCCGAGGAAGATTTAGTTTGGAAAGCCGTTTTGCCTATCGGAACTAAAGATAGACGTTTCGAAAAATGGTCGCCAAGGTGGGAAGGCCCGTTTATTATCGATCAAGTGCTAGGAAAATGTGCATATCAACTTAGGGATCAAGATGGAGAGCTGCATGCAATGCCTATCAACGGGCAATTTCTTAAGAAATATTACCCCACGACATGGGAGATGAGGGAGCAGGAATTGTAGTGTACTATCTATAGAACATTGGCCGAGTATTTGGATGTGTAAACTCGGCCGCCTTTGTTGTTTTGATGTTTTTATATAAACAATATTTTAGTTCTTTTTACATCCCTTTACTCACATTTTTAAAATTTACCTTTACTTTCGTTGGCCAAAGCTAAATAAGAGGTATCGGCCGAACCAACCATAATTGTGTTGGCCGAAGTCAAGTAATTATTTTGGCCGAGTTAAACAAGAAGTGTTGGCCGAGACGACTGAGGTAATCTCGGCCGAAGTGAACAAAAGTTTCAACCGAGCTTGAGTTGTTGATTTGGATGACTAAGATGTTGAATTTTTCGTTGGCCAAAGCTAAATAAGAGGTATCGGCCGAACCAACCATAATTGTGTTGGCCGAAGTCAAGTAATTATTTTGGTTGAGTTGAACAAGAAGTGTTGGGCGAGACGGCTGAGGTCATCTCGGCCGAAATGAACAAGAGTTTCAGCCGAGTTTAAGATGTTGATTTAGTCGAGCTCAAAATTAAAGTGCAGCACAAGCAATAAGATCTAGGTGGCTGAAACATTTGAAGTCAAAAGAGGCCGAGTCAATTGACAAAATAGCGGCCGAGTGATCAACAATCACATACGCAAAATTAGCGTTTGAGTCATGCAAAGAAGGTCGGTTAGACTCTACAAAAACATGTCAACCGGCTGAGTTACGGGCCTAAGGCCATGTACAAAATATAAGCCGAGATGAATATCACATCCTAAAGTAACTAATCAGTGGGCAAGAGTGACCGAAGAGCTTCTTTAACATTTTCTAAGTCTTGCATACCTTGGTCGACCTTTCGTTTCAAGATGCCCCTCTTCTTGTTATACGACTTGACGGATGACAAAATCAAGCTATACCTGGTGAGATCTTGTTGGGGAACAATGGTTCGGATAGTGGCCGAAGTGACTTTGACTTGCTCAGCTTCGGCCAATTGCTTCTTCAGATCAAGCACTTTTTGCCTTCCCTTATCCAAGGAAGCCTTCAATTTGTGGAGTTGGCCGAGATCGGTGGACTGGCGAATGTCTTCATACTCACTTATCAACTTCTCGCCGGTTTCAAACTCTTTTTGGGCTTCTAAACAAGGAGAGAGACTAAAATTCACGACAGCCAAACGAGCATGAACTTCATAAGCATATTCCTGAGATAAATGGTTGGCTGAAATAAGTACGTCAACCGCCTCCTTGATAGCAAGAAAACTAGCCTCGGTCACTGTCCTCACGTCACAACCCAGAAACTGCCTGACCGTCTCAAGCGCCTTTTTAGTTTCTGTTGTCTCAAGTTTTTCCTCTACGGGGCTCGCGGCGTTATCTAGAGTATCTAGAAAATGAAGTAGCTCTAAACCAAGATCGCTCACCGTACGGTCCTAGAAAGGGAAAGACATGAAATTAATATAATTCGGCTAAAGGAAAAACAAAACTTAAATTTGTTATGGCATTCACCACAAGCTTGGCTGAAGATTGAGCGCAAACGACAGCTTGCTCACTGTGGGACATTCCTTCTGTTGGAGGAGAGGTGAGCGTTCCGAGCATTGGAGGATTTGTTTCAGTTGGGTTGAGAAGAGCCAACTCCAGGGTAGAACTGCTTAGAGATTCTCCTACCTACACAAACAATAAAGGTTCAGGTTGTCTCTAGAGGATGAGAGCGATAAACATCAAGGCGTAGTGAAATATCTTACCCAAACAAGTGTTGGAGGGTTACATAGCTCTTCTCGGCCAAGTACATTAATTTCCTCAACATCCGTGGAAGGGTTGTCTAAGATTGCAATGTGTTGGCCAATGATTGATGTGTTAGGAAACTGATTCTCACCCAAGTCCTGCAAAAGAAAAGAGTCCATAATTCCATACAAACAAGAGGTGAAATCCAAGAAAGTGAACATAGGAAGCTTACGTCCATGTCAATCTCAACCATGGAGCTCTCTGGAAGAGGCAAAGAGTGATCAATGCGGCCATCTCTCTACCAAAATAAAGAGAGAACTTTTAGCCAAGCAAAAGTCAATTGGCCAAGATAGAAGGAAAGTGCACAACTCTGAATTGAGAGTTTACCTCCTGACCGTTGCTTGCAAATTGATTTTCTGAGGAACCTTCGCTGGCGGCCGAATCCACGCTATTGGTTGAGGTATCACCAGTTTCGGCCATATCTTCAGCTTCAGACATAGTTTCGTTTTCGGCTAAAGTATTGTGACCATCATCCATATTAGCTTCAAAACATATGTCC
The DNA here is from genome assembly GCF_958449725.1 of Rosa rugosa. NCBI lineage: Eukaryota > Viridiplantae > Streptophyta > Magnoliopsida > Rosales > Rosaceae > Rosa > Rosa rugosa. The sequence goes on along the minus strand of NC_084822.1, from coordinate 42,297,003 downwards.
TCACTAACCATATTGTCGGTCGGGTCCGAGACCGAACTTTGTACCATATCGGAGGATTTCTTCGCTTTCTTGGCATCTCGAGTGTGTCCTATTGTTGGACCACGTTTCCTCAGTGTTTGTCCTGAAAGATTGCAACGTATGAGAAGAGAAGTTTGTGACTAAAACTGAAGAGAATGGTTTGGAGATTACCTTGTCTACCAGATCCTTTGGTCGTTTTTGACTTGCTATCCGATACTTTCTTCTTACCGTTACCTGAATTGAAGAGGTAAGAAACCAACATAGAGAAGGGAAAGCACAAGATAAAAATAGTAAAGGCGATATATCTTACTTTCCTTGGGGCCAAGCAAATCCGGAAGCCCTCGTAGTGCAACACGCTGGGTGTTGGCCAAGTCTTCTCCAAGTTTTTTCACAATAAATGTAGACCACCATGCTTGGAATTTCGGAGTGGCTCTATAGTCAGGACAACGAGGTTTGAAACCGGATCTCTCAAACTTGCCAAATTGCTCTACATAGTAATTACCAATAGCCGAACACTGTGAAGTTCGTGTGAATCCATCCCTCCATGATGAGAAATGATTTTTCGACATCAAGAACAAGGCCGGACAACTCTGTACGAAGCCAAATTGACGTGCAACAAGATTGGGAAGATAGACCTCCACACCATACCGACCCACGGTGCCTTTGAGGCCATAGTTCAGGTCTCGAGAGATCAGAAAACTCCCCCAAGTTAGAATCACATCCAATTCAAATTTTTTATCCCATGGTTTTGATATGTTGATCTCAAGGCAAGAAGGGTGATCTCGGCTGTAACATATGGCAAACTCATCTTTGGACATAGTCTTTTTTGAATAAAAGAAAGCAAAACACTGCGCGGCTGAATGTGTACGAGCGCCGAGGGCAATAATCTGACGGCCAAGTGTCATTGTGGGGACAAGTGGAGGACATGTCGGCCGGAGCTCATGAAAATAGGTCTGTATCCACACTTGAAACATCCATAATGGCCCTCCAATATCCAAATTCATATTATCGATCACTGCATTGCGTAAAGCACGGTAGAGGCGAGCAAGAACAAATGACCCAAGGGCTAGAGGCCTACCCATGCTAAGAGCTTCTGCAATACCAGCAAATTCAAAAGTGCACTTATTTGACTTGGAGCAAAATACAAACTTACAAAGCCAATAGAGAAGGAAGGCGGCGTGTTCGTGCTGTTTTGGCGGTTGCCTCCCAGTTTCCGAAACTGCTTCATCAACTGCATGTGTGGCATAAAAGGTGCTATAGTTGAGTAATTGCTTTGCCTTAGCTTCTGCGTCATCTTTAGCCTTCTTGTCATTCTTTATCGCTTTAGGTTTCAGACTAGCATGGAAGGAACTAGGGAATTTGGCTGTAGCACAAACCGCCTCGCCATTCGGCCGAAGCCCAAATATTGCGGCCATGTCTAACAAAGTAGGGGTCATGGGACCAAGAGGCAAGTTGATGGTGTTGGTGGCGGACGACCAAAAGCATAAGCTCGCTGCAAGAAGGGGCCGATCCATATGAATCTCTTGCTCAGTCATCTTTATACTATCATATATTCCATAGTCCTTCCATTTTTGAGCAAAGAAATGCTCCATCCTTGGCACCCATTTGCTCCACTCAGGGGTTAGTTTCGGCCAAACCCGCGGAAGTTTGAACTCAGAACTCCAGGTGGACCAACTAGCCCCATAAGCAAGACATGATGTGTCAACTAACGAACCCTCTAGTACCTCTTTCACAGCCAGCGGCATGCCCACGTAGTAATGCGGCCCCAGTATGCACATTCCCTGCGGCTCTTTGTTTTTCGCCAGCCGACAAACCACGGAATTTTGAAGTGTGTCTTTGGAAGCATCAAAAGCCTTCTTAAACTTTGTGGCAAACTCGGCCGAACTTTTGGTTAGTATGTCGCTGCCTTCCGACCCGGCCTCGAGTTCCGAAGCATCGTCGGCCATGGAGCACTTTGCTTTTTAACCAAAAAGCTTCACTAAGCCTGCAAAGACCACAAAACCAAAACAAATGAGCAGCCGCAACATTGACTACCGTATAATACAATGGAAGTCATTGAGATACAACACTAGAATCAAGAGAGAGCATATGTCAGGGAATGACGTCTAGGCAGGACATTGCCATCCAGAAGGCATTTTGAAATTTAAATTTTGAAATCTAAACTACTGACTGGTGTGGAGACTGACTAGTCAAATGGTCAAAGTAGGCTTTCTGGGTATGGAGCACTTTGCCAAACTCTAGAGCAGCACCTTGTATTGCTAAATTAGCTCAGATTGGAGCATAGAGGCAAGGCAAAAGAGGCTAAGTTGAATTAAAGGCATATTGGGTCATTAATATATCCATGCAAATTTTGGGCGGAAATACAAAAGATACATATACAAGGTGCAAGTCCAAGTCCAGATTCAACAAACAGAAAGCCAAGACGAATAAAGCATGATGCCCAGTACCTAATTAAAAGTTTGATTCTTTCAGACTTTTAACTAAAGACGAAATGCGATTACACTAACATTGAAGCAGGCAAACATGGGCCAGATTCCAAGTAAATGCATAACCCAAACCAGAAGAAAAAAAAAAAAAAAAAAAAAACTGTACAAAAAGCAGAAAAAGCTATCTCAAAATTTGGGAAGAATGGGAGTTTCATACCTCAATGCTCAGCTTGACTCAGGTACGACGCTCCAAGCCATCATACCCAGGCCGCAAACCATCTTGATAACGGCCAGCATCAGATTGACCGTAGCCCGCCGGATCTGAACATGGTTTTGGGACGAGTGCCTAGATCAGTTTAGGGTCTTCTTCAGCTGAGGTATAGTTTCGAGTCTCTGCGGTACTCATTGCAGAAGTTTGAGTTATCAATTTGATTTGGAAGAATTTGAGTCTAAAGGACCTGAGCTCATTTCGAGAAGGAAAGTTTATCTGGGTCGGCGCTCCGTCTTGAAATTGAGGGAGGAAGCACAGGTCAGGGTTATATATATAATTATATTATATATAATTATATACATGAGCTAACTGATGTGTGTATAATTATATTATATTATATAATTATATATATGTTCATGAGCAAACTGATACACATGCACGTGTGTGGGTATATATATATATATATATATATATATATATATATATATATATATATAAAAGATCATGGAATGGTGCTAATTGACAGATTGCAAACATTAGTGCATTATTATATGTATTGCAACTAAGAATGACTTTTCAAACTGGGATGTTATACCCCACCATTGTGTTTAGTATTTGGTTGCTGCGACCAAATTTCCAAACCTTGGATATATCATTTCAGCACTCGGTCAAGGTTGAGATATGGATGGGGTCGGCTGAAGCGTTGGGTTTCGGCCGAGGTTGCAAGATTTTAGCTATCATTGGGCGCGGCCGAAATATAGTGTCTCGGCCGAATTAATTTTCTTATGTTGGCCAAACAATACCAAGTTTTAATGGACAACTCGACCAAGGTTTAGGGTCTCAGTGTCGGATGACATTCCATCAAGTCCTTTGGTGAAGTTGAATTGTACGTAAGATAGTGGGCCAATTTAGCCGAGCTTTATGTATTAAACATCTTGGCCAAAAATTCAAAGCAAGAAGGCTTCGGCTGAATTCCAGGAGTTGGGTTATTCGACCGTGTTTTACGTAAGTAATTTATCACGATTAACTTCACGGTCACACGACCGAGTTATTTCAAGAAGCTCTAGTTAAAATCTCATAACCACTCGGCTAGAGAGCCGATGCCCATGAGACTGGGGGGGCAATGTTTGGACCTGATTTTAGCAACTCCCTTGTGTTTTGACTTGAGGGTTGATTAGGGAGGCATTGAGTCGTTCGACCGAAATAAAAGTAGTGTTCGGCTATTCAGCCGAGATTAAAAGTTTTTGAGATGTATGGTTGAGATGGATGCATCGATGGAGGTTTGGGATTTTGGGTCACATGACCCAAAATATGAAGAAATACGGATCTCATAGACATAAAGTTAGACGGCCCAAGTCCACATGAGTAGTTCAGCCGAACCCAAGTCCAAATGGGCTGCGAGGCAAGGAGGAGTAGTTCAGCCGAACCCAAGTAGTAAAGTCGGCCGAAGAGTTCATTCAAGAAAGGAATCCTTGCAAGGAAGGAGTTCAAATCAGTTATGGATTTTGATGGTGAAGATTTCATATATCAGCCAAGTCAGAATTTTATGAGACGAATCAATCCTAGAAGGAAGGAGAATCCTACTTCAATTCCACGTCTTGGAGGACAAGTTAGCTAGGGTTTTTGACTTGTATATATAGCACATTGTAAATCATTGTAAAGGGTCCTGCACCACACAAACAAATCAATATACAACTTTTACACAAACTTTTCTCTTACTATCTCATAGGTACTTTGCCTTCGATTCAACTTTTATAACTTGTTTTTCATTTCTAGTTTCTTATTTCAATTCAGTACTTTACATTTCAAGCACCTTACTTTTTTGTTCATTTATTTTATTTGCATTTTAGTTTTCGCACTTAGGAGTAGTTCATAACATAGAATCTTCGTCCATTGAATCTCTTTCGGCCAGTCCGGATTGGATCAATGCGATTTGCTGTTCACACACATATTATCTCACAACGTTTTGACAACCGAGTCCACTTCACCTTTGTCTTCACCGTGATTTGCGAGTACCTTCACCCAATAGATCTCTCGCTTGTCACCCGAACCTTTGAGTTTACCCAAGAAGTGAACGTGATAGAAGATCCCGGTCAGGGTTGACGCCTAACCGAAGTCCTTGCAACAGAGGCATCAGAACCTAACGGCCGAGAGGGTTCCTTCCTCGGCCTACAATCATTTGAAAGAAGTCAGACACAAGCGCAAATCATATCTAAACCTCGCTTGGCCATTCGGCCGCGAGTTGGCACGCCCGCGCTATTTCAGAAGGACGATTCAACCACAAGTCCCTCGGCCCTCATTTCGGCCGAGACGATTTTGAGGCAAACAGAATCTCCAGCGACGCCTTGCCCGACGGCCTCAGTAGAGGTCGAATTAGGAGGAGGACTGAGATTCTCGAGGTCAGGTTTCCAACTCGATACGTCCATGGAGAGAATTCTTCGGTCGGGAAAGGGACTTCCGGCACATTACAAGATCAGACTCCGGCGGTTGCGTTGCCGGAGTAGTCTGGGGCCTCGCTCTCCGGTGAGGGTTGCGCCGGATGGTGACCGTGTTTAGACACTACTGCAGGATTGTAGGCTCCTCCATAATTTGTTTGGCGCCGATCAGTGTTGCCACTGAGAGAGAGAGAGACTAGAGGTGGGGATCGGGGAGAGAGCAAGGAGAGAGAGGGTGCCGGCAGCGTGGAGAGAGAGAGGAAATAGTGGCATATATACAGTTTCTTAATCATATGAAGGGCAAAACTGTCAATAGTTGTTAGATTGGGTAAATGGGAATAAAAAACTCTTAGTGGAGTAAGTGGGCAATTTTTAAGCTGAAATTGGATAAGTGGTCACAACCCTTAAATTCAATAGGAGAATTATATATGAAATTATGGTTTATCGGCCACTGGGTATGACGCTAGTTATATTTACAAGAAAGGACCTCATTGTTAAATTTTTTTACGATTATAGTCCTCAAATATTAAAAATCTTAAAAATTAAATTATTTAAGAAAAACAAAGATATCCTTTCACAAAAGAGAATGAAAAAAAAAAAAGTTTAACACATTCTTGACGAAAATTATCCACAAAAAAAAAAGGAATAATTTTCTCCACATTCTGTAAAATAAATGCCCAGGTAGCTTTCTCCCATACACTATCCACACTCATGGGGTGTGTTTGGCTTCTAGTATATTTCTACGATAAACGAGTTTGACTAAGAAGATAACCGTAATCGTACAAGTATAGAGCTACCTATCATATTTATCTATCTTCTATACTAAGATGTTAGGCACGAAGTTTGGTTTCACAAACTTTACCAAATTATGATACACTTCAATATAATACCCTTAAGTTATATACCATTTAGAATTTTTGTATATCAGATCCTATCTAGAGCGAAGCTTCGCTTTGAAATTAAAGTGCGCATTTAGAGTTTAGAGTCACTTTTCAGTCGTATATCCACATCACCGTTCAGTTTTGAGGTACTAATGTATAAATCATCTCTGCAAATTTTTAGCCAAATTAATGATCGTTAAGGCATTGATAACTGCCTTAAAGCTAGTACGGTTCAGGTTGGACAGATTCAGTTCGTCCATTGGTTTAAGCGAGTTAGATACCTTAACGATCATCAATTTGGCTGAAAATTTGCAGAGATGATCTATACATTAGTACCTAAAAACTGAACGGTCAAGATATGAACATACGACTGAAAAGTGACTCTAAACTCTAAATGCGCACTTTAATTTCAAAGCGAAGCTTCACTTTGGATAATATATATATATATATATATATATATATATATATATATATATATATATATATATATAGGCCGGATCAGAAGCGGACGTCCACAACCCAGAAAAAGTGCGGACGTCCCTCCTCTGACATCGGGAAGGCGGCGATGGCTACGCTGCTGTTGCCGGACCCGAACCAAGCCTTTGCTTGCCGCTGGAGACGCCGATAAAGAGTTCGAAGTCGGCCTCGATGAGCTTCCATGATTTCAGGCGAGCTCGCCGCGCACACCTTCGATTCCGATCAGTTGAGCCTTCGCCTTGATGGTGACACCGTCCAGGATGTCCAAAGGGTTCGTCCAGCAACTGCAGCGCAATCATCGCCACCTTTTCTGGGTTGCTGATGTCCGCTTCTGAACGGCTTCCTATATGTATATATATATATATATACAGATCCTATCAAGAGCGATGCCTCGCTCTGAAATTTCAGAGCGAGGTTAGGGTTTAGGGTCACTTTTCGGTTGCATATCCACATCTCGACCGTTCAGTTTTTAGGTACTAATGTATAGATTATCTCTGCAAAATTTCAATCAAATTGATGGTCGTTAAGGGCATTGATAACTGCCTTAAAAGGTAGTACGGTTCATGTTGACAGATTCAGTCCGTCCATTGGTTTAAGCGAGTTGGATAGCATAACAATCATCAATTTGGCTGAAAATTTGCAGAGATGATCTGTACACTAGTACCTAAATTGATGATCATTAAGGCATCTAACTCGTTTAAACCAATGGACGGACTGAATCTGTCAACCTGAACCGTACTAGCTTTAAGGCACTTATCAATGCCTTAACGATCATTATTTTGGCTGAAAATTTGCAGAGACGATCTATACACTAGTATCTAAAAACTGAACGGTCGAGATATGGGATATGCGACCGAAAAGTGACCGAAAACTCGAACTTCACACGTTAATTTTCAAACCGGAGCTCCGCTCTGGATAGGATCTGTATATATATATATATATATATATATATATATATATATATATATATATATATATATATATATATATATATAGAAACTTGCTCAGGTGCGGATATCCGCACCAAAGCAAAAAGGTGCAGATTTGTCATTTTTTCCCACTTTCCGATCATATTTTCACATCTTAACCGTTCAATTTTTAGGTCCTAATGTATAGATCATCTCTACAAAATTTCAGCCAAATTGATGATCGTTAAGGCATCCAAAACTGCAATTTACATGAACGAACAGAATCTGTCGAATCGGAACCGTTCGTTTTTATAATGGTAAATTGCAGTTTTGGATGCCTTAACGATCATCAAATTGGCTGAAAATTTGCTGAAGTGATCTATACATTAGGACCTAAAAACGGAACGGCTAAGATGTGAAAATATGATAGGAAAGTGGGGAAAAACTGAAAATCCGCACCGAAGCAAAAAGTGCGGACGTCCGCACCCAAGAAGGGCTGTATATATATATATATTAATTATATTTCCACGGTTGCATATTTATTGAATGAGTACACACAGGACAACAATCCCAACTTAAAAGTGTGATCGCAATTGGGTTCAAACTTCAATAATTTAATAGTTCATCAGTTCATTCAAGACTCATAGCTTAGCAATTCATATCTCGTCACTTCGATGAACCAGATAATCTAATGTCAATGCTTTCACTAATGTCTTTTTGGCAATAATATTTCTCTTCACTAGTACTAACAAAAAAGAAAACAAAACAACACAAAATGCCAAACTTAAAACCTTGAATAAAAAGCCAATATTTTTTGTATGAATATGCCAAAGTCAACGTAAATTCCACTAACTGCCCGTCCATGTCCTTATTTTATTGGACCACATATTTTTATTTTCAAACCATAAGAAATTTCTTTTTTTGTTTATTTCAAATATGGACTTTTTTTTTTTTTTCAAAACCGCACATTATTTTTCAACTTGCACAACGCATTTTTAAGACCTCGTGTAATATTTGGAATAGCACATTTATTGTTTTTCCCAAATATGGACTTTTTTTTCATAACCGCACATTGTTTTTCAACTCGCATATTGCATTTTCAGAACTTATTGTAATTTCCGGAGTATCACATTTATTGTTTTTCCGGAAACCTCTATTCTAGAATCTCCCACCAACCCCTGCCCTACATATAAAATGAATGTAAACCGATGAGATTCTGCGTGCATAAACCATTGTCTCTCCTTTTTGTAATATATAAATATGGCTAACTAAGGTCTTGAGGTCTATTGGGTCCAAGACGACCAACTTGGGCTTAGTAGCCTAAACTTGTAACTATGCAGGACAAGACCAAGAATATCATTGCACTAGTGGAGACTTTGCTGTGTTGTCATCATCGAATCAATGATTTACCAAAGGTATATAGATTTACCTCTCTACCTCTTGTTCTCTCGTGTTTATGAATTTTCTTACTTTAATTTGCTCATAATCACATAATACTTCACATTATCTTGAAATTATATGAAAAAGGAGACTCAAAATAATTATGTTTCCTCATATCTATTGGCACTCCTTAGTAATACATCTTGCAGTGGAGGGGTGAAGTATGTTTGATGAAGACCTAAAAATGCTTTTGAATTAATAAGAAATTTAATTATTGAAAAAGAATTGTAAAAACCTGGAAATTGTCTATGATAATTTTCAAAAAGCATTTAAAAATAATTTTAAGAAGCACTTAACAACTATTTTCTCTTACAAAAGAGTTTTTCTCAAATTCGAAAACGGTATTTTATAAACAATCTCATACAGACTGAAGTTGAATCTATATGAGATCCATTTTTTTTATTTCATAAAGGTTTTAAATTTTAAGTTAGTCGGCTAGTTTTATTTGTATAATGAATTTTCATGATTTTTGATAATTATTGTTGCAGTATAATTATTTGAGAAAAGAAAATTGCTTTAAGACATCAGACATGACATGATACACCAAGTCAAAAATCCCCATATAATCCTAACACTCATGAATTGAATGTGAAAAACTAAAAATGTTACAAGTGTTTAAGGAAATCTCTATTCTGTGTTTGGCCCAAACTCTAGGTTACTTCACCTAGTGGTAATAGGGTTACATTAGAAGGATCTAGATTCCTATTCAATGTATGATTACTTTCCTTGTATGATTTGGATTCTATGCATTGTAATCCTCTATATAAAGAGGCCCCTATTATCAATGAGAATATACATCAAATTCCTCTCAATTACCGTTTCTCTAAAACACGTTATCAGCACAAGCCCTAACCCTAGCTTTAGCCTTAAAAATCATAAGCCTAAAACCGGATTAGCCTCACCTGCGCTGCTACTGCCCTCACAGCCCCTGCGTCACAACTCACCGCTAACCCCACCAGGTTAGCCTTGCCTCGCTGCACCTGTGGCGCCCACAAGCCTCGCTCGCCTACTCCTCGCGAACGCTTGCCTGCCCTCGACGAAAGCTCGCCTTCTTCCACACCTAAGCCCGCGACACCGCGACCCAGCGATCCCGCGACACAGCAACTCGCCCGCGACCGCGCGGACACCAATATACCGCGACTCGCCCGCAACTCAGCGACCACGCGACTCCGCAATCCTACGACCTTGCGACTCAGCAACCCCGCGACCTCGTGACTCCGCGATTCCGCGACCCCCGCGTCTCCGCGACCACACTGCAATCCTACAAGTCTGCTTGCTTGCACTAGGACTGAAGCTCGGCTCCAATCCTACGACAAGGACCATATACGTTATGCAATCCTAAGAGGTAAACTTTTCTAAAAGTTCCCGTTTTTGAAGTTTTTATTCTTTTTCTCTTCTTTTCTCAGGGACTTGCAACCTCCCTTCTTCTACCCCCCCCCCCCCCCCCTTTCTTCTTTATAGGGGAGACCAATAGCCGAATTGTGGGGGTTCGTGCTCACTCCAAGCTTGGAGCTTGTTGAGATCTCCAAACTTAGAGTTTGTAGAGAATTTATGATCGACCACTTACGTCATTGTTTCGATCTAATCCAACCCCTCTTGGAACCGGATTTTCTTGGAAGCAACTATGCTCAGAAATCCCTTATTTCTTGGAAGCGACTACGCTCAGAAATTTTATATGGTTTCGTGGTAGCTTTCTCCGCTCCGAAACTAACCCTTTTTCTTGTTCTCTTTCAGGATGAGTAACCTGAACAGACTGGACTTCGCTCCATTGGGAACAACTGGCTCTAGATATCACAGGTGGGTTCGTGATGTCCGCCAGCATCTCAAGGCCGATGGAATCCTGGATACGATTCTTAAGCTTAGCAAGGACGTGCTAACTGTTGAGCAAGCTGAAGCTTTGGAAGCAAATAGAGCAGCCTTAGAGGCAAATAAGGCGAAAGCCACCATCCTAATGACTCGTCATATGGATGATTCGCTCCAGTACGAGTGTATGAATGAAGAAGACCCCAGAAGGCTGTGGGTCTCACTCGAAGAAAGATTTGGCAACGTCCGTGACTCCCTACTTCCTGACCTAGAAGTGAGATGGCATAGCCTCCGCTTCTGTGATTTCAAGTAAGTTCTTGACTACAACTCGGAAGCACTTCGCATTAAATCCTTAATGGAATTCTGTGGTAAAGAGATCACAAATGTGATGTTGATTGAGAAGACTCTCTCTACCTTCCCCGTCTCTGCATTGATGGTTGCTAAGAACTATCGAATCGATGTTACTGCAGGACGGATCACAAGGTTTCATGAGCTCATTGGATCTATGAATGTCGCTGAAAAGCATGAAAACATCATTGTGAAGAACTATAATTCAAAATCAGTGGAAATAAGCATATTCCGGAATCCAATTATAGTCGCGCCCCTAAGAGAGGGCGCCAAGAGTGAAACCCTAATCTTAGGGATACTTCTAGACGTTCTGGTCCATATAATCTCTCTACTTGGGAAGGTAACTGCCAAAATAGGCGAACACGGAACAGAAGAGGTAAACGTGGAAAGAGAGAGGGAGGCAACGCCTCTGGCCATGTTGGTGGTGTCACCAACACTAAGAGCCATCTAAATGACGCTTTCAAAACGCCTCAATCAATAGAGTTTGAGCAAAGAGATGTATGTTCTCGATGTGGAGTGTCTGATCATTGGGCATACATTTGTAGAGCTCGTGAAGAACTTGTCACCGCCTACAAAGCATATTGTGAAGCAAGAGAAGCTCACTATGTGGAACAAGAAGATCAAGAAGATGATCTAGAGTGAAGGGTTGAAGACTACAAATCTGGCTGGGATCAATAGATCACCAATTCTGTTTAAGTCTTTATTTTTCCAAGAGATGTAATAGGCAATTGCCATATATTTTTGTAGTAAATGTCAATGGTTTAGTCTTTCTTCGAAGTAGACTCACCCCAAAGTAAGTGTGATGTCTAGGAAGGTTATGAGATTAGTGGTACTTAAGCGAGCCTTGCTCCACCGACATCTCTCTACTCACCTGGTCACATTTATTTTGGAATTACCGAAAGAAGTTAGACGACTACCATTGTTTTGCATTAGCTAGCATTTTGGATTAGATTTTCTTTGGACAAAGAGACATTGATGTAACTCTGTTGGCTTATGAATAAAATTTCGAGTTCTTTATGACTCCATTTTGATTCTGAGCATATGACTTTTGTGACTACGATGGCTGGGCCATCAGTATTAATTCAATGACATGGAATAGCCCAAGTTCCACTTGCCAAATGGCACCTTAATTACTGTCACAGAAACTCTCTACGCTCCTAGGGCCAATTGCACCTATGAATAGCCAACGGATTCCATGCGAAAACACATGTAGAGAACTGAAATGAGTTCCTTTGCAATACCTCTAATGATTGCGAACAAAGGCGCATCTTAGAGAAGTTTATGTGTCTCTCTAGTGGACTCTATGTCACTATTCGAGCTATAAAATCCAATAAAGTTATAAGAGAAGATCTCTTGGATTTAGACACATATTGGCTTTGTCACGATAGGATAGGCCTGGTCATGATATGATGATCCGTCTACTAAAGACTTCACATAGACATCTTTTCTATCGAGCGAAATGAAGCATGAATCAAAAGTTGATTTCTGGACTAAGTGTGACCTACGCAGCAGCCTAGGGCACCGCTTCCGTCCACCACTAGCCCAGGGCTGGCACAGTCCCAATCCATGACACCATGGATAGCGTCCATCATAGTGATCGCGCCCCAGGTGATGCTGCAATCACCAACTTGCTTCAAATAGCATTTCAGACACTCAGGCCCAACCAAAATCCTCATTAGTTGCTTTTAAAGCCTCTCGCTCGGTTTACAAAGCCCGTTCCTTAGGAAAATTAGGACTGAGACCGTCCTATGCAAAGGATATAAAAATACTCATTCTGTTCTTACATAGAATCGGTGGGGATTCTGTGGACTAGTTCAACCAACTTGCGGACGTTTAAATATCACATGATATTGGTTGATATGCAAACACGCTGGTCACGTGTTGTGCCATTGTCCACCTGTAAATGCTGCTTATGCTACACTTCGAGACATATCATATGACAATGGGCTCACTCCCCGGATCATCCTCTTCCGTCAATTGGACTTGACAATGCTAGAGAGTTTACATTGAAGGTTTTCGATGGTTATTGCATTGGGACTAATGTTGGACATTATATTCCCATAAACACACCCAATTGGTCTCATAGAAACGACTACGATGGTAGTCCGGACATTGGTAATGCGCACTAATTTCCTTATATCCGCTTGGGGTGATACAATATCGCATGCAGCTATGCTAATTCGTCTACGACCCACCGCCACTCAACCTACCTCTGCGTTACAGCTAGTGACTGGGTACAAGTATCGTACTTACGCATATTTGAGTGTGCCTTTATGTGCCAATTGCACCGCCACAACGCTCTATAATGGGTCCTTACAGACGAATGGGCAACTCAGTTGGATTTGAGACTCCAACAATCGTCCGCCACTTCATGCCCTTGCTAGGCGATCTCCTTACCGCTAGATTTGCGGATGTCACTTTGATGAGACAGTCTTCCCATCGTTAGGGGGAGATAAGAACACAGATGTTCAGCAGGAACGACATGAATTGTCATGGCCTGTCCCCACTATGTCTCATCTCGATCCCTGTTAAAGTGACGAGATCACACAAATATGCTGCAAACATGCTTGCAAGGAAGTATGTCCCTACGAGAGGACGTAGCGCCACCCTACATGGAGGTAGGCATGGCGCCAACGCCAAAGAGAGTGGCACTCTGGTGCTACAGGCCATGGCCCCAGCTAGGATGCGTGGGAGGTCCGTGAGTTCGAAGGATACTTCGGTACATTCCAATCCTTTGATCATCGACACTCAAAATCCGTCTCATGAGTATCTTCCGGGTTATGGTTATCATTGGGGGACGCCTCAACGTCAGAACCTATTCCTGATAATATAGAGCTCTATGAAACTTACACTAGTGTACATGAGACGTGAGATAGAAACCCCATCATAATTGATGATGTAGTTGCGCATGAGTTTGTTGAGTCAGATGATATCGAACCACGCTCCGTTGATGAATGAATGCCAACGTAGAGAGATTTGGCCTAAATGGAAAGATGTGATTCATGTTAAGTTGGATTCTCTAACGAAGAGGAAGGTTTTTGAGCCAGTGATGCCAACACCTCCTAACATAAAACCTATTGACTAATGGGTCTTCGTTAGAAAGCGTGATGAGAAAAAGAGATGGCAATCTCGCCTTATGGCGCAAGGCTTCTCACAAAACGCCCTGGAATCGACTACGATGAGACATATTCTCTTGTAATGGATGTCATTGCATTCCACTACCTTGTCAGTTTGGTAGTTTCCGAATAACTGATTATGCAGCTTACAAATGTGGTCACTACGTATCTCTATGGGGATCTAGATACGAAATATACATGAAGGTTCATGGTGAACTTCATTTACCCAAGTCAAGTGGCTCTAGACCACGGAGCGCGTTTACAAAGAGGTTGAAACGCTCACTAAAATGACTACTTGATTGAGAAGGGATATGCCCACGCGTTTCCATAACAAGTTTCGGATTCTATCGCGGTTCATGTTGGACATGATCTTCATTGGAAGCCCTTAAAGAGTTAAGGGAAACCGCTGAACATTTGAAATCCGAGTTTGAGATGAAGGATTTTGGGAGAACACGATTATGTCTCAGTTTGGAACTTGAGCATCGTGTCGATAGATGCTTAGGCATTTTGACACGGTCAAGCCTTCAAGCACCCCCATGATCGTCCGTAGTCTTGATCCTAAAAAGGATCCTCTTCGTCGAAAGGATGATGACGAAGATGTGCTAGAGGCATGAGTGCCTTACTTGAGTACAATAGGCGCATTATTGTACTTAGTTCAATGCACAGGACCAAACATCTCATTTGCAGTGAACTTGTTAGCTAAGGTATAGCTCTGCGCCAACGCGATGCCATTTGATTTGTGTAAAAGATATCTTTCGGTACTTGAGATGTACGATTGATATGAGCTTGTTCTATCCCTACAAAGAGATGATGGATTCAGACCCATCACACACCAGAAACGCCGCCAACGCTGGCTTGCGTTTTCTATTCCCCACCCCAAAACGACATAAGTGTTTTAGAAGGTTTTGCTGATGTTGGGTATCTCTTTGACCCATAAAAAGGTCTTCCCAAACATAGGGCGAGAAGGGTCAATTAACCCTCCTCAATTTAAAAAAAAAATTCTTGATCAATATTTAGGGAAAAGTATCCTTAAACATTTGTAAAGAAATTTTTTTTTTTTTTGAATCAAACTTAGAGCCAGGTGCCAATATATATACATCTAAAGCCAAAATAGGCTGTTACATACCCTTCCGCTGCCATGTACAGACAGACAAGAAGATAGTGGTAGTACGGTAGTACCCACAGTGGTACATAGAAATAGACTCACTCATTCGACATGTCATGTACGTAGACATAACGGAGATCCTCCTTTAGTACTACTCCAGAGGCGCTAGAAATACATAGAGTGCATATAACGTGCATTAGCTTCCAAAAAGGAAATTATTGTACAGACTACACTAAACATAATTAAATGGATCGACTAGGGCAAAAACCCTAGCCCAAAATTAGAAGCCCAAAAGGGCAGCCACCACAGAAAGCCATGCAAGGCCCATCAAGCTGGTTTGGGCTAGTCCACCATCTTCATTGCCATCACCCTTCGTACGTACCATTCCGGCGAAGCTCCGTCAAACCCATAGCGCCGCACCCCCGTCGCCACAATCCATACCACAGTCTCTCACCGTCCGCGACCCAAATCGCCATGAGCAACGCTGCCACACCAAAGCCTCGATGAAAAAATCAATCCCAATCCAAATCCTCGTAACCCACACCACCATCGATCTAGACCTATGGCGCCGTCAGCCAAGAACCTTCCTCAGGGATCGATCGTCGGTCTAGTACAGCACATCCACCGTCCTGCACTAGCCCAACCGGAAACGAACTAATACAGCCCCGTGAAAACCTCCTTTGACGGAGCCCCATGGGCAATAGGCATCGATTTACCATCCGGCAGTAGACCTATGACGGCGGCGAGGCCAGAGACTATCCCTGACGTCCGGGCGCCGCCAGACGAGAACAATTTCGCAAACGGAAGCGCCGCTCTACTCAAACTCAATCTTATTGATACTTTTTTACTCTTTTAATACACTCAATCTAATTAATAATACTTTTGGAAGGTTTTCTTACATTATTAATACCTTAATTTCATTATTCTTCATGTGTTAAGTGCAGTTATTCAAATTAATACATATTCTTTTTCAAATCTCAAAAAATTATTGAACACAGTTTCAATTCAAGATATAGTACGCTCGATTTAACATAATTTTAATGGTCCCTCGATTTGCATATTAGTAAAGGAAATACAACAATAATTATTGCTAATGGAAAACTCTGAAGAAAATAAGTCTAATATTGACACTCCTAGATGAGATTTCTTGCTATGCCACTAATTTGTAAGTGTGGCCATAGGTCACTTTTCTAGCCTTATAAGCACAAAAGCTTATGACTACAAAGATGAAGTCTTACATCTTCTATTACCTCTAACACTGCTCTTAAGACAAGTCCCTCAACAAATGTCTTCTTGTATTTCCTTCCCGCATGCCGACTCCTTAATAAAAGGGTTGTTGTAAAAGGGCTCGTCCACTGTTAATAAATCCACTGGTCGAAGTTGCTTGTGTTTCACTGATTGAATGACACCCAAATCCCAGGGCCCTTCATCTTTCTCTTTTAGGTTCTTAGGGCTTGACGGAGTAGCGTTCCTCTCAGCTATATAAAGGATGGCATTCTTAGGAAGATGATAGTCGACCATCAGGTGTCCATCCTTCAGTTCTCGATTCTTGTAAACAAGGGCTTCTTGGGGCTGAAGGTGTCTACCATTTGGATATTCCTTCCTAAGTTTTTCTTTGATATCATCCACTGTTTCATCAGCTAAACCTCGTTCCACAGAGTACGAGAACGGCACATCTTTGAATTGAATGAATATAAGTTCCAAATCCCTATCCCAATCCATGGATTTGATGATACAAAAGAAAATCGAACCTTTTTCAGTATTCTACTCCAACTTGGAGGAAATGATTACTAGAGTATATATAGCTTATTTTCACCTCATTCATATAGTTAATTTTGTTCCTATATATATGTGTGTTATTGACTCAGAGATATAGAAGGTAATAAATTCCAACACTATCCAATGAATCCAACCTAATTAATTAGGACATCACCAACCCTAGTTTTCTAGAACATAGGCTATATGTATTTTGACCTCATTCATATAGTTAATTTTGTTCCTATATACGTGTTATTGACTCAGAGAAATAAAAGGTAATAGATCTCAGCACTATCCAACGAATCCAACCTGGTTAATTAGGATATCACCAACCCTAGTAATTTTCTTACCAAACCTTCATTTCACCAATGTTTTAAAAGGCTGAGGTGTTTCCGGGAGAGCCTCAATAAATCGTTTGCCTTGAGGCGTAAGGTGTAAGCGTTATGTATAAACAAGCTATGTTTATGTAATTATTAGTCTAATATATAGAATATGTATTGTAACCAAAAACATCCATATTTTGAACAGAATAAATAGAACAGAAAAACGTCAAATTGAACTGGGATTTGAATGAACAGAACAGAACATAAAAGAACAACATCCATAGTTTGGTCTAACCTTATAGTGATACATATGATAACAATGAAAAGGGGCAGAAAGGATTTCAGAGGAATTTCATTATACGAACCAGGCAAACTGAAAAAAAAAAAAAAAAAAAAAAAAAAAAAAAAAAAAGGAGAGAGAATGCCTCAAAAAAAAAAAAAAAACTGATTTTGCCTAGTGTCCCTTTATCAAAAATTAAATTTCATCTTATGAAACCTTAAGTGAAATCAAGTTGAACTAATTGTATAAGATGAAGTTTAGATTGATTTTGAAAGCTTAAAAGATGACCTTCATTAAACAACCCAGCACATAAACAAATTACAGAGCAAATATTATATGGAATCTAGCAATCAGAAGTTTAGAACCTAGCAATCAGATGCGTCTCAAAACACAGCCCAGCACATAATCATATTACGGAGCAAATATAATATGGAATCTAGCCATTAGAAGTTCAGAACCTAGCAATCAGACGCGTCTCAAAACACCAAAACGATTTGGTGTTATAAAAAATTAAAAAAAAAAAAAAAATCTGGTCGTTCGTTTTTGACGCCTTCAGACGAGCCTTTTGCACCTGGTTGCCTCAACAGCAAAACACACTCACTATAATGAGCACCTCACGCCTTTTGCGCCTCAAGGCTCTCCTCAGGCGCGCCTTCTAAATCATTGGATTTCACGTAGTATAAATCCATCTCACTATATGTAACTGAAATAAAGCAGTCAAGAACAAATACTAGCAACTGCTGAATTAAGGCAAAAATTTTGTTTTCTAACGTGAGAGAAATGTGATAGAAGCATTTTTATGCGACATTTTAATATTTAACTCCCCATATTTTGCTTAGTTATTTCCTTTACTTAATCATTTTTAATTTAGTTTCTATTTTCTAGGTACATCGGAGTAAAGTGGTAAAAAAAGAGCAGAAATGAGCGTAAATGAAGGATAATCATTTTAGAAACTTTCCTCTTTCATTTTTGGAAATATTTCCTATTTTGTTTTAGGGAACTTTCTTCCTTTAAACTTTCCGATTTCTGATTTTCTTGTTTTAAAGAGAGTCCATCCCATTGAGAACTCTTGAGTGATGAAATCAAGGAAACATGAAGGATAAGATGAAGCACATAAATAAGGAGAAAATCAAGGAGTTTTCATTCACATAAATTCTTCTTATTTCGTGGAGATAAAAGGGGAGTGTTCATAGTCAATATTTATTCCTAATTATCTTATTTCTTATTGATTATAGACTCCAATTAATTTCTGATTTTTCTTGATTATAGGAGTTCGTTGTGAGCACAAATCTTGCAAGAAGAAATTAGTGCAATTCAAAGGAGAGGAATAAGGGATATATCTGGTCACTATTCAAGGAATATACCATGAGTCATTAAGGGGAAAAGAAATCAGAAAATTCAAGACTCTATCCTGAGAAAATCAAGGAAATTTAGAGGAGAAATCACCTCTAGATGATTGGCCATGATTGCATCACAAGAGAGGAGAATTCCACTATAAATAGCAGCAATTCTTGAAGCCAAAACCACAACACACCACTTCACACACCTCTCTCCCTCAGAAAATAAACATCAGAGAAATTCTCTCCATTCTCTAGTCTTCAGAAGCTCTGCGTCTCAACCAAGGAGGAGAAGAAGTCACGCAATACATCAAGATACTAGCCGCCATCCACCCTTGTGTCGTCCCTAGAAGATTGCTTGCTTTCAAGGATCTTCAAGTTCTTCGTCTCAAGGCTTTGTCATTCATCTTTCACGGTGTATTTCATACTTTCTTTTGTTTTCCTTTGTTTGATTCGTAGAGTTATGAATTCTAGTTAACATGACGTTAAAGACAAAGTTTAAAGCCCATTTATATGTTTTGAAATAAAGTTGTGATTTCTTTATGTTGATTTCTAAGTTGCTTATGTGAGATTGCTTAATTGATTTTGTTTTACAGAAAACTTTTGCATGTTTATGTTCTTTGGTGGCCAACTTAGGATATATGCATGTAATTGGAGCTAGATTTAGGTAAACAATTCACCTAATAGTTTTGTGAACCTAAATCATAAGTAGTAAAGACTTTGGACAAAAGTCGAAATCAATTAAGGAGGATTGCAAATAGCTAGATGTGCTTTCTCATACTAGGTTGTGCACTTTGGTTGACATCCTTTCTTTGTTCTTCATGCGTTGAATGTGTTCTTGATTAGTTAGCTTTCTAGACTATGATTGCATGTTCAATAGGTTTAATTTAGGTGCTTTCACTTAGATTAAATATTGAAGGAAAGTAAAATATGGGAAATCGTTTGCTTTCTAACGTTTTACATGGTCAACTTCTTTCTCACGACATAGAAAATCAACTATAGGAATTGTAATTGGATTTCATGCATATGGATGTGGTTTTGATCTTTATTCCTTGCGTTTCACCCTTGTATATTTGTTTTTACATTTTCATTTATATTTATTTTAATTTTCAATTTAATAATCCTAAAACCCCCTTTTTACATTAACTTGTATATATTTCTTTTCTTTGTTTTATTTTTAAATAATATTTTTTACTTTTATTAATTACTTTTATTAATTATTTACTTGTTTTTGCAATTACAAGTGTACCCTCAATCCCCGGCTAGAAGGATCCCTACTTATTCTATACTGACAACTACATTTTGCAGGGTTAAATTGCGCGCTTGTTTATAGCGTACCAAAATGGAATTGGATTTCAGTTTTGGAGTGGACGCGATGTCAGAGTAGTGACAGAAGGAGTTAGAGGGGAACGGTTGAGAGTCAAGTTCACCGGCTTTGGTCATGAGCACAACAAGGTGTAGGAGGTCAAGGACTTGACGTTTATCGACCACATGGACGGCTTCTGGTCCAGGTACAAATTTGTATTTGTTCAGGTTTAGGACTCGAAGTGCTCCAGTGTGGTGAAGGGTGCACTCCTCTATGCTGCCCTTTCAGTTGCTCACGACGACTGCCACTTCTACTAAGCCGTTGTCAACCAGGTAAGGATTTTTGTTCATAAGTATGTGTATTTCTTATAAACTTTCCTAAATCATGATTTTCCACTGGACAATTCTTATGTTCACCTCTTGGGTGAATGAGAATATTCACCATTTCTTGCGATTAAGGCATAATAACTTTATAATTTTCTAATCCGACCATTCATGTTCTATAACATAATACAAAGATTAGCTTTGTAAAAAAACAATCAAATTGAAGACCTTTTAGTTATTCATTTCTATGAAATACATGGACAGTTCATCATAATAGTAGTAAGTGTTGTTAGAACCATCCATTTGTTTGATTCAATTAGATAATTAAACGATTTCTAATTTGATTCATTTTTTATAGAGATGATCTTTAAAGCCTTATTTATGATATGGACCGTTGGATTATAAATTTATTAAGTAAAAGTATATTAATATATCGACAATGGGGGTGAATATATATGCTCGTTCATTTTATGAGTAAACCTAAGAATTGTTCTTTTCCACTAATTTTGATTGGAAAATTTTTAGGTGATTCGTAAGGAGGGTCAGTTCGCAAAAGGAAAAGAAGAGTGCACGGGCAACCTCATCATCTTTTGGAGACATGGGCCAAAGGGTTGAACACTAGCTACTCAAGCTGTCGGAGATATCTGCAGAGTCTAGCTGCCGACTGAAGAAGTAGATCGATCCACTTCTAGTTTTGTTCTACAAACGGATAAGAGTAAGATAAAAAGAAATGAGTCCAGACTCCTTCTTGCTCTTTCTACTCTTCCTTCTGGTTCCTCAGTTCTTCATAAAGTTGTTGACGACTCAGAATGTTTGTATTTGTTGTACATATTTCCTTAATGCACTCTTAGTTTTTCCCCAAGATAGCATATATTGGTTTCTTAGTACTTTACAATCTTTTGGATGCAGGAATATTAATGGAAATTCCTCCTAAAAGGGATGGACATGACCAAGATATAGTAAGGCTACCATACATGGCAATGGTTGAGAATCTTGAGAAGGGGACCGTTCACAAATATGGAATTCATACAGCAGCACCTTTCCATATCTTGTCAAGCATGTGCTTGGCCGAGCAAGTTGTCGGATCTATACGCACGAGGAATCATTGTGGTCGAGGGCGAAAAGAATCAAAATAAGTTATCCCGGCCATTTCTTTGATGGTCTGGTTCACCTGATATCATTTCCTCAAATGCAAGGTAACTAATGTAATTTAAATTACATTTTTTGAACTTGTATATATCTATCATATATATTGGACATTTTCCTTCGCTTATTGTTTTGTCAAAGAAGTTAAACATTTCTTTTTTAATTCTTTGCAGGTCCTAGGTAATGACTGAAATTAAAGACACAATTGGACAAGACGACACGGGTATCTATTTAAGGTCTCATGTCTCAGGTTTGTTTCCTATATTTTTCTTGTGCTTGTGGCATACCAAATATGATTTCCCATTGAAAGTGCTTGATTTTTTTTTTCTTTACTTTGCAGACAATCCTACAAAGTATAAATGGTGGAAATATCAATAATTGAAGTTTGTAATTAATAAAAGTCGAGAATACAGAAAAGCTAACCGACTGAAGAATTTGTTCAAGCAATGTGAAAAAGATCATGGTGAAGTTGACCAAAAGTTGCTTCTTGAAGAGGAAAAGCTAGCTGTTAAAGATTAGTAGCTAATTTTGTAATCTTGAGAAACAGGCTGAGCTAATTAATTAGAGAAATACAATTGTATTTTTTTTAACTTACTAATTTTGTATTCAATTGAGTTCATTGTACATGTTATACATATTTCGCACTAATTTTATGTCTTTGTACAGAAATATAAATATTTTAAAAATTTTTAAATTAGGATAAATAATAACATGTACATATAAAATTAATAATGTTACAAAGAAACTTACCACGTACAATAGTTGCGCATGGGAAACAATACACTTCATAATAATAATAATAATAATAATAATATATAAAAAAAATTATAAGAAAATAAATATGTTAGTATGTAAGCCTTTCATCAAAATTTACATTTTATTTTTTGAGTAAAAATAGCAATGATTTTATTAAATTATGGGAAATGGTTACAATCAAACTGTAAAGCCTCCAAAATTTGATCCGGTCTATCCATATATACTTGATTGGTCTTGGATTCAAGAGCTAAAGCAGCTAATCTATGTGCAACAATATTAGCTCTTCCAGAGACAAAATCGAATTGTATAGCCGGCAAAGTTTTTCTACTAGTCTGGATGTCTTCAAGTATATTTGCTTCCTCACTATAACTCAAAATCTTTTGAGAGTACTTCTTTAATAGCAACTTGATAATCACTCTCGAGAAGCACATCTGCAACATTAGCTACTGAAGTAGATCAACTTTAGCCCTTATAGCAAGTAGCTCAACCTGTTTTGGTGAAGAGACAAAATTTGCTATGCTAAGCAAAACCAGCAACAAAAGAACCATCTTCCCTTTTTATTACCCCTCCAATACCCGGCCCCCATCAGTCTGTGAAGGTAAGAAAGCTACATTTACTTTTAGTTTGAGCTTATTTAGTGGAGGTGGAGTCCAATGCCCACGAGGTTTAGCTACTGAAGCTTGCACCTTTGCTTTTTGAGCTTGTAAATATTCATCATGTCATGTTAAAGAACCAAACATGATGGCTTGTGTAGATTGAGAAGTTTCTAACCACAATTTACTGTTTCTATTTTTCCATATATAGAGCCCAAATAAGCATTGGCATCTAACTTTTCATTACTCAATTGCAAAGCTTGATCAATCATCCAATTTTTGAAGACAAAAGAGAGAGAAATGCTAACCTGCAAATTGAGAGATGAGGTTGCAAGGGTTTCTTTTGCAACGGAGCATTGACAGAACACATAGTGCAGTTGTTTCAAAAGCTCCAGGACATAATAAAAGTTTGTAGGTCCAGTGTAACACTTTGTTAATAACTATGTACTCTCTAAGTTGCTAAGTTGGCTCTATTTTCTGATGTATCTGCTAGGTGGAGTGGTCTTATTCCTCTAGGCCTAAGTAGCTTCTTATCTGCTCATCGTACGAATTGAATTTTATTCGAATAAAAGCTTGACGTCCTTCTTTCAAAAAAAAAAAAAAAAAAAACTACATACTCTCTTGTAGGTAAGATGTTGTTGATAGCTCTCCTAACACAAATTTGAACTTTACCAGGAACATCAGTTTTCCTAAGTTTTTTCCACAATGTTTGATAAGGGTTGTCAGAAGTTAAGAAGTTTCCCATGACCTGTTCTCTTGCAATCCAGTAAGCACTAATTAAGCAGATCTAATTGAGTAATGCCCTTCTTTCTCGGTTTTCATCTGTACTTATCAACACTTGCATTTCTACTTAGAAAAATCCTAAGTATTTTCTCAGCTACTACAGGCTGAAAAAAAAAAAAAAAAAAAAAAAACCAATGATTAAGTCCTGCTTTTAACTTCCACAACTAGAATTTACATTGGCAAGCAAAATTTTTTATTTTTATGTTACTTTAGAGTTTGGAGGGAGCAAATCTGAAATCTCTCACTTACCTTAATCATATCCTTGTATAGTATGTATGTCATATTCTCTCACCACTTGATAGATTTTTTTGGTTTTTTTTTTCCTTTTAATTCCTTAGAATTTATCAATACGGAATATCTGTTATGGCCTTATGGAATCCGAGTTAGGTTAGGTCTTGGACTTGGTTCAGATTTTGGGATGGATTCTAGTTCACAGTGTTTTCCATTCATTAATCACTTGCTACTAATTTATGTCATTCCCGACATCCAATAGTCTTATTTGGTAGATGGACAATTTCCATTCTAGAACTGTTTGTTCTAATGTTAACCTTTGTTTTAAGATTGTTGGATTGTTAGGTTACATGTGTCACCGATTTATTAAATCGTCCCCTTGGCTCAAAGTTAATATTTATCTAATAAAACTCTGTCATTTGTTTATTATCTTTCTCCCTAAAGTGTTTATGAAACTTTATTGACTAACATAAACACTCAATTATCAAAAAAATAAGCTAAACTATTCGGATTAAAAAAGAAAAGAGGAAAACCACCTGGTGTGATAAAATTGGTCGAGCAACTTATTATGTCTAGCGTTCAAGTTTCAACTCCCACCAGTTTGTGGCCAGCGGGTTTGATGGGTCTTCAGGTTCGTGCGCATGCCACGGGAGATTAGTTTGGCTTGACTAGGGTACCCTATGGACCTCAGTCCTAATACTGACTGGGTGGGTGTGTTCTAACTTGCTATCTTAAATTCTTAATTTAGGTGGCTTGCTACCTTGATCACCACCGATCCAAAAAAAAAAAAAAGTCTAACGGCGTCGTTTGGAAAGGAACATAACCGCCTCGCTGCTCCTATATGCAGCGGAGAAAAGAGACACATATATAAAGCTTCCCGATACACAAGACCCTCTCAATTTCTTCTGTTCAGGCAGCTAGGGATTTCTTCTTCTACTCTAGACAATTCTCCTTGGATTAGCTTCACCGCGACCCAAAAATGGCGACTGCTTCAGGTTCGTTTTCTCTGCCTTCTTCCTTCACACATCTCTCATATCATTACCCTTTAGTTTCAAAAATTTATCAAATCTTCAAGAAAGACCCATCCTTTGTGTGATTTCGTATTTAATTGATTGGTGTGGAAATTTGAATCGTATCAATTACTTGTTTAGATTGGCGATTTGGGCTTTTTATCTGTGTTGGTTGAAATTGGGATTGGTTCAGGATTTTAGGGTTTTCGGGACCTGAATTGATAATTTAGAATTTTTTTTCCCAGAAATTTGAGATTCGATGGGGTCTTACTATTACAATATTCAATTTAGTTGAGAGTTGGTTTTTGAAGTTCAAATCATGAGTCTAATACTCGAGCCGAAATCAAAAGGCTTAAACTGTATGAGTAGAGGAATAAAGGGAATAAAAGTTCATAGTTTTGATGTATTCATTGCTGTTGGTGTTGTAGTGGCATTCAAATCTAGGGAAGATCATCGTAAGCAAATTGAATTGGAAGAAGCCCGTAAGGCTGGGCTCGCACCAGCTGAACTCGATGAGGATGGAAAGGAGATCAATCCTCATATTCCTCAGTATATGTCATCTGCACCTTGGTATCTCAATGCGGAGAGACCTGTAAGTTGTTCATTTTCTTTTGTGCTAACTTGATAGTTATGATAAACAAGCCTTGGTGTGAGGTATGAGTTCTGATACTGATACATGTTGTTTTGTTCTGGCTTTTTGTTTGTGGTTTGATCCAGAGCTTGAAACATCAAAGGAAATGGAAATCAGATCCGAATTACACAAAATCGTGGTACGACAGAGGTGCAAAGATAGGCCAGGCTGATAAATATAGGAAAGGTGCATGTCAGAAGTAAGTCTATTTCTCTCTCTCTCTCTCTCTCTCTATATATATATATATATATATATATATATATATATATATATATATATATATATATATATATATATATATATATACCTATCTATATAGTATAGGTGTATCTGTATGTATCTGTGTCTTTTGGTTCCATCCTGACTCTATTTAGATAATGCATATGTATTTAATGGATGGAACATTTTGGTGACTTTTGTTGTTTTGACCATCCTTGGGAATGCAGATGCATCCCTTATCCATACTAGAGTGAGGTTTTTCTTTCCTCATCATTGTATATCATGAACTGGAGATTAAATTTTGAATGTCTATTTCTGCAGTTGTGGAGCCATGTCACATGATATCAAATCTTGTATGGAAAGACCCAGGAAAGTGGGAGCAATGTATACAAACAAGCACATTGCTCCTGATGAGAAGGTAGAGACTTTTGAGCTCGACTATGATGGAAAAAGGGACCGCTGGAATGGATATGATGCATCATCCTATGCCCTAGTCATCGAGAGATATGAATCAAGAGATGAAGCACGAAGGAAATTCTTAAAAGAACAACAACTAAAAAAATTGGAGGGAAAAAATAATAACCAAAATGGTGAGGATGGGGTTAGTGAAGAGGATGAAGAGGAGGCTGAGGATGAGGATGATCTGCGGGTGGATGAAGCCAAGGTTGATGAGAGCAAACAAATGGACTTTGCAAAGGTTGAGAAGCGTGTTCGTACAACAGGTGGTGGGAGCACAGGAACTGTCAGGTAACAGCTCCGTTTTATGTGATGTTTTATTGTCGTCATGTGTAAAATGGGTGTTATTATGTGAACATGTAACGGCAAATGTTATGTGAGAATGTTTATGTGCTGGTTTCTGTATAGTAATGCTAGAATTGTTCTCTCTTGGGACTTGGTGTCATATGTAAACGTTATTCATATATATTTGTCTACAGGAATTTACGTATTCGTGAGGATACGGCAAAATATCTTTTAAACCTTGACGTCAACTCTGCACATTATGATCCCAAAACCCGATCCATGCGTGAGGATCCTCTTCCAGATGCTGATCCAAATGAGAAATTTTATGCGGTAAGTGGCTCAGACGGTTATCTGCATATGTATGGTTGTTTCTTTAGTACTTTATGTGTTACTGATCTGGATTTTCTGGTTTCTGTATTATAGGGTGATAACAGATATAGAAATAGTGGTCAAGCAATGGAATTCAAGCAGCTGAATATCCATGCTTGGGAAGCATTTGACAAAGGCCAAGACATTCACATGCAAGCAGCCCCGTCCCAGGCTGAGTTACTTTATAAGAACTATAAAGTAATTAAGGAGAATTTGAAGTCGCACACAAAGGACACCATTCTAGAGAAGTATGGCAATGCAGCTAGTGAAGAAGCAATTCCTAGGGAGCTTCTACTGGGACAGAGTGAAAGAGAAGTTGAATATGATCGTGCTGGGAGGATTATCAAAGGACAGGTAAATAATTTGCATAAACTTTTTATTCATGTGGCTTTTTGTTTTGCAACTTAGTTTTTATCTGCCTTGTTTTGGAACTCAAGGAGCACTAATCAAGCTTTCAAAGAGTTGATTATAATAGGTGTCTGATCAATCTGTCTTGACTGATATAGGAAACCACACTTCCCAGAAGCAAGTATGAAGAAGATGTCTATGTCAACAACCACACCTGTGTATGGGGTTCGTGGTGGAAGGATCATCAATGGGGATACAGGTGTTGTCAGCAGTTAACTCGAAACAGCTATTGCACAGGTGCTGCTGGAATAGAAGCTGCTGAGGCTGCATCAGATCTGATGAAGGCCAACATTGCTCGTAAAGAGGCTGCTGGAGAAATGCCTCCTCCTGCGGAGGAGAAAAGACCTGCTACTTGGGGAACTGACATCCCGGAAGATTTGGTTTTAGATGAGAAACTACTTGCTGAAGCTCTTAAAAAAGAGGATGCAAGAAGGAAAGAAGAGAGAGATGAGAGAAAACGCAAATACAATGTCAGATGGAATGATGAGGTTACTGCAGAGGATATGGAGGCTTACAGGATGAAGAAAGTTCACCATGATGATCCAATGAAGGAGTTTCTCAACTGAATTCAGATGTATCATACAAGTGATGTCATCATATAATTGTGGTGAAGTTTAACTCCTACATGAATCAGATCGGGTCATTTTGGTCAGATCATTCTTGGATCAGTTGTGGCAAAGTATACTTAGCAGGAGCCATCTTTGTATGCGACTCTGAATGTGATTTCTTAAGCAAATCTCAGTGTGAGGTCTGATTACCGTTGAGCTAAATGCTGGGGAATTGGCAGTTATGTTGCTGTTAAAGAGTGAATGGTGGTAGGCTGTCATATTCACTCCCTTCAATTGTTGTTTAAATTTTTTTTAGTGGCATGAAACGAGTTGTGTAATATAATTACTTTGAATTTAAGTATTACGTTCCTGTTTCTGGTCCTGCCAAGGACTATGTTTGTTATGAATAAATTGTTGAAAGCAAAAGTGCAAGAGCTTTTTCTTCTGGTGTTAGGTTAATCTAATGTGTCAACATGAAGAGCCCTTTCAAACTGTAAACTGGGCACGTAGTTCCCAACTTAAAAGAGTTTAAGAACCTCATTTTGTACATGAAATCCCATAATCCTACTTTTGGGATTCACACTTCATCTATATATTGCAAGTCGAATTGGCTTTATTTACACCCTGTACAGAATCTACTGTATTTATTCAAGCTGTTCTTCACTACAAACTTTTTACTACAAATGGCGACGGGCCAACGTCTCCTGATCCTTCATTTCTGCCCTGAACCGAGCTATAAACTCCTCGGCTCTTTCATCAATTCCATCCATCTGGGGGGAGCCAAATCCCAGTGACTCCCACATATCATCTGCAGCACTGGTTACTCCTTCAGACTCGCTATTCTCACCAACTGCAGATTGAGATTGCTTGCCTGCTTCTGGTACAGAGCGATCCTCAGTAGTCTTGATCACACACTTTGCTAGTGGAGTTTTCTGCTGTTGACAACGCTCAGCAACTAGCTCGGAGACAGCAGGCTCTTTAAAGAGCCTGTCCACATAAACATGTGCATGCCTGTTTTGAAGCAGGCTACGACAATTCTGGCGAAAGCGCAGCGAATAGCGTGGTTTACGCTGCAAGCGTAGCTGAAGAAACTTGTAGGGTCGAACTCGAATAGAGATTGTAGTGGAGGGCTTGACGCGATTTCTGGATTTGTTGATGGCTTTGCGTTTGTGGAGCTTGCTGTGTAGTTTGGAAGTGAAGCTCTTCCAAGCCTTTCTGGCTGGTGGAAGCCTCAGCCTCAAGCAAGACATGAATGAGATGCGGAGAGGTTGTGTTGGGTGCTCCTTTTAAGTAGAGGGTAAGCTGCTAGATTATGTTCCTTCAGCTTTTGGATTTTGGATTGGTTTTACGCGGATTAGTAGCTTACTTCTTAAGCCACGCGCTTCACTTTGCAGAAAATGAGAGAACAAAAAGCAGCATGATTCTAGAATCTCAGCTTGTACATGTACTTGATTCGATTCTCAAATCCAATATCAACCAACCCCATGGCCACAAATTTCATGAAAAAATACGCATCATCAATCATTTTTTTATTTTATTAAATAAACAATTCATATGCAACAATTAGTCTACTGTCTCCCACTACTTATGCCACTAGACTAAATAGTATTGGGCACATCATCAATCATTTTGCTAAGATATGTGTGTATTTTTCTTTCTATATGGGTAAAGAAAATTGGGAAAAAAAAAAATCCAAGGATAAGATCAGTATAAGACTATAAGAGCATCTCATAAATTAAGTTTCAGAGCGTACCTCAACCAATTACCTGATGATATGATGATAGGAATGGATGCTTTGTACTTTCATATTGTCTATTCACCAAAATTGCTTCAGTGCAGTACACACGGCATCTAATTTTCCTTTCCTGCAACTTGTAAATATTCTTCAGTCGCGTAGTTGGAAAAATGCACGGCAAGAAAATGAGATAGATTGTTCCATTTCTTTCTATCCTAGAAATGAAGGGAAAAAGAAAAAAAAAACCTTCATCTGAGAGAATGAAAGAAAGTGATATATGCACAGTATGCAGTAACAAACGAATTTTGTATTGTTTTATTGTTCAGAATGAAATCTGTCACTCCCAAAAATGAAATGGTGTTTGGTGGTTCGGATTAGTCTAGGATTGGAAATTTAAATCTTGTCAGGGTATGTAGGATATCAACTCCTGTTGGAGAGGTGGGGTATGCACAGCAGTACAGGATCGTTTATAACTAACTTCAAGGATGGATCTTGACCAATTGACCACCATCCTTCTTCAAACAATTAATCATCGTCTGCATCTCCACCGCGAACCCGAAATCGAACATGAAAGCATTATCCTAATCGGGTTGATCGAGAAGTCTGAATCCAATGTAAATTGGGTTCTTGTACTTATCTATTCCAGCTCTAATCCTCTTATACCAAACACATGAAAACATCAATACAAATCCAATCTTATCGTAATCCATTCCTTCGCCAAACGTGGCTAAAGGGGTGAAAAATCTGCAACCAACCAGATATTGATGATCAATGCGACAAAAAGTTAAAAACCCCAGCAAGTGAAAACCTGCACACAACCATTGAAATTAATGGGCCGGGAACCATCTCAAACCAGCAAGAGCTAGATACCTGAATCAAACCAAATCCAAGAAAGAACAACCAAAGCTGCAAATAGAAAAGGACCAAGAAAGCCGAAATCGTGGCCTCTCCTTGCAGCATTTGCACTAGCACTTGGATATGCCAAAGCTTCTTTGTCCCTCAAATTTTCAGTGCTAATTGGGATTGATCCTGTCAAGTGTCAACCAATATTGCACAACTAATCCCCACATCCTCACCTATGTCCCTCGCTCTTTCGACCTCAACATTCCCCCGTAATTGGCAGTTGGCACTGGCCTTGGACCGAACACACCCTCGTAAAGCCCAAGGTTTAGGGCTGTGGGTGTTTTGAGTCTCTGAATATTTACATGCACTACTACTTGAACACCTAAAACCCTCCGCATGGCCACCTCAACCGCCGGCAGATCCATTTTCCGGTCATGCGCCTCAGCTGCACGGTTCGCCACTGAAGCGAAAGCTGCTCGCTCACCGTTTCGCGTCGGAGCCAAGCAACGTACATCATCTCCCGCTCTCAGGCAACCAAGTAGATTAGAGTACATTTTGTATTAGCATTCAAAGGATGTGATTTGTGGTTGCTGCTGTAGGTGTCGTGTTGAGTTGAGCTTCTGTGTGGAGTCGATGCTGCCCTACCACACTGCCACTGCTTCGGCTTTGATGACTTGCATGCTTTCCATCACTCGCCGCAGTTACGGTTGGCTTCCAGAAGGTGATTTCCTTTACTCAATTTTTGTTATGTTTGTTTTGTTCCCTGGCGAATGCTGCATTGTTTGGAGTTCCAATTCTACTGTCAAAGTAGACTTTTTGGTGCAACAGTAAACTAAGCATTCCTTTCTTTTGTTTTATGAGGACAAGGGTTAGGAGTGACAAGTCCTTTCCAATGTGTGGTTTTCTGTATGAAGGCTTGAACCCAATTTCGAAATCCAACAATGTATATAACATAAAATTCCTTCTCTCTGTTTTTTTTAGTGAAAACGTACAAAAGAACCTCTTTTATTGTTGTAGGCTATAGATGAAGATCAAGAAGCAAAGTTGGAGTGACATTGATTTTTTAACTTTCAAGCTTTTACATTTGTACGGGTGCTATCATCCTAACGTGTTTCAGAACAGTTCTGTTCTTTACTAAATCTGTAATTCTTGAAAAAAAAACTCTTTACGTAGTTCATCTGATATATTGAATTCTTTAATAAAACAAGTGGCAATCTTTTTTTGTGGTTGAAGCTTTTAAGGGTTTTATTGGATATGAGTGAATCATGAATTGTTATTACTGTTAAGAGAGACCTGTTGTTTAAAGTTAAGATTATCAAGAATTCTCTTAGTTAATGATGTCTTTCTGTTCCCCTCTTTACTGTTCTTCTGTCACCTCTCTTTTGTTCTATTCGACTTGAAAATGCTTACTCAAGGTTGATCTCGAGATGTTTTCTTATATCACCTGTTTAAATTGAATTTCAAAATGTCATTCCACTCGGATCATAAAGTTAGTGTACTGATCACTTTTATTTAATCAGCTTGCAATGATGATGAATGATGATGGCTGATGAATGTTTCAAGGATTCAAGGAAGTTTTATGTACTTAATCTTCAGTCTAAGGCAGTGACTGGTAATACAGGAGTTTTGACTGAGATGCAGAAGAGACAAGTTGCATGTCCTGAGCTTTTAAACCTAGATCAACTAGTAGACTTTGGTTACTTTTCTCTAGGCATAATATAAACATAATTTCTTCTTGAGTTAATTTCTTCTCATTAATGTTGGTGATCAAGCAGAGGTTAAAGCTTCAAATGTCTTTTATCACAATGTTTTGGCTAAAACCAAGTAATTGCCATGGAAACCTCTTCTTTGTGATGCAAACTAACTTGAACAAAATATAGTTCTCAGTAGCTGCAGATTGAGATTGCTTGCTTGCTTCCGGTACAGAGCGATCAGCAATAGGCTTGATCACAGACTTTGCTAGTGGAGACAACGCTCGGCAACTAGCTCGGAGACAGCGGACTCTTTAAAGAGTTTATCAACATAAATATGTGCATGCCTGTTTTAAAGCAGGCTAAGACAATTCTTGCGAAAATGTGGTTTGTGCTTCAAGCATAGCTGAAGAAACTTGTAGGATCGAACTTGAATAGAGATTGTAGTGAGGGCTTGACTTGATATCTGGATTTGTTTATGGCTTTGCGTTTGTGGAGCTTGCTGTGTAGTTTACAAGTGAAGCTCTTCCAAGCCTTTCTGGCTGGTGGAAGCCTACCTCAACCGAGACATGAATGGGATGCGGGAGAGGTTTTGTTAAGGTGCATCTTTAATAGTAGGGTAAGCTGCTAGATTATATTCCTTCAGCTTTTGGATTTTGGATTCGTTTTACATGAATTAGTAGCCTACTTCTTAAGCCATGCGCTTGACTTTACAGAAAATGAGAGAACAAAAAGCAGCATGATTCTAGAATCTCAGCTTGTACATGTACTTGATTCGATTCTCAAATCCAATATCAACCCCATGGTCTCAAGTTTCATGAAAAAATACACATTATTTCAATCATTTTGCTGAGATATGTGTGTATTTTTTCTATATGGGTGCTAAGCAAAATGTTATAATCCTATAGGAACTAGTTCGATCATTTCTTTCCAAGTCAAAAAAGAAAGAAAATCGAAAAAAAAAAATCCAAGGATAAGTTATTCAGTAGGAGCATTTCCTAAATAATGTTTCAGAACCTCAACCAATTACCTGATGATGGGAATGGATGTTTTCACTTTCTTATTGTCTATTCTCCAAAGTTGTTTTAGTGCAGTACAATTGTACACTGCATCTAATTTTCCTTTCCTGCAACTTGTAAATATTCTTCAGTCGCGTAGTTGGAAAAAAAAACATAGCAAGAAAAGGAGATAGATTGTTCCGTTTCATATAGAAAATATGAAAACCAAGTTTCCATTCTTCCCATCCCACAAAGAAAAGAATAAAAGAGAACAACAAAATCTTTGCCTGCAATGGAACAACAGAATGAAAGAAAGTGATCCACAGTATGCAGTAACAAAGAATTTGTATTGATAATATTTATCTGTTCAGAATGAAATCTGTCACTCCCAAAAATGAAATTTGGAGGAATTTAGATTTGCTTATGCTCTCTGTAAAGAACTACATTGAATTGATCATACTAAAATAATATACTACAAAATTTCCTGGCAGTGAATCACAAAACCCAGAGAAGTTGAGATGGCACAGGAAAATAAAAATGATACAACATCCATCGGTTAAGATCAGCGTTTATGTAAAGAACTAAATGAGGGCTTGAATTCCAAATTGTTGCATCTCTCTCACTCTCCATATGGGAAAAAGAGCACCTTCAGGAAGTTCTTCAGGATCCCAAGGTTGCATGGCCCAGGCGTAGTACACGGTTTGGATCGTATCCTAATGAAGCAATTCAATTTCACAAAACATGGGTAAGTACATATAAATTTTTTAATAAGTAGGATACTGAAGAAAGAGTACATGTTTTTACAGAGAAGAATGGTTCAAAGATGCACCCACGCAGAATCACTTAAGGTCAAACTCACTAACTAAACCCAAACTATATCCTTTAGGACGTTATATAACTTTACTGTTCTCAATAGAGATTGAACCAAGTCGTCAAACGTCTTCACCAACAAAGGGATAGACTGAAGATTCAGATTCATTCTGGGGCTTGCTTTTAGACATTTCACCATTGCTCAAAGTAAGGAAAAATAGCACATTTAGATATATGAATATTGTTTTTTACCTGGCTGCCTTCTGTTATTGCACCATTTTTATCACGTACACAATAGACTTGCTGTGTTTTGAACTGCAACAAGTTTGTGGAAAGAGTCGTCACTATCAGACTATCAGCTTCTGTACAACAGTTGCAATTGAGGAAAAAAAGAGAAAATACCTACCGTTACAATGATTATCGGAGAGTCTCCCAACAGTTTGGTTTCTTTTACATCCACCTCAGATATATGTAGAATCTGCACTCCCAAAAGGCAACCATCTATTAGTAACATGATGATGATATATCCATGCCAAAAACAGCATAACATGATGATGATATATCCATGCCAAAAACAGCATAACATGAAGAGGCTTCCCTCACTCATTTCAACCAAAGAAAAACAGAAGGTAGACAAAATCTGCTCCTTAACCTTAATCAACTAAGTAGAACATGCAAAACTGTTATTTAGTAACCTTAATCAGCTCTCCACATCATGCAAACAGCGTGATATAAAATGATATGGCTACCATATCAAAGTGTGTCAAATTGGAAAGGAGCTTAGTTAAGTCCCCTACCAAATCACACACATTGATTAACTATTATTCATAGTTTAGCTTCAGCAGAGACATAAGGATAACAATATTTCTATTGTAACATGTCGAATATCAACTCCCTAAGTTAATACCTCTAACTCTACTTCTCATTCTTTTATCGAAGGGTAGCCTTCAGACTCAAATATCAATGTTATATGATCAACACTGAGACAAAACGATAAACATGGGTTCTTCTTATAATTTTGTCACTACTGAATGCAACAAAATTTGTCATGGAAATACTAATATCTTCAGGGGAGAAGCAAAATTTCCTACCTTGTTATCAAAAAAGATGCCATGGCTTTGAAAAGCCTGACGCTCGGCTTTACACCGCTCAATCACCTCATTAGCACAGTACTTCTTCAATGTTTCAATATCTCCCTGTTGATACAATGTTTTTGTTATTCCAATGAAGGAGAGAAACTCTATCATTGTGATGAAGATTAAACCATGAGAGAAAAAAAAAAAGTGAAGTGCCACAAATTGACCATTTCTAACCTTCATGTAAGCATTTAACACAGGTTTGACCGCATTCTGAACTTCTACCACAAAATCTGGTAAAGAGAAAGATCTAATCCATCCAAAACATTACAATGGGAAAAGAAATTAATAAAGTAATTTTAGTATAAGATAAATATGACAAGGGAAATGGCACTATGATCATACGGATCTCGGGCATGGATCTCCTTGATTGATGCTGCAGCATTTGTTTCTTGAAAAATAGCTTCATTGATACTGTAAAAGACAGGATGGCTAAATTAAGCACTCAAATATTTTGCAAATACCTCTTTAGGGTGAAACAAATTCATAAGTAATGAGCAGAACAAGTAACAATGGTTTAGAAGCGTACTCCTGAATTTTGTGAACTATTGGGCTATCAGTAGTTTCCCAGCGTTCCTTCATGTCATCAATGATCTGCCAACTCCAACAAGGACAAATGATGCAGTAAACCAAGAGATGTAGTATACACAAAACTATTAGGGACAACTGAAAGCCAAGATCACAACAATCTGAAGCAGTTCTTAACTATTTCTCTCTTACACACAGCATGTAATTATGCCTTCCTACCCGCTTTAATACAAATGATGGCATCCATAACAGCGTCGTATTACGAAAAATAGAAACAGTAAATGAAACAAGATAATTGTCATCTTCTCACCAAAATGAAGTAAAAACTAGAATTTAAAGATGAAAAAGAACATTTGGATTGCAACTATATACCTCTTCACTTTTTATTTTAACAGGTTCACTTATCCCACTGATACGCTTGAATAGAGGATTCCCTTGCATCTATGTAAGAGAGAAATAAAATTATTTCACGTATAAGAAGAGGCAAATAGATAGAACTTCTTCATGATACTTCGTGTATGCATAAAAAATTAAAAACTAACCTTCATTCTGAAAGACTCCCACTTTTTGCTCCAACGAGATTGTTTGGTGGGTACAATAGAAATGGCGCTTGTTGCACTTCTTTCAACTCGTGGGATGGAAGAAGGGTCAAACCCTAGATGCTTTTTCTTACTTGGACTACCATTTAACTCATCCTTTACAATCTCATATCCTTTTTTGGCCATGTCAACAAACTTTGCTTCCTTGAATCTATGAAAGACAGAGGAAACATTTGATGAAGAAACCCTTGACCTAAATTTTCCAAATAATGTTTCTGCAGTATCACTAGACCCTGAGTGCTGGTGTTTATCTTCGGTGGACGAGGCCTTGCTTCCATCTTTTTCATCAGCAACATGATCAGCTGAAGTACCAGAAGGCCCTGAAGCCTGCTCTTTCCCAATTCCAAAAGATCCTTTGACCTAAATTGGACAAACAAAGGTAGACAGAAATGTATCAACCAATCAAAGTATCTAACAGTACATGTAAAAGGTAAAAAGCAGACCTCTTCTGTGGCAGCCGAGATCTTCTCTTTTACATTTGCAGAGACCTGTACACATAATTGTCAAATGAAAACATAATTATCAGAACAGATGCAAGATCTTCTGATAATAAATTATGACCAATTGCCAAAGTGGCAATAACAACTGGTGCATAGCAGAAGAATGCAGCCACACAACTGCACATAAATCTAAATTATAACCGAAAAAAACATGTTTGTCTAGAAAATTGGAGCCATTGCAAGAGTTTTTTTTTTTTATTCTTTAAATATATAAGAAGGGCCTCACAATTGTTACAAACACACACACACACACAGATCCAAGAAAGAGCCTCTAACAAAGTCCTATGGCCACAAACGCACACACACTCAGATTTCTACATATACGCAGCACTGCAGATTTTAGAGTTTTATGAAATGATACCTTCTTTGCTGCTGCTTCAGCCTCTGTCCAAACACCATCCACCTGCTTGTACAGCTGCTCCGTTGTCTGCTTCGTTCTGCATTCGCGATTTCATCATCTCAGAGCCGCCATGGGTAGTGCCCACCAGCCTTGACATACAAGGGTATGTCTCAGCCTATAACTAAAAATTTTAACATTTCTTATGGCATTAAGTCATTATATCGCATAATTACCTAACTTTCAGATCTTCTTTCACCCCCTTGAGCTCTTCCACTTGCTCCTTCAGTTCCTTGACCGTCTTTTTAAATTGTTGATTCCTGCAGCCACAGAAATGATACTGAGTTTAATGTTGTAATCAGTATGCGAACATATCGTGATCACCAAAAGTTATAAACAAACTCATGATCAGAAAAACAATACCGCACAGGTCTGAAGTTCGAGAAACAAACAGGCAAATTCACAAACTTTTACTTCACAATCGACTGGGGACTCTAGCTATTACCAATAACTTGTTCCAACTCGCAAACCAACCCAATCTTAACAAGTAAAACCAATCAAAATATCATATTTTACCCAAAAAAGTTCAAGACTTTAGACTGCCCGGTATATTTTACCAATCCAATTTGCCATAATATACTGTTTAGCTCAGCTAAATACATACACCCAAATGAATATTACAAATGTAGAATAGAGTGAGAGAGAGAATGAGAAGTACTTATTGGTTTCCTCCTTGACCTGCTTCGAAAACTCATTGAAGACACTGAATCGACGATTTCCCCAATACCCATTTGCCGAAAGCAATCGAATTTTCGCGCCTGAAACCTATCTCAGCAAAACCCAACCCACCAAAAACCACATCAAATCAAATTAACTTGATAAAACAGCCGAAAGTTTCAATCTTTGATTGGCAACTTGTTCAGAGGACCATACCTGTTGTTGAGACTGAAGAAGAAGAAGGGGTTGTCTGTGGAGGAACAAATCTCGAACAAGCTTTCTAGCCGCCATGAGTCCAAAAAAAACCCGGTCTTTTTTTCAGAGCAGCCTGCAACTGATTCAGCTTCCGCTTGTGGGTTAGTTTGTGCTAGACGTGTGACTCATTCCTGTGAGATTCCCATGTCTTTCTTGGTCTTGCTTATTCGGATGCGTGTGTCTCCAAATAGAGGCTTACTAAGATCATCATACAGGCTAGGAGGCAATGTTACCGACGCCAATTTCGTAAGGATTTTGTTTGTCCAGGACGGGTCTGGGAATTAATAATATCCAGTTTTCATACTTGGGAAGAAAGAAAAGGAGGACCAAACAAGGGAAACGTGTGCTTCACAGTTTACAAACCCCCGAAAAGCCCTTGACACCAGACTCACTCTAGGGTTTATGGTTTTCGAATCCTAGAGCAGAAACTGGGAGTTAAAAGAGCCCAAAGGGCCTAATGCTAATGTTTTTTTCTGTTAAATGCCCACCATGGATTGGCCTAGGTTGTGGATATAACTGGCATATAATTTGGTGTATTTAACTATTTATTTCACGGTTCTATCTCTCACCTTCTTCAAATTTCACTCGTCGATCGATCGTCACTGGTTTTGGAAGTTTGAATTTATCTGTTATACAAGCTGATTCGTATGAGTTATGACCGATGTTTACTTTCATTCATCCTTTTTTTTTTTTTTTTTTTGGAATCAATTCCAGATTGAGTTTTAACTTTATTCATCATAAGTCAAAATGGTCATTACATGCATTTCCTTTGCGAGCTATAGACAGACAAGAAGAAGTGGTAATACCGACAGTGGTACGTAGGAATAGGACACTCATTTGCCATCTATTGCTTCATGATTACAAATAGCTGAAATCCTCATTTGGTGCTACTCCAAAATATTAGCTAGGAAAGCCTAGATAAGACATTTAGGGTGCATAAAACAAAATGCATTGCCCCCTTGAAAAAAATAGAGAATTATTGAATAGAAAAAACTAACTAAAAAGAAAAAGCCTAAGAGGGTAGCCCAAAAGAGAAGCCACAAACTCAAAGCCCAGTAAACTGGATCTGCCGAAGCCCAAGTCTTCCCCTCCATCACGCAACAGCAGCACGTACAGCCTGCATGATCTGCATCCTCGCCTTTAGGCCGCCACGACCATGACCAGGGCCGGTCCTGAAAATTAAGAGGCCTAGTGCAAAAATTTAAATAATGCCTTATTAATCACGATCTCAATTAGAAGAACTAGGAAAAAATATTTGGTGTAAATAAAAGAAAAAAATGGTGGAGGCCTAAAAACATGCATAAACAAGGAAGGAAAAATAGAAAGAAAGAAAAAAGAAAACATAAGAAAGTCAAGAAACATAACACAAGATCGAAGAAGAAAGTAGAGAGGCCTTAGGAATGAAAAGAACAAAAAAAAAATATTAAAAGAAGATAGAAGATCACAAAAAAGGCAAAGGAAAAATTAAATAGAGCTAAGCACCCATGGGTTTTGAACCCGAGACCAATCAAGCCTGACAATTTACGGTAGAGTTGCGAACTGAACTAAACAACAATTTAGTAAGTTTCAGCATTCTTGACATATATATTTATCTAAAGCCATTATAAAATTGAATTCAAAGGCCTTCGAAAACCGGAGGCCTTGTGCGGCTGCTCCATTTGAACACCCCCAGGGCCGCCCCTGGCCACGACAAGTCCAAGATGCATTCGACCAAGCTCCGCCTCTGTACACCACCACCACCGCGCATCAGAGGCTTCAGACCAGGATCTCGATGCTGCAACCACCCTGCTAGAGCTTCGAGTAGCAACAATTCCCCAGAAACCGCCCGAGCAATAGTATCAAAACACTCTCGTCCGACCGCACTCTCACATGGTGATGAGGCCAGAGGCCTGCCATGGGCGGGAGTCGCTGGACGAGCAAAGAGATGGAAGCCGGAAAGAAAACCTAGTTTTCGCTCAACTTATGGTTTCTCCCAATAAAGAGAGTTTTGTTCTTCCGGATCCTCTTCATTCAGAATGACCACGTTTGCTTGATGATGTAAAATTTGAACTTGACAAAACAAAAGGAGAAAAAAAAAATTCAGTTTAAATTGATTATGAAAATATACCCAATGAAAAAAGAATTCTGATGGTTGCTTATCCAAATATCTTAAATAAGCTTGGACAACTTCATTATCTCAAGCAATAACAATATTTTTGTTGAAGGTGACACTAGGAATAAAAAGAAGATCTTTTTTTTTTTTTTTTTTTTGAGGAGAAAAAAGAAGAAGATCTATTTTACAAATAACAGTACGCAATGAGAAGGGAGTAAGAGTTGATACCATTTTATACGAGAGGTTCAAATTTTGTTGCTACGGTATTGCTAAAAAAAAGTCATAATGTCGAGTCTTCTTTTTGGAACAATAGTCTCACCTTTGTGGTGCTTCAAATGCTTCTCTTTTAGACTAGTTGAAAACTTGAGAATGTGATTGTGATAGGGGTTTCTTTTTGTAGTTCTTTTTTGCTATCTAAGAAAAAACCTTGACTGTGATTTGTGTAAGAACGAGTTTCTCTACACAAAAATCGAGTGAAAATATACCCTAACAAGTGAAATTTGAGCATTTTGTTTTTGTGTAACACTGTTGTCATCTGCTGCTTCTTTTTTTTTTTTTTTTTCACTTCAGCCTAGCAGAAAGATTATCATAATTTTTTTTTGCAACTAGCTAGTTAAAAATCCCATCTTAATCAATAATTAAAAGTTAAGAACAGCTAAGAGCATAAATTGTCGAATACCAGCAGCAAGTGCTATGAACCCATGAGGCTCACCATCAAACTAGAATACAAAGGTCCATTGACCAATTACTAAAATATTGGTTAACAACAAAGAGCATTGTTTGATTCAACGGTTTGAACAAGAACCAATCACACTCATCAAGATCGAACAAACGATCGATCCACACTACCAAAACCCACCAACGCTAAACACGAAATACCCACCACTAAGAACGAAGTATTCTATCAGTATCAGAACCAGCGCCACCCACTACAACCCAGAACAAGTCACAAACCTAGTGCAGATCACAAGCCTCATTGGCCTGAGAGAATAGCTGGGCCTGACGGGATGCCGCCCTCTCGGACACCAAGCCCTGTATGACCCGAGTCTTCACCTCCCACGCCGTGTACGGGAACCCCTTCCTGGAGTACGAGTTGAGCAGCGCCGCGCTCGCCTGCTTCAGCAGCCTAGGGAAGACGTTCTCGTCGTCGCTCCTTGCCGTCGCTTCCAGCAGCGTCAGATCGGATCTGTACCGTTCGTAGGCTCTGGACCCGAACACCTTGGACACCGTCGATGTCTGCGGGACCATCCTCGGCCACGACTCCACCCGGCTGCCCCAGTAGTCCGGTGTGCACCGGCCGGTGGTCCGAGTGAAGAGAAAGCCCGGCCTGGCTGTTGCGGTAGTAGCTAGAAGAAGAAGAAGAACGAGGTGACTCAGTTGAAAAGGACGAGTCATGGCTATGGTTGTTATCTGAAACTAAGATTTGGTAACTGGGACTGTTTGGGATCTGAGAATATTTTCAAACTTTGGTCTTTGGACACTTACTGGACTCACCCACCATGTCTTCTCGCGTGTTCATGCACGTGGGCTCTGGTTCAGTTCTCGATACTAGTCGTTTGGACTAAATTACCCCTTGTGTTTTGCCCGTTTATGCAAAAGTGGAGGGTGATATTGTCTTTCGAGAAAAAGAGGATCCAAAAGAGAGTTGGAAGTTGGAACTGGGAGATGGTGGTTGTTCCATGGAGTCGAAGTTTGGAAGCGAGGAAAAAACACGACATGTGAGGAGGTCTGGAGGAGATTAGGATTTAGGTAGCTTCTCCAAAGGGGCAAAGTCCAATGGACTGTGTTCTATCTTGGGTCTTGGGTAATTTGATTCTTAATTAGATTACTTGTGGTGGTTGTGGCCTTGTGGGTAAATTTTCTTTGTGATCATGTATCATGTATAGGTAAAGATCAAATTTTTAACACTGAGGTAGTGTAATTTTATAGTAGAATTTAAATTGCAACAGAAGAAGAAATTCCATAGTTGATTTTTACTTTTTAGAATGATAAACGGAAAATTAATCTGTTCCTAACGTTCAAAAATCAAAACGGGTGGAGTAATAGTGTTTGTGGCAATCAAGTTGTTTGACTGGGCCCAGGTCACATTTACACTTTCCTATTATTTTAGGGGGGGTGAAATTTGCACCCCTAGAATTACAAACCACACCCCATTTTATTCTTTTAATAATATTTCTTACCACCTCTTTTTGCATTTCCTAAAACACCATTCTTTTTCTTTTTGAGTCTTTTCTTCTCTCTCCCCCCTCTTCCAGACCACCACCAATGTCCTCTCTCTTCTTCCCAATCTTCACCAACTCTCTCTCTCTCTCTCTCTCTCTCTCTCGTCAGAGCCTCCTCCACCACCGTCGTCGCATGCCTCTCGAAGTTCGAGCATTATGATCAGCTCCGGTTACTCTCTCTCTGCTGTCACGCCTTCCATGTATCGTGCATCGACACGTGGCTTCACTCCCAGCAGACCTGCCCGCTCTGCCGGTCGCCGATTTCCACATCTGACTCCGAGCTCATGACTCTCGTCGAAAATGCAGGCTCCTCCGCCCGCGGCGGCGGCGATAACTTCTGACACGAGATTGGCAACGTTAGCTGCCGCCAAACAACTACGACGTCCACCTCCAGCGCGCGCCGCTCCTACTCCATCGGATCGTTCGACTCTCTCTCTGCTTCAGTGGCGGGAACCGATTTGTTCAAATGCGTTGATAAATGGGTATTTGAAGGCGGGAAGAATCGAAGAGGCGGTTAGAGTTTTCGAGGGAATGGCAGTGAGAAATGTGGTTTCTGAGAGTTGTATGGTTGATGGGTATTGCAAACTGGGAAGGATTGGTGATGCTAGAAATTTGTTTGATGTGATGCTGGAGAGGACTGTGGTTACTTGGACGGCAATGATTGATGGGTACATGAAGAAGGGAATGTTCGAAAGGGGTTTTGAATTGTTTTTGGATATGAGAAGGGAGGGTATAGTGGAGGTCAATTCCACTACCATGAGCATAATGTTTGATGCTTGTGGTGGTTTTGGTAGATGTGGAGAAGGGATTCAGATGCACGGGTTAGTTTCCCGAATGGGATTTGATTATGATGTCTTTTTAGGAAATTCTATTATCATTATG
The DNA here is from genome assembly GCF_958449725.1 of Rosa rugosa. Lineage (NCBI taxonomy): Eukaryota > Viridiplantae > Streptophyta > Magnoliopsida > Rosales > Rosaceae > Rosa > Rosa rugosa. The sequence goes on along the minus strand of NC_084822.1, from coordinate 42,253,728 downwards.
TATTGTAGGTTTGGTTTTGTAGATGAAGCTACTAAGATAATACGTATGATGAGCAAGACAAATATAGTTTCCTGGAATTCCTTAATCGCAGGTTATGTTCAATGTGGAATTTCTTCCTGGAATATAGTTTTTCAGGAAGATCAGGAAGATCGGGAAGAAGAAAGAGAGAGAGAGAGAGAGAGAGAGAGAGAGAGGACTGTGGTGGTGGTCTGGAAGAGAGGGGAGAAAAGACCCAAAAAGAAAAAGAAGGGTGTTTTAGGAAGTGCGAAAAGAGCTATAAGAAATATTATTAAAAAATTAAAATGGGGTGTGGTTTGCAATTTTGGGGTGCAAATTTCACCCCCTTATTTTATTAATATAAAAAGCTTTGCACCTCTGATTAGATATATCTATCATGAAGCTTCAAACAAAAAGCGCCTGTAGCTCAGTGGATAGAGCGTCTGTTTCCTAAGCAGAAAGTCGTAGGTTCGACCCCTACCTGGCGCGTTTTTTTTACGCTGAGTTTACTAGAACCATACTGAAACCCTTGAAAATACGCTGAGTTTACTAGAACCATACTGAAACCCTTGAAAATAGCTCAAGTGATAGGAAATCTTCCGGTCCATGAATTACTTACTTAACATTTGTACTATCCTTTATTAATGAAAATAGTCACCCTTTCTTACAAACAAAAGGAGAGAAAAGTAAAATAAGCACTAGCCCTAACTACTATAGGAGGAACTTGATGAGCTCAATACAAGAGTCTCCTGCCTCTTGTACTTCAGCACCCTGGCCTCTTCTTGAGAAATTTGGTACGCATTTGCAAGCACATTATCCGGCAGTGCCCTCAAGACCGAGGTCCGGCCAGCCATAGTGTTGATGACCGCATTGTCCTGCGTCTTGAATGCAATGTATTCGAATCCCTGATTGTCAACAGCCTTCTGCAAGACTGCGTGGTTATGCGGGACTATAAACAACTGACCCTTGCGGACCTCATCGTCCAATATGGCCTCGCCATTGTCATTTACCACCTGTACTCTAGCACTTCCTCTGATCACGTAGAATATTTCATGTGCAAAGAGGTTCCAATGTGGGCTATAGATAGCATTCTGCAACACATATACATCCACATATTATCATCACAATTAAACTACACTAACAGCAAATGAATACATAAACAAAATGTTATGTATGTAGGAACTTGCATTGTACAAGAAACCGGTCTCGGCACTGAGGGACATTTGCTTAAGGATAGGCATATCATTGCTGTTGAGGATATTGATGCGACCAGCTTGTGGCGTGTAAATGTCCGCACGTCTAGGGTCACCAAGGTACTCTTTTAGAGCAATGTTGCACAATGTCTCCCCAAGACCATTGTCATGTCTTCCCTGCTGTCCCTGCTGCTCATCTTGTTGTTCCTGTTGGGTTCGCTGCGCATGTGATGACCTAATTGGTGGGTGGAGGAAACCAAATTTTCCCTCCACTCTCACGATTTGGCTTCGTGTTTGATCATTCTGGCCTTGAACTTTCATGGCAGTTTCGATGTCTACATTGAGAGCGTCTGCAAGGAGGCTAGCGTCAAAGCCTGCGAAGATGTTATTGTTGTTTGATCCCTGACCCGAATGGCGTCTCTGCTGACTTATGCCTTCTCCTTCGTGCTGGTTAAACTCATCTTCTGGGTTACCCGCAAGATAGAACCTCTTTATACATAAAACACGAGAATAAGGCAACAGAAAGCATGCAATATTAACTAATAATATGTATAAACATAATTTAGAGTGCATGTATAGGTGAGAGTTTGAAGAATTATCTTTACAAAATATCAATAATAAAAATCCCTTAGTACATTATATTTCATTATATCATATTAATGAATCCACATTAATTTAGATGACGAAATTTGTTTTTGATTTTGCTCATTATTCTAGCCTAAAGAATGATAGTCCATATATTACATCATTGCACCATATATATGGTGTAAGACATGTTATAAATTTGCGACATTTACTTTAGCTAGCTAGATCCTTTACCCTGGGGTTTCGGTCAAGCTGGTTAAGGTCGTTGCCAGTGTCGAGAAGACTAACGGCAACAAGGGGTGAATTACCATTGTTGTGCACCCAGTGGACAATCCCAGGAGGAATAGCAATGATGTCACCCTCTCCGATGAGCCGAACCTTCTGATGGCGTTCTAAATCGTCGAAGCCATGGCCCTCTTCTTGTCCTTGTTGAGAACCTTGAGACAATTCGAAAGTCTCAGGACAGCCAGGCAATGCAGTCATCATCACACCCCAACCTGGAAATAAATTTTCATATATATCCATGGCCATCATCCCCATCAATTTAGTTACTAAATATTCAATACTTGATTCTTAAATAATTTTCATTTCTAGACCTATATACCTTTGACGATGTACATGAGTTGAGGAGAATGTGTGTAAGAAGGCAAGTGTAGGCCATTGGGTTCAATGGTGACTCGTTGAGCCGCAACGCCGGCGCACTGGAAATCATTCTGGTAGTGATCCCATGACTCAATCCTACCAGCTTCACAGTCGATCTGAATATCAGGTTCGCGGGCTTGGAGCTGATCGATTTGGCACTCATTTTGCTGGTTGGATTCAAATTGCGGGCGAGCTGCTAAGCATTCATGGTGAAAGAGGAAACTAAGTAGTACCAGACAAAGACGGATAGCAAGCTGTAACGGCTTAGCCATAGATATATGCAAGAGCATGCAAGAAGGAGAAGGAAAAGGAAACTTGAGCTTTATGTATAAGCTAGAGAGATTTATAGAGGAGGAAGTGAGGGAGAGACGACACGTTTAAAAGGTTGTACGTGTAAGAAAGCTTTGGCCATTCTTCTCTTTGCATGGGACTTAGTACTTCATGTTGTTACACCTCATTCTGTCTTGTAGAGCGGGTGGCTCTTGGCGTGGCTTCAGAGGGATATACAAATCAACATATATGTATGCAATATATGTTTTGTTTACCTCCATTAATTTCTGACGATTATGAGGGGGTAGCAGCTGAAAATGAATTTTAATGGCTTGAACTTGTTCCACTATGTGTGTGTTTTTTTTTTCCTCAATTGTTTAGCCCACTTCACCCTTATATATACCCGTGAGAATCAAATCCATGATCTTTACAATGCTGGAATTTTAACTTACAAACAAGTCACAGTTCACCAACACCTGTTCCAATGTGTGTATATTGAAAAGAAATAAAAGAAGTGTTCAAATATAAATAGATTAATTAATTCTTAAAAATATCGCGAATCGAGAAAAACAGTATTTTTTCTCTTTAACTTTAAAGAAAATATGGACAGATTTTACCACTTCTATCAACAGATAAATACCATGGATACCAATTTTTCGAAATTTTTTTTCAAGTACCAAAATTAATATTAATTTTCTCCTATTCAGGATAGCATGTTGGAGATTTACCTTTTCTAAATTTCACCAACTTAACCTTGCCATGCGTTCCTTGCCATGGAGATAAATACCATCAGTTCATCCATCTGCGCAGAGTGAAAAGGACTTTCAACGTTAGTGTGCACACGTGGGATGTAGTACTTTTTAGTTTCTTTAATTTGTCCATGAAATCTTTGTTTGGTGTAAATTATCAGCAAAATTTCCTCGTCCCATCACAGTAATCGATCACCTTAGTTATCTACATTTCCGGTCTCGATCATATGACAGAATATTTGGATTAAAAGACAAAGATTGAAAATTTTGTTACGGGTATAATGCATTAATTCTTCTTGGCCGGGGTATATGAATTGTAGTGCATAGTAGGTTTCAACAGTAAAACGATCTGAGTAATTACGTGGTATTAGAAGATACTAAAAATGAACTTACTAATTACATCTCCAAGCTAGGATGGTAGGACCAAAGCTTGCAAGTTGCAACTAATATCCATACCGAGTAGGATTGGCATGGGGAAAAAGAAGGAAAGAACTTCGGTGACCAGCCCTGGTCAGGGTGGGCTGCCCACAGCCAATAAACATTCGACATCTGTCCATTTAAAAAAAAAAAATTGGGTAGTTGAAACCCCAAACGGAGAAGACGGCTCTCTTTTAACGTCTAACTCTCTCTCTCTCTCTTCCAAATTGGGTTTCCTTCTGCCTTCTTTTACTGAATTATAGGGATTGGTAGCGATGGGCGAAGCGATGGGTATTGGAATCAAAGTGATGTACTTGATTTCTTCAGTACCCATAGGCATTCGATGATGGGTACTGGATTTCAATTTCTTTTGTTCGATTCGATGTAAAGTTGTAAACCCCACGAAGATGGAACAAGAAGCAGTGGCTCACTGATTCAGGTGGCACACTCAGGAGGATCGAACCCAAATAGCTCAGACAGGTATTCGAACCCGAATAACCCGAAAACCCAGCTTACTCGGATGTCGTGACCCACGTCAAGAAGCTTCTTTTCGCTAAGGAATTTACCTTCTCTGATTCTGGTGATTAGCTCTTATTGTAGGAATTCCCTTATCGTATCTGTTGCCATGTGGGTTGCTTTATTGAAGAACAAATGAGTCTCTATTATGCGTGTAGAATTCGATGTTTGTTTTGATGGTTCAATTTTGTTTTGCGATTTGTGTATCAATGCTCTCAGATTTATTAGAGATTCACATTTATACTGACATCTTTGCGGTTTTGGTTGTTTAATCTTTGGGTTTTGGTTGTTATCATGTAAGAATGTTGCAGTAATCTGCATAGCCAATTGTATTCATTATTTGCTTCTGCAGCAAAATCACATAGTAGAAGTTCAAAGTGACAGTTTAGTCATTAAAACTTTTGGAAGGTTTTCATCCAAGAGGACTTCTAAGACACTCGGTAATTGTCCCAGAGGGAAGATGCAGGGAAATGAACAAATTATGCTTTGAATTCCGACTAATGAACAAATTATGCTTTGAATTCCGACTATCTTTATTCTGTTTTGCAGGTATTGGTACTGGTCCTAGTCTAAGAAGATACTAGTGTTGATGAAGGTATGGTTTTAACCATTTTTTCAAACATGAAAAAGGAAGTCTGATACATCTCAGAAATTTTGACATCTTCCCATGATACCATGCCAAATACCAGAATAACTTGAAACTGTAAAAATGACCCTTTAGAAAAGGTAACGGTTGCTAGTTCAAAACAATATCAGCTGTGACGACTCAATCTCCTATAGACAGCAAAGAAAGCAACCTCTTTTTCATACTGCTATTTTTCGCTCTATCTTATGACAACTTACACCAACAAGAAATCTGAAACAATGAAACTGAATTAGCGAACAACAATGGGTGGTTGATAAATTTGAGTTTCAACAATTGCCACATCCATTTTCAGCAGTATCCAAAAGCCAAAAAGCTTCAGCAGGGTCGTCATCCAAAATCTCATCCTCTTTACTCAGCATTCACCCTACGTCCGACGTCCCAAGTTCCAATCTCCTTCCTAAACACAGTTTATCAAAGAAACGAATAGTCAACAACAATGTTCTCTCGAGAATTGGCCTAGCATTCCAAGAAAGCATGACAGTAAATATTGCTGGTTTCTCCACAATCAAAAGTATGCTCAGTAATAAACCTAAAGGAAATATTGCTATATATTAATGCACTAAGCCATCCATCATCTTCGACATAGCAGATACATGTACATCACTCATTCTGCAATGAAATTCATTGACACTTAACTTATGCTAGCTAGCAGTTAGCTAGAGAATTTATCAATATAACATATTTTTGTTCTGCAATCTTGACAAAAGAAAAGAATAACAAGGAAGAAGAAACAAGGCTTACAAAATCAATTGTAAAAGCCTACAGAGCATCAGTAGCCATACCCCAAAGTCATAGCAGCATAAAAGAATCATCATAGCAGATCAAATAATTGAGCTAAAACTCCTCAGTCAATGAGAATCATCACACTGTTTTTAGCTTGTAAGTCATCGGAATCACTTATTGGTTGATTGCCCAAACTTGTACAATTTTCACCATCCATTAACTTGCAATAGAGTAACCAATTAGAATCAAGTAACCAACTTTTGTCATCGAAAGAGTTTCAAGAAGCTAAACGAGAACACAATCGAACTCTAATTACCCAGAATTGATGATCGAACTCTTTGGATTAGAACACTAAAACAAAATTTATACCGCCTGATAAAAGATTAAATTAAAATTAGATAAAATCTCAATACTTACCGATTATCGTACTATTCTGAATTCAATCAAATTGAAAGTTGATGGAGAGACTCCACTGCTTCTTGTTCCATCTTCGTGGGGTTTACATTGAATCGAACTGCAAATCGAACAAAAGTAATTGAAATCTAGTACATCATCGAATGCCTTTGGGTACTGAAGAAATCTAGTACATCGCTTCGATTCCAATACCCATCGCTTCCAATCCCTATAATTCAGTAAAAGAATGCAGAAGGAAACCCAATTTGGAAGAGAGAGAGAGAGAGAGAGAGTTAGACGTTAAAAGAGAGCCGTCTTCTCCGTTTGGGGTTTCAACTAGCCAAATTTTTTTTTCTAAAATGGACAGATGTCGAATGTTTATTGGTTGTGGGCAGCCCACCCTGACCAGGGCTGGTCAGCGAAGTTCTTTCCAAGAAAGGGAAAATATGATTATTGGAAAAAAGATTACATCGTTATTACACGTACATAGTTGCAAGGTATTCACTGTAACAACTCAGCCGCAATGCAGAACAGTAAAGGAGATAGAGGGTCCCCTTTCATTGTTCTCATATTATTCGGGAAGGAAATACAGACAGAGGGCCGGACCTGAAATTCTAACGGCCTGAGGCGAAGAATTACAATGTGGCCTCCCATATATATATATAATTTTTTTTCTTTTTCGCGCCAAGTAACAGTACAAAATCATGTATTTTTAATAAAAGTAAAGATGAAATTAATATAAAAAAAGGAAAAGAAAAGTTCATATGGAAAAAGGAAAAGGCCAAAAAAAAAAACAAAGGTGGGCTGGGCCACGGGGTCCGAGAAAAGTTAACATCCCCAAGAAAAATTAACATAAGTAATTGGAAAAAAAAAACAAAAAACTGAAAGGGTGAAGCAAAAAGGCCAAAAAAAAAAAAGGTAGGCTGGGCCACGGGGTCCAAGAAAAAGTTAACATCCCCAAGAAAAATTAACATAAGTAATTGGAAAAAAAAAAAAAAAAACAAAAAATTGAAAAGGTGAAGCTTTTGCCAAAAAAAAAAAAGGTAGGCTGGGCCACGGGGTCCAAGAAAAAGTTAACATCCCCAAGAAAAATTAACATAAATAATTGGAAAAAAACAAAAAACTGAAAGGGTGAAGCAAGTTTCGATCTGGGCCATCTGACAAGTGACTGAAAATATTAAAAAAAGAGAAATAATGGGATTCGAACCATGGTGGGGAGGACGCTAAATGACTTTGTTTCCACTAGAGCAACTCACCGTTTCATATCTATTAAGGCAAACAATATATATATACTATCTATAACCTATACCATACATACAGAAACTCCAGAGGCCCTCAGGAGCAGGTGGCCTGAGGCGGCAGCCCTCAGGGCCGGCCCTGAATACGGTGGCTGATAGAATGGCAAGTATGGCTTACTTTCTCCATCCCCGGTATGGCATGCTTCTCCTCCGCCTAATATATCTCCTCATCTTCGTATGGATGATCTGGGATTCCCTTACCTTCGTCATGTTTAACTCCTTTTCTTGCATGGGTTGGTGTTTTAGCTGCTATTTTTTCTACATTCCTTATAATGCTGACGCTGGTCGCTATTACTTGGACATGATGTTACAGGGGTTATTTGGTTTAATTACGAAGCTGGGTGCTGATGGCTTCTCTTGGCAGATAGGGCAACTTTTGTTTTTTCTTCCATTGTTTTGCTTTGCAAGCTGTTTAATTATCTGGAAGTTGGAAAAATTTGAGGTTCTGCTTCATTTTTTTCACTTCCGTTTGTCTTTCTTTCTAGCTTTTGGGGTAAGGTTTATGTCCACCCCTTCTTTAGGTTGTATTTTCTTTTTATGTTATTAATAAAATAAAAATAGGGAGACGGGCGGTGAGTTCCCAGAGTGTGGCAAACCCCTCTCCTTCGGGATAGAGAGTGAGACTTGTTCCCTACATCGTTTGCCTCCGAGGAGCTAATATCCCCTAATCCCTTATTCAATTAAAAAAAAAAAAAAAAAAAAAAACTCAGCCATACAAGGGGAATTTTATTCTCTGCTGCCAACGTGTAACATTTTACATTTATGCAAGGCTCCTTATAAATGGATGGAGTGACCCAAACCCTTATAAACCCACTAGCAAGGTCCCATTTTTCCCATGTGGGATGTGTATACTCTCAACACATCCCTACACGTGTGGCGAATTTTCAAGCCATACACGTGGATAACTTTGGGTGACGTGGAGCTCGTGTGGCCGCGAGGCATGCACACGTGGGATAACCCGCTCTGATACCATAATAAAGTAATCTGGGGTTTACATCCAAAACCAATTGGCAATGGATGAAGTGGCCCAAACCCTTATAAACTCATAGGCAATGTCTCATTTTTCCCATGTGAGATTTCTACTCTCAAAACGCCCCCGTACGTGTGGCAAATTTTCAAGCCATACACTTAGACAACTTTGGGTGACATGGAGCCCGTGTGGCAATGAGGCATGCACATGTAGGTAACTCGGCTCTGATACCATGATAAAGTAATCTGGATGGCTGTTGACGCGCGAGAGAAGGAGAGAATTTTGTCTTTGGCGTGTAGTGAAGCAAAAACACGCTGCAATGCTTCCTTAATTAAGCCACCATGCTTAATTGTACTGCTACCATGTGTCAACAATGGTTTTAGACCCTTCCAATTAAGCTAACGTGCAACACATGATTGGCCTTAATTAACCATTGGTTAATTAAAACTAATGGTTAATTAAGGTTGTAATTTTCCTTTTCTTCAATTTATTTCTTTTCCCCAATTTTCTTCCGCATTTCTTGACAGTGCCGACTAGTGCTTGACCGTTGCTCTACTATTTTGTCCTTTTGTAGGAAACTCTAATTTGCTCCAATTTTGTCCAATTTTCTATCGGTTTCCGCAACTCTCCACTTATTTCCTACAAGATAAATATAAATAGATTAATTACATAATAATTTATTTGAGGATTAACTTATTTATAATGTTTTAGATACAATTACATGCATAAAAATGCATGTAATCAGTGTACAAATTGTAACAGGTTTGGTCATGTCAAGAAGGATTGCAACTACAAAGGCAATCAACAAGCAAATTGCATTGAAGAACAGTGTGATACCAACATGTTCTCTGTCAGCTATGCTGCAACTACACAAGTGAGTGAGAATGTGTGGCTTGTTGATAGTACTTGCAGTAATCATATGACTGCAAATGCTAATCTTCAGTATGATATTGACTACAACAGCATCACTAAAGTGAATATGGGAAATGAAATGCTAATCTTCGTATTGGGTTATTTATATTCATTTTTATTTTTTTCCAATGTCATGTTTCTGTTTTAAATATCTTTATTTTTCTGAACATTTGTTTTAAATACCTTTAATAACAAAAATAAAAATATGCTTTTTGCAGATGATGGTGAAAAGAAAATAAACATGGATAAAACGTTTCCCTCGCAACTATTGTGGTAATAATTGACACATCTCTCACTAATCTAATTAATTTGGCTTCACAATCAAAATTAACAAGTTAGTAAATATCTGAGCTTCACAAGAATTTATTCTCACCACACTTCCGCATGTGTGGCGAATTTTCAAGTTATACGCATAGACAACTTATATTAGGTGATGTGGAGCCCGTGTGACCGCAAGGCATTCACACGTGAGATAACCAGCTCTAATAGCACAATAAAATAATCTGGACTTTACAACCGAAATCAAGTGACAATGGATGAAGTTGACCCAATTTATAAACTCCTAAACAAGTTCATCCCTATTTTTCAACTTGATTGAAATTCATATTCTCAACATACATTAGTAATTATTGTTTGGACCCAAAATAAGCATTTTGGCCTGACAAGGCGTGTCTTGGAGAAATTGAGCCAATATCAGTGGCTCAAGCTATATATTGTCGACAAGTTCAAAATATATATTTAGAGGCTAAATAAAGCCTACTATGAAAGCATGGAAGCATGGAAACATGAAAAGTCAACTTTAGCACATTTTCCTACTTCGGCTAGGAGAAACCGAGCTAAACAAGGAAGGAGGGGCGGCAGACTGACCAAATGAACTTGAAATGAGCTGAAACTCTGCAGATCCATTCTAGACAGCCCAAGGATCATTTCTTATGAAGAGTGCCAGAGCTTTTTTTGAGTGGAAGGCCTTCAAACAATCAGCCCAATTTTCTACAGAAGCAAAACTGGAAAACTGGACCTGTAAGAGTTCCAGCAGCATTTTCGGCCCAACCACATGGAATAAAAATCTGAAAATTTGTCAGGATGATCTACACTCATAGTGGAAAATTTCATATGAAGAAGTCGAAGGCATATAATGAAGTCTTGTTGGAGAAATAATTGAAGGAATAAAGGGGCAGAAACTGACCTAAAACCAGCTCAATATTCACATGTTCATGTTTCCTACCCACATGAAGAAAGCTAGATGCTTTTCTCTTTTTCCTTGGATATATTTTTCTTCTACAATCTCTTTAATAGATCATCACCACTTCCATGTTGCTGCACCTTCATGCTTTGCTTTCATTTCATCTTTTCTCTATCTTTTCCATATTTTACAAGTGAACTTAGATCTACTTTCATTATTTTTCTTCCACTCATCATTTCACTCTTCTTTTTCTTCCCTATATAAACACCTTCTCCTCTCATTCTAAAAACACTCATTCACATACAACAACAACATCTCTAAGATGATCTAAGTTCTCTCTAGAGCAAACCTCTCTAAGAGCAACTCCTCTCATTCTCTTTCTCTTAGCGGTGATCACACTCCTAGTCCTAGTCTTCTCAGAAGCCGACTTTCAGTGCCACCAAACCCTCTGTCAACGTACTTCGGTCCTAGTCTCCTCGGGAGCCGACGGTAGTGCCGCGACCACAACGGTTACAGAACCAGCCAAGCAAGGGTAACGCCCTAGCAACCCAGCCAAGCTAAAGTCACGCTTTAGCAAGATCTCAATACTTCCCGGTGATGTCGCTCTGCTCGATCTACAATATTGAGTATCGATTGTGTTAACAAGAAGAGACTTCAGCAAAGTCCTCACCACGAGGCAGAAAGAATCCCCATGACGAGGTTGGTGCTCTCCTCGTCTACAATCGCTTGAAAAGAAGTCAGGTCAAGGGACATCCCCGACGACCGCACCCGAACGGTGCTGGCACGCCAGCGCAAAAAAAAGAGACTGTTGACCAGCTGCAGCAAAATTGGAGCCAAACAATTATATAAAAAAAAAAATCTTTTTATATATATTTTTTTTTCCCGCATTTCTTCTCTTTCCTTTCTCCTTTTCTTCTTTACCATTCCTCTGAAAACACCACATCTGTCAAGTGAAATAATCCATTTGGAGGAAAAGGTTATCATGATAACAATGACACAAGTCACACAACCATAGGTTGCGTTAGGAATATTGAACAAATTCTTTGCAAAACTAGCAGTAGCTTGGCTAGTTTATATGTTTGCAGTAATGTTCTCTGGATAGCTGATCGTATGGATTTGATATGATGTGTTAATTGGTCATGTAATTATATCATCAGTACCATGTAAAGAAGAGAGTTTATTAGATAGCAAAAGATTACAAGTGCGTAGTAGCTTGATATTTCCTAATTCGTACAGTAGATTTCTCCTCATTACAACACAGCCATATAAAAGCCATTTTTATTCTTTGTACCCTTAGCTAGCTTGTACCATCCAAAAACAACTACGTGCCGCATTACATTTTATTTACATTTCATTACTCATGCATTCATTTACGCAATAGCCCACCAGCTCCTCTGGGATTGGGAAGACCTTGAAGAGCTCAAAGCAACAGTCTCCTGTCTGTTGTATTTGAGATTCCTTGCCTGTTGTCGGTCAATCTGGTATGCGTTAGCAAGGACGACGTCGGGGAGTGCCCGCAGGACTGAGGTCCGGCCTGCCAGAGTGTTAATCTTGGCATTGTCCTGGGTCTTGAAGGCAACGTACTCGTAGCCGTTGTTGCTAGCCTTTTGTAACACTGCGTGGTTCTGTGGCACAATGAAGAGCTGTCCCTGGCGGACTTCGTTGTCCAAGATGGCCTGGCCGTTGTCGTTCACAACCTGAACCCTAGCGCTACCTCTAATGACGTAGTACACTTCGTGGGCGTTCAAGTTCTAGTGTGGGCTGTAGATAGCATTCTGCATGTAGATGATAATTAATAGACAATTACTTGAGCTCAAACAGTCAATAAGTTACTTGGTATTGACAGAAATGGAGTATACTTACATTGTAGAAGAAGCCTCTCTCAGCGCTGAGGTCAAGGTACCTCAGAATAGGCAACTTAAAGCTGTTGAGGGTGCTGATGCGACCGGCTTGGGGACTGAAGACGTCAGCACGTGAAGGCCTGCCAATATTCTCTCTGATCTTCCAGTTGCAGAGAGTTTCCTCAAGACCATTTTGTCCCTGTTGTCTCTAAATTCCCTGTTCTTGTCTTTCCTCCTGTTGTGACTGTGGCGGCTGGATAAAATCAAGACGTCCTCTAACTCTGACGATTTGGGGTCTGTTGTCGTTTTGTCCCTGAAGCTGCTGCGCAGTCTGTTGGTCAATGTTCAGAGCGTCAGCGAGGAGCTGTGTGTTGAAGCCAGCGAAGATGTTGTTGTTGTTGTTTCCATGCTGTTGTTGCTGGTGCCTGCTCCTTCCTCCTTGCTGTTGCTGTTGCTGGTCCTGGTCCTGGTCCCATTGACTTTGGCCTTGCCCTTGTTGTCCACGTCCTTGCTGGCCCCTTCGACTCTGGCTTTGCCCTTGTTGGTTAAACTCATCTTGTGGGTTACCAGCAAGATAGAATCTCTACATACGTAGCAGATCAGCAATAAAAAGTAACCTACCAGTAAGTATGCTAATATATTTGGGAGTGTGAATGGACAGTGTGCTCATAAGTATATATATTAATTTACCCTAGGGTTACGATCAAGCTGGTTTTGGTTGTTGCTAATGTCAAGAAGACTGACAGCAACAAGAGGTTGGTCACCGTCATTGTAGGACCAGTAGGTGACTCCGGCAGGAATAGCAATAATATCACCTTCTTTTATGCGTCGAACCTTCTGGTGTCTGTCTAGCTGTTCGAAGCTCTCTTGTCCCCGTTGGCCTTGCTGTCCTTGTTGTCTATCATGCTGTCCATGGCCTTGTTGTCCCTGTTGGCGTTGGTGTTGTTGTTGTTCTTCCTCTTCTTGTTCTTGTTGACCCCGTTGTCCACGACCTTGCTGTCCATGGCGCCCCTGCTGCCCTTGCCCTTGTTGTTCTTCATCAGATTGTTCAGATTCTTCGAAAGTCTCAGGACAGCCAGGAAATACAGTAGATAGAAAACCACTTCCTGCAGTAGTTATATGAATATATTAGACATTATACATATCCAACATTTGTAATATTACAAATGGTTCCAGTTACACAATACCTTGGACTATGTAAATGAGTTGTGGAGCGTGGGTGTAAGAAGGCAAGTGAAGGCCATTTCTTTCAATGGTGATTCGTTGAACAGCAACACCAGCGCACTGGAAGTCGTCGCGGTTGTAGTCCCAGGACTCGATCCTACCCGCTTCAGTTTCAATGCGGTTATCAGGTTCGCGAGCTTGGAGCTGATCTAGCTGGCACTCGTTCTGCTGGCTTGACTGAGATTGTTGGCGAGCTGCTAAGCAGCTGTGGAAGAGGACAAGCAAGCAAAGAGAAAAGGCGAGAGCTATAGGCTTAGCCATTGTAATGATCAGAGTGATAGCTAGCTAGTTGTGGTGAAGTGGCGAGTAGAAGGTGTTGGTATTTATAGGATGGAGAAGGTAAAGAGGGAAAGAGATAAGTATAACATGATCTGTGAAGAGTCTGAAGCCATCCTTCTCTTTGCATGGCAATAGCATTTCACAGTGTTACACCTCATTTCTTCCAGGGCAGGTGGCTCATGGCTTCAGAGAAGATACAAAGTGCTTTGACAAAGGTGGCAACCAGGTGGGGTTTGCCATGATTGTCTGCAAGTGAAGCAAAATTCTACTGCCTTGAACCTGGTCCAATATAGGGCAAAATTAATGAGAGGACTAAGATATGTTCTTTCTAATTTTAGTAAATTAATATTACATCAGCACCAACCTGGTGAACATCTTCTATGATCTAGGCAAGGTTCAAAAATGAATGTTCTTATCTTCCTAGTTCCTATAGCCATCATATGAGAGTGAAAATTTAATATTTAGAACTTATGCACATATCCCATCATTAAAACTTTGAAGTTCATAACTCTTGTTGGAATACTTTGACCCATCAAACTAATCACATCACCTATATACTTTTCCTACACACACACCAAAAAAAAAAATCTGATAAAGATTGAAAACTGTATAAATCTTGGGATTACTGTGAACAACAATGTGCAGATTCCAACCTTAGAGATTAGTTCAGTAAAAAGTTCATGAAATAAAACCATACAATATACATAAATAAAATGCTATGCAATCATGCATAAAATATATTCACAATACAAAATACTTTGACAGAAGTTTTACTTCAATTTGAAGCTTCTTGTGATAAAGGATGTAGACTTCAACTGTTCTACACAATCTATAAAATCTAATGCTTCATGGGCTGCTCAAGTCCTGAAGGGATTGTATTATCCTATGCTTAGGAGAGCCTGAGGGCTTCATCTGTATGGATAGCCATATTATTATGTCTTAATCTATTGAAATTTTGACCGTATAATAGGGTTCCTAATTTCCATAAAGGCTATGTTCTGTCTTATCTCCTATGCTCCTTAAAATGATACTGAACCCTCTTTTAATCTAATATGATGCAACTTTCTTTTATGAAAATATCTTGCAACGTTGTTTTATGGCATTTTTTGTGATATTGAGTGGATCAATACAATGCTGACATGGTGTATAACTTAAACAGCCACTCAGAAAGACTCTTAAGGCTTGTATTCTCCTGACATAAGGAAAATAAGGCCTATAAACCAATATTGGTTGAACTAACTAGGGGCAACCATTGCCTCTTGTGAAGTCTCCTCCTGAAAAAAATCTATTGCTCTATTTACCCAAGGTTTGGAATATCTGCCAATTTCCGATACACCAACCTATCTCCTTTTTACCAGCAGTCAACATTTCCTCTCTCCCAACAAATGCTGTTCTTTCTGGAAATATATCCTTACATTTGTGTACCAGTATATGTGTGAGTGTGAGTTGTGACAGCTGATATTTTAAACCTTGTGGTTTAGGCCCCTCCCATTATAAAGCCTCTAATGTTACGGCTTCTGCTAAGGACGCAGCTCTGGCTCCCCAAGCTAATTAATGCTACTTCTAGAATGCAATTGTTTTCCACGCAATGATTAGCCAGAGGAAAACTCAAGGAACTCCCATGACTCTGATAATATTATTGGTCTCAAGTCTCAACCCTCTTCTTTAAAAGTCAGTGAAGAGGTTACTTCCCCTTAAACTGGTGATGATGTTCAACCAATGCTAAGCCAATTGGCGAACATTTTCGCGAAAGTGGTGGGCTCAAATGAAGGTCAATAAGACAAATATCCTTCCAAATAGTCATTCCAAATGACTACTACTAAAAATGTTGATTCCAACAAAATTGGCTTTTAACCTTTTTTGAGACATGAAATTAATTGGCTTTTAATTAACTCATTTTAACTCAATTTCTAACGACTTCCAAATGGTCGTAGTCATAATTTGCATTCAAAAACCTTTTGATAGTTTGGTAGGAGAATTAAATCCATAATTTGCATTGAGTCGTTGTCAAACGACTTCCCAATATCACTTGTTCCAAATTAACTTCTTTACCTCTTTGCCAAATAAATAAATAAATAACTTTCTTTAGCTAAGAATCAATCGTCCTACTATGTACTATTTGTAGAAAAATACGACTTCAAGTTATTTCTTGCTCAAAAAGCAGAGAATTTTCTCTCTCTAGAGACTACCGTCTTCCTCTAACCTAGGGTTTCGTTCCCTTCATCTTAGTCTCGTCCGGCGGCTCCCGCGCCGAGCCAGGCCTTTGGTCTCGTCGGAATGCGGTGAGTGCAGCCGGGCGGGGAGTATTCATTCAACGGAGCTGGGTGACTCTTGCAAGCTTGAGTTTCTCTGGGATCGTCGGGATTGGGGTTTCCGATGGGAGGTCGGTGTCGGATTCTAGATTGCAGCTCTGAGGCTATGGAGGTCGTGGTACAGGTCCCATACAGCGGCGGCGTGAAGGGGGAGATCGACGACTTGGGGTGCTGCGGATCCACATCTGGTGGGATTTGGGTTTGTGTTCGGTACGCCGGGTCTCGTTCGGACTTCTTGGAGCGTCGTCGAGGTGGCAAAACGATGGGGTGTGCTTGGACGGGTGGTGGCGGTTGTGGCAGGGGTGGTGGTCACGTTTGCAGCTGTGCAGCGTCTGCCCTAGCAGATGAGGTGGTGTCTGGGCCTGAGATGGGCTGTTCCTTTTGGACCTTGGGCTGACTTTTCTTTTGGGCTCAACTATTGTTTTATGGTTTATGTTTTTACTTTTCCAATAACTCCCTATTTTTTGGGAAGATAGTGGGCTTCGGCCCAAGAAAGTCTGGCTAGGCTTAGTCAGCATAAGTCTGCACAATTATGGTTTCTTTTTACACCAAGTTAATGAATCTCCTGGAGTACCACAATTGAGTGCATTGACGAAGGGAGATTCAAGATAGTTTTCTTAGTGTAACCTGAGATTTGTAGTTGTGTAGGCTCTTGAATATTTGAGCGACAATGTACTAGTGGATGGTACCCGTATTCCCTTACCTGCTTGACCACTGAGTTAGGGTACAAGCATATGGGGTTTATTTGTCTGTGCCGTTCTGGCTTTGGGATTAAATGAAATCTCTATTACTCTGTCAAAAAAAAAAAATCGTCCTACTATGTTGAACATAGCTAATTGATAAAGTGATAAACCCAATTAAAGGGTACATACAAACAGTTGAAGCCCATAACTAAGTAGACGGTAATGAACAGCAAATAACTAAATTTAATAGCAGACTCACATTTCCAGTTTCAGGTCACTGGTTGCAGGAACAGTGCATTAACGCCCTCGTAGAGCAATCTCGCCTCCGACGCTTCGTTGCCAGTCGGAATATGCAGCCGGATAACTCGATCCGGCCACCCCATCCTCACTGGTTGTCTGGTTCACATTTTGTTGGGTTAAGTCTTTTCTTCCTGTTTCTGGCGGGTCTACCAGTTCAGTTGGTATTGGCCACCACTCTTCCAGCTCTCATCGTTTATTGTTTTACTTTTTATTTTATTTTTAAGTATGTCGTGCATGTTATGATTGGTCCACGTGGAAAACAATTGGCTCGATTCTTTTCTTGTTTCATTAACCGGTGTAAGGTATTTTGAGACTACAAAATAATTACTCAACACCAATAAACTCGTCAAATTGTTTGTAAGTTTTTTTTTTTTTTTGGAAATAGAAGTTGATTTCATTAGATCAACAACCAATATGCTAGAGTCTACCATAACTTACAAAAGTAAAACTTGGCAAAAAAATCCGAACTAAACTATCTAAGCTAGAGCATATTATTATAATCTCTGGGACGCTCGCATTTAAGCAAGCCTATCTAAGAATGCATAAAACTCGCCCTCTACGAAAAGGAAATCATTCAACTAGTCATTTCTTGCCAATCACGCAATTGTGGTACAAGCAAGAAACTAGAAACGTCATAGAAGACTCATAGAGGTCCATTCACTCTCACATAAGCTTTACCCCAAGTAACAGAAACTAAAAAAGAGCCAACTCCTTCCCTTTCGGGTTGGAGTGTTTCCCCACAAACTGCTTCTTCTTTAGAGACTTGTTCTTCTCTTTATCCTCACCATGCTTTGAGATCTTCTACTTGTCCCCAGAAGACGACTTATTCCTACTACCAAAAGGTCATCCTCGCTTCCGCTTCATACTCCCAGAGTGAGTCTCCTCATGTACCGGATCCAGGCTAAGATTTTCAGAATCAAGGATGAGGTTTCTCTTACCCACAGCCAAGCTCAATTTCAGCTTCTTAGGGGAGATAGTCAGGCTGTCTTCTGGCCCTCGACGCTTGCCAGTTATGCACTTTGGAGTTTCTGCTGTCCCCTGAAGTTCACGCACCACAACCTATCACTTTTGCTTCGGAAACAAAGCATTCAAGCATGGCTCCCCACTCGGACCAGGATCTGGAGTCCGAAATACCAAGGGTGGACACAGGGTAGGAACCCTAACTCTCACACCAGTATTGAGCCCACTACTACTAGCATTGCCAGATGCTGACCCTGCCTAAACTCCTTGCGCTGGCGAGCCCCCAGTAGTCGTCTCCGGCACCGTGTTCTGGGACCCCAAAATAGTTCGCTCGGCTTCATCATCATCTTCATCTAGCATCGGCCCTGAGCACGGCAATCCCACATGCTTGACGAGTCCACAAACTGAGCATCTCCCGTAAAGCCTTGTCATATCAGAATTGGCATCAAAAATCGACTTCATCTTCCACCAAGTACCACCGTTTGAAAGGCAATGGTTTGTTTAGCGGGATCTCAACCCTAATCCGGAGTTTCCCAGTCTTCTTAGCATTCTTATCAATTTCTTGGAAATCCCCAACGTATACTGGATCATGGTCATGACACGTTCAGACCGGAATGCTGGTGGTATTCCCTGAAGAGTTATCTAATACGATTCCATGGTTATGGGCACTTTCTCCACCAGCATGATGTCATCATACCATGCTAGAGCCATCGGCGCGTGATTATACCCCCATGAAGCACCACGCCAGATCTGAAATCGATCAGACGGATTCGACAGCGTGAAGAGCACCCTCTTCCCTTCTGTTTCCTCCACCTGAAATGACCCATTAACCCTCCAGGTGTTGCGAAACATCCCCATAAAAACTTGACTTTGAAATCCCGAGCGGTGAGAAGCTTGCCCACCAAGAATAGGTTTGCCTGTCGCAAACCCTTGCCCTGCATTGGGCGCAAATCAATCTGCCTCTTGCCTTTAGTGATAGCAAGAGAGGAGGCTAGTTTAGTAGCCATTGCATCAACAGAAGACATCTTGTTGACAAGAAGAAGCACATAACCGAAACCCTAACCCTACGTTTTAAGAGAGAGAGTTGACGGTTCAAACTAGATTTTTTGTTTGTGATAGGAATTTAACTTTAAGTTTAAAACATGAAACTTTTTATTTTTGTTTAAGAATTTATCTTTTCGAGTACAAATTGATAAACAAAAAACTATTACGGTTTTTGTTGTTTTTACAGTAGACTATTATTCTAAGCTGAGCCAATTGCAAGGTTGAACTCATTCAAGTTGATTTGAGCTCAATTTTGAAAAATAAATTATTGGAGTCGAACTTAGTTTGAGTTGACAAAAATAAGATAATAATTGAAATCATTCAAGCTGGATTTTTTTATCACCTTTTTTTTTTTTTTTTGGAGAAATGTATCATTTCATAAAAGGGGCGAAGCCCATAACAAACAAGGACCAAAGAAAAGACTGTGGCCCAAGTATAAGTACAAACATAAAGTTATACACCCCAGCTAAATTAAACGCGATCTAGCAGATGGAGAGAACAACTAGCAACTGGAAAAAAAAAAAACAGCCGAGAAAAGGAAACTAAACTACAAAAGCCATTCTAGCTTAAGTAACAGCATGTGGAGGGCACGGAAGACCATCATTTCGTAGCACAAGGGACGGGACGGTGGTGGCCTACTGGCCCATCTGTTAAGACCCACCGACCGATATCCAAGCAAGGCTGCCGCATGGGCTGCTTGATTTGCTTCACGGGGAATCCAATCCCAAGAGACATGATCAAAGAACTTGCATCTCCACTTGATTTCTTCGATGATCTGGGTAACTTTCCAATTTTTGCATTTGTGATTAGACTTTAACTCACTGATAATCTCTAGTGAGTTAGATTGAATTTAAATCTTTCTCAGGTTGTGATCGGTGGCTAAATTGATTCCCAGAAGGATTGCATTGGCTTCTGCAGCTTCTACAGTACAATTCTGGGCATATGCAGCCGCTCCCCCAATAACACAACCGCAATGGTCGCGCAATAGAACACCAATCCCACCAGAGATTGGGCTAGCCCACGCTGCATCACAATTGATGGCGATGGTATAAGGAGGAGGGGGGTTCCAGCTGTGTGTGGAATCAATCGACTGGTATGCCAGACTTGGCTCAGCTGCTTTCAGAAACTCAAGAGCCGATTTCATCCCAATCTTTAGAACAAAAGAATGAAAGATCTGGTGTTTATCAATTCTTAGTCCCAAAGGGGAACCAAACCAAACCATTTCAACCCAATGGCACAGAAGAAGAATGTGCTCTATAGATTCATCATAATTGCCACAAATTGGACAAATAGGGGAACCTGCTAGTTTTCACTTGTAGAGAGAGCATCTTTAGCAGACTCTCTATTGTGGCTCCTTAGCTATTTTGGAGAGCATGTTTAGCTTTTCATCTATTTTAGCAGCTGCACCAGACTCCTAAGTGGCTCTCTATTATAACTTTTAGCTATCTCGCTCCTAAATATAGAGAGCGGGATGAGGCTCTCTATAATTTAAAACATTCCTCTTAAGTTATTTTATGTAATTTATAAATACATTTAAACTATTTAATATTCATTTAAAAAATAATATAAATTCAAAACTAGCTAAAATAGAGAGCATTGATGCAGACGTAATTCTAAAGTGGCTAGCTAAAATGACTTTTTAGCAACTTTAGCTAAAATTTGACTCAAAAATGGCTAGCATTGCTAAAGATGCTCTAAGAAAGCAGGGGATAGCTCCATTTAGGACTTTCCATAGAAAGATCTTGATTTTTGGTAGAGAAGTAATGTTCCATAATAATTAACTTCCAGCATCTACTATCCACAGAGTGGGAGGTTCCGCTTTTGTGGGTGATAGGGGAAGTGATCTGCTGGCAATGGATTAAGTGATATCCTGTCTTGACAGTATAATCACCACTCTTGTTCCAAGGCCATATCCACTTGTCAACTCCACCCCCCTGCCAATAGGAACAGACATTATCTTTTCTACCTCAGAGGGTAGTAAGATGTGGAGGATATGGTCGAGAGCCCAAGTTCGAGTGTCTAGATCAATAATTTCAGCAACTCTATTTGGAGCATCACTAGGGATAGTATCAATAGTGTGAACCAGACCAAAATTAGGAGGAATCCAGTAATCAGTCCATATATTAATGGATGAGCCATTGATGACTTGCCAGCAAAAGCCCTTAAGAGCTATATCCCTTGCTTCCAAAAGACTTGACCAACCTCATGAAGCCCGGTATCCTTTTTCAGCCTTGGTGAAGTCACAATTCAGGAAGTATCGGACTTTTGTCACCCGAGCCCATAGGGAATCAGGGTGCTATATAAGACGCCAAGCCTGCTTGGTTAGGAGGGCTAGATTGAAATGGTGGAGGTCCCTGAAACCTAAACCTCCCATGTCCTTAGGCTTGCCCAAGTATTCCCAACTATTCCAGTGGATCTTGTTGCCAATTTCGTTAAAACCCTACCAAAAGTTACCGAGGACAGAGTTAATATCATCGCAGATACCTTTAGGAAATTTGAAGCAAGCCATATGATAAGCGGGGACCGCCATAGCCATAGATTTGATCAAAACTCCTCTACCTGTTTGAGACAAAGTTTGCTGTTTCCAGCCATCAATCTTGTGTCTGCTCTTCTCTTTGATAAAAGAAAGGGCTTCACTTTTAGACCTACCCCATATGGTTGGTAGTCCAAGATAGGAACCGGGGTTGTCCACCACGACAATCTTAAGTAGGGAGCACATGAGGTGCTTCATTTGATCCGGAGTGTTAGGGGAAAAATAAATGCTGGACTTCTCATGATTAATGAGTTGCCCAAATGCAGTACAATACTCCGAGAACACCCTAGTCAACTGTCAACAATTAAGAAGGGTTGCCTTCATGAAAAAGAGGGCATCATCAGCAAAGAAAAAGTGTGAAATAGTCGGGCAAGATCGGGTAAGCTTGACCCCAGTGAGAATATTTTCTTGTATTGCCTTTGTCAATCTCAAAGATAGAAACCTCACTGACAATGAGAAATAAGTAAGGGGAGAGGGGATCGCCTTGCCTAAGGCCCCTGCTTGGAAGGAAAAAACCTGCCCGGATTCCCATTTAGCACTATAGAGAAAGAGACCGTGGTCACACAGACCATGATTAAATTGACCCAACCTCTAGAGAAACCAAATCTGATTAGAGCCGCTTCAAGAAAGTCCCACTCAACTCGGTCATAAGCCTTGTTCATATTGAGTTTCAGCCCAAATTCATGATTATCACCCTCCCTTTTGATCACCTTGGTATTGTCTAAATACAGCTCATTTACGCTCTTCTTATGCTTGAAGCGTGTTCCTCTTTCCTAGGTCATCTGTAAAGGAAAAGAAAGACATTATATGGGAGAAATATGCAACTCAATTTGGAAGAAAGGTAATACGTTGTGACCTCAACGATGTAATGGTATGTTATTCATCTTCAGAAATGGGTAAAGGGCATATAATTGCTCATTCTGGTTATGTCCTGTAGTATCAGTAAATTGGTCACAAGTATTACCTATCGAATGCATATCATGAGTAACTTCCGGCTCACTGTATATGTTAATATACATTCTATCCGCAATCACAGCCAAAGTCAATTACAGTAAGGGGCAAAGATTTGCAATTTAGATCAACTCCAAGTTACTCGAGGCAAAGAGAGAATTCATTAAAGAGAATATGAATACAAGTACGCACGTAGTAGCCATATAAGGCAATTTTTATTCACTCTACCCTTTAGCTAGCTTTTACCATATTCAGTTATTCACCGTCCAAAAAACACTACGTGCCGCATCACATATTTGTATTCATACTTATACAAACATTTCAGCAATATCCCACCAGTTCCTCTGGGATCGAGAAGACCTTGATGAGCTCAAAGCAACAGTCTCCTGCCTGTTGTACTTGAGAGTCCTTGCCTGTTGTCGATCAATCTGGTATGCGTTAGCGAGGACCACGTCGGGGAGTGCCCGCAAGACTGAGGTCCGGCCGGCAAGAGTGTTAATCTTAGCATTATCTTGGGTCTTGAAAGCAATGTACTCGTATCCATTGTTGCTAGCCTTCTGCAACACTGCATGGTTCTGTGGCACTATGAAGAGCTGTCCCTGGCGGACCTCATTGTCCAAGATGGCCTGGCCATTGTCATTCACAACCTGAACCCTAGCACCACCTCTAATGACGTAGTAGACTTCATGGGCGTTCAAGTTCCAGTGAGGACTGTAGATAGCATTCTGCAAGTACCACAAACAAAATTAATAATCATAATGAATCAAACAATTAATTCAAAATGACAAATATGCATGCCTATATTGATTGATTTGAGTATACTTACATTGTAGAAGAAGCCTCTCTCAGCGCTGAGGTCAAGGTACCTGAGAATAGGCAACTTAAAGCTGTTGAGGGTGCTGATGCGACCAGCTTGGCGACTGAAGACGTCGGCGCGTGAAGGCCTGCCAATATTCTCTCTGATCCTGAAGTTACAGAATGTCTCCTCAAAACCATTCTGTCGTTGTTGTCCCTGTTGTCTCTGTATTCCCTGTTGTTGTCTTTCCTCCTGTTGTGATCGTGGTGGTTCGATGAAATCAAGACGTCCTCTAACTCTCACAATTTGGGGTCGGTTGTCGTTTTGTCCCTGAAGCTGCTGGGCAGTCTGTTGGTCGATGTTCAGAGCGTCAGCGAGAAGCTGTGTGTTGAAGCCGGCGAAGATGTTGTTGTTGTTGTTTCCTTGTTGTTGTTGCTGGTGCCTGCTCCTTCCACCATGCTGTCGCTGTTGCTGGTCCTGGTCCCATTGACTTTGGCCTTGCCCTTGTTGTCCACGTCCTTGCTGGCCCCGTCGACTCTGGCTTTGCCCTTGTTGGTTAAACTCATCTTGTGGGTTACCAGCAAGATAGAATCTCTACATACATAACATCATGCATGTGATCAGAAAAAACTAGCAAGCCAACAGTAAGAGTACTAATGTACCTTCACAAAAGAAAATGTATATGTATTATATATGTTAATTAGTTTACCCTGGGGTTACGGTCAAGCTGGTTTTGTTGGTTGCTGATATCAAGAAGATTGACAGCAACAAGAGGTTGGTCACCGTCGTTGTAGGACCAGTAAGTGACTCCAGCAGGAATAGCAATCACATCACCTTCTCTGATGCGTCGAACCTTCTGGTGTCTGTCTAGCTGTTCGAAGCTCTCTTATCCCTGTTGGCCTTGCTGCCCTTGTTGTCTATGACGACCTTGTTGTCCACGGCCTTGTTGTTGTTGTTGCTCATACTCTTCTTGTTCTTGCTGCTCTTGTTGTCCACGACCTTGCTGGCCTTGTTGTTCTTCATCAGATTGCTCAGATTCTTCGAAAGTTTCAGGACAGCCAGGGAAAACAGTTGATAGAAAACCATTGCCTACAGGGTGTAAATGAACAAATTAACCACATATGTACTTACATTCAACAAATTGATACTAAATTTAACAGTTGCATTTGCACAATACCTTGGACGACATAAGTGAGTTGTGGAGCGTGGGTGTAAGAAGGCAAGTGAAGGCCATTTCTTTCAATGGTAATTCGTTGAACGGCAACACCAGCACACTGGAAGTCGTCCTGGTTGTAGTCCCAGGACTCAATCCTACCCGCTTCAGTCTTAATGCGGTTATCAGGTTCGCGGGCTTGGAGCTGATCTAGTTGGCACTCATTCTGCTGGCTCGACTGAGATTGTTGGCGAGCTGCTAAGCAGCTGTGGAAGAGGAAAAGCAAGCAGAGAGAAAAGGTGAGAGCTATAGGCTTAGCCATAGTGAGGATCAGAGAGATAGCTAGCTAGTTGTGGTGAAGCAGCGAGTAGAAGGTATTGGTATTTATAGGAGAGAGGAGGTGATGAGGTTAGATAAGTACAGAATGATGTGTAAGGAACCTCAAGCCATTTTTCTCTATGCATGCTATCAATATTCCACATTCTTACACCTCATTTCTTTCAGGGCAGGTGGCTCATGGCTTCAGAGAAGATACAAAGTGCCTTGAACAAGGTGTCAACCAGGTGGGGATGCCATGATTGTCTGCAAGTGCAGCAAAGTTTTACTGCCCTGAACCTGGTCCAATATAAGGCAAAATTAATGATAGGAATAAGATCTATAGTTGTTCCATGCATAGTATGGTAAAGTAAAATCATACCAACACCAACCTAACCTGATAAACTCATCTATGATCTATGCATGGTGAAAAATGATAACATTCTCATCTTTCCTATAGCAATCATGCATCTTCTATCCTTTTATGAGTCAAAATTCAATATTTCAGATTTATGCAAATAAATTCTTACTAAAAATAGTGCATTACGTCCATCACTATCCTTTCATGAGCGTTTATATAAGTTTCTTTGCAAACAAAATCTGAAGGCCATCACTATTCTTGAAACTACTGTGACCCATCCACGTAATCACCTTAGCTATCTACCTTTCCCATCTGATAAAGATTCAGAATTTGCGCCATTACTCCTACAATTTTCATAATAATCTGCTAATAGGTGAAATCTATTCATCTGTAGAAAGGCTTTTCCTTGACAATCCAACCTTAACACTCTGTTGGGATGGAGTAAATTCAAAACAAGACTTTATTTTTACAACTTTGTTATAGAAGATTATAAGGCATTAATAGACGATATGGTTGAAAGAATTGGATGCAATCCCCTCAACTGCATTTCAAAAAAAACAATATTCAAAGAGTCATTTTGCGTTCTTTTCTTTTCCAACTCAAAAACTTGAACAAACCTTGATTCTGATACTCTAAACACGGAATCTAACCCAGAACCAGTCCAAAGCGCGCGAAAGATGAATACAGAAAAACATAATGCGGTACGTGAACATGTGTTCTCTTTAGCAACATCCTGAAAAAGAAAATACAGTGCAATCATTCACAAAACACATGGCATACAAACCTATTTGCACAAATGGGTTACAAATGTCTAACAAAAGCTTAGACTTTAGATATCAAGAACATTCCAATTTGGCCCTTCTTACCAAAAATTAGACTCGCAAACTCGAATTTCAAGTCGGCTGTTGTTGAATCACGTATTACCTCGTGAAGCGAGTCTCGTAGCTGACGACGTTGCATTGCCTTCTCGTCGGAGTATGAGGCCGTATAAATCGATTCGGCGACCACGTCTTCCATCTTTCCCTTCGTTTCCGATTTCCTGGTTTGCTCTCTGGTTTTCTTTTTCTCAGCTCAGAATACTGTTGTAAGTACAAGATTTTGTACATGTTATTTGTTGGCATTCCCATACAAAGCTAGTGAAGTATATCATGACAATTCATCACTGAAGAAGCTGGAAAAGGGCCTAATACTGGTCTCAAATACGTTACAGGTAAATGCATCTCATGAGTCAGCATATGCATTGGGATTGCAACCTGTGTTGCAATCCTTGAGTCAGTCCTAGGTTTTAGGAAGTTTGTTTTTGGAAAGTATCTTTCTATTCTTAAATTTTATTATGCAAAGATATTTTCCACCAGTTAAAACACATCCCTTTGAAGACCTAATTGATTTAGCTCTGTTTATTTTAATTGGCAATCTTTTGTTAAAAAGATTTTTCCTAATAGGAATCAATTAGGGTTAGGCGCATTGATTGTACACGATTCTTTTTCCTCCATATAATTCTGAAAATATGGTCTAGGTTTAGAGAGCTTTTAATTTGCATATCATATCAATTTGCATGTGATTGATGCATATATTGTGAGACTAAACTAATTGCTATCTTATAATGTTTAAGGAAAGAAGTTCAGGAAATCGTATCTGCATTTAGAATGGTTATGATTGCATATCAGATAACTTTCCTTAGAGATGACAGTTACATGATATCCGTAAGGATTAGTTGAGTCTCAAGATGTGTTTAAAAAACCTTCCAAGCTTATCTCAATTTGTGATTAATGTGATTGGATTGAGGGGGAGTCTTTATCTTCTATAAAAGGTTTTGAAACTGCATTGTGGCAGTTAGAGTTTTTGATTGAGAATTTTAATTGTGCTGCATAGTCTGCACTAACTGTTTTACAAAACTCTCATTGTTTGTTTGATTGATTGATCATACTGCTTGTTCACTGCATTCATCACTTGCATATGTGATTGAGATCAGTGAAGCTTCAAGGCAAGATTGAATCTGAAGGCGTGTCCAGATTTCTTCATCTATACAGATTGCTTCATAGTTGTTTAGAATAGGTCTTTTACAGTTGTGAGCAAGTTAGCATTGTTGCTAGTCAATGTGGTTGTGTTGAATACCACTACTTGTGATCTGTAACGATTTGATTCATATTGGATTTGATTCTCGTGTTGGCTACGTTAAAAGCCACGCAGTGAAGTTTCCTCAGTGGAGAGGTTTACACTGCGTCAGCAATTCTTGTGTTCTTTTATTTGTGTTGTTGCTTGTTTGAATAACTGTCATTACTCAAACTCTATCAATTTTGTTCCATCCGGTAATTACAACTGTGTTCTTGGTTTGGGCCTTATTATAGTTTTTGGGTCTTAAAAGAAAATGCAATTTTTTTTCTTTCTTTTTGGAAATAAATACAAAATTCTAAATACATAGCTAGATGTTGATATTAGATATTCGTATTAGCCAACATACCACAACTGAATAAATTACAATAAAATTTTGTGATAACTAATAGCAATAGAGAGTTCATTAGGAGAATGAATTACCAAAATAAGCAAGAGCATCTAAAATGAATTTGCAAATAATTTCTTCAAACGAGCCTACGAAATCAATCATATCTTTGAGGATCATCAAAGGTCACTATGCATTTTTCTTGTTAACCGAGTGCTACGAAATCATACATGTATACATATGTGTACTCATATATTGAAAATTGGAGAGTAGCCAACGCAAAGGAGAAAAAAAAAAAAATTTCATTAGAAAAGAGTAAAAGATTGGTAGCTACTTATTAACTGAGTGCATTAGATCTCTAGTAGTACACGAGAGCCATACATAAACGGCTTACTTTTATTCATTCTCTACCGCTTAGCTAGCAAGTACCACTTTAACACTACATGCCGCAACGCATCTTTTTACATCTCATTTACTCCCACCAGTACCTCTGTGACTGGGAAGACCTTGAGGAGCTCAAGGCAAGGGTCTCCTGCCTGTTGTATTTGAGGTTCCTTGCCTGCTCACGGTCCATCTGATAGGCGTTGGCGAGGACCACGTCGGGGAGTGCCCGCAAGACGGAGGTCCTGCCAGCCAGAGTGTTCATCATGGCATTGTCATCGGTCTTGAAGGCAATGTACTCGTATCCGTTGCTCATGGCCTTTTGCAACACGGCGTGGTTCTGTGGCACGACGAAGAGCTGTCCCTGGCGGACCTGGTCGTCCAAGATGGTCTCGCCGTTGTCATTCACCACCTGAACCCTGGCGCTACCTCTGATGACATAGACTATCTCATGGGCATTCAAGTTCCAGTGTGGGCTGTGGATAGCATTCTGCATGTGCCATACCAGATAAAAATCATGCATGATTAATTAATCAACGGGTAACTATAATTAACTAGCAAAATGCATGCATAGAATACTGACGTTGTACAAGAAGCCTCTCTCAGCACTGAGGCGGAGGTGCCTGAGAATAGGCATGCTAAAGCTGTTGAGGGTGCTGATGCGACCGGCTTGCGGGCTGAAGACGTCAGCCATTGAAGGCTTGCCAATGTTCTGCTTGATCTTCATGTGGCAGAATAGCTCCTCAAGGCCATTCTGTCCCTGTTGTCCTTGTTGTCCTTGCAGTTGTCTTTCCTCCCTCTGTGACCGTGGTGGCTCCACAAAGTCGAGACGTCCCTGAACCCTAACAATCTGTGGCCTGTTGTCGTTCTGTCCCTGGAGCTGCTGGGCAGTCTGTTGGTCGATGTTGAGAGCATCGGCGAGGAGCTCTGTCTCGAAGCCGGCAAAGATGTTGTTGTTGTTAGTTCCCTGCTGTTGCTGTCTGCTCCTTCCTTGTTGTCCTTGTTGTCCCCATTGGCTTTGGCCTTGTTGTCCTTGTCGCCTCCGTTGGCTTTGGCCTTGTTGGTTGAACTCATCTTGTGGGTTACCAGCAAGATAGAATCGCTATAAATTGAGATTAAGCAGCAAACATTGAGTGAGTTAAGCATTTAATTGAAATTGTTAACATTATGTATATAGGTGTTAAAATGTTGGTAAAGAAGTGTACCCTTGGGTTTTGGTCAAGCTGGTTGTGGTTATTGCCGATGTCTAAAAGAGTAACAAAAACAAGAGATCTATCACCGTCGTTGTGAGACCAGGTCGTGACTCCGGCGGGGATTGCGATAACATCACCTTCTTTGACGCGTCGCACCCTCTGGTGTCGGTCTAGCTGTTCAAAGTCTTGTTGTCCTTGTTGGCCTTGCTGTCCGAATTGTCCTTGTCGGCGTCCCTGTTGCTGGCGGCCCCGTTGTTGGCCTTGCCGTTGTTGTTGCTGACCCTGTTGTTCTTCATCAGATTGGTCAGACTCCTCAAATGTCTCAGGACAGCCAGGGAATACCATCCCTAGATGACCCCTACCTACAGTAAAGTATCCAAAAATAGCAAGTTAAACACATATACTTAAACACCACAACGTGCAATTTACTGAATAACAAATAAACAACTGTTTTGCACATTACCTTGTACAACGTACGCAAGCCTTGGAGTGTTAGTGTAAGAAGGCAAGTGAAGGCCATTACGCTCAATGGTGATTCTTTGAACAGCGACACCAGCGCACTGCAAGTCATCCTGGTTGTAGTCCCATGATTCAATCCGACCTGCTTCAGTCTCAATACGGTTGTCAGGCTCGCGGGCTTGGATCTGGTTCAGCTGGCACTCATTTTGCTGGCTGGACTGAGATTGTTGGCGTCTGGCTAAGCAGCCGTGGAAGAGAACAAGCAAGCAAAGAGAAAAGGCGAGAGCTAAATGCTTTGCCATAGTGATGGTCAGTGGTAGATAGCTAGCTTTGGGTTGTGGAGAAGTGGCGAGTAGAGGGCGTTGTATTTATAGGAGAGAGGAGGAGGTGAGGTTAGATAAGTACAGAACGATGTGTAAGGAACCTCAAGCCATTTTTCTCTATGCATGCTATCAATATTCCACATTCTTACACCTCATTTCTCTCAGGGCAGGTGGCTCTTGGCTTCAGAGAAGATACAAAGTGCCGTGAACAAGTTGTCAACCAGGTGTGGATGCCATGATTGTCTGCAAGTGCAGCAAAGTTTTACTGCCCTGAACCTGGTCCAATATAAGGCAAAATTAATGATAGGAATAAGATCTATAGCTGTTCCATGCATAGTATGGTAAAGTAAAATCATACCAACACCAACCTCACCTGATAAACACATTATACTATAATCTAAAGCCGAATGTGCTTGACTGTTCATCCCTGTTCATTCAACTATTCACGAGTGAACAGTGTAAAATGACGACTTTGCCCTCCCTTTTTTTCTTAAGCTACAGCTCTAGATATTTTCTGTCTTCTGTACCACAATCCTGAGAGTTCAAGAACGATCCAGAGAGCCATGAAGAGATAGAGTGAGAGAGAGGTGAAATTCAGGAAAGATAAAGAATTCATCTCATCATCTCAGCACGATGTTAGTTGCTCTTCATCCCGCGACTGATCGGAGAGGCACACAGAGAAAGAAGTGGGAGAGGGATCTGGGTTTTGACTACAGCCCCAAATTTCTAATCGTTAGTTTTTTTTTTCCCTTGATTGTCTTATTCTGATGTGGGATATGTATTGGGTTTGATTTGTGTTTTTGGTTTACAGTTTTGATTGGGGTTTTTGCTGTGGTTGGTTTTGAATTGAATTGGGTTTCGATTTTGTAGGGGTATTGTTCGGTTTTGCTGTGAGGAGGAAGAGGACCTGCGTTTTGGATAACTCTGCGTTTTGAGCCAAGGAAAAGATGATGGATTTGGGTATAGGGTTGTGATCGATACTTAGTTTTTGGGGGTAAGTTCAGGTGATTTCGATTTTGATTGAAATATTGAAATTCTGGTTTTGATTCAGAGTGTATTGATTGCACTTCCTTGAAAAGAAAGGAAAATGGCGTATTTAAGTGTTTAGAGCAGGCGAAACACAACAAAGAATATCAGGAGAGCCATAAGAAAAAGCTTGCTATAACGACTAAATTTATTTTAGTTTCCCACCCAGCTCATGCTTCTTGGTATATCTTAATATATTAAGATTAGTTGCTCTTGATTTCTCATTCTTTCGTTTGATCTTGGACTGCAGCTATGGTTCTTGCATCAGTGAGAACTTGGTGAGCTTTCAGCTAAGTAAGATCAACGTCAATATCATTGTTATCCATCTGTTGCTCATATACCCAAAGGGATTTCGTTTAACTTTAGCTATATTATTATCTTCTTGACAGCGATTGATCCCAAATTCGTTTTCTTCATTTTCCAGGGTTTGTAAAAGTCCAAGCACTAAGATACAGAAGACAACAGGACAAATCAATCTTTGTTTGTTTTGGAAAAGGTAGATATTACGATTTTGATTGATAACATTGATTACAACAAATTGAATGTCTTTGCCTTGATAGAACTTAATTTCTGAGCTTTTACTATGTCTAAAAACAAAAGCTTCTGTTGTCTCTTTCTTTTCTTAATTAAATGTTTAGGGTAAGGACAAAATCGAATCAAATACAGGAGGGGAGTCAATTATCATATTATTCAATCGTTTATATATGAAATTTACTTTGATTTTGTAGCCTTTGGTCTACTTTTTGAATAGTTCGAACAGCCAAACTCTTTTGGTACTCTTGGATACAAAAAGCGAACTAAAGGAAATAAAAAAAAGATCTGGTTTTTAATCTAATTTATGTTTGTTATCATTTAGTAAGGGATGATTTTTTTTCTAATGCAGGATCTGTTCTGTGTCTTGGACTGTTTGGTTTTGGTGAAAGCAGGTTTGGGATAAGCAAATTATAATTTGAAAACAGGTAAGAACATTGCTCAATTTGTGATTTTTCTAGATCAATTCTGGTTTGTAGTTTTCAATTGAATTAATGGTTAACTAATTTTGGATGCGATTTTGATGTTTTTCTATTTTTTTTTTATTTCTTTTGATTGATTGATAGCATTATGTAGGAGCATGATTTGCAAGGTCTTCAAATTCTGTTAGCACAAATTGATATTTAGCTTTCTGTCAGTTTTTCAGTTCAAGTTAGAATTTTTAACTATATGATATAATGCTTTGGGTTTCATAACAAAATTGTTTCAGTTGTCTTTATTGAATTTTTCCCTTTGATAATTCAGATGTTTGAAGCTAGGTTTGAGCCAATTTTTGCTGTTATTGTCTGGTAGAAAGAAGGTGACAAAATCATTTTAGTAAAACCTGTAGTTGGGTATCTAACAAAATTTATCAAAAACTGAGATAATGTTTTAGAGGATTGTTCTGCATATGCTTAATTTGTGTTTTGGCTGCTGTACTTATTTGACTTCTTTGGATACAATTTGTTTTTTGAGTTTAATCTTTTTGTTCATTTTTTTTTTACTTGCTGCATGTATTTGTTTTGTTTTGTTTTCAAATTATCTATAATCTATTTGTGACCTCTAATCTAAAGTTTTATGTCTGCAGTCTTTGATTTGATTCAAAATTTTAAATTTTCATCATAAAGTTCACTAAAATTCAAACCTCATATTGTTTCAGTAAGTTCTTCAGTTTGACAGGTTAACTAATTATATGTAATAATCTATAGCTTCATTAACTAACTATCCTGCTGAATTGAATAGTTTTTGTTGGTTCCTACTAAATACACTATATGCCGTGAATTTAAGTTTTGATGAGTTTAGGAATCACCGGAGCTAGATTCATATATGACTTTGTTGAAATTGTGATACGAGTTTTAAACAAATTTAAAACTTTTGTGTATCTTTTCTTAAAACAAAGCAACTGAAAACCAATGATCAAAAGACTATTACAGAGAAACTAACTTGGTGCAATAACATTCATATTGGGGACAAATTTGGCATCGTAAATCTGAGTCATACAAACTTTTTAGTTTTCATTAGTGAATTGCTAAATTTAAAGGAAATCTAAACTGTAAGTGAATGTGAGACTAGATCAGCAATGAAATTTATGTAATATAATAACTTCTCTCTCTCCTTTTTTTTTTTTGCCTCTTTCTTTTCAGTATTACTGTAACAATTTGATTCAATTGATAATCTGTTTCCACAGTTGGACTTCATCACTTCAGTATAACTAAAATCTCCCCTTCTCACGATAAGTCCCAGTCCTATAATGATTTAAAGGTCTAATGCAAGTTATGAACATCCCTGTTACAATGTTTCTGTAATCAGAGTTT
This sequence comes from Rosa rugosa, assembly GCF_958449725.1. Taxonomy (NCBI): domain Eukaryota; kingdom Viridiplantae; phylum Streptophyta; class Magnoliopsida; order Rosales; family Rosaceae; genus Rosa; species Rosa rugosa. The sequence goes on along the minus strand of NC_084822.1, from coordinate 42,220,336 downwards.
GGTTCTGATTTTATAATGGAACTGTTTAGATTCTGTTTATGGAATTTTGTAGTTTGATAATGGAGTGAGAATGGAGAAAAAATCATATCCGAGGAAGCTTGATGAAATTAGTATTGATCTCTCAAATGCTTTTATTCTTTGTGTGAATAATCGTTTGTTTTTCTTTGTGGAGTTTAAATTCATTAAGTATACCTTCTTTGAAAATGACAAAAGAATCTGCTCAGTAAAATGGTTTTAGGTTCTATGTGTTTGTTTTGTTTAGATGCTATTAGGAACCCTAAAAAATCTGATTTGTTGTTTTTTGTGTAGTTGGGACTTGAAAGTTGCATATATTGAAGAAGTTGGGAAGACCAGGTTTTTGAAACTCCTAGAGGCAGTGGTTTGGGAGTTTAAGGATTTTGCTAACCAACTCCAGCATCTTCTGCAGCTGCAACTGAAACAATCACCTTTTGAACAACCGGAGCACTTACTATTTTGAACAACCTCCAGCAGTAACTTTTGCTAGATTAACTTGTAACCTTTTTGTTGAGCTAGCATTTTTGCACCAGCTCCAGTTGAATGGATTTCAACTAAAAGGTAAAATATGTAAAAACTCTTCACTATTTCAATAATATGTAATAATTTCCCTTTTGTATTTCATTGTTATAATTCATTGATAAAAACATATTCCGCAGCAAAGCGCGGGTAAGTTTTCTAGTTTAGTATATACTAAACGGCCTGCCGGCCTGCACTATTCATTTTACTGTTCATCTTGGGGGTGAGAAATGACGGTTTTGCCCTCTGTTTTCCTTCAACTTACTGCGCTGCCATCCTTGTACGAACTTCTATGGCATCGAGTCCCAGGAGCTGTTTGCTTCTCCTGCCACCGAGTAGTGCTGACGTGGCCGCGCGTCCTTTCCCTGCAGAAATATAGAGACAGAGGAAGACAGCGATGATGGTGAGATCGAGGGTTTGCTCCTTTCCTCCGCACAAAGAGGGAACGAAGGAAATAAGAGGAAGAAGAAGAGATTCAGCAGTAAGCAAGTAAACTATGGAAAGAGGGAAAAACTTCCTGCATTTTGTTCCTATGCAGAATCAAATCCAATTGAAGCAAGGTTCGATTTCGACTTGGAGAATAAGACGATTGCTCATGTATGTTTTTTTTTTTATAATTTTTTTATTTTTTTATTTCTAATTGGGTATTGATTTGGGTCCTCCTCAATTGTTTTGATGCAGATTCTTGCTGGGTTTTCTTATTTGTTCCTATAAATAGAAGCAATTGTTGGAGCAAAATCGATTCTGGGGATGTCATTATTTTCTTAGAGATTCAAGCTATTAAAGCTCCTGAATTTTCAAGGAGGACTTTTGATGGGTATTGATGAATTTCAGATTGTTCTCGGGTATTATTTGCTTCATGGTGTTTGTTTTCAGATGCTCTGTTAGTTTGACAAAGGTGCATGTTAGCTTTTGGTGTTCTATGTTTGAAATTTTGAATTGTTTGAGTTAAACTTAACTTGCCACGCATTTGCAATTGAAGCTTAAATTGGGTGAAATCTATCTCTCCTTTTTTCTTTTTCTTTTTTGTAGTCTGATCATATTGTCAATGAATACATATACTGTCATAAAAAAAAAATTAAAAAAAAAAAATCATACAACTAGCAGTGGTTCAATCATGCATGTACGTTTACATAGATTACTGTAAGATTGTCATGATAGTATCAATTTGCATATTAACATGTAAAATATCCTTTCTTCTTTGAACAAAATCTGATTGATACTAAAGAAAGATTGTCATGATAGTATTTTACAATATCTCCCAACACACGTCCTTCCTTCTTTGAACAAAATCTGATTGATACTAAACCAGATTTATTTATCAGTTTGGACTGCTCATATCATCGTATATATCAGTGGTTTTGGGTTTTAAACAAACCAGAGTTCTCTGTTATGTGCCTCTTTCTGATTTGAAATTTACAATTAGATACTATCTACCTTTTCCGTTTTATATGTAAATTTATCATTATTTTCTTTAGTTCTTTCAGTTCCTATCCCACAAAAATAAAGAATATTTGTTTGACAAAATTTTTAGGCGATTGTGTTTCCAACAGTTTTCCACCTTTATTTAATTTTCATGTTTGCTTAATCTGACTTACAGAGCTCTGATATTTTGTTGCTCTTGGTTTTGCCTGCAGCAACTTTGTCTTCAATTGGATCAATTTACGAGTAGAGTGCCTTCATTGTGGTGTTCAGGTTCCTGGTCAATATAGCTGTGTTGATATCTGCCATTGGGTTTTTGTGGTTTTATTTATAGATACAGCACGTATTCAAAATAAAACTCACTGTTCTCTCTGTTTTGGCTCTTCAGTTTTCTTTTATATGTTTGAAGTTGGCTGCTTTGGGATTGTTAAACTGAGGTTAAGTTTGATTCGGTCTCATTGCTATGAAAAGTATGGATTTCTAAAGAAGGAGGTCACTGCTGTGATATGTATAGTCCAAATGATTGAATTATCTTAATGAATCTGGTATCATTATTTGGTCATCGATATTGGAATTTGTGCTTCTTTGGTAATGCTTGAGGATTGGAGATCAGGGCTCATAGAATCTGTAATTGTTCAGGATGAATGTTGTATTGAGAATTCATTCTAAACATTTGGATTTTTAGTGGGTGGGAATTCAATGCAGGAATTGACTTCTTGGAATTTAAACCCTCAGAGGTTGCAGCAGCAGTGGCCATTTCTGTGGTGGGAGGAATCAAAGCATTAGATCACACTGAGAATGCAGTCTCTATGCTTAGCCAACATGTAGACTTGAAAAAGAAGAAGAAGATGAAATTGAAATCGATGGCTTTTGCTTTTGCATTTGCTCTTATCATTTTGGTGTTGATTACAAATTTACACAATCAAATACAAACATCAAACATGATTACTGCAGACGTTGATTTTGTTTTGGTTTTTACTTTTGTGAGCCAACTCCTTTGTGTTCTGAATTGAGGGAAATTTAAGCTACAATCATCCATTTTTAAGTTTCAAGGCATGCACCGATTGTCCTGACCATTTGCATATATATAAACCTCCATTCAATTTACTAGCAATTTTCTCCCCCGCAGCATCGCGCGGGACGACTTCCTAGTCTATGATCTATGCATGGTGAAAAATGATAACGTTCTCATCTTTCCTATAGCAATCATGCATCTTCTATCCTTTTATGAGTCAAAATTCAATATTTGCATTTCGTCCATCACTATCCTTTCATGAGCGTTTATATAAGTTTCTTTGCAAACAAAATCTGAAGGCCATCACTATTCTTGAAACTACTGTGACCCATCCACGTAATTACCTTAGCTATCTACCTTTTCCATCTCATTGAGAATCAGAACTTGCACCATTACTCCTACAATTTTCGTAATAATCTGCTAATAGGTGAAAACCGTGAAATCTATTTATCTACAGAAAGGCTCTTCCTGAGAATCCAACCTTAACACTCTGTTTGGATGGAGTAAATTCAAAACAAGACTTTATTTTTACAATTTGTTATAGAAGATTATAAGGCATTAATAGACGATATGGTTGAAAGAATTGGATGCCATCCCCTCAACTGCATTTCAAAAAAACTATATTCAAAGAGTCATTTTGCGTTCTTTTCTTTTCCAACTCAAAAACTTGAACAAACCTTGATTCTAATACTCTAAACACGGAATCTAACCCAGAACCAGTCCAAACGGGTCCAAAGCGAAAGATGAATACAGAAAAACATAATGCGGTACATGAACATGTGTTCTCTTTACTTCTTTAGCAACATCCTGAAAAAGAAAATACAGTGCAATCATTCACAAAACACATGGCATCAATCATGGCATACAAACCTATTTGCACAAATGGTTACAAATGTCTAACAAAAGCTTAGACTTTAGATATCAAGAACATTCCAATTTGGCCCTTACCAAAAATTAGACTCGCAAATTCGAATTTCAAGTCGGCTGTTGTTGAATCACGTATTACCTCGTGAAGCGAGTCTCGTAGCTGACGACGTTGCATTGCCTTCTCGTCGGAGTATGAGGCCGGATAAATCGATTCGGCGACCACGTCTTCCATCTTTCCCTTCGTTTCCGATTTCCTGGTTTGCTCTCTGGTTTTCTTTTTCTCAGCTCAGAGTACTGTGTTCTTGGTTTGGGCCTTATTATAGTTTTTGGGTCTTAAAAGAAAATGCGATTTTTTCTTTTTTCTTTTTGGAAATAAATACTAAATATACTTACTTTTAACAACTTCTAGCTACGATATTAGTTATTCGAATTAGCCGATATACTACAACTGACTGAATAAATTACAATAAAATTTTGTGATAACAAATAGCAATAGAGAGTTCATTCTCCTAATTATTAGAGAATGAATAAGCAAGAGCATATGAAATGAGTACGTTTACAAATAATTTCTTCAAACGAGCCTACGAAATCAATCATATCTTTGAGGATCATCAAAGGTCACTATGCATTTTTCTTGTTTTCCGAGTGCTACGAAACCATACATGTATATGTGTACTCATATATTGAAAATTGGAGAGGAACCAACGCAAAGGAGAAAAAGAAAGAAATTTCATTAGAAAAGAGTAAAAGATTACAAGTACGGTAGCTACTTATTAACTGAGTGCATTAGATCTCTAGTAGTACACGAGAGCCATACATAAAAGGCTTACTTTTATTCATTCTCTACCGCTTAGCTAGCAAGTACCACTTTAACACTACATGCCGCAACACATCTTTTTACCTCTCATTTACTCCCACCAGTACCTAGCTCTGTGACTGGGAAGACCTTGAGGAGCTCAAGGCAAGGGTCTCCTGCCTGTTGTATTTGAGGTTCCTTGCCTGCTCACGGTCCATCTGGTAGGCGTTGGCGAGGACCACGTCGGGGAGTGCCCGCAGGACGGAGGTCCTGCCAGCCAGAGTGTTGATCATGGCATTGTCATCGGTCTTGAAGGCAATGTACTCGTATCCGTTGCTCATGGCCTTCTGCAACACGGCGTGGTTCTGTGGTACGACGAAGAGCTGTCCCTGGCGGACCTGGTCGTCCAAGATGGTCTCGCCGTTGTCGTTCACCACCTGAACCCTGGCGCTACCTCTGATGACATAGACTATCTCATGGGCATTCAAGTTCCAGTGTGGGCTGTGGATAGCATTCTGCATGTGCCATACCAGATAAAAATCATGATTAATTAATCAACGGGTAACTATAATTAACTAGCTAAATGCATGCATAGAATACTGACGTTGTACAAGAAGCCTCTCTCAGCACTGAGGCGGAGGTGCCTGAGAATAGGCATGCTAAAGCTGTTGAGGGTGCTGATGCGACCGGCTTGCGGGCTGAAGACGTCAGCCATTGAAGGCTTGCCGATGTTCTGCTTGATCTTCATGTGGCAGAATAGCTCCTCAAGGCCATTCTGTCCTTGTTGTCCTTGCAGTTGTCTTTCCTCCCTCTGTGACCGTGGTGGCTCGACAAAGTCGAGACGTCCCTGAACCCTAACAATCTGTGGCCTGTTGTCGTTCTGTCCCTGGAGCTGCTGGGCAGTCTGTTGGTCGATGTTGAGAGCGTCGGCGAGGAGTTCTGTCTCGAACCCGGCATAGATGTTGTTGTTGTTGTTTCCCTGCCGTTGCTGCCTGCTCCTTCCTTGTTGTCCTTGTTGTCTTTGGCCTTGTTGTCCTTGTCGGCTTTGGCTTTGTTGGTTGAACTCATCTTGTGGGTTACCAGCAAGATAGAATCGCTATAAATTGAGATTAAGAAGCAACCATTGAGTGAGTTAAGCATTTAATTTAAATTGTTAACATGCATTATGTATATGGTGTTAAAATGTTGGTAAAGAAGTGTACCCTTGGGTTTTGGTCAAGCTGGTTGTGGTTATTGCTGATGTCTAAAAGAGTAACAAAAACAAGAGATCTGTCACCGTCGTTGTGAGACCAGGTTGTGACTCCGGCGGGGATTGCGATAACATCACCTTCTTTGACGCGTCGCACCCTCTGGTGTCGGTCTAGCTGTTCAAAGTCTTGTTGTCCTTGTTGGCCTTGCTGTCCGAATTGTCCTTGTCGGCGTCCCTGTTGCTGGCGGCCGCGTTGTTGGCCTTGCTGACCCTGTTGTTGACCCTGTTGTTCTTCATCAGATTGCTCAGACTCCTCAAATGTCTCAGGACAGCCAGGGAATACCATCCCTAGATGACCCCTACCTACAGTAAAGTATCCAAAAATAGCAAGTTAAACACATATACTTAAACACCACAACGTGCAATTTACTGAATAACAAATAAACAACTGTTTTGCACATTACCTTGTACAACGTACACAAGCCTTGGAGTGTTAGTGTAAGAAGGCAAGTGAAGGCCATTACGCTCAATGGTGATTCTTTGAACAGCGACACCAGCGCACTGCAAGTCATCCTGGTTGTAGTCCCATGACTCAATCCGACCTGCTTCAGTCTCAATACGGTTGTCAGGCTCGCGGGCTTGGATCTGGTTCAGCTGGCACTCATTTTGCTGGCTGGACTGAGATTGTTGGCGTCTGGCTAAGCAGCCGTGGAAGAGAACAAGCAAGCAAAGAGAAAAGGCGAGAGCTAAATGCTTTGCCATAGTAATGATCAGTGGTAGATAGCTAGCTAGCTTTGGGTTGTGGTGAAGTGGGGAGTAGAGGGCGTTGGTATTTATAGGAGAGAGAAGGAGGTGAGGAGGAGAAAAGTACAAATGATGTGTAAGGAATCTCATGCCATTCTTCTCTTTGCATGCTATTAGTATTTCAAATACATACACCTCATTTTTATACATGGGCAGGTGGCTATTGGCTTCAGAGGAGATACAAGGTGCAGAGAACAAGGTGGCAACCAGGTGGGAGGTGGCCATGATTGTCTGCAAGTAAAGAAAATTTTACAGCCTTGATCCTGGTGCAGTGCAGGAAAAAGTTAATTCAAGATATCAGCTCGAATCTGTTTCATGTTTGGTAAAGTAAATAGATTAGCAACCTGGACAATATATAATCTACACAGGTGAAATATAGGAACCTTAACATCTAGCAATAGCCAAAATCCATCTTCCATCCCTTTATGATTACTTAAGAGTTGAAGCACATTTACCCTCTTTAAGAATTCACATTCCAGCCCTCTTATAAATTACTTTTGACGAAATTCAAAGTACGTACCTCACTATTCTGGAAGTTAATCACTGTAATCGTCAGGAAATTACCTCAACTATCTACTTGTCCCATCTCATAGAAACTAGTGAAAAGGCCCGCGCGATGCTGCGGGTTTCTTTGCTTCCTGAATTTTATACGTAGTAAATTGATCGAGAAGAAAGACACGGCAGTCTCCGAACAATTTGTGAAGGGTCAAAATTGGTTTTCATTTTGGCACCCTAGATATGCAGGTATGTTGAAGAGAGTAGAGTATGAACTATCAAGAATAATAACAGTAAATAAGGCACTTTTAAAGTTTTAAGCATCTTGATTCTTAAACTTGGAAGGTATCTTGAACTTGGAGTAGGGCTTTATAAAAACATGTCTTTGATTGTGAAGAGCAATCCTTGAGTGGCAAGTCATCCCTCATAGCAAATAAGAATCGAAGCACCTCTTGGTTGTCCACCTGAGTTTCCTAGAAGACATTCAACAGATTCCCGATATAGCTTAATCTCTGCAAGTTTTGTCAAAAGTATCATAGTAAGTGCCAAGTCCATGCCCATAGAATATAAATAAAGTAAGGAATAATGCGCATCATCCTGTAAACATTGACCGGTAATTACCTGTTTGTTGATGGCAGATTTCCACATGCTGCTTGAGGATCTATGTTTTGATTTAGAATATATATATTGTCAATAAAACTCTCACTCTAACAGTAAGAACAACAATTAAATAGACTAATAGAAAGACTAAAAAATACCAGGTAAAATCCAGACTAAGGCACACTTCTGCACTAAAAACACTTTCGCAATCCAGACCAAATCCAACAATTACAACCCTTCACAAAGTATGGTTAGTACTCCTAATTCAATTCCCACCTCCAGCTTTGCCAATCCCTAGAATTAAAGCAGGTGATCAACTGGTTATCGAAGGTAGAGGCTTTGGTGGGTTTATGTATTGCAATTATCAATTACACAATTCAAACCAAAACCAAACAACAAAATGACACAGGCATGAAGTTCATAATTACTAACAGATCTTACATCAACTATGCGGTGCAAAAAGAAGAGAATGCTGGCAGCATTGCTGCCTAGATGCTGCCATCAGGTACACATTATTATTCTGCAGACAGTATAGTAAAGTTGAGTGTTAGGGCCTGATACTGTCATTTATGTGTCTAAGCATTCATCTGTATGTCAGACAGTATAGTAAATTTGAGTGTTTTAAAAAATGCAACTTTGCTTGGACTATAGGGTTAAATGAAGATTTGTAATGCTCTCAGTGTTTTTGGATCAGTGACCAATCTGCTTCGGTCATTACATTTCCACTAAGACAACCAATTCATAAAATAATTGTTAAACCAACAAACCCAGCAACTGTTCAAGATAAAAAAAAGAACAAAGAATGAATTCACAAAACTAAGAATGAAAAAAAAAAAAAAAAATTACATGACAATATCTATTAGTAAAATGGAAAACTTCTTTCAAATCATAACCAAACAAAGAGAAATCCAATCAGTGATTGATCAGAAGCTCAATTATACACACAGACATATATAGAAGAAACACATAAGATAAGGACTTTCCTGAGAGAGACAAAATTCTTGTGCTTGCTGGGATTTTGCAAATGAGTCAATGAGATGCCAAGCCTGAAACCAAGAATTCATCTCCTCAAATAAGATCTAATACGAAGAGCAAAATATATGAATGATGGTGTAACAGATGCAAGGTGAAATGACTGAAGCTGCAGATGCAATACTCAAAATACAAATAAAGTAATGCATGTCAAATAGCAACAATTCACATGTGATTATGAAACCAAACCTGAAATAGTAAGCTTCATTGATAGAGAACACTAATATCACCTCTCCCTTTAATGGATAGTGAGAACAAAGTGAGAGGTGGTGTAGGAAGTTCAGATCAGACAGTGATGCCAAAGCTAAAGCAGCTACAACAAAGTATCTATTTTTATGTTCATAATTTCATAGGATCTTTTAACTCTTTTCAGTAAGCTGATGAGAAAACTAATAAAATTTCCTAATATGGTGTCTCTATCAATCCTTTGCAATAAAGTTTCTGTCCATGAAAAAGGAGTAAACCATATTACAGGAAGCTTAACTGTACTTCCAATGATCCTACGTCCAAAGACAGGCAAGGATTTTGTAAATTGAGGTTGAGAGATAGGAGAGAATACTTTACTCTGTTCTCCACTTCTCCTTAGATTGAGTCACAAAGTTGATACTTCATTATTGACATATATATAGGCATATGAAATGTTTATTCTCTTGATTATCACAACTTAGAACCTTATTGGCTTGCAGAATTGAAATGTAATGCATATGTAAATGGACCCAATCAATTTAGCAATGTGTCTTAGTCTGCAAGATAAGACTTCCAGAGTTTCAACTGCAATATTTTCTACTCTCAGCCCTTTCTTGGTGTTGATGACAGTTATAGATCAGAAAAAAAGTGCTAAATAAATAACAGTACAAAATAAACTAAAATGAAAAGTGACATTTAACTATCATGCAGGTTTAGCAATTTCTCTAGACAGTTGATAAAGAAGGATAAGATTTGTGTAGATGAGTTCTAACTGTGGTATTGGCTTGCATGGAGTGGGGATTGTTGGCTTTTAGCCCTCAAAGTTTGTTGCAGGCAATTGGGTGTATAATTGTTCATCCTTCTCATACTTGCTGATCCATATTAGACAATTCCATATCTTTTGGTTTCATGAACAACTCCATATAAATGTTAGAGTTCATACTACATGAATGTCTTGGCATTTAGATAATCAGTATTAAGTATCAAGTTTCATGTATGAATCCTCAGCGACAGGAAAACTAAATCTGCAGAAGCCCATATCCTTGAAACTAATCTAAATCAGTATGAGCATAAATAAATACTTGTACAGTTGTACCCATGTTCTCAAATAGAAGCTAAAAAAGGTCCTCCTCTTGACATTTCACTTTACCAAAGGATGCATATATTGATGTAAACACATTTATGCAACTTTGCAAGATAAACACATGGGCTAATAATATGTAAACAATCAGTATCATAAGGCATCACTCTAGTAATTAAACGATCATATCATAAGCCATCACTTTAGCAATGAAGTAATAGCTCCGCATACCAAAACACACAAATCTTCACTGTCACTACTGTTATAATCAAACAATCAGTACAATTTATTGACTCAGAAAGTGGAAAAATTAGCATTATAAAGCTATAAAATCGAGCAGGAGAAAAAGAGTTAAAGATATGGCAAATTTTTAAGAAGCTGAAAAATCAATTAAATCCAAATTTAGAGGGAAATCCTTTGAAATAATCTCAAATAGCTGAAGCTATTATGAAATCAAGAAAGCAAAAGTACCAGCTGACCAGAAAACAAGTACAGAGATTAAGGTCTAACCCAAAATTTAACACAACTCAAAACAACAGAAGAAACACCCAGAGAAAGAAAAACAACAATCCGGCTCAACGTACCTCAATGAGTTTGTTTCGATACTTGATCCTCATTGAAAATACAGAAAGTCCAAAATCAATAACAATCTCAGCAACCCCTGCATCACCCAAACCCAGCAAATATCCCTTTAAATCGAAGAAAGGTGCACTGTTTCTCTCCTCGACGAAGCTCAATCACCACATGCAGATACCAATTCTCTGCAACTCATTGACTCATTCAATCATAGATAGAAGAAACCCACACATAACAATTGAAAAGATGGTGCCATCACTCTTCGAATGAATAGTGAATGTGACATGTAAAGTGATTTGTGGCAAATTTCTAATGAAGGCTTAGTACGTATTTATACTACCCTCACTGATTTTGATTTGGCTCTTCTTGCCTGATAAAGGATAGAGACTTGTGCAAAAGGCAATCTTTGAGCCCATGATCATCCTCTACTATTCCTCTCCATCTGGAAATACTGACCCTTGCTATTTGCTAACAGCACTAGTCAATCTATAACCATTGATTCCAATACTCAGCCCTTAGAGGACATGAGGGATTTGTTTCTTTGTGGAAACTAGTTGCTTCTTTAGCTAAGATTAAACTAAGCATTAAGGACCCAATTATAGTGAGCAAAATGAATATTATGATGAAAAATAAACAAGGCCACAGTTTGGAATTCACAATTTCAATTTCAAGCCGGTGGTTGTTGAACCTGTCACTAAGGAACTGCTTCCAAGTGGGCAGCATGAGAGAAACTGAGCTCAGCCGACTGCTTGATCGTCGGAATCGACAGTGGTTCACCTGAGAGTACGTGGCCGGATTACTGAAACCGTCGGTTGACACGTGATCGAAGATGTTTCCAAGAAGAAAGCAAAATCCAATGCTTCACCTTTCGGTCTAGTGTCAGCCCGGGTTCTCCAATCAAAGTCCCTTCTTTGTTGGTGGGAGCTTCATTCTCCTTGTGGTGGTACTGCGCTCTACTCCCGAAACTAGCTAAAGTTATTTAGGTGATGTCTCAAAAGAAGGGTGACATCATGTGTAATATTTGGTATTTATATATTTTGTTGTATTTTATTTTGTGATTAAAAAAATACAATAAATATATATATATATATATATATATATATATACTAATATGTAAAATATTATTTGCACCTAATATTATCTACATTAAGTAAATAACAAATTGATTAAGCTTATTACAATAAATAGGAAATATATTAATTATCTATCTAGACACCTAATGAGCTTTGGTATGTCACTCATATGGTTAGGAATCCATTTTGATAAAGATAAATATCTAATTAGTTGATATGATAATTATAGCATCTTTACAGATAACTCATTGGCTAGAATCAAGGATTCTTTTATGGGAGGACCTATCTAGCTTGTATATATAGGTGCTTGAAGTCCCTATTCACTGTGTGAAAAACATTCAGTCCCGCCCCATAGAGAGGAGTTAAACACATAGTTGAGTAGAAGATTTCTTGCGTGTGGCTGCTTGAAGTTTTGGAGCTCGCGCGGATTATTTGTGTTGAATAGCTGTGTTGCTACTACTGCTTTTGAAGGAATGGCTGTTGTGCATGAAGCAGGTGATGCATCTCCTCTTGTTGTATTCTAGTTCATATTGTATTGATCATTTGGTTGTGTTTATGCATTTTGTGAAACGATCTTGGTTTGCTCATTAAGTTAACAAATGGTATCAGAGCCAAATTTCACAATTCATAAATCATTTTTAGAAGATCAATTCATTGTATTTGAACTAGAGTTTTGTGTTATGTTGAATTGCAAAACGTTTTGGGAAATTAGGGTTTTGGTTAACAGGCCAAGAAAAAAAAAAGGAAAAAAAAAACTCGAAGTGGATTCAAAAACCACATCATTCGATTCGGATTAAGATCGCTTTTGGGGATTATTGCTTTCGCTTAAATTGTTGCAGAATTGCAGTCGCAAAGGTTAGGCCTTCTGAGAACCATGTTTCAATTCAAAGCTTTAATTCGTTTTCTGTTGAATTACAAGAACACTAGAAGCATTCCCGGCGTGCACCTAGGCTAGAGTAGATGGTGACCGGATGAAATTTAAGTTTTGGTGTGCTTGTGTCTCTGAATTGAATTGAGTTGAATTGAAACGATTTTGTGCTTTCTCTGTGATTGCTTATGGATGGTTGTGCTTAATATTTTGCATTATGCTAACATATATCTGTGATTGAACAATGATTATATGATAAATTGATGAATGTTTGAGTTAAGAAGTTCACTGTCTCCCTGTAAATGTTGTCATATTTTCATTGAGAAAATTGCAGATTGAGTAAAGTTTCTTTTCAAGTGCCTTGATGTCTTGAATTGAATTTAGTTAAACTTTATTTAGGTCACAGGTTGTTGCAAATAAAAATAGGCATGTTGCGCATGTTGCACAATACAATTTCTGTTATTATTTGCATTTGATCATTAAGATAAAAATGACCTGGAAACTTGTGTTAATTGTTTTCAAAATGTGCTTACTCGTGTCTTCCAAAGAAGTGTTAATATAGCATAGTTTGGTGACAAACAGCTTCACACATGATTTTGAATTCATATTTTGATACTTAAAGACTCTTCTACTGTCATAAGATGTTGATTATCTTTTTGGATAACTTGAGTTCTCTAATTATGGGGTGAAGATTCAGAAACTTAAGTACATTATGTCTACTGCTACAAAAGTGTTGCCTAATGTGAAATTCAGATTTGGGGTATTTTCATTGACATAGTATCTTGTGGTACTTGTTGCCATTATGGTTGATATTTTGTTTTGGTGTTTTATGTGTTTTTGAACTACTTTTGGAACTAACACATAAATCTGCAGAAATATTGCTAAATTGAAACTTTGTATTTTTTGAGTTTTGAAACTGAAACTTACAGAATTTTTCTTTTTGACTTTGCTCATTAGGAAGTATTTACATGAACCTCAACAATGTTTTGATGCTCACTGGAACAAACTTTAGAGTCTGGAGAGATTCAGTAGAGCGTTATATGATGATGCATGAGAATATAGACCTAGTCTTTCATGAGGATGAACCTGAGGCATTAACTAAAGATAGTTCAGCTGAGGAGGTTAAGGCATTTAAAGCCTGGCACATGTCAAATAGAATGGCCAAGAACACCATTAGGAACACTATGTCTGACACTGTAAGAGGTAGTGTAGAAGAACCTGACTTGGCTACTGACTATATGGAGGCCATTGAGAGAAAATTTAAAGAGAGTGAGAAAGCAGAGGCTGCAAGATTGTCTAAGGCTTTCCATGAGCTGAAGTATGAAGGATCAGGGGGAGTTAGAGAGCACATAATGAAGTTGATCCACATTAATGCTAGGCTTAGGGAGTTACTGATGGGAGTGAATGATAGCCAAGTGGTGCATGTTGCTAAGCTTGAGGTATTTCCAGATATATTGTTTCACAGCTTGATCTTATTTTGAAAATATTTGATTACTGCTATTTTAGTTTTGTTGATTATCAGGTGGATGGAAATATGCATATATTCAGTGAGAGGCAAACATGCAATCCACTGGTGCTTAAGTAAATAATGTTTGCATTATGATTTTGATATTCAAAATTTTTAGTTGGACTATAATCAAGTGTTTACTGCAGAATGACATACTTTACCACTTGATTTCATCATATCAGTTTTGTAGTTCATGTGAGATGCAGAGGTTATTATTGGTGATTTGGAACAAATATGTTTACATAAGCATGTTTATTTCCAAGTTCTATTTTAGCTGCTGCGTTCTTGACAGAACTGAATGGATCTTGAGAAACCATATATTTCAGTGCACACTTTGGCTATTTTCTGGAATGAGTTTTGGTTCAGTTGTTATGTAGACAATATTATTGGTCCAAGGGGGAGATTGTAAAATATTATTTGGACCTAATATTATCTACATTAAGTAAATAACAAATTGATAAAGCTTATTACAATAAATAGGAAATATATGAATTATCTACCTAGACACCTAATGAGCTTTGGTATGTCACTCATATGGTTTGGAATCCATTTTGATAAAGATAAATATCTAATTAGTTGATATGATAATTATAGCATCTTTACAGATAACTCATTGGCTAGAATCAAGGATTCTTTTATGGGAAGAATTATCTAGCTTGTATATATAGGTGCTTGAAGTCCCTATTCACTGTGTGAAAAACATTCAGTCCTGCCCCATAGAGAGGAGTTAAACACATAGTTGAGTAGAAGATTTCTTGCGTGTGGCTGCTTGAAGTTTTGGAGCTCGGATTATTTGTGTTGAATAGCTGTGTTGCTGCTACTGCTTTTGAAGGAATAGTTGTTGTGCATGAAGCAGGTGATGCATCTCCTCTTGTTGTATTCTAGTTCATATTGTATTGATCATTTGGTTGTGTTTATGCATTTTGTGAAACGATCTTGGTTTGCTCATTAAGTTAACACTATAGGAAATTAAAATAAGTACTTCACATCATCACTGTCACAGCTGCATCAAGCTTTTTTGGTGTTCCGCCCTAATGCATCTACGACGTGCATTAATGTCAAAAATCAAATTTGAGAATTTGCAGGAAGTTTTGTATGGCGTGTATTTGCATCATTTAATATACTCTTTTACGGCATTGTTTTACATTAACAGCGCACTTCGTGGATACAATGCTCAGGCCCGGCCCTGGCCCAGGGCAGGCAGGGCGATAGCCCAGGGCCCCAAATGAGGCAGTAGATGAAAAAAAACAAAAAATCAAATCTGTATCTCTAAAATGCATCTCTCTTACTTTCTGTTGTGAATCAAACTAAGAGAAAGAAAAGGAAAATGGAATTAATCTATACGCATGCAATGATTCCTTGACTTGTATGTACAATTATACATATGCACACACACATAAATATAAAATATGTTTTTTTCCGGTTGTATCATATTTTTTTCATCAATATAAAATATGTTTGAATTTTTTTTATATAAAGAGCCCAATTTTATTTTCTGCCCCGGGCCTTGAATTTCTCAGGGCCGGGCCTGACAATGCTTTGTTTTCATTGAGAGCTTGTTTGGTGTATCATTTCTGAAACATATATATTCTAAAAAAATTTACTAACAGAACACCATATCTTAAAAGTGAAAACAGAAATTTTTCTCGGAATCTCGGTCTTCAATTTCCGATTTAAGGTCGTTCCTAGCACCGAACCAGAGATTAATTGAAGACAACCTATTCAAGGAGCCAAACAATTGATAATCGGATCCAAAGTAACACTAATGAATGACTTGGCCGGCTCTAAGGCAACAACCACTTCGAATGGCGTGGAAAGCTGTTACTCGTTCATAGCTCCAAAAATTAAAACCAGATTCCATACTTCGTACCAAATAGGATCTCAAATTTAAAAAAAAAATCAGAAGGCAAACTCAAACTGTCAAAATGTTATCGAAATGGATCAGAGTTCCTGCAATTTTTTTTTTTTGATCCAGATACCAAAAGGAGCCTACATAGCACTTAATTTTTAGAACGTTCTAAAAGCTGTAACTAGCGTTTGGTGAATATATTCAGTGAGGCTCTATAGCTAACTTGGTTAATTTTATTAAACTTCATCACTCACTTTAATTTACTCTATATATGCAATTTAGAAGAAGGTATAACCAAGGTAAAGAAGAAAAAAGAAAGAAAATTCATTATAAACCATAGGATTACAAGTCCATAGTAGTAGCTAGTTATTGCACGTCTTAGTGCGTTAGACCTCTCGTACTACAAGAGAACCATACAAGGCTACCTTTATTCATTCTCTACCCCTTAAGCTAGCTTAGTGCCAAAACACTACATGCCGCATCATATTTTACATTTCGATCATCATATTCATTTAAGCATCAAGAGCCCACCAGCTCCTCTGGGACCGAGAAGACCTTGAGGAACTCAAAGCAACGGTCTCCTGCCTGTTGTACTTGAGGTTCCTTGCCTGCTCACGGTCCATCTTGTAGGCGTTGGCGAGGACCACGTCAGGGAGTGCCCGCAGGACGGAGGTCCTGCCAGCCATGGTGTTCATCATGGCATTGTCATCGGTCTTGAAGGCAATGTACTCGTATCCGTTGCTCATGGCCTTTTGCAACACGGCGTGGTTCTGTGGCACGATGAAGACCTGTCCCTGGCGGACCTGGTCGTCCAAGATGGTCTCGCCATTGTCGTTCACCACCTGAACCCTAGCGCTGCCCCTGATGACGTAGTAGACTTCATGGGCGTTCAAGTTCCAGTGTGGGCTGTAGATAGCGTTCTACATGTTTACCACACAACAATCACTATTAATTAAGCTCAAACAATCAATTGGTAACTAAAATTTAATGCATGTAAAGTATACTGACGTTGTAGAAGAAGCCTCTCTCGGCACTCAGGCGGAGGCGCCTGAGAATAGGCATGCTGAAGCTATTGAGGGTGCTGATGCGACCGGCTTGCGGGCTGTAGACGTCGGCCATTTTAGGTTTGCCGATGTTCTGTTTCATCTGCATGTGGCAGAAGAGCTCCTCCATGCCATTCTGTTCATACTGTCCTTGTTGTCCCTGCATTTGTTGTCCTTGCATTTGTCTTTCCTCCCTCTGTGACCGTGGTGGCTCGACAAAGTCGAAACGTCCCTGAACCCTAACAATCTGTGGCCTGTTGTCGTTCTGTCCCTGGAGCCGCTGGGCGGTCTGTTGGTCGATGTTGAGAGCGTCGGCGAGGAGCTGTGTGTCGAAGCCGGCAAAGATGTTGTTGTTGTTGTTTCCCTGCTGTTGGCGCCTGGTCCTTCCTTGTTGTCCACGGCCTTGTTGTCCTTGTTGTCCCCATTGGCTTTGGCCTTGTTGGTTGAACTCATCTTGTGGATTACCAGCAAGATAAAATTTCTATATAGAGAGATATTAGGCAGCAACCAGTGAGTGAATTAAGCATGCAGTCTAAATTTAATTTGGTACATGCAAATATATATACTGATAAAATGTGGTAAGAAATTGTACCCTTGGGTTCTGGTCAAGCTGGTTGAGCTCGTTGCTCATATCAAAAAGACTGACGAAAACAAGAGGTTGGTTACCGTGGTTGTGAGTCCAGCAGGTGAC
Source organism: Rosa rugosa (assembly GCF_958449725.1). Classification (NCBI taxonomy): domain Eukaryota; kingdom Viridiplantae; phylum Streptophyta; class Magnoliopsida; order Rosales; family Rosaceae; genus Rosa; species Rosa rugosa. Next base: position 42,202,708 of record NC_084822.1, on the reverse strand, counting down.
TCCGGCGGGGACGGCAATGACATCACCTTCCTTGACGATTCGGACCCTCTGGTGACGGTCTAGCTGCTCAAAGCTCTCTTGTTGTCCCTGTTGGCCTTGCTGGCCGAATTGTCCCTGTCGGCGTCCCTGCTGCTGGCGGCCTCGTTGGCCTTGCCCTTGTTGTTGCTGGCCCTGTTGTTCCTCATCAGATTGCTCGGATTCTTCAAAAGTCTCGGGACAGCCAGGGAGCACCATTCCTACATGACCCCTACCTGCAGTACTAATGCAATAAGTTAACCATGCACAGAAACTACATGCAATTTCAGTTATAACTAAGAGACGACACCAATTTGAATAATTTGATATGATACTACCTTGGACGACGTAAACTAGTCGTGGAGTGTTAGTGTAAGATGGCAAGTGAAGGCCGTTGCTCTCAATGGTGATTCTCTGAACGGCGACACCAGCGCACTGGAAGTCATCCTGGTTGTAGTCCCAGGACTCGATCCGACCTGCTTCGCACTCAATGCGGTTGTCGGGCTCGCGGGCTTGGATCTGGTTCAGCTGGCACTCATTTTGCTGGCTGAACTGAGATTGTTGGCGACTGGCTAAGCAGCCGTGGAAGAGAATAAGAGAGCAAAGAGAGAAAGCGAGAGCTAAATGCTTGGCCATAGTGATGATCAGTGGCAGATAGCTAGTTGTGGGTTGTGGTGAAGCGGCGAGTAGACTGTTGGTATTTATAGGAGAGTAGAGGATGTAAGGGAGAGAGAAGTACGAATGATGTGTAAGGAATCTCATGCCATTCTTCTCTTTGCATGGTTATTAGTATTTCACATTCTTACACCTCATTTCTCTTCCAGGGTAGGTGGCTCTTTGCTTCAGAGGAGGTGTAAAGAGTCCAGAACAAGGTGGCAACCAGGTGGGGGTGGCGATGATTGTTTGCAGGTGATGAAGCAAATTTTACTGCCTTGAACCTGGTGCAATGCAGGAAAAGTCCGAAAAGTTAACTTAATGAATCAGATCTACTGTTTCATGTTCGTGAAGTAAAATTACCTAAGTACCAGCAACCTGAACAATCTATAATCTACGGAGGTGAAACATAATTAAGAACCTTATTATAATCTTCCATATAGCAATATCTATATTCCTTCCCTTAATTTATAATTCACAAGTACTTGATGAACATTTTTAAGAATTATTTGGACTCCAGCGCACTCTTGTGTAAGGGTTCCGTTACCTAACTGAACCTAAAGTACCTCATTATTCTGGGAATCTAAAGTAGCTCATTAATTTTCTGGCAATTATTATATTATGACCTATCAGAGATATTACCTTACCTAAACCTATCTACTTGTCCTATGACTCCTATCTTAGAGCAAATTCACCCATTGGGGGAAAATGTCAAGGTCACTGGGTCAAGACACTGTTCACTGCCACTGGACATGTGTTTCCACCCATTCTGTTTCTTGACCGGTCAGTTACTATTTATTGAAGTATTTAATAATTTGTTTATTGTAAAATTGAAATATATTTTGATGTAAATAGATGGTAATAATGGACATTTATGGATAATTGACGTAAAACGGATGACAACAATGATCGAAGAGCAGCTTGATCGTGAAACGGGAAAATTCGGTTTGCTGCAAATTTGGCTCGGTGTCAGAATTGTGATTGCTATAGCTTTTCGGAAAGGGAACGACTCTAGGAACGAAACTCGTAGCTTCGCCACTCCAATTTGCGGCATAGTGTTGCTTCACGCCCTTCCATAGATCGGTTTTCTTTTGATCTTTACCCAAAGCCGGATTTTGGCTCACATATTTCCAAGACTTGCACAATTGAATGTCTTCCTCATTCGCCCATCTCGTCCCGGATTCAGCATTTTCATCTACACTTTGATCTACCCTTTGTTCGGCCATATTGGATATAGGAGGATGAAGAAATTTGGAAGATGAGAGCTATAGGAGGAGGAAAGAAACACTTTGTATGAAAGATAATTTTTTGGATGTAAGAGGTAAAATAAATGGTAGGTATTTATAGGAAAAATTTTAGAATTTTTTTTGTTACCGTTACATGTATATACATACATATTAATCAATTGCCGTCAGATCTCCATATTAATTGAAACCAACGGCACAGATTAATTGACCGTTGGTTTCAAAAATTGAAACCAGCCAATGGCTAGCTTCCACGTGGTTGACTTCTGTCTCATTCATTGTCGCTACGCGACAAAGTCAATCTTGGCATGCGCGTTCCTTCTTTTCAGCGCTACGCGACATGCTGGTGGCCTCCACACTCCGTATCCAACGCGTCTAGCTTTTCGGACAGCTCGCTGACGTCACCCACGATTGGTAGTGGGCCGAGCTGGCAACCGGCAAGGCTGGGTCAAGAATTTTGTCATGGGCTTGCCTTTTTTCTTGGCCTGGGTCACGAAAATCCTTAGTTTGGCTAGTTACAAATTGGCTGGTGGAAAATTCTTTTTCCCAATTCATGGTCACCACCTCACCAATCTGAGGTGGAGACCGGCCAAAGGACTACTATATATTGAACATGCTCTTATAGATCTTGAATTTTTTTTGCCATTATTCTTGAATTCTAGTGAGACGTAAATCATTTACATACATGAGCTTATGTGTAGATTTCAACCACAAGAGATTAGTTCAGTACTAGTAAATAAGTATATGGTACATGGAACAAAGAAATGCTATGCAAATCATCATCAAAGTACTATCACATATGAAATGTTCTGGCTGGCAACACACATCTTCAGCCTTGGTTATGTTGGGGATTTGGATCTCATTGTTAAGGGCTTAGCAACGAAATGTTTTAGGTATCCTCAGAATTATACCTAATCGGTCAAATTGTATGGATACAAAATTTTCTCTGAAATTGGCGGTCACAAAGGACCTAATATTGCCTAATTCTCTATTTATTAAAAAAAAATATCTCTAAATTGGTACCTATAGCATATGGAAGTTGGCCGAATTGGTATTTCCGTTTAGAGTCCATTAAATGTAAACACATGATGTGCACGTAGTAATATAGCTTTTTTCAGGGTACCCATTTGGCTTTGTGAAACAATAAGTACCGTTTTGAGGACTCCTTTTGAAGGAAATAAAAAAAATAAAAAAGTTGTTCTTGTGCACGTCTAAAGGTTAAATCTATATAGAAACATGGATGGAGGAACCATTTTGGTAGGCGGAGAAATACTATAGCTACAAATTTAAAGACATTTTTTTAAATTTTTTTTTATGTATATGTGATTAGCATATGTTAATATGTACAGTTTTCAAGATTTACACAATTTCTTATCCCCAAATAAGAGACTTGGAGGAGATTATACATACCACAAAAAATAGCCGAAGAAAATATAGTTTAGTTTAGTTCATTTTCTGTTACTTCTGTTTTTTTTTAACAAAGATGATTTGAGCATGGGTATTGCAGCTATGGCAAGGCCTTTTCTACATGCACACTCGGTTATCCATATGGAGGCCGAGGCGTGTAGAGCTGGTCTTCTTCTTGGTATACACCAAGGTTGGACGGAAATTGACATTGAAAGCGACTCTGCCCTTCTGATTGATGCACTCAATAGTACTGAGGAGAACTATTCGGAGGTAAGTCGAGTTTTAATTTGGATGATTGTAAAGATTATCTTTCTGCTTTCCAGTCATGTAGAATTCGACATATGTACCGTGAAGCAAATGGTGTTGCACATAGGCTTGCACACCTAGCTAGTATTGATGGGTTGGATGATTTGTGGTTAGATGAGACTCCTGTCATTATTCAGGATGTTCTCTACGAGGATTATGGTAATTGCTTATCTGTAGCACGGGGTTCAGGTTTGATGTCCCTCTCGTTGCAAAATATTAATATTAATATAATAAATGAAACCGGGCGTGGGGCTGAGCCTCCCAGCTAGGCTGGGTTCCAAACCCCTTGTTGACACCCAAAAATTCAGCTAACAAGCCCAATTCATATTTCAAGGCGAATTACAGCAACCATCACGCCACGCACGTGGACCCAAGCCACATTCAAGCACTTGGGGCTTACAAGAATAGGTGTGGTGTGGAAGGTTACAGAAAAGTATGAACCCATCGTTAGTTTTAGACACTAGTAATTTTGGACTTGGGAACCAGAATTCAAGCCTAGTAGTCTAATCCTAACATGGGTAAGTGAAGAAGAGAGAGCCCAAATCCTTTATAACCAAACAAAACAGTAAATGCTAAATATAGGATTCTTGATCCCAGCCGCATAACATAATCCCAGCAGCACAGCAGAAATTCTCGAATTGCAATCTTACGAGCAGATTTAAGCAGCGGGAATCCTACAATAGTAATCCCAGCAGCAGATTTCATGGCAGAAAATCTGTCAAACCTATTCCATAATCTTCTTTAGACAAAACCTGACAGATCAAGAGGCAATACAAAATCTAGTACATGCATTTAACCCAAGCCATCTCTTTACCCAGCAGTAGAGACCTTCCACCGAGATTCCTTTAGCTGCTGGAATTACATATAAATAGCTATGTTATTAATCAAGAAAGAGATCAGAACGGAGCGCGCTAGCAAGCTCTCTATCACTCTTCTTCTCCCATGCTTCCTCTCTCCCACATTCATCCATAGTTTTCCATCCTTTCAAACTCACCTTCTGTCCAAACCCCCTTATCTCACAAATCTCAACCAGTATACAACACTGTTGGGACCTCTTCTTCTCAAACTCATGCTTTTCTAGCTCCCACGCCACACGCACCTTGCCAAGCCTCTTTTGAAATGATCAATTCACTGCCGTGCATATACAAGGAGCTACCGGGAAGAACATAACAGCAAGCTTCCTAAGATTCAGGTCCTTCGGAGTTTGCTGGGCCTAGTCCTCACTAACTCAGACAAAAAGGGCAAAGTTTTGGGTCTTTACCCATGAATATCCACGGCTGTACAACCCCGACTAAAAGTGCCCCCTACACCCCTTTAAAAAAAATAACAAAGATGTTGTATTAATATGTCATACATACACAAAAATTGGCTTAAGACTGAGAAATCAATACACCAATGTGCCTGCGTTAATCAGGCCATGTCTAGCAAGCTAACGCCGCAAGAACAGTTAAGCTCGGAAATGCTACTTCAGATCACAACGCTTCATCTCGAAGATACCTGCTGGCGCCTGGCAACGCACATTCCTTATTCAGGGAGGAAAACCATCAAAGTGATTGAAAAACAAGTAGACAAGTAGCTACGCACATCATACTTGATTTAGATATAGGCGATGGATATGGAAAATAACCCAAAGAGATATCGTCCACACTCGCCCACAATCCATCATACTATGTAATCCTTGACGGAGGAGAAACACTCTCCAAATGATGCACAAACAGTTTTAAAAAAAGCCTAAAGCTGACCCAAACAAGACCCAAGTATAATGATAAAATGCACCAAATAAAAAATTGAGATTGAGAATAAGTTCTAACACTGTGTAGTTAATTAATTGAAGTTGTTGTCGACTTTGCTCCAAGGCAAGGCAAAATCAACCACTTCGTAATGGCATGTAAGAAAGATGTTTATAGTTGTGGACTTATGGGTATTGGGTTGAGAGGCTTAAGTTAGAGGGAGAGGTGTGACTGCGAGAGCTGCTATGTAGGAGCCTTCAAAAAATAATCAATTTTCATATTGTTGTAAAACAGAAAAAAAAATTTAGAGAGAGAGAGAGAGTTTGGACACAGAGAATCAGATTGTGTCTATTCATCTCACCATGAGGGGGTTTATATAGGAGTACATGATGTATACAAATAGGCAACGTTTAATAGCAACGTCAATTACTCCTATTCACAATCCTATCAATCACTAATCTATAGTGAAAGACATATATGACTCTCCATCTATTTACATGATATTAGCCATAACTACTTACAACACTCCCCCTTGGATATTTCATGTCAATAGTGTTGCCTAGGCTGAGCACTTCTAAGTTGCCTCGTCAAAAACCTTGCCAAATAATAAAAACCTTGTAGGAGAAAAACAACCTTGGTCGAAGGAGAAAAAGAGCACAACGCGTGTGAATGTGGAGTAGTCGTATCACAACAGAGATAGGAGAAGTCTTCTTATCAGCATCATAAGTAGATAGTATGTCTACGAGAGGGATGCATTAGAGTTGCTACACCAAAACCTTGCCCGGTAAACCCAGTAGGAGAAACCCGTGGTCGAAGGGAAAAGATGAGCAAATGCATATATGTCAAATCAAAGCATCTTCAGGATGCAGTAAGTGGGGTGACCATGCCAAAGATGGTCAAGTGTGTATGCTTCGGGATACTCCCCCTTAAAATTACATGTTAGGTAATTCAGATAATTTACGTAGACCAATACCTTGTACATACTTCTGGAATGTAAACTTTGGTAGTGACTTGGTAAAGAGGTCTGCACGATTGTCTTTAGATCGAATCTGTTTGACTTCAATCTTCTGATGCTCCTGTTGTTGCTGATTGAAGAAGAACTTCGGTGCAATATGTTTGGTGTTGTCTCCTTTGATGAAACCCTTCTTCATTTGCTCGATACAAGCAGCATTATCCTTGTGGATAGTAGTTGGTTCATCAGTGGTGGAATACAGTCCACATGTGCTTCGAACATGCTTTGTGATGGCTCTCAACCATATACATTCACGTACTACTTCGTGAAGAGCTAGAATCTCAGCATGATTCGAAGAGGTAGCAACAAGAGTCTGTTTTGTAGACCTCCAAGAAATTGCAGTATTCCCAATGGTAAAGACATAACCAGTTTGGGAACGCGCCTTGTGCAGGTCTGATAGATAGCCTGCATCAGCATATCCAACAAGGCGAGCATCATTATGAGGATCAAGGGGGTTTGATCCATTTCTTGATGCATAGGGATAGAATAAGTCCATATCAGTGGTACCTCTAAGGTAGCGAAAAATGTCTTTTATGCCATTCCAGTGGCGGCGTGTTGGCGCATAGCTATATCTAGCTAACAAGTTCACAGAAAATGAAATGTCTGGTCTAGTACATTGAGCCAAGTATAATAATGCACCTATTGCACTTAGGTATGGGACTTCTGGTTCCAATATCTCTTCGTTATCATCTGCAGGACGAAACAGATCTTTCTTAGGATCTAGACTTCGAACAACCATGGGAGTGCTTGAGGGCTTCACTTTATCCTCATTAAAACGTCTTAACATCTTCTGGATGTAGTTTGATTGATGAAGTAGAATGTCATCAGCACGGTGCTCGAGCTCCAGGCCGAGGCAGTAATTCGTTCTCCCAAGATCTTTCATCTCGAATTCAGACTTCAGGTGCTTTGCGGTTTCTTTGATCTCTTTAGGAGTACCAATCAGATTCATGTCATCGACATAGACCGCCACAATTGCAAATCCAGAACTTGTTTTCTTAATAAACACGCATGGGCATATTTCATTGTTTACATATCCCATCCCGATCAAATATTCACTTAGACGGTTATACCACATCCATCCGGATTGTTTTAATCCATAAAGTGAACGCCTCAAATGAATGGAGAGCGTGTTTCGTGGTCTAGAACTATTTGCATCGGGTATCTTAAGTCATTCAGGAACTTTCATATATATCTCTGTATCAAGATCCCCATAGAGATAAGCTGTGACCACATCCATTAGCTGCATACTCAGTTTTTCGGAAACTATCAAACTGATAAGGTAGCGGAACGTTATGACGTCCATTACGAGAGAATATGTCTCCTCGTAATCAATCCCAGGGCATTGAGAAAATCCTTGCGCCACTAGACGAGCCTTGTATCTCACAATCTCGTTTTTCTCATTACGCTTCCTTACAAATACCCATTTAAATCCTACAGGTTTAACATGGGGAGGTGTGGGAACTACAGGCCCAAACACCTTTCTCTTTGTCAAGAAATCTAATTCAACCTGGATTGCTTCTTTCCATTTTGGCCAGTCGTCTCTACGTTGACATTCATCAACGAAGTGAGGTTCGATGTCATCGCTATTTATAATTTTGGTAGCTACTACGAATACAAATATATCATCGATGATAATCTCATTCCGATTCCATATCTCACTTAAGCATGCATAATTTACCGAGATTTCTCTATTCTCGGGAGCGGGTTCAGACGTTGGAGCGTCCCCCAACGTCGTCTCTTCTAGGACGGACCCATAATCCGGAATTGTCTCGTGAGATGGATCAGTTGAGATCGCGATGTCTAGTGGATTCGTTTGTGCCAGTTTTACCCTCTTCCTGGTATAAGAATCCTTCGAACCTAGTGGTCTACCTCGCTTCTGGGCAGGGACATGTGACTGGTTAGCCGCCATGGTCGTACCTCGTCCATCTGGGGCTACGTGTCCTACAGGGACATCTATCCTTGCAGGCACATTTGCAGCAGGTATATGTGATCTCGTCACTTTAGCTAGATCAGAGAAAGCGTCTGGCATATTTTGGGCTACACTCTGTAGATCTAGAATTCTCCGCACTTCATTATCACATTGTGCAGTTCGGGGATCAAGATGAGACATAGTGGGGACATTCCATGTCAATTCACGTCGTTCATCAGGAACGGTAACGTTCTTATCTCCCCCTAACGGCGGGAAGACTGTCTCATCAAAGTGACAATCCGCAAATCTAGCGGTAAAGAGATCGCCTGTCAAGGGCTCTAAAAAGCGTATAATGGATGGGGATTCATAACCGACATATATGCCCATCCTTCGTTGAGGACTCATTTTTGTACGTTGTGGTGGCGCAATTGGCACGAAAACTGCACACCCAAATACGCGTAAGTGCGAAACATCAGGTTCGTACCCAGTAACCAATTGTAACGCAGAATAAGGTTGGGTGGCAATGGGCCTCAGTCGGACCAACATAGCTGCATGTAAAATTGCATAGCCCCACGCAGATACTGGAAGCTTGGTGCGCATTACCAAGGTCCGTGCGATCATTTGTAATCTTTTAATGAACGCTTCTGCGAGACCATTCTAGGTATGAACATAGTGAACTGGATGCTCAACATTAATCCCAAGGAAAATGCAATAATCATCAAATGATTTTGATGTAAACTCTCCAGCATTATCAAGTCTTATAGACTTTATTGGATAATCCGGGTGGTGAGCCCTCAATTTAATAATCTGGGCAAGAAGTTTAGCAAACGCAGCATTTCTTGTGGACAATAGTGTAACATGTGACCACCTTGTCGATGCATCAACCAAAACCATGAAATATTTAAATGGTCCGCATGGTGGTTGGATAGGTCCACATATATCCCCTTATACCCTTTGTAGGAAAAGGTTGGAGTCTTTTTCAGTCTTTGCATATGATGGTCTTACGTTTAATTTTCCCAATGAGCAAGCTTGGCATAATGTGTTACTATATACAAGATCCTTATTGGTAAGGGGATGCCCATGGGATGAATTTAGGATACGGCGCATCATACTTTGACCTGGGTGTCCCAAGCGGTCATGCCAAAGCAAGTAGTTGCTCGAATTGGTTAGCTTCTGGCTAGTTATGTGATTTGCCTCAATTGATCTTATGGTAGTCATGTAGAGACCACTCGAAAGGCATTTTAGCTTCTCCAATGTACGCTTCCGGCCATACAAATTGGAGGTTATGCAAAGATATTCCACTCCTTTTTCCTCAGTGGTTTCAACGTGATAACCGTTGGCTCGATTATCCTTAAAACTCAATAACGTTCTTCTGGAACATGGAGAATATAAGGCCTCATTAATGGTAAATTCAGTACCATTGGACAACATAAAATGGGCTTTGCCATGGCCCTCTATCAGGTTGGATTGACCTGATATAGTTGTCACAGAGGTATGAGTAGTAGGCAATAAGTTTGCGAAATATTTCCTATCTCGGAGTATGGTGTGCGTAGTAGCACTATCAGCCAGACAACAAACTTCCCCACAAGACATGCCTATTCATAAATTTAATTCAATGGATCACATGTATGAAAATAAATAACTTTATTGAATTAAACATCCAAGCATAACCAAATTATAAAACCAATATTCCAAAAATCACCAAAGATAATCCAAACAAAATATAAACCATTATTCATAACAATAATATAGATATGGCACAAGTGCCTATTATGTCCATGTTCTTTAGTTTTCAATCCTCGATGTACCCATTGGCTGCTTGGAAATCAGTAATCTCCAAGGTAGTATCCATAGGAACTGACCCTTCCACAAGGTTGGCCTCTCGAGTTCCGCATCTGGCGTGATACTCTCCTATTTCTTCATTTGTTGCACGGCAGGTGTGGGACCAATGGTCAGTGCCTCCACATCTATAACATAGATTATGTTGATTCTGAGGGTGACGGGTCGGGCCAACATTCTCTCTATTTTGAGCTTGTTGGACCTGGGCATTTCGGTTTCCAAGGCCCACGTCCTCCTCGACCCCTTGGGCGATTATCTTGGTGGTCACGGTTATATGGGCCATTTCTGGGCCCATTTCTCCTTCCATGTCTCGGACGTTCAGGCTTCCTTCCCCTTCCATGACCCCGGTTTCTCCTTGCGCGGTTATTTTCGCGATGGGCACTAGCATTTGCTTCAGGCAAAGGAACTGCTCTGGTACCGGTGGGCCTTGCTTGATCATTCCTCAAAAGTAGGTCGTTGTTCTTTTCAGCGAGCAACAGGACGGTGACCAATTCTGAGAATCTAGCAAAGTTTCTCTCCCTGTATTGTTGCTGCAGGACCTTACAGGAAGGAGGGAAGGTGGAGAAAGTCAATAGATCAGCTTCTGTGAGCTCTTCTCCACAGAATTTTAGAAGTGACTGAATCCGGCAGATTTCAGAGTTATACTTATTAACAGTCTTGAAATCCTGGAAACGTATGTTCTGCCAGTCGTGCCTTGCTTCCGGCAAGTAAATGGTCCTCTGATGGTTGAATCGCTCTTCTAGAGCGACCCAAAGGGACCGTGGGTCCTCTTCAGCTAAATATTCCACCTTGAGTGCTTCCTCCATATGTTTCCTGATGAAAATCATAGCCCTTGCCTTCATATCTTTATGGGCGATGTTGTCAGCATTAATCGTTGATCTCATCTTATTTGCAGTCAAATGGAGCTTGACATCCTGGGTCCACTTGAGGTAGTTCCTTCCAGAAACTTCCAAAGCAACAAATTCAAACTTGTTGAGATTTGACATTCTCTACAAGGATTCAAAAGGATAATTGTTAGTGCTATGGGTAATAATTTCCACAAGCAATCAATAAGAATTTCAGGTTCTATAACATGGTATGAAAAATAGGATTAAACATGTATGCTGAATTCATGAATGAAACTTCAAGTTCCTTATATGACATTATCAAAATTACAGATTCGATATACATGAAATGTTATTACTCAACCCTTTTGGTAACTCCAATTAAATACGACCAGGTAAGAGTATGAGGTTTGGGTGGAGCGAGGCTCTCTTAAGTACACAGCCTCATTGTATCTTGTCTAGACATCGCATCGAATTGGGTGCGCCTACTTGGAAAGATTCATAACCTTTCAATGTTATCGAAACTACGGGTTCGATACATGCGAACTTCTGGTTCAATATTTATGTATGAACTTCTGGTTCAATATTTATGTGTGAACTTCTGATTCATTAAGTACCTGCATTCTATACATATATATTCTAGTGCAAGGAATTTTTTAGGGGCCGTGACCACTTACCCAATTTTAGTCTAACAATTGCCTACTTGCTCCACTAAGAGTTTTTTAACCCCATTTACCCAATCTAATATTTGATGACAGTTTTGCCCTTAACTCAATTAATTAATTACATGTGCATCTGCTATTTCTCTCTCCCCCCGATCTGGTATTTCTCTCTCATCCCCCATTCTCCGTCCTTTCTCTCTCCCCCCGATCTGCTCTCTCTCTCTCTCATCCCCATTCTCCGATCTCTCTCTCTCTCTCTCCTTCTCTGTGGCAGCGTGCTGGGCGTGCGCAGGTGGGGTGGCGCTGGGATGGGCAGCCGTTGGACTGCGCAAGACGTGGATGTGCTATGTTGCGCAGGCGGGGGCAGGGCTGCCGGATTCTGCAGCGATCTATGTTGGGATCTGCGCTGTGGGCTGCGCGGGTTGGCCGGCGCGGGTGTGCTGGCCGCGTGGGTAGGAGGAGGCTGGGAGGCTCCGGTGAGGAGGCTGGATCGAAGGCCGGAATGCAGGCGGTTGGGATCGGTGCTGCAGATGACTCCGGTGAAGGGGAGGCGGTGCTGCAGTTCGCTGGGCGGTGCTGCAGTGAGGAGGCTGGATCGAAGGCCGGAATACAGGCGGTTGGGATCGGTGCTGCAGGTGGTTGGTGCTGCAGATGACTCTGGTGAAGGGGAGGCCGCTGGGAAGAAATTTTTTTAATTATATATATATATATATATATATATATATATATATATATATATAATTGAACATATAAATGGATCAATTGTGCTTGAAGTGTATTTATTTTGATTTTGGGAGTTTATGCAATTCACCGATGGGCAATAATATGATTATTGGATGACAATAATATGATTATTAGGGGAAATAATATGATTATTAGAAGGCAATAATATGAGTATTGGGGGGCAATAATATGAATTTATATAGATCAATTGTGCCTGTAGTGTATTCATTTTGGTTTTGGGAGTTTATGCAATTCATTGGAGGGAAATAATATGATTATTGGGAGGCAATAATATGAGTATTGGGGGGCAATAATATGATTACTGGGGGGCAATAATATGGTTACTTGGTATTATTAGGGGGCAATAAATTCAGACGCCGGAATCCGGTCAGCAGTCCGGTAGCCGGATTCCGATGACCGGTCGCCGGATTCCCCTCACCGGTTGTCGGAGTCCGGTCATCGGTCACCGGAGTCCGCGGCCGGCCACTGGTCACCGGAGCACATCAAGGTGGAGGATGACTTTTCTCTCTAAGTGAGAAAGAATGAGAGGGCAAAAAAGTCCCAAAAATAAATAAAAAGAATAAAAAAAGAATTAATTGGGTATTAGGGAAATAATCCCTTAGAGTGTTTTGGGTAAATGGGGTTAAAAAACTGTTGGTGGAGCAAGTGGGTAATTTTTAAGCTGAAATTGGGTAAATGATCATTTCCCCAATTTTTTAAGCCACTAAAATATTCATATAATTAATATGAGAAAATAGACAAGCAAGTAACACCACAAAATCATTATAGTAATAAACGCAATATACGTTAATAAAATGAAATAATAAAGAATAAATTATTAAATGATTATGGTAATGAGCATAAATTACTATGGTAATTGCTTTGGATAAAAATCAATCAAAATCAAATCACGGGTTGATCAATCACCAATTAATTGGCCTCAAATCTGCTTCTGGCAGAATTAATACTAAATAGTGTTAATGCATACTAATTTGCCATCGTGGTACAGCGGACAACCTGTTGGGTTGATACCTATTTTAGCTGGGTTCGAATCCCAGCAACTGCACAATCTGTTTTTTTTTTTCTTTCTTGTTGAATTGATGTTACTGACATTGATTTGGTACTACTGGGCCAAGTACTACAGATATATAGTTGCAGTCCATAAATTTTTCTCTTTTCTTTTCCAATCAAACAATCCCAAACACATGAACAAATATATACAAATACGTATACCAAGTAAATAAATCATGTAGGATTTGCTAGGGTTCATGCATTATGGTGATTTTTCATATTCAATCAATAGCTCAATAAGCATGAATATAAAATTAGATTTTGGAAAACATTACTTGATGAAGAGCGGATGAATCTTCAGTTTATATGTGCAGAACTGAGAAGGTTGTCTTCTCAGCCAATCTAAGAGCTTGAACGATGATCCGCCTCTTTTCTTGATTGAATGACTAACCACCTTTTCTCCACAACTCGCAATCTAAATTCTAGAGCTTTTCGTGCTGATAACGTGTTGTAAAACAGAAAAAATTTTGAGAGAGAGAGAGAGAGAGAGTTTGGACACAGAGAATCAGATTGTGTCTATTCATCTCACCATGAGGGGGTTTATATAGGAGTACATGCATGATGTATACAAATAGGCAACGTTTAATAGCAACGTCAATTACTCCTATTCACAATCCTATCAATCACTAATCTATAGTGAAAGACATATATGACTCTCCATCTATTTACATGATATTAGCCATAACTACTTACAACACATATTCTATTATAACATAATAATTCTCAATTTAAAAATATATATATAAAAAGGCAGAATATTAAAATGTTGAAACCAAAATTATTAGAATGAAGTACAGTATTTGAACCACATACCAAACGGGGCCTAATTGTCACGCCCCGAATTTTGAATAACAAATTCAAATCCGAAACATGAATTAATACAACTCACATAAATACAACCTGAATTTTTTTCTCAAAACAACCACACCTCACATCGCTCGATATTACATAAACCAAATCTCAAATTTGTTTATTACAGCACACTCTCACCAAATTATATTGTAAGGCTCAAATGAGCATAACTCACCTCACAATTACAATTGCTGTAAAACTAAAACAAATTCTCTAACCCGCACGATCACCGTCCTGATTCTCCTGACCTGTAGGATTACCCGCTACACAATTTGAATAGTGTACCGGGATTGCAACAACACAAACCCGGTAAGCTTTTGACAGCCCGTATGAGTAAACAAGGAATTGCACGATTTTAAAGTAACAATTCAATTTCAGTATCTCTTAGCATAATAATTGAAGTGCACAACGTCACTTCAAGCATCAATCAACACACGTCTCATCATGACTACTCAAAAACAAACAACTGTTTACTCAATATATACTCACAGGCTTATGATTAAATATATTAATCATCTCATACCGTATATTATACTCACGTCTCAACATGACTACGCAAAAACAAACAACTGTTTACTCAATATATACTCACAGGCTTATGATTTATTTATATAAATCATCCCATGCAGTATATTATACTTACAGGCTTATGATTAATTATATTAATCACCCCATTTAGTATATCATACTTACAGGCTTATGATTAAATATATTAATCACCCCATTCAGTATGATGGCAGACAGACTAGAGCTCTAACTGAATCGTAGAGTGTCACCTTGGCCAAGGTTCACCCTTACGAAAATATTTGCCTCAAATCACTCGACTCCTCATTTAACTCATCTCAACGACTCAACTATAGCACTTTACTCAATTACTCTTTTTCACACTCAACTCAACCTATAAGATAAATTATATCTTCTAGAGAGTAATGCTCGAATTGTAAATCAATCGCATCAATTCCACACTTCACCAAATACCACACATCCAATATATATTCCACGTAAATATATATATACGTAGTCACCCACACAAGAATGACCACTAATACCAACTATAGTTCACATGCATTAAAATCAGGAAATTCATTTTTATAGTTTAAATACATTTTACTTACCTATGGACCGTAGTCGATCAAGTCCATATAATTTAAAACAAATATTGATTTTCTTAAAACAGTTTTCACAAAATCACTATAGAATTCAATCACTGAATTTCGGTTCGTAAATGAACCATGTGCGATTTTACTCACCTCGATATTCCCGCTGCGTCTTCAATTCAACACAATACACACCGAAATCGCTCACCCAAGGGAGACCGTCAATCACCTAATCACACATGACCTTAACTTAGCCAATAACTCAAAAACACATTCAAACGACAATCCAACGGTCGGATCGAAATTAAATGATGATCCAACGGTCGGATCCTCACGGATCGCCCTTAGGATCACCCTCCAAAAATCATCACGAAGATCCAACGGTCTGATCTTCCTGAATCGTCCTTACTAACATCTTCACAAATTTATACGAAAATCCGACGGACGGATTCTCATGAATCGCCTCCCTAATCACTGTTTTGCATTTATACGAAGATCCAACGGTCGGATCTTCGCCCATGACCACACAAAGCCACTGGGACAGTCATAAGATCATCATATCAAAACTACAAGTCCATCTGACGGTCCTAACTTCACAGATCACAAATCTAACGATCGAAATCGATCGAAACTTAAAAATTCATAACTTAATCATACGATCTCCAAAAATTATGAATTATATATGCACACGATCGTATCGACACGTAGAACACAAAAATGGACAGAAGATGCCCTTGGAGTGGCCGGAGGTCGCCGGAAACCACCATCACAGTGGCGGCGCCGCCGCCCATCTAAAGTCAAAATTTGATAAAACTCACAACATGAAAGTCCTTCATCTCAACTCCAATTTCACTTTTCATAACTACGACAAAGTCAGATTATAAGCCAAAAGATTGAATTTTACCTTGAAAGTCGACGGATCCGATGAACCCTAGTTTCAAAACTCCAAAATTCGATCACCACGGATCAAATCGCTGCAAGCCTTCTTGGGGATAGCTTCTACTTCCTCTGGGCTAGAAAATCCCTCAAAGAACTCGAGCTATAGTGGCCGGAGCTGGGAGAACCAAGGTGGCGAAGGAAGACGATTTCCAGCTCGGGCTGTGCGGCTTCTCGGTCTTCTAGCGGCCACCACGATGGTTATCTCAAGTCGATGTCTTCTGGAAAGTTATAGAAAACTTCACGGTGAGAAAAATTGCTTTTGGAATCAGGTCGATCGGAGGCCTGTAGAGGAAGATATGGCCAGACAAAGTAGAGCCCAGAAAAAGTGGGGAAGAGCGATTTCGTCTCCGACGAGGCTCTCTTCTCGACCTTGTAGAGCCTCATACAGCTCGTATTTCACTTCGATTTCTTCTACAAACTCGTAAAGGGGGTCGAGACCAGAAAACCGCACTTTGTTTCACATCAATCGGTGGCCGGATGAGGAAGAACGAAGGTGACGAAGGGAGGGGGTCGCGGCTGGGCTCGGGAGAGAAATGGGGAGAAATTTCTGGAGTTCCAGAAATTCTGTCCTCATTTGCAATATTCGGATTTTTTTCTCATATTTATAGAAAATCCCAATTTTAAAATATTTGTAACTTATTCATACGAAGTCCGAATATTGCGTTCCATATGTCCACGAACTCGTATCGACGCGCTCTACAACTTTCATGAAGGAAGTTTTCCCAATTTCCCAATGTATAAAAAGTCACTTTTTGAGACCCCCTAAATAACGTTAGTTTTCAAAAATTAATCGTTCGAACTAATTCCACAACTTCTCCGAGCCTCGTACTCGCTCCCACTATCGTGAAATCATTTCTAAAAATCCACGGAATTTAATTTGGATTTTTCGGGGTATTACACTAATATATGGAGCAATACTAAAGCAGCTATGCTACTAGCTTTGGTCAAGTAGGCCTCGTCAACGGGTCGGGCCGCGCCTATCCCGTTCATAGAGGGTTTGGACCGGACCGGGCCGGGCCTTACTATATTTTAAAATAATAATAGGTCGGGCTTTATTGTAAATCGCAAGATCCAAATCCATCCATATAAAGCGGGTCTTGCGGACTTTTTCGGGCCGGGCCGGGCTTTATTTACAAAGAAATCTTTAAAGATATTATTAGAGATTACAATTAAAACAAGAAAAAAAAGAGTATGTAGAACCATCCTTTTTTCCCGTTTATTCTTCCTTGGAAGAATTGTGATCAAGCATGTTCTAGTTGTTAAAAGTCATTCATCGATCACTGACTCTCATTGATAGTGTGATATAATAATCACCCCGGCCATATTTGGAACTTGGATTAACATTGTTGATGGCAAATTCATTTCGGCGGTTATGCATCCTGCATTCTTATTTGTTTCAAGTGGCTTTAAATCAACTGCATGCATATTCATCTAGAATTGAAGATGATCGAATTGTAATATACAATAGTCAAATATATTCTTCCAGATCATATGAACATGCATGCTTTTTCATATGACAAACTCATAAGACTTGAATCAAATGCACCAGGGTGATCATAAGGACACGAATCGAAGGCATCACGGCTTCTTCTTTTAATCTCTCTTCCAAAGAGTATCATTATATATAAGATGATTGATATATCATGAAATTACTATTAAGCATTATGAATTTATGAACTGCTGCAGTGTTTCAAAAGAATTCATTGGACATGCCATTTCATATTTCCACTCCGAATTGATAGAAATGAATCAATATAACTTACACATTGTAGGCAACCAGATCTCTATGATGAGTCTCCAGGAGTTAAACTTTGTCAAATGGCTATTTGTTAACTAGCTACTACTACGTATGTAGTTGTGTCAAAAAAAGTGAAAATTCATTAGAAAGCATGCATAAGTTTACAACTACATACGTAGTAGTAGCTAGTTAATTATATATAACTACGTACATTAGACCTCTCATACTACAAGAGAGCCATACAAGGCACTTTTATTCCCTCGAACTCTACCCCTTAGCTAGCTTGATGCTAACACACTACATGCCGCATCACATTTTTACATATATATTCATTGCACCATGCATACTTTCATTTAAGCAACAGCCCACCAGCTCCTCTGTGACTGGAAAGACCTTGAGGAGCTCAAGGCAAGGGTCTCCTGCCTGTTGTATTTGAGGTTCCTTGCCTGCTCACGGTCCATCTGGTAGGCGTTGGCGAGGACCACGTCGGGGAGTGCCCGCAGGACGGAGGTCCTGCCAGCCATGGTGTTCATCATGGCATTGTCATCGGTCTTGAAGGCAATGTACTCGTATCCGTTGCTCATGGCCTTTTGCAACACGGCATGGTTCTGTGGCACGACGAAGAGCTGTCCCTGGCGGACCTGGTCGTCCAAGATGGTCTCGCCGTTGTCGTTCACCACCTGAACCCTGGCGCTACCTCTGATGACATAGACTATCTCATGGGCATTCAAGTTCCAGTGTGGGCTGTGGATAGCATTCTGCATGTGCCATACCAGATAAAAATCATGATTAATTACTCAACGGGTAACTAAAATTAACTAGCAAAATGCATGCATAGAATACTGACGTTGTACAAGAAACCTCTCTCAGCACTGAGGCGGAGGTGCCTGAGAATAGGCATGCTGAAGCCGTTGAGGGTGCTGATACGACCGGCTTGCGGGCTGAAGACGTCGGCCAATGAAGGCTTGCCGATGTTCTGCTTGATCTTCATGTGGCAGAATACCTCCTCAAAGCCATTCTGTCCCTGTTGTCCTTGCAGTTGTCTTTCCTCCCTCATTGACTCAGGGGGCTGGATGAAGTCGAGACGTCCCTGAACCCTAACAATCTGTGGCCTGTTGTCGTTCTGTCCCTGGAGCTGCTGAGCGGTCTGTTGGTCGATGTTGAGAGCATCGGCGAGGAGTCT
This sequence comes from Rosa rugosa, assembly GCF_958449725.1. Taxonomy (NCBI): domain Eukaryota; kingdom Viridiplantae; phylum Streptophyta; class Magnoliopsida; order Rosales; family Rosaceae; genus Rosa; species Rosa rugosa. The sequence goes on along the minus strand of NC_084822.1, from coordinate 42,183,503 downwards.
GGTGTCGAATCCGGCGAAGATGTTGTTGTTGTTGTTTCCCTGTTGTTGGCGTCTGCTCCTTCCCTGTTGTTCTTGTTGTTGTCTCGATTGGCCTCGGCTTTGGCCTTGTTGGTTGAACTCATCTTGTGGGTTACCAGCAAGATAGAATCGCTGCATATACAGATCAAGCAGCAATTAAGTGAGTAAAGCATGCAATATATTTAAATGGTTTGTTAACATTAACACGTACATATATAGTATCAAAATGTTGGTAAGAAAATGTACCCTTGGGTTTTGGTCAAGCTGGTTGTGATTGTTGCTGATGTCTAGAAGACTGACAAAAATGAGAGATTGGTCACCGTCGTTGTAGGACCAGGTTGTGACTCCGGCGGGGATGGCGATAACGTCACCTTCCTTGACGCGTCGCACCCTCTGGTGTCGGTCTAGCTGTTCGAAGCTCTCTTGCTGTCCCTGTTGGCCTTCTCGTCCATATTGTCCTTGTCGGCGTCCCTGTTGCTGGCGGCCTTGTCGGCCTTGCGATGGTTGTTGTTGCGAGCCCTGTTGTTCCTCGTCAGATTGCTCGGACTCCTCAAATGTCTCTGGACAGCCGGGCATCACCATTCCTAGATGACCCCTACCTGAAGTAGATCATGTATAATAAACAGTAAGTTAAATCATTCACAAACACAACATGCAATTTTGTTATAAGTCGATGATAAACGGCGACGTTTAGATATTACCTTGGACAACGTAAACGATGCGAGGAGTGTTGGTGTAAGAAGGCAAGTGAAGGCCGTTGCGCTCGACAATGATTCTCTGAACGGCGACTCCGGCGCACTGGAAATCATCCTGGTTGTAGTCCCATGACTCGATCCGACCCGCCTCAGTCTCAATGCGGTTGTCGGGCTCGCGGGCCTGGAGCTGGTTGATCTGGCACTCATTTTGCCCGCTCTGGCTGTACTGAGACTGTTGGCGATAGGCTAAGCAGCCATGAAAGAGAACAAGCAAGCAAAGAGAGAGAGCTAAAGACCTAGCCATTTTTGAGAGTCGAATACTAGCTAGCTAGCTACTTTGGTGAGGAAGAGAGTGGAAAGGGTTTGGGATTTATAGGGTAGGGAAGGAGGTGAGGGAGGGACACGTAGGGGAAGGGGTTGCACGTGTGTAAGGCATCTTCGACCATTTCGATGTTTTGCATGGTGTGAAGGTTTGAAGGGTTTACACCTCATTTCTGTGGTTTGGGGCAGGTGGCTTTGGGGAGGAAGAAGATACAAAGTGCATGAAATATGTGGCGAGAGGATGGAGTCTCCATTATTGTCCATGCATACTGAAACTAATTTTGAATTTTTACTGCCTTTAATCTGGTACAATATGGTTGGGCAAAATAGATGAGAAAAGCAAATAAACTAGGAACTTCATTGATATATATTACTGACCTGAACATCGGGATAAATAGCTAGCTAGTTATCTCTGGTCCCAAATATGCATGGCCTAAATTCTTCCATCCTACACTATCAATAGCATGCAATATTGTAATAGCATGAAACTACATATAATGGGTTTTTCTTTTTCCTTGTAACTAGGGTTAATCCAATTGGATGGTTTTTTTTTTTTCCCTTCATATTTTGGGTATCAGTTATAACAACCCGAAAATTGTGACAGCAACAGTGTTAGGCCATCTCTAACAGGGCTAAAATGAGATCTCTAGTCCTTTTTTTAAAATTATGGACTCCAACAATAAAAGGTTCAAAGAACTATAATGGTCCAGATCCAAAGGAGAGTGGGGAGGACTGAAAATAGCTCTAGAGGTGGCTCTTTGACTCTTGTGGGACCCACAGAAAACCAACAGCAATTAAGCTTTAATTATCATGGTTGCTGACGCCATGCAATGCTGCATGCATTTGAAAAGAAATCCAACGGCCCATATGATATAACCGTTGCAATCCAACGGTAAATAATCAAGTAACTCAATTAAACATAATTGCGGCTAGTAACCGTGTTCAATTTTTTATTTTTTTATTTTTATATGTATTACTAACGGTCATTTTTTTTCACTCTACCTATATATACATACATTCTACCTTGAAAGGCTAAAATTCCGCCCTGCCTTACTGGAGAGTGGAGATGGTGGGGACTAAATTATAGTCCTAACCCCAATAGACCCTGCTGGAGATGGCCTAAGGACCTAAATTAGAGAATTGACGTCCTGAGATCTAAAGGACCTTGACATTATTAAGAGCATCTCCAGCAGATATGTTAAAAATTTTGGGTCAAATTTGAATTTGACAGATGATGTGGCATTTGACAATTTTACTATATTTACACTCCAACCCATCAGTTAAAATAAATGTATTTTTTATTAACTTTATGAATATTTTATTAATCACAAAATGTCAAAATGCACCATCTCCATCTCCTTCTATTTCTCTTCTTCGCATCCTCCTTTTTCTGCTCCTGATCTCTATCTTTCTCATCCTTCATCATCTCTATCCAAAGCCCATGACTCATTCTTCTGCTCAAATCCAGCTGCATAAGCTCAATACAATCACATAAACATCCAAATCTATGAAATCTAGCCCTTGAATTCTAAGATAGAGCAACAACCCCTTTCATCTTCTTCATCAGATCGATCACAGAGAGACTATTACAGAAAACCCAGAAGCCAAAAACGAAGAATTATAGGGAGAGGAATTGGTGTGAGACATTTCTTGCTTTCTTGTTTTATCTGTGAAACTCAGGTTAAGACTATAAGTTTTGCTTCATTCTGGGTACTGGATATGATGAAAGAGAGGGATGAGAAAGAATCAGAGAGGAGTGAAAAATAATTTCAAAAGAAGATCTGGGATTTTGATGTTGTAGAGGTTGTTCCTTTCTCTTTACCTGTTTTGATCAATCTGAGATTTTGATGTTTTGTGAGATGTGGGAATTAGGAAGAGAGAGACCAGAAGGAAAGAGGGAGAAGAAGAGAGAGTTTTGTCGATCTGGGTAGGAAGAACAGAAGAGAGAGACGCGAAAGAAAGAGAAAGAAGGATAGAGAAACAATAAAAAAAGAAAAGACAGGTGAGTATAGCACTGTCAAATTTGACAGTTTAGTTTCAATATGTCATCCACGGTGGCACTGGCATATGGGTTGGAGAGTATTTTCATATGTCATTTATAGCTGTTGGGCTGCCATATGGATTTTAACACATCCATTGGAGATGGTCTAATGTAGCTTCTCCATCGATCATTGTTGTGTTTCTACCCAATACTCAGTGACCTCAGTAGAGAAGGAAGAACCACTTTGACTCAAGAAGATCGCTCTAACCCATGAATTAATTACCTTTACTAATTGGGACCTCGAATAACCTGCAACTAGTAGTGACTTCAAACTTATTGGAGAATAAACAAAATACAAGCAATAGAGTTCGTGCGTATTCCACCCAGTATAGTTGTTTAAAACTTTAATGTGCCTCGGACCAAGAAGTTTCTTTCCATTAATCTCTGGAGCCAAAACCCTCATTTGTGCTCGATTACAATCTTCACTATCAAATACAACTGAAACACGGCCAGAAAGGTCTACCGCATAAAATTGTCCATGATAGTAAGTTATTAGATCCCTGATAATCGTACCCCTCGAGTGATAGGACTGTCTAATTTTCATCTAGTCCTGGTCTAGAATATGCCAAACTACAAAATGTATGAAACTTGACTACGTAATCCGATGTCCAGGAACGGCTCAATGATAAGACGAAGTTCGATATATTATGATGGGGACATCGTCCATCTGTGAGCTCTATGTTTATGGCATGTGAAGAGTTGATATATATACTTCAAAAGAAATCAATATCAATCACTTATTAGCTTTTACAGCAGACAATTATCACAGTTGAAGTGAAAACTGTAGGGGAGATGATAAAGGGGGTAATATATAAACATGCGCTATGAATGTAATAGCCTACCTGGGAATCCAAGATTCCAAATCCTATGGATTTACTAATGAAATATATTTTCTTGATAATTATATTAGTAGTTTTCTCATCTAACCATCTGTAAGGAACAACTGGATCTCGGTCACATATATTAAATTTATAAATTTATATTAAGGGAGAAATTATAACAAATTAATATTCTCAAAAAAAAAATTAAAATTATGTATTTATTTTTAGCTGATAGATTCAGTTGTCCCTTACCGTTTTTAAAAAATTATCCCTTACGTGAGCAGGTCTCATATCATATTTAAGATTTTTCGAAATTCACAAATATTTGGTTTACGTACTTGTGAAAACAAACTTCTGAGTAGCTACCAATTGTTTGAGATCATCCTATGACTGGTTGCTAAGAAGAATTAATCTTGAGGTAAGCACTCATATATAGGTGCAGAGATGAATCTCATATCGAATCAGACTCTACATCTTGAAGGCCGATAAGCTTATTGAGAATTCGAGTGATCCTTGTCTAGTAGCAGATTGAGAGTGTTACAGTTGAGAAGTTCACACTCGCTTAGCTCAAGTCAATGTCTCTCAAGTTTAGCTACTTGTATGGACTGTGGAGTATGGACTATGGAGAATTGCTCTTCCAAGTAGCTAATTAATATTTTGTAAACTAATTAATCTTTTGTAGACTTTGACCACCAAGTAATAGGTATCTAAAGTTGTGTTGTATATTGAGTATCAGGAATTCTTTTTTATTTGCACAATAAGACATTATTGTTGTAAATATTATTATCTATATGGATGTCCACGTAAATACTCATTAGTTATGTATTTTGATGTAAACCTTACCTCTATATAAAGGAGGCTAATGAGACTGAATGAGAACACTTCTACTTCCTCTCTACTATTCTCTCTTCATCTTCTTCCTACTTTATAACACGTTATCAGCACGTTTGCTCTATTTTTTAGACTCCATGATGATCTTAAAGTTTTTGGTGCAGCCTTGTTGCTTTTGACCTTAACTTTGATCTATGAGTTTAATATCTTCATTCACTGTGCGATGTGGAAGTTAATATTCATTGTGCGATGTGGAAGTTAATTAATCTCCCAATTTTGTTCTTGACATGATACATACCACTTGCATCGTAGCAAGCAAAAGACTTCTTACCTTTATAGCTTATACACTATCAAGTTTAAATTTTGATATTTCATCATTTATCTAAAGTGAAAATGACGAGAGTTCTCCTCTCTCTCGCCTGGCGGCGGCAAACTCTAGGTCTAGGGTTTGGCTCGTTGAATCTTAATGCCTCCGATGAGATTCCTACTCCTCGTGAAGCATGTATGTCGCCCTCCTCAGGGGCGTTCTTCCTCTCGGTTCAACCTATGGGTTGGGGCATTCGTTCCATGTTGAATTGCTTTTCGATTTGCGGCGGTGTTCGAGGGGAGTCTGGTATGGGCTTGAAAATCGATCGCCGGAGGAGGCTTTTCTCAGATATGGGGTTGTGTGAGGCGATTCGCCTTTGGGACCCTGGAACCTGCCTATTCTCTTTTTCGGGGCAAAAAGAGTTGCCCTGTTGGTGCCGGAGACGGAGGAGGACGGCGTCTGAAGGCCTTCGTCGTTGGCGGGAGGCTGGATCTGATCCGGCTTACTGGGTTTGTCTGGGCTCGTGGACTTCGGCGATTGGCATCGGCATGGTGTGCTGTTTCATTCCGGAGGGCCGCTCATTCTTCTAATGGTGGACGTCTTGCTTCCTCCGGCGATTCAGCAGCGCGGGTCGGGTGGCGCCGGCGAAAGACTGGGATCCTGGGTTTGGGAAGCTTGGGTGCCCACAGTAGGTTTAATTGGGCCTGGGTCTGGGCTTCTTTGTGGGGCTCTACAAGTGTGTGGGTTTTCTCTAGGCCTACGCACTCTTGGGCTCGTGTTTGGGACCCAGGGGATTGGTGCTGCTTAATCCGGGCTCTAGTTCAATTTTGGATTGGTGCCTCGGTTTCATGGTTCTTGTTCTTGAGAGTTCGATTGCTAACGTCCGAGTTTTTGACACCCTTGGTCGCCTTCGTCCTCTCGGGAGCCTCACCTTACTCTCTTGAGGTGTATCTCCCAAGCTATGGTTATGATCCTGGTTACGGTTACTATTACATTTACACTGCTCTAGTGACATATGCAGTGCAGCGATGCCAGTCGGCATCAAGTCACATGGTTACCTGGTTACCTTTCCTTCTCGATGTGATTGTGCATCTAGTTATGCTTTATTATTTTTTCTTTATTATAGATGCGTCTGTGCATCTCGTTATGTTTTATTGCTTTCTTTCGATGTTTTGTGCATCGCTCCAAGTACTCCTCAGTTTCACTTAATATAGTTTGTCGTCATTCCTTCAAAAAAAAAAAGTTTAAATTTTGATCAAGCTGTGATCCCAAAAAAGAAGCCCGACTTTAGGATAGTATTGAAAAGAAGAGATGAGGGATCAAGAAGATTCACATAGTTTTAATTTTGATGCAAGAATTTAAAACACATGGTCTTTTTGTTTTTGTTTTTTGGTCAAGATTGTGTTGAACACTAAAAAACATGGTGTTGAACACAAGAAAAATAAGCATAAAACTCGACGGGAGACAATTGAAAATTGACAGTGCGAAGGAATAATAACATTTGGAGACAAAAAGATAGAAGAAATAGGTTGATTCATAAAGCATTTGCAAAAGATCAAGTACCAAATCTTACACACCTGACCAAGGAATCTCCACAAATTTTCTTTTCAACTCTAAGATCATCATCTTGACATACAGATTCAAACGCGCAGATAATGGGATCTAGATCAACCACTATGTCACAAAAGTAGTTCTGTGTCAAAAAAAATTGATAACCAAAAATGATGGTTTTCAAACCATGGGAAAGATCCTTATTGAATCTGTTTTCATATCGATGCGCATTTTTCAAATTTACCAAAATTAATTGGGCTTGATCGGTTTGTTAAATATTCATGGTGGTCTTGGTTTGGGACTTGTGACGGAACGGGTGGTCTCCATTTATTTACTTTGACTATTTTGTTGCTTCTTAATCTATTTTGTTGCTTCTTTATCCTATCGGTTTGTTAAAGATTCTGTTGCTTCTTATATTATGATTAAACATTATCTTCTATTTTGGGTTGTTTAATTACACCCATTACTGATTGCTCATTATCGGCCTCGTATATATACATATCTTTTGCATATACAGGTGAAGAAAAATTGAGATATGCACAGTAGCAAATATATGTTTATCGCAAGCATAAATTGGGTATCTCAATTAATTACCACGTGTAATTTTTTGAAATCCAGGTATATTTTTATTGATCTATTATTTGGATTTCGATTCATTTGTTTGAGAAGTTGATATAATAAACTCACATCTATCTAGTTGTGGACCAAATCGATCGAGACTAGAAGTTTCTTGATCCGATTATATGAGGGCCTGGAGTTCCTCAAGGGTTATATACTCAATATTGCGACATGAATTTTCTTGGAGCCGATACAATTAACGAGGGCCAGAAGTTCGTCAGAGTTAAACAATGATCGAATCCACATGTTGTGATTCCTAGTCATATGGGGGCCTGAAGTTCCTCAAGGGTCATGAAATGTAAATTGGAAAATTGTGACATGAAGCTCTTCAAAACTTATGCAATTACCAGGGCCAGAAGATCCCCAGAGCTATATAATCAAGTATATGAACTCAAATGTTTCTTAATCCCCAATTATAAGAGGGCCTGAAGTTCCTCCAATTATCTTTTGATGTTGGGGTTCCTTCCTCCTTATGACTATTTTTGAATTTGGAATTCAAACCACCTTTAGAACCTGCAGTTCAAAGTTGGACAATCAATCGAAGCCAGAAGCTTCTGACTAGCATTTAGATCAGAGGACTTGGTTCTCCTATTGTCTTTTGTGAGATGAGATACAAGATTATCATATATTGTGAAGTTAACCAGACCAGAAGTTCTGTGTATTTCCTTCATTTATGGAACCAGAAGTTCCCAATTCATTTTATCGAATAATTTTATTTATTTGCTCGTATTATATTAATTTTCTTATTTTCATTAAAGTAATTTTTTTATACAGACCAGCTGTCTGATATCTCGAACCTCCAAATTTCGAGTGTACATTTTTTTAACCAGAAGTTCAAAATGCATTTGATGTTAATCTACATCAAACAACAATACAATAATTGAACGTCATGTTTTAACTGTATAACACGGACCAGAAGCTTCGTGTATATCCTATGAGATCCACCATTCAATTCTTACAAATTTGATTTGTGTCATCTGCAAACTTATGTTTTGAGTGACTTTCAGGCAATACAATTTTATCCATGGTGTTTAGAAAACATTATTAAGACTTATGCTTATGAGGCTAATATAACAACACCTCAGATCTTACATATCTGATTGATAACTCCAAAAGAGCACATATTATTGTCTCTTTGCATCTTGTGCCTCCAATATTACTAGAGATAATGTATAACCTCTCCCTCTCATGGATCTCATTGATAAGAAAGCCGATTGACATGGCTATACCATGAAATGCCACCAGAAGTGGATCATGGCAAGAGAAAAATCAGGAGTCAATGTAAATACTGTCCTAACATCCACATATGTGAGGAAATTGTAAATTGGGTGTGTGTCGCCTATGGTACACTATATGGTGGATGATTATCAAGCCACTTTCGAAATGGCACTGGTCAAATTAAATTGCACTGACTAATAAGAACATTGAGATTCATTTCACATGCCTGATGTCTTTTGCTTATAATAAGCAACTTGAAAGCACTATTGTTATTCCACATATTTATTGTAACCTCTTGAGTCTCTATTGAAACTAAATATTTCTTAATCTGATTATGTAGGAACCTGATGTTCCTTAAGAAGTTGTTATAAATTGAAAAAATTGAAACCTCAAGTTTCTTGGATCTCCAATTATATGAGGGCCTGAAGTCCCTCCTCTTTATGACTACACATTTATATGTGACACAGAACTTGAGGTTCTCCACGTGATAAAGTTACTTGTTCTTATGGATTGTAGCTTTTAACTCGAAATTTTGAGTATATCATTCTGGCAAGCAGTTCAAAATGAATTTGGTCCATTCCAATTGTCAATATTTCACAATTGATGTTTACTCAAGCTAAGGTAACACTCATATCATGAGTTGTAGATCTTGATTTATGGCTCCAAATGAGCTATTATCATGTTACCAAATTTGAAATATTGTTGCATTAAGTGCCTACTATATTGTTGGAGAAAACTTTTTGCCATATATCTCATATATACTGTGTCAAATTTCTACAATAAATTGAGGCATACAGTGTTATGAACCAGAAGTTCATTGAAACAAATACACTATTTTGGCTTGACCGGTTACGTCATCTTTGTCTACCATGCATGTTGCATGGAATCACTTACAAGTTTTGATGACTACTAACCTTACTCATAAGCAAATTGTTTATTTACCGCATATTTGCGAGTTGTCACTTTAATGAGACTATCCTCCTGCCATGAGGGGGAGAAAGATTGTTCCTGAAGAATGACAAGAATTGGTGTGAGATATTTATCCACTGTCTCATTTTGATTTTGAAGAATATCTAAGCTAGTGATTTGATAAAAGATAGTGACAAAATCATATGCTAAATTCAAAGGCATATGCGTCGGTTAAAGTCCCTAACACCAACCATACTATCACAAACAATCTAGACCCCATTTGATTTGTGGTATACATGTATCCAAATGACATGGTTCTCCTGAAGAGAATGTCATAAAATGGCTACACACACAAAGGTTGTAAGTACGACATTAGGGAATGATGTATTGGTGATACAATAATACATTAATATGGTTACTGCTCATGAATTAAATGTTTTTGACCTAAAAGTTGGTTTGGGTTCGCCACCAACCAATGAAGATCTTCACTCCAAAGAAAGTGATAGATATTTGAGTGCATCTTTTGCGCATGATCATAATAAGATAGTCTTCCCGCCGTTAGGGAGAGGAAAGACTACTGTCATTTGAATAACGGCGTGAATTTGTGTGAAATGTATCCACCTAGGTCTAAAGTTTTAAGCTCTCGAAAATGGGAGATTATACAGGCCCTATAATGCTCTACATGAGATTATAAGTAAAATGATCCACATTCTCTACGTGATTCATCAATAAGAGATGATTGTCCTAGAAGCGACAATGTATGGCCCAGAAGTGGCATGGGTACCCAATATCAATAAGCTTATTATAGCTAATGCATGCATATAAGAATGTGTGGGATCTATGATTGTTAATCATCGATGATTGTTAATCATCTATGATTGTTAATCATCGATGATAATTTACATTTGGTAGCTACCAAAAATCATTAAGGGATATACTGATGCTATACCATGTTTCATTATGAATGTCGACAGAGTATATTATCGGCCAAATTGGAAAGAGGCAATTTCAATGAAATTGAATATTTGAAACGTGATCAAATACTTAGACCTTTAACCCTACAAGTTACAAAAGGGTATTTACTAAAGTGAAGATAAATCAATATGACACAATGTTTATTTATAGAGACATGAGATTGTGAACATCTTCCCTTATACGAATGACAATTTTCTATAAATACAGTGTTACATATAGCTGTTATATTGACGAGAGATTTATGGCACGTTGTCATCGTATATTATGAAGATTTTAAAGACACATTGCTAAAAGCAAAATCTCAAAAGCAAAGTGTCATAATAAGCGTATTGCTTATCAAATCCTCAAGGGATTCAAATACATGAATTATTCAAGTTCATGAAAGGTTGAAAGAGCCTGAAGCTCACTCATGGAATCAAAGACTCTAAAGCTAGCTCATATGTACTCATTTCGTTCTAGTCAACAAGATCTAAATTTCCTTAATGAGTACTATGACGAGACTACTATCGAATTTGAATTATGATTATAATGTTGCAACATATTCTAACTTTCGCAAAGTTATGAATTACTTAGAGCTCTTGAAGAGCTTATATGAGACATATCAATACACAAAGATATTGATGTGTATGGCTAGGTATGCCATGATGATTTTTCAATGTTTTAAACTATACAAAGATAATGTGTCAATTTCTTTATATTGTTTAGCTATTACTTTGTGTATGATTTTGAGCATATGAGATTGTTTTCTAACCTTATCATATGAAGTAAGACTTATTGAAAATTGTCTAGCTTTGTTAGTATTGCTTTAACTTTTTTGCAGGTATGAAATTTTGTGATGAGCCCCTATATGCAAAGCACACATGGTCTCACTTCAGTGATAGACACATCAAACCACTATACATGGTACATGTAGCTTATCACATACATAATCAAGGCTTGCAACAATCAAGGGGAGACTCTCATCAGGGGAAGCATCCGGAAGTATGCTACCTAGGACATATGCGCGTTGTGCTCTTTTTGTCCTTCGACCAGGGTTATTTTTGTCCCACTGGGTTTTTGTTACCTGGCAAGGTTTTTAACGAGGCAACAATAAGCGCGTCCAATACCATCATTCATTGGTACGTAGACATCCAAGAGGGAGTGTTGTAAATATTATTATCTATGTGGATGTCCACGTAAATACTCATTAGTTATGTACTTTGATGTAAACTCTACCTCTATATAAAGGAGGCTAATGAGACTGAATGAGAACACTTCTACTTCCTCCCTACTATTCTCTCTTCATCTTCTTCCTACTTTATAACAATTATCATATAAATTGGATGGAATAAATATGGTAGAAAGATTCAAAGTTTTAGTCCATTCAGATTCTTTTGCATACACAATGCCTCTCTAAACCCTGCATGCATATATCCATAGTTTGCGCAAGAAAAGTGCAGAACTTACGAAGATAACAGAATGATTGACATGCAGAAAAAATAAACAACGTATGTACGCCCTTGTACTAAACTATACTTTCTTGTAAGTTCTTTAGAAATAAGGATCAAATTATTAATCGCTGAACAAAATACCGATTATCGTTAATGTTTCCTGTAGTTATAGTTTCAGACCAACTAAATCGGTTGAAGGACTATTAGCAAAAAATCAATAATTTAGATCCAGAATAAGTACAAGTGAAGTATCTACGTGCATGCAGAGCTATCTATTTGTTAAGTAAATGGGAATGGTGGGTTTGGCTTTATACCGATAAAGAACCCTCCTGTTCTTGAAATTCCAATTCTCAAGGGCAATGACTATCTTCCCTGGTTCACTAAGGTAGAAGGAGTTTCTTACACCTTCCCCTTGCAGTCTCTTCTTATCTTGGAGTAAAATCTTGTATGACCCTTCATCATCAGGAACGAACTCTTCCTTGTACAACACGTCCCATCCCACCACGGTTAGATCCCACACCATTGTCAATCCACCCTAATAAAATAACAACACCCCAAAATGAAATTAATAGTTACAACAAGATTCATCTCATCATACAAAAAAATTGTTGGAATTGAATAATATTAATTTAGAATTATGTTGAGAGTTATGGTAAAATTAATTGTGAGAATAATGGTGAGAGTTAGTAGCTTCATAGGTTATGGGAGTTAGGAAGGTTTAAGGTTATTATAACGGTCTAATACTTATATCCTTTGTAATTGTCATACTTATGGCATTGTCTAGTGTAGGCCTCTATAAGTAGGCTAGTCTAGTTGAGTAACGTGTGTAGAGGAGTAATTTTGTAGAAGTATTACCAGGTATTTTGAGAGTCTTCTCCATATGTACACTACAAGAAAAATAGTCTATGACAACATCATATTTACAACATGCTGTAAATGCTCGTTGTCATCTCTAATATTCTACAACATGCGCAGAAAGAGTGTTGTATTAAATTATTTACCACTACATGCGTCATTTGCATGTTGTTAATTTCGTTATCGATAACTCAGTTTGCACGTTGTTGTCTACTTGTTGTCAATTAATGTATCAACAAGTAGGAGTGCATGTTGTTAAATATTTTCAAAACAACAACGTGCAGCTAACGCGGTCGAAACTTTGAGATAAAAGATTAAAAAAAAAAAAAACAAAAGGGCCTGTTGACTAAAGTCAGTAAAAAAAAGAAGCATCAGCTCTCTAAATCCATCATAGACCCAAAACATATAAAATCCTGGGCTTGAAGAATTGAGCTCTGAAGCTCTCACTTCTCAAACCCTAAACCGCCCGAAACGATCGCTTCCCTCCGTCGTCACTCTCAATTGGATCGACGACTTCACTATGGAGCAAGACTGCTTGTCCGGCGTCGCCGCCGTCGAGCACGTCCTGCTTAGCCGACGGCAGGGTCGAGTTTGCCTTTGGCTGAGCTCCTCCAATCCCTCCCGTAGTCCCATACCTCCCAAGCGCCGCCCAGCGTCGGCTACGTCCTTACTAGTTCATCCTCTGCCTCGGCTCCGTCGACCGCGCCACTGACTCCGCCGACCTCGGTTGTCAATCTCTAATGCATTTCCGGCGTTACGGCTACGAAGGTACTTCTTTCTTTCTTCATATTACCTGTTCCACCGTTTCGCACCTTTAATTTCATCATCTAGCTAGGTTCCTATTTCATTCTAATCATCATGTTCTTGTTTGAAAATTGTTTGATGAACTCAGGTTTTAGTCTCGCAGATGCAAAACACTGTTATTCATTCGCTTGTTCATGTTTTGCTTGTTCTTCCTGATTTGGCATTTTGTCGAACACTTGGTGTGCATTGAAAATAAAGATGATTCATGCTAGATAGTGAGTTTTATGTAAAAATTCGATAGTATCACTAAATTGTAATGATTTATAGCCAATATTGCGACTTTCTCAGTGATAAAATATGTTTTGTGTTTCTTCTTGGGAGGATTAGATTTGCATAATGTATAAGGGTTTATTGGTTTCTTGGTTGTTGAGAAATGGTGAGAAAAGAGAACAATATGTCTAGCATGGAAGGTCACCAAGTAAAATATGTTGTAAGAGCATTGCTAAATAGGGATCTACAATTGTGTCACTACTCACTACTGTTTTCAGCAAATGTGGTGTTGATTTTAGAATTAGTATGAACAACACTTATATGATGTCTTAAGGTCGATCAAAAGTGGTTTATATTTGAATTAGTTGTGAGAATTTGTAAAACATATCCTAAATAAGGTACTTAGTAGGATTTTGTGGGTATCTCAGAAAAAGAAGATGAGAACCTGGGTATCTCATACATGTTCCACTGCTATTTGGTTAGTAGATTTCAGAAATAGTTAATTCGTTATACCTAACCATAGACCTCTTTACCAATTTTTTGGTCTGAAAAAGTGATGGCACTATATACATTACTATAATGTTGTTTGAGTGTTAACAGAAACATAAAGCCTTGGTGGTTAGCAAGTGCTATTTTCATACTTTTTTTAAATATTGACATGAGAAAAGAATGCAGCAGGGGATGTGATCTGAAAGCCATAGACACACCAAACCCTACATTAATTATATTATCAAAACAGATTATGCCACCACAAAGACAAAGTAGTTGGTTTTATTGCTTCTGAGGTCATTGCCAGAGAAGGAATTAATTATAGTTTTCAGCAATGTCACAACTTCAAATCAGTGGCACCTACTAAACTGCCAAAGTGATAGCATCCAAGACTCAAATTTGTATGATTGATCCGCTAATATAACCGAGGGAAAATTCATACCCTAAACCAAGGCTAGTTTCCTGATTCCTAAAACAAACTAGGATTTAAGCTATCAAACCTATAACGTGCACTGTGTGTCTATGTGTCTGTCATCTATTGCATTGATTCAGAACCCTTGCTGTAAATTCATTGTTTCTTTTCCAAGTCTTTTTCTGTTCACCATTTCCCTCCTGGTTCTTTGTTTGGATCACATTGTTTCCAACTTCTTATCTCTATGTGTTTGGGCAAGCATACTCTGAATCTATACACCCTTAACCTTGTGATCAAATAAATTTTTATTTAATCTCCTTGAGTTATCATTTTAAAAACCAAGTAGATATTAAACTACTTGAATGGATTCTTCTGTACATATTGATCCTTGAGTTATATGCTTTTTGTCTAAAAGGGATTGGGGGGTTTCCTTTCTGGGCCAAATTCCAACCCCATGAGACAAACAAATAGCTACTTCTTGACTACTCCTCAGCTTATAAAGTCTTTTATTGCTGTCAAAATCTTTATTACTCCTCAAAAATATATGATGTTTCATTATTCTGGCTTTCCTGCTGTGTGTAGTTTTTCATTAAGAGACTCTACAGAACAGGAATGCAATAAGTCAGCCATTCTCAGTCACTGGTATCATGTTGCATAATGAAATTTACAACTATTTATTGAATTTCCTTTTCCTTGATAATCTTTAGAAAGTTCTTATCATTCATATAATGTCCACATAATTTCCTTTTCATTAGTCTTCTTGTACCTTGTTTTACAGAAAAACTACCATCGATTCATGTATCTTGGTTGTTGCACTGAAACTTATTCTACAGATTATTTCAATTAGAATGCATGTATTATTATTTGTGATGACTGTAACTTGTGCTTCTGTATCTGTGTAGTTAATACTTGTCCTTGTCAAAGTGTTAATTAGATTAGAAGGAATAGCAATTGAGTGGTACTGTAGTAGTGGTTCTAAGTTCTAAGTTCTAAGTTCAGAAGGACTAATGTGCCTATGCTATATATGATTTCGTGCCTTCTAGTTTGAGGTACAGTTTCTGTCAAGATGGAGAAACAATGGCTGCAATTTGATAGAGAAAAGGAACAGACAAAGAAGAGGAAAAGAGGTGATGAAGAACAGAAAAAGAAGGGGAAAAAGAAGAGGAGGAAGTGGACCAATCAATGCTCCAAGCAATGATCTTGAAAATAGCAGATGTGCACTTTTGAATTGGAACAATTATGAAGAAGATGAAGTGGTAGCTGAAGGAATGATCTCTTCAACAAATCCAAGTACAAAAGTTCATTGTGTGCCTCTTGGACGAAATTGTTGGAAGGTTTGGGTTGATGTGGTGTTTGATGAGTATCAGACTATGGAAGTGTACAGATTAACCATGGATGCCAAACAACTTGGTGAAGCTATAGGAAGCACTCTTGCATGGCCCAAAAGCTCCATTGAAATGCTTCCTTAGTAGTTGAAGTAGCAGGTACATTTTGCTTTACTAGAGAATTTATGTAGGTCAGGAAGTACCATGCATGTTTTGTCAATGCTGGTGAACAAAGAATCCAGTACTTTGTCATGCATGTTTTGTAAAGAACATATGTATAAGAGAATGTGGCACTCCTAATGAAATGTATATTTTTCATACATGGTTAGTGTACGTGTACTAATATTGGCATGTGAATGTGTTTAAGTAATGGTGAATGTTTATAGAGGTACAGGAAAGCATAGCCCAACAAATTGGGTGCAATAGTATATGCTGAAACGTTGTAACAACGTATGTAATATGACAACATACCATGTATGCTGTCGAAAACTAAAGACAACATGCTGAGAGTGTTGTTAAAACTTACAACATGCACTTGAAACGTTGTTGAAAATTTATGACAACGTGCAGAGCTCATTGTTGAATAATTACAACAACGTGCTTCACCTCTTTTTGACAACATGCAAAGCGTGATGTTAAGGACTCGAGGACTTTTAATGACTCTGGCATCTACAACATGCGCCAAACGTTGTCAAAAGTGATTGACAACGCTAATTGCATGTTGTTAAACATGTTTTTTCTTGTAGTGGTATCCTTCTCTAGGAGCTTTGTACATGCCTTTGAGCTGTACAACTCTCATATTGTGTCATTCAAGCACCATATCTCCCTACCCAAAATTATTTTCTTATCTTACGCTTATGTTGATATCCAACAAAGTGGTATCAGAGCCCTAGACTCGATCTTTTGGGTACGGTTAAAAATTGTTCATGCAAGAGTATTATGGAGTCAAGTATGCTAGTTTAAGTGTTGATCGTGAGCAATGAGAAAGACGTGATAGTGTCTCAATGAGATAATTGGAGTAAAATATTTGCTCCAAAACTATTGAAAGAATTGAGAATCAATGAAGATCAACCTTGAAACTTAATGGTTGCAAAGAGGTTGAAGAGTTAGAATGACCCGCCATTCCCAGACTTGCTTATGTAGTTGCAAGGTGGTGGAGAAAAAAAAATTGTGGTGCATTAACCGATGCTGATGGGCAAGAGGAAAAGAAAAATGAGAGAGAGAGAGAGAGAGAGATGAGCAAGGAAGAAAAATAGAAGATAATATTGCATAGAAGAAAATGAATTAGGGAGTAAAACATATGGAGAAGAAAGAAAAAGATGGAGAATAAGAAAGAGAGGATAATGTGATCCTCAGTGATAGGGTAAAAATTCCTGAGAGAATGAATGAAGGGTTAAAGTCCCGGAAAGAAGTTGAAAGGGTTAAAGTCCTTGAAAGAAGATGAAGGATTAATGTCTCTGAAAGAAAGAATGAAGGGTATAAGTCCCTGAATGAAGCATGGCACAAAGGTGCCAAGAGGAAATTGCTCCCTGAAAGTGACATAAGTCTCATAATGAAGATGAAGATGGCACAATTGTGTCAAGTTGACAAGGCTCCCTAAAAGCACAATGGTGCAAAAAAATAAAAAAATAAAAAAAAAAAATAATAAATAAATTGACAAGACTCAACCTAAAACAAATGATAGACATCTCACAAAATGGGTTTGAATTTTGAGAGGCATGAACGCCTTGGTGAGGTATGAAATGATCTCACACAAAAATGAGAAAAGAAAGTTCTCTAAGTAGTGAGGAAGGAAAAGCTCCCAAGACCTGAAGTGACTAGAAAAGTGTCACTAAAGCCAAGCAAATCAAGGTGCTAACTGGTATTGTGTGAAGAAGGTTTTGGCAATTTTCTTGCTGTGTTAAGACAAGTATAAGAATGACAATGATGCATGTCAAAGAGAAAATAAAGCAAGTTGAAGAAAAGAAGAAAGAAGGGGTTGATTCATTGACGGTGACCATGAAGATATGAAGGTGTGAAATTTTTGATGAACTTGAAGTTAAGAGTAATTCTAAATTAAGGGAGGATGCTGGAAGTAAAATTAATTAATTTAAAATTATGTTGAGAGTTATGGTGAGAATTTTGATGAGAATAATGGTGAGAGTTAGTGGCTTCATAGGTTATGAGAGTTAGGAAGGTTTAAGATTATTGTAACGGTTTAATACTTATGTCCGTTGAAATTGTCATACTTATGACATTGTCTAGTGGCCTATAAGTAGGCTGGTTTAGTTGAGTAAAGTGTATAGAGGAGTAATTTTGTAGAAATATTATCATAATAACTTTTTTACTTGGTATTTTAAGATCAGAGTCTCCTCCATATCTTTCTCTAGGAGCTCTATACATGCCTCTGGACTGTATAACATATGAGACATTCATGCATCATATCCCTCTACCCAAAATTAATTTCTTATTTTACACTTCCGTGCTGATATCCAACAAAGTGGTATCAGAGCTTCCAACAAAATTTAGGGGTTCAAAGTTTTTGGGGCAATTTCAGTTCTACTTTTGAATCAGATCTAGTTCTTCATTACGTGTAGGTGTTAGATTGGATTTTGATTTTGGTTTCCCATCTGGATCACAGTTTGACCTATACATAGACAGTTCGAATTATGCAATGAGTGTAAGTTTCGTACTCTTTCATTAATAACGAGATCCAACTTGGCTCCATTTATTTATTCTAATTTTTCTTTTTATTATATCGGAGAAGATCGATTATCTGACCTAATTCCTAAAGACTAATCCCAAGGGCTGAACCCGTCCCAACTCCATTAATACACCTACGAAGATAGAAATGTATCTATTCCTATAAATATATACGCCTAATAATGTGCCTAATGGAAAGACCATAATCAAAATTCAATTGAACACGCAATTAATAGACGAGAATCAGTACCTCAGCAACTGGAATTTTAATATAATTAGTTGTGTTTCCTTTGACTATGATCTGTGATACTTTGTCCTCTGGTGTAAAATCCTCATCCTGCTCTCTTTTGAGGCCACCATATTGAACTGGGAGTTCTTCTGGTTCTATGAACCTTTTTTATAATCATTTCCATGCAAATTAACTTGTGTATTAGAAAGACAGAGGAGATAATAATTAATGTAACTGGATAGTTTTAACTTTTGAGTACGTAGTAATCTCACTCACTTGAGAAGGGTCTTTGTAACCTTTTGGGGTCTAGCAAAGACGAACTTCTTCTTAGTTCTGTGACTTAGAAACCTTGATCGGAGCACATGGAGCACATAGTACCAAAGTGGAGCATTTATAACAATCTGCAAAATGAAAGCAAGAAATTATCATATACCACATTGTAATTAATTAACTGCTTAATTTGAGACTACTTACATTCTTTTGAATGAGCTCAGGATAGTTTTCCTGTAACAAGAGCAGAGTTTTGCTACTAAGCGAACGAAGCTCCTTAAAATCGGGTCCTGGGGAGTTCTTCAAATCTGTAATCTGAACCATCGAATCAACCCCTCTCTTGAAGTTGAGCTTCTTGATTCCCTTTTCGATGAATTGAATTCTCCACCTCAAAAACTGTTGGCGTTTCGCTTCAGACCCGAATGTTTTATTGTACAACTCTCTGTCCTTGAAAGGTCCATACACAGTGTAACACAAAGGGTGACCCTCTTTGTCTCTACTCTTTATGCACACCACATTATCAAGATCAGGGCCTCCCAATTCTTCTTCAAGAATTTCATCAGCCCTGTATTCTTTTCGCCATTTCAGGGTTCTTCTCAGCATTTCAAATGCGTCGGTAGTCTTGAAATCGCGGGCTCTCAAGAATTTGAGGAGCACAGCATCAGTGCCTTTGTGGCCTTTACTTGGCAATAAAGGCACACCCCATAGGGTAATCTCCTTGAGTTGTTCTTTTTGCCTCAAGCTTTCATCTCGGCAAAGCTTTCTGCTGGGTTTTCCAAGAAGGTAATTCCCCACAATTGCATCTTCAACTCTGCACCGGAATTCCATCAAGGCTTTCTTCTTCTTCTTCTTCTTCATTTCCACAAAAGCAGCTTTGGTTTCCTCATCCTCTTGAGCTGTGGGTTCATCACCTTCTTGGTCACTATCTGGACATAATTCGCGGGGGCTTTCCATCAACATGTCATTAATATAATATCCCAGAGCCGAGTCGAGCTCCTGGTCTCTGCCATGATAATCAGGCTCATTGTCATTGTGGGTTTCCTGATCATTCTTCTCCGTCATTGACAATTATCGGGGTGGTACGTGCTTCAAATTCCCGGCACTCGGAGTTTCCGGAGAAACTGAATATTGATGGTGCTCGGATTCAATGATGGGGAGTTGAGAATGATAAAGAAACACAAAAGCGCAATGTTTTTACATCTTTCCTTTTTCTATTACCTCAGGCTCAAGAAAGGCCTGGCGCCAAATTTAGGTTGGCCAATCGTAGTAACTAACCGTGAGATTGGAACAGGCTTTTTTACGAGTGTTTTGAACTTTTAACCCCAATTGATCGGGCTTGGCTGGCATATAATTAGTGGTTCTTGTAGATAGATTAGGTTCAAGTCAAATTTAGTATTGAGTTTCAACACAATGTGCAAGAATCACTGTCCAAGTCAACATTTTGCCTTACTGGGTTCTAAAAACATGTAGATTTGCAAAGGTCAACTAACTAATCTCCGCAACCTGACATTAACAATAAAATGAAAAGAAGAAAAAAGGTGAGGGAACAACTTATAGTCTTATAGTAACAGTTGAATGCTGGAAATAGAAAAGGAACAATGACTGAGATTTATCCTCTACATTCTGGAAGGTCGTCACTTTATGACTGATACTATCTTCTTCTCCTCTGACTAATTCATAACCTGTAGCATTGATTTTTACATCCTAATACGGAGAAACCTAACTGCTGATTTCCATGCCTACTAAAAGAATGTACCCCAAACGGCCTTCCAAATCTTGTAATCATATTTACAGTGAAATGGGATGCTAGCTGATTGATCTGTATCTATATTACAAGTCGTTATCCAACTGCATTACTCCTCCCGAAATTTAGTCAAGTCAAATGACAGTGTTTTGGAACAACTGCAATAACACAAGCACGGTCAGCACATTAAGGAACTATATTAGATAAATGATGAGGATTTAACCATGTGAGGATGTTCCAATTATCGGCTGATGCTCACCTCATTTCAGCATCCCTGAAAACCCCAACCAGAGCTTCAGCCTTGTCGTAGAAGCTATCTTTTAGAGATATTACAATACTTTGAAAACCATTGCCTCCTTCAGTATCCTGATTAACCCTGGCTCCTTGGCATGACTTTGAACGGATGAATCGAGCAACCTTTGCTACATTTAAGTTATCCAGTGCAGCATCAACTTCATCCAGTATGAAAAAAGGCGAAGGCCTATAGCTGAAGCATTCATAAAAGAAAATATATAAATAAAAAAAACAATTAATTACTGGTACTAATTTACGCAGTGTAAAAAAGTAGAAACCAAAAACTAGAACAAAACTTCCAGAGTTAAAAATTGGAGAGAAAGGAAGACCAAAACCCTGACTCTTCTAAGAAAGGAAGGAATAATGATGCTACACCCCCCACCCACAGGCTTATACTTGTATCTTTTCATGAAGTCAACTTTAAATATCAAGTCAGAGGGTTTACAATTGTGCCAGAAACTCCACAATCCCCCACCCTAAAGTATTCATATCTATTGAAGCATGTGCTCTTTGTACCTGCTGCAAGGTCTACCCAGAATCTTTTGTGCACGAATCATGAATGTCCGTAAAGGTAAAAACTATTTTAATGTTTTAAGACATACCTGTGTATGGAAAACAGTAATGCTAACGCTGCAACAGTTTTCTCTCCGCCAGATAATTGTTCCATATCTCGAAAGCGCTTTGTTGGGGGCATAGTAGTGTACTTGACACCATGTAAAAACGGATCATCTTCATTTTCTAAATTCAAATATGCCGTCCCACCCAGGGGATGTGTATTGCTCTTCGTCAGTTGCTTGTATATCTTATCAATATTACTGGAAATATGGTTGAAGGCATCCATAAACAACTCATACCTGCATTGACCAAATAAACCATTACAATCAAATGCCAAGGGAAAAATAGACATGTTGGGTAGTGGGCATATATGCCATTTAATGATGATTTCTTTCACTTTCTTTCAACAGTAAACAGTGATCTTTCCTATTTCTAGTTTCTATCCATAAAATTTCTCTTACAAAATCCAACAATGTGCAATCATGTATGGTCAACTACATTATAATAATTAGACAATCTGGTAGCAGTGTAAAAGCAATCCATACCTCCTTTGCTTAACCGAGTTAAACAGATCAGCCTTTTGTTTCTGTTCTTTTCTGGCCACTTCAAACTCTCCAGTTACATCTCTTTCCTTTTCTTGTAGAGCCTCATATTGGTCCATGGCCTTCAAATTGGGAGCCGTTCTTTCAATTTCTGATAACTTGGCATCCATTTGTTTCTTAAAATCTAACTCAACTTTCTCCCGCTCAGAAGGCCTCCTATTCCTCAATAGAGACTCATCTAACTCATCAAAATCAAATACTGGGCCTGTCATGGAGGATTCAGTCTCCATTGGATCTGAAATGATTGGAAGGCTTATTTGCTGTAGTTCACAATTTTCTATTATCTCCTGCTTTCGAGATGTTAGCTGCTCAATCTGCGATTCCTGCAAGGCGAGGAAAAAAAAAAAGACTTAGGGATTTCAAATTCACATATAACATGGTACAGAAGTGTCGCAAACAAAAATAAATGCCAACCTTAGAATTTATCTGTCGATTAAGTTTGGATACATTTGATGTTGCAGTAGAACCCCGCTTGTTCCATTCTTGAATTTCCTTTTCACACCCTTCCGACTTGGACTTCCATTCTACATGAATAGTGAGAGATACAAAAAATATGAACTAACAGAAGGATAAAGTGGGTTTGCAACTGGTTTGAATAACTTGAGAAAAAGACGGAAAAAGAACAATCATAAGATTAAGTCTCAAGCTCACTGCCTAAAATTTAAGAAATTAATGTCTGCAAAACATAATATGGTACCCATGCCAAACTATTATCATACCTTGTGCTTCTTCCTTCAACCGAAGAATCTCATCAGAGGCTTTTTCTGCTGCAGAGTTGGCCTCGGCCTCTTTCTTTTGAACCCGTTCTAAATCTTTTAGTAGGTTACTAATAGATGATTGGAGTTCTTCAATTCGTGTATCCATGTCCCGATTTTGCTCATACTCTAGCCTGAAAGCAAACAAAGAACAGTATTTTACCACATAATATGAGAAGGTGCCAAGCTGTCAGGCCATAAGTACACCAGAAACAAGTCATAATTGTGGTGAAACTAGGCAGACTATTTGGGTTTGATATTTGAGCACTCCTGATTCTATTCTAAAAAGTTAAAACAAAATCTCAGTGACTTTATTGAAGATAAGTCATCACAGCCCTACTAGGAACTTGTAACTGGAGGGCATCAAACATCTTATCTTTAGTGTTCACTGCTTTTTAAAGAAGTGTGATGTTAGACAGGACAGCATTCTTTAAAGATGACCAAGCCGCATCAAAAAGCATATATGGTGGGGTCAGAGGAAAACTAACTGAATGATTGGCCCAATACTTGTAGTTGGTTGTTTCCTCAGTCACAGTAATTGTAGTTCGTCAGAATGTTAAAGCACAATTTGAAGATGCATAAATGCATGCACACACGTGCAATAGCATGTCTATCCATGTTCAAGTTATATACCACATGGATCATGCATGTGTCCAACATAATATACACAACTCACATTCCATTGTATGCCCAAAATAAGATGAGATTACCAACATATAGCAGTAAAATTGACAAAAGATAAAAATACAGGGAAGAACATACTGGTATTTCAGTTTTGATAGCTGGCTACTCAAACTAAGCCTCTCTTCAGCCATAGATTGGGTAGCCTTGAGTTGTTTTTCTTCATACTCGCGAATGTTATCTACCCCAACAGATTTACTAAAGCCTTTGTAGAGTCTGTCAACAATATCATTTATCCTCTTCTCAAGCTTATTGATTTCTGTGCTCCGCTTATCTACAGCTTGTTTTAGCTGCAAGAAAATTTTATTAAATTGCTGGAACTACTTGTGTGAAATAGAATGCTGGAATAAGCTAGATATAGAGCACAGTGATCATCACAGAAATACCTTCAGAAGATCAGGACTGATACGATCAATCTCTTCTTTTATATTCTGCCTCTCGCGGACCAAATTTGCAAGTTTGTCCTTAATGCTTTCCTGTGACAAAACTTATTTTAGTTTTGAATTGACTAGAAGGAAACCTCATGTATAGCACAATTAAGAGATATCAAAGTAAAATTTGCAAACCTCTTCAGTCCCCCCATCCACAGCACAAAGGAAGAACTAAAATAAAATTAATAACACTCATCTCAACTATATAGACAACCTAAACCACCCCTTCCCATCAAATCTAATTCATCTTATTTGATAAACCATAAAACAGCTTCAAATTTCAACATGCATCTTCTCCTCAATCTCAAACCATTTAAGAATGTTATATGAAACAACTCTGTGCTCTCCCCCCCCCCCCCCCCCCAAGGATTTCAAGCAATGGGCAGGGGGGATCTAGCAGAGAGAACACAATAGGATATATCTAAAAATTGGGTATGGACACACAAGTAAATACTAAATTCCACCATACTTAAAACTACAAAGGATAATCATCAACTATGAATTACAAACCAGTCAGATTAACCGTATCGTGAGTGAACAAAAGAAAAAAATAAATCCCTGCAATTACCTGCTCGATATCTGCATATTGGATTTTCTTGTCAAGCCCACTAATTCTGCCAGCTGTTTCAGACTCTTTTAGCTGCATCTCTCTAATTGACCCAAGCTCTTCTAGCTCCAACTCAAATTGTTCTTTCTTCTTCTTCAGTCCTAAACAACAAACAGTTAAACCAAATCCAAAATAACCCAACAAAAATTCAAATGAAAATACAGCAAAAAACAAAGTCAAAAACCAACCTTCAACTTTTTTATCATCCCATTGCTTTGATCTAGCTTCCATTCCTCCACTGGTACCCCCAGTCATTGTGCCAGATTTTGACAGCATAATTCCATCAACAGTTACAACTAATTTAAGAGGGGTAGACAAAAAAGTTAGATATCTAGCTAAATATAAATATGCCCGACACAGAATACTTATCAATAACAAAGTAGAACTCATTACCTTTGAACCTCTCACCACTCCAGCTTAGGCGCTTAGCCTCATCAAGTTCGTCACAAACAAGTGTATTGCCAACCGCAAAAAGAATAGCCTTCTCCAAGGCATGATCAAATGTTTGGTTGTTAAGTAGACAAACTAATAGCACCATTTTGCAGATTCTCATGAATAAACTTACAGTTTTCTTACAAATAAAAAATGTACAAGGAATAGAGGCAATACATCAAGGATAGAACATAGCATAATGATCAGGAGGGTGAACTACAGTGATAGCTAACCATGAAATGGTGAAGGTGTCCGCTTGATGCTTCCATGCATTAACATGTTCACCAAAATAAATGCAGAGATGATACTAATGTGGATGATTATTATCAGTTGAAAACTCAAACTTCTTTGTGGGAGAGGCCCACAGGAGTGAGGAGTTGCATAAAGAAAACTCGTGCTACAGATGGAAGGAAAAAAAAATGAGAACAGAAAAGCCTGTAAATTTATTTATTTTGGACGAGAAAAGCCTCTAATTTGAACAAGGAAAAAATTAAAGAATTTTTAGAGAGAAAAAAAAATCAATAACAGACACATACTGGGATCCTCAATGCAAGTTTAATTGAACACCTTAATTGTTCAAAAAAAATTTGTCGGGTTCAAATGTTCCATAATTTCTTCTAGAAACTTATAACATGTTTTCAATAACCAGATTTCCACTACCAAAACAACAATGCACCAAAAATTAGCAGCACAAACCATCCCAGATCAAAGATACTCCCAATGCTGCAAAACATGACATGTAATATAACATATATATATATATATATATAATCAGACACATAATGTCTCTGCCTATTCCTATCCATACAAATAAAGAGCTACAAAATATGCACTACACATGCAGACAAACACCAACAAGATTACACAAGATTGCATAACTTCTCAACTACACACTTTGCGACAATAAAAGTTTGCACACTAAACCAATGTAGGCACTGGTAGAAGCAGAAAATAACACATCATACTTCAATCTCTACTGTACCGTAAGATGAAAACCGCGACACAGAATTATGGAAGATTTGCTATCAAGGATTCTGTGATCAAAAGCATGAAGAAAGGATATTGGACAACATCAAAAACCAGCTTTGCAGTACCACCCAAGTTACGCAATCTCTCCATTACTTGCTTTACACGAACAGATTGGAGAGGTATGAATGTCTGAGGAGGAAGCCTTTGTTCTTTCAAATACTGCAGAAATGCAAGGATCAGTATATCAGAACCGCATTCACATAAATAATATATAATTAAACTTTGTCAACATATATCCCACAATGGTGTGCCAAGTAACCAAAAATAAACGTCAGTATCATGAGATATATCAATATTTAAACACATACAACCAACAGCAATATCTAAACTCAATTAGAATATGAAAAAAAAAAAAAGCATTAGACCTCTAGTTTTTCCTATAATCCATCTTCTTTTATTTTTATTCTGATTGCCTTACAACTAATGTGATGTGAATAATCGTTATGAACTTTAGAAAAATAAAATCTTAATTTTACCGATGAAAATAGGAAAGCAACGGGTTTATACTTTATCTCAACAAGCTAGTGTAAACATTCTACGAGAGCGTAAAGATTCGAAGAACATATATCACCTTGATACACTCCTTTCCTGTTTGTTCATCTTCAACTACGACTGCATCCATAAATTTTCCCATGGCAACAGTGACAGCAAGATTATACTTCTTTTGTGTTGGCCTACAGAGTTCAGTCATGCGACCATGGACACCCTGAAACAAGCGCTTGAGAGTCTCCACTGCCTGAGACAACCTGGAATCTCTCTCATTTTCATATCTGTCGGCCTTCAGTTCACGTAATTGCTTTTCTAATTCATCAATTTTTGACTTCAGATTTTCATACTTTTGTCTGCATGCATAAAAAGGGTAATAGTAAAGATACGATTCATTGCATTTTGCTATTATGTCTTGTAAAAAAGTAATAAAAAACTAAAGAAGACATTTAATCAAATAAGTGAATGGGGGAATGGGAAGCACCAGGCAACACATGCCGAAGCCATAGCAGAACATATGGTTGACTCTTAAAATGCATCAAAAAACAAGCATACAATCAAGTTGAATAACCTGGCATTCTGATGTTTCTCCTGCATCACATGCAATTCATTATTCAGATTTTTTGATTCCTGCTTGTGTTTTGCAGAGTTTTCTTTAATTTTTCTCTGCCTTGTCAGCATTTGCTCATTCTGTGAATCCAGTTCACGCTCCCTACTTCTCAACTGTTGAAGATTTTCTTCCAAATTCTTTTGAGCTTCAAGATCAGCATGCTGTTGCCGATCCAGAACCTCTTTCTCATCTTTTAGCTTTGCAGTTTTCATCCCAGCATCCTCCTTCCTGTAACATCAGCATACCAATAACAATTTCCAAGGCCTTATCAAGGAGAATGCTAACTACTATGGTTAAGTGAAGGTAATTTAGCAAGTTCATGAAGAATGAAGGGTAGGCAGGAAAATGAGTTCAATCCTCAGCTCAAATTTGAAAAGGAACATGGTTTTTGGTTTCAAGCCTAAAGAAACAGAATTTCAACTTAACAAACATAAGGGACAAGACACTATCATCACACTGAGATGCAGTAACCATGATAAGATTAAGCAGAGATTACCAAACACTTACACTTTAAAATATTCCCTTAATTTAGTATCGTCTAAATGTAATTTTTCACCACTGTCTCGACCTTTTTCCTGTAAATCCTCTAGTTGTGTGGTCAAATCCTGGATGCCCTTCTGCAGCTTTTTAATTTCCTCCTTATGTCTCCCCCGTTCTTGTTCTTTTCTACCAAGCTCCGTCTTACTTTTCTTGATTTTTGAATTTATTCGAGACATTTCCTCTTTCAGTTTCAGCAGCTCTGGTTTCTACAAACCATATCAAATAATTCATTAGATGTCCTCTTGATCAAGAATAAGACAACAATTAGATTTACAGAATAGAAGCCATTATTTTAAAATGTCAGCAAAACAAGCAATATATTGAAGAAAAAAAACATCACAAGGACCCGTTCATTCACCCAAAGCAGCTATATGAGATGGTCAAATACTCTTAAACTAGACATGTAGGTTGAACGAACACGGATTTGCCGTAATAAGTAAAACGTAAAAATAAAAAGATCAATGACATATTTGGTTATAACAACTTTTAAGCCTCAGTTGTTTAAGGGTCTAACAGAGACAAACTCAGTAACAAAAATCAAAATGAAACTCATGCTATTGGACACAAATATCACATGAAATTTCTATCTCCTGTTGAAGGCAAAGAAACTCACACTTCTGTCAAGTCTACTACTTCTCTCAGCAATCTTCTTTTCACATTGAGCAATCTCTTTTAAGTATTTGGCAAGTTCTTTCTTCTTTTTGTTTGCTTCTTGCTGAAAATCATCTAGTTCTTGCATAACCTGTTCGCGGCTTCTCTTTTCAGCTTCAAGCTCATCAGTTGTTTTCGTTATATCTTTTTCTATGTTAAGCAACTGCCACAAAAAGTGTTCTCTCTTCAAAGATTTCTGCAAGAAAGAATATATGTGATTTTAGTATTAGCATAGTACAGATTTCAAAGTTCCGAAACAGAAGATTCAAAGATAGGAGCATACACCTATTGAGCATGTACAAGAAACAAACTTCAACAACAAAATAGTTTACACGGATAAAAGTTTTCAAGACAGGTCCTATATTAGATTTAATCCACATGAGTGGATGCACACAATCATGTGGATGCAAGATTGATAGTGTGTGCGTGTGTCTGTGTATGAGCGCCTATGCACGAAAGAGATAGAGGGGGAATGCTATATGCAAGGCCCTCTTTCCTGAAACCTCTTGAAGGTGTGAGAATGGTTCCTAGTATCTACTATATCTTTTCAGTTACATTATATCTTGCATGCACGCATGCATTTGTACAATTAATTACATAATTTCACCCGACGGAGAAATTGAAACAATTCAGCAGGATAGACATCAGAAGAACTTCTTATAAACCTAATATACAACGTATGCATATGATTGTGTGCATATAGACATATGTAACCAGTAAAGCACGGACGTATATATAAAAATCTGCAAGTATGTGTATCTGTATGAAACCAGCAAAAAAAAACATTGAGACATGCACCAGTTCATTTTGCAGGCGAATGTGCTTCTCAGCTTCTTCCTTTTGCTCTTTCTTTTGCTTCCTCTCCGCTACTATGGTTCTTTTTTTCTGATAAACAAGGGCTGCTTTTTCTTCAGCTATGCCTTTCTCTTCTTCATACTTTTCATAGTCTCTCTTGAGCTCATCAGACCCCGAGATCTGCTCAAGCAGTCCAGTGAGTTCCTTAGGATTTTTAGAGGCAATGGACTCGACATCACCCTAAGAGAAAAAGATAATCAGTAATTAGAAGTCACCCCATCACTGCCAAGATATGCAAATATCAGAGCCACCATACAAGCTGCAATACATCTTAGAGTCTATGAAAAATAATGCAAATGAGTAGACAATGCACGGTTTAGCAACTTGTGTGAATTCTCATATTTTTCCCTCTTTTAATTTCGGCTTAGAAACAGGATGGATATATTTCCAAAATTAAAAAGACGGAAGCCCAAGGTTCTAATGAGCCACTACACCAAAGTGCCCAAATAAGAGTACCTTGAGCCTGAACTCAACAATGAGCGCGAAACATTTACGTTAACTAACCCAACAACATTTCGCAAATGACACGTGCAATTGGAGACATTATCAATATTTAATAATTAACTTCCATTCATCCACTAACGCAAGGTGTGGCAAATAAATGTTATTGATGTCCCTTCTCCTTCTATTCTTCTCATTCAAAAACTCTGCTTCCTAGCAAAACATACTCCCTATGGCAAAAATCGATATAGAAAGCTAAACAATGGCAATTAAGAGTATTCGGTCATCGAAATTAACCTGAAAGACAAGAAAATTGCGAGCCTTGACTAGAATTCCAAGGGACTTAAGCTTCTCATTATAAGCTTCCCACGATACTGACTTGCCGTCTATGCGGTACTCACTGCCGCCGGAGCTAGTGATGGCCCTTGTGAACTGGATCTCAGACTCATTCGCAAGCTGGTAAACCAAGCTCACAAACGCCCTGCGGCCTTTCTCGCTCTTCTCACTGTCGTCCATGGCGTAGATCAGGTCCTTCAACTGGGACCCACGGAGCTGGCCGGTCTTGACCCCAAGGACGAAGCTTATGGCGTCCATGAGGTTGGACTTGCCGGAGCCATTGGGGCCGATAATCGCCGTGAAGTCGGAGAAGGGGCCGATGACCTGGTGGCCCCGGTAGGACTTGAAATTCTCGAGCTCCAGGCGGTGGATTTTGCCCTGGGAGATCAGGGACGGCATGGCTAGGGTTTAATTCGACAATTTGAAGCTAGGGTTTGGGGAGGGGTGGAATTTAGGGTTGGGGGGAGTGGCGGAGCGCGGGAGATAGGAGTGGAGGGAAGAGATGCGGAAGACGGGAGTTGTAGCCGGAAAGTTGAGGAGTTGACTTTTCCGGCGGAGAGGAGGGAAGGTGAGGGGGGAGAGGAGGGGATTGGGGATTTGAGGGAATTGGCGGGAGATGGAGTTTGGGGGAATTAGGGAGGATTGATGATATGACTAGCCATTTTCGAAGTAAAAAAAAGTAGAGACCACCAAATTAGTGAGCGCTACTAGAGTCGAAACGTTTCACTTGGCAGAAAATGCAAAATGTTTTATTTGCAATTTAGTCCTTTGGTGCAAGAGTCTACTTTTTTTGGTGGTCTGAATTCAATATGTCTAAAGTTCAGAATTTTTCTGAATTTGATTGATAAAATAAAAAAATAAAAAAATCATTTTGTACCTTTCAAGTTTCAATAATTTTGCTCATTACTATTTGGTTTAGTGGCATAAGTCTCCCCTTTGTAGGTGAGAGGTTGTGAGTTTGACTCACAAAAGACTAGTTGTTGATATGATCAAACAAAAAAAAAGTTTCAATAATTTTAAGGAAGTTTCAATATTTCTCTTCTTTTGCGGACAATTTAAATTCCATAATTTTTAATATGGATATAAATATGAAGCAATGAGCAGCTGAGATCAACGAATGAGGGCAAAACTTAAGAGTTGCCAAAGTTTTGCATAAATATCCAAGTAAAACAAGGTCATTATTTCAATGATACCCAAATTTGAATAAAACAGAGCAGAATTGTAAGTTTTAGCTTTTTAGGGCATGAATATACCTTAAAAGTTCTAGGACGTGAATAATAATAATAATAATAATTTAGGGTTTTGGCATAAAAGATCGGGACGGCACGGCTGGTTGATGGTTTAGAAGCTAGGGTTTCTGGAGGTGGAATCTACGGTTTGGGAGAGTAGAGGTCGTAGTAGAGATGGTGAAGAGTTTTCCGGAATGTGGAGGGAAGGTTTGGATTTGGGGGGAGATGAAGTATGCAGATGGCAGAATAAAACTTCAACAAAATAATATTATGAAAAAAAAAATTACCACAGTCGAAAAGAAAAGAAAATAAGAAAAAAGGTTCAATCAATGTAAATGAAAGAGTATCAACTATGAATCGAGACAAATCAAGTTTCCGACCTCTGTCTTGTTCTTTATATCGTGCAGTATAATTCTTGCAGTCAGGAATTTCCAACATAATGCAGAAACCGGCATATAAGTGAGCAAAGAATGCCGGGGTCCAGGACATATATTACACGAGAGAACATTACGTAGAAATGTCAAGGAAGGTAAAGAAACTATTCATCCTGAAAATGAAAAACAGAGAAAAAAAAAAAAACAGTAGCAAGATGCACATACAGAACATAGTTGGGCAGAAGGGGCTTATAGTATGGAGACAGCTGCCCCCAGCTGAAGTCCACATTCGATGCTTAAAATTACTAGTAATATTACAGAATGGTTAATTACTAGAACCATAATCGAGGAAAGAGACTCCTCAGGGACTAGGATGGTCTGCTAGTATGAAGTCATCAGGATGGATGCAGCTTCCATCAATGGCCAACTTTTTCACTGATAGACGGAGGAGTGCCTTCTTGTACAGAATCTGCTATTTTGGTTTCACTATGAATTCCCAGAGGAGCTGATGGGCCAACTTCAGAATCATTGGAATATTCAGGCAGTTTACCACCATGTTTTTGGCTGTTATCTAAATCCTCACGCTCAGGGGGGTTAGAGCTTACTGGTAGTTCTCCATTTTGAGCCGCTTCTGACCCCTCAGGCCTGGTGGCATCCGGGTTTTCGAGCTGTTGGCCTCCAGAGTTTTGAGAAGCTTCCAACTCCTGATACTTGGAAATAACTTGTTGAAGTTCTTCATGAAGAAATAGTGCCTCAAAGAGCATCCCTTCATCATCAGTAGTGGTTTCTATAATCCTCTGAATAACAGGCTGAGACTCCTTGCACTTTTCCAGCATGTTCATGGTTAGTTCTTCCTGCAATCAAACAAGTATTTCCATCAACTTACGTGTCATCTTCCGCTCACAAGCTGATCTTAGGAGTAGGTAAAAAATGAAAAACTAATTATAGGAAAAGGTCAAATACTTCCTAGAAAAATTATTATCATGCAATTATATAATCATATAGGATAGCAGTGCATAGAAAAACGTAGCCTAGAAGAATTACAACTGCTCTCTCCCTAACAGTCTACTCACATGTGCAGACACACACACCTATTCATGATGCACGTAACATGAAAACTCTTTCAACCCGCCCTAAACCATTTCTATCTTCTTTTTATATAAGAGGGATACGTAACTGTATTGTAGTTCCTTCAATGATTGTATACAAGTATTGTGAGAATGAGGATGCTTTAGACTAGAAATATGTCATTGCTAAGGAAGCGAGGCACTTAGTTCTATATCAGGAAAGAATTTGATTCGAGAGAAATAAATAAAGGAAAGTTATATATACGATATATATATATATAGGAATTAGTATTGCTTTCCAATGAGAAGTCAGAAACACACCTTCAAAGGTTTTGGATCTGTTTCAGTATTCAAAATACTAGACAGCAGCTCCAGGCTATTGCGAGTTACAACAAGATATTCTTTTTTTTCCTCAACTGACAGGTAGTTATAGCGAAATTCACGGTCACTTGCATCATGAAATCCTGTGTCAGGTACAGGGTATCTTTCCGGGGGAGGCAGAGGCTCTTCCATGTATGATTCCAAGCTAGATTGCAACGAGGGCGAAGTCCCTCCTTGTGCTACTGGATGTGCTCCTTTTTCTCTCAAGATCTGCATAACACCCAGAGAAATAAGTGGGACATCAAATGTCACTTAAATGGCGATTACCAGGATTACTACAAGAACAAAGTACCAAAGTCCACACAAGACAGGCCAACAACTTAACAAAATGATTCAGACCTAACATAACTAAAATTAAACGATAATGAGAAATTTGGTGCAATGTTACTCTATCTTAGGAGAGGGAAGATGTAAAGAGGTCATAGTTTAGTGGGCATGCAGATCAAAAAGGCGATTTCATAAGTGGATGTAAACTAAAATCATAATTTATCATTCAAGAACCAAGACCAGATTATGGATCATCTTCAATGCAGGGAACTATATACTAGGCCATATGAATGTAAAACTGGAAAGTCAGGTCATAAATTGATCACAAAAAGAGAACAGCATATATATATATATAGAGAGAGAGAGTGAGAGAGAGAGAATGTTCACCATGTAAGTCTGACGAAATACAGGTAGATATGCAAGATCCTGAGACTCTCCCCAAGCCCTTATCAACTGCATAGCCCTGCGTCTATTTTCGCTATCAGTCTGTGGATTATCAATCATCCTAAGCATCTCATCCAACACCTTCTCCGACGCAACCTCCGAGAACACCTTCTCGCAATTCATAGTACACGCCTCCAACAAGTCAAGACTCAGCCTCTGTGTCACAACATTCTTCCCCGAAATCTTCCTCTTTATAACCCTCACAACTTCCGACCCACTAAACTCCTCACTGTTAATCATAGCACATATCCTCAAATTCAAGCCCCAATTGGGCTCCTCCATTGTCTCCAAGGTGGCCTCATCAATCATCCTCGATTCCGGAGTCGGGGTAGCCAGAATCTCCTTCACTTTGCCACTAACCATCCGACCCATTTGAGCTCCACTCGTCACCAATTTCTCGCCCAAGTTACCCAACTGAGCTAAATTAAACTTGTCCATAACTCACACCAGCACAAAAACTCACAACCCTGATTTCATTTCACAAATTACGAAAAAAAACAAACACCCTCTTAGTCTCTGAACTCAAATTCAAAACTAAATCTTCAATGAAATGTAACTAAAATGAGAAAAATCGTAAATTTTTTACATTCAGATTGTCATTTTCATCAGAAACTAAAGCAGCAGATGGAATCAAGAGGTGAAAAGAAGTGAGGTACCTGGGGGGCTCCGGCGACGAAACACGGAAGCGTTGATCCTTCTCTGGAGAGAGAGAGAGAGAGAGAGAGAGAGAGATGGGGATGGTCAAAACTGAAAGGGAGAGAGAGAATACGTGGCGGCAATAGAGGAATCGAGACAGAGATTTGCGAGGCTTTTGGTTTCGCGGCCTAGTGGTTTTTGTTTGGTGGGTTCTGATGCCACGTGGTGTTGGGAGTGTTTCGGGTCGGGTCCGAGGGTGTTGGAATTCGGATAGTTCTAAAACGGTCTGTGTCCGAATTTATTCGAATTGATTAGAGGTATTGACTATTGAGTGGTGAAAGGGATAGATTGATCGAGATAAACAACGTGGTTGATCGTTTTGGATAATAAGTCGTAATACTAATCGAGGAAGAAGAACTGAAAATGGGTATTTTGACTATTCTCATCTTCTTACGAATAACAAATGTGAAGTGTCTTTAATTGAGAAAATGTTCATTTATTCAATTTGAAGCTACACTAACCATATTTACCTAAATATCTTATAAGATTATCCACTTAAAACAACTCCAACACTTTCCTCATATTCTGTTTTTTTTTTTTTTTTAGAGAAAAATGAGCCTCTTTTGCTCCAACGGATTCCCTATAACTATCCCTATTTTAAGGATAGTGAGGGAAAAAAAACCAAATTCCCTAAATTTACAGCAATCTCTAAAATTTAAGGAAGAATTATGGAGATTTTAGAGATTATTGTAAAATAGGGAATCTGTTGGAGTTAGAAAAGAAAAAAAAGGCTAAAGCTTTGACTTTTGCTTCCCTATACTACAGAGATTATAGGGAAGCTGTTGAAGTTGCTCTTACCCAACAAATACATATTTTTTTATCATAATACCCAATAAAGAACTCAAGAAGTTGTCGCCTCATTGGAGACTTCGCGGGACTCCGGTCACCGACCGCCTGAATCAGATGACCAATGACTGGAGTCTGGAGTCCGATTTTATTGCTCCCTAATAATACCCAACAAACTTTTTATTGCCCACCAATAAAAATTTATTAGGTTTTATTGGGGGGTAATAAAAGTCTTCGACGACCTCTTTTGGAACCTCCTAACCGATGACCAGAGTCCCACGACCGATTTTATTGCTCCAATAATACTCAATAAACTTTTTAGTGTCCCCCAATAAACTTTTTGTTGCCCCTCAATAAAAATTTATTGAGTTTTATTGGGGGGTAATAAAAGTCTTCGACGACCTCTTTTGGAACCTCCTAACCGATGACCAGTCCCACGATCGATTTTATTGCCCCAATAATACTCAATAAACTTTTTAGTGTCCCCCAATAAACTTTTTGTTGCCCCTCAATAAAAATTTATTGAGTTTTATTGGGGGGTAATAAAAGTCTCCAACGACCTCTTTGGGAACCTCCGGCGACCTCCGGACGGGTGATCGGAGTCCCGCGTCCGGTTTTATTGTCCCCCAATAAAGTTTATTGGGTTTTATTGGGGGGTAATAAAAATTTCCGGCAACCTCCGGACCTGTAACGGGAGTTCGGCATGCGGTTTTATTGCCCCCCCCCCCCCAATAATATCTAATAAACTTTTTATTGCCCCCCAATAAAAATTGGGAAAATTACTGGTCCCCCTTTAACTTTTGGTGCGTCGACAGTTCAGTCCCTGTTATTCTAATTTTAACAGATAACTCCCCAAACATTCAAATTTCACACAATTTGATCCAAAATTACCATTTTACCCCTCACTTATTTTTTTTTGTTTTTTTTTTTATTCTTCTCTCTCTCTTTTATACATATGTATATATGTTGTGTGTGTGTGTGTGTGTGTGTGTGTGTATATTTTTTATTCTTCTCTCTCTTTATATATATGTGTGTGTGTGTGTGTGTGTGTGAGTATATATGTATGTATGTAACTATATATGTATGTATGTATGTATGCATATATGTATGTATATGTGTGTGTGTGTGTTTTTATTCTTCTCTCTCTCTTTTTATATATATTTAGATGTATATATGTGTGTGTGTACATATACATATGCAGATATATACATACACATATGCATATATATGTAGATATATAAATATATGTATATAGATACATATACATACATACATACATATATATATATATATGTATATGTAGATATATGTATGTGTGTGTGTGTATTAGATAGGGAAAAATTCACCAACGGTGTCTGGACACTTAGGGGACTTTCAGAATGATACCTGAACTTACAAAGTTATCAATGTGATACCTGGACTCATTTTTTCGTATCAACGTCGTACCTATGACCAATTTTCGTAACGGCTCCGTGACAGAAATTGGCCGTAGGTATCACACTAATACGAAAAAATGAGTCCAGGTATCACATTGATAACTTTGTAAGTTCAGGTATCATTCTGAAAGTCCTTAAGTGTCCAGACACCGTTGGTGAATTTTTCCCAATTTTGCACGTGCGATGTACGTGAGTCACTTAATGAAGACAAAATGACCGATTTACCCTCATATTCTTTCTTTCTTTTCTTTTCTTTTTTTCTTTATTCTTCTTTCTTTCTTTCTTTCTTCTTCTTCTTTTCTGGTTTCTTCTTCCCCTGATTTGAATCATCAAGATTCAAATCATCTTGCTCGTCCGATTCCCACCGCCGATCGCCGATCAAACACCGCCGCTGCGTCTGAATCCACCTTCATGCACCACAGATGTTTCTGGTTCCCCCAACTTCAAATCCTATAGCAAATTGAAATTGTGCATTGAGGCTTCACCGCTCACTCCGAGTTCATCCCCGCCGCCGTCGCCAATGACTTGACCACAACAACCTCCACCACCGCACAACAACGTCGTCCTCCGCTGCTTCTCGATTGGGTTTGAGGATAATGACTGCTTCTTCCTCCACCGCTAGCGAAATCGTGGAGGCTCAAGGCCACATTCTAAGGACCACCGGCTGGAAGGACCGCCACAGCAAGGTTTGCACCACCAAAGGCCCCAGGGACCGCAGCATCAGGCTCGTCGCCCACACCGCCATTCAA
The DNA here is from genome assembly GCF_958449725.1 of Rosa rugosa. NCBI lineage: Eukaryota > Viridiplantae > Streptophyta > Magnoliopsida > Rosales > Rosaceae > Rosa > Rosa rugosa. The sequence goes on along the minus strand of NC_084822.1, from coordinate 42,146,014 downwards.
TTCTACGACATGCAGGACCGGCTTGGATACGACCAGCTTAGCAAGGTCGTCGATTGGCTAATCAAGAAAGCCAAGGCCGCAATCAACGAGGTCGACTAGCTGCCACCGTGGAACCCAAACTAAATTTATGTTCATACAACATTTTCTCCGACGATGCAGATATCCGCCGCGCAGGACACGCAGAACGTGAGTCTCAATTTCTCGATGGTGGAGGCTCCGAGTTCTTTGTCTACTAATCGGCGAGGCACAATGGTGGGTAGCAACGGAGTGGCGAAGCTGGTGAATAAAAACAGCTCGAATTTTCTGCAGGTGAGGATGGTGTGGAGGCCGAAGTTGTTAATCTTTGTCTGCCTAAAATTGCCTCTGATCGAAGTTGGGCTAGAGGCCGAAGTTGTCGGCTAAACCGATGAAGTTGCAGGTGAGGATGGTGTGGAGGTGGTGTTGCATGTCGGGAACGAAGGAGAGGATGGAGGGGTGGGATTGGAGCTGTGATTTGAGAGTGGAGGGCTGGCGGGGTCTGAGTTTCTGATCAATGGTGTGTAAAAGGGGGTCGGAGGAGAGAACGAGAGTGGTGGTGGTCAAGTCATTGGCAGCGGCGGCGGGGATGAACTCGGAGTGAGCGGTGAAGCCTCAATGCACAATTTCAATTTGCTATAGGATTTGAAGTTGGGGGAACCAGAAACATCTGTGGTGCATGAAGGTGGATTGAGACGCAACGGCGGTGTTTGATCAGCGATCGGCGGTGGGAATCGGACGAGCAAGATGATTTGAATCTTGATGATTCAAATCAGGGGAAGAAGAAACCAGAAAAGAAGAAGAAGAAAGAAAGAAAGAAAGAAGAATAAAGAAGAATAAAGAAAAAAAGAAAAGAAAAGAAAGAAAGAATTTGAGGGTAAATCGGTCCTTTTGTCTTCATTAAGTGACTCACGTGCATCGCACGTGCAAAATTGGGAAAAATTCACCAACGGTGTCTGGACACTTAGGGACTTTCAAAATGATACATGAACTTACAGAGTTATCAATGTGATACCTGGACTCATTTTTTCGTATCAATGTGATACCTACGGCCAATTTCCGTCATGGAGCCGTTACGGAAATTGGTCATAGGTACGATGTTGATATGAAAAAATGAGTCCAGGTATCACATTGATAACTTTGTAAGTTCAGGTATCATTCTGAAAGTCCCCTAAGTGTCCAGACACCGTTGGTGAATTTTTCCCTATTAGATATACAAAAAAAAGGAAGTGAGGGGTAAAATGGTCATTTTGGACCAAATTGTGTGAAATTTGAATGTGTGGGGAATCTGTTAAAATTGGAATAGCATGGACTGAACTGTCGAATCCTAAAAAGTATAGGGGGACCAGTAATTTCCCCATAAAAATTTATTGGGTTTTTTGTGGGGTAATAAAAGCTCCGGCCACCTCTTTGGAAACCTCCGACAACCTCAGGCCAGTGATCGGGGTCCAGTATCGGCGACCGGTGACCGAATTCTCGTGGCTGATGACCGGAGTCCCACGTAGTCTCTAATGACTTTTTAATTATTCGGAGGGCAAACATGTCTTTTTACATTTAAATGGAGTAAATGGGCATACAAATCTTTTAGTGGACATTTGTTGGGCCCAAATTGGGTAAATGTTCAAGAGCCATTTTTATTTTTCAAAGCAACTATAACGAGTAACTACAAATTGAGCAAATTTCATGCAAATGAAATAAAGCATGATGCTAATAATCATGGTATCTATGTGATACTAGCCTATAGATTAACCTCAAATTTTGTATTAGCTAGATCCATCGAAAATTATAAAAACCACAAATGACAGATGTGAAGTATTGGAAGAAACTAATATTTTTTTAGTATAGTTCACCACATATTCTATGCCACTAAATTGGTGTTCAAGTCACCAAGAAATTAACGTCCAAGACACTTTATGATTATGGTATATGTACTTCCAACCAGTGGCGGAGCCAGAAATTAATTTTAAGTGGGACACTCGGAAGTTTAGAAATAAATTTAAAATTCAAAATATATTATAATTTTAATAAAAAATAATAAACAGAGTAAGGTTATGTAAAGATCAATATCATTTTATGTAAGGTTATGGCTCAATCTTGTCGTAGCCCTCCTTTTGGGTGAGTTGTTCTTTGTAATGTTATCTACCTTTTATATTAATGGATTGACACTTAAATTCTCTCAAAAAAAGATCAATATTATTTTTTAAAAATTACATATTTTATTAATGAAGTTTATAGCTTTAGAGTATAGACAATTTTTGCTGATTTATATATGTTTTAACAAAAAAAACAGAACTCTATGTTACTCTCTCTGGAGAGTGGGGGATGTGGCGTCCAGGTGACGGCCTGAAATTGGCTCGAGGAGATGGGGATCTCATTTTCTCAGGGCACAGGGAGGCGGAGGGGCGGCGGGTTTATCTACCGTCAATCTCTCAAAAATTTTCAAGGTGTGGATCATGGCGACGTGTGGTATCGATCTGCCCATCTCAGATCAAAACTCGGGTCTTGCATCTTGGGGGGATGTCTGGTATCGATGTTGTCAGAGAAGGGGCTGCTGGTTCTCCAGTTGCCAGGCTGGAAGGTTGGCGGCGTGAGTTTGAGGGGCTTGGCCGCCATATGATGCTGTTGATGCTTGGACCTGGCTGCAGCAGCGTGTTGGCTTTGAATCCAGTGATGACCGGAACTGTCAACGATGGCGGCGGCGGGAGGTGCAGATGGTGTGGAGCTATTGACGGCTGGCCTGTGGCCTAGGGTTTTCTCTAGGTTTATGGGATTGGGCTTGTGTCCATTGGTTTGGGCTTGGGTTATTGTCTTTCTTTTTTTAGTTTATTTTATAGGGATTTTTCTTGTTATGTGGGAGGAATCTGTAGGTTCTCTTTGAGATTTGTCGCCAAAAATATCCGGGATGTCTTGGCCTCTTGATTTTCTAGGGCATTTTAGGGTAGATTTTGGTTGCGCTTTATGATCTTTAAAAATGTTGAATTGCTTAGGTAGTGACTCTTTTGACAGCCCCACAGGGGTGAGTCGTTATGTATAATTTCGTTGATCAATACAATGAGTTGACAATTCTCTCAAAAAAAAAAAATTATAGACAATTTTTTTTTTTGGTTACAATCGGGGCCTAAAAGACCCAAACAAAAACAACAAAAATGCTAAGAATTAGAGCAGGAGCTCCTTCTTGCTCTAGAAACAGCAGAGATGTCATCAAGATAGGCCTGAGCAGCATGAATGGGGGGGGGGGGGGTACTCAAAGATGATGGTACCAAGCTCATGATTGATGCTGTCCTTAGCCAAGCAGTCAGCAGTCATATTGCACTCTCTGAAGATGTGAGACAATTTTTCATGATAAGAAGATAAGTTATCTTTGAAATTTAAAACTACAAGAAAGAATTGTCCAAAAAATAAATATAAGAAATAGGAGTTTTAATGTTAAAAAAAGAAAGAAATGAGAAAGTATAATTCCAATGTTTACCTAGGACCAACCATAACAAATAAACAAGCTCTACCAATAGGGCAAGTTGGGTTTACTTCAGATGAAAAAACTCTAAACTTTATATTCTTACATTTGTACATAAATTTAAAAATATATATATATAAATTACAATGTGGCACATGACCCACCGTGTCCCTACATGGCTCCGCCATGCTTCCAATGGAGCTTGCACTGTAGCATAGTTGCAGTCAAATGTAATATTTTTAGGGCCAAGCATACACTGATTTTAATGCTTGGCTGGAAGCTCGCATATTGAAGGGTGAGTTACTTTATTGGAGGCATAGTTACCAAATACTTTTGTTAGAGAATTGTTAAGGGATTTGTTTTATTACTTTTGCAATTTATTATGGGATTACCAAGTACTTCTGGTTTTCTCCATAAAAAAAAAAAAATACTTCTGGTTTTCCCATAACTTCCCTTACTATTAGAATTGAAAGGGGAAAAAAAAAAGCCAACAGAAAACTAACTGGCGCATGAGCGCCTCATCGATCACCAATTCACCATTATCTTCCAATCTCCCTTAGATATTGACTCACTGTGATTACCTTCTTAATTCTCACAGTATTTTGTTCGACCAATAGCAACATAATATGATAATATACACTTATTTTGTGAGAATAATTTGTGGGAGGGAGGGCATTTAATCTCCCCCAAGGCCTTTTTCACGGTGCGTTTGGATGAGAAAATTATGAAATCTGTAGAAATTTATAAATGATGGAATCTTTAACTCCATCAATTTAAAATTCCATTAATTGCAATTTCTATTGTTTGGTTGTATCTATTTAAAATTTAAAATGTGTAATAAATTAAGAAAGTTTAAAACAAATAAAAGAATAAAATAGAAAAAAGCCTTTTTTGGGAAATGAAAATTGAATACTGCAAAGGAATTCGTAAATAACACTTATTTTGGTGGAAATTGAAGTAGGGAATTTAAATAATGAATTGGATTAAATTCAGTTTACCCCCCTGAACTTTGGGCCTAAAATCACACTGGTCCTTAAACTTTTTTTTTAATCAGACTGGTCCTTGTACTCTCAAACAACATCACCCGAGTCCAAATTTTGAATCCGGGTCCAAAAATGACGTCATTGGCTGAGTTGGAGCCGACATATGGGCCCACACTTCAGATTTTTAAACCCTACAGGAGGGCAGAATGGACATTCTCACAATAAAAACATTTAAAAAAAAAAAAAATCATCCAATTCCCTTTCCTTCTTCCTCTTCTTCTTCTTCTTCTGCTTGTTCTTCTGAACCCACCAAACCCAGCCAATTCCCTTTCCTTCTTCTTCTTCTTCTGCTTGTTCTTCCGAACCCACCAAACCCAGCCAATTCCCTTTCCTTCTTCTTCTTCTTGTTCTTCCGAACCCACCAAACCCAGCCAATTCCTTTCCTTCTTCTTCTTCCGAATCCACCAAACCCAGCCAATTCCCTTTCCTTCTTCTTCTTCTTCTTGTTCTTCTGAACCCATCAACACCCAAACTCAAACCCAATTGCTATCAAATTCAAATCCAAAACCCAATTGCTATCAAATTCAAATTCGAAAACCAAACTCAAATTCAGTTGCATGCTATCAAATTCAAATCCATTGTCTCACCCTTGATGGCCATGAGCAGAGAGGGAGAGGATGGAGGAGAGAGAGAGGGAGCCGAAGAAGAAGAAGCGGGCCCTGGTGGCCCAGGTCTCTGACGCCGTGACCCGACTCAGGAAGTTGGTGATGATGTCCAACGCGGGTCGGATCGGTGAGAGCTCCGGTGCAGACGGTGTCCTATAGGTCGGCGATGAGGCACGTGGAGCGGATGAGGTCGAAGGCCAGCTTCTTGCAGACGGCGGAGGTGGGGGACGCGACGATATCTGTGAAGGCAGACTTAGCGAGGATAGAGATGTCGCGATCTGGATTTGAGAGGAAGGAGGTGAATATTGAAGAATGAAGGAGGAGAAATTACAAGGTTGAAGCTAGAGCTGTTCAAGGATGACATTGATGGCGCCATCGTGGGAAGGAGGTGAAGGTGAAACGCGTAATCCAGTCGCCGATATAGAGAAGATGAGAGAGAGAGAGAGATAGAGTAAAAATAAAAATTAGAAAGGATTAAATTCAGTTTAGTCCCTCAAACTTTAGGCCAAACATCAGTTTGGTCCCTCATCTTTTTTTTTAATCAAACTCATCCCTGATCTCTTGAATTGCATCAACCTCGTCCAAAATTTGAATTCGGCCCCAAATGTGATGTCATCTGCTGAGCTGGAGCAGACAAGGAGGTCCCACAGGAAGGGCATAATGGACATTTCGTATTTAATCTAATTTCTTTTTTTTTTTCTCTTATTTTCTCTCTCTTCTCTCTATTGCTCTCTCTCTCTCTCACTCACATCTGAAACAGAGAGAGGAGCTCTCTCTCTCTCTCACTCACACATATTCCCAGCCACCGTGAACACCGGCCGGCCACCATGAATCTCTGCTCACACCCTCGACCACCTCCACACCCTCGACCAAACTCCACACCCTCATGGTGGAGTAAGAGAGAGCAAGTACCAACCTCTAACCTCGACCTCTACCGCTGGCTCCGCTTCCCCCTCGATTTCCTCCCCTTCCGCTCCCTCACCCCGTCGCCTCCTCCTCCGGCCTCCTCTACCTCTGGGCCGACTCCCCCGACTCCACCAAGTCCCTCGTCGTCTGCAACCCTCTCACCCGCCGCTTCCTCACCTTGCCTCAGCTCGGCTCCGCCTGGTCAAGGCACGGCTCCATCCTCGTTGACTCCGCCACCCACGTCATGGTCCTCACCTAGCTCGCCGCGCTTTACTTCTCCGCCGGCGCCGGCAACCACTGGCTCAAATTATCTTCCAATCTTCCGTCCAAGCCCCGCAGCCCGATCCTCGGCCGACTCGGTCTTCGCGCTCTGCGACGTCAGCTCGCCGTGGAGGAGCCAGTGGAAGCTCTTCGCGTGCTCGACGATTCTGATACTGAGGCTGGATTTGGATAGCTGGGAGTGGGACGAGGCGGGCCGAATGCCGATGGATATGTTTATGATGAGAGAGAGAGAGAGCTCCTCTCTCTGTTTCAGATGTGAGTGAGAGAGAGCAAGAGAGAGAAGAGAGAGAAAATAAGAGGAAAAAAAATAGAAATTAGATTAAATATGAAATGTCCATTATGCCCTTCCTGTGGGACCTCCTTGTCTGCTCCAGCTCAGCAGATGACGTCACATTTGGGGCCGGATTTAAATTTTGGACGAGGCTGATGCAATTCGAGAGATCAGGGATGAGTTTGATTAAAAAAAAAGATGAGGGACCAAACTGATGTTTGGCCTAAAGTCTGAGGGAATAAACTGAATTTAATCCAATTAGAAATTATATTAGATTTGAAATGTCCATTCTGCCCTCGTTTAGGGTTTAAAAATCTGAAGTGTGGGCCCACATGTCGGCTCCAACTCAGTGAGTGACGTCATTTTTTGACCCGGATTCAAAATTTGGACTTGGGTGATGTTGTTTGAGAGTACAAGGACCAGTCTGATTAAAAAAAAAAGTTTAAGGACCAGTCTGATTTTAGGCCCAAAGTTCAGGGGGGTAAACTGAATTCTTTCCTAATGAATTCCTTCATTTTTTTCGGCAGAGAAATTTAAAATTTCCAATCTGATAATGCCAAACGAGGGAATTAGCTTGTAGGAATTATGAAATCCTCACTTTCAATTAAATTCCATCATTTTTTCCCTCATCCAAACACACTCTAAAGAAATCTGCTAATAGTCGCTAAAATTAAAAGGCCATCATTCTTTAGTTTGCAACTGAGAATTAAATGTATATATGTGAATGCCAGATCAATACGATCGATTGCGGAAAATTATTGATACATTAATTTGCAGTAATTAGGTGAAGGTGGATAGATCATGATCATTTTTTTTTTTTGAATAGAAGTTGAAATTCATTAGATCAACAGCCAAATGGCTATAGTCTACAAAGCTTACATAAGAAAGCCAAAAATAAACGACTACCCTATCCAAGCCATAGCAAACTACTAAAGTCTCTGGTACGCTCGCTGAATAGCAAGCCTATACAAAAGTGATTAAAGTTGGATAGATCATGATCATTGATTCAGAGTACTGTATGAAAATTCAAGTTGCTGGCTCAAAATCCTGAAATTGTGTTTGTGAAACATACATAATAGGGATGGTGAAATTTTATTGTTCCTATTAAATTATTGATGAGAGGATAAAATTGAAAAATCGAGGATAAAAATATAGTGTTAGGTACATTAAGATATTTATTGGGTACATGGCTAAGGTTGTCAATGAATCGTGTCGAGTCGAGTTTGTGTTGTGTTAAGGTATTAAATTTTGAGAATTTTAAAATGGGCTGTTTATTATTGGATCATTGCAACATTACAGAGTAAATTACAAATAAGTCAGGCAATAATCTTCAAAGTTAAGAAATGATGAGTATATTGTCTCCCTACCTTGTACACTTTACACCTTACTTATAAATTTGAACTCAATTCAGTTTATTACCATGAACTTTACACTGAAAATCTAATCGATTAGTCCATGATGTTTTAATTTCATCAACAACACCTATATGCTTACCAATTTAATTAGTCTAGTCCAATCTGTCAATTTTGACCATTAAGTGCTGATGTGTCTCGAATATGATAAACTTTTGTGCCTCAAATTAGTAAGCATAGGTTGTTGTTGATGAAATTAAAACATCAGGTACTGACATGATTTTCAGTGTAAAGTTCATGGTAGTAAACTGAATTTAGTTTATGTTTATAAGTAAGGTGTAATTTGTACAGGGCAGGGAAATAATATACTCATCCTTTCTTAATTTTGAAGATTATTGCCTGACTGATTTGTAATTTATTGTATAATGTTGCAATGATCCAGTAATAAAGCGTTCATTTTAAAATTCTCAATGAAACACCTTTGTTATAAAAAAACTAGTATGAATTGAAATTTTCTCAATCTCTAGTTATTCGTTACATTTTTTTTGAAAAATAAAAACACTTCACATTTATTTTTGCCAACAAGCAGCCTCGGTTATGAGATTATGGAAGCCTAAGGTGAAATATAATCGAACATCAGCACCGCTTGACTATAGATGCACATATGTTTGTTTATACAAAAATATAATACATACCTTCCGATATATACATTTTTTTTTTCATCGAAGGCTCTCAAAAATCAGTGGCCTGAGGTGGCTGCCTTAAGCGGCACACCTCAGGAATGGCCTTGGTAACAAGATCCTCATGGCCGCTTACGAGCAATCTAAAGATGATTAATACGTTAATAGCAATCACCACATGATAACCACGAATCTGGGACCCCTAACCACAAAATTTAGGGTTAAGAGTTTGCAATCGGTTTAAGGCCCAAACCGCAACCAAACCGCTTTTTTCGGTTGGCCTATATATCAAACCGCAACCGCATTACAAAAGGGATGAACCGATTATTTCAGTTACACCATTTTTCGGTGCGGTGCGGATAGGTTTCGGTTTGGACCGATTTATTAATTTCAACTAGAAAGAGAGGGTCAAAATCATGCTTATATTTACCTAACAGTTTCAATAAGGCATAAATAAATTTTGAATGCATTTAGAGTCCACACAAATCGGCAAATGTCACTCAAATATCAAGCAACTTGCAGAAAGACCATATTTGAACACTTAACAAACCCATATATATATACAGTCTGGCTACACTAAGGACGTCCTTAGTTTTTCTTAGGTACGGATTTCCAGTTTTCACCCACTTTCCGATCAAATTTTCACATCTTAACCGTTCAGTTTTTAGGTCCTAATGTATAGATCACCTCTGCAAAATTTCAGCCAAATTGGTGATCATTAAGGCATCCAAAACTGCAAATTACAACAATGTAAATGAACGGTTCCGGTTTGACAGATTCGGTTCGTTCGTGTAAATTGGCTGAAATTTACAGAGGTGATCCATACATTAGGATCTAAAAACTGAACGGTTAAGATGTGAAAATGTGATCGGAAAGTGGGTGAAAACAGTAAATCCGTTCCATAAGAAAAACTAAGGACATCCTTACCTGAGAAAAATCCTATATATATATATATATATATATATCAATAATCAAGCAAACATAGCAACTTATTACAAACTGAAAACCTAAACAAAAATGGATTTCTTATATATTAAAAACCAACATTTCCATCAACAGAGAAATAATAAATAAATAAAATGTAATTAAACCAAATTCGGTGCGGGTCGGTTTAAATCGGGCGGTTTATGACCCGAAACCGCAACCGAACCACATTTATGCGGTTCGGTGCGGTGTGACCATGAAACGACACCGTTTTAGTTCGGTGCAGTTACCGAACTGCTTTTTCGGTGCGGTTCGGGTCGGTAACCGCATTTTCGGTACAAAGTGCCCACCCCTAATGGATGGTGTACAAAACCCTCTAGGTAGGTCGAGAGAGAGAAAGAGAGAGCTCTCATTCTCATGTTAACGTGGTACCTTCCAACTCATGCTCATAACATGAGGTGCCTTCCAACATTTGGAGTTTAATTGCAACTTAATTTGCAAGTCATTTGTCTGCTAAAATGCGATTACTTTTACAATTACGATTATTTACTGTTGTGAAGTTAAATCCCTCACTAAACCTAGCATTTATTACCCTTAATTGATTATTTTATTTTCTTTAAAAAAAATTGTAAAAAAAAAAATTAATTCCATTAAAACACCAATATCAACACATTACACATCATCGTCTAAAATCGCGATTTGCGAAAGCCCACGAGAGCAAAATAACAAGAACACAAACTTTTTTAGGGGTTTAAGAAAAGGCGAATGCCCAAACTGAACCTGTTAGCACAACAAGGAACAAATTAACAGCAGCAGTCAGTGAATCTCTGTGTTTGCGATGGTTTCCCTATCCACCTGGTTCCGATACATAGCCCACAAGCTCGAATACTCTGCCACTATCAGCTGGAAGGTCTCTCACTCATTCTTACTCTTACCCATTTCTCAATTTGTCTTTATTGCTTTGATTAGTCCGCTTCTGGGTTTCATTTGTTAGAAACTGTGATTTTCTAGACCCATTAAGGTTAAAGCATCGAGCTTTCGTAATGGAGACTTTTTAATTTTGGCAAAGAAATGGTTTTTGGGATTTAAGAGACCGGTTTGCTCTATCTGTGCTCTTTTGTTGTTGAAAGTATATAACTTGAGGGATTAAATGATTGAATTGTGTCATTGGGTACAGTTTGGATGGTGGTTTATTGTGTTAAGATGTTGTTGTGGATAAGGGTTTGGTACTTTGGTTGTGGCTTTTCTTAATAATTGATGGGTTTTCGCAGTGGCATTATTATCCTCGATATTGATTTCGTAATTGTTCTACAAGAGAATTTGTATTGTATAATTTTTAGTGTTATATTGCTGAGTGGGTCAGAGAATGTGTTCTTGAAGATGCATTTCTCCCAAAATTGCCATTTTGGCATTTGTGGTTACTGTTTTGGGGCACAATCTCATAATATAAGAAGCTGTGCAGTTAGTTTTGTAGCTGTGTTAGAACTGCGAACATTTAAAAGATGAGTTGTCTAGCTAGTTCAAAGTCCGGTTCTTGAAAGTTAAAGGCACAAGGGTAAAACTGGGTCCTCCTCAAGGCTTTTAAACGTGTACTCTTTAGAATCCATTCACAAGTTTTTATTACTAGAAGAATAAGTTAGATTGCCGGATAGCTTTATATGGTCAAATGATAATCATTATCCTCTTGCTTTTGCTGCACCCTTTTCTTGCATTTGCTTATCATTAAGTTGGGGAAGGCTTTATGAATGGTTTTTGTTTGTCCTCTTGTCCATTGAAGTTGTCGTGACAACAATTTTTATGAAATACAGAACTATAAAAGAGGTCAAATCACAGACAGAGAACTTGGTGATGCTGTTTGGAAAAATTTGTTTCAGGGAAAGTTGACATACATGCATTGGAATAAAGGAGCAGAGATGGCCCCTAGTATAGGGGAGCAAGGGGGAACTCTCCTTGTCAGGAAGTTACCAGCTGCAGACCCAAGGTAGTTACCATTTTAGATACATCTTTCCAGGTTAAATCTCCTTTCTGTGAGTTTTTGAGATTGTGAGTGTAAAATCATTCCTTCTGAAGTTACTCTATGGATCAGTTTGTGGAGCATTTTCATGTAATGATATAAGACATCTCATCGTGCATTTAAAAGAATGAAACTTTGATTGGTGATCCAAAATCATTTTGTTATGAGGCACTTTCAAATGGTCGCGGGTTTAGTATGACAACCTGTCATTCAGAAACCTGAAGATAACATCTCAAATTCTCAATTCTAAGTCACCTATGAAGATTAATTCAATCTATATTGAGTTCTTCTTAAAGATGTACCTTAATTATCTCTCTTCTAGTTAGCTGCAGTTTAGGAAAATTCCTATTGACTTTAACTTTGGTTGGTTATAAACTTCTTTGTGAATCATTTGGGTTAGTAGTGACTGTTTCTGCAAATGTATATATGCATGTGAGAATATGTGGTCAGGGTTTGGTCACTCATATTGAGTCTATTTTTAATAGAAAACTATGTGCTTCTTTTCTCTAAAAGCATTTCTTCAACTTGTACTTATGAGTTTTGAAATGGTTTTAACGATAAGCTTTATGATGCTTAATCATGTTCTGCACTGGTTGTCATTCTTCCAAAGTGATCCATGAGCAGTGCTCCTTCTTTAATCATTGCATTTGATATAAACAGATGCTGCCATATCTGTGAGAAAAAAAAATTACATTTCTTCTTCTTTTCGTTTACACGATTTGATGGTTCCCTAACAGTTCAAGTGACCGCTTCATATTTATCTGACAGGCGTGTTTTTGTTGGGGATGTAGTGGTCTTGAAGGACCCTGATAACCCAGATAATTATTTGGTGAGAAGATTGGCTGCCATAGAAGGGTATGAAATGTTGTCTACGGATGAGAAAGATGATCCTTTTGTCCTTGAAAAAGATGAATGCTGGGTTTTGGCTGATAATGAAACTTTGAAGGCAAAGGTACATGGAATTTTCAAAATCTTGATCATTATGTTCAGACTTATGTATCAAGTATATTTTCCACGTTACTGCATAATTCCTTTTTTTTTTTTTTTTGGTATTCTATAAGCAAGTAGGTATAGCACACCAGCAGAGTGCATTAGCATCTTTATAGCAAGCATAATGCTTGGTAGCATGTGGGTAGTTTATACAAATGGTGAAAAAGATGTATTTATGCATTACTCAAAAGAAATGTATCAACCATTACTTGAATATGTTATTCTAATTGAAGATGGATGGAACACATGGAAACCGAGAGTCATATGATTGATACATCAAATATTCATCCACCACAGTTACATAATCTCATGTTTTTATGACCCTGAAAAGATTGGAATTTGCTAAGGTGCATGAGATCATTTTAAGAATTTGAAAGTTAGCATTCAATGTTTAAATGCAATTTACATTGAGATATGCGCCCAATAATTAGGATCAACAATCGCGTTTGCCCCATGCCATCACTTCGTCATTTTACTATTTGGGGAAACATGGATAAATCATCAGTCTTATTTATTGCAGGAAGCCAATGATAGTCGAAAGTTTGGTCCTGTTTCCATGACGGACATAGTTGGTAGAGTCATATATTGCCTACGAACAGCTGTTGATCATGGCCCTGTTCAGAATAGGCAAGTTATTCAACCCGAGTCTGCTTAATTAATTCTGTTGTATTGTTGGAAAAGTTCTGGAATGATTTATATATGTTTCTTGTGCCCTTTGTCCAGTCATTTTAGCATGAGAAAGGATTCGCCTGTCCTGGAAGTTGAATTGGATGTCGATGAGATGGCAAAAAACCACAAATCCTAAAATGTGTCATAAACCACTGACGTATTTGGTTTGTACCTATTTCCCCCCAATTTCGTATTGGATCATTTTTCTTCTTTCTTTTCTTCCCCTTGTTTCAAGTACGGGAAAAAAATAAAGATGGAATTTCAAGCTGTTCTTCAGTCATGGGATGATTCATGGTTGTAAGTTTATGGTTGTTCAGGTGCGCAGACAGCGCAGTGCGCTTAGTTCAGTATTGTGTCTTTTTTTCTTGTTGAAGAATATGAAGCGGCCTGTACGGAATTTTGAGTTTAGAAATGGTATTTTTATTCTCTTGCAGCATTGTATCTGATTACTGAAGAAAAGGAGGATAAATAAATCCACGTGTTAATCGGGAACTTTTCGGACTTTTATACTTGGGCTTGTTCTTAGAAATGCTGTTAATCTTCCACTATAATTAACATGCAGCAAACCCTGGTTATTGTTTGCTTTAGCGAGCCAAGTAATCTTCCACTATAATTAACTTGCAGCAAACCCTGGTTATTGTTTGCTTTAGCGAGCCAAGTTGTTATGTCATATTCTTTAGATTGGAAACATTGGAGTTGCCATAAGCTTTTGCAAACCGGCTCTGTTGCCTTGCCTTGGTTCATATGAGAATATGATGGTTCCATCTCATTAAAACAGAATTAATAGATAACGTAATCATATGGCGCCTCATGGCATGGGAGTACCATTTTATGAAATAAAATTGCTATTTTTGGTAAACTCTTGTTTATTTATCTATACTACTATTAACAAAAGAAAAGAGGTTTTGTTAGACAAAATAAAAAAAAATAACTCTAAAAGATTAAAAAAACTTTGAAAACTAATTATATTACAAGGGTGAATGTGACGATTGCAAAATAGATTTTTATTAACAAAAAATAAAAAAATTATCCCACAACGCACTTTTCTCTCCTACTATCTTTTATCTGCAATAACTATTTTAATCTATTCATTTTCTTTTTTATATTCTCAAAGAAAAAAAAAATTACACATGCAGAGCATGTATACAGGAAGACTAGTTTATTTTAAGTAAACTCCCGTTTATTTTCCCTTTAGAATTTGGTAGGGGTTAAAGAACGTCAGTTCATCACTTTATCTACAGAGTGAATTTACGAGCCAACATTTTTAACTTTGACGTTTTATTTCGAATTTGATATCTAACAGAATCAAAAGATGGAGTGCAGTACCGTTTGTTTTAGTGACATTAGACTCTCGTTCTTAGATGTGAGGTTGTGTGTTCGACTAGTTACTGTAATTCCGAACATGTAAAAAAAAAAAAAAAAAACTGAATCACATGAGTAATGCCGTAATGGAATACAATACGTGGGCCGAGTAATCGGGTCATAAAACCCGGTAACGTATCCAAGACTTAGTGTTAATACCCAACAAGTCCCTTATCAATGGCGTATATATAAACTCATGACCTGCAACACTGAGAGCGAGAAAATTGACATTTGAAACGGTAAAAACCCACCAGAAAATGCAAAACCGCCACCACTGAACTCACCACACTCCCCTCCGTCTCTTACCCAGCAATGTCACAGGGCGTTCATCTCATCTGTAAGTTCCTCCTACTGAAACCAAGTTTGCTCCTTTTCCATGATATAAACTTGGAGGATTGAACTCGCTTATTTGCTTTTTTGGTTGTCGAGTTACCAAACTGGCCATTAGGTTTCAGTCTTTGATTATTTTGTGGTTCTGGGTTTCGATTATTTCGGAATTTTGTCGTTCTATTTTACCTGCAACTATCTCCCATTTCTCTGAAAATTTGAGGCTGTTTCCATTTATTCATATCAAACAAGTTGTTTCTACGATATTGTATTGGTTATTGAAATTGTCATGTGCCGTGGTCTGTAATTGCTTAGAAATTTCCCATCATGTGTTTGCTGAAATGATTCTAGGAATATAGCACCTGCATATGCAAAGTGTATAAAGGAGTTAACTTCATTGTTTCCGGATTGTTAAGCGCATTATTTTGTTTTGTGGAAGATAGCTGTTGTTGCTGGACTGCTGCCACATCTTCTGAGTTGTGATATCGATTACTTAAGTTTATGGGTAATTACTGGCTGTATATGGGAATGAACTTAGCTATAAGCGTTTTAGGTTTTCGTTTCCTTTGCTGGGGTTTTCGTTTGTTAAAACATAAATTAGGTACTCTTTAGTAGGCGGCCGGTTTAATATGTTATTGTGTTTCCTGTTGTTATTAGTGTTTTAAAGTGGATGTGGTGGATAGTGGTTTTGTATATCACTTATAGCTCTTACTTTCATGATTTTGTTATTTGCATCCTGATTTTGGATGCTGTTGGTTGTCTTCCAGGTTCTGGACCATCAGATAGCAAATGTCTACCTTGTTCTGGGATTTCGGGGAGAGTAGCCCCTGTCTATCCTTGCTCTTCTCGTTTCAACCATAGATTCAAGTCGCAGGTCAGGGTTGGATCACTAAGAGGCGCTTATACTGGGGTGTCTTTTACGTGCAGAGCAGGTTCTAGTGGTCGTAATAGAAATCCAGACTTCCCAAGGCAAAACAGGCAAGGGTACTCTCGGGGGAGGAACAGGAGAAATGAAGAGAGAGACAGCTTTGAAAACCTTGAAGAATCTGATTTGCTTTCTGCTAAAAATGGTCCACTGCTCTCCCTCCCTAGTAACACAAAGTTTGGGGCTACTGCAGCCCCTGGTCCCAGAGAAAAAGAGATTGTTGAGCTGTTCAGGAAAGTCCAGGCTCAGCTTCGGGAGAGAACTGCTGTTAAAGAAGAAAAGAAGGTTGAACCCGTGCAAGGGCAAGGTAAAGATAATGGAACTGTGGATTCTCTTCTTAAACTACTAAGGAAACATTCGGCTGAACAGGCAAAGAGAAACAGTAATGGGGTTGGAAACAAAGACTTTATGTTGGACCAACCAGAAAAGACTGGCCGATATAGTGAAAGAAAAAACACGGCTTCTTTGGATTCAATTAACAGTGTGAAGGATTATGCTGAAGAGCCTACTGCCTCTTTGAGCAGGCCTGCATCAAGTTTTCGACGCAAGTCTCCTATCAATCGATTGACATATCAACCTATTTATTCAGAGGATGATGAGATAGTCAATTCGGTGCAGCATGTGAATTCAACTGACAAAAGAAAAAAGAATTATGCTGAGAGAGTTTCTGAACCAGAACCTGAGCCAGAGCCAGAGCCAGAGCTTGAGATTGATGTGGAGTCGGTACTTGAGCCTGAGCCTGTTCATGATACTGAGTTTGGATTTGAACCTGAACCCGAGCCTGAGCTAGAGATTGTTCAGTTGTTAGAGGATGAGACTTCAGGTCCTGAAGAAAATGTTGATGATGAGGAGGACGAAGTCCAAGAGCAACTGATTGAACAGACGGATTTGAGTGCATATAAGCTACCAGAATTGAGGGCACTTGCCAAGTCTCGAGGCGTGAAAGGGTTCTCAAAGATGAAGAAGGCCGAGCTTCTGGAGTTGCTAAGTGGTGGGAGCTTAGATGATTCATGATTGCATGAGATACCAGTTCGACATTTTAATACATGTTGCAAAATTTTTGTTTTGGTTTCTTTTATTTTAGCTGTGTTTTCACTTATTATGTTAGTCTTTCACAGAAAAGCTTGTTCCGCGCGGGTCTTTTTGGATCAACGGCTGATCTGACCCCAGTGTGAATTGGCCTGTTTTTTGTTCAGTTCAGTCATCTTAGGGAAGTTGTGTCAGATTTATTTTGCTTTGTAGACTAGTGAGTGAGTGCTCTATGTAAAACTAGTGAGCTAGTTGATATATCAAATTCACATTTGTAATTGTGATCAAGAAAATAGAGCAACACAAACTTTTATCAGTTTATCACTGTAATGATCACAATGATAATCAAATAACTAATTAGACTGTATTTCTTGTTTTTTTTTTTTCTTTTTTTGCCTTTCGATCCACGTTCTTTGGTTTAAACTAAAATTTTGGATATTGAAGTAAAAAATTGGGTTAAAGTCTGTTTAGTCCTTGTACTATGCCTCTCTCATCGTTTCAGTCCCTGACATTCCAATTTAATCTGAAAAATCCCTAAGGTCTCAATTTCCGTCTAATAGGTCATTTCCACAGGAAATTAGGAATTGGCCTTAGGTGAAATGTCCAATATACCCCTCAGTTATTTCTTTTTTCTTTTTTTTTCTTTTTAATTTATTTTTTTCCTTTTTTTCTTTTCCTTTTTAATTTCATTTTTCCTTTTTTTTATTTTTATTTTTTTCCTTTTTCCATTTTAATTTCTTTTTTTTTTTTTCTTTTTTCTTTTTCCTTTTTAATTTCTTTTTTTGTTATTTTTCCTTTTATTTTTCTTTTTTTCCTTTTTCCATTTCAATTTTTTTTTCTTTTTCCTTTTAAATTTCTTTTTTTTTCTTGTTTCTTTTTTCTTTTTCCTTTTTAATTTCTTTTTTTTCTTTTTCCTTTTATTTTATTTTTTTCCTTTTTCCATTTTAATTTATTTTTTCTTTTTTCTTTTTAATTTCTTTTTTCCTTTTTTTATTTTTCTTTTTTCCTTTTTAATTTATTATTATTTTTTTCTTTTTTCTTTTTCCTTTTTAATGACCATCGTATTCTGCTGCATCAGTAGCTCCACGTCGGCGAACCAATCCAGATCGACCCGAAACCCCAATTCTTGTTCTCCACGCCAGCGACCATTTTTCTTTTCCATCACTATTCTTCTTCTTCACTTCTAGTTTTTGTCAACTTGGCCATCAAAAACCACCATTTCAACCAAACCCAAAATCCAAATCACCATTTTGAGCAAGACCCAAAAACCTTAGAGTTTGAAAAAATGGTAGTTTTCAGTGAAAAGTTAAAAAATGGTAATTTTCAGTGAAAAGTTTCCAAATTGAGGCCTGATGTGGAGAGAG
This sequence comes from Rosa rugosa, assembly GCF_958449725.1. Taxonomy (NCBI): domain Eukaryota; kingdom Viridiplantae; phylum Streptophyta; class Magnoliopsida; order Rosales; family Rosaceae; genus Rosa; species Rosa rugosa. The sequence goes on along the minus strand of NC_084822.1, from coordinate 42,127,802 downwards.
AAAGTGGGATTTGAGTGGGAGAGAGAGAAGTAGGCTGTGAAAACAAGAGGGGAGTGGTTTTGAGGCGAATTTCCGAGCTGATTGGGAAACATATGGGTTGTGGAGTTTGATCGGAATGGGATTGGGGGTTGAGGAAGTAGAAAGTAGGCAAAACGAAAAAGAAAAAAGAACTTAAAAAGGAAAAAAAAATTAAAAAGGAACAAGAAAAAAAGAAATTAAAAAGGAAAAATAAAAAAGGAAAAAAAGAAATTAAAAAGCAAAAAAGAAATGAAAAAGAAAAAAGAAAAAAGGAAAAAGGAAAAAAAGAAATTAAAAAGGAAAAAAAGAAATTAAAAAGGAAAAAAAGAAAAAAAAAAGAAATTAAAAAGGAAAAAGAAAAAATAAAAAATAAAGAAATTAAAATGGAAAAAGGAAAAAAATAAAAATAAAAAAAGGAAAAATGAAATTAAAAAGGAAAAAGTAAAAAGAAAAAAAAGAAATTAAAAAGGAAAAATAAAAAAAGGAAAAAAAATAAAAAAGAAATAACTGAGGGGTATATTGGACATTTTACCCAAGGCCAATTCCTAATTTCCCGCGGAAAGGACCTATTAGACGGAAATTGAGACCTCAGGGACTTTTCAGATTAAATTGGAATGTCAGGGACTGAAACGATGAGAGAGACATAATATAGGGACTAAACAGACTTTAGCCCTAAAAAATTTGTTAGAAATAAGGCCACTTAATGCAGCTAAAACTAATCAAAACTGAACCGACACCAAATGTAAATTATGTTAGTTGTCATAATTTTCAGCGGGTTGTAATTTTGAAAATAGAAACCCGTCAGAATTGTAATCAAATTTAACGGACAAATTATTCAATAGTCTCGGATTATCACATGTCTGTTGTCCGAGACAACCTGATTGATCCATTTGGCTTACTTTGATACTGATTGGTCTATGTTCTTTTTTCTTTTTCTTCTTCTTCTTTTCTGCCTCATGTATGTATGCGTTAGAACAGTAGCGGTCAGAACTACAGATACATGATAGTCTCGGATCACACAATAATTAATTGTGACAACGAATGTGATCAAATTTATCTTATAATTTAGTGTTGAATTTTCAATTATCACAACCCCAGGGGGTTTCCCTGTAATTCCCCAAAACTCTACCACACGATTTTCCCACCCTACCCCTGCTCAAAATTTTACAGAGCGATAAGATAAGGCAACTCCCACAGTCCCACTCTCTCCCTCTCTTCTTCGTCTTCAACAATGGAAGCCACTCTGTTCACCTCGACGCCCCCATCCCCGGCCTTATCCCTAACCCGACCCGCCAGCCCATTCCTCTCCCTCCCCTCCCCTCCCCACCGCCGCCGCCTCCGCCTCCCCACCATCCGCTCCGCCATCTCCCGCACCAAGAAAGAAGAGACCGTCGAAACCATCAAGACCAATCTCGACAACTGCTACCTCATGGCCGGTATCAGCTACAAAGGCCTCACCGTCAAGCAATTCCAGGACCTCCGCAAAGCCCTACCTGACTCCACCAAGCTCATCGTCGCCAAGAACACTCTCGTCTACAAAGCCATCGAGGGAACCCCCTGGGAGGCTCTCAAGCCTTGCATGACCGGGATGAACGCCTGGCTGTTCGTCCACAGCGAGGAGATCCCGCCGGCGATTAAGCCCTACCGGGATTTCCAGAAGGAACGGAAGCTCGAGAACAATGACTTCACCGGAGCGGTGTTCGAGGGCAAGTTTTACGGCCCCGGAGACTTCAAGGCGCTGGAGACAATGCCGACGAGGCTGGAGATTTATGCCAAGTTGCTTGGCTCCCTCAAGGGGCCGGCGTCCAACCTCGTCGGGACGATTCAGGCGCCGGCGAGGGAGCTGGTCATGACTTTGCAGGCGTATGTGCAGAAATTGGAGGAGAGCGGCGGCGGGCAGTAGTGTGATATAGGGGGAGTTTCGGAGAAGCCTTTGTAAGTGTATCTTGAACTTGAAGAACCAATTTTTTTCTTCGAGTTTTTTTTTTTTTTTTGTGTTGTTGTAGAATGGTTGGATATTTATATTTGTGTTTGACATTCGAGGAATGAAGAGCTGTAGATTTTGTAAAATTGGAATCTTAGCAAGCAATGATGTTCGTTTTTTATGGCTACTTGTGCTTAATGGTTCCAGTTTTTGTGTGGTTTTTATACTTGGCAGCATAATGTATGCGGAAGACTCATTCTTGCGCTTTGTATAACTTAAACAATCCTCATACTTGATATAATGAACACATAAATCTATACTTGAGTTCTTAACATATGAGCTAAAGCCTGCTACTTGTGACACATTGAGGATACGAGCTGTAATTTGCATATTTGCTGTAATAGAAACTGTCATGGTTTATATTAGTGAAAAGACAACTAAATTTGTATAGGCCTTGCCATGAGGGTGAAAACTTCATGATTATTTCTTTTAAGTTCACTGATGATGATGATCAGTGAGGATACGAAGAGTGTAGGCAGCAGTAGTTTATTTCAGTATTTTTGGGCTTGACTATTGGTAATGCTAATCCATTAGTGCCACTTTTGCTTCAGAGCCCCAACATAAGGTGTAAAGCTATGTACTTGGTCCATTTCTTTCCTGAAGTAGATTTCTGTATATGTCACTGCTTCCCCCTGATTTGCTTATCTACATGAGATTGGATATGAGACGAATATATATAGGCATGCCATTAAACATACCTAGGCTTTATCACTTCCTTAAACAAGAGAAGGGGAAGATGGGCCAAAAAAGAATTTGGAGGAACATTAGCACATTGTAGTGATTCACTTTTCAAATTGATTTTAAGGAAAAGAGTTGCACCACATGCGTGAGGGTGAAGTTCCATTCCCATAATCCTTCTGATTACTGATAATAGCTCTACCACAATGCCCCTAGAGGTTTTCTCTGGAAACAGTAACCAAGAAAACAAGACAATGCCTTCTCCATGCAGTCTGTGAAAGACCGAAACGCTGCACCTTTCTATAACCTGTCATCTGTGATAGTTCTGTGATAATGAGCAAAGATAACCATGCTTCAAATAGTTTCTATTTTCTTGGGCTCATCCACACTGTTTCCTTTTAGCTAGAAATTTATGAGATATCTTGAAATCATAGTTGATGAGCGAAGTCTTGGTTCAGTGAACCAACAATGTCCTGAAGCTGAGTGACTCATCAATACTAGCAAAGTGGATTGAATTAAAAGTTCTTTGCAGATAGGTAATAAACTGGTAACACTGTTACTTCTCAACCTCTTGACATTATTCTTTACTCATTTTAAATATAATCTTGATGGGTTGGGAATATCCTAGTTTGATGGTCTTGTAAATGGAATACGTTTAGTCTTATTTAAGTGTAAGACCCAGTAGACTGCATTGGTCCCTTTCAGCTCAACCAATTATCATACCATTGCTGGCTTAGTACACTCCCACAATTGCTTATTTCATTTAATAATTTATGTTCCTATATTCAGTTCCGTTTTCCTGTCAAATTCATCATGGGGTGAATTTTGTTAATTTTGGTTGACAACAAACGTGCTTAGCTGCATGATTTCATGATTTTGTCATTGTGTTTGCTTCTGTGGAGAAAGTTTGATCTTGGTTGCAGTTTTGCCACCGTGGTTGATACAGAAGGCAAAAACCTCTGTATGTGTAATCAAAATCCTGGTATAAGCTTTTCATCTGGGAATGAGGATGAACAAATTTTATTTATTTTTATTTTTTTCTGGTCCGAAAAAAAGAAGAAGAAAGAAAATGAGCCTCTGGTTTTATGCATCTACGGAAGATTCAGTAGTTATGTACTTGCATGCAAAGTAATTCCTCAGGTTAAGAGTGCATATGGATTTTGGTTTTATTTCATTGCGAATCAATTTTACTTGAGTTTTCCATGTCATGTAGGACTCGTGTATCTATTTCATATTTTTTTGGAAAACATGTGCGTACGTGCCTCCTCTTCGCTCTATCAGGTTATGCCTCCCCAGCCCCTCCATAATTGCCCAACTCTGTAGAAGCTGCTGTTAGTACCGGTTACGGATTCAGAGTCTACAAGCACTGGATGGATGCATGAACCAGGAAAGATCTCTACAGAATAAACCTGTGCGATTCTATGCCAGTTTTCATTTCAGCTCGACATTCTCAAAACACAAGATAATGATATCTTGATTGTCCCCATGAACAGTAGCATTATTGAAACTGTTTCATTAGCTCCTCCTGCTCCACTTATTTGCAAGAAGTTTTTGGTCAAAGGGGCCAATCATTCATCCTCAAATTTTGTTTCGGTGTGGTAGAAGCTTCTGTACAAAATAGGAAGCCAAATGTTCTTGCAACTACAAACAGAGAGTATGTCACCGTTTAATTTATTGATCAGCAGCAATTTTGTTGCCTTCACTATGTTTTTTTTTTGTTTTTTTGAAAAATGACCGATGCGGCTGCCCTCAAGCTTGCATTAACGAAACTGTAGAATACAAGGGGGGGACATAATTCAGTCACTACATGTTCTCTAAAACTGTAGCAATTTTGTTGCCTTCAATATGTTTTAAATTGAGTGGTTTGTGAACTCCTCTTGGACCAAAAGCAGATGAACTTGGACATTGTGCCCTTTATACTCTTCATGTGCGCTGTTTGTTAGCTCATACTCAACACTTAATTTTTCTTTCACTCACTTTGGATGGTGACATGACTATGAAACTTATTCTGTATCGAATAATTCAGTCACTACAGGTTCTCTAATGAAAAGACTATTTCGATTTTTCGGATGTGCAGTTCCTCATGTTATAGAACCTAGAATTGACATTTGAAGACGGTGACGGATATCAGACACAGAAGGAAGATGAAGCAATCCCACATTGTTTAATGGTGTATTGTTATTTTGTTACTATTAATAAACTTGGATTAGGCCTACAAATAGAATGAGAAGGAGCAATTCCACATCAACGACCCTACCTTCCATTTATGTGAAACCAAATGCACATGGCTTGGCTTTGCTTAACACAAGTCTGTCACAAAAGACAGATTTCCTTCAACTTGTTTACTCTATGCTCTTAATCTCACCTCAACGTTTTGCCCAATGCACATATGACATTTGCTACGAAAGTATGTAGAGTCCCCACGTGCACACGGGGATAGCTGTCTGCCGTTGATGTACGTGAGTCTCATTGTAGCGCTCAGTTGCGGGTTTAGAAGGAGGTAATTGAAGGCAATCGCCCCATACTGAACACAGCCTTTTTTATGGATATCTTTGAAGAAAAATAGTAAGATGCTTGCTGAAATGCCTCTTGGATGCGAATGTAGAAGACACAAGTCCTTTTTAGCTACAATGAGGCGATGAGCTTTGAAGATTCCTAGACAAGCTCACAATGAAAGACGAGGAGGACTAAACTCCCAGTCCTTAAAGTCATTGGCTTTCTTTTCTGTACAGTTAATTTGTTCATCCCGATTACCAATATGGACACATGGGGAACCAAAACTTTAATTATCATGTCCTCTGAAAGTAGCAACATGCCAACTGAGCGTGTACGGCAAGTGTAGTTTTGAATTTAGAAATCAATCTGATTATGAAAAGGGTTTTGCTTACTGTTTACTTAAAAGACAATGAATCACACATTCAGCTTAAAGTAATTACCTTGTGATTCGGATTTGTGAAAGCTTAAGCAATGTTATGTCGAAATTCATATCGAAATTATGCACAGCAGTACGTTCAATGTAGCAGAAAGGTTTCTGCACTAGAATTATGCATAAAGGAAAATTGTATTGATATTTCCCTAACTAAGAACACTTATTTTCAAATACTGATGAAGAAGAAAAAGAGTAGTATTCCTCATTCCTGACCCTGGTAGATAAAGCTTTTAAAGCTTGTCCTGACAGAGACTCACTGTCTCACTGTCAAATCTTGCTAGCTTTGAATTTAAAGGCGACCAAAGTGTTTGTACAATAATGCAATCTGAGCAGACTCTCATGCGTGCATAGAGAATCTGGGATTCACTTAAGCTTTAAATTTACCAACTCAAATAGTAGAAATTGGACTGTTAGAAAGTAAATGGTTGGTTTACCACTGTGGACATGGATTGGTCAAAAACTCATACGTTCCGATGCTTGATGCATTAAGAAACGTCATGTTGGAAGAGGGTGTTCTATAATAATCTGGATTATTGAAATTAGGAAGTCGAAATCCGTTGGATTAGCTCATTGTATAGAACACACTGCAAACAGTGACTAATATGTAATGGTTTCAAGTTAATACTTTGGAGCACTATAGTATAGTATTTTCGTATATAAAACTGTTTAGGGAATCAGTAAAAGCTTTTACAGTTTAACAGTTTTACATTCCTATGAAACAGCATAGTGATTTTAATTATACAAGGAAGATCTCTACCATTTATGAAGCAACCCAGGCAGGCCAGTACATCACTATTCTCTAGCAGAGTTGCTGCAATGAAAATGCCCCCCACACACAACTTGTTGCTCGTCATTTTTTTTTTGGGTACATGCTCGTCATTTTTTGACATAAATCTGATACAAAATCTCATGCTTTATTTAGCAAAACTAGTACCAGCTGGAAAGAGTTGGGACACAAAACTATAGTGGTGAAAAATTCAAGGGTTAATTAGTTCCCAGTTTTCAATAGATCCATTTACCCTTTTCTTTATTGGTTGTCAAATAGCATATACCCTTGTATCACATCAATGGTTTTGTCAATTTGTCTTAAACACTAACGGTTATCATTAGAGAGGAAAGAAAAAAACAAAATGCTTAGGTTTAGTTTGGTTGGGTAGGTATGAGGTTTATGTTTTCTAGCTAGGAGTAGGAGAAGAGTGAAGTAGCATTGCAGCAAGATATAAAAGGCTGAAATTCTATCTTTTGCTTTATGGTGAGCCTTAAAGAGGATATTATTCTATAAAGCATTAACCTTTTAGTAAATAGCTAGAATCTTAATCATTTCATCAGTGTGGAGTAGGTAGCATGTAAATTAAGTTATCAGTTGTTTAGAACTCTTTATGACTCATATCTGCAGAAAAGCTTTTATGGATTTTTGTTGGTGATGATAATGGTAGTTGCCAAGTTCATTGAGCATAATGCCAAGCGTGCATTTGTTTATATCTTGAATAATCTGATGTCCTCCAGCTCTCATGAGTATGTATTTTTCTGATCATCCTTTTTTAGCATTAAGTGTACATCAAATTAAGTGTACTTCATAATTTTTTGGGTTAAATGACAAGACATAACTTTTATAATTATCAATTCATACACCAATAATTGATAAATTTAACTCTCTAAATTGACATAAATTGTCAAATTATACCCCTAACTTCATGAATTCTAACATTTTTCATCCAAATGCTAGTCACAGATCACTCTCGTGAATCAAGATGGTTATTTTGGGTCTTTGAATATATATGAGAATGATTTGTAACATCTCTCACGTACACAAGACATTGCATGTTGTCATGTCAGATCTTATGTGCACAAGATACTGCAAACTAGAACGCTAAATTTTACGTGGAGAATGATGTCAAAAACGTGTGAAAAGTTTCTATAATTGACTTAAAATGATGACATTGATCTTTTATATGGATGACACATTAACAATTGAGGTGTAAAAGAAAAAGCACGTCAAATTAGTTGGAAATATCTACAAATTACACATTTAATTTAAATTTGTAACTACTTCATCAATTAGTTGAGCTATACAAGATTGACAAGCAACCCTTTTGGAAGGACTAGGTTTAGTCACCCTGATACATAATTAACTTTCTAATTACATGAGGTGATGTTATCTCACATTTTCAACCTTCATTTGTAAAGTTAAATAATAGGGGGAAAGATTAAACTTTGATGACTGATCAACCTTCATATTGCAAAGGCTATGTCTTCATCAAATTTCATTTTTTTTTTCAAGTGTTTAAGAATATAATCAGAGATCAAGTAAAATAAAATTATCCATTTCTTTTTCAGAATAATGATTTTTTCTTTTTTCTTTTCTTTGTTGAAAGAACATGGTAAATTTGTGAAGATATGAGGGGTACATTAGTAATTAGAGACAGTTAGACAAACAATCATGGTACTTCTCTGTAGGATCTTTTTCTGGATATCATTGTTCCATTGCACACTTGAATCCTTTTAATTAAGAAAACTAGAAAAGGCTTGACTTGACTTCTCTTACAATTTCTCCCTAATGATGATTAGATCCTAAACCCTCCTTTAAATGTTACCATCTCTCCCTCTCTGTCTCACTAATCTCTTGAATAAAATTTCTCCCCACCCCAACAAATCTGCAACCAAATAGGGTCCCACCAATTTAGTTCTTATTTTTCTCATTCCATCCAATTTTTATTTATTCTAGAACACTCACTCTCTCTCTCTCATGCAGCTTTGTTATGAGGGCAGTGCATGAGGGTTGGATTGATTCTTCAAGATTGATCCTTATTGTGTCACACCCATTGAGGGTTTCATGGTAAAGTTTTCAGCTTTGGGTTGATTAAGATCTGTTTATGGCTCAAGCCACTTGCTTTAAGCACAGGAATAGAGGAGGTAAGGTTTTGATTCAAAGATGAAGTTTTTATTTCTGCAATGTTAATGTGTTTAGTTATTTTGCTGTATGCAAATGGGTTTGAGATTAATTGGGCTGGAGGTGCTTTGTTTAGCTTGAATTTGAGCTCTTCTGGGTTTCAATTGCGAGTTTGGTAATCTATAAAATGTTTGATCAGTTCATTTTTTGGGACAATAATTGTGGGTTATTGTTTTTATTTTATTTTGATATATGGAGAGAGATTTAAAGGGTTTTAGTGTAGTGAATTTACATACCTATGGCATTGCTCGAGACATGAGGAAATGGAGGAAAATTTTCTTTTCAATCTCATTTTGTTTGATTTCCTAAGAGAAAAAGAAACACAAATTTACTATTAGACTAAGTTGAGCTGAGTTTCTTGTATATTCTGGTCTCAAATTGTGTATTTCCCCCCGTTTTCATGTGCTTTTGGTGATGAATCAACAGGGAAGTTAATTCACTTTATTAAAATTGAAACGTTTTTGGCAGGAAAGATCTATTTTTTGAAACACAAACAGACGACCATTGGGTCTGAAGTTTCTTCTCTTTGACAAATTGTGTATTTCATTGTTTAATTAGACTCCGTTTTCAGGACCATAAGTGAGTAATACAACATGATAGTTGAGTCAGAGTCCCTCTGAAGTCTGAACAAGTCTTTTTAACTTGTCATGTAAAAGTAAGATATTCACTTGGAATTTAGCTGTTATATCATTATGTTTCTGCGGGAGCTTCTGAACCAGAAAACTGATGTCAATCTGGTGATGCAAAAGGCAATCTTATATTTGCAAAATAAAACTTTTTCGAGCAGAACATCAAATATTTTGGTGAAGTTCACATAGTATTATGTTTGTCTGTTGTTTGTAGTATTAATGTGATTTTTTTTTTCCTCAAACAGGTGAGATGGACACAGCATCTATAAAATGTCTAATCAATAGCATATCTCGATTGGTTCTTCTAGTTTCATGCCAAACAGTAAAGTCTGTGCCTATTCAGAAGGTTTACAGAACCATAGCTGATGTATTGAAGCTTTTGAAGCCGCTGCTTGATGAAGTAGTTGATTACAATATACCTTCAGATGACATTCTATTTCAAGAGTGTGAAGAATTGGATATGGCTGTCAATGAAGCTAGGGAATTCATGGAAAACTGGTCTCCAAAGTCAAGCAAACTATTAAGTGTAAGTGTAACTGCATAAGTGTGTCTTTCTAGTCATGCTTGAGGATTTTCATTATGGTATGGCTTGGGTTTCTCTTGTGCACTGTTTCATAACCAAAAAAAAAAGCAGCAAGGAAGTTAAAAGCGTACAGCTTTAGGATTCTTATGACATTATGAACTGTCTTTCCCTATGCATCCCTGGAAATTATTTATAACATTACAAATACAGACTTTGAATTAAAGTTCCTTGTTTTGGTGTGTTTCTCTGTGTGTGTGTCTGTGTGTTCGAATGTGCGTGAGTGAGAGTGTATAGGGGTTCTTTTACATGTTTAACTTCAATCTGTTTACAATTTATCCTCAGGCTTTGCGGAGTGAGCCATTGTTGATAAAGATACAAAATTCATCACTCAAGATTTGCTGTACATTAAGTAGATTATTACAGTCATCTTCATCTGCTTCAGGTTTAATGGGTCTACAGGTATTTGCTAACTTCAATATGTCTTCTGCGTATACCATTTTCACAAAAAGTAAAGAGGTTGGTTGTATCCAAATATATATTCCCCATTATCTCACCCTAGTTCTTATCGTCTGTTATTTAGTCTACTTACAAGCCTAATATCTGGAAAAATGTTTCAGCAATGTATGCAGGAAATTGAACGTTTGAAGCCTGAAAGAGTAACAGAATACTTAGAAGAGGCTCTGAAAAGTCAAACAAAAGATTTCATGCCTTCCATCAAATATCTTATGAAAATTACTGAATTGCTTAGCTTGACTTCCAGCCAAGAACTGTTGAAAGAAAGTATTGCTGTAGAGAAGGAAAGAATTACTGTTGAAGTTCGTGATGTTAGAGGGGAACTAGATCAAATCAACCAAATTGTGATTCTTGTCTCTCATATTCGCGAATTCATGGTTAAAAGTGACCGCATTACCGCATCTGGCATCCCGGTCCCTCCATACTTCCGCTGCCCTTTGTCTTCAGAACTCATTTTGGATCCGGTGATTGTAGCTTCGGGTCAAACATATGAGAGAACTGCCATACAAAAATGGCTTGATCATGGGTTGATTATCTGCCCAATGACCCGTCAGAGGCTGACACATACAAACCTCATTCCCAATTACTCATTCAAAGTTATGGTAGAAAGTTGGTGTCAAGAAAATAATATTAAACTTGTGACGAACTCTGACTGCACTAATGCTATCACTGTCCCATCTCCATTAGGTCACATCTCTCCTGAAGGTTTAATTCACACAGATACCCAGTACTCCATCCACAGTAGCAATTCGACATCAAGATCCTCTGCCGAAGTTGAGAAGCAAAGAAAAGATGTATCTCCTAGATTGAGTGGAGAAAAGTCCAATGGACGCCCTAGTGGTGAGAAAGACCAGTCATCACCAAAACAGTCATATATTCATAGCAGGAGTGAATCAGCCTCAAGTACTGTTTCCAGTGTTGATTATATGCCTCCAGCATCTATTAAGGTGTCAGGGATATCCAATAAGCATGAAAAGGATAATGAGTTTTCTGGAGAAATTACATCTGAGCATCCTGTTGCTTATATTCCAAATAAAGAATCAGGAATTTCCCCTGGGCTATCAGGAAAGAAGTCTCACCTTTCCAAAGCAAATGTAGAACTGGCGTCATGGCATGACAGCCCTAACTACCCAAACAAACAGCTGCTTCCATTTTCTAGCTCAGAATCTGATGGGTCGACGACAGCATCCCATGTCATGAAATTAGTTGAAGACCTCAAGAGCCAATTGGATGAAGTGCAAACTAGGGCTGCGGAAGAATTGCGGCTTCTTGCAAAGCACAATATGGATAATCGCATTATTATAGGCCAATGTGGTGCTATCACACCCTTGCTTTCGCTGCTATATTCAGAGATGAAGTTAACGCAAGAGCATGCTGTGACAGCTCTTTTGAATTTATCAATTAATGAAGACAATAAGGCCATGATTGCAGAAGCAGGAGCAATTGAACCGCTCATCCATGTTCTGAAAACTGGGAATGATGGTGCCAAAGAAAACTCAGCTGCAGCTTTATTCAGCCTCTCTGTCTTAGATGAATACAAGGCAAAAATTGGCCGTTCTGGTGCAGTGAAGGCCTTGGTTGATCTTCTAGGCTCCGGGACTCTTAGAGGGAAGAAAGATGCTGCTACTGCACTGTTTAATCTCTCAATTTTTCATGAAAATAAGGCTCGCCTAGTTCAAGCTGGGGCAGTGAAGTATCTTATTGAGTTGATGGACCCTGACACAGGGATGGCTGACAAGGCTGTTGCTCTTCTGGCAAATTTGTCCACCATTGCAGAGGGGCGCTTAGCAATTGCACGGGGAGGAGGAATTCCATTACTAGTTGAGGTCGTGGAATCAGGCTCTCAGAGGGGAAAGGAAAACTCTGCCTCCATTCTGTTGCAACTGTGCCTTCATAGTCCAAAGTTTTGTACTATGGTTCTTCAGGAAGGAGCTGTCCCTCCCCTGGTCGCTTTATCTCAGTCTGGCAGTCCAAGAGCAAAGGAAAAGGTATGTAGCTTAATTATTTTTCTTGCATCTTTATTTAGCTTTCTGTTCTTCTGCTTATACTCAGTGTGTCAAATATGGTGATGGCTTTTTAGGGGGCCCATGCAACTTTTTAATAAAACAGTGGTTTTTTTTTTCCCATCGTTTCATCAACTGTTATGTAGCAATCCAGAAAGAAGCTTTACACCTGTTGCCCTGGTGATAGACACAATAACTTAGCATTAACAGGAGATGAATCCATAGTGTCAAAGATTTGCAAGAAACCTCAGACATGCAGAACAGATGTGATATTGTCATGTATGGTTATTGTTTTGGTCAAAAGTCATCTATGGTTTTCTTGGGTTCTAGGAAATTTGGAACCATGCCGTGGCCGCTTTTAATGTTTATCCCTGTTGAGTCAACACTAAATCTGAAGTTATGCCAAGCATTTTGTAATGTGGAGGTCTAAGAATTATCTGGAGTTGTGGAACAAAGAAGATAATATGTTTTACATGAATTATGCAGGCACAGCAGCTTCTCAGTCACTTCCGGAATCAGAGAGAAGGGGCTATGGGGAAGGGAAAATAGAGACATTTTGTTGATCTGTTGCTGAATTTTTTTTTTCTCTCAATATTGCTCCTCCATAATATTTGCTTCTCCCTCAAGAAATTCTATAGATCTATTCTTTTTCCACATATTCTTTACTTGTGCCTTTGGTTATAGAAAAGTCTAAATCTTTTTCTTTTTCTCTTTTTTTAATGAGTGTCACGCGAAGGACTGATTCATAAGAGCCTAGGATGTCTAAACTTTTCTTTCTGTGTGTTTTCTTCTGTATTTTGCTTTCTCCTGTACTTAAGCTAGGTAGGCTACTTATTCCCTGAGAACATAGCTTCGTTTAGTGGCTGCAGTGATTGATTTGGTTCTCTTACGTTGCTGTACATATATTTTGTATATATAATATAGAATTGAGTAATTTGCAGTATGATCAGAGACTTGTCTATTATCATATTATATGCTATTTATGCACATGTATTCTTGTTTCCTTGACACTTTTTCTCATGCACCAATTTGAGCGCCGATTGACAGAAAACGATGCTTCATTTGAAGCTGTCTGTTGTTTTAGTGGCTTTTTTACTTTGAACTTTTTCGGAAATTCTAAAAACAGGAGTCTCTAGTGAAGACTTTTAAAATGATGACTCTATGAGAGCTTTCAAATCAATGAATGGCAAATGTTTTAAATTCTAATTGAGATATTATTTTTTTTATCCTACGAGTCATTTAATTATCTAACCGTTGATTTAAAAAATCCTCACTAAGTATTCATTTTAAAATCCTCAGTACAGAGATTATATTTGTAACGTTATTTCAGCATTAGAGATCGTTACTATTTGACCTAGTTTGAGTATGCATGTTTGTTAATTGATTCTACCAAAGGTTTGGTTAAGCAAATCTCTCGGTTGAAAAGTTTGAGACAAAGAAATCTCTATTATTCATTTGTGCTTTGCTTTTCCCCTGAGAAAGAGAGAAGAAAAGAAAAATGCGGGCGGCTGAATGCTTCCCGGACTTTGATTATGGACGTGATAGATTCATTGAACACGAATTAAAATGACAATTTGGCCCACTTATGAAGCAACTAATTAATAATTTGGAAAAATTAATGTAGGAGTAATACTGATTAGTTTATGATATAGCAACATTACGAGTTTACTATATCAATTAGTTTATGATAGGCTGATAGCAACCTTACAAGTTTATTAATATCGCATATGATAATGTATCATTTTTGTAGTTCAGGGATTTGTGTTAGACTCGTCTCACAATAATGCGGCACATCAATTACTATCACGTTGCGTCTGAATAATTCAAAGTTGTTGATTCATGTGAGTTTGCCATACTTAGTTACGAACCAATTGACTGAAATTTAGATTTGATGTTTAATAAAAAATCACGATCGCGGGCCATTGTTGCCATTGGTGATTGGTGGAACGGTGGTAGACGTCACCTAAAAAAGAAGTACGATGATGCTTGTATAGTATTATATTTAATCACCTCGATTAAAAATAGATCTTTAACAAATGATGAACGAGTTTAATAATTTATGTAGGTAAATAAAAGTGTGTCTCCACTACTGATTCACACTGTGAGGGAAAACACGAGTCAGATTTCATATCCAAGCAGTGAAGCAGGAGCTAGAACAAGGTCACTGAGTTATACAGTGAACGAAATTTATTTTTAATATGGGATTTGGAGCCTTTTGCAAGAATCATATTGGCCATATATTTTTATGAATTGAAACTTTAATTTGCAAAAGGTTCGGTTTTTATATTCTAAGATCCTTCGAAGGGCGGAGAAACTTTATAATTTGCTGGATTATATATCTAGGCATGCAGACATACTCAATTTGGACTAATTGGGATCTCTCTTTATAGAGAGATTTTAGGCCGATTTAGAGTGGTTTACTGTTTAAAAGCTAGGTAGGCTAAATTGTTGGAGAGAACGAATGGAACTGTGCAAATGAAACTAAATAAAGATGTATGGTAGTATAAGAATTTTGTGTATTGGCATTTCCTATACAAAGTTAGAACAGTGTGAGTATTTGAAGTAAAGACTAATTGAATTAGAAGATGAAGATTAAGATGTAAGATCAAATATGGACATAACACATATCATCATAAAGTAATTGATGATTAGCTTAATATCAATCCTAGTTTAACATGGATACAAACAGTAAATCAATACTAGTGACTTAATGAAGTAGTGTATCAATTCATTAAGGATAGTAATCCATTGCTTAGTCTACAAGAAAGGCTACAAGTTGTGATACATTAGGAATCTAATAGTCAAACCTAAACCGACAAGGAATGCTTTAATGGGAAGCTTCTTGAGGTTTAAGTCTCATATATATACAGATGAATTGGTCCCTGATTACTACCACGACTATTGCATAAGTTCTGTCCATTGAGAAGCAAGTTGGTAAGTAACAGAAGACCACATTCAGTGATCGAGTTAAGCAGTTGCATAAGATGGAGTCCATGTCTGTTATTGCTGAAGGTAAGCCTTAATCCTTTTATGATTGTTGTGCATATGTTGTGAGCATGTAACTATGGTTTTACAATTGGTATCAGAGCATAGGCTCACAAATATGAAAAATCGTTTTAGGGTTTTGCAAAACAAACATAAAATTTTTTAAGAGTTTTTTGCTTTACGGGTCAAGTAATTGATCAGGTTACTGACCAAGTCACTGGTCATGTAACTGGTCAGGTATCTGACCAAGTAAATAACTGACCAGGTAACTGACCAAGTAACTGGTCAGGTACCTGATCAAGGTAAGTTACTTAAGTCGACTGCTGCATCTAGTTAATTATAAAATTCACGCTTCCGCTATGATTTTTTAGCAGCAAATTGGGGAAAAAGCAAAAACAGGTTTTTCTGTGAGATTGATTTTGATTCATAGTATGATAATTGAATTTTTGATTGTGCCCAAGAACCCTAGTTGCATTCCCGGCGTGCGTTAGGTTAGAGTAGATGGTGACCGGATGAAATTTACAATTTCTTGATTGTTCTGTGGTTTCTTGGAATCGAATCAATTTTGGTTATGCTTGAATATGCATGTTGAATTGATTGATAATATGGTATTGTATCTGTGATTGTGTAAAATTGTATGAAGAACAGAAATCTCCCAGATTTTGTTTACACGTTAAAGTTGACAGATACAAGAGCTTAATTTTCTTACAATGATGAATCTGGATAGAATGTAAAGTAAAAGAGCTCATATGTTTTGTGATTTTCTGTTGGCATAAGTGATTATGATGCACAAAGCATCCTTCATTGATGTTGGCAGAAAACATTGATCAGGTACGTGTAACTGGTCAAGTAACTGACCAAGCAACTGACCAAGTAACTGTACCTGATCGAGTAACAAAACTGAAATTGTGTTTTGTGTTTTAAAACTATGCTTCAGTTTTATCTTCCAAAGAAGTGGTTAAGTATGGTTTTAGAATACAAAACAGCAGTATGCATGCTTGATGAAAATAAATACGGATACTTAGAAATTTTTCTTCTGTCTAAAGATGTGGATAAATTTCTTTGGATAACTTGTTTTCATTGAACATGACATATTGATAAAGAACTCCAGGATATTAAGTTTCTGCTCAAAAGTGATGCTTAATATTGTTTTTGTTATGGACTGACATGAATGCAAGTATGGTTGTTTAGGTTTTCTGTATGTTCTTGTTTTGGTTACTTAAAGCTAAATAAAACACAGAAAACTTAAACATATTTTCTTTACAAACTGAGAACTCACTCGAATTTTTGTTTTGCTCCTTAGGTAACTCTTACATGAACTTGAACAGTGTCTTGATGTTAACTGGAACCAACTATAGAGCTTGGCTAGACTCTGTGGAAAATTATATGGGAATGCATGAGAACATAGACTACTGCTTTACTGAGAATAAGCCTGAAGAGTTAAATGAAAAGAGCACCAAGAAAGATACTGACCTTTACAAGAAGTGGCATAGATCCAATAGAATGGCTAAGAACCTCATCAGAACATCTATGTCTAAGACTGTCAGGGGAAGTATAGAAGAGCCTGAGCTAGCATCAGATTTTCTGGAACTCATAGGTGCTAAGTTTAAAGAAAGTGAAAAAGCAGAAGCAGCTAGGCTGACTAAGGAGTTTCATGATTTGAAGTACATGGGTTCAGGGGGAGTTAGAGAGCATATTATGAAGATGATCAATATAAATGGCAGACTCAGGGAACTCTTAATGGGGGGTTAGGGATGAGCAAGTAGTGCATTATGCACTACATTCCTTGCCTAACAGTTTTAGTCATCTTAGGACCAGTTACAACTCTCAAAAGGGAAACTGGACTCTAGATGAACTTATATCCATCTGTGTGGATGAGGAATCTAGGATCAAGGAAGAAAAGGAACCTGCTACAACCATTAACCTCATTGAGAAGCCTAAAAGGAAAAAGCCCCAGAACAAGCTCAAGCCTACCAAAGCCATAACTAAGAGTTCAACAGCTGCAGTGGCCAAGGAAAACAGGCCATTCAGGTTCAAGTGCTACTTTTGCAAAAGAGTAGGACACATGAAAAAGGACTGCACTGGCTATAAGAATTGGTTAGCCAAAAAGGGTAAGATTTTTTCTAATACAGTTTTTTCCTTAGAAATTAATCTTATAAATGTTGAACCACAGTCTTGGTGGATAGATTCAGGCTCACCTATTCATATTACTAATTCTTTGCAGGGATTCATAAGGAGGAGAATCCCAAAAAGTGATGAAGTGAACCTGTGTGTAGGCAACGGCATGAGAGTGGCAGTCAAGGCTATTGGAACCTTAAAGCTCGATTTAGGATTAGGAAAATTATTAGTTCTGGACAATGTTTTTTATGTACCTTCCATGAGAAGGAATTTGGTTTCAGTTTCTCTTTTAGTAAAATCTGGTTGTAGACTTGTTATGGATAGTAATGAAATTCTTATTTCTAAAAATTATGTTCAAATTGGTTCTGGTGTTATTATGAATGATTATTTACAGTTAAATTGTTCAATGGCTCAACAAGAAATTTTACTTGTTGAAAATAACACCAACAGTACTAGCACTTTAACAGGTGTTAAAAGAACCAAACTAAATGAAAAGTCTGCATTTTTATGGCATAGAAGACTCGGCCATGTTTCAAAAGAGAGACTGAAAATTTTGGTGAAAAACAACATCCTAAATGAACTTGATTTTTCTGATCTAACAGATTGTGTTGAATGCTTTAAGGGAAAAATAACTAATACTAGAAAGAAGACTGCATATAGAAGCCAAAATTTATTAGAACTCATACACACTGATATATGTGGACCATTTAGGCATCAAACTATCTGTGGGAATGTGTATTTTATCACATTCATTGATGATTTTTCTAGATACAGTTATGTTTATCTACTTTCAGAAAAGGCACAAGCATTGAAAGCTTTTCAAATCTTTAAGTCTGAGGTAGAAAATCAACTAGAAAAGAAAATCAAAACAGTAAGATCAGATAGAGGGGGTGAGTTCTATGGCAAGTACACTGAATCCGGCCAACAAAGGGGTCCATTTACCTTGTTTTTGCAAGACAATGGAATTAAAGCTCAATATACAACACCCTATAACCCACAACAGAATGGTGTTGCAGAGAGAAAGAATAGGACCCTTTTGAACATGGTTAGATGCATGATGTGTACAACTGGTTTGCCAAAATTTTTGTGGGGTGAGGCTTTAAAAACTACAAATTATATTTGCAACAGAACACCTAGCAAAGCTATAGAAAAGACTGCTTTTGAGCTTTGGTGTGGCAGAAAACCTAGTCTTCATCACTGCCATGTTTGGAGATGTCATGCAGAAGCTAGGATTTATAATCCAAGCTTGAATAAACTTGATCCTAAGACAGTTAGTTGCTATTTTATAGGTTATCCAGATAAATCTAAAGGCTATAAATTATATTCTGCTCATCATTCACCTAGAATTTTTGAAACACATCAAGTAAAGTTTCTAAGTGAAAAAGTTCACAATACAAACCTTGAGGATTTAACCTCAGATTTTGAGGAAATTGTGTCGGATGAGAATATAAGTGTTGTATTGCCTTTAGAACAAGATGTAACTGATCGAGTCACTGGTCGAGTAACTGACCACGTAACTGTCCCTGATCAAGTAACTGGTCATGTCACTGACCATGTAACTGCCCAAGTAACTGTACCTGGTCTTGTAACTGACCATGTAATTGGTCAAGTACCTGTCACTGGTCAAGTCACTGACCAAGTAACTATCGCTGGACAAGTAACTGACCATGTCACTGGTCAAGTACCTAACCAAGTAACTGTCACTGGTCATGTAACTGACCCAGTAACTGATCAAGTCCCTGTCAACCCTCAGCCTAGAAGATCACAGAGAGCAAGAAAACCAACTTATGGGGGGAAGATAGTGACTACATTGTTTATCTGCAAGAAGCAGAAATTGAAATGGACTGTGCAGAGGACAATGATCCAACTACATTTAACCAGGCTATTGAAAGTAATGAATCTCACCAATGGCAGCTAGCAATGGAAGCAGAAATTGATTCCATGAGCCAAAATGCAGTTTGGGAATTAGTTGAACCTGACCCTAATCAGAAACCTATAGGTTGTAAATCGGTTTTCAAAACCAAAAGAGATGCAAATGGCAATGTAGAGAGACATAAAGCAAGATTAGTTGCCAAGGGTTTTACACAGAAGGAGGGCATTGATTTTACTGAGACTTTTTCTCCAGTTTCTACAAAAGACTCGTTTAGGATAATCATGGCTTTAGTAGCTCATTTTGATATGGAGCTGCACCAAATGGATGTTAAAACAGCCTTCTTGAATGGTGAACTAGATGAAGTGATTTATATGAGGCAGCCAGAAGGTTTTGTGCAAGCTGGAAGTGAAAACTTAGTATGCAGGTTAAGAAAATCAATTTATGGCCTAAAACAAGCTTCTAGACAGTGGTACAAGAAATTTGATTCTGTGATTTCTACTTTTGGATTTACAGAGAATCGTGTTGATGAGTGTGTTTACTTGAAGACAATTGGGAACAATTTTATTTTCCTAGTACTCTATGTCGATGATATACTTTTGGCTAGCAGTAATTTTAAACTGCTTAAAGACACCAAGAGCTTTCTGTCAAAGAATTTTGACATGAAAGACTTAGGATAAGCATCCTATGTACTAGGCATTGAGATTAAAAGAGATAGAGCACAGAGACTACTTGGTTTGTCTCAACAGAATTATATCACCAAAGTTTTGAAGAGATTTGGTATGGAGAAGTGTGCAGCTGGAGAAGTCCCCATGTCCAAGGGTGATAAACTAACCAAGAAGCAAAGTTCCAAAAGTGATGTTGAGAAAGAAAATATGGAGTCAAAGCCTTATGCTAGACTTGTAGGAAGTCTCATGTATGCACAAGTCTGCACTAGGCCAGACTTGTCTTTTGCAGTAGGGATTTTATTGAGATTCCAATCTAATCCAGGCCATGAACATTGGGTAGCTGGGAAGAAAGTGTTGAGGTACCTGCAGAAAACAAAGAATCACATGCTAGTTTATAGGCAAGTGGAGGATCTGAAACTCGTTGGATTTTCAGATTCTGATTTCGCAGGGAACTATCCAGACTCCAAGAAGTCAACTTGTGGATATGTGTACATGCTAGCAGGAGGTGCAGTTGCTTGGAAAACCATGAAGCAAACACTAGTTTCAACCTCCACCATGCAAGCTGAATTTATTGCAGTATATGAAACTGTGTGTGAAGGACTTTGGATCAGAAATTTCTTGATGCAGACCAAAGTGTTAAGTCACATTGTGGCAGGCACACTTGTGATTTATTGTGATAATGAAGCAGCTGTTTTCTTCAGTAAGAACAGTAAAAGGTCAAATAATTCTAAACACATTGATTTAAAGTATTATAGTGTTAGAGAAAGGGTAAAGCATGGTGAAATAGTTGTTTTGAGCATTGACTCGAATTCACAGCTAGCAGACCCCTTCACCAAGGCCTTGTCAGTAGCAGCATTCCAGAAACATACAACCAGCATTGGAGTTTTAGCTAATCTAGATGCTTAGGTTCAGTAGAGAGTTAATCCAGTTGGAGCAATTTAAATTTCTAAGGTTTTTGAGTTCTTGTATTTTTTAGTTGTGATCTTT
This sequence comes from Rosa rugosa, assembly GCF_958449725.1. Taxonomy (NCBI): domain Eukaryota; kingdom Viridiplantae; phylum Streptophyta; class Magnoliopsida; order Rosales; family Rosaceae; genus Rosa; species Rosa rugosa. The sequence goes on along the minus strand of NC_084822.1, from coordinate 42,106,947 downwards.
TGACTTTATTTATCACAACTTATTTGTAATGACAGATTTTATTATTAATAAATTTTGAGGTGTTTTCAGATTTTAGTTATTGCTGCAGCTTTTATTAAATGTTCTGAAAATTATCGATTTTGTGTTTAAAGTTATACTTGCTATCAGATGGCTTAAATCATGTGAAGCATGATGATAAGGTTCAAGCAATATTTTTAAGCCATCAGTGTTCAGTGAATTTGCTTGAGTTTCTGGTTTTAGAAACATAAAGTAGGACCTAATATATGTTTACTTGTTGATACACATTAACATATATTGTATCACTTCTGGTTGAACATATGTGGATTGCAGAAGCTTGTGTTAGTGGTTTTGAAACTCTGCATTTTTGTTAAAATGTATACTGTTTCTTGCTCTGCATAAGTAACTGTGATCTGACCATGTTGGAATGGATTTTCGATTTAAGTTTGTTATCTGGCGCGCACTTCAGTAAGTTAAGTAGGTTTTGATGTTCTCTGGTGCAAATCATCGAGCATGATATGTGTAAGTCCAAGGGGGAGATTGTAAGATCAAATATGGACATAACACATATCATCATAAAGTAATTGATGATTAGCTTAATATCAATCCTAGTTTAACATGGATACAAACAGTAAATCAATACTAGTGACTTAATGAAGTAGTGTATCAATTCATTAAGGATAGTAATCCATTGCTTAGTCTACAAGAAAGGCTACAAGTTGTGATACATTAGGAATCTAATAGTCAAACCTAAACCGACAAGGAATGCTTTAATGGGAAGCTTCTTGAGGTTTAAGTCTCATATATATACAGATGAATTGGTCCCTGATTACTACCACGACTATTGCATAAGTTCTGTCCATTGAGAAGCAAGTTGGTAAGTAACAGAAGACCACATTCAGTGATCGAGTTAAGCAGTTGCATAAGATGGAGTCCATGTCTGTTATTGCTGAAGGTAAGCCTTAATCCTTTTATGATTGTTGTGCATATGTTGTGAGCATGTAACTATGGTTTTACATAAGACTCCAACTGATCCTAGATGATTCTTTGAAAAGTTGATACGTTCATTACATCTCATAGCATGTTTGTTTCTTGTGTGATTGCATGAAGAGATTGAAAACTGTGTTTCATTACATCTCATACCATGGTATGAAAGACATTAATGTTAGTTTGCCATTATGACGAGTTTCAATTGAAATCAATCATATATCTGATTTATAGGATTGCATTTTATTTGATTGATCTGGTTAGTTATGCATAACATTTTATTCAGGGATAAAAATCAGTTTTATTACCTAGATATTTTTTAGGAATATTACTTCTTTCTTAATAAAAGTCAATTAGGTCGAGAGTTTTAAGTTCAAGCATGTCTTAGGAAACCACTGCAAGTGGCCTAGTGGTTCTTGCCTACACTACTAAAAAGAATTGCTTTTGCGACGCCTATTTTGCGACGGAAAAAACTTTGCGCGACGGAAAATTGAGCCTTTTGCGACGGAAATGTTGGCGTTGCAATAGGTGGCGTCACAAAATCCATTTGCGACGGTAAAATGCCGTCGCAAAAAGTATTTCCGACGGAAAACTGTTGCCGTCGCAATGGCTAAACTATTTGCGACGGATACTTTGCCGTCGGAAAAAGATATTTCATTTTAAAAAAAAATTGGGGTGAATTTGTTGCAACGGATACTTTGCCGTCGCAAAAGAATATTTCATTTATAAAAAAAAAAAATGGTGTGAATTGCACACCAAAGCTAGTACCATCTGCAGCAAATATCATAAATTGAAAAATATTATGAAACCCATCATCTATAACCAACCAACAATCACAATTCTAAGACCAACCAAAGGTTGTTAAAAAACAAAGATCAGCCAAAGCTTTCTCAACTTTCTTTCAACTTCTAGCTCATCTTGCTTCATCAATAATTTACAATCACAACAGGATCACTTCCTGAAATGTAAATAAAATCACAACATGCATTTGTAATAAACACTCTATAAAAAGTAAGGAAAAGATGAGAAACTTTGCTGTAAAAGCATCAAAAATAGTACCTGTAGCTAAGAGCAACACAATGATTTATCTGCTGATAATGCTGCAGCATATGCTTGTTTACAAAACGGCTGCAGAGGACTTCCTTACAGCACAAACATAACCAGTTCTCACTTGGGTGCTGGCATCTAGTATATGAAAGTATCACCCATATTAGAAACTTAAGGTATGATTCAGAACTCAGCCACTCAGACTTTGATCGATGTCAAAGGATAGAGGATAAAAAGACGCAAGCTTTAGAAGTACAAGTCTTTTTACTGAAACAATTTGAAGGTATTCATTAAGAAAACTAGCAATATTCTTACAATTGACAGCCTGCGAATATGCAAGTAAGACACTAAGACAGTACACAACAAAGATCACCCACCCATTAAACCGAAAAGAAGAAAAGAGATGTATGTTTGAAAGAGGCTGAGTTTGCTCTCGTTTTCTGGTCACCTATGACATTAATGAGCTCAAAAAGAACCCAACTGTGGTAAAAGTTTAAAAGTGCTATGGTCTTACCTCCATGAAGATACACTAGAGTTCACTTCACTTGCATATTACTAATCAAACCAGATGAAGAGGACCAAGTCCTCAAACCCATGCTTTCAACCCAGCCATACGTCCTTTTCTGCATATACTTTATTTCAATCCTTTAGGGGGCCATGGAAGGAAGGTTATTACGAATGGCTTAAGTATAAGGATGTAATTAGGTAGAGGCTATGTACATTGTTGGATCTCACATAACAGTCTCTTTTCTATGGTGCTACAATATCGCATTTTGGATGCAAGATTGCAGAGAAGGAACCTAGTAACAACTTCATTCATGTGTAACTGTGTAAGAGACCCCACAAATGAAATTGGAGGAAAAGCAAAATTCTTGATAGACAATCATAGAAGACGTGACCTGAATTACAAGATGGGTTGTGACATGGATGAAAAGCTTAACCCTTTACGAATCTAGTTTTGCTATTGATTCCCATTAAGTTAGTATAACAAAATTTCAGAACTGGGTAAAACTGGTTAGAACAAATTATAAACAGAGATTCCCAAATAGAGAATTGTTGAGAAGACAGTAACCTGTTGCAGTGAGTATCAGGGGTGGGGATGTGAACAAGATCAGAGGAGAGAGAAGGCAGGTGATCGCATTATTGATAAAGCAACCCCACAGCAGACTGTTGAAACATCAAATTACAAACTGTATACAAAATCAATCAACCCCAACATTATTGATAAAGGAAATAGCGAGATAGCCATTCACCTTAGTGGGATAGCCATTGACTGAATCCCATCAGGCCAACTCCGAAATCCCCAATTCTGCACAATCAACTTCCCATTATGCAACTCATTGCCTCTTTCAGCCCTCATGGGTCTTGGTTTGTACCTCTTTATCAACATGAAACCACAAATAAGCACGAACCCAGAAAAGCAAGTAATACTCAGATGAGAAAAGGCAGAGAGTAAGAAGAAGCAATACCTTTCTTGCAGCACCGAGAGGAAATTTAAGAGAGTTAAACTCAGAGAGGAGTGAAGCGGTGGGGTGACCAAAACCTTTAATAATTTTGGACTACGAGTTCAGTGAACCCTTTAATAATTATGCAGACTTACTGTGTGATTCTTCATCTGTTAAAATGGACAATAAAGAGAATCACAAACCCAGCAAAGAAAATACAAATATAACACAACCCCAAAAATAAATGTACTGATAACATACCATCTGCTAAAAGAATATCTCACCAGTTTAACCAAATGTACCGGAAACCAAAACCTCTACAACTAGTAATTATTCGCTGAACCTGCAACCCATTGAATTCCTTAACAGAATCACAATAAAATATTGAAATTTAACCAAAATTAACCTCCAATTTAATGAAAATCCAAATTGCAGAAAACTGATGTTTCAAATAGGTTGCAAAAGATACAACGCAAAAAATTATAAATAAACAAAAGCGCCCCTCCACTTAATGCCAACAGAAAGCAACTACACTGACTGATTGACACAAGATCAATCAGTGACGATGGTCACCGCTTTCTTCATCCCCTGGTAAGCAATTTCTTTGCCTATTTGAGCTTGTATTTTCTATAAAAGTTAGTGATGCACAACAGAGCAACAGTCGGCTCGGTGAGAGTGTGATTAGGGTTGAGAGATTAAGAGACCAGAATGGTTTTACAAGAAACAGAGGCTTTATGGAGACTTTCAATACAAACTGAGTTTATTTCATTCCAATCTCATCTGGGTTTACAAACCGTAGCTATATTTATAGGCTTAAAAAGACTCCTAGAACACCGCAAGACTCAATTAATGACAAGACCCTTGAGTACTCACCCTAAGACTCTTAAAAGCACTAGACTCATAATTACTCTTCATAAAATTGAAAAATGACTCTTGCAAGAAAGATACAACGCAAAAAATTATAAATAAACAAAAGCGCCCCTCCACTTAATGCCAACAGAAAGCAACTACACTGACTGATTGACACAAGATCAAAGGAAAGATGATCCTATTTTGCAGGGCATTCAATATACCAAGTAATACAATTCAGTCCCTTTATAATGCAAGTAAACAAAAGTTAATAACTCCAGCATTCAATTATAAAAATAATGGCTTGAAGATATGACTAACAGGATAAGAATGTAAACAAAGATTTCTCCTCCCGAGTCACTCATGCCACTAAACTTGGGTACAATCAATCCCATAAAAAACTACAAGCCTGAAACAGAAAACAAACCTAGAAACCCATAACAAGTAGGATGACCATAGCTAAACTCAATTCTATATCGACTGTCCAATGTAAATATCAGATGCCCTATTTAGCAGATAATTAAATCATTAGAGTAACAAGTATGAATTACCTGGTGTTTAGCTAGAAAGAGGTGCTCAGCTTGAGTCTCATGCTCAATTAAGATTTTCTGGAATTGCTTCACGCTATCGGCCATTCTTCAATTGTTAATAAAATTACCCACCTACCAGCACCACTGAAATGTCATGAAGAACAAAAGCTACAATTCATGAGATGCGTTTGGATCCTATGCAGAATAGTTATAATAAAATACCTTTCCAAAACGAGGCAAAGTAGAGTGGTGAAGATGAACTGAAAATCAGAGCCATGCTCAGCTTGCCGATTTGGAAACCAAAATTTCTTCCTGGGCATTTGGGAATCTATCATGGATCGAAAATTAACTCAAACCTGATAAAAATTGAGACAGTTGTCAATTCATACAAACACAGAACATAAAAGTACAAAATCGAGATGTGGGGTATTGGAGCTGAGGGGTTAGGATTTGTGTTTTGGGTATTAGGGTTTTTGGGTCTGGATTGCATTTAAGCGGGATATGAGAGCGTGAGAGAGAAGACTGACGGAAAAAACGGAGGGGAAGGGATATGTGATTCAGATTTGGGTTTGGTGCGTTTCTGATTTTGTGCTTTTTGGGTCTGGGTTTTAGCCGAAAGGAGAAAGAGAGACAACAAAGAGATGGAGAAAGACAAGAGTGAAAAAAAAGAAGAAGGATAAATTAGAGCAAACCTAATGAGCGCCAGATTCGGTTCAGGCTGGCCTTGGAGGATCCGGCCGAGGGTGCGTTCGGGTCGGGATTCATGCAGTGTTGATCGATGAAGAAGACCGGGTAGAGGAAATTGGAGGCCTTGGAGGCGTGCTCGAGAGCAGGGTTGTCGTGGATCCTCAGGCCCTTGGAACCTGAGTTTGGACGAAGACAGAAACCCAAGTTCTGAAGAGAGAGAGAGAGAGAGCTTGGGTGAGCTTGGGCGAGAAGAGAGAGAAAGAGAGCGCTTGGGCGAGATAGAGACAGAGAGAGCTTGGGCTAATTAGGGCTACAGATCGAGATGTAAGGGGAAATAGAAATAAGTTATGCGAAGGCAAGAGGAAAAGGCGTAGCAATTGATTACAAAGTTACTACGGCAAAGATTTTCCGTCGCAAATGATTAGACTTAATTGCGACGGAACATTTTCCGTAGCAATAGAGTCTCAATTGCTACGGAAATCAATGCCGTCGCAAATTTTCGAAGCGAATGCAATTGTTTTTAGTAGTGCTAGTTGGGTGTGCTCCCCAACCTAGGTTCGAATCTCGAAGCTGTCAAAGTGGCCAGGCACTGTGTTGCAATGCACAGTTGGAGCATTTCACATGCGCTGAAGGGGTTTATCTTGGGCCTAGGAAGTCTTTGGGTTCCCCTTGACAAAGTCAAAAAAAAAAAAAATGTCTTGGGATGTTTGCTGCGCATACATATAGGAGAAAAGTATTGGGTCGTGACCACTTACCTAATTTTAGCCTAAAATTGCCCACTTGCTCCGCTAAGAGTTTTTTAACCCCATTTACCCAATCTAACATCTATTGACAGTATTGCCCTCATACTCTCTCTCTCTCAGAAGACTTAATGGACCGAGTGAATCACACCCAAGCCCTCGCAGGAATCCGAATTAGACTCACCAGCCACCGCCGTCGGCGATGTGGTCCGCGCCGAGTTCTCGTTCCTCCGAGTCTGCGACCTCCTCTCGCTCCTCAAGTTCCTTCGATCCATCGCAGAGTCCGACTCCACCATCAACAATCTGCCACCGCCGTCGGCGATCTGGTCCGCGCCGAGTTCTCGTTCATCCGAGTCTGCGACCTCCGCTCACTCCTCAAGTTCCTTCGATCCGTCGCGGAGTCCGACTCCACCATCAACCTCTTGTCCCAAACCCAATCGATTCTGGAGCTTCAAGGTCCGGCGATTTCGCACCTGCAATTTCACAGTTCCGGTCGATCCGAGAGCAATCGCCGGTGTCTTCGTCCCCGGTCGATCCAATCTGGTGCCCAGAGCAATTTCTGGGTGCCCATAGCACTTTTTTTTTTTTTTTTGTATACTGTGAGCTCCGAGAATGGGGAAGGACAAAAAAAAGAAAAAAAAAAGTGAACGTGTACAATTGAACACATTAAAATGATCAATTGTGTCTGTAGTGTATTCATTTTGGTTTTGGGAGTTTATGCAATTCACTTGAGGGCAATAATATGATTATTGGGGGGGCAATAATATGATTATTGGGAGGCAATAAAAAGAGTATTGGGAGGCAATAATTAGGGCTGTCAATTCCGACACGACCCGATAACACGACTCGAAACCCGCACGAAATAAAGCGGGTTGAACCCGCACGATTAAAAAGCGGGTCAGCTATGGGTCAACTCGCCATGACCCATTTAATAAATGGGTCGGCCACGGGTCAACCCGCCAACACGAAGTGAACCCGTATAACCCGATTATGCTATACTTCATCTTGAAATTTTAGACGTTGGGAGTATTTGATCATAGGATTAGACAATTTGAAATATTTTGCTTTATAATTATTGGATTTAATTATTTATGAATTATATATAATTATTTATATTCTTCGTCTTATGGAGTTTTTAGTGAATTTAATCAATTTATGCATTTTTTTAGTTAAATGGGTTGCATTGTTACCCTTAAATGGGTCATTTTGTCAAACACGACATAACCTATTTATTAAATGGGTTAAGCGGGTTGGAAACGGGTAACCCGTTTAATAAATAGGTTGGGTTTGGGTTTAAATTTTTGACACGATTATTAAATCGGTTGGGTTTGGGTTTGTATCTTGCGACACAACAAATACCTTGACCCGACACGAACCCAACCCGACACGACCTATTGACAGCCCTAGCAATAATATGATTATTGGGGGGAAATAATATGGTTACTGGGTATTATTAGGTGGCAATAAATTTAGACGCCGGAATCCGGTCACCAGTTCGGTAGCCGGATTCGGGATTCCGGTGACCGGTCGTCGGATTCCGGTCACCAGTCGCCGGAGTCCGCGGCCGGCCACTGGTCACCGGAGTCCGGCAAGGTCTCTGATGACTTCTCTCTCTAAGTGACAAAGAAGGAGAGGGAAAATTTGTCCCAAAAAATAAATAAAAAGGAATAAAAAAACACTTAATTGGGTATTAGGGAAATGATCTCTTAGAGTGTTTGGGTAAGTGGGCAATCTCTTAGAGTGTTTGGGTAAGTGGGGTTAATTAACCCCAAAATTGGGTAAATGATCATTTCCCCAAAAGTATTTTCTTTCTCCTACGCTGCTTGAGATCATATTACTACGTCCATTGTTATTTGAGAGAGTTTTCATTTATAGAAAAACTCATGAGCTTCATTGAGAATCGTTAATTCACTTGTTTCATGTTGAAGTGAATTAACAAGGTAAAAGTCATCTTCATTTTATACGTCCCATATCGCATGCTCGATTGTCCTACGAGATTAGTTAGGAGTCGAGGCGTGTGAGGTTTGAAGTCTCAAGGGTTTGATAGTCGCGGTCAATACTACTCAATCCAGTGAGACAAGTGCAAGCATATCTAGAGGTGGTGAACAAGATAGGTGACGAGTCTGCAATCAGCTAGAGTGAGTCTAGTTAGAGGTAGCCGAGATCAGAGCTATCCGTGTTGGTTGTAAGTTCATCTTGTATTTGTTTACGTTCATATAATCAGTACTTTGCACTTGGTCTTCAGGAGTTAAGGCCCGCAGTTGTTTACCTCAGTTTGTGGGTTTTACTGTGTCAAAATCTTCTATGTTTTGCTCTTAATTGTATTATTGTTGTTATGTGTTTAGTGAAAGAAAGAACCTGGGTCAATTGACAAGTTTTGATTTTCTCGGATCTAGGATTGATAGGATATCTGCAATCCCAGTAGCTTGATTAAAATCGGTTGTTTTGTTGTGTAAGCCTATTCACCCCCTCTTGGCTTAAACATATATCCATCTTAGTACTTTCAATGTATAATGATATACATATGACTAAAGTGTATTCAACTTAGCTCATCATTTGCATAATAGATCGTGATGGACTAAAAATTTAACAGTTCTAATAGCAAAAGTAACGATATGAATGTCCAATTAATCATGAACCGTCCTGCATACACAACCCTAGCCTCATTCTAGCTTATTAATGTTATTATGCTTCATTTTCTAACCCAAAAGCCGATTAAAAATATGTACGGATTTCATTTTGCAAAAGCTAAATTGGGGTAAATGTCAATATGTTGGATACATGTATAAGATGAGACTAATCTATATTTGTGCGTATTAACTGGTATGAGAGCACAGGCAACGTTTGTGATGGGACCAATTTACAAGTTGGAGAGCGCACGTGTGAAATTAGATTAGAAGATGTATCCAAGTTGGTTAACTTGTAGTTGTTTTTTTTTTAAAGAATAAAAGTTCATTAATAACACAAAAGATTACAACGCTTTGGAATAACCGGTTGTGGTCTCAACACCACAACACATATTCCTACCATGATCACTAGCTACGGGTCCATCACTCTGAATGACATCTATGAGCCGAAAGAGCCAACCCCTAACCAAGTTTTATGCCTATAATCGCGGGCTACAAGGAAAGATAACCAATTCCGAGTGTCACGATATATACGACCTCGCCACCAGCATCAAGATGAACCACTTCATCCTCTTCCACACCGTGTTCTAAAACTGCCAGACCATGTGCAAGGGCAATTCACTATCACGTTGATAACCAGAGAGCACTGCCAATTGAACGCATAGTCCCCAGGAAAAACGCCATGAAAATGGCACATCAACAAGACTAAGACTCCCAAACCCTAGCTCAACAGAGTAGGGACTTATTACTAGACCTAAAACACTAAAAATGAAAACCCTAAATGAAACGAAAAAGAAAATACCATGTTCTGCTTTGCTTCTTCCCCGTATAGCCACCAATGGATAAACAAAGGTTCTTGCCGGCGGACTTATACAAGCACATGTAGCCTCCTTTCCATCAGTTTTGATTTGCAACATCAACCTACCACAAGCCCACCAATCCCAGCAGTGCCAACCACTCAAGAAACGTCGGTGACCCCAAGGCTTTAGCCACCAAACTAGATCAACTCTATACCACCTCTGCCACCAACTTTCCCTACTCGCAAACCGCCACCAAAACTAAAGAACCCTTGCCTGCACAACCGCCGTAAAAAACCCTTGATCCAAATGAATGGGATCATGGATCTGGTCCCAAATGGGTTTACCATCATTGTCATCTAAAAAGAACAAAAGCATATCATGATCTCCTTGCCTCTAGCCACCAGATCTCGTTGGAGATCAATCCACACCCGTCCGGCAGCGGCCACCCTACCCCGCCAAGACCAGAGGCCTGTACATGCACATGGTTGCCGTCGGACAAGTACTCTTGCAAACCCTAGGCGCGCCAAACTTCTTTTCTTTTTCCTCTGAGATTTGTAGAGCTAGCTCTTGTATCTCATGTCAAGTTAACTTGTAGTAAAGGTGGAATAACTAAGTCGAATTTTGGGACAGTAACTAAAGATTGCTTGGATAACTTGAAGCCGTGATTGTTGCAAAAATGAAAATAGTGACTTAGATTAGAGTCTAAAGCAAATTACCGATAACTACAAACTCATTCAAATAATTGCCACGCGCAGAGTCCACGGGTCTTATTTTCATGCGGTGAGCTCATAAAGTCTATGTGGACACGTGGGCAAATTCTTTTTTTTTTACTGACAAAAATGTCCCTTAACACACATAATAGAGGAAGACAGACGAGAGAGAGAGAACAAATCTGGATCTGGATCGAGATCGAATCCGGCGAACCGAGGCTGCAAAGCAACCGGCGAAGGGAGGCTGCGAATCCGGCGAAGGGAGGTTGCGAAGCCGGCGAAGTGAGGCGGCGAATCCGGCGAAGCAAGGCTGCGAAGCAACCCAGCTAATTTCCCCTCTTCCCCTTTTCCTCTGATTCTCTCTCTCTCTCTCTCTCAATTCGTCTTCTGAAAGCCACGAACAATACGGCGGCGTTTTGATTTGCTATGACGCCGGCGGCGGCGTTCGGAGCTGCGACGACGGCGCTGCTCCGGGAGCCTAATGTGGAGATTGGAAGGTACCAAGTGCTGAGCTCAGCAAACTCGCTCGCTCTCACCGCCGGAGGAAGACACTTCACTCTCTTCAACGCTTCGTCTCGGAGCTCCTCTCTCATTCGAGCCGTCTCTACGGTGCGATTTTGACCTCTGGTTTCTCTGTGATTTTAGGTTAATGCACTGTTCATAGGGTATGGAAATGCAAACATGATTATAAGTTATTCGGTTTCCTGAGAGATTCACTCAAAATGCTCGCAAAGTTTGATTAACTTTTTTTGTTTGTTTGGGGATATTGGCTCTGGTTTGTAGTAATTTCTGGTTTTGATTGTGGTGAAGGGTTTAGACTGGGTTCTGTTACTGTCATTTTCATGGTGTTGCTTTCTCTTGATTTTCAAATATGAGCGACGAGTTTCTGCATATTTCTTTTCTTTTCTCACTGACGAATAGGAGGGTTAATTAATTATAACCTCGGTTAAAATTTAAGATTTTACATATTTTTCTTTTTGCTTGTTCTGTTTGGGTTTTATGCATATTATTTTCATAAATCTTTCTTCATGTGTAATAGAGGAAAATGATGTCTAATTTTTTGCTTACTGATTTTCTGCCCTGTACATGCTTGTTTTTGCTAAAGGGATTCATTGGCATCTTTAAATGATTAGCTCCTAAAAGATTGAACTCTTTTCTTGCATCCAACTTTGACATAAAGTGCCTCGATTAATCATGTAATTGTCATTGCGCTTATAAGATAGTAAAAGAAGGCTCCAATTGTGCTCATTGATCAGAAAAATGATGAATGAGCTAGTATACTACTGGGGTCAGTATACTACTGGGGGTCAGTATACTACTGGGGATCAGTACACTACTGAGGGTCAGTATACTACTGGGGCTAGTATACTACTGGGGGTCAATATACACTAGGGGTCAATATACTACTGAGGGTCAGTACTCCAGGAAATCCTGCTGGAGAAACTTCTTCACCATGAGAAGAGGTGAAATTCAATGCAACTTGTATGTGCAAGCAGCAAAGCCAGAAATAAATGATATATTGTTCGAGTTTCATATTGTAATATTTATAAATAGTTTTTGGAATTATTAAATAAATGAGTTGTTTCTAAGAAAAACAAAGATGGAATATAGAAATATTATTTCTTCACAATGCTACTGACATTCAGCAGTGTTAATTCACATTATCAAACTCACAAGGGCATATTCGTAAATTACTTACCAATAGAAATAATTCAAAAAGTGAACAGTACCGCATGGGCCATGAACAGTACCGCATGGGAATTTAAAAAAACAGGCCTGCTAATGGTAATTTATGGACTAAAAGTGTAGGTAGTGGTAATTTGCTCTAGAGTCTATATGTTGGAAAAAATAAAGAGTCGTCTATTTTAAATACTCCACTTAACTCAGTAAGAGATTTTAATTCTCACTCACCCAATTTAAGAGCAAAATGTCCATTTTATGATCTTCGTCTTCCGGTTGAATTGAGATGTGATACTAGGAAGGTTTGTAGTGAATTTCAAGATGAACAAAGCCCAATCGGTCTTGCCTTCCAATTTGGCCGAAATTGGTCAAAATTTGAAAAAGATATCGAAAAGGGCTGAAACTTCTTTTCTTCGATTCATCATGTATGATGAATAGCATAGTGCAAAACATACATGGTTTTGAAAGAGGGTTTGAAGACGAAGAGAATTGGACAAATTTTATGGTTGGAGTTGGCTAAACGAGATGACAGCGACACCATAAAGTTTCAGCGTCAAAAAACAAAATTTAGGGTTTGGAGCTGATTTTTCAGAGTTCCCAAAATTATAAAAATGCCACTAATTTAAATATTTTATAACTTCTTCATTACAACTCCAATTTTATCATGTCACATATCCATGGACTCAGTTTAACATCTTTTACAGCTTCCATGAAGAAAATTTCTTCAAATAGTGAACAAAAAAAAACTTTTAGTTTATTGCCTCCCAATAAAATGTTTTGAATTGATGTAATCTCCGCATCTTTTTTGTCTATCAAAGTTTTATTTGTCTAATTTTAGGGAGATTAGTCCTCATTCCCAATGCCCAAATTTTATTGATTTTATTGCCCCTTAATAAAACCCAATAAATTTTTATTGCCCCGCAATAAAAGGTTTTGAATTGATGTAATCTCCTCATTGATCAAGTTCACAATTCACAGTTTTACTGTAGCCATTGCTAGAATTTTAGGTATGAATCTAAAGGAGGAAGAAGAAGGAAGGAAAAGAAATGCAAAGAAAGTTGAGGACTACATTGTGACTGGAATTTCTAATTACATTTTTACAACAAAGTTTTCTTTATATACTAAAAGAAAACCAATCAAGCACTATTACTATACTACCATCCCCCCTCAACCATATGCTTGGGGTACCCCAAGCATAATGGTTGGAACACATACGAATCCCAGACCAACAAAAACCACATAAGCCTTCATTTGTTCCTTGGCAGCAAGCACATCCCTCGGTATATCAATAGAAGACATGTTTTATCATGATCCATGAGCTTTGCCAATATAAAATCACCAAACTTGGCATTGAAAATCCCATCCAGCAACACAATACCGGTCGTAATATCTCTATGAATCACTTTGATGCCCATATTCTTCTTCAAGTGCTTGGTAAGGCACAAACTTCTTTCTACAATTTCAGAGAAGTCTTCCGCATAACAGATAGACATTTTTAATACACACATTCACCATATCAGTGATAAAGTAATCTGGGGTTCACATCCAAAACCAATTGGCAATGGATGAAGTGGCCCAAACTCTTATAAACCCATAAGCAAGGTCTCATTTTTCCCATGTGGGATGTATATATTCTCAACACGCCCCCGCACGTGTGGCGAATTTTCAAGCCATACACGTGGACAACTTTGGGTGACGTGGAGCCCGTGTGGCCGTTAGGCATGCACACGTGAGTAACCCGCTCTGATACCATGATAAAGTAATCTGGGGTTCACATCCAAAACCAGTTGGCAATGGATGAAGTGGCCCAAACCCTTATAAACCCATAAGCAATGTCTCATTTTTCCCATGTGGGATGTATATATTCTCAACAATCAGCAGGGCCCGTATATAATTGTTGCATCCCAATGGAACATGCCATAGTTCACCAACCCTGCCCTTTCTTTTAATAGTACTATTGTGAGAGCACAACAACCACCAAGCTGAGGTACCCAAGGTCAACAAAGTAACTACAGTAGTCCCATATCGAATGAAGTACCCACAGCCTCAGCCCAGAAGAGCATAGGAAAGAAGGAAAAAAGAAGAAGAAAAGTGCAGAAGGCAAAAGATTGATCTTGAATGGTAATTGTACAGATTTTGATCTTGAGTTGTTTTGAATGGTAATTGTATATAAGCAAAAAAAGCTGAAAATGAACAGGAAAACAAAAGGATTGAAGAAAAACAAGTAATTTCATTGGTAATTGTACAGATTTTGTTTCGATGGTAATTGTACAGAAGAAAGTTGAAAGAGAAGCTTAAAGGAAATCGAGAAGAGATTTGGTAATTGTACAGATTTTGTTTTAATGGTAATTGTACAGAAGAAAATTGAAAGAAAGTCTTAAATGAAATCAAGAGTGGGAAAGGTTGTGGCACAGGACAATTGAAGATCTTCAAGCAGCATATGAATAGATTTCAACAGAGCACCAAATCACAACATATCAACCTTATAACACCAAATATCATCACCCATCTAGACTCAGTTGATAATCCAAGTAATAAGAGGCGATCGATAATCAGAGTAGATCACACAACAATAGCACTCAATTTGCCCAAATTAATTTTCAAGAAGCTACTGAACCAATTGAACTTTCATGAAGATCAGTCAAGATTTTACCAAGAAGAAGATGGAACTCAGCGTTTAAGCCAAAGCTCAAACCACATATTTCTCTAAAATTTCATCACCGTCGGAGTCGAAATTGCCGTTTGTAATCTCCATCAACAAAGCCCTAGCTCTATCCAGACCTGAATCGGTCGATGGCGCCGATGCCGAGTAGTCTCATCGAAATCCGTTGAGATATCATGTCCTCCAGTTAGAGATAGAGGTCCACTGAGGTCCAGAGGTCACCGGCGAGTCGGCGAGAGTAGAAAGCAACAAGACGTCGACTCTGGAGACGGCGAGAGTTCGGAATCGGATGGCAGCTCGGTGATGATGAGGGATTGAGAGAGATTGAAATTGTAGGGTTTGGGAATACCGATTGGGGGATTTTGGGGCCTATTCGATTAGATTTCTCTGAATTGAAACACAAAAGAAACTAAGGATGGAGAGAATCGCAGCGGATAAGCAACGGTGGAGTGATGGTCAGGCCGCCATGGCTTTGATACCATGCTAGAATTTTAAGTATGAATCTAAAGGAGGAAGAAAAAGAAATGCAGAGAAAGTTGAGGACTACATTGTGACTAGAATTTCTAATTACATTTTTACAACAAAGTTTTCTTTATATACTAAAAGAAAACCAATCAAGCACTATTACTATGCTACCCTTAACAGCCATCACACGACCACACCATTAAGAACACGATTTTTAATATAAAAAAGAAGGGAGAGGATCCTCTCCTAAGCTAGTTACTGAGCTGAGCTACCTAAGCTTTGAAGGAAATGGTGACATGTGGCTCATATTGCATCAAATGGTGAAAATCCTCTTTGGTTACTAATTTTACAATGATACCCTTTTCAGATTTTTGTCGTACCCTCTCTTCTCTATTCTTTCCTTCTTCCTCCCTCTTCCTGTCAGCTCGCAATCTCCTCTTCTTTATACATATATACATGGTTTCACAAAAAAAATCAAAACTCAACACATCAAAGTTCCATTTTTTCTGAAATCGAAAGATAACCAAAATGTGCTACAATCCATCATAAATACCGAAACTCTAATAGAAGCTCAACTGCCAAACAATGTGATTTAATCCAATTATATCAAATGGAGATGGAAACTGAACTGGGTATCAAGTTAGAGAAAAATTCAAACCAAATTCTGCTCAAGGGTTTAATTACAAGGAACGGTGAGGTAATTAGGTTGCTGCATAAAGGCAAAACAGGCGACTCCGATTGTCGGAAGGCGGCCAAGATTTTGAACTAAATTCAAAATGTTCTGGTATGCAATGTACTGTGCATCTGTATTTCTCCCTTTCTGAACTCAATTCAAAATGTTCACAAACTAACACAACATATCAAAGAGAGACTCACCCTCCCATTGCTAGATCAAACCAAAACCCAGATAACTCTATGACTCTATCGACCAACATCAGTTCGAAACTTCGAATTTTCTTCCGATCCAACCCGAGTCAAGTCATACTATATCTTTGCAATTCGATTAAAAACAAATCAAATTTCTTCTATGAGATTTTGGGTTGTGAGAATGAAGAATGAGAGGAAAAACAGAAGAGAGAGAGAGAGAGAGAGAGAGAGAGAGAGAGAGAGAGAGAGAGAGAGAGAGAGAGGGAAGAAAGAAACTGAGGATGGGGGATTGGTGGTGATGATGATGTGAAATTAAACCGGTGATTTGTTTGAGAAGAACAGAGGAGAGTGAGAGAGAGTCCTGGAAGGAGAAGAACTGAAAAGAGAAAGTAACAAAATAGAAAAAAACAAACCAACTTTTGTTGTAGACCATTGGATCTCAACAACGCCACGTGTCACTATCTATTCAAAAGCTTAGGTAGCTCAGCTCAGTAACTAGCTTAGGAGAGGATCCTGATCCAAAAAAGAATTAACAAATTAACAAAACACCATTATTAATATAGCTTTATGACTCGGGCCACTTAAACTAAGGTCGTGTCAGATCTTAACGCCGAAGAAAACAAAAGAAGAAACAAATAAAAGGCCAAAAAGGGTATGATCAGATATGACGGACCAGTCTCTTACGTAGGTCGGTAATGGAGCTTTATATCATTTTCTTTCTTCTTCGTGGCGATGGAGCTCTGTTTTTTTACCACACTTGGTGTGATTATGTGAGATAAACTCTCACTAATTATAGTTGTAAACATACTTTGACGCCCCCACAATGCAAATGGATTAAAGCATATTATTCACTTCTTGAAGTCACAGATCGATATAAGTTTGTTTATAGATACGAATCTAACAATAATGGTTTTGGTCGTACTAGAAACTACTATATAGTAACAGTTGCGATGTTCAGAACTCAGAAGTGTACGTAGAAAACTGTAGTGCATGAATGTGAAAGATCAAAGATGATCAATATATATGTTGGCAGTTGCAATTAATATTAATGTAGGTTTGGCATTTTTCTTCATCAATCATCATACTTGACCCTATTGCATTGTTGAATGTGAAAGAGATGTACACACACATAACATTGTCAATTATTTTCAAAATTTAGGGTTAATAATAGGTTGATTTAAGTTGTTAAAAATCTATAGCTCAACATACACACAACTGAATTTGATTTGGATATATAGACCTAGGTATTAATTCATTAAGAACACGATTTTTGGATATAGCTAGAAGCATACATGAAGCTTACAATCATATAAGATATCCACTTTAAATTATTTCATGTTCTATAAGCCATACCCATCGCGCTAGATTATATGATTAAATGTGATGCAAGAAATTTATCTTCAAAAAAGATGTGATGCAAGAGACTAAGGCAAGTCTATTTTGCATTCTTCCATCTGAGAAGCAGTACATGTGTAGGAGGAAGATAATGGGACCCTATAGCTTCTTAAACCTGGGTTGCATGTGATTCTTTTGAGTTTAATCAGTTGTTAGTTCGGATCTGGCTACTCTAAGATGAGTGTGTTTTAAAAGAGTCGGTCGTTGCAATAATTCAACGTCGCCCATCCAAAGGTAACAAGAACAAGCCAAAATCTTATTAAGGCGTGTCACTCCATCACTTTGGCCTTCTACTTAGAGGGGCTGGTTAATTGTGTAGGGTTTTCCATTCTAGGTTGTAGCCTTTGGCATGTGTGGAAGAGGAACATGTTTGGTTGTTCGTAGCTTCTTCTTCTTCTTCTTCTTCTTCTTTTTATTTTTTTATTTTTTTATTGGGATCACACAGTATTCTCTAAGGCTTTCTAGGTCTAAAGACTAATCCGTGCCGAGAGGTCATGTCAAAATGTTTTCTCCCCGCTGGCCACCAAGAATAGATTGGTTTTAACTTCAATCAGCGTCGGCAGGATTCAAAACCGAGTGTGGGGGTACCACACCTGGAGGCTCTTACCAACTCGACCACCTGTGACGGTTTGGTTTTTTGTAGCTAGCTTCTCTTGGTGTCATTCTGTCATATGAAGTTTCTTCAAGACTTAATGTCAACTTCAGTCTCCAGAGCTATGAGATCCCTTAAAATATCACGCTTATTGTTTTTATACAAAAGAGAATGTAGCACTTTTTTATATTTTCTCGTTATCTTAAAGAAAATGTGTAAATATAGAAATGATTCATGATAATTTAAATTTAAGTTTTTCTGTACTCTTTTTACTTCTTTTTTTGTTTTTAACCACTTCTCTCGTCTAGCTTATCTTCAGTTCTTCTTTAATAATTATATGGAAAAGTATAAATATGAGCGATCAATTATATGAAAGCACTTACAATCGTAGGATTGAGAGGCAACCTAAGATTAAAAGTAAATCAAGCGGCTGGAAATGTGTTTAACACTGTTGTCCGTATATCTCCACCCAATATATCCAAATCTCTAAAAAAAAATTGACATTGGGGCATTCTGCAAAAAATCAGAAATCCCACAGGGATTCCATATATGTATAGGTGACTGTTCCAAGTGTATAAAAGCTGAGATGGGGCCAAATTTGTGTGTCAGGAATTGAAGTCTTATTTTGGGGAGAAAAAGAAAAGAAGTACTGGGAGACAAAAAATTCACAAGGGCACTCTAGTCATTCAGAAAGGAACTGTCATTCAATTCAACAGTAGAGCTTCGAGGGTACTAGTCAAGAAAGATAATCATGTTATGTAATCTATAATCCCTTTAGTCTTGCGTGGGGGAGCCGCGCGACGTGGCGGTGCGGCTGTCCAATTAGTGTGCAGCAGGGGGTATTTTAAGTATTTTATCTTTAAAAAGTAGGGGTAGTTTCAGAATAAGGTGAAAAATCTCTAGTGTGTGATTAGTAGGCGTACCACGTGTCTGGTATGCCTGACTTACACAAGAATTTTTCATCCCTTTAAGTGTTTTACCACCTTCCAGATTTGTATTTAGCTCTATTTCAACCCACTGTCCCAAATCCCTTTCCACTTTCACAAAATGCACAATTCGATCCCTTCTCTGCCACTGTGTCTCTCTTCCCTAAGAAGAGGAACAATAATTGTAATCCATTATTAAGAGTTGTGTTCGCTCAACCCTTTTCAGGAAAACCAGTCCCTTCACATGTTAAGAAACCAAACCCAGCTGCCTGGAATTCCATCAGAAAATCCAGATCCTTATTCAAGCTTTCTCTTTAGCTAGTATCACTGTTGATTCTCAAACAATTTAAGCAAACAAAAAAAAAAGTACTTGAAAACTCTGTGTGTGTGTGTCTCTCTCTCTCTGAGAGAGAAAGAGTCAAGAGGTGCAGTCCTCTCAGAGCTCTCCCATCAATCTCATCACATCCACAACAAAAATCATCATAATCTGTTTCTGCTTCACCATTTCCAGCTCTATTTCTTTTTCTCTCTTTCTATTTCCTTTTCTCTCTCTTTCTCTCTCTTTTCACTCCATCCATCTCTTTTCAGAATATGGAATTCCCTCTGTAATATCAATCAATAATTAGGGTCAGTTTTGTTTCCTTGTTTTCATAATCAACACTAGAAATCAATCAAAGATTTATCGAGTACTGTGCTAGTACCAGTACTTCTCCTTCAAAAATTATTTAAACTCAACTCTCTCTTTCTTTGTGGTGAGAATCGGAAACCCTAGAAGAAGAAGAAGAAGGTAATTAGTAAGTCGATGGATTCAATCCCAGATATGGATGACTCCCCCAACTCTGCAGAGCACACAATTCAGAACCATAACCTAATTATGACCACAGCTGGCATGATGATGAACAGCGGCGCAGCTAGTTCTGGTGTGACACTAGCAGCTTCGGCTTCTTCTTCTTCATCTTCTCCTGGTTCCAGTAGCCGCTACGAGAACCAAAAGCGCCGTGACTGGAACACCTTCGGGCAGTACCTGAAGAACCACCGCCCTCCACTCTCCCTCTCCCGCTGCAGCGGCGCTCATGTTCTCGAGTTCCTCCGCTACCTCGACCAGTTCGGCAAGACAAAAGTCCACACTCCAATCTGCCCCTTCTATGGCCACCCCAACCCGCCCGCCCCCTGCCCCTGCCCGCTCCGCCAGGCCTGGGGCAGCCTGGACGCTCTCATCGGCCGTCTTCGAGCCGCCTTTGAGGAGAACGGAGGCAAGCCCGAAGCCAACCCTTTCGGAGCTAGAGCCGTTAGGCTCTACCTCCGTGAGGTTCGGGACCTGCAGTCCAAAGCAAGAGGAATCAGCTACGAGAAGAAGAAGCGGAAGCGCCCGCCGCTGCCGCAACAGTTGCCTCCACCGACTCAGCATCAGCCTCCTCCGGGTGCCAGCTGTCAATAAGCTCAAGTCATAGCTCTAACAATGATCCATTGATCTAATCGATGGAAAATGATGAGCTAGCTCTAGCAGATGGTATTTTCTTAAATTTCATGCTTTTAAGTTGAAACTATGTTGGTATGGTATTTGGGTGTTGTCTAGGGTTTAGTAAATTTTATGTGGTTGTTGGTAGCACTCTGAGCACTACTAGAGAGACTACTTGTGTTTCAGTTTCTGTGCTTAATTAATTTTCTGTTTCTTCTATTTGCTATGAGTACTGAAAGCAATTATTCGATCTACATATCATCTTCTTGTGACATCATGAATCTGTCTGATTACTCATAGATTTGCTTAGTTAACCCATAGATTTGCTTGGAGCTTGGAGCTTCTGCCTTTTTTTTTTACCTTTTTTTCGTTCACATATTGCAATTTTCTTGAAAGCTGTTGTTGGAAACTCCAAGTTAACTCAGAATCAAACACTGGACAAAGCTTGAAAGGACTTTACATTAGGATCATACATGAACATGTCAGATATGACTGGTAGGACTAGATATACAAACTTTCTTTCTTTAGTGCTTTGTGTTGCAGATTGGTCAGACAAAGCCTCTCTTTTATCTCTGACTTCCCTTAGCATCTCCTTCAGTGTTCCCACGTCTTCCTACTTTACTGTCTTAGGAATATTTGATATATATGGCTCTACGCCTCTACCTCAGCTCACAGATCATTATTTTGCAAAAATAATTCATGGGTTTAGAAGCAAATTTAACATGATGGGTAATTAGGTATGTCTGAACCTAATATATCGGTCGGTAACTTGATCATCATGAGTCTGGCTAGGTATTTACTTGAATCCACTGATCATCTGATCGATCTGATACCTGCGTCAGTATTGGTATGCACATGCACATGCACATGCACATCCTTTATCATATAAATATATTTCATATGAGACTTTCCTTATTTGTCATATCAGTCTCAGATAGTCAGATCTTCCTGATCAAAGAGAGTAGCACCATTGGAAATTAGCACTACTGTCAAGTCTGCAACCCAGAGTGTGAGACGTAAATAGTATTAGAGAATTTTAGTGAGAATTCCAATTTCGTCAAAACATAATTAATTTGTCTTTGGTCAAGCAAAACATAGTCAATGGTCATAACTAATGGGGCTTGGGGAAAACCATATTCTCTGCTAGAACACTTATAGGTTAAAGAATACAAAATCAGCTAGGGTAATTATGTTAATTAATCAGTCTGGCCGACAGCTTGTCTGTGATTGGATACCCTTGTGTCAAATTTTTCTGTAGGACTATATATTTAACCATCATGAGGTTTAATCTAAGATGCTAATTGGCTTAGTTAAATTTTGTGGCTCATTCATTATATTGGGAGAGAAATTAGCTAATTAGGGTTTAGGTTCTAGAAAGCCTTG
The DNA here is from genome assembly GCF_958449725.1 of Rosa rugosa. Taxonomy (NCBI): domain Eukaryota; kingdom Viridiplantae; phylum Streptophyta; class Magnoliopsida; order Rosales; family Rosaceae; genus Rosa; species Rosa rugosa. The sequence continues at coordinate 42,085,099 of NC_084822.1, read as the reverse complement.
ATTGATTTCCTTTTTTATGTAGTAGTGGGTCTTAGGGGATACGAAGTAGGGTTTAGCTATACGAAGTATCACTTTAACTCTTAGAGGATCTATTCGCACTGCTAATCATTTTGGTCCAACATATGATTACTATCAAAAGTAGTATGTTTTAGATCCCAAGAAGAGACCCCTTTCAACTATTTAGTACGTAATTTAAAGGAAAAACTAATCAGATCACATGTACTATGTGATATGTTATCATATACTATATGGTACTGTACATTTAGTAGGATTTGCTTATGGATTAATATTATATTAACTTGATCCACTAATTTATTTTTATTATTTTGTTCAAATACATTCATTTTGGGAAACGCTAGGACAACTGCGCACCCTTCCTGCAAAACAGGCACCTAGGAATTGTTTTCTCTGATTTTCAATCTTTTATTACATTATTCGATCTATATCTTTTTCTTTTATCCTTGAAGTATAAATTTTGGAAATTAGCTAGGTATTCGTTGCTTAACTATATCGATTAGTTGTCCACTTTTCAATTTTAGTACATTCATATCATGTCTTTTTAACCTAAACAGAAGAGCATTTACAGATTTATTTATTCATATTAAGTTGCTTATCTTTTCTTCTTCTTCTTTCTTTTCTTCTTCTTCTTTCATGCTAATTTTTACTGATTCAAACTAGCTTGACCTGCTCCTTTTTTTTTTTGTCTCTTTGACTAAATGAAGTGCTGGTTTTGGTTAGTATATATCTTCTCTCCCATAGTCCCATGAATCTATGATCACCAATATTCTGATTTTTTATTTGTGATGTGTAGTCTAGCTAGATAGCTATCTTTTTCATACATGTTAGGGATTATATTTATATATATGCATTAAAGTGCCCAACTGTCCAAGTACAAGGTACCCCCGGCCTCTTCATATTATTGTGTATAATGAGTATTAATGACATTGAAGAGGATTCATGTCTTCCTTATTCACATCCCCAATGAGGGCATGGAGTTTGTCTTTCAACTCAAGTAGTCCAGCATATTTTTATTCATCAGTTAGAGGTTGTAGCTAGGACGGAATTTAACTCTTGAACGTGTTGTTATTTGACATTTTAAGCACCATAACCACGGTGGTTTATTATGCGGATGCACTGGATCGATCCCCCTAAGGGAACTTTCAAGATGTGAAACCCCCCACATGTGCGTTAAAAGTTAAAACGCTGGGTTTGCTTAGTATAATTGCTGCATTATAAATGTGGCCAGTGGAGGGGATGCTATGCCTTGTTGGTTGTTTGGACCTCCAGATGATTAGTCCTTGAGCCTAGGAAGTCTTTGAAATATTATGATCAATCCGAAAAAATGGTGCCAGAAAAATAAGCACCTATATTCATCTTATGGTAAACGGATTATTCTCAGCTAATCGTGCATGCTCTGCATACAACCTGAAAAGCTTGAGGATGGGAAACTCTATTTGAGTGCACATACACGCGCAGAAGTGATTCCTCATTTGGATATTTGAGGATCATGGCCATATTGGTAGTTAAATGAGATAACCGCTTCTAGTGACCAACTTCCCCGACTCCCAAATTGTTACCATTCATATTTATGTACCACTTTATTAATATTTGCCTCAACCTCACAATCTATCTGCAGAGACGAGACTCAAGAGTGAAGAGTGAGGACACAAAATATTTTCATTTAATCACATAGCACACAAGCCGTCAAAAGTGGAATTAGACGGGAGGGTATTACCATCAATTAATTATTATTAGTTTTACAGGCTCCAATATTACCATCAACCAATATTTCATGGCGACCATCATGCAATTTATGGATAGTCAACTGACATGAACGTCTAGATGGACCTATTTTGCTTTTCAATAATGCTTGTCATGAATTGAAGACAGTAAGTAATATATAGTATCTTAAAGAATCTTTCTCAGCACTTGGGATTGATTTAATTTGTAGTCAATGAACAAATTTGCTACTCATTCATGAATGAAATAATTGCCTAAAATTAGTGAAGCCGATTGTGTGTCCACCAATAAGTTATAGAGAGACTTTCACTATAACAGTAGTTGATGCGGTACGTCAAATAATGATGGGAGCCCTCATCACTACCCAAAAAAAAAAAATATATGCTAGGGGTACTTTGACTAAAGGATTAAATTGTAGTTATCACCAAGTGATTGTAGTATCTAAACATGAAATTTCTAGATACAGTACACTTATTTCATTTTTCGTATCTTTGTGCAAACTTTTTTTTTTTTTGAGGAGATCTTGTGCAAACTTTACTTTCCATCACAGTCATTCTCTTTAATTGATAGGTATTAACACGAGACAAAATAAAAAGACGTTGTAATGTTCATAGATATCCGATGTTTTCTCTATACTGCTGTGAATTTCTGTTCTATAAAGGGAAGAACCATGAGTTCATGTCCTGGCCACTGGTTGGTAGTTGGTCAGTATAATACTATAATATAACGGAAGGCAATTATGGTTCCACTACATAGGAGTTTATGTTAGATGCAATTTTAGTCATTCTGACATCAAAGAAATAAAGGTACTCCTGCAAATTAGGTTACTATCAATCTCAATTGTGATACACACATTCCTTCGTATAGAAAAAGATGAAAATTACAAAAGTTGTTACGCAAAAGTTTAAAGTGCAATCTGACCAAATATAAACTTGAACAAACAAATTTTCCCTTGATATAAGTAGGGTACTGCATTTCTACTGAAATGGTTAGGTCGATCGAGTTCAAAGTCACATGGGTTAGTTAAACTTATGAAGCTACCAAACAATAGGATCTTGAATGTTCATTAGTGCAATTCAAAGTAATTGAGCAGTACTAGTAGTTCGATCATAACAAGCACCGAGCCGGTTGGAATCAAAACAAAGTTGCAGTACGTAAAAAAGCTGCAAAGATTTACCTTCCCCATATGTTTCTAGCTGCAAGCTAGTCGGCATTTGCATGATCTAATCCTGTGAATTTGTGAATAATGATTGCAGCTTCTCTGAAGAAAAGCTAGCAACCAAGGACTACCTAACAGGCTAACACCAACACCCTGTTCTCGATCTATCAATCTCTGGTTTAAATCGACTCGTTAGGTCTGCCGCCTTCATTGAGAAGGTAGGTTTATTAATTGTGCTGAGATCTCGTGTTCCTTCAGGGAGGGTAATCATGAATTGAATCATTCTTAATGGTTTTGCAATTTCATAAGCATGATTGCAACGATTTTTTTTGTTCTAAAGGAGCTAATTAATTTAAGATCTTATTTTATAGAACCGAAACCCTCAATCTTCGAGAATTCAATCTGTAATTACGTCATGTATTCCTGAAAATAATTTTGAACTCGAATTTGGTTTTTGCATTAAGATTCTTTTTTTGTTAGTAAACGCAACTCGCTCCGTTAGAGATCAGCGCTAATTAGGTTTCTTTTTTACGACCCAAGTACGAGAATCCCGCATTCAACGGTCAATCTTCAATCCGGGCCGTCCAACCGTGCACCCCGAACTCTCACGTGCACACCTGTCTCTCTTGTCGTGTCGCGGTCAATAATATGTGCTCTGCCCTCCGCTGTTTGCCACAGTCATAAGACCGCATCTCCACCGTAAGAACACCCCGGGCGCATTACGTGGCATCATCCTGTCGACTCTTTCCTTCCACCTCGTTCGGCGTGCACCTGTACGAGATTTCTGTCGCGTCCCCATCAATAAAACCCTAATGGCCCTCTGATTTCCGTTTCCCCAGCTGACGGTGGGTCCCGCACGAGTCAACAACAACAACAAAAAAATTTTAAACGTTGGAAGGGCGCGAGTGTCCGTACGGACGAACACTAGTAGGGTTTGATCCAAGAGGAAAGTTTCCGTTTTTTTTTTTTTTTTTAATTTTGCTTTTTTAACTTTATAAGACATGGATGTGTCTTGTCATGTCGCCTTGGAGTAAGTAAATGCTGTTTCTGAAACAACCAGAGAGGTAGAAATGGCCATGTAGTATTCACTATTCAGTGTATATACCTTTTTTACCCAGAAAAATCCAATAATAAAGAAAGTGATGTTGGATAATGTTCTTCTTCTTCTGTAACCAAAAAAAAAAAAATGTTCTTCTTCTTCTTCTTCTTCTTCTTTTAGCCATAGATGGTTTTCAATTTAGATGCTGTTGAATTTATACCTAGCTATTCAATTTGGTTTTAGATGTTTGAGGACCCTCAGTCTGTGTGGTAGTAATGTCCTTCACGCTGATGTACGTGCAGTACTATATTTTGACGGATTATTGGTTTCTAATATTTTCTTCTTTCTTTGTTTAAACTTTAGATTTAGCTTATAGACCTTAGTGTCGCCTAAAGCTGTGCGGCAACAGTAAATACATAACATTATTAACTATTCAAATATAGGGTTACGCATCCCATGTCTTGTATTCGATTACTAAGTATTGTTTGCTTGAAGCCAAAATTTCCAAGAGGTTGAGAATGGAGTGAAATATACATCTTTGTCTTGATGAGAGGATTGACTCCAATTGTTTTAACGGCCTGGTTTTTGAGTCCTTGTTGTCTTTCCTTTTGATTCTCTTTTCCTGTTTGTAAAATATGTTGTTGTCTGTGACTACCTTAGAGCAAGTTCATCCGTAGTCAAGAAAAAGCAAAGTCGAGAAGTCAAGAATTCGACCAGTCAAGTTAGTATTCACTGTCACTGGACATGGCTTTCCACCCGTTTTTTTCTTGACCGGTCAAAACTGTTCATACAGCTTAAAGGACCGTTGGAATCAAATTTCTCCTCATACAACGGCTGCTGGACACGTGGCGCAGTACCATTCCTCCCTGTCTGGCACTACAAGACAAAATCGTGACCCCCACGCGGAAAGGGGGCTCCTGCTTCTTCCGTGCAGTCCACTCTCTTCTCCAGCGCGTCTGGTAAGATGGAGTCAGTGGCTGACGTCAGCCACGTGGGGGGCGGGCCGAGCTGGAGCGTTTGCTTGACTGGTCAGGAGTTTAGTCAGGGCCTTGCCCTTTTGTTTCGCCTTGGTCATGCAAAGCCAAGTTTTGGCTGGTGAAGAATCCATCGGTGGAAGATGAAAATTCCTTCAGCTGGGCAACACATCATCAATTCTGAGCTGGTGCCCGGTCAAGTAGAGACCGGTGGACTTGCTCCTATTGGCTTATTGGCATTTCTAATCTTTTTTTGGTTTAATGGAAATAGTTTGTTATTAGCAAAAAAGAAAAAAAAAGAAAAAAGAAACTGTTTTAGTGGCCATATTCAATATTTCAATTACTGAGGGAATCAATAATGTACTCTATATATAGAGAAGTCTATAAAGGGTACGTCGACCTATATATATGCTTTTCTTCACACGTAGCTAGCTAGCTAACTAGCTCACTGTATGTGTTGAATGTCCCAGCAGTGATGTAAAAGCTTAAATCGAATTAAAAGTAAGGTACACGTTAAAAGTTCATGACCGAAGAACAGTACTGTTAATTAAGGGTAAGCAGTTATAATATACTTGCTCAGTACTCACTGTCTTCCTTCAACAATGTTTATTTCATCACATGGAATTACAGTAATTGATCGATTAGTAAGTGAATCAACCTCTTGCATTTTGTGTTACTTTTAAATTTCCCTACATGATAGTCTCACTGCAAATACGGACGTATAGTATAGCTACGAGTTAATTGGCTTGCATCCGTAAATCCTTTTCATTGATCAAGCCTAGCCTCTTAGATTAAGTTATTACTACGTCTATTATATATTTGCCCGACTGATTTGTCTAACGGAACACCCAGAAACTCTCTCTCTCTCTGTATGCAGGTGTATTATGTACAGGACCACCATGCAGATGCTCCCTCTCTCTCCCTCACTATATGCAGGTGTATTATGCACAGGACCACCATGCAAACCAGGGCTTGCATGATCAATCTACCCGTAGCAATCTAGGTATTAATTACATGAATTATGAATGCATGCAGGGCTAGGGTTCGACTAAAGGGCGCCATATCTATGATGCGTGGTTAGCTACCTTTCTTCTCAGAGAAAGTGATCAACAGTATTGAATTGACTGATCAGAGAAAGAAAGAAAGAAATTAAGATGACGTTGCAGGAATCACAGGCTAGCTAGCAGTCCCTTTCCTCATGTCGACTACTTAAATGTCGTCGTCCTCACTCATTATTAGTAGCTATCGCGTGCTTTATATTACAGTGTTGTGACTAAACGGTGTCTGTCTGTCTGTCTGTAATCTCTATATGCACGTACCATTCTCACTGCATGATGAGGTTCAGATTTTTTTTTTTTGGAAATGCATGATGAGGTTCAGATCGTATAGATGCTTGCCCTAAATTACACCATAGTTAATAGTTAAATAGTGTTAAACTTTTATTCAATTTCCACTTTAGCCCGGTCAATAATCGTCTCGATAATTAACTTTGAGTCACTGAACTTTTATCAGTGTCGCTTTATTCCTTACCTTCTAGCTAGCTAGCTATTTCTGAGACATTTCGGGAGAAAATGATCGACTAGCCCAAGTCTCTTTCTTCTCTCTCATAAGTCACAGGGTCATGGAAATCGCTGTCCTTTTCTTTAATTGGGTGTCCTCTAGTGACAGCATAATGATCTCCGCAGTATATGTCATTCTAAATTACCAAAAAAATTGTTTCACTTAACTGAGTTAAACCAAACTTGAGTCTACTGGAATGAAAAGTGTTAAACAACAAAGACTATGGCCCTTTACTATAAGGCGCAGTATCAACATAATTTCACTCTCGATCAGCAACCTGTTTACGATGGGATTCCTGTTCAATACCCTTGAGTTCTTTTACAAAAGTCTAGCTTAAAGAATCAAGTTCGAACCCGAATAAATCAGGTCCAGGACATGATTGAGATTGATGACCGCTCTATATGAATGCCGTGTTAACATTATCAACAAACATGACCCACTACTAATTGACACATCATTGATATTTATCCCCAGTTTAACGACACATCGATCAAGTAGATGATTTTATCGATCTAAAAGGTTTTGATTGATGCAATCAGTAGCAAATCACCGGCTTATAATATATAACTTTATTTCGTCACTTTGTTTTAATGTTTCTGTCTTCAACACAAAGATGTAGACCAACACCTACACCAACACCAACACCAACACCAACACCATTCTGTAAAGTGTAAAACCATTGCAAAGAGCATGTATGGTCCTCTCTCCTAACATCTAAAACATTTTATTCCAGTGATAACAAGTTTCAAGACCCACCAAAATATGGGCCGGGCCTTCAAATAAATGGGTCTGATATTACGGATCTAGAACCAAACGAAGGCCCAAAAGCCAGCGAGAAATGAATGAACAAAGAAAAAGAAAGGGAGCGAAAATCAATGGATCCATTGATTCAGATTTGAGCGCCACCGACACACATCTCTCTCTCTCTCTCTCTAGATCTTCCACCAGTTTCTATGGGGTCTCTTCCGCCGCCGCCTTCGTTGTCGTCGGACCTCCTCCTCCCACATTCCTCTACCACCAAACCAACCACCCCATCCCAATCCCCAATTGACGAAACTACCCTCCTAAACCTGTTCAAATCCCAACAGAGCCACCTCAACTTCTTCTTCCAGCACCTCGACCTCTCCCAGACCCTCTCCTTCACCCGCACCCTCCTCCGCTCCTCCGGCACCATCTTCTTCTCCGGCGTCGGCAAGTCCGGCTTCGTCGCCAACAAGATCTCCCAGACCCTCGTCTCCCTCGGCATCCGCTCCGCCTTCCTCTCCCCCCTCGACGCCCTCCACGGCGACATCGGCATTCTCGCCGCCGCCGACGTCCTCGTCCTCTTCAGCAAGTCCGGCAACACCGACGAGCTCCTCCGCCTCGTCCCCTGCGCCAAGGCCAAGGGCGCCTTCCTCATCTCCGTCACCTCCGTCGAAGGCAATGCCCTCGCCTCCGTCTGCGACATGAACGTGCATTTGCCCTTGGAGAGGGAGCTCTGCCCCTTCGATTTGGCTCCGGTCACCTCCACCGCCATCCAGATGGTCTTCGGCGACACCGTCGCCATCGCCCTCATGGGCGCCAGAAACCTCACCAAGGAGCAATACGCCGCCAATCACCCCGCCGGTCGGATCGGAAAGTCCCTCATCTTCAAGGTCCGGTTTCCAATCCCCAATTTCTAGGGTTTCTGTAGTCAATTATTTTTTTTTATTTTAATTATTATAATTTGTGAGATTTGATTTTGATTTTTTTTTTTTTTTTAGGTGAGAGATGTGATGAAGAAAGAAGAGGAGTTACCGGTGTGCAAGGAAGGGGACATGATAATGGAGCAATTGGTGGAGCTAACAAGCAAGGGATGTGGCTGCTTGCTTGTGATCGACGACGAGCATCACCTGATAGGGACATTTACCGATGGAGATCTCCGGCGGACTCTCAAGGCGAGCGGAGAGGCCATCTTCAAGCTCACAGTTGGGGAAATGTGCAACAGGAACCCGAGGACAATTGGGCCGGACGCAATGGCTGTCGACGCCATGCAGAAAATGGAAGCTCCTCCTTCCCCTGTGCAGTTCTTGCCTGTCATCGATGAGAAGAATGTAGTGATTGGCATTGTCACTCTGCATGGATTGGTTTCGGCTGGCCTTTGATATAGATCATATACTCGTGCTCGTTGTCTATGTGCATTGTTGTGTTTAGCATTTGTATTCATTGTGATTGATGATGAATGATGATGATTCTTTGTATACTAAAATTTGAAGCCACCTCTTAGGCCGTTGGGTGCTACGGTTCATTTGTACTACTGCTACTATTCTTTCTGTTTGGTGTTGTAGAAGGATGGGAGTTATGATTCTTTGTATGTCTTCACTATCTGGTTGCAATTACACCAGTATTAATATACCATATTTCAGTGCCAATGTACCAGATTTTATTTGAGTTTTGTAGCAGTTGAACACATTTCTGCAGTTCAACATGATGAGATTAGTCTTTCGACAGATGAGCTTTTAGTATTTGGACCTCAATTCTCAGAGCCGCAGACCTCTACCACTAACAAAGGCTCAGTGTGCGTAACTGCATATGAAAGAAGTGTGGCAAACTAGCTATCCAGCTAATGTAACAAAGAAAGCTATCATGCTTCTGAAAGATGCACCAACGAGATAAAAGAATTGGGTTCCAAGGAAACTGAATTCAAATTTCAATCACGACAAATAAGTGATAGTATTCTATTCCTTCCTTTGTTACACTGTTATTCCTCCACAAGTCCATATGCATATAATGACTAATATAGCGGATATTATACTAGAATACAACAGAAGCCATAAAAGGGCCAATCAATCATCTACATCTCATGCCTAACTGGGGACGGAGCATTTTATTGGGTTCACGTAATGATTCAGTTCTAGCACGATTAACCATCACTGTCATCACTAAGAATATGAATGTTCTGAGGTGCCGTACTTTCTGCTTGATGACTAGCTTCTGAAAGCTTGCCAAGATCTGGTATTATATCATCGGATTCTGAGGATGATTCACTTGAAGTTACAGATGAAACATCAGAGGCCACCTCTATAGGCAGAATAGGAGTTTCTACAGCTGCCACTTGCTGTTGCGGAGTGCACACGCCTTTATATTCATTTGGGATTGTTGATTGGAATTCATGTGCCTTCATCTCTAACTCGATGCTAGAAGCAGAATTTCTACCATTGCCATTGGCTGTTGCAGCATTGAGTGATCCTGTTGGATTATCATTTCCTTTCAATGTGTTGGAGATTGAAGATTGCAGGAGACGTGCCTTCAATTCAGCCCTGATGCTAGAAGCAGCACTGGTTGCAGCATCAAGGGATGCTATTGGATTACCGTTTGCTTTCAACATGTTTGAAATTGTGGATTGCAGCATACGTGCCTTCAATTCCGCCTTTATGCTAGAAGCAGAGCCAAAACCCAAAATCGGTGGCGATATATCTTCCAATGTGTACTGTTTCAGCTTTCTTTTATCAGTGAGATAAATGGGACCAGTGCCACAACTGAAAATCGGTGGCGTTATATCTTCCAATGTGTACTGTTTCAGCTTTATTTTATCAGTGAGAGAGATGGGATTATCTACCTGCCCAGGTGATTGTGCATTGCTTTTGGGAAGATGTTCATGCAAATACAGGCCAAGATCATCTTTCGCCCATTTGATGACTGCACTTAATTTTCCTTCCAAAGCTTCAACAAGTAGATTTAACTCGCTGATTTCATGACGGTAGAGGAAAAACTTGTTACTCCAAGCACAAAAACAGAACTGCTTTGCATGAAACAGACATGAGTATCTGTCTACAGAACAAGGACAACCTACTGCAGAGAAATGAAGATCACAAAAACAAATGCTGCATTCCCTTTTCATGGTAGCATCAAAATCTGAATTCATCCTCTGTGACTTCAAAGAGGTGCAAAAATATTTCCTTCGAATCTCTTCAGACTTGAGACGCAACTGAAAAAAATTGAAAGTATTGATTATCAGCAACCAGGTTAAAAGATGCATAACAGAGTCTCACTAAGTGCAAAATATCAACTAGAGAAGGAAAAGGAAAAAGCAAACCTAAATACCTAATAATACAATGCCTTTGATTAAAAAGAAACTGCTTCATGCTTCAATATGTTGGTGCAAACTCATTCAAAAGCCCGTAGGTTTCAAGCAAGATCCGCAGATGACTTTAAAATAATGTTATGGAATCTAGAAATTACCTTCAGTGCTTCTGTTAAGATCCCATCCTTTAAGCAGGCATTTTTCCAGCGTAAATTCTCTGAGTTTTTGTTCTTCTTCAACAGTGAAATTTCCCATTGTGCCCTTACAGCTTCCCTAGCTGCTCCAAGCAACACCTTATCATAGGATATAGCTGTTTTCCTCCCCTGTTCAGAGTAAAGTTCAACAGCATTCTGTCCATGAGGCAACCAGTCTAGAGGAGCAAAACATGCCCTCTCAGAAAAATTAAAGCCACAATCAAATTCTGAATGATAAGCTCCAGGGAAGACAAGAACAAACTCTCCAGGACGCTGAACGCAACGAAAGACAGGTATGTCCTCTGATTTCAATGTGGAGGGGGATACTTGCTTAACCTGTACCAAAAAGCGTATGACATGAAAGATCAATAAATACTAATAAAGGTAAAAGAGAAGTGATCATCTCTTCTAAAGACAGAGTAACCTTTCCCAAATACAAGAAGGGTCATAAACACATGTAAGTAACTGACTTTAGTATGGCTCACCAGCCTATGCTGTTTTAATAAATCTGGAAAGGACTTCCTCATGGCTGCCTCAAAATTTATGCGGGATTTCCCAGGGACACCATACCAAACTTTAGGAGCACCCAGATGATTGTAACACAAAGAGTATAAGTGGTGCTCTTCAACTCTCTGTTTAAAAAAATCAATGAAAATAGGTCAAAGCATTATCAAGAAATAAAAAATAGTAGTTAGACAAATCATCAAAAACATTACGATTGTAAAGTTAACATACTTCAAAGTACATCAATAACTCGTCAAAATTGCAATCTGAAACAGATGTAGCAGGACAAACATTATAAGTATCAAATCTTACCCAAAGACTAGATGAAAAACACATTCCTACACGAGTCTGAGGCACTAAAATATGACATGTGTCATGGCTTTCAAAAGAAAGAAGAGAACCAGGGAGTCTGGGTAGATTATTTAAATTCCAGCCAGATGGCAAGCAATCAGGGTAATCTGATGTTTCCAAAGGATTGGAATCATGTGATACTGTTGGAAATCCACTGCCAAACGCTTTAGTCTCCAAATAATTTCCACAAAGCACCTAGACAATACACCAAGATAACAGTTAAAAGCATAAGCTGCCCAATAAAAAACAAGAAAGAAAGTTAGTCAATGATCATCTCAATTTTTATAACATACCTCGATTCCTTCAGTTGGGTTTTCAATGATACGTTTATATTCAGCTTCAATATTCTCCACTAATGGCTCCCACTGCTCTTGATTACCTATGATGTCACTTTTGCAGAAATACTGATGCTTGAAATCATCTGCATACCTCTTAAAACTGTCAAGAGTGAATTCTGGACCAGGTTCCGATTCAAAGCAATTGACATCAGACTGTCCTGTTTCACCCAGACTTGAGGTAGATTCAAATCCAGAGTCCAAACCCACTGTCGAGATTCTTCTCTTCTTTTTTGTGCTCTCATCAGAGCCATCCATTTTACTCCGCAGCCCATCAATCCGCTGAATATGGGGAGCAAATGTGGAACTATTCCATATGCTGTTTTCCTCAATGAGGGATGGAGGTTTCCAGGAAGGAGGAGGACTAATACGACAGATACCATATTGCGCTGCTCTTGCACTTATACTTGTAACATACTTAAGAGTGTCCTTAAATTCCTGCAAGAGAAACGCAAACTCCTTCAGATAAGAAAAACTAAAATTTTATAAGCAAGACAGTTGATATTCAACAAAAGATTCAAAGAAGATCTCTGTCATGAAACAAATGCACTAAGTAACCACAGTCAGAAAAAAGAATCACCTCACCTCATGTGTTGGATAGAAAACAGGAGCCTTTTCAAGAGCGTCTATTACTGCACCCTCAGGATGCCACCTTTCTGTTACCTATTACAGAAATGCAATCACAAACACCAAGTGAAAGAGTGAACTTGACATGGCAATGCTTTTAGAAAATCAAAGACGAAAAAAAAGGTTGAAACTAGCACCTAATAATCATACAATTCAAAGAGAAGAGAGGCAACTGAGTGAATTAAAATCAACCTTTACACAATAACCGGATTCTGGACATCCACGAGTAACACCTTTCGGGAGGCGGGGTTCCTAAAAATAAAAGGTTAATCAACTTCCAACCAGAAATGAAACATAAACAACTGCAGTAAACTTCCAGCAATCCTACAATTGCTCCCAGCAAAGAGAAGAGAAGCAACTGAGTGAATGAAAATCAACCTTTAAACAATAAGGCAAGTTATTGAAGCGGGTTCCTAAAAAGAAAAAGTATTAACAACATCCAACCAGAGACGAAACATAAACAACTGCAGTAAATTTCCAGTAATCCTACAATTGCCTCAGTGAATGAAAATGGAAATGTTGAAACCAGTACCTAATAATTATACAATTCAAAGGTGAGTAAATGGAAATCAACCTTTACACAATAACTGGATTCAGGGCTTCCACGAGTAACACCATTGGGGCAAGTTTCCGGAGGGGGTTCCTAAAACGAAATAGTATTAACAACTTCCAACCAGAAATGAAACACAAACAACTGCAGTAACTTTCCGGTAATCCTACAATTGCTTTCAGCTTTTTTTTTTCTTTGGACAAACAATATCAACATAGTACACCCTTCATCTATTCTAAAGGGGTAGAGATACTATTAAGCCCAGAGGACATATTCTGGTTCTCAACATATTGGCCACAGAAAGTGGCAAAACATATATAAGAATAATTATTACCCAAAAAACACACATATGACCACAAATACATAGAGGTTCTTCATTTCTGATAATATTCTTGCTAATAGCTACTGTTCTTGGTACTCTCATACAAGATATGATTGTTGTGTTTATATTATTAGCCCACTTGATGATGAAACATATACAAAGCTCTTAGTCAGCAACATCGTTTGCAGATACATAACCAAGTTGAAATTTGAGTTCAAGGTAATTTCATGCTTAAAATAATTACATATATGACCACTGACAAAAAGGGCAGGAGGGAAGAATAAACCATATGAAACTGTTGTGGGTCAGATTGCACTGAAGTGTGATCACTTTGGTCGAAAAGCAACCATGGCCTATTGTGAAGAAATGTTTTGACCTTCTCCAAGGCAGTCATGTCAGATGTTGCGGCGTCCATCTGGATTGGCCCTTGCTTGGAAGTATCCACAACAGCATTGGACCTATGGGTTTCTTCAACTCCCACAACTGAGACTTCTGCCCTCTTCAGCGTGAAGGAAGTACGAGGCGCAAAACCAGGTGGAACCGAATTGTTTTTCATATTCTCCCAATTGAGATTCAAGCCTTACTGCATTCTGCAACGGATGGTGCTGCAAAAGGAAAGTAAAAGAAAATAAACAAGACAAAAGCAACAGCAATCTAGAATTGGCAAACACTGAAAACATTCAAGAGATTAACACGTGTAACAGTCACGCAAAATGCACCGGTTTCCAATTGAAGACACGAATATAGTATCTCCAACGCGCCAACAAGAAAAGCGAATATGTAAAGGTAACGTGAGAAGGAAAGAAAAACAGAAGCACATCCCAACAATCAAAAATTGCAAAATTATGAAACCATTGAAGTAATTAACAAGATTCACACAAAATGCACATCCCTCAAATTAAAGGCACACACATATTATCTCCAACAACAAAAGCAAACATGTGAGTTAAAATGATTCCACATTCATGCCAAGGCAGCTAATAATGTTCAATCCAATAAAACCTGCGTCTGCTTCATCTCTATGATTGTGTAAGAGTTCTAAAGAACAAAGAAAACCCAGAAACTGAAAGAACACAAGAACTCTGAACTGGACAGAAAGAACTCTAAGTGAAAAAAATCTAAACAATTTTGAGAGCTCATAATTCGCCATATAATTAAAAGAAATTATTTCCTACCCATGAAATCAATAAGCAAGACAAAAATGGATCTGTTCCCAATTTGGTAAAGAAGAAAGACACACCCACAATTTCACTTGACCGACCCAACCGTTCTGCAAGACCGAGTCTTGAATTTGGAGACAGGTTCGCGCTTACCCTACCTGAACTGGTTTGGGTTGTTGGTGGGTAAATATGAATTTGAAACACAAAGAAACAATGTGTTTGTGGGAATTAAGACAAAGTGAAAGTAGATTAGGCTACTTCGGTTCTGCAAGTTCCAAACTTTGGACTCCGTTTGCTAAAATGGATGGGCTTCTTCTTCTCTCTTTAGTGGGTTTCTTTGAAGTTCTGATAGTAGCCCATATGTCCCCTGGCCTTCCAGGTTTAAACAATGTAAATTACTAAATTTCCATTACTTTTAGGCAGTAATGATTGTCCTTAATAACTTCTTTTCCTTATGTGGGGGGGGGGGGGGGGAATTGTCCTTAATAAATCAAAAGAGAGAAGAAGATTCAGAGCATCGACGTGTACTTACTCCAACATGAATGAACAGCTGAATTTTGGTTATTTAAGAAAAAGTTAACTATAAATATCAAGGGCTGAGATCACCTAATAATTATTGGGTCACCTACACCGTCGGTGCATAGAAAAATTTCCAACAAATGAGAGACTTATATCATTGTTGAGTCACAATTTGCTTTGCAATTGTGCCCCAAAACCTTGAATTTCAACTTGTCTTTCATTATGTTTCACTTCACCTATATTTATCCCATTTTTTAAAACTAGAAACCCTATGTGTTTCTAACTGAAAGTGATAAGTAATAAAAGCATTTTCAGATTGAGGAGCAATCCTAAATAAAGCTTTGGATTTGTTATGAGTGGGTTCTAGACTTGTTCTGTCTCTTATAGGATGCAACAAGGACACTCATTCAGGTAGTAAAACTAAAGTTCGTTGTGTAGCTTTCTGAGACTAAGCAATCTTCTGAAGATTCTCAACACTTAGTGGCTCGTCCCAAAAAGAACAAATCAAATAAAAACAGTGGTTTATTTTTCCACGAGCCCAACCTTAAGGAAGACATCTCATGGAAATAGATCCTTCGTTCAATCAATTTAATTTTGTTGATTCTAGAAAATGTACCGGTACTTTTTTAATGAGATATGGTTAGTGTTGTAGAGGAAATTAAAATCTCACATTGGAAAAATGACAAATAAAAATATAACTCATAAGTGGATGAATCACACCTAATTGTACCGAGGTTTTTTGTGATTAAAACACAATACCTAATGAATGGTTAGGTTGAGACAATATCGGTACAATCGTGGGTCATGAGCCACACTTATCGTTATTTATTAAGAGTCAGTTTCCTCTCCAATCACGTCTCTAATTGTCATGGACCTTATTTGGGTTCAATAAATTAGTCATCAGAAATATTCTGATTGAATTGTTAATTGACTATGTCTTCAATGTGGGGCTTGTGTCTCAATTTTCAATGTAGGATTTGGATTTGTTAATTGATTCGCCAAGTCTCCAATGTGTGACTTGTGCCCCAATTATAGGGGTCATCATGGGCCGGGTCTACCCTAAATTTTAGGGCTTAGGGTAGGGCCTAGTCAAAGTCAACGAAACTCAGGGCCAGATCGAGGCCTCAATATGTAAGCCCTCGCCAGCCCTTAAAGGCTTAAGGCCCTTCTCGTAAGGGTCAAAAGGGCCGGACCGGGACGACCCTCCAAATAGATTAGGGCTGACAAGGGCCGAAAGGGCCTTACTATGTTTGACAAATTTTTTTTTTTGGCAAAATGTGGCTCAATAGTTGTATAACTTGTATCGGTAGGCAATTCAAGACTCATTTTTTGTTGTTAAATAGGGTCAATATGTACATTTTGTTTAAGTTCCCATAATAACATTTGTAAATATTAGTTAAAGTAGTCATGTACAATTAATTATCTCTCTAAATCTTCTAAAATTAATTGTTGTTTGACAAAGAAAATATTAAAGAATATAAAGCTTCCTAAATCAATTACAAAATAATAAAGGGATAAGTTGTATGTAGATAAAAAAAAAAAAAGATGAACATATTTAAAAAATAGAAAAATAGAAAATCATTAGGGCTTGTTAGGGCGAGCTTAAAGGGTCGGGACGGGCTTGGCCCTTATGGGCTCAAATGGGATGGGCCGACGGGCTTCATTTTCATGGCCCTTACTTTACCCTATTTAAAAAAGGACCGGGCCGGCCGGGCTTGAAATGGGCTTAGGGCCTAAGGGCCAAATGATGACCTATCCAATTCTAATGTGGGAATTCCAATTTTCAATGTAGGAATTGGATTTGTTAATTAATTGCATGTGTAGACCACGTGAGGTTGGAGAGAAAAATTCTCACATTAAAAAAGTGACAAATAAAAATATAACTTATAAGTGGATGACTCACACCCAATTGCACTGAGGCTTTTTATGATCAAAACTCAACACCTAATAAGTGGTTAATTAAGTTAGGACAGTATGGTAACTACCATACTTGTTGTCATTTAACAATTAGTTGGTGTAGGAGGTGGACATCTGCTAGCAGCTCTCTCATTGTGTCTTAAAGGAGTTGGCAATTACGTGTAATTTTGTATTTTATGAACAAGTTAGCAAGATAATTAAAGATAACTTTATTGTCTATTTGAGATTGCTTCTAAACACATAAAAACTGCTTTCACACTATCAAAGATGTTTGTTTTCCACATTTAGAAAAATAAGTTAGAAGTGTTCTTTTGAATTACAAAAATATATACTTTGTTGTGTTTTTTTTTTTTTTTTAAGAACTACTTGGCATGTGCTTGCTTTAAGGTAGCTTTTAAGTATCATCAATAAAACTAAGAGAGTTTAGGTATTCCTAAGAGAACCAGCAAGACATATTGCGTGACAAATTTAAGAAAGGATCTAAAGTTTATACGGGTTACTTCCTACCTCCACTGTCACACAGTAGATCGAGGTGATGCCACCCCGCCACCTTAGCTAATGCCACCCCGAACATATTATGCATCATTCCAATTTCCAAGTCCCAAGGAGAAACTAGGTCACAATGCAAGAAACTCTACTATGCTTAGAAATAAATCTATAAATCTGCATTTATGTCAAGTTAATATAACATATGTATGTATGTGTGTGTCTATATATATATATATGGAGGCGTTCTGAAGAGGACGTCCGCAACTCAGAAAAAGTGCGGACGTCCCTCCTCCGGCCTCGATCAAGCGGCGATGGAGGCGTTGCGGTTGCCGGATGAACCCTCTGGACGTCCCGGATGGCGTCACCATCAAGGCGAGGGCTCAACTGATCGGAATCGAAGGTGTGCACGGCGAGCTAGCTTGAAACCATGGAAGCCCAGCGAGGTCGACTTCGAACTCTTCATCGACTACTCCAGCGGCAAGCAGAGGCACGACATCGAGGCCTGGTTCGGGTCCGGCAACCGTAGCGCCTCCATCGCCGCCTGATCGAGACCGGAGGAGGGACGTCCACATTTTTTCTAAGTTGCGGACGCCCGCTTCTGATCGTGTCTATATATATATATATATGCACATAAAAAGGCTGTGTGTGTGTATATATTCATGTAGAAAATGATTGTTACCCTCATTAACGTCTAAAATTTCGTAGTCTTTCTATGAGAAATGACATGTCAGACACACATACGTTACACTACTAGCAAAACAGGCATCTCACACAGAATTAACTCACACAGATTTTATAAAGCCACAGACATCAGTGTGTATTGGCAATATATACAGAAAACCGTGTGAAATAAGTAAAATTGGGCCCACAAGAGTTTATGGAATAACAATAGCCACCGAAGTCTGTGTGAAATAACATCAGATACAGACTTCCGTGTGAAAATTAAAATATTTTATTATCAACTCACACGGTTGTCCGTGTGAAGTTTAATTCACACATATTTCTGTATATATCAAATATTAGTTTATTAAAAAATCTTTTTTTTTTTGCGCTATATGAATTGTACAGGGACGGTTGTCCGTAGCTAAAATATTTTGATACAGACATCTGTGTGAATTTTTTTCTCACACAGATATCTGTGATAAATGAAGATACAGACATCTGTGTGAGAAAAAGATATGCATACAGAATTCTGTGTAAATCTTCAAATGTGTATCTCACACGGATATCAGTGAGAGTTTTGAATGTATCTCACACGGATTTCAGTGGCAACAAAAAAAAATTATATTGTTCTGAAAAAAAAAAAAAAAAACACACTCTGCCCTTGACAAATATACTAACCCTAATACCCTTTCAGCCTCTTTTTCCTTTCAAACCCGTGGTCACAGGCTCCCACACCAACTCTCCGTCTCTGTTGTTTCTGACGCTTGCCCACGATCTTCAACACCTCACACCGCCATGGATGAGCTTGTTGGTATGAATTTCCTACCGCCGCGACTTGGAGTCTGGAGACTTGGACTCTTGGAGCACAGAGGCGCAGAGCAGTCCGACTCAGCGACCCGGCGATCTGCAAAAGTGCAAGGCTGGAAGCCTGGAACCAGCAACCCATCTCCGGTCTCCGAGCTCCCCACCGCCACCAGCAACCCGTCTGGGCCGTCTGGCTGTCTCTGTGGTATCTCACCATCTCTCTCTCCCTAGTTCTGATTTCTGAAGTTCTGAGTTTTAATTAGTAAATAATCGATTTCCTGATTTCCATTTGATGATTGATCTTGTGAAGTTGTGATTCTTGTCTTCCATTTAATCTATATCACTATATGTCTATATCAGTTCTGAGTTCTTGTTGGTTTTTAAGTTTTATAGTTGAAAACTTGAAAATTGAAATGGGTAATGGCTAATTGTTTCGATTTCGGTTGGTGCTACTGTCCTACTGATGTTGATGGTATAATTGCTAAATTGCAGATTTGCAGAAATGATATAATTGCTTGGCCTATGGAGTATGGAGTATGGATACTGATTAACTGATGGTGACATGGTGTATTGATGTTGATGAGTTGATGTTGATTACTTGATTTTAATAAAGGTAATGATACTGATTGAGTGATTGGGTAGTTAGAAATGGGTTTGATAACTTGGTTTCCGTATAATGTTGATTTCTTCTTCAATTGCAGTTTGTAACTTTGTATGATTCATGATTCATGAGGAGAAGGCCTCAGACCTCAGAAGCAGAGGGCCACAATTCGTTTGAGAAAGCTTGAAAAAAAATAAAGGTAATGACATTGCTCACATAATTCGTTTCAGAAGCAGGTCATCTCGGGTCATCTTTTTGAGATTTTGGGTATCTTGTGGTAATAATGACATGTTTCTGGGGATAGATAGTTGCAATTGAGTTTTGAATGATCTTATTTGTTAAGTAGTGATGTGTAGTTGGTGTTGCAGGTTCTTGCATTGCTGAAAGTCAAGACACTGGGTCTTCGGCAACCTCATCAAGATTTGCAGTTGGCCAGTTGTCTACTTATCTGGCCTCAGGCCTGCAATTTCAATATCATCAACAGGTGCTTTCTGCATTGAATTTGGAAGTTCACTTTTGAGTAAAGAAATTGACAGCTTTTTGTGTTAGACAACATTGGTTTTTGTACTTGGGAATTGTATGGCTCTGGAGGATATTGAATATGCTGCCATGTTCTTTATTTGGCTCATTTGCGGAGTATTTGAAGGAAGCTTGTCCTTTTCTTTTGCTAGGAAATCAATGGCTAATAATTGTTACTGCATGTAATTTGATATCTGCAGGCACATAAGGTTAGAGAGCTTCATCTTTTTTGCATTTTCACCCATTATGAAGTTGCATCGACAAAGAATTTTTTTTTTTTTTAAAAGGTCTGAAGAGTTGTATATATTCATTTCAAGTTATAACTGCTGCTGTATATTTTTATTTGGTTCACCAAGTTGTGGACCTTGATGACCATGCCCTCCCAGAAAATTTGGGTTTGCTTCCTATGAATGTGATTATTGATGTTGTAGGTGGACTGCATTGTGTTCGACAAGACAGGGACTCTTACAATTGGGAAGCCACTGGTTGTTAACACACGACTCATGAAAAATATAGTGCTTCGAGAATTCTATGAACTTGTTGCTGCAGCTGAGGTAGGCTTTTAACCTGTGTAAGCAATTGCTATATCTGCTTTATTAGATGGACTGAAATGTTTTTCAGAATCAAATCAACATCTGAGCATGTATGTTAACAGTTCTTTATGACGCATACATTTCAGGTTAACAGTGAACACCCCTTGGCCAAGGCCATTGTTGAGTATGCCAAAAAATTCAGAGAAGATGAAGAGAATCCAGCCGGGCCAGAAGCGCATGACTTTGCCTCCATTACTGGTCACGGGGTGAAGGCTATTGTTCAGGGCAGGGAAATAATTGTGGGGAACAAGAGCTTGATGGTGGACCAGAACATTGCAGTTCCACTCGATGCAGAAGACTACCTAGCAGAAGCTGAAGGGCTGGCTCAAACTGGGATTCTAGTAGCCATAGATGGAGAAGTGGCTGGAGTTCTAGCAATATCTGATCCACTGAAACCAGGTGCTCAAGAAGTAATTACCATACTCAAGTCAATGAATGTTAGAAGCATAATGGTGACAGGTGACAATTGGGGAATTGCAAATTCTATTGCCAATGAAGTTGGTATTGATACTGTTATAGCCGAAGCGAAACCTGATCACCAGAAAGCAGAGAAAGTGAAGGAATTGCAGGTACATACAATGACTATTACATGAGGAAGTCCTTAAGTTCATTCATGTTTATGTTAGTTATGCACTTATGCTAACAGGTTATAAACTTCAAATATCTTATTCATAGGCCTCAGGCTACACTGTGGCGATGGTGGGAGATGGCATCAATGACTCACCAGCACTTGTGGCGGCAGATGTAGGAATGGCAATTGGTGCTGGCACTAACATTGCAATTGAGGCAGCAGACATTGTGCTAATGAAGAGTAGGTTTCCTCTTTATTTTCTGTAAGAAAGACAAGTTTATAGAGGGAACTTGTCTCAGATAATTGGAGTAAATTGATCAATATATGGTTGAGATTTTTTGTTTCCAGTATTAATTTCTGATGGAAATGACATTTAGTTAGTTGTGGGTACAATATTGATTGGGTTGTGAATTATGTTACTGTTTGGATTCTGATTAATGGAATTGTATATTAAAAAAAAATTATTCTGTAATAATTTAGCACCAATTTTTTTTTTGAATAGCACCACTCTTACACACTGATATCTGTGAGTTAGGAATATATTTCACACTGAAATCTGTGTGAGTTAGGCATATATTTCACACTGATTAGGATATCAAAATATCAGGAAAACAAGTGGGACCCACAAAAAATTTCACACGGACTCCCAAAACCGTGTGAGTAGAGCATTAGCGCCCCCTCCGAAGGCAACCGAAAAACAATCCGTAGCTGCACTGTAGGTAAAGCCTTTTACACACTGACATCCGTGTGAAATGCTAGTATTTCACACAGATTTAAATCTGTGTGAGTTGCCCGTTTTGCTAGTAGTGTTATTAATTGATCGGTTGCCAATTCATATTGTTAGATTGCCACATCATTTTGACTAAAAGTCTATTATGACCATCCATCTTCTCGTCATTGCATCTTCACTAACATCATTGTTATTGCACAAATCTCCCGCCAAGACCAATCCCCAAATCTTGGTAATTTGGTGAATTCTGTTCTGGCCGTTTAGGAGTTTGTCCTCCCACAGGAGTTTATTGTGTTCTCAATGGTGAGTGAAAAGTACATTGTTTACATATATATGTATACTATATTTGTTTACATATTTATACTTATAGGTCATATTACAAGGCTGTCAATCTCTCAGATCAGCCACGTCAAGATCAAGAAGAATACTGTTTCAAGTTGTTCAAACTTCAAACAATAATTGTAAACAGATCACAAAAGAATGTACATATGGTTTATGATGCCAGACATTCTGAATAATATATAGTGGTGCTTCTGCACTCTGCAGCAAGTGTCTTCATTATCACCACGCAGAACTGGAGAACTTTGAAAAAAAAAAAAATCTAACACTAATGAAGAATTTATATAAATTGATAATATTTTTACAAATAACGAAGTTCGTATACAAGAAGGAAAAAAAGAGTCGAACCTAACACAGACTAAGCACAACCTTCTAACAATAATATATATCCAATCAAGCCAAATATATACCACAAATATATTTATATCACAAATCAACAAATGGGTATGTGTGTAATATGGAGTGTGTAGGATATGCATGTTTTCTAATTCATAGCAAAACCATGCTGTTCTCCATCTCAAATCTCATGTCGTCCAAAGTACCTGTTTCAAAGCTATTTTCTTCCAGATTCATGTCCCATAAAAATCCATAATCATCGTCATTTTTTGCGCTTATTTCGGTGATAGAGTCGGTATATTTTTCTTCAGAAAGCTGAAGGAGGTTGAGCAGAGAATTGCTTTGGTTATTGTGGCTATGGCTATGGCTTTGGTGAGGTACTGGTGTGGTGGAAAATGAGGCGATCTGGTTACTATATCCACAGTGCATGTTTTGGTCATGATGAGTTGGAGGAGATGTTAACGCAGCAGTGCATGATGTTTTGGTCTCCAACATAAGGTCATGAGGGCTGAGGTTCATGTTGTCGTTCATCTCTCCTTTGCCTTTGTGGAAAACCCGGCACAGAACCCAGTCCTCCTGTGACAAGGAAAAAACGATATTTAGCTCGAGTAATTATCATGACCCATGAGAAAGGAAATATATACTTAACTAGTGCCCATAAAAAATAAAATAAAAAATTGGATCTTTTACTCCTTTAATTTAGAAGTTATTTTCAGATTTTACCTTGTATCAATAATCATAAACCCATGCCCAAATCAATGTAAAAGGTTTTGATAATTTTATAGCTAGATAAAATAAAGGATAACTTTTAGAAAAACTCCAGAATTAGAATCTCAACTATTGAGTTTACTTTTTTACCAAATTTAACGGTTGAAAAACATAGAATATATTATTCTATGGTTTTGGATCACGTGGTGATATTGTTATGAGGTAGTCCGAGCAAATAATATCACTCAAATTTGATGAAGACCTTGCAGGAGTAAAAAAAAAAATTAAATTACATTAAGAGATCAATTAGAAATAAGTACAAGTCAAATGGGTCAATAACATCAATCCGGACCACCACATATACCATGATCTTAGATCATATTATAATTTTCCCACACATTAAGGATAAGTTTCCGATTTTGTAAACAGAAGAAGCATATGTTAAATAGTGCATGCATGATAGCTTAATTTCCTAGAAGGACTATTTCTTTGAATATATGTATGATCCATCTCTCTCCATGACAGTGATGACTGAAGTGGCAAAACACTGTTAACAAAAAAATCGATGATGTAGGAAGCTAAGCTAGCTTGCACTTCAGAACCTCTCAATATCACGTGACAGAGAGAGAATGCATCTCTATCTTTAATGATGGAGAAGAATAAGATGGCGTGTGCATGATCGATATAGCTAGGAAGAGAACTGAAGTACGATTGTGAAATTACCTTGGGAGGCATGTGTGGGGTCTCGAGGCGAAACTCATGCATGATCCACCCAGTTTTAATTCCATTGGGAGCTCTGTTCCGATAGAACACCAGCGTCTTCCTCATCCCTACGATGTCCCCTGTTCCCGGATCCACCACCATCCGGTCTTTTCCGGTAGCTTTCCAGTACCCGGTCGTCGTCGCCCGGTTGGTTCTGAACCCGGTCGCGTACTTCCGGTCACGAAAGCTGAAGAAGTACCACTCGTTCGCGTTCAGCTTTGCCACCTCTTCATTCAGAAAAATAATCACAGAACCAATCAGTTTTTGCATGAAAAATTGGTCAGCAAGTAAAGTGAAGTGACATTTTTGCTCAGTGTGATATTGCTTTCATTCAATCTTAACATTCACATAAAGGAGTTGAAGAAAAAAAGAGATCGATGAGTTGTGCTTTTCCTTCTTGAATATCTCGATCTTTTGAGTTGACAGGTCAATGTCGCCCTATGAGCTACGAGAGTGTGGTAGGTAATATCACGTTTAAAGAAGCATGATACTCTAATTAAGGACCATTAATTGAACTTATGAAGGTTAAGCTCATCACACCAACATATAGAAGTTTTCCATGATGTCGATCACTCGTATTAAAGTGACATGCATTCCTTGGACTAATGTGAACTAAGCCATCCATTTCACATGCAACCCCTACTTTATTTTATTTTCAATACTATATAATTAATTCTCTCGTCTAAAAAAGATACTTACCCTATAAGATAAAAAGAATCTTTTTTTCTCTTTTAATACATCCAGGATTTGAGTTCCTACCTAAATTAATCGGACTCTAGACTTAGCTTTTTTTTGGATTCACATTAGATATATGATTCCGAGCTCAAATGATGAGAGGATAAATTAAGATGAAGAAAATTATTAGCTATCATACAGAAGCTAACTAGCTAAGAAGAACGATCACATCTAGTACTAGAAGTAGTCGATTATTTATGTACTAGACGTTCTGGTCCTGCACATCAGGGCCGTTAATATACTAAGAAAGGGTCCCATGTCTATTAGAGAGACGAATTTTGCACATGACTGCCCTCAGCAGGCTGCAGATGATCAAATCATAGCCACATGATTGTCTGATCAGTTCAGACAGCTGTTGAGAGAGAGAGAGAGAGAGAGAGAGAGGAATGTTCTGAACGAAGAAGGATATGAAACTTACGTAAGTTTATTCTATTTCTACTATATTTGCAATAATTATTTGTATTCTAGTAACTAAACGCGTACCACCTTCATTAAAATGCGTAGTACGTGTTGCTGTTTCTGGCAAACCAAGAGTTCAAATAAACCAAGCATAAATTGCCCAAAAATAAAAATACACCAGTTAGCATATGTATGATCGATGCCATAACAGAGAATCTAAGAGCAGGAATAGTTTTTTTTTTGGTGGTAATCTAAAAGCAGGAATAGTTTAAATAAACCCATATATAATCGAACAAACTGGGATTATAATGACTACCATTGTGTATGAAAACTGAAGAAAGGAATATTTGGTAAAAGAAATGAGGAAACTAAACAAAATAGATCCAGGAAAAAAAAGATAGGGCCATGTTCTTTATTTTTATTTTTTATATCTAATCAAAAGCAAGGTTAATTTGGTGCTGATCAATCATTCTGTGTTATATATGCACCAGAACAAAATCAAGTACCAACATAATTAACACAAGGACAAACATATAAAGCCAACTTAATATATACGAATCTTAATTTATTTTCTTTTTTAAATGATTTGTAAATATTCATTGATCTTTTTTCAGGAAATTGCCTGAAAACCTCCAGCCAAAAAAGAAGTCTGAGAACCATGTCCGATATGCGCATCTCGATGAATCAAATATACGCGATGAGAAAGGTGAGAGGAAGAACAGAGATACTCAAGAAAAGAATATTGGAATAATTATAAATATACACACACGCATATTTGGAAATTAATATTCATACCAGGAAGCTGCCATGGCTCACAAGTATGCAAGTCAATTTCCACCAGAGTACCCTTCAAAGCTTCCTCATTTGTGACCTTTTTGTAGAGATAGTGGCAGACCAACTCCTCATCACTTGGATAGAATCGAAACCCAGGAGGCAGTGTGGCTCCAATGTCCCTCAGACCCATATTTTCAATCGTAATTGGCTAACTAATTAATTAGGGCTTGGTTGTGGTTGGTAGCAACAGAAGTAGTAGAGAAGAGATCAACTTCTTGATCAGATCGATCAAGAGTTGGAACCAGGAAGCAAATCTAGTTTATGTTTATGGCTTTGATATCCTTGTTTGGCTGGGCTAGCTTTTGAAATATATAATTTATAGAAGGATATATGAGTGCCAAAGAACGTTGGGTGTTATATATATAGTTGGGATATGCTAAATGCCAGTTAGCTAGATCGCTCATTTACTTACAATATCATTCGAGCAAGCAGGTCATGCTTGTGTAACTGGTTAGTTATTAGTAGGAAGTTTCAAGAAAGACCAAAGTTACAAGAAATCTTGCTAAGGGCACCACAGCAATCAGGCAACACATATGGACAAAAATCCAAATAAAATTATTAGAAACCCTCCAAAGTATCCCTTTTTATTTATGTATATAAAATTGGGTTAACTATCACTTATGTTTATATTGAAAATTGTATATCAATTTAAGAATATGTCTTACCAAGTAGTGGTAACACAAAAATACGATGATATTATTTAAAATTAGTGTATCTTTTTTTTTGAAGGAATGACGACAAACTATATTAAGTGATAACCGAAGGTTACATGAAGCGATGCAAAAGCATCGAAAGAAAACAATAAAGCACAATGAGATGCACAAGCGCATCTATAATAAAGAAAAAACAATAAAGGATAATAAGATGCACAAACACATCTTGAATGAGAGGTAACCAGGATGTGACTTGATGTCGAACGACACCACTACACTGCATATGTCACGAAAACAGTGTAAATATAATAGTAACCGTAACCGTAACCGTAGCCGTAACCGTAACCGGTGTTATGATCACCTAGAAGAGGTGATGCACTCACCAGGAGTTCGAAAGTAACCGAGGGTGTCAAAAACTCGAAAATTAGCAAACGAACTCCTAAGAACCAGAACCAGTACCAGATCAATATGAGCAGCTGTCCCGGATCCAAGATCCGGAGTTGTAGGCCACCAGGATCCCAAATACGGATCCAAATCCGGCCCAAGACCAAAGTCAAGTCTGACAAAGCAGCCTTGACAAAAGCCCAAGTCCATTTGAAACTGATTAGGGCACCCCAGCTCATGGGCACCCTAGCCTCAGCCCCTCTCTGGGCACCCGAACGCCGCCGCACCCAAACACCACAGATCTGAGCCGCCGCACCGGAATCCCTGCCTGAACCCCTAGTCGCGCCCAAAGCTTGATGGATTCGAGAAGGAAGGTAGCCGCGCAACAGACATGGGACGCCCCTCAAAGCCGATTCGATCTGCAAAAACCAGCGTCGGCCCAAACGCAGCCCCTCCAATCCGTGTCGGAGAAGACGCAGTCGCCGTGCCGCCATCTCGCTCCATACGAGGTCAGCCACCCCCTTAACCCTCTCGGTGATGCAGCCGCCTGACACCACCTTCAGTCGTCCACGTTTGGGTCGTATTCGACCCACTTTGAAACTGCCTTGAAACTCTTCACGGTGAGGCGCGACCGGAAAACCTCTCCCACCGAAAGCCGAGTGGACAGGCAAAACCAAGGCCGCGAAACACGATTGAGACTGCTGTGGTTTCTCCAAGAAACTCAGAGGGTAATGAGAGACGACCTTCGCCGCACTCGATTGACACAGCATCGTAGGTGATGCCGAAATAGCCTGCCATTGAGAATGGAGGAAGGTGCAGAGTCGCCAAGCCCGGGGGCGCCGCTCACTCAGCCCTTGCAGAGCTCTGCTAGGGTTCATTTTAATTTATTTAACATTAAGTAATGCCTAGTCAGCCTACAAAAAGAGCGTATTGAAATGAGACTTGAGACAACGTTCTCGTGAAAAATATTAATTAAAATAGATATTATGAGCTAAAAAATTAGTGTATCTGATATTCTGATACATCTATGAAATTGTATATTATTTTTACTACAATATTATATTTTATTATTTAAAGTATACCTTGATTACTAAAAGTAGAAACTTAAGAGTTGTCACGTACACAAATGATTTTTTCATCTTTTAAATGTATGTTTATAACAGACCGGTATACAATTTTATTTTATCCGCTTGAAAAGTTTCGTTCACCTTGGTCTTCCAAGTGAAGATACTCCAAGGAAAAAGCTCTAGTACTCAGAGTTTTCATAATCACAATTGTCTTAGAGTTCATAAAAGCGTTTAGTGGCTGCTGCATGCTTTGTTAGCAATCATGAAATGAAGGCTTTTCTGCAATGTTGTTTTTTTTTTTTTTTTTGGCAAACAGCAATCAAGTGACATTAAACTGGAGGAAAATTACAAAACCCAGAAACTGGGTGCAACAAGTACAGAAACAACAACAAACAAAGCAGCCTAAACAGATGGGTAAGAAACCAAACCCAGACAAAGAAAACACAGACTCAAACCAGGCGAGTCTAGGCCACCGGCCAAGAGAAGGACGCTGCCACAGCGGTAGCGCCACCGCGATGTTGTTTGTGGATGTATAATATGACTTGCTATAATTCAAATTCCTCAAAACCTAATGTCCTCCCGTTATTAAATCCATAAAATTAATAATAAATACA
Source organism: Rosa rugosa (assembly GCF_958449725.1). Taxonomy (NCBI): domain Eukaryota; kingdom Viridiplantae; phylum Streptophyta; class Magnoliopsida; order Rosales; family Rosaceae; genus Rosa; species Rosa rugosa. The sequence goes on along the minus strand of NC_084822.1, from coordinate 42,056,305 downwards.
ATGAGAAACACTCGAATCCTAACCTCATACTTTGATAATTTAAGCTAGAACCCAATCAAATTATGAAGAGCACGTGAACTATTTCATCCATTTGGGCTTATAAAATAGACAGCTCAAGAAAAATAAATAAACTATGCTGAAAAAAGAAAATTGTAGATGATGAATCACGAACTTGGAAGAGTCCCTTCCCATCTGTTCAATTTTAGATCACAGAAGAATATTTTTGGATGGATGTGATTGTGGGGCTTAGTGAATTGTCTTTGATCTGGGCCCCACTAATGATCGCCGAGGGACGACAAAGCCCTAATCATGCATGCCGATTATATACACTTATCTACATATAAGTTTTTGATTAATTCGATCGGAAAAGGCCAATAATAATTAAAATATGGACAAAAGTGTATTTGTCACAACATGTATCATCCTAATGATAATTATATGGGACTAATAATATCGACGATGATGACTGCACTGGGGTCACCATAACCCTATATGCTTAATTATATGTTCTGAACGAACTGGACGAAAATAAAGAATTTTGTGTATCAGATACTGATATACTGCATGGTAATACCCGGTGGTATACTAAACGAATTGTTGCTTAAGAAGTGATTGATGCGCTTAAGAAGTGATTGATGCTAAAAATGGTTGGAATTTTTAGTGTAGAAGAGTACATGTGGGTTTAAAGTGTAACTCGATATTAAACTCAAAACTCGTTAAAGTAAGTCAAAATGTCATAAAATACCATCTAGTGTCACTAATGTACAAAGTGATATCTCGGATGCTATGCATTGAGAAAACAATAATAATAGAATTAGATAACACCGGCTCGAACACTGTACGAAACAATTGCACTTGATAGGTAACAAATTTTTTAGGTTATAGAAATTGTTAGATAATGTATTTATTTAGGGTTAAATCATAGAACTCAATTGAAACTTAAGAGTTACTACAAACCTTCTAAGTGATAAATAAGAAGCTAGGGAAGATAAAATAATGGATCCGATACATACAACAATAGGTTTGTTGATTTCACCAAATTCATACACTCCTACATAGTAACTGGATCATATGTAGCAGAAGAAATTTTCATCAATTAATAATGGAGCTCATACATACCGGGTGACTGAGAAACCTTAGAAAATCTAGCATTTATGTTAACAAAAGTACATCTATACCCTTTTAATTTCCATAGGAGGGATTACTTGTGAATCTGGGACCTCTTCGGATGATATGTCATATTCTATCCCTGTGGCAATGGAAGATGCTGACAGTCACCAAAAATGGCGGGTTAATTTATGATCCTGTCGGAGAAGATAGTGATTAATAAACCCTCCGGTATTCGTCATGATGAAAAAAAAAAACAACTGCTACTTAGGGTTTCCCTTTGTTTTCTTGTACATGGAAAATTTACCATTTATAAGTAAATGGGATAACATCGACATCGATTGATGGAGGTGAATTACCTTATTAACATTTCTTGCTCAAAACGCAGACGACATCACTTAATCAAATCCCCCCTAATGTATAGCTAGGGTTCTATATATATATATATATATATATATATATATATATATATATATATATATATATATATATATATACAATTAATTATTAATTTGTTCATAATTGTCATGAATTAACCTAAATTTACGGGGTTAACCTGGCGACAACGGGAAAACAAAAACCAAAGGTAGACGTCATGAGGAGGGTGACGTGTGAGATTATTTTCAGTATTATAATGATGGAAATCGAAAGGATAATACAAATGATTGTTGTGAATTCCAGAATTAGGGTTTATGTATTTCGACGGAGGGAATTTAGTTAGGTGAGGATGATGTTGGAGAATGAGTGACGGCTTCGTATTCCTCTCATCTATTCTCTGGCATCATTTTTCTTCCAGGTCCCCCGGCTTTTTTCATATACCTACTGTTCCTTCACTCAAATTCACTTCCAGAAGTTAGGGGCTCTTTATGGCAGGCAGTACACCACTTATTACATTAAACGTACAAGAGAATAGCGTTGAGCAAATCACTTCTCTTTTTACCATATTAGTTAACCATATTAATTTTGTGATCAGATTTGCATGGACACAATCATTTGCTCTAGTTCTCATGCAATGAAAGATTAGGCATAGTTGGTTGATGACTATTGAATAGGGTAGGGCTAATTAATAACCACTTAATAATGATGCATTTAAACTAATTAAGGAACAAAAGGAAAAAGATAAAAACACTTGTTCTAAATGATGAACCCTAATTACATTTTAATGAATAGCACATTCGTGGGAATGGATGTACTCCTGCTACCTTGAAACAAATATATAGATTCGATACAAGCTCCATACGGATCATTAGTTAGAATATCTCTAAGCGCTTCGAAGGTTAAGATCTCATTAAAACTCTCTTCTTTCCACACATCTATTGATTTGTACAGAGACGTCCTAAGGAACCGAACCCCACGAAAATTCATTAAGAGTTTTTTTTTTTTTTTTGAGCTGAGCTCGAGTTCTGTGTTTACGAGCAACTAATTATTTACAACAATCTGTTAATATTATGACGTAACATAGTGGGCCAATAAGAGCTAGCTTGTATGCAAGTCTTATATGCTGTATAGTCTCCAATCACTTCCTTTTCGAATCAGTGTTAAGTCTTATGGCAATCTCTTGTTTTCTTTGACAACTTCTCCCCTTTGTCTGTGTGGTTATTCCAATTATCTTATGCTAATTATTAATCATCGATATCATTTCATTGGCCTACAAGGCTACATTAATACAATATTTAAAAGTATCGATTAACACATATAAAATATAATCTCAATGATTATCCTAAGATTAGCATAGTTGGTTGAAAAAAGAAAGATTTATTATGCCTATCACTCGATTTTTTTGTTAGCCATTATACCATCCTCAGAACATGAAATATTTTCTTCATTTTATATTACACAATAACTAAAATTATGAAACAACTAGTAGTTATATGAGATCCTACTTACAAGAGATAAGTTTATGCCACTTGACCAAATAATCGTGTATACTTACAATAATAATCTTAAATCTTTGATCGTATTCTTATTTATTCTATACAATAATTAACAATTTCCTTTATATAATAAGAAAAAATATATAATACATAATAGAAATCCGATTATAGGCTCCTCTGTGCCACTACTAAATGATTTTAGAATGCATATTAGTTTCTACTTTCAAGGTCAATGCATTAGATATGGCATTGAACAACATGTGCTTCGTATCATCTAATATATATAGTAACTATGTATAAATTGAGAGAACTTTTTTGATATATTATAAATTTCAGTTATTGCAGATTTACTAAACGGAAAAGAAGAACATACGCCTAGAAAATTTCACCTTGGGAGCTGCTTCCATAGTTGTAGCAAGAAATTAGTCGCTGTCTATGGCCAAGATAGTCAATAGAAAGTCATGCTCAAAGTAGAAAAAGAGATTTTCTCGACAACTTTTACCTTTAATAAATTCGGCCAAGCTTTTGTTCTAAGATTCCAGAACCCACCTTTAATTAGGAAAGATAAGTATCCCCTTCACTTTTTTTTTTTTTTTGAAAAGATCCCCTTCACTTTATGCACTTTAGAAAATTGCTTTTTGTGATTAGACCTTATGATACTATAATAATGAACAAAACTTTGTCATGCAACAGTACTAGTAAATATCGATTTCTAAAAAAAAGAAAGAAATAAAAAAATAAAAGACCACGTCAATGAAAATGGTTATACCAAACCAATATCGCAGTTATTCGTGTTGCAATTATTTATCAGGTTGGGGCTTTTTATCTTTTAATTGCTTTATATTAGTTCTTCTAGTTTGTTTAGATATATAGATAAATCAACTAAAGAGTAAGCTGGTTTTTGGACAAATAACTTGTACAGAGTTAGAGTATGTTTAACAGATTCTCTGTTTTGACTCCTTACTTATTTTAGAAACTGTAGCAGACTCATAAGTAAAATTTATGCTATTTATGTTTTCTTATTCTAGTAGTAAGATATTGAAGTTTATTTCCTATATTTAACCCATTTATAGTTTTTTTTTTTTTTTTTTGACATTTCAAACAAAAAAAATCAGAGATTTTCTTCTCTATAATCTGTTAGTTCCTAACAAATTTTAGGGTTCTAATTTCTATCCTCCTGTCTCAATGTCTCGTTGTGTAAGAAGAATTAAAGATCAATGTCATAATGAATGAATAACTTATTCTTGTAATTTATTTGCGTAATTAATAATGAAAAGGCCAATACTGTCCTCACCTTCATTAATGGAATTGAGAATGTTTCCAATCAAATGGAATGTGAGTGGTGCAATATTTATCACACATTCAGACGTAGTAATTAGCGTTGGAAATTTTTCTTTCATTTGAAATCCCAAAAGCCATGTCTTTACCCCTTATCGTAAATAGTTCATTCTCAAAGAGTTTTCGTGTGGAACTGCATGATACCATTATGTACATGATTTACACAAGCTTCAACTACAAGATTACTTTTAATCAGGCAGTTTCGATAATGTGGCACACTGTAGTCACATAAGATAATATCATAAGGAATTTTTACACACTATATATGAAGGAATTTGATATATATATATGGAATCAAATGGCTCTCTCAAAGCTAGGTTATATAGAAGCGTCAGATAGCACTGCACCCCTTTAAAACTTTATGTCTTTTTCATATAAGTTTTAAAAAGCGGTAGAAATGCATGTAGATCACCATGTCACAAAGATTCTGCTGGCTGATAGCTTGAAACCGCGGGAAATTGTTTTCTGCAAGTAGAAGCATCCCTGAGCGCGGATATGGGATGTGATTACTGATTGGGAATTAATCATAATAAATAAAAGAAATTAAATCCAAAATCACAATTCATTTATATATAAGGTACAAAAATCTGTAATCAAGTGATTAAAAGTCGACTTTTTAATACCTACCATTAAGTCGACTTCCTTTGTTTTAGGATTACGTGTCATGGTAGATGATGTTTCCTGCCATTTCATCTTGCCACGTAAATTGGTATACAAAGTTGTGGCTGTTGTATTACTCAACCTATTAACTCATCACAAATTAAGAAGCCTAGGCTCAACATTTTTGATTGATGATACTTTTCTCAACAAAAGCTACTCAACAAATTAAGTTTAAGCATTCAAACCAATATTAATTGATCCTAAAAAAGATTAAGATAAAAATATAAATATCTCATTCACATATGACATAACTTGAGCCAAATATGTGGATAATATATATTGCGTAAAGATATGCGGACAAGATTACTTTGGTATCATGAATAAACCAAAATTAATTGACAATAGAAGCAAAACTTGAAAACTTATAATTCATGACTAATGTAGAATTTTATATTTCAGACAAAATATCTTCTAAACGGAGCATTATGCAGACTTTAAGCACATACATTGGGACATATTCTTAATTGTTTTACAACTGTAGCTACTGTTATTATCATTAGCAGTAACGATGTTCCCTAATCAACCTATATAATTGATCATTAGACTGTTACTAAATGTGGGAGTAATTAACCATGGAGACAAGTCCTACAAACAATAATTGTGCTTAATATTCTGGACGTGACTCATCAGACAACCCGTCATGACGTGGAACATGTCTTTTAGCGACAGGTGGCCGCAGCCTGGGTTTCTGATTGTACGTGGAGAGCAAGCATAGAATAAACCTCGCTAGCAAGCGTGTCGGGGAAGTTGATCGACAAGTTCATACAAATAATTAAACATCAGATATCAATTATTAATGATTTTGTCATGCTCCTAATTGCGCCGCCATGTATTATTAAGCTTTCGGATCTTAATTAAGCACGCAGTTCATGCACAATTATCACATGAGGTTATATGTATCATTTGATTCATTTGATTTGGAGGGAGCAACATTATTTGAGAGTATTAAGAAGATCGATGATCAAAGGCATACCATACACTCAAATTAAAAGCGTAATATGATTAACTTTTACGTGGAGGGTGATTTCTGCACGTGATTGTCCTTGAAGGCCTTGATTAACAGTCCTGCCCTCTCTTCAAACCCTAGCCTATGATCCCAGACCTAGCTATAGCTATTGAAAGGTATGCTTCAACTAATTGAGTGAAAGATTCTAAGGGTAGCCGTTGTTTTCAGTTGAAAACTTGAAATCTTTGAAAAACCCTAGCTAGCTAGCTTGCTAGTCCGGGAGATGCGATCTTGAACGTACGTAGCTAGGGTAGCTTGGCCTGACTACGTGATGATTCATTGTTTGTTTCTCATTATTACTTGATTCATTCTTTCACCAATAATAGAGTTCGATCTAGACAGAGAGCAAAGCAAACAAGTTGCTTTCAACTGGTTGATATCCTAGAGTCCGTGATCTTTAAGCTATAAGAACAGTATAGTCTGAGGTGTGTATATATATATATCCATTAATTGCTTCAGGTACATATATGTGTGATCTCGATTCCTCCAGTACTATTTTGGTGGGAGTGAAACATATATAGTTATTCTGTGTAGTGATCCTTCTTACAAGTTAAGTAGTAGAGAGACAGAATTGTCTCAGTTATAGTTTTAGACGTGTCGCGTAATCTTTGGCCAGCTGCTAAGCAATTTATAATATATGATCGATTGATCGATTACCTACACAAACTCATGCATCATATATATTAATCGTCAATCATATAGCTATATACAGTGATTGTATGCATGTATGGTGTGGGCTATACCGTCGTCCCCATCATTCGGAATAATAATCAACAAGTTAATAAGTACTTGTACAACTAGCTAAGAGGGCACACAGTTTGGTTGATTGGGTTGTTTAGGGTTGGCTGGGGAGCCACATCCACCTCTTTATAATTCTATCATCAAGACCAGCTAGGTATAGCTGCTTGATACCCCAATCATTTCACTACGTACAGTAAAATTAATGTTACTGGTTTATATATTTGTTTTGTGCGGTGAGAATTAGGTTAATGTATATAGCTAGCTAGGTTTGCATGATCGAACAGATCGAGTAGTAGTTTCACTATCAAGTCCAAACTAGCACTTCACAGTAACAAACTGAACTTCGTATGATATATGATATGTATCCAATCTATGCTTACATTGGATTCCAATTGTGATATGGATATTTGATTGGTTTTTTCCATTCGCTACTGAACTAATTGTACTGATAGCCACAACTATTCCCTACCCATGTCGCTTTAAGCTTTTGCTTTTTTAGTGATCATTGACATGCTTAGAAATCTGATTAACAATGCGATATATCTTATATAATCCCGCACATCATATAATCACACATACAAAATATATCATTCCATTGTAACGTACAAGATAGATAAACTAATAAACCGAACCTAAAGCGCTAGAGTGTAGAATACATAGTCGGCACAAAATCAGCTCGTATTGTAAGACTTAACATTACCAAAAAAAGAAAGAAAAAAGAGAAGGGAAAAGATAATAAACATATAGTCCTGGTGTCCCTTTTCTGTTTACATTATTTGCCAAGACATATATTTTTTATGCAACAGAAAACTATAATATATATTGCTATATATGTGAGATGGCTATGATCATGACCATGATTAGATTGTACTTTAGGAACTGGATATATAGATTCGAAACAGAATTATTACGACCTTTAAACATTTTTTTGATTAAGTACCAATTCTTATCAAAAAGTACTTACATGTAAGCATGCCTTTGTTTCTAGCGCCATCACTAAAGATGGAGCAGGCTAAGCTAGTGGCTGATAACTTCATAAGGAACCTCCAAGCACTCCTTTAAGCAGTAGGGCTCACAACAAATGCTAGTTGCATCCAAGTTATTCTTGTTCTTGTTCTTGTTCATGTATGGTAAATTCAGGATGCTTAATTATCTGCCTAGCTACCAATTAGTTAAGTTAAGTCGTTAAGAAGACTAATACAGTAATACTAGACTTTCACGAAAGTATAAGTACATAGATTAGAACTACTCGATCTGTTATAATTAACACCGAGTCCGAGTCCGAGTCCGAGTCCAAGTCCAAGATCTCTGTATCTGCATAAAACTAATGGAATCAATTTACCTAATTCTGGTCTAATTACTATTCGTGTTGACCAACACTACTACGTTCCAGACTAAATCTTGTAATTTGGACGGAGTATATTAATGACTTTTGGACTTGCTTCTACCAAAAAAGGATTCTAAACCTACCCTCGTTTCCTCGTACATGCACTAGAAATTTAGCATAAGGAATTTTATTTTGTCGTTGGGAAAACTATATAAGTAAAAGTTATTTAACTGAGATTAGCATAATCTTACTGTTAAGCTTTAAAAGTGTCGTCTTGTTGCTGATTGAAACTGTTCAAGCAGTTTTTTTTTTTTTGCTTCTACTTTCAGTAAGCTCAATATTTTATTTGAATCGAACTGTACACAATTAATTTGGAAGAACGCCTGTATCTATAAATTAAGTAAGTACTTAATAGATGCATGCATATAGTACGTACTCTGCAATTCTTAATCTATAAGAAATCATGAATTAATAATCCAAAAAATGTGTCACTAACATGTCATATGTATATCTATCATAAGATTAAGCATCTGATTAGATATTGTTATTAATCATATCATGAAAGCGCGTCATATAGTTTTCTTGTGAGCCTAGCTAGCTAATTTTTCAGTTAGAATAAAACAGATTGAGAGATTAACAGATGGATCAAACGTGAGGAGTGCTTCAAAAATAGACACGCGGCCAAGAGGAAGCTTGCAAAAATTGATATTCCATTGAATTTACCCCCAAATTCTGATTGATGGTGACGCATTGAAAATAATTTCCTAATCCCGTAAATATTGGTCACCTTGAAATTGCTTGCTAATTGAGAGATTCGGAATGATCTAAACTGATGTCATGGCCAATTACTTCTCTCATTCTGTTCTTTTAATAATTCGTATATTCCTCTATACTTTGGTGAAAATGAATAGGGCGGTTCCATGTATAGATTAGTGTTGCATATTCCAATTGTCATATTAAACCACGGATTTACCTTCTAATTCTGATTTCAACATATGTACAGATACTTTGTATATATAAACATATATATGCCAATCCGAAATTGGTAACGCATCGGTTTGGAGGTTCAAAAATGTTAAAATGAACGTATACATGGAAGAGATGATGGTAAGAACACCCATGAGGGTGGCTTTGGCAAATTGGCAGGGGGCTTGTGTTGGCGGATTTTATGAGCGGTTCTTGTTGATCTACATGCAGCGGAGAACATGTGGAAGAGTCGGCTGAGAGGCTTGCTTGTCAGTCGTTTTGCAGCACTTCAGCTTTTCCGGCCACTTTAATTCGAAACATACTGTACGTTACTGCAACCAAGTCACTCTCTCTGCACATATACATGACAACATTATTCCAGCTCTCTTAAGCTCCCATGTCCAGTCTCATCTTTCTTCAATATCTATGTCGTGTGTCAAATAATGTTTTCCATAAACTCAGACGAAGGATTTTTTTTTTTTTTTCTTTTCGAAGATTAGCTTGGCCATACAAACGTTTTGACATAGTCCAAGACATGTCACACCTCTTTATCACACCTCTTTAATATATACTAGATGGCCCCACACACTATGTGTGTGAAAATTGAAATTTTTTTGTTAATAGAGAGTGGGAAGTTATTTACAGGAGTGAGTAGTTTTTCATGGAATGATAGAAGTGGGTAGTTTGATTATCTGTTTCTCATTTTCACATTTTTTTATATTTTCTGTTTATTTTGTAATTTGACTATATCACCCCTATCTGTTTTATGAGTTGTATAGTTTTTTAATATTTCAGGGTCATTTTGATACATTTTTTCTGTTTTGGCTAACAAAACTTCTTCTCTTAATAATAGTATAGATATATATATATACAGATCCTATCCAGAGCGGAGCTCCGCTTTGAAAATTAACGTGTGAAGTTCGAGTTTTGGGTCACTTTTCGGTCGCATATCCACATATCGACCGTTCAGTTTTTAGGTACTAGTGTATAGATCGTCTCTGCAAATTTTCAGCCAAAATGATGATCGTTAAGGCATTGATAATTGCCTTAAAGCTAGTACGGTTCAGGTTGACAGATTCAGTCCATCCATTGGTTTAAACGAGTTAGATACCTTAACGATCATCAATTTGGCTGAAAATTTGCAGAGATGATCCATACACTAGTACCTAAAAACTGAACGGTCGAGATGTGGATATGCGACCAAAAAGTGGCCCAAAACTCAAACTTCACACGTTAATTTCAAAGCGGAGCTCCGCTCTGGATTGGATATATATATATATACGTGTAAACCTCTGGCACGATTACACTTTATTAGAAATAAAATTCAGGTAACCACCACAGGTGGTCGAGTTGGTAAGAGCCTCCAGGTGTGGAACCCCCACACCCGGGTTCGAATCCCGCCGACGCTTATTGGAGTTAAATCCCAATATATTCTTGGTGGTCAGGGGGGGAGAAAGCGTTCTGACAAAATCTCCCGAGCAAAAAAATTCAGGCTAGATCTACTATCCGAATGAATGATTGCCACAAGCATTTAAACTTGTTTTATTTTTCTCATTAATTCATAGCAATAAAAAATATACTAAAGCCCCGACAGTGGTGTATGATAAAGTTAAAACTCTGTTTTCTACTACGTCAGAAAAGTACCCCCATTCTATTTAATCTTAGAGAATATTTTGACTGTCTTTAATTCCAAGTTTCTAACATCATCAAATCATTAGGGGAAAAAGATAATAATAAATGGATCTTCAAATCACCAACCGCAGCAAGTAACCTGCTGTGTGGACCTGTGGTCCAAAACAATTCAACTTGGTTTTCTCAGGCTTTTCTAACCAGAAGAGAACAAATAATGACAAAGAAGGAAAATGATAGAGTGGTCTCCAAGATTACCACTAAATCCCTCCATAAGAACTTCCCCTATGTCATCAATTCTGGCCAATAGGCCCAAATCCAAACATAAACTTGTTCAAGTGAGGATTAAAGAAAGCTAGCCGCAAGAAATTCATGATTCGATCTGCTCGTGACTGCAATTTTTATTTAATTTACATGATTTCATTACACCCCCAGACAAATAATCTCAATTAATGACGTCCATTCTCACTCAATTTGATTTGTCCATATATACTAAGATTATATTAAAAGATGAAGAAGATTAGGTGTTGTTTGGTATATATCTAATCTCTATATAGTTTTCTGTCTTTTGGTTTCGAGACAAACGATTTAACTTGATCCATCATTTTTAGAAATACCAGAAAAAATAGCAAGACCCAAAGATAGAGACTTATCAATAGGTACTGTTGCTCCGATCGATCTCCAACCAAAGGTAGGGACTTCTAATTTTTTGATTTTAATCGGCCCATTCGTTCATAGAGCAACTTAATCAATCGCAAAGCCACCTTCGACTTAAGTTGCACATTACGATCCAAAGCCATCTCAAGAACACACTGATTAAGGGGCACGTTTACTTACTTGGAATGAGAGAGAATGATTTAAAACTATTAATCCTACGTTTACTAACACATAAAGGAATCAGAATGATTCCGGATAAAAGTATTCATGCGTTTACTAACACATGAAGGAATCGGAATTGGTGTAGGTCCCACCTCCTTATAAGGAATCGATTCCTGAATACTCAGGAATTTGATTATGAAGGGGGGAGATGAGTTTAGGAATCAACTCCTCTGGAATCAATACCGAATCCTTTATTCTCCCATTCCAGTTGTCTCCGATTTATGATTATTTTCCATTCCAAGTAAGTAAACGTGTCATGAATTAATTGATGCTTCATAGCTAGAGTTTTGTCTTTTTTCCTTGGTGCAAATAGTTTGTATCTTCCTAGACATGTCTATTTCACTAAGCCTCTGGCCGAAACAGTGATTGTGGGAGTTCTGGCCTAATTAAGCTTAGGGTCGCTGATCAAAAGTCATAATCGATGGCCAACATATGAATAATTCTGTACTAAATTTTATAGGTTAACCAAAAGATGGTTATTAGTTAAGGAGGCAATAAGTTGCCAGTGCAAATTGGGAGAAGAATTTTGATGAGGTGATTCTTGTTCTATGTAGAAAGAGTTGATGGAGAGTCAAATGACTACTAAGATGATCTTACTAGAGAGATCACTCTTGTTTAGGGTTTTAGCTTCCAGTGTCTTGTGCTACGTCACAAATGCTTAATCATTGAAGCAAAACAGTAACCCATGGGTTTAGGATTAGATAAGATGATTATCTATTCTTTATGTTATGTGTCCAAATCAGAATAGAAAGATTCGGTTTAACGGTTTAACTAACAGCACGAGAATATGCTCTCCAGATTCGCAAGAATCTACGTACTAAATAAAATCCATGCCAACTAGGTTTTTTTTTTGGATAGGTTTTCTTTTCCCATTAAGCATAAATGATTTATGGCTAGGACCATGTACGTACCAATAAATTGAATACGTACGTACAAAGAAAACACATCTAACAATTCCAAATTCACAATCACTTGACGGATCCAGTTTCCTGAAAGAAGGAGTCATCGCTGTTTCAGTCAGTTACACTGCTGTTTTCACCAGCATTTCGAATCTTTTGATGACATCCAAAAGAGAAACCATCTATGTCTGTATATATCTATACCTGCAAGTGTCATAAATTATTCATGGGAGGTGGTTTTGTTAATATCCACACACGCAGACACATTCAGATCCACACACTGGACTCGACCTTCACCACGCGATGATTGTCTCTCAGTAACTGAGATACAGAAATGTATAGGTCGAAGTTTGTTGAACACGTAGACGTACACACACACACACACACACACGTATTCAGAGCTGTAAAACTTAATGAAAAATTACTGCATGGGATATAATTAGCATTATTGGTGGTAGGATGTGCAGAATAAAAGCTCCTACGTACAGTAGTGTTTTAGACAATTAACCTCAGAGAGATGGGAACATGATGCGCCCGAACCAATTAAGCTGCAGCAGCTTTGATCAATTAGTACTGAAATTGGTAAGTCGTAAGTGCATGACAACCCGGCCAAGTCGATCAGAAGAACTGAACTAAGCACGAGTTCAATCGCATCGTTGCTGTAAACTACAGCAATACATAATTAATATGATAATAGATCATGAATTATACAAAGACCTAGCTAGCAAATTAAGAAGTGTCTATTCAACCCCGTCCATTCAGCTGGCAAAGACTTGTTTGTCCACATTCCAGTCAGGCAGTCATGTATTGATATATGCAGCGTAGCAAGTGAACGGTCACTGCTAGAAAAACCATGATTGGGTTCAGATATATGATCAGTCTCTTTTGTAGAATTACGTGACTGATTTAAGTCTTATTGTTCAGCGACTGTTTTCATTCCAGTACTCTTAATCATTGGGGGTGCTATTATTGTTCACAAGATACTGAGCAAAAATCAGTCCCCAACTTTTTTCCAACGATACACACAAGTGCAGCATACGCAATTCCCATCATTTGTACTCAATACTTGCACACCATTCAGGCATTCAGTCCCACACACATTAATTGATAGAACTTATTTTCGTGAAAATGAGGTTTGTTGAACTCATATAAGACAATTGGAAGACGCTCTAACCGCCACAAATCAATCGTCGGTGGGAGAAAACCCACTTTCCTACTCTAGAGCAATAGTATTTCTAGCTTCGTTTTTGCAAGTATTCACACTTTCCGAATTAAAACTTTGAGGCTACTAACGATGCTTTTTAGGCAAAATGGGTCCAAGGGCAGCGAGTTACCTTTGTTTCGTCTTATTCTTTGAAGTCGTATATAATGTGAGCCGAAAGGACGGCGGGGTCCGAAGTTTATGTACTCGTTTTTGGCTACTTCTGATTCAGCAACCCAAGAAACTTCTCTTATAGCCATCACTAAGCACTCATGCAGAGAATCCAACATGTTGTTAGGTCATCTCCGAGCAATCACCAAACCTATTTCCTTGCCACAATGGCATTGCTTAGTCTCATCTAAGACATTACAAATTGATCCAACGTACTGTCAAAATTCTCTTCTTGTTCGCTGATTATTTAAATGATTTAATATTTTTGAGCTTTTAATATTCCAACATAAAACATAAATTAATCTGGTGCTTCATGGAAGACATTTTCCTTAGCATCCATGCAAGAAATGTAAAGAAACTAAGAAACTGTAATACTTTGCGGAACAAAGCTATGAATCCAAAGCAAATTGTAAGTGATAAGTCGTTTATACCTACCATCTAGAAGAGAAGCTCTGCAGTTGTTATACATCCCATCATCAATGGTGAGCTAAATCAATCTTTTGATACTCGTACAACTATGCCTGTTGGTATTTGGACAGTTTTGAGATGACCTGAGCCTATCAGATCACGAAGATGAAATCTCATATCAAGTGACGAGAATCTAAGACGCTTCTTCTCTAGGGGTGCCAACATCATTTCTTTGTATCTCCTGCGGTTTAAAAGGGAAAGAACTTCCTTTCTTCCCTGACCAGAGTAAATAACGAGTCAAAATTTCCACAATTAATTTTCAAAATTCCAAAGTTTGTAGACTCCATAGATAACAAAAAAGCCAGCAGAACTAAATTCTTAAAGTGCAGATGGTTATATTCGATCAAGTTGAATTTCAACCAAGAGATAGTGGTTAGTGAGTACCAAATTGAAATCCAAGGTAAACTTCCAGTCAGATGAATCATGAAAGCCTCTAAGGTATGGAATGAAAAATGTGTATGTGAATTCAACTATCTAAGAGATAGTGGCAAGTTGAGTATATATACCTGAGAGAGGCCTTTGAGTACTGAACCGATATTTGGAATTGCAAACCAGTAAATGTTTGGGTCAATAAGTTGCCGAGTCTATAAGTAATCATGTGACAGTTAGAAAGCTGAAGGCCATCAAAATTGTTTGAAACAAATCCAACAAACAACACTTAAGCAATCCCTAAACAAAAAGAAGAGATCAACATGAATAAAATCATGGTAGTGTCGGCTATGAAAAAATCTTCCAAACCAGTTCATTATTTGTGTTTCTTTCCAACAATGTAAACAAAACAGCTTGACAGAGGATAAATTCAACAACTTAACGTAATATATCGATGTGCAAGTTTACTTACAAGAAGGCCAGAATTCATTAAAAGTGAGATGTGCTCATCTTTAACCTTTCCTCCAAGTGATAATAATGTACACTGCAGTAAAGCAATTTTCAATTGGATTGTATCATATAATTGTATCAACAGTATGACTAATTCGACCATTATTTCATTAACTCATTAAATTGGTTTAAGAAATGCTTCTTAAAGAGTAGATGACAGATTAAGTAATCTCCATGGTCATAATATTCACAGACAGTCCCAGAGTTTCAGAAAGATACCACTAATAGGATATGGCACTCGTTGCCAAGCTTAACGTAGTGACTAATCAATCTACATTTGCATATGTTTAACTCCTACACCAAAACCTTATTCCAGAAAACTTTATCCCAGCTCTGACGATTAGTAATTCTTTTTCCCCAAGTCCGAATCCCTCCCCTAAGAATTAAAAAAAGAAATAGAAAATGACGAGGGGTGGGGGCAACTATTTCAGTTCTGCCAATTGGTTTGGAAATCCACAACATGAACAAACAATTAAAGTAAAAAGTCAATATTCAGACAAAAAGCAGTGCAAAACTATACACTAAATCCATCATTTCCACACAAATTGTCCACATAGCTGCCTATAATGAAGAGAACGCATGCAACACTACAGAAGAACATTCATGCACTGATTTATATGCAGACAAACACAAAGCAATTAACCAAATTACAGGTGCAAATAATAATATAACAATTTATTACCGCAATAACATAAGCACAAAATAGGTAGACTTGACTAATATAGCACCTTTTGATAGATATTGAATATACTAGACAGAACCGAGAGTAAAATAAATTTCTAAGAGAACTTATATTCTAATCACTCACAAGTTCTTGGTGTTCAATACTAGGTTCAAGCTTGAAATCAATAACGTGTGATCTGAACCAGTTAAAAACTTCAAGAACATCTCTTCCCTTTTCTCCTTCCAATCTTTTCACAACTCGGTCTACCTATACATAAACATAGACAATGAATTAGTTTATCCAGCACTGCCAAGTCCTTGCAAAGATCATTGCTAAGGCTAGAAGCCTAAAACAGTTGATGAAACACATACCTATATAACCTTCAAATGATATTCACTTTTACTCTTTTGCAGAAGATAAAAATGCAGATGAAGAAAGGTATACCAAAAGAATATATGATACAATGAAATTATAATTCTAAATAAACATACGGACCTGGCATAGGTAGTCATCCAAAAACATTATGGCATGATCATCTTGCCCCGTATTTAATTTAAAAATGCGCAACACTTTCTCCCTTCTTAGAGTCTGCAAGGAGAATTCAAAAGTAGCCTACATCAATAACAAAAGACCCCTGATGACCGAAGTGGCCTTAGATAGGTAGCCAACAACGAACATGCTAACTTAGATAGATAAGGATCGTCATTCCCTTAATCATGAAGAAACCCTACCATCACCAGAGTGTAAAGACAAACAATTTATCACGTAATTTCTTAAAAATATAGTTCTTTTCATGTATCCTCTATTCTTTGATTCAGTAACTGAGGCCAAAAATTCAAATATGAAGCAATTTCTAAAGATTTCAGACAATGCCAAAAGATCGGCAAATAGTAACCTCTGATGATCATGAAAAGATTAGAAGCATTCCTGATTATCAGTTGGCCTCAATCATTCTAATCATGATGCTACCAATCGATATCAGTTGTCATTTTTTTGTCCTAACAAGTACCACAAAAACAGCACTCTGGTCAAAAGCCGATTATAAATGGCGGTCAGTAACACATTTCTGTTAAACTTCTTCAAAATTACATACCTCCAGGTCCCGGTCCACTTGTGTCCTGTCCTCTACACTGCTATACAACTGTGACCGCAAAATGAAAGGCTGAATTGGCTGCAAATTTCACCAGAAATGTCACAAATCAACGCAACTGACTACCCACTACTTTGAACAAGTATCGAATTCTTCGAAACAATAAAGGCTGAAAACAATGCACAACTACTCAACGAGCTGATTGAGCTCAAGTAAAGTAACATACGGCTAAAAACACATACAAAAGATCAAAACCTTTATTCATCAAAAAAAAAAAAAAAAAAAAAATCTAACCTTGTCAATTTGCGGAAACTGTTCTCGCATTATGCGAAGAGCCACCAATGTATCACTAAACGTAAGATTTTCCTCTGCATTCACCAAAATTTATATGATTTCTGATTGAAATTTACTTGACCAACAAAAAGAAATTGAATTTCTCAAAAAAAGAAAGAAAGAAAGAAATTGAATTCAAGCTTGAAGATACCTAACGATAGAATATGATCGATATCGGCGGTTTCGGGTTCGGCGTCGGATTCTCGCGCGCGCTTTTTACCTTTCAAAGATTCTGAAATATTTCCGGCCATCTTTTGTGGGCACGATTGAAATTCGAATTGGGAATTTAGGGCAAAACAGAGAAAGCCCTTTTCTTTTCTGGCTGTCCGATGTTTGCAGCTTGATGGGGCTCTATGTCGGCCGGGGTAAAGTCGTAAATTTACAGTCTTGGACCGTTTTTCACCGGGCGGCAAAAATAACTGTCAGTTATGGCCGAAAACGACAGTTCGTTTGAATGGACCACTTGTTCATCACTCCATCAGATTCAATCGACCCAAAAAAGAAACAGGGTGTTTAGCCTGGAAAGGAAAAGGAACCGTCCCTTTGCATTCGTGACTATGAGGTGAGAGCCTAATCGGGCGGTACAGCTGTACAGGCTTCTCCCTATCGTCCCTCCATAGGATAGGTTGCATTGATAATCGATTTAAAGAGTTATAAGGTACGTAACATTATATTAATGTTAAGCAGTTGAGTGTATCTTATTTTTTTTCATTTTATCTTAAACAATGTGACATTGCTGTATCTATCAGAACTATGAACGCGTGATATTTTCGAATCATACAATATAATTACACAAAAAATGAATCTATCAACAGTAAAACTATTGAAAATACATGTAACTTTTCAATCTATTAGTAACGATATTTAGAGAGTATTGTTTCCACTTAATATTACAGAAATTTTGCCTAAAAAAATAATAATCTCTATGTCAAAGTGTAGAACAACCAACCAACGCCTAAATTATCAAAGAAAAGTACATAATGGGATTGACGAGGGAGACCATAAGACCAGTTAGAGACTTCAAATAAATATATCATTGGTAATTGGTTAATGTTAGTTAAAAACCAACTTCTTGTACCAAATCAATATTAAGTTGAACTCTTGATTCAACTCAATGGTTGGTTAAATTCCACTTCCAGTTAATGGATTCAAGGACCTACCCACTTCATCACAAACAAAATCAACCCTAACATCAATAACCCATTAACATTTGTTCATCACCCATCAACTCTAACCGCGTAAATTAAATTACCTTTGAGCAAAATCGAAACGACAACCTGTACCTGTCGTGTTTAACACCGCCACCGGGGTCCCTCCCTCCCTCCTCCCTCTTCTCTCTTTCACACACAGAAGAGTGTTGGATCTCATCCCCTCACTCTCTTTGTGTATATATATTTATATTCTACTACAAAATAGATCTCACATTAACATTCCCTCTTCCTCTCTTTGTTTCCCTATTATGCTCAAGGACCCATCTCTCTCTCTCTGCTCCAAATCACAAAGGTACGTCCTCCATTGAAATCCCATCATTTTTATTTTTTTTTATCGTACAATGCACATCTGCAACCATTAAAGATCTGAACTTTAGTCCCCAAAATTCCATCTTTGATAACCCAATGCTGGAATTGACGTGCGGGACTTAATGTTACCGACGCTTTTTCAAGATTTCACGAGCTGGGTCTAATCAATCTTTGTCAGTTCTTGCTTGTTGCAAGTTGAAGGTGTCACATTTATTGTAGCTGGCAACTGTCGGTGTTGAGATGTTGTTGCGTTTTTTACTTTTTTGTTTCCGATTTTAGCCTCTTTCCGTTTTCACTCTCACTTTCATAGCCTTTGGTTTGTGTGGCATTGGTTATATACCGTTCATATCTCGGACATTTATTCTAATGCATACAAATCAGGTAGGGGTACCAGATTTGTTCTTGTTTTGATGAACTGGGTTGGGTTTGGTTTCGGTTCTGGTGCTCTGCGATTTAGATTTAGTTGTCGGTGTACTTGATTTACTTCTGTTGTCTGGTGTCGGTTTGTGAATGTATGGCAGTATCCTCATTTTCTTGATTGCTTTTTCGTATTGATGAACTTGAGATGGTCCCTTAGTTTCGAAACTAATACTGTTGTATGATTCGATTCGTTTGTTGCGATTAAACTAGAATTGAGTTGAAGTCCTGATTTGGAATAAATGGTATGCTTTAATTTATGAGGTTTGGATCATGGATCGATTTCTGTCTGTACCTACAATTACATGTATAATCTTAGGGTGCCTCTAGTTAATGAGTCCGAACTGACTGGTTTGATCTTGTTCTGTTGATTGAAGCATTTCTGAAGCGAAGCATCGATTGATCTTCTATTTGGAGTGAAATTGGAGCTGGCATCTGGTTGCTTGATTCTGGACTCTGTATGTTGAAGTCAAAGTAGAAGGTTTTTGTCTTGTTGGTAGCAGCCATGTCGCGGGGACGAGCTGATGGGGGCTCAAAGAAACGTTTGGTCACCTCAGTTCTAATTTTGGTGATTATTTGTGGTGGGTTGTACATGTATACTAAAAGAAATGGTTCCACCGCTTTGGAGTATAGCAGTAAAATAAGAAAATTCGGTTCTACGTACTTGGGTGGGGATGAAGAGGTTGACGAGACACCTCCCAAACTTGGTGAAGATGAAGATGATGGTGTTATACTGAAGAGCATACCAGTGAGTCATCCTGTCTAACTTCTTCTATTTCTTCTCTCTTTATACTAACCAATGAGTTATCCGAGTTCTCTTGTATAGTACTAATTCCATTTTTTCTCGTGGCTGTTATGTAGGTTTGTGATGATAGACATTCAGAATTAATTCCTTGCTTAGACAGAAACCTTATTTACCAGACAAGGTTGAAGTTGGATCTGTCTTTGATGGAACATTATGAGAGACACTGCCCTGCGCCTGAAAGGCGATTTAACTGTTTAATTCCTCCCCCACCTGGATACAAGGTGAGATACTTGCATTTTTTATATAAATGAAATTGAGGAAATGTTGCACTGTGAGTCATTTGAATTGAGAATTGAGTTTGTTTGCTGTTTTCAACGATATAGATCCCCATCAAGTGGCCTAAAAGCAGAGATGAGGTATGGAAAGCAAATATACCTCATACTCACCTTGCAAAAGAGAAGTCTGACCAAAAGTGGATGGTTGTCAAAGGTGAAAAGATTGGATTTCCTGGAGGAGGTACTCACTTTCATTATGGAGCTGATAAGTACATCGCAGCAATGGCTAATGTAAGTCAAGTGGCTTTCCAAAGTGGGGGCAAAAGTAACCAGTCAGTAGTCTAACATATAAGTTTGTGGTTTTTCTTTTTTGCTATTATGACAAAAGTGACAATCTATTCTTGGTTTGGATCGGCAGATGCTCAACTTTCCTAAGAATAATTTAAACAATGAGGGAAATCTTCGGACAGTCCTTGATGTTGGCTGTGGTGTTGCTAGTTTTGGAGGTTACCTGCTGTCTTCAGATATCCTTACAATGTCCTTGGCACCTAATGATGTCCATCAAAATCAGATCCAGTTTGCTTTAGAAAGAGGAATTCCTGCATATCTTGGTGTTCTAGGGACAAAGAGACTCCCTTACCCAAGTCGATCTTTTGAACTGGCACATTGTTCTCGCTGTAGGATTGACTGGCTTCAAAGGGATGGGATACTTCTCCTTGAGCTAGATAGGGTACTCAGACCAGGAGGCTATTTTGCCTACTCATCTCCCGAAGCCTATGCACAGGATGAGGAGGATCTGAGAATATGGAAGGAGATGAGTGCCCTTGTGGAACGGATGTGTTGGAAAATAGCTGCTAAAAAGAACCAAACTGTTATTTGGGAAAAGCCCATGACTAATGATTGTTACATGGCAAGAGAGCCTGGAACTCGACCTCCGCTTTGTAAATCGGATGCTGATCCAGATGCCACCTGGGATGTGAAAATGGAGGCTTGCATCACTCCATACACTGAACGTGAGTATCAATTTCCTCTGTTTCTTTTTATTTATCACCATTTCTGTGTTTTGCCTTCCCCAGGTCACTGTAAATAGCATGCCAGAACTTATTTAACACAATAACATGTCATTGGAGTTAATTCAACTTGTGAGTTACTAATCTAGGAAATAGACCAATTGGAATAGATGGATGCATAGTGCTTTGCAATAATCCCTTGTATTTTAATATCGAGGTTTCAGTATAAAAACCCACACCTCGTAAAGCAGTTTTAAACAAATACAAAAACAAAAACCAAAAAGTCGGTTTTAGCCAATCTTTGGTTTGAAAGCATAGTTGCCCCAGCTTCTCTCTATCCAATACTCATTTTTCTGAAAAGTTCTTAGACTCTTGTCTTCTGGCATATAATGTCAAACAATACTGTACCATTGAAGAGATTATCATGTTGCATGCACGGAGAAATCAATTGTGTGTGTGTGTTGGCTCTTTTTTTATTTATTTATTTATTTATTATTATTATTATTATTATTTTTAATGTACCTTGATGTGCTGCACTGTCTGCAATGTGTCAAGTAGCGTTGAAAGTTGAAATTTCACTAATATATTTCTGCTGTGTTACTCTGTTCAGAAATTCAGAGAGCAAGGGGAAGTGGTTTGGCTCCTTGGCCTGCTCGATTGACAACACCTCCTCCCCGTCTTACTGACTTTGGCTATTCTGCTGATGTATTTGAAAAGGACATGGTAATCTTCACAAGCTTCTTCTTTTCTTTCATTGCATAACTGATGTCTGCTCTGCCAGTATCTGCATATGCAAAGATACAGATGTACAAAGGCCAGTATCTGCATATGCAAAGATACAGATGTACAAAGGCTTGGTTTATGACAGGATTAATGTGGTGCAGGAAGTATGGCAGCAAAGAGTTGACAATTACTGGAATCTTTTGAGCCCAAAGATTAGTCCTGACACAGTGAGAAATGTGATGGACATGAAGGCACACATGGGTTCATTTGCAGCTTCTTTAAGGAACAAACCTGTTTGGGTTATGAATGTGGTGCCAGAAGACGGACCTAACACACTGAAAATAATATATGATAGAGGCCTAATAGGCTCAATACACAGCTGGTACGTTTCACAATTTTGATTAGAACTAATTACTGACTGGGATTGGTGAAAGCTAAAATATTTCTTCTGGTACTTGCTCCCAGGTGTTTAAATATGCATTGGACAGCATATGAACTTACTTAGATTCTGGTGAAAACATATTGGATGCATCATTATGTTAATGTCAAAGAAATTTGAACCTATGTAATTCTGTTGCAATTGCTTCTGGATGTTACATTCTTCTCTGCTCTCAAATAATATCTGAAATTTTTTCAGGCTCACTCAAATACTGGAACAATAGATTCTTTAGTTGACCGCTAAATTACTTTTGATATTATAGAATGCATAATGTACAGAATGAGACCATCTATCATCACTACTGAAGCATGTCAACATCTGATATTGATAATCTGCATTTGGTGCAACCCTTACAGGTGTGAAGCCTACTCAACCTACCCGAGAACTTATGATCTACTTCATGCTTGGACTGTCTTCTCTGATGTTGAAAGGAAAGGATGTAGTGCCGTTGACTTGATGGTTGAGATGGATCGCATCCTCCGGCCCAAAGGTTTCATCATTGTCCGTGATAAGCCGAAGGTAGTGGAGTACATTAAAAAATACATGAAGGCATTACACTGGGAAGCAGTGGCTAGTGCTGATGCAGACCAAGATGAGGATGATGCAGTGTTGATTATCCAGAAAAAGATTTGGCGTACAAGCGAGAGCGTTAGGGAGTTAGAATAGCATAATATGTTCCTGGCATTCCACAGAAGGTGGTTTAATTTATAATTTTGTTGCATTTGCTCTTGTTTAGTCTTTTTTTTTTTCCTTTTCAATTTTCTCTATTCCTTTACTTGACAGACTGTTTTCCATTAAATTTATAATTCATTTGGAAATTGTAAGATAGTTGTTTCCTGCCAATAATTGGAGAAGAGTACGCTGTCCCTGTGCTAAACATGCTAACAAAACTGACTTCCAAACAATTGAGGGCCACAGAAGACCAATAGACACAAATGAAACTAAACAAACAGAAAGATGAAACTAAACAAACAGAAAGATAGGCACTTGGAAATGCGTGGCGGAGAGGCCAATGAAGGAGTCGAAAAACTAAACGGTCTGTCTTTCTTTTCGTATTTGATATGTGTAACATATGTCTTTGTTTTTAAGCCCTTGGCTGTGGTGCACAAGGGAAGTCTTTGTTTGGGAATTTAGAAGCACATTACTGATACAACTCAGAGGTAACTATGATCGGATTTAGTTACTACCTTTGTTTACCCTACCAAGTCTGGGATAAATTCTATTTCTAACAATAGTCTCTTTATCGAGCAGGTCAACCTCCGCATCATATTGATTGACAACTTCCAGATTGCGGAGTATTGGTTGTGTCAGCTACGAAACCACATTCCTTTGCTTCAGCAATTCTGTAAGTTCCACACTTTTGGTCACTAACTGATTGGATGAACTGTTGCTATTTTAGGTCGAACTAAAAATGTAGAATAAATAACCACTAAGATGGATATTCCGGTTATTAACACTTAACTCACTGTCGTTAACTTTATCGTTAAAATTTCAGAATATTGTAAATTTTTTTGAAACTTTAGTGAGCTACATGTGTCAAAATTCAATTAACATGTGTGAATTTTGACCTGACAATGACAAAATTACTGAAATTCAAAGTTTTGGAGAATTTACTCATTTTGTTCTTTGCACTTTGATCGGTAGTTAAGAATCTATTAAAACTCACATTCATCTTTCTGAAGTAAAACTTTCAACAATGTTCCTTAGAAAAGTTTGCAATGAGGCCGCCACGTTCATTTCCAATCTTCAACTCCTTTGATCCCTTTCAACAATGTTATTCCCCAATCAAGAGGTAAAAAACTATACAATAAACTTCTTTTGAACCATAAGCTAATTGCTCATCGAATATTATGAAGAGAATATGAAAGTTAGACTTGGCATATTTGAATATCCCCAATTGCAAGAACAATTACTTACCAGATATTAGAAGATAATATGTTACTCAACAGATATTAATGAAACATCTATAATTAGACATGTTGCAGTCTGTAATGTTCTTATTACTCATTTTATCCTTACCGTCTGTAGCAATAATATATGAAGAACAATTGTAATAAAAAAACAAAGCAAAATGAAAAGATGGAGAAACTAAAGAATAGACAGGTATACTAATCAGCTACATACACAATTGCCAACTCTAGATGTTGTCTAGTGCAAGGCTCGTCAATGATTGGAACTGAAAGAATTTGGAGGGGATGGTATCTCTAGATTCCATTCCAGCATTAGTACCACCTTCTTCATCGAAGGGCGCAATGATGGCTCCTCCTGGATGCAGCAAAGACCAAGCTTAACCATCTCCCGTAGTTTACTCATGTCAATGTCATCATCATCCTTCACTAGCTTATCCAGTTCATTGGCCTCCAAACAATGGTACATCCAATTTTCAATAGTTAATTGATCCTCAGGTATGTCCATAGTCGAACCTCTTTGACAGCATATGATCTCCAACAATACAATCCCGAAGCTGTACACGTCTGCTTTCACTGTTATCGACATGTTCCTGTGCCACTCAGGTGCAACATAACCCCTGGTTCCTCTGAAGCCAGTATATGTCCTGGATTGGTCAGCTTTCAACAGCTTGGCTAATCTGAAATCAGCAAGCTTTGCACATTTCTGCTCAGTCATCAGTATATTTTCTGGTTTGATGTCACAGTGAATGATTTGTGTATCACACTCTTCATGTAGATATAGTATACCTTGAGCTACATTGAGGGCTGTGCTGACTCTTTCCTCCCAAGCTGGCCTTCCACTATAAGATTTGAAAAAGAAATCCGCAAGTGAGCCGTTGGTCATGTACTCATAAACCAGAAGCCTATTTGTTCCATCATGACAGTAGCCAAGCAATTTCACTAGATTCTTGTGATGAGTTCTCCCAATTGCATTCATCTCATTACAAAACTCTCGCTCTCCTTCATCCACCACTGTCTCTAGTTGCTTGATTGCCACTTCTCTCCCACCAATCACCCCTTTAAAAACTGTCCCAAAAGCTCCTTTTCCCACTTGATTGGTGAAGCCTTTGGTTGCCTTTTCAAGTTCACAATATGTATATGACCGCAGCGTAACACCTTCAATTAACCCTTCACCAGCTGAATTAGTAACCTTTCGGTAATCCCAAACACGATATCTATATATAACAACACCAGTAATTGCCATAAAAACGAGTGAAAAAGTTAAAGTTGCAGTGCTGCTGATAAATATGATTGTGTTAATATTTTTTCTTCCCTTGCTCACCATTTTTGTACCTGAACTCTCATCAGTAGTACCCTTTTTGACAAAGGTTGTCACCACATCGCTTTGGGGAGTTCTTCCAAATCGTAGAGGGAGCTTTTGTTTTCTACACTGCTGGTCCATAAATATCGCAGCTTCACAGTTACAATCCATCAAACAGTCCTCTTTACAAGCAGTCTTATCCAATGATAGAATAGAGTATGGAGTGTTTTCCCAATCTATGTTATCCACATCAACAATAGAATATGAAGTTTCATTCTCACCTTTGCAACCAACTGTACTCAAGTTCCTCTTGCAGCCTAAATATCTTTGGCCTTCGTCAATGAAAAAGAAACCAGGGAGACATACACAGGAAGGTTCCGGATCCACAAGAACACAATAAGAATTTAGGCCACAAAGGCCAATAGGAGCACACTTACTATCAGTTGGTGACCAATCAATTGACCAGGAATCATTCTTAACCAAACTGTAGGAGTACAACCGGAGTATTCCATCAGCATCAATCGTCAGACGATAGCTACGATACATAGAAAGGTCTTTCTGAAGAGAAAACAAACTTTTTATCTTGAAACCGGTGGAATCAAGAAGATAGAGCCCCTCATTTTGATCAAGATTGAGGGACACATTGTTCCCAGCTGTGAATGTCCCAGTGTTCCAATAAGAATATTGATTAGAACTCAATGTAAATGGACCAATTGGATACTGAACCAGGTTGCCATCTCTCTGCATGATCACTTGAAACCTTCCACTTGCATGATTCGTGTTCAAGAAGGAGGAGGTGAGCTTTGTTCCAGCCAACAGACGCTGCCTGGATACAATGGTATCTGTTGGAACATCAAAAGTCTGCCAAATGATGTTTGAATCAGAATTGTAGAGGACAAAGTTACCTGAATCAAGCATGGAGGCCCTGACAGCAGGCTGCGAAGAATTTGAAATTGGTATAAGGAAGGCATTCTTGTTTGTTGAAATGAGCTCCACTCCTTTGTCACTCACAGTCAATTGAACATCATTAGCAAGTGGCTCTTGTTTAACAGCATCACGATTTGTTGTCCAGATGATTGTTTTCGGATTGGTTTTCTCGAACCAGATACCTACAGCTAGGTCATTTCCTTGCCTGTAGAAGCCAAAGGCAAACTGACTTGAATTCGATAACCAATATGAGTTGTTATTGGGATATAGAGAAGCACCTAGGCTGATATTCCCTTGTTGAGCACTGCAACTTGAAGAAGAAGAAGTAAAAGAAAAATTGCAGCCATGTTTGAGTTTTTCATGCTTTAGAGACCCTAGCTCATTATACAAAATAGCTTTGGATCCTTCAAGAAATGGTACCTGTATGGCTGTATCAAGATTTTCAAGTGCCTTACTCAGACACTATAAATTGACGACCAAATTTGGAAGTACTAGATACTCATTTCCAATAGTTTTTCGACTCCTTCATTGGCCTCTCCGCCACGCATTTCCAAAACAAAAAACAAGTCTTCTAGTTACAATGACTGTGTACAAGGGAACACCATTACATTGGAAACTTATTAAGGTATTCTGTGTAACAAAGTAATCGGAGTTAACTAGCAACATATATCGACGTAATACATTACAAATGACTCACCCGGACTCCGGGCAACGACAGAAGAGAGCCATGAATGAATAACCTAAAGCAAGCCCTAGACTACTCAAAACATAATGTAACCATAGGATTAAGCTCCAATGATTCAAGTAACCTTGACACTACTAGGGAGGATCCGAACGCAGCCAAGACCCTTCCCCAATATTATTCTTAAAGTAGAGGCTCAAAGAAAAAAGAAAAAAATGCTAGCTTAAATCTAAAAAAACCTAGATTAAAAACCCTAAAGAAAAACAGAGCCCAACAAATCAGACCCTGCCCTAGCCCAGCAACAGAGACCCAAGATGAGGCCCAACACATCAGCCGCAAACCATGAACCCGGCCAAACCCGCCTGGATGCCCGCCGGAGTACTCGCCGTCGACCACCAACGCCACCCGCTCGAACCCAGCGTGCATAACCTCACCCATCATCTCACAAGCCGCTAGATGCTCCAGATCGGACCCGATCCAAGGCACTTATTTGCCCCCACTCTCACCACCCAACCCGAAGGGGGAGCAGAACAGCAGGAGACCAAGGAGACCCGTCCGACGACGACATCAAGGCGACGCGCCGTCGGACGGAGAGAAGAAAAGGGAAGTGACGGCTGTTGCTCGGGAGAGACGAGAGAAACAACCCTTAGGGTTTTTTTTAATTAATATAAAATGTACTTGATCATAGTTAACTAGCAGTTAACACATATCGACGTAATATAAAATGTACTTGATCATATTAGGCATGGGCCCAATATGATGACATTTGGCCATTTATAAAAGTCTTGAAGGAGTCATGACGTCTACAAGCCTTGGTGAATTTCAAAACTGTCTCTCTACGTACATCAACAAGAGTTTTATTAGGTTTTTAAGATACTTTGTGATTTCTCTATCCCTTTGTTTCTTCAAATCTTAAGCCTTGGCCCCATTATAGCCCTTATATAAGACCTCTTTGATCCTTGAAAATGGTGATTGATCTGTGGAGATGTGTTAAAAAAGTGAGCATATGGTTTGAGTCTATTTGTGTAAGTAGTTGATATCCTTAATGAGATATATATATATATATATATATATATATATATATATATATATATATATATATATATATATATATATATTTATATGTGTGTGTGCGCGCGCGCGAGCGCTCTTCTTTCTTATATTTGAGGTTTTTGTTAACACACACATATAGTTATATATATATATCATCTCTCACATATACGTGAGTGAATAAGAAGTTTTTAAGCATGAGCCTTGAATCTGAGAGAAGAAAGAGTGCTATATCCATGTGAGGTTGAATCATGATTTGTTTGAAACATGCTGAGCTCCACCCATCACCATTGTTGCCCTTAAGTCTTACATGTTTATATGGGGATTATATTTTGTAATTAACTCTCGAATATTTTGAAGATGTGATTCTTGGTTAAGTGCTAAATCTTGATGCCTCAAAAGTATGAGATTTCTGAGATAATATGTTAAAGGGATTAGTAGTAATTTTGTGTCAAAATCTTGTGAGTCTTTTGCTTTTATGTTTTTGTCTTTGAGTCTTTGAATTTTTGTTTTCCATACTTACTTATTTATTGTTGGTATAGTTTTTGTTTTCTTTGTTTTGATTTTGCTAAGGGACTAACAAAAAATAAGTGTGGGAGAATTTGATAGGAGTATAATAATGTGATGTTTTAATGTTTATATTCTCATATTTTGCTAAATTATTTCCTTTACTTAGTCGATCAATATTAACTTGGTTTTTGTTTTCTTGATACATTGGAGTAAATGAGAAGTAAAGGAGCGTAGTGAGATGTAAAAGAGCTAGAAATGTCATGTGCCCCCACACATGGGACGCAGAAATGAGACAAAATGGCGAAAATGGAGTTCTCCCAATCCTATTAGAAAAAGGAATCCCAGTTGGAGTAGGATTCAGAAGTTGACTTGGATTCAACTCTTAATATCGCGGAATTAGAAGTCCTACTTTCAGAAGGAAACCCAATCCAAGTTGGATTAGGAAACCTAGCATGACAAAAAATCTCTGTTGGACAAGGAGTGCTCGAAAAGGTTCCGGAAGACTCTAGAAAAGTTGCGGCAAAAAGAATCCTTATTGGACTAGAAAACCTGATGGCATGCGTTTATAACATCTTTTATATGCTTATGATTCTTGGTGTACAACATAGACTTATATGCACATAATCGAAGCTATAATTTAGTTAATCAATCTCCTAAACGTTCTGTGAGCCTTATACATGTGTAGAAACAACTATACGACAAAGTTGAAACCAAAACAATTAAGATTACATGTTAGATAGCGTTCTATACTAGGATGGATTATAATCAATCAAACTTCCATGTGTTCTTCTTGCATTGATCTTGTTGACATTATATATGTTTTTGATAGGGTAGTGTTCTACACCTTGATTGCATGATTCAATTGGCTTAGTAATGGTGCTTTCATCTTGCTTAAGTAATTAAGGAAAGTAAAATAAGGACAATGATTGTGTTATGACTTGTTCTTGATTGATTTCATTCTCTATGACTTAGTAATTGGATTTAGGTTGCATGTAATTGGTTGAGCATGTTTGGTGGTGGATTTCTTGTGCCTTTAACATTTTCTCCATTTGATTTCCTAAACCCTAAAAATGTTTTTGTTTTCCTTATGTTTTACGTTTTTAAAACCCTAAAATCCCCCTTTTTGATTTCCTCATTTGTTTTTGGTTTTCTGTTTTGTGTTTCTTAAATTTTGTAAATATAAGTGTTAGTTTTCTTATAGGATTTGTTTTGAGTAGTTACTATTTGTTTTCGTGTTTGATTTGGATTCCTAGTTCGTGTCTAATTAGAATTTGATTTCCTAGTTTGTTTTTGTTTAGAATTCCTTGTGTAGTTAGGAGTCCTTGTTTGAGTAGGAGTCTTTAATTTTCCTTGTGTGTGTGTGTGTGTGTATATATATATATTATATATATATTGTCTAAGTGTGATTTTCGTTTCTAACATTTGTGTATCCTCAATCCCCGACTTGAACGATCCTTACTCTATACTAACAACTATCTTTTACAGGGTTAAGTTGTATACTTATTTTTATCATATCATCGAACTCAATAATAGGCCAAAAAAAAAAAATCAAGTCTACAATTACAATATGCCGTACAGAAGTTTTTTTTCAATTATACGCATAATGAAGCTTTATACCCATTTAATACACGTTTTAACTAACTGTGCTAACAAGCTAAGTGCTTCTTGGGAAGATGGAAGTTCCAATACTACATTGTTCAGCGCTGACTTGTTACTTCAAAGTGTAGATGTAAAGAAGAGTTGGTCCTAGACTCCTAGTTTATTACATGTTCTACATAAGCAATTTTCTACTACTTTCTCAGCATTGTGAAGTATAATGTTATTCTTTTTTCTTTACTATAACAATGATTACTAAAAGCCATTTGAAACCAATTTTCGTTTACAACAATATTCTGTTATACTTTCTAGTCAAAGGTCACTCTGTTCAGTTATACCCTTTTTAAATTTCAATTGTGCATGAAATATTATATTATACTCTTTCAGATTTTATCACGCAGTTGTATGTGTTATATACCTAAAGGATTAAATATGTATGTGTTTTACATGAACCTTAGATAACTTCTTATCTCACTAATATTAAAGAGTTGTCACCCAAACTTGCAGATTAGTCTGAGAGAACCCTACGGTTCGGTATGCTTGTGATATGTTTTATCTAAGCAACGGATAGTATCAAGTGTTAACCTCCAGAGCAATGTGACTGTTGTGATTATAGTCCAAAGAGAACAGAACATTATATCCTATACTGATGTAGAGAAGATGCATAGTTTTCCTGTAATGCAGATGGAGATGGCTACAGTAGTTAAGAAAAAAGCTAGACCACCCTATGTGCTAGATGATAAGGATAAGGTTGATAAAGGACATGCGGTTAAAGTATATTGTATTACTACCGATGCAGTGATTCATCAAAAAATTGGAGAGATTCACCCTCTATCTTACAACGGAGATAGATATGGGTCTTCACGATGCTATTTTATCAATAGTGCAAGCACACATAAATTCAAGTGGCTTGTTTGGATACGCCACCCCAACTCTTGAACAGTTTAAGATTGTGTATTATCACGATCCACACAGGGAGGATGGCAGAGTTATACAACTAAACTGTCTAGTACTAGATCTGGGGTACTATGTCTTTTTAAGGGAAAATATCACAAATGGTCACTGAATTATGGCCCTTTCGACATTTTTTTTTTTTTTGGATAATGAAAGCTTCATTAAAGGCAAAGCCCAAAGAGTGATTAGTAGTGATTTTTTGCATCTTTTCGATCATGCTGAGTGGCGTGGCAGTTTGTGACTTTGACCCTCATCATTTCTTCGTGCCATAATTTAGGTGAAGACTTTAGACTTGGTTCAATGTGACACTAATTTTGTTTGCACAGACTGTGTTTGGTGTTAGTCTTTACTCGTAGTCACTTGATAACGATGCAGAACTGCCAAGTCCGGTTGAACAGTTCCTTAAAAACTTATGTTTGACGGTGGTGCATGCAATTCCTTAAAAAATATGCCTATATATCATATGTCATGCCCATGCAATTCAATTTGAACATTCTAAGGACTGAAAAATCGATAATATCTTTGAAATTTTTGCGATATTTCCTTTTTTTTAGGGTCTCGATATATCTTTGACTTACCAAGAGAATATCGGGAGAAATTTTCAAAATTTCTGGAAATATTCAAAATTTTTGCAAAATTCCGAGATTATCGCCACCTCTCGCGATATGTGACTCGTGAAAACTAGCCCTTGTCCTTATCCAATCCGACTAAACTGATAACATCTAAAAAGGAAAACTTTAAAAATTTATGGGGTCATGTATTGCTCTTTGTGTATTTTTCCTCCATGCTTATAAATCTTCGAATTATCTAATTTGCTAACTAGTAAACATTTGGCTCTATTAAAACAAAAAAAAACTTTTCTATGTATTTCAACGGACCATTTTCTACTTCTTTTTCTGTTTATTTTAAGAACGATTTTTTTTAACATATGTATTTAATTGTAAAATATTATTATAATTAATAATTAACTCTCCTAATCTCCTATTTAAATTATTTTTGAGAATTCTCATGTAGAATTTCATATCTTTGTCATGTCATTGTATCTTATTATACTCCAAATTACTACAATCATTATACAATTAAGTTCATCAAACACTTTTTTTGAAATATTATAGGTAACTGATCATGTAAACATTTCATGAAAATTCATTAATGATTTCCATGTTACTTTCTAAATTTCCATCATTTTTTTCAAAAATTTACTTAGATCGAAATTTCCTCGATATTTCCATTGAAATTTTCATTTTTCGGACTACCGATATTTCCTGGATATTCGATATTTTAGTTCTTGGAACATTCTCAGGATTCTCATGATGGTCCGAAGTGCGATCAAATGTGGCCTATTCACATTTGAAGCCACAGCTTTCTTCCCTTGCCAATATATGGTCCGGTATTCCCTTGTCACCTGTATTAATTAGTTATGTTCTTCATTTCTCGTCTAGCAGAAACTAATCCATTCGAGGTGGCCCAACCATTCGCAAATCCTGAAGTGCGATTTCTTATGGGCACATGCATCCCAAGTAATTCAGTCTGGAAAGCTGTTACTCATAGATTCTGACTTTGATCTTTGGGCTAAATCCAATGCTAACGAAACCGAAACTCAGGTCAATTTTCATTTTCTCATTGTCTCTGTTGCAAGCATAAAGGAACATAATTCCTTTCTGGATTGTAAGAAGATTGTTGTATTCTCTTTTACATTGAAAGAAAGATCTTATACATATCTAATATCTGGCTAGATTAAAAAAGAAAAAAGAAAAAAGAAAAAAGGAATATATCAGGCTAGTGAAAAGAAGACTTCGAACTCTTATTAAACTGGCCAAGCCACTTGATCCACTTACAACTTTGATCATCTAAATATTAATAACGTACTGTTTACTCTAGCTGGACGTTGCTATCCGCATAACCTACTACTGAATAAAAGTAAACGTTTCTTTCTCCATGTACCTTACTTAATGTCTGGGTTATAGGGTCATAAAAAAACAGGTTCCCCGGTTCATCATTATCTGCACCAGCTTCATCTCCATTTTTGGTGAAAACATGTTGATCCTTCCAAACTCCTATGTGGAATAACGAAGATGGCCGTCTGATTCTTATTTGTTGAATCCAAGAACAAGTGTTAGTTTCTTGATCAATAGTAGTATCCACCCACATCACAAATTGGTCGCGCTCCTGCACTGAAAGATAGCATGCAACTGCAACTGAATTTTTCCATCTAATTAATTGCATCTCCAACAAAATACCCTCAGTAAGATAGCGTACTATTTCTCCTGGTAGTGGTTTCCATGTATCCTTGAAGGCCTCATCATGTAAACTAAACGAAACGAGAGCCACCCCAGCTGATTTATTCTCTACCAACCAATACAGTACTCCATTCACAATATAGAGTGAGTATTAAACCTTCTACATGATGTAATTCCAAGTTCTGGTTCAACTACTCTCCAAGAGTTTCTATTAGGATTGAACACTGGCTTGAAAAGTAAGTTGGTTTGTTTGAGACGCATGATACTTTTCCAGAATGGGAGCGACAAGATTTTCAAGACTCACTTTAGTGAGCCCTAACAGATTTAAGCCAAAATATATCGTTTTAATCATCCGATTCGGGATTTAATATTTTTAGGCTTGTCTTACATTTGTTTTAGGATTCTTTTTATTTTAGGTTTTTAGTTTCCTTTTTAATTTGGATTCTTTAGGATTTCTTGATAGATTATGATTTAGGGTTTTGGATGCCTATATAAGCACCATTATGCTTTGTACTAGAATCAGTTTATCATATCAAATTTAATAAAATGAGAGATTTTTCTCAAATTCTCTAGTGGACTCCAGATTTATCTTTTTAGGGTTTATTGCTTGTAAACGTAGGGTTCTTTTTGACCGTCAATATGTCATGCGCATGCAATTCGATTTGAACATTCTCAGGGTTCTCATGATGATCCGTAGTGCGATATCAAATGTGGCTTATTCACATTTGAAGCCACAGCTTTCTTCCCTTGCCAATATATGGTCCGGTATTCCCTTGTTACCTGTATTAGTTATGTTCTTCATTTCTCGTCTAGCAGAAACTAATCCATCCCAGCCATTCGCAAATCCTGTAGTGCGATTTCTTATGGGCACAGGCATCCCAAGTAATTCAGTCTAGAAAGCTGTCACTCGTAGATTCTGACTTTGATCTTTAGGCTAAATCCAATGCTAACGAAACCGAAACTCGGGTCAATTTTCATTTTCTCATTGTCTCCGTTGCGGGCATAAAGGAACATAATTCCTTTCTGGATTGTAAGAAGATTGTTGTATTCTCTTTTACATTGAAAGAAAGGTCTTATACATATCTAATATCTGGCTAGAATTTAAAAAAAAGGAAATGCCAGGCCAGTGAAAAGAAGACTTTGAACTCTCATTAAACCGGCCAGGCAACTTGATCCACTTATAACTTTGATCATCTAAATATTAATAATGTACTGTTTGCTCTAGCTGTACGTTGCTCTCCGCATAACCTACTACTGAATAAAAGTAAACGTTTCTTTCTCCATGTACCTCACTTAATGTCTGGGTTATAGGGTCATACATAAACAGGTTCCCCGGTTCATCATTATCTACACCAGCTTCATCTCCATTTTTGGTGAAAACATGTTGATCCTTCCAAACTCCTATGTGGAATAACGAAGATGGCCATCTGATTCTTATTTGTTGAATCCAAGAACAAGTGTTAGTTTCTTGATCAGTAGTAGCATCCACCCACATCACAAATTGGTCGCCCTCTTGGACTGAAAGATGGCCTACCACACAGCAACTGAATTTTTCCATCTAATTAATTGCGTCTCCAACAAAATACCCTTGGTAAGATAGCGTACTATCCGGTTCAACTAATTTCTATTAGGATTGAACACTCTGGCTTGAAAAGTAAGTTGATTCGTTATCATTAATGGGATTAACACAAGGGTGAACTGTCATCAACTTGTATGCACTAATGCTATGCATGAAATCAAAACCTACGATCAGCCGATAGTAAGTAGCATTCTCAACTCTTTTCTCCAAACCAATAGGAAAATAATTAAATTGGGTCTGTTGCTGGAACCCATACTACTGTGGCTATTCGAGTACCCTTAAGCAAGGTAACGCAACAAAGTAACCCACTACTAGATCCCACAAATTCTAAACCCCATCTTGCATCGTTGGGGTTGAAACTGCCGTTTCTTCATCAGCAAGTAATGAGATTCCAACTCCTTTCTTATTACTAATTCCGGCAGCAAGAGAGGACGAGGAGATGAGGAGAAGACGGCTAGAGCTGTGAAGACGATGTCTGTCAGAATTGAGTACAAATTATTGTCTACAACTAGTATAGCATGAGTGCATGACAATTTAAATCTTCACCGCATATCAACTCTACGCATTATAATTAAAAAGATGTTGATCACAAAGCACTTCCTTTTAAGTTATGTCTCCTTGTATTACCACTGATTTCAAAGATGAAGCCCCGCGAGTACAACTTTCCTTTTGGAATAAATATGATTGTGGATAATAAAATTCTAAAGTTAACAGGTACAGGTATGACATAATAGAGTCCTACAAAATTGGTCTAAAATTCCCACGCACCGTCTCTTCAAAGGAAAATTTCCTCGGTCTTCTTTTGATCTCTCTAAAACGGGAAATTTCTTGATTTTTTTTTGCTCAAGCAGATTTCAACTTGGATGATGTAGAGGCGAGATGGGAAAGGATCCTGTGCCCCACAAACAGCAAGAAAACTCCCAACAATCCAAGCCATTTCAGGGTCGTAAATAGATCCAACTGTACATGGAATAAACAAGTAAACAGGCAAGCCCTACGAAAAAATTAATCAATATGCAAAAACAAAAACGTGATTCACTAATCTGCCTAATCTAGCAATGTGGCAAAACAAGAATATACCTGACAAAATGCATTTAAAGGCCAAAATAATCTTCAATCAAGTGTATAACATATCACTGATAAGGTATAAAATCACTTTGAATTATAGTTATTGTTCATCATATGATCAAGTATTATTTACTTATTTGCCAAGCTCCATTTGGTAGAACAGATATAAATAATGGCATTGCCTAGATCATTGAGCATAACACTGAAGACAAAAAAAAAAAAAAAGCATACCTTCAGCCAGAAAAGCACATAGAGCAAAAGAACTGCTGCAATGCCAACATGGAATAGAATACCAAAGGTGGCTGGAACTGCTGACGTAGGGAAGTTCTTCAGATTCACTCCTAAGCGCAATAGCTGTTTAAAACATAAAATAAGGTTAACAAAAAATTGCCCAATATCACAAGTAAAAACGAGTAAAATTAATAGTCCTCTCCTACATCTCTTATGGTCCTTTTATATGTCAGTGCATAACAACCAATCTAGGTACCTCTTCAGATCATCTTGGATTTTCCAAGAGGTTTGAGCATAAGATGTAAATAAGTTTTCTGAGCCAAAGAACAATAGATTAAGGATCCACTTGACTCACCCCAACCAAAAATCCAATCAATGGCAAAAGCAGAAGACCCAAGAAAGCAAGAGAGAGATGGTTAGGAGGAAGCTTCTCTGGA
Source organism: Rosa rugosa (assembly GCF_958449725.1). NCBI lineage: Eukaryota > Viridiplantae > Streptophyta > Magnoliopsida > Rosales > Rosaceae > Rosa > Rosa rugosa. The sequence continues at coordinate 42,019,460 of NC_084822.1, read as the reverse complement.
ACCCTGAAAATATGGCTTATCTCTGGTTTGGGCCCATACTTTAATAAAGGGTTAACAGCCGGTGAAGGAGGGCGGGTGGCCTTCTCAGGTGCTTCAGGTAGATCTAAATCAATGTGGCCAACAGCCCGTAAGAAAGAGTTCTCCTGGAAAAGAGAAAACAACAATATTCTCAGATCATCAGATGGTAAAAACAGATTGAAAAACTCGAGGTAAAGTCTGGCTTACCATTACAGCATCTCCAACAGTTAACTGAAGGTCGTAACTACCCGAGAGATAGTAAAACTTGTCAACCAACCCGAGGAAATCCTGCAAAATTAAATGCCAAAACTGAGCAAAAAAGTCTCCATTGATATCCAGACCCAAGCTGGGTGAAAACAGCACCTTTCTTTTTCAGTGTTCAAATAATTAAGGTAATCATGTGTGTCAAATCATGGTTTGTAATGGCATCGGCTGAAATAATTGGGAAAAAAAATCTAAATTTTACTATCCCTATGGATTATGGAGCACTTAGTGGATGCACATTGACTGTTCAGTTGGCTCGAGTGCATGTATGTCAATATGACGATATGTATGTACGGTTCATGTACGCTTTCAATAGACCGGTCTTAATTCAAAAGAAGCCATAAAGAAATTGGACGATAAAATGAAAAATACTTACTAGTATTTTCTCAAATTTTTTGCCGGAGTTCCCCACCACAAATATATGTTCAACCTTGGTCTCATGTGTCAATTTGAGAAACACCTGCAACCCAACAAATTTATAAATAAACTGAACATAGAGAGTTTAACTGATGAAGTGGGTATAGATAACTACAAACCTGATGTGGCTTAAAAGCATGACCCAACGGAGTAGTCAATTGAAAGGATAGGCGCAGCTTTTGGAGGTGGTTTGCTGATAGTGAAACTGCATTTTCTCCAGCTAAATCTAATCTGGTACATTGATGATATGTAAGTATCAAACAAGTAATACACTTCAGAACGTCCCAGATCAGAATAAGCACAATTTGTTCATGTAACAATTATAAGTTATATGGACTTAATGATGCTAAAAGGAGATTCAGGTGGAACATATGCCATATCTTGAAACATAACTATAAAAGTTGAAACTATTAGAAACATACTTTTTCTGGGTTTCTACACTCTTATCGCTTTCAAGTACAGAAATTTCTGCATTCTCTATATTGATAACTCCGGTAACAAATACACCTACTTGGGCCAAACCTCCAGTTGTATAAACGGTTTCGTCTTCAGAATCATGAAGAACAACCTACAAAAAGTTTGGTTAGCTTAGTCTGTATCACGAGCCAGATTGGAATTGAGATAAATGCAAAACAAACAAGAGTACCTCAAAGACAAATATGTAACTTCCAACATCAACACTTTTTGGCAAAACATCCAGGACATGGTATCCACTTTCTTTATCGAACTTGAGTTCCTACATCAATACATGCAAAAACAGTGGCCATTGATGCAATCAACTTATCGAAGAGCATATACAAAAGAATGAAATAATAGTCTTACTAGGAAAACAGAGAAAACAAAAAGTCATTACTTACCTGGCTGGCAATAATGGAAGCATCTTTTGAACCAGAACTGAAAGCTCGCATCAATTTAACGGTCAGAGGAGGAGCACTTGATCCAAGCACAGTACCAACTTTAACCTGTTTTGAAATAATGAAACAAATCAAACCACCAAGTTAAACTAAGTACAGCATCAAGCATAACCCCATACCAGTTCTTAACTATATATTTTCACGAATGAAATAGTTAATCCTCAGCAGTCTGATGCCACTCTGAATTATTAAGAGCAGATCAAATAAAAGCAACAAAAATTTAGAAAGGAATACGACCATAACTACGTGTAAGGATTGAGGAAAGGACAGATGGATGGAAGGGGGAAATAGTACAGATATAGGAAGCAAGATACAGGACCTTATAATTCATGAAACAATTCTTTTTTCTTTCTTAAATAAAAAATAAAATAAAATAAAATTATAATAAAAAATAAATAAATAAATAAAAAATACAATTCCAAGCTACCTCCTTTAAGTAAACAAGGAGAAACAATCAGAATTTATGACTGCTTAAATTAGGATATCTATATAGTAGGTGCTTAGAGATATCCAATTCACATGACGACGGCGATACCTCAAGAACAAGAAATGGGTATCATTCAGCAATCATTTAAGGGACACATAATGATTTGATTGATTGACAAACCTTGAGCCGGTCTTTTTTAGTCAATGAAAGCACTGTAGTTGGAAGCGATAAAATCAGAGGGACGGAGACCCTGCATCAGAAAATAAATAAATATATAAACATAGGAGACAATAGGATTACAGTACAATTTTAGATACAGCAAGAAATCCCCATATTGTAGCAATGGCAAATAATGATAAAGCCATCAGCTATGCAATTGCATCTCTTGATCCAGAATACAGAAGGAAAACACTAGAAACCGAAAAATAAAGAAGATTGTCAAACACACATTTATTTATATGAAAATGTAATATACAATAATCATGTAACAAAATGCAAAATGATCATCAAGATGTAATTTAATAAAAAGAAACAGCACTTACTTATTGCTTTCCAAAGAAGCTAAAGAGTCAATCTGGTTGAAGAAATCTTTATTATTGCCTGGAATGCCAATCCCAAGGAAGAATTTTGCCAAACCCAATACCTTCTCCCCTGGAACCTGCAGATCAAATGTAATGTATTAGAATACATTAGGATATCCAAACCCCCCCCCCCCCCACCCCCTTCTTTCTCTCTTTCCCCTTCCCCACAACACACCCTATGGAAAATTAATACTGCAAAATCGATTATGCTTTCAGTCACCTTTAACTTTTCAGACGTCACAGCTGCTAACGCTGTCAGCCCTCGAACAACTGACGCGGTAGTTGAAAGAGGACTCTGATCAACTTTTTCATCAAAATAAAAGGCGCCATCATCTAAAAAATGTAGTTTGTTAGCCAGATGATACAACATAACAGATAGCAAGTAAATCCAAAACCAACTCAAGACACGTATGGAAGACTATTATTAATCAGCATGTTGGAAAAGTTGGGAGAGGTTGCAGTGAGCATTCAAACTTCAAACTTCAATGCTAAATGATGTCTCGTAACAAACACCTCCACAGAAATGCATGCAGACTACATAGCTCATATGGATCATGGCAAACTTAGTATCACTGCAATAATGGATATAACATTCAATTCCGACAAGCAGATGGTGACAGAAACTACTGTTTCTAAACCAATAACCCCAAAGGTTTTGCACAATAGTCACAGTACAATGATTGACCGACAAAACAACAATTTAAGGTCATGAATTATTTATTGTCCTGTTTAGGCAAATCTAGATTATATATGTGGGTCTGAAACCTATAAAAACTTCTATAACTTACATCGCAGCATCAGGCAAGCTATGACAAATAAAATAGAATCATAATAAAAGCACATAAATAGAAATGTACTTTTCGAAAAAAGGAAAGAAAAGTTAGATATACCATATTTCTCGACACTGTCAAAAAGCTTCGAAACATCCCTTTTCAATTTCCCAATCTGCCAAGAGAGAGAAAACATTATCAGACACTTAAAAAAAAAGATTTAATACACAACACAGGAGGTAGCTGACTAAAAGCTCAGTGTAGAAATAAGACCCATGGAAAGCAACTACACATATATATCAACGAAGTCCAAATGGAACAGAAAATGATCCACAGACATTGGAGATGACTTGGTCAGTGTCCTAATATATAACCAAATCCGGACCCAAAATCTCTTCAGTTAACAAGTGCATTCAAAAATTTCTTCATACAAATGAATGCCTGGAATTCATGACTGGTAATGTTTAAAACCAGCTAGGGAGCTCATGTTGGTGCATTATAAGCCAGCTAAAAGAAAATGTATATTACCATAGACTGATCAATTTCAGAGGATGCTAATGAAACAACTCCAGCAAGTGCTTCAATCGCTAATCCTGCAAGAGGGATGGTAAGCTTTAATGGTAAGTATAAAGTGTAAACCACATGCAGTTACTAAGAATTTATATTAAGTAGCCTATGGCCTTGATGAATTATTGGCATCATAACCTAGTGTTACTAATCCCTCTCTGAAAATTCAACTCATAGGAGGAATGCATATATGAGGTGCAGATAGGAAAATTCCCCATTCTATAGCCAACAGACTACCTATTTGATAAGAAAAGCACTCTATGTGGCAATTCAGAACATAAAATTAAATTATGCCAGAAAAATCATTACCAGCAGCATAGGTACTAGACTGGGGATTATCTGAACTGTAGCGCCACCTTCCATCACTCTGGCTCAGAGACTGCCATAGTTTTTCACAATTAATCAAACAGTGACAAAAAAAAAACAAAAAACACAATTTTTTGGTGACATCCACACACGCAAAGTTAATTGCAAAAGCAGAACACAATTGAGACGTCAGGATCAACCACTGAACCTAGCTTGATAACAATGACCACATCAATATTACAACAAAAGAAAAGGGAAGGTCTGATTCTAAGCCTTATCAGACATGGAGAAATCTCCAGGACCAGGGAGTAGCCAGAAGGCAACCTAATACCAACTAAGAAATACCAGTACTGGCCAAGGGAACCAACCTTGATAGATCGGAAAATGCCATCAGCATCAGCAAGAAGTACATCGACCTCAGAAGTTTGATCCTATCACAAGAAGAAGAAGAAAATATATTAATGGACAAATAAAAGATTTGGAACCTCTAGAAATTGATAAATGAAGCTCTTGGACCACATTATAACAATTGAAGTAACATTCTTTAATAATATTATTATTCCCATGCACACGGTGGAACTACTCTTCTTAATTTTTTGTTCTTTTTTCTTTTTCTTTCCAGAACCACCAACACTAATGTACTGAAATCTGCAGCCAAACTTGAGGATAGTGCTACCAAGAAAGCATTAGTTCAACAACTTACCTTAATAAGCACCAAACTGCCAATAGAGTAATAGATGTCTAGCAATGAGCTTGCACCATTTACCACAGCTTTAAGTCTTGAAGCAATGCCCTATACAAGGAGAAGAGAATCAGTTCCAACTGCAATATTCCACCTCATGCATTGGCTTTCAAGCTGAGAACAAACACAGGTGCTAGAGACTCAACAGTACCTCAAATACTTCCTTCTTAACCTCACACTTCAAAATGCTGTTAACCTTTAAGGCATAGAACAAGTCCTTTGGAGCAGATTCCGATGATCCAAGCTTTTCCACAACAGACTTACAAGTAGCGCCACGTATATCAGGCTTATCAATCCCGAGAACCTCAAACGATCTCAGGGCTTCATACGCCTCTTCTAAACTGTGATATTCAACCAAATCTCAAACAATTACATATCGTCCATATTAGTTCCACACACAAAAAAGCACTGACTACAGTAACCACACATTATCAATCAATCAATCAATCAAGCATGAAGTAAATTAACCAACACCGAAATCACTAAGCAGTTCGACAGAGACTACATAGCCAAATTACTCTAATTTTTTTGCACAAATTGAACACTGAAATCGAAAACTTCAAATCTTAGAATTCTCAGTCACATTTAGTTGAAATGAATCATGAATGAGAATATTCATATCTTCTCATTTTTCGCAGAAACCAACAGGAAATCAATTTCAGGGTTCAAATTAGGGCTTAAATTCACCTGTCGAAGGATCCCTGGGTGAAGAGCTCAGAAGCGGCGGATCGGTGAGAGTCGGAGATCGGGTGGAAGACGGAGGCCGCTTCGCATATCGTAATCGCCAAAAGGAGCACCACAAGTGCCCCGAGGGTTCGGGTAGCCATTCCTGAAACAGAGAGCAAAGTCAAAAGCTTTCCCAGATGCGTGTATTCAATTCAGACGCGCATTCTATGTATGTGATGCAAATTCTGAAAATCTAGGGTTTCAGATCGTACTCAGAGGGAGAGATACAGAGAGAGAGTTTGGTCAGTGGTGCAGAGTCTACGGGTGCGACGACTACTGTGAGTAGTGAGAGAGGGAATGTAAAGGAGTGAAGAAGAACGAGACCGTGACTACCAAGTCCTGCTTTGGGCTTTATTGGTTGGGATGGGCTTGATGGAGTTTTTGACTTCGACCCCGTTGGCCCATACGTGATAATTTGGGTATTTGACAAATTAATAAAAACCGATAATATATTTGTGTTTCACAAATGAACGGTTAAGATCATGACATGTAATGAAAATAATAGAGAGTTTGAATGTTCGAAGATGATGAGGGTAGGTGTGATAATCGGCATTGCACATCTGCGGCGCGATTGGGAGCTTTGAAAGTGACTAACTTCTCTAATGGCATCAAATATGATATCGATTTCATTAGACTTTCAACTTCACATGTGCTTTGAGAGGATGACCTTCAACCTACATCTACCTGTGTTTCTTCACTGCTTGAGTTCTTGGGAACTACCAAAATGTTGGATTCGAAGTGGACTCGGACACAAACTTTTAACTCATACATAATTGGAATGAGAAAAGTGTACCATGTACGTCTGTCCGTATTTGCTAGGAAAGGGAAATGAAGGGTTTTCATGGCTAACTCATACACAATTTGCTTACAAATATGGGTGATCTATAACATCATTTGTGTTTCATTTCATAATTTTGCTTCTTTTTAAAATTTTAAATGTGTATCAAATAATATATTACTTCGAATTTTTTGTTATATTACTAATCTTGCACATTCTTCGTACCTCATTATTCTCCACCCTACAAAAATTATACACGCCATGCCAAATACACCATTAAAATTACTCGTATAATATATGCCAATTAGAAATCATCATCTACAATGGTGTGTATGGTATATTATTTATCAGCAATCCGACAAAACAACTCAACTCTAGGACTCTAGGAGGGCCTGCAATGGAGTCAACAACAGTCCTCTGCTTCCTCTTCTTCTTCATCATCCACACCATCACAGCCTCACCACCACCTCTCCTCCCAAAACAAGCCCTCCCCACCAAGTCAGGCTACCTTCCAGTCAACCCCACCACATCCTCTGCAATATTCTACACCTTCTATGAAGCCCAGAACCCAACTTCACCTCTCTCCCAAACCCCACTCCTCATTTGGCTCCAGGGCGGCCTCGGCTGCTCCTCCATGGTCGGCAACTTCTTCGAGCTCGGTCCCTGGCGCGTTAATTTCCACAAACACCCCTCTGATCCCCTCACCTTGGAACCCAACTCTGGTTCCTGGAACCACATTTTCGGCTTGGTTTTTCTCGACAATCCCATCGGAACCGGGTTCAGTATAGCTTATACACCCGAAGAGATTCCGAGAAACCAGTTTGCGGTTGTGATAGGAGCACAAAGTGTGACGTTTTTAATATGTATTTTCCCTCATTTGGCTAAGTTATTCTCTTAAAATTACTAGTTACAACATAATTTCTGTTTTTAGGTACTTCAAGGACGGAAATGCAGAAAAGAGGTGAAAAATAGCAGAAATGAGCGTAAAATAAGGACAAGTCATTTTAGAAACTTCCCTATTTCATTTTAGGAAATATTTCCTATTTTGTTTTAGGGAACTTTCTTTGAACTTTCCTATTAAAGAGAGAATTTAGGAGTCCATCAAATTAAGAATTCTTGAGTGATGAATTCGAGGAAAACTTAAAGGAAAAATCAGGAAGAATTCGAGGAGATAAAATGGAGTGTTTATAGTCAATATTTATTCCTAATTATCTTATTTTCTATTGATTATAACACTAATTAAATTCTGATTTTTCTTGATTGTAGGAGTTCATTATGTGCACAATTGGAAGAAGAAATTAGTGCAATTTAAAGGAGATGAATAAGGGATGTATCTGGTCACTATTCAAGGAATATACAATGAGTCATTAAGGGGAAAAGAGATCAGAAAATTCAAGACTCTTTCATGAGAAAATCAAGGGAATTTGGAGGAGAAATCACCTCTATATGATTGGCCATGATTACATTATAAGAGATGAGAATTCCACTATAAATAGCAGCCATTCTCTACTATAAACGAAGTGGATCAGATATGAATGGATTTCATGCTGACCTCAAGTGGCATACATACTGTACGTATGCTATTCTCTCTTCGACTTGCTCTTTGTACACACAGCCCATCGCTCCACCCGATGAAAATTCATTAAATTGAGGGACTGGGTACTACTTACACTCTTTTTACTAGGTATGCATATGGGGAAAAATGAGAGTGGGTTGTTTCTGAAGTGGGTGAATCCATCCGACAATACGTGCGGAGATTCAAAGATGAAATGATATTTTTGAGCCTTGTTAAATGTACTCGAAAGTGGTATGAATTTGAATCCCAAACATCCCCCCCAATATATATGTGTGTGTGTATTTTTTTTTTTTTGAAAAGATATGTGTGTGTGTATATTTTGCCAGTTCCTTGTTAGAGTATATTATGTTTCCTACTCCTAGATGGATTAGGTTTTCTAGTTTGATACCGAGTGTGGCTGGTAATCACTATAACATCTATAAACATAAGTAAATCCAAATGCTACAAGGAAAAGAAAACCCTAACTGACGAGGACACCAGAGCCCTCGTGGGCGTCTCTATATAAACTCCAGACTCTCTCTCTCTCTCTCTCTCTCTCTCTCTCTCTCTCTCTCGCCAACAAGTTGTTTTCTTTCGATTACCAAAAACCAATCCTCTGGTTCATTTTCGTTTCAAAAAAAAAAAAAAAAAAAAACCAATTCTCTGACTTATAAGTCTCGTTTCTTCTCTACAACCTCATATGGCTACCGGGTGGTGCGATTCTGTTCCGAATTACCTTGTCTCTCTCGGTGAAAGGCTGGCAGTTTTCTGGAACAAGTTTATCACTGCAGTGCGGAAATCATCGGGCGCTGATCAAGTTCCTCTTCTTATGCTTCCGAAGAGGATTGATGCCGCCATGGTTCAGTTTTACTCCGTCGCAAAAGGTGAGATCTACAACGCCAATCTCCCAGAGACCAGTGGTAAGGTCTGCTTTGCTTCCCTAGGATGGCTGCTTACTGTAACTAAGGATCAAGGGGAATTGAAATTTAATATGCTCCACCCATCAAATCATCATGCCAAAATTCAACTTCCTGGTTTGCTGCACTATCCGCTCCAGAATATTTGGAAGTTTGTTTTGTCGTCCGATCCTCGTTCCACATTGGATTATATATTCATGTTTCAGACAGCTACTAGTTTGGGATTTTGCAGACCAGGACTCGGCGGCCAAGGTTGGAAACATCTCATATTTGAGGGCCACAATTTCATTAGGGATCTCACACACTATCAAGGAAGTTTCTACGTTGTGGACCATTCTAGCCGTGTTTCTGTTGTTTGTGAAATTGATGACCCTAAGCGAGCACATTTGAGTGTTGTTGCTCCAGAGATTCCCAGTAAGGAGCAACTTCTAGGTCCTATGAAGGGCATTAAACAGCCATATCTGGTGGAATCTGCAGGGTCCCTATTGGTGGTTTTGTGTACTTCCTACCATAATCATTATGAATCAACTATTGGCTGCAGGGTTTTCAAGGTCCCATTCAGTAATGGCAATTCATGGTCCGACTCAGAGGTAAAGGATTTGGGTAATAGAGCCCTCTTCTTGAGTAACAGCAGCTCTTCATTCTCTATCGAGGTCTCAGGCAATTCCGGATGCAAGCCCAATTGCATATATTTCATGAACAGCAAAAGCGTCTCTCCATTCGTTGACTTAGATGTTGGTATTTTTAATATGGAGGATGGGACAATTGATCGAGACTTCAGCAATTCCTTCAATTCCGGGTTTGAAGAAATCAGAGAATCCCATCTATGGATTCAACCGAGTTTCTGAAGTGATGTCCTCTTGAAAGAACATGGTCCAGGAATAGCTATGCTTGTTCTTATGGCTTATTTATGTTTTCTTCTTTGGATATCCATCGTTGTATGTATAAATGTTCAATGTAATGCTCTGAACTATTTCCTGTTGAACTTGTAATGGTGCTGTTTCTCTTACAAATCTAAGTTGATTCATTATGGAAGCAATGGTTGATTCAGCAGTTTTCATTACCAATTCTATGTTGCAAGTCAGATTGATTATTGGATTTCATGACAGATTTTTATTTTAGGCTTTAGAACAGGATATCTGTTGAGCTCATGTGAAACATATCCATTACAGAACTTATCAAGCTCCCTGGAAAAAAAGACTTGCAATTAATTTAAAAATCACCCTAGTATTTCCAAAAATCAAATGAAATAACAAACAGGGATCTCAGTGGAATTAGGCCCTCTAAAACAACTAGAAAGATGACTAAAATATTCATTGTTTCCTCAATTCCAGTGCAGAAGATAAGCCATTACTCTCTCTCATTTTACTAGGAAGCTTGTGTGTTTGAGCGAATATATGTGAGCTCCACAAGTCCTAAAGTTCAAGAAGATAATAAGCGAATGATTTAGCAAATTTATAGAAATCAAGACTTTAAAAAACTTGACAACAATAAGCAGTCTGCAACCATCTGTACTGCTACTACTATATTGAAGTGTCCCTAAAGCAAATTTCGATCAAGATAACACGCTATGAAGTGTTAGACACTTCCAACTGCCGGGTTAAACACCAAAGACATGAATGCAGCTGACTGGATCAAGCCTGTGAAGTGTTTAATATACTTGTCACCAGGGAAGAAGCGGCCAAGCTGTAATTTGATAAAGGAGAACGAATCAAGCAACAAAAAGAACCAGGGACCCTTTTAATGAACTAATGAGCAGATTAGGGACTCATATCATTAGAGCTAGAGATTCTCATCAGTACACACTTTAATTTTATCTCAAAATTTCAAGTCCATCGACCCAAACAGAAAAAAAAAAAAATAATAATAATAATAAAAGAAACACCATATATATTATGTGGTGCTCATCTCATACATCATTAGATACTCATCTAAAAGGCATTGTCCCACTCACAAACCCACACCAAAGGGACACGTTATAGCATATTCAGATCGATATATATATATATATACTGTTCAAGTAAACCCTAATTTGTGTTTGGCCCAAACTCTAGGTTACTTGACCTAGTGGTAATAGGGTTAAATTAGAAGGATCTAGATTCCTATTCAATGTACGATTACTTTCCTTGTGTGATTGAGATTATATACATTGTAATCCTCTATATAAAGAGGCCCTTATTATCAATGAGAATACACAGCGATTTCCTCTCAATTTCAGTTTCTCTATAACACGTTATCAGCACGGAGCCCTAACCCTGAAACAAATAGCCAAACCCTGATTCAAGAAGCTAAAAACCTTGAATCCGAATACAAAACCTTGAAACCTTTTCTGCCTCCACCGTACACCTTGAAGAACTCGATCCTAGGAGTCCAGAACCGGCGGCCCCACCACAAGAACCGGCCGGAAACCTACCGACCTGGCCACCGGAAGCTCCATACAACTCGCAGCAAATATTCCACCGGTTCACCATCATCCGGACCTCCAATTTCCACCAACTTTTAATAGTGGAAGCCTATCAAGCCAAATATTCAGGAACCAGAAGAAAAAGCACAAAAACCGGCCTAAAAGTGGGTGAACTGGCGGACTAAATCTTCTACAGAAAACCGGCAGAAAAGAGAAGAAAAGAAAGAAAGAAAAAAAGGAAAGAAGGAAGCCCAAAAGCCCTGAAGCCCAGAGGCCCACTTACGCAGGCCCACTGCCACATCAGCATCAGACCCCTCATGGTTTGCCACGTAGATGGGTAACAAAATGACATAATTACCCCTCATGGTTTGCCACGTAGCAAGAGACTTAACCCTGTGATAGACGGTGTGTACCATTCTTGGGTCGGGCTTCAAACTTGTGGTACCAAAGTGATAGTTTTGCATAGTCGGGTACTGAAGTTAGGAGTCGGCCTAAGTTCGGGTACCGTTTGAAATATTTTCTCTTTTGTATTGTACGCTAATAAAACACGTACTTACATTAAAAAAAAAAAACTTCAGTACTTCGTATTTTTGAAAGGACTCGTTAAATTTCCCGTACTTTTGAAACCAAAAGTATTATATACGTACTATACACGATTTTTACCTTTTTTTTTCCGTATTTTACACATATTATTGAACAAAAATGAATATAAATCAATAGTTTTAATTAAAAAAATTAATTATTTAATTAGTTAAAAATATTTTGCCGAACTTTTCAACGAACTATTTGATAAAATGTCCGAATAATACATGTACGTATTTTTCGCGAACTATACACGTTCCGGTTTTTACTAACTATAATCATGACATAATACTATATGTAATGAAAATAATAGAGAGTTTGAATGTTCGAAGATGATGAGGGTAGGTGATAATCGGAAAAATTGCACATCCGCAGCGCGATTGGGAGCTTTGAGAGTAACTAACTTCTCCAATGGCATCAAATATGATATCGATTTCATTAGACTTTCAAGTTCACATGTGCTTTGGGAGAATGACCTTCAACCTACATCTACCTGTGTTTCTTCACTTGTTGAGTTCTTGGGAACTACCAAAAATGTTGGATTCCAAGTGGACTCGGACACAAACTTTTAAGCTCATACATAATTGGAATGAGAAAAGTGTATCATGTCTGTCCGTATTTGCTTACAAATATGGGTGATCTATCACATCATTTGTGTTTCATTTCATAATTTCGCTTCTTTTTTAAAATTTAAATGTATGTCAAAGAATATATTTTAATTATTTTTCATGAAGCGAATATCATATTACTGATCTTGCAGATTCTTCGTACCTCATTATTCTCCACCCTACAAAAATTATACACGCCATGCCAAATACACCATTAAAATTACTCGTATAATATATGCCAATTAGGAATCATCATCTACATTGGTGTGTATGGTATATTTGGCAACATGTATAGTGAAAAGTAGCCAATAATGCCCTATAATCTTTATCAGCAATCCGACGAACAACTCAACTCTAGGAGGGTCTGCAATGGAGTCGACAACAGTCCTCTGCTTCCTCTTCTTCTTCATCATCCACACCATCACAGCCTCACCACCACCTCTCCTCCCAAAACAAGCCCTCCCCACCAAGTCAGGCTACCTTCCAGTCAACCCCACCACAACCTCAGCAATATTCTACACCTTCTATGAAGCCCAGAACCCAACTTCACCTCTCTCCCAAACCCCACTCCTCATTTGGCTCCAGGGCGGCCCCGGCTGCTCCTCCATGGTCGGCAACTTCTTCGAGCTCGGTCCCTGGCGCGTCAATTTCCACAAACACCCCTCTGATCCCCTCACCTTGGAACCCAACTCCGGTTCCTGGAACCGCATCTTCGGCTTGGTTTTTCTCGACAATCCCATCGGAACCGGGTTCAGTATAGCTTCCACACCCGAAGAGATTCCAAGAAACCAGTTTGCGGTTGCACAACACCTGTTCGCTGCAATTACCGAGTTCATTGAGCTTGATCCTGTGTTTAGGTCGAGGCCTGTTTACATCACTGGGGAGAGCTATGCAGGCAAGTATATTCCGGCAATTGGGTACTACATTTTGCAGAGGAATATTGATGCTGAGAGTTCTGGGTCCGATCGGCATGTGAATTTGGCTGGGGTTGCTATAGGAAATGGGGAGACAGACCCGGTGATCCAAGTGAAAACTCATGCTGTAAATGCTTACTTTTCGGGTTTGATCAATGAGAGGCAGAAGAGGGAGGTAGAGGAACTTCAATTTGAGGCAGTGGATTTCTCTAGAGCTGGGAAATGGAGCGAGGCGAAAATTGCAAGAAGCAGAGTGTTGGATAGGTTGCAAGACATGACCGGGTTGCCCACTTTGTATGATATCAGAAGGAATGCTAGCTATGAAACGCATTTGGTTGGGGAGTTATTGAGGAATGAGGAGGTGAGGAAGGCTTTGGGGGTGTCGAATGAGTCCATAGTTTTCGAGGAATGTAGCCATTTGGTGGGGGAGGTATTGCATGAGGATATGATGAAGAGTGTGAAGTACATGGTGGAAGAGTTGGTGAGGAAGAGCAAGGTTTTGTTGTACCAGGGGCAGTTTGATATGAGATGCGGCGTGGTTGCGAATGAGGCTTGGGTGAAGACCATGAAATGGGAGGGGATAGAGAGGTTTCTGTCGGCGGATAGGAGAGTTTGGAGATTGGGTGGAGAGGTTGCCGGTTATGTTCAGAAATGGGGGAGTCTGAGCTTTGTTTTGGTCTCAGGGGCTGGTCATCTTGTGCCTGCTGACCAGCCATTAAGAGCTCAAGCAATGATTGAAGACTGGGTTTTGGGTAAAGGGTTGTTTGCCAATGTGGAGGAGCATAACCTGTCATCAATATGAACCAAAAACAATATTGTTTATTGTTGTATTAGACAGTAATCAGGTTAAGCTGTTCAGCATATCATATATGTTAGTCCTAGACTCCTAGATTGATTTTGCTAATTCATTGCTAGAATGATTAGGTTTTCTAGCTAGTTTGGTTTAGTAATATCATTATTATGGTAACCTACATATATGTACACCTCCATCTAGAAAGCAAAACTTAATGAACACCGAGTTTATTGCCTCTCTCATAGTTTCTACGGAATGGAACCTGGAGCTAGTTTTTTGGCTATAGCTGATGAAAGTATTCTAGTAGAAATTCTCTTAAGATTGCCTCTCAAGTCTATATGTAGGTTTAGGTGTGTATCAAAAGAGTGGGATTATCTCACCAAAACTAGTTATTTCCTGGACAGACATCGTCTTCACAGCTCTCGCCGTCTTCTCCTCATCCTCTCTTGCTGCCGGAATTAGTAATAAGAAAGTTGGAATCTCATTACTTGCTGACGAAGAAACGGCAGTTTCAAGTTTGAGTGTACCTTTCCTCCCCAACGATGCAAGATGGGATTTAAAATTTGTGGGATCTAGTAATGGGTTAGTTTGTTGCGTTACCTTGCTCAAGGGTACTCGAATAGCCACAGTAGTATGGAACTCAGCAACAGAACAATTTAATTATTTTCCTATTGTTTTGGAGAAAAGAGTTGAGAATGCTACTTATTACTATCGTCTGATCGTTGATTTCATGCACAGCATTAGTGCATACAAGTTGGTGACAGTTCGCCCTTATGTTAATCCCATTAATGATCCGAACCAACTTACTTTTCAAGCCAGAGTGTTCAATCCTAATAGAAATTCTTGGAGAGTAGTTGAACCGGAACTTGGACTTACATCATGTAAAGGGTTTAATACTCACTCAATAACTGTGAATGGAGTGCTGTATTGGTTGGTAGAGAATAAACCAGCTGGGGTGGCTCTCGTTTCGTTCAGTTTACATGATGAGGCCTTCAAGGATACATGGAAACCATTACCAGGAGAAATACGCCATCTTAGTAAGGATATTTTGTTGCATATGCAATTAAGTCGATGGAAAAATTCACTTACAGTTTTAGGCTACCTTCCGGTGGAGGAGGACGACCAATTAAGTTGTGACTTGGGTGGATACTACTACTGATCAAGAAACTAACACTAGTTCTTGGATTCTACAAATAAGAATCAGACGGTCTGCCATCTTTCTTATTCTACATTGAGTTTGGAAGGATCAACTGTTTTCACCAAAAATGAAGTTGAAGCTGGTGCAGACAATGAACCAGGGAACCTGTTTTTGTATGACCCTATAACCCAGACATTGAGAAAGGTAAATGGAGAAAGAAACGTCTACTTTTATTCGGTAGTAGGTTTTGCAGAGAGCAACGTCCAGCTAGAGTAAACAGTACGTTATTAATATATGGATGATCAAAGTAGTAAGTGGATTAAGTGGCTTCGTCGGTTTAATGAGAGTTCAAAGTCTTCTTTTCATACAGACATAATCAAAATCAAAGTTTCAACTGGTATTAATTACATCTTGTTGAAGGAATATCGACTTAGTGTGCCTTATCAAACTAGGAGTAGCAATAGGAGAGAAGGTTCTAGATTTCCCAATTTTGAGGGAAATAGGGTTGGAAACCATGGAGCCAACGTTGGCCATGGGCACCACTTTCCAACGCCACCAGTCCTAGGGACTATGCATATTGCGCCAATGCGCCTCAATCAAGGGAGAATCCTCTTTATGGTGTCTATTTCTGATATGGAACGTCTGATCAATGGACCTGAATTTGCAATGTACCTACGAAGGTAGTCGCATCATGGTGATCAAGACATCGAGTTCACAAAGACTTTAAATCTGGCGATGAAGACAAAATGTCGCAGATTTTTATAGTCTTTATTATTTCCAAGAATTATGTAATGGCAATTATGCCTTAAATCAATAAAATGACTTATTGTATTAACTCTTTCCCTCTAGGCGTACTCAAGAGTAATTGTGATGTCTAGGCAAGGTTTGATATGAGAGAACGGTTTTAAAAGTGAGCAACGCTCCACCAAAATCTCGCCTTACCTTACCTGGTCATAACCAAATTGAAATTACCGAACGGATTGAGTGACTACGATTTGTCTACGGTTTGATTTTTATGTTGGATTAGATTTTGGTCAAGAAACTTTGATGTAATCATTGGCTATTATTAATAAAGTATCGATTTATTTTTCATGTCATGGACATATTTTTTCGAACTTTATTACTTAAAAGATATAAGAGCCAATGGTTTTCATGTGGAAACACATTGTGAGAATGGACAAGAGTTCCTTTGCATCACCTCTAATGACTACGGACATAAACGAGTCTTAGAGAGACTTATGTGTCGCTCTAGTGGGTTGTATGCAACCACTATTCGAGTCATTGAATCCAACCATGTCATGAGAGATGATTTATGGGATTCCGACACATATAGGCTTTGGCACGACCGTTTGGGACACCCAGGTCGTGACATGATGATCCGTATATTAAAGACTTCACACGGACATCCCTTTTTCAGAACGAAAGGAAGTAAAACTCGAAATTTGGATCAAGGAGGAGCACCTGCGCCTCACGACGCCTTCCCCCTTCAAGTCCGGCCACCACTAGCCGGCGCCGCCATCCCCCTGCGGCTCAAGGGTGGCTTTGACGCCACCTCTGCTCCCCTGACTCCAATTTCTACTTCTAAAGTCAATTGTGACTTCCTGGCTCAACCAAAATCCTCATTGGTTATTTCTAAAGCCCATTATT
The DNA here is from genome assembly GCF_958449725.1 of Rosa rugosa. NCBI lineage: Eukaryota > Viridiplantae > Streptophyta > Magnoliopsida > Rosales > Rosaceae > Rosa > Rosa rugosa. The sequence continues at coordinate 42,002,392 of NC_084822.1, read as the reverse complement.
CGTTCTGCAAAGCCTGCTCTTTAGCAAAGTTAGGATCGAGACCATCCTATGCAAAGGACACCAAAGAAAATATACCATTCTTGCAAAGAATCCAAGGTGATATTTGTGGACCTATTCAACCATCATGCGGACCATTTCGATATTTTATGGTATTGGTTGATGCATCGACACGCTGGTCACATGTCATGCTATTGTCCACAAGGAACGCTGCATTTGCTAAACTCCTAGCACAAATAATTAAGTTAAGGGCTCACCACCCTGATCATCCTAAAAGTAGAGGACATGACGCCAACTCAAGAATGCATGAGCATGGCGCCAACGTCCCATCTCTCAATGATGGTGACGTTATGGCTAGGCCCACGGCTCCTGCCAGGAAGCTCGGGAGGCCCATAGGTTCGATGGATTCTCGCCCAAGAAAGAAAGCGAGTTTGGCACAAAATAATCCATTAATCATCGATGTGAATAATCCATCTCATGAGAATATTCCGGATTATGGTTATGTCCAAGAGACATCATTGGGGGACGCTCCAATGTCAGAACCAACTCCAGAGAATAGAGAGATCTCCATAAATTACACTAGTGTACATGAGATGATGGATAGAAATTCTATGGCGATTGATGATGCATTTGCATATCATATTGCAAAAGGAATTATAGAATATGATGATATCGAACCTCGCTCTGTTGAAGAATGTAAACGAAGAGCAGATTGGCCTAAATGGAAAGATGCGATCCAGGTTGAATTGGATTCACTAACAAAGAGACAGGTATTTGGGCCTGTAACGCAGACACCCCCAAGTGTAAAGCCTGTTGGCCATAAATGGGTCTTTGTTAGAAAGCGTAATGAGAAAAATGAGGTGGTAAGATATAAAGCCCGCCTTGTGGCGCAAGGTTTCTCACAACGCCCTGGAATCGACTACGAGGAGACATATTCTCCCGTAATGGACGTTATAACGTTCCGCTACCTTGTCAGTTTGGTAGTTTCCGAAAAACTTGACATGCAGCTTATGGATGTGGTTACAGCATATCTCTATGGGGATCTAGATTCAGAGATATATATATGAAGGTTCCAAATGGACTTCAATTACCCAAATCAAGTGGCTCTAAACCACGGAGCGCGTTTTCAATAAGATTAAAACGCTCACTATATGGATTAAAACAATCCGGACGGATGTGGTATAACCGTCTAAGTGACTACTTGATTGGGAAGGGATATATTAACAATGAAATATGCCCATGCGTGTTCATTAAAAGAACAAGTTCCGGATTTGCAATCGTAGCAGTTTATGTCGATGACATGAACCTAATTGGAACTCTAGATGAGTTGAAGGAAACTGCTAAATACTTGAAATCCGAATTTGAGATGAAAGATCTTGGGAAAACACGGTTTTGTCTCGGTTTAGAACTCGAGCACCGTAGTTATGGGATTTTGATCCATCAGTCTGCATATACTCAGAAAATCCTAAGGTGCTTTAATGAAGATAAAGCAAAGCCTGTGAGTACTCCCATGATTGGTCGTAGTCTTGAGCCCGGAAAAGATCCGTTTCGTCCAAAGGATGAGGACGAAGAACCATTAGAGGCCGAAGTGCCCTATTTAAGTGCAATAGGCGCATTATTGTACTTAGCTCAATGCACAAGACCAGACATCTCTTTTGCAATGAACTTGTTAGCTCGACATAGCTCTGCGCCAACACGCCGCCATTGGATTGGTGTAAAGACAATCTTTCGATACCTAGGAGGTACGATTGATATGGGCCTATTTTATCCCTACAGAGAGAAGATGAATGATGGAAGAATGGGATCGGACCCCATTAGGCATAGAGCCACCGTGCACCATGACAGAGTGGCCGGCCATATTGTCGCCAACGCCGCCACCAACACCAAGGGTGGCCGGCCTCACCCAATTCCCCTCCATCAAAACGACAATGATGTTTTGATGGGATTTGCTGATGCAGGGTACCTCTCTGACCCTCACAAAGGTCGCTCCCAAATTGGTTATGTCTTTACCATGGGAAGCATTGCGATATCTTGGAGGTCTACGAAATAGACCCTTGTTGCTACTTCCTCGAATCATGCAGAGATTATTGCTCTACATGAAGCCGTTCGTGAATGTATATGGCTAAGGTCTATAATTAGACATATTCAAGGAAGTTGTGGTTTGAAGTCTACCACAGATGAACCTACATGCATTTATGAGGATAATGCAGCTTGTATTGAACAAATGAAGTTAGGTTTCATCAAGGGCGACAACACCAAACATATATCGCCTAAGTTCTTTTATAATCAGCAACAACAATCACTTCTAAAGATTGAAGTGAATCAAATCCGATCAGAGGATAATGTAGCGGACTTATTCACTAAGTCGTTACCTAAATCCACCTTCGAGAAACATGTGAAGATCATCGGATTGAGAAAGTTATCCGAACTCCCACGATTGTAGCAATCAGGGGGAGATATCGACATCAGGGGGAGTTATGATGTCTACATGTTCGATCTCGAAGAGTGAAGGACGTGTTGTGCTCTTTTTGTCCTTCGACCAGGGTTATTTTTATCCCACAGGGTTTTTGTTACCTGGCAAGGTTTTTAACGAGGCAACGGATGAAGCGTCATCACCAAGTTTGAGCGGCACAAGGGAGAGTGTTGAAGGAATATCGACTTAGTGTGCCTTATCAAACTAGGAGTAGCAATAGGAGATAAGGTTCTAGATTTCCCAATCCTACACGGATTGGTATTCCTTGTAACATTAGAACTAGCACTTTCTAATCCCTATATATAGGGCTCCTATTCTCAATAATAATACACACTTCTCTCATCAATCTCTCTCAAACATCAATATACTTAAACACATCTTTTAATGATCCTACCATGACATAACTGATTCAAATTGCAGTCGTGTATGTATGTTGAAGTGCTCTGGAATGAAAGTAGTGCTGTATTATGTGTGATGGTTTATACAATGCACTGTATGATCTTTTGCGCGGTTCAATTTATGTTTATATATTGCTCATTATTGATGTTCTTGCATAAATTAAACGTAGTGGATCAGATTCGAATGGGTTTCATGCTGACCTCAAGTGGCATACATACTGTATGATATTCTCTCTTCGACTTGCCCTTTGTATACACACCGCCCATCGCTCCTACCGATGAAAATTCATTAAATTGAGGGACTGGGTATACTACTTATACTCTTTTTACTAGGTATGCATATGGGAAAAAATGAGAGTGGGTTGTTCCTCAAGTGGGTGAATCCATCCGACAATACGTGCGGAGATTCAAAGATGAAATGATATTTTTGAGCCTTGTTTAATGTACTCGAAAGTGGTATGAATTTGAAACCCCTCCCCATATATATGTGTCTGTGTGGATTCGGCTCCTCTAAAGTGAGGATTGTGTGAATTTAGTAAATTTCATAAAATCTTAACCCTTTAGGTAATCCAATGGTTACAAGAGTCCACATCATCTTTTTATACCTTAAACCATTTAACGTTGCCGTTAATCTAACCTTTTTGGTTTTTCCCGTAAACATAACAGCCTCCTCTCATGAGTTGGGAAGTTTGATCGATCCTTTGTGAGCTAGGGATCCAACTCCTAACTATTCTCATTTCCTCCTATCTTCCCCAATATCAACTTTCAACTGTTATTTCAATTTCATTATGAATTATAGTTTTCAGTTTTGGAATCTAGAGGCTTTCACGTGAAGACACTTTCAGTATTGTTGTGAATAGCAAAGGACTTTCAGCTGTCTTATTCAGTATTCAAAGAAACTGCAAAGTAAATAGCTGACCAGGGAATTTCCAACCTCTGCTCTTTGATGAATGGTTGCTTTAATTTACTCCATACTCATCCAAATTTGTTTATGGCCTTTTTAATTATCCTCGTTTATTTAATCATTGGTGAGTAAGTATTAATCCAAAGCCATAAGAAATCCTCACCCACTTTAGCCTAGAGAAGAGTATAAACTGAATATAGAGGCAATATTAACTTATTTGATTTACATTCTCGTAACCTTGAAAGTTTTCCATTGGAAGAACATATAGAGCGAAACATAAATGAATTTGATGTGATGGAGTTAAGGACAGTTTGTGCACAATACCAGTTAAAATTACATAAGCTGATTTGGCCACTTTAGTTACCATTGGATTAATTAAATGATTAAGATTTTATGAAATTTATATAACTTCACACAATCCTCACTTTTAGAGGAGCCAAATCCTATTTTGCCAGTCTTAGTTCGAGTATATTATGTTTCCTACTCCTAGATGGATTGGGTTTTCTAGTTTGATCTGGTAATCACTATAACATCTATATATAAACTCCAGACTCGCTCTCTCTTTCTATCTCTCTCTCGCCAACAAGTTGTTTTCTTTCGATTGCCAAAAACCAATCCTCTGATTCTTTTCAAAAAAAAATTCTCTGACTTATAAGTGTCGTTTCTTCTCTACAACCTCAAATGGCTACCGGGTGGTGCGATTCTCTTCCGAATTACCTTGTCTCTCTCGGCGAAAGGCTGGCATTTTTCTGGAACAAGTTTATCACTGCAGTGCGGAAATCATTCGGCGCTGATCAAGTTCCTCTTCTTATGCTTCCGAAGAGGATTGATGCCTCCATGGTTCAGTTTTACTCCGTCGCAAAAGGTGAGATTTACAACTCCAATCTCCCAGAAACCAGTGGTAAGACCTGCTTTGCTTCCCTAGGATGGCTGCTTACTGTAACTAGTGATCAAGGGGAATTGAAATTTAATATGCTCCACCCATCAAATCATCATGCCCAAATTCAACTTCCTGGTTTGCTGCGCTGTCCGCTCGAGAATATTTGGAAGTTTGCTTTGTCGTCCAATCCTCGTTCCACATTGGATTATATAGTCATGTTTCAGACAGCTACTACTTTGGGATTTTGCAGACCAGGACTGGGCGGCCAAGGTTGGAAACATCTCAGATTTGAGGGCCACAATTTCATTAGGGATCTCACACACTATCAAGGAAGTTTCTACGTTGTGGACCAGTCTGGCCGTGTTTCTGTTGTTTGTGAAATTGATGACCCTAAGCGAGCACATTTGAGTGTTGTTGCTCCAGAGATTCCGAGTGAGGAGCAACTTCTAGGTCCTAAGAAGGGCATTAAACAGCTATATCTGGTGGAATCTGCAGGGTCCCTATTGGTGGTTTTGTGTACTTCCTACCATAATCATTATGAATCAACTATTGGCTGCAGGGTTTTCAAGGTCCCATTCAGTAATGGCAATTCATGGTCCGACTCAGAGGTAAAGGATTTGGGTAATAGAGCCCTCTTCTTGAGTAACAGCAGTTCTTCATTCTCTATCGAGGGCTCAGGCAATTCCGGATGCAAGCCCAATTGCATATATTTCCTGAACAGCAAAAGGGTCACTCCATTCGTTGACTTAGATGTTGGTATTTTTAATATGGAGGATGGGACAATTGATCGAGACTTCAGCAATTCCTTCAATTCCGGGTTTGAAGAAATCAGAGAATCCCATCTATGGATTCAACCGAGTTTCTGAAGTGATGTCCTCTTGAAAGAACATGGTCCAGGATAGCTATGCTTGTTTTGTAATCTCTTATGCCTTATTTATGTTTTCTTCTTTGGATATCCATCGTTTTATGTATTAAATGTTCAATGTAATGTTTGAATGCTTTGAACTATTTCCTGTTGAACTTGTAATGGTGCTGTTTCTCTTATAAATCCAAGTTTATTCATTATGGAAGCAATGGTTGATTCAGCAGTTTTCATTACCAATTCTATGTTGCAAGTCAGATTGATTATTGGATTTCATGACAGATTTTTATTTTAGGCTTTACTGTAGTGGTGCTGTGTTATACTAGTCTGTAGTGAAGAGATATTGAACTCAAGGTGATGTGTAATGGTTTATACAACGCAATGTATGATCTTTTACGTGTTTCAATTTATATTTTTATGTGCTCAATTATTGCTGTACTTGCATCAGTTATACGAAGCGGATCAGATTCGAATGGTTCTCATGCTGAAGTCAAGTGGCAGCATACTGTATGATATTTGATAAGCAATACCAGTCTATCAATACTAGCATTCTTCTTTAAGCAATTCCTAAATGTTTTACTGTCCTAGAGTTTACTATAAATACCAAAGAGAAACTTGTGTGTTTGAGCGCATATGTGAGCTCCACAAGTCCTCAAGTTGTAGAAGATAATAAGCGAGTGATTTAGCAAATTTATAGAAATCAAGACTTGACAACAATAAGCAGTCTGCAACCATCTGTACTATATTACAGAGTCCCTAAAGCAAATTTCGAACAAGATAACTCTCTATGAAGTGACAGCTAGTCACTTCCAATTGCCGGGTGAAACACCAAAGACATGAATGCAGCTGACCGGATCAAGCCTGTGAAGTGTTTAATGGCACAGGAACATGTCGATAACAGTGAAAGCAGACGTGTACAGCTTCGGGATTGTATTGTTGGAGATCATATGCTGTCCAATTGCATATATTTCCTGAAACAGCAAAAGGGTCTCTCCATTCGTTGACTTAGATGTTGGTATTTTTAATATGGAGGATGGGACAATTGATCGAGACTTCAGCAATTCCTTCAATACCGGGTTTAAAGAAATCAGAGAATCCCATCTATGGATTCAACCGAGTTTCTGAAGTGATGTCCTCTTGAAAGAACATGGTCCAGAATAGCTATGCTTGTTTTGCAATCTCTTGTGGCTTATTTATGTTTTCTTCTTTGGATATCCATCGTTTATGTATAAAATGTTCAATGTAATGTTTGAATGCTCTGAACTATTTCCTGTTGAACTTGTAATGGTGCTGTTTCTCTTATAAATCTAAGTTGATTCATTATGGAAGCAATGGTTGATTCAGCAGTTTTCAACTTTTCATTACCAATTCTATGTTGCAAGTCAGATTGATTATTGGATTTCATGACAGATTTTTATTTTAGGCTTTAGAACAGGATATCTGTTAAGCTCATGTGAAACATATCCCTTACAGAACTTATCAAGCTCCCTGGAAAAAAAAGACTTACAATTAATTTAAAAATCACCCTAGTATTTCCAAAAATCAAATTAAATAACAAACAGGGATCAGTGGAATTAGGCCCTCTAAAACAACTAGAAAGATGACTAAAATATACATTGTTTCCTCAATTCCAGTGCAGAAGATAAGCCATTTCTTAGTAGAAGATTCAACTCTCTCATTTTACTAGGAAGCTTGTGTGTTTGAGCGAATATATGTGAGCTCCACAAGTCCTAAAGTTCTAGAAGATAATAAGCGAGTGATTTAGCAAATTTATAGAAATCAAGACTTTAAAAACTTGACAACAATAAGCAGTCTGCAACCATCTGTACTACTACTATATTAAAGCGTCCCTAAAGCAAATTTCGATCAAGATAACACTCTATGAAGTGATAGACACTTCCAGCTGCCGGGTGAAACACCAAAGACATGAATGCAGCTGACTGGATCAAGCCTGTGAAGTGTTTAATACTTGTCACCAGGGAAGAAGCGGCCAAGCTGTAATTTAATAAGAACGAATCAAGCAACAAAAAGAACAAGGGACCCTTTTAATGAACTAGTGAGCGGATTAAGGACACATATCATTAGAGCTAGAGAATCTCATCAGTACACATTCTAATATCATCTCAAAATTTCAAGTCCATATATATTATGGTGCCCATCTCATACATCATTACTCACAAGCCCACACCAAAGGGACTCAGATCGAGATATATATATATATATATATATATATATATATATATATATATATATATATATATATATATATATATATATATATATAACACTATCAGGGATTCAATTTGGAAATACGCCTGAAATTATATAAATAAGTTCCAGCAAGCAACAAAAGATTTATTTTGCTACTTCTTGGGTTGAGTATATTATGTTTCCTACTCCTAGATGGAATAGGTTTTCTAGTTTGATATCGAGTTTGGCTGGTAATACCACTATAATATCTAAAAATACAAGAACAGACCAAGTTAATTATTGTTGTGTTTATTGCCTCTCTCATAGTTTCAACAGAATGGAAGCTGGAAGCTCTAATTTTCTGGCCGTAGCTGATGAAAGTGTTCTAGTAGAAATTCTCTCAAAACTGCCTCTCAAGTCTATATATAGGTTTAGGTGTGTATCGAAAGAGTGGAATGCTCTCACTAGAACTTCATATTTCCTTGACAGACATCGTCTTCACAGCTCTCGCCGCCTCCTCCTCATCTCCTCTTCTTTTCTTGCTGATCAGAAACCAGCTGGAATCTCATTACTTGCCGACGAAGAAACGGCACTTTCAAGTTTGAATATACCTTTCCTCCCCAACGATGCAAGATGGGATTTAGATTTTGTGGGATCTAGTAATGGGTTAGTTTGCTGTAATAAGTTTCTTGATGGTAATGTATTAGCCATAATAGTATGGAACCCAGCAACAACACAATTTAGTTATCATCGTCATTCCTTTGAGGAGGAACTTGAGAATGCTACTTCCTATCCTCTTATAGGTTTTGATTTCATGCATAGCACCAATGTGTACAAAATGGTGGAAGTTTTCCCATATGGTAGTGATGATCCGGATGATCCCCTAAAACTTGATTTTGGAGCCGCAGTCTTCACCCAGAATACACCTTCTTGGAGAGTAGTTGAGTCGAGAATTGGACTTGCATCATGTAAAATGTGTTATACAAATCAGTCTACTACCTTGAATGGAGTGCTGTATTGGTTGGTAGAGCATACATCCAATGGGTTTGCTGTCGTTTCGTTTAGTTTACATGATGAGGCCTTCAAGGATATATGTAAATCACTACCAGAAGAAATACGCTATGTCAGTGACAATGGCGTCTTCCCAACATTAGTTTCATGGAGAAATTCACTTGCAGTTGTAGGTGTGGATCAGGGTGACAACTTAGTGCTTTGGGTGGACAGTACTGCTGATCAGGAATCTGATTGGATTGAACAAATGAGAATCAGATGGCCGTCACTATGTGAAGGAAGTTGGTTGTTATTGAGAGGAGTTTGGAAGGATCAATTTGTTTTCAGCAAAAAAGGATATGAAGTTGGTGCACATAATGAGCCGGACAACCTGTTTTTGTATAACCCTATAACCGAGGCATTGAGAAAGGTACATGGAGAAAGAAACAATTTTTTTAGATTTGCAGTAAGTTATGCAGAGAGCAATGTCCAGCCATAGTAAATAGGTAATGTATAGATGATCAAAGTTGTAAGTGGATCAAGTCAAAATGGTTATCAGTTCAATGAAAGTTCGAAGTCTTCTTTTTGTAACAGATATAAGTCAAAATTAAAGTTTCAACTAGTATTAATGCATCTTCATTGCTCTTATATCAGTCCATTGATCCCGAATCCTACTATTTTTGTTAGACTTGATTCCAATTTAAATATGGTTCAGATCATTCGACCTCTGGACTTGATCTCACACTCTAGATGTTTAATGATCCTACCATGACCTAATTGGTTGTTGTAACATGCAGAGGTCTGGTATACCGCAGTTGTATATGTAGGCTGCAGATTTCAATCGTTGCTGCAAAAGCATGTGGCCATTGAAGATGCTTTTGGAATGAGAGCCTGGTTCTGGAGTGGAGTGGTTGATATAATGCAATGTATGACCTTCTGCGCGGTCTAATTTGTATATGCATATTCATTGATGATGTTCTTGTTTGAAGGAAACGTACTGTTCTATAAATCTACAAATGGAGTTGAGTACTCTGATATTACCAATCTCTAAATCCCTCAAGTGTTAACCTGTCTTGTTTGCAGGAAGTAAGGTACTGTACTTTCTGTATGAATTATTATGTTTAACAAGATAAAAGCCTAGAAGTAACCCTATCATTCTCATCAAAAACAAGTGACCCCATCATTCCCAAAGTCTGATCAAATGAATCAAATCTCCACATTTCTCAAAAGACATTTCCTATTAGAAGATTCAATTCTGGCGGTTTACTATATGAATGCACCTGTGAGTCTGAGCTCAAATATTATTTAAACCTATAATCCTAGAGATTAGTAGATAAACCGCCAGAGCTTTTCAAAAAGTATTTATAGAAATCAAGTACGCTTAAGATAACAATAAGCAGTCTATAACGATCTGTGCTACTACTACATTACAGTCCCAAAAGCAAATGTTCAACAAGATAACATTCCTATCAAGTCATAGACAGTTCCAGTTCCAAAGGAAGACTTTTCAGACTGGTGGAAACACCATATAGAAGACATGAATGCAGCTGACCGCCCCCTATGAAATCTTCAGTATTTGAGAGGAGACTGCTGGGTTGGCAACAATCCAAAGCGCTTCTTCAGAAGATATCTTTGCCTTGAATACTTGTCATCAGGGGAGAAGCGGGCTGCAATTGATAAAGGAGATTGAAGCAGGTTAGAAACAAAAAGGAACCAGGAACCTTTTTCATGAAACAGTCAGCAGATAGAGAACTTTCTCCCTGAGCCAATCATCTCAAATTAAAAAATTAGATCAATGAAAAGAAACAACTATTGTGGCCCAATCCGGTGCCAATCAACTAAATTATCAGCAGTGGAATTCATCTCAAAAGCATTTTCCTTCTAAGAAACCTACACCAAATGTATACAGTATGCAGTCGCTTAGATCATATCATACTACAGGCATTATTTGAACTCCATAAAGAATACAAAGTTCCAGCGACTGTATATGCTGAATTAGACTAGCAACAAACTAAAATGCCCATAGGAAAATTTCAATTTTAAGGATCTAGAAACTTTGAATGGAATAAAAGGTTATCAGCTAGGAATTTAGAACTAGAGTGTGTTTCAGCTGTCTGTAATGATAATGTTAGCAGATTCAGGATCCTAAGACTGCATTGTTTACCGAACGCAAGGTCATTTTTACACAAAACAGAAGCAAAAAAAAAAAAAACAAACAGAAACAGAAAAAAGAAAGATATACCACAATGACCCTTATTATCCAACAGCTGCAGCAAGACACAATACAAATTCCAGAAAAGCCTATTCAGACTACTACATCAACAACAAATGCAGTTGAGCGGAATAAAAACAACTATCTTACCAGGGTGGGCAGATTGCGTAGCAAGCCCCAGTGGTGATTCTTTCTGCATTCAGAAAAAGCAATAAAAGCTAAGTGATAACAGAAACCAATGGAGAAAAAATCCAAAGGCCAACAACCCAACACATGGATATAAACCAATAATAGTCGCATTCAGCCGGTCTTCCCCATTGTACTTAAAACCTCAAAATTATGTACCAGTACATGTTTATTAGCTAATGTGTTATAAAAAGAGCTACAACACTGACAATCATCACAAACCTTGGTGGTGTAGACTTTATCACCATTCTCGTTGATGTAGAACTGAAGATACATAGTAACTCTTTCTTATTCAACCTCCTGAAAAATCAAACCAATACCACATTAACCCAACACACGATTCTTGCTATGAAACCCCAATAATCCGCCCAACAATTCCATCATCAAACTCATAACCCCTAAACATGAAAAATCACATCATACCCAACTGATTTCAGACCCAGAAAAAAAACATTCGCAAACATAATCTTAAAGATTTCCACGCATAAAATTCATAAACCCTAAACAAAAAGAAAAAAAATTCTTGTAAGAAAAACCCTAAAAATTCATACCTGAAAAGCTCAAATGTAGGCGCGGAGGAGGGTTCGCCCTAGGGTTTAAGAAGAGGAAGACTCCTGAGATTTTACACACTATATAATATATATACGCCTTTCTTTATCTCGAAATTCCAAAATTGCCCTTATATCGGATCCTCCAATCGGATCTGAAACCGGCCCAATAGTATAGGGGCAAAAACGTAATAATAGCACAGAGAATGTTTGACATTTGAAGCACACCCTCTTCTTCTTCAAACCCACGTTTCCTTCACACACAGCAAAGCAAAGCTGAGACCTTCCCCTCACCTTCTTCCCATTACTTCAAATCCACGTGAAACCCACCTCTAAATTTCAATTCTCTCAGCTCCGACCACAATTCAATTTCCAAAAGCTACATTCTTTCCTTACTAGCTAATTACCAGAGCCCCGCATTTGGTGACCGGAATCCGATACGCCATGTCGTTTGAGGACGAGGAGGAGTCGTTCGAGCACACGCTGCTGGTGGTGCGCGAGGTCGCCGTCTACAAAATCCCGCCGCGGTCGACGTCCGGCGGGTACAAGTGCGGCGAGTGGCTCCAGTCCGACAAGATCTGGACGGGTCGCCTCCGGGTCGTGTCCTGCAAGGACCGCTGCGAGATCCGGCTCGAGGATCCCAACTCCAGCGAGCTCTTCGCCGCCTGCTTCGTCCCGCCGGGGCAGCGCGAGACCTCCGTCGAGACCGTCCTCGACTCCTCCCGCTACTTCGTCCTCAAGATCGAGGACGGCGCCGGCAAGCACGCCTTCATCGGCCTCGGGTTCGCCGAGCGCAACGAGGCCTTCGATTTCAACGTCGCGCTCTCCGATCACGACAAGTACGTCAAGCGAGAGACTGATAATGACGTCGGCGGCGGCGGCGGCGGCGGCGGCGACGACGACAGTCACATTGAGGTTCACCCGGCGGTGAATCACAGATTGAAGGTAGCAAAGTTCAAATCTTCAAACTTCAGTTTTTTGTACATTTTCGTTGGATTAAGAAATTTGGTTGGGATCTGTAGGAAGGTGAGACGATAAGGATAAATGTGAAGCCGAAGCCGACGAGTGGGACCGGGATGCTGTCAGCAGCTGGGCTATCCGGGTCGGCAAAGCCCAAATCGCCGGCTTTAAGCCTGGCCCCGCCACCCGGGTCCGGGAAACTCAGGTCACCTCTGCCGCCCCCTCCAAATGATCCTGTTGCTGCTAGGATCAGCTCTGGTGGTGTCAAACCTCCACAGGATAATGCAAGAAAGAGCTCCGACCCGTTATCGGATCTTTCCCAAATTGAGGTATGGAAATGTAACTAACTCTCAGTGTTGCTTTTGAGTTTAGTAGCTTGCTAGTTGCTGGAATTGTTAGCTCATAATGATTAAAGCATGGAGTTTGGAACTTATAGCATGTTTTGATAATCATTAGCTATAGCATGATTGCTCCCATGGGAATTGTGAATCGTGCAGCAATTTTCTGGTGTTTATATTGCATTTAGATCTTAGAATTGGTGTACTATATTGAATGGAAATCTGGAAGGCTGTTTTTCACACATGCTTACATTTTTTGCCTATATATGGCGTATGCTTATCATCAATGTTTTGGCAAGGAAAAAGATAACCTCTTCTTCTACAAATGAGCGCGGTTGATACACATTTGCTATGCAGCTTCTTAACCTTGTATACAAATGTGTGATTTATGGTATATTTACTCATTATCATTTTCAGAGGAATCTGCCTCCAGCAAATGGATCAGGATCATCCACAAAGACAAATGCAGTAGGATGGGCAGCTTTCTGATGGAGTGAGCATTTGTTAATTATAATCAAAGTCTTCATTTTATTGTTTTTTTTTTTCCTTTTTTTTTCTGTGAGGAAAAAGTGAGAAAGGAAAATGTGAGAAGAGAAAGAAAGAACAATGTACCAAATACTTGAGATATGGAAAATTGTTATTCTGCAATGTATTTTCTTTTGTCTTGTTATCAATGTTCTTTTCTGCAGCCGGCACTGCAACTTGAAATTTGAACTTTTAACTTGTATATAATAGAGAGGTGTTTTATCTGTTTAGTTGCTATTTGCTCAGTTTATTTATTCTTAGTTGGATGATAATGCACACCCTCTTCAAATTTGACTCTGTTGGTTTGAGATGGATTGCCATTTTGTTTTGACTTTTTGTCTCTTTCTCCTACTGTCTTCTTTCTCAACTTATTCACTGGTTAAGGCCAGGGCTTAACTTTTGCCTCTTTTTGAATTGTATTGCCTCGTAACTTTTGCCATATCTATTATATTTGCTTTTTCACATATAAAAGTTATAGATGTCCTAAAGTACTAGCATGTTTTCCTCCCCAACCTACAACTAGTTCAAAGGAAGAATGATTCAGATTTATATGGCTTGGAATTCTAGATATGTTTATTATTTCATAGTTGTTGTGTCTGCATTTTCTGCTAAAGAATCAAGTGTGACACAGACAAGAAGTCATTTTGATATTACTCATTCTTGTGTAGATCATATCCCCAACCATGACACGGCCAAAGGAGGGCATGTTACAAAAGTATCGTTGCCTTCCTTTTGGAAACGAAAATAGGCACAAAACCAAAATGCTTTGGTTTGGTCCTGCAGTACTGATTCATTGCAGGAAGATAAATCTTGATGAGTTTGTATTGGTCAAGCTTTCTCATATCTCCTCCAAAATGGTAGGAGACTTGGCCACCGACCACAAAGTCACCTGCGTAATTGATAACACTGGTAGCTAGGCCAAGGATTTGCTCAGCTACGCTAATTGAACATTAGGTTTTGAACAATTCATATGATAACACTGGTAGCTAGGTCAAGGGTTTGCTCAGCTATGCTAATTGAACATTAGGTTTTGAACAATTCACATGTAACTGAGTTCTTATTCCTTAGTCATTTATTAGTTTAAGCATAAAGAAAAGATTGAAAGAAAGTTGAGTTTATAAATTATGAATTAACTATGCTCGGTTTGTCTACAGTATATTATTGTATTAATACATCAAATAGACTATTGGTAGACAAATAATTCTATTTTTGTATTAACTAGTTTGCCTCTACCGAATCATGCCTAATTGATGTACAACGTTCATGCCAAGAGTTGGCAACAAGTTGTGACATTGATCAAATCATGCATGCAGGGTTGCATTGTGTATGCGGAAGAATCCCTCTAACCAAATAAATAAATTCTCACTCCTTAACAATGGCAAACATATGAGCTACCGTATTATACTCCCTCGGTTTATGGAAAACTTGAGGGACATTCACTCGAGCTAAGCGGGCATGAACTTAATTGTCTTGAATTGTTGGGTATTCCACTGTTGTTTTCCTACACCTAGCAAACAACGGGAACGATTCCTTTCGTTTCTAAGATGTGATATTTTGTTTGTACCATAGTTGTACCGATTCAGTGTTTTTTTCCATAGTTTGTAGGTTCACTTCAAGCAAGCTTCATTGTTTTATAATGATTTGACGGGTGACCTAAGTTGTAGAAACCAGATGCGTCGTACAGTAGTGGCAAAGAAACCTAAATGCAACCCGATAAAATGAACTCTAATAAGAAACCTTCTATCGTGTCATTTATGAAAGAGAAGATTATTCTCACAGTTTACAAATTCCTGTACAGATATCAGTGTGGTCATGATCAAAATGGTGTCAAAACCCACCAAAAACTGAGATTCCTTGCCCTACAAAAAGATATTCACAACAATGATTTGAGTAAGGAAACTCCACAAAGAAAAGACTGACTCGGGAGTTTTGAGTGGCTGACAAGCTCTGCAGAACTCAAAATCCACCAACTAATCAGCACTCTCAAGTAACGAATCGATTACTGTTGATGAAACTCTGGCTTTAGAACCCAAACTGATCCGCTCGGGGTTTTCTCTAGCTTTGCTATTTCCTTCAAAAGATTCTTAAACAAGGGAAGATCTTTTGAGGGTATTCTATCCTTAAAATGCTGCACTATTGTGGCAGAATTCGTACTTCCACCTCTTTCTTGGAGGAATGTACAGATCTTACGAATCAGTACTTCAGGTGGCACTCCACCCAAGTTCTGTGACTGCCTAGAAGGCCCAGCATCCACGGCTTTTCCTCTGCTAGAAGAACTAGAAGCCATCCCAAACTGTTGCTCAATTCCAGCTTCAACAGCTTTTTCCTGGTTTCCTCGAATTCTTGCTAGTAATTCAGCAGAAGATAATGCCTTCCCAGCAGATGCCCCAGCCACGAACCCATTTGTTCTACTGTTGGAAACTTCAGCGGAGGGTTTGGTATTACTTATCAATCGGGAATTCACAGTAGAACCAAATTTCCCACGGACAGCTGATGGTGCACCTGCCATTCCTGATTTCCCAGTCCATGTGGGGACAGATACACTGTCACGGCTCCGAAGCATTCGTGAATGGCGCAATGCTTCTGCTGCTCTTTGTGCAACTTGGGAAGCTTGCTCCTCAAGCCTCATCTTCTCTTCATCATGGGCATTCATGATCACATCATGGTTCATAGCACTCTGTAGTGAAAATGAACCAAGTTAAAGAAAAAACGAAAAGAAACTGTAAGAGG
Source organism: Rosa rugosa (assembly GCF_958449725.1). Taxonomy (NCBI): domain Eukaryota; kingdom Viridiplantae; phylum Streptophyta; class Magnoliopsida; order Rosales; family Rosaceae; genus Rosa; species Rosa rugosa. The sequence continues at coordinate 41,986,199 of NC_084822.1, read as the reverse complement.
AAGATGGAAGTCTGACTTGAGCATTTAAAAATGTCAATAATTTGGAATATATATTATCTCCAACAAACCAGACTTTATAATACAACTAGATATGTGAAATATATCTCTCTTTCTCCAACAAAACCAGAATCCATACCAATGACAACCAAGACTTATTCCAAAACTCTAGTCACCAAAAAGTGACTGCAATCATTTCAGTATTTTACTGAAGACAACTAAACAACTTCTGGACTATTTCGTAAAGAAATAATGACAATCTCACCTCACAATAAGTACCACAGTTAACAATACATCCAAATAGGCAAATATTATAATTGAACGATATGTATATAGAAGCACAGAGAAGAAACTTACATGGATCCCTTGCGTGTCAAAAAGACACTTCAGAATATTTGTTTCTTCGTCCACATCGCCCTCACTGTCATCAGCTTTTTCTTTTCCATTTCTCCTTGATGATTCAATCTCAGAGTTCTTTCTTTTGCCAGCAGAAGCATTGGCATATGGTACAGTAACTTTCTTAGACCCTCGCGTACTGTGGTCATCTTTCTGAGCACAAACAACATTGGCATCTTCAGATAACTGCCCAAATATATTAGCTGTTTCAGTAGCCCCACTGTCTCCCTCATCATTCAGAATGAAGAGATCCTTCATATCTCGAGCTTTAAAGAACCTTCTCTGCTGGGGGTTTTTCAATATCTTATTCGTGAGAAAATGTTTGTAAATCTGTCTATGATACACCTTCTCTTCTATAGTTCCACGAGTAATCAATCTATATATAGTTACGTCCCGCTTCTGACCAATACGCCAAGCACGCTCCCTGGCCTATTATTAAGATTACAAAAGTATGTTTCACCAGACAGAAAGATTTCAAGTTTTTCAAATGAGATTAAGAGAATGCTGTAAATATTATTTTAATCAGAAACACAACAGAAGAATCTGTTCTCCTGAATGCTGATAAGGTCTCACAAGGAAACATATCTATCAAAACTAACAAATATAGTAACCTTTGCAATGGACAAAACTAGTTTAGAAATTCCAACATCTGCATCCAACCTTCAAATTGAAAGAATAATCAAGCCAAAAAGAAAAAATATGAAAAAATACCTGCATGTCAGTTGAAGGGTTCCAGTCAGGGTCAAAGATGAGCACCCTATTTGCACCTGTCAAATTTGTCCCTAGACCTCCTACTTTAGTCGTAAGGATGAAAATAAACACATCATTTGAGTTGTTAAATTCATCTATTAAGGCCATTCTGTGTTTGATGGCAGTCAGACCATCCATCCTTCTGTAGCTATATTCACCAGCGACCAGAAAACTTTCAATAATGTCAAGCATTTGTTGGGTTTGCGTAAATAGAAGAACACGATGACCTTGCTCCTTCCAAGCTTTAAGAACTTGGGCAATAACTTTCATTTTCCCACTGCGCTCAGGATTCCCATAATCAGGATTCTGGCCAGCATGTTCCCTCTCAAGCAGATCAGGGTGGTTGCAAATTTTACGCATCACATCAATTCCATAAAGTGAATTCCTATTGCCGTCCAAAATCTGTTCCACATCAGAGCTGGCAAGAAAAGCTCTATATGTAGATCGTTGCTCAGTGGTGAGGCTGCAAAAGATGACATGTTCAGTCTTCTTAGGAAGATGTGCATTCACATCAGCCTTCATGCGCCGGAGGAGATACGGCATGATCAGATCTCGCAGAACCACAGCACACCTGCACAATATAAAATTGTAGATTATGTATATAACTCTGAACAATTTGGGGAAATAGAGTTAAGAAAAGAGCATTTCACAATTATGTGTAATTTTTTTTTCTTTAATGGCTGAATTCCAAATAACTCAAATAGTCAAAAAATCTTCCAATAATTGTTACATAAAAGTAATAATTCAGTTCTGCACATTGCACAGTGAAAAAGTAGCCATCGTCTGATCCTTTTCTAAATGTAAAAGATATCAAATGTGAACCTGTAAGCTGTGGATACTTGTAACGGTGAAGCATTCGCATAACCGCCAACAGATATGGGAACGGCAAACTCAGCCTCAAATATGGGCAAAACCCCCAACTTTCCAGGGAAGACAAAATCAAACAAGGACCACAGTTCAGTCAGCTTGTTCTGAATTGGGGCACCCGTCATGATAATACGGTGTACTGTTTGTAACTGTTTACAAACTAGAGTAATTTCTGCGTTTGGATTCCGAATTCGGTGTCCTTCATCCAAAACTGCATAACCCCAGTCAACGTCCAGCAATTTTTCCCCAACGATACGAAGTTGCTCATAAGTTGTAATAAGCAACCCAGATTCTGACCTCAAAACACGATTTATCAAGGCATCCCATTTTTTGGCACCTTTGGATGATACAGGTCTCTCATAATCACTATCCAGTGAACCTTCACTATCAGAATCACTTCCAGAAGATTTATATTGTTTTTTTCTATTACTTGAGTCCTGAGCAGAATCATGAAGTAACTCCACATGAAAGCTTGGGTACCATTTCTTAGCCTCCCTTCTCCATTGTCGCAATAGTGTAACTGGGCATACAATAATGCTTGGTTTGTACATACGACTGAAATGCAGTGCACCAAGGAAAGATAAGACCTGGATGGTTTTACCAAGACCCATCTCATCTCCAATGATTCCACCTGCTTTTTGGCAATGCAATTCCCAGAGCCACTGGACCCCTACTTTTTGATAGTCAAAAAGTTGTTCAAAAATGTACTCAGGGATTTTCAAGCCCCCTTCAAGGGTAACATGAGGATACTCATCATCATCTACATCTCCAGTATCTTCCTGGTTTTCTTCTTCCCTGGGGGTGCTCACCTCTGCAAGTAAAACAACATGTCTCATCATCAAAGTCCTCAACATGTCTGATCTTTAAACCTCAAGCATTATTTAATCATAAATGTTAAATGCTAAACTGTAGACATGACATAACATACTAATAAATCCAAGTCAAACTGTGTAAAGAAACCCTGTTATACACTGTTATTGACACCAGGCAAAGTCGTAGGCATGCTATAAAATAACTTACTTGTAGAGAATAGATATAACAATGCTACAACAACTTTCTTTTAGAACATTCCTCTCTGTCATACAACTACCAAACACCACAAGTCGTAGGAGATTACTGAACATACCATTTCCGTTCAAATTCATTTCCTCAAGAGAAATGTGATTTCTCCATCGCTTCTCAGGCAAAGGACGCTTCCTTCTTGTTCCTGATTTTTTGTTCTTCTGTGTATCATTTTCAAGGGATTGGGGGATTTTCAGAGGTTTCCTTAGCCTCTGGAAAGGATAGGTGGCGGCCTCAAGCCTTGGTAGAGCTTCCGAATCAAGCAGCTTTGTAGTTGGGCGGGCTTGTGCAGCCTTTGATATTGATTGGGCTGCTCTAGCAACACTGGCTGAAAACAAATCATCATTTCTGTCTTCTTCTGCGGGATCGTTATGCCTCTGAGATGGCCCTCCATCTTGAAGGCGGCGTTCAAAGCCCTTTAGTTTATGGAAAGGAGTTAAGATCCCTTTTCGAACTAATTCATCTCTTTCCTGGCATATCAACAGCTTAAGGTTAGCTATCCTGTTCTCTCTTCCTTTTTTTCAACAATAAACAATTTAGAACTAATCATTTCTACAAACTTACTGATAATTCCTTAATCACTCATATTCCCAGAGCAAAATTTTGAAACAACATAATGTGAACAAGATTATACTGTGTTCAGTTGAACTCACCGTTTCAACAAACCCCGTGGAGGCTGCATCCAACACGGCATCAAAATCATCATCCTCATCAAATGAGACTGTTTTAACCCGCTTTTCTTGTTTTTTGCCAGACTTCTGAACCTGTTTCAACTTCCTCTTGGGTGCAGGCTTTTCCTTGACAATATTAGACAAGACTCTGTCAAACTCAATACCCTTAGAAGGTCTTTGCTTGCCCAAGTCCGAAAGCTCTTTCTCAAGTTGAGCCTTTGTTTTCTTCAGACTCCGTAGTCTATCAGTGGCCAAAGCATGCTGAAGGTTATCAGAAGCCTCGACATTATCCTCCATATCCACCCCTTCCTCGCCATCACCACCATGACCAATGCCATCTTCATTCCCGCCTTGTTCATGCTCGACAGTGGATGCCACCGCATCGATTTCAAACTCAACAGCCCTCAATTTGTTATAGAGTTTGGCGTGGCTGGCCGCGGATGGGTCAACACTCTCCGGTTTCTCCCCCAACTCCTCCTCCTCATTGCTCCCTCCAGCCTCACCAATGTTACCGGCATTGCCATTATTCTTTGCCTACAGTTAAGTACTAACTACAGTCAATTCCTAAACTTCCATTACCAAATCCATTATCTTTTAGCAGCTAAAAATCATGGTTTCGATTAAACTATTAAAGTGGCATACAAAGCAATGCAATGCAATTGGAATTCGAATATTGGCATACCTCAGATAGAATGTCCCTCTCAATATCTTCGGGATTGGCCGACGTGACGCCCAAGCTGCTCAGCAAAATCCTATCTTCGTCTTCCTCCATGCTACTGTATCATATTTAATCTTCTAATTAGAGGCGATTAGGGCATCAGTCCAATTCCAATAGAGAATTAAGCGTGAATACCAAAGCAATTAAGGAAAATTCTTACCTTACGATTCACGCTTTGGTGGTGTTTGGGATTCACTGATTTTGGGGTTTTGAGAGATCGAAATTAAGATTAGTAATTTAATTTGATTGGGGTTCTGTGTATTAGTCTCCTTCTGTGTGGAGGGTTTTGCAGCTTCTTATGTTGAGAGAGAGAGAGAGAGAGAGAGAGAGAGGGTCAGGGATGTTATACTTTTACCGAGACGTTTGTTTCTATGGCGCGCGAGAGGCGCACGCTTACTAACATGCGCACCTTTGACCAGGTGAGTTTGGGCTCAAGTCAATAAGTCTTTTATCACCTAAAAATTATACTCAATCTTTAACATGTGCGGAGCACATGTCCAGCAATTTCTCTCTTAATTTTATGAAATCTTCTCCTTTTTTCATGGGATGTATTACAATTTTTTCAAATATGATATAGTCTATTGACTATCTTATCCACATATAGAAATAATTTGTTGGGAAAATGATCATTTACCCAATTTTTGGGTCATTTAACCCCATTTACCCAAACAGTCTAAGAGATTCCCCACTTAATCAACAGTTTTCATTTTTAAACCCCAATTACCCAATCTTTTCCTCACGTGCCTGTTTTATCCAAATTTGCTGACCCTTTTGCCCTCTATAACTGAAACGCTTTCAAATTGTAACAGAAACGTGATTTAGGGAGCGAAGCTCTCCGATTTTAGAGAGAGAGAGAGAATCGGCCGGGATTGTAGAGAGAGAAGCTCCCTGGTTTTTGATAGTGGAGCTGTATCATTTTAGAGAGAGAGAGAGAGAGAGAGAGAGAGAGAGAGAGGAGCCGTGCGATTTCAAATTCTGGAGAGAGAAGCTCCCTGGTTCCGGTGTGCGAAGCTCTCCGGCGATTTCAGTGTGGGAAGCTCTCCGGCGATTTGTATTTAGAGCTGGTGGTAGAAGATTTGCGAAGCCTAGAGAGAGAATATCTGCTGCTATTTTCAAATGGAGCGAGGTCGAGATGCTCTGTGTGTTCCTCCACTGTGGTTTGTTTTTTTTTCTTTAGCTCTATCTAATCTGTTTGAGTTTTAGCTCGATTTAATCTGTTTAATGAACAGATCTTCTTGTGTACGAATTGTTGTGTTATTTTCGAACTGAATTTTCTGAATCAGAGATTCGTGTTATGTTTGTTTTGGTTTTGAATTGTTGTTGCAGTTTTGTTATGAATTTCCAGGTGTTTTTGAGTGCATTGTGTTAGTTTAGATTTTCTGTATTAATTTCGTGTTTTTATTGGTGAATTCATGCTTGGATGAGGGTTTGAGCTGTTTCCGAGGTGATCTGGTAGCTCTGATTAAATTTTTGGGAGGCAGTAATATTTCTACTGGGGGGCAGTAATGTGTGTTCAATGATATTTTAGTATCTATAATTGTTGCTTGCTGATCTTTTATTTGAATTCATTTCAATTTATTACATTTTCGAAATTGTTTTTGCTGTTTTGACTATATTATTGGGGACCAGTAGTATGTGTATTGGGGGCAGTAATGTTTTTATGTGATATTAACTCGCTGTAATTGTTGTCTAGGTATCCTTTTCATTATTTTAAAAGTAATTTGGTACTGCTGCTATTTCGTTTTGGTAGTTTTGATTAAATCATTGGGGGGCACATCTCAATTTAATGGGGGGCAGTAATATGTGATGTAGGTTTAATAATAGATTCGTTCGGTTGTGTTTTCTTCGCAGGTCTATGGCTGATCCTCTGGTTGCTAGGTGCCTTTACTCTGGCAAAGGTTATATGATTCCTTTGAATCAATGCATGAGCTACTCTGAGTTGTATGAAGACATTTTCCGTACATTCCAGTTTTTGCCAAGTGATATTATTGAGCTTCAGTATTCAGTTCCAGGTTGTGAAGTTTGTTTTCTTCGTAACGATCGTGATTTCCAGATGCTGTTTTGCTCTGCTAGAATACATAGGTTAGAGTGTGTCGATATTTCAGTTTAAAAGATTGGGGGAGGTTGTAGGAGAACTTGTTCTGTGGATAGTGGGTCGGAAGTGATTGATGAAGATGATTATTTGGGTGATGCATTCAGGACTGAAGTTCACAAGACGTATTTGTTTGATGAGTGGAGTTCTTATATTCATCATGTCGGGGATAAGTTTCATGGTGCTTCTGAGCTCCGTGAGAAGCTCAGGAAGTATGCAATTGCAGTTGGTTTCGAGTTTGTTTTGCTGAGAAATGATTTGGACCGTATTCATGCAGTCTGTGCAAATGTTGGAACCGAAGGATGTGATTGGCATCTTCGTGCTTTTTCATCATCTGCCAATGGTTGCCTTTACATAACAGAGTTGAATAATATTCACACTTGCAAGGGTGTAGTTAGGACTCAAAAGCACAAGCTTTTGGGATCCAAGGTTGTCAAGACTTGCATTGCTGCTGATGTTAGCTATAATCTTTCATTGACGCCAAGGGAGATTATGAGCAAGTTCAAATCAACTTATGGGTTTGATATTTCCTACAAGGTTGCCTTGAAAGCAAAACATCGGGCTAAGGAAGCGATTTATGGTTCCAATGCAGACACGTTTAGCAAGTTATCTTGGTATAAGGAAGCTGTTTTGCAGAGTAATCCCGGCTCTTCTTTTGTGTTGGAAGTTGAACCATCGACAAATCGTTTTCAGAGGCTTTTCGTAGCTTACGGAGGTTGTGTAGAAGGGTTTCAATTCTGTTTGCCTGTGTTGTATGTTGATGGAACGTTTGGTAAGAGCATTTACAAGGGGCAGATTCTGTCTGCAACTGGAAGGAATGGGAATCAAGGTAACTGTATTGTTTATTGCCCCCCCATACATTTATTATTGGCCCCCAGTAATATTGGCTTTTGTTATAGTTTCATCTGTGTGCTTAATATTTCTTGTTCTAGTTTCTTTCATTGTGATAGATATCATTTTTACATTGCTGTGCGACGCTGTGATAGGTTCCTGCCGTTCAATATCAACATTATTGGCCCCCAGTAGACTGATTTTCCTGTGATCTGGTTTATGCAGGTTTCTACCCTCTAGCCATATGTTTTTGTGATTCTGAGACAGATGCAAACTGGACATTCTTTTTCAAGCATTTGAAGAGTCTGCTTGAACCTCAAGGAAAAGTTATCACATTTATTAGTGATCGGGGTGTTGGATTGTTGAGTGCTTTCGATAAGGTATTTGCTGGTAATCCTCATCTGTTTTGTTACAAGCACTTGGTGGCGAACCTTGCCGGTAAATATAGGGGTAAAGGTAATTCAAAATTGATTGAAGATGTTAAGCAGAAGTTTTTTAAGGTTGCATATTCCTCTACTGAGAAGGAATACCGTTTCAATTTGCGGTTGCTTAGAGTAGTTGGTGGTGCCGATATTATTGACCCTTTTCTTGCTGAATTGCCTGTGGAAAATTGGTGCCGTGCATTTTATACTAGTTGCCGATATGGAATTATGGCTAATGGGATTGCTGAATCATTTAACTCTTGGATTGCAATTGAGCGTTTGATGCCAGTCTATTGTATGCTGGACCAGACAAGAATTAAACAAATGGAGATGGCCGGTAAGAGGAGGGAAGAGGCAGAACGTTGGACCACAGAACTAACTCCCAAAATGGAGGAAAGATTGAAGGTGCAAATGGAGAAATCTCGTCGTTTCAGTGTCCATTATTCTAGCCCTGGAGTTTATGAGGTTCGATCTGACTTTTCATATGTAGTCAACATCTCCGATCATTCATGTTCATGTGTGAAATGGCAGATCAATTGTTTTCCTTGTCCTCACGGCCTTGCTGCATTACAGGCTGCTTCTGTAAATGTATATGATTATATTGATAAGTACTTTCAGGTTGATATGTTCAAGAAGAGCTACAGTTTTCCTATATGTCCGATAACCAATGTTGATATGTCTTCTTCAGAATCTGCTTCTGAATGTATATTACCTCCCCTTTCGAAGAGGCCCCCCGGGAGGCCTAGGGTGAAGCGGTTCAAGTCGGTTGGAGAGGCTGAAAAGAAGCTGATTCGTTGTGGTCGTTGTGGCAAAATGGGCACTCATAACAAGTTGAGCTGCACTGAACCTCTCGTTCAGCAGTAGTATATGTTTCTGTAAAGAGTCGTTAGGTTTTGAATTTGTCTACTGGGGGGCAGTAATTGGTTTATTGGGGGCCAGTAATTGTTTATATTCAGGCTCAAATAATCATTTTTCTTTTCAGATGTCAGATTCTTACAGTTGGGATGATTAAAATAGTTTTTACACAGCTGAATTTAAATTTTCCAACAGGTTTAATGCTTACAGGTGGTTTCTGGGGGGCAATAAACATATTAGTGCCCCCCAGTAAACACATCAATTCAAGGACTCCTTGTATATTCAGGCTCAAACAAGCATTATTCTTTTCAGAATACAGAATTATACGTTTGGCTTCTTTGCAGTTGCTTTTAGATAGTTGAAGTCAATTTTCCAACAGGTTTAGCTGTTTTTAGTGCTTACAGTAGGTTTCTGGGGGGGGGGGGGGGCAATAAACAAATTCCTGCCCCCCAGTAATGTCATCTTTTCAATGACATCTACTTATTTGAAACCCTTTTCAAATGTTGCCAACAAATTTAAAAGCCAACTGAGATACTTCTGGCCATCTACTGGGGATATTAGTGGGGCCCAATAGTATTCTGACCTACAAACAACAAATTACTGGGAGGTAGTAACATGTCTACTTTGGATCATTTTGTGTAAGGTGCATGCTTCTAATTGAAGTCAGCCCAATAATGCAGTTCATTTCACCATAGTTTGAAGATAAGGCTAGTACGAGAACTTTACAATCCCTACTCTTCGGATACGAAAACTACATTTCTAAATATGTTATATCTTATCTCGCTCCTCACTTTCTGCCCAATAGTAGGTGCATGAACCTCTCAAGCAATCTTTTCCTCATGTTGTCCCCGCCTTCCTTGGTTGGTTCTACGCCATTTACTATGCTCTCCATGTAATGGAGCATAAAGGGCCCGCAATCACCACTGTAAAAAAGTAAAAATAATTTATGTTTATGAATGTAGGCAGCAACGACAAATGTTACACAACTATTATGACAAATAGGTTGCTTTAATTTACTTACGATGATGTGTTCTGTTGCGGGCAGTCAAAGTCTTCAAAGAGTTCATAGTCTGTCTCCACAACTTTATTCTGTAAGATCCAGTTTCTGGTTTGTTTTTCCTCCTCGGTCATTGCTTCTTCAACAATAATCAGGTTTTCCTTATCATCTTCGCCTTTGCATTTTTCTCGAGTGACATTTGGATCTTGGCTTTCGCCCCGTATTCTCATCTTAGTCAAGTTCACAACATGTATGAATTTCTGTATGTGCTTTACCTGTTTTTTGCAGACATGGAATTTTAGTTCAACAAAAGTATGCTAACAGTATGGAAAACATAAAACTGCATTTGTGGAATTACTACATACCACTCTTGCTGCATTCAGTTGGTACTTCTCCTCATTGGTGAATTCATTGATTGGTGGCCTCAATGAATTCATATGACTGAACCTCCTTGTTTCATTGTCAATTACCAGCAAGGTGTAGTGCATGCTTGTTGTGTGGTGAATTGGTACTAGCACCTTTTTGAAACGGAAGACTGACCACAGGGGTTCATAAATCATTGTCTCGACACCACACTCAAAAGGTCTAGTGTCCTCATCTTGTTCTTTGGTCTGTTCATACTTTATAGCATAGTACTGCATACAGAACGTAACCAAGTTAATTCAAGGTCAAACTAAAAATTATTGGGTAATAATCATTTCCTGACCACAAAAAAACACATTACTGGGGGGCAATAATGTGCCTACTGGCCCCCAATAGACCGACATATACCACTTGATTTACATCCAATACGAAAGAAATAAACAGAACATCTTCAAAACACAAAATGATATATATTCAGTGCCAAAAATTGGGGAATGATCACTCTACTGCCCCCCAGTAGAATGATTACTTCCCCCCAATAAACACAAATTGTACGCCATAATTTAGACTAATACACAATGTTGCTTTCCAAAAAACAACATAATTCAATGTATTTGGTTTAGGCTACTTACCCCTGCGTCGACTGTGAGGAATCCCACTTGCGCATTTAGCTTTTCTGCATCAGACTTCAACAAGTCCATATAAACGCTGATCACCTGCAATTGGGTCATTGGATCTTTCATCAGAACATTAAAAGTGAACAAGAGTAAGGAAAATTGAGTGAAATACGCATTTTTCTGGGGGGCAGAAATCATTGTCCTGGGGGGCAGTAAATCATTAAATGGAATCTTTCATTGAAAGACTTACATCAGTTTCGATGTCCCCCTCTTGGATGATTACTCTTAAGTCGTGCTTGGTGATCCGGCGTAGAAGATCACTGCTGGTCCAGTACTCGGTCCTATTCAAACAAAAACATTTGATTCCAATGCAGATTTTATCAATATGATAAACAGAAATTGAATTGTTGTACCCATTTTAAACCAGGCTGTGTACTTACGTGTCTTTCACAGCAACGTTGAAGAAGTCTCTATAGTGCCTTGCCACTGCTGGGTCCAGTGTCCTCCATGTTGGCTTATCGCATTTCACACCCTTGATCTTGATATTGTTCAACATTTTTCTCTGGGCTTGCAGCATGATTCCTGCTTTCTTAGGTGCAGCTCTCTTCGTAATTTTTGCTTCTTCCGGAGTGTCGTACTCCCACTCCTCCTCTCTAGCCTTCTTGGCAGCCCTCCGGTATGTCTTCACGTTCTTCACTATAGAATGTATCTCCGGAGTTTTCTTCTGTGGTTCCTGTTTGGCTGGGGTCCCTTCCCTCTGTTTTTCCTTTCCCATTACTCCCATCACTTCCTTCTCAGCAATAATCCTTATGATGTTATCGAGCTGTTCATCTTCCTCTTCATTCCCATGTACTTGTTGCCCCGGTTGTAAACGGCTTTCATCTTGTTGTCCAAGTACTTCCTCTGCAATAGGAAACGTTGACGTCACCGTGTCCGTTGACTTTCCCACACTGGCTGCATAATGGGTCTCCTCTCCTACGCTTTGTCCAAAGTTTGGATTTTCATCCTCAACTTCATCTTGGGGGACCACTTTAGGCATGAAAGGAACTATCTCAAGTTGTTTTTGTGGTGGGGGGACCTCTCCTTTCTCCTTTTCAAGCCGGATGTACAACGCCCTGATGAGGTTATTTTTTGCCCTCTTTTCAATTTCCAGCTCTTTAATCCTCTCATCGGCAACCTTTAGTTTGACCCATAGATCCTTGTTCTGTGCATTCAGTTCCTCGTTTGCTTTGGCAAGCCTTCCTAGCTTTGCCTCCATTTCTTTGGTGGGCTTTGTCTCACCAATTGCTGCCTCCATCTCCCTGATTAGTTCCTTGATATTCCCCGTCAGCCTTTCATTTTGTTCCTCTTCTGTTTGGCTTGCCTGGGGCACCTGCCAAAATTTGAACCAAAACCTGTAAGTTATTGGTCCCCAATAATGTGTTTACTGGGGGCCAGTAATAATATTATTGCCCCCCAGTAGACTACCATAGAAGCTCATATTTCATTTTAAACAAGCCAATGTTTAAAAATTAACAAACAAACATCAGTTATTCACTTCATAGCATTAGTTTAAGGTATAACTGAACATGTGTCAACAGATTACTGGGTCCCAATAATGTGTCTATTCCAACCCAATTGCAAGCACAAGACAAGCTCAGTTGACCCACTCACCCAGTTGTCAAAGCTTGGTGTGTCCTGCACCTCATCACCCATCTCGAGGTCTTCCAGTCCAATTTTCGAATACCACGATCCAGCTTTTATCAGATCCTGTTACATTTAACAAGTCAGTACTGTGTAGTTTCTTTGAAAAGAACATAGATGTAATGTTTTTGTAATTTGCTTACCACGGCTAAGTTCTCGTTCCTGTACAGCTGCTCCAGGCTAAATATTTCCTTTATCGACCATCGGATGAATCGTGGAGTTTCATTCTGCTTTCCAGGTATCCAGGTCTTTGCCCTGGTCTTCTCAAGGAACCAATAATATATAAGAAGAAGGCATCCATTCAAAACAGATGGACTGTTCCTCCTATACTTTTGTAGCCCTTCCATCAAGAAGTTCAGAATTAATCTTGGCCAGTTGTACATGTTTATGTTCTCAATCCGTTCACATACGGCGACCATATCCCATGTGATCTGAGCACCGGTTCGGGTGAAAAAGAATGTGCTGAATAGATATGTGATTATTAGCACGACTATCTTCCTGGCATCTTTCTCTTTTGCCGGCTTTGTCAACTCAGTTACCAAATTCGATTCCACCTTTGTTCTGAGGACAGCATGCGTCTTTAAAGGGCTGCCAAAAATTGGAGAGTCTTCCATCTCTTCTCTCACCACCCTCCTGTTCACATTGAACACTTCTCCTTCAGCCGGGAGGTGAAATAAAGTCGTGATATCCTCCTCCGTTATTTCCATAACAACATCCCCAAACTTCCACTTGTTGTCTGTGCGGTCGAAGTGCCTCATGAGTATCTCCAGGTCCGCTTCATGCTTGTGGAGCTGGATCTCGGTTATCTTGTCCTGCCAGAACGGTTCCATCATTTCTCCAAAGTCTGTACCCTTCAAAATCTCCTTTGTCTTGTCTGGTATTCCATCCTTGTGTGCATTGACCATTCTCCAGAATGCACTGAGCGTGCACTTCTGTTGCTTCCACTCAATCTTTGCTTTTTGGGTCTCACTTTTCTGCTCTTCCTTCTTGATTTCCGCTTTCTTTTTCTTCTTGGCTTTCTTCCTCTTTGTTTTTTCTTCTTCTGAATCCTCTTCCTCTTGAACAGGTTTCCTTTTTGGTTGTTGTCTTGTTTTGATTACGAACCTCTTCGTTGTCTGTTCACCTTCTGATTCAGATTCTTCTTCTGATTGTCGTCCTGAATCTTCATTCACTTCTTCTTCAGCAGATTCTTGATCAGAATGATGTTCTGCCTGTTGTCGCTTCCTCTTTCTGATTTCGTCAAAATTTTTTTGCAGGGTTTGGTTAAACGTTGTATCAGTGCAGTTATCTGAACTCTCTGAACTCCTGTCATCTTCTTCTGAGTCACTCATTATGGTGAATCTTGGTCTACCCATTCTACACCAAAACAAAACCAACATGATCATTCTAAAATAGTAAAGAAAAGGGTTCTGACCCCGTATGAAGACATTATTGGGGAGTAGTAATGTGTCTACTGCCCCCCACTAAACCATCAGAAATTGCACCAGATTCAAGGATTCACAGTGTATTGCACATTATCACAAAGAAAAACACAATGATCATTCTATAATCAACAAGAGATGATGACTGTCTTCTGAGGAAGACATTATTGGAGGGAAGTAATGTGTCTACTGCCCCCCACTAAACCATCAGAAATTGCACCAGATTCAAGTATTCACAGTGTATTGCACATTATCACAAAGAAACACAATATTTGTTTTAGAATCAACAAGAGATGATGACTGTCTTCTGAGGAAGACAGAATTGGGGGGAAGTAATGTGTCTACTGCCCCCCACTAAACCATCAGAAATTGCACCAGATTCAAGTATTCACATACTGCCCCCCAATATCTGTCTACTGCCCCCCACTAGACTGACACAAACCTCACACTTTGCATCAAACATTACACCGGTTCCTATATTTCGCTGTTTATAGAATTTATTCACACTCAAAGCAACAGTTAATGTCTAAAAACCCACATTATGATGGTCAATAATATCTCTACTGCCCCCCAGTAGACTGACACAAACCACACAATTTGTTTCATTTATCGACTACTGCAGTTTAACACTACATTTACTTTGGAATATCAGTTTCGATCAGTCCGTCAATAAATAAAGCAGTCATCGTTGGCCCCCAATACAAAGTCTACTGGGGGGCACTAATGTTACGACTTTTATGGTTATGACCCCAGAATAGGCGTTCAATAACACCTCATTTTCTCTAAATTAACTGTTTAGAATCGACAAGCAACATTCGTATCAGATTTTCTCAGTGAGGATACCAGACACCCTATATTTTCACCGATTTTGGAACTTGCAAAGTCGTTCGAGAAATTTCACAGAAATGTAACCAAAATGAAACTTCAAATTACTTTAAACGTAAGATTTTGTAATAGGTTCTTCAGAAAACATGAAAAAACTGGAAAACGGAGTCGGAAATTGAGTTTTTACCTGTTTTGATATCTTCGAAGCCGAAAAAGGGAAAAAAATTGCCGGACCTTGAAGCGTCGTCGCCGTAGAACGGTCAGAATCCAGGTGAGAGAGAGAGAGAGAGGGAGAGAGAGAGAGGGAGAGATAGTGAAAGAGGGAGTGAGGCAGAGAGAGAAAACGAATCGGTTACGGAGGGAGGAAGAGATTTGACCCAGATTGACGCTTGATAGAGATGGGTAACTGACGAGTCGTGCGGTTTTAGTGTAGTGGCACTACCGTAATAACAATTTTATCCGGAGCCTAGATGAGTCATGACACTGTAGAATTGGGTAAGTGGGCACAAACAGTTAAAGGTGGAGTGATTGGGCAAATATTGGGTTAAAAATGGGTAACTGGTCACAGCCCCTAATTTGTTTATTAATATTTATATAATGTGAGGGCATATATGGTACTTCAACAATTTAATCATTCCTTCAAAAATTGGCTTAATTATATAAGATGTGTTGTAGAGAAACTGAAATTGAGAGAAATTCGCTGTGTGTTCTCATTGATAATAGGGGCCTCTTTATATAGAGGATTACAATGCATAGAGTCTGAATCATACAAGGAAAGATAATCTCTAGATTCTTCTAATTAAATCCTATTACCACTAGGTCAAGTAACCTAGAGTTTGGGCCAAACACAAATTAGGGTTTACTTGAACACTCCCCCTTGTGTTGCCCAAACGCGGTGCTTCTCTCGTTGCCTCGTTAAAAACCTTGTCGAGTAACAAAAACCCAGTGGGACAAAAATAACCTCGGTCGAAGGGGAAAAAGAGCACAACACACCATTCACGTTTCGAGACGAACATGTAAACATCTCCCCCTGATGTCTGCGCCTCCCCCTGATGACTACGTTCATGGGAGTTCAGATAATTTCCGCAAGCCAATCCTTGCCACATGTTTCTCGAACGTGGATTTGGCAATGACTTAGTAAACAAGTCTGCCACATTGTCCTCAGATCGAACCTGGTTCACTTTGATCTTGAGGAGCTTCTGTTGTTGCTGATTGTAGAAGAATTTAGGCGATATATGCTTGGTATTGTCGCCTTTGATGTAGCCTTGCTTCATTTGTTCAATGCAAGCAGCATTATCCTCATAAATGCTTGTTGGCTCATCTGTGGTAGACTTTAAACCACAATTGCTTCGAACATGCGTGACTATGGATCGAAGCCATATACATTCACGAACTGCTTCGTGAAGAGCAATAATCTCTGCATGATTCGAAGAGGTAGTGACTAAGGTCTGCTTTGTAGACCTCCAAGATATCGCGGTCTTTCCCATGGTGAAAACGTAACCAGTTTGGGAGCGACCTTTGTGTGGGTCAGAGAGGTACCCAGCATCAGCAAAACCTTCCAAAACACTTATATCGTTTTGGGATGGGGAGAGGGAACGCAATCCACCATGTGTGGCGTCCCTGGCACTAGATGGGTCCGAACCCATCTTCTCT
This sequence comes from Rosa rugosa, assembly GCF_958449725.1. Taxonomy (NCBI): domain Eukaryota; kingdom Viridiplantae; phylum Streptophyta; class Magnoliopsida; order Rosales; family Rosaceae; genus Rosa; species Rosa rugosa. The sequence continues at coordinate 41,969,979 of NC_084822.1, read as the reverse complement.
CTGTAGGGATAGAACAAGCCCATATCGATCGTACCACTTAGGTATCGAAAGATATCTTTAACACCAGTCCAATGGCGTCGTGTTGGCGCAGAGCTATATCTAGCTAACAAGTTCACAGCGAATGAGATGTCCGGTCTTGTGCATTGTGCTAAGTACAATAATGCGCCTATTGCACTTAGGTAGGGCACTTCTGCCTCTAGCACTTCTTCATCGTCATCTTTTGGACGAAATTGATCCTTCCTTGGATCAAGACTACGGACGACCATTGGGGTGCTTGAAGGCTTAATCTTGTCAGTGTTGAAACGCCTAAGCATCTTTTGGGTATAAGCTGATTGATGAATCAGGATACCATCTCTACGGTGCTCAAGTTCTAAACCGAGGCAAAACCGTGTTTTCCCAAGATCTTTCATCTCAAACTCGGATTTCAAGTGTTCAACGGTTTCCCTTAACTCTTTAAGGGTGCCAATTATGTTCATGTCATCGACATAAACCGCTACTATTGCAAATCCGGAACTTGTCCTTTTTATGAACACACATGGGCATAGTTCATTGTTGACATATCCCTTTCCAATCAAGTAGTCACTTAGACGGTTATACCACATCCGTCCGGATTGTTTCAATCCATATAGTGAGCGTTTCAATCTAATCGCAAACGCGCTCCGTGGTTTAGAGCCACTTGATTTGGGTAACTGAATTCCGTCTAGAATCTTCATGTATATCTCTGTATCTAGATCCCCATATAGATACGCAGTAACCACATCCATAAGCTGCATGTTCAGTTTTTCGGAAACTACCAAACTGACAAGGTAGCGGAACGTTATGACTTCCATTACGGGAGAATAGGTTTCCTCGTAATCGATTCCAGGGCGTTGTGAGAAACCTAGCGCCACAAGGCGAGCTTTGTACCTTACAATCTCGTTTTTCTCATTACGCTTTCTAAAGAATACCCATTTGTGACCAACTGGTTTGGTGTTGGGCGGTATTGGCACAACTGGTCCGAATACCTTTCTTTTCGCTAGAGAATCAAGTTCTGCCTGGATCGCATCTTTCCACTTTGGCCAATCAGCTCTACGTTGGCATTCATCAACGGAGCGTGGTTCGATGTCATCGGTCTCAATAATCTCACGCGCCACTAAATACGCGAATACATCATCAATGATGATGGAGTTTCTTTCCCACGTCCCACGTACACTAGTGTAATTAACAGAGATCTCTACGTTCTCAGGGATAGGTTCTGACATTGAGGCGTCCCCCAATGATGTCTCTTGGACATAACCATAATCCGGAACATTCTCATGGGACGGATTTTGAGTATCGATGATCAAAGGATTTGTTTGTGCCTCATTCGCTCTCTTTCTAGGGCGAGTATCCTTCGAACCAATCGGTCTACCGCGCTTTCTTGCGGGACCTGCGGCCATAGATGCCACATCATTGCCATGTTGGGCAATGGCGCCATCTCCTGGTGTCACAGGAGTGGCGTGATGTCCAGTATTTGGGACATCGATCCTTGCAGGCACGTTTGCAGCAGGTATGTGTGATCTCGTCACTTTGGCAACATCAGAAAATGCATCAGGCAGAGTGTCTACTATGTTCTGGAGCTCGATTATTCTTCTCACTTCAAGTTCGGACTGTGCGGTACGGGGATTGAGATGAGACATAGTGGGGACAGACCACGACAATTCTTGTCGTTCCTGTTGAACATATGTGTTCTTATCTCCCCCTAACGATGGGAAGACTGTCTCATCAAAGTGACAATCCGCAAATCTAGCGGTAAAGAGATCGTCTGTCAAGGGTTCAAGGTAGCGGACGATCGTTGGAGATTCATATCCAACATAAATGCCCATTCGTCGCTATGGACCCATCTTAGTACGCTGTGGTGGCGTAATAGGCACATAAATGGCACACCCAAAAATGCGTAAGTGCGAGATATCAGGCTCGTACCCAGTCACTAGCTGTAACGCAGAGTAAGATTGGGTTGCAGTGGGTCGTAGACGAATTAGCGTCGCTGCATGCAATATTGCATATCCCCAAGAAGAAACAGGGAGATTGGTGCGCATAACCAATGTCCGGGCTATCATCTGTAGTCGTTTGATAGCGGCTTCTGCGAGACCATTTTGGGTATGAACATGGGGAACTGGATGCTCTACATCAATCACCAGTGACATGCAATAGTCATCGAATGTTTTCGATGTAAACTCCCCAGCATTATCAAGTCGAATTGACTTAATAGGATGGTCAGGGTAGTGAGCCCGTAGACGGATAATCTGGGCGAGGAGTTTAGCATAAGCAGCATTTCGAGTGGACAATAGTGCGACATGTGACCAGCGTGTCGACGCATCAACCAATACCATAAAGTATTTAAAAGGTCCGCATGATGGTTGAATTGGTCCACAGATATCCCCTTGGATTCTCTGTAAGAACGGAATGAGTATTTTGGGATCCTTTGCGTAGGACGGTCTTGGTCCTAGTTTCCCGAATGAACAGGCTTTGCAGAAAGAGCGAGGGGCCTTAGAAGCAACCAAGGAGGATTTTGGTTGGGCCTGAGCATCTGTAGCGCTATTAGAAGCAAAATGTGTGACTACATCTCCCATCATGGCATTCGAGCCATGGGAATTTCTGTTTATGGCGTCATGGCCATTGGGAGGAACAACCATGGCGTCATGCTCATGGTTGGCGCCATTGATGGCGTCATCACATGGGACTTGGGCGGCCCTATGGCGCCCCAAGACGGCTGCAGCGCCAGATGCTGCAATTGTTGCGGTCTTGCTAAGTCCTGGAATCAATTTTCGATTCTTGCTTCTTCTCACTCTGAAGAATGGATGTCAGTGTGAAGTCTTTAGTATACGGAGCATCATATCACGACCAGGATGTCCTAGTTGGTCATGCCAAAGCCAATATGTGTCTGAATCCAAGAGATCTTCTCTTATGACATTATTGGATTCAATAGGTCGAATTGTAGTGACATAAAGTCCACTAGATTGACACATAAGCTTCTCTATGATGCGCTTTCTTCCGCAATCATTAGAGGTAATGCAAAGGAATTCTATTCCGTTCTCACTATGCGTTTCCGCATGGAATCCGTTGGCTCTAATATCTTTAAAGCTCAATAAGGTTCGATTTGCCTTAGAAGCGTAGAGAGCTTCAGTGACTTTAATCAAGGTGCCATTAGGCAAAAGGAATTGGGCCATTCCATGTCCTTGAACTAAACCTGATGGCCCAGCCATCGTAGTCACAGATGAATATGTAGGCAACATCTCCAAGAATAATTGCCTATGTCGTAGAATAGTGTGCATAGTCGCACTATCCGCAAGACATTGAAGTTCATCCATTCCTAAAAGAAAAGCTCGTAATTAAAAAAAAGGAGTCATAAAGAAAAGAACTCAACTTTTATTAATAAGCCAAACGGAATTACATCATCGTTTCTTTAACCAAAGGAAATCTAATCCAATAAACTAGTTAATGCAAAACAATGGTAGTCGTCTAACTCCTTTCGGTACTTCCAATGTAAATGTGACTAGGTGAGTAGAGAGATGTCGGTGGAGCGAGGCTCACTTAAGTACCACTTATCTCAAAACCTTCCTAGACATCACACTCACATTGAGTACGCCTACTTTGAAGAAAGACTAATAGCATTGGCATCTACTACAAAAATAATATGGCAATTGCCTACATCTCTTGGAAATAAAAAGACTTAATCAAAATCGCCAGTTTCTGGGTCTTGATCCTTGTAGTCTTCCACCCTTAGATCGAGATCTCCATCTTGATCTTCTTGTTCCATGTAATTTGCCTCCCTTTCTTCACGATACATCTTGTATGCGTTTGCAACGTTCTGGGATGCAGTACACTTCTTTGCCCAATGTCCACTTGATCCACATCTGAGACAAGCATCATTATGGTCAGGTTCCCTTGATCGAGGCGTTCTGGGAGCATTTTGAAGACGGTTATTGCCTTTGGTGGCGTTACCACCATAACCGGAGGCTTGGCCTCTCTCTATCTTCACACGTTTACCTCCAGGGTTCCGTGCACGCCTATCTTGGCGATTTCCTTTCTCTTTAGGGCGAGAATATGGACCAGAACGTCCAAAATTATCCCTACTCTTAGGGTTTCGCTCCTTGCGTCCTCCCTTGGAGGCGCGACTATAATTAGACTCCGGATTTGACTTGGTTCCCACGGGTCTGGAGTTATAGTTCTTCACAAGTATGTTGTCGTGCTTTTCAGCTACGTTCAAGGCACCAATTAGCTCATGAAATCTTGTGATGCGTCTAGCATTGACATCAATCCGATAGTTTTTTGCTATCATCAATGCAGAGACGGGGAAGGTGGAGAGAGTCTTCTCGATCAACATCGTATCAGTGATGTTCTGTCCACAGAATTCCATCATAGACTTGATACGAAGTGCTTCTGAATTGTAGTCAAATACAGACTTGAAATCACAGAAGCGGAGGCTATGCCATCTCACTTCTAAGTCTGGAAGCATGGAATCACGGACGGTTCCAAAACGCTGCTCGAGTTCTACCCATAGTCTTCTTGGGTCTTCCTCATTGAGGTACTCATTTTGGAGCGCGTCATTCATGTGCCTTGTCATGAGAATGATGGCTTTAGCTTCATTCGCCTCTCTCGTAGCTCTATTTGCTTCAAAAGCAGCAGCTTGTTGAGGAGTACGCACGTCCTGACTTGGCTCTTGGATCGTACTCAGGATCCCATCAGCCTTAAGATGCTGGCGCACATCACGGACCCACTTGTAGTATCCTGCGCCTGTTGTCTCTAGTGGAGCGAAGCTCAACTTGTTCAGGTTACTCATCCTGAAAAAACAACAAGAAAATAGGGTTAGTTTCAGAGCGAAGAAGGCTACCACGAAAAACTATAAAATTTCTGAGCGTAGTCGCTTCCAAGAAATTAGAGATTTTCTGAGCGTAGTCGCTTCCAAGAAAATCTGATTCCAAGAGGGGTTTTGGATTAGATCGAAACGACGATGTATGTGGTCGATCGTTTTCTTCTCAACAAACTCTAAGTTTAGAGGACTCTACAAACTCCAAGCTTGGAGTGAGCACGAACCCCCACAGTTCGGCTATTGGTCTCCCCTATGAAGAAGAAAGGGGGGTAGAAGAATGGATGTTGGAAGTCCCCGAGAAAAGAAGAAGAAATTGAAAAACTTCAAAAACGGGAACTTTTAGAAAAGTTTACCTTGAAAAATAGCCGGAATCTTGACCGGAAAAGTCGTTGAAGATTGCCAGAAAAAGGTCGCCGGAGGTCACCGGAAAAGTGGCTGGAAGTTGATGGCCGGAGGTGGTGGCCGGAGCTAGGCAGGGTGGTGCAGGGCTGCTGCAGGGCTTGTGCGGGGCTGCTGTAGGGGGCTTGCAGGGGCTGTGCAGAAGCTATGCGGAGGCTGTCGGCAGGTCTCGGCAGGGGCAGGCACACGGGTGCGCAGGGCTCAACAGATGCGCGCGGGGCTTCTCGGCAGATGTCGGCAGCACTCGGCAGAGGCAGGCACACAGGTGCGCAGGGCTCGGCAGATGCGCGCGGGGCTCGACAGATCTCGGCAGGAGGCATGCAGGGCTGTCAGCAGGTGCAGGCACAGGGGTGCGCAGGGCTCGGCAGCGACTCGGCAGGCTCAGGGTAGGCACAGGGCAGGCACAAGGGAGGGGCCGGTCCGATTTTTTCGATGGCCGGTTCAGGGGTTTTCCGGCCGGTTCCGGTGGTTCCGCCGCCGGTTCTGGACTCCTTGGGATTAGGGCTTCAATATGTGGGGCGGTGGTTGCAGGATTTTGAAGGTTACGAAATTAGGTTTCAGGGTTAGGGTTTCGTGCTGATAACGTGTTGTAGAGAAACTGAAATTGAGAGAAATTCGCCGTGTGTTCTCATTGATAATAGGGGCCTCTTTATATAGAGGATTACAATGCATAGAGTCTGAATCATACAAGGAAAGATAATCTCTAGATTCTTCTAATTAAATCCTATTACCACTAGGTCAAGTAACCTAGAGTTTGGGCCAAACACAAATTAGGGTTTACTTGAACAAGATGTAAATTTAAGAGTAGAAAAAAATATTTTTAATTTGAATTATTTTGTTTTTCACCGTTAAATTTACATTCAATAATTTTTTTTGAGTAAAATGAGGTCAGCCCTTTATTGAAATTGAGATATTACAACGATACCATGCCAAAAGGCATAAAAAAGAAAATAAACAATGCGAAAGGAAAAGATGCAAAAATTGCATCTGAAAAACAAATAATTAAAAACGCAAGAGCAGCAGCGTCGAAACGTAGCGCTGATTTTACACTACGGATTGCAGCCGTGTAGTGAATTGAGTAGTCGGTGGTTTGACTACCCATCAAACTCCAACGCACAATTTGACAAAAATCAACTTGCCGCCGGAATGAAGGCACTCTCCCACCTAAAGATCGAAGCCGGCCAAGGGTGTCAGAACATGGCCATGTTGGCAGACGACATTTCACGAACAAATACCATAGAATTGGGTCCTGGATCCAATACCAGTAAAGCACAGGTGTGATGCCCCGGAAATTAGTGTTTATTTTCCGAGGATTTTCCGGAATCTAATTTATGGTTATTGGACGGTTTCGTGGCTCGTGGATGGAGCGGAAGTGTTTCGGATGAATTTTTATTCGAAAAGTATGACTTTAGGGGGGTTGCTAAGGTTGACTTTTGATACGTTGAGATTCTCCGAAAACTTCCTTCACGAAAGTCGTAGAGCGCGTCGATACGAGTTCGTGGACATGTGGAACGCGAGAATCGGAGTTTGTATGAGAAAGTTATGAGCGTTTGAATTTTTGGGAAAGTTCTATAAATAGGAGTTTCCATTTTCGGAAACTTACTATTTCCATTTTCACATTTCCATTTCTGGAAACTTTCTTTCTCTCTCTCTTCTCTCTCGGCTGCACCTTCAGAATCGAAGTAATCCGACTGACCCGACCCGGACCCGGCCGACCAGACCCGGCTTTTCCGGTGAACTGCGGCGGTCTCCGGAGACGAAACTTTCCAGATGGGATCGTCTCCTCCGTCTGGTCGTCCCTCTGGTGTCCTCTAGGGCCGATTCTCCTCCACAGCGGCGCTGCAAGGCGGTGCAGTTTGAGGATTTCGGACCCGGTCGGAAATCCTTGTTCTGACGTCGGCGGGGCTTCTAGCTGGGCTTGGGGAACTCAGAGCAGCCTCCTTGATCGATCCTTGGTGGTTGTTTGGATCAATTCACGTAAAACTTGGTTCAACTCAGCTTGGATTACTGTTCACGTCTTGTGAGGTAGTTTTCGACCTTTTATGCTTGTTTTCTGACTTCGAGCTGTTCTTGAAGATTCACAAGCATGCTTAGATGAAACTTTTTCATGTTGGGAGTTTTGTGAAATAATGAGTTTTGGCCGGCGGCGGTGCGCCACCTCCTGTGGCGGCGTTCCGGCGGTGTTCCGGCCATGTAGGGAGCTATTTCTGGTATTATATATGTTCTACTCGTTGATACGAGCGTTTCGATATATAATACGCAAATTTTGGAGTTCGTATGGAATTGTTATGATTTTCACCATTTCATTTCGGTGAATTTATTCAATCCGTGAGGATTTGAGCAATCGGATCGATTTCTGGTTTGGACACATCGATCATAGAAGTGTTCCGGAGACTTTGGGAGATCTCGGAAGTGGTTTCACCTCAAATTGGCATTACTTTGAGATTTTGGTTCAATTTGGGGATTCGAACTTTATTAAATTGTGATTCGTTGGCTGAATCAGAGCTGTTATTCCTTAGGTACGTGACGAGGTATTCTTTGGACGGATATTTTGGGTGGTTTGGCTGCTTTGTTCTATATTGAAGACGCAGCGGGAGTTTCGAGGTAAGTAATCTCACAAGGTTAAATTACGAACGGAATACCTTTATTTTGAGAGTTATTTAGTAACTGCAAACTATAGTTGGTATTAGTAGGCATTCCTGAGCGGATGACTACGTATATATATATTTACGTGAAATATATATGTTTTGGTGGTTTGTGGATTGTGGAAAACAATAGGCATGTATGATGCGTTTTATTGTTTTGGATTGTGGCTTTTGGAAAACAAATGATTTAGAATTGTTGATTTGATTTGTTTTGAAAAGCGTTGAGATTTGTGTATGAAAACAATATGCATGAAATGATGCTTTTTATTGTTTTGTGGCTTTTCGGAAAACAATGATTATGGAAATGTTGATTTCGATTGTTTTCAAAAGCGTTGAGATTTGTATAATGATTTGCTCCAAGGGACTGTGCGGCCTGAGGAACGAAGGTCTATGACCTTGGGCAGAATATCAGGTAATCACGTCTTTGGCCGGACGAGTGGTTATGTTTCAGTTAGAGCTCTAGTCTGTCTGCCATATAGGTAATTCATGGGGTAACGGGAATTGGTGATTAATAACTCATGACATTACGTGTTTTTAGGGAACAAAGTGTGAGTTGCTTCCTTATTAACGGTTTTTAAGGGGACAATGTGCAAGTTGTTTTCCTTATTAACGACTTGGTACGATTTGGTACGTTATGGTACGTTTTGGTACGATTGATAGAATTCAAGTATGAGTTGTTTTTCTATGGTACGTTTTGGTACGATTGATAGAAATCAAGGTGTGAGTTGCTTTCTATGTTATTTTGATAGAATTCAAGTGTGAGTTGTTTTCTATGGTACGATTTGGTACGATTGATAGAAATCAAGGTGTGAGTTGCTTTCTATGTTATTTTGATAGAATTCAAGTGTGAGTTGTTTTCTATGGTACGATTTGGTACGATTGATAGAAATCAAGGTGTGAGTTGCTTTCTATGTTATTTTGATAGAATTCAAGTGTGAGTTGTTTTCTATGGTACGATTTGGTACGATTGATAGAAATCAAGGTGTGAGTTGCTTTCTATGTTTCGTTTTAAAAGAAACCAAGGTGTAAGTTGTTTTCTTTTATTTCGATTTGAATGGATGACTATGTGTGTACATATATATATTATGGGATATATATATATACATATGTATTCATGTATTAGTGGTACTTCTGAAGGGATGACTATGTGGGTACATATATATATTATGGGATATATATATATATACATATGTATTCATGTATTAGTGGCTTCGTGGTAAATCTTTGTTTATTGATTTAAACGTGATTTGTGTGAGTTGTTTCCTCGATCGAAACGTGCGGGCTTTTATCCCGTAGTTTTGTGCGAGTTGTTTTGAGTTACTCATACGGGCTTGCAAAAGCTTACCGGGTTTGTTGTGTGACAACCCGGTGCACCATTCCAACGGTGTAGGGGTTAATCCTGCATGGTAGGATAATCGGGGCTGAAGCCGAGGTAGCTTGTTGGCAGCAGAACATGTAGGAAGCAAATTTGATTGGCTTTGCCATTGTTATGACTTCCGCTATGTAGTAAACTCTGAGAAGCTTTTGCATTTTATCTTGTTGTTGACAATTTAATTCGTAAGCTTATGTAATATATGACTCTGTGGGCGGGTCAATATTGACATAATGGGTTCAGGGCATCAATATGTATGTTGTATAAAGGGAAAAAGTTTTCCAGGTATTTAGTATTGATGGCTGAACGTTCACGCATGTATAATTATGGGGTTATATATCGATTTTTAAATGTGTTAAAAATCAGGGGCGTGACAACAGGAGCCCCAATCCATTCTAGCAAATCATAAAAAGCCCAACAAAGATTGTGGGTCGCAGGCCAAAACCAAACTCCACCCGGATCCCAGATCCGGCTCCATTTGCCAAGCCCACCTGGATCCCAGATCCGGATCCTAGTGTCAGCGATCTGGACAGCAACACCGTTGGACGCGGCCCTATGACCTGCAATGGAGGAGATTGCCAAACTGCGATAGCCATCGCCGACGAACAAAAGGCCGCCATCGAAGTCCCAACAAGCCGACACCACCGCTCGGCCATCACCATTAGAACCCAATCCCCTCGTCTCGCACCAGAATCCGACGTTCTTCAGCCCCGTCTCGGTAGCGTCGTAATCCCACGCAGATGAAGATCCAAACCCACCGGCAGAAGAAGAAACCGAGTTCCCACCGCCCTTATCCTTCAACCATCGATCCGACCAAGCACCCATCACCACCGTATCTGCAGCGAGACCTCGCCCCAAAACCCTGAGATCACCGGTACTGCTTCTCGGATCCCACTCCTCCCAGTAATCACAGCATCCCTCCGATGGTGTACCAACAACAAATTGGCCCACTGACACAGCCCCAGCAGCGCCCAAACTCCGCACAACAGACGCACTGCCTCCGAAGACAAGGAAGACGAAGATGAAGAGGCAAAAGCCTGAAATTTCCTCCATGAATGGAGTAGGTATAGGTCACGATAGCCAAGAAGGGCCGCCGCACCACAAACCCTAGCAGAGCGTTCTGCTAGGTCACACGAAGCTATGAAACTATCAATTTACATTCAATAATGATTGAGCATAATTTATTTGATTAGTTACTGACCAAGTGAACACCACTGAACATAATTGTGGACAAAATATGTTATGCATTTTTCTTTTTAATTCTTCCTTTAAAATATATTATTCATTCACGAGCCGAGTTTCAACGAATCAAAATCGAGTCGAATTTACAAACTCAAACTATATCGAGTCTATTTATCACCCTAAAAATAAGATTAAAATTTTTAATCGAAAAGAAGAAGAAAAAGATTTTCGATTACCTACTCACTACTTCCATGTTCTCTGAACTCTGATGACCTGATATACGGCCACGTCTGAAAAAGTTGGTGAGGTAGACTTTCCAACAACTTATTGACCAACATCGGTTGGCCCATTACTCCAAGACTCGTGGCCGCTTCTACACCAGATCTCCACCCCAGGGAACAATCTTACGTGGCCTCCTAGTTATCCACCACGTCACCATCCGCACCCTATATATCCTTATCCAACTCGGACTCATAAATTGACCGACGAAATCACCATCGTATCCGTACTACCGGACACTTTTGCAGAGCAACCATGGCGGAACAAGAAGCAGAGACCTCGAGCGGTATCAGAGTCAGTGGCATGCAATTCGCATACGACGCGCAACCGCCGCTCTTCTACGACTTCAGCCTCAACATTGCTCCCGGATCGCGGTGCCTTCTCGTCGGCGCCAACGGATCCGGTAACCGAAAACCCTAACCTAATTCATCGACCTAACATTCCTTTTATTTCCGAAGCTAATTGAAAGAGTATTGAGTGATTTTGCAGGGAAGACTACTCTGCTGAAGATTTTGGCGGGGAAGCAAATGGTGGGAGGGAGGGATGTGGTGCGGGTGTTGAATGGTTCGGCTTTTCATGACACTCATTTGGTTTGTAGCGGCGACTTGGCCTATTTGGGAGGCTCCTGGAGCAAAACTGTTGGCTGTGCTGTGAGTATTCTGCTCCTAATATTATGAAAATCATCTAATTTGTAATTTTTATGGTTTAGGCTCATGGATTTAGCATTTTAGGCCTTGTGGCTAGTTGATTGCACAATGCAAACTAAGATAGTCGTAATGCAATCCAGGTGCTATGAACCAAATGAATTTGAATAGGCTTGTGTTTGAAAACTTTCAGGGAGAGCTACCGCTCCAAGGAGACTTCTCTGCTGAACACATGATATTTGGAGGTTGGTTATTTTATCTAGCATGCTACATTATCCCAGTTTTATCAGGAAGAAAAGTAAAGTCAGAGCATACTGTATTTAATAATATTTACTATGCGATTTTTGGAGTGTTTATTCGTCTTGCTACCTTTTTGTCATGTTTGTTTCATTGAATAGGATATATTAGATCTTTCTCATCACAAATATTGTTGAAATTAAATTGTGGCAGTGGAAGGAACTGATCCGGTTAGGAGAGAAAAGTTGATTGAGCTGCTTGATATAGATCTGAAGTGGAGAATGCATAAAGTATCTGATGGGCAGCGACGCCGAGTGCAAATCTGCATGGGACTTCTTCATCCTTTCAAGGTATCATAGGATCTCATATATGGGTTCGTAAAAAAAAAACAAGAAAAAAAAAGAAAGAAAGAAAGAAACGGCTGTGTACTCTTAAGAAGATCCTAAGATGATTTTAAATTTTAACTTCATTTTACATCTTTCTAATGATAATTGTGTATGATATTCAGTTATATGAGTGCTCCATGTTTCATCCCATGCGTGGATTACATCCTGTACATTATAGAGTCTCCACCTAATGATGCTATAATTTTGTATTTGGACTCTGGTAGGCTAAAATGTGGTAGATTTTCTTTTGCCATTTTAAAAAGTGGAAGCATTCTCATTATCTTTCAGGTTCTCTTGCTTGATGAGGTAACAGTCGACTTGGATGTTGTTGCTAGGATGGACTTATTGGATTTCTTCAAGGAAGAATGTGAGCAGGTATGGCGCTGTATCATTTATCTCTTTTTGTTGAAGTTATAATATTCACATGCTTATACACACTCCAGATCTGAGGTCTGGAAGAGCTTTGAATGGGGGAAATGACACATATGTCATTTGATAACAGAAACTTTTGTTTTCTTTTTAAATAGCTTGACCCATATCTATCTCGCTTAATTGAACTCGTCTTAATTATGATTCATCCTGTGTTTCATATAGAGAGGAGCTACAATTGTATACGCAACTCATATCTTTGATGGCTTGGAAACATGGGCAACCCATTTAGCTTACATCCAAGATGGCGAGCTAAAGAGGGCTCAGAAGTTATTGGAGGTTGAAGAGTTGAAGAGTTCAGTCAATCTGCTTTCTGTTGTGGAGTCCTGGCTTCGTGCTGAAACCAAGCAGGTGAAAAAGAAACCCAAAAATCCTGCCCAAACGTCATCTCCTTTTGGTATGTCGTCAAGACACATGGCGTATTACCGCTGATCTCTTGATGACGTTAAGATAAAATCCAAATTCAAGGCAAATTCTTAAATTCATTTTTCACCAATCCTTGGTTTACCCACACATGGAGTGTTTCCCTTCTTAGACTGTAGAAATAAGGATGGCATTAAAATGGGATCCCCTAGGTCGAGCATTTGTGTTGTTGGCTATACGGTGAAGCAGCTCCGATGGCCTTTTGTAGGCCAATATGTTTTACTGACATTGGTCATATAAGAAAACTTGCAACTAGGTAGTGTGCAATTCCCTTTCCTGGTGGGGGTTATACCATGAAGCACGCCTATGGCTTTTTATAGGATGATAGACTTGGTTATCTAAGAAGTCTTGAAACAAGAGTAGTCTGCAATCTCTTTCCCACTGTGGCTTTGTTTGATTATATAGAAAAGAAGATTCTTGTGATGAGGGGACCATATGATAGGAGCATCAAACATGTGAATAGCACATGATTTTACATGGCTTGGTCGAGTACATTGAATGAAACAGATTGGAAAAACTTGTAACAGCGAATGTGATGTACAATCCTATATTTTACAGTAACAGAGATAAATTTTCATATGAGCTAGTCTCAGTTCGACTCTGTTTTGGTGCTTGTTTCTGCCTTATGTCTGGAACATCATGATCTTGTGCTTTCAAATGGCCTGGAATTATGTACTCTTTTAGGTTTTCCAGATTGCAAAAATAGTCTGCAGAAAATGTTGCCTGTTGCTTCAGTAGTTTCATCTTCTTTTTACGAAAAGATAATGTTGGAGTGTTGGACCATCTCACGCATTTGTTGCCATTTGAATCAAGACTCTTATAGGCTAGGTTTTCATTATGGTTGATATGTTGTTACTTGCAGCATAGAGTTACTGTCTTAAGTTGGTAGAGATGTCTCCTTTTCATTTGAATTTAGTAGGATTAAGGCACACAATTTTCTTTCTTCCTCTTCACTCCAAGGAAACAGTGCAAGGTTGCAATCACTTTCTGATGGCAATGCTTCTCCAAACTGTCTTCCTCGGACCAAAGCAACAGTTTCACTTTAACCAAGTCTGGTTTTGGCTTCATCCGCGGAGAGGCTGTAGGATAAAGGAACATTGTCTTAGCTTTTGGAATCTGCTCTTCTTTCTGGTTGATGTATTCTCAAAGGGACTGGGGAGTGGGGATCCATGGTCCCATGATTGCCCTAGACGCAAGAAATCTTCCCTTGTTGAACCTCAAGAGTTTATTGCTTTGTGCAAAAGAAATGATCCTAGGCGCAGAAAGATGCGCCCGCTATTCCCATTGATAAATAGCTTCTAGATTTATACAATTATACAACACTTACGATTACTCTTACACTAGGAACAAGAGTTTACCACTAAAAATAATTCACGAAGTCATGCAATTATTTAGTTTGCGCCCCTAAGAGCAAGTCCACCGGAGGTCATAGTCATAGTCATAGTCATAGTCAAGAAAAACCTGACTACATGACCTTGAGATGGATTTTGCATCTTCCACCGGTTGTTTTTTGACTGGGCAAAAGCCACTCTTTCTTGACTACAGCCAAGAAATAAGTCAATTCCATGACTTATTCCATGACCGATCAAAGCCCATATAGAGACAAGAAAACCAACTGAACGTGGCTGACATCATGAGCTTATCAGAAGTGGTCGACGCGCCTACACGGGGAGTGGAGCACCTTACATCGACGCGTGGCGCAGGCATGGACAGAAAGCTCAGCGCGCCAGAGGTGGGGACGGCATGCCACTTGGTCAAGCAATCCCTGCCCTTCATTTCAATCAAACTTTCAATCCTACGGCTGCCAACAGTGAAAGAGTGAACAGTAGTGTGAACAGTGAAAGAGTGAACAGTGTTGACCGGGCAAGAAAAACAACGGGTGCAAACCCATGTCTAGTGGCAGTGAATAGTAGCTTGACTGGTCGAATTCTTGACTTCTCGACTTTGACATTTCTTGACTACGGGTGCACTTGCTCTAAGTTTCATACAATCCAAGTTTATCACTAGACAGTGTCGCTGACGTGGATTCTATTTCTAGAGTCGACAAGTAAGAACAATAACCAAAAACATTAACAGTATCAACAATAAAGTCATTGTTAGTCTCACCAAAAATATGTCAAAAGAAACTGTCTTCAAAACTTGAAAGCAAAAATCTTTACTAATCCACCGATACAGTCTTGAAATCACAATCTTACTCCTCCATTGTAATGTGGAAGACTAGAAGATACATTGAACGAGAGAATCTTGCGTGGGGCAACCCTAAAGTCACGTGGTGGGGCGGACCAATCACTGCCCAATAAGGGGTGTTTTGGGTATTGCACTTTAGGGAACATGAGCAGTTTCTGAAAAGAGATAAAATAAAACACTTGCGGGCCAAGATCAGAACGTGGAGACCACCGCCCACCCGAATCTTCTCGGATCAATTTCTCGCGAGATCCAACGTACCAAGAAATAACAAATCTAACGGTCCTATTTTCTTATTTATTTTTTTCTTAGGAAAATTCGAAATATATAAAATATAAAAAAAATGGAGGGAGGGGGGTGGTGGGTGTGTGTCTCTCCGAGCTGCATAGAAGGATAGCGAACAAAGCGGATAACACAAAGAAAAGAGGAGTCGTGAGTCGTCGGAGTTTGTAACGGAGCTCCGGACCCGAAGCCCAGGCCCAATTCCCCACCGATAATGGCGGACTTTGGTTAAGGGGTATTTTCACGGATCAAATTTTGCGCGGTAATCCGAAATCCTAGGCCCCCCGCTCTCATCTTCCTAAACTTGTTTCCCCCACCAATGTTGTTTCTGTCTTCTTCTTCCGACTGTCCTTTTGATTCCGCAATTGCTTGATTTGCACGCAACCCGATCGATTGTGATTCTGTATATTTTGATATAACAATTGCTGTTGAATACGGTGCGTTTTGGGGGGCATGGTTTGGGGTGCCACACTGGGGGGGTAGGAGGAAATGGATTCGGCAAGGCAATGGTTCCAGAAGCTTCAGCCGCGCGATAAAGTGAGGAGCTACGGCAGGAAGAAGGACACCGCCGGCGGCGACGACGGCTCCAATACCGACGATGAAGCGCTTTCTAGTGTCACCAAGCAGAAGGCCGCCGCGGCCAAGCAGTACATTGAGAACCATTACAAGGAGCAGATGAAGAATCTCCATGAGAGGAGAGAAAGGTAAGAATAAGATATATCAACTTTGGTGGGTTCCTTAATGAAAAATTTGAATTGGGGTCTAATTTAGTATTGCATTGCTCCTGTGGCGGCAGACGAAATATGTTGGAGAAGAAGCTGGCTGATGCTGATGTGTCTGAGGAGGATCAGAACAACCTTCTTAAGTTCTTGGAGAAGAAAGAAACCGAATACATGCGGCTTCAGAGGCATAAAATGGGTGTCGATGATTTTGAGTTGCTGACTATGATTGGCAAGGGTGCATTTGGTGAGGTACGTATTTTTATACAACATTGTGTATGGAATCATGAAGATAATTATGAATTTCAGTTCAGTAAAATGGCTTCATGGTGCAGGTTCGTGTCTGCAGGGAAAAGACAACAGGTTCTGTATATGCCATGAAAAAGCTTAAGAAATCAGAAATGCTTCGTAGAGGCCAGGTATTTCAGTGAACTGGCCTGCTAGTTCGTATTACTGAGGTAGATGAAACTTGAAATGTATTTACTGTCAGTTGCCCTATATTCCTTTCAGGTTGAGCATGTAAAAGCTGAAAGGAATCTGCTTGCTGAGGTGGACAGCAATTGCATTGTCAAGCTCTATTGTTCTTTTCAAGACGATGACTATCTTTATCTTATAATGGAATACTTACCCGGAGGAGATATGATGACTTTACTTATGAGAAAGGATATTTTGACCGAAGATGAGGCTAGATTTTATGTCGCTGAAACAGTTTTGGCTATTGAGTCTATCCATAAACACAATTATATTCATAGGTTAGTGTTACAATTTCATCATTATCAAAGTTCTTTAAACCATATATTAAGTATGCACCTTTGTACTACAAAATAAGGGTTTAACTTGTTTGTTTTGCATAAGACAGGGATATTAAGCCTGATAATTTACTACTCGATAGATATGGACACTTGAGACTGTCAGATTTTGGATTATGCAAACCTTTAGACTGCAGTACAATTCATGAAGACTTTTCAATAAATAATGCCAATGATTCTGGACACAATGATGAACGTCCTGCAGCTCCAAAACGCACACAACAAGAGCAACTGCAACATTGGCAGAAGAATAGGAGAATGCTTGTGAGTTATATAATCTATTGTTAATAATCTCTCTATCTCTCTCATGCCATAACTTTGAAGGTAGATAAAAGAGGGACTGTTAGTTTGGTAGGATGGTGTCGTGTAGTGTTTCTCTAACTATTGATATATGGTATTGCAGGCTTATTCAACTGTTGGTACACCTGATTATATTGCTCCAGAAGTTCTAGTGAAAAAAGGCTATGGAATGGAATGTGATTGGTGAGTACTTATGCCTTTTAGTGATAGGTACTTGGGTCTGCAATTCAAATGAATAATTCCGCTGCTCTTTGGACATCAATTAAGATCCCTTTACCATAGACTCGGAGTTGAAACGAAAAATATGATCTTAAGTAATCATTATTTTTTGCACCTTTCATGTTGTAATGGAACCTTGTTTCAAGTACTAGGGGAATCTATGTGCCATAAACTGAAAAACTACCTTGTTTTGGCGAAGTTATGCTTTTATTTTTGGTCTAAGCAAAGTTATGATTTTGATTAATGCACAGGTGGTCACTTGGGGCAATTATGTATGAAATGCTAGTCGGTTACCCGCCCTTCTATTCTGATGATCCAATGTCAACATGCAGGAAGGTAAATTCTAGAACTACTTTAAATTTATTTAAGCATCTTTCTTGGAGGAAGTCTCGGGCGGTGCTGGGTCTCTCGTGGCATCTCATTTCAACATATAAAAGTACATATTTCTGAAAGCAAACCTATCTGCATCCTCCACTTGTAGATTCCACTGCATCAGTCTTTTTCTATTTTAACACTAAACTGGTTCCTGGATTGTTTCTACAGTTGATAATTTGTGATTAATTACTCTGACATAACAATTTAATCATTGTGATCAATATTACATGCATCCCACGTTGATGTCCAGTATGTTGATACATGATAATGTACAATCTATGCTCTCAGTTTAAGCTGAAACTTTGATCCTACCACTTGTTTAACTGCACCCAATCATAACTATCCCCAAACCCTCATTAGGGATGACAAGTTGTACTTATTGCTTGATAACATCGTTAATATGGCTTGTCTTGCTTGTTGCAGATAGTAAACTGGAAAACTCATTTGAAATTTCCAGAAGAAGCAAAGCTATCTCCAGAGGCAAAAGATCTTATTAGTAAACTCTTGTGTCATGTCAACCAAAGGTTGGGAACAAATGGCGCAAGTGAAATAAAGGTGTTGTATGGTGTGTCCTGTTCTAAATTGCTTGGATCTGTTAATGAACCCGTTGCATATAATGATAATTACCTTACTGATGATTCCTTTTTCAGGTTCATCCTTGGTTTGAAGGTACTGAATGGGAAAAGCTTTATCAAATGGATGCTGCATTTATTCCTGAGGTCAATGATGATCTGGATACTCAAAATTTTGAAAAGTTTGAAGAGGTATAGATGTTTCTCCATTTTTGTGGATTGCTTGAAGAAAATTTTGTTCAGGATAATGTTGTTCCTGAGTTTGTTTATGCTAATTTTTGGTCTGCAGGCTGACAACCAAGCTCAGTCTTCAGCCAAAACCGGTCCCTGGAGAAAGGTAAGCTTTGGAATTTAATTGCTACCAAACTATTTTCACTTATAAAGAAAATTGCTGTCTCCACTTCCAGATTTAAAATCAAAATGAATTGCTGTCTCTGCCATATGGTATAATAGCATTACAAGATATAGTCTGTTTCATTAACTCTATTCTTCTTAATAATATACAATCTTTTCTATGGATAAGCATCTAAGCATTCTTTCTTTGTACTATAAGAGTCTGTTTAATGTGTATTGAGCTGGTTTGGTATTTCAAAGAGTTACTAAGAATCCTCATTCTATATCAAAGAGTTTTTGAGAGCAAGTTTTCAGTTTCTTTCTCTTTGTATATCAAACGAGTGCTTGGCTGGGACGTTATTTTTGGCTTATATGTAGTCCTGGATTTTTTGGTTTTTGTTCTAGTACAAACTAGGGGAAACCTTGTTGATGGGCATTTAATTTTAATAAACTTTGTTGCATTAGTGTTCAAGGAACTTTTGAATTCTCAGACCTAATAGATCTTATTTTCTTTTGTGCATCTTTGGCATTGAGAGAAATTGGGGGCAACTTTGTAGCAATTACATACATGGCTTTTGAATGCAATAGAGCTCTTTCCAAGGCTTAATAATAAATTGTATACATTCAGGTTTAAAGCTCAAAATTCTGAAATTGAGGTATCTGTTGGTCATAGAAAAGTCTAAGTTCCAGGGTTTAGAACTGAGATTACGTTCCTAAACTTCCTGGAAGCTTAAGTTCATTTATTTTTTAGTAATTGGTTTAGTCAGAGAGTTTCTTTTCTTTTTCAATGCTTTTTAGGAATTAGTTTGAACTTGAAGTTTTACAAAATTAGAAAGAGAGATATCTAGTAGCTACCCTGCTCTACCCAGCAAATCTTTCCCAGTTTTCACTTATTTTTTCCTCATATTTTCCCTGTTCTTTTGCAGATGCTCTCCTCCAAGGACATCAATTTTGTGGGCTACACATATAAAAACTTTGAAATCGTTAATGATTATCAAGTACCTGGGATGGGTATCTCTCTCTCTCTCTCTCTCTCTCCCCCCCCCCCCCCCCCCTTCATGAACTTGCAGAGTTTTATCTTTTATTACGTATTGGTATTGGTTGAAAGTAGGTTTTATCTGCTCTCACACACACCATATGTACATATATAACTAATTTACGGTGAAATCTGAAAACTGTTGATGGTTGTCAGAATAGCGGGTACCATCCAAAGTTGTAGTTTTTCTTGTAGTTACCAGTACTGGTCAACTGGCCAAAGTATCTGGAATACAGAGCAAGTATCTACCAACTAGCTGATTTTGAATTGTTTGGGGGTTATATTATCCTGTTTAGTTTGTATGGATAGATCACCCATCCATTTTGATGTGTTGTTTGGAAGAATAATTGCTATCTTCTAGTGTCCTTTTTTTTTTTTTCCTATTGTTTTCTCTCTAACTGAGTTGGTATCTTCTCTCTGTGTAGCCTCGTTGAAGAAGAAGACTAACACATCAAAACGGCCATCCGTAAAAACTCTTTTTGGTAGGTTTTTATCTTTCTCTTAATCAATCTATTATGTGTCTTCAAACGTTTTTTGTTTTCTTATAATAGTACATATTGAATCTTTGTACACATATTGGTAATGTTTCACTATGGATATATAGAGGAGATGTCTTTTACTTCCTAACCTGTTTCTGTTTGCTCGAGACAGATGCTGAGTCAGAGTCATCGGAGTCATCTGACACACCTGGAAGTGAACAACCTGTGAAAGGCAGCTTTTTGAACATGTTGCCTCCCGAATTAGAAGTATCTGAACGCCGGAGTGACTCTACCTAACTTGGCCAATCCATCAGATGGACTTGGAACTTGTCCACCAACTGTATTTCGATTTTCAAGTAATTAGATGCAGGTCTTGATGCTGCCTTCTGTGCCTGTATTTTTTTTCATGGTTCTGTCAGCTGGAGAGCTTCGAGGTTTGATGAAAATCCAAGTCTCCAAGGTCTGAAGGAGGGTGGCGGATCTTGACGTACGAAGCAACCAATATTGTTGAGCCTTCTCGGATAAGCTAGCGGCCTGTAAGTTTCTCTGCTATCAACATGTTGAAGAGTAATACCAGTTCCTTTACAACCACTAATTTGTAATCTTCTTTCCTTCCTTTCTTGTTGTCCATTGTTGTCAAATACCAAATACTGTACAAAGACACACTCAAACTCATACATTGTATCCATGTTAATTCACTGTATTATTCAAAGCAATACAATTTGTTCACTCACCTTCTCAATCTCTTTCCAGTTTTTAGTTTTTTCTGTTCTTATTTCTTTGGCTACAAGCCAATCGATCAAATTCGTTTTAGTAAGTGATGATAGCTAAACATCATGCTTACGTGATTTTATATATATAATGCATTGATAATTCTAGATAATACATCATCAAGCACACTCAAATCACTAAAATACAAAATGTGTGACTGTGTCATGCATGTATTTTCTTTCTTTTATTTTCTCAGTTGAAAACAGAAGCGAACAAAGATTTTATAGGAATCTGATTGAAGCCAAAGAGACATACCGAATGATCCCAAAGATCGATATTCTCCGATCGATGTGGGTCTGTGTTTACCATAGAAGTGCCATATGGCATGAAATTTGGACAATATAGTCTCCATCGATCATTGAGAAACCATTTTCTGTGTGGAAATTTTCATGTTAGTTTAATATAAATTTGGTGATTACATTCTAAATTGACTGGAAAAAATGGCACATATGTTGAAGTATTCAGACAAACGAAGCCTTCTGAAGACGGCAAATAAAACTAAAGCTACTACAGTTATTCTTGTCTCCAATACTTCAGCAATTGGACATAAACACTCAACTGTGGACCAGTTAGTTCAAATTCTTTCAGACGTGTAATTTGTTGTGTAGTCAACATCGGACACGATAAGTGAAAAGCAAATCGTAAAACGAAAGTTCAGTTATTAATTGGTTCTTTCTCAACTAAAGTTTACCGGTGGTTTCTGAGCTTTGATTAGATTCTTAGTGCCGTAACTGCTTAACTAAGCATTCCTTGGACGTCTCCTCAAGTTTTTAATTTTTATCGTTATTGTGAGATATCAACTTCGTTGGTACTCTTTATAGAGATATATAGGAGCTTTTATGGATGAAACTTTGGTGGGATAACGGGAAAGATCGAGGGAAAGGTTCGGGGAGGGAAACTGCGGGTTGAAGTGGCTAGTTAGTAGCAAAATGAAATTATGAAAATGCTCATCAATTAAGAAGTTGACAAACTTGAAAACAAAGGAGGCATAGGCTAGGGGAGATATGAAAACTTCAAACTAAACATATAGTTCTACGGAACAATAGCAAGCTAGTCAAAGTTAAGCTGATTGTTAAACTTCAAGATAGTCTATGGTGCTTCATTGCACCAGTGCTTCTCACCCTATGTGCGGTCACAGTACGGTATAACAGCCAAAACTAAAATAATGCCAGTACTTCAGAGCACTAAAGAACTTTCGGATGAACTTTGAGTATGTTTTTTTTTTTTTTAACCCGGACTTGGACCCTGTTGACAAGTTTGTTTGATTTTGGGTCTTTCATCGTCCATTGTTAACGTTGTGTGTGGGGAAAGCAAGGTTGACTATTTGACATCAGAAACGAGGTTCTCCAAAACCTGTGGGTTGGCTGATCAGTTCTAATTCCAAATCTATGCCGCAAAAGCTGGCACCTGGAGGATTAAGTGATTAACTATGCTGGCCAAATTGCTCAAATTATTAAGGCCAGCAATTAATATTATGTTATCGTGACCTAATGGATTTGCTAGATCTTAACAAATCACAGGTATGCCTTCCAAAGCTGAGTCAAGTTATTAGAAATCGTCCAATTAAGCCACTCGGATTAATTAATTAGCATAGAGATGAATTGATTAGATCAGAAGCAAAGAGTTTGAACCATTCACATTTGGGGGAAGTATTTTATTTTGGTTTGTCGCCAAAAATGTCTTTTCTGATGGGTCAATGATAACAACAACAAACAAAATCTATCAAGCATAACTCCAAATTTCACAAACCTACATTATACATCATCATTATAATTTTTGTATACATAAGCATTTTTAGAAAATGAAATGAAAGCAGTTGATATTAATCTCAACTAATTTTTATTCAAAGCAGCCATGCATCACTATGATGTATTTAGTGGATTAGTTGTTCTTTTTCTCGTCTTCATGAATTGTATTTTCATCGATCCACTTCTTATCAATATATACATGGACGTACGTTCTAAGTTCAAAGGATGTGATTATATGTTGATTTCCAATTAATGAAGTTATTACAATACTTTGCCGATTTATTAGGCCACCCTAGGCTCAAAATCTTGAGGCAAATTATCGAAAATCTCAGTACGTAGAAATAAGAAAATAATTGATAAGAAATTTGAAAATCAAACTTAAAACGGTGTTGTTACCTGAAGAAAGAAACGACAGACCCTCTACTCTGATTGAAATGACTAGTTTAGGGTAAGTACTTCGAAAATGATCATAGAGCAAGCTGTTCCTCTTGGGATTTAGGGTTCTTGAGTCTGTTACGTACCTCATTAGGTACTTCTTAATTTTGTCCAGCCTTAGCTCACTTGCATTTTCCTTAAAGCATTGTAATTTCGTCTATGTTTGGATCATTCGGCCGGAGATCTTCCTTCTGATAATTTGATACGGGAAAATGATCATTTACCCAATTTTTGGGTTAATTAACCCCACTTACCCAAACACTCTAAAAGATTGCCCACTTGCCCAAACACTCTAAGAGATCATTTCCCTAATACCCAATTAAGTAATTTTTTAATTCATTTTTATTTATTGTTGGGACAATTTTGCCCTCTCCTTCTTTGTCACTTAGAGAGAGAAGTCATCGGAGATCTTGCCGGACTCCGGTGACCAATGGCCGGCCGCGGACTCCGTCACCGGTCACCGGAATCCGGAATCCGGCTACCGGACTGGTGACCGGATTCCGGCGTCTGAATTTATTGCCCCCTAATAATACCCAGTAACCATATTATTGCCCTCCAATAATCATAGTATTGCCTCCCAATAATCATATTATTGTCTCCCAATACTCTTTTTATTGCCTCCCAATAAACATATTATTGCCCCCCAATACTCTTTTTATTGCCTCCCAATAATCATATTATTGCCCACAAATAATCTAATTATTGCCCCAATAAACATTTTATTGCCCCTCAATAATCTTATTATTGCTCCCAATAAAATACCAACAAGACGATTAAAACAGTTAAACACTTAAAACATTAGTATAGGCAGTCACCAATCTACAAAATCTACTAAACAGATGCTATTCTAGTACATAACTGGAATGAAAACATATTTTCACATACTAGACAACCTGTGGCCTGTGTTCTGGCCCAAAAAAAAAAAAAAAAAGACAGCCTGTGTTGGGCTCGACGTCGTGGTCCTCCATACTAGCCACCAGATCCAGCATCTCAGCCGGAGAGGCTCCACTCATGAGATTGACCCTAAGGTAGTGATTATAAGAGCTCACATCGTACTTATTGGGCTTGCCGCTCTTGTCCAGCGACCTTATCCACAGCTCAAACAACTGCTTCATCTCCGTCCACCTCTGCGACGTCATCCAATTTGGCGAAGAGGTTGAGCAGTCCCGGCGAGTCTAGGTCTTGTGAGAGTGACTAGATTTGGAAGCTTGGGGATTGCTCGAGGAACTCTAGGAGGAGCAGAGACTGAGCCGCCGAGGCGGAGGCCGGCGAAGTGCGCCAGTTTTAGGGGTACGAGGTGGGGTTGGGATGGAGTAGGACCGAGGGGGCCAGGTGCTGAGTCGACTCGGCAGCGAGCTGGGGCTCCTGAGACAGAAATAAGAAGGTGGTGATGGTTTTGAAGAAGATAGGGTTTTCGTTTAGGTTTTAGCCCGAGATCAGGTCTCGAGAACGGAGGGGTTTATCTCGATCTCAAATAGCTCGTCGGATTGGGTCAATTGGGCTCGGTGGGCGGAGTTGGAGACGCTGAGTGAAGAATCGGGCCCGGTGCAGCCATAGGATAAGAAGCTCTTCCATACCTAGGGCGGAGCTGTTGTGTGTGGTTATGGTGGTTTTAGATCTGGATGTGAGAGAGAGAGAGAGAGAGAGAGAGAGAGAGAGAGAGAGAGAGAGAGAGAGAGAGAGAGAGAGAGAGTGTGTCTCTAAGAGGAGTCGAGATAGAGAGAGAGTTTGAGGGGTTTGTTAATTAAAATGAGGGTAACATTGTCATTCATGTTTAAATTGGGTAAAAGGGATTTTTATTAGTGGAGTAAGTGAGCAATTTTTAGGCTAAAATTGGGTAAGTAGTCACGGCCCCAATTTGATACTAGTTGTTGGTGTATGTTGATGAATTACAACTAAAAATGATTATATAGAGATGCATCCAAAAAAATCTCAAAAATTTGAATATATATTAACAATCGCAAAATATCCCTACCTTTCCGACGTGGTATCTTTGGCTTGTAGCATGTTAACTTCTTGTATATGTCCTGGATATGCCGGCCATCCTTCTCTTTAATATCTAAAAAATGCCAAAATTCTATGTCATTCCCTCACCTTTTCCTTAGACATCACTTACCTTTAAAAATGACCTCCACCAACAACTACCTCCCCTCTCCTCTCTCTCTCAACACCATCTGGTTCTATTCGATCTCTGTCTTAATTCATCTGTGATAATTTCAAATAATGAAAGCGGAATTTGAAATGGTTCATGGGACTGTGAATATGATCCAACCCCATGAAACTAATTGGATTAACAATTCGACCTCCGTTAATCCATTCCCAAAACCTGTAAGCGATCTCTCTCAGTGGGTAGAGCACATAACGAAGCAACTCATCGATGACTTGCCGGAAACAGCCACCACCACGGCAGACACTTTGCACACTGCAGCAACATCCGGGGATCAGTACTTCATCCCCTCGTCACATTCCGGAGAGTTTAGTCCGAGAAAAGCCCCCAGGAAAAACTACGGCGACGACACAAGTGCTGATCGTGCAGATTACGACTTGCAGTGGGGAAATGAGCTGCAACTCCATGCAGAAAACAACAGGAGAGCTAGAGGGTTGAGTAAGCTTGACCAGCATGGCTTAACACTAATTACTCTTCTGTTCGAATGTGCGGTTGCAATCTCCGTGGAGAACCCCGGCGAGGCACATCAGATGCTACTTGAGCTCACCCAGATGGCCTCGCCGTATGGGCCATCCTGCGCGGAGCGCGTGGTGGCATATTTTGCCAAGGCCATGTCGAGTAGGGTTTTGAACTCGTGGCTAGGCATTTGCTCTCCTTTGGTCAACTACAAAAGCATTCATGGTGCTTTTCAAGTCTTTAACACTATCTCGCCTTTCATCAAGTTCGCTCACTTCACTTCCAACCAGGCCATCCTCGAAGCCTTTCACCGCCGTGACAGAGTGCACATTATCGACCTCGATATCATGCAGGTATAGCCTAAAATTTCGATAGTATCGCAATATTCTCTGTCATTATTTTGAACTAGAGTTTCAAATTTCTAGATGTTAATTACAAGTATTTAATAGTATTGGATCGTTTTTGGCTCGTTGATATACACTTTCTCTGGCAATACATTGTTGTCACTTTCAATTTGCCATTTTGCATTTCAAATTTCATCTTTGTACTCACATGTGTACGTGTAAGATGATGATAAACTATTCTTTCAGTAATTTTGATATTCGCGTACGTATTTTTACTCTTGATAGTAATAATCGATCATTATTTTTGGTACCATTTTTAAATACCTGAAAATATTTCTGTTAACATCGATATTGAATTCCTTGCATGCAGGGTTTGCAATGGCCAGCTCTTTTTCACATCCTCGCCACACGCATGGAAGGGCCTCCACACGTACGAATGACCGGTTTCGGCGCCTCATCTGAGGTATTGCTTGAGACCGGAAAGCAACTTTCAAATTTTGCCAGGCGACTGGGCTTGTCATTTGAGTTTCATCCAATCACGAGGAAATTCGGTGACCACCTAGACACTTCAATGGTGCAAGTGCGGAGGGGAGAGACTGTAGCAGTGCATTGGCTACAGCACTCACTCTACGATGCAACAGGACCCGACTGGAGAACAATGAAACTCATCGAAGAACTATCCCCGAGAATCGTCACATTGGTGGAGCAAGACATGTCGCACAATGGGGGCTCGTTTTTGGACCGTTTTGTCGGGTCTTTGCACTACTATTCAACTATGTTTGATTCTCTTGAAGCCTATTTGCCCAGTGATAACCCTAACAGGCATTTAGTTGAACACAGCTTGATGTATAGGGAAATCAACAACATATTGGCAGTAGGCGGGCCAGCAAGGAGCGGAGAAGACAAGTTTAAGCATTGGAGGAGTGAGCTCGGGGCTAGCAATAGCTTCATGCAAGTAGGTATGAGTGGAAATTCGATGGCTCAAGCGCAGTTGATATTGAACATGTTTCCTCCTAGTAATGGTTATAACCTTGTGCAAGGAGATGGGACGATTAGGCTTGGGTGGAAGGAAACTAGTTTGTATGTTGCCTCAGCATGGACTTGTTCTCATGCTTCATCAAGATAAGGATCTGTTAATCCGTACACTAATTGTGTGCTTTCTTTTTGGGAGTGAATTGGTCATAGCTAATTGTATTAGTTAGGGCTTGAATGTTCTATATATAATCCAACCTTAATTTAGCTGTATATTAACGACGGTGATTAATAAGCAAGATAAAATATATAATTGTTGAGCCACATCTTTAGAGTCACTATATATATGTTCTATAATCAAGGTTCCAAGCTATTATGAGGGACAGTATTATGATGTGGTGGATCTTTCTTGCCGTGTTTCACTTGTTTGTGATATTGAAGACCCTAATCGAGCACAACTGAGGGTTATTGCTCCACAGATTAATCCAAGTGAACTTCTTGGTCCTATGATGCACATCAAAGAACCATAGCTTAGTGGATTGCGCAGGAGTTCCACCACTGGCTGTAGGGTTTTCAAGGTCTTATTTAATAAGGGCAAATCATGGATCGACTCCGAGTTACATAACTTGGGGAATAGAGCCATCTTCTTGAGTCGAAGTAGTATTTCGGATCTAAGGCCAATTGCATAAACTTCATGAAAAATAAGAGTCTCTCTACTACTGAACATTGATGCGGGTATTTTTGATACGGAGGATGAGGGAAAATTATAAAATAGTCCCGGATCTTAGTATAGGTAGTGGTCTATGGTGATATTATTGGTCTATGGTGATATTATTGGTTCATGTGACTCGTAGTAATTTCTAATTGGTCTCTTAAATTAATTTTTCTTTTATTTTTTAACACCTGCATGGTTCCCACCACATTCAAGTGCTATTATTGGTTGGGACCACCACATGGTGCGCAATGTCACGTGATACTTCAGGACCACATAATAATTCCTCGGAGGATGAGTCCGTACTCGATCGACAGAGACTTTGGCAAATCGTTCAATTATGATTTAAAATATAACAGCGGATCACATTTATGGATTCAGCCGAGTTTTTGAACACGCTCTGATGTTTCCTCCCTTTATCTTTGAACCACCATTTTCATTCTGTACAAGTATGTACAGGCCATAGTTACTGGCCTTGTGCTCTAACGCCGTAAGTTTATTCATCGATGGGCGCTATTATACATTTCTTTCTTGGTCTCCTATTATAATATATAGTCTTTGCTTGGTTTTTACATCTGTGTGTAAACTGGTATATATATACAAATTCGGGAAGAGAAAATTATTGGTCACTCCCTGTACTTTTAGGGAGTCAACAGTTAAGTCCCTACTATCTTAATTTCCACAAATTACTCCTCAGACATTCAAATCTCACACAATATGGTCTAAAATGACTATTTTACCTCTCAATTTTTTTTTCTCTCTCTTTTTATTATGTTTTCTGCTTCTTTCTCACTCTCTCTCTCCTCCCCCCACCCCCCATCATAGCTCCCTTCACACCCACAAAGCTCAAGCTTCACCAACCTCCTTCACCTCTGGGCCAAAATCGTCAACCCAATATCCGAAATCTGCGCACTGTAAAACCCATCCACTCACCCAATCAACTTCACAATCTGCAAGTTCCTAAACCCACTAATCCTCTTCAGCGCCAAGTCCCCACAGCAATGCAACTCCAACTCCTGCAGTGTCTGACACTCCTTTGCAACACTCAACAGCCCATCAACCCCGACATCTATCACCGCAATCCGCCGCAGATTCGGGTTTGCAATCAATCTTAGCCTATCATCCACCACACTCTGCTTCAACACATTTCTTCAATAAACCCACCCGAAGTGAACAGCGAGTCCACATGCACCGGCAAACCCCTCCTTGTCACAATAATCCTTGAACTCCTCGGCGCCCTAATGCAAGCATGAACAATGTCCACCTCAGCCAGATTTGGGAGCCGAGAGAAAAAAACTACCCGAGTCCAGAAACCCCCAATCCAACACCTTCAGCGACAGCACCAGCCTGCAGTGCAGGTACAGTCAGTGCCAACAAACGAGGGAGTTGAGAAGGTACTGCGATTCCGAGAGCTTGGCGAAGATCAACAGTAGGAGCTCGTCCGAGAGCAGTGAGGTGGAATCGGGTCTAGGGTGAGGGCCCGAAAAGCGGAGAGGTTCGGCTCGGAGAGAGGAGTAGTGGGTGCAGTGAAAGACGGAGAACGAGAGTCATTGTGAAGATGCATCTTGAAGATAACATGCTTGAGAACTTGGTCTAGGAGGCTCTGAGTTCTTGGCCTCTTCTTCTTCTTCTTCAAAGATGGCAACTTTGGGGAATAGGAGGACAGTCCCTCCGGGGTCAGTGCGGACAAGGAGAGAATGAGGAGATTGGGGGGGGGGGGGGAGAGAGAGAAGGAAGTGAGGGGAAAAATAGTTATTTTGGACCATATTATGTGAGATTTGAATGTCTGAGGAGTAATATGTTAAAATTATGTTAGTAGGGACTGAACTGTTGTCGCCCTAAAAGTATAGGAAGTGACTAGTAATTTTCCCTTCGAATAACAAGTTACGTATGAAAGCAAAAGTGTAAACTGGTGGCTGGCTCCTTGATTAATTAATAAAATTGGGCACATTGTTAGCTAGATGAGTTATTGTATATTCATCCTTTCACTTGAATTTGGTGTTTGTCAAGTATTGAAGGTTAAAGTCAGCCACTTTTGCTTCCTTTCCTCAAGACATTAACCATTTAACAATGTTTATTTTATTTTTGCTTCCTTTGCTTAAGACATTAACCATTTAACCAAGGACCCGCGGTGGCTCTGGATGTCCAGATTAGTCTGGGTGGCTGTGCAGGTGGGTTATCTTTGGACCCAAGATCGAACCCGGTTCTGGGTGGTGTCGATGGCAGGAGTTCTCTCCTCGTGGTGGATGTCTGATCGGCCAAAGTTGATGGCGGCGCCGTCGTCATGGTGGTCTCCAGCAGAGAAGTTACTTTTGGGCCTTAAGCCTGTTGGGCCTCCATCTGGGTTGGGTGCCCTAGTCAGTTTTGGACTTTTGTTGGGGTCTAGAATGTCTAGTGGGGCTTTTAGCCATGAGGGGTTGTTGTTTCAGCCTGGAGCATGGAAGATAGATTCTGGGCCTGACATTTTTAGGTCTAGAATGAATGGTGGGTTTTTATACCCACACTCTAGTTAGTTTTTCTTTTAAACTGGCCTATTACTATGCGTACTGTTTCATAGTTAATAGGCTCGCTTTGAATAAGTGAGCATGAAATGTCGAATGAATGGTCTTACCCAATGTATCAACGTGGTGTCTACTGCATCACAACTTCTTGTCTATTTTTATATGGTAGCAGAAGGATATGTAATGGTCATTCTGGCCTTACCCTATTAATGAAATCTATATGATTATTTGTCAAAAAAAAAAATAACCATTTAATAATGTTTATTTTATTATGTAGTAATTTTTTTCTTTAATAAATCATCACATGAATTTTCATTGATAAAAAGGTCATGTCAGAATAATCATTACATACCCTTTTGCAGCCATTTATAGACAGACAAGAAGTTGGTGTGATACCACTGTGGTACATAGGATAGGTATGATATGTCCATTCATTAGACCTGTCTTGCTTACTTATTTAAAGTAAGCCTATTTAACTATGAGCTAGACAATGCATAGTAATAGGATAAGTTGAAACAGAGACTAGCTAAAAATTCAGTGTAAAAAATCCAATAGTCCTTCTGAATGCAAGACAACAAGGCCCAAAAGGCAAAAGCTATCTTCAAGGCTCCATGGTCAGCTATCAGCCCATGTAAATATTAATACTTATAATTTTTTATTTTTAAGAAAGTTATAATGCTTGATCAGCGTATTTGCCTAGAGATAACCCTAACATGCATTTAATCGAACACTACTTGATGTATATAGGGAGATCAACAACTTATTGGCAATAGGCCGGCCGACGAGGAGTGGTCGGAGAAGACAAATTCAGGCATTGGAGCAGTGACTTTGGGACTTTGGTGTCAGAAGAGCTTCATGCAGGGTGAGTAATGAGTGGGAATTCAATGGTTCAGGGCTTCAAACCAGCGCAGTTGAGATAACCTTGTGTAACTATTTTGCATGGACTTGTTTCATCGAGATAACGAATTGATACACTGTGTTTTCTTTTTGGCGGTGAAGTAGCCGGGCGGTCGGCCGGCCATAATAAATTCCAATCGATCAGTGCTATATATATTATCTCTCATCAAATGAATGACTAGATATGGTAATGATGACCAAAATATCGATAGTTAAAAAAAAAAAATTGAAGGAAATATCAAATATCGATGGAAATTTTACCAAATTTTGAATAAAAGTTTTATCATCAGCTAAAAATATACTAAAAATAACATCAAAAAAATGTTAAAATTAATATCAATGCTTATAAAAAAGACAGAAATTTCGAGAAAATATCAAGAATATCTTAGATACTATATTTTAGTCCTGGGTAATGATCGATGGGGTCTCCGAAGTCATGGCTCGTGAGTCACGCGGTCTATTCTACTGTTGCTTGTCTGCTTAAGCACGGGGGACACAGTACGCACTGCTTAATTAAATAGATCTATAATATTTGACGTACTGCACAGGAAATAATCAACAAAAAGTTTTAGAATTCTAATCGTCTAATTGTAATGATTGAAAATATGAATTCTGTCTTGGATTTTGCGATGGGGATTGATATCAACAGTCCATCACTCCATCTAATGTTTTCCAGCATGCATGATCATGTCTTCTAAGGTTCTTTTCATTTTACTGTTCTTTTTAATCAGTGTAAGAATTCAGTATTTTTTGGATCACTTTGATCGTTAGTGTGGATGCCAAATTAAGGCACAAGTATGATTTTAAAGCAAGCCCTAGATCATATGCACTTTGTAAATCGAAATTGAAAAACTAACTATAAATGCACTGAGCTGTTGAAACTTAATAAAAACTCGAACTGATTTGTTAGTTAGTACTAGAAATTGAATTGAAATGATTCTTCAGTACAAGTTCTTGGTTAATTATTTCATATGATAAATCTGCAATCTAACCAAACCGTTTGACTTAAGTTTTACAATTTTTGTTTTTCAATTGGCCATCTTTTGTCGATCTTTTATTTTCTACCTTAAGTTCACACAAACTGATGATATCAATTAATTCTAAAATACCTTGTGTAAAACTTTTGAAAAAGTTCATTCTCAAAAAAAAAAAAAAAAAAAAAAAACTTTTGAAAAAGTTATATATATCTTGAATACATGACACACACAAATGCACAATATAATCAATTTCAACATTTTTCGTGCTTTATAAGCTAGGCAAGTCACTAATTTGGTGCATTGATCGATTCATTCATCTTAGCTTTGTATGTTGTTGAATGCTTCTGTTTATATACGCATATCATGGTGGTTACAAAGTTGGTTTACTAGTTAATGGGTTAGTTGCTATTACATATTTGTTGCTCTAGTATTTTGGAATTTTTATTTCATTATGGTACGTAGTATGTATCCGCAGAAAATGGTGATGATTTCTTCTCTTGGCCCTGTCATAAAGTTTTGGTAACTGGCATTCATGACAAGGATGAATATATAATTCTCTTAAATTCTTAATCTCTCGAACAAAGAACTAATCAAAATTTCATTGAATCAAAGCTAAGATGTCGATTTTTTTTAATTTATAGCCATTTGGAACTTTGAATAGAAAAGACTAAATCATTGATGCAGTTTATATTGAAAATCGAACAGATAACATTCAGACTGCTCTAATGACAAGACCACCATTAGAAAATACTCCTATCTAACATTTATAATTAGAAAATTCGGATCCTCTCTTAAGCTAAGTTATATGCTGAGCTACCTAAGCTTCGAATAAGATGGTGACACGTGTCATCAATGAGATTCATGCAAAAAAAAAAAAAAAAAAATTGAATTGATTGTCACCAACCCCTAACCATTTCCGTTTTAAGTTACTTAACAAACCCTCAAGGGCAGCCAGCCGACCTAAATCAAAAAATTCGTTGCACATGGACCATATGGGTAATTTGGGTCATTTTGCCAAGAACGTAGAAAAAGGAGCATCCAACATCCAACATCCAACATCCGAAATCGGGCCAAGTTTTCCTGACAATGATCAGTCCCTTTCTCGACAAGAACAACAATTGTACTACTAACTCTGACCAACAGTCTGTCCCACACCCTTCCCTAAACAATCGAGAACAAATAAGAGAGAATATCCATTACCAAGTAAAAGGTAATAACCCCCCATAATTAGCAAACAATTCCAATTTGAGAAAAGACAGCCAGAGAAGAGAATGGCATGCACGTTTTTTTTGTATGGAAATCTTTGCTTCCTTCCTTCCTTCTTTTCGTTACACACGTTTTTGTTAAATTAAAAATTTCTCTCTTTCTCTCACTCACAGCGAAGACAGCCCAAACGTGTTAGGCTGCAGCTCACAATTAGAGAAGGTATCGCTTCACCCCTCATAATAGTTTTTTCCCAAATCCTTATCTTAATTTTTCGATAAAGATTCAATCTTTTTTGGTTTATTTAGTTTTTATTACCAAACCAAACCATTTAAAAAAAAAAAAAAAAAAAACCATAATCCAACCTCCTTTTCCCTTCTTCTTTATCTCTCTCTTTCTCCACCATCATTTTTCCTCCGCCCAATTTCCCCTATTTTCTGAAGAAACGTTTCGTCGCTTTGTTTCTCTCCGATCCCAATACTGATCTTGGCCAAAGCTTCAATCTTTATCGGTTTCGGGGCTTGATTCGATGATGGTCAATGCGGGTCAATGATCTTCTGATTAGGGTTCCAGTTCGACGTCTG
Source organism: Rosa rugosa (assembly GCF_958449725.1). Taxonomy (NCBI): domain Eukaryota; kingdom Viridiplantae; phylum Streptophyta; class Magnoliopsida; order Rosales; family Rosaceae; genus Rosa; species Rosa rugosa. Next base: position 41,936,077 of record NC_084822.1, on the reverse strand, counting down.
CGATCGCCGATTTGGGGTTCGTGGCATTGTTGAATATCTAGTCGGAGGAGGCGGGTCATTGATTTGGAGAATTGTGGGGTTATTATTGAGGAAAAAGTCGGATTCTTTTTCCAATTGGGGATTGATTTAATGCGTTGATTGTGACCTTTTGGGGGTGATTAGGCCGAGTTGTTGGGAGTAAACGTAAGATTTTTGGAGATTTGGGGGTTATTTGTTTGGTGGGTGTGAGGTTATGCACACAATAAAGGCTTGCATTGGGCAGAAATCTTGGCCATTTTGAGCTTCTGGGTTGAGCTGTGTGTTGGAAGATTGTTGAATCATGGAGCATGTGATTGCTGGAAAGTTTAAGCTGGGGAGGAAGATTGGGAGTGGCTCTTTCGGAGAACTCTATCTAGGTATGATAAACAGCCCTTGATTCTTTTTTTTTTTTTTTTCCTTTTTGATTACTAATGCATTGTGTTATTGTATTTTGTTTTTTTTTGGCTTTTAATGAAAATTCGTGTGCTGTGGTTGTAGGTGTCAATGTACAAACCGGAGAGGAGGTTGCTGTGAAACTGGTATGTGATTGGTCCTGAAAATGCTTGAATCAGTTTTGATGCGTGGTCTGTGGTCAAATGTTTTTAAGCTTTCTCTAGTTTTGTACCTAAACTGTAATTGGGTAGCTTCTTCTTTTGGTAATTATTTTTGGTTTGTTGGTCATAAGATTTTGGTGATTGGGTAGTTTTGGCTCTTGAAACCAAGTTTGAGAATATTATTGCGTGTCTGATGTTTTTGTATTCTATTCCAAGAGCTTCAGCTCAGGAGGTGTGGCAATCATAGGGATGATGATAAAGGTGTAGGTCTAGGTTCTAGGTACCATAAAAAGAGATGTAGAAGTTGGATCCTACGGTGATCAAGTCATTTTCGTACAAAATGTGTCAGAAGACACTGCTATCACTAGCGTAAATCAAAGGGAAAAATGAACACTAAGGCTCTTCTAAAATCCTTGTTAAAAGAGTAGGTTGAAGTCACAATTGATACTTCATCTTTTCCTTTTTGAGTTTGATTATGGATTGCATTCTGATCTCATAAAAACTTCTAGCCTGGTGCAACTTTTTTATTCCCTAGTTATAACAATTACATGCAACTCTTTAGCTTACAACCTGTATGAGTTATTGGCTAAATTGATTTCTAATATTCCAGGAACCTGTGAAGACCAAGCATCCCCAGCTTCACTATGAGTCCAAATTGTACATGCTTCTTCAGGGAGGAAGTAAGTCTCTTTATCCTTATCTGCATGCGAGTGTATGTGTCTCACCTTCTACCTCAATGAAAATGATTTTTTTCTTTTCTTTTAATGAAGCGGGAATCCCCCACCTGAAGTGGTTTGGAGTTGAGGGTGACTACAACGTCATGGTTATTGATCTTCTGGGACCAAGTTTGGAAGATTTGTTCAACTATTGTAATAGGAAGTTTACATTGAAAACAGTTTTGATGCTTGCAGATCAATTAGTAAGTACTTTTGGCTATCCTTTACCATATGTTGAAAATGGCCAGGATTATAATTGTTTTTCCTTCTTCCACATTTCATCTTTTCAGATTAACAGAGTCGAGTACATGCACTCAAGAGGTTTCCTTCATCGTGATATAAAACCTGACAACTTTTTAATGGGCCTAGGGCGTAAAGCCAATCAGGTATATTATTATTGTTTTGTTGTAGTTAGTGTTGGGAAAACACAGTATTTGTAGACATATGTTATTAGGGTTGTTGAAAATTCATCTCTCTATTTGAGATCTCAAATAATATTAGGGTTGTTGGTTTAGATATTACTTAATAAACCTACTGCTTTCTCTTTTATTTTGTTACTGTAATGTAGCTTTCAATTACTTGTCACAGGTATATGCTATTGATTATGGCCTTGCAAAGAAGTATAGGGATCTCCAGACTCACAAGCACATACCATACAGGTGAGTTGTTATGTAATGTATTATATATCTTTTGTGTTGTGGGCTAAATTTCTTCCATGCATGACATGTGTTATACAGTATGGACTTAAATCTTCTCTCTTCCTATTTCCTGCATACCAGTTTTTTTTTCTCTAGTTTTTGTGCTTTCAAATTCTGCTGGTAACAAGGTTGTTGTCAAAGCTCATCCTTTTCCCTTTTTTATTCTTTTCATTTATTAGGGAGAACAAGAACCTCACAGGCACCGCCCGCTATGCAAGTGTTAACACTCATCTTGGAATTGGTGAGAAATATTATCTATCATGATATGTTACTATCTAATGCTAGGTGCGCTTACATACCTGACATATCTGACTTTCTATATTCATTGCGTTTAATTGCACTTACAGAACAAAGCAGAAGGGATGATCTGGAATCACTTGGTTATGTGCTTATGTATTTCTTAAGAGGAAGGTAAAACATATTTTTCTTGCACTTGTGTTCATGTTTTTAGCTGTATTTTATGCCTGATATTAGGTATTTGATGCAGCCTTATCTCTTATGTTTAATATCTTTTTCTTTCTTTCTCAATCAGCCTTCCCTGGCAAGGATTGAAGGCTGGCACAAAAAAGCAAAAATATGACAAAATCAGTGAAAAGAAAATGTCAACTCCTATAGAGGTATCAACTTCTCTCATGCATTCTTATTACACTCACAACTTATGCAGCTGATATTGGCTTTCTTTTGGTGCTCTGAATTCTTTTTCTTGTTGCTACATGGATAACATAGCCACAGATATGTTTAACAGGTGCTTTGCAGATCACATCCATCTGAGTTTGTATCCTACTTTCACTACTGCCGATCATTGCGGTTTGAAGACAAGCCGGATTATTCATACCTGAAGAGGCTTTTTCGAGACTTATTTATTCGAGAAGGTAAGCCCAACTCTGGCCGTTTTTCATATAATTGTTTTCTTGTATTCAATTTTAATAGGTTCTGGCACTTACTTTTTACTTATTGGGGACTTGGGGTATTGACATTGTGATTACATATAGGTTATCAATTTGACTATGTATTTGACTGGACCGTACTGAAGTACCCTCAGATTGGTGGAAGCTCTAGAGGATGGGTAAGTCTTTGGAAAATCTTAGGTTCAAATTTCTTATTTTGCAAGATCATAATTTATTTTGTTCTTTTCTATTTCAGCATTCCAGTGGAAAAGCAGGTGCAAATGCGGGACCATCTGGGGAAAGACCTGAAAGAGTCTCAGGTACTGTTCTCTCTTGAAAAGACTTTTGAACTAAGGCGCCAGTGATTATTTGCCCTTGATAATTCAATTAAGTTTTGGATTTAGTGTATGCTTTTGACATCAAGGTCCTGTTAGATTCTTAAATCGTAAACTTAAAGCTTGATGGTTCTTAGCGTTGAGTTCTCGGCTAGGCGATTCCTTAATCCTTTATGTTTACGATCTATTTAGGATCGGATACCAGATTTTTGTTTCTTTAGTATGACTTCCCTTCATAAGCCTTTATTGAACTTTCCACTACCATTTTACAGTCAACATTTTTCTCTTTGGTTACACAATGCTTAATTCCTGCTATGCAATTTTTTATTCAGTTGGAAAAGAGATTCGAGAAAGATTCTCAGGTGCAGTTGAAGCATTTTCGAGGAGAAATACCACAGCTTCTAGTCCACGTCAAGATCACTACAAGCACAGGTCTTTTGAGGATGCAACTCCACCATCCCGAGACACGGTAAAGTTTAAATGATTGCAGTGTGTCTAGTATTTTGTTAAGTAGCCCCTTGTTTCTTTGGACCTGGACAGCTCTGTGTACTTCATGAACTTATTCTCTCTAAGATGCCTAGTAAAAGTCAGCTTTAGGCCTACCCATCTGAAATTTTATCATTATTCAATCTGAAGTCAACCAAGTGATTGCCCCCTGGGTTAATTTCCATATATAACTTAAAGTAGTTTTTGTTTGTTTTGGTAATTACAATGGCAGTACAGTTCTTTTGGTTCATTGTCATTGGGTGTAATTATTGCTTTTTCCTTTTGGTACGGTATTACTTATTTCTCTTCTTTGTTTTATCTTCTTCTCTATTTTTCCTGCAAACTCTTTGTTTTAAAATTTGCCTTGCCAGAGATCAACTTTGATAGGGCCTCAACTCAACAGACTCAAAATTGGAAATCAGGGGAAAATTCGAAAAATATTCAAAGAATAGAAGATTTGCAAACTAAGGATTTTAATACTCTATATTGATTCATAGTTAAATACTATTTGGGATCCTTGTTACTGCAAGTCCCTCTAAATATGTGTCTTCTTTTATCATCTCCTCACTGGCATTATATGCTTTTCACCTTTAATATTCCATCTTATTTACCACCATAGTCAAGTTTAAGTTGTGCATTGATTTCGTATAAACTCTTATGGAGTACTCTTGCTGCATTTTCAGCCCCATGATTCTGAAAGGGGACGCAATTCCTCCCGATATATTAGCACTTCAAGGAAGGCTGTGGCCAGCAGTAAGCCAAGTTCCTCAGGTGAGCCCAGTGAAGGTCGCACAAGCCGACTACTCTCAAACAGTAGCCGCCCATCTACTGGGCACCACCGAGTTCATTCTGGGCATGAATCCAAGCGCCCTGTTGCTACAAGAGGGACCCGTGATGATCCTCTCCGTAGCTTCGAGCTCCTCTCAATCAGGAAGTAATGGAGTTCAATATCTGCCTGGTCATGTAATGGATAATCACTCATCTATTTGATGAGCACCTGAGAAGAAACCACAAAACTCGCCTTTGTACATGGGATATTCCCGATGCTCCATCATTACGGATCTTCTTGCATGTCTTATGACAGCAATTCCCGACGCCTCCCACTTCTTGTCAAGAGTTTAAGGGCCGCTGTAACTGTGTATTAGAAGAAACATACATTCTTTGTCTCCTTAGCTGTAATAATTACTATTTCCTCACTATACACCTACTTTAAGTTTGAAACCGTTTCTTTGTTATTTGTATGCACCTCTCTATTTAAGAGTTTAATCAAGAGTGCTATAGCTTGAGCAGTTGAGCTTGGTCCGCTGGAAATTTCTATGTTCACCCCCTTGCAGTTGCTATATTTTTTATCAATAGCATGTTTCCATTCACATGAGCTTTAGGCTGACTAGCTCGACCATCTGTACTTGGAGATTTATAGGGACTGGTCTGAAGAATACTAGAAGTCTAGAACACGAGATTGGGCTCAGTAGTAGTTGGCTAGTTGCATTCAATTGATGAAATAGTGGATCTAGGTTTCAACTCTCATTTGTCGACTGAAGAGAAGCCTTCATTTATGATTGAACAAGATTACTTAGCACGGGTACTTGTTATGGCCTCGAAACCTTCAATCAAAAGAAAAACAGTACCTCCCACAACCTAGAAGCATTAAAACTTTCTTTGATTGGATGTTGAACTGAAATTAACCTACTTAGCTAAGCTGCTTTGCCGAGAAGAAAAAAAAAGGTTTGGCCAGAGTTGCTTTCTTTGTAGCCACTTGGGAATTAGCATTGGCAACTATGATCAGAAGGAGGATAGAAGGAAGAAGCAATTCATATGCATATTGAATTAGCTCACATATGTCCCCTCCTAAGTTAAGGAGGGTATATAAAAGCTTAGCTTCTCCGTATGTAGAGGCGCTAAGGAGAACAAGGGTAACAAAATATTTACAATGAACAATATTGCAAAAATCCGATATCAAATTCTGGGGAGAACAATAAAATAAAAAATCTTCTGCCCTTGAATCTTAACTCATGGATTTCTGAGAGCTGCCAATCTTTTCTCCAGCTCGTCAGTGCTAGAACTGTAAGAAGTTGAAACTCCATAGTTAAAAAAAAAATTAAGAAAAGGACAGGGAAACAACAAAAACTATTAGAAGTTCAAAAAGAGAAATTGCAATGAAGAAAGATATTGCAAATAGGATGCATTGATTCGTGTGAGGTGCTGCTAACTGCTAAGTGGACCATACAGTCACCACTGTAAACTGGCTATTATGTGGGTAGGTAATCACGAATTTCAATTTTACTATGAAATCTTCAGGCAGTTTAGTCCCATATGGTGAAGATGACATTTACTAGGAATCTATGTACAATGGATTGGAGGCCATACCTGCCAACACCCTGAGAGTTCTTTGCTGCAATTCTTCCTTTTGGAGCTGCTGACAACTGTCAATACATTAACACACAACACATCAGCTTAAAAACAAGGATTCCAGTTCATCCTAACAAATTAAGAAAGAAATGACTGTCGGTACCAACCTGTGAGGCAACATCGACACCAATTTCATCTAGCACCTGTTAAAAAGAAATTCAATCAAAGTTAATCTCGCCAATTCCTGGTTTCAAAGAACAATAGTCAACAACATCTATGAAGAATCAAAATCCTAATCTGCTTGTCGATCAATGCTATACAAGAAAGATCTGCAGCATCTAACTTAACCCCTTCTCAATCTTTCAGGTCCATTACCAGAAAACAACACAATTGCAGATAAGAACCAAACTTCAACTGATAACTTGTTCAGAAAGGTTTATGGATCCTTGGAAATTTAAAGAATTAATCTAATCACAGAGGAGTATCAGGCCTCGCTCAAACATAACATCTTTTCTTTGTTTTTTGGGTTATCTAAGTAAAAAGGTATTCATCTTAATATGAATGTAAGAAAAGATGCAAATAGTGGGGACGTACCTGGTTTGTCAGCTCCTCAGTTTCCTCTTCTGCCTCATCACTATCTATGGCATCATCTATAGTGTCAGACATCATTTCAGTCTGCATGAACGCGCTTTAAACTGTTATAATTCGCATAAAAACCAAAAGTAGATGAACATTATTTTGTGCAAAAATCTTACAGTCATATCCATCTGTGCAGACTGCTTCTGAAAGTCACGTATCACCTTTGCTTGCTTTGCAGGATCCATTTGCTGCAACAAGATATGAGCTTGTTACTCAATGAACTTAAATTTACTCCTTAGGACTATGGGAAGCAATATAGAAAAGAATATTCTCTTGGATTTTATTTACAAGGGAAAAGTAATTGTTTAACAAAAAGAAAAGAAAAAAAGATAACTGATGGCTTGGCTCAACATGAGTGATGAATGATGATGGGGCTTCTTTTAGACTAATGCTTCTAACTGGAGCCAGTTTTAACATCTTGCAACATATTGTTATGTAAAAGTTATAACAGCAAACTATACCAGTCTAACCTTATTCATAGCTGCCATTGCCTTACTAGCACCTTTCATGCCAACAGCAACTGATGACTGTGCGTGCATTGCCTGCAGGAGGATATAAATTTTACTAAGAGCACAACAACAGACCAGGATAAAAAGTTGAATCAGGATAAATCTCATATACAGATACAGAGTTGACAGTCGACCTGTGTATGAGTTGCTATTCCTCTCATTTGAGCCCTACTTCCTTGTAAGTTAGCTACCTGTTGCCTAAGCCTGATTAGCTGCCTGGCCAGTATTTTAGTTGCTGCCTGCAGAATTCAACGAAAAGGGCTTAACCATATACAAATCAACTACGTATGGCAAAATGCAATTTGCGGTCATTGAGTATTCCTGGACTGATGATAATAGTCAAACACAACACAGAACATACCTCATTTCCTGTTTTAGCAGTTCTCTTTATCTCAGCAACGAGCTTTTTTTCCTGAAAGAACAGGAAAATATATTCAATCTAAAGGCAATTAAACTAAAAAACTGTTAACTAAGTAAGAGTGTCAACTGCAAGTTCTTGACTTACTTCTAATTGCAATGCTCCAATTTCCTTCTCTATCCCTGTAGCAAAATGGGGAAAGGAAAAGTAAATAAGAGGATCAAAACGATGCCACTAAAAGCAGAATCATGGAAAAGCATCATAACAAGCTGATGCTATTCAATCCAGAATATCCATGTGTACACACACACACACACACACAAAAACTGGTGTAAACTACTAGTCAGCCGGACAAATTAATATGCTTTAAGTAACAGACCTAACCGCAAATCTAATCCATTCTATTCTAGCAAAATCATGGAAATGAGTCATAACAAGCCGACAACATTGAATCCAGACTAGCCATATGCATCTGTACGCACACCGGTCTAGCCGGAAAAAGTAAACTACTTCAAGAAATAAGAGTACTTTCATAGCTCAACCCACCTAGTCACAAAATCCAATCCAGTCTATTCAAGCATTGCAATCCCAAAACCAAACCCCAATTCCGCAATCACTCCAAAACCAACATAAATAAGTTCCCTTTACAATCCACTAATATAATTAACAAAAACACAATAAAGACATTACAATTTCCATGCTCTGAATTTAACCTTAAGGATCATGATCAACGATCACCGAAATCAACAAACTTTATTACCTCTAGTAGCATTAGTCATTTCTCTCTTGCTTTCCCGAAGCGCCTCTGCATCAAAAATCGAGAACCACACGCACAATTCAGATCCAATCAGCAAACAAAAAGCTTGAAATTCAGCTCAAATTCGAGAGAATTAGAACTAGGGCACTGACCTTTGGCGTTTGGCTTCTTGGAGAAGATGTTCATGGCGATCGTACCAGTTGGGATTGGACGCGGACTCAAGAGAGACTTGTTCAATAAAGCTTCAAACTTTGAAGAATGAGGAGACACAGAGGTTCAATCAAGGTTTGAGCTTTTCTCTGTTTTTTCCTTTTCCTATTTATTGTAATGGGTATAGGGACTTTTAGGTAAATATCATAATTGGTCCTCTGTGATTTCTCAAATTTCAATCGTGGCCCCTGATGAGAGAAGTGTGGGACTTTTCTTTCTTTAATCATTGGGAAACATTCTCACTCAATAATAAATGCTTTTTTCGATTTTTTCCCAGAGCCCTCATTTGCATTATCCTTTCTTTGCACTTGTGCTGTTGTGCATTAGAAATTTCCAAGTAAACGGCTAGTAGTAGAAGAATCTTGACATGATGATACCAAAGTAAGAATGATAATTAGTTAACGACTCCATCCCATTTGCTGGATTTTATAGTCATGACCCATGAAAAATCTAAATAAATATGTCAATTCTCCTCATCATCTTCACTACTCGTCTTATATTTGAAATAAGTTGACCTTCTTCTTATTTAATTCATGCTACAAGTCTTGGTTTCTCTCTGATTCATTATGAAAGACACAAGTCATTGCACTAACTAGTTTCTCCTCACTCATTCGTTCGTGTGTGTGTACAATACTAATAGTTCTTTTTTGCTATTCAAATTACATACCAATTCTATCTCATACATAGAGTAATGTTTTCTTAATTCAACCAAAGTCCAACCATCCGAAATTGTTCGATCGGTAAATATCATTTTTTGAATAAGTCTCATATTATATCTCGGATGAATTGCGCATCGCAGATGTTTGTTCTTAAATTGTTTATGACAAACACGTAGGGTCACGACACAAAGCGCACTGATTGCGAAGGAGGGCAACCGGGCAAATCTGAAGGCAAGTAAGGATAGAAGAGTCTCCAGTTTTCATCGCGCTAAACGCCAAACGAAATGAACAGTGAAATCGACCGCTCGTTTTATATTATAGTAGAATTTTCAACTTACCTATTGAAAAAAAAACAGAAAAAAAAGATACTCTCATTCACGTGACAGAGTAGACTTGAGTCACTTGACAGTGTGAATATTTCACAGGCGGTTTTAGATTTGATGACCCCAAAATTTAGTCTTCTCTTCTCCACTCTCGGCTCTTGGCCACCAAGTCTCCGTCTCCGGGCGGCAGTTTCCGTTACTCAATCCTACGTGGCTCTTTCTCTCCCCTCCTCCTTTTCTCTCTCTTCTATTTAACAAATCCCCCACACCACTTCTTCTCACCACCACCACCACCATCACCATCGTCATCATCATCCAATCTTTCTCTCTCTGCCCCAAAAACACCCTTCTCGCTCTTCTCTCTCTCTCTTCAGTCCAGGCACCGATTCTCGGCGCGTGGCTTCCACCCGCTCAGAACCGCAGGCCTACACCGACCTCCGACTTCAAAGATTTCAGCTTGCCGTTGATGCTGGATTGAAGCAGACTATTGGCGGATTGAAGAGAGCGGTATCGGAAAGTTAGAGACTTTTCTTTCTTTCTTCTTCTTCTTCTTCTTCTTCTTCGGTGTTTGTTTGGAGCCTAGGGTTTTCAGACGAGGAGGCGTTGAAAGCAAAGCTCAGTGGTTGCCAGGAGTTGAGAGATTAGCGATTGTGATGATTTTAGGGATTGACGGATTGAAGTTGCGACGATGGATATAGACGCAGTAGTAGGCGGCGATTTTGCTTCACTGGATCCTGAGCTTTTACAGCTCCCGGAATTGTCACCCTTTGCTCTCAAAGCCAGTCCCCAAATCGCCGACGACTTGTTTTCTCAGTGGCTCTCGCTTCCTCAGACTGGCCGCCTGGTAAAACTTCTACTTACTCTTTTCTTTCTGTGTAACTTTTTTGTTACCATGGTCGATCAAGCTTAGCTTAGCTCTGTATTTATTGTTTGGAAAAAGTACATGGCTTTTATTGTTGGTTCATTACTTCAATTACCGTAGAGCTGTCATTTCATTTTGCTAATAGTAGTTTTCGACTTTAAACGATGCTGGATGTGATTGCTGGAAGCAAGTGTATTGGAATAAGTTTGTTTTAGCTGATGGTCGATCACTGTTTGATTTGACAGGTGAAATCTTTGATAGATGATGCATCGTCAGGCATTTCTATCGGTGCCCAAGGGAACTCTCTTAGTGCAAATGCCGCTGGGATCAACTCACTGCCTTCCATGTTTCAGGCTGGTAGTACACCCCCACTTTCACCGCGAAGTTCCTCTGGCTCTCCACGCTCTTCAAAGCCGAAAACCAGCCCCTCTTCGCTGGGCTCTCCGCTAAAATTGGTTAGTGAACCAGTGAGAGAAGCCATTCCCCAGGTTGAACTCAATACTCCTGCAAAAACCTGAGATTTACTTGTGTAGCTTGAAAAATGGGGTATTGTTATGTTGTCACTTGTCAAGGTCCTTTGATAAATTCTCAAATTGTTGTACGTATGCTTGCAGTTCTATTTTCAAAATGGTCGCCCACCACCTAACGGACTTAAGGAACAATGTCTTTCCAGAATTGATGACCTTTTCAGCAGTCATATGGATGGATTGCAAGTGCAGGGTAAGATGTGTCTCTGATTTGCAGATAAAAGAAACAAACTCTCTCTTTCTATTCTTTGCCAATACACTTTCCAGATATTAAGGAATATAAGTTCATTTTTAGCAAGGGGTTTATTTTACTTTTTTTTTGCTTGTGCAGAGTTTAAGACGGTTACAAAGGAAGTGTGCAAGCTACCGACATTTTTATCTTCTGCTCTCTTTAGAAAGATAGATACCGGCTGCAGTGGGATAGTGACCAGGTATGCAGTTGATGTAATTTAGCATAGTAGATACAGGACCTAGTTATTGTGGTATCTGAACTCGTAAATCGAGAAAAAATAAATATCTATGAAATGATTGTTTTCATTTGTTTCATATGTGGCCATTACATACTGCAATCTCTCTCTCTCTTAATAATTGAACAAGGAAAATGATGTAAAGTGAAGTAATAGAGCCTCCTAAGAGACGAGAATAGAGAAACATTAGGTTCTGATATTTGCAGCTTACTTCCATTGTAAATATTTGGCGAATGAAAAGATGTTTACTCCGACCCCAGCTGCATATGTGCAATATTTATATCATTTGCAGTCCTTCTGCCTCTTGTTGTATTCCCTTTGTTCAATAACAGATGTAGCTTTGCTACTTACAGAGTCAGGACTCTCATAACACTCCTATATGTTTACAGTTAATCTATGTTTTTTATTCATGTCATCATACAATTTTGAACTAGTAACATGGTGCTGATTCACATTTTTTTTTTTTTAGGGATGCATTCATCAGATATTGGGTTGATGGCAATATGATGACAATGGATACGGCAACTCAAGTATTTAAAATTTTAAAGCAGTCTGATTGCAATTACCTTACTCAGGTTTGATTTGAACTACTTTATTTGTTCTGCCTCAGCTTGCGACTTAATTGATTCCCTTTGTGCTCTGAAGATAATCATATATCACTTATGTGTACATGGTTTTACCTTTCTTGGTCTACATGCCAATTTGCAATTGTTGATTTGCATTATGCAATGCAGGTAGACTTCAAACCTGTACTTCTAGAGCTTGTGGCAACCCATCCAGGACTGGAATTTTTACATGGAACTCCTGAATTTCAAGAAAGATATGGTATGCGTTTTTATACTGCCAAGTAAAAAAAAACAATGTTTATTGTTTTCTAATGTTTTTATCTTATGGAAGTTTATAATGCCATAGCCTAGCTATTTAGGCTAGTTAAAATGGTTTCATATCTAGGGAAGAATGCGAGTAATCGATTTTACCATATTCTTTATAGCTGGGTACAATCTGGATTTTGGATGATACACAGTTTTGATTGAATTCATTGTAGAAATGGCTGAACTTTATTCTTTGGTCATAATGGAAAGAAGTTATACTGAGTTTTTGAATGAATTAACAAACAATATTGTTACATGTTTAAATATTAGGTTTGGTACATAATGAACCAGTGAGGGAAGATAATGCTGCTATAGAAAATAATATATTGTTACACTATGCTCACTCTGTTTAATGATATTGAATATGATGTTTTCTTTTTCTTTCCTAACGCTAAACACCTTTTATTTGCCATAATTAAATTTGCTCACATAAACTTATTTTCAATGGACCAGCTGAAACTGTCATTTACAGAATATTTTACTACATCAGTAGATCGGGAACTGGCCGTCTTACCCTCAGGGAGCTGAAACGAGGAAATCTTATTGCTGCTATGCAACATGCAGATGAGGAAGAGGATATTAATAAAGTTCTGAGGTTTGCTTATGATTTTCAATGGCTCTTTGAGTACAATTAGAGTTGTTGCCTTATGCTTTCGTTGTATAAGCAGTCCAACCTTTACATATTTGTTTGTGTGTCTCTAGTGATTATACTGAAAACTCTGACTTTTAATTAAGGGTTCTAATAGTTCGACTATTAATTTACATGAAACAATATATTGAGATCATGGCATATTCACTTTGCTTAGAATGCTAATGAAGACAAGGAAGAAATCTGATTTTTCTTCCTTAAAGTATTTTGTTGAAGTCTGAAGTTCTGTTATTTATATTCTCTATGCCAAATTTCAGGTACTTCTCTTATGAACATTTTTATGTAATATACTGCAAGTTTTGGGAGCTGGATACAGACCATGACTTCTTCATTGACAAAGAGAACCTCATTAGATATGGTAACCATGCCCTTACCTACAGGATCGTTGATAGAATATTTTCACAGGTTGGTTTTTGTTTCATTAAAGGTTCTTCTAACTTCTGAAACAAATGAAGTTGACAAATTATTACCTAAATAGGGTTCCCACGTTGATTGTATCTGTTCGATTCCTTTTCAGGTTCCGAGGAAGTTTACTAGCAAGATCGAAGGGAAGATGGGTTATGAAGATTTTGTGTACTTCATGCTGTCAGAGGAGGATAAGTCATGTGAACCTAGCCTTGAGTATTGGTATATATATCTCTTTGTTTCTTTGTTCTTTCTACACTTTGACATTTGGTATTTTCATATGGTGTGGAATTTGTAGTATTTAAGAAGACGGATCAATCTTTTTATTTTTAAGCAGTAGTAGTCATGGTTATACATATCACCTAGCATAGAGTAAAACCTATAGTAACCCAAAACTTGGCAGTTGGTGTAATATTCTATCTAGAATTTCCTTTCATGCAACATAGGTAGTTAAAACTAATCAATGTCTAAAATAGGTACAAAAAATTGACTTCCCCACTGTCTGAACCTCCTTAAAAGTTATCAGATGTGTCTGAATTATAGGTTATGATTCCCTTTTTATAAGCAACTGTAAGACTCAATATGTGAGGAGCATTCTATTTCAATCTCACCCAAAGTGCCTGTTGGCATGCCAGTATTTAGAAATGAGATGTTTAGCTGAGATAAATCATGGCGTCTTCATTAATATCATGTATTGGCTACCCCGATTTGTGATTCATTTATGGGATGTATTTCTATTAGACAGAGACATTCATTAATAATCTATTTAATGCTAGAGATGTTTTTTCATATACTAGTGAGTAGTCACCATAAACGATGTTGCGATGACAAACCCGATTTTGATGCTATGCTACCCATGTGTAGTCATGTTTTACTGTTGGGGTTGTTTTCTAGTGTTACTTATTCAATATTATTTTGGTAGGTTCAAATGTATAGATTTGGATGGAAATGGAGTCCTTACACGGAATGAGTTGCAGTTCTTTTATGAGGAGCAGTTGCATCGTATGGAATGCATGGCCCAAGAACCTGTTCTATTTGAGGATATTTTATGCCAAATAGTAGACATGATTGGACCTGAGGTAAAACATCATCGTCTTTGTTATTCTTATTGTTATTGTTGTCTTACTGACGTGAGATCGTACTCGTGTACTCTTTTGAAATGACGAATTTTGATATCCTACTTGCAGAAGGAAGATTATTTCACACTAAAGGACTTGAAAGGTTGCAAACTTTCTGGAAATTTCTTTAACATCCTTTTCAACCTCAATAAGTTCATAGCGTTTGAAAGTCGTGATCCATTTCTTATTCGTCAGGTATTTTCCTATAAGCTGGTGTTTTAAGGTGTTGTGCATATTTTCAAATTGAAAAATGCATAATAACAGATGCGGAATATTTGGTGTAAGCAGGAACGCGAGGATCCAAGTTTGACAGAGTGGGATCGCTTTGCACACAGAGAGTATATAAGGCTTTCAATGGAAGAAGATGGTGAGAATGCCTCTAATGGAAGTGTAGAAGTTTGGGATGAATCACTGGAGGCTCCTTTTTAAGTAAAATGAGGTGAGTTTTACATTGAGCTCCACTGGAAAGTGAAAAGTTTTGGGAATACAGGTGTAAATTTCACTTCTATAATGATGTAATGAAATGTGTTTTCTTTCTAAAGCAAAACAAGGTTTTTAGCATTTCAATTGGAGTCCTTGCTCTATTATAAAGTGGAAAATCCAATACATGATGGTCCTCATTAGGGGGCTTAACTGACCCTTTTATATTGGTACTTCTAGTTTTTATTTCTAAGGAAAAAAAAAAAAAAACATGTTGTGAAGAGCCAAAGGAGAGGGAAGGTTAGACCTCAGCTTTGGATGTGGTGATAATGCTCACTGCCATCGGAGCTGCCGTATAATTTCTTTAATATCAGAGTGGAATGTGTACTGGTAGCAACGCTTGCTAAACCAAAACATGAAGTGACTGGTGTCTGTATAATCAACATTCTTTTTTTTTCTTTTCAAAAGGCTGCAATGATTACTTATTAAACTTACATAGATTTAGATTTTTCACAGCAGCAAAATCAAGTGTGCCTTAACTACATTATTTCATCTTTTTCTGTTTCTGCAGCTGCCTATGAAATAGCTTGAGATGTTTTGTTGAGGTTTTCTCATTCAATGAAGAAACATCTGCTAAATCAAGGAGCTTCATGGTTCATCAGTGACTATAGTCCTCTTTTAACATTGAATCTGAAGCTTGGTCATGCAGCCTTCATCAATGATACATTTCAAGCTTTATCATCTACCTTGGCACTCAAAGTTTACGCGATAGGCAATGTAGGTGTGCCTTTGATCAAATTCAAGGTCCACCCTGGAAAACTACTGTGAATCTCTCCTTTGCAATGGAAGATATATCACTCCACAGTCCCACATCTCGCTTCGCAGTCCGCATTGTTATCATGGGAGTTTGATAAGCTGCTTACTTCTTGTCTTGTGCTCCTTTGTGGTTAAGGTGACCACTGGCAAGTTATGTCTTATAAGTTGTGAACTTCAAATGGCTTGTAATATTGCAGAGTTGTCTTCTCTATCATTGTATCTTGTTTATAGGTTCGTTTATTGGATTTGTGATTAAAAGGTAATACGTATGTGGATGTCTATTTATTGTTTCACACACTAGCTAAATGGCATCCTCCCTCACTGTTCCATTCAATTGAACAAGATTGGACAAGGTCTCCTCTAACAATATTTATTCAAAACATTGTGCACTGTTTAAATCTGTAGACGTGGTAGTTTAACTACATCTATAGCCCTGACTCCTAAGCATTGACCAAGCTAACCAAATAAACCATATTTTAATACGCTCAATGTTCTATTATAGATCATTTAGTCGCCCATTGTTATGGCAAGACACATTTTAGATTGAAAATGTAACTAAAGTAAAGCATTCCAAATTAGCTCATAAAATGTAACAATAATATTATAAAAATAACTATCAACTCCTTAAAGAAAGTTCCTGGCTTCCATTTCAATTCAAACAAATTCATAAAATAGTGATAACCTGCCCATCATTTCAAAGAACTCTCACAGCTATGACCTAACCAAAATAACAAGATGGGCTACCACTATGAATCAAAACAGCAGCAACCCAATATCTTGTAACAAGATTGCAATACTTAAAACAGTTTCAGACTGCACTTGATTTCTTCAGCTTTGTTAGCTCCTGCCTGACAATTCCAGCTTTCTGCACAAACACAAATATAAAGCACATTAGCACTCAATTACATCAGCGAAAAGTAGAAACATGGATGCATACAAGTATACAACTGATCAGATTCTCAAAACTTTTATTCATCTCTACAAAAGCATCGGTCAGGAGGCTCTTTATTTTTGAATAAAGTATAACGAAATGCAAATCTAGTGTAAACCATGCTCAACTAACAGAGGTCAGCTGTCTTGTTTACTTGCAGTTGAAATTGAAGAAACAAATCTCCTGTAAAACAAATCGGAAGGCCAATCCCTACCTAGACTAGGGTCTAACACTCATGATATAGCATAGCTCTACCACCCAAAATAGTGTAGGAAATATAAGTACAAAAATCTAACAGCATACCTTGATCTTGGCCAACATGAGCTTGAACCTATCGAAATCATTAAGCGACGCTCTTCTCTTCTGCACTATCAGCTTCCTTCCCCATGAACTCTGTTCCCATTTGTTCTTAACATCTGCCACCATCAAACACAAAAAACCAAATCAGGTAACCATCAAATAAAGTTAAACAACAAAAGACAACTCAAATCAATAGCTTTACACTCACCACCAGCCTCCATGGCAGCAATCAGAGTCTTCTTCTTCGGAACCCTGGGGATCTCAATCTTGATATCAGTAAGCGATAGCCTCTTGAAGTTCATCTGGGTCCTCACCATATCAGGTGCATCAACCAGAGCCTGCCCCAACAGTAAAAAAACAAAACTCAGCCCCAAAATTTCAAACCATGATCTCACACAAAATGCAAAAACCCAGTATCACACAACACATTTAATCCATAATTACATACATACATGTATTAACTTAATAAAAAATTTCGCTTCCACCAACTACTTATTGCAAATTAGTCCACTTTTGCATCCCACAAATTCCATCAAATCATGAAACCCTAAAAATCTAATCTTTCAACCCACTTCAATTGTAAAGCATAAAAATTTGATAGCTAAATCGACTGGGAAGAGAGGCATTTACGTAAATAAACACAAAACAGTACCCGATTCTGGTCGATGACATCGACAATCACGACGAGCCTACCGTAGTCCGGCCCGTAGTTGACCAGAGCCACCCGTCCGATCTCCACGTACCTCTTGAACGGCATTTTTCCGGGATCTGAGAGCAGTCGGTCGTCAGAGACAAATGACTAGTGTGTGTGAGGCAGAAGAGGCAGCAGAGCAGAGCTAGGGTTTCAGAAAGTGAGGAAGATATAAGGGTTTTGTTAAACCTGAGGTCGGATCACCTGTAGTCGAGACTACCGTGAAGCTTCTATATTTTTGCTTCTATGCCCTTGAATATTATAGTTTTCACAATAAAAGGATTTTACTTTTACTTATTTCAATAAATGCCCCAACTGTTTTCGTTTTTACTGTCCTACAAACCGTTAAAGCAAAGAAGGCACGACCACTCGGTATGCGGTTTTTATGAAGAAAGCTGAAATGGGTTATAGCAATTACAATTCTTAGTTTGGATTTGCGGTAAATGAAGGTACATGTTTTTAATGTTTTGGATTGGATATGTTGTGTTAGAAACAATAGGGTGGGAGATTGGGATGATAGAAGAATCTGGACTTTGTTTGTTTTCTGGGTGTTGTGTCATTGTTATAATGCTTGTGCAATCTTGGGAATGTGAAATTTTTAATATTGTTTGATTCATGTAAGATTGATGTTGGTAATGAAATGTGAAGATTTGGATTTGGATACAGAGAGAAAGATTGAGATTTTGGGTGTGTGATGGGTTCCTTTTATGCCATTATTAAAGTAGATGTTGGATTCGTTTCTGGTTTGTTTTTGGTTAAGGGGTTCTGACTCTTTATTTTGTTGTGTGTCCCCAGCCAATGAAGGACCGAAAGTGGGTGAATTGATTGTTGGGGGCTTTGATTGCGAGGGAAAATGGAGTTTTTTATGAAGAAAGCTTCCACAGCTGAGTTGGATGCTTTCTATCCAGTTAGAGAGGAATGCCGAGTTGAAGTCCCCAAGACCCGATTTAGGCTGAGGGTGAGTGTAGCTCGCTTCTCACTTCATTTTTGTTACTTTATAGTTTTGTTTTATATAATTCATCACCACTTTATGGAAGACTTAGCTTACACAATAGTCTACTGTTGGTTGCTTATCCTTTTTCTGGAAGTACTTTGCAAGTTGAAAGTAAGAGACGTTTTGTCCATTGAATAGTTTTCAGTTATCCAGTACCGATGTTTTTCTGCAGCATTATTATTAGATATTGAATTCATGATACAAGCACATGATCTATGTTTATTATCAACTTTCACAGGCTGGGAAAACTCTTAGTGCAAGAAGATGGCATGCTGCCTTCTCTGAAGATGGTCATTTGGATATAGCATCAGTGCTTAGACGAATCCAACGAGGGGTAAGCTCTTCTTTTTGTAACTTCTTTTATTGGGATTTTGGGAGGTGCTGGTTGGCGTTTCTTTATGTGTGCTCGTGTGTGTAAAAGTATGTCATTTCCCTCCGCCCAAAGACAAAAGAACGCACTGCACTTTTTCTTACAAATGCATCGCCCTCTCCTTGGTGGTGTTGAGTACACCATAGATGTTGCTCCTTTGGTTTACTAAAGTTAGAACCATATGTGTACGATTTTAAACTTACATCTTTCACTTCATTTATTATGCTAGGGCATCCATCCTGCAATTAAAGGTGTAGTCTGGGAATTCTTGTTAGGTTGTTTTGATCCAAGTAGCACCTTTGATGAACGGAATGATCTCAGGCAGCAGCGAAGGTAATACATTTTGTTTAGTTGTGATTTAATCTGTAGAGTATGGCTTTAAATTTAAGCACCATGGAGAAGCAACAGGGTATCCATGAAAGTTTTCTCTTACTTCCTCCTCCTAATGCTATTATGAACCTAATTATAATTTTATGCTGCTGGAAACATGAAAAGAACCTGGCTCTTCAAGTTTTGAATTGCTCTGGAATAACATAATTTGGGGTCATAGATAAATATGAAAAGGGGTTTTGAATTCTTATTCTCTTTAGTGTTGTACCCGTAGTCTGTGCTGTAGTTGTGTTCGGAAGTTAAATAGGGGTGCGTCATGCATGTGAATCGTGGGGGTGGTGAGGCTCTGGAGGGCAAGTGCTTTATTTTATGTGGTATGACTGGGAAGGATAGATCCTTTCTAGTTAAGATGGTGCCTCATGGCTTTTATGATTATCCAGATATGTCTTGTGACTCTTGCCTTCATCTATCTCGAATCAGAAGCTAACTTTTCCTTGGATTATTGGGGCATTTTAGGTTCCTGTGTACTTGGGTTCGTGCTTTTTTCTTTCTTCAACTATATTTTATATAACAGAACTCGTCATGCCATCAAGGTGCATAAGATTAATTTAAGATTTTTTACTCTGTGACAACTGTGTTTGCTTAACTTATACATCTTATATCTTTTCTGTCTTGTTCCAGCCTAACCGTGTTTTCTGAACCATCTAATATCTGAGATGACATATTAACGCGTCATCATTTGTGCTATGTCTTTTCTTTTCAAATTCTAGTGGCATTTCTTTCATTTTGGCACGTTGTCCTTCATGCATTCCTTTATCTTTTAATTAAATATAGTGACTTCATGTAAAACATTTGACTATTATAGGGAGATGTATGTCAGATTGAAAGCTGAATGCAATAAGATGGTTCCAGTTATTGGTAGTGGAAAATTTATTACAACACCGCTGGTCACGGATGATGGCGATCCAATAGATGGAGCACCAAATGGAGCAAGGCATGATGTTTCAGACAAGAAAGTGATTCAGTGGAAGCTTTTCTTGCATCAAATTGGTATATTTCTGTTCCCCATGTGTTACAAAACTTATATTTTTTGGTTGAGTTGTGAAACTATGACACGAGACCATCTGCGGTTAATATAATTGCAATGGGTAGGCTTGTGGAAAAGGGAAGAAAGCCAAGGTTCTCTGGGGATGCAGTGTTCTCGCTGTCTTTTGGGTGCTGTGGTTGGAAAGAAACAGAAGAATTTTTAAAGACTACTCGGGACTGGTTTCTTTTTATGTAAACGATCAACATATGCCCTTTATCTCATAAAAGCAAGAAAAAACAAAAGACAAACAGTACCATTAATCGACACTTTTCTTTCTTTCTTTTCTGTAGGAACATAATCACACTTTTTTATTCATTGCATGAATATCCAACACAATTACTAAAATTGTTGTAACTTTTCTCTTAATAATCGTCGTAGTATGTATTTTAAACCATGTCTATTGAATATTTTATGGTAACTGTAACTGTAACTTGTATTAAATATTAGCAGTGGTTAACTCAGCTGGATTTGGCTTGTAGGTTTGGACGTTGTTCGCACTGATCGGACACTTGTATTTTATGAGAGTGAAACTAATCAGGCAAAACTTTGGGAAATTCTTTCAGTTTATGCTTGGATGGACAACGATATTGGTTATGTTCAAGGTGAATTGCTGTGAATTTGGTTAATGTTCTGAAAAAGTTAAACAGTGTTAAGTGACATTTATAATGGGCATTTTTTGAGCAGGAATGAATGATATATGCTCGCCAATTGTCATTCTCATTGAAAATCACGCAGATGCATTTTGGTGTTTCGAACGTGCGATGCGAAAGCTGGTATATATTATATCTTAGCTTTGTGATACTATTGTTGGATACTTGGATTGCTACTTCAATGGAGCTGTGTTGACTACCTGCTTTTTGTATTCTTGTGTATGAACCTTTTATGAGCCACATGTAGGGCCATACCTAATTGTTAGTTTATAATGATTAGTCTATACTGGAATAGTTATTTCCTAGTAGTACCATTATGAGCAATTGTGGCTGTCTTAATCCTTGGGTAATTTGTCAATACATGTTTTCCAATGTACAATGAATTCTTTATTTCACAAAGATGCAAAGTGACTACTCAAACTAGCCATGTAAACTAGAATGAACTCCTAACCACCAAAATGGAGAAGTGGATTAGTATTAGAAGGATTTAGGACTATAGAAAGGCCTGTAAGGAAAGACACAGTTACAGAGTCTTGCAAGGATTTAATAGAAAAAATTGCTGGAGATTGAAATGCAGAAATATTCATAATTTCAACCTTGCACCGTGGGAATTTTATCTCGGTGGGGGTCCTCTGAATCATACTTCAGATAGTGATAGTACACAATTTGGGCAGTTTAGAGAATGTATGCAGATGTTAAAAGGGAATGATCAGCAGTGTAGGAAGTATCTTTGAGAAGGATTCCTTAGTGATTTTAATAGTGCAGGTAGTCACTTGATAGATGCTAGAATGTGGGCGGAGATGAATCTGTCATGCTCTGTATTAGTAAGGCAATGACTCAAATTGGGGAACTAGATGAGGCTGAAAAGAAGCAAGGGTCTATGGTTATAGAGACTTGTAAGCCTATAGTCTAGTTATTTCTTTCAACATGTGGGATGACCTAAGACTGTAGATACTGAAAAAGGAGTTGATCAGAGTATGGTCTCCAGAATAGTTGGGTTGGAGTCCTACATTTATCAAGCAGCAACTCGATTGGCTTTATCAGTTTGGTGTTTTTAGTTGCAATCTGATGGAGAAGCTGTTAAGTCATTCTTCCTTTGGTGTTTTGAGTTCGTCTGGTTCAGTTTTTTCATTGCTTTTGCAAAACTTCTTAAAATAATTTGTTGCATGATTGGTGCTTGTGATATGCTTTTGTTAGGGTATAATTCAGATTCCTGCTTTTGTTTCAAAAACAGAGAGAAAATTTTAGGTGCACTTCTACTTCGATGGGGGTGCAATCTCAGCTGGCTACGCTCTCCCAAGTAATCAGAACTATTGATCCTAAACTTCATCAACACCTTGGTAGGATTCCTCTATGCATTCCAATAATGCAGCTCCTTATTACTCAGCTAACTCCATTTCCTAATTGACAGAGGAACTAGATGGTGGGGAGTATTTATTTGCATTCCGCATGCTGATGGTGCTGTTCCGAAGAGAGTTTTCCTTTGTGGATTCACTGTATCTTTGGGAGGTGAGGATGAAACTGGACTTATATTTCCATCCAGGTTCTTTTTGTTATTAATAGCTACTTAATCTATTGAACTTCCATTCTTTTCTTTTTTTTCGTAAGCTTGATTTAAGACAGTAATATAGATTGGTTTCAGCTGATGTGGGCCATGGAATACAACCCAAACATTTTCTCATCGTACGAAACATCAAGCGCTGGTACTACACCACCTAATGCAAGTGACAAAGAACTAAAGGCATTTGGCAAGTTTGAGAGAAATAATGTCAAAACTGGATACACAGAACAACATGGTGCACTTTCCGTATTTCTTGTTGCCAGTGTTCTTGAGACCAAAAACAAGCAACTTTTAAAAAATGCCAAGGGTCTGGACGATGTTGTCAATGTTGGTCTCTCTCTCTCTCTCTCTCTCTCTCTCTCTCTCTCTCTCTCTCTCTCTCTCTCTCTCTCTGCATGTTATTTATATATATGTCTCCATTTATCTCATAGTTCGACCTCGTCTCCAGATCTTAGGCGACATAACAGGGAATCTGGATGCTAGAAAGGCATGTAATGAGGCATTGAAGATTCACAAAAAGTACCTGAAGGTATCTATGCGCTTTGTCCTGTATTGCATTATGTCATACTTGTTTCTCAGCATATTCATTATGCATTGTCTCCAAAAGTATAATCTGCAGCATGGTTAGCATTTGTCTTATATGTTTTGAGCAATCTGTTATGGACATGGTTAGAAACTTAATGATTTATTGGTTAGTTGCACTTGCAGAATGTGAAGTCGTAAACTTTTCCTTGGACAGCAGCTCTGTTTACCCAAATTTTGCAGCCAGGGCCAGGTGATGAAGACTTCGGCAACATTCTGCTACATACTGTGTACTGCCATATTTTCTTTGTAGTTAGTTCTCTGACTTCTCTCTACCTCTCCTAAAAAAAAGAAAGAACAAAAGAACAGTAAAACAGTGTAATTTTTGGGCTACGGCCCCCATACTTGACGAAAACCACAGATGAAGCATGCGCCATTTTCTATGAAGTGATCAAGATTTTGAACAAATTGCTTCTGCAGCGTGATGAGCCATCATTTTATTCTTTTGCATTACACATTGCATACATAAAAACGAGCTTTTAGGCTTAATGTCTCCCCCCTGTATTTGATAGTTTCATTAATCAAGGTTTAAGAGTAGCCGCACCAGACTTTTTTTCAGAAAAAAAAAAAAAGAGCTTTTATTTCCCCAATTACTTGAAGCCATCAATTTTATTCAAATTAAGCTAGCATGACTTGCGAAACAAAATCCTTTCATTACTTCAGACATCAAGTTTGATGGGAGCAGCCTTGGGAGAGAACGGTAATCCTCCTGGTTGTGTCTCATCATCTGCTGGACAGCATTTTCCACAGACTGGCCTTGACCGAACCACAGTGCACAGGCAACATTTGGTTTGGCATGGACCAGGGTCGCATCCTGTACCCCAAATAATACCACCAGTTTCATGAACTAATAGGGATATCTTAATACATGCTGAACAAAAATTACTGTTATACTAACTTTACCCCAAGGTCCGTCGTCAACACTCGGTGAAGACTCAAAGGTTGCTTCTGTGTGCTGGAGACTGGTAGTGAGCAACACCAAGAACAAGCAAACAAGGATTCTTGAAGATGATGACATTTTGAAGTAGTAGGGGAGTCGTGACTGAGGTTTTTGTTTCCTCTGCCTTTTGGCTTTTGTCTGTGTGTGTTTTGACTTAGATTATGATCTTTATATAGGGAGGAGCCAGGAGGATTCAGGAAAATGGGCGTCATGGTTCTTCGACTGATATAATTAGTGGTAAATAGGATTAAATGTTTACATCACATAGCAGTAATTATCGGCAATGAATATGACTATTTTGAGGAATTTGGTATACAAATGAAGGGACTACATCCTGGTTTATAAGGAAGTATCATAACGGCTAGTTTTGTACTTTGACTTGTGTTTAGAAAAACAGAACTTTGAAATTGGCATAAGTTGCATGTTGTTTCTTATCATTTGATTGATTTTGAGTAGCATACTCTAATTTGGTATGACATCCAAAGGTTATCCTTTCTCTACATCAAACATAAATGTCGTTCACATCTTCTGCTCCAAACAGTGTTTTTACATTATTAAGCTTGTAATCAACCATTCCTTGACTCCTGGATTCTGGAGGTCATGTACCTTCATTGAAAGCCAATATATATTTTTTTCCTCCCTAAGGAACAAACCGGCAACTACTACGAAATAAATCCCTCGCAACACTGACAACAGCCGCTCCCATCAAAGTTAAACGCTAATCAAGTTGCTTTGCAATTATGCATAGGGAAAGTTCTCTCGCATGGTATTCTGTACATAATGAAAATCTCTTGCTAGCTAGCTTATAAGTTTCCTTCTTAAGATGCATAAGCTTGAGGTACTGCGGCATTCATTTATGCAAAAATTACTACAACAGTGGCAAAATCATCTTAAAAGAATGGTGTCATGGAGAAAACAATCTTTTTTAAAAGAACTGTCCAATGGTTCGTTACTAGTATTATGTTATCGGTCGATCAGATTCCAAGGAGATGACTCAAATTGAATTGGCAATTTCTAGTACGTCTTATTATTCTCTACATCTTCAAAATGACTGATACTTTGTATCCACAAATTAAAAGCTCTATTTAGAATATACAAACAGATTTGCTGACAGAATTTACCAATGGAACTTCTATATTTATAACTGCTTAGGTAAGGTCTTCAGCACAAAGTAATTTCCAAGAAGAGCAGAACATATTGCTCATGTTTGGGTACCAATTAATTGAGGTATCTTGAGCCGTGACAGCTCTTCGCATCTGATTCTTACCTGCTATTCCAATTTGTAGCTGTTGCAGCTTCACTGGATAATCTTTTCTTACCTTCCTAAAATTCATTTTTAGAGATTCGTTAGGCAGCTTGAACAACAATGAGCGTCCGACTGACTTGAATGAAAACATTGGAAACATTATAATAATCTCAATATCGGATCCATTAAGCAGACCATAATCTCATCAGGACCAATGATATGAAGAGATTACTACAGTAGCATCATTATAAGCTAACCCACACTCAAAATCTACATGACATTACCTTGTGCAGTCCAGGATGAATATTTCAAATGAGCTTTCCGAGATATTAAATAAAGGCATTTGACTATGAGCATCTCTTTTCACTACACTTTGCGAGAGACTTGGATGGCATGATCTTCCTTAAGAGCTAACAATTCCCACTGACTAGGTTTAGACGTCTCCTCACTGCATCTCAGTTTCAATGACATCTTCTTGCTTGTGATATCCCTAGCAACTTCATCAATGAAATCAAAGTCTGGGGAAGACAGCAGGCCAATCCCACACTTCTTCACAGTGGGTTGTTCCAACCAACCTAGAGGGTAGAACTCAAAGAAAGCCTCCGTGACATTGTAATTAAAAACTAGAGGACCATTTTGCTCCATCTCCTTTTAGGGGATTAAGATACCACATAATCACATGATGCGCATCGTCACTTCCAGATCTATGCTCACCGCAATCCCAATTATTCAAACAGCAATTAAACTCGATGGTTTCACCATTGTTAGTTTTGAAATAGGATTTACATCCAAACCCCAAGTCTGAGTAACCAGGATAACCATTATTTCTGTCGAATGCAACAACGGATAGAGTAAAACCCAAGAAGTTTGTATCAAACCAATCTGGAGGAAGCTTGATATTTATTGAAGATCCTTCAGTTTGATAGCAAAACCACTTTCGAATGTCATTTCCCGGAGATAAAATTGTAATTGAAGCTTTTGCATCACAACGTTCCTGTACCATGAATGCTTGTCGTGATTATTTAACTCATCAAGAAAAAATAGCAGTTGCTCTTAAAGCGTAATTTGTCAGAGAGAGAGAGAGAGACTTACATGACCGCAGTTATGACCAGTTTCTTGTTTAACCTTTGATGACGCGATTGCCATTAGAAAAATTCTGAGCTGTGCATCCAATCTCATCTCGTTCCATGCATTCTGATCCAGATTTAAGCTATTAGAGAACACATGATATTGATCCCAACCTTGTCTGAATGTAGTCGTCGAACTTGACACTGTTTCCCGTGCCACGCACCCATGGTCATCAAAATGTTGTAGAAGCAATGGGAGCTCGATCCGATAAAGATTGAAGACTCTTGCAATCTCTTAAGTTTAGATACTCCAGCCCCGAAATTTGCATGATGCTTGCAGGTAATCTCTCAACCATGTTTCCACTTAGATTTAGCATCCGCAATGATGATAAGCTAATGAGACCATCAGGGATTTCTAAAGCACCGCAATAACTGAGCTCTAGTCGATCTTTTCAAAGAGGGCAAACCGACTGAGAAGACAAGAAAGTTTTTAATTTTCGAACTGTTGAGAATATATATATCCCACATGGGAAAAATGAGACATTGCCTATAGTTTATAAGGGTTTGGGTCACTCCATCTATTGTCAATTGGTTTTGGATGTGAACTTCAGATTACTTTATCATGGTATCAGGGCTACACGGGCTCCACGTCACCCAATCTCATCACTGGTAGAGATTTCAACTTCTGGACGCTCCATAGTCTCCAAGACCAGAGACCACCAGAGAGAAGAAACTCCAGACCCATAGGCCTGAAACGCTCCAACTTAAAAAAACTGAATTTCCAACAACCATCGAGGACCACAGTTTTTAATTTGTAGATACTGCCAGGGACAAACCGGAGGTTTTTGCAGTTAAACAGCTCCAACTTTTTTAGCCCGACTAGATTTTCAGTTGACATGGGTAGCTCTTCAATCGCTGTTTTACTTAGAATTAAAAACTCCAGACGCTCCATAGGCTCCAAGATTTCTGGGAAGTCCTTGAATTTACAGCAACCAAAGAGAGAAAGTCTCTCGAGAGATTTCAACTTACAAATGCTGGTAGGCAGCGTCACAAACTTTTTGCAATATTCCAGTTGAATTGAAACGAGCCCAGAGACACACCCGATTGATGAGGGTACTTCTTCAATTGCTGTCCCAGTCAAACATAAATGTCTTATATTCCTGGGAAGTTCTGAAAATCTGCCAAGAGTTGAGCAGCCAAGTAGTCCAAGAATTTGGAGAGAATCCAGGTTGCAAGTGCTGCTCGGAAGATTCTTAAGGTCTTGACAGTACATCAGGTCTAGTGATACAAGCTTCTTGTGGGACCAAATTGATGCAGGCAACTCTTCTATTGCAGTTCCATGTAAATATAAGGTAGTTATATGTAGGGACTTGAGCAACGTGAAGATGACTGAGAAACACGTCGTGCTTTTCTCTATGGGGGATAACAGCAGTGGAAGAGGAAGAAGCCGCCATATATACACCCTGCAATCTGGACTGTCCATATTCAAAATCAGTAAGTTGCAGAGATATTAAAATATTACAAATGAGAGAAAAACGCACCTCAGAATCGATGCAAGAGATCTTTAGAGAAGCTGCAGTGGAGCCTTGATCTGCTGGCTTGGTAGCAAGAGAGAGGGTATGGCAGGGAAGTCAATCTGAGAGGTTCGGATATTCCAGATGATCAACCACTCCCGACCGACATGAGTTTGTTTCTTTTCCAATAACAAAATGATGCAGAAACGCGCTGAAGGGAAATCATTAGATATGACAAGGAAGTCACTCGAGCACTTTCGGCGAGCTAGTGGAGGGACTTGCAGAGAAGCAAACTAGAGAGTAGAGAAGACTTGGAAAGATGAATAGAAGTCTGAATCTGAACCCCAGGATAAAATGAGGGGCGCGCATGAGTCATGAGCATTGTCACATTATAAAATGAGTCGAATTGATGACGTCTCACTTAAAAAATAAAATATAAAATAAAAAACTAATGCACTAGACATACCAAATTATAGTGGGCTTACGTCACAAATTTGAGTACTTTTTCCATTTTAATTTTTCACAAGGTATGAGATCTTTATCGGTGAATTTAAGAAGTGAAAATGAGAGGACGTAAAAATCTTGAAACTTACGCTTAACTGTTTCAAGCCACACCGGAAAATAACTGCCTTTTCATCTTCCTCTTCTATTGTAACACAATTCGAATTACCAGATCCAAATTCGAACCTTCACGTCTGTTTTTGT
Source organism: Rosa rugosa (assembly GCF_958449725.1). Classification (NCBI taxonomy): domain Eukaryota; kingdom Viridiplantae; phylum Streptophyta; class Magnoliopsida; order Rosales; family Rosaceae; genus Rosa; species Rosa rugosa. The sequence continues at coordinate 41,907,475 of NC_084822.1, read as the reverse complement.
GCATGTGGTTTTCCCCGGTTTGTGTCTTAACTTTGCGTGCTTCTCTTTCTGTGTCTTTTTCCTTATCATTTTTTCCATCATATATGTTTCGGATATCCCCATCATATTCACATTGATTCCATTTCTTCAGACTTCTAGTTCTACTTTCGTGTATCTTTCAATGTAATCCTATCTGATTTTTTCAACTTTTTCAATTAAGCTTGTTTTTTTCTTGCACGCAATATTGAATAGTGCAACTATTAATGTTATTGTGATTGGCAACTCTGGCTCTTGTGTGATATTCTATTTAATCATGCAGAGTATATCACAAGAATGGCGGGATCTGTTTTCACTTCTGCTTTGGAAGGAATGAAGCATGTTAAATCTGAAAATGGAGAGATGCTCACCAAGCATTTCTTGGATGTATGCAAACAGTTACTACCCGTTTTAGGTAATCATATCTCGATTTTTAAGTTACCCTATAAATCTTTTGAATTCGCTGCATTTCGATGAATCATGGATGCTCTTTCGGTTTTCACCTGGCTAATTAGCTCTAGCTTGTTTATATTATGCCAGATAAGTTTGGAGCAGCACTTTCACCCGTCAAATCTGATGTTGCTAACAATATATCGGTATGGCACTTTTTCTTAATGCAACTTTTTTCAGAAGTAACTTCGATCTTTTGCTTCCTTCTGTTTGTAAAGTTTGCAAGATTAAGTTTTCATGTTGTTGATCAAAATTGCAGAGGCTAGAAACCAAGTACTCTTCCAACCCATCAGAATTCAATCTATTGTACAGTCTAGTTCGGCCTGAGATTGAAGCCAAAACCGCTAAATCCTCATCCAGTTGCACAAATGCGCTACTCTGGCTAACTAGGCATGTTTGTGTCATTTTTTTTTTCCTTTGCAACGGATTAATTAATCCTTGTGTTTTTTCTGAGAATCCATGAATGTTTTTATGTGGTTGTTTAGGGGTATGGACTACTTGGTGGAGCTGTTTCGAAATCTACATGATAATCCAGACTGGCCACTGTCAAAAGCTTGCACAGAAGCCTACAACAAGACATTGAAAAAATGGCATAATTGGATAGCTAGCTCTGGTTTTAGTGTAAGGAATCACAATCTCTTTTAAACTATCATTTGATACTATTTAATTATAAGTAAAATAGCCAGTTTTTTTTAATTCCAAAGATTTCTCAAGCCAGAGTATAGGCATTGAATTTGAGGCAGATCAAAATAGAATTGAGTGGTTTCAGAGAAAGTTCTTAACTTGAGATGCAAGCTATCATGCCCTTAAACACAAACCCCAGAAAAGATTACTGATGGAAAAAGAAATGTGTTCATACTTCATATCACTACCCATATGTTCAATTGGGAAGACCATCGCTAATATCCAATTTTGAAAGACGAATAAGTGATCTTATGTGATCAGTAAATTTGATACATAGATCAGTAACTATGACACATGCATACTTGTTACCACATTTTTGGTTTCTCTGATGTACTAGGAAAAAGAAAATCACATTGTTCTAATCTTTGATTGACATGCAGGTTGGAATTAAGCTTGCTCCTGAGAGGAAGAAATTCATGGAGATAATAGGCGAAACGGCTGATTTGACTTCTGACATTCAGAAGTTCTGCACAAATTTCTCTCCACTTCTCGAAGAGAATCATAAGTTCCTTGTAAGTTTCTTCATCTATTCATGGTTTATGGTTTCGGTTCAATTTGTCACATGGTTCTGTTTCTAATCAAATTTTGTGTTTTATATTCCTGTTTCAGGACTCTGTGGGAATGGGCAATCTCAAAGCTTGATACCACTAAACCAGATTGTGGATATATAATTAGTTTGATCACTTTATGTTTCCAGTTTCCTTCCATATGTATTCTTTTGGGGGGAAAAGTGTAATTACATTGGTGATGTTGTAAGCATTGTATGATAATTTGCTACTACATATAGTGTCGTTAACTGATTTACTCATCCAATTCTTTCTTTTTCCTGCTTCCAATATAGTTTGTTATTAACTAATTCTGGCCTCCAGCTGCCTATTTTCATAAAGAGGCCAACAAAAAATGAATACAAGTTGTCTTAAAAGTTAATTAATTGGTTCTTTCATAAGAGCACTTATCACACACATTACAGTTAAGAGCCTTCCTAGTTCTACGATCACCAAATTTACATACCAAATAATGTAACACTACGTATGATTTATTGTATACGTCAAGTCTTGAGCGTCATATATAATTACCAAAAAAAGAGTTAGATCTTCCCGTTACTGATTAATCTAAGAAACCTATGCGAGTTGCATCTTTACTAATATGTCCATTTTTGTTTAGAATCATGCTTTATGACAACCTATTTTCATATCAACCTACTCTGTGTGCCTTGTCTGGCCTAGCGAGGCGGCGAGCTGTTTGTTTGGTCAAATGGACGCAACCTCCTAGTGGCAGGATGAAATTGAGTGCCGCCGGATTTATTTCCGTGCGGCAACATAGTGGAAAAGCTGTGCTATTTGTAATGATACTTCTTCGTTATAGAGTTATCTTTCCGGTATGTCACCGCTATGTCAAAGCAAATGGAGTTGCCATTCGTGCACTCTTTGCTAATTGGTGCTTGTTAGAATACATAGACTTTGTGGAGAATCTTGGTATTATTTCAGGATATTCTCTTTATGCTTCTTGTAATCTGGGGTTCAGGCTCTACGTCCCCCCCATGTATTCTGCAATTTCGTTAATCAAGGCTTGAAGGCAGCCGCACCAGCCCCATTTCAAAAAAAAAAAAAAAAAACTATAGTTTGAGGTGAATTTCACTTTGAACCCTGTTCTTTAATAATAATAAAAAATTTAAAAAAAAACGTAATAAAGACAGTAAAACCAAATTAAAATTGAGTTTAACACTTAACTTTGACTCAATAGACTCGCAAGGTGGACACATATTTTCTGTCAACAAGAGAATAGCCAACAAACCATTGAAACTCATATATATGCATCGACCAGTCATTACGGCCTGTAAAATGACCGTTACAGAACTTGCCATCTAAATTTAGCAAAGCCAAAGATCTTCACTGCCATTTCTTCCTATATTTTCACACCGGAAAGTTCGATCCACGTCTGGTGATCAACAATGTGGTTAGGGAAAAAACACAATGCATTACCATCGGATTGACGAGATAAACGATAGCTTTACTTTAATTAAGCATGATTTGTTTTATCAGTTCATCCCTTTTCTCATCACTCCCCCCCTCTCATACACATTTGTCAAAAGCTGTTAATAGTTTTTGAACACCTTTTTTTTTTTTTTTCTTTCCTTTTCTTCAAAAGTCTTCTTCCTCATCTTGCCAAAATTTATAGAAAAAAGAAAAAAGAAAAAAAAAGGGCTCATTGTATGTATTGTTTGCATGCCCTGTTGAATTTTCTGGGAATTTTTAATTAGTTTCTCAGAAGATATAGCTTGAATGCTGCGGCCTCTCATATGGGGTTGTAAATTATGGCCTAGCAGCAAGGTCTTCCTTCAAAGGTTAGCCAGAGTTCTTTCCATCTTAATTTGACAATCGTTATTCAAGAAAATTCTACCATGTTCATCACATATGTATTTATTTTCAATCTTTAGATCCACGAATTCTTCTTTTCTTTTAGGGTAATGGTCGTTTTTCACCATCAAATTTCATACTATTCGTTACAATAGAAGGGTTCGACCATTCATCACTAACTTTCTTCTTGTTATCATTGTGACAGAATTGGAGGGCAAATTTTGGTTTCCATATCTACTAGCTAGGGACTTCACAGGAATAGATTGTCATTAAGAATTACTAATGTCGAATAAAGAAAATAGCAGTAAGATGAAGGGCCTCTTAAAAGGCCTGAGATACATTTCTCAAATATTTGGTATGTTACATATTGAAAGCCAATGCTCTAATTGATGATATTTATTTACACACACACATATTAAGGCCTGAGGGAAATTGTCACACTCATTTGTCAGATGATGACAAAGAACAAGAAATTCAGATTGGGTTTCCTACAGATGTAAAGCATGTGGCTCATATAGGCTGGGATGGTCCATCAACGGCAAGTAGTTCTCCAAGCTGGGTACTTAATTAACTATAATTTTTTTTTTTTTTTTTTTTCAGTTTCTACTTGCTGAAGTTGTTGATCATTGCAGATGAATGAGTTTCAATCTCCACCAGGATTTGCATCAGCACCTTTAAGTCAGAATGGAGAGATGACCGACAAAAATATGGTCAAATGCGTCTCTGAAGGTAATGCCTCATTTTCATTTATATATAGCAACATGGAGTTGTTTTTTGCACTCTCAAAAAGTTATTAAGTAATAAGCGTCTCTTTCTCAAGTATTAGCAACATTTTGTTCGGAAATAGCTGATGATCAATGTTATATGTTATCTCAATGTAGATTCAAGCCGGAGAAGTTCAAGGAGTTCAATGTCTCCGACACATGACCCTGAATTGCCCAAGTCATCGAGAAGGCAATCATTACGGGGGCATGAAGGAGGTGGTGGTGGAACTGAATCCCCAAGGGAAAAATCAGATAAACCAAGGCAAACAAGAAGGCCTTCCAGGAGGGACTCATCGGAGGGTAATAGAGGCGGCCGTCAGGAAGCCACAGATACAAGTAGCGAATCCTCCCTACCGGATATCCCCAAGAAATCACGGCGGAAGAAATCAAAAGAATCGGCGATTGGGGGGTCCAAAAAAAAAAAAGATCCTGGCACCCCATCTACAGCAAAGTCCAATAGCATTGAGCTATCTCAGAATTCTTTTCAAGAGGGGGAAGACAAGGGGTTTACATGAAATTGTTCAAACAATTGATTACTATCAATGTTGTAGCAGCTAGAAGCATCTTCAATCAGGCTAGCTATATAAAATGTATCATCAGGGAAGTGATGCCAAACAACTGTAATATCAGTTTAATTATAAGGTTATTTCATTTTTGGAACACTTTCTCCTTTCCTATCCTTGTATAATTGCAAATACATTTCTGCTTTTTAGGTTTGCATAAAAGGGCTGGAGAAGCAGGTGCTTCTTCAAAAAGCACTTTTTACTGGGTATCATCCAGCTTTAAAAAAGCCTATCCCTGTCTAACTGTGCAAGGGTGATTTGCTTTTGTCTCTGTCTTCATGATTTGAGATCAATTTTGCTTCATATCACACAAGAAGCCAGAACATCCAAAGTTGCAAAGAGCTACCTTTCTGGGCAACTTTTTCAGATTCTATCCCCATAGTCCTAGACTATGCTAGTTACCATAAAAATGCTAAATTGCCAAGCTGGTTTCATCAAAAACCCCACTTCAGATACATTTCCCATTCTTTCACTATCAGACAGAATCTCTGTAAATTTTGGGTAAATGTGAAAAAGCTAAACCAAAGTACCAAACACAGAATCAGTAATGAACACAAGGCCCCTTAGAGACCGAAAGCACTGAAACACTGCAAATAACACAGCGCCAAAGAAATCAATTTCTTGTTTGAGACTCAATCCCCATAAGCAGGATAGTAAAAAATAAACTATTACCATAACCAAAAGATAATGCTATCATTTATATCCACTTTCCATTGACAAAAGTGCATAATTACATAGTTAATTTCCTTGTATCCACATCCACTTTCACTACACATCCCCAAATTCCCAAAACTCATTTCTAGTCAAGACTATAAACCTCTGTTCCTTTCTCTGTTTGAAGGCCTCCTAATCTTCCTAAACCTCAACCTCTAATGGCTCTCTAATCCTAATTAAGCATAAGCACAATCATACCCAAAAACCCACAAACCATAACCATGGATGGAACAACAACCTGCACTGCTGAAGAAGAAGAAGAATCCATTGTGAAATGGGCAGAATTGGGTTTCTGCTGTTTGCTGCACACCTTCAACTCCTCAAACCCTAAACCCTTTGCAAACCTTAAACCCTTATCATCAACACAGAGCTGTGGGTTCCCATACAACTTCATCTTGTGCCCAAATTTAGCTGAAGAAAATGAGACCCTTCCACTTAAGCTATTGTTCTCCAAATTAATCTCATTCACAGATTCCAAAAGACCAAACTCCTGAGGCACTGTCCCTTCCAGTTTGTTATTGTCAAGCCCAAGGTAGCTCACATTTCTCAAATACACCCCCATTGAAGCTGGGATTTTCCCAACCAGTCCCATCCCAGAAAGCCCAATTCCCAAAATGCCCCCGAGCTTGCTCCATATCTCCGGAATCTGCCCTCCCAGCATATTCCCACTCAGAGACACCGTTCTCAGCTGTGTCATCTCCGACAAGAACAGAGGCACGCCGGAGTTGTTGAACCGGTTGTAGCTCAGGTCTAACAGCTCCAGCCTCCGCAAGTTTTTGAGGCTCTCCCGGATTTCGCCGGAAAACCCATTGGAGCTCAGGTCAAGCTTCAACAGCTCCGACAGGCTCCCCACCGATTCCGGCACTTTTCCGGCGAAGGAGTTCCCGCCCAGGTCGAGAACCTTCAGCTTCTTCAGTTTTTCAAAACTCACCGGAATCTCTCCACCGAGTTGGTTTCCGGAGAGAGTCAGCTCTTCCAGGTTGACCATGTCGGCAACGGAATCCGGTACGTTGCCGTAAAACCCGTTCCCGGTCAGAACTGCCCTTCTTAAGCTGGTGAAATTACGGAGAATGCCACTGAGCGGGGAAACAAGAGAGGGGTTGTCTATAAAGACGAGCTCCTCCAGACCCGACCCGAAACTCGCCGGAATGCCAGGGACCGAAACGACTGTCGTTTCGTTGAAGCAGCGGTAGAAGAAGAGCTTGCGGAGGTAAGGGAAGGCGGAGAAGAGGAGCGGGCTGAGAACGGCGGTGGAGGAGCACGGCGGGTTGGGGGTGTAGTCGGAGACGTAGCCGAAGCTGAGCTCGGAGACGTGGACGGTTACGACGCTGGGATCAGTGTCGTTGGCGAAGAAGTCGCAGACGACGCCGTGGGGGCCGTAGGAGCAGAGGTCGTCGGGGAAGAGGGTGCGCCAGGGGACGTCGGGGTTGAGGGAGTCGAGGACGCGGTAGACGGAGGCCTGCTCGACGGGGCTGAGGAGGGGCTGGGAGTGGGAAATGACGAAAGAGGACAGGAGGGTGGTGAGGAAGAGGAGGGTGAATGTGGAAATTTGGTGGAGCTGAGCCATTGAGGTCTGTTTCTCTCTGTTCTGAAAGAGCAAGAGCAAGTGTACGTGGAGGTGAGAACTGTGGAGTGGTTGGGTCATGGGGTTTAAGTGGGAGGGAAGCACAGAGGTTGATGAATTACGAAAATGACCTTGATTTTTGGACTGGAGTTTTTACAGTGTGATCAGGAGTCTAAAGGGTGGGAGTGACAACTGGCCAAGACCAAGCAAGGGACCAAGTTGGATTATTATTGAGCTTAGGTCTATTTTTTTCTTTTCTTTGTACGTGCATTTAAATTATGTACATCCAATAATCTAAAGTCTAAAACATAATTGAGCTCGATCATTGCGATGTGGTCCGTTCGGGCTATCGAAACTGCGACGACCAGATGTGGTTTTGGTCCCCCCAATTTGTTTTGGTTCATGTGTTTACATTGTTAGATGTGTTTCTTATCTTGATGTTAATAAAGAACGTGAGTGTTTATATCTGACAATCATAGTTACAAAACTAGAATGACAATAATAGATCGTTGCGTGATAAATGTGCTAAACTCAAAACTTAATTGGCCGGAGAAAAGTTCAAAGTATTATTAGGCTGAAGTTTCTTTAGGGGTGGGCTCGGGCTGGTTTGAGCTTGATACCGCATCCGGACAGGAAAATTCGGTAAGCCCAAAATTCAAACCACAACCGATGTAAAATTCTTTTGACCGGATTTCTGGTGTCACCATAAGTGCGGGCAGGTGCGGTTTCGGCCCAAACCGCAATGGAAAACATGCAGTTGTTAAACAATAAACACAGACCTTTCCCAAAGTCTAAATTCACCAAATGCAGAAAAGAAAATAGTAGTTCATCTAACTGCAAATTAACCAAATCTAAAATAAATAAACAAACCAAATGCCAAACTGATCCATCTTCATTCTTTCGCCAAGCAAATGCTGGTCTGCTCACTCTGCTGCAAGCCATCACTTCATTCCTTAGAGTCACTAACAACAGTAGACCCTCCATCTATCAATCAAAGTCCCAACAAGTACAAAACATAAAAGGAGAAAAAAAAGTAAGCCAACAAAAATAAACAAGTTCAAAACCCTTACCAATTTCCAGGTTTTCCAACTCCTCATACAGCTGCAACTCATCTTTGGTTAGTTCCTTATATGCATCAAATCCCACTCCCCTTAGCCAATTACTCAAGCAAACCAATCCCTCAACCATCATAGGGGTTAGGGAAGCACTGAAAGGGTCCACCACCCTTTTTCCAAGACTGAATGCAGATTCGAATGCCATAATTAAGGCAGGTACAGCAAACATGTCTTTGGCGATTTGGGACATAATGGGGTATTTTGGAGCATTCTCCTTCCACCAAGCCAAAATTTCAAATTTGGGGTTCGAAGGGTATTTTGAAGCTTCCAATAGGTACTTGTCCTGCTCATTCTTGATCACCATGCCACAACATCTTTCTCCTGCCGCAAAAGCTTGAACTGATCCAGGTTTGCTACATGACTATCCTCCTCAACTCGATGATCATCTCTAGACTCGATCCTAGGCATTGTCACACTCCTAGAAACTGCTGCTGGAGCAGGATCTTCGTCTGCAACTCAAATAAAAACATAAAGTAGTGAAAAACGAAAACAAACGGATTCTGCGAAAAAGAAAAAAAATGAAAGTTGTGAAACTGATTACCTGCATAACAATCAAATAGTGAGCTCAAAGTTTTCTTTACTTCATCGGTCATCACTTGCACGCCTCCTTCTCCTTGGTCGGCTTGCACCTTTGGGAAGAAGAATTCAAGGTACAACAGCTTGTATCTTGGATCTAAAACGACATCAATAAGCAAAATTTGATTTAAATCTTCAAACTGCAGTCAATACTTGTCAAACTTCTTTTTCATCTAGGTGTCAATGCTAACAAGAAGAGGATCATCACTAGCCATGCACTTATCAAGCTCACCAATAATTGTGCACATCCAAAGTAGAGGCTCATTAGTAGTTACATGCTTAGTAACGCTAAACTTCAAGGTTGCTTCATAGAAAATCTTGAGAAATTTGACGAGTCTTGCTTGTTCCATCTTCATCTTCAAGAAGTGGTGGAAGTGGTGGTATTGGAGCAGAACTTTGAATAACTGCAGCTGTAGGACTTGGTGTGGGGGTCGTCCCCATGCTAAAATCTACAGTTCCAATTGGGGTAGAGGTCGGAGTTGAAGATATCCCTTCCATAATCTGCAAATAGCCAATTACAATTACAATTTCAAAACAATTAAACAAAATTCCCAACTGTGAGATCAGAAAGCTAATAAGTTGAGATCAAAAAGCCCTAAAGCTAAACTATGAAATCAGAAAGCCCCAAGTGGTTTTTGAAAACCCTAACTCAATTTTGAAAGAGAGAAGCCCCAAACCAACAAACTACCAGACATCTTCTTTAAACCAGAGTATTTCACAACCAGAACACCAATCAAAGATCAAACTATCACACCAATTTGGACTCCCATTAAATGATAATCTAAAATTCTAAATGATTTGAACACCCATCAAACGATAATCTAAAATTCTAAATGACTTGAACATCCATCAAAGATCAAAATACTAGATGTTTGCCTTCATAAACGATTCATCTTGATTTAAACTGGGAAAAAAAAAAGATAGAGCAGAGAGAACAAATTAATCGTACCGGTGATGAGAGTCTGGCCGACAACAGAAGAAGAGAGAAGCGAGAGAGAACGACGGCCGGCGGTGAGAGTTGTTATGGTAAATAGGAGAGAATGAGAGATCAGAGAGAGTGACGGTCTGAGACTGAGAGAGAGCGTGAAATGAGAAATGAGAGTTATGTGGCTGAGTTAGAACCCTCGAGCATTAGGGTTAGGTTTTTCTCCAATCAGAACTCGAGGAATAATATAAAAAATTAAGAAAATATTAAAAATAAATTATATATATATATATAAACAATGAATAGGGTCGGACGGTTTACTATAGGCGGTTCGTGACCCGAAACCGAGCCCACACCGGAGTGAACCGGGTTCGTGCTATGTGAACGCAAAACGACACCGTTTTTCTCTCAGTGCGGTTTCCGACCCATTTTATTCAGGTCGGTTCGGGCGGTACCCGATTTCTCCCTACATTATGCCCACTTCTAAATTTCTCAATGAATAGCTCGTTTTGAATTCTTAATAATGAATTTTGCACATTGAGTAAGAACAATTCCCATGCACAGCAACAATGGCAGACCCGGATTTTAATCTTGTGGGGCAAGGGTGTTTTTATTATTTTTTATTTTTTATTAAGGGATGTGAAAAACACCAAGCCAAAAAAAAACGTGTATGAAATTATGAATGCATATACAATATAAGCAGAGCTAGGACAAAAAGGACGGGATTGTAGTTAATATCTACAATGCATATAGAACATGATTGATGGATTGATTTTTCTTTTTGAACTTTTCCATATCATTCCCTAAACAAAAAACCATGAAAGGGACTGATTGATGGTTTGATGGTATCCAGTTCACAAGTAACAGGAGAAAACATGGTTTGGTCCAAAAGGTGAACAACTGACAGGGGTATTATCGACCTTTACAACGTGGCCCGTATTATCTTCACCAAAACTATGTAAACCGCAGGATGTCGGACTCGGAGATGTCAGAACACCTCTGTTACTTCTGGCTTTAGATTCCACTATATTTTCAAAGCCGTATAATCCGGTGATACCACATCTCTCTCCAAATATTTGTCCATGGTTGGATCTCAATTTTCCATAAATGCATTATTCTTTTTTTTCTTGCGGGGTTGTTTATAGTATTTCGAGATATTAAAATTTTTAAAGTTAAAACTGTTAGATTAGAACGTTGTAAATAATTTGCAGTCAGTTTTTAAATGTGGAGTTTTAGTACTCTGGGATACTGTAGAATTTGTAATTTTTTCTTTCTTTCTTTTCATTGATAAAACTCACCTCGTGTGTTATTACTTGAAAACATTAGTTGCAACCATTGAAAATGATATCGAGGGGTATTTAGAAGATTTTCAAAAAATAAATCATGTAATATCATGAATCGGTCAAAATGGTACCTCCGTCCATACTCCATATTTCGTGACAAGTGTATAAACTTTTCTCAAATAGAAACCTCAAATCGTAACCATGTGCAGCAGAATGTCTATGCTACCTCCGTCCATACTCCATATTTCGTGACAAGTGCATAAACTTTTCTCAAATCGTAACCGTGTGCATCAGAATGTCTATGCTTAACAAAACATGATCGAAAGTTCCAATGTGGGCCGCAGACGAAATCTTAAAGATGCAGATTTATCTCTAAATTTTGTTTAGGTACCGAATGGATCTATGGATTAACATAAGTAACCGTTCTAAAACAATGTGTACATAATTACTGTGTAAAGTTGATTCATAAGGCCAAATAATTCACCAAAAGCATCAAAATCCGTTGGAACTTTATGCGGCAAAAGCACTTCTACGCTCGGCTCGGGTAAGCAGAAAAAGAACGGTAGGCCAGGAACAGCGACGCGCCGTTTCCGCCGACTTGCTGTCTGTCGTCTCTTGACCCCATTGTGTCAGCCCATGTCGTACCACCCTAATCCCGAAATCGACGCCAAACTGATTCCCAGCGACGACCACCATCCACCGCCACGTGGAGACGCACAGAGCGAGCGAGCACGCGAGGACCATTCTCCGGCCCCGGTCCCGGAGGGCCCCATCCGGGGGTTCTGATTTTAACGTGCGCACCGAAAAAAGGAATCGTTCTGGTTTTTACATTTCACTCTTTGACGCTTTGTATGGTTCTTGGAGGAGGAGAAGCAAACAGAGAGAGAGAGGAGCCATTGGTACGTACTGTGTGTCCAGGGCCAGGCATTAAAAATTTGCAGAGGGAGAAGAGAGGAGGTGGGGATAACAAGTAAGATATATACTGGACCTGGTAAAGACAAGATATGGAGATGGTGACTGGCCATGATCTATTGATCTGGTACTACTGGTCATGAGGTCTTTTTATTTTTACATTTACTGCAGTACGTACTCTCCCCCTCATATGGGGCTTAAGCTAGAAATGGCACTACAATGGACGTCCAAGATTCAAAGCAACAGTCTGTAACCTCCATTTCCATACTACAATAGTACTCTCAGCTCCAATAATGAAAACAAAATCCAAAGCTTGTATATGAATTAATGTGGTAGATATGATGTGATACAACTCATGCAAGTCAACAAATTATACATATGAGGTTATGAAGAAGTCAGCCCAATTTTTTCACCTATTAATTCAAGATCTTACTGTCGTTCGGGACTAGAAACCATATAAACTCTATGAAAGATTTATGCATATAATTTTCGTAAGGGTAGATCGACTATCTTTTACTTTTGTTTGGAAATAGAAAAGCAAACCGAGGCGAAAAGAAAGACAAACCTAAGAGAATGAGCTAAAAGTGTTGCTTTTTGGAGTTGGTAGACTCTCATATATATAACAAGTATTTTTTTTTTTTTTTTCCAAAGTTACACTCACTAAGCTTCAAAATATTAGTGAGTGTAACTTTGGAAAAAAAAAAAAAAAAATACTTGTTATATATATGAGAGTCTACCAACTCCAAAAAGCAACACTTTGATCTTTGATTTTTTTTAGGACTGCAATAGCTTATGACATGTGGTGATCGCTAAGATTTTGATTATGAGATTACAAGCGGGTTTGAGATAGAAAAGAGAGACGATAAAAAATGTTGAACGAAGAAAGTTTTTAGCGTTCCTCTTCTACATTAACGCAACAATATCAACTAGGGGAAGATAGGTAAACTGTCTGGTGAGCTCCACATACATTATCTAGAGATGGCACTAAAATGGACATGATCAGATTTGACCATTTGAGGTTAAGAATCAGTAACCATAATTTCAACTGTTGATTAAAGAAGGGAAAACAAACATTATGAAATCGAGGCATCGTAAGAAATCTTATTCATATTCAATTGTGCAAGTTACTCGCCTAACTGAACTCAAATTTAATGGTTGTTAGGTGTGATAGTTAATTAATTGTATCTGCTTTTGTTGTTGTTTTTTTTTTTTTTCGATTGAATTAAGCAGATACTGGACAGATACTTGTTTCCTTTCTGCCTTTTTTGGAAACGCTCAAAGAGCTAGCAAACCGAGGTGGAAGGAAGTACCCAAAGCGAATGAGACCCAAAAGTGGGCGTTCGTGATTTATTTCCTTACTCGACGTGTATCATTTTCTTAAATAACCTTATCACATCTCAAATACGCAACATTTTCTTAAAATTATACTTATCACGTCTCAAATGCTAATGCTCAAAGAAAAGAGAAATTCACTAAACCGCAACTAATTAGTCTCATAATTCTTCGATCGACTAATATAAGTTTTACATCAATTCTTAATCATTTCTCACATTATTCAAAGAGCATATGTTAGTAGATTTAATCAAATATTAAATTTATTTGAATGAAAATTCAAAATTGAAAGTAACTGACCATCTTATCCAAAGGGTATGACCTTTGAAACTAAAAGCAACGTGGAAGTTGTTGTGCAGAAAGGTATGTCCTTTCAAATAGATGCAATAGACTCCTATATATAAAGAAGCAATCCCACCACTTTGGATTCAACTTTTGCATCAGAAAATTTATCTAGTGTTCAAATAGTTTCTGCATTCCATATTAGAGTTTAATAGATTGAGAGAGAAAAACACAATCTGTGTTCGTTAGCCCCCAAGATTGCAAGGAACACGGCAAAGCTAGAGTTTGTTCTCGACCTGCAAATCCACCGAAGAGCGAGGTTAGTATCAATTAAGATGAGTTGCGAGGCAGCGAAACTTGATGTTATGTGACTGATGATGAATTGTATGAGCTTATTGAGACTCAGTACCATTAAAACGCTTGCAATATGTGCAATCTATGATTATGTGGCTGATTCATTCTATTTTTTTTGTGATCTTCATAATTGACATGCTCTGTTGGAGGGGTAAAGCTATGGTATGTTAACATTTCTCATACATCAACTATTTTTACTCCTCTAAGGACTCATGTTATCACTTTGAGGACTAATATTACTATTTTCAGGACTCATATGGTAAACTAAGAAAATTTACCACTTTAAGGACTCATGTTACCACTTTGAGGACTAATATTACTATTTTGAGGACTCATGTGGTAACTAAGAAAATTTACCACTTTAAGGACTCATGTTACTACTTTGAGGACTAATATTACTATTTTGAGGACTCATTTTACCACTTTTAAGACAATTGTATGCATGTCATACGTTAACACATTGTAGAATTTTCCCCCTGTTGGAGAATGTTGTTGTAAGTCAGTATAGAATTGCTTAGATAGGTCTTAAAATGTTTGGATACATAATGGTGCCGAATTTTATCGAGTTTATGTTCCATAATGATTACTTTATTAACATGTCAAGATCATTCTTTGAGTGACATCTTTAAGTTTCTAATATGCAATGATGACATATGTGCCTTTCTGTATGTGATAGTTGATTTAAGAGGTTTGAGATTGTGAATGGTGTAACTAAAGTTAGAGAACCATGTGTATCGCTATTGAGGGTCAGTATGCTATTAAGTGTCAGTAACCCTATGTGTATTGCAACCTCATTTGATGTTTATTTACGAGGATCAATAGCTTTTAGCTTCATGAGTGCATTCACTTAATTGCATGAGGTATTCAACTCAAATTATCTATTATCGGTTTAGTAGAGCTTGCATTTTTAGAAAGATTTCTTAGCTTTACTTTTTGGGAAGGTCATTGCAGTTATGTCTACCTATAGGCTATGTGGATATTTGATCTTATCATTGCTGTTAGTATTGCTATGTGGATATTTTCTTAATCAAATTGAGGGTAAGTAAACTATTGAGAGTCAGTACACTACTGAGGGTCAGTAAACTACTGAGGATCAGTAAACTACTGAGGATCAGTAAACTACTGAGGATCAGTAAATTACTGAGGATCAGTACTCATATATTTGCATTTCTCATAATACACAGATTAATCGCAATGACAAAGAGGATGACTGCCGCAATAAACCAAGAAGATGTACTGATTGGAATAAAGAAGATATAGGGAAAGCTAAAGAAAATGCCATTTTGGGAATATTGAGCTTGTATAGGTTGACTATTGCTGATCATGATCAAATTTTGAGCTTGTATATCCCATTTTTCTATTTAATTCTAACATCAGTTTTCTCAGCTCAAGCTGGAAACACTTAATTACTTATGATCAATCTCTATTTCATGTCATAATGGGTGGGAAGAGATCGATTTATGGGATAGAGAAAATTGGGCTTATTGACACATTCAACAAATTGAATATATGTAGATGCAGAATGACTTATTAGCCAACAAATTGAACTCTAGAGAGAGATAATATAATCAAAGAAAAGAACAATAATATGAATGAAGTATCCTTCATAATGATATTGAAGGTCAGTAACGTTAAATCACGTTGACTGTCCAAAGCTCTTTGAATTTATTTAAAACTCTGAAAAGGTCAGTTCGGTAATTTACTCGTGAATAGAAATCAATTCAAAGATGAAAGGAGAAAGGCAGTAGTTTAGTTTTTGTATTTTTGGTTTTGGAAGTGGTGGAAGGAGAAAGGCAGAAGAATGGTATTACTGAATTTGAAAGGGAGTGAAGATGACATTTTGTGCAGATTCTTTTAGCGTCGGAACTTGCCGTTCATGAATGACTTTATGTTCCTGCGCTGGGAATTGCAGCAACTAAGTGTGTTGAGACTCCGGCCGTTCATGAACGACCATATATGTCTCAACGCAGGAGTAGATCACCATGAAGGTTGGCCGTTTATGAACGACCATGTATTTTTTGATAGCTTGAGAGAATCTCAACAAAAGAAAGAAGGTTGTTCATGAACAGCCTATCATTTGTTGACAGCAAGCATTTTGGACGGTTTATATCCCTATTAGAGAAGACGGGTATAGCAAGGATGTGTTGTATACCTGAGTTTCGTCTTTGAAGCTTGTTGTTGACGGATCTGCTTTTATCTCACCCTCTGTTTTGGTAGAGCCTTAGCTTTTGCTTGCTGAATATTTCGTTCTTCTCTCTTTGTGTATTTCTCTTCATCGTGGCCACCTTTATATAATAGTGGTTGGATAGCTGATGCCTTGTATTTGAATTTGAATAACAGCACTATCTTTATCACTTGTTATCTTCATGTATGTTTGAATTGGTCGAGATATTAATCAACACTTGAATAGTCAAAGGCTCAAAGCTAGCAGAACTTATCCTTGACTTCATTCAAAGCCAAAAGACTTTGAAAAAATATTTGAATAGCCCCCTTGCTTGCTGTTTGAACTTGGTCAAAGATATAACAAGCTTATCTCATGTGTGAAATTGAATGAATGTGTTTCTTTTTTTCCTTTTGTACGGCAGCCATAAATATGTAATTTTTTTTTTTTTTATATCTCAACAGACGGCCCAATTTTGCTGATGCAAATAAGGAGCTATTGGCGACGGCAACTTCCTGCTGACGCAAAGTAGTGAAAGCCATTGCAATTCTATTTTGTAGTGAAGGGACAACTAAATTGTGTGTGGCTTATAACACTGAGGAAATACTTCTCCTACTCACTCCTAAATCCGATGAGATAGTGTTGCTTGCATCATGGTAGGACATTTGTTTTAATGACTTCCACAACTCGGAAGCTTAGTAGAGTATAGCAAGATACTCTTCAAAAGGAAGTCACCTATATTAGTTTGAAATGGGACCGTTTCTATGAGAATTGTAAGGCTTGATTCTCTAAAGAACTAATGAATAACGGGAATTGTCCATGGCTGGAAGGACACAACCGTAGAACCAGATGTGTCTGGAAAGATATATTATGTGATTACTATTGTCTTGGTTTACATGAACGGCTGAATAGTTCAAGACAACACGTCACTATTTAGCTAGTAAACCCGATGGTACATCAATAGGGAAGGTTCAAAGCCAAAAGCTATCTATCCTGATGTAATACCTTACCAACCTTTCTCTCTCAAGTGTCTGCATTATCAATTTTCATTCATGTGGGGGATTGTTAGTAGATTTAATAGCTGACCATCTTATTCAAAAGTTCTGACCTTTCAAACTAAAAGCAACGTGGAAATTGTTGTGCAGAAAGGTATGTCATTTCGAATAGATGCATCAGATTCCTATATATACAGAAGCAATCCCACCACTTCGGATTCAACTTTTGCATCAGAAAATTTATCTAGTGTTCAAATAGTTTCTGCATTCCATATTAGAGTTTAATAGATTGAGAGAGAAAAACACAATCTGTGTTCATTAGTCCTCGAGATTGTAGTGCTTCTTCTAGAGGAAAGTTTGATCGTTGTACTCTTGGGAGACGTTTGCCGATAACCCTTCAAGCACCGACCACTACTAAAATAAGCCTCACAAGATACATATTTTTTTCCGTATCTTTTGCTTTAAAGGATATGAATAACCGTATCAAAAACTCATTAGATACGGTGTAGCCACGGAATGAAAAAGAGTATTCTCTATTGAGGGTTCTAGTAATCAAAGGATACAGATTTCATTTCCGTATCTCTCTAATAATATGGGTCCCATCATATTTATTTTTTATTCTTATTAATTCTTTTTTATAGGAATAATAATTCTGTTTTTTCTTGAAAATTAATATTAATTATTTTCTATTTTCAGAATATTTATTAATTAATTATTGTTATTTCTTTTGTTTTTTTCTTTTTTCTGTTTGTCATCTTATTATTTGTTCACCACCGTAATTATTTGTATTTGTAGTCTGAACCGTATTTTTTTAGAACTATACGTAGAATAGCAAATGGGAGATCCCAGATCTTGTTACCAATCTCGCTGCTGGTTCCGGCAACCAAATACTCCCCAAATCCCCACCACACATACCTTCTCTCTCTGTTTTCTCTTCATCTCTGTGCAAATCCAGATCGAGCAACCGAGTCGTGGAGGTGCCCTACCCTAAACCTAAAAGTGCCCTACCCATCGCTACTACGTAGAGAAATGTATAGATCAACTCAAAAATTACGAACCCTCCACCGCTTCACCGCCTTAAGAAAATGGTCAAATCCCAAAACATGCCGACCCACCGAGATGACGTTGACTGCCGGTTTGATATCCCTATAGACATAAATACCACCTGAAGTGAATAAGAATAAACATGTCAGAGATATATGATAGGAAGTGTGTCAAACATGTAAAACTAGGCCTCCTAACATAGATTGATTCTCTCTCCTTGTGAGAGCTCTCTACTGTTCATAGTAGATCCATGAGCTTCGTCTCAGTTCCCTGAGCTTTGTCTCAGTTTTCTAGCTTTTACTTCTCCATGTCTTCCTAGTTCTCACCTTGAGAGTCGGTGGCGCAAAACCCTGCCCACCATGGGCGCTTTTTCCCGGAGTTCGTCTCCGATCTGAGGCTCTTTGCCTTTTCTTTCCTTTTCTCGGCTTTTCCCTTCTGTTGCTTGTTTTCTTTTTTCTTCTCGGTCTGTTCCTCATGACCCAAAACCTCTTCTTTCCAGATCTGTTCTTCTCCCTCTCAAACCAGATGATGTCATCGTGGGTCGCTCTCTGTGGTGGCTCTTATCCCTTTCCTTCTGCCAAAACCTGTAAATATGCTCCTAGGAGCCTGGTTCAAAACGGGGTTGTCCCGTTAGTGCATCGGGGGATGCTACAAGGAACTGAGTACCCTTTGGGTGCCTGTCCCTTTGATCCATGTTTGGATCTCACCTCCCTCTCTCTTCAACTGGCTTTTCTGGTTGATTATTCGGCAGAAGAAGTTCTCCGTTTCGGAGATGGTTTGAGGCCTGGGTTTCATGCCTTTGAATCTGGATTGCAGTTGTTTGGGTGCTTGTTTGGAGCTTTTCTGGTGTCGGATCATCCAGGTGCAGCAAGCTTCACTCTTCCTCCTCTCCGGTTTAGGCCAGATTGCGAGTCTGGCTTTGTTCTCGACGGCGCCGCCGCTGTGAAGAATAGTCTTCAGCCTTCTGTTGGGCCTCTTGTTTGCTACTCTGTTGATGTATCCCTGGGCTTGCCTGGTTTAGGCCCTTTTGTTTTTGGCTTTAATTCTTGTTTCTTGGCCCAGCGTGTTGGGTCTGTTTGTTAGAATAGTCGTGTTGTACTTTGTTTTGTTGGTTTAATATATCTATCTCCTTGCCAAAAAAAAAAAAAAAACATGTAAAACTGAAATTTGAGTGCAATCGGTTTTAATACTAGTTTTTGAGGAGATTGCAGCCCAGATGTCACCTTGCCAAATCAGGTTAAAGAATGAAGCCATATCTTCATCATTTTTGTTTAGAGAGAACGAAGCCAGATCTGAAAGTGGTAGACGAAAAACAATTTTGATATTGGATGAAATCTATCCCAGCAAATGCAAGCCATCCTTATACGGTTATACAGCACTAGATGGCCACTATGATTTCCTGATTTTGTTTGTTTGTTAGCTTTTTATATGGCATATATATAAAGTGAATTTATTATCTTGTATGGCAGAAATAGTCATATCGATTTTGCTTTGCCTAGATACAGAAATCCATGGCTAGTGAACAATAAATACGGATAGCAGTGTGCACCAAATGGCAGTGTATTGAGTACGGATATATATAAATATGGCTAATGAACAATGAATACGGATACACGTAGTTAATTTTGCAAGTATGCATTGATAGGAAAAGCTTTAATAAAATTTTAAATAGAAAAGAAGTTAAAGAATATGTAGATTTGGATAAATTAATGTAAAAAAGTGGTTTGTTAATATTACTTCACCCTTTTAAGTTTTAACCATATATATATATAAGATGTTTATCTAGAATATTAAATGATAATACATTAATTTGGTTTTTTCTTTAACAATGAATACGGATTTTTGTGTTTATCTAAATATGTATTTTTGATAAAGTATTTTGTCCACTATATCTTTTATTTTGTCACAATTATCAGTATCCATAAAGCAAACAATACAAAAATTACAAAAGGGTGTCATTTATCAAATGACACGGTTAGTATAGTGTATCTAAAAGGGGGGGGGGGGGGGGGTGCCTATTGGCCATTTTTCTAGTAGTGGACGAGGAGGCAATTTCGTCTTAAGGGGATAGAACCAAGTTCTAGCCTCGATCACAATCTATTAAAGGTTTTTCTAAATTTTATGCTTTGTTCTCTTATATCATATTTGATTCGAATTGACAGTGATTTTTCATACATATATTGATTTTCAATATAGCAATTACCTATTTAATTTTCTAACAGTATATAATACCTCCAGCAATAATACTAGTAAGAATAACGAGAGCATGACGAAGCTAAATGTGCAATCTGGACTGAGAAAATAGATTTTGTGCTACTGCCAAACACTACGTTATATATTGACTTGCCTTTTGTCCGAAAAAAATAATAATATTGACGAGGCTAGTATCAAATCAAAGCTTTCTTATCCGAAAGCCCTGGTAGTCAGCCCTGAAAAGCCCTAAACCCCTTCACATTAGTAGTAATTTCAATTAAAATGCTGCCTTGAATTGAATGAGATTGTCAACTGCTGTCCTTAATTGAAATGCTGAAAGTGATTCAAACCAAGAAGAGCAATATTCCCCCCATTTTCTAGGGTTCATATGGGAAAATGGAAGCTTGCTGATGATAATAAAGGGTGAATCCTATCTTAATTAGCTATAATTTTTATGATTTAGATTTTTTTCTTTCCCGACAAGGAGACTAAATAAATCTAGGACTAAATAATCAATTTTTTCCTTCTTGGTTCAAAGAAGAACGAATCAAATATGGCAATTAAAGGTTTATTGTGTTGTTTTCCTTGACCTTAAATAGTATAAATGAGTTTGTTCAGCCAAATCTTCTTCATCGCTTTGTTCTGTCTCTGTTTCTTCCCTTCCATCTCGAGCAGTTTCTTCTAGTGAAAGCAAGGATTTCATCAGAGTTAAAGGTGATGGGAAAAGAGCAGAAGTACAGTCATGGGTTTTACAAACGATCTCTTCCTACTCCTCCGGCAGTCGAGTTTTCTTCTTCCGAGGGCAAGGTTAGTGATGATGACGTACAATCTTTTCTTTCATGTGCATGTGACCCGAATTTGTGACACATTGTAATGCATATACATAGGTTCATAGAACCGACATGTATGTATCATTAGATTAAACATCACAATCTATGATAACAGTATGAAATTGCTTTTAAAAAAGAAGTGTGTGTCGGTATGTTTAGTATGTTTTAGAAGATAAGAGATTCAGTGGCGTACCAATCTAGGCCTCAAGTAGGTCCGTCAATGGAGAAATATGAACTTAAAGAACCTCGTCTCTAATGAATTTATGTAATGTCATTTAGCAAAACTAGCATCATGGATTAGGAGATAAAGTTTCATATCAACTAGCTAGTGTGTGAACTATGAAGTAATGATTATGAAGATGCTCAAATCGTTACATGTGTTTGTGTAACTTTCTTTGTTGTTTACATTGTGTGGAGAGCATATGCGAAACCTCATATAACTATATTGCATATATTACTTATGTATCAAAGACACATTACTACGTTGATAGTTTTCCAATCATTTGTTAATTTCAATAGCTTATTGGTGTCCTTTAGTAAAATTGGCATAAAGGATTATATATGTTCTATTAGGGTTATTCAAGACTGACTAGAAAATTTGGAAAAATAGAGAGAAGCTAGATTCTTAGTTGACTAATTTTATTTGAAGTGAAAATGACATTACAGTTTAGGAGAAATTTGAGCACAATTTATTTATTTTTTAAAAATCTTTGATATTTAATACCTAAATCCGTTTTCCAATTTTTTTTTTCAATTTCAAAATAAAATAAAATCTTATTTTTTTTTTTTAATACAATAAAATCTTATTTCATATATTGCCCTCGTGTCAAGTCAGTATTATCAAATTTCTCCTTTTTCTTGCTGGCCCAAAAAAAATAAAAATAAAAATAAAATCTTCTTTTCATCAAAATGACAACTTCACCCCTGACGGAGACTTAAAACCCCGACTTTTTAAAACGGTAAATTTACGCGGGGTATCGGCGATCCAGTAAAACCCTAGCACACACAGAGATAGAAACCCATTATTTGAATTCTCTCAAATCCCACCAAATCCCACTTGCAAATGTTAATATTTTCAGTTCAATTTCAGTTCTTTGGTCGATTCTCGGTTTAATTTAAGCAAAAAAAGAAAAGAAAAAAGAGAATTGAAAAATGGCGATGGCTGGGCTGTACCGACGAGTCCTTCCTTCTCCTCCTGCAGTCGATTTTGCTTCTTTAGAGGGAAAGGTACAACCTTTAGTTGCTTCCTCACCCATTAACTTCCTTCTTTTTTTTTAATTTCTCTTTTTTAATTATTTTTTTTTTCAATTAAAAAGATGTTTGTGCTTACGATCCTCATGCTTCTGTGCTAAATTATGCTCTTTCTTTTGTAAAATTCCCTTTTCAAAAAGAATCCACATAGTTTTTCCTGATTTTCTGTGAATACCCATTTACTACATAATGTGAATTTCTTTTATATGTTCTCCATTGGTGTAAAGTTGATCAAATGTGTAATTTTTTTTTTTTGGCAAAGATCAAATGTGTAATTGGAAACTGAAAAGATCATCGTACTTTGTAATTTACAGTGGGTAAATGATAGATCTACAGATGAGGAAGGTGAATATTGAGCTAATGATTTGGTAAATGTTTATGAGTGCTATGTTGTCTAACCTAATTACATAAGTTTCGAGTGTTTTGGGTTGTTAACCTGCAGCAATAGAGGGGATCCTACCACATTTAGTGGGTTGTTACTTAAGCTGCTTCTTATGTGATTCTGTGAGCAAAATAACATGCGGTTGATGTTTCTTGCTAGCTTACTCTAGTTGAAGCATAGAAGAAACCAAGGATTACTCTATGGTGTTTCTTTTGTTACATTTGGTCCACTGACCGTCAATAAGTACTTGTCTATACAAGGATTTATCTGCTTTTGATTTTCTTTTATGCAGTCATTGATTTTTCTGCTTTTCATGTGTTGCTGTTCCAAATTTTTTTTTTTTTGGGTCCTGATTCCCTATTTAATGGTTTTGGAAATGCAGAAACTTTTTCTTGAAGCCATTCAGAAGGGAACTATGGAAAACTTCTACAGGCTAATTTCTTATTTCCAGACCCAATCAGAGCCTGCTTATTGTGGATTGGCGAGCCTTTCCATGGTCTTGAATGCTCTTGCTATTGATCCTGGAAGGAAATGGAAAGGTAAGATCTAACTTTTATCATTGAAAAGGTTTGAAATGTCATTCTGTTCCTGTAGTGATTGGCAATTTACAATTCATCACAAGTTGAGACTATAGCACTTTGCCCTTTTTGTTAATCACATCCATACTGTTATCTATAGCTTAAGACTGTAAATTTTCAGTGTTCTCTTTTTGATATTCATATTGTCTCAGCTGTTATGGGCAGTGTCATTGCCAATGTTAGTTTAAGGTTTAATGACCAATATCTGACCGCTATGCTGCTACTCATTATCATTTCGGGCCTTGCGGGTGTTTTGTTTCTGTTTGGAATTAAGTTCTTCATTTCTGACTCCATTTTAATTTGCAAATGCGTTGATTAAAACCTTCCTAGCTTACGGATTTTTATGCATTAAGATTCTTTCATGTTAATGCACTATGTACACTTCCATTTTTTTCCACAGGACCATGGAGATGGTTTGATGAGTCCATGTTAGACTGCTGCGAATCTTTGGAAACAGTCAAGTCTAAAGGCATCTCATTTGGGAAGCTAGTGAGCTTGGCTCACTGTGCTGGAGCAAAAGTTGAAGCTTTTCGTACTAATCATAGCAATATTGATGAGTTTCGTAAATATGTCATGAGATGTTCCAGTTCTGATGATTGTCACGTGATCTCATCATATGATAGATCAGTCCTCAAACAGGTTAAAACTAATATTTACATTTCCTTTGGCTGTATCTCTAATCAACTAATTTTGAGTTTGCTGTTAATGCGCTTAGAATTCACCTGCCTTACATGCTGCAAATTACTCTGAAGGATTGAGCATCAAATACAAATATCTAGTTGATCCTATAACTTTGAAGATATCTTTATTGCAGACTGGTACCGGTCACTTTTCACCCGTTGGTGGTTATCATGCTGAAAAGGACATGGCTCTAATTTTGGATGTTGCACGTTTTAAGTATCCTCCTCATTGGGTCCCCCTCAATATCCTTTGGGACGCCATGAGTAATGTTGATGAATCTACTGGACAACGCAGAGGGTAAGCTTGTATAATAGTGAATATTACTTCATAGTTCATAACCATGATATTGATATGCACATCTCAAGAAATTTCTGTTTCTTTTCCTGAAGAAATTGACTTAATAGTGCTGAAGCTCTAAATGATGACTAATATCCCAGAAAAGGATGGTCATTCTTTTGGACCAGTAAGGGTCACCAGTTGGGCATGCATTCATTGTGATTGTTTGTAGCATTTTTGTAATGCTCACTCTTACAGTCTCCTGGAAACTAATTGGTCAACAATGTATATCAAGCTAAAACTTCACTCGTAATTTCTTTTAACATCAGAATTTCATCTTCTTCTCTCTCTGCTGACTTATGCCCTGCATTTAATGTCAAATTACAGTCTGACTTAAGCTTCGTTTCATGCCCAGGTTTATGCTTATATCTAGGCCTCACAGGGAGCCAGGACAGCTTTATACCCTGGTATGATTGAATTTGCCAATTTAATGAGTTTAAAGTTAAAGTTTCCCATACATACAGTGTCTTCTGGTTTTCTAATTGTGCATGTCTCTCTCCCTCCCTCCGCTTCTTAGTAGCCAATCTACTACATCACAAGAATGGCTTCTACCTATCATATTGTGCAGAGCAATTTTTAATCTAATTTTGCTACTGGTATCTTTGAAGCAAGTTAGATATTTTAACTTCAGTATTTTCCTATTCTCAAGAGTATTGTTGCTCTTAACAATTTTGAAGGTGCCTTCCATTGCTGGAAGGCCATTTGCCAAAGTCAACAGCTTAGGAAAAAAGTTACTTGAGTGCCTCAATTTCTGATTTTGGATTTGCCAGACATTGATAGAAGTCTTTTTTTTTTTTTTTTGGAATTGTTATCGTTGAATGCTCTTTCTCTTAGGTTCTGTGTGTTTATGATCTTACAGATGTATTTAGCTGAATGTCAAAAATCTTGGATTTACATGATGTTACATGCTCGGTGAAGATATTTAGTTTTGTATCGGACTTCTTGCAGAGCTGTAAACATGAGAGTTGGGTTGGCGTTGCAAAATACTTGATGGATGATGTTCCTCTTCTCTTAAAGTCAGAGGATGTGAAAGACATTCAGGAAGTTTTGTCTGTTGTTTTCACGTCTCTCCCTTCCAATTTTGAGGATTTCATCAAGTGGGTTGCAGAAGTTCGGAGGCGAGAAGATATAGGCCAGACCTTAAGCATGGAGGAAAAAGCTAGGCTTGCTGTCAAGGTGTTTGAGTCTTTTGAACTTCGCAAAGAATCTTCCCTCATGTTACCTATATGAACTTCAATACCATCTTCCAGTTAATTGAGCCTAAAAGTCTGAGTGCTAATTTTTTCATATGCAGGAGGAGGTATTGAAACAGGTGCAGGAGACTGGTCTTTATAAACATGTGTCAGAATTATTATTATCTTCAAAAAATTCATGCTGCAGAAACTTAACTTCTGGTTGTGAAGAAGACTTGCCTAACATTGCTGCCAGTGTTTGCTGCCATGGGGCACAGATCTTATGGGGCAACTCTGCCTCCCCATTGGTATACTGCTGTCAAGAAGCATGTGTGAAATGCTTGAAGGCTAATGGTGACAAGCCAGTCACGGTGATATGTGGTACAGTGGTAAATGGTGGAAGTGAGGAGAAGGTGGACATGCTAGTTCCTTCATCCCAAATGAATTCGAGTTGCTGTTGTGCTGGCTCAATAAATCACATTGGGCTTCACCCAGCTAGTAATGATGTTCTAACAGCACTTCTACTAGCCTTGCCTCAAAAGACATGGTCTGGGATCAAAGATGTGAAGCTTTTGAAGGAAATTTACAGCCTTGTTTCCACTGCAAGTCTACCTACTTTGCTTCAAGAAGAGGTAATTTTCAAATCTTAGTATTTTTATCATTCTTTGGAACTTATCCCTTCAGTGTTACTTTTCATTTAGTTTTGCTAATTTGAGTGCATTGCTCAGATTAACTATTAATTCAAGTCTCTGAAAGCAGAATAGAGATTAAGATTCTTCACATATATATTTTTTCGAAATACTTTAATATAGCAGAAACTTAAGCACCATTGCAAACTTTGACTGTTATTGAACTTATGCTGATCATGAAACTGTCACACTCGTTTAGCTTTGATTGTTGCAGTAGATATTGGTCAATGTACAACTCGTTTTTCATAACATTAAATTACCGGCTTTGGCAGGTTTTGCACTTGCGACGTCAGCTCCACCTTCTCAAGAGATGCCAAGAAAATAGGATAGAAGAGGACCTTGGCGAGCCTCTCTCTTAGAACTCCCTTCCTGTTCCCCAATGTTTCTATATCTCCAAGCACAGTGGGGGCAATATTTATATTTACTCATCTGGGATGTACTTTTTAGGTTTATAGGAAAAGAGGGGTATTGAGGCTATATATCTAAAAGGCGGGACGGACGGATTAGTGGCATTTTTATTCCGACCGATGGGTTAAATGTTGAGCATGAGGCAATTTGTAAACTTGACATCTTATGTTTGCACCTTTTAGTAATATTTTTGATATCCAAATTTTTTCTTAGTATATCTTAATCTTAATATCTAGTATCCTCCTTGCAAATCAGATTATAACTTATAAGAGTAGTAATCCAACATTGGACTAACTAAGCCAGCTCAAACCATTGGGTAACTCTATTGCCTAGTTTGGCATAGTTTATGTTTTGCAAAAAGTTGCTAAATTTGTAAGTTATGATTTTGTAAAATTCTTATTTTAAAAGTTATAGAAGCTGATAAAAAGTAGCTTTCATAAACTAAAAGCTACAACTGCTTATGATTGAAGCTGAGTGATCTCAAACTGGACCTATAAGCAGCAACTTAATGACATAACTTTTAATATAAGCTGATTTATTAAATTTCATCAAACACTTTTTACTATTTAACTCATAAGCTATACTCAGACCAAACTTGGCACGACTGTGCCAGCTCAAACCATTGCGTTGACCACCAAATAGTTCCCACTTACTGTCGTTACAACCAACCCCCGAACGACATGCCGTTTGTTCTCATAGAAAACAAAAATTTGCTCCGCCGCGATAGGGCGGCGGTCGGCCCCTTGATATTTGAATTCAAAAAAGGCAAAAGGGCCCCAGTGACCGGGGAACATACCCGCCACAAATAAAAGGAAAAGAAAAAAAAAAAAAAAAAAAGCAATAGAAAAAAGAAGACGATTCTGATTCTTCTTGTTTATTGGAAATTTCAAAGCAAAGCCAAAGAGGTCTCACTCTCATTGACCCCCCCAAAACAAAACAAAAAATGGCGGTGGCTGGTCTTTACCGGAGAGAGCTTCCCTCTCCCCCTGCGATTGAGTTTGCTTCCCCGGAAGGCAAGGTAAAATTCCGGAAATACCCCTTTTTCTCAATCTCTGTTGAAGGTATTATATTTTGTGCATTTGGGTTTCTGATTCTGTGGGCTTTGGGGATCTGGGTTTTTGCAGAAACTGTTTGCTCAAGCTTTGGGAAATGGAACCATGGAAGGGTTTTTCAAGCTCATCTCTTACTACCAAACGCAATCGGAGCCGGCCTATTGTGGGTTGGCCACTCTTGCCGTGGTTCTCAATGCCCTTGCTATTGATCCCGGAAGAAAATGGAAAGGTAATTTCAATTTTGGGAAGTTAGTTTCAATTGGAAATGATTACTTAATTTCAATTTGGAATTTGGGGTTTGTTAAATTTAATAATAGGGCCATGGAGATGGTTTGATGACTCGATGCTTGATTGCTGTGAGCCTTTGGCGAAGATCAAAGCTGAAGGCATTACATTTGGGAAAGTTGCGTGCTTGGCGCATTGCAATGGAGCTGAAGTGGAAGCTTTTCGGACCCATGAGAGCTCGATTGATGATTTTCGGAAACGTGTGATTTCGTGTACTTCTTCGGAGGATTGTCATGTCATCACTTCATACCACAGAGGTGTCTTTAAGCAGGTTCTTTAGTGACTTATTGGCATTGTTCTGGTTCATGGTCTACTTTTATTGTACCAAATTTTCATTATGTGAATGTAGTAGCAGTAGGCTTTGATTATCCATTGGTATTTTAAAGAGGATGGAGATTCATGTTACTGTCGTTACAGACTGGAACTGGTCATTTTTCACCAATTGGGGGCTACCATGCTGCAAGAGATATGGTTCTCATTTTGGATGTTGCGAGATTTAAATATCCTCCCCATTGGGTTCCTCTTTCACTTCTTTGGGAGGCGATGGATACTGTTGATGAAGCAACTGGACATCGTCGCGGGTATGCCCTTCTTTGATTCTAGTTGTTAATGGAGTTAATGAGTCATTGGCTCTAGCCTACTCTTTTTTATAAATTCTACTCATAGACTTTTTATTTTGGATGGTAAATGCTTCAGTTGCAAACCCTTTATTCTGAAGTTTGGCTCTTTCAGGTACATGATTATTTCAAGGCTTAACAGAGCACCATCTATCCTATACACTGTGGTATGGCTCTTATTGGCTGGTGTGTTTTAAGTAACTTCATTCCTGTGCTACTTCCTGAAAAATTTCAGCATTACTCTTGAATCATTTAACTAACTAATTTTGTTTACTAAATCCTCCATTTTAAGTTGCATTCTGAAATTTTTTGTTTTTCGTTTATTTTTATTTTTTATTCTTGTGATTGAACATGGACCAAAAGAGTTGAAAATTAGGTCTTTAAACTGACTCTGGAATGTTAACCATTAAAACCCAGATTATTTTGATTCTATATGCATACAAGAAGTATATCCACGAATCTTGTACATTTGGAAAAGTCAGTAGGCTTTGTTTCCCCTACATAATCTGTATTAATGCTCAATTCCTCAGCGGTAGTCTATGGTAACAGTCTAACAATCTGAAGTGTAACTTTGAATTATCCCACAGAGTTGCAGACATGAAGGTTGGAACAGTGTTGCAAAGTACTTAATAGAAGATGTTCCTCTACTTATGAAGTTGGAAGGAATAAAAGATGTTCAGGAAGTAATCTCTGTTTTATTCAAATCACCACCTGCCAACTTGAGAGAGTTTGTCAAATGGGTTGCTGAAGTTCGGAGACAAGAGGATGGGCATTTGATCTTAAGCAAAGAGGAGAAAGGAAGGCTAGCCATTAAGGTTCCATGTGGTTTTTTCATGTTCCTGTTTTCATGCATGCATTCCTGCATTTACTTGAAATGAAAAAAAAAAAGTTGGATGGAGATTTGTGTTTTTGAATTTCTATAATTTGGGATTTCAGGAAGAGGTAATGAAACAAGTAAGAGAGACAGAACTCTACAAACATGTAACTCGATGGTTGGCTTCTGAAAGCTCACTTTGTAAAGAAACCACACCACCAGTTGGTAAAGATATGTTGCCTGAGATTGGTGCAAAGGTCTGCTGCCAAGGAGCAGAAATTTTGCGTGGGAAAGTTGGTTCATCAAATGGAACGTGCTGTACACCAACTGATGTTAAACTCTTGAAGTCCACAGGTGATAATCCTGCAACGGTGGTGTCAGGTATTGTAACAACTGATGGCACTGAACAAGGAGTTGATGTGCTGGTTCCCTCATGTCAAACGGATCCAACTAGCTTGTGTTCTTTCTATCAAGGTAGCTGCATAGGCATGCATCCATCTACAGGTGATGTTCTCACAGTACTTCTATTGGCGCTGCCTCCACTCACATGGTCAGGCATTAAAGAAGAGAAGCTACTGGCGGAGATTAATGGTCTTGTATCAACTGATTGCCTACCCACTTTGCTTCAAGGGGAGGTGAATTCTCTCTCTCTTTCTCTATCACTCCATTGTTTAATCAGGTTAGAACCTAAGACTTGATTCTGCCCACCCGATCACACTACTGCAACAAACACTGTTAGTTATGGAGAAGCCTGTAAATTTTTTAAATACTAAATTTGAGACACACACATGCACGCTATGGAGGACAGATTCTTATTCAATGACTTATGTGCTATGTCCCCATTGCAGGTTCTGTTCTTGCGACGGCAAATTCACTTTCTCATGACAGATTAGTGGAGTAGCTTGTCACTCGTAACTATACATTTACTTCTGCTTTTGTTCTTGAAGCATTTATTAACTAAGCATACCAAACAATGACAGTTTTGAAAGATTTGGTGAAATTTTTCAATTTATCATGCAACTGTACAACAAGATTAATTAGGAATTTTGCTTTGTAGTCTGTTTAAGTAAATGGTAAAAGAGTCATGGTGTAATTGTAACATTTTTACTAAATCATTGGCATTCAGTAGGAAAGAATAGCTGAATAGCATTGAGTATAAAAATTTTCACTAGTGATATCCAGAGCATACACCAACTTGAGAGACTGCAAAGTGAAAACCAAGCTATTCTAAACTAGAAAAGGAAAATCACTAACTGAAAGAATGAAAAATTTCATAAAATAATGTAATTTGCGTATTAGTCGAGCATTTTTTCATCCATTTATTTTCCTGATGTTCTAGTACTACTTGTGATGCTGCACAACCTGAGAAGTAATGTAGAAAGATTCAGGATAGAATAGGCAGCTAAAGAAGAAAAATTAGACAGAAGGATAGAATAGAAGAACAGAATCCGAAAACAGAAGAAAACCAGAAATCTAGCAGGAACCTGACATAACTAAATTAATAAACTAAAATCCAAACCTTGAAAACCCTAATCAACCCGAAGAGATAAACGTAAGATAGATTAAACTGTAACATAAAATGAGCACCACATTCGGTAGTGAATATGACAAGCTAGCCAGTCCTGCAACAATCCTTGTACCATGGGTAGAAGAATGACCAGGAAGTACCACAAAAGTTCCACCTTAATTTCCACAGACTGCCCAACGATGCCTCATAAAGCCCTATAGTCATATCATCATTAAGTTCATCACCATCATGAGTAAGTCTCTGTAAACCAAATGGGATTCCACAATCTAGTTCAATCTTCTCTTTTACATCCTTGAATTTGTAAGAAGGATTCACATGCACCTTGGTGGTTGCACCATTCGGCCCAGTAACATTTATCTGCACCACACTGTTTAAGCATAAAACAGAACCAGCTTCAATCTGAGGAAGCAATGTGCATGCCTCGAGTAAAATACCATCGAGGAAGAAACCTGGCTGCCCATGGATTCTTTCCTGCACCTTTTGTGGAACCAAAACATCTTCAAGGGTTTCGTCTGCACGGTCAACTGCAGAAACAATCTCTTTATTGGCCCCCACACTAGAACTAGAACTGGGTGTCTCAAAGTGTATTGTTAATGGAGCAGGGACACTGGACCACTTTGTAATGTCGTCGTCCACTGTTTCCCAATCTTCCAGAATTTGATCATCCCAGTATAGCTTTTGGGTACAAATTCGAATGCTGTTTAGGCTCTCGATTGCTGCCTTGACATCGAAAATCGTGCAAGATGATCTCAACTTGATTTCGAAAGAAGAGACTAAATCTGATGATTCACTATCAGAATCGCTGCTTTCACCTGATTCACTGTTCTCATCTGATTCGCTCTTATAAACCACCTTGTATTCAATCAAACCCTTTTCATTGTTGTCTCTCTCAAATATTAAGCTTATATCTTCTATTTCGTCGTCTTGGTCATCATCGCCAGCCCCGAAAGTCACATAAATAACACTATTCTCAGCTTCCAGCTGGTTGTTGAATGTTTCTAGGGATGCTGCTTCATCATCAAGCAACCGCCCTTTACGAAAAAGCTTCTGACTGCTACATGGAATCCCCATCTTCTTACATATAATCCTTAATATCCTTTATGGTACCGACCTTATCGTAGCTAAGCACGAATTTATCTCCCACCTGTGGCATCTTGATGGTCAATTTCCAAGATCTACCAAGTACCCAAATCGTAGCTTTCTCTTTTACATCATAAAAGAGAAGAGTTTTCTCATCATCATCGAGACAAACCATCTTATCATCGCCACCATTGCCATGACAAAGCATCAGGTTTTCAGGTTTCACCTCGGCAAAATCTTCAACCATCTTCTTTACATCTAGGACAGTATGTGATTCACTCACCATAATCACCTCTTCCCAACCACAGCCTCGTGCAGTAATCTGAAACTTTGACAGTAAATAAATCGGGGGCTGGTCCTCATTATTGATCATGTTGCTGCTGCCTTCAGTGCTTAATACGCGACTCGAATCCTCTATGAGCTTCCCCCAATGGCTGAGGACATGATCGCCCAAGGAAATCTCCGCCATGCTCTCCATGATCGCCTTTATTTCTTGGCCGGTATACCAGGGTTTCACTTCCATCCTCAAGGCATCAGACGCTACTTTCACAGCCATGTCTACCCCACCCACATTGGGATTGCTAATTTCTTCTGGACAGAAAATAGCATGGATAATGGACCACCTTTTGACCCTGCATGCTGCTAGGGTTTCGTGGTTTTCAAGCACTCTGCCTCTGTAAACTAGGGTTTGGCGCTTTCTTGGGACGCCATGCTCGGTTTTGATCATGGTCTTGAGGCGGGAGATGGTATCTGAACTCTTTAGTTTGAAAAAGTTCCTCTCCTCTTTGCTGGACGAAAACTTCACCAAGATCGTCACTGTGGACGCAGCCGTTTCAGTTTCGATCGAGTTTTCTTCTGAGGAGTCTGATTCATCATCATCAGAAGAGTCTTGACAAGATTCTGAGGAGTTATATTCTTCTTCACTAGAGTCGCAAGGTTCTGAGAAGTCATATTCCTCGTCATCAGATTCGCGAACTTCTGGCTTCTTCATGATTTTTGAGACTGGCTGTGGGTTCCCGAAGGGTTTAAGGGTGGATGGCATATATATGTATAGAATATACGTGGGTCAAAGTTGGGTCAACTATGATTCAGACTCAAACTTGTCTTTGTTGAAGGATATTCCATTTATGTGTGCCTTATCAAACTAGGATTACTTTCTATAGTTGTAATAGGAGATAACATGGATGTACTTCGTAACGAATCGCTTTGTCCGATGCTTCTATTGCGAGATAACATGGACAGATGCTAGTGGATCTAGATTCGGCAGCAACAACTTGAGCCACTCATAGGAGTATTAGGGACGTAAAGAAGCCTAAAATGGCAAAATCCCTAAGAATGCAAATTACATTTTTCATCTGAATCGTGTATCGGCTAGTTAATATTGTGAGATAGTGATTACAGTGACACAATATTGGAGAGGATTCTAATGGCCTCACCCCAACACATCACATCCATAGGAGTAAGCTTTGCTCCAACCACCAACAATGTGATTAATACATAATGTTTGACATATGACATAAGTGTCCATGTACATAATTAAATTCTTATAACTTGTAGCCATTGAGATGCAGAACGTGTTATTGGGACAACACATCACATCACATCCATAGGAGTAAGCTTTGCTCCAACCACCAACAATGTGATTAATACATAATGTTTGACATATGACATAAGTGTCCATGTACATAATTAAATTCTTATAACTTGTGGCCATTGAGATGCAGAACGTGTTATTGGGACAACCATGACTCAAAATAGCATTTAGGAGAGTGAGACATCAAATGCAATGTCATGATATATTCAATCCAGATCAAATTTCGGTCTATTGACATGGTCTAATATTCCGTCTCCTGAAATTGTCACTCTTTCACATAATCGTGACTCATGCATTCCCCATCATAATTTATCCTGGGTGCAGATTCGGACTTCGATCTATTCATCTTTCCAAGTCTTCTCTAGTTTGCTTCTCTGCAAGTCCTCCACTAGTTCGCGGAAAGTGCTCGAGTAACTTCCTCGTCATATCTAATGATTTCCCTTCGGCGCGTTTCTGCATCATTTGTTATTGGAAAAGAAACATACTCATGTCGGTCGGGAGTGGTTGATCATCTGGAATATCCGAACCTCTCAGATTGACTGCCCTGCCATACCTTCTCTCCTGCTACCAAGCCAGCAGATCAAGGCTCCACTGCAACTTCTCTAAAGATCTCTTGCATCGATTCTAAGGTGTGTTTTTCTCTCATTTGCAATATCTCTGTTGAGACAGTAATGCACGTTGATACTTTCTAAACTATTCTCTAGTTATCTAGATTAATCTAGAACTTGTACAAATCTAGCTAGATTAATGTTATCTAGTAAGTTCTAGTGTAGCGTATAATTGTGTGGTTAACAATTAACCACATAAGCTAGTGTTGGTGACCATGTAATTAAGAAAATTTGTATCTAGAAGTATCAAGAGGAAGGTCGGTGGAACAAGTGACATGAGGAAGGTCGGTGGAACAAGACGGTGGACTTGTTCTATATATATGTATGAAGAGATATCCATGTAATGAACTAACCATCAATTATCAAAAGGACAATTCACAATTCTTAGGTTCGAATGAGCATATTCATCATTTATTGTAATTATGTATTTTAACTTTATAATTTTCTAATCTAACCATTCATGTTGCATAACATCATACAAAGATTAGCTCTGTAAAAAATCAATCAAATTGAAAATCTTTTAGTTATTCATTTCTATAAAATACATGGACGATTCATCATATGTTAGAACCATCCATTTGTTTAATTCAATTAGATAATTAAACGATTTCTTATTCGATTGATTTTTCACAAAAATGATCTTTAAAGGCTAATCTAAGATATGGACCGTTGGATGATAAATTTATTAAGTAAAAGTATGTTAATCGATAATAGAGGTGAATATGTTCGTTTACCCAAGGAATGAATCTAAGAATTGTCCATTACTTATCAAAAACTCCTCTTTTCTAATACAAAACACCTCCTCTGTTTTAACTACTCAACCATCTCCTCTTTTTCAAAGTGTCCTACTAAACTCCTCCTCCCAAACTCTTGCTCCTAAAACTGAAGTCCTAAACACATTGTCCTAGCCTACTACTTCTAAAGCTTCCGCACCAAATTCCAACAGTGGTATCAAATCCACAAATACTAACAATCTCTGCAACTTACTACTTTTGAATATGGATAGTCCAGATTGCAGGGAGTATATATGGCGGCTTCTTCCTCTTCCACTGCTGTTATCCCCCATAGAGAAAAGCACGACGTGTTTCTCAGTTTCCGAGGCGAGGACACCCGCGACGGTTTCACCAGTCATCTTCATGCTGCATTACGCCGGAGTAAAATTGAAACCTACATAGATAACAGACTCGAGAGAGGAGATGAAATCGGACCCGCTCTTCTCAAAGCAATAGAGGAATCAGAGCTCTCGGTAATCATTTTCTCGGAGAATTATGCCTCTTCTACATGGTGCTTGGATGAGCTTGTGCATATACTCGAATGCAAGAAGAAATATGGATGCTCTGTTATACCTGTTTTCTACGACGTAAATCCATCACATGTGCGGAGACAGGAGGGGAGTTATGCAGCTGCGTTTGCTCAACTTCAACAACGTTTCGAGGATAGGGGGGAGATGGTGCGCCAGTGGAGGGATGCTTTGACAAGTGCTGCAAATCTATCTGGGTTTGATTCTCACAAAATAAGGTACGTCACTGACTCTTTGTTTCTTGTATTGATTTCTAATACTTGGAGCTCATTTAGGTATACTTATTTGAATAATGTTTGTCTTTCTTCTATATATATGCCAGGCCTGAGTCCAAGTTAGTTGAGGATATTGTTAAAGCTATTTTAGTGAAATTGAATGGTGGATCATCTAGTGTTTTGAAGGGCCTGGTAGGGATGAAAAGCCGCGTTCGAGAAGTTGAAAGGTTGTTGTGTTTGGACTCTCTAGATGTCAGGACTGTAGGCATATGGGGTATGGGTGGTGTAGGTAAGACCACCCTTGCTCGTGCTGTATTTGACCATCTCTCTTCGGAATTTGAAGCTTGTTGCTTTATTGGAGATATTAAGGAAGCATCAGAGACTAGTCATGGACTAAATCAGTTGCAAAAGGAGCTTCTTCGTGTTTTGTTAGACCAAGAAAATCTGAATATGGGCACTATATCTGTAAGTTCAACTCTTGATAGAAGGAGGCTCCGCCGTAAGAAGGTCCTCATTGTTCTTGATGATGTGAATGATCCAAGGCAACTAGATGTTTTAGTTGGAGAGGATGTTCAGTTTGGTCCTGGAAGTAGAATCCTTATAACAACTAGATATATGCAACTACTTAAGACTGGAGGAGCAGATAAGATATATGAAGTTAAGCAATTAAATGAAGATGAAGCCCTTCAGCTTTTTCGTTTAAATGCTTTCAAAAATATGTGTCCTACAGCTGAATATACAGAATTGTCAAGAATGGTGGTAAGTTATGCTGAAGGCATTCCGTTGGCTCTTAAGGTTTTGGGTTCCCTATTGCACTGCAAGAGAAAAAGAGAATGGGAAAGTGAATTGATTAAACTGAAAAAGATTCCC
Source organism: Rosa rugosa (assembly GCF_958449725.1). Classification (NCBI taxonomy): domain Eukaryota; kingdom Viridiplantae; phylum Streptophyta; class Magnoliopsida; order Rosales; family Rosaceae; genus Rosa; species Rosa rugosa. The sequence goes on along the minus strand of NC_084822.1, from coordinate 41,870,902 downwards.
AACAAAAGAATTCAGGATGTGTTGAGAGTAAGTTATGATGGATTAGACGAGGAACAGAAAGAGATATTTCTTGAGATTGCATGCTTTTATAAAGGGGAGAAGATAGATTATGCAAAAAGAATGTTGGATACTTGTGACTTCTGTGCTGATGCGGGAATTGCAGTTCTGACTGATATGTCTCTCATATCAATCAAAAACAACTACCTGTGGATGCATGATTTGATACAAGAAATGGGTCGTGCAATTGTCCGTGAACCTAAGGAGCATGGAAAACGCAGTAGGTTGTGGATTGCTGAGGATATCTGTCAAGTATTTAAACATAATACAGTAAGAGACAAATTCTTCACTTTCTTAAAGAAAGGCCACATAGGAGTTTTTCCTGGTAAGTTTTTTGTATTACTACTTGTATATACCATGCTTATGTATACTCTGCTATTCATTTGTAGGGAACCGGAACAATTGAAGCCATATTCCTTGATATGTCTAAGATTACAAAGCTACATGTGAGAGGTGCAGCCTTCAAAGACATGCATAATCTAAGATTGCTCAAAATATATAACTCTGGTGATGAGTTTCCCGAGACGCACTGCAAAATGTACCTTCCCGAAGGCCTTTCGTCTCTTCCTGATGCCCTTAGATATCTGTACTGGGACGGATACCCTTTGAAATCATTGCCATCAGATTTTTCTCCAGACTATCTTGTTGAGCTTCATATGCCCAATTGCCAAGTTGAGCAACTTTGGACTGAAGACCAGGTACACTATATAGTTGTGTTTTAAATGCAGTGAAAAAGTAGATAAGCTAATGTTGACATCTCTCTTTGATTATCTTGTGGCAGAATCTTGGGAAGTTGAGAAAGATAAATCTTAGTCATTCGAAGAACCTAACTAAAGTTCCAGATCTCTCCCGGAGTCCGATTGAGAATATAGAACTTCAGAACTGTACAAGTTTAGTTCGAGTCCCTACATATTTTCAAAATCTTGACAAGCTTACCTCTCTGAATCTTAGTGGCTGCTCAAGTCTTAAACATCTTCCAGATATGCCGGTGAATATGACTACCTTATATTTACGTGGAACTGCAATAGAAGAGTTGCCTGCATCAATTTGGTCCCACAAGAAGCTTGTATCATTAGACCTGATGTACTGTCAAGACCTTAAGAATCTTCCAAGCAGCACTTGCAACCTGGATTCTCTCCAAATTCTTGGTCTACTTGGCTGCTCAACTCTTGGCAGATTTTCAGAACTTCCGAGGAATATAAGACATTTATGTTTGACTGGGGCAGCAATTGAAGAAATACCCTCATCAATCGGGTGTGTCTCTGGCCTCGTTTCAATTCAACTGGAAAATTGCAAAAAGTTTGTGAGGCTCCCTACCAGCATTTGTAAGTTGAAATCTCTCTCGAGACTCTCTCTCTTTGGTTGCTGTAAATTCAAGGACTTCCCAGAAATCTTGGAGCCTATGGAAGGTCTGGAGTTTTTAAATTTAAGTAAAACAGCGATTGAAGAGCTACCCATGTCGACTGAAAATCTAGTCCGGCTAAAAAAGTTGGAGCTGTTTAACTGCAAAAACCTTCGGTTTGTCCCAAGCAGCATCTACAAAATTAAATCTGTGGTCTTCGATGGTTGTAGGGAACTCCATTTTTTAGAGTCAGCGCTGCCATCGCCTTCCTCAGTAGCTGATCTGGTACTGGAGCTAGACTTTAGTAACTTCAAATTTTTTACAGAGCTAAACCTCGTTGCTCTTATTAACCTGTCATTGTTAAAAACCGTGAATGTTTCCTTTCAAAAAAAAAAAAAAAAAACGGTGAATGTCAAAGGGTGCAGACACCTTGTGTCCTCCAAATTCAAAGTCACAAACTACTGGGCCGAAACATTTGCAATTAGCTACAATCGCAATTTAGAAGATTTAGACCCACTTCTTCTAGAAGGTTTCGCAACCTTATTCAGATTCTTCCCCAAAATCCTGGAGCCTGTGCTATGGTTTCGTCATCTTCATTTATATCAAGCAGCCATTCAGGAGCTACCCTGGTCGATTGAAAATCTGATTGGACTTGAAACATTGGAGCTCTGTATGTGTGAAAACCTTGAGCTTGTCCCAAGCAGCATCTACAATTTAAATCGTCTTAAAAGTCTCATCATTTTTGGATGTTCGAAAATTAGAAACTTGCCTGCCTTCTCAGTCGGTTTGCCCTCTTTGAAAAGACTAGAGCTCAGTTATTGCAGTGTTTTAGAAATCCCTGATGATCTCATTAGCTTATCATCATTGCGGAGGCTAAATTTAAGTGGAAGCATGGTTGAGAGATTACCTGCAAGCATTGTGCACGTTTCGGGGCTGGAGTATCTAAACTTAAGAGATTGCAACAGTCTTCAATCTTTACCGGAGCTCCCATTGCTTCTAGAACATTTTGATGCCTATGACTTCCGGGGACGAAAGACAGCGTTAAGTTCGAGGACTACAGTCAGACAAGGTTGGGATCAATATCAGGTTTCTGATGACAAACATGTGTTCTCTAGTTGCTTAAGACTGGATCAGAATGCATGGAGCGGCATGGGATTGGATGCACAGCTTAGAATTTTTCTAATGGCAATCGCGTCATCAAAGTTTAAACAAAAAACTGGTCATCTCTACGGTCATGTATGTATCTCTCTCTCTCTCTCTCTCTCTCTCTCTAACACACACACACACACACACGACACGACTCACTGTTATTCTCTTACAATTTACGCTTTAAGAGCAAATGCTATTTTTTCTTGATGAGTCTGGTCATCTCTGCGGTCATGTATATGTCTCTGTCTCTCTAACACACACACAAAGTCACTCCCTCTGCTTTCTTACAAATTACGCTTTAAGAGCAACTGCTATTTTTCTTGATGAGTTAAATAATCATGACATGCATTCATGGTACAGGAACGTTGGGATGCAAAAGCTTCAATTACAATTTTATGTCCGGGAAATGAAATTCCAAAGTGGTTTGGCTATCAAACTAAAGGATCTTCAATAAAAATCAAGCTTCCTCCTAATTGGTTTGATACGAACTTCTTAGGTTTTACTCTATCCGTTGCCGCATTCGACAGACATAATGATTTTCCTCTTTACTTACACTTTGGATTTGGATGTAAATCCTATTTCAAAACCAACAATGGTGAAACCATCGAGTTTAATTGCTGTTTGGATAATTGGAATTTCGTTGAGCATAGAGCTGGAAGTGCCAATGCCCATTATGTGGTTATGTGGTATCTTACTCCCCTAAAAGGAGATGGAGCAAAATGGCCCTCTAGTTTTTACAATGTTACGGAGGCTTTCTTTGAGTTCTACCCTCTAGACTGGTCCAAACGACCCACTGTGAAGAAGTGTGGGATTGGCCTGCTGTCTTCCCCAGAATTTGATTTCTTCGATGAAGTTGTTAGGGATATCACGCGCATATGAAGCTGAGATGCCGTGAGGAGTCGTCTAGACCTAGTCAGTTGGAATTGTTAATTAGCTCTTAGGAAGATCATGCCATCCAAGTCTCTCGCAAAGTGTAGTGAAAAGAGATGCTCATAGTCAAATGCCTTTATTTAATAGGGATAATTAAATTAAAGTCCAAAAACTAGACTCCATATTGGTTGTAGTCCGCATCAATTTTTCTTGTTAATTGCGGTCCAATGACTCAGCTGCCACCTCAAATTTATTTCCTTTTCCATCGTGCTGACTCAATCGTTATTGATTTTTCTTTTTTACATGACTAATATGTCCTTATTGAATGTCTTTGCACATAAAAAGCAAGAATTAATAGGATTAAAATTAGCAATCTGATTAGTAATTTAATATCATATTTGATGCATATCTTTCTTAAATTATTCTTATTGATTTGGTATAAAATTATGGAATTGATATGAAATTGAATAAGATATTTAATGTAAATCATTCCTAAAATTGTTCTAACTTAAAAGATGTCTTCTATAAGTTAAGAATCTTTCTAAAGCAATATTTTGATAATGTTTTTCTTCAACACCAAAGGTTCTATGGTCGTGGCTCTTATATGTAATGTCAAGTATTTTATGAATGTGGTTCTCCTTCTTTAGCTCTATGGTCAAGGTATTTTCTTGTCGGCCCTAAACGATTGTGGTCCTTTTGGTGTAAATCATTCCATCGATGGTAGCTATTCTTCTTCTTCTTCATTTTTTTTTTTTTTTCACATTTCCTTCTTAACTTACCTTTAACCTGGAAAAGAACATGCGTGTGTGTGCGTATATTGTTGGTTGACAAACCACTATTGAATCTTATTCTAAGGTAAACATTACGTAATTTTTGTAGTATATGTATTAAGAGCTCAAAATTTCAGTATATTAACCTATTAGGTATCTGCATATTAGCCTATTAGGTATAGTACGTGGCTAAACTTTTACCTTTGTTTTAGACATATATAGTGAAAAACATACCTCTTTATGAGGTGAAAATAATTATACCTCTATATGAGGTCTAGATTTGCATATTATTTTTTAGGGCTAAAGTCTGTTTAGTCCCTGTACTATGCCTCTCTCATCGTTTCAGTCCCTGACATTCCAATTTAATCTGAAAAGTCCCTGAGGTCTCAATTTCCGTCTAATAGGTCCTTTCCGGGGGAAATTATGAATTGGTCTTGGGTGAAATGTCCAATATACCCCTCAGTTATTTCTTTTTTCTTTTTCCTTTTTAATTTTTTTTCCTTTTTTTCTTTTTCCTTTTTAATTTCTTTTTTTTCTTTTTTCTTTTTCCTTTTTTTATTTTTATTTTTTTTCCTTTTTCCATTTTAATTTCTTTCTTTTTTTCTTTTTTCATTTTTTTCTTTTTCCTTTTTAATTTCTTTTTTTTCTTTTTTTCCTTTTTCCTTTTTAATTTCTTTTTTTTCTTGTTTCTTTTTTTCTTTTTCCTATTTAATTTCTTTTTTTTCTTGTTCCTTTTATTTTTGTTTTTTTCCTTTTTCCATTTTAATTTCTTTTTTCTTTTTTCTTTTTAATTTCTTTTTTCCTTTTTTTTTTCTTTTTCTTTTTTAATGACCATCGTATTCTGCTGCATCAGTAGCGCCACGTCGGCGAACCAATCCAGATCGACCCGAAACCCCAATTCTTGTTCTTCACGCCAACGGTCATTTTTTCTTTTCCATCACTATTCTTCTTCTTCACTTCTGGTTTTTGTCAACTTGGCCATCAAAACCCACCATTTCAACCAAACCCAAAATCCAAATCACCATTTTGAGCAAGATCCAAAAACCTCTGAGTTTGAAAAAATGGTAGTTTTCAGTGAAAAGTTAAAAAATGGTAATTTTCAGTGAAAAGTTTCCAAATTGAGGCTTGATGCGGAGAGAGAGTGGGATTTGAGTGGGAGAGAGAGAAGTAGGCTGTGAAAACAAGAGGGGAGTGGTTTAGCGGCGAATTTCCGAGCTGATTGGGAAACAGATGGGTTGTGGAGTTTGATCGGAATAGGATTGGTGGGTTGAGGAAGTAGAAAGTAGGCAAAACGAAAAAGAAAAAAGAACTTAAAAAGGAAAAAAAATTTAAAAAGGAACAAGAAAAAAAAAAGAAATAGCAAAAAAGAAATTAAAAAGGAAAAATAAAAAAGGAAAAAAAGAAATTAAAAAGCAAAAAAGAAATGAAAAAGAAAAAAGAAAAAAGGAAAAAAAGAAATTAAAAAGGAAAAAAAAAGAAATTAAAAAGGAAAACGAAAAAAAAGAAAAAAAGAAATTAAAAAGGAAAAAGAAAAAAGAAAAAAAATAAAATAAAATGGAAAAAGGAAAAAAATAAAAATAAAAAAAGGAAAAATGAAATTAAAAAGGAAAAATAAAAAAGAAAAAAAAGAAATTAAAAAGGAAAAAGAAAAAAAGGAAAAAAATAAATTAAAAAGGAAAAAAAAGAAAAAAGAAATAACTGAGGGGTATATTGGACATTTCACCCAAGGCCAATTCATAATTTCCCCCGAAAAGGACCTATTAGACGGAAATTGAGACCTCAGGGACTTTTCAGATTAAATTGGAATGTCAGGGACTGAAACGATGAGAGAGGCATAGTACAGGGACTAAACAGACTTTAGCCCTATTTTTTATGTTGATTTCGTGTTCTATAATTATATGTTCCTTATAGGTAGGTTTATTTAATGTTCTTCACTTTCCACCTTTTAGTTAGGTTTATACTAGAATACCATATTTTCTCTTTGCGAGGTAAAAATATATGCCTTTCTATGAGGTAAAACACTCATGCTTGCATACTTTTTGGTTAAATTGATTTCAAGTTCTTTAATTATACCTCGTAGTTAGGTTGACTTGATGTTTTAAGTTTTATATTGTTTAGTTATGTTCATTTTATATTTATTCATGATTTTTGGAATGATTATGTATAATTAATAATTTCAATTTCAATCTTTGAAAAATTAAAAATAATAATAATGAAAATTTCGCAAAATCAGGTAATTTAAATTTGTTTCCTTTCTTGACTTGAAGGGGCAAATTGGACAGAACAAATAGTTAATGGACCGCAATTAACAAAGAAAAAGTGACCGGACTGCATCCACTATTGAACTACGAAATTGGACCTTGATTTAAATATCTCTATTTAATATCTCGGAAAGCTCATTTCATGTTGTAGGAAAATATGATTTGAGAGAATGATGAGAGAAATTGTGTGTTCTATTATTGATAATAGGAGCCCTTTATATACAAGGTAATAGAATCTGAATACAATAAGGAAATCTAGAACCTTCTCCTATTATAACTCTAGAACTAAACCCTAGTTTGAAGAGGCACACTAGAATACAGCATCCTTCAACACTCCCCCTTGTGCCGTTCAAACTTGGTGATGACGCTTTGATCGTTGCCTCACTAAAAACCTTGCCAGGTAACAAAAACCCAGTGGGACAAAAATAACCCCGGTCGAAGGACAAAAAAAGCACAACACTTCCTTCACTCTTCAAGATCGAACATGTAGACATCATCCTCCCCCTGATTGCTACAATCATGGGAGTTCGGATAACTTTCTCAATCCGATGCTCTTCATATGTTTCTCGAAGGTGGATTTAGGTAACGACTTAGTAAATAAGTCCGCTACATTATCCTCTGATCATATTTGATTTACTTCAATCTTTAGAAGTGATTGTTGTTGCTGATTGTAAAAGAACTTAGGCGATATATGCTTGGTGTTGTCGCACTTTATGAAACTTAATTTCATTTGCTCAATACAAGCTACATTATCCTCATAAATGCATGTAGGTTCATCTGTGGTAGACTTCAAACCACAAGTTCCTCAGATGTGTCTAATTACAGACCTTAACCATATGCATTCACGCACAACTTCATGTAGAGCAATAATCTCCGCATGATTCGAGGAAGTAGCAACAAGGGTCTGTTTTGTAGACCTCCAAGATATCGCAGTGCTTCCCATGGTAAAGACATAACCCGTTTGGGAGCAACCTTTGTGAGGGTCAGAGAGATACCCTGTATCAGCAAATCCCATCAAAACATCACTATCATTTTGATGGAAGGGAGGAGGATGACGTCGGCCACCCTTGGCGGCGGCGGCATTGCCGGTCACAATGTTTTGGACAGCGCCTAGGGCTAATGAGATCCGTTCTCATTCTTCCGTCATTCTTTTCTCTCTGCAGGGATAGAACAAGCCCATATCTATCGTACATTTTAAGTAACGAAAGATTGTCTTTATACCAGTCCAATGACGTTGCATTGGCGCGGGGCTATATCTAGCCAACAAGTTTGTAACAATTGAGGTGTCCGGTCTTGTATTGTAATAAGTACAATAATGCGCCTATTGTACTCAGGTAAACACTTTTGCCATTAACACATTTTCGTCATCATCCCTGGGACGAAACGGATCCCTCTTAGGGCCAAGACTACAGACGACCATGGGAGTGCATCTTTGACTTTATAAAAATGCCTAAGCATCTATTGACACGGTATACAAGTTCTGAATCTAGACAAAACCGTGTTCTCCCAAGGTCCTTCCTCTCAAAGTTGGATTTGAGGTGTTCAGCAGTTTCCCTTAACTTTCATGGGTTCCAATTATGTTTATCAACATAAACCGCGACAATTGTAAATCCAGAACTTGTCATGGAAATGCGTGGGCATAGTTCATCATATCCCTTCCCAATCAAGTAGTCACTTTAGTGCTCCGTGGTCTAGAGCCACTTGACTTGGGTAAATGAAGTTCACAAGAACCTTCATTATATTCCGTATCTAGATCCCCATAAAGATACGTAGTGACCACATTCGTAAGCTGCATGTTCAGTTATTCGGAAACTACCAAACTGACAAGGTAGTGGAGTGCAATGACATCTATTACGAGAGAATATGTATTCTCGTAGTCGATTCCAGGGCGTTTTGTGAGAAGCCTTGCGCCATAAGGCGAGATTACCATCTATTTTTCTCATCACGCTACTAACGAAGACCTATTAATGTCAACAAGTTTTATGTTAGGAGGTGTTGACATCTCAGGCTCGAAATCCTTCCTCTTCATTAGTGAATCCAATTCAACCTGGATCACATCTTTCCATTTAGGCCAATTTTCTCTATGTTGGCATTCTTCAATGGAGCAAGGTTCGATGTCATTGGTCTCAAAAATCTCACGTCCTCATGTACACTAGTGTAATTTGTAGAGATCTCTATATTCTCAGGAGTTGGTTCTAACGTTGAGGCGTCCCCCAACGATGTCTCTTGGACATAACCACAATCCAGAATATTCTCATTAGACAAATTTTGAGTATCAATGATCAATGGATCAAGTTGTGCCAAAAACTCGCTCTCTTCCTAGGGCGAGAATCCATCGAACCTATGGGTCTCCTACTACAAAAAAAAATTCAATTGGCCACGGCGCAAAACCGTCGCCAAAAGCCAAATTGCCGTCGCAAAAGACCAATGGCGACGGCTAGGCGACGGCAAAATTGCCGATGTCGTTGGTGGCGTCGCCATTGCTATTTGCGACGGCAATTACGCCGTCGCATGAATTTTGGCGACGGTATTTACGCCGTCGCATGATTTTTGGCGACGGCATAATGATGACGCCATTAGCAATTTTGCCGTCGCCAAAGGTCATTGGCGACAGCAACATTGCCGTCGCAAAAGTGCATATTTTTGATTAAAAAAAAAACCTAGCATGCAATTTTGCATACCAGATTTTCTTTTTTTGAGCAAAAGAAGCCATATAAATCATAAATTTCATATGTTTTTTCACATTATTTCTATACATTTCATACAACTTAATTCACCAATCTTGAAAAATACAAAAAATTCAAAAATTGAAATACAGAATACTAACGCCCGATAGGCTAAGTATCATGACCTACATACTCTGAGCTATTGAGGTGATTGAAAAGCTTCTTTGCCTTGATGAGCCATATTCAATTGCTAACTCATAAACCTTGGATGTTGCAGCTGCCGATACTTGATAGGACTCATTGTTTTGACAAATTCCCTTGATTAATGCATCTTGTCCCAGAACATATCCCTTGACAACCATTGTTTTGACAACTTCCGCAGCAACAATTACTGCCAGAGCTAGAAATGAACTGACTTGTGTGAATAGCCTGCAATTTTATGTAAATCATGTCAAGCTATAGAACATTGTACCACTAGGCAATAATCAGAATTCAAGCTAGATGATTGAATGTTCTTTCATGTTAAAGTTAATATAAGACAAACAGAAGAAAGCTTTAACACCTATCAGCGGTAACCATGGTTTGTATGTGATCCCCAAGCTCCCTTCAACTCATACGTCCTTCATAGACCATAAAATATTCCTGCACATTCTTGAAGAACCAAAACAAAGTCAGCCAAGCAAAGCCAAATTACTCTCTTTAAGCTCACTTTACACCAAACATAATATCTAGAAAGAATAATTAAGTAAATAGCAGAGCTACACTATTATGAAATACACTGGACAAAGTAAAGAGTTATAAGAAACTTTTTAAAGAATCTGACCACAAGTCTTAAGAGTAACTATTGGATCATAAAATGAAACAGAATTGAGCAGACAAACCAATCCTTTATGCCACAAATATATAACTAATTACAGAAGCCCTAATAAATAACCTAGTGGTTTATGATGGCCAATGATCATTGAAATCAAGGCACGAAGCAAAATTAAGGTAACACTTTGAAGTTGTAGTAATGTCCTTGTGATTCAGGATTATCATGAATCTCTATTGTTCAATATAGACAGTGAATCAATCAGTGTTCATAGCTTTGGAATCGTAGATATTATTTCTATCAATAATAGTTTTATATAGGTTTCATTCAACTCTTTTGACTAGATAGTCCAATTACACAATTCACAGAAAGAAATTCCAATGATAGCTTTTGGATTTGATCACACACATAACACTCTTGGTGGCATAGTTATGAAGCCATATAGCAAACTAATGCTAACATTTAGCGGACTCCAAACACATATCTTCAGATTTCATTATTACTTCTAACTGTAAAGTAACAAAAATTAAATCATCACAAAGTATTAACAGCAATAAGCATTACATTAGCTAAGTATTTAGAAGGCTAAGTAATATCTTCTCTTTTAGCGGACTCCAAACACATATCTTCAAATTTCATTATTACTTCTAACTGTAAAGTAACAAAAATTAAATCATCACAAAGTATTAACAGCAATAAGCATTACATTAGCAACCATGAAAAAAGTTGGGTCCAGGTTTCCAGCATTATACTAACTTTAAGACTATCATAATTCCAGACCAAGAAACTCTTAACACTGAACATAACATTAATTCATATGTGGATAAATACTTATTGAAAAGACTAGAGATGGAAAGTAACATTTGAAACACTTCGGGTACAAGTTAGATGAAAACACTGATATATAACTGCACATAGAGACAGTCCTAAAAGCTTGCAAAATGAATCGACTTCGGTTAAATTGTCACTTGATGTTTCTCTTAAACTACAAGTTCTCTCAAAGGTTAAGTAAATTAAAGAAATGAAGCATGTCCAAGCAAAGCTGTGCCTCTAAAAAAAGCTGAGAAAGGAGGGACATTTTACAGTTAACCAAGTTCAATGATGCAAAAAAGAATTATATCGGTTAAGTAAGTGCATGCAAGTATTAGTTAAAATGACTGAAATCCAGACCTCTTCATCGATGTATAATAGGTAATACTTTAGCAGTCCTTTCCATTTTTTATTTACCTTGGCAGTAGCTTGGACCAATTCACCTAAGGAAATAACTAAGCATCATTTTTCATACATGAGAAGAAACAACACAGATTTAGTGAATAGAAGCAACATCCACATTTTCAAATAGCCGACAGACAAAAATAAAAGAATATAATTGTAAATTAAGACTTGTAAAACAAACTTATGAAACCTTGGACACTTCATGGATGCAATAGCTTGAATACCAGAATCAAAAACCAAGTTCCAAAAAATAAAAAAAACAAATATCAAAAACAGCAAGTAATTACGAATGCATTGCCTGCATCCCCAAGTAGTGACCTTGCAGCTTCATCATAAGAAAAAATGTTTGAAATTGTAAGGAAAGTACTGAAGTGAGCATTGCTCTTCAATTAACCAAGTAATCTACATACCAAGGTAGCTTAGTAATGGTTTTACTTCACTCACGTTCATATATATAAGCCTTGTATATCTTATAATACACCTGCCCATCAGTTGTCACTACATGTTCCTGGTAATAAAATCAATACACTTAGTTGGTGTTTTGAGCTACTAGTCAATATCAAGAAAGAAGCATCGGAAGATACTTACACCAACTTTCTACCTTATAATAGGTCTCACTTCTTATTATTGCAGGGGCATAGGGTTGATTATGTGCAATGTATAACTAGAACTCAAGTTAACTAATATTACATGTAATGTCACGTTGAAATCAGTTTCACTCAGCTGCACAACTCGTCAGATAACCATAAGGTAAAAACTGCACATTTGGCAGAGGTTTTGAGCTCCATATTGAGTTGCAAATCGGGGTATGAGGTGGAGGAGTTATCTTCAATGTCAGAGTTTTTGGAACGAGTTCTTTTAGTACTTTCCAGACCAGATTAAAGATTGTGAGACCAGATACATATAAGCCAATTCAAGCTACATCATGCTAATTTAATGAAACAAGCAGATATCATATAAGCTAACAATTCTTTTGATACCCAAAACAAATATCAATATATGACAACTATTGAAGCAATTAGTTCACCAAAAAGACACAGGAACAGTAAAAGGAAAAACTGAAGTTATGATTCATACTTGAGACAAGTAGATGGAGAGTGGGGAAACAAGGAGCTCTTCACATACGCCTACACACATAGAGTATTAATAGATAACTGTTAGACAAAGGATTACAATAGCTACGCATCAAAAAGATAAAAAGGATTACAATAGGAGAACAGAATTTGAAATATAATATTAGCATGCAGAAGGGGTATATCCTTACATTTAATCTTATGGATTCCTCATTAAAAAAATGAACTATAGTATAATAGAAAATAACATAACTACTAAATTCAGTGGAATAAAACCAAATCTACGTCACAAAGACACAACAGTTCAGCAGGAATGAGTAGGAGAGAATATATAATAAGGCATGATAACAAAATGACGAAGTATCATTCATACAATTATATGTCTCTATAATTCCTATAGATTTCCTAGGAAGATTGGAAGAATGAATTACCAATTCAATGATGACCGTAGCAATTGTTAATGCATAATACAGAACTCAAATTGCTGCTGATCAAGTGCTTTTTCCTTTATGTCATCCAGCTCTAATTAGCTCACAAGCACCTGGAGGATAATACTTTTCATAAAGGAAATTTGGTTCCCAAATATATAGAAACGAATTAACTAGTCTATTTAAGAGAAATCAAACAAGGAGACAACACATTAGCAAACAATTTCTTATACAGATGGTACATAGCTATCCACAGGAACATATATAAGGCAAAACGTACATAATTTCGTTTTCCTTTGAAAGAGTCGCTAAAACAAGGGAGAGCTCTTGAACATGCATGCTATATCTGGGATATATCTTCTGTTCAACCTGCAGTAGGGATTCTTAATCCTCAAAGTCTCAAGTTTCATAAATAAGAATGGTAGACCACCTAGTTCAAAATAAATTTCTGACAGAAGGAAGCTAGCATGATCAAAATTGTACAGATAGGTAAGTTAACCTGTAGGTACTTATAAGATATGGTAAGAACTTCAGTATCATTTTACATACACAATAAAAGATCCAAATCAATATTTTTGAAATCAAACTTCTCAGAATTACAACATAGTTTTTGAGTTGTGCTTCAAGGATAGTGAGATAGGCGTCCCAATAAATCGAACAGAAACATTCCAATATAATCTCAAAGTTCTAAACTTGCAACACTAATTAGACAATAGGTCAATGAAAAAGATTGAATCTTGCTTATTAACTCACCCATGAGAATGCCAATGACCCTTTTCACCTCAGCTTCTGAGATCTGCTGTTAAGAGCCTTTCTCACATCTTTTTCATAAACGCCACCCAAGCCCTTGGCTTCAATTAGACATGCCAAGTCAAAATCAATGAATCATACCTCTATTTAAGAATAAGAAACAGGATTCATAAAGCCTTTAAATCAAATTTGGAATATAAAGAGCTAAACTCAAACCATTATCATACAACCCTGAATCAAAAAGAACCTAAACAGAAAGAAAAAAAGAAACTAAATCTGGAACATGGATTAGAAACCCTAGATTAGATAGAGACCATAGATTAGCGAGGTAGATTCGCGGGTAGCTGAGAGGCTGGTCAAATGCCCATTGAATTGAGTATGAGATCTTTCTTCACGAGGTTCCGGTCGAAATGATGGATGTGGAATTTCATATACAGGAAACCGGTAAATGAAGGTGTGGCAGAGGTCGTCCCGGCGATGGTGCGTGGCAATGGAGTGAACAGTAAAGACACTGACGGTGGATTCCAAGGTCATGGTGATATGGATGATGGAAGGGTTATGGCAATCAAAGGAGAGAGAAGACGGAAAAAGATAGAGGAAGTGAGAGGGAGTGAAGTTTTTTACATTTTTGTTGGTCAGAGTTTCGTAGAAGAAAGATAAAACTTTGCGACTGTCTCCCGTCTCATGCCCTTATGCGACGGCAATTGGTTGCAGTAGCAGGTTTTGCCACCCTTATTGCGACGGCACATCAACTGTGTAGCATAATTCTTATATTCTTGCGACGGCGAAGTTTTGCCGAAGTTAAATCATAAGCAATGGCGACGGCAAATTCTCGCCGATGCAAACTGGTGAAGCCAATTCAATTCTTTTTTGTAGTATACGCTCTCTAGCGGAACCCATAGCCTATGACGCCATTATACCACATTGTGGCGTCACTATACCATCATCCATGGTGGTGGTGCCTTGCCTATCTCTTCTGGGTAGCGCCATGTCCTCTTGAGGGGACATCTATCCTTACAGACATGTTTGCAGCAAGTATATGTGATCTCGTCACTTTTAGGGGATCGAGATGAGACAAAGTGGGGATAGACCACGACAATTCCTGTTGTTTCTATTAAACGTTGACGTTCAAATCTCCCCCTAACAATGGGAAGACTGTCTCATCAAAGTGACAGTCCGCAAATCTAGTGGTAAAGAGATCGCATGTCAAGGGTTCTACATAGCGGACGGATAGTTGGAGATTTATATCCAACATAAATATATATATATATATATATATATATATATATATATATGCATTCATTGCAATGACCCATTTTGATGCGCTGTGGTGGCGCAATTGGCACATAAACCGCACACTTAAACATGCATAAGTACGAGATATTTAGACTCGCACCCAGTCACTAGCTGTAACGCAAATAAAAGTTGAGTGGCTATGAGTCGTAGACGAATTAGCATAGCTGCATGCGATATTGCATAACCCCAAGCGGAAATATTGGTGCGCATTACCAATGTCCGGGCTACCATCATAGTCGTTTAATGGTGGCTTTTCCGTGAGACCATGGGGGTGTGTTCATGAGAATATGATGCCTAATATCAATCCCCAATGATAAGCAATAGTCATCGAAAATTGTTTCGATGTAAACTCTCTAGCATTATCAAGTCGAATTGACTGAATGAGATGATTCGGGTAGTGAGCCCGTAGCCATATGATCTGGGCCAGGAGTTTATCATAAGCAGCATTACGAGTGGGCGATAGCACGTGACCAGCGTGTCCGCACATCAACCAACATCTAAACAGTCCGTACGTTGGTTGAATTGGTCCACTGAATCCCCTTGGATTCTTTGTAAGAATGGAAATATTTCCTTTGGGTCTTTTGCATAGGATGGTCTCGATCCTAATTTTGCTAAAGAGCAGGCTTTGAAAAACGAACGATAGGCCTTAGAAGCAACCAAGGAAGAATTTGGTTGAGCCACGAAGTCATAATGGACTTTAGAAGTAGAAAAATAGGCCAAGGAGGTATTGGTGGCGTCAAAGCCATCTTTGGGCAGCAGGGGATAGGCGGCGCCGGCCATTGATGGCCAGTTGTGCATAGGGACGGCTCCGTGTGGCGCATGTGCCCTTCCTTGGACTGAATTTAGGTTTTTACTTCTTTTTGTTTTGAAAAATGGATGTCCGTGTGAAGTCTTTAGTATACGGATCATCATATCATGACCTGGGTGTCTCCAACGGTCGTGCCAAAGCCTATATGTGTCAGAATCCCATAAGCCATCTCTCATGACATGGTTGGGTTCAGTGATGCGAATAGTGGTTGCATACAACCCACTAGAGCGACACATAAGTTTCTCTAATACTCGTTTATGTCCGTAGTAATTAGAGGTGATGCAAAGGAACTCTTGTCCATTCTCACAATGTGTTTCCACATGAAAATCATTGGCTCTTATATCTTTGAAATAATAAAGTTCGAATTAAAGTATGTCCAAGACATGAAATAAAAGAATCGACACTTTATTAATAGCCAATGATTACATCAAAGTTTCGTAACCAAAAATCTAATCCAAAATTTACATAATTCTTGGAAAATAAAATACTATAAAAATCTGTGGCATTTTATCTTCATCGCCAGATTTGAAGTCTTCTTTGACTCAATGTCTTGATCACCATGAGGTGGCTACCTTCTTAGGTACATTGCAAACTCAGGTCTATTGATCAGACGTTCCACATCAGAAATAGACACCATGAAGAGGATTCTCCCTTGATTGAGGCGCATTAGGGCAATGTGCATTGTCCCTAGGACCTGAGGCGTTGGAAAATTATGACCATGGCCAACGTTGGCTTCATGGTTTCCAACCCTTCGTCCCTCAAAGTCACGGCTCCTACGGTCGCGTGATCGTTGCCTTTGGCGATTACCTTTATGAGCATTTCGATCATATGGATCATGACGTCTATGGCGACTTTCTCTAGCCATGGAACGATGCTTTTGGTGGCCATCTCGAAGCCTATCAATTTCTCTTCTCACAAGCTCGTTGCCATGTCTTTCAGCAGTGGCCATAGCTTCAATAAGCTGTTGAAAACTTGTGATCCATCTTGCGTTTACATGAGTCCGGAATAAATTAGAGGACCTCATAGCATAGACAGGGAAGGTATTGAGGGTTTTCTCAATCAATTGGTCTTCTGTGATCGTCTTGCCACAGATGCGCATCATTGCTTTGATGCGGCGAGCTTCCGAATAAAATTGCATGACTGTATCAAAGTCAGAGAAGCAAAAATCATTCCATTCTGCTTCTAAATTCGGAAGGATGGAGTCACGAACGTTACCATAACGTTCCTGAAGCGCTTACCGTAGCTTTATAGCGCTATCCTCATTCATGAACTCAAACTGGAGGTCTCTATCCATATGATGCATCATTAGGGCAAGTGCCCTGGAATTGTCAATCTCAGTTTGAGGGTCTGGAGCAGTTCCTTCAGAACAAAGCTCTTGGATTGTGTGCAATAGATCACGGGAAATAAGATGGAGCTCAACGTCCTGAGCCCACAATAGGTATCTTTTGCCTGCATAATCCAATGGAACAAAATTGAGTCCGTTCGAGTTCGACATCCTGAAAAGTGAAACAAGAACGAATTACTTTCGGAGTCAATGCTTCCACAAAAATTAATATTAATAAGATTTCCGAGCTATGCTACCAAGAAATCGATCTCCAAGTTTATTTGGATTAGACCAAAACAATGATGTTTAATATGGTCAAAGATCGATGCTTGAGGACGCTCTTAGTCCTACGATCACGAACACTCTTTGTTCGTATATAGTGTGAATCTCCACTATTCCGCTTATTTAAATAATCGAACTCACGTTCGTATATTGCAAATCCTGCAGAAAATAATGAAATTTAAAGGACAAGAAAGAAGGAACTTTAATCATAAAGACTTACTTGTTGCAATTCGGAGCAGATTCGCTTCTGAACAGCTCCCACTTGGATTGGTGTATAGGTCTCAAAAAAAACTCCAATAGGGCTGAAATTTGGAGGTCAGATAAAAGAGACAGAGGTGAACAACTTTGATGAAGAAAGAATTTTGATCAGAGATCCCGAACTAGACGTTTCAGAGCATGCAAGCAGACTAATATGCACAGGAACGAGAGGAAAGGTGAGAGGAGGAGGATGCAACGGGCATGCGGCAGTGCTGCAGGGGCATCAGGCGGCACACGGGTGTGCAGGGACTGCAGGGGCAGCGCACGGTATGGCTAGGAGCTTGCGGCAGTTGGTATTGGCCGAAACAAGAAAAACTGGGCAAAAAGTCATTTCTGCCGGTTTTTCTGCAGGAGGATCAGTTGGTGTGATGGCCGGTTCAGGGGCTTCTGGACCGATTCTTGGAGTATTGCTTCCGGTTCCTGAATCCTAACACAGAGACGGTGCTGTTGACAAAATTTGGTGCCAATTGGGTGTCCGGAAGGTGGTGAACCAGTGGAGAGATCACAGCGGATGGTTTGGGGCTTCTGGCGGCCGGTTAGGTAAGTTTCCAGCCGGTTTTGGTTGTGTTGCTGCCGGTTCCGGACTCCTTGGGTCGAGGGCTACTAGTTGGGAGGCAGAGGCAATTAGGGTTTGATGGTTTCGACTTGTTTTAGGGTTTTAGTTATTTGTTTCAGGGTTAGGGCTCGTGCTGATAACGTGTTGTAGGAAAATATGATTTGAGAGAAGGATGAGAGAAATTGTGTGTTCTATTATTGATAATAGGAGCCCTTTATATAGGGATTTACAGAGTACATACAAGGTAATAGAATCTGAATACAATAAGGAAATCTAGAACCTTCTCCTATTATAACTCTAGAACTAATCCCTAGTTTGAAGAGACACACTAGAATACAACATCCTTCAACATTTCAAATATTCATCCTGGACTGCACAAGGTAATGGCATGTAGATTTTGAGTATGTGGTTTAGTTTATAATGATACAACTCTAGTAATCTCTTCATATCATTGGTCCTGATGAGATTATGGTCTGCTGTGAATCCAATATTGAGATGACTATAATGTTTCCAATGTTTTCATTCAAGCAAGTCGGATGCCCATTGTTGTTCAATCTGCCTAACGAATCTCGAAAAATGAATTGTAGGAAGGTAAGAAAAGATTATCCAGTGAAGCTGCAGCAGCTACAAATTGGAATGGCAAGTAAGAATCAGATGCGAAGAGCTGTCACGGCTTGAGATACCTCAATTAATTGGTGCCCAAACATGAGCAAATGTTTTGCTCTTCTTAGAAATTACTTTATGTTGAAGACCTTACCTAAGCACCTTATAAATATAGAAGTTCCCTTGGTAAATTCTGTCATCATATCTGTTTGTATATTCTAAATAGAGCTTTTAATTTGGGGATACAAACTATCAAAATCATTTTTATGAAGATTGCAGAGAAAACTAAGACTCGAAATTGCTAATTCAATTTGAGTCATCTACTTGGAATATGATCGACCGATAACAAAATACTAGTAACGAACCATTGGACAGTTCTTTTAACAATGATTGTTTTCTCCATGGCACCATTGTTTTAATATTATTCCTGCCACTGTTGTAGTAGTTTTTGCATAAATGAATACTGCAGTAACTCAAGCTTATGCATCTTAAGAAGGAAGCTAGCTTAGCATGAGAATTTCATTATGTACAGAATACCATGTGAGAGAACTTTCAGTATGCACAGCTCGGCTTGGGGGGGCAACGGAGAGGCGGGGCTTGCCGGATGGACGCCAGGGGTCGGACGGACCGGTCTGCAATCGGTGGAGTCTCCGGCGACGTGGTTGCAGCGCTGCCCAGAAACCTGCAACTCCGACCTCCTCCGACCTCGAAAGCTGCCCAGAACCGTCCGGGATGCCTCCGGCCTCCGTCCGCCAAGCCCCAAGCCGCCGCCTGGAACGCCGCTGTTGCGTCACCGTCTGCACTTTAGCAAAGTGCGGACGTCCGGCCTATATATATATATATGTTCTTTGACAATCCATGCATATTAGGCAGCTTTTTCTTCATTTCAGGAATTGCTGTCATCAAAGAGCAATGAACGGTAGCAAAACTCTACACTGCAAATTGGGATCGATTGTTCACTTGCTGCTCTGCTATTGATGAAGATGAATAAAGTGCAAATTACATGGACATATTGGCTCCATACATCCAGAGCTACTGGTCGATAGCTGTCGGCTTTCAATGAAGGTACATGACCTCCAGAATCCAGGAGTCAAGGAATGGTTGATTAATTACAAGCTTAATAATGTAAAAACACTTATTTGAGCAGAAGATGTGAACGACATATGTTTGATGTAGAGCAAGTATAACCTTTGGATGTCATACCAAATTAGAGTATGCCACTCAAAATCAATTAACTGATAAGAAAGAACATGCAACTTATGCCAATTTCAAAGTTTTGTTTTTCTAAACACAAGTCAAAGTACAAAACTAGCCGTTATGATACTTCCTTATAAACCAGGATGTCCCTTCATTTGTATACCAAATTCCTCAAAATAGTCATATTCATTGCACGATAATTACTGCTATGTGATGTAAACATTTAATCCTATTTACGACTAACTATATCAGTCAAAGAACCATGACACAAAAGCCAAAAGGGCATAGGAAACAAAAACCTCACAGGTCACAACTCCCCTACTACTTCAAAATGTCATCATCTTCAAGAATCCTTCTTTGCTTGTTCTTAGTGTTGCTCATTACCAGTCTACAGCACACAGAAGCAACCTTTGAGTCTTCACTGAGTGTTGACGAAGGACCTTGGGGTAATGTTATGCTAGCTCGAAGCCTCAAACCATTGGGTTGACCACCAAATAGTTCCCACTTACTGTCGTTACAACCAACCCCCCAACGACATGCCGTTTGTTCACATAGAAACCAAATTTGCTCCGCCGCGATAATGCGGCGGTCGACCCCTTGATATTTGAATTCAAAAAGGTTTAGGGCCCTAGTGACCGGTGAACATACCCGCCACAAATAAAAGGAAAAAAAAAACAAAAAATAAGAAAAGCAATAGAAAAAGAGGATTCTGTTCAAGTAAAACCATAATTTGTGTTTGGCCCAAACTCTAGGTTACTTAACCTAGTGGTAATAGGGTTACATTAGAAGGATCTAGATTCCTATTCAATGTAAGATTACTTTCCTTATATGATTGAGATTCTATGCATTGTAATCTTCTATATAAAGAGGCCCCCATTATCAATGAGAATACACAGCAATTTCCTCTCAATTTCTGATTCCCTAAAACACGTTATCAGCACGAAGCCCTAACCCTGAAACTCTAAATTCGTAGCCTTCAAACCCTACTCACCACCACCACATATATTGAAGCCCTCAATCCCAGGATTCCAGAACCGGCGGCGGAACCACCAGAACCGGCCGAAAAACCACCGAACCGGTCACAGAAAGTATCGAACCAGCCCTCCAAGAAGAAAAAAAAAAGGGATCCCTGCACCGGTTCACCACCTTTTGAACCTCCGATTGCTACCAAATTTTTCCCACAGTAGCACCTCGACCTCAGAATTCAGGAACCGGAAGCAGAACTCAAAAAACCGGTCTAAAAGTTGCTGAACCGGCCTTCAGAAAACCCGACAGAATAGAAAGAAAAGAAGAAGAAAAAAAAAAGGGGAGAAGAAGCTTGGCCCAGAAAGAAAGAAGAAGGAGCCCAGCCCAAAGAAGAAAAGCCCAGAAGCCCACTGACCTGACCTGGCCCACTGACACACTTGACCCACCGCCACATCATCTTCCAAGTCAGCATAGCCACATCAGCGACAGCGCCACCTCATCCTGACACGTCAGCATCAGTGACACATCAGCTTCCGGTCAACCCTTTGGTCAACGACGGTCAACCTTCCGGTCAACGACCGTCAACCTTCTAGTCAACGCCGGTCAACCACTTTCCGGCCACTTCCGGCGACATTTTCCGACCACTTTTTCAGGCCAAATTTTCCGATCGAACACCTATTTCGAGGTATTTTTTACTAAACGTTCCCGTTTTTTTAGAGTTTTTAAATTCAATTTCTCTTCTTTTTCGGGGACTTGCAACATCCCTTCTTCTAACCCCCTTTCTTTATCATAGGGGAGACCAAATTAAGCCGAACTGTGGGGGTTCGTGCTCACTCCAAGCGTGGAGCTTGTAGAGTCCTCCAAACTTAGAGTTTGTTGAGATAAAACGATCGACCGCAAACATCATTGTTTCGATCTAATCCAACCCCTCTTGGAATCGAATTTCTTGGAAGCGACTACGCTTGGAAATTCCTAATTTCTTGGAAACGACTACGCTCAGAAATTTTATTTGTTTTCGTGGTAGCCTTTTTTTGCTCGGAAACTAACCCTAATTTCTTGTTCTCTTTCAGGATGAGTAACGAACAAATTGGACTTTGCTCCATTGGGAACAACTGGCTCTGAATATCACAGGTGGGTTCGTGATGTCCGCCAGCATCTCAAGGCCGATGGAATCCTGGATACGATTCTCGAGCCTAGCCAGGACGTGCTAACTGTTGAGCAAGCTCAAGCTTTGGAAGCAAATAGAGCAGCCTTAGAGGCAAATAAGGCGAAAGCCATCATCCTAATGACTCGTCATATGGATGATTCGCTCCAGTACGAGTGTATGAATGAAGAAGACCCCAGAAGGCTGTGGGTCTCACTCGAAGAAAGATTTGGCAACGTCCGTGACTCCTTGCTTCCTGACCTAGAAGTGAGAAGGCATAGCCTCCGCTTCTGTGATTTCAAGTCAGTTCTTGACTACAACTCGGAAGCACTTCGCATTAAATCCTTAATGGAATTCTGTGGTAAAGAGATCACACATGCGATGTTGATTGAGAAGACTCTCTCTACCTTCCCCGTCTCTGCATTGATGGTTGCTAAGAACTATCGAATTGATGTTACTGCAGGATGGATCACAAGGTTTCATGAGCTCATTAGAGCTATGAATGTCGCTGAAAAGCATGACAACATCCTTGTGAAGAACTATAATTCGAGATCCGTGGAAATAGAGCATATTCCGGAATCCAATTATAGTCGCGGCCCTAAGAGAGGGCGCCAAGAGCGAAACCCTAATCTTAGGGATACTTCTGGACGTTCTGGTCCATATAATCGCTCTACTTGGGAAGGTAATCGCCAAAATAGGCGAACACGGAACCGAAGAGGTCAACGTGGAAAGAGAGAGGGAGGCAACGCCTCTGGCCATGTTGGTGGCGCCACCAACACTAAGAGTCATCTAAATGACGCTTTCAAAGCGCCTCAATCAATGGAGGAGTCTGAGCAAAGAGATGTATGTTCTCGATGTGGAGTGTCTGATCATTGGGCACACATTTGTAGAGCTCGTGAAGAAATTGTCACCGCCTACAAAGCATATTGTGAAGCAAGAGAAGCTCACGATGTGGAACAAGAAGATCAAGAAGATGATCTAGAGTGAAGGGTTGAAGACTACAAATGTGGCTGGGATCAATAGATCGCCAATTCTGTTTAAGTCTTTATTTTCCAAGAGATGTAATAGGCAATTGCCATATACTTTGTAGTAAATGTCATTGGTTTAGTTTTTCTTCACATAGGCTCATCCAAAATGAGTGTGATGTCTAGGAAGGTTTTGAGATAAGTGGTACTTAAGCGAGCTTTGCTCCACCGACATCTCTCTACTCACCTGGTCATATTTATTTTGGAGTTACCGAAAGAAGTCAAACGACTACCTTTGTTTTGCATTCGCTAGCATTTGGATTAGATTCTCCTAATGGTTAAGAGACAATGATGTACTCCGTTGGTTTATGAATAAAATTTCGAGTTCTTTTCATTATGACTCCATTTTGATTCTGAGCATATTACTTTTGTGACTACGATGGCTGGGTCATCAAAATTAATTCAAGGACATGGAATAGCCCAAGTTCCACTTGCCAAATGGCACCTTGATTACTGTCACAGAAACTCTCTACGCTCCTAGGGCAAATCGCACCTATGGATAGCCAACGGATTCCATGCGAAAATGCATGTAGAGAACGGAAATGAGTTCCTTTGCAATACCTCTAATGATTACGAACAAAGGCGCATCTTAGAGAAGTTTATGTGTCTCTCTAGTGGACTCTATGTCACTATTCGAGCTATTAAATCTAATAAAATTATGAGAGAAGATCTCTTGGATTTAGACACATATTGGCTTTGTCACGACAGGATAGGTCATCCTGGTCATGATATGATGATCCGTCTACTAAAGACTTCACATGGACATCTTTTCTCTCGAGCGAAATGAAGCATGAATCAAAAGTTGATTCCTGGACTAAGTGTGACCGACGCTGCTGCCTAGGACACCGCCTCCGTCCACCACCAGCCTAGGGCTGGCGTAGTCCCTATCCATGACGCCATGGATGGCGTCCATCATGGTGATGGCGCCCCAGGTGATGCTACAATCACCAACTTTGCTTCAATTAGCGTTTCAGACGCTTAGGCCCAACCAAAATCCTCATTGGTTACTTCTAAAGCCTCTCGCTCGTTTTACAAAGCCCGTTCCTTAGGGAAATTAGGACTGAGACCGTCCTATGCAAAGGATATGAAAATACTCATTTTGTTCTTACATAGAATCCGTGGGGATTCTCTGGACTGATTCAACCAACTTGCGGACGTTTAAATATCTCATGATGTTGGTTGACACACAAACATGCTGGTCACGTGTTGTGCCATTGTCCACTTGTAATGCTGCTTATGATACACTCCTAGCACATAACATATGACAACGGGCTCACTCCCCGAATCATTCTATTCAGTAAATTGGATTTGACTATGCTAGTAAGTTTACATCGAAGACCTTCGATGGTTATTGCATTGGGACTGATGTTGGACATCATATTCCCATGAGCACACCCAAATGGTCTCGCGGAAACGACTACGATGGTAGTCCGGACATTGGTAATGCGCACCAACCTCCTTATATCCGCTTGGGGTGATGCAATATCGCATGCAGCTATGCTAATTCGTCTACGACCCACTGCCATTCAATCTACCTTTGCGTTACAGCTAGTGACTGGGTACAAATATCGTACTTATGCATATTTGAGTGTGCCAATTGCGCCGCCACAGCGCTCTATAATGGGTCCTTACAGACGAATGAGCAACTCAGTTGGATTTGAGACTCCAACAATCGTCAGCCACTTAATGCCCTTGCATGACGATCTCCTTACCGCTAGATTTGCGGATGTCACTTTGATGAGAC
Source organism: Rosa rugosa (assembly GCF_958449725.1). Classification (NCBI taxonomy): domain Eukaryota; kingdom Viridiplantae; phylum Streptophyta; class Magnoliopsida; order Rosales; family Rosaceae; genus Rosa; species Rosa rugosa. Next base: position 41,846,307 of record NC_084822.1, on the reverse strand, counting down.
AGTCTTCCCGTCGTTAGGGGGAATAAGAACACAGATGTTCAGCAGGAACGACAGGAATTGTCGTGGCCTGTCCCCACTATGTCTCATCTCGATCCCTACTAAAGTGACGAGATCACACAAATATGCTGCAAACATGCCTGCAAGGATGGACGTCCCTACGAGAGGACGTAGCGCCACCCTACACAGAGGTAGGCATGGCGCCAACGCCATAGAGAGTGGCACTTTGGCGTTACAGGTCATGGCCCCAGCTAGGATGCGTGGGAGGCCCATGGGTTCGAAGGATACTTTGGCACACTCCAATCCTTTGATCATCGACACTCAAAATCCGTCTCATGAGTATCTTCCGGGTTATGGTTATCGTTGGGGGACGCCTCAACGTCAGAACCTATTCCTGAGAATATAGAGCTCTATGAAACTTACACTAGTGTACATGAGACGTGGGATAGAAACTCCATCATAATTGATGATGTAGTTGCACATTTCGTTGCGCATGAGTTTGTTGAGTCAGATGATATCGAACCACGCTCCGTTGATGAATGAATGCCAACGTAGAGAAATCTGGCCTAAATAGAAAGATGCGATCCAGGTTAAGTTAGATTCTCTAACGAATAAGAAGGTTTTTGAGCCAGTGATGCCAACACCTCCTGACATAAAACCTATTGACTAATGGGTCTTCGTTAGAAAGCGTAGTGAGAAAAAAGATGGTAATCTCGCCTTATGGCGCAAGGCTTCTCATAAAACGCCCTGGAATCGACTACGATGAGACATATTCTCTCGTAATGGATGTCATTGCACTCCACTACCCTGTCAGTTTGGTAGTTTCCGAATAACTGAACATGTAGCTTACAAATGTGGTCACTACGAATCTCTATAGGGATCTAGATACGGAATATACATGAAGGTTCATAGTGAACTTCATTTACCCAAGTCAAGTAGCTCTAGACCACGGAGCGCGTTTACAAAGAGGTTGAAACGCTCACTAAAGTGACTACTTGATTGTGAAGGGATATGCCCACGCGTTTCCATAACAAGTTTCGGATTCTATCGCGGTTCATGTTGGACATGATCTTCATTAGAAACCCTTAAAGAGTTAAGGGAAACCGCTGAACACTTGAAATCCGATTTTGAGATGAAGGATTATGGGAGAACACGATTATGTCTCGGTTTGGAACTTGAGCATCGTGTTGATAGATGCTTAGGCATTTTGACAAGGTCAAACCTTCAAGCACCCCCATGATCGTCCGTAGTCTTGATCCTGAAAAGGATCATCTTCGTTCGAAGGATGATGACGAAGATGCGCTAGGGGCAGAAATGCCCTAGTCAAGTACAATAGGCGCATTATTGTACCTAGCTCAATGCATAAGACCGGACATCTCATTTACCATGAACTTGTTAGCTAAGATATAACTCTGCGCCAACGCGACGCCATTAGATTGGTGTAAAAGATATCCTTCAGTACTTGAGATGTACGATTGATATGGGGTTATTCTATCCCTACAGAGAGACGATTGATTCAAACCCATCACACACCAGGAAAGTCGGCAACACTGGCCTGCGTCCATTATCCCCATCCCAAAACGACATGTGTTTTGGAAGGTTTTGCTGATATTGGGTATCTCTCTGACCCATACAAAGGTGATTCCCAAACTGCTGGTTAATTGTTCACCATGGGTAAAGACAGTGATATATTGGAGGTCTACAAAAATAGACCCTAGTCGCTATATCTTCGAACAATGCAGAGATCATTGCTCTTCACGAAGTGGTTCGTGAATGTATATGGATTGGATCCATAATTACGCATGTTCGAAAAGTTGTGGTTTGAAGTCTACCACAAATGAAGCAAGACTTGCTCACTAAGTCATTGCCTAAATTCCACTTTCGAGAAACATGTTGGTTGCATCGTTTGCGGAAGTTATCTGAACTCCCATGACCGTTGTCATCAGGGGGGGATGCAGACATCAGGGGGAGATGTTTACATGTATGGTCTCGAAACGTGAAGGGTGTGTTGTGCTCTTTTTCCCCTTCGACCGATGTTATTTTTATCCCACTAGGTTTTTGTTACTCGGCAAGGTTTTTAATGAGGCAACGAGAGAAGCACCACGTTTGGGCAACACAATGGGGAGTGTTCAAGTAAAACCCTAATTTGTGTTTGGCCCAAACTTTAGGTTACTTAACCTAGTGGTAATAGGGTTACATTAGAAGGATCTAGATTCCTATTCAATGTAAAATTATTTTCCTTGTATGATTGAGATTCTATGCATTTTAATCTTCTATATAAAGAGGCCCCTATTATCAATGAGAATACATAGCAATTTCCTCTCAATTTCTGATTCCCTAAAACAGATTCAAATTTGCTCACCACTATCCCTTAAGTGGTGATACCACCACTCAAAAAGAGGTTGCCATGTGTGATAAATCATACCATGGTTAATCTAATTATCAAAAAAGAGAAAAAAATATTTAATAATAATCCAGCATTTTCCCGCCTAAGTGCCAGCCCCCCCCCCCCCTCCCCCCCCACTTCGGACCCTCCCAAAACCCTCCTAATCTTTTCCTACGTCGATGTCCAATATTGAAATCCAGATTTCAGTCAAAACGTAGATCAGTTTTAGACTTAATCCAGGACCCACCATTCTGATACACTATTAGTAGTCTACCATATGAAAGTAGATCTTTGGCCCAAATTGGAAGTTCAGAAATGGTGGAGAGAATGCAGAACAAGAAATCGAACGCCCGTCTCTTCGGAAACATCTTCCGGTTCCAGATCCATTCCACTCTCTTGGTCTTCCATCTGCGTCGCTGACCGGTTCATTCCGATTTGGATCATCCCCAGATTTTTAATTTGAGTTTTGAATTTTGGGGCTCGATGTAGGTAGTAGCAGGACTCAGAGAACTGGGTTTATTTGGTTGAAATGCTTGATAGGATCAGTGGGCATTTTTTGATTTTGTATTTCAGATTCAAATTGTGGTGGATTTGGGGTTTCAATATTGAATCGGAAGATGAATTTGAATCCACCATCTGAGTTGACTTGGAGATCTATAGTCTTTGAAAATTGATGATGTAGCAGGAGCAGGTTTCTATATATTTGAGATTTTTGCAATGGAAGATGGATTTTGCTTATGAAAGTGAGGAACATGGGTTTTGCTTTTTGTGCTTGTGAGCATGCGAATCTGGGTTTGAGGCAAATGAAAGGCTGCCATTGTTGTTCATGGCTTCTGTTTCTTTATTTCTTTCACTTCGTGACTTTGCTATATATCTTTCCTCACAGAGGAAGCTAGATGGTTATGAAAAAGGAAGAAAACGTTTGGAAATTAAGAGGACAAAGGTTCTTTTTTTTTTTTTTTAGAAGAATAAGAGGATAAAGATTGAATTATTACTATTAATTATCACACATGACAGCTTCTTTATTGAGTGATGGTATCACTACCACCTAAGGAATATTAGTGAGCAAATTTGAATCCGAAAAAAGAAACGATTTTGATTCTTTTTGTTTATTGGAAATTTCAAAGCAAAACCAAAGAGGTCTCACTCTCATTGACCCCCCCAAAACAAAAAATGGCGGTGGCTGGTCTTTACCGGAGAGAGCTTCCCTCTCCTCCTGCGATTGAGTTTGCTTCGCCCGAAGGCAAGATGCAATTCCGGAAATACCCTTTTTCTCAATCTCTGTTGAAGTTATTATATTTTGTGTGCATTTGGGTTTCTGATTCTGTGGGTTTTGGGGATCTGGATTTTTGCAGAAACTGTTTGCTGAAGCTTTGGGAAATGGAACCATGAAAGGGTTTTTCCACTTTTTCAAGCTCATCTCTTACTACCAAACGCAATCGGAGCCGGCCTATTGTGGGTTGGCCACTCTTGCCGTGGTTCTCAATGCCCTTGCTATTGATCCCGGAAGAAAATAGAAAGGTAATTTCAATTTTGGGAAGCTAGTTTCAATTGGAAATGATTACTTAATTTCAATTTGGAATTTGGGGTTTGTTAAATTTAATAATAGGGCCATGGAGATGGTTTGATGACTCGATGCTTGATTGCTGTGAGCCTTTGGCAAAGATCAAAGCTGAAGGCATTACATTTGGGAAAGTTGCGTGCTTGGCGCATTGCAATGGAGCTGAAGTTGAAGCCTTTCGGACACATGAGAGCTCGATTGATGATTTTCGGAAACGTGTGATTTTGTGTACTTCTTCGGAGGATTGTCATGTCATCACTTCATACCACAGAGGTGTCTTTAAGCAGGTTCTTGAAGAAATTCAATAACATTTATCTGAATTAGTGACTTATTGGCATTGTTCGGGTTCATGGTCTACTTTTATTGTACCAAATTTTCATTATGTGAATGTAGTAGCAGTAGGCTTTGATTATCCATTGGTATTTTAAAGAGGATGGAGATTCATGTTACTGTCGTTACAGACTGGAACTGGTCATTTTTCACCAATTGGGGGCTACCATGCTGCAAGAGATATGGTTCTCATTTTGGATGTTGCGAGATTTAAATATCCTCCCCATTGGGTTCCTCTTTCACTTCTTTGGGAGGCGATGGATACTGTTGATGAAGCAACTGGACATCGTCGCGGGTATGCCCTTCTTTGATTCTAGTTGTTAATGGAGTTAATGAGTCATTGGCTCTAGCCTACTCTTTTTTATAAATTCTACTCATAGACTTTTTATTTTGGATGGTAAATGCTTCAGTTGCAAACCCTTTATTCTGAAGTTTGGCTCTTTCAGGTACATGATTATTTCAAGGCTTAATAGAGCACCATCTATCCTATACACTGTGGTATGGCTCTTATTGGCTGGTGTGTTTTAAGTAACTTCATTCCTGTGCTACTTCCTGAAAAATTTCAGCATTACTCTTGAATCATTTAACTAACTAATTTTGTTTACTAAATCCTCCATTTTAAGTTGCATTCTGAAATTTTTTGTTTTTCTTTTATTTTTATTTTTTATTCTTGTGATTGAACATGGACCAAAAGAGTTGAAAATTAGGTCTTTAAACTGACTCTGGAATGTTAACCATTAAAACCCAGATTATTTTGATTCTATATGCATACAAGAAGTATATCCACGTACATTTGGAAAAGTCAGTAGGCTTTGTTTCCCCTACATAATCTGTATTAATGCTCAATTCCTCAGCGGTAGTCTATGGTAACAGTCTAACAATCTGAAGTGTAACTTTGAATCATCCCACAGAGTTGCAGACATGAAGGTTGGAACAGTGTTGCAAAGTACTTAATAGAAGATGTTCCTCTACTTATGAAGTTGGAAGGAATAAAAGATGTTCAGGAAGTAATCTCTGTTTTATTCAAATCACCACCTGCCAACTTGAGAGAGTTTGTCAACTGGGTTGCTGAAGTTCGGAGACAAGAGGATGGGCATTTGATCTTAAGCAAAGAGGAGAAAGGAAGGCTAGCCATTAAGGTTCCGTGTGGTTTTTTCATGTTCCTGTTTTCATGCATGCATTCCTGCATTTACTTGAAATGAAAAAAAAAAAGTTGGATGGAGATTTGTGTTTTTGAATTTCTATAATTTGGGATTTCAGGAAGAGGTAATGAAACAAGTAAGAGAGACAGAACTCTACAAACATGTAACTCGATGGTTGGCTTCTGAAAGCTCACTTTGTAAAGAAACCACACCACCAGTTGGTAAAGATATATTGCCTGAGATTGGTGCAAAGGTCTGCTGCCAAGGAGCAGAAATTTTGCGTGGGAAAGTTGGTTCATCAAATGGAACGTGCTGTACACCAACTGATGTTAAACTCTTGAAGTCCACAGGTGATAATCCTGCAACGGTGGTGTCAGGTATTGTAACAACTGATGGCACTGAACAAGGAGTTGATGTGCTGGTTCCCTCATGTCAAACGGATCCAACTAGCTTGTGTTCTTTCTATCAAGGTAGCTGCATAGGCATGCATCCATCTACAGGTGATGTTCTCACAGTACTTCTATTGGCGTTGCCTCCACTCACATGGTCAGGCATTAAAGAAGAGAAGCTACTGGCAGAGATTAATGGTCTTGTATCAACTGATTGCCTTCCCACTTTGCTTCAAGGGGAGGTGAATTCTCTCTCTCTTTCTCTATCACTCCATTGTTTAATCAGGTTAGAACCTAAGACTTGATTCTGCCCACCCGATCACACTACTGCAACAAACACTGTTAGTTATGGAGAAGCCTGTAAATTTTTTAAATACTAAATTTGAGACACACACATGCACGCTATGGAGGACAGATTCTTATTCAATGACTTATGTGCTATGTCCCCATTGCAGGTTCTGTTCTTGCGACGGCAAATTCACTTTCTCATGACAGATTAGTGGAGTAGCTTGTCACTCGTAACTATACATTTACTTCTGCTTTTGTTCTTGAAGCATTTATTAACTAAGCATACCAAACAATGACAGTTTTGAAAGATTTGGTGAAATTATTCAATTTATCATGCAACTGTACAACAAGATTAATTAGGAATTTTGCTTTGTAGTCTGTTTAAGTAAATGGTAAAAGAGTCATGGTGTAATTGTAACATTTTTACTAAATCAGTGGCATTCAGTAGGAAAGAATAGCATTGAGTATAAAAATTTTCACTAGTGATATCCAGAGCATACACCAACTTGAGAGACTGCAAAGTGAAAACCAAGCTATTCTAAACTAGAAAAGGAAAATCACTAACTGAAAGAATCCATTTATTTTCCTGATGTTCTAGTACTACTTGTGATGCTGCACAACCTGAGAAGTAATGTAGAAAGATTCAGGATAGAATAGGCAGCTAAAGAAGAAAAATTAGACAGAATGGATAGAATGGAAGAACAGAATCCGAAAACAGAAGAAAACCAGAAATCTAGCAGGAACCTGACATAACTAAATTAATAAACTAAAATCCAAACCTTGAAAACCCTAATCAACCCGAAGAGATAAACGTAAGATAGATTAAACTGTAACATAAAATGAGCACCACATTCAATAGTGAATATGACAAGCTAGCCAGTCCTGCAACAATCCTTGTACCATGGGTAGAAGAATGACCAGAAAGTACCACAAAAGTTCCACCTTAATTTCCACAGACTGCCCAACGATGCCTCACAATGCCCTATAGTCATATCATCATTAAGTTCATCACCATCATGAGTAAGTCTCTGTAAACCAAATGGGATTCCACAATCTAGTTCAATCTTCTCTTTTACATCCTTGAATTTGTAAGAAGGGTTCACATGCACCTTGGTGGTTGCACCATTCGGCCCAGTAACATTTATCTGCACCACACTGTTTAAGCATAAAACAGAACCAGCTTCAATCTGAGGAAGCAATGTGCATGCCTCGAGTAAAATACCATCGAGGAAGAAACCTGGCTGCCCATGGATTCTTTCCAGCACCTTTTGTGGAACCAAAACATCTTCAAGGGTTTCGTCTGCACGGTCAACTGCAGAAACAATCTCTTTATTGGCCCCCACACTAGAACTAGAACTGGGTGTCTCAAAGTGTATTGTTAATGGAGCAGGGACACTGGACCACTTTGTAATGTCGTCGTCCACTGTTTCCCAATCTTCCAGAATTTGATCATCCCAGTATAGCTTTTGGGTACAAATTCGAATGCTGTTTAGGCTCTCGATTGCTGCCTTGACATCGAAAATCGTGCAAGATGATCTCAACTTGATTTCGAAAGAAGAGACTAAATCTGATGATTCACTATCAGAATCGCTGCTTTCACCTGATTCACTGTTCTCATCTGATTCGCTCTTATAAACCACCTTGTATTCAATCAAACCCTTTTCATTGTTGTCTCTCTCAAATATTAAGCTTATATCTTCTATTTCGTCGTCTTGGTCATCATCCCCAGCCCCGAAAGTCACATAAATAACACTATTCTCAGCTTCCAGCTGGTTGTTGAATGTTTCTAGGGATGCTGCTTCATCATCAAGCAACCGCCCTTTACGAAAAAGCTTCTGACTGCTACATGGAATCCCCATCTTCTTACATATATAATCCTTAATGTCCTTTATGGTACCGACCTTATCGTAGCTAAGCACGAATTTATCTCCCACCTGTGGCATCTTGATGGTCAATTTCCAAGATCTGCCAAGTACCCAAATCGTAGCTTTCTCTTTTACATCATAAAACAGAAGAGTTTTCTCATCATCATCGAGACAAACCATCTTATCATCGCCACCATTGCCATGACAAAGCATCAGGTTTTCAGGTTTCACCTCAGCAAAATCTTCAACCGTCTTCTTTACATCTAGGACAGTATGTGATTCACTCACCATAATCACCTCTTCCCAACCACAGCCTCGTGCAGTAATCTGGAACTTTGACAGTAAATAAATCAGGGGCTGGTCCTCATTATTGATCATGTTGCTGCTGCCTTCAGTGCTTAATACGCGACTCGAATCCTCTATGAGCTTCCCCCAATGGCTGAGGACATGATCGCCCAAGGAAATCCCTGCCATGCTCTCCATGATTGCCTTTATTTCTTGGCCGGTATACCAGGGTTTCACTTCCATCCTCAAGGCATCAGACACTACTTTCACAGCCATGTCTACCCCACCCACATCGGGATTGCTAATTTCTTTTGGACAGAAAATAGCATGGATAATGGACCACCTTTCCACCTTACATGCTGCTAGGGTTTCGTGATTTTCGAGCACTCTGCCTCTGTAAACTAGGATTTGGCGCTTTCTTGGGACGCCATGCTCCGTTTTGATCATGGTCTTGAGGCGGGAGATGGTATCTGAACTCTTTAGTTTGAACAAGTTCCTCTCCTCTTTGCTTGACGAAAACTTCACCAAGATCGTCACTTTGGACGCAGCCGTTTCAGTTTCGATCGAGTTCCCTTCTGAGGAGTTATATTCTTCACCAGGGTGGCAAGGTTCTGAGAAGTCATATTCCTCATCATCAGAGTCGCGAACTTCTGGCTTCTTCATGATTTTTGAGACTGGTTGTGGATTCCCGAAGGGTTTAAGGGTGGATGGCATATATATGTATGGAATGGGTCAAGGTTGGGTTAACTATGATTCAGACTTAAACTCGTATTTGTGTATTGTCATTAATTGTAGGTATCTAACTACAACAAAAATTCTCCTTCCACCTCATTATTTTTCACTATTAGATTTAAGTTGAAAGATAGTTGAACGCAACAATTTTTTTTTTTTTAATAAACAGAGGAATAGCCAAGACGGCTCACCCCCTATTGAATTTTATTTTGAAGAAAAGAAAAGAAAAGTACAAAAGGGAGGAGGGGACATAAAACCAAAACTCCTCCAAAGAAAACAATCGGAAGAGAAAACAAATGATAAATACAAGAAGAAAACGTAACTAACGAACACGAAAATTAGGCAACCCCAAGGAGTCCTTCCGACAATGAGAACGAATAAGATCTGGGGGTATGTCCCACCATGTTAAACCAGTAGAAGAGAGACCCATGTTAGCAAAAACATCTGCAGCTTGGTTGCCCTCACGATAGATGTGTGAAGAACGGAAATGCATCTGAGAGATACGATGCAAACAATTATGCCACTCAATTTGTAGCTGCCAAGGTACCAAGTGCAGAGAATGAAGGAATGAAAGGACAAGAGCCGAGTCCACTTCTAACCATATATATTTCCAATCCCGGACCCAAGCTAATTCAATAGCCTTGATGACTGCCATAACCTCCGCTGCCACAGAGCTTGGAATATTAAGATTAGAGCAAAAGGCACCCATAATACCACCTCTGAAATCTCTAAAGATGCCACCATAACCCGCATGACCAGAAGAGCTACGCCAAGCACCGTCAGTGTTAATCTTTACCCAACCAAGAAGTGGAGGATGCCAATTAACTTCGACAATACATGGAGCCCTACGAGGCTTGCAGGGGATATGAAACTTCTTCAAAATAGTAAGATCTTGAACAGAATTGTACATGCAACCAGAACCAATTCTATCGGAGGAGCTAACTTTCCCTTTAATTAATCTCCAAGCATTATTCATGTTGGCCTGCACACCATCAAACTTAGCCCGGTTTCGAAAATGCCAAATGCACCATAATAAAGCCACAAAAGCGGTGAGCCATAGCTCACGCAATTGAGGACTGCGACTATGATCCAAGCCCCGTTGTAACCTCTCCATAAGGGAACCATGAACCATGCCTAGCTCAAACACATGCACTAAGCATTGCCATAACGATGATGCAAAAGAACAAGAGAGAAAAATATGCTCAAGAGACTCCACTTGAATGTGGCAAAGATAACACCGAGATGCAAGAGAGACCCCTCTCTTTTGAAGGAGGTCATCCGATAATATACGACCACTTAACACCTTCCAAACTAGATTGTTGTTTGATATTGTTACAGGACTAAACAATCGCATATCAGTTTGGAATGAGACTAAGCAAACACTGAAAGTGCTCTTTTTTCCCTCAGATTGTATCAGAATAATTATATATACATATGCACATATATATTGAGAGTTTGCATAATCTTTATCGTTAGATGCATAACATACACTACCCTAAACCTTTTATTGTGCTCTCATCTATATATGTGTTTAAGGACAATCAAAATTGACAGAGAGAGAGAGAGAGATTCAGAGAGAATTCATGTGTTTATTCATCTCACAATGGAGGGTTTATATAGAAATACAAAGCTAGTGTGAATGCTCTAAGAGAAACTCAAAATGATAACAATCTTCTCTTGTTGATTGAGGGCTGCAGCTCCACATACTGGCATTCAATGATGAAATCTGCCATGTTTGTTGCCTCTTGGTATAAAGCATGTCACACAAGTCTTCATACACTCAAGTACCTATGTTTATACACTCAAGTACCTATCTATACACTCAAGTACTTATTACATGATATAGACATTTATACTATGACTCATACATACTACAACATGAGTCATATATACTACAACACTCCCCCTTGGATATTTCATGTTAATAGTATTGTCTATGCCGTGCGCTTCGAAGTTGCCTCGTTAAAAACCTTGCCAAGTAATAAAACCCTGTGGGAAAAAACAACCTTGGTCGAAGGAGAAAAAGAGCACAACGCGCGTTGAGTGTGGAGTAGTAATCTCACAGCTTCGGAGATAAGTGGAGTCTTCTTATCAGCATCATAAGTAGGTAATATGTCTACGAGAGGGATGCATTTTAGAGTTGCTACACCAAAACTTTGCCCGGTAAACCCAGTGGAAAAAAAACCCGTGGTCAAAGGGAAAAGATGAGCAAATGCATATATGTTGAATCAAAACATCTTCAGGATGTAGTATAAGTGGGGCGACCATGCTAAAGATGTGCCTCGTTAAAACCTTGCCAGGTAACAAAACCCAGTAAGACAAAATAACCCTGGACGAAGGACAAAAAGAGTACACGATGGTCAAGTGGGTATGCTTCTGGATACTCCCCCTGATTTCAACATCTCCTTTGTGTCTCCCAAACGTGGTGCTTCTCTCGTTGCCTCATTAAAAACCTTTGCCGAGTAATGAAAACCCTGTGGGATAAAAATAACCTCGGTCGAAAGGGAAAAAGAGCACAACACACTCTTCACGTTTCGAGACCATATATGTAGACATCTCCCCCTCTGATTGATCTTTGAGGAGAGTCTTTTATTGCTGATTTTATGCTTGATGTTGTCGCTTTTGATGCAGCCTTGCTTCATTTGTTTCAAAATAAGCAGCATTATCTTAAATGCTTGTAGGCTCATCTGTGGTAGACTTCAAACTACAACTGTTCGAACATGCGTAACTATGGATCCAGTCCATATACATTCACGAACTACTTCGTGAAGAGCAATAATCTCTGCATTGTTCGAAGATATAGCGACTAAGGTCTATTCTGTAAACCTTCAATATATCGCGGTCTTACCCATGGTGAACACTTTACCAGTCTAGGAAGGCCTTTGTATGGGTCAACAGATACCCAATATCAGCAAAACCTTCCAAAAACACTTATGTCATTTTGGGGTAGGAATAGAAAACGCGGGCCAGCGTTTGGCGGCGTCTCTGGTGTGTGATGGGTCTGATTCCATCATCTCTTTGTAGGGATAGAATAAGCCCATATCGATCGTACATCTCAAGTATCGAAAGATATCTTTTACACCAATCCAATGGCGTCGCGTTGGCGCAGAGCTATACCTTTTAGCTAACAAGTTTATGTCAAAACGAGATGTCCAGTCTTGTGCATTGAGCTAATTACAATAATGCGCCTATTCGCACTTCTGCCTCTTGCACATCTTCGTCTGATCATCCTTCAGACGAAGATGATCCTTTTTAGGATCAAGACTACGAACGATAATGGGGTGCTTGAAGGCTTGACCTTTGTCAAAATGCCTAAGCATCTATCAACACGGTGCTCAAGTTCCAAACTGAGGCATAATCGTGTTCCCAAAAATCCTTCATCTCAAACTCGGATTTCAAGTGTTCAGCGGTTTCCCTTAACTCTTTAAGGGCTTCTAATGAAGATCATGTCCAACATGAAAACCGCGATAGAATCCGAAACTTGTTATGGAAACGCGTGGGCATATCCCTTCCCAATCAAGTAGTCACTTTTAGTGAGCGTTTCAACTCTATTGCAAACGCGCTCCGTGGTCTAGAGCCACTTGATTTGGATAACTAAAGTTTCACTTATGAACTTTCATGTATATTCCGTATCTAGATCCCCATAGAGATACGTAGTGACCACATTTATAAGCTGCATGTTCAGTTATTTGGAAACTACCAAACTGACAGGGTAGTGGAGTGCAATGACATCCATTACGAGAGAATATGTCTCATCGTAGTCAATTCCAGGGCGTTTTGTGAGAAGCCTTGCGCCATAAGGTGAGATTGTCATCTCTTTTTCTCAACACGCTTTCTAACGAAGACCCATTAGTCAATAGGTTTTATGTAAGAAGGTGTTGGCATCACTGGCTCAACGACCTTCCTCTTCGTTTAGAGAATCTTACTTAACCTGGATCGCATCTTTCCATTTAGGCCAAATTTCTCTACGTTGGTATTCATGCTTCAACGGAGCGTGGTTCGATATCATCGATCCAACAAACTCATGTGCATCAAAATGCGCAAATACATCATCAATTATGATGGAGTTTCTATTCCACGTCTTATGTACACTAGTGTCATTTTCATAGAGCTCTATATTCTCAGAAATAGGTTCTGACGTTGAGGCGTCCCCCAACGATAACCATAATCCGGAAGATACTCATAAGACGGATGTTGAGTGTCGATGATCCAAGGATTGTGCCAAAGTATCCTTCGAATCCACAGGCTTCCCATGCATCTTAGCTGGGGCCTTGGCCTATAACGCCAGAGTGCCACTTTCTATGGCGTTGGCGCCTTGCCTACCTCTGTGTAGGGTGACACTATGTCCTATTTGTAGGGACATCCTTCCTTGCAGGCATTTTTGCAGCAAATGTGTGATCTCGTCACTTTTAATAGGGATCGAGATGAGACATAGTGGGGACAGACCACGACAATTCCTGTCGTTCCTGCTGAACATTCGAGTTCTTATCTCCCCCTAACGATGGGAAGACTGTCTCATCAAAGTGACATCTGTAAATCAAACGGAAAGGAGATCGCCTTGCAAGGGCATTTAAGTGGCGAACGATTGTTGGAGTCTCAAATCCAACTAAGTTGCTCACTTATTGGTAAGGACCTACCATAGGCGCTGTGGCAGCGCAATTGGCACATAAATGGCTCACTCGAATATGCGTAAGTACAAAATATTTGTACCCAGTCACTAGCTGTAACGCGGATATACATTGAGTGGCGGTAGGTCGTAGAGAAATTAGCATAGTTGTATGCGATATTGCATCTCCCCAAGCGGATATAAGAAGATTGGTGTGCATCACCAATATCTGAACTACCATCGTAGTTATGTCCGCGAGACCTTTTGGGAGTGTATATGGGAATGTGATGTCTAACATCAGTCCCTTTGCAATAACCATCGAAAGTCTTCGATGTAAACTCTCTAGCATAGTCAAATCTATTTGACTGAAGGATGAATCTGGGGGGTGAGCCCATTGTCATATGATTTGTGCTAGGAGTATAGCATACGTAGCTTTTATAGATGGACAATGGCACAACACGTGATTAGTGTGTTTGCGTGTCAACCAACATCATGAGATATTTAATCATCCGCAGGTTGGTTGAATAGGTCCACAAATATCACCTTGGATTCTTTGCAAGGATTCTTTGCAAGAATGATATATTATCTTTAGTGTCCATTGCATAGGATGGTCTCGATCCTATCTTTGCTAAAGAGCAAGCTTTGCAAAACGAAGTAACTTTTTGGACCAATCTTTGGTTCATACTTCTTTTCGTTTTGAGGAATGGATGTCCGTGAAGTCTTTAATATACGGAACATCATATCACGACCTGGATATCCCAAACGGTCTTTCCAAAGCTTATATGTGTCAGAATCCCATAAGTCATCTCTTATGACATGGTTTGATTTTGATTCAATGACTCGAATAGTGGTTGCATGCAACCCACTAGAGCGACACATAAGTTTCTCTAATACTCGTTTATGTCCGTAGTCATTAGAGGCGATGCAAAGGAACTCTTGTCCATTCTTACAATGTGTTTTCACATGAAAAACATTGGCTCTTATATCTTTAAAGTTCGGAAATTAACACATCTCCATGACATTGAATAATAATGCGACACTTTATTAATAGCCAATGATTACATCAAAGTTTTCCAAAGTCTATTCCAAAAGTAAAATCAAAATAAGACAAATCGTAGTCAATCAATCCGTTTGGTAACTCTAATGAAATATGACCAGGAAAGTAGAGAGAGATGTTGGTGGAGCGAGGCTCGCTTAAGTACCCCGATCTCAATTACTTTCCTAGACATCATACTTCATTTGATGCGCCACATGAGAAAGATTGAATACAATTGTCATTTATTGACTAAGGCACATTTGCCGTTTATTGGAAAATAGAAAAGGACTATTCTAATCAAAGTCTGCGGCATCCTCGTGCACTTGTTCAGCTTTGAAGTCCTCTATGGTGAGATTGACATCTTCACCATCTTCATCTTCTGCAAGGTTGGATTCTTGCTCCCTGAATTGCCTATACTCTTTGTAGCTCGCAGCTAATTGAGTACTTGCATGGCATTGCTTGAACCAATGCTTCAATTGATCCATATAGCGTCACATCAAGATAATTACTTGAGCAGCATGCTTTGTGGGTGTTCGTTGGAACACAAGGCCCTGGTCAGGTGCCTGTATTATGGGCAACATCCCTCTCGTAGTGAGATGGTTCTCAACGTCGGTTACCCAGCCATGGTATTCCGAGCCTGTTGAGTCAAGCATTGGAAAGTCGAGTCTAGGTTCATTCGACATCTTGAAAAATAGGAAGATAAGATATATTAGTTTCGGAGTTAAACTTCCACGAAAACTAAGATAATAAGATTTCTGAGCTATGCTACCAAGAAATCAATTTCCAAGAATATTTGGATTAGATGAAAACAATGATGTTTGCGGACGCTCTTAGTCCGATTATTATGAACACTCTTAGTTCATTGATTACGAACGCTCTTAGTTCGTATAGCGTGAATCCCCACGATTCCACTTTTAGTCCATAAATTGATGTTTTGCGGACGCTCTTAGTCCGATTATTATGAACACTCTTAGTTCATTGATTACGAACGCTCTTAGTTCGTTTAGCGTGAATATCCACAATTCCGCTTTTTGATTGCAATTTTCCGGGAAAAAGCAAGAGAGGTAAAAGAAGTGAAAAACTCAAAGGCAGGAACTTTTAGTAAGAAATACCTCGAAATAGTCCTTGGCCTTTATGTACCCCACAATTCGCAGTTTCCTAATAAGCAAAAACAGGAACTTTTATTAATAAATACCTCGAAATAGTATTGTCGAAAAATCACTTAAAAGTGTCCGAAAGTCGCCGGAAAAGTGTCCGGAAAGTCGCCGGAAAAGTGTCCGGGAAGTTGCCGGAAAAGTGTCCGGAAAGTCGCCGGAAAAGTGTCCGGAAAATGGCCGGAGGGTGGCCGGAAAAGTGGCCGGAGCAGTGGCCGGAGGATTGCCGGAACAGTGGCCGGAGGAAGTGTCGGAAACTTGCTCGACAGATGGCTCGGCAGGTGCTCGGCAGCTGCTGCGCAGGCCCTCGGCAGGTGCTCGGCAGCTGCTGCGCAGGTGCTCGGCAGGTGCGCGCAGGCGCTCGGCAGCACTTCGGCAGATGAGCGCAGGCGCTCGGCAGATGCGCGCAGGCGCTCGGCAGCACTTCAGCAGATGCGCGCAGGCGCTCGGCAGATGCGCGCAGGCGCTCGGCAGCACTTCGGCAGCAGCTCGGCAGCGGTCCAAAACTTCCGGCAGCCGGTTCAGGAGGTTTCCGGCCGGTTTTGGCGGTTCTAAAACCGGTTCTGGGCTTCTTGGATCAAGGGCTTTGATATGAGCTAGGGTTTGGAGGTTTTTTGTAGGTGTGGAAAAATGACTTCGATTGATGATGAACTCTACTCTTGTCAATTTTCGATTCTAATTCTAGAGCAACTTCGTGCTGATAACGTGTTTAAGGACAATCAAAATTGACAGAGAGAGAGAGAGAGATTCAGAGAGAATTCATGTGTTTATTCATCTCACAATGGAGGGTTTATATAGAAATACAAAGCTAGTGTGAATGCTCTAAGAGAAACTCAAAATGATAACAATCTTCTCTTGTTGATTGAGGGCTGCAGCTCCACATACTGGCATTCAATGATGAAATCTGCCATGTTTGTTGCCTCTTGGTATAAAGCATGTCACACAAGTCTTCATACACTCAAGTACCTATGTTTATACACTCAAGTACCTATCTATACACTCAAGTACTTATTACATGATATAGACATTTATACTATGACTCATACATACTACAACATGAGTCATATATACTACAACAATATGCACACGCTCTCACATTCAAGCTAATGAACCTTAAACAAGGGCATGGATATGGGCATACAAACTTGTACTTAAGTTTTCAACAACAAACTTGGAGGTATACTGATCAAGCAATTGAGGGTTTTCTATGCGATTTAAATGATGCATTTCATTTTATGAACTTCAAATTTGTAGTGAGCAAATCTAATAGTATACATTGAAAAACAGAAAATGCTGTTAAAATTGTTTTCATCACAGGGGAAATATTAAGGAATATTGATGACATTTTTTTTTTGTTCAAGAAGGAATAATGACCTTCACCCTATTACACCCCAGATTTTTTGCCACAATTTTTTATTTTTCTTTTTAAGAAATATATAATAATTTACAAAGACTGTTTACCTAGTCAACTGATGACTAAGAAATTAATGATCATCTACCATTGAATTTAATTTCACTGGTCGACAAAATTTTTAAAATAGTTTCCCCTCCATGACTTGATGAAGTAATAGATGCAGACAAGTAAATGTCCAGGGTGGTCTCATTGTTGAGATCAATTTTGCCCTTAGGCCTTGTTTAGTTCGGGAAATCGAAATTGATTCTTTGGTCTTTCTCATGATTATGGAAAAAAAAATTCCCATTAATTTCTCAACCAATGTTTGGGAATGCCATAAAAGTAATTGAAAAATATTTTTCTTTCCGATGTTTGGTTTGTGCATGAATATCGGAAAGCAAGTAACATCAAATTTCAACGGTATTCTTAATATCAAAACACAAACAATTCAAAATTCAAAAGCTTCTTGGATAAAGTTGGTAATAATAACTTTTAAAATGGTAGCAAAAAAATTATGACCTAGCGCTCTGCTAGGGTTTCTCGTTGGCATTCCACCATCGACAAATTTCTCAAGATTTCACATCTTGATGGTCATGGCTATTGCTAGTCTAGTGGCTAAGCGTTTCCTTCTTATTGTTGCTTTTGTTTTGTTGCTTGGAGCGTCGCCTTGGTGTGGATTCCTCGTGGTTGCTGTTTGGGACGGTAGTTTTGATGTTTGGGTGGCTGATCTGAGGCCGAGCTCTATCGGCGTGGCTCTGGTTTCGTTTGAATTGGATCGGCGCGACTGGATTTTGGATCGTGGTCGTCAGACTACCGACAATGGTGGGGATTGCACAATCGCTGTGGTTGGTGGGTGGGAACAGAAGGTTATATGCACCTCCTCTGGTTTTGGTGGCTCGTTCGGCAGTTCTAGTTCTGATTGTTTTGGGTGTGATGGTTTTGTTTCTACGTCTACTTTCTGGGGTTGGCGTGAGCGTGGTGGCGGTCGTATAGCTTCGGGGTGGTTGGAGATGAGGACTGAGCTGATCTTCTTGGGCTCAAACCCTCCAATGTTAGGCGGCGGTTCAGGGGTTTGGGATTTGGACTCGGGAACGTCTTGGTCTTGTTGCAGGGGTTCATTCTCCCGGGTGGACGCAGGCGGAGGTGAGGTTGCCGTCGGCGATGGATGCAGCAAGATGTCTGGAGGCGGTGATGCATGGGAGGATGCTGCTAGGGTTTTTCCCAATTGGGCTTCCAGCTGGGCTGTTCTGGATGTGGGCCTCTCTGTGGGTTTTAGGATTGGGTTGTTTCGGGCCCAAAAGGCCTTTAGGGCTGCCTTGTCCTCTTGCTGGGCTGACTGTTGTTGGGCTCCTTGTTTTGGGCTCCGTGAGATTGGGCTTCCCAGAGGTGGGGGTGAATGCGGGCTGGCATTTGACGGTTTGACAGGTTGGGCTATCTGGGTTTCCAACTGGGCTGTGGGTTGCTTTTGGCTGGAATGGGGCTCTAGGGCCCATAGTACTATTTAAATTTTGTTTTGGGTCACAAAAACCAGAGCCTTAGTTGGTTTCATTTTATGTCTGCTTCGAGGTTTCTTGGTTTTGTTAGAATAATTGTGCGTGGATTTCCTAAAAGGTGGGTGTACTCGGGATTTTTTGGGATGTTATTCTATTAGAATAGGGTTTCATGAGGTTCTAAGGAACGATTGCTTTCTGTCGACCCCATAGGGGTGTTTCGCTTGCTGAATTTAATGAAATGACTGACCTATTTTCGTCAAAAAAAAAACCTTTAAAATGGTCTTTAGAGTATGCAATTAATGTATAATGGGCGTGCCAACACAGGGAAAGATAAAATTTTCCTTTCCAAGCTTTCAATTCCGGGAATCAAATGAAACCTTAGTTTATACTCTTTGATTGAGTTAATAAAATTCATTTTGATCCAAAAAAAGAAGAAGAAGTAAACATCACAAAATATAATTAACCCACAATGAATTCCATTTATTATATCTAATGCCAGTTTACTTATATATTGGAAAACGTTGTATTTTTATCTCACCCTAAGCATTCAATTCAAATTATCATAAAATATTTGCTCTCTATGAACCTCCCTTCATTAACGACATACAAATTACATTCCAGAGAACTAATATCATCATGCAATTAATGAACTATGGCTACCCCTGGACCTGAGTCCTTCCTCCTTTATAACGACCGATTAAGCAAATGAGTACACACACCCAAACCCAAAGAAACAAAAACTGAAAAACATAACAAGTAGCTTGCTCTCATTTCCCTTTGAATCCATCCTCAACCTAGTTCAAAATGTCATCTTCAAGAATTGTTCTTTGCATCTTCTTGTCGCTGATCGCCACCAGTCTCCTTCTACAGACAGAAGCGACCTTTAACCCATCATCTCTTGCTGAAGTACCACCACCAGGGACTGTTTTTGGTAATGTTATATGTTTAACAATCTAATACTAGACTGTTGTTAATAGCAATTTTCTTAGATATATTTTCTTATATATGTGTAATTTGTGTTCAATGTCATCCCATAAACAACCTTATGGTTTTGTACTTTTGTTCCTATTGATTCATGAATTAATATTATTCATTTGGCTGCAGGGTGCAACGTCCTGGCCCGTGCCAAACAAAATGTTGCCTGTGCACTGTGGTTCGGACAAGGCCAATCTGTGCAAGATGCTGTGAAGAAGATGATGGGACACAACCAGGAGGTTTAGCATTCCCTCCATCCAAGTTTGATGGTTGAAATGAAGATATGAATTTGTTTCACTAGTGATGCTTAATTTGAATAAAACAATGTCACCGAGTTAATTTTGTAATCAGTAACTCGAAAGTGTTGTAGAAACATTTCAATAAAGAAGATATGCGATTCTCTATTGTCATATTCATCTCATCATCTCTCGTCCATGGGTTGAATTTTGTTCTAAAACTCCCTCCTTGTAAAAGGCCACAAATTAAATTCAAAACATATATATGGTAAAACCAACTCTACCTGAAGATGCTTACTTTAAGCTCACAAAATTCAAAGAGGTACAGTAATTTTGAAGGAGAGTCTGTAGAGAGCTGAATGAATTGCACTTTAAGTAGGAGACTGACAGAAGTCCGTGTGTGCTAACAGCTTGCTAGCTCTTAGTCTGGTTCATTTGAAGTTCATCCGAGACTGGCACCAAGTAGCAGAAAGAAAACAAATGCTAAAACTAAGGCAGGTACAAAGATGCTTCGGAGGGTTTTCAGTTTGTTTGTTTTTTTTTTTTTTTAATCTGGGAAGGGTTTTCAGTTTGCTTTATGTGTCTAATTTTTTTTTTGAAGTAAAGGACTGAAATTTTATTCATGATTAAAGAGTAGGACTACATTCTTGTAATACAAGATCAACTATACAGGGAGGAGTATTTCCCTGCCAAGTTACATGTTGCTTCATTTCAAAAGCAATCGAAGCTAGTCTGTGGGCAATTCTATTGCAGGTCCGAGGTGCAAACAAGAGCTGGACCCCGGGCATAGTACTAAGCTCCCTTTGAATGTCTAGAATCAAGCTGCTCATTGCAGAAAGATTACTTGCAGCATCTGTAATTTCTTGAACAGCCACCAGACAATCAGTCTCAAGAATGACGTTCTGTAGGTGCAGATGTTTGATAAACTGTAAGCCCTCCTTGATAGCTAACAGCTCCACTTGTTGTGCTGAATTAACATGGTAGACTGGCCTTGTGAAGGCCGCTTGGAAATTCCCACATGAGTTTCGTAACACTCCCCCAGTTCTTCCATGTGATTCTTGAGATAGAAAAGCTCCATCAACATTGAGCTTAGGAGCAGCAGCAGCATGCCATTTCTTTGTAACTTTTTGGACTGGTAGATTGTCACTTTTCCGAGCCTGCTGAAACTCTTTAAGCCAAGTAAAGCAGCCAAGAATAACGTCATTTGAGGATTGGACTCTGCCCTCCCAAAGCATGGTATTCCTATTCTTCCACATGCCCCAGATAATCATAAGAAGCTTCTCAAATGTTTCAGCTTTGAGATTAAGGGCTTGCTCTAACATCCATTCCTTAAAATGCAGGTTTGGTAAAAGAGTATGCTGTAGAGAAAAGGATGGACCTGAAAGTATATGTAAAGCAGTTGGACACTTATAAAACAAGTGAGCGGTGTCCTCCAGCTTGTAATTGCACAGGAGACAATTAACTTCACCTTCATAACCTTTTCGGATCAGTTGCTCCCTTGTAGGGAGTAAATTATTACATGCCCGCCAGACACAAATGAGAACTTTTCCAGGAACTTTAGCCTTCCAGAGTCACTTCCAAAGTTCTTTGAAAGGGTCACCAGATGAGGACATCTAAACCAATAGACAAGTTAACTGCTTAAGAAATACTCATGTGGACACTGTATATGGATGCAAACCTATAGCATTTACCCACTTGAAAACCAATTTGGGCTCATAAAGCAGGAATTTTGATCCAAGCTGGAGAAAACGCAGAAATTTATTTTAGCATAGAAGTGCTATGGACTGTCTTAGAAACATGCTCACTCATTTTGAAGGCAAGACAATCACAACCAACAAAGATACAGTTACCCTCATCCAACTATTATATTTTACTCACTAGAATGAATAATCTTGCGTGATTCGAAGCGCTGGTTGCTACCATTAATCCAATTCGTAAGAGGATTTTCTCTCCTTCATAGTTACATATCCCCTGTTATAGTAAGGACATAGAATGGAAGCTCCTAACATTTACCTAATCTTGCTCTTTGGAGGGCTCATCCTTTAAACTTTAAAGCCCGTACCACTCTTGTTTTCTATTGAAGAAAACCAGCAGGTGAGAATTGAATTGTTACCAATTGTGGAAGCAAAGTGTGATGGAGGATATGAATCTCCATTATCAGATAAACAGACAAAGCGAAGTTTAACAATTGACATTCTGCAGAAATTATCATTAACAATATTCATAGCATACACTGAAAGCCAGTAAAAGACTGAAAACTGAAAATCAACCTATTCTAGACTCCCAAACTAATACCATTTCTAAAACAAGCAAAGAAGCTTACCCCTTATCAGATCTTGTTGACTTGGTATGAAGGATAGAAGAACGACCAGGAACTATGACAAAACTTCCACCTTAAAGCCCACAGATTACCCAAAACTTCCTCATACTGCCCTAAAGTTATATCATCATTAAGTTCATCACCACCATAAGTAAGTCTTTGTAGTCCAATAGAGATACCACATTCTTGTTCAATTTTCTCCTTGACAGCTTTGATTTTGTAAGAAAGGTTCATATTCACATGAATGGTTGCACCATTTGGCCTGGTGACATCAATCTGCACAAGACCGTCCAACCATAAAACCACACCTGACTGAACACCCAACTGAGCCAGGGTTTTGTGCTCTGGGAGAACATTACCATCAAGGAAGAGCCTTGGCTTCCAATTGATTTTGTCGAGGGCTTGTTTGGGAATCATGTACAAAATGTTATGAACTGCATTTCTACTGCTAGGTTTGATTACAACCTTCTTATGGTTTGGTGTCTCAAAGAACATTGTTAATTGAGAGCTAACAAATAACCACTTTGTAACAACACTGCTCTCCCAAAGATTTTTCCAATCTTTCAGCAATCTTTCATGACAGTATAGCTGCTGGGAACAAACTGGGAAGCTCTTCAGGCTCTGAACTGCTGTCTTGACGTCCAATATGGTATTCGAAGATATCAACTGGAGTACAAATGTTTCCTCCTCCGACTCTTCGACATCCAACTCGCTTTCTGATTTTTCGTAAATTGAGCATTCCACCTTGAACACATGCAAATGGGAGTCTCCCTTGAAAATTAACTTTATTTTTTCAACATCTAGAACTTGTTCATCATCATCTCCTGATCCAAAAGTTGCAAAAATATCACAATTACCTTCCATGTTGTAGCCATCTAGGGAATCAGCCTCATCAGCAAGAAAAATCCCCCTATAGAAAAGCTTCTGACTGCTAAATGGGATCCCCATCTTCTCAAATATATAAGACTTGATGTCCTTTACGGTGTTGACCCTATAAGCACTGAGGGTCACCACATCTCCAGCCTGTGGCATCTTGATGGTCAATTTCACAGCCAAACCAAGTATCCAAATCGTAGATTTCTCTACTACATCATAAAACACAAGGGGCTTCCCATCATCATCAAGACAAACCATATCATTTCCGCCCCGAAAAAGCACCAGTCCTTCACTCTTCACCTGAGCAAAATTCTCAACCATCTTCTTTACATCCCCCACAGTATATGATTCACACACCATAATCAATTCTTCCCACCCACAACCTTTCGCAACAATCCAAAATTTCTTCCCTCTCGACAGTAAATAAATCGGCATTTCCTCATTCACATCACAATTACAAAACCTCACGGAATCGTCTATGATCTTACCTCCATGACTCACCACATACTCGTCAACAAATATCCCCGCAGCATTCTCCAATCTCCATCACCGCCTTGACTTCTCTCCCGGTATACCACGGCTGCACCTCCATCGGCACCGGTTCGGCCCACTCAGGCATTTTCACAAACACGTGGGCGGCATCCATTTTGGGACAGATGATCTCCCCCGGGCAGACAACGGACCAGCTTTCGAGGCCGGAAGCCGAAAGGGTTTCGTGGTCATGGAGCAATTTTCCGTGGTGGATTAGGAATTGGCGCTTTCTGGGGACGCCGTCTTTGATTTTGATGAGGGTCTTGAGGTGGGAAATGGAGTCGGAGCTGTTTAGAGAGTGAAGAGGGTGACTTCTTCTTTGTTGGAGGGTGTTTTGACCAAGATGGTCAAGGTGGAAATGGTTTCGGTGTAGCTCCGTTCTGGGTAGTAGTCGTCATCGGAGTCGGAAGCTCCGGTCATCTTCATTGTGGGTTTTGAGAGAAGGAGGATTGAGAGAGGACATTGGCTGGGTTAGGGTTTTGAAATCATAAAAAAGAGAGGGAAACTGAATTAGGATTTGGCGCCAGAAATTTGGGCCAGATGGATTTGTGGATTAAGGGGGGTGTATTGTATTTGGATTTGTGTGGAGTTTTTTTAAATGATAGACTTTTTCAAAAGTCCATGGACTCTATAAAAAGTTCATAGACTTTTATTGATTTTTTTAAACCATTGACTTTTAGCATAGATTTTTTACTGATTTGTAAAAATCTACAGACTTTATATGAATGACTTCTATAGATTTCACAATACTTAGAAAAAAGAAAAACCAAGCTAGTTTATTAGTCAGAGAATAAAATACAATGCCGTAGCTATGTTAACTAATGTCCATTAATGTAGGAATCAGAGAAGCTCAAATAATGTCATGAAACAAACATATAAGAAAATAAAGGAAAAGCCTCCAAATATAATCAACCAAACTAAAAGGTACCAAAAACAGAGAAGGGAAAAAAAAACACATTGATGAAGTTTCATGCCAAATAAGCAGACGTCTCTGAAACAATGATATGATTTATTCTTCTCCTTCATTTTCACTTTCTTGATTGTCATTGTTTTCATTGTTGGCATTTGGTTGGGCATATGTCCACATATGAGTAGCAATACTCATTCTCTCTTTGCTGATCTTGGGTTTGAAAATCATCCCATTCAAAATTATCTTCGGGATTGTCTATCGGATCTTCTTCTGGTTCAGGAGGAAATTCATCTTAACGACATTCCTGTCAAAGAAAATTGTGCAGTCCTGCACAAGCCAAAACTAGTTCTGCTTGTGTCTTATATGGAAATGGTGGTGCTGATTTGAAGATTGTGAAACGCGACTTAAATATTCCAAATATTCTCTCAATTATGTTCCTCAAGGAAGCATGGCGAAAATTGAATAACTCAATTGCATTGACAGGATGGTTTCCTTCACCACCAAAATCTTTGAGGTGATATCGAGTACCTCGAAATGGTGCTAGAAACCGACGTCGATTGGAGAATTCGCAGTCCCGTAAGTAATATTTACCTAATAATAAAAAACATGTGCAATTAGTATGTTATATATATATATGTTATATGACATAATTCATATGTTATATGTTATGTGCAAATTTTGATACATTGTTCATATTGATTGAACAATATGATTATAAACAGTACTCATAAATTGCACAAATCAGACTCTCTCATAACCCTAAAACTTGATCACGATCTGTTTCCATGGGAGGTAATTATAATTCCCTTAGCTATATAACCCTATCAATCTCGTTTGTAACAACTGCATTCCAATTTAAAGGAATTTGAAGGGGAAAATAAAAAGAATCTGAATCCTGAAGAAATTGTGGTCCATAAAGATGACAAAACTAAAATACAGTCTTCCCCTTCACATTCCCATTCTTGTATTTCTCTACATCCAAGGATCCAGACAACTGTCATCACTGCAATTTGCCCAACCAACATGAATCAAAACTCCAGGACATTATTCCTATCTCTCAACTGACTACAAACTTAGCTGAATTAGCTCTCTGAAGATTCAATGATCCTATTTACTCAACCTACTACTCTGTAATCCCAAAGTAAAATTTCTAACATTAAAGCTCTGCTCAACATGCACATAATATTCTCAAAGCATAAAAAAGAACACTAATTTTAGAAAAAGAAAATAAATAACCTGACATAATTTTATCAGCCATTGCCGACTTTAGTGGTGGCCAACATTGGCTTCAAATTGAAGGGTTAAAGCAAAATTTTAACGAAAATTAATAACTCTGTATAGAATCACCCAAAGCTTGAACCAAATTGCACCTCTGACATTACAATCATTTTAAGAAAGTTGACATGAGATTGTCAACATAAGTCCCATCTCAATGCAGGGTAAAATCACACACACTATTTTAGGTATAGAAAAGAAGGTCTGGCATGAAGGGAAAAAAAAAAAAAACACCCACCGTTTGGCTTATCTACCCGAACTTAAGAGCCACAAGGGCAAAGCAGTAGCAAAAAAAAGAGAACCATGCCATATAGGACGGCAACAAATACAAAAGAAACAGAAAACCTAGAGAGAAAAACAAATAAGAAGAAGAAATATACGCAGCAAACAACAATAGTGTAGAGAAATATACGGCAATAGCTAGCAATAACCACAATAGTGTAATGCAGGACTATGATCGAACCGTAAAAACATTAGGCATATACATATAGACGACAAATTTGGCTTTTACGGTTTTAGGAGTTGATGATAATATCTGGGTTACTAGGGTTCCAAGCATCACAATTGAAAAAAAAAAACAAAAATCAAATTCAACAACAACAATGAACATGTTAGGTATTAGAGGTTAATATCACAAAATATTAGAGAAAAGAAAAAAGAAATCATGAAAGAGAGATGATGGAGGACCAACCTTTTCACGCGCAGAGAGAAGAAGTTTGACAGACTTTTCCACGCTCAAAATCTTTGCTCTGGTGGCTGGAAAAATATTGGAATTTGGTATTTATACTAAACACTACAAAGTCCATGATTTTCCATGATTTTCTAATTCCGTATGTATGAATGATATTTTGAATACCCCCTAAACTTCTATTCATTTTTAAAAGTCCTAATTGAATACCCCTAGACTTTGGTGGAATTCATAAAGATTTTTTTAAATCCTAATTGAATACACCCAGACTTTTATGGACTGTTAAAAGTCTCTATTGAATACACCCAGACTTTTAAATTCAATGGATTTCTTTAAAAGTGCCAGTAATTCCATATACAATACACCCCCCTAAGGCCCTATTTGGTGGTTATCATGGACACACCGTCCCCCCGTCGAATAATTCGAATTTGCATGACAACAAAATAAGAGGAAAAAAAAAATTCAAAAAAAAATCCTTCTAATTATTATTAGGATTAATTTCAGTTTACCCTCTGAGGTTTGGGGGTGTCATCATTTCACCCCCTGTACTTTCCATTTTGAATTTTTACCCCCTAAACTTTCCAATTTCAATCAGCCGTGTCAAATTTCTACTATTCCGTCCAAATTGGACGTTAAGTTTGACTTTTGAGGGCTAAAATGGTCATTTCAATATAAAAAAAATTAAAAAAAAATTAAAAATTAAAAAAAAAATTCTGTTTTTAGTTTTTTTTTTTTTTTTTTTTCTGTTTTTTTTTTTTTTACTTTTTTTATTATTATTTTGTCTTCAATCTATACACCACAAGTTACAATAGGGTTATAAAAACAAAAAAATACTCGAGGTGGTTGAAAGCCTCTCGCTGGTCTACGATATTTGTGATATATCTCTGATAAAGTAAAGAATTTTAGGATATATCCCCAATAAAGTGAAGAAATATTTGTAAAAAATAATTTTACACTTTATCTGTAAATAAATATCTGTATATCCCCAATAAAGTGAAGAAATATCGGTGTAAAATCATTTTTGGTCTATGATATTTGTGATATATCTCCAATAAATTGAAGAATTTTATGATATATCCCCAATAAAGTGAAGAAATATCTGTAAAAAATGATTTTGCACTTTATCTGTAAATATCTGTATATCCCCAATAAAGTGAATAAATATTTGTGTAAAATCATTTTTTACAGATATTTATTTACAGATAAAGTGTAAAATTATTTTTTACAAATATTTCTTCACTTTATTGGGGATATATCTTAAAATTCTTTACTTTATCAGAGATATATCACAAATATCGTAGACCAGCGAGCGGCTTTCCCTAGAGTATATTTTTTTGTTTTTATAAACCTATTATAACTTGTGGTGTATAAGGTTGAAGACAAAATAATAATAATAAAAAAGTTAAAAAAAAAAAAAAAAAAAAACTAAAAAACAGAAATTTTTATTTTATTTTATTTTTTAATTTATTTATGTTGAAATGACCATTTTAGCCCTCAAAAGTCAAACTTAACGTCCAATTTGGACGGAATAGTAGAAATTGGACACGGCTGATTGAAATTGGAAAGTTTAGGGGGTAAAAATTCAAAATTGAAAGTACAGGGGGTGAAATGATGACACCCCAAAACCTCAGGGGGGTAAACTGAAATTAATCCTTATTATTACTAGCGTTCTTTCCAAGTAATATTGTCAAGTTAATAAAAAATGAGTTGGCTAAAAAGAATAATGACCATTTTTTTTTTTTGAATAAATGGCTGGTGCGGCTGCCCTCAAGCCTTGATTAATGAAACTGTCGAATACAAGGAGGGGACATTGAGCCTAAACCTGTGAGTACAATAAGCATATAGAGTATGTCCCAAAATAATATCAGGATCTACATAAGACATGTATTCAAACAAGCACCAACTAGCAAAGAGTGCTCTAATAGCTACTCCATTTGCTTCAACATAGCAGTGACATAACGGAAAGATATGTTATCTCCACTTGGTGTACTTGGAGGTGGTACACCCTTCAACCGAGTTTCCTCACCACTATCTTCAAGGATTTGATCAATAGATATGTTATCTCCACTTGGTGTACTCGGAGATGATGGAGTGGAATATGTTGAATTGATCCTTGGGCTACTTGTAGGTGATTCGTGAGACATAAACACCTATAATATTTCAAAACAAAGCTAAGAACATAAGTTAAGATACAAAAAGAAACCAAAAACACGAAATTGAAAAATTGCTGAAAACAGGGGAAACGACCGGTCGGCGACACTTGCCGACTAGTCGGAAATTTCTGACAACTGGTCGGCGAAACAAAAATCACACGAAATGAACACAAACGACTGGTCGGCGGAGACCAACGACTGGTCGGTAAACAGAGATAAAATAAAAACAAGGGAAATTTCTAGCTAATCCCTAAGGCTACTCGAGCTAGGGATTGTATTTTACACCAAGTCCCGGCAACGGCGCCAAAAACTTGTTAGCATTAAAGCCACCCTCAAGTGCAAAAGGTACAAGTTATAGAATAGGGGATTAAGTAAGGATCTCGAACCCACGAAGATTGGTAAATCCTTTCATAGCTAGGGAAAACCTAAGGAAAAACTAGAAGAATATGCAAATGTACAATCACAAACAAAGGCTCACAAGTGAACCAAAGTTCATGGTGAGTATGTGCAAGATGGTGTGTAGAGATTTGATTTTGATTTTGAAATTGGTTTCTAGTCAAATTGAAACAAAGAAAGCAAGTAAAATAAACTAAGCTAAACTAAACAAGTTGTTATCAAATGGATGGGAGTTAGGGCATCGGGTTTCACCTTTTGCCTCCCTTGCAAGCATTAAAGCAATTGAATATGAATGATGCAAAGATAATTGTCCAACTACCCTCTTAGCATCCGGATAGGACTACTAAGGCTTAAACCCCTTTCATTTTATTAACTCTAACTGGATAAGTCTAGAGCTAACTACCTAGAGACAAATTCAATTACCGGATAGGTCTCAATCCTTTGCCCCTAAATGCATAAAGCTTAGAGTTTATGTAACCAAGCAAGCAAACCAATCCTATCTCTAGGTGATTTTAGCTCACTACCCTCACATGCACACATGGTGTGCTTTCATGCTCCCTTTTTGCCTAAAGGTAATCAATCTCTAGGAAAAACTTCATGTCATGGCAAACACATAACTCAAATTGATTAGGTCTAAGTAATGCATTCAACTATTGACTTAGCATGTGAGAATGACAACATGAATTTGCATCAATTTATAAACAAAAGCATCAATACAAGCAAGTTTGGCTAGGGCTTTCAACCCTAGCCCCAACTAGTTCACTACTCACACATAGCTAGATACACAAGCTTCAACATTCTATTAAACATCAAATAAATAAAGAGATAGAGAGTAAAGGGTGACTATTGATGATGCCGGAAGAGGTGGTGGAGATGGGTCTCCTAGAACATGATGTGGTGGCAGTCACCTCCTTCTCCTTGCTTCAAGCTCTTGATATTGGTAAGTATAGTGAAATTTGGGATCTCTAAGGTGAGTTGTGGTGTTGAGTGGTGGAGGAAATGGAGATTGTAGTGGTGGAAATTGAGGTTTTAGAGGTGGAGATGGTGGTTTTAGTGGTGGAAATGGTGGTGTCTTCTCTAGAGAGAAAATGGATCTTGGATAGGATGAAGATGATTGAATGGACTCAATAATGCTGAATAATTGGTCTTTTGCCTCTCTTTGATCAGCTATGTGTGTCCTCTTTGGTCCCAAAGTGTGCAAAAGATGCTCTTACACCATTGTCCCCCAAATGGTCCCAAATTGGCAAGGTGACAAAATGACAAGGTGTAGGGAGATATTTGAATTTCAAGTGATGGGATATTCTCACAACCATGGTCCTCCTTTGCTGGAGAAAAAGCCCTCCATGAGTGGCGGCTCTCCGGAAAGTTTGCCGGAAAGTCACCGGAAAAGTTCACCGGAAAAATCGCCGGAAAAGTCGATTTGCAATTTTCTTCCAATCTCCGTGTCTTCTTCCCCTAGCTTCAAATCTCCGCATTTCAAGCCTCAAATAGTCATTTTATTCTCAATGCAAGGTTTCCTACAAATAAAAGGAAATGGATTAAAAAAGGCAAAATAGCATGGAAGACAAATCAATTTTCATAATTATGGGGCACAATTGCATAAGTAATTTGTGACTCAACACTCCATATGTAACTCGATTACAATGTAGCATAATTACCAATAGCCCAGCTTTCCTACTATATTGCAGCCGGAAAATAGAACCGACGACACTTAGCTTCACCCTGTCGCTAAGCAGTAACGACCATTTGACAAAGCAAAGAACTCGCTGCCTAGCTAGAGCAGATAAGGCATTTTGAGTGCATACACAGAGTAAAGCCCGACTAGCCCTACACAACTAATGTAGAGACTTATTGCTCGCATAAAGCGCAGTAAAACTAAATAACATAAATAAACAATAACATAAAGTAAAATAAACCCCTAGGGCAGGGCCCAAAAATTGAGCCCCAACCCAAACTATAGCCCATAATGGGCCCACAAACAATGCCCAAGCCCAAAGGAACAGATTAGCAATTGGGCCATCCCCATCCCTCCTGGCTCAAGCCGAGACATGCCTCGCTGCGCCTCCACCCCGATCTATCCACCACTGGCGTCAGACCAAGACTACGACACCTTCGCCGTCCGACCAAAGGAGAGGAACACCAACCACCGCGGTCCAAATCCCACACCACGCAACCCCTGGAAGCTTTGCCACAAGAACGAGCCAACCATCCGATCGTCGCCATCAGCTAACCAGACAAAATTCGATCTAATCCATCGAACCCGACCCGTTAACCACTGACTGCCACCAAACACTACTCTGCCCCAGCAAAGTACCTTGCCCACTCTGATCCCAGCCTCCAGCCACGAGTCAGCCGCTCCCTTCAACCGAGAGAGAGGAGGTGGTACACCCTTCAATCTTCTCCTCCAAGCCTGAGACACGCCTTCGAGACAAACTACACGTCCGGTCGCATCCAACGTACGCCGGCTAGGCCAGAGGCCTTCGCCAATGCCGGGACATAGCCGGACAGGCAGCCAACGACGTCTTAGAGAGAGAGTGTGTGTTTTCTCTAAGGTTTCTAGAGACTAAAAAAAGAATAATGATTTTTTTTGGAACATAGAATAGTGGTAAAGTGGTTGTTTTTTCAATTTTACACTTTTATTTATTTATACTTTATTGGCTTAATTTGATAATTATGTTATGTAAGATTATTATAGGCACTTGAAAATTTGGTGAACCCTTTTGACACCAAAATAGTGCCTCTAAGTAGAGATTATGATTATTATTATTATTGTCATTGTTGTTATTATTTTTATTAAAAGTTACCAAAAGTACATTAATAATAGTAGTAGTAGTAGTAGTAGTAAGTAGGAGTAGTAAGTAGTAGGTAGTAGAAGTAAGTAGGAGTAGTAAGTAGTAGCAGTGGGAGTAGTAGGAGTAGCAGTAGTAGTAGTAGCATAAGTAGCAGGAGTAGCAGTAGCAGTAGTAGTAGTAGCAGTAGGAGCAGTAGTAATAGCAGTAGTAGCAGTAGGAGGAGTAATAGTAGTAGTAGTAGCGGGAGTAGTAGTAGCAGCATGAGTAGTAGTAGTAGCAGTAGGAGTAGTAGTAGTAGCAGTAGGAGTAGTAGTAATAGCAGTAGGAGGAGTAATAGTAGTAGTAGTAGCGGGAGTAGTAGTAGCAGCAGGAGCAGTAGTAGCAGTAGCAGTAGTAGTAGCAGCAGTAGTAGTAGTAGTAGTAGTAGTAGCAGGAGTAGCAGTATTAGCAGTAGTAGTAGCAGTAGGAGTAGTGGTAGCAGTAGTAGTAGCAGTAGTAGCAGTAGTAGTAGTAGTATTGGTGGTACTAGGAGCACAATGTCATCACACAGGAGGCTTAAGATGCATACTTTTGTGATAATAAATAGACACTAATGGAGGCCAAACTCCACGCGCTAGCCCTAACCTCTACTTTGCCGCTATTGCTGTTTGTGCTCGTCTAGCTGCGCCACGGCGGTGGCTGATTACACGCATTTATATGCATGTAATTATATCCAAAACACTAGAAATTAGCTAATACTTGAGCCAATTATAATGTAATTAATCCACTTTTATTTATTGTGTAGGAAATAAGCGGAATTGAGGAAATCAAGAGAAAATGTGGAAAATTATGCAAAATTGGAGTTTCCGACAAAAAGACGAAAAGTCAACGCCAAGTCAACTATGGTCAATGCAAGCTAGAGAGAGAAACCCGACTAGTCCCTTGACAATATATATGGAAATATTTGAGATTGTGGCAAGTGGGGAAGAAAGAAAAAAAAATAGAAAAGAAGAAGAAGAAAATTGCAGAAAAGAGAAATAGAGTTGTGTTAATTAATCAATGATTTGATTAAGGGGGGTGAAATTTGCACCCCCAAAATTGCAAACCACACCCCTCTTTCATTTTTTTTTAATAATATTTCATATCACTTTGTTTGCAATTCCTAAAACACCCTAAAACACACTCTCTCTCCCCCCTCTCTCTCTTCCAGACCACCACCAAAGTCCACTCTCTTTCTCTCTCTTCTTCCCGATCTTCCTGAAAAACTTCTCATCATCCTCCTCATTCTCCCTCTGCCGAATCCTCCGCTGCATCAACAACCGCTTGACGTCACTTTCTCCTCCGGCGACGACGCTCCAGCCCGAGTATCTCCGGCCGAATCCGCCGCCGCCGATCCCGTCGCCTCGCTCCCGGTCTTCGCCTTCTCTTCCATCAAGCACTGCCGAGCCTCCTCCACCGCCGTCGTCGTCGCCGCCGACTGCACCGTCTTCCTCTCGAAGTTCGAGCACGACGATCAGCTCCGGCTACTCCCTCTGCTGTCACGCCTTCCACGTATCGTGCATCGACACGTGGCTTCACCAGCAGACCTGCCCGCTCTGCCGGTCGCCAATTTCCACGTCCGACTCCGAGCTCATGACTCTCATTGAGAATGCAGGCTCCTCCTCCCGCGGCCAGACAGACAGATGTGTTGTGATTGCCAGACAGACACCAGTGGAGTTGGTCATAGATATCACTGCCAAAGCTGTGGGCAGTGGATTTGTGGCAAGTGTATTCAGGGTGGTGAGTGGGATGGTTTGACGAGCAGTGATGAAGTTGGAGAGAAGTTCTGCAAGTTTTGTTCTGAGGTTAGATTAAGGAGGGAATGTGGAAGAAAGTGTAGTGAGAAGGTGCATCCTTCTGCCTCTCCTGAAGAAAGCCCTGAACCACCATCCCCGTGTTTTAGCAGCGAAACTATCAGGTGTGGTGCGGATGATGAATCCACTCGGACTGATCATCTGTCAAAGTATCTTGAAGCCCAGGATATTGGCTATTCTCCCCGTGCTGTCAAGAGTATGACTTCATTTAGTTCTTACCCATCTCCAGTAGCTGTTCATTGCTCTCATAGTAGGTATGCTTTCATTCAGATTACATGTAATCCATCGGGATGCAGTCTTAAAGCTTTATGGAATTATGTTCAATTAATTTGATGCTGTAGTTTTCAAATTGTTTTATATCCTTTTCAAGTGTTGTGAAGATATGATGTCAAGTAAATATGTCGTCTCTTTAATTCTATGTTTACTTTTGCAGGAGTGATGAAGAAGAGGCAGAAGATTTGGCAAAGAACTTTTGCAGCCCTTCAAGTGAATATTGTGATGACAATTTGGATATAGATTTAAATAGTGTTAGTGCTAGAAGTGAGTTATACAGTTTGAGGTCTCTGGGATCAAGTCAGTTTGATTGCTCATCTAGAATTTACTATACTTCTAGTAAAGGGCATTCAGTACAGCAGAGGCATGAAGGCATCCCAGCGACTCAGAGTGATGAATCCTTTGGTCGACAGACTAAGGCTGTTTTAAAAAGGCCTGGAAGAGAGGGGGGAGAGAGAGAAGAAAAGGCCTGATTGATTAATCAAACTGTTGATTATATTGGTTCAGCCACAGCCATCACGTGCAGCCATGACAATTGCAAGTTGCTATTTAATTGGTTGGAAACCAATCTAACTTTGACACGTGGCAGACCACATTCCATTTCTTCCTTGCACGCTCCCACCCGCATTAGATCATTTCTTCTTCCTTTCTCTTTGCTGGCAGCCACACGAAGACCAATATATATACATATTCCAGAACCCTACAGAGAACAGCCGCAGCACACCAAAAACAGAGGCAGCCCCTTTGGGCTGCTCTCTTTCTCTTTCTCCTCTCCTCCTCCTCATTTACCATATTCTAGTTAGTTTTCTTTTGGGTTTTGGTAGAATTTCTCACACAAGCTTCAAGGATTCATCAAGAGCTATAAGATTCAAGATTTAGGTATTTGTGGGAGTTGTAATTCAAGGGAAGTCATAGTAGCTTCCTAGCTAATTGTGGCTACCTTTGTTTTCTCCTACACTTCTATACTCTTTTCTCTTTGAATTTTGTAATCTTGATGTCTATGATTATGGGTTGTGAGTAATTTTCTTGTTGGGGTTTAGGGTTGTGTCCCTAACCCAAATTTTATGTAAAAGATGTTTATTTTAATGTAGTGATGCAATTTTCATATGATGGATGCTTATATCTATTTTTGTTGGGTTAAAATGCATGTCTAAGAGCCTAGTCAACTCTAGAGTGTGTATTTTGAGCATGTCTAGGACAGAGTTAGAGGCTTGACCCCCTCTAATTTCTAAGCTAGAAACCTTCAATTTAGTATTCGAGGGGTTATAAGTATGGTGATTTACACCCGTTACGTGATTGCGCGGGCGGGTCGCTTAGTAGTCTAATTCCTCGAACTCTAGGCCTCTTGATGTGAATTAGTGACCCTTGAACCGGCTCTAATTCATGTCAAGTGAGTTCCTACGGCCCTTGAACCGGAGTAGGAATACCATGAAAGGGAATTTCGGTCCTTGAGCCTTGAACCGCCTTGGATACGACTACCGCCAAAGTAGGAGATTTGCATCTACATTATATTAGCTTCCGACACATAGAATTTGGGTGAAGGAACCTCCCTAGCACCCGACATTCCCATTTATATTGTTTACACTTTTATTAATTTCTTTGCATTTTTATTAGTTGCTTTACATTTTATTACTTTTTTGTTAAGTTAGAAACAACCCCCAAACATTAAACTTTTCCACTCATTTGTGCATATCCATCACTAGGTTCTTAGTTTTGATTAGGCTTTGGTGAAAACCAAAGCCGAGCATTGCTAAGGCTTGGTGCCTTAGATTAGCATTTTTATTTGTTTTACGTTCCTTTATATTATTTGCTTAGTGACTTTAGTACTGACTACCCAAGGATTGTGGGTTAGCCACTAATCCCCGTGGTACGATAAACTTTGGGCATAATACTTCCCTATCTTGACAATGATACGTACGCTTGCGTAAATGTGTATCCAAGTCAGTGGCGCAGGCTTATGGCCTCGTCGGCATGCGCCGAGTGTGGCCGGACGGGTTATTGGTGCAAATGACTGGAGATTGGGGCGGGGAGGGGTTCTTTTCCTTCAATTGCAGCTGACGGCGATGTATGCACAGGTATGCCATGAATCCACGATGGTGGTGAGCGGTAGTGTGGTTGGGATGCGAACCCGATCTGGATCGCTGGTATGGGGTTGGATCCACTCGGATCTCGTTGTATATCCAGTGAAGATCGAGTATGGTTTGGTTTCGGATTGCTCAGCAGAGGGTGGATTTGAGAGTTTCGGTGCTGGGCTTGTTCTTCGGTCTGGGCTCTCGACGATCGGGGTGGAGGTGGTGAGGGATGTGATTTGCTGGTGCTTTGCCGGCTATGTCTGTTCTACGGTGGTGGGTGTCCAAGGCCGTGGCGGCGACATGGGCTTAGGGGTGCGACAGTGGTAGCGGGGCGGCCTGTGCATCATTCATGTTGGGCTGGGTTGAATGTTTGGACCCTTCTGGCCTTAATCAGAATGTGGGCCCAGTCTGGGCCTGGGGTACTACTCTTGTTCCATTAGGGTTTGTTTTTAATATTAAAGTTTATAGTTATTTTTATGTTTGCTTGGCAGTTGTTGAGTTAATAAGTTACTACCTATATTTGGTAGGATGCAGTGGGCTTGGTCCCGGTCTATTGTGTGCCTTGTCTATTCTAGGTAGGCAGCGAGTTTCTTGCTCTGGCAAATGGTCGCACCCTTCTAGTGGTAGTAATGTGTCTGCTCTAGGTAGGCAGCGAGTTCTTTGCTTGGTCAAATGGTCGTTGCCGCCTAGTGGCAGGGTGAAACTAAGTGTCACTGGATTTATATTCTTGTGGCAACATAGTGGGAAAACTGTGCTATTTATAATGATGTTTCTTCATAATAGAGTTATCTTTCCAGTATGTCACCACACTTGTAAAGCGAATGGAGTAGCCAATAGAGCACTCTTTGTTAATTGGTGCTTGTTAGAATATATTGTTTTAGTTAAGACTCTTATTATTATTTCAGGAAGTTCTCATGATGCTTATTGTAATCTGGGGTTTAGGCACCATGTCCCCTCCCCCATGTATTCTGTGGTTTCATTAATCAAGCCTTGAGGACAGCCGCACCGGCCTTTATTTCAAAAAAAAAAAAAAATTAGTTAATTATCATTAAAACTTGATTTTAACTACTCCTTCAATTTTACAAAGTTATAAATTAGAGCATTTTTAACAATCTCTCTATGTCTTTCAAAAAAAAGAAATTTTATCCACACATACCCAAATTTTTTTTTGTTCATTTTTTCCCATAAACTTCCTTTAATGCCCCTCTTTAAAAAAACAATAAAAAGAGAACCACAGGTTCAAAATATAGTAACTCGACTGCCACGAAGTCGCTGCCCACCTCCTTGCAACCCAAACACTCCCAGTCTCAAGCTTACAATGCATGTATTATATATCTGTCTTAGCCTAATTAATCATGAGATGAGCCTAACATCTCAACAAATTGAAAATCTCATGAATAATGAACAAGATATGTATCAAGTATCAAATTCATTTAGTTAAATTCATCAAAGTATTAAAACTAATCAAGGTTTGGTCTGGCTGCGTTTTGCTCCTAAATCATGTTCTATTGAATCATTTAATTACCCAAAAACAAAAAGTATTAAGGAACAAGCACAAATGCAATAAGAAAGCTTTAATTTAATCAAAATCACAAAGACCTTGAATAACATCTATGGAGAAAGCGAGAAACCGACTTGACCAATTTCCTTCAACCCAGATTTACCTCTGCCTAACATTATCAGAGAGTAGTGTAGCCGGAATTAGAGAAGCTTTGGTGTGGTGGGCGGTGGAGGAGCTTCGTGGGTCGCTGGAAGTAGAACATCGGTGAAGGAGTTGGCGTTGTTAGTTTAAGGGGTAAAAATGTATTTAAAAAATATTCAAAAATAAGAGGTGTGTATTTAGAAATTAGATATGTATAAATACAATTTCTCTTCGAAAAAAGAAAAAAAAAATAGTCTCTCTATTTTGGCTTCTTAGCTATTTTGGAGAGCATGTTTAGCTTTTTATCATTTTTAACAACTACATCAAACTCTTAACCCTAAGTGGTTCTTCATTTTAACTTTTAACTATCTCAATCCTAAATATAAAAAACGATATGAGGCTCTCTATTATTTTTGTTAACTTAAAACATTGGGGCATTTCTTTTAAGTTGTTGTATGTAATTTATAAATAAATACGAATTATTTTTTCTTCATCCGAGTAATAAAATAAGTCAAAATTGTTAAAATAGAGTACTAGCCAAAATAACTTTTTAACAACTTTAGCTAATTTGACTAAAATATGGCTAGTATTGCTAGAGATACTCTTTGACTTGCTCATCTAAGAGACAATGTTTAAGAGATTGTGACAGATTATTTTAATTTTAGCCTTTATTTAATATATGTGGTTAAAATCCACTTGTGCTTCACAATGTCTTAAAACTATTTTCTAGATGAGCATTCAATATGCTATACATATTTAACAGCTAATATTTAAATGGATGTACTTCGTAACCAAACGCTTTGTCCGATACCAAACGCTTTGTCCGATGCTTCTATTGCGAGATAACATGGACAGATGCTAGTGGATCTAGATTCGGCAGCAACAACTTGAGCCACTCATAGGAGCATTAGGGGACGTAAAGAAGCCTAAAATGGCAAAATCCCTAAGAGTGCAAATTACATTTTTCATCTGAATCGGGTATCGGCTAGTTAATATTGTGAGATAGTGATTACAGTGACACACAAAATTGGAGAGGATTCTAATGGCCTCTCCCCAACACATCACATCCATAGGAGTAAGCTTTGCTCCAACCACCAACAATGTGATTAATACATAATTTTTGACATATGACATAAGTGTCCACGTACATAACTAAATTCTTAGAACTTGTAGCCATTGAGATGCAGAACGTGTTATTGGGACAACCATGACTCAAAATAGCATTTAGGAGAGTGAGACATCAAATGCAATGTTGGATATGGATCGATCACACCATGTGGCACTACAATATTGGAAGACTTATTAGGTTGTGAGTTGTGATGTTTGTCATCGTTCCGCATGTGCGTGTTTACGTTTAACATATTTATACTATTATTAAGAGAAGAGGTTTTGTTAGCTAAAACTGAAAAATTGTACCAAAATAACTCTAAAATATTAATTAACTTTCATACTCATAAAACATATAGGGATAATGTAGGCAAATTACAAGAGAAATAGAAACATAAGAAAAGAAAAAAAATAGGGAAATAGATAAATACGTGCATGGGAGAACTACCAACTCCATGAATTCCATTTTCTCTGCAGATAACTACCCACTATCTGCAGATAACTTTCTATTTTGTTTTTTTTATAACGAAAGTTTTTCTTACACATGCAGAGCATGTGATTGCAGACTAGTAATAATTAGTAGAAGACGGTCAGTTGTGAGTTATTGAGAATTTCTTCATTATTTACTATCTATTTTTGGTTTAACAGAATGCCTCGAAGGGACGAGAAAAAGTACGTTCAATTATCAACGAGTAGCAGAGCACGGATGGATTATTGAAGACCCACCCACCCACCCGAAGCATCCAATCCTAAACTGGCGATTCATAGTTTGGATCTACAACTGCACATGATGCATATCTCTGCTCTAATAAATGTAAGTAGAGCTTTTTCAATTATCAATAAATAATCCCAATCAAGATTTGGTAACAGTTCTTGTCAATGTCATGCATAGAAATCATACATGTACCTCTTAAGTTGTAACGACTGATGACTTCTAGCCGTATAAACGTATAACAATAACTTCATACCACATGAGTAGTAACTTTGAATCACTTAATGTTTTGCCATACTAAACAGAAGAGATTGGAAAATGGGTGGTACTGGCAGTGCCCCGTACGTAAATGTGTAAGAAGCAATAAGATCGATTTGAATCTCATTGGTGTGGTAGGTGATTTGATAGAATCCAGAAAATATATGGTGAAATTGAAGATGAAATCGAGTGTTGTTGTTGAACCGCCAGTTCGTCAAATATAAACTCAGAAAGCGAAAAGAAAGAAGCTAATCAGGGTAAGAAAGTAAGAGCAGCAATTTAGAGTGTGGAAGCATCAT
Organism: Rosa rugosa; assembly: GCF_958449725.1. Lineage (NCBI taxonomy): Eukaryota > Viridiplantae > Streptophyta > Magnoliopsida > Rosales > Rosaceae > Rosa > Rosa rugosa. The sequence goes on along the minus strand of NC_084822.1, from coordinate 41,806,303 downwards.
GAACCGGCAAATGAATTGGCAGTTGGGGAACTTGGGAGAGAGACAGATCATAGCTAGCAAACTTGTATTCTATGACTTCGAATTTTCTATGCCAGTTATTTGAAAAAGTATCAACTGATTCTATGACTTTGATTTTTCTATGCCAATTATTTGAAAAAGTATCAACTGATTCACCTCAAAACTTGTCTGTTAAGTCTTTTTTTTTTTTAATCTAAAACTTGTATGTTAAGTTTTCGATTCATATATTTGTTTTTCGCCTAAAATAATTTAGATTTTATTGTTAAAAGAAAAAGAAAGTGCACAAATTAGAGAAGGGACATAGAACTAAAACCATTCATTTAAAAACAGACTTTCGAATGATCGCTAACCGAAGTTATAGAGAAAATAACAAATTTCTATGATAATCTAAAAAAGTCAGTTGAGCATAAATTAAGATTAACTTTTAGATTGTTCACGTCCTACTTGTAAAACGACTTTCACAAATTTGAGAGTTGCAGAAATTAGTTTCTTCAATTGTAATAAATGGTTGCATTCTTCAAAAAAAAAAAAATTTATCGAGATCACACGGACACGGTATCGTCAAAGGCTTCTTAGGCCCAGAGACTAATCCGTGCGCTGGGGGAGTTATGTCAAAACACTTTCTCCCCCTGGCCACAAAGAATGGATTGAGATTTAAATACTAATCAGCGTCGGCGGGATTAGAAACCGAGTGTACGTGAGAGTTCCACACCTGGAGGCTCTTACTAACTCGACCATTCTTCAAATATATGTGGATTTAAACCGATAGTTCTAGTTGAAATAAATGACCTTAATAAAAAAAAAACTATATATATATATATATATATGTATATATTTTGTTTAATTAATGCAACTCTTGTTATTTTGAAATAAACTGACTTGTAGATCTAATTTGAGTAAAATTTTACCAATCCATTGATCAAAAAATAAAATTAAAATAAACCCAAATTAAGAATGAGTATTAAAAGTTATGGAGAGCTTCTAATGAGAACCACTAAAATGAGGACTTTATTAGGACCTTCTAATAAATGGTTAGAAGACTCACTTTTCGATTACATTACGCAAATCAACCGTTAGATATTTATGTCTACATAAGTACATCACTTCTGAAAATTTTCTTCCAAATTGCTAATCGTTAAAGTATCGAACTAGATCAAATTAATGGACAAACCAAATCTGTCAAACATGAACCGTTCGTGTTCATAAATGATAAATCACGATTATAGATGCCTTAACTATTTTCAATTTGGTTGAAAAATTGAATAAATGATCTACACATGAATATCTGAACATCCAACAGTTTATTTGTAGAAATGCAATCAAAAAGTCAAAAAAATCCTCATAAAGTCTTCATTTTAGTGGTCTTTAATTCTTCATTAGAAACTCTCCTCTAAAAATTAATCTCTTTTGTAAAATTTAGCAAAAGAGATAGCACATCACACTACAAAGTTCATTTTGTTTTTGCTTTATATTAAATGTAAGCACTTGTATATATAAAATAATAAAATAATAAGAGAGCTGAGAGAGAAAATCTGAGAGCTCCTCCTCCCTATCCGACGACGAGCCCTTTTGCCGTTGTCGGACAGGCCTTGTCAACCAGGTTTCTTGATTGACATGCTCGTTCGGATCGAGTTGATCATAGTGACTAGCTAGAAGGGGAAGATCGAGTTGGTAGTTGGGTTTGGGTTGCTGCCTCACTAGACTCGTCGGTGGAATGGTTTGGAGTTGCAAGTTCAGAGGTTGTCGGGCGATGTCAAATATGTGGCGACGTGGATCGGATCGGATCGGACTGATCCGATCTGGACTGGGTTTCACGGATGGAATATGGGGATCGATTTGCTTGGAAGAGGCGGCACATATATTTAGTGTGGCGAGGATGGCGGCGGAATGACGGTGGTTTTGGTCCGGCTACAATTGAGGGGCGGCGCAATGGGTGGTCTACCGGCGGTGGCCATGGTGAGGTTAGGCAGGGCTTGGCTGGTGACCTTTGGTCTTCCCTTTTCCTGGGTTGAGGCTTGGGCTTGAGCTCTCTTTTTGTGCCCGGCCTGGACTTTTTCTTTTTAGTTTTATTTACTTTAGTTGTTTAGTATTGTCGTGTCTTTGATGTGTAATAAGTCCCTACAAATATTTTGTAGAGATAGTCGAGCTAAATGTCTGTGTATGCACTCTAAGTGCCTTGTCTGGCCTAGCAAGACAACGTTTCATTGTTAAATGGTCGCAACCTCCTAGTGGCAGAATGAAACTAAGTGTTGTCGGTTTTATTTTTCGGTGGCAACATAGTAGGAAATCTATGATTTTGGTAATTATGCTTCATTGAATCGAGTAATCTTTCCGATATGTCACCACTATGTTAAATCAAATAGGGTTGCTAATAGAGCACTCTTTGTTAATTGGTGCTTGTTAGAATACATATTTTTGGTAGAGACTCCTGATATTATATCGGGACATTCTCTAGAGACTTATTGTAATCAGGGGTTCTCTCAAATTTGGACGGATTTTGGGCCTAGGTTCAAGAATTTGGGCCCAATATGGGTAGCACTTTTTTAGTTTTCAGTTACTTTGTTCTTTTAGTTGTCACTTATTTACCGTTTTCAATAAGGAGATGTGGGCTTTGTTCTGGTCTACGCACCTTACGTGCGTTGTCTGTTCTAGTTAGGCTGTGAGTTCCTTACTTCATCAAATAGTTGCAACCTCCTAGTAACAGGATGGAACTTAGTGTCACAGGGCGATATTTTCGGCGACAATATAGTGGGAAAGCTAATATTATTGTACTATGGCTTCAAGTGAGCATTGTCTTTCCGGTATGTCACCACAACTGTAAAGCGAATGGAGTAGCCTGTAGAGCACTCTTCGTTAATTGGTGCATTAAAATACATATTCATAGTTAAGACGTCTGTTATTATCTTGGGTGATTTTCTTGATGCTTATTGTAATTTGGAGTGCAGGCATTATGCCCCTTCATGTATTCTACGGTTTCATTAATGGTCAATGCTTAAGAGTGCTGAGTTAGCTCTTACACTACAAAAAAAAAAAAAACTATTCTAGCTCTTCCTAATATATATATATATATATATATATTATAAATTTCCAAGAATTAATGATACAATATGTTTTGAAGTGTAATATTTATGGGGGTTTCACTTTGCTTTAAAATTGGGTGGAATTGGTCGTGTTATTAGAAGCAATTCTGGCGCATTTCTAGCTGCTTTCTAGATCCATTCCTTCAGATTTGCATGTTTGAGTTATGGGCTCTCCTTGAAGCCATTCAATCTGCTGCTACTTTACACCATGATAAGTGAGAGTGATTGCTTGCAACTTGTTAATGCTATTAACAATCAAGAAGATGATGATTCAGTGGTAGGTTTTCTATCGGAGGTCAAGTTTCTGTTGGGTAACTATCCTCGATTTATTGTTTGGGAAAATTTCAAGAAGAGTACATGAAGTATTGGTCATTCTAACCTTTCGTGAATCAAGTTTTGTTAAAATCAAAACGGTACATCAAGTTCAAATTTCTACCCAATTTGAGTACATGCCGTTACGGACTCCGTTAACTTTATGTAATTATTCATTTATTAAAGGGTAATATAGTATTTTTACAGTTTCCTCTCTCTCTCTCTCACCCTCTTCGACACTCTCACTCTGGCTCTCTCTCTCTCTTCCTTCTCAAGAGCTAAGAACTTCTTCAAGTTCCTGGGCTTCGTCTCTTAGTTCTCTCCTTCATTGCTAGCAAAGCGATGGAAACCAATTCCCCATCATCTTCTTCACCTCCATCGCCCAAATCTAGGGTTAGCGCTCTTCCAATTTCCCTAACCACTCGTTTACAAACCCATAATCCCTATTCAGTTCCCTCATCTTCTTCTTCTTATTCTACATCAATTTCATCCCCACAGCTTCAACCTTCAACCACATTCCTAATCTTGATCAATTATACTCCAAACTCTGCAACGACGTCGTTCCCAAATCGGAGACAGCCTCCAAGTGGTTCCTCACCACCTTCTCCATCTAAGACATTGTAGTTACTGCACCAGCGATTGGCTTCTCAATCAGACCCAGAAAAGCTCTGATGACCACAAAGCTCTCATCTTTCTGCCCAACTACATAGCTCGACAGTTCCTCACCACCTTCTTTCTCCATGCTGCGACTACCGCATCTCTTCCACTTCCAAATCCACACCCACCAAACCAAACTACCCTGCATTGTTCTTCGCTGCTCTATTGGGCAAGTACCAGAAAGGAAAACACAAAATACCCATTGTAGTGGAACGCACTTGCACGCGCCTGAGAGAACAGAGAGTAAGTTTTGTTCCTTGTCCGGCGGCGAGCCCTTCCGCCGTCGTCGGACAGACCTTTGTCGACCCCGTGTGGGTCTGGTGCTAGACCGGGCTCCTTGATAGATCAGATTGGGGAGATCGCAGTGACTGTCGGTAAGGTGAGGGAGAGGGAAATTGCGGAGGTTGGCTGGGATTGGTTCGATAATTTCAGGCCCGGCCGGCGGAGTGGTGTGCTGTTGCAGATTAGGAGGCGGTTTGATGGGGACGAGATCGGGGCAGCATGTCGTGGCTCGGATCAGATTGTTCAGATATGGGTTGGCTCATTTGCCTGCGATCTGGGTATGGATCCGATTTATAGGGTTGCTGCCTCCTCAAGGCGTGATGTGGCTAGCAGAAAGTTGATGGTGGCGGTCCGGCCGAAGTGGTGTGGTGGTTGCGGTCAGTACGAGGGGGAAGGGGGGGGAGAGAGAGAGAGAGAGAGGTGCTCAATTTAGTTGGGTTTTTTTTTTTCATCATCCTTGAAAAGACGGATTTACCCTCAAAAATTTGACAGAAAACACATTAATTAACAGAGCATGTAACGGCATACACCAAAATTAGGTTGAGATTTGAAATTCATGTACCGTTTTGATAGTTTCGAAAGTTGATTCACGAAAGGTTAGAATGGTCGATACTTCATGTACTGTTCTTGAAATTTTCCCTTATTGTTTATTCACGTCAATCGTAGAGCAGATAATACGTGTAGCACAAAATTTAATTAGCTCAGGATACTGTGATGTTAGTCATTCTAAGTTTTTGTATGCTCTTGTATTTATAAGGAATGTCCTTTTCAGTGATTTTAATAGTTAGTTTAATGAAATTCTCTTTTAAAAAAATATTTGTTTTGAGATTGATAGATATCCACGCCACTCACCCATTTGTAACCAATTTGAATGCCTTCCATTGAAGGGAAAAAAAAAATAACAATTTGAACTCCAACTATTTTTTTTTTGATTAGGAGAGGTTAGCGTTAGATAGTTAGCAACACACACACCTTTCGGGAGGTATTCCAGTAGGACCGGACTAATTCTTTCCGAACGCCACGGGGCATTAAACACTCATTAGCTGGCCACCAAGGGCTCATGGAGATTCCAAAACCAGACTTGGGGTTCCAGGGACCTTCTACGGCATAGTTGTAGTGGTTTGAACGCCAACTGTTTTGATATAAATTTTTTATAAACGACTTAATGACTTTATATTATTGTTTTTATATCAGCTGCTAATGTTAATCTGTTCTACAAAATATATGTGCCTGCCGGGTGCTCTCTCTCTCTCTCCCCCACCATTTCTCTTCCCTCGCAGCTTCCCTGTCTTATATATAACGTATCGCTGGGCTTTGTTTTTTCCCATATAGAGGTCAAAGCGAAGCTCACACCTGCCAGAACAACTCTTTGAAAACAGAGAAGAACTATCTACTATCTTCTTCTTCTTCTTCTCTAGAGAGAGAGAGAGAGAGAGAGAGAGAGAGAGAGAGATGGAGGGAAGAGAGAACAGCCATCATCCTCTGTTGAGAGGTGGCAGGAGTAGCAAGTTCAGCCATGGCTTCTCCGCAGCTCAAATCCGATCACTTGCTGCCATGTGTGAAGCTCTCATACCTCCTCTGCCACTGGACACCGATGACCAAGCCCTTCACTCCTTCTACAAAGCTTCTGGGTCTGAGCCTCCTATACCAGATGAGGTCAATTTTGAATCCTTTACACTTCATGCAACCGCTCCAACTCATTCACTTATTTATTTGTTTATTCTAATTGGATTGGTGATGAACTAATAAAAAGCAGGTAGCAGATTTTATAATGAAGAGGAGTATACCAGAAGCTGTGGGAGTACTGTCCTTTTTCCTGAAGGTCTTGACCTACAGATTAGGGACTTTACTGGTTTGCGGTTATCCTTGCCTCGAAAGTAAGTGGCCTTTTGTTCACAACTTTGCTGAAATGTCTTTGGAGAAGAGAGAAGAAGCTCTGCAGAGATGGTCAAAGGAAAAGCGTCTGATACCTCTAAGACTGTTGTTTTTGGTGGTCAAGATCTTCTGCCTCTACTGCTTCTTCTCCAGGGTAAGAGTGATGTACCTGATTCTGACCCCCACCATAAGCATTGATCTTTTTTCTTTCTTTGTCCTTGCTAATAAGTAATCATATAGCTTTCAAAGTTTCAAAACTTGATGGGGTTGGTTGATGATGAGGTTAGCAAAAAGACAATCTTGCCATTCTGTTTGATGCAGATGTGTTCACTTTGATTGGTTTCAGTTAAAACTGTTTTGTTATTTTCCTTTTGTTTTTCAAGTTTTAAATCTTTCTTCTTCTTCTTCGTCTTGTTTTTTTTTTTTTTTTTGCCAAGTTTAATCTAGTTTATTATAGCCGCTCAGAGGTTAATTTACTTTTTAACCTGGTATATTGTTTTCAGTTGGCTCAAGCGGACTTGTAGTATTTTTCTGTGGGTACGTGGTTTTCAATGAGTTGCCATTTGAGAGGTCATCTGGCCAAAACAAAACAAAAACAGGTCTATGATGTGATCATGTCATGGAGTTCGTTAACGTCCTTTAGATTTCAAATAGTTGCTCTCGCTTAAAGATTCAGAGTTAGGTGAGGAAGGGGGACCGGAATTAGCTGTTCTCTCTGTATGTATAAATGACTCTAGCCAATTGTAGGAATTTTGAATTTAATGTTTGGTACTTGAGAATCGGCCGTATGAGTATATTTCTATCTTCATAAATCTTTATTTATTTAAGATTAGAGCCACTCTAACAGTTTTCCATATCTTGATTTTTTTTTTATTTTAGCGAAAAATTTGGCTGTTTTGCTCTAACAGATTCTCTATAATTATTCATAAAATAGAGATAGTGATGAGAGAAAAAATAAAATTCCTCATATTTACAGTAAATCTGTAAAATTTTAGGGAAGAATTATGAAATCTGTCAAATAGAGAATCGGTTGGAGTTGGAGCAGAAATATTTTTAGAGATTTTAATTTTTACTTTCCTATAATAGAGAAATTATAGGGAAGTTGTTGGAGATGTCACATGTAAGAGCTTGCTTTTCACTAAATTTGTAGTTGCGAGAATTTTAGTCAAATCTGATTTAGATGGTTGATCTAAATGGTTTTTACATAGTTATATTTGATCGAGTATGAGAAATAAAGTTAAAAAGAAAGTGATCCGCATAGTTTATCGTGTTCTTTGTTTTCGAACTTAATTGAGGCGCTTTCTTCTTGCCAATTGGTTGCAGATTGTTAAAGATTCAGAGAACCCGTCATGGAAAGCAATAGGATACAATGTAAACAAGAGAGAAAATTTGATCAAAACTCCCAAGGAGAGACCTCTTGAGAAGGGACTCATAGAAACCATGACTAAAACCGACTCTACTCTCATTGAATCCCTCACCAAGAAAGGCATTGAAGTCACAGACAGCGCAGCTCATCCAAAGATCCACAAGATCAAATGTGATGTTGTCATTGTTGGTTCTGGTTGTGGTGGAGGAGTTGCAGCTGCAGTTCTAGCAGAGTCAGGTCAAAAAGTAGTTGTCCTTGAAAAAGGGAACTACTTTGTCCCCAAAGACTATTCTCTTCTAGAAGGTCCTTCCATGAACGAGCTATATGAATCTGGTGGAATCATGGCATCAAAAGATGGGAAGATGATGATATTGGCTGGCTCAACAGTTGGGGGAGGCTCTGCTGTGAACTGGTCTGCATCTATCAAAACCCCGAATTCTGTTCTTGAAGAGTGGTCTGTGGATCATAAGATTCCACTTTTCGGTAGCCCTGACTATCAATCTGCAATGGATGCTGTGTGTAAGAGGATTGGCGTCGTAGATAGTTGTACTGAGGAAAACATGCAGAATCAGATTTTAAGAAAAGGGTGTGAGAAACTTGGTCTGAAAGTTGATTCAGTCCCAAGAAACTCCTCTGCAGATCACTACTGTGGTTCTTGCAATTACGGTTGCCCAACTGGAGATAAACAAGGGACTGATAGAACTTGGCTAGTTGATGCTGTCAAATGTGGTGCTGTGATTTTAACAGGTTGCAAAGCTGAGAGATTCATAATCGAAAATGACTATCAAGGAGGTACAAGCAGGAAAAGATGCCTTGGAGTGCAAGCAATATCTTTGTGCAAGAACATAACAAAGAAGCTTCAAATTGAGGCCAAGGTGACAATTTCAGCATGTGGGTCTCTCTTGACACCTCCTCTAATGATCTCCAGTGGACTCAAGAACCCAAACATTGGCAGAAACCTCCATCTTCACCCTGTTCTGCTAGCTTGGGGGTACTTCCCCGAACATTCATCAGAATTTAAAGGCAAAACTTTTGAGGGTGGAATCATCACTTCACTCCATAAGGTTGTTTCTGAGAACAACTCAAATGTCAGAGCCATTGTAGAAACTCCAGCACTAGGGCCTGCCTCATTTGCCACTTTAGTCCCTTGGGTTTCGGGACTTGACATGAAGGACAGAATGGCCAAGTATGCAAGAACAGCTCACCTGTTTGCATTGGTCAGAGATCAGGGCTCAGGAGAGGTCAGGGCGGAGAACAGGATCGACTACAGATTGAACAGATCAGACAAAGAAAACATACAAGCTGGGCTTAGGCAGGCTTTGAGAATATTGATTGCTGCAGGGGCTGTTGAAGTGGGTACATACAGAAATGATGGGCAGAGAATTGTGTGCGAGGGGACTAAGAAGGAGGATTTGGAAGAGTTCTTGGACAGTGTAATCGCGGTAGGAGGACCGAGAACAAAAGGCGACTACTGGACAATGTATTCTTCTGCACATCAGATGGGGAGTTGTAGAATGGGTGCTACTGAGAAAGAAGGAGGGGTTGATGAGAATGGTGAGAGTTGGGAGGCAAAGGGGTTGTTTGTGTGTGATGGAAGTGTGCTTCCAACAGCAATTGGTGTCAATCCCATGATTACTATCCAATCCACAGCTTATTGCCTTTCCAAGAAGATTGCAAATTCATTGAAGAAGGAAAAGTTCATGGTTGATTAGTAACTCAAAAGTATTGTTATAAGAAAATAAACAGTCATGTAGTGGGAAGGATTGCATGACAGATTGTATTTGGTTCCATTTTCAAGTTCAAATTGCATGTACCCGATTGTTCAAATTAGAAAATGCAAATGTTGTTCTTGATTCATGCTTGATAGAAATTAGTATCATCTCTTGATCATCCTCTGCCAAATGAGCATAATAATTAGCAAAGTAAAACTTCTACCTGTACTAACCAAGGGAATATGCTCTATAAAGTTTCAGGACAATGCAAAATGAGATAACTGAATAACTGTGGAGAGACAACTAAGATACTGTAAAGAGTAAACCAAAATGTAAAGCCCAAGCAAACATGATGTCTGCAAAGAAGTGATGATAAGAATCAATATCATTTTAGATAAAGCTGCATTATTGAAATTTTGCTGACAACCGATACAGCCTCAAAACTACTGTTAAAAACAATTTCAATTTTGCTTGAACTATGCAGATTCAGATTCCGTTTTATGTAATGTCATACATAAAACACAAAGGGAGCACATCAGTGTCTCCAACAAAAAATGAGAACCATATTCAGATATTCTGGTAAAGGGATTTATCTCCTCATTTTGATATTGCCTCAACAGCTTTCTTAGCAGCATCATCGAGATCTTCTGCTGTGATCAATGTCATCCCACTTTCCTGCAGAGCCATTAGCAAACAATAAAGTTTGTTGTATACCTTCAGAATTCTTTTCATAGCTGACATTGTTTATTTATTAACTATATCAAATTTTAAACTAAATACCTTCAAAATTCTCTTTCCTTGGTCAACATTGGTACCCTCAAGACGGACAATAACTGGTACTTTTAGTTGAACCTTCAACAAGGATGAACAGAAGTTAGTGCTTGAGGCAACGAACTTGTTCAGAACTGTTTAAAGGTAACAAGATCCAATGAAATAAAGTTACGAGTTCAAATAAGAGGAAAGTTCATGTTCTTTCTTTAACAAAGGAACTTCATAAAAACTACATATACATGACAATATTCATCTTTCAGAGACAACTAACAAACTTATTCAATCTCCTTGTATACCGTATTTCAAAATTTATAACTCCATTTTATTGAAATGAAAGTCACAAAAAGAGCATGAAACAAGCAGGGACTGATGACAATTAAAATAAGAAAAAATTGAAACAGCCGGACACTATTCACACCTGTTTAGCTGCATTGACAATTCCACTTGCAATCACATCACATTTCATTATTCCACCAAAGATGTTCACCAAAATGGCTTTAACTTTGTCATCTGAAGTCAAAATCTTAAATGCCTCAACAACCTGTTGCACATAAATAATAAATTAAGAAACAAATGTCAATTTTCTAAGGATTTTATCCCACTTTCATTTCCTATAGTAGAGGAGGAAAAAAAAAATTTCCAAACATGCATGCATGAGCCCATCAGAAAAAGATAGCACCTTAAACCTGTTAAACTTATTACCAAACCACTCAAACCCAAAGTTGCATTGGACAGGAGAAACAGAAAAAAAGTGTCGCACATACTTGGCTAGAAAACAGATCCCGATACTGAAGAAAAGAATAAAGGTAGATATAAACAACTTTCTCAACAAATCATACAGTACTATCATTACCTGGCCTTCAGACGCATTCCCACCTACATCTAGAAAATTGGCAGGAGTTCCTCCATGTAGTTTAATAATATCCATTGTAGACATAGCTAAACCAGCACCATTCACCATGCAACCGATTTCCCCATCTAAGCCAATATAGTTTAAATCTGCTTTGGCAGCAGCCACCTGTAAGAAGGTAAAAGCGCCATACACATTGATTATATAAAACATAATATTGTTATCCATCACAATTACCACTTGCACTATATTTCCATACATTTTTATAACTTAAACACGGGATGTCTTATTGCACATGCATCTGTATCATTTAGCTGCCTTTGGTAGCATTTTAGTAGTATTAAGAAGTAAGAACTAGGAATACTATAGTCAATTGACATTTTAAGGGAATTGTAAATGGGACTGATAAATGGGAGCCAAACATCCTCTTTCTAACTGTGGAGATCAGGGATGCATATTAAAAGTTGACCCAGGTTTGAAGAGGGCACATCCTGAACCTGCCCAACCCATATCATTGTAACTAGAAAATGAATTGGAATTGCATATGAACAGTGCTCAAAACACAAATGTTCACTAAATTAGGAATGCAAATGCATATAAGCCAAAAATATTTATAAAGCCAACAAAGACAAGCAAAAATAGGAAAAAAGAAAAAAAAAACTTTAAATACATGAAGAAGGTCGAAAAGTAAACTAGGAAGATGAGTTTGGTAAGCGGAAATAAAATGCAAAGGATGGTAACATTGATCCTCTTCAAAACCGAACATATCCATACCTCTCGGGGATCCTCCTGTGTAGGATCACGGAGAGCAAAAATTTCTTTCTGACGAAAAGCGGCATTGTCATCAAAGTTCAACTTCGCATCAGCAGCTACTAGCTGGTTATCAGCAGTCTCTGCAAGTGGGTTGATCTGTCCCAAAAAATAAAGGTTAAGAGATTAAGTTGAGTTGAGTTGATCTGTCCTATACCAGTAACTACTGAAACCTAGAAGTTAAAACTCACTTCCAACAGTGTGCAGTCAGTCTCACAGAACAGATTATATAATTTCTTCACTTGTTCAATTGAACTATTTCTATCAGCCCCTTTGACAGCCAAACCATCAACAACCTTTGCAGCATCTTCATCTGTAATTCCTTTGAAAACATCGATAGGTACCTGTCAACAACAGAACCAAAAAGATAAAAACAAATTAAAAGAAAAAACTATAATTACAATATATGAATGGTAGAAGCAGTTGCTAAATGATCGTGTATTTGTTTAAAGGATGACAAATTGACAACCTTTACTATCATATCAGGGAATTTCTCAGCAAGGTCTTCAATGCTCGTTCCTCCCTTTGCGCAGGCAATAATAAGCTGGAAAACAGAATAGCAATCACACACTTGATATATGTTAACATTTAATAAAGATCTAGGAAAAAAACCAGAGTACTTTGCAGAAATTAAAAGATAATAAACTCAGTATGAGAACATACGGGACCAGAACTTTTGCGATCCAGAGTAATAGCAAAATACATTTCGTTGACAAGCGACAATTTTTCACACAAATAAACCTGCAAAAGAAACCATATTATTTAGAAACTAAAGATTGCAGTGGTGACGTATCCCTTCAAGAAAACTAAGAGAACTAATTTACACGTCCTTACTGTAATCCCCAACTTTTGAATTATATCAGACATCAGTATTTGAGAAGATATCTCAAGTTAGGAAAAGAATCTGTAGACTTTCAATTTCAAATTACTTTGTTACTATTCTTCATATTAACTGTACAGTTTTTCTCACCATTCATACACATGCACAAGTTCACTAATTTAGCTATAAACATATGCCAGAAATGTTGCTAGTAAGAAAATAAGAGACAAATTTATTCAGTAAGAATATTTATAATGCAATCACCAATCGATAAAGAAGCCATTTCTATGTTTTTCTAAACAAGAATTGAAATTCAATATGTAAATAGCCTACGAGTTAATATACAAGCACAACAAGAAATTACAGAGTAATGGCAACCTTGCTGACAATTTTTCCCTCAGCACCTGTTTGTTTTGTAACAAGTATCTGCCCAAGCATCTTCCCTGCAAGAAGTATAAAAGTAAACAGGATCATTCATACATATCATTATATCTAAAACATGTATTTATCAAATAGAAATATGCATGTTTTTCAAGGCATCGGGAGTTCAAATGAGATGAGTGCTAGTCAGTCTATATATGCATTGCTATTCCAGTCGGTAAATTTAACGAATGTGAAAAACAATTTTAACGCCAAAGGAAATAAACAAGATAAGCCAGGAATTTTGAATGCATTATAATATAACAAAGACAGCTTTTAGTACCAGCGAGTTCTTCAACTTGGTCAGCCTTGACAATGTGAACACCGCCCTTGAGACCATTTTTAAATGTTCCCAAACCTCTTCCACCAGCCAAAACTTGGCTCTTAACCACCAACTGCATCAAAATCCAAGTTAGCATTGCTTCTGTTCATCAGTAAGCTACTTTCTTAAGAGAAAAGATTACAAACTTGCAGTGTTCTACCAATTCAAAGCCGAAGAAAAAGGCAAGTTCTTTGCTCAATTTTACCAGCAATAAAACAGGAGAACACTTCCAACGTCAACACAACTCTGAATACTCTAGTAACATGAATGTGAATTTCGAACTATTACCTCACTTTGATTGGGGAAAACACTCTCTATCACCTTCTTGACTTCATCAACACTACCGACGGCCACACCTTTGGGAACATTGATCCCATATTTGCTCATCAACTCAGCCCCCTGATTTCAACCACAACAAAAATACAATCATCCTCAAAATTCCAAAAATCTCACACAGACACATAATCCAACAATTTCTTGACACCACGCGGAAGAATCATAACCAAAATGCCACACATACCTACAATTTATAACACAATTTACAGTTTTCTTGTCCTCGAAGAAAAAAATTTGCAACAAAACTTTCACTGATCACTGCTACTGTTAACTTTACACAACTATATGAATTAATCGAACAAACTCTCTCAATTTTCTACATTTATGCAAACGAAATACTAAGAGAAACTAATCTAAAATTGAAAACGAGTGGCTTCTGTATTTTCCGCAGATTCTGGAGGACTAAAGCAGAATCAGATCGGCTAGATATGAGAGTCAAAGCGCGAGTGAGAGAGAGAGAGAGAGAGAGGGAGAGACCTGGTATTCGTGGATGTTGAGGCGGCGGAGCTGTTGCTGCTGCCATTTTCCGGCGATGGAGAGAGAGCGACAAGTGAGGTGCTTGAGTAATCCTCTCACCATTGTTCGGAGCTCTGAGAGACCTAGGCCAACAACAACCACCACTGAGATATAGAGAAAGAGAGAGAGAGAGAGAGAGGCTGCGTTTGCCGGAAGCAGAGGTGCGATTTGGGCCTTGCTCAGAAATCAGAAAATAAAGAAAAGTAAAAGCTAAATGGATCCCTAGCGTTTGCTCCTCTTCTTTTTTATTTCTATTTTGACCCCCTGTATTTCAAGTATTTCAGAATCGAGTGCCCGCCCATCTTTTCCTACTCTTTCTTTTTTCTCAGTGGACTTTTTTTTTTCTTTTCTTTATTATGGTATAGAAGAAAATAAAATTATATCTGCTATAAAGGAAAGCTAAAGTTTGGTGTTAAATACTTTCATTAAATCATGAAATATGTCTACAATAATCTTTGGAATAAAACCAAATATATATTGACCTAGCTCTATGAGGATTTACTCGACGGCGACAGTCTTCGACAAAATTCCTAAATCTGACCGGCAACAGTGATCCTTCAACTGATGGCGGGGATGTCTTCCCTTTGTTTGTCTGGTTGGTTTGTGGGCGGTGGTGGCGAGGGTGTTCTCCGACGTGCCCATCTGTTTTTTCCTTGCAGTTTTATTCTCGGTCCAAGGGCCGTGCTGGATACTGGTCATTGGCTATTTCCAATGTCATCCCATGGGGGAGACAATCTGGTGGTGGATGGTTTTGATTGAGGAACCGACATGAGTCGTCGAGGCTGGAAGGGTGGTAAGACCCGATCTCAGGTGTCGGAGGCTGACCCAGAGCGAGGAGCGGTGGTGACAGATTGTGCTGATCCTTCGTCGTCGGTGCTTGCAGAGTTCCGGCGCTGGGCATGGGCTACACTTGGTATAGGCACCGGCACTGGTGCTGGCGTTGGTGGTTGGAACTCTGAGATGAGGGAGATCGGCGATGGCGTCCAAGCTGATTGGGCTGCCATGTCCTCCTGCTGGGCTGACTGTTGTTGGGCTCCCCGAGTTTGGGCATCACAGGGGTGGAGGTGACTGTGGGCTGGCATTTGACTGTCTGACATATTGGGCTATCTGGGATTCCAACTGGGCTGTGGATTGCTTTTGGCTGGAATGGGGCTCTAGGGCCCATAGTACTATTTAAATTTTGTTTGGGTCGCAAAAACCAGAGCCTTAGTTAGTTCTATTTTATGTCTGCTTCGAGGTTTCTTAGTTTTTGTTAAAATAATGGTGCGTGGACTTCCTAAAAGGTGAGTGTACTTGGGATTTTTTGAGATGTTATTCTACTAGAATAGGGTTCCATAAGGTTCTAAGGAAAGATTCTTTCTGTCGACCACATAGGGCTGTTTCGTTTTTTGTACTGCTTGCTGAATTTTAATAAAAGGGCTGACCTATTTCCATAATAATAAAAAAATCTTTGGAATAATGAAATTATTTATTAGGGTTATTATGATAAAATAAATAAATGGATTTCTCCTAATCTCATAACAATCATCACCATGGAAATGAATTTCCCTTACCAGATTAACAAGGGCCATGTAAAGGAAGGGGGTCTTAGTGAGAAAAAAAGACAGAAGTTAAGGTAATTTTGGTACTGCAGGTCTGAAAGAAGGGTGTAGTGAGAAAGAAGAAGAGAGAGGAAGGGTATCAAAGGAAAAAGTGGCCAAAAAAATTTGTGGGATGTGTTTTTATGAAAAAATGGTGTGTGAATAAAAAAAAATTCAGGGAAGAGTCTAAATAAGCAGAATCGCAACAATAGTCACTTTAAAGTAGGGATAGCTAACTGGTAAATCTTTAGTGCCACCATGACTTGGAGAATAAAAGTAAGGTTGACTTTGTAACGGGGTCATATATATTTTGATCAACAAGACTTGTTATTTCTCCCTAGAAAATTCGTCAAAATAGGAAAACAACTAACGTACTGCGTATAGCATACCTCACTGAGTCAATAAACCTAATTTCTAGTACTCAAACCTAACTAAATCTAGTTTTGAACAATAGGAGCAATCCAAATTAAATTTGTGTTATTCTTGGCTGCAAGGATGGTATTATAACACAGCAGCTGCAATGTTCGCAATATTCACACATGCATATATGGCCCGACTGGTAGATCGAAATAGCTGATCACAAAGTCAGAATGACAATGTGCACGTACATGTATATATAGCCAGAATCAATCACGACGTACCGTATGGGTATACGTATACTCACTTTCTTATCCTGTTAATTGAATACATGGTATGTATTATGATAAGGCAGTTAAATACCTAATCTATCTGTGCTCCATACCATAATATGTGGCTAAGAAAATGAAACTGATAATATTCTATTACCGCTCTCACTGTGACTACAAATTATACAAGCAAAAAGTCGTCCTGCCAATCCTTCTCTCCCTCTCGATCTCTACAAATACATACTAATCACCCTCCATAATAATCAGTACTTAGTCGATCGATCCCCATTTACATAGCCTGTTGGAGTTTGAACTGTTGTCTTATACCGGAAATACGAGAAACAAAAAAGAAAAATGGCTCCACAAAGACAATTATTCTCGTTCTGTATTTTTAGTGTCCTCTCCTTTAGTACTATAACTTCAGGCTATGGTGGTACTTTGCCAGATAACAAACCAAGCACTCAGCGCTTCGCTCCTACGTACTCATATAAATTGGGTAAATCGGTTCCCCAGGAGGCCGGTCCTGAAAGGTTCTCCCTTCAAACATTGGGTAGCACACTGCAATCAAAGCGGATGGTGACTAATCCTTTTCATCCCATTCACAATGTGAGTGGCGCACGACCATCAACTCCGGCTCCGATTAGCGTTGATAAGTTTGGAGCTAAAGGGATTGATCATACAGATGACACAGAGGTACACGTAGTACATTAATTAACTAGTCATGCACATCCACATGCATCTTGAATTAATATGAATACTTTATGTGATCGAACGTATGTATATCGAACCCTGCAATCGTACTAATGAATGTTTGTGCAACCTAGACATGGTGTTTAATTTTGTTTCTATAACTAAATGTTTCAGGCATTTCAGAAGGCGTGGCTGGAAGCTTGTTCCTCCAACGGAGCGGTGGTTCTTCTGGTGCCGCCCCACAGGAGCTATTTCGTTAAGCAATTCACATTCTCAGGCGCGCAATGCAAATCCCATATTACAATGCAGGTAGTAGAAACAAGATTGTTTTGTTTGTTTTGGATGCATGTGTGTGTATGTATATAATCTAGCTTCTTATCAGTAAGGGAAATGAAATTTCAGATCCAAGGAACGATAATGGCATTTGAGGATCCGAAAACCTACCATTTTCCAAATAAAAGTAAGCAGCAGTACTGGCTTACCTTTGAGAGGGTTCAGAACTTGGTGGTTGAAGGTCCTGGAACCATCAATGGCAACGGAGAAAAATGGTGGCAAAGCTCATGCAAACAAAACAATATAACTCGCACGCTGGTGGTATGCCAATATATACGTACTGCTAGCTATAGCTATATATTGCGAACCTAAATTTGATATTGATATATCTTAATACCTAATATTTTATGTTACATACTTGCTTCTGAGTCATCTTTTTCATTTATTTGCAGCCCAATTGCAATAACGACGCACCAACTGTACGTATCTTCATTTTCTTATGAACTCTCAAATTATAGACAAATATGAAGTAAATATATTAGAAGTAATAAGCGTAAATATTAATTGTTTAAACCAAGCCTATATTGGGATTAGAGGTTAGATTAAAACATCGAGAATCACATGTCAGAAAATTGAAGAGTCATCCTAGAGGGTAAGGAATAGAACCACACGCACTAATGCATGTCGAGACTTTTTGTTAAGACCTCATTCCTGTGTCTCTTTTCGGATGCCTAAAAAGGGGAATATCGACATGTTGGACGTGTGTGTGGAATCTGTTCACCGCTGCTACACGACAAATTGTAGCTCCTCGTCTATCCTTGTAATAAAAGGTGGGGATATACCCTTGATGCAATACCATTTTACATTTGAAAATTATGAATGCAGGCTGTAACCTTCAAGAAGTGCAATAACTTGACGGTGCATAATCTGAATTTTGAAAAGGCACAGCAGAAGCATGTTTCGTTTGAAAATTGCACGGATGTTAAAGCTTCCCGTCTTAGAATAAATACATCAGAGGCTAGTCCCAACACTGATGGAATTCACGTTACAGAAACCAAGAACATCGACATTTCAATGAGTCGTATAAGCACAGGTATAGATGTTATCGTGGTAAAGGATCATGGATTAAAGAAACCACATGTATTATACGTTGTATGTCTAAACCTATGTTGTTGTATATTAGATACGTACACAATCTTCCTCTCCAACACCTTTTCTTGGGCTGTACGTAGGTGATGATTGTATATCCATTATGGGAGGATCCCAGAATGTTTACGTCGCAAACATAGCTTGCGGACCAGGCCATGGAATCAGGTTTTCAACTTTGATCTCCAACTCTTTGAAAAGAACGTTTTGGACAAAAGTCGAACCTAAGATTAACAACCAAACGTGGAAATATGAGGAAAAATGACTTTAGTATCGGGTTTACCTTGATCATGTGATAATGTCTAGTGATGCATCTAATAAATTGCATGACATGCATGTTGGTCTATGGTTTAGCTGTTGGGCAATTTTGGTCATGGGAGCTAGCTAAACTAAATGAGGGGGAAAAAAACACGGCAGATTCTAAGCAATAATTCGTGAAATTAACTCATGATTGACCATTGTTGCGTGATGTATTGAAGAGACAGAATATTCCCAATTTTTTAATAACATTGTACTTTGCTGGGTGCAACTCTGCAATCTCTACTCGTCTGTGTAGTTTTGTTCGCAGTTTTCCCCGAATTTCTCACCACAAAGGAAGTATCAAGGGTACTAATCCCGGTTAATTCATTCAATTTGATCGATATCACTGTGTATCAGCATTGGTAGCTTGGGAAGAGGTGGCT
The DNA here is from genome assembly GCF_958449725.1 of Rosa rugosa. Classification (NCBI taxonomy): domain Eukaryota; kingdom Viridiplantae; phylum Streptophyta; class Magnoliopsida; order Rosales; family Rosaceae; genus Rosa; species Rosa rugosa. The sequence continues at coordinate 41,787,158 of NC_084822.1, read as the reverse complement.
CAGAAGACCATGTTTCCGACGTAACAGTCTTTGGATCTAGGCTAACTGGAACCATGTATGGAGTGAGGATCAAGACATGGCCGGGAGGGTCAGGGTATGCAACCAACATCACATTTCAGATGATACAGATGGATAATGTGACCAACCCCATAATCATCGACCAAAACTACTGCGACACTGCAACCAAAGTCATCAACGGAGAATGCAAACCACCACCACTGCAGGTAGGTACGTACTTCATTAATCAATGAATAATGACCCCATCAATTCATTAAGTGATCGATTAATTTGGTTAACATTGTTATGCAGAAAAATATTACAGCAGTTAAAGTGCATAATGTAATGTACCAGAGCATAAATGGGACAGTTTCTAAGGACGGCCAAGCCATAGTATTTAATTGCAGCAGTGTTCCTGGTGCATGTGAGAAGATTGTGCTGGACGATGTTATACTTGAGAAAGGAGGAGCTGCTGTATGCAGCAATGTCAAACCGACTTACAGCAGAGTAGATTTGCCCCTCAATCGATGCCCTAACTAATAATAAAAAGTTGGAGCTGTAGTATCAGTTTGTCTACTTATTTACTTAATTGTTGACCGGGTTTAGAATCCGTACCTTAAACACACCCTGGAATCTGATTGATGTACCAATAATGCATTGGACTGAATAAATTAAGTTTCTAAATCTAATGTATAAAGCAAACTCCACCTTAGAATGATTAAACTTTTGAACTTCCTATATGTAAGGAAAAAAAAAACAGTGCATTAATCTAATCTTGATCAGCTAGGGTTGATCAATTGTATATGTAATAGCAGATAGGTCAATTAGATCACTCACTGCCAATCGTGAGTTTTACTTATTATTTTCTCAAAGACGTACATATATAAGATTTTAAATCCTAGCTTTCTATTTTATTTGGGCGAAGTCAAACACCATACAATAATTTAAATCAGGGATCGATCGAGTACACCTCCTGTTTTGCAGTTGAATGCAATGTTCTTTCAAGTCGATCCCATATGATCGTGTATGCAATTGTTGATTCTATATATATATATGGAGAGGGGGGGGGGGTTATCTAACTAGGGGGGTGGAGGGGGGCAATTGTAGGAGCACAAGCAAGCCTTGAAAGGGGGCTCGGATTTGCAGAAACCACGACCTTGGGGAAATTTCTGGGAGCAGTCTCGCTTGCAAGCTTCATTAGTTGTACAGTCCCACGATGTTATGCACCTGAAAGGCTCCCCTATATTAGGATCCCCTTTGTATGGATCCTCATCATCATCGTCATCTTTACACAACACCACTCCATTTTCACGAACTGCATCAGTAACACAAAGACACATAGTCAGTAAGCATATCGATCTTAAACCAACCTAGCTACTGATATAATGGAACTACTATATCTACTATATCTTAACCAAGGGAAAATTCAAATATGGCATCGACCTGATGCGAGGAGTAGGATAGCGATGATGAGGAGGATCAAGAAAGAGGTGAAATGAAGCTTTATGATCATTTCTTCACAAAAATATTAAATATACTTACTTCTGCTAGCTACTCAGGTTTTGGGTGCCATTCTTCTCTAGGTCTAAGCTTATTTATAGGCTTATAACTATTAGTGCATGCTTTGTTCGTATGAGTCATCGAGCAGTTCTACACGTATCAACTACCTCACATTGATCTTGATTTGTTAACATGTATTGTCATAGCTAGACTTGGAGAGAATTGAATTGTAACGCATGCAACTGCCCGCTCATTCAAGGCATGCTCTACTAGCTATTAGCCTATGAATACGCTTAGTTGCAGAGAATGATAATGGCACCAAATTAAAGAAAGAAATTGATCGACTAGCTAGCACAAATCAGTAAAAATTAATAAATGTATATTAACTAGTGCTGATGTGACTAAAAGACTATGAGGAGTTGGATCAGCAGTTCACGGCGTGTAATCGCATCATATTCCATGCCCTTTGTTTTTCTGATTTTGGAATAAATCCCACCCATAATTTCTACTCAACACCTATATCCTTTTTCACTAAATCCGACTTCAGTGTTGAGCTGTATACTAGAGAAACGTAACACAATTGCATACTCAACCCAACTCCGATCCTTATTAACCTTCGAAGTTTGGACTATCAACTCTCCGTCGCAGTTGCCGGCCATCCACCAGGTGACTCGGGGCATTTACCGGCAGTGTAAAGGTTAACTTGTGGTTAAGCTACTTTTTCGATCAATAGGTAGCACATTTTAAAAGAAGAGATGAGCATTAACCGGGTTTAATGGATCAATGTGAGAAGAGTTTCTCTACGAAAATATCGAACAAAAGAAGTAACTCAGTAAATTTATTGAAAGGTTTTAAAAAGAAGAAAATAAAAGGTTACTGGTTAGTTCCTTTACTGCCAGAATCAAAAATAAAGCAACAACTTGCTCGAGTGCTTAGGTTTATATACAATAGCACCTGTTGTTTTTGTGTGTGATCAAATATTGGTAGGGGAGTTGTATATGAATCTGTTGCCTACGGGAGGAAAAGGAGATCGAAGGAAGAAGAAAGAGCTGGTATGAAGAAGCATATTTGCCATATCCCCTAGCAAAAATGTAATCACCTCGTGATGATGATCTGTTGAGACTAATTTTCCAAGTCTAAACATATATATGATTCTAGATAGTGGAAATGCAATCAGAATCTGTGAACTGAATATAATATATCATATAAATGGTCTGAAACAACCAAATATATGATTCGCCTACATGTAGAGACCATATCGAATCTTTGTCGGACTTTTTGCTTCAATTCAATATTACAAAATTGCACATAATTGGTTAGCTAATTGATCTGTAACTGAAAGTTTAAAGCCTTAAAAGCACAGTACAGAGAGCATCTCAGACATCCCATTGCCCCTCCTAATTTCATTTCATTGATCTGTAAACAGACGTACGTTTTTTCTTCCCCCACCCAAAGCCTAACCCCTTGAATATGAGGTGGATGAGAATTCATCCGTTCAAGTATGCGATCGTGATAGCGATAATCTGTGTAAACTAACCAATCAGGAGTCGAATTAGCCATCTTAAAGGTGAACTATGGAGAAATAAGAAATTCTCCAACACACCTTGGAGTAAATCGGTAGCTTAGAATCTCGGTCAAGATGAACAATAAACTATGAGAAGAATCTAAACTGATTTTCAAGTAGGGGCAGTATTATTTGGGGGGTGACATTCACCAAACGCACAGCTTGATGTACCTGTTGGCAGTTGCTGTTGGGGTTGCTTGCTTACTAGTTTAATCATATAATCTATAGTAGATCTGTATAGTGCAAAAACCATAACATTAAACAGTTGCAATAAGGGCAAGAGCAGAGTTGCAAAAAGGGGACTGATCTTATTGCATTTGATGATGCATCTTATACGGTAATTCCAATCCATGCAATACCTCATGCCTAGCAATCATAGACGCACCAGCAAACTAGCTTTGTTATGTGCCTCGAGATTGCAGGTTCCACAAACCTTATACTTGTTCTTGCACACCTCGTTGCACGCTTGATCATTAGTACAGTTCCATGATGCTACACGTACAGGTTGCTCATCACCGGATGATTCACATACCCAGTTTTGCACTGCCACAATGAAAACAAACAAATACGGAGCAATAATCAACATCAGATATACATGAGAGTAATGAGCTAATCAACTAAGCAGGGAACAGAATTTGATAACAGCAAGAACAACAATCAAATTGAGAAGGGAGGGGGGGGGAGGGAAGAGCATAAAAACTGAATTAAAAGAATTTTCTTGAGCCTATACATTCAAATAGTATAAGAAGGCTAACGTGTTTAAGCACATTCTATTGTGAATCTGCATGTATATAACTACATATAAAATTATAAACTACACTATATGACCATAGGAGGGAATGATGAAATTAAATATGGACCTGCAGCTGCCAGGAGGAGGACAAGGAAAAAGCAAGAGATGGTATGCTTTGTCTCTCATTCAAATAAACCTAACTTATTAGGTTGCTGCTATTCTCTAATTCTAAAGCCTATTTATCAAGTACCGGCCTAGTAATTGTGTATTGATATAGTATTGATATGATAATAACTTTTATATGTGGTCCATATTCTAAATAAATTTAGTAGTGCCAATTGATTCCAATTGGAATTCCCTGTATAAATAAATGCATGCAAGATTCTTGTATAAGACCTGACTTTATAGGACTTAGCACCATTAGGTTCAGGATTGACACAAAAAGACATTTACGATAGATCATCATCGCCACATAAACAAGAAGGGGTGAAAGAGCCAATCCCATAAACTAGTTCAGGGTATACATTGGATATAACACTCATTCAAAGTCAGTATCCAGGAATCAGCTGATTTTACCTGCAAATACAACCTAGTCTCTGGTGTTCCATGCTGCCAACATCTGAGCAAACCAATGCTCTCTCACGGTCTCACGAGAATATAATCCGCAGTCTGGATGGCCAAAAAGCACCAAGTCACATATTAAAAGTCTCAAAGGCAGAGCTCATACTCAAGCATACAGAAGCAAAACAAAAATAAACCTTAGTGGGTGCCGATTTAGTACCAGAATGCCACTAGTACGGCAGAGTTAGCTCCTTCACATCAATCCAGGGCGGCCTCTTTGCATTGTAGTAGAAATGCGCAATCATGGCAACCAATTCGTCCGCCGTCCGAATCTCTACAAAATTTCAAAAAACTTGCATAAATAAGAAACTCAAGTTTTGGTTCTGAACAACAACTAATAACAAATCAAAATCACCAATCTCACCTTTCTCTCTGTACAAGATCCTGTTCCCTCTCAGAAACAAAACCTGAGGACAGTCTCTAACCTTCAAAGCATACGCCAAATCCCTCTCGATATTCATGTCTATCTTCACAGACTGTTCAATCAAAACACACCAATTCAACCTAAAGGTAACATCTTCACTAACATTTACCAAAATTCGCAACAAAATTAAACTGAAAAAAAACTCATACCCTCGGAGGCAGCCGATCTTTGGCATCCCAATACACCTTGACAGCCTTCTCAAGCTCCTTCAAAGCCTTCCAATTCTCAGCTGCTCTGTTATACCTCTCGAAAACAAAGACAACAAGCGGACTGGGATGAAAAGCAAAGCTTTCCCACTCCAAGCAATTAATCTCCTTGACCCAATTATCCTCAACCTCTCCTTCCCAATCAATCTCAACCCCATTTTCATCCACCACGTTCCGAATCGCGTGCTTCTCAAAATACTCCGACGCCCTAATCCCCCACCCCACCTCCGCATCCAGCGGCCAATTCTCCGTCTCCTCCTCCACCACCGCCGTCTCCTCTCTCTCACTCCCCTCGTCGTCGTCGCCGTCGCCGTCGCCGCCGTCAACGGCGGCAGCTTTCTCCTTCATCAATTCTCCCTTCTTCTCGAAAATCTCCGGGTTCTGCTCCTGGATTGTCTTAAACGTCCGGTTGATTGTGTCCCTCACGTAATCCTGCACCGCCGCCGCCTCGCTCCTCCGCCCGCGCCGGGTCTTCCTCGGAATCGTGAAAGGCTGGTCTTTTTCTCCGCCTTCATTTCCGCCGTCCGCGGTTTTCCGGCGCCGGGGTTTTGGCTTGGCTCGGTCCGGGTCGGGCTCCGAATCGGACTTTCTCGAAACGGCGCGGCAAGAAAGGGATATCGGAGCGCGGGTGCAGAGTAGAGAAGGGCCGTGCAACATGGGTGGGTGACAAATTTGAAGGCGCAGCATTTTTGTGGTGCCTTTCGAATCAGTCTGAGTGAGTGAGCACACCAGGTGTTTCTGGAAATACCCCAAACTATTTTCAGCTATGAACAAAAAATACTGGGTTTTTCTTTCTTTTCTTTTAATCGCCAATAATGTTCATCTGATTAGTTACTGATCACGAATATATTGCTCATCAATCACCGTTAGATTTATGCTAACTTAATTTTATTTTCCACCGTTATATCTACATTTATTGAGTATAGTTTTTATCATCAAACAAATACTACTATAGTTTCAGATACTATACTTTCATCGAACAATTTCAGATACTATAGTTTTTAATACTCCGATGCATTGTAAACTTCAAATTTTAATACTTCAAACTACTGTATACAATTTTAAACTTTAAAATTTCAGATTCAATCTTCAAATTTTAATACTTCAAACTACTATATACAATTTTAAACTTTAAAATTTCAATACTCTGAAGTAGCGAGACTAAATTTTAATAATTCAAAGAACTATGCAGTATAAGACTAAATTTTAATACTTCGAAGAACTATAAACAATCACGATGCCATACAAAATTTGAAGAGCTGATATAGAGAATTTTCATACACCATAAAATTACACTTACATGATCAATTGCATAGCTTGAATATTGATTATTGACAGAGAATAATTTATGAGGAAATTGTGCATATATCTGTTCTTGGATTCGAATGAGATACAACATTGATTACACATGTCCTGTCATACACACAATACTTGCCCTTCCCTACATATACAAAATTGTAATTTCCACAGCTGGACGCAATCGGCCAAATGTGATCCAGATTCCACACCTACTCCTTGACGCGTGGCCTCAAACGCCCCCTTCGCCTCACAACTGTAAAAAGCGTGCAAGCTGAGTAGGGTTGACAATGCCAGCTAACTGAGCCCCATCCGTCTTCAGCAAATCAGCTACTTCCACGTACCTCTCCAGCTTCTCGTACTGCGGCTCGGCTTCGCGCCGATCTGGGGATTTCGTGACCGGTTGCTCGTCGGCGGAAGATCGGGCGGTCGGGTCCCACAGCTGCCCGAGGAGGGTGCCCTTGGTGAGGAATTCATGGGCCAAATAGCCAGCTAGGAGATGACCACCGGAGGCCAGAGCCGGCTCGGATACGGCGGCTTGATGAGCCGGCTCGGTGGGGGACAGCTTGAGAGCCTTGGCTGGGTGGGGCGCGTCGAGCGCACTCTCTCTCTCCTTGCGCTTGGTGGTGGGGGAGTTGCTATTTGATGACGCATTGGTCGTCGATATCCGACGTGGCGGCAAACGCATCGTTTTGGTGTTCATGGCTATTGGGGTGCATGCCACGTCTGCAGCAGCAGCTCATTAAATCACAACACAAACCCCAATCCAGAAGAAAAAAAGAGACGATAAAAAGGTGAGGAAACTTGTTTGGTAAGTAGAAAACAAAACGTCAAAATCGAGGGGATAAAACGGTAAAATAATTGACAGTAAAAAAAGTGAAATCAAACAAAGGGATTGGGAGAAACCGGGACCCACACAAAACAACAAAAATTAAAAAACTAAAATTTGAAAAAAAATAAATAAATAAATAAAATTGGCTAGGGTTTGTGAGAAGGTGGATTTGGCCGTACGGATGGCCGGAATCTGGACAACGTAAAATTGGGAAGAGAAGAGAGAAACAGAGAGAGAAAGAGGGGACAGAAAAAGAGAGGGGGAAGAGAGAATGAGAAAAATGATGGTGTAGAGGGCGGTGGGGTTTGGCTCTCTTTATTTATAGAAGAGGGGTTAATAGTTTGGCCTTGGATTTTGGATAAATCACGAGAATGCCACAGGAAATGAAAGGACTATTTTGCCCCTGGGCCTATGGAGTAGGGGTTGGGTGGAGTCCAAAAAGAGCAAACATTGATAGCGTGCTTGTTTTTGCAGACCGAAAAAAAAAAAAAAAAAAAAAAATTGTTTAGCCACAATTAATGTCCAGTGCAAACGAGATTTAATTACCGTAAAAGATAGGGAGATGGTTAGTACTCCATCATGAAATCAATATTATCAAAACAGAGTGATTAATATAATAAAAGTGATTAATATGATAAATTCAATCTCTACTCATTAATTAAAATTTTTTGATGTGAAAACAAAAAAAGACCATCATCTTACAAAAATACATAGTTGAGAACTTAAAATACAACCTTGCAATTATGATTGTTGATAAATCAAATAAAGTTATTATAAAATTGACAATACATAAGCGTCTCTCCCCAGTGCATCGAGATTAATAGGCAGGAAGTCAGGAATTGTACTTGTTAACGTCTTATGTGTTTTTGAAGTTGTGAACCAGACCATAACTCAAACTCTCTTCAAACGTTCTCAAAATCGATTTAATTAACTTCACATTCCAAAATGAAAAATAATCGAAAATTTCATATATGATGCACTTTTCAGCCTTTTGATTTTGTAAGATTTTATTATTATTATTTTATATCACCCAACGGCGATTTTTCCTTCCCCATTTGCTCCCTAGCAAACACATTTCACCACCGCTACTTTTTATTAGTTCTTTTTTTGTTGGCTACTTTTCCCTATATTTGTTAAAAAAAAAAAAAAAAAAACCTAATTATACTTAATTACTCGCTCAACTCTGTCCAGCTAACCACCCTGCTGGACCCATTACATTACTAAGGAACATCAAGCACCTCATCAATCACTACCTTAACACTACCCTCTCAATGGATGATGAGGAGTAGAAGTGAAAAGGTTTTTGTTTACTTTGTAAGATGATTCTTTCTGTCGACCTATAAGGGTGTGTTGTTTTTGTACTGTTTGCTGATTATATTATTAGGCTGATTTCTTTTGATAAAAAAAAATTAAAATTAATAAATAAATAAAATTGGAGAGAGGAATGCTATCATACACCTCCGCACTAGGGCAAAACTACAAGTCTACAACCTCAACTTTGAAAGACTGACGTGAGACGCATACCTGTCACCAAGGTTTCAAATTTCGATTTAAGTACTTCAAATTTAAGAAAATTTCTATTTATGTGGAAATTTCAGATTAAAATAAAGAAATCATATTAATTGCATTTATAAAATGAGTAAGCATCTCTTCGATGGATCAAGTTTAACATGCAGGAATCGTACTTGTTAACGTTTATGGTTTGTTGAAGCTGTGAACCAAACCGTCACTCAAACTCTGTTCAAACATTCTCAATAGCAACCTTAAAAAGTAAGTTGATATGATCGACTTCACATTTCAAAAAGAAAGATAATTGAAAATTTCATATATGATGCTCTTTTCGACTTTTCAATTTTATTAATTTTTTTTGTCACCCAACGCGATTCTTCCTTCCCAATTTGCTGCCTAACAAACACATTTCACCACCGCTACTTTTTATTATTTCTTTTTTTTGCTAACTACTTTTCCGTCTTCCCATTCTATATTTGTTCAAAAAAAACAAAAAAAACTTAATTATACTTAATTACTCGCTCATACCCATTACATTACTAAGGAACATCAAGCACCTCAATCACTACTTTATCACTATCTTCTTAAAGCATATCTACACAAAAGTTATGGATCGAGTTGAAGACGCTAATATAAGCGGAATCTTGATAATGAAAGCATGGATATGTCAGGAATTGGTTTAAGACTTCCCGAGCCTTCCTCTTCCACCAATGCTAGTTGTAGACGAGGCTCTTCTATGTAATCTTGTTTCAACCCCTAAAAACCCCTTTCTTTTTTTTTTCTTTAAAGAAGAAATAACAAAGAAAGGCTAGATATAGCCTCTTTTAAAACAATCAAATCCCAAAAGATCATGATACAAAGCATTTGATGCTGAAGGAGGAAGAGGAAGAAAAAAGTTTTTTTTTTCGATGACTAAATATAAAAATTAAAAAAAAAAAGCTTTGCTAACCATTACGATGGCGCCTTTGATAAATTAAAAAAGAAAGGTCAAAATAATTTGTTTAGTTTATTAGTTGGGCTTAATTAGACCTGTCATTACACTGAAAAAGAACCTGTTATATCAGCCTAATATTATTAGGTTTGACTAATACACGTTGAAAGAACACACGGGGAACAAGTGTAGGTCTACACCACCATTATTGATTTTCTAGCTTTGAAAGTATGGCAAAAACACTTGATTGCTCGTTAATCATCCTAGCCACACAATCCAGAACATCTTCCAAAATCATCTACGTACTAAGAGAGCTAGATTGCTACAAGCAAGTGCAGCGAACCTTCGATCATCGTCATCTTCCGAATCCGAATCCGAATCCGAATCCGAAGCAGTATTCATGTACGGTCACTGCCTTCCCTCTCATTCTGGCTTTCGCATGGTTCAGTAGTACCATGCATACATGCATGTATATTCTATTGTTCGATCTAATTTTCATCATGCATGCACACTATAAAGCTGGACTCATGCATGCATCTCTTCTGTTAGAGATGGGCGTTCATCGATTACTAGGTATTTACGATAGTTACTAAAAACTTTGGGCTTCTACGTGCGGAGAAAAGAGGAATCTTTTGACCTAGTAATTAAGTTTTGAACTCGCATTTTAATCATTAATTCTACATTCCGATCGAAATGATTATCCATAAACTCTCGTAATGTTATTGAGAAGGCGTTTTAATTGAAAGGTGTGGGTTGGAAGATGGGGCTAGGCGTTTTAATTGAAAGGTGTGGGTTGGAAGATTTCATGTGTTTCTAGGCCTAGGATCGCTTATTGCATATTTATGTGCTTCTATGTCTCTGATTTATATATCTGCTAGATTATCTAATTCAAATCAGGAGCAGTCCTGAGAAAGTGCGGGTGGTGCGGTTGCATAGGTCTGATTTTCGGAGACCTCTCAGTTCCAAACACATATATATACCTATTAATATTTATCTTCTTACAAATACATGCATCATATGTGTTAATCTAGTATTCTAGTCCAAATGCTTAAGGCATCATGGCCTTTCCATCTGTATCACTAGTATATTCGATATTTTTTCTAAATAAGCAATTAAATTTTTTGCACTGAGTCTCCGAGTTTTCAAGACTGACCCTGAAGGAAATCCTAATGATTTTGCCTAATAGTAAAGTATGAGGTTTTGGTAATATATAGACAAGTGGGTTGTAGGTTGTATAAATTGTTGAAGAAATCACATCATCCGTAATTTCCTCAGATTTATATATCATAATTTATCAACTTTGATACGAGTTTATCTTATTTTTTAAATTACTATCAGCTAAAGAATCTAATATCAAACAAACGTAACAAAACATATTTGCGCCGAAAAATACAGTCATGGTATGTCAAGCCGATTGATCCAAATTCATAGTGATATTTATAGAAGATGGAATAAGTCAACACGATTAGATGTGGAATTTTGCCATATGATTTGGAGTTTCAAAAGACGCAGAAAACACATGATAAAGTGCTTTCAAAGAGGTGTTGTAAAAAGCTGAAAGCGAGATAGACTACTTAATGTGATAGATATTGAACCATGACCTAAGAGATGACTACTTAATGTGATAGATATTGAAACAAGTTGCAGAGCTAATGAGGGTAACAGTTTTAACTAGATTCTTTTTTTGAGAAATTACTTAACCAGATCAATCAAAATTCTACTTTCCTCAATAAAATTTTAAAATTATATAAAATAATTTATATTTTTTTAAAACCAAGCGATGGTGGTCACGGTCACAGAAAAAAAGTAAAGTCAAAGTCTCGTAGACAAATATAAACAAATTCAACTGACAATATTATTACAAAATAATATTACAAGTCTCATGAGTCGTGACTCTTATATATGTAAGCACATTTTTCAACAATAAAAGCAGCAAATGAGTCGAAAATAAGTTACAATGTTTGCTTCTAAAAAAACATGAGGAAAAAACAGATTATCTTTAGTTTTTTTTAATTTTGGTAATGAGAAGTTTTATATACACATCCTCAATTACTTAATGCACACTCCCTATATTTTTTTGTCATCAAACTTCCATCTACCCCTTCTCATTAATAAATAAATAAAAACAAAAACAAAGAAGAGTCCATAAAAATAAAATAAGAATTAAATTCTTTATATTTCAAAATATTAATTAAATATTTTTCTTATAGGTTAAATTTTCTCATCGTCTTCGTAATACAACTGACGGCTCTTCAAAATCAGACGTGAACTTCAATAACAAATAAATTAATTGTAGTCAACATGAAAAATTAGCAAGCAACTCAATTGGTTGAAACATATTAAAAAAAGTTATAAAATCATCAAATATATATTGGATACATGAATACATCATGATCAATCACTTTGTTTACAAAACAACCATCATGGCTCATTGAAATCAAAAGCCTAGCCGCTAACGCGAGAGAGAGGGAAGAAAAAGCCCTAGTTTCAAAATTCTCTGAGCTTGACGGCATGGAGGAGGTGGATGAGATGGCTGTTCGACTGGCAGCTTCCCTTGGACTGGCAGACGTTCGCAGGCCGGTGGATCTTCGTCCGGCTCGTGGAGAGGGTTTGCGTCGTTCTCAGACGTATCTGGTGGGGAAGTTGTTGAAGGCTAGGGCTTTCAATAAGAGATCGTTCATGGGCATGTTCCAGCGAGCATGGAGGCTGAATGGACGGTACACTGCTCAGGAACATGGAGACCGCTTTCTGTTCACCTTGACGGATCCAACAGACCGTAACCAGATCCTTCGAGGTGGTCCTTGGGGCTTTGATAGAGCTCTGGTCGTCCTAGCACCGTATGATGGTGTAATACCCCGAAAAATCCAAATTAAATTCTGTGGATTTTTAGAAATGATTTCACGATAGTGGGAGCGAGTACGAGGCTCGGAGGAATTGTGGAATTAGTTCGAACGATTAATTTTCGAAAAACGAACGTTATTTAGGGGGTCTCAAAAAGTGACTTTTTATACATTGGGAATTTGGGAAAACTTCCTTCATGAAAGTTGTAGAGGACATTAAACCGAGTGCGTGCATATGTGGTACGTAAAAATCGGAGTTCGTATGCGAAAGTTATAAGCAAAATATGAAAGTTACTGTTTATGGTAGATTGGTATAAATTTGAAATGTTACTGTAGCCAGGTAACTTTTCTTTCTTTTCTCTCTCCTTCCCCCGTGCTCTCTCAGTCTCTCTCTTCTGCAACTCTCTCTTTCTCTCTTCTGCAACCTCCTCTTTCACCACCTCTAGACCACCAAATGGCGAGCTGCGAGCATCGATAGACTCGTCTCTTCCTCCTTATCACGCATGTGGGAGTTGTTTACGACGATTTGGCCGGAAATGTGGAGATCGAAGCCAACATTTTTACTGTAGCAAATTAGTCAACGCCGATTTCCGGCCACCTCCAGTCATAAACCCAGGTCCATTAGAAGCGCCTTAAGCCGCTCTTCATGCTCGCCAAGTCTCATAACCCAGATCGAAGCATGGAGGAAGAAAGCATAATTGGAAAATTTCACTGTACATCGGAGTGCTTAATTGTTCGGCTACTTCAAGGTATTTTCTGACTTTGTCACAGTTGAGAAAGTGATTGGAAATGTTGAGATGATGCTGTGGATGAAATTTGGTGGCCAGAGGAGGTGGTTGACCGCCGCGTTGACCGCCGTTGACCGCCCACTGACCGCCGCTTGTGGCGGCGTATTCGACCATATTTTGAGTTTTTATTATCTAGGTGATGATCTACGCATCCTTACGAGCGTTTTGATATATTACAAGGTCATTTTAGAAAACGTTGATAAATAGTGAATTTATGTTTTGACGTTACTATTTAACGTTTTTACGTTTTATCTTCGGTTTACGATCTGTGAGGATCTGACCATCGGTTTTACTTCAAATTTGGATATGATGATCTTATGACTGTCCCAGTGGCTTTGTGTGGTCATGGGCGAAGATCCGACCGTTGGATCTTCGTATAAATGTAAAACAATGATTCGGAAGGCGATTCGTGAGAATCCGACCGTCAGATTTTCGTATAATTTTATGGAGATGTTTGTTAGAGTGATTCAAGAAGATCTGACCATTGGATCTTTGTGATAATTTTGGAGGATGATCCTAAGGGCGATCCGTGAGGATCCGACCGTTGGATCATCGTATAATTAGGATCCGACCGTTGGATCATCGTATAAATTCGATCTGACCGTTGGATCATCATTAAATTAGAATCCGACCGTTGGATTTCCGTATATGTGTTGTTTATGAATGATTGCTAAGTTAAGATCGTATCTGACTAGGTGATTGACGGTTTGAGTTGGTGGACGATTGTGGATCGTATTTTGAGCTGAATTGAAGACGCAGCGGGATTATCGAGGTGAGTAAACCTCACGTGGTTCATATTACGAACCCAATACAATTAATTGCTTATTTTGTTGCAATCATATGAACTATTGTTGGTATTACTAGACATTCCTGTGTGAATGTCTGTATATATATTATTACGTGAAATAATATGTATTGTTGGAGTTGTGTTGAGTTTATTGTTGAGAAACAATATATTGTGAGAGGTATTGAGTTTATTGTTGAGAAACAATATATTGTGAGAGGTGTTGAGTTTTATTGTTGAGGAACAATAAATTGTTGTGATCTGTGGAGATCACTAGGTCACGAGGTGACCATGGCATCTATTAGTGAATCACGCTCTCGTACCGGGCTGGTGGTTATTAATAGTATTAAATCGTAATCACGTCTGTGGCCGGACGAGTGGTTACGTTCAGTTAGAGCTCTAGTCTGTCTGCCAAATGTGGAGTGACCTTATGAGTGAATTTGAGAGTAACTCATAAGTGTCAATATATATATGGTAACCTTATGAGGGAAATTGAGAGTAACTCATAAGGGTCTATATATATATATGAGTCTGTCTACCAAATGTTGGGAAATCTTATGAGCGAATTTGAGAGTAACTCATAAGTGTCTATATATATATATGAGAGTGAGTGATCTTATGAGCTAAATTGAGAGTAACTCATAAGTGTCTACATATATATATGAGAGTGAGTGATCTTATGAGCTAAATTGAGAGTAACTCATAAGTGTCTATATATATATATGAGAGTGAGAAAGTAACGTGGGTTTGTGGTAGTCTTGAAATCTAATAAATCAACAGTTCTTTCTTGTTTACTCATACTGGCTGTAAAAAGCTTACCGGGTTTTGTGTTGTTGCAACTCCCGGTACACTATTCAAATTGTGTAGCGGGTAATCCTACAGGACAGGAGAACCAGGACGGTGATCGCGCGGTTAGAGCAATTGTTAGAGTTTTACAATAATTGTAAGTTGTGAGGTGTGTTATGCTCATTTGAGCTTTATAATATATTGTGAGAGTGAATTGTAATAATGAACTCGAAGTTTCGAGATTTGGATTTTGTAATTGTAATTATTCAGGTTTCGGATTTGAATTTATCATTCAAAATCCGGGGCGTGACAGTTTGGTATCAGAGCGTAAGGTGCATATTTGGTGATGTGTCAATACCTTCCGAGTGATGGCCCGTCTGCAGCGGATCCCCATCGTGTGCTCTTTGGTATTGGCTAAGTCATTGGGTATGCGTGAGTGTTGGGAGTTGTTTAGGCCGCTAGGTCGTTTAGGGAACGTGAATACATTCCCTATAGTATTGACTTGGTTAATATGAATTTGTATTTGACTTATACTGTGTTTTAAGTGTTATACAAGTATTAGCCAAGCATACTATACTCCTTAGGTGATGGATATTCGAAGGGGTTGTACTTAGAACCTTACAGTTGTCTTGTAGGTTCGTATGAGAATAAGTTCAGTGGCCGCGAGTTACAATCCTTGAGGAATAGGAACCTCTTGATTCAACTCTGTTAAGTCAACGAGGATTGTTTTATGGAAATGAGGTTCTTTTGATTGTTGAAGTGTTTGGTTGAAGGCATGGTCTGGACCTATGCTCGTCTGTAATGTGGATACGAGTATTAATCGATGGTAATTTTGCCTTTTTAAGTTGGATATACTAATGTTCTTGAATAGATTCTTGACTCATGTGGAGTTGTGAGTAGTGTTGCGGTTAGGGAAGGAATTATTGCGGTTACTTCTTCCTTGTGCTTGTAAGTTGTTAAGCAGGGTTTAAGGTGCGAGACAAGAATTTTATTTTGTGCTCGATGGTTAGAGAGGAGAGACCATTGTTTTGGGTTGTCGTTGAGTACTATAATTCCTTCAGAATCAGGATTGTTGGTAGAATTGGAATTAGTAGTAGTTTTGGTGATTCTGAATTTGAATTGAGTTCGCGAGATGTGTCTTATATACGTGGTTGATGTTACTTGCATCATTTTGGAACGATACGTTACGATTCACAAGGAAAACTGGATTTGAAATTTATTCATTTGAACACCATGGGTTGATGACCTGACCGTGACTTGTGAATATAGTTTTGTTCAAGTGAATGAAATTGAATTTTGTGGCCTTTGTGTGGTGAACTAGTTTTCTTAAGTTTTGGATCGTAGTATGGAGATGGGCTGCAGTGAATTTGAAGTTGTTGTGTGTTTTAAGTTTAAGTAGGCGGGACACTTAAAGTTTTGCAATGGAGTTGATTTTGGTGTAATTAATTGGGAGAGTTAGAATCAGTTCTTGTGAATGATGTTGGATGAGAGTGTGTGCCTTTGGTGATTGATTTTAGGTGTTATAGTTAAACGCAATTTCGGATATTGATTTTAGTGATTTTGTTAGGTATCCATAGTGGTTCAAGTGAATTACTATGTGATATGGAGTTTGATTTGATTTCTGAATCGCTAAATGTTAGGGATTGAATTGTGGTGAGTTTTTGTTGAAACAATTGATAGATGGAATTATCGAGATTCTATAAGAGTTGTAAGAGTAACTCTAAAAACGTGGGTTTTTCCTAGCTAACTCAGGATGTGTTTAGCTTTATAAATCCCTAATCCTATCGATGAAATTGTTGTGTTTGGTTTGACTCAGAGGATACTAGCTAGACCTCGATGCGACTTAATTGATTGTTGGATTCTTTTTGAGTGATTGTTTTTATTGCATCATTATGAAAGATGTGTGCAGTAGAGTTGTTTATGGTTTTGAAAACAGTATTGGGTGACCAAGGTTCGATCCTTGGTGTTGTTGTTGGTTAAACAAACAGGAAAGAAAACATGCACACCATCTTATTGAGTTTATATTACAAAAAAAAAAAAAAAAAAAAAAAAAAAAAGCGAGGACTATGCTATACTAAGCCTAGTCAGTAGCTCCGGATGGGTTGAGGCTGAGCTCAAGAGAAACGTTTGAGCCACTGTGGTAACCGCCTGAGCCACCAGAATAGTAACCAAAAGCGCTACCTTCCTCGGAAGTAGCCTTCAGGTTACCAAAGACGTCCTCGCCGTGCACGGGGAACAGAGGAAGAGTTTGAACCTCCTGGTGATCTCCTCCTCGTTGTTGCAGGGATGTTTGTCCTCCTGTTGTGCCAAAAGAGTTGTACTAGTATTAGTGTTGAAGTGTGAGGAAGAATATGAAACAGAATTTAAATCAAGAAATCCTTCATTACCAGTAGAATAGGTGGAACCAAAGTTGAGATCAATGGATCTACCATCATCAGTAGAACTAGTGGACCCAAAATTGATGTCAATGGATCCACCAGCTGGCCCAAAATTGATGTCGATGGATCCACCAGCACCAGTAGAACCAGTGGACCCAAAATTGAGATCAATGGATCTACCAGTACCAAGAGAACTAGTTCTCATGGGCACTGGAGCAGCCTGATTACACCTATTCATCTGCTTCTCTCGAGCCCTGACGTTCTGGAACCAAAAGTAAATGTTCTTACCCTCAACATACCCATACTGGTTCAGCTGGAGACAGATCTCGTGAATCTGCTCTGTAGTTGGGCACTTAAATCCCTTGACATAGTAAAGATCCTTGAGGATTCTTATTTGTTCTGGAGTAGGAATCCACCTGGTACGGCTTCGCCAGAAATCCATGTTGGCACTACTTCCAGCTGCTTGGGTGTTTCCTCCCTCCTCTGTTGGTTGCTGTTGTTGTGGTTCCATTTGTTGCGGGGTTTGGAGCTCCATTAGTTGCAGAGTTCGTGGCTCTTGGGTCATGGGGTGAGAGGATGTGGAAATCGAGGAATACATGGTTTAGTGTTTGAGGGAGATTTTGTTAGAAGGATTGGAGTTGTTGAACTGGTGATTGGAGATCTGAGATTCTCAGAGGAAAGATGAGATCGAATCTTCAAATGGAAGAAAAGATCTGAGAAAGAAGGATTGAAGATTTGGAGGAAAAGATTGAAGATCTGAAAGTTCAGAGGAAAGATGGGATTGAATCAACTAGATGGGAGAGAAGATCAGAAGAGAAGGATTGAAATTGATGAAGAAAGGATTTGAGTTTCGAGAGGAAGGCTGCAGAGTTTGAGAGAGAATGGCTGGGGAAAATTTCTTTTCTTTGGTGTGAACAGTTTTTCTCCAGGATGCACCTATTTATAGAACGAGGTGAGCAGATCTCCACCGTTGGATGGACGATCTCTGAGATTCAATCCACGCGTTGGATTAAAGTCGCCCCGAAACCCGGAAAAGCTGTTGGCGCGTGGAGAGCGTGTAAGGGGACCGAGGGAATCTCGAGGCGCTGTGGCAGACAGCTGTAGCCGAAAGCAGATTTGACTGCCGTAAATCACGGAAGGGATAAGCCGTGACACAAGTGGGCCGTACTTGGGCCTGTCTCGGATCAAGGCATCACTGTAGCTGTGGGTGGAGGCCTGATGGGCCGAGTTTCAGAAACAGTTTTGGACATGATGGGCCGAGTTTCTGAAACAGTTTTGGATGAGTTGGGCTGGATTTCTGTAACAGTTTTGGATACGTTGGGCTGGGTTTCTGCAACAGTCTTGGATGTTTTGGGCCGAATTGTTTAAACAGTTGAAACAGTTGGTTTAAATAAAAGGATTTGTATGGATAATAACGTGAGCAGCCGTGCTCGAGTGGTTGAGTGTACAGTTCGTGTACAAGAGGTCTGAGGTTCGAACCTCGCCTCTCGTTTATTTTTATTATGTTCGTTATGACATAATAAGTATAAAATTTGTACACATTATATTAAGCACAGCTTGTGCTCCAGTGGTTGGGGGACAAAGGTTTCGTGCGGCAGGTTGAGGTTTCGAACCTTGCCTTCCCCGTTATTTTATTTATGTCGCTTATGACATAATAAATATAACACGTGAGCATATATTAATGAAGGCAGCTCTTGCTTCAGTGGTTGGGAGCAAAACCTTCGTGTTCGAGGTCGGGAGTTCGAACCTTACCTCTTACAAATATTTTTGGATCTCGTATATGCTTGATATACGGACGTGTATACGGTATGTACGGTATACATACGTATATACGGTCTGTACGGTATGTATACGTATATACAGTTGTACAGTATGCATACGTATATACGGTCTGTACGGTATACATACGTATATACAGTTGTACGGTATGCATACGTATATACGGTCTGTACGGTATGCATACGTATATACGGTATGTACAATTTCATACCGTAGCCGAGCTGGAAGTTGGTGGGCCGATTGGTAGGCCCAAATAGTAAGCCCAATTGTTCGGCCCGATTGGTAGGCCCAATTGTTCGGCCCGAATGGTAGGCCCAAATGGTAGGCCCAAATGTTAAGCCCAATCGTTCGGCCCGAATAGTAGGCCCAATCGTTCGGCCCGAATAGTAGGCCCAAATGTTAAACCCAAAGTGGTTTGGGCCGGTTCGAAATGTGGATGGTTCGGTTTCTTCGGCTCAATTGGCCAGCCTTAATGCTTAGCCCAAGGATTGAGCAAGCCCAAGTCATCATCACTGGGTCACATGTTTTATTGGCGTGCTTTGGAGAATGATTTGTTTTGAGTGATGCTAATTGAGTAGCGAAACGCTTTGTGGGAGTGTTTACTGTGCTTGTATGCCAGTACAGGGTGAAGATCTATGTGAGGATCTATGAGATAATCTCTGTGAAGATCTAAGTAATGATCTATGTGATGATCCATGTGATGATTTTGTGTAATTGATGTGGAGTGATGTTGAGCAGTTGTGTTGTGAGTTTACGTTTGTGATGAAAGGATTTAGTGGCCATAGGAATGTATTTTTATACAAAGGGCTGAGGCTTTGTAGATTACTACAGATTTGGAAAAGATGGAGATTCTATAGTTAGGTCAACCTTAATCGAGAGGAATTGACTTACGCTTAAATTTCGGGACGAAATTTCTTTAAGGAGGGTAGATTGTAATACCCCGAAAAATCCAAATTAAATTCTGTGGATTTTTAGAAATGATTTCACGATAGTGGGAGCGAGTACGAGGCTTGGAGGAATTGTGGAATTAGTTCGAACGATTAATTTTCGAAAAACGAACGTTATTTAGGGGGTCTCAAAAAGTGACTTTTTATACATTGGGAATTTGGGAAAACTTCCTTCATGAAAGTTGTAGAGGACATTAAACCGAGTGCGTGCATATGTGGTACGTAAAAATCGGAGTTCGTATGCGAAAGTTATAAGCAAAATATGAAAGTTACTGTTTATGGTAGATTGGTATAAATTTGAAATGTTACTGTAGCCAGGTAACTTTTCTTTCTTTTCTCTCTCCTTCCCCCGTGCTCTCTCAGTCTCTCTCTTCTGCAACTCTCTCTTTCTCTCTTCTGCAACCTCCTCTTTCACCACCTCTAGACCACCAAATGGCGAGCTGCGAGCATCGATAGACTCGTCTCTTCCTCCTTATCACGCATGTGGGAGTTGTTTACGACGATTTGGCCGGAAATGTGGAGATCGAAGCCAACATTTTTACTGTAGCAAATTAGTCAACGCCGATTTCCGGCCACCTCCAGTCATAAACCCAGGTCCATTAGAAGCGCCTTAAGCCGCTCTTCATGCTCGCCAAGTCTCATAACCCAGATCGAAGCATGGAGGAAGAAAGCATAATTGGAAAATTTCACTGTACATCGGAGTGCTTAATTGTTCGGCTACTTCAAGGTATTTTCTGACTTTGTCACAGTTGAGAAAGTGATTGGAAATGTTGAGATGATGCTGTGGATGAAATTTGGTGGCCAGAGGAGGTGGTTGACCGCCGCGTTGACCGCCGTTGACCGCCCACTGACCGCCGCTTGTGGCGGCGTATTCGACCATATTTTGAGTTTTTATTATCTAGGTGATGATCTACGCATCCTTACGAGCGTTTTGATATATTACAAGGTCATTTTAGAAAACGTTGATAAATAGTGAATTTATGTTTTGACGTTACTATTTAACGTTTTTACGTTTTATCTTCGGTTTACGATCTGTGAGGATCTGACCATCGGTTTTACTTCAAATTTGGATATGATGATCTTATGACTGTCCCAGTGGCTTTGTGTGGTCATGGGCGAAGATCCGACCGTTGGATCTTCGTATAAATGTAAAACAATGATTCGGAAGGCGATTCGTGAGAATCCGACCGTCAGATTTTCGTATAATTTTATGGAGATGTTTGTTAGAGTGATTCAAGAAGATCTGACCATTGGATCTTTGTGATAATTTTGGAGGATGATCCTAAGGGCGATCCGTGAGGATCCGACCGTTGGATCATCGTATAATTAGGATCCGACCGTTGGATCATCGTATAAATTCGATCTGACCGTTGGATCATCATTAAATTAGAATCCGACCGTTGGATTTCCGTATATGTGTTGTTTATGAATGATTGCTAAGTTAAGATCGTATCTGACTAGGTGATTGACGGTTTGAGTTGGTGGACGATTGTGGATCGTATTTTGAGCTGAATTGAAGACGCAGCGGGATTATCGAGGTGAGTAAACCTCACGTGGTTCATATTACGAACCCAATACAATTAATTGCTTATTTTGTTGCAATCATATGAACTATTGTTGGTATTACTAGACATTCCTGTGTGAATGTCTGTATATATATTATTACGTGAAATAATATGTATTGTTGGAGTTGTGTTGAGTTTATTGTTGAGAAACAATATATTGTGAGAGGTATTGAGTTTATTGTTGAGAAACAATATATTGTGAGAGGTGTTGAGTTTTATTGTTGAGGAACAATAAATTGTTGTGATCTGTGGAGATCACTAGGTCACGAGGTGACCATGGCATCTATTAGTGAATCACGCTCTCGTACCGGGCTGGTGGTTATTAATAGTATTAAATCGTAATCACGTCTGTGGCCGGACGAGTGGTTACGTTCAGTTAGAGCTCTAGTCTGTCTGCCAAATGTGGAGTGACCTTATGAGTGAATTTGAGAGTAACTCATAAGTGTCAATATATATATGGTAACCTTATGAGGGAAATTGAGAGTAACTCATAAGGGTCTATATATATATATGAGTCTGTCTACCAAATGTTGGGAAATCTTATGAGCGAATTTGAGAGTAACTCATAAGTGTCTATATATATATATGAGAGTGAGTGATCTTATGAGCTAAATTGAGAGTAACTCATAAGTGTCTACATATATATATGAGAGTGAGTGATCTTATGAGCTAAATTGAGAGTAACTCATAAGTGTCTATATATATATATGAGAGTGAGAAAGTAACGTGGGTTTGTGGTAGTCTTGAAATCTAATAAATCAACAGTTCTTTCTTGTTTACTCATACTGGCTGTAAAAAGCTTACCGGGTTTTGTGTTGTTGCAACTCCCGGTACACTATTCAAATTGTGTAGCGGGTAATCCTACAGGACAGGAGAACCAGGACGGTGATCGCGCGGTTAGAGCAATTGTTAGAGTTTTACAACAATTGTAAGTTGTGAGGTGTGTTATGCTCATTTGAGCTTTATAATATATTGTGAGAGTGAATTGTAATAATGAACTCGAAGTTTCGAGATTTGGATTTTGTAATTGTAATTATTCAGGTTTCGGATTTGAATTTATCATTCAAAATCCGGGGCGTGACAGATGGGGTGGGGGCGATCAAGGATGTTTTGCTCTCTACTTTAGCCTTCTGGATCAAGGTACGTGGCCTGCCACCAGATTTTCATACGGATCGTTGCTTGAGAAGGATTGGTAGCGCTTTGGGGCGGTATGTGCAGAAGGACACAACAAAATTTGCAGAAGGAAGGATTCGGATCCGAGTTAAGATGGATCTTCTGCATCCTGTGATCTTCCGACGGAGTTTCACGGTGGATGATGGGGTTGATGTGGATCTGGATTTTTTCTTCGAAAACCTCTATGGCAGATGTCAAGAATGTGGTTTGATTACTCATGTGGGATTACCATGTGTTGGGACACCGCTGCCGGTTGAGGCCAGGACTGACCAATCGCCGGCACGGTGAAATCTTGAAAGGGTTTTGAACCGCGTGAAGTTGTCTCCTCATTTTGGACCATCGATGGTTTTTGGAGCACAGCCGAGTCCACAGGTAGGGCTAGAGAGATTTCTGCCAGCAGCTAAACCAAAGGGGAGAAAGGAAATTAGGCGTAGACTTGTCATCGGTAGTGGTGAAGGAACATCTGGGGTGCACAATGCATCTTTGAACTAGCAGGTGGAGACTGGTAGCGAGCCATCCTCGGGAGGTTTAGGGCAGAAGCTGCTTGGGAGTGGTAATTCAAGTGAGAAGGCGTTGATGGAGGCAGCTCCTAGTTGTGGTATGCGTTGAAAACGTGTGGAGGAAGATGGTATCTCTCCAAAGAAGCTGCGGTTGAGCTTAGCAGTGGGTAGGACAAATTTGGATGCTATGACAATGGGATTGAGTTATGTGAAAGATGTGAAGGAAGTTTACAAGAAGAGGCCGGGACGGCCAAAGAATAAGGCAAAGGAGATTAAGGTTGTGCATGCTTCACCTATGAAGAAGTCACCGGCAAAGAAGCTCAAGACTCCTAGGAAGGAGGAGAAATTGGTGAATGGCCTACCGGAATTCACCATGGTGGAGGCAGTTCATGGTTCCAACCCATCACGAGGTAAGGAGCCAATAGTTGTTTGATAGGTTTTAGCCTAGTTACTATTGTCTATGCTAGTAGAGATACCTCTATGAGTCTTGTGGAAGTACTTAGTTTTTAGCGTACCACAATTGCGTGCTCGGCGTGTGAGACTATGTAGAATAGATTGTCTGCAAGGCGAGGTGTTTGTATGTGGCATAGGCCCAGTTTGGGATTGATTTTGAAAACAGCTTTTGGTCTAAAAGCACTTTTGGTGAGATTGAGGGTGTTTGGTGAACTCCAAAATTTATGCTTTTGCCTAGAAGCGCTTTTGCGCACAGCAGAAAATCAGAAGTAGCTCTGAGCAGCTTCTTGTTTCCGCTGGTGCGGAAACCAAATTGGAGAACACAGATGATTAAATGAATTCTTACCATATGCCGAAATTATCCTTAATGTTCTTTCAAATTTACATCAGATGTCCTTACTTCCTTTGCTCCAGTTCCACTGTCTTCTATCACCGAGTCCGACTCAAATCTCTCCCCTCTTCTCTTACTGGGTCTGATCACATCTCTTCTCCTAACCAATATTTGAAGTCTTAGATCTATGGTTGTTTATTTATCTCTTTCATATATGGTCAATCCCCTTTCTCTTTCTCAAATTTCATGGTTTTTATATTTTCCTTCAGTTTCATCTTCTTCAAATATTTTACAGAAGAGGCTCTACTCAAGTGGTAATTCTTAATATTTGGGTTGGGTTCTGATTATTTGTTTGCTGCATGATTAATATAATACTTGTATTTCATGGGCACTCATTATTTCGTGTTGGGTGTTGATTGTGAGTTGCTGGGTTTTGAAATAAGTTCTTCGATGGTGAGGAATTGGTTTCCATAGTGATGCATTTGATTAATATAAACTCCTCATGATTAATATAATACTTGTATTTGATGGGAATTCATTATTTCATGATCTGCTCTAGCTTAATTTGTTTATTTATTTTGTACTCTGATTTTTTTTTTTTCATATTAGGCTTTTTGGTCTGTTGTTCTTTTGTTGGTTCCTTGTTCTTCAGTTTGCTAGGCAGGTTTTATTTCTTTGGTTGTTTTGCTCTTTGGCTTGTAAGTTTCTTTCCTCTTTCAGTGAAATTTCGTTTGTCAAAAGAAGAAAAGAAATTGTAACTTGATCAGAGGTGTGTTTGTTCTTCTGCATTTGAGTATTGGAATCCAATGAACAAAGCCAAAAACTGATAACCACGAGCAAAGGGCTTATGGAAACTGCGATACTTCATATACTGAAAATGTATGCATCATGCCTTCAAAACAAATGTATTCAATTGGAATTGATTGATTTGTTAAAGAGATTATTTTGTTAAAGAGGTTGTTTTTGCTTTCTACTGTCAACTGATGGCTGCTACTTCATGACTCTGAAATTTAATTTTGAAAGATCTTGTTTTCACCATTTTCTACTATGAACTAATTTTACACCAATAAGTAGTTCGATACAAGAAACAAAATATTACATATATTATTTAGTAAAGAATACGAGACAAAATGAAATGGTTTCATGATAGAAAAAAGTATTTTAGTAGCATGTTTAACATTGATGACCCTTTTGGTAATTACAAATTTACAACTTACCAAAATTTGCATTTCATTCTCACAGCATTTCTAAAAATAGTTTACCAAACATTCACCTGCTTCCCCTCACAACAAAGTCAGAAGTGCTTCCTCTAGCAGCAAAGTTAGAAGTGCTTCCTCTCACAGCACATCAATCCCAAACTAAGCCATAGACTACTCAGAGTATAATTGTGTTATGGGAGTAGTCTTATACTATTTCT
Organism: Rosa rugosa; assembly: GCF_958449725.1. Lineage (NCBI taxonomy): Eukaryota > Viridiplantae > Streptophyta > Magnoliopsida > Rosales > Rosaceae > Rosa > Rosa rugosa. Next base: position 41,761,804 of record NC_084822.1, on the reverse strand, counting down.
TTATTCTATGAACGGAGCATACTATTGGTATGTCTCATTTTGATCAAAAAAAAAAAAAACCATCATGGCTCATTCTTTACACATTTTAATACTGACCATGACTATATAGATCATGAAGATATTGACATATATTAAATATTAAAATCTTAGAGGCATCAAGCTTGAAAAACAACAAAGGTAAGAAAGTTAAGTTATTCAATTTTCACCTTATTCATGTGAGAAAGAATAGAGGTAATTTGTAATTACCATATTGCTATGTGCCGGAATTAATTAGTAATTAATTGCACAATAAAACAAAGAAGAATGTATTAAATAAAAATTTATGATACATAGCCAACCTTTTTTTTTTTCCTAAGTTTTTCTCATTTATTTATTTAATGAGGAGGGGCATAGATGAAAGTTTGATAAAAAAATGAGACCGAAAAAATATGTGTATTAAGTAACTGAGAGAGTGTATTTAAAATTTCTCTTTAGTAATACATTCAACTAAATAAAAAGTTAACCGATTGATGTAAAAGTTAAAATTTAGAAATTTAAAGTGAATTTCTTTTCACCCTTTAAACATTTTCACCCCAAATCAAGAGATCGAACTTAAAGGGAGTTTAACTTTGTGTCGTCCATCGTTTGTGAATTCAAGTAGAGGTTCAAAGAAAAACTATCAACAAAGCCAAGTATGAGGGCGTTCACGATAACGAAAATGACATCGACACAGTAAAAAACACGCTTCACAGTAAAAGATAAAATCGATGGAAAATGGGTTAAAAGAATAATGAAATAGACCTATAGAAGGCAGAGAAAGAAGACAATTAAGTGTATAGTTAAAACCGTTAAACGCCAACGAAGCAGGGTGAATACATTTTACACGTGGCGAGCAATTAGCCTCATCGACGACGGTAAAAGCAAACACGTGGCCACGTGGGACCGACGAAAAGGAATTTCCCAATTCCCGAAAACCCCAGATTTGATTTCTTTATTCCCAAATCGTTAACCCCTAGACAATCTTCCAGCTTACGCTTCAAATTTGCAGCCATGGTTTTCACCCAAATACGGCGTCGTAATGATTCGTGAACCCTAAAAAGGGTAAGGCCCAGCCCAGAAAAAGAAAGATTCAAAGACATCATCAAAGAGGCTTTGATTAAATTGAAATTGAAGTTGATGGGCATTGCTGATGATGCCAAGTGGGCTCTCAGCCTCTGCTTTTCTGTGTTGCAAAGACAAAAGGTGATTGCTTTGATTGGTTATTTATACAATTCATGATTGTTCCATCTGTTTTTCTAGGGTTTTTGATTTTCATCTGGCTCTAGTTTTGGGAATTCCTCATCAAAGTTTGTATCTTTGTGTATAATTATTGAGAGGTTGAATTGGGTTTTTGGTTTTTGATTCTGAATTATAGTTTAGGGTCTTGCCCAGAATTAAAGTTTTGGTTTTTCTTTTGTTTTATTAGTAACTTTGTTAAGAAGGGAATTGAGTTGGTTATTTTGGTTATCATAATCATCTTTTTGTTATGCAAAAGCTTGAGTTAATGCTTCATTGCCTGACTGATCATTTTGTTGATTTGATGATGATGATGATGATGATGATGATGTAGTGGACTTGTGTGATGGGTGGTTTTCGATTTCATGTATAAAGGTTACTGTGGGTGGTTGAAGATTTTGGAGCAGAGTGAGGCGTGATGAGGAGGAGAAGTGAAAAGGGGAGCAGGAGTAGAAGCTCGGGGAGCTTCGGAAAGATTATGAACTGTCTCTGCTCGGGAGAGCAGATAAGAGCACCGGATGATTTGATTTTTTCAGATAGTGAATCCCTTGCAACCAGGGATCATAAGAGTGAGTTTTCATCACGTGTCGATGCGGTTAACCACAAATCACACACCAATATTTTAGAAGCTGAATCATCTCTGCGGGAGAGTGGTGGTTTGAACTACGAGGTTTGTTTGCTTTGAAAACTTGTTTACTGATGGATTTTGATAAATGGATGTTATGATGCGTTTTTGTCAAATCCAGTTTTTGTTTCTTTCTACAAATCCTATATGATTCGTAGTCAATATGTAGATTTGTAAGCATCTTTAGTCTCCATCATGAACGGAGCAATGAAGTAACTGGATTTATGTAGAAAGGTTTGTCTAGAAATGAAATAACTTCATCACTCATATGGTCAATCTGCATAGATTAAGGCTGTTGAGTTCATAATAGGCCTCACTTAGTTCTTTCACATACTGATAGATTCTCCTACCCTTTTAGGGAAACACTATATTGCCTGGGAGACTACTTGGTAAAATTAAATACAGAGAATAAGAAATTATGGATGTCATTCATGTTAGAATGAAAATAGATTGCTTCTTAGGAGCCCGTGTCCAGCAATGCAGTATCTGTCTCGGTGATTTAAGCAGTTTTTTCTGTATTCTAAAGCTACAAAATCTTTAATTTGCAGGAAGCTAGAGCATTATTAGGAAGATGTGAATATCGTAAAGGAAACATAGAAGTTGCTTTACATGTATTTGAAGGAATAGATATTGCTGCAGTGACTCCAAAGATCAAAGTCACCCTTGCTAGAGCAGGCAAACATCGTAGGAGACATTCTCAAAGTTATGAAACCCCACCTATGTCTATAAATGCTGTCAGTTTACTTCTGGAAGCGATATTTCTTAAAGCAAAATCATTGCAGAGTCTTGGGAGGCTTAAAGGTACCAAAATCTGCTGTTGTTGATACCTTTCATTCTTCTTTGTAGAATCTTGGAGCTTATTACATTGTACATATTTTGAAACTCATTTCTTTTAATAAGGGAGTTATCTGGTTATTTTATTAAGGGAAACTAAAAACCGGTTTAGCTTTGTACGAATATAACTGGTTTCTAAGACATTTAGTAATGATGGCAGTGCCAAACCATATGGACTGAAAATAATGTTTTATTATACCATGATCTTGAGTTGTGTTACATTGGGTCGGGAAAAAATTGAAGAAAGGAGGGAATTTGTGAGCTCTCTACAATCTACATGATAAAAAGACGATCATTGCATGACTTATTTATCTAATTTTTTTTTGTTCTTGCAGAAGCTGCTCAATCTTGCAAAGTTATTCTGGACACTGTTGAATCTTCATTACCAGGCGGTTTACCTCAAAACTTAGGCGCTGACTGTAAATTCACTAAATTGCATGATATTGTAAGCCAGAGTGTTGAGTTGCTCCCAGAACTGTGGAAGTTTGCTGATTGTCCACATGAAGCTATCCTCTCATACCGATGGGCTCTACTCAGTCATTGGAACCTTGATACACAAACTACTGCAAAGATTCAGAAAGAGTTTGCCGTTTTTCTGTTGTATTGTGGAGATGAAGCAAGCCCCCCAGACCTCCGCTTCCAAATGGATAGTTCATTTACACCGAAAAGCAATTTAGAAGAGGCTATTCTTCTGCTAATGATACTGCTTAGAAAAGTTTCTCTCAAAAGAATTGAATGGGATCCATCAATTTTGGATCATCTTTCATTTGCTCTATCTGTTTCTGGGAATTCCAGGGCTTTAGCTACTCAATTTGAAGAATTGCTACCTGGTTTTATTGATCGGAAAGAGAGATTTTACAAACTAGCTCTCTGTTACTATGGAGCAGGTGAAGATTCAGTTGCTTTAAATCTTCTGAGGAAGTTGTTGGGTAATTATATGGATCCAATGTGTTTTCCAGCTCTGTTGATGGCATCAAAGATATGTGGGGAAAACCGCAGTCATGCAGAAGAAGGGGTAGGTTTTGCACTCAGAGCCCTTGAAAGTGTTGATGGCAAATGTGATGAATCAAAAAGTACTGCCACTTGTTTATTGGGCATATCACTTTCAGCACACTCTAAATCAGTGGTTACTGATGGTGAGAGGGTGACAAGACAGGCCAAGGCACTTGAGGCCCTGAAAACTGCTGGGCAATTGACAGCAATGAGTGACCCCATTATTCTTTACCATCTCAGCCTAGAATATGCTGAGCAGAGAAACTTAGATGCTGCGCTTGACTGTGCAAAGCAAATGCTAAATCTGGAAGGTGGATCTAATATTAAAGGTTGGTTATTGCTGAGCAGGATACTATCAGCTCAGAGACGGTTTGTGGATGCTGAAACAATCATAGATGGTGCTTTGGATCAGACAGGTAAATGGGATCAAGGAGAACTACTGCGCACCAAAGCCAAACTCCAACTTGCAGAGGGTCAGTTTAAACGTGCCATTGAGACGTACACTCAGCTTCTTGCTCTTCTTCAAGTTCAGAAGAAAAACCTTGGTGACAGGAAGAAGCTTCTTAAGGTCTGTCATTCTTTATTTGATTACTTTATCCATTTATCCAAGGATTCTATTTCAGAAACTTTTATTTTATATATATATATATATATATATATATATATATATATATATATATATATATCATATATATATATATATATATTGATATATTAAACAGGAGGGACTTGGGAGTGATGTTTGTTTAAGAATTTAATGCATGACTTCACTTATACAGTGACAGAGAAAATGCTGTTTGAGAATTATTCTGGTTCCATGGTTGTGTCATTACTAGTCAAGAAGTTCTGACAAACTTAAAGTAGTAGGAGTTTTCTAGCCTGTTGGTATTTCTGATGTGTTGAAGGAAAGAGAATGATTCATGTATTGAAGTATCATCTATCATGTTACTAAATTTGATGGAGTTCTGTGTTTTTATTTAGAAATAGAGGTATAGGCTCATAAACTCATATTCCGTTGGGTCATGAAACTGTATCATTAAAGAATCAACTTAATAAATATTATCCCTAATTGAAGAGTTTAGAATGGATAGTCTTCTTTCACTCGTAAGTACATGTGTATTGGGTAACTGTAGATCCATTTTCTAATAACAGTTTATGTTACCCTAGACATCATTTCTATGCGTCTCTTTGCAAGACCTTCAGATAAAATTGTTCCACTGAAATAAACTTATTTGTGTTCTTAATGACAGAGTACTAGACGACATTTGGATAGAAGTTTGGAATTGGAGATATGGCATGATCTGGCACACGTCTACATAAATCTTTCACAATGGAGTGATGCTGAGATTTGTCTCTTCAAATCTAAAGCCATAAGTACTTACTCTGCAACTAGATGCCATGTCACAGGTAAATTCAGGCAACCACAGTTAGTTTCGATTTCTATTCATCCAGTTAGTTTCTTCATGCTCCAAACAACGGAGAAAATAATATATAATAGATATGTGAATAGTAGTACTGTTTGTGGAAACTTTGATGCTGGTGCATATAATGTATTATACTAACAAGGAACATCGGTTCTGCAGGTGTACTTTATGAAAATAAGGGCCTCTACAAGGAAGCTGTGAAAGCTTTTTCAGAGGCTTTGAATATTGATCCCTCCCATATACCGAGCTTGGTCTCTATAGCTGTTGTTCTCAATCGGCTTGGTAACTCAGAAACAGTTGTCAAAAGCTTTTTGATGAATGCATTAAGTCTTGATAGGATGAACCATTCCGCATGGTATAATCTAGGCCTACTTTACAAATCCCAGGGTACCCTGTCTTCTTTATCTGAAGCTGCTGAATGTTTTGAGGCTGCACTCTTTCTTGAAGAGTCTGCTCCTGTAGAACCCTTCAGATAACCATATATACACTCGCGCGCTCTCACACACACACAGATGTATGTAAACCTTTCTTTGCTGTCATGTTCAAAGTTAATAGTTATCACCCGCATATCCTCTTAGATGATGACAGAAAAAAAAAAAAAAAAGTGAAAATAGTTACCATTCTTTACAAAGCCTTTGCAGGGGAGTCTCTGTATTCTAAAGTAATCTAAAACAACAAATGTAATTATCTTTTTCTTTGATGTAAAATTGCCCCTTTTTAATTTTTTAATTTTTTAATTTTTTAATTTTTTAATTTTTTTTTATACAAGGCTATGGTGTCTGGGAACCTTGGCTTCAACTTGTAAGCTATCTTCCACAATAGAGATGTATGATATATCAAATTTGTCTTGAAATTCAATGAATTGGATTTTATTGATTTGGTTAGTATACTTTTAATTACACGATAATTACAGAGATTATTTATCTACAATGGTATGTATATTCACAACCTAAAGCCAATTTTCATGATGCCCTTGTTTCTATGAATTTTCAAGCACATCGAGGGGAGACATTTCCTTTGTAAGCCAGATTAACATTGCTGCATTCTGCTCCTTTGTCAAGTTGAACATTTTGCAGCACAATTCCCTGACATGGAATGCTCTTGCTGCAATCAAATGTTATGGCATCTTTTGAAGTGCTTGTCCCTCTGATGTTTTGGTACAACACATTTTGTACCTTCACTGCCTTGCTCTGCAATATTTACAAAATTAATTAGCAAAACCTGTCATTAAATTTGAGGTACTTGTTATTGAAGGTCAACTGATTACCTACCTGTTGTTTGCATTGTCCTTCGTCACTGGTGTCACAGTAGTTTTGGTCTATGATTATGGGGTTGGTCACATCATTCATTTCTATGTTTTGAAAAGCAATGTTGCTTGCCATTCCTGAGCCTCCTTGCCATGTTTTGATCCTGATTCCATTCGTGGTTCCTGAAATCTTAGCTCCGTTCACTGTTACTTGCGAAACATGGTCTTCAGACCCTCCTTTCCCCAAGCTACCGATACTGATTCCATGGCCAGGTCCACAGGTAATACTGGAGGCTTGCACATTTTGGGATCCACTTACAATTGAAATGCAATCATCACCTAGAAAACAAATATAATTGTTTCCATATCAGGACGTTTATAGTTGGTCATTTCTCATTTTCTCTAGTAGTTTATGAATGAGGATCCTCTAGCGTACCTGTTCCGATATTGCTTTTCGAGATTGTGATGTTCTGGGTATTGGCAACATGAATACCGTCAGTGTTGGGACTAGTCTCCGGCGCGGTTACTGTTAGATACAAAGCTTGAACATTAGCGCACTCTTCGAAACTGACGTGCATTTGCTGTGCGTCTTGGAACTTCAGATTCTTCACCACCAAGTTATTGCATTTGTAGAAGGTCACAGCCTGCAAGTAATTAAACCGGCCTTGATTTCAAACTTAATTAATGTACTTACTCAATTAATTAATTTGAAATGCACACAGGAAGATATATATATATATACACACACACACACACGTACCGTAGGTGCTTGCGTCCCGCAGGGCTACAAATCAATGAAAATAATTACGTGCATCAGTTAATTAGCTTTCAGAGAAGAAAGGATGACATCATTATCATGAAGATGCTTAATGAAAATCTACTATACCTTGGTTTGTTTTCTTTTGCAAGAGTTTTGCCACCAGATTTGACCGTTGCCATTGATGGTTCCAGGACCTTGAACTAACAGATTTCGAACGTTGTCAAACATGATCCAGTGATTGAGATCTTTGCTGTAGACTGACCTGTCACCAGATGCTTCTATGGTTCCATATATCTGATATATATATATATATATATATATATATATATATATCCAATCAATTCATGATTAATCCCGAATTACTTCATTTTATACATAATTTGATGTTTAAATGGAGTATAGACTACAATAAGATTTTTAATTGAATTTTGCATTACCTGCATTGTAAGCTGATCAGATTTGCATGGCCCTGAAAATGTGATTGGCTTAACAAGATAGTTCTTCTTTGGCACCAGAAGAACTAGTGCCCCACTGGAACTACAAGCTGTCTTCCATGCCTTTTGGAATGCCTGAAACAAATCCATGTAAAGAAATAATGACACATCAATTCTCTAATTTACATGTAAAAAACTAATGCATTCAAAGTTTCAAATAAATGCATGGAAACTATTTGTACCATATTTATTTATGACATTATTATAAGCGCACCTGTGTGTCATCAGCAGCACCATTCCCTTTGGCGCCAAAATCATCGACGCTAACCTTTTTAACGGAAGATGATGTGCTGAAGAGCCGAGTTCGGAGATTGATCCGGTCAGAGAACTTGAGATTCTCAAGGATGCTCATGTACGAAGGATGAGCTGCCCCGGAACCATAAAAACCAGTTGCTTCACGATGAGCATCATCAACATAACTATGAAGTAATGAGTTCTCTTGGAAGCTGCTACTATAACATGAAGAACTCAAAGAGAGAACAAGAAGAACACAGAACAGCAATAAAGGTCTCATTAGAGCCATTGCTTCTTTCTTTGTTTAGTAATGAGAGAGAGAGAGAGAGAGAGAGAGAGAGAGACTGGTTAGTGTATGGATCGGATTGAGATTCAAGTAGCTTGGGATGAGGAGAATATGATGAGGAGCTTGAGTATTTATAGACAGCGACGGAGCTCAGAGAGAGAGAGAGAGAGAGAGAGTTGTATGTGCGGCGGTTAAGTTGTGTCTGGTTCTTTCAGGTATGGCCGGTCTCATGGCACATTGAGAGGTTGAGACGAAATGATTTACTATCGATGACGACTTTTGCTCCATGCATAATATGCATGCTTATATTCAAACCTACATGCTTAGCATAAATCAGAATGCAACTGTTTATGATGCTTTATATTTCATCATCTTCTTAATCTCAGAGCATCGCTGATTTCTACGGCACATAGATTAGTTCGTTATGCTATGTCGGTCACAAACGTTTGTTCATTTGATTTACATACCGAGTTTTCTCATTTTCTTTTCGAGTACTTTGTTTCAAATCCTGTTTACTTCAGCTAATTGTGTTAAGATTTAGAATTTAGTACGTCGATTAAGACATGTATGTATAAATGGAAGTTTAACTAATGGATTCAAACTCAATCAAGATATACATATATATTATATGAACATCATGGGATGTAAGCTCGATCATGGTATTAGAAAATTAAAAAGAGGCACTGCCCATGCAAACATATTGTATTCTTGGGTGCATATCTCTATCTATTTGAATGGATGCCTATGCTTCATGATCTTGCGTATGTTCTTGAACTCTAAAATCCGTTCAGATCGAAAGTACAATACAATAATATGTTTCCTATGTCATACCAAACATTAAAATACGTATTGATCATTCTAGAGCTTGATGGTCGCAACGTATATATATACAAGATATATGAGTTTATACAATATACTAATTAAATATAGAGATGAACAAACATATGGTCATGCATGGGGTTACATTAATACACAAAACATACACTGTATTATGATGAGCTTCTTTGATGTCATTGTATGTGGTGTTAGGGATTTTTGCACACTAAGGTTTTAGGTTATTATCCATAAGGTTTAAAGAGATTAGGGGAATTCAAAATCTACGGCAATCTTGTCTCCATACTTGTCGTTCTCTGATTGAATAGGCACCTCCTCTTGGAAGCGTGTGGCTCAAGCATGCTGTCTAGCCTCTCAGTTCACGAAAGATTAATCTGAGTCGCCGCCAAATGTTTGCTGGGCTTGTTGGATATGGTTTGGACTTTGGATTGGGGAGGATGGGTGTTAGAATAGGAAAACATTTCTCCCACGGATTTGGACTTCTGTTTTTTTAAGAGAAATAGTACGTCAGCTCTTTATTGAAATAAAACTCAATTAAAATTTAAAAGTATAATCCTTTAACAAAGCATCAATAATAACATCAGGAGGGATAGTCTCCCACGAGGTAGAAGTCCTATAAATTGAAATAAATTTAGCTAAATTACGAGCCACATCATTAACTTGACGATAAGCATCACAAAAAATAGAGCCAGGAATCAAAGTGAATCCCTCTATAATGTCCATTATACACACGACCCACAAATTTGGACTCTATTTCATTGTCATTTCTAAAATGACATTCTTCCCTTTTCCATAATTAGGTAAGAGCAAAAAAATAGCTAACTTGAATCTTTTGTAACTGCAACTCCTCAATTCAGTTATTAATGCTTTGTTAATGGCACTGATGTCGAATTCTGGACTTTCAATTGGGCTTATCAATTTCCTTTAATAAATCTAATCCCAAATGAATAGAAACCTGATTGATCTTGATAAAAATGTTAGTGATTACATCCTTAATGGCTGCTGGAATATCTCTAAACTAAATCATGTTTTGACTCCTGATGTCGTTAATCATATTCTGGGCATTCCTTTGCCTGCCTCTTCTATTTCAGATGAATTTGTTTGGGGACCTTCCCCTAATGGTATCTTCTCTATCAAGTCAGCTACTTGGATCCAATGTAATATATGTAAATTAAATTGACTACGTACTATGATTATGTAATCCATTAGTGCAAAACATTGGTATTTCTTGTTTGTACATTTTGGCATCCCACATACGATCGCCATGTGTATTATTTCTAGATTAGCTAACTTTTAAGCACTCGTATAGACTGTCAGAGCCGTACTAAAATGGGTTTAAAGCTTAATCTCCTTGGCCACACATTATGGTATGGAGCAAACATTTGTTGATTAGGTATTTTACTGCCTTATTTCACTTGGCAACTTGTCATTAATTAGCTAAGATAAGAATGAAAGTGAGTACGTAGGGTGATTCACTATCATGGAAAATCACTGACTGGTTATATTAATTCACAAGTAATCTTCAGAAGTTATGTCATGTATTTTTAGGACTAAATTCAGTAAATTGCTTGTCGTTAATGAACATTGTAACTGCCAAATAACTAAAAAAAAAAAAAAGTACGTATAAGCTTAACTTAAACTCTTCAAAAGTCTTTTCTTGTCAAATAGTGGAGAAGTCTCATACAACACCATCCCTATTCTTCATCAAGATGCAAAATCACACACTGACACAAACCTCACTATCAAGCAGCTACAGCTAGTAATTGATTGTAGAAATATCAAGACTATTCCTTAATTATCAGCTAAAATCTAGCGCTAGGATTAAATATTATAACCTATGGTGGAGGTGTCTTTGATTCTTTTTTTTATATTTTTATTTCATCCTATGAGAAAGAGGTATTATGATCAGCATGCACATGAACTTCACAGTGAAAGATGATATTGCAAAATACCTAAAATAAAGGAGGCAATAAACCACCATTCTTATACAAATTCCATATTTTGATATTGGAAATTAGCTCTCGTTTTTATATTTCTAATAGTACCCATTATTGAGGAAATTAGATTAATAGGTTTGGTCGGGGATAGATTGCTCTTCCAGTTTATGAAAATAGTCGAAATACAATAATCTTGGTATATAAAGGAGGAATGAAAAGAAATACCTAAAATTAGCTCTTGATGTTCATGATTTATGGACAAAATTTACAAGACAATTAATATGCCACATTTAAAAAAAAAAATTAAAAAATAAGGGCCTGTGCAACTGTCTTCAATTTTGTATTAATGAAACTACTGAATGCAATGGTGGGATATAAAATCTGAACCCATATTACAAATAAGCAATAACAGAGCATCTCAAATAATAACATGAGCTTCCACTAAACCTATGTATTCAAATATGCACCAACTATTAAGACTTGTCATACTAGCAATTTGGGAAGGGCCGGCCCTGTGACTTTAGAGGCCCAAGGAGAACGGAATTTCGAGGCCCAAAGAAAATACTTAAATCAATTTAAAATTAAGATTTCATAGTATTACTGAAATATAACTCGTTTTGCATTTTTAGGTGCAAATGTGCTAATGAAACTTACATAATCAAGTTTTCCAACAATATATTTTTCAATAGATATCATACATAGTCTATCACTCAATCTCTCTTGTGACATAGTACACCAAAGGTAATATTTGATCAATTTCAACTTACAAATTGTGCGACAAAGCCTCTTGTTCAAGAGTCAATCTAAGTACCTAAGTTAAATTAATATTTTCATAGTCTTTTTTTTAGATTTCTAAATAAATTTTTTACTGTCTTCGGATCTTGTTGTATGAATAAATGCTTTTACCACAAAGCACATTTTTATTCTCTTTTTCAGTTTTTCTACTGTATTTTTTTTTTTTGTCTTTTCTTTTAGGCTGGTCACGTGGGCTGCCCCCTACAGCACATGTTTAACTTTTCCTTTTCTAACTTATATTTAATTATTTTTTTGAGTTGGGCTCTTGGGTTACCTACTACTTCTTTCCGTTTATTCTATTCGAGTCTTTTTTTTTTTTTTTTAACTGGGCAACATGATAATTTTTTTGAGGCCCACAAAATTAGAGGCCCTAGGACTGGGCCTAGTTCGCCTAGGCTCAAGGCCGACCCTGAATTTGGGCAACTCCATTTACTTTACAACTGTGAGTCGGTGACATACCTGAAAGATAAAGCAATAACAGTGTTATATGATAATTAAACCAGCTTTCTCAATATATTATCGACTATAACTACATTCAACGACACTATATTTCATTATTGCACTAGGAGGTTGCAACCATTTGAGTATGCAAATGACTCGACGCCTCACTAAACTAGACAAGGCACTTCAAGTGCACATACATGCATCTAGCCCGACTACCCCTACGAAATATTTGTAGGGACTTATTACACGTCAAATGCGATAACTAAAAGATTAAAATAAATAAAAAGAAATAAAAGAACTTTAGCCCAGACATGACCTAAAAAGAGGGCCCAAGCTCGAGCACCTGCCAAGGGAGCTAGACGATTGCAGCCTACCAACCAAGATTGACACGAGCCCAGCATGACCACCCCCACAGAATCACTCTCTTCGCTGCACGACCACTTATATCGGACACCTCCCCCCCCCCCCTCCCCCGCCCCCGCCCCCAACCCCAACCCGGGTCGTCACCGCTACATCATCCCCATCACGCTAGCTAGAAGCATCACTCTTCCCAACCACCCTCTCCCCAAATCAGATCCATTCAACCCAAACCAGATCAGATATGAGCACAGCAGATCCCAGCCTCATTACCATATGTTCGTTACCACCAGGGACCTTAGACCCAGAGACACCAACTCAATCCACCCACAAGGCTAGCTAGCCTCTGCTTTCCCCCTCCTTCAACTCACAGATAGCCACTGCGATCTCTCCGATCAGTACGAGAACACATATGTCGAGGACTACCTGGGGCCTCATACCAGACCCAAACCGAGTCGAAAATGGCTCGTCTAACGGTGGCACTGGCAGACAAGGAGGGGAAATTTTTCTTTTTTTTCTTAGGTGCCCGTAAGAGCATTATGTAATTTGTTAGTGGGAGGCAATACTTTATACATAGTTTATTGAATCAAATTGATTATAGGTTCTATGCAATTTACAAAACCCAATTTCTTCAATGACAATACAATTTTACTAACCCTCAAATGACATATGCAAAACCCTTCAATGTGATATCTTTTCAAATAGGAAATGTACAAATGCTGGTTGAAAAGAAATGTTGTAATTTTAAATTCAAAATCCAAAATGAAAAAATAATTAAGACTTAAGTTACCATATTAAAGAAAGGCTATAATAAAAGCATCAGCAGACTTGTTTTGGATTACAGAATCATCATAATTAGCTTTTTTGAATCGAAGGAGATCAGTCAGTTTTATAATTCAGCAAGCAGTACCAGAAACAACATACCCCTGAGGGGCTGACAAAAAGAGCAGTCCTTTAGGACATACAAAGGACCTATTCTAAGAAAACAGAGTCTCGCACTCTCGGGTACACCCACCTTTTACGGACAATCAAGAACATTTATTCTAACAAAACCTAGAAACTCATAAGCAAATAAAATAAATGTGACAACCGAGCAACTAGATCTTGCGACCCGGCCAAGGGGAAAATAAAACATTGCTAGTTGAGGATGCTGCACCTGTATCCCCTACAGTTCCACCATCTGCATGCAACTCCTCCATTTGTTCAGTCTCAGGATCCTTGCATGTCTCCTTCTCCACAATAGCTTGGACCTTATCATCTTTTTTTACAAAAAGAGAAAAGCCCAACACTAAACTAAAAAGTAAAAACACCAGCCCTAAATAGACCCATAGCCTGACCCAAATAGGCAATTTCTAGCAATGCCCAATGCTGAGAAACCCTAGCATCCCAATGCCAGGCCCAGACATCCAAACTAGGGCAAACCTTAGAGAGAAAACCAGCCTCCTCCACAATGCTGCCGTTGTAATTGCCGTAATCCACCGCCGCCCCTAACGTTGGAACTCTGCCATGTATGCACCTGTGCTCAACTCGGCGCCGCCGCCACCACTTGTGAAGGCAACAACAGTGTAACCCACCAACGAAGGTAGAAAATTTATAGTTAGTTCTTTCCCTGAGCAAACCCGCACCGCCCTCACTTCCGACAGCTGCGCTACGATTCTGGTCCATCCAAGACTTTCAGCAACAGAGATGCCAGAGTCGCCGCCTCCGCAGATTAGAGAAAGCTGCCTGAAGGTGCCTCCATTGCTGCAGCTAAACACCAGCCTGTCACCACCAACCAAAGGCGGATTTCCAAACGCCGACATCGCCCCAACCACCAGACCATCTTCAGTCCCCATACCTTGAGAATCTTCAATCAGAAAACCTCGACCCCTGCCATCATTGACCGTGATAACAACAAGAAGAAAAAGGCCGTAGCTTATGGACACAGATAGCGATCGAGCAAGCCCGTCACCACCGTGGAGTAGATGAGAGAAGAGAAGACGACACCCTTTATTGTCATAGGTACAGACTGCCACCAACCAAGGCTAGCCGCCATCGAGAAGCCTCTCGCGCAAGAGTCAGAGCAAAAAACATAGTTCCGCTAGAAAAAAGGAGGTTCTAGTTGGACCTTCGTAGATATTACAGATCCTAATATAAATTCATAAGTTAGAGCAGCATAAATTCATTGAAACTTTAACCTTAAGAAGCATATTTAAAGACCATATGAAAGTAAATAGCTTTTTATTTTTTTTATATATTTTTTTATGATAGAAACAAAACAAAGCAAAACTAGAAAACAAAACCACGAGAGACACCCCCTCCTAGCTGATCCACATGGAACACTAGAGACATAGAAAAGGGCAAACAGAAAAACCAAACAGATGGATTATGAGTAATATGCACTTCCGAAGCTAGACGATCAGCAACAAAATTAGCCTTGCGATATACATGTCTGAAGAGTACTGACTGGAACTGAAGAGTAAGCGCCTTGATATCATATAATAATGTTTTAATTCGCCAAGGAGTCTGGCAGCGGCCTTGAACACAGTCAATTAATAACTTGGAATCACCTTCCATAATAATGTTGAAATGATGATATAAAAGGGCAGTGTGTAGTCCATCTCTAAGAGCCGTGGCTTCCGCAACAAGCACTGACGCATTGTCAGTCTTTTTATTAGCTGCAAAAAGAGGGTTACCATCCTCGTTGGTAGTCAAACTATTCCTGATGGAACCATCAAAATTTAACTTGACTTGATTTATATTGGGAGGTTGCCACTTGATAAGGAAATATTTTGAAATCTTTGGGTGAGAGAATCTGGGATTAGCCTTCAAATAACTGGAGCTCATTATAAAAGCTTGAAACACACATGAAGCAGGAGAAACAATGATGTTCTTAAATATTAATTTATTCCTGATGTGCCAAATGGCCCAAGCAGTATACTAGAAGCAAACTGATCTGAAGAAGAAGAATGGTGGTTCCAATATGGTCAAGCGAATCAAGAAAAGATCCATTCCAAATGATTTCATCTTGAGTATCAATGACTAGGACAATTCTTAACTTGTGACATAGTAGCCGACTTGATAGTAAACTTCCCATTACCGGAACAACCCCAAATGATTTCATCTTGAGCATCCATTACAAAGTGAAAGAAAGGGTAAAGTGAGTATATAAAATATACAGAAAAATATTAATTAGACTTGTTGATTATATAAGAAAGCTATGCTGAGCTGGAATGGGTGTACAATTATAAGCAAATAAGCATGGATTTTACCTATTAGAGTAATAGAGAATTCAGTTTATATCTTTTTTCTCTTAAAGTATTGCTGCAACTATGCTCATAGTATTAGGGAACCATATATTTGGTATTCTCTTGTAAATTTAATAATTTTGAATCATAGTTTGTTTTTTTTTAAATTAAGGGTGATTAAATTGTTAGAGACTATGTACACTAAAGACTAAACATAGTGAAATTGGCAGATATTTTTTAGATCATAGTTATTTTGTATCACGAATTCGCGATATAGTGTAATATTAAAATATATTAACTACACTATTAGATGCACTCAGAGACACTCTAAGTCACTTGAAGCTACTTTTCTCTGTTCTCAAACTTAGGAGTTGCTGGTAACATACTATTATTGGGGAGCATGATTGAAAAAATCTTTTTCTCCCTGGTTTTAACTTTGAAGAAAAGTTTGGTTTCATGATCAAATTCTAATGTTCATTGCTCATATGTCCACGGCTACCCCTAACATTTATTTTGTTCCAGCTGTTTGTTTGTAACATCATTGTTGGATGTGAAAGAGGTGGTGCTTAATGCGGGGTTGACCATGATGATGATGGTGCTGAGGTTAGTGAGTGCATCGCTGCTTCACTTGATTTGGTATCTCATTACAGCCAAATAGCCAATTAAGGTAATTTTTTTGGAACTTGGATGGTTTTCCTTTTTTGTTTGCTTCAATGCCAGGTTTGTGCAGATATATGTTTTACTCTTCGTACCACAGTTGAGTGTATTAGTGAAGATGGACATCGTCTGTATTAATGATGATCAAGATACCTTGCTAGTCCAATAGTTATTATTATTTTCAACAAGTATATTTTCTTGACCATAAGGGGAACGTTTGTTATATGGGATTGGATTAGATCATCTCATATAAACAGACTTATCCCGTGTTTGGCATCACCCAGGACTCCATTAAATGAAACTATGGAGTCCTAAAAACAGACTCAACACCTTCTTCCATGGTGAGCCCAAAAATCATCGGACTGTGGAAGCTGCGTTCTTCCCTTCAGCCTCGTCTTCTCCACAACCTTCACCCGTTTTGAAATTAAGCACAAATACCTCATTCCTAGCCCCAACATTCATAATTGAATCAAAATTAGCCTAAGAGAATCCAAAACCACCACCACAGATGGTGTACCCGACAGTGACTGAAACACCCATAAATCAATTCTTCCAAAACATAATCAAATTCGAAAATCATGTAAACTAGCATGTAGAACACGAAGAATAGATTAACTTTCATACCTCATGCACCTCAATATATCGCCAGAGCCGCCGAAATTTGTAGAGAAACCGCCGGAGACTTCAGCGTTCGATTCTCTCTCCACGAATCGAACCCGACCAGTGCTCCAGCCGGAGGTGGCCTGACGGCGGAGTTTTGATCAGGTCACCGTTTGGAGCTTCGCTGGTTTTGCAGGTTGGTGTGTTGATGGTTTTAGTTCTATGATTAATCCTGCTGGCACCAAACGTGGGTCAAGACATTCTATAGCATAAGCCAGGCTTGAGGAGTGCATGACTCTTTAAAGAAATTAAGACGGGGTAATACAATCTCCCCTAACAAATGTGCCCAAGATGTATTACTTGCTAGAGTTTAACTTTTGTTTTGAGGTCAAATAACACAAGGTTATAGTTAATTGTAACTTTGTAAGTAGACACACATCAAACTGTGATCTTGACGTACAAGTGAAATTTATTTCCCTAAAAAGTAAAATTAAGATTATTAGAGAAAAAATAATAAGCTATTGAAAAAATATATATATTTTTTATATTAGTAGGGATCTAATCCATGATTTAGTTTCACTCTAACTCAATTCACTATTTTTTTTCACCATTGGGAAACCGAATAATGGAAGAAAAATTATGGAATTGAGTTAAAAACGAGGGGGAATAGTGGAAGAATATACACTAAAATTAAGGGAAATAAAAAAGATAAAGGAAAAGAAAAGGAAAAAAAAAGCTAAAAGCCAAATATACTGTGGGCCATCAGACCAAAAAGGAAAAAAAACTGTAGGCCGACACAGCACTGACAGAAGTTGAAATTAAGTAGAAAAAGACAAACAAACATAACAAGGAGACAGTACAACTGTACAAATATACGCTTCTTTATACGTATTCTCTGCCACTATTTGAATCATACTTCGTTTTTCCTTTCCTGGGTTTGACACTCTAGACAGTTCTTAAAAGGGTTGTTGTCTTTGTCTGACGCTGCACTCTCTGAAGAGAAAGAGAGAGAGAGAGAGAGAGTAAGTAGAGATGGAGGGTGGGAAGAGAGGAGATGAAGCAGGCCCATCATCAGAAAAGCTAAAGGAACTGAGTGAAAAGCTAAGTGAGTTCTGTCATGTTGAGGAAGAAGAAGAAGAAGAAGATGGTGAAGATCACAGGAGTAATGGGGTTGCTGCTGGCTTTGTTCCTGGGCCTTTGGTTTCTCTCAAGGAACAAATTGAGAAAGACAAGGTTCTCTCTACTCTTATTCCTCTTTTGCTCTAAAGATTCTGTCTTTTCATCTATGTTGAATTTGGGTCTGTCTTAGTTTTGCTTGAATGGGATTGTTGTTTAATTGATCACATGTAATAATGGACTATTCAGGGTTTTGCTTGAAGCCTTGATCTTTTGTCTAGAATGGTCAGGAAAAGATAAAGATCAAGGCTTTATTCTTGAACCCAAAACTTCAATTGAAGTCTGAACTGTACCTTATATAAGGAATTCAAAACCGAGAATTTGAATGTTTTTATCTCGATTATGTTCAATGTGGGGATGCTAGGCTTATTTATTGATCTAATTCCTGTTGTGATCCAAATGCAACTATTCAGATTGAACCATTTGTGTGGAATTGACAATCAAAGTGTTCGGTTGTGTACCGATATAATTCTGAACTCACCTGTGTTTAACAGGATGATGACAGCTTAAGGAGGTGGAAACAGAAGCTGCTTGGTTCCTTGGAAAGCGATTTGGATGGTTCATCTTTGTGAATCTTTTACACTCCATTTCACCTTGTTCTCTATTCAGCTTTACACACATTGGTTTGTTCTGTTTTTATGAATCCGTTTGTTATGTTTTGCTAAGAGTGTTTCATCAATCAGGCCAAATGGAGCCTGAAGTCAAATTCCACTCAATTGGTATCATTTCCGATGACTTTGGCGAAATAAATACTCCATTGCCCGTTGATGAAAATCAGATCGGTCGTGTCCTGTTTACACTCAAAGAAGGATCTGAATATCGGCTTAAGCTCGCATTTAGTGTTCTGCACAACATTGTTTCTGGCCTTACCTATTCCAACACAGTGTGGAAAGGAGGACTTCAAGGTGCGTATTACATCTATATGGTTGCCTCTGGATGTATGAATTATGCAATAGAAATGGTTGAAAGCTTTTGAAGTTTTGGTTAAACCTACAAACGCTAACAGACTGTATTATTCATTTATTCCTCATCAAAAAAAGAAAATATAGGTATTATTGAAATCTGTCAACAACTTGTTAATGTAGCCGGAGGTGAGCCTAGTAATATCTAATACTCTTTTACATGCTGAAAGTCAACAATGTTAGTTGTTTCTTCAGCTCACTGGATTGAAGAAGACCCATAAAGATCGATCCTTTTGGCATATCCTTTTGAAGTTCATATTGTAGATGCTAATGTTACTTTAATTATTTATTTTTGCTACTCTTATGGTTAATTTTATGGTTTGGGTGCCAGTTGATCAAAGCAAAGGAATGTTGGGTACATTTGCTCCGAATAGAGAACCCTATGAGCACACCTTGGAAGAGGAGACCACTCCATCTGGGGTGCTTGCAAGGGGCCTTTACTCGGCAAAGCTTAAGGTGCGTTGCAGTTTGCACTTACGTATAGGCACTTGTATGCAGCAAGCTTATTTTGAGATTGAAAAGTGAAGGCATAATACCTCTTTCTTTTGGTCATATAAGCGGAAGATATGGAGTCTTTAAAACCTTACCAGGTTATAGATCTTAAGGGAACATCTGTACTCAACACGAGTGCTAGCGTTTGAAAAGCAAATCAGTAGTCTTTTGTCGATGTTTGCAAAGCTGCCATTTCCCAACAATATTTTCCTTCTCTGTAGTCATTCTATACTAGGTAGTAACTTGTGAATCATGTACACAAATTATTTGCTGATTTTTCTTCATTTGGTTGTCTTTTGCAGTTCGAGGACGATGACAAGAGATGTTATATGGAACTGACATACTCCTTTGAGATCAAAAAGCGGAGTTAGCGACTTTTTCTGGAAGATCCTGCTTGTTGTTTCCTCCTTTTTCTTTATTTATCCATGAACCACACCACATATCTTCTTTACTTGTAGTTGTGATGCAAACGTACAATGGAATTCTCATGATTATTTCCTTGGCTTGTGATGCAAATTTGGAATTAGGATTACCATTACTGTTTGTTGCTTTCGGAGCCCTGTTTTTCCCTACACACATGACTTCCCTAGATAGGGATCGTTCTGCCGTTCAAACTGCCATTCACAAGTGAAAAATGCGACACAGATGCAACATGTTGATCACAAATCAGCTAGGTAGTTCTTCACTTGAACTCTTATTTCATCAAGATAAACTGATAAACCACTTGTAATCAAATGTATTAGGCAAACCCAATTGCTTTCCAGCTCATGGGGATCGCACCATTGAACTTGTGTCAATCAACCAAACAGGATTTTCAACATTGCTTGTTAAAAAGGCTTCAGGATAAGAACAGATTTGGAGATATAAAAAAAAATTATTTTGGCGTAACTTCATTATATTAATTAGCGAAAAAAGGGAACAAAATTGTTTTGGCCCCAATCTAATATACAAAATCTACAAGAATAGCATTGATGTAGCACCTATCCTCTGAGTTCAATATACATTTATCCTTGTACGGTATAGTAGTCCATTGTCTCGGATGGACAGTCACTGCTCGATTCCGAGACAATGTAAATAGTTACACATTTCGAGTGAATAACAATCTGATAGCAAATCATGTTAACAATGAATTCAAGAAATACTTTGGTGGTGCAATGGTTCAGCAACATGGTGCTGAGAAGCTACCAGAAAAAATAGACTATATGGAGAGAATTTGGGGAAGCTGAGTTGACCAAAGCAGATCTAGCAGTGGTGTCCCCCAGTTGCAAAATTGCTTGAAGAGCAAGCTGAGATACCAAGTTAGATATCTATTGACGACAAATCATGAAGCAAGATCCGAGATTCGCTGATTGTGCTTGATACAAAACTGCTCAAATGTTACACAATGCAGTGCAATGTCTTGCATGCAAATGGTAATGTGCCTTCGATTAGCACAAATATTGGCAAGGGACCTGATTAATTTGATGCTAGAACCCGTGAGGTGATGAAACAGAAATATAATCAAAAGAACATCAACTAGAGTAGATTATTCATTTCTTATCAATATATTAGAATGTTGAATCGACACAACAATTTGAATCTCTCAGCATTACATTGTTTCAGCAAAATTACATCACACGTGTAACAAATTTTAATTTATGCAGAAGACTAATATAAAGACTGCAGAAGACTGCACTCTATTCCAAAGATATTCAAACAGAGAATTTTTTCAATGCTTTTAAGACTTATGAAATGTCAAAGCATGGTCCTAAGAACAGGTAGATACTAATGCAAATTTAGTTATTGATAAATGGGAATCATACAACTGATATTATTTCCGAGTCATAGCAATTGTATGCATTCAGATTCTTTTAAGATTAAGACGATAAAGAAAAAAGGATACCTTTCAATCTACAAACAAATGCAAAAGAAGATTTAAGTAGAAGTGGTGATATTATGCTTTTAAAAGTAAGCTGAAAAAGAAGAAAGGATACCTTTCAGTCTACAAGTAGTGCGAAAGAAGATCTGCTCTAGAATTCTTCAACCTACAGCTCTGTCCTAAATGAACATCTCCAAAGAGGTATCTACATCACCAAACATAAATTAAGATTAAAAAGAAAAGGGGCAGAAATGAGCTTTAGCTTTCTAACAAATATTTAATAGTTTGAAAAAGAACAAACCTATATTCACAGTATTCAGCCCATGCACATCGAGCTTTTCCATAATCCCAATAGCAGTCCTCATTCCTCAAAGGTCCCCGTTTGGCTGTTGCAGATTACATATTAGCAAAGTACTTAGAGGGGGACGGGAAGAATGAGAAGAAGAAAGTGCCAAATATATATAAGCAATCACCTTTAGTAACAAATTTTGACTTAGCATCGGGATGGATATCATGCCACATTTGAAGCCACAACTCTCTCATTAGAACGGGGGATCTAACAATGTTCCTATGATTTGCTACATTAAGATACTGTCAGTGCAAGGTCTATTTTCTGAAGCAGAATAAATGTATTAATTGGTTATATACAAAGTTGCTGAAGATGGTAATATTACAGAAGGGCACCTTGATGTTTTTGTAACAAGAATTTACACACACACACAAAACTAGAAGACACCGAAAAGTTTTCTTATTTATACATGCAGGAAAAGACTACAAGTTAAATTAGAAAATGATGATATCCTTTTACCAATCAATGCAACTGAGACTTGAAAAACAGTAATTTTTCATATGTTCTATCTTTTTAAAATCTTTCAAAACCAAGCAGATGTGATATTTCTGGGAAGTATCAAGTGCAGGAAATGTTTGTCACAGATGAGCAATTGGAATCTGTATGGGCCATCCCATGGTGCTCAGCTACATCAAATTGTCTAATAGTGTTCAAGCAAAGTAGCTGGTTATACTATAAAGTAAGTTCCATAAACAAAAGTTATGCTTCATTTTGTGAGTCTGTGACCACTGGTTAAGATTCACACCTTTATCTATCTCCCAAACTGCCGTCCTCCTTCCTGGTATACTTTCAGAATCTTCATAGTAAGTTATGTACTTGACCCTGGGCAACCTTGTCATGTTTGGCAAAATATCTTCTTCATGATGATGTTCTACGTTCAATTCCTCTTGTACATCAGAACCGTCATGCTCAGACTGCAATTTCAAGAGAAACAGAAATTCAATTCTCAAAAAAGGCCACTTTACTGATAAACAAAAGAACACTGTTGTAAAATATGAGAAAGATTTTTGACTGGCATCTCCTCACACGTACACATAAATGTGTGAGTAGGAAGTGTGTGTTCCAAGAATATTTTCGTTTCTTTCTCAGAAGAGATGATTGCACTAAATCATTGCAGATAAACATGTTATGTAACTAAATGAGAAGAAGTACCTGCGGAGACCTAGTTATGTTAACTTTTGGTCCTAGCCAATTCTTGCACCAAGATAGAGAATGGTATGGTACCTGTTAAGTAGTGAGTTATTAAGTGCTATGAATGCTGTTTTATAGTAGGACCACGGAATAGTAATACTGAAGCAGAAGAGTTGAACATATTCAATAATGGGAATCATGCATGAATGTTGTAACTCACAGTCTCATCCCCACTTGCTGCTCCTGGATTTCCTTCGACAACATTTCCTGACCTATGGAGAAAATTATAAAATTATACTGTCAAGTTTCCCCAAAAAAAAAAAAAAAAAAAAACCGACAGCCTGAAAACATACTGAACTTGAAAACATATTTGCAATATGATTAGGTCAATACAGAAATGATATTACACATTCAATTAGCGCACAAAGTCACCACCTTAATTTAATTTAATTTTTTATTTTATTCCAAACATGTACATAGAGAGCAAGAAACTTACCAAAGCAAAGTTCAGATATGAATAAGTATGCAGTTACTATATTCAAGTGACACAATCTTATACATTTTCTGCAGTAACTGTATTCAAGTGACGCGTGGATGCATGCGCGCACCCACTCGTGCATACATTCTGTGTACTAGTGTAGTATATAACTATTAAGAAATTCACCTTGAGACCAAGGAACCTTCAATCTCATAAATCACATCGGTAATGATCCAGTTATCAGGGTAGGGCTTTCCACTTGGTGCAAAATAGTAACCAACCTGTTTTCCATTGCCAAGACACCAAAACTATCATTCACCACAACACCCATACCATCTAAATGTAGAACAAGCACCAACAAATCCCTAGTCATAAGAAAGAGATATCTTAGGATGAATACAAATGAATAGCTCTTCTTATTGGCAATCAAATCATAGAGAATCTAACCCAATTGAGAACAGAGAATATATTGAACTTGTAATAGATGCTTATATGAACAAAAAACCATGTCTGTTTCTGAAATTACCGGTCCTAGTTATGCTTACAATGATCAAATCATAACAACAAAGAGGTTCAAGCATTCTCGAACTAAGTGCATCATTTTGTAAGCAAAAAAAAATTAAGTAATCACAAACTAAAATTGTTTCAAGCATGAAAAATAATCTGGAAGCAAGGACAAAAATTTCCAATTAATCAGTGTGATACCAAAACTAAATCAATAAACCAAGTAGCAGATGATCAACAAGAATGCCAATCATGTGAAGTTGATTTAGTCATGACAGAGAAATAATATATCCATTATGACATTGCAATTATACCTCAGTTTTCAAGTCTGTTCCGTAGATGCAAAATATATTTTTTAAAGGTGGTCTTTCCCATGGTGTGAGTGGATTTAAAACTGGATCATCATGATATAGCCTGAAATAAAAAGCATTTCAAAAACAGTCGAATTGAAAATCGGAACCAGAAATCAATATTATCCATGCTTAGTAAAACTTCAAAATGTAGAAAGGACAGAAGCACATTTTAATAGCAGAAAGTGTCCTTTACCACTGGCACTAAAGGTGCCTTTCAACCTAGGTGACTGGAACACATAATACAACTAACCTAAGAAAGCATAATTAATACTAGAGACAGCACAGAATTTAAAAGTTGTAAGTAGAGCAAGTCCTAAACTAGCAGCATGGAGAAGGAGAAAAGTACTACAATATTCTACATAACTACTGACAAATTACTCACTTCTTTAATTGGTACAAAATCCTCTTCATATCTGGGTCATAATCCTCTATTGCTTTGAAAAATGTCCCATCTGCTATTTCACGGGCCGAGAAAGACAACTGGGTAGGTATTCCACATTCTATGCTAGAAAAGTTAGTCTCGGTCATGTCGGCAACAGATGGATAGGCATCATAGCCTGTAAATACATCATGCAAAGAAAGTACATATATATATTAGAATATATCAACATTGCAACCAGAAAACTTGCATGGGGGTCAAAATTTTACCACGGGTTGCAGGAATTTCAATGTTGATGATATTTGTAGGCCATCCAGAGAAGTTCATCTGAAATTCCCGCTCCTCACAGTGATACATGTGATGACCTCTCTTGTTCATGTTCCCCCCAGAGAAGTGGTTCCAGTATTTATTTTCTGCCTTACAATACTTTGAAAATGGCATCATCCATAATGAAGAAGCAAATGAATTGACCATCAACCGAGCTGTCCCCTGATCATCACAAACATTCAAAATGCACTACATCAGTTTGCGTCAAGCAAGTCTAAGTTCTGAAGTTCTATAATTTTTATGCTTTACACTTTTCTGAGCCTGATGTAGACAACATTAGTTTCAGAATTTCTAGGTGCATCTAGAAGCCTGAATGAAAATAACTGAGTACAAATTTTGCCCTACCCCAATTTTTATTTTCAGTTTTACTTAAGTGCAAAATAATAGTAGAATAATGAGAAGAAGAGCAGATATCCTACACCCTGGAGCATTTCGTTGGTTATAATGGCATAGAAAATAAAAATATGAAAACTATAGGTCACAACCTCAGAAATAGGAAGGCCAAATGTCAGTCCAGAAAGTGTTCCTTTGACAGTCTCGCTTGCACCAAGAAGCGGAGCTCCTGGAATTAAATCACCACAAATAAGTCCAGATAAAATGGCATGAAACGACTAGAATAAACTAAACTCTCACAGTAGATGAATTCTGATGCATATAAAGCATACCAACGGCAAAATAGGCATGAATGTGGTCATCCAGCCATTTGACATAATGTTTTGGTGCAATCTCCAGCTTTAGCCACTCCAAAAAGTAACGGAAGACATGATTACCAAGTGAATGGGCAAACACTACTGAGGGGCCTCCACGGAGTTTCAGTGCCGTCTCAAATGTCAATCTGTATTTATTTATTTATTTTCCGATTAATAGAAAAATTAAAGCATCATTAATAAATTGATAGATGAACATAATTAGGTATTAACTTGAGCTTGTGAAAGTAAAGGTCTCGCTCCTCAAGCATGGCCGGCGAAAGCCTCCAATCATAAGGAACAGCAATGATTGCATTGGCTTCAATTCCGAATTCAATACACCATTTCACCCATTCCTTCCACACAGAAGAAAGAGGACCTTCCAAAAACGAAGCAACACAACAAAACTAGCAATAAGCAAACAAAGCAAAATCGAACGCGAAAAACCGAAAGAGGCGAAACTCAGAGACAGTGCAACGTTACCGGTTATATAACCAGGATCGAGCTCTGTAATGGCCGAGAGGCCGCTATCGGGCCGCGACTTGCAGTCAGGATGATCCGTTTGGTTGTGCGGGTCAAGAAGCATGCACTTGAGCCAGCAGTTCACAGCAGAGAGAAGCTACGGCACAGAATCACCGTCACCGTCACCGTCACAAAAATGGAAGAAAATCAAAGGAGAAGAGAAGGGAGGAGGAGGCGTACTTTGGTGGTGTCGAGCCAGACCAAATCGAGAGGGTTGAAATCGAGAGGAGAGTAAGGGCAATCGAGGATGGACCAGGCGCGGAGCTGCGTGGAGGCCAAGCCGGGGATGATGATGCCGGAGAGCTTGGAGTAGTCGCCGCTCCAGTCTTCGCCTCCGACTCCATTGGAGAGGAGAAGAAGAAGAAGGAACGCCGTGAGCAGGTGGAGCTTCCACGTTGCTCGCATTGCTCTCTGCGATTTTTGGTTACGGTCAATTCATTTCCTTCTGATTTTATTGGGGGAGGAATTGCAGGTGCCAGGTGTAGTGATACTGGTACATCTAGTACGTCGTTCCACCGCAAGGATTTAAATTTCTTTAAAATTGTCAGAATTCTCATCTAAATTTTACTAATATTCAACCACCTAAGGTTGGTCGACCGCTTTATTTATGGTGAGCACATCTAGGCCTCCATCTGGCTGAACTTGTTCCTAACAA
Source organism: Rosa rugosa (assembly GCF_958449725.1). Taxonomy (NCBI): domain Eukaryota; kingdom Viridiplantae; phylum Streptophyta; class Magnoliopsida; order Rosales; family Rosaceae; genus Rosa; species Rosa rugosa. The sequence goes on along the minus strand of NC_084822.1, from coordinate 41,734,931 downwards.
TCTTGCGGACGCTGAGGTCGAGCGACAATAAGTCTGGACCAACCCAAACTCTCTACAGTTTGGTTTTGGCAAAAAACTCATTGTGAACATAGTATATGTAGTCCGAGGTTGAACATACCATTGTGGATGTAGTATATGATTTCCACCCTTCTACTCTTAATAGTTGTTTCGGTTGAGTTTGTTGTGGAATGTCTTGCAATTTCTTAACACTACAATACTACTTTTGCTTGACTTAAGTGTGCTTGCAGCAAGGCAATTATGTTTAACCGTTTTCTAAAAAAAATAAAATAAAAAGGTTGGTCGAGCGACCCAGCATGAAATTCTCATGTCTATTTTTTGAGTCTCAATTCTCATTGGTTTGTGGTCAGCAGATTTAAGGAGACCTTTGGGTTCGTTGCACTGTGGCGGGAGATTAGTCTCTCATGGAATTCGATCAGAGTACTGACTAGATAGGTGTGTTACTAATTCACTATTATATCTGAGGTGGCTTGCTACCTCGTTCCCGATCAATTTTTTTTTTACCAATATTTGAGAATTTTCATAAAACATCTTCGACACTAATTTGTGCATAATATATATGTCGACATTTATCAATATATCCATCAAAACTTAAGTACTGAAATATCCATTAGATCTGAAGTGCCGGTATCGACAAAAATGTTTTTATTAAGAATTTAATTTTTTAATTTCTTTAATTTTTTTTCTTTAATATAATAAAAACCGACTTCGTCTCTTTATCAATATTTTTATCAACTCTCAACGACTCAACTCTCTCTTCTCTGTGCACACACACAAAAAAGGCGCTTCTCAACCCTCAAAATTTTAACGAAAAATTCCGTAAATTTTGAAATACCGAAATTTCGTTAAAATCGAAATTGTAAAATTTATCCTAACCGCCAAACCCAGGACACGACGCCGTATAAGTGATCCTCTACCCTCGCATAACGGTAAAGATGAACGAAGAAACCAAAGCGCGCCAACGGAGCCACCTAACGACAAGAGCCACCTCCAAATCAGCGGGGCTTCCGATTTGCTATAAATACTTGATCACAGTTTCCGGTGCTAATGGATAGCCTTTCCCCATGGAGTCGTCTTCCACTTCTTCTCGGTTTCGCTTCAGAGACCTCCCGGAAATGGAGAACTCCACGCAGTCCGACACGGCCTCCGACGCGTCCTCCGTCGTCTCCAGTGACCGCGATGACGACTCCGACCTTCAATCCATGACCGCAAGGGTTAGTCAATTACCTTCAATCGAGTCCAGTGTTGATTTTTTTTGGTGGAATTAGAGGTTTCATTTCATATGTGATATTGCTTTGATTTTAGGGTATTAAGCATCTCTGTTCGGAACTCCTGGAGCTGAAGGCTGCATCCAATGGAGATTTTCACAGGCACATCTTTGCTAATTATTCGTCTTTTATAAGGTAAATTCTTCACTCTTCAGCAATATATATTTTTCCTTGTTCTTTTTACTCAATGAACACTCGAAATTCTCGGATTACGATATCATAGAACTGTATTAATGTGTTTGTAATAAGTATGTGATCTTTAATTATATGTGTAATTTGGTGTCGCGATTTGGTTACTTGTCAATAGAGTAGAAGTGATGCTTTGATTCCATAAATAAGTGGAAATGTGTTGTTATATATATGTAGAGTCTTTGAAGAAGTAGGGCGCGTGGAAAGGGAGCTGCTGCAACTGAGAAACCATGTTTCGACCCAAAAGAGGCTTGTGAATGACCTTGTAGATGGCATATATTCAAAGGTTTTATCAAAGGAGAGTATGGACTCGGTTATTGAAGAATCAGAATGGGATGAACCTCTTCTGATCAGTGAGTTAGAGGCTCACGCAAATGATGTTTTAGAAACGTTGGACATTCTCTTGTCTGAGAACAGGATCGATGAAGCGCTGGCTATCTTAGAATTGGAGGATGAGAATTTCCAAAGGATGCAGTTTGAAGAGGATTGTCCGTTGGACGAGTTAAGACTATTTGACTCTGCAATTTCTGAGAGGAAGGGCTTGCTTACACAACAGTTGACAATGTTGGCTGAAAATCCAAGAATATCTGCAGCCGAACTTCAGAAAGCACTGGTGGGGCTTTGCAGACTAGGTGATAGTCATCTTGCAACTAATTTATTGCTCAAATATTACCATTCACGCATTGCTTCTGGTATACATAAATTGAAGGCTTCGAAATCGTTGTTGGATAGGGTATACATCAGGGAACTCTCAAAGTTCGTGTTTTCTAAGATTTCTCAAGCAGCAAGAAGTTTTGTGATGTTATATGGAGAAACTTCTCCTTATGCACCAGAAGTTGTTAAGTGGACTCGTCAAGAAACTAAAGTGTTTGCTGCTTGTTTTGATGAATATGTTAAGTCCATCTCAGAAATAAGTGGTGGATTGTCCACAGCAGTAGAAGCTATGCAGTTTGCAATTTCATTTTGTTGTTTGCTGGAAACTCAGAGACTAGTGTTGCAGCCATATTTGATCAAGCATATTCGCCCTTGCATGGAAGATGTTCTAAATATACACCTGGACCATTTTACAAAAGTTATTGGCATCTTTACAGCGACTGATACATGGGTTTTGGGTAGATATCTTGTATCTGGAATTATTAATGAATGGTGCTCTTCCATGGTTGTTGGGCAACAACCAGAATATTGCTTGCTCACTAACAGCGGCCGGAAGTTTGTGACACTGCTGCAGGTATGTATCATTTTGTCTTTGAATTTATTTTAGACATAAAGGGAACAAAAAGGATCATCCAAAAGAGTTCATGGTATGATTGTAGGTGATGCATGGTAATGATATGATGCTATCCTTACTAACCTTTTTTATTGTTTGCTTCAAGGCTATCACTGTAGATGTCAGCCCATTACTTGCCCTTGAAATTGAAGGATCAATTCTTAGTGGACTTATGAACCTCTTTAAAAAGTATATAGACATCCTTGAAAGAGCCATCAACTGTGAAACAACTGTTACAGAAAAATCCAGTTCAAGAATCAATTTGGCCGAGTCAGTGCAACAACAGGTTTCTATTCTAGCCAATCTATCATCACTTGAGCAACTTTTCTCCAACATGGTCAGGAGTATTTTCAAGGGTGCTAGTGACACCAATTCTGAATTAAGAAAAAGCCACCCTGGTGGTTATCAACAGAAGGAAATTGACAGTTGTATATTTTTCATTCAAGAAGCCTCTCTTGGGCTCAGATCTCTATTCTGTGAGCAATTCATAAATAAAGTAATGTCCCTCAAAACTAGCTACAAACTTCCAGAAATCTGCATTGACGGCCAGGGTGAGTCTTGCATATTTGATGGAGGAATGCCCTCCCTTACCTTTCAGGTATCTTATTACATAATTATGCTGATATTTTTTCTTTGTCAGATAAATAATTTGAACAGCAATATAGTCCAAGTTGAAACCACAAGAAAGTGAAAAATAAAAATCAAATGTGTATGAAATAACGATTGTCTAAAAGCTCATGAGGTTCAATAGTTCCTTATTTCTTAATGCTGTGCAAGGAGGTGCTTTATAAATTTACATCTGCAACTGTTCACTCTTACATTGAAGTTTTTGAAATTTAGAAATCAAGAAAGCTGCTGAAATTATTGAAAATATTTGAAGAGTTCGTTGAATAGTGATAGGATAATGACCATGTCCTCAGCATGTCATGCCTTTGATACAGTCAGACAGCTTAGTTGGACTAGGCTACAGCATGTCACCGCTCCTTTCAGCAGTTTTTCTTGGATTTACTCAGAATTTACTGCATCAGTCAATTATATCCTCTTAGTTAAGAAAAGTTGTAACTTTGGGGGACTTGGATTATATGCTGCTGATATGGTCTTGTTTTTGATGCAAGTATATATGCTACTAATATGGTCTTGGTTTTGATGTCTGACGATCAGGTACTGTTTCTAGAACTGAGGAAACTAGAAAAGCTTTCTGAGGACAATGTTTTTGAAGTTGATTGGTTAATAGAGCTATTAGGGGAGATTATAGAGGCTGTTTTTGTTTGGATTTCAAATAACAAAGAGTTCAGGGATATTAATAAGGAGAATATGACAGAAGATCATCCTCTCGCTTTCAAGCAGGTTTGTGGTTCCTTTTCTTTTTCTTGTCCCTTAGGCATGCCTAGAGAAGTGCTAGCAGTCTGGTTACTATCCGCTTCTTTTGTCATGATGCTTGTTTATTCAAATTTTTTCTTTTTGCCTGTGTATCCTACAGCAGTTTATTTTGGATGTGCAATTTCTAGTGGAAATCACAAGGTACGGAGGTTACTTCTCCAGCAACCCTTTGTTTCTCATGAATCTGATGAAATCAGCCTTTGTTTCAGCTGGACTAGATCCTAGAAGGTATTTCTTGAACTTCTATTGTCATTTGATGTTGACAAAATGTGATGGTGCTTCTTTTACCCACAGCATGAGTCTCGGCAAGAGGTTTTTATGTCAAGTATTAACAATTTGTTAAATGCAGAGATGTCAACGATGATGCATGGGCTATAGATTCTGCTGCTGAAACGATCCAAAAGTTGCTGGAGATTGAGAAGGAACAAGAGCATGTGAGTGAAGAAGAAGCAGAGGAACAACCCAATAATGAAGCTGACTCTTTTCAGGATGATGCTAATTCTTCAGAGGAAGATGCAGTAGCCACAGACAAGCCAGAAGTTGCCTGTAATGCTGAATCCATATCCTTGAACACAGAAGAATGTACTGACCAACCAAAGAATGAGACCGGCTTTTTTCAGGCAGATGCTAGTAGCTGTCTAGAGGGTTCTGCGGAACCAGAGGAGCATAAAGTAGCCTCATATGACCCAGAAGTTTCCTTTAATGCTGAATCAGCATCAATGAATACAGCTCACTCTTTTCAGGAAGATGATACAAGTTCTTTAGAGGATTATGTGGAACTAGAGGAGGGTGCAGTAGTCTCATATGATCAAGAAGTTGACTTCAATGCTGAAACAACGTCGTCGTTGGAAGCTGAACCAAGCGAATCAAAGTATGCTACTGACACTTCCGAGAATGATGCTGCAAGTCCTTCAGAGGATCATATGCAATTAGAGGAGGATGAGACAGCCAGATACAATCCACAAGTTAATGCAGAAACAGTATCACTGAATACAGAATCTTGTGCTCCGGGATTATCTGCCAATTTTCCAGATGTGGATGGAAATTCCACCTACAGAAGTACCACAAATGTGACAGATACCTCCTTAGAGTCTCAAGATTCTGGTTTGGAAAGTGTGTCTAACAAGCCAGTTGATGTGTTAGAGATCATTGAAGAAATAAATGTACCAACTGCAGTGTTGCCTATACATAACACGGATCAGGCCTCCGAGATGAAGGTCCCCGATGAGGAGGGGAGTCACATTCAATCTGAAGCCTCCGAGTTGGTGATGAACAATCCATGAGATGGAGTCACTATTGATTTGTCAAGGCCTGGAGATACTCCTGAGAAAGACTTGGTTACATTGCAATACCAAAATAACACAGAAAAGAGGACTGCTTCAGTTCTAATGGTATATACTGTGACACCGGACGACCTGTAGAATTCAGTACTTTTGGTTGTTGCCAAAATTCCTTGCGACCCAAGTTGCTCAATAAAGTCAATATATTGACGTGTTTGTTTGTTTTTTTTTTTTGGGGGTGGGGGGGAACTTGAGCGTACTCGTTTCTTGTAAGAAAAAAAAAAAAAATTAAAACATATTTGGATAAAAAGCTTGCTGCCCAAGATTCCTTTGTTCAAAACTGAAAACTTGCGCCCCAAGACTTGAAATCTGTTCCATATATGACTTTTATCTTTGACGGTTGCAATGAATAAAATACTTACTGTCCGAGACTAATACTGAACAGTGAGTCGGCGTCCTCTTTCTTTCCTCCGATTTCAGAGAGAAGGCTAAGTAGCCTGAAGCAGAGGCCGAATCAGAAAACACAACACCAAATTCAGTTTGGTGAGCATCAAACTTCCCCAGTTTGTTTTGCCTTCAGTCTTTGGGTTAATGTTTGCCTACTGGTTTTTGTGTTCTTCTAGTTAACTTAAATGTTAGGCATTCTGGTGTTCTTTAGCATAGTGAATTGTATGAGCCTAATATATAGAACCTAACTGTGCTACTGGCTACTGTCAATTAGGTACTAAAACATGGCTGAACTGGGTCTTTCCTATAAGAAGGACGAGAATTTCGGAGAGTGGTATCGTCAGGTATCTGTCCTTCCATGTTTTCTGGGTTTTGTTCCTAGTGTTCTTTCACAAATATGATTGAGAAATTGGCCCCTTACTTTGTTCCAGCAGGTTCCTCTTCGTACTGACATAATTGACTACACTGATATATCTAGCTGATCCCTGCAGGTTCTTCTTCGTGCCGACATGATTGGCTACACTGATATCTCTGGTTGTTATATTATAAGGCACTGGGCAATGAAAATATGGGAGAATATGAAAGTATGCGTTGCTTTAGTTTCCTAGAATATCATCAAGTCATATATGTTGATATTTGTGTTGGCTTCTGCTAGAACTACATATTACCCATCTGGTGTCAGCATTATGATTAGAACTCTAAGTCTAGTTCTCAGTAAGCCAATTAATATATGATATTTAAACGACTATTTTTCGCTAGAATTCTGGGTACTACTAAATGCTGTCCTCAAATTTTCATTATCTTGAGTTTCTCATTTAAATTGAGTAGCAGTACCAGTCCTGTACTATGTCCATCCCAAATATCGGAGTTTTGAACTTTGTCTCCCAGTTCTTTATTCAATACTTACGTTCTTAGCTTATGCTTGCAGATTTCACTATTTATCTTACAAATTTTTCCTCATAACTCAGCAGAATAGCTCACTTTCTATCTTTCCAATGCTGTTAATTTGTAGGCATTTTTTGAAGCAGAAACAGATGAAATGGAGATAGAATCTTGCACGTACCCTCTCTTTGTAACCCGTGATTCTTTGGAACGAGAAAAGAGTCACATAGAGGGCTTCGCTCCTGAGGTTAGATTGTGAGAAAGCATGATAGTATGGCTTAAGAAACACTGCAGCAGTGGTGTTTGATGATTCAGATGCCCTTGGAAAATAAACTACATTATATTATGTCATTTTCATGCTTTTGTAGGTCGCTTGGGTCACAGAGGCTGGAAAATCAGAATTGAAAGTGCCTGTTGCAATCCGTCCAACAAGCGAGGCTATCATGTATCCAGATTTCTCTAAAAGAATCAGGAGTCACCTTGACTTACCATACAAGCAAAATCAGTGGGTCAATGTTGTTCGTTGGGAGAGCAATCCTACTCCATTTATCAGGTAGTTTCTTTGTCTACATGGGTTGAAATGCATACACCCCTTCTATATATGTAACAATTTTGCAGCATTGACAACGACAATTAAGATGGCAATCTCATAGAATTCAAGTTGTTCTTTCAGCTCAAACTAGATGTTTCGTAGATTCTTTGGCAGGGTCTCCAATTATTCTCCATGTTAAATGACCAGTTTCTTGAACTTTATCTCTTGAAAAGTATGTAATACTTTGTTTCCTTTTATAATGTCAGGAGTAAAGAGTTTCTTTGGCAAGAAGGCCATACTGCTTTTGCAACAAAGGAAGAGGCAGATCATGAGGTACGGAGTTACTCAGATTTCACTGTTCTATAGATAATGTATAGCCAAGTCCGATAGTTTACTGTTCTATAGTAGTTCGAGTTTAGCCGTGTTCATATTTCATCTTTATATTACTATTGATATTACTCGTATATATGGGTGTTAGCTTATATTTAGCCACTGAGGTACCATTTCCACAGCTGCAGATTCTAGAAACACAAAACAAAGCTGCACATAACACCCTCCTGATTACAGAAGTTAATTGGCTCTGTGATCTATTCAATGCAAAGTTTCTAACTTTCATTTAGGCTCCACCTGACATTTGCCTGATAATGTGCTTATTAATAGTAACTCACTGAGAGTAAAGTTTTGAAGGTTGGATTCTGATTATTCATCTTGATTGTAGGTCCAGGAGATGTTGGAACTGTACAGAAAGATATATGAGGAATATTTGGCGGTTCCAGTTGTGAAGGGACAAAAGACCGAGCTTGAGAAATTTGCTGGTGCTCTTTACACCACAAGTGTAGAGGTACATGATAGTTTATACCTGATTTAAGCATGTTTTTATTGCCTCTTTCTATGGTGAGCTTGAGTATTTTAGTTTCACACATGCAGGCTTTTATTCCTAATGCCGGCCGCGGTATACAAGGTGCCACCTCACATTGTTTGGGTCAAAATTTTGCTAAAATGTTTGACGTCAAGTTTGAAAATGAAATGCAAGAAAAGGCCATGGTTTGGCAAAACTCTTGGGCTTATACTACTCGAACGGTAAGTTTACTTTCTTCTAATTTCTGGATTTAAAGTTTGTTGCACTACTATCATCGATGTCCAATTATGAATTATAATTTGTTGTTACCATTATGTGATATTATGAGTACAGATTGGAGTGATGGTGATGGTGCATGGAGATGACAGAGGGTTGGTAATGCCACCTAAAGTGGCAACTCTGCAGGCTATTGTGATTCCAGTTATTTACAGGGATGTTGATACAGAAGCCATATTGGAGGCCTGCAGGAAAACTGTAGTTACCTTGAAAAAAGCTGGTTTTCGTGTTAAGGCAGATTTGAGTAGAACCTCTACACCTGGTCAGAAGTATTGGCATTGGGAGATGAAAGGTGTTCCTCTGAGGATTGAAATTGGACAGAGGGATTTGGATAAGAATCAAGTAAGACTGTTTCTTCAGTTAGCTAGTCATTTTTCTCTTATTGCTCAATTTGTAATTATCCGGGTTCTGTTGGCTCGTTTATTGTTGATGGTTCTCCAAGAGAACTGCGTCATGTTCATCATCTGGGTTTCAGGTGCGCTTTGTTCGTCGGGACAATTCAGAAAAAGTTGACATTCCTCTGAACAATAATTTGGTTGAGCGAGTAAAGGACACGTTGGATAGAATTCAGCAAAACATGTTTGATGTTGCAAGGGAAAGACGAGATGCTTGTATCCAAGTTGCAAGGACATGGGAAGAATTTATGGAAGCTCTAAACCAAAAGAAAATGATCTTGGCTCCTTGGTGTGATGAAATGGTAAGTATGGTTGTCACATTGTCATCAATATCGTCGTTATGATGTATAGCTTCCATCTGGCCAGCTCTTAATCCGGTTTCTCTCTTGGTCTTGTTTATTAGGATGTGGAAGAGGATGTGAAAAAACGAACTAAGGGTGAAGGTGAAATGGGAGCAGCTAAGTCTCTCTGCACCCCATTTGAGCAGCCTGAACTTCCTGAAGGTACATCATTAATTTTTCTTTGGTTCAGATAGAATAAGCACTATGCCTATCTTCGTAATATGAGTATTGTTGTAGCTTATATGTATGTGTATGTGTATGTGCAGGGACACTTTGCTTTGCCTCTGGAAAGCCAGCAAGGAAGTGGACCTATTGGGGCAGGACTTACTAGAAGATTACAACTTACGACTCCTGAACAATGGTGTGATTAACATGTAGGTAACTAGATAGTGAGGATTTTCAGATTCTGTTATATGGTTCAAGAAAGACATTTTGTTATATTTATCTAAATAATGTGATTTTCTTTATTTTTATCCAAAATTTCTGTAAATTTAAAGTATCGAGTTTAAAATTTGAATACTTATCCGTAAATGAGAGATTTTAAGTTTAACTCTCGTAATTTTTTTTTCTTGATCTATCTGTTTTTAGGACCAAACAAGAAAAACAAAAACATAAAAAAAAAGACCTAGCCGTTTCTGCTAGGGTTTCTCGGTGTACTCCTACATCGACAAAAATACCAAAACTTCATCTTTCCGATCTGATTTTTACCTTCAATCCACTGGCAACAACGATGGATAGTCTCGCTACTGTTATGACACAATCAGATTCGACTAGGTGGGTCAATTGTTGGTGCCGAAGGAAAAATTTCCAAGTTTTAAAGGCACAATCTCCACCATCTGGCACATCAGATCGGGCCTTACTATCCAGGATGCAGGGAAGCTATTCGTTTTCCAATTCGAGAATGAGGCTGCACAAAATAGGATCCTGCATGGGGGGCCGTGGTTTTATCGCAATACCATGCTAGTGGTGGGGGAGTACGATGGCTTGGGTCCAGTGGAAGAAGTTCCATTGCATCTGATGGAGACTTGGGTTGCAGTAATAGGGCTCCCTTTTGGGCTGAGAAACAAAGTTGCTCTCTCCATAGTGGGCTCTTCACTAGGGCAAGTCTTACGTCTTGATCTGAATGCTCTTAAGAGAAAGGATGAAGAACAGAGGATCAAAGTGGTGTTCGATGTTAGGCGACGGGTTCGTACCTGGAAGGTTGTTGAGTTCTCTCCTGCTGTGAAACCAGAGTTAGTCTTCATCTATGAAAAGGTGAAGGGTTTTTGTCGCGATTGTGGGTTTTTCGTCCATGATGCTCTAGGCTGTGACAAACGTCTGATTAAGGAGAAGGAGGAGATTCTCACGATGCCTCCAGTAGTTGCTGTCATGCCCCTGATTTTTAACACAAATAAAAATCGATATACAATTCCATAATTATACATGCGTGATCGTTCAGTCATCAATACAAAATACCTGGAACATCTTCCCTTTAAATCAAGTACATATTGATGCCCTAAAACCCACAATTCCAATATTGACCCGCTCCACAAAGTCATATATTACACAAACTTACGAATTAAATTGTCATCACAAAATAAAACGTAAATGCTCCTCAGAGCTTACTACATAGCGGAAGTCATACAATGGCAAAGCCAACAAAATTTGCTTCCTACCCGTTCTGCTGCCAACAAGCTACCTTAGCTTCAGCCACGATTACCCTGACCTGCATGATTAACCTCTACACCATTGAATAGTGCACCGAGTTGCCACACAACAAATCCGGTAAGCTTATGAAAGCTCGTATGAGTAACTCATGAACATCAATCAACAACTCACACAAATCAGCTTAAGAAAACCATGCAACCATGATTCCTTCTAGCATTCCATATCCTTTCTACCGAAAGGACAACATAAGTCACCGCTATGACAATGTTCTATTTGCTAACTTAACCATCAAGAAGCAATTCAAGTCTCATCTAGACAATAAAAGAAGAATACTTTCGGAACTCTCCTTTAAACTACATACTTATGAGTCTCCAGCAACCTCGACCGTTACCCCCATAAACTATAATGGCTGACAGACTAGAGCTCTACTGAAATCGTAACCACTCGTCCGGCCAAGGACGTGATTACCTATTTTCTGCCTTGGTCACCATCTGTGACATATGATTTCAAACCCCGTCTGGTCTTAAAATTAAACATCAAGGTCACCATCTGCGACCTGTCACCATCGGTGACATATGATCTTCAGACCCCTTCTGGTCTAAAAATCAAACGTCAAATAAGTCGCACCTGACCTAAAAACATTACAAACATCTAGTTTCGGCTTTCCCCATCCCTGCTCACCATCTGTGGCTCTTGGTACAAGGACCAATACATTTAAAATGAGTCACGCTTGACTCAAAAATGTAACATCAAATTCACTACTTTTCAAACAATAGAAAAACATATTTTTCCACAATATTGTTTCCTGAAAAATCGCCTTCAACAATAATATGAACACAACCATGCATATCACTCACAAGAATATATATATTTCGCGTAAATATATATATACGTAGTCATTCGCTCAGGAATGCCTACTAATACCAACTATAGTTTGCAGTTAAATAAATAAAGCCAAAACAATAATGGTAACTCCGTTCGTAAATGAACGTTGTGAGATTACTCACCTCGAAACTCCCGCTGCGTCTTCAATATTGTAACGACCTATACTTTTAATAATATTAAGAAAGTAAGATATAGTGAATATTATTATTTTTGCTTGAGTATTAATTTATATTCTTAATTATGGGCGTGTGTATATGTATAATTGTTTTATGGTGTGATATATATAAATATATATACACACACATCACCAAGACGTGTTGTTTAGATATATATATATATATAAGTATATATGCTATCTCTATATTTTTAGACCAGCCCATTATTTGTTTTATTTTATTTATTTATTTATTTGTTAAAACCCAAGTCAATTGTAAAAGCCCAAGACCAATGATTTATACTTCTGTTGGATGTCGTTTAACGACAAACCAATCTCAAAATCTCGTCTGCTATCTTCATTAGGGCTGGGCGTCCAAACCCGAAAGACCGAGGACCCGACCCGAACCGAGCAAAAAAGCCCGATTCGGTTCGGTTTTGATATGAAAATTATCGGTTCGGTGCAAAGCCCGACCCGAATGTATTTTATCGGTTCGGTCTCGGGTTTCAAATATATGGAGACCGAAAGCCCGAACCCGAACCGATCTCAGCCTCCCTCTCTCTCAAAACCATCTCAGCCCCGAAGGATATCGTGTTCTTCCCTCATTTCTGAAAATCCAGATTAAAACCCTAAAACATTAAGGTGATTCAACCCCATTTCAAAGTTCAGACTTTGCAGAAGGCAAGAAACCAATAAAAAATTACCAACTCAAATCTCCGTCTCAGTACCTCTCTCTCTCTCTCTCGCGTCCATTACCATCTCCTCCGCCACTCTCCACCTCCGAACTCCAGTAGCAAGAACCAAAAGATGGAAACTTTAGAAGCAAAGTTGTGGGTTTTGGATTATTTGGGTGGAGAAATGAAAATTGAATTGTGGGAAATGAAAAACGAGTAGTTTTATAAGGATCTAAGATGAGATTTTTTCATGGCCTTGACTGGCTTTGAGCTTTTGAGACTGGGAAGAGAAAGGTGTGAGAAAGGTGTAGCCGTGTAGAAGATGAAGAAGAAGGAAAGAAAGAATAATCAAATATATGGCCGACATCTTCTTGAGTTGTTCACATGGGTTTGTGGTGAGTTGGCCTCACTTCCCAAAGCATTAAAGAAAAGAAAAGTTGCTGCAGCTACCAAGGAGAAGAAAAGAAAGGACCGGGTGGAAGAAAAGAAAAGAAAAGCTGTGGTCTCCACCACCAAGAAAAGTTGCCTAGGACAAAATAAATATAAACTTTGCACATAAAATAATGAGAGTGCCTTGTGCTCTAGTGGTTGGGAGTAATGCTTTCGCGTAAGAGGTCGGGGGTTCAAACCTCGCCTCTTACCGAATTTTGTGAATATTTTGCTCAGAACTGGGAAACTGGATTTTGGGCCCGAAAAGCCCGAAGACCGAACCGGCCCGTTTGGAATCGGGTTCTGTCGGTTTCCAGTTTTGAAAAAGCCCGAACCGATTGTTTCGGGTTCGGTCTCGGTTTTACCAAATTTCAGGCCCGGCCCGACCCGAGCCCAGGCCTAATCTTCATCGTCTTCCTCCCCTATTTTGATTCTCTTTGCAAGCACCACTCCACCTAAAGTAAAAGATCAGGACCACTACGATAGACCACCCATATAAGATTAATCTTAGAAGCTGGAGGTGTCGATGTTGCTGAAGAGTCTTGGAGAGTCAATTACCCGAGTTGTGAGTCATCAAAGCTAGTAGCAGCATTTCAAAACTAGACATCACCATGAAGTTAGCTTTTTGCATTAGTAATTTTGCTGGAAAGGCAACTTGGTTATTTCTTTCAGTACTTCAAATCTCAAATGGACTACGAATTTTCTTTATTATGTTTCTATTCTTTAGTACAAGTCATACCTTTAACTCAAAAAAAAAAAAAAATCCCTGAGTTGGGGTGTGACAAATATAGAACAAAGCAGCCAATCCACAAAATAACCGTCTAAAAATACTTCGTCAAGTACCTAATCACATACGGTTTCAATTTAGTAACGATTCACATTTGATTTAAGTCCGAAACCCCTGTTTTGAACTAAAATCACCAAAGTGGCGCCAATGGAGGCGAAACCACATCCGTGACCTCCCAAAGTCTCCGGAATACTTCCACGATCGATATGTCCAAACCACAAGTCGATCGGAAGCTCGAATCCTCACAGATCGAATAATCAACCGGTATGAAACCGTAAAAATCATAACAATTTCATACGAACTCCAAAAATTGCATATTATATATCGAAAAGCTCGTATCGATGAGTAGAAGATCTATAATACCAGAAACAGTCCCTTACATGGGCGGATTGCCGCCACAGGCGGTGGCGCACCGCCGCTGACCAAAACTCAATATTTCACAAAACTTCCAACATTAAAGATGTTCATCACAGCATGCTTAACCATTTTCATAACTAGCACGAAGTCAGAAACTAAGCATAAAGGGTCGAAAACTACCTCGCAAGCCGTGGATTACAGTTCAATCCGAGTTGAACCAAGTTTCACGTGAATTGATCCAAACAACCACCAAGGATCGATCAAGGAGGTTGCTGCGACCTCCCCAAGCTTTGTTTGAAGCCTCGCCGATGTCGGAGATCGGAGAACCGATCGGGTCAGAATACCCGAATCTTCGCTGCCTTCTAGCGCTACCGTGGGTGAGAATCGCCGCTAGAGGATGCCAGAGGGACGACCAGAGCAAGGAGGCGATCTAATCTGGAGAGTTTCACCGTCGGAGTTCGCCGGAAAAGCCGAGTCGGGTCAGTCGAAAAACTTTGATACTGAAGGTGCAGCCGAGAGAAAAGAGAGAGAGAAGAAATGCTTTCCGGAAAAGGAAATAAAATTATGAAGATATTTTCGGAAATCCCCTATTTATACTAAAACGAAAACTTTTTTCGAAAGCCATAACTTCCTCATACGAACTCTGATTGACGCGTTCCGCATGTCCACAAACTCGTATCGACGCGCTCTATAACTTTCGTGAAGGAAGTTTCCCGAGAATCCCAACGTATAAAAAGTCAAACTTCACACGACCCCCTAAACTGTGAAATTCGAATAATTATACGTACGAAAACCATTCCACTTCACATACAACTTACGAATAAAGCACAATAACAATTATTCGTACAACTGGTCCATTATTAATTACCAAAATTAAATAACGAAAATCCAGGTCATCACAGACTCACAGTTGCCATGGCTGGACTATCTCTAATCTTGGAGACTAAGTCTGGGTCTTTCCCTTCCGGTGATTCTGGTAGGGTCGTGGGGATGGGAATCGCGTCAGAGGCTAGTTGCAAGGCCCTAGTTATTATAGGTGCTGGGTCGGATTCTCCAGGTGGTTTTGTCGACGGATTCCTTGTTGAGAAGGAAAGCCAAGCGGGAGTAGGATCTCATGGTTTGTTGGGGTCCAAGAGTATGGGCAACCCCATTATTTTGGAAAAAGTTCTGGCTGATATCAAGGCAGCGGGTGGCTTGAACATCCGGGTTCCTTTTCCCTCCACTTCGAATGAGGTAAACTCGAAGGCACTGACTTTAGTTCTTGCATTGGTAGAATTTGGAAACGAAGCTAATATGGTGGCGTTCTCCTCCATTCAAATAGCTCCAGTAGGAAAGAAAAGAAAAGCAGTGAGGAACTTGGAGAGGTTTGGAAAGAAGTATTTTTTTTTTTGGACTTTGTCAAGGGGAACCCAAAGGCTAGGCCCAAGATAAACCCCTTCGGCGCATGTGAAATGCTCCAACTGTGCATTGCAGCACAGTGCCTGCCCACTTTGACAGCTTCGGGGTCGAACCTAGGTTGGGGAGCACACTCAACTAGGCAAGAACCACTAGACCACTTGCAGTGGTTTTGGAAAGAAGTATTTAGCTTTTCCTGACTCAATGCTTCAAGTGGAGGAGAATGTCTCTTTGGTGCTGCAGCATAAGAATGGCAAGCTGTTGGTTTCGCCAAAAAAGAAGAAGGTTGGGAGACCAAAGGGCAGCAAGAATAGAATTAAAGTTGTGGATGAGCTAGAAGTGAAAAAGCTTAGAAAGTATAAGTGCAGGGAGAAAATAAACTTTGATTAAGTTGTTGCTGAGAATGTTGGTGAGAGTAAGCATGTGCAGCTGGCAGATGGTGAGGTTGTGCAGATGGTGGAGTCTTCTTTTGCAGAGGATACTGTGGAGGGTGCTATGTCACCTACTATTAGTTTAATTTAAATGTTATTTGGGTCGCAAAAACCAGAGCCTTAGTTGGTTCCATTTTATGTCTACTTCGAGGTTTCTTGGTTTTTGTTAGAATAAAGGTGCGTGGATTTTCTAAAAGGTGAGTGTACTGGAGACTTTTTGAGTTTTTATTCTTCTAAAATAGAGATTGCAGAGGTTCTAAGAAACGATTCTTTCTGTCGACCACATATAGGTGTTTCATTTTTGTACTGCTTGCTGAACTTAATGAAATGGCTGACCTATTTCAATCAAAAAAAAGTTTAACTCTCGTAATTGAGTCTAATAAATAAATAAAAATTCTCGAATTAATTATTAATTTTGTACTTGAATTCTCTTATATGTCCAACTTTTAATCCCCACATTTTTTTTTTAGAGATGCTAGAATTTTATTTAAGATTAAGGGGGAGTACATTCTTGCTGCACAAGGTCAAGAATGCAGTCTGGAATACCATTAGACCACACAGTCCCTTGAGCAGATTCATAAGCCATACTTGCTAGTCTATGAGCTACTCTATTACAAGAATGAGAAGCAAAACTGATTTGGACACCCGGATTACTCCTCATTGCAGCTTTAATCCCCACATTAAGGAGTTAACAACATCAAATAATGTCAATGGCTCAATTCCAGGGTTAGGATTTTACGGACTGTTACAATCAAGTCCCTTTAACTAGTGGCGTAGCCACAATTTTTATCGAGAAAGGTCAAAATTTAAATAGCCACAACCTCTTACCTTATATATATACTAGACTCCAAACACACCCTATGGGTGTGGGAAGTTAGAGAGATTTTTCTATGCTACCGTCACACCAAATGGTTTGTGTGACGTCCACTTAAACGCTCCCACGTGGATATTGGATCCAACTCAGATCTACGTTGAAAACTGAGTTATGTAAAATACCATTTGAATTGGGTTGAAGATCTAGTTCCCTTCAATCTTTCTGCGAAGTCCTTATTCAAGCAACTTTTCTCCCATCTCCACTGGTATCTACCTCTCAGCGAAACCACCACACTGAAATTCATGAGGTATTTAAAAAAAAAAAAAACAAAACAAAAAACTTCAGAAGAAACCCAATCATATATCCATAAGACGTGAATCTCTTATCTGAATCAATTTTGATAATGAGAAGATGGGTATGTGCATGGAAGAAGACATTTGTTGGGTGGATCAATGCAACGTGGTGGGCATCTAATGTAACCTAGAAGTCTAAAAACCCAGATGAATGAATCCACATTCATATATTGAATCTCGTACAAACCCAGAAATATACAAACCCAGGATTGAGCATTCTCTCTTCTAAGTTGGATATTTACCCATAAGTCTACTAACCCAGATGAATGAATAATTCCAACAAAACATTGAGCTTGAGCTGGGTATTGTTGAAATTATTCCAAATATGATTCAACTATTTACAATCAATCTTCTCCATTTTAATTGAAATCTTCTTTTCCAGACAAAAGAATAGTCATGTGAAATCAGATTCATGAGTTTTTGTTTTTGGCATAGCCCAGATAAGAAAAATTGGGTCTTCAAACAAACTTCAGGAGGTTTTTTTATCCCATAAGAGATTGATATTCGATCGATGATTATGTTTGAGATTGTAGCTTCTGTCACGCCCCGGATTTTGAATAACAAATCCAAATCCGAAACATGAATTAATACAACTCACATAAATACAACCTGAATTTTTTCTCAAAACAACCACACCTCACATCGCTCGATATTACATAAACCAAATCTCAAATTTGTTTATTACAGCACACTCTCACCAAATTATATTGTAAGGCTCAAATGAGCATAACTCACCTCACAATTACAATTGCTGTAAAACTAAAACAAATTCTCTAACCCGCACGATCACCGTCCTGATTCTCCTGACCTGCAGGATTACCCGCTACACCGTTTGAATAGTGTACCGGGATTGCAACAATACAAACCCGGTAAGCTTTTTGCAAAGCTCGTATGAGTAAATGAAAGGATTGCACGATTTAAAGTAGCACAATCAACTCAAGCACATTTTAATTTTGTTTTGCATAAGAATTGAAGTGTACAACATCACTTCAAGCATCAATCAACTCACATCTCATCATGACTACTCAATAATAAACAACTTCTTACTCAATATATACTCACAGGCTTATGATTTATTTATATAAATCATCCCATGCAGTATATTATACTTACAGGCTTATGATTAATTATATTAATCACCCCATTCAGTATATCATACTTACAGGCTTATGATTAATTATATTAATCACCCCATTCAGTATGTCATGTCATACCCAAGGGCATATGATAACTCGTTTATCCCCCAAGCAGTATGACGGCAGACAGACTAGAGCTCTAACTGTATCGTAAAGTGTCACCTGGGCCAAGGTTCACCTTACGAATGACTGCTTTCCTCAATTCACTCGACTCCTCATTTAATTCATCTCAACGACTCAACTATCGCACTTTACTCAATTACCCATTATCATAGACAACACAACATCTAAGATAAATCACATATTCCAAAGGGTAATGCTCAAAATATAACTCAGTAAATCACACCATCCAATATATATTCCACGTAAATATATATATATATGTAGTCACCCACACAAGAGTGACCACTAATACCAACTATAGTTCACATGCAATAAAATCTAGAAATTCATTTTTTTATAGTTTAAATACATTTTACTTACCTATGGACCGTAGTCGATCAAGTCCATATAATTTAAAACAAATATTTATTTTCATAAAACAATTTCCACAATTTCTCAATTAAATAAAATCACCGAATTTCGGTTCGTGAATGAACCATGTGCGATTTACTCACCTCGATATTCCCGCTGCGTCTTCAATTCAACACAATACACACCGAAATCGTTCACCCAAGGGAGACCGTCAATCACCTAATCACACATGACCTTAACTTAGCCAATAGCTCAAAAACATACTCAAACGACAATCCAACGGTCGGATCGAAATTAAATGATGATCCAACGGTCGGATCCTCACGGATCGCCTTTAGGATCACCCCCCAAAAATCATCACGAAGATCCAACGGTCAGATCTTCCTGAATCGTCCTTACTAACATCTTCACAAATTTATACAAAAATCCAACGGACGGATTCTCACGAATCGCCTCCCTAATCACCGTTTTGCATTTATACGAAGATCCAACGGTCGGATCTTCGCCCATGACCACACAAAGCCACTGGGACAGTCATAAGATCATCGTATCAAAACTACAAGTCCATCTGACGGTCCTAACTTCACATATCACAAATCTAACGATCGAAATCGATCGAAACTTAAAAATTCATAACTTCATCATACGATATCCAAAAATTATGAATTATATATGCAAACGATCGTATCGACACGTAGAACACAAAAATGGACAGAAACTGTCCTTGGGGTGTCCGGAGGTCGCCGGAAACCACCATCACAGTGGCGGCACCGCCACCCATCCAAAGTCAAAATTAGACAAAACTCCCAACATCAAAGTCCTTCAACTCAACTCCAATTTCACTTTTCATAACTACACCAAAGTCAGATTATAAGCCAAAAAGTAGAATTTTACCTCGCAAGTTTTGAAACCCGAAGAACCCTAGTTTCCCAATCTTCAAAATTCGATCACCCCGGATCAAATCGCTGCAAGCCTTCTTGGGGATAGCTTCTACTTCCTCTGGGCTAGAAAAGCCCTCAAAGAACTCGAGCTATAGTGGCCGGAGCTGGGAGAACCAAGGTGGCGAAGGAAGACGATTTCCAGCTCGGCTGTGCGGCTTCTCGGTCTTCTAGCGGCCACCACGATGGTTATCTCAAGTCGATGTCTTCTGGAAAGTTGTAGAAAACTTCACGGTGAGAAAAATTGCTTTTGGAATCAGGTCGATCGGAGGCCTGTAGAGGAAGATATGGCCAGACAAAGTAGAGCCCAGAAAAAGTGGGGAAGAGCGATTTCGTCTCCGACGAGGCTCTCTTCTCGACCTTGTAGAGCCTCATACAGCTCGTATTTCACTTCGATTTCTTCTACAAACTCGTAAAGGGGGTCGAGACCAGAAAAACCCACTTTGTTTCACATCAATCGGTGGCCGGATGAGGAAGAACGAAGGTGACGAAGGGAGGGGGTCGCGGCTGGGCTCGGGAGAGAAATGGGGAGAAATTTCTGGAGTTCCAGAAATTCTGTCCTCATTTGCAATATTCGGATTTTTTTTCATATTTATAGAAAATCCCAATTTTCAAATATTCGTAACTTATTCATACGAACTCCGAATATTACGTTCCATATGTCCACGAACTCGTATCGACGCGCTCTACAACTTTCATGAAGGAAGTTTTCCCAATTTCCCAATGTATAAAAAGTCAACTCCTTTGACCCCCCTAAAACGTTCAGTTTTCAAAATAAAATCGTTCGAACTAATTCCACACTCCTCTAAGCTTCGTACTCGTGTCCACGACCACGAAATCATTTCCAAAACGTCATCGGAAATTAACTTGAATTTTTCGGGTATTACAGCTTCTTTCGAAGGAATTGCATAGTGTTGAGAATTGCAGAGTGGTTGAAGAAGATGGAGAAGATAGAGAACAAACCCCAGGTTTCTTTGCCGAGAAAGGGCATTCCAGGAAAATGGTTTTCAACATGAATCTGAGTTGGATCTAATATCCACGTGGGAGCATTTAAGTGGAGCGTCACACAATCCATTTGGTGTGACGGTAGCATAGAAAAATTTCTTGGGAAGTTATTCCACAGAATGTGGAGAAAATTGCTGCACATATTTTATTTTTTATTTTTTTTTGTTTTTCTTTTATTTGTGAATTGACCATTTTGTCTTTCTCAAATATTTCAGTTCAAATGTTTTTTAATATTTGAGGGATATTTTGGTAAGAATTTTCTGTTTTGGCTGACAAACTCTCTTCTCTTAATAATAGTATAGATATATATATATATATATATATATATATATATTAAAGAATTATTGGATAACTAATACTTTATTTAGTTAAAACTGTCGACCAAATTAACTTTTCAATTTCAAAGACAAATACATTACACTGTATTAATTTGTCCCAACAATTTTTCAATGCCTAGTAAAACTAGAAGAAAAAGAATAGTCCAATGAGTTATTATACTCGGTCTATTGACACAGTTTTTTTTTCGAAAAAGATTTATTGACACAATTAGTCTTGGTATAGAGGAAACAAACAAAGTCTTTTGTTGGAAGATAAATATATAAATATCTATTTATACATATTCTATCCAGAGCGGAGCTCCGCTTTGAAAATTAACGTGTGAAGTTCGAGTTTTGGGTCACTTTTCGGTCGCATATCCACATCTCGACCGTTCAGTTTTTAGGTACTAGTGTATAGATCGTCTCTGCAAATTTTCAGCTAAAATGATGATCGTTAAGGCATTGATAATTGCCTTAAAGCTAGTACGGTTCAGGTTGACAGATTCAGTCCGTCCATTGGTTTAAGCGAGTTAGATACCTTAACGATAATCAATTTGGCTGAAAATTTGCAGAGATGATCTATACACTAGTACCTAAAAACTGAACGGTCGAGATGTGGATATGCGACCGAAAAGTGGACCAAAACTCGAACTTCACACGTTAATTTCAAAGTGGAGCTCCGCTCTGGATTGGATCTGTCTATTTATATATGAAGCTTATTCTAATAAAGTGGGTAAAGGTTGAGCCAAACCAATGGGCAGAACTTCTCATAAAGGTCAGTTAAAGTATTAAATCTCAGCCAATAAGGAGCACTTTTCAAAAGTTGAGAGGGGGTTAGCTGACTCTTCTCGCCCTATATCCGCTATGTCCTTGCCTTTTAACTTATGATCAAAAGTGCTACTTTATCAAGTTAAGTATGACATCCTTATTACATATAACCGTTGGACTCAAAAATTACCAATTTAGAATATCCAATTCAGAGCAAAAAAATAACGATTTACAACAGTTAATTATATAAGCTTTTAACCACTCGAGCTACAAAAATTTTAAAAGCAAAACGTCTAACAGAAAATACCGTAGTAATTACCCAGCGATATGCATCGTTAAGCACCACCTCTCCGGCGGGAAATTCTCACAAAACAAAAGAGGAAAAAGGGCGCGACTCTACTCAAAAATTCCAGCAGCCCGCTCTTTTCCCACTCAGGCAAAAACACCTCCGCCTTCCACGTGTCCCTCCTCACCTCCAAACCAATAGAAATCCGCCGCCTCATAAATACCCCACACTCTTCACACACTTCTCTCTCTCTCTCTCTCTCTCTCTGCACAGATCCCAATGGCCCAGTCCTCCGCCAAGCACTCTTCAGATTCCGGAAACTGCCGCGACGGCGTCGTTTCGCCCATGAACAAGAACCCCCTCACGTTTCATCTCCAGAAGCTCGGCCTCGAGCTCACTTGCCCTCTCTGGTTCGTATCCGCCTCTCCCGATTTCATCAGAAACCAACAGATCTTTGGTTTTTTTTTTTTTGTGTTTCCGGCGATCTGAATCTGAGTCTGGATATTTGATTTTTGTTGTTGAATTGCAGCCTAGGGTTTTTTAATCGGCCGACATTGCTTCCGTGCAATCACATCTTCTGCAAGTTCGTCTCTTTCTTCTTGCCCTAATTTCCGTGTTCGATTGACACGATTCTCAAAGTTCTCATCTTTTTGTTGCTTTTGGTTTTACTTGCAGCAACTGTGTGCCCAATCGGACCAATTTTGGAGCAGAGTGTCCTCTGTGTAATATCCAAGTTCCTGGTCAAGGTATGTGTGCTGATGCCCTTAATTAGGTTTTCCCTAAAAGTTATTTGATTTTTAGGTCTGAAGTTGTTATCTTGATCTAGGTATAGCTGTAGATGCTTTTGATTAGGTTTCTGTGGTGGGAAATAGTAATTTTACATAAAAGCCTATTGTATATGGAGTGATTTTTATTGTCCTCTGTGCATAGTGAAAAGGGATTCCTGGAAATGGAGTAGCTTGAACACGGCTTAGTCTACTGGAGTATAATTCAAATGAGATCTAATGTCTGACTGCATATTACCTAAAAACCCCACTTTATTTCAAAACAAAAAGAAATTGAAATGGTTGACTGCTTTAGGGGAAGACAAATTTGTATGTGAGTGAACAAAATGGGGAAGACATTCTTTTTGATGCAACTGGGAAGGCCTGTTTTCAAAATGGATTTGCCCTTTTCAGTGTGTGAGCCTAGACTTTAGCTATTGGGTTTGCGGGTCTCAAAGCTTGAGATCTAAACCGTAAACCCTAAGTGATGTACAAGACCCTTAAAAAGCTTTAAATGGTTATTATGTGTTTAGGTAGGGTTTTTGATCAAATAGTGTTAACCGTTAGTTCTTGTTTAATGATACCCAATGGCAACCCATGTTATTTCAGGAAATTACTCACATTTGCTGAAATTCCTTATTAGATACCACAAAAGTGTTCGGTGGAAACAAAAATTATCTATCTCTTATAAAAGGAAAAAAGATTTTATAATTCCTTTCTGATGCAATGATTTTGTGGGATGATAGATCTGAGGCATGCGCCTTTCATGGAAAGCATAGTAGCAATCTACAAAAGCATGAAGGCCACTTACTGTACCAACTCATCCCAGCCCATATCTTCAGGTACAACATCTTAAAATAAACACACTTCTTCAGAGGTTGATTTGGAACTCCCCAGTCTCCCTACTAATATTCAAACTTTATCAAGTGCTAAGCATTGAAGCTTTGAATTTACATGATTGCAGATGTTAGAACAGCTTTGGGTCAAAACCCTGTTTCACCTGATGTCAGTTTTGCTGGGAAATCGACTCAAGAACAGTTTGACAATTGCCAACAGGGTAAATCAGAAAGTGCTCAGACCATTGTTTCATCAAGGGGTAATAAGCGAGTATGGGTTCCATGTAGTCAGAAACATTCTGTTACAGATGGAATTGGCAAGCATGGCAAAGTAGATAACTGTAGCATAGCAATAGATGGTAACAGCGAAGAATTTGAGTTGGGTAGAGGACGTAAATTTAATGGTGGATTAAATCCCAATTCACCTTTACCAAGTTCTCAAATAAGATCTGTGGGACTGGATGAGTGTATAACTTCAGAAAGAGACATGAATCCAGTAGTGCAGGCGTTGCTGGATAGTCCTCCTTCATTTGGTGATGCCAAATGTTCAGATAATGATAATAGCTTTGACCAGTGCTCTGAGCAAGTAAGAATTGTCTAGCTTCTTTATTCCCTTTACATAAGTCGGTGCAAATCAGCATTTATCCTTTGCATCCTATAAAGAAGTAACATTATTGTCTAGATGTTATAAAAACATGAAAATTTCATCTTGATAGATCTTGAAAAAATTTATGTTGGAATATAAATTTTGAACTGAATGTGTGAGTTTGCAGACATAGATGAACTTTACCCTTATGTTTCATTTGAAAGCTAGTTTTGCTGAGATGGTAGCTTTTTCTACTTCCCTTGAAATCATACTGTTTCATGGCTTTTTTTTTTTTGCTTTCAGATTTCAGACAGTTTGATCAGGGGGTCAATGAGGAAAATTGATGATAGAACAGGGCAGATGAGGCCTGATAGTTCTGCATCTGATACTGATGGTCATTTGAGGGAACTCAAGAGACAGAAGAAACTGGACTATGGGCCAATCTCAGGGACTAATTCTGAGCTGGAACTTAAATTCAGAACACCTTCTAATGAGTCTTTCACAAATAACACCATTTGTGCATTTTGCCAGTCTTCCACAATCTCAGAGGTTAGTTTCTCTTATATATTCTAATCTCAGTGTCTTTTTGTATACATGTCAAAAAGTTTTACTCAATACAATGAGTGAATCCTGCAGGTCACTGGGCCAATGTTGCACTATTCCAAGGGAAAATTGGTGGAGGGAGATGAAGCATCTGTTTCAGATGTCATACATGTTCACAAAATATGCATTGATTGGTATGTTCAAGCAGTAATTATGACATTGTTTGTCTACAATAGTTACAAATATGGTTTTTGTACACTTTGGAATTCTGATAAAAATAATGTTGTATTTTTAATAATCTAATATGCATCAGTAAGGGTTATAAATTAAAATCTTATATTCATTATAACCGGTGACATTGAATGATTATCTTAACCATATTGTTATTTTGAATCTGTTTTGAACTTTATAGTCTATTGGATATGCTTCAGTGTTTTCTTTGAAATGTAAAATGGATCCTTTTGAACCGAGTTACTTATTTGATTCTGTATCCTTTTGACCTTGGAAGTCTATTTCCTATGTTTCAGTGTTTATTTGAAAGATGGATCAATATGTCCAAATTTGGTTTGAGAATAATGGTTCAGTGTCAATAATTCAATACTGAAGAAAGTGATTGATATTTCTTACTTACCTGATTGCTGTTAAAGTATATGCTACTAGATAAAACATTATAAATTTTGAACTGCAGGGCACCACAAGTGTTCTTTAAAGATGAAACCATTAAAAATTTGAAGGCGGAAGTGACAAGGGGTGCAAGATTAAAATGCACCAAATGTGGGATAAAGGGAGCAGCCTTGGGATGCTTTGTGAAATCCTGCCGAAGAAGCTATCATGTTACCTGTGCAATTGAAATTTCTAAGTGCCGTTGGGATTATGTATGTCCTAGGATTTATATGCTTTACTGTGTCCTTTTGCTAGTCTTATTTCTCTCTTTGCCATGAGCCTTATAAGTAACTGTTGTTGTGTTTTTTGGCTTGTTACAGGAAAGCTTTCTGCTGCTGTGTCCAGCACATTGTTCAGTTAAATTTCCCAATGAGAAGTTGAATCGTAACAAGCACAAGTATGTCATCATTCTCTTAGCAGTGTTTAGTTGAAGCAGATGTTTTTATGTTTTGGGGCCCCAAAATGTTAAATTTTGCTTTAAGGATTTTGACTCTTAGCTCTTCAAGCTAATCTATTCACTTACAACCCTAAGTCAACAAAAGGAAGAGGCTTGGAAAATGTTTCTTCAGCGGTTACATTGCAGCCAGATGATAGTAGCCTGTCAATGTTTAATCTAATGTCCTATTTTTTGCCAATCTGCTCACAGAAATTGTCAGCTCTCCGACAGTAGAGTCGCTTCAAATGGAGTGAACAACTGGGTTTTATGCCCTTCTGGTTTGTCTTCTGAAGAGAAGGTTAGTGCAAAAGAGAACTTCTCCATTCGAATCTTCTTTCTAAAACAAAAGCTTGTACAACGAATAGATTAGGATTCTGATTTTAATCACTTGGTTCTGTGTTGTCAATAGAAATTATGGAAAGTACCTTAATGTATTCTCAAATTTTGGTTGAGCTTCTTTCCTTAAATACTGATTTTTCTTCTTCTTTTCTTTGGCTTTGTGAGGACCTTGTTGTGGTACAAATACTAATATGCTTTCAGTCTCTAAACATATATGCATGACCGAAACCTTGAATAAAATGGTATTATTGGTATCTTTAATTAATTGTGCTTTGCAAAGGCTTGGATAAACATTATGAGAGCATTGTTAGAAGGTAGATTGTTAAGCTCCTTGATTTCAGGCCTAGAAGCATTCAATTGCCAGGCTAATTTGCATAGTTTTTTTTTTTTTTCTGATGCCATGTCTACTTGGTATCCTAAAAATCTTGCTTGCATTATTAAAAACTTATAAATGGTTTTTAAATGGTGCAGATTTTTCTTATCAAATTTGCTGAGATGAATGGTGCTACTTTGTCCAAGAGCTGGACACCTGATGTTACACATGTGATTGCTGCCCTGGATGGGGATGGTGCATATGTCCGGACGTTTAAAATTTTCATGGCCATTTTGGCAGGAAAATGGATAGTGACAATTGACTGTAAGTGATATGTAGATATTCTACCTTGCTGCTTCAATACATTTTTCTGTGGATTATTGTTTTGACTGCTCTTGCTTTTGTTTGAGCTGGATACCATGTAGTTTTATTGGTAATTCTGTGCTCCTTATTTTAGTACAGAGACTCTATATGTTGTTGGCAAACCTTTCCAATGATTCTTCTGATTAAGTTTTCTTTCCCTTTATTCTTGTTTTTGAGTATGTTTCTTAGATCAGTATGTGGATTCTAAGAGTGACTGTATTCTGGCTCATTTGTTGTTGAAATATATGCATGGTACTACTACTAAAAGTAAATGTGCACATTAATGTACAATCCTCAGGATTATGAGGTACAAATATAATATGCAGTTATGCATTTAGTTCTAGTAGTAATAGTTTTACTTAGGAAGTAAAATATCCTTAATGTGTGGAATTCTTGTCATGCATTTGTTCTCATGGCAATCTTTCAGATATTCTCTTATTTAGTATATAACCTGGCTTCTTTTTTTTCTCTTTTTTTAATACTTAATGTTTAATTACACTGAAAATGGGTGCAGGGGTAAAAGCATGTATGGAAACTAAGCATCATGTGGATGAAGAACCTTATGAAGTTAGTCTTGATAACTATGGGTGTCGCAGTGGTGCCAAAGCTGGCAGGCTTAGGGCATTAAGCAATGTAAGTTCCTCTAATGAAAACCGTGTTCTTTGCAAATAGGAACTCAAATCACTATGGGCATTAAGCGATTTAGGTTGATCCAATTTTCCTTTGCAGGATCCGAAGCTCTTTAATGGTTTGAATTTCTATTTTGCTGGTGATTTTATACTGGAACGGAAGGAAGACTACAAAGAATTGGTCATAGCTGCAGGAGGTACTGTTTTCAACAGTAAGGAAGATGTGCTTGAAGCAAGTTGTCATGAAAAGGGAACTTCGAGGACACTAGTTGTGTACAACCTTGACCCCCCACCAGGGTGCAAGTTGGGGGAAGAAGTTTCAATACTTTGGCAAAGGTCTAACGAGGCACAAGATATAGCTGTGAAAATTGGAGCTGAATACGTCTTTCACACATGGTTGTTGGAGTCAATTGCGAGATATGAGTTGCAGCCAATTGTATGTTGACGAAGTATGAAGTGCAGTGATTTTTGTTTGTTGAAGTACAGAACAACCATCTAGTAAAGATAGGTAAGACGGTAATCTGTATGCTTCATTAGAAAGGTAGGTCGAAGATGGTTTTCTGTATGCTTCATTAGATCCCTGCAACCTGTGATGTCATATAATGTATCATTACCCGTTTTTGTGTAATTCAAGTCAATGAATTTCATTTCTTTTGAATATTTTTTTTATCAGTTTTCAAATTGTTGATAGTTCCTCTTATTCTGAAATTCACTTCCAAGGTCTCAAATTCACAGACTAAAAGGAAAACATTACTGACAGATGATTGAATGATTGATGCTAATATACAATACAATGATCCACTGAATGAAACCTTTACATTATTAATTTCTTAGCATCACAGTACCTTTGGAGCTTAAAGCAGCAAAAAGAGGAAGCAGTTATCAGCTTATAAGTGAAGTTTTTGAGTCTACTGTTCGATCTAGACCTGAAGTACTTTTGTTGGGCAAAGTTTCCATGGCAAATTCTCCCTCGGGGTCCCTCAACTCTGCATTGTAGACATAGTATTTTGCAACCACGAGAAAGAAGAGGAAGTTGAGAAAGGTCAAGACAGCCAAAAACAGATAATAGTAGTCTAAATGAGAGGTGTTTAGGTTATCTAAAATCCAACCCTTGTGTGTATGTTTCTTGGTGAAGTTGGAAACTGTTGATAGAATAAAACTACTGAGGAAACTCCCAATTCCCAAGCTAGTAGTGAAATATGAGGTCCCCAAGCTTTTCATGCCTTCTGGTGCTTGATCATAGAAAAATTCAATCTTGGCTGTTTCCACAAAGGAATCAGCGATACCCATCAAAGCAAATTGAGGGAACAGAATGAAAATTGTGAGGGGAACTGTATCCTTTTTGCCAAAGAGGTGGTTTTCTTGTATAACACTCAACCTCCTCCTTTCAGCCAAGCAAGCCGTGATCATGATAATCGTGTGCAAAACAAGACCAATGCCTAGTCTCTGCAGCAATGTGATCCCTCTTGGGTTTTTTGTGTATCTCCGGACTATTGGAACAAAGTAGCGGTCATATAGCACAAGGCTTATCAGCATGAAGATTGTTACGAATGCTGAGAGACATGCAGGAGGGATTTCAAAACCAGGACCCATCCTTCTGTCCAGTGTTTTGCCTTGTTTGACAAAAAGAGTTCCTATTTGAGCTAACATGGTGCTTGGTATGAATGATGCAACCAGAATTGGAACCATTTTGACCATTTGCTTTGTTTGTTCAACTTGGGTCACTGGGCGTAGCATCCATGGTGAGGTTGGTCCACTCTTTACAGCTGCTTTGTCAAGGAATCTGCAAGTAATTTTATAAATGCAGTGTTAGTTGTGATTTTAGATGGCTACAAAACATTTGATCGATCAAGAAACAACAATAAAACTATTTGCAATCGACATTCATATAGACTACATCGTCGATCACATCTCTACTGAAAGCCAAACCCGCTTGTATATATAGGTGAGTTTTTACATCTAGGGTTTAGGGATTACCTTAATGAAGAGGAGTGGTCAATTCTGAATTTACCAGCTTTTGTGTACTTTTCCAAGCTCAGCTCATGAAGCTCTTTTAGGTCATCTGGGACGGTTACCCTCCACTTCCTTATCGCAGCCACAAGCACATGAGCTATTGTGCTGAAAGGACTCTCTGAAGGCAATTTGTGCCTATAAAACTTGGTGCCAAATAAGAACACCGTGACAGAGATTGCAAGACCAACTGTTGGAAGACCATAGCCAAGGGTCCAGCCAACTTTGTCTTGTATGTAAACCAAGAAGGTGTTTGAGAAAAGGGTGCCAAAGAATATGCTGAACATCCACCAGTTGAAGAAGGAGAGCTTTTGGATCCTCTCTTTAGGTTCAAACTCATCAAATTGGTCAGCACCCATGGTTGATATGTTAGGCTTGGTGCCCCCAGTTCCAACTGCGATTATGTACAAGGCACAGTAGAATATACCCACTTGGAATGGTGAGGCTCTTTTGTCACAGTCTTCAAGTTTAACTCCACTGCCACATGATGGTGGTCTTAGGGCACGTAGTGAAACTGCTAGGGTTAATAAGGACATTCCCTAATAATTGGTACAAAAGAGCAACATCTTATTACTTGAGTCTTGAGAGCAGTTATTTGATGTAAGAAATGCATGGATCATGTCATATCTTTTCTATGAATTAGCTAGTATATAGAGTTAGGTGAGTGTGTGTATGATCAAACTACCAATATTGTTGAACACGCTAAAGTTTAGCAAAAACTTGAAACTTTGGAGTTCGGAGGGTATGCAGGCTAAAGTTTACCAATCTTCCAACTTTTCACCAGTTTTAGTACTATTGCATCCACCGAACATTTAGCTTGGATACCTTCCGATCGAAGTTTCAAGTTTTTCAATATCCCTATCTGAAAAGTCTTTCAATTAATTTTTCAAAGTTAATTTCTTCAACCTCGTTGATACTTCTTCATGGGTCAGGTTGGGGCTTGTTGTCAATGGAGGTAAGCTTAAACTACGAATGGACAAAATGGACAAAACGAATGGAGTTAAGAGTAAGGAAGAGAGAACTCATTTCAGAGTGGGTGAAAATCAGGTCAAGACTGGTAATTTTCAATCTAAAAGAATGAAAAAGAGCTGCCAACTTAACAGAGAGTAAGTACGTTGACAAACCCTGACGGTAATCAAGAGGGCAAAAGAGAAGGCTAGCCAAAGTTACGATGGGAGTTGCTAGATTTCAGCATATCCGAAAGTTAAATTCTTACAGTGAAAAACTAAGAAAAGACCTTTCAACAACCAAGCATATGGACAACTAACTTTTCTTGTTCTCCTAGCTACGAAGGCTCACTTGGGAAAAGGATCCTCATTTCCGATACTTACTAGGTTCATTCTTGTTGACAAATCACCCTAAAAAGTACTACGTACGTTCTGCATGCAATTAACCACTTATTTTGTTTTGAATTACAATTGCGGTTAATTTGAAGAAAGCGGAATGAAACAGTGGTTTCCTACAAAATTGATCACATATTGTCTATGCTAAAATGAAGCTACAAGTGTATAGTACCACAAGATATATGCCGGAAGCAATGACAAAAGTCCAGTATCGGCCGAGATGAGCATCTGCAATATAAGCACCCAGAAGGGGTGTCATCCACACCGTCCCAACCCAGTTTGTGACGTTGTTTGAAGATGTCACTGTGCCTTCATGCAGCTTCTCCGTCAGATACACCACCAAATTTGTCGCAATTCCGTAATATGCCATCCTCTCAAACACTTCATACCCTGTACATAACAACACATGTTAATTGAAGCCTATAAGGAACTTAGGTTCCTAGTGTAGGCTGTTATCCAGGAACTAATATTGCCAAATTTTCTTTTTGATGAAAAGACAAAAAGAGAGAGTTAATATCACATGTACGTACTTATATATGGATTTGATGATGGCTACATTACCTACGATGAAGGAACAAGCTGTCCATCTGCCAGTGTTTGATCTCAGAACAGGTCTGCCTTTGAGATCCACAGTCCCGTCTTGTGTCTGATAATCTCTTCCATATGCAGAGCCCTTCTCTTCTACCTTTGCCATGTCAATTTGTGTGAAATGATTAGTACTACTTGCTATGGATGACTTGGGAGTTGAAATTCATGTGAGCACCTCATATGGTGTTTTATAAGTGGTTAACCAAGAACTTTTCAACTTAGTTTCCTCTCGCTTTCTTGCTCACTTGTCTTCTAGTTTTCTTTTGTTGCTAAATAGTAATTCCAGAACTCTCAGTATGGATACCTAACAACCATGAATATATGTGAAAGCTAATCATGCATATTATACAGTGGTAGTGTTTTGGAGTTAGCTAGTTGGTTTTGTCATATGAAACTAACTAAGCAGCAACTAATTAAGCGAGATTCATGCATCACACAATGTGAACATATACAAACAAGGAGGAGAATATTCGGCCTAACTATTTTGAATTAATTTACTTAATTATTTTCTTCCAAAGATGATTTTTCTCTTCATTTGTTTATATTCTTTTTTGTTTAAGGAGACCTGAAAATATAGAAGTTTATAATGCATGCTTTTATACATATACAAGCTGAGTGAAGAAATGATATCTGCTAGTAAAACTTTCCCGGACTTCCCCTTTCATAATGCAAAATTAATATAGTTTTATAATCGGATATATTCATTACGTGTTCTTATTCAAATATCATTCATGAAAAAAGTCAGCTATAAATAGAATCTAATAGACTATACGACTAATATAATATTTCAGATAACACTGAAATGATAATGATCATTGTTAAATATGGCTAAACCAATAACGTAGGGTTGAGTTTTATTAGTGACCTAAAGATTGAACTATGTACTTCGATGAATTATTAATTACGTGATAAGATAAATATGACATTTATAACACTAGAGCATGCTTATGTGTCTTAGAAATATGACAAAGTTAATCTTACGCAATATTAATTTATGCCATGCCTATGTGATAATGCCAACCTCGAGCTAGAATCTTATAGTATCTACTAATTTTTTTTTCCTGCTTCTGAATCAATCGACATTAATAATTGAACAACTTGATGATGAGCTGAGCTAGCAGTGACAGGAAGTGATGTTGACACATACTAGAACCAGCTATGGAATTAAACTACAAATTATCGAAGGATTTGGGTCCTCTCTCTTGGCTCAAGATACCTTCCTTTTTTGTCCTTCTCATTCTTTACTCTTCAAATATATCCCAAGCATAATACTCCAACCTGTATTATATTACGGAAGTCATGAAAACAACACGAAAAAATGATTGATCACCTTAATTTGCCATGTGTCTCTCTCGACCCAACCTCATGATGTGTACTGCTAGCTAGCTGGTGTTTGTTTTGCATGCAATATATATCTTTCATGGGATCTAAATTAGCCGGTCATGAATATAGAAATTTCCAAAAATTGTTCAGTCTCTCTTCAATGTAATATAATACAAAAAAGTAAGCACAAATTGATAAAACAAAAATTGGTTGTGTATGGGTGAAAGGCAAATTAAGGCTTAAAGTCCAAGAAAACGACCATAACGAGAGCAAATTTGATTGATATCTCCTTGTTAACTTCTAATATGTCCAAAGAAAGCATCTGACTTTCCACTAGATGAAAAAAAAGTTAATCTTGAAGATTGTAAGAAGCGTTCTGGGTACAAGGGCAACTCCAACAATGAAGTCTCATTTCGGGATGCTATCCTCATTTTAACACCCACTTGTTGCATTATTTATATATGACTCAATTCTTATCTCCAACCATGAGATGCTATATGAAGCCATGATGAATGTGTTATTTTTACTATCCTTGATTAAAATATAATATGAGTATAATGTTTATAAATGTTATATTAAAATGATGTTAATTTAATTAAATAAAGTAAAAATTTACATTTCTATTTTTATCATAATATTTAAAAATTATTCTTATCTTTTCCGACACAACCATCACCACCAACCGTGATCTTTGGCAAAGAACGACTTCTTCATTGGACCCATATTTTTTCAAGAGAAAAAAATTTAAGAACAACAAGATGGGTGAATAAGTGAAAAATTTTGAAGGAGATGAAGGATGTTTGGTGTGAAATTAGGAAAGAATGGGTTGATATTTTATAGAGTTTTCTAAAATTTACTGTTTCAAATGGTAGATTTTTTCTCTTTAATTTTCTAGCAATTTAAAAAAAAAAATTTGGATAAAATTAAAATGAATGAGTCTCGATTTAATAAGAGCCATTATATTTTTTTCAGCTTAAATATGAGCCGTCAGATTCAAAATATATCTATTGCTATTAAAAAAAAAAGGCCAACATCAGAACCGTCCACATAAAATGGACGGATCATAGCTGTCCAAAACATAACCGTTGCAAACTCACTCTGGTCAGCAGGGGACATGTATGTCAGGCGGGGCCCACCACAGCAGTCCAAATTCATGGATGTCTTCTCTCTCCAGCGCATTATGGCGCGTGCACGTCGTCCTCTTCATCCAGCCCAGCGTGTCCTCTTCAACCTCTCTATCCGGCGAGTTTCGTTATGAGTTGGGCTGACCCATCCCACATGTGTGGCCCCAATCACTGTAGCCCTGTCCTGGTTCTGATTTGAGTCCAAGTTCTATAATTCCAAGACCAAGTTCCCCTAAAACCCATTGTTAGAGAACCCAAAACATGTTTTGAGTCTCAAATTTGGTACGGCACCCCTATTGTTGGAGTTGCCCTAAGCATTACCCTAGCCTTTGTCTGGTTGAATCAATATATTATACAACAAAGATAAGCTTTGCTGCCGAAATGATATCATGACAGACAAAATTCATTGTCCAGCATCACAGATAAAAAATACTACTAAACCAACACTTGGTTCAAAACTTGCTGGTCTCGAAGATGGGGACAATAGTAGAAAAAGCATAACATGGTGGCCGTTATTTCTTTCATATCATAAGCTCATTACACGAAGTTCTTAAGGCATCTTCACACTGCGAAACCTACACCCACAATAAATATATATTTACTGATTCATTGTTTCTCACGCATATATAGGATCCGTCGTTGATACATACGAGTTTCATATAATTCGACTTTTGAGTAAATCGTGATCTCAAAATAAGCCATATATATGGAAGGTTTCATTTCGCATCTATATGCATGAAGAAGATTTTTGAACCCTTAGGTTTCATACTTTCAAATGCATTTTTTATCACAACGTCTTAGCGACTTAATTCCAAGCTGAGCAAGTAGGCATCGAGGAGACTCTTAATTTTATCAGCTCATAAATAGAGACTATTTGAGGCTTCCTTAAGATCTTGAGCTGAAGTTTTGCTAGGCAAAGTTTCCACGGCAAAGTCTCCCTTAGATTCCCTCGCGTCTGCATTATAAACATAGTACTTGGAAACCAGGAGAAAGAAGAGCAAGTTGAGAAAGCTCAGGCTAGCCAAGAACAGATAGTAGTAGTCTAGATGAGAGATGTTTAGGTTATCCAAAATCCAACCCCTTTTGGCATGTTTCTTGGTGAAGTCTGCAACTGTTGATAGAAGAAAACTACTAAGGAAACTCCCAATTCCCAAGCTAGTAGTGAAGTACGAGGTTCCCAAGCTCTTCATGCCCTGTGGTGCTTGGTCATAGAAAAACTCTATCTTTGCAACATCCACAAAGGTGTCAGCAATCCCAGCCAAAGCAAACTGAGGCAAGAGAATGAAAATTGTGAGAGGAACTGTGTCCCTTTTCCCAAACAGTTTTTTTTCTTGTATAACACTTAGCCTTCGTCTTTCGGCAAAGAAAGCTGTCATCAAGATGATGATGTGCAACACAAGGCCAATGCCTAGTCTCTGCAGCAGTGTGATCCCTCTAGGGTTCTTCGTATATTTCCGCACCACCGGAACAAAGTAGCGATCGTAGAGCACAAGGCTTATCAGCATGAAGATTGTTGCAAATGCCGAGAGACATGCTGGAGGAATATCAAAATGTGGTCCAATGCTTCTATCTAGTGTAATTCCTTGTTTGACAAAGAGAGTTCCTCCTTGAGCTATCATCATGCTTGGTAAAAATGTTGCAATCAAAATTGGAACCATTTTGATCATTTGCTTGGTTTCTTCGACTTGGGTCACTGGACATAGTATCCATGGTGAGGTTGGTCCACTCTTTACAGCTGCTTTGTCAAGAAACCTGCCGCGGGATTCAGTGCTAGTTTGATTAGTTACAGAAGGGCAAAAGAAAGTTGGTCAAAAACAAAACAATAAAACTATTAATTTTGACCACACTTCTGAACTGTATTAGTATAAAAAAAAATAAAAAAATTGCATTTGCCGGTTATATATAACTTTTCCCTCACAAGTCACAACATGCATGTAGAATCCATTGTATGCAGTGAAAACTCACATATATGTAGTAAGAGGGATACCATGTATAATTTGTAGATAGAAAAATATTTGGAATTAGAATTTTAGGGTCATGGGGATTTACCCTAATGAAGGGGAGTGATCAATTCTGAATTTCTCGGAGTTTGTGTACTCTTCCAAGCTCAGCTCATGAAGCTCCTTTGGGTCGTCTGGGACAGGAACCCTCCACTTCCTTATAAACGCCACAAGCACATGAGCTATCCTACTGAAGGGACTCTCTGAAGGCAATTTGTGCCTATAAAACCTAGTACCCACCAAAAACACCAAAATGGAAAGTGCAAGGCCAATTGTTGGAAGTCCATAGCCAATTGCCCACCCCACATTGTCTTGAATGTAAATCAAGATGGTGTTTGAGAAAAGTGTGCCAAAGAAAATGCTGAACATCCACCAGTTGAAGAAGGAGAGTTTTTGGATCCTCTCTTTAGGCTCAAACTCATCAAATTGGTCTGCACCCATGGTTGAGATGTTAGGCTTGGTACCACCAGTTCCGAGTGCAATGATGTACAATCCACAGTAGAATATGCCCACTTGGAATGGGGAGGCTCTTCTCTCACAATCTTCAAGTTTAATTCCGTGGACGCATGATGGTGGTCTTAGGGCAGGGAGTGACACTGCTAGCGTCAATAAGGACATTCCCTAAATGATAACAAAGTTCTCGGTCATTACAATAATAGGGTACAGATGTATACGCATGCCGTCCAATTAATCTATTGTATGATTATACAGATGTAGTTTACAAGAATAACATAGGTTGATGTTGGATCTCACTAACGTTAAAAAGTTCGTTAAATTTCAATAAGATCTATCCGCTACATTTTTTACATTCTTTAAATATAGTATACTCTAGCTATAACCAGCAACTTACTCAAGAATAACCTCCAGAAATTTCATAAACCATTTTAACATATCGTACTTGAATCTCCTTCATTCTTCTTTCTTTATGAATTAAGGTTGTTAAGCTTAGTCATTCTAAAAAAAAAGGTTGTTAAGCTTATTTTCTAGAAATTCGATCTAGATCATAAAATAATATAAACTCTCATGACATGATTTGAATGATGTTTTTGTTAAAAGGTTTATCTGTTAAATCTCATTGAATGAGCTCCACCAAGAATATGTCCAATATAGGGTAAAATCTTTATATAATACCTGAACTATCACGAAATGCATTTTTTGGTACCTACAAATTTTTAGGAAGTCTAGTGGTACCTGTACTATCCCTCCGTTTACTAAAATTCCGTTAAAGTATGGGTAAAATCGTAAAACACCTATTTTTTGTATTTCTTTTACAAATTTTTGATTAAACTAAACTAAACTAGGTTAAAAAAAAATATACCTAGAATTGAATTTAGTGAATATCTAGATTTACCCACCATCTCCATTGATTAATCCTATTAATTGTTCGAGAAAAAAGTTCCCTTATTAGTTGACCCAAATTAATATATATTAAATTTTCATAAAAAAAAGAAACTAAACAAAATCAAATTAATTGCCCCAAGTATCCGGAGAACAGTGAAGAATAAATTGGGAATTATTATTATTTTTTTGTATGCGTAATATATATTTTTTAATTATAGATATTCAATATATTAAATTCTATAATTTCTAAATATGAATGAAAGACTATTTTACCCTTGCTATTTTACTCACATAAGTGTCACATGACCGCCACATAGGCATTTTTAACGGAATAATGGACGGATGTACTAAAAAGGCTAATGGAGGGATAGTACAGGTACCACTGGACTCCCTGGAAATTTGTAGGTACTAAAAAGTGCATTTCGTGATAATTTGGGTACTATATGAGGATTTTACCCGTCCAATATATTGTGTAAACTAGAAATTTGCAAAATTCCTTAGCAGATCCAAACTAGCTAAGGCATACGTCAGATTGAAAACTATGAAAACCTCCGTCAAACAGTACTAGTTTCAATACGTGGTCTAGAATAATCTCATCTTTTGGACACCATTGAAGTGCGAGTGTTAAGAGGCAGCAAGGAGTGCATGCATGCATGAGCTTTTCATATTTTTATGTTGTCTAGATATATATGAATTACAAAGGCTTGTGGCGTATGATTAAACTACTAGCATCTGGAAAGATATTGTTACAAGAACTCTTTGGGTGGGGGGTGCATGGAAGGCTAACTTTGAAAGAACAAATTCATGAAGGTCTACGAAGATGAAGATACTATTTGCATAGATCATTATGTTATATAACTTATATGTGCAAACAAACACATAATTGGTTGATGAATACCACAAGATATATGGCGGAGGCAATGACAAAAGTCCAGTATCGGCCGAGATGAGCATCTGCAATATAAGCTCCCAAAAGGGGTGTCATCCACACCGTCCCAACCCAGTTTGTGACGTTATTTGAAGAGGTCACTGTGCCTTCGTGCAGCTTCGTTGTCAAATACACTACCAGGTTTGATGCAATTCCATAATATGCCATCCTCTCAAACACCTCATACCCTACACATCCATGTATACATATTCCATTAAACATCATAATAATAATATCATTTACGCTTGAGATCGAACTAATTTAATTTAATATATATACACACTGAGATAGGGTTGGAATTGATCGGAGGAGATGGCGCATTACGTACCTACAATGAAGGAACAAGCTCTCCATCTGCCAGTGTTTGATCTGAAAACGGGTCTCCCTTGGAGGTCCACAGTCCCATCTTGTGTGTAGTCCTCTCTTCCATATGAAGCCCCTTTCTCCTCTGCCTTTTCCATATCACTATAGCAATAAGGAAACAGATCGAATAGTATTTCTATTAGCTACCTAGCTAGGGCGTTGAAACTCATGTGATCAACTGCCTCGTAGAGCTTTTTATAAAGCTTTGGAAGTACTACAGGCCTGTAGGTTAAGTTAGTTAACCAAGAACCTTTCAACTTTAACTCCAATATTGTAGACATTCCTTTTAGTTTCTTGCTCACTTGCTTTTTATGGATGACTTGATATATGTGAATATTGTTATATATTCTATATACGTGTGTTGAATATTGTTATCATATTTTTTTTAAAATTAAATAGAGGATTAGGCGATACTAGTTCCTCTGCGATAGCCGATTTGGGGTGACTGGCACCCGCCCACAATCTCGAAAGAAAGGGAGCCATCGCAACCGGGAACCCACCGCTCATCCCTCTATTTTATGTTATTAATAAAAGAAAAGAAACATGAACCAAAACCTTTCTGAGAACAAAATGAAGTAAAGTACTCAAAGTGAGCACTAAGCAATAGTTACAAACTGATGGATAGAAGAAGGACATGCAGTAACCATGCAAATATATGTGACCACACAACAACCACATATATGGAACACACCTATAGTTCATCAGCAACCATGCAGCAGAAACCACCATAACCCAAGCCCACCTTTTCATGAAGTCTATCAAGCACAAAAAAATTAGCTAATACGGAAATTCGGTAAACTTTACAGATTGTGAACAAAGGCAGCAGAAGCACAAGGAGGAGGGCAGCAGAATATTGTTATCATATATTCGATCTATAAGCAACAAGAAAAATTGCATTGTTGAGGCTACGTACGTGCCCTCTCTTTTGTGCTCTAATGATCTTTCATATAAGAATCATTCTTGCAAAACCAAAATTAACAAAACCGAAACTTGTTTAGCTATTTAATTATTATAATGATCGATTATTTGACCGAAACTTGTTTAGCTATTTACTTAATGAGAATATATGTGGACTATTTGTTTCCTCATAGTCAAATAAGTAAAGAGTTTCTACTTAAAAAGTACTGTTATTTATGCAAATGATGCTCGAACAAATTCTCAAGACGTACTGCATTTTTTTTATCCCTTTTGTTCTTCCTATATAAATATACAATCTTCTATTATGTAATTAGCAAAGGTTATGTCAAAAAGCCGACCTCTAGGTTCCCTTTTGGCCTTTTGTTATCTACCATTATTTCCTGATGAGTACGTAGGGTTGATATATTCAACACTAGTTAATAAGGGAGCAGTGATAAAGTGAAGTTGACACGTACCTCTGCTAGAACAAGCTATGAACTACAAATTCTTGAACGTTTCTCTTGTTGGCTCAACATGTCCCCTTGTCAATCTCATATATTCTTTTGGAAAAGAAGATCCTAAGCTTGACAATACGCCACAACAACTTGCAATGAGAAAGTTAAGAAGGAAGAAAAGGTCATCACCTTTGCCCTCTGTATATAACGGACTTGATTACATAATCTATAACTCGAAACATCTCATGTCACTGTATACTGTTGGTGCTTGATTTTTATGGAATAATATTTTAATTTATGGAATCTAAGTTAGCCGGTCATGGATATGAAAGTACCAAAAGAAATAGAAAGCATAATCTCAGGTTCCTAGCTCTGAGTAAATTGTCACCGCCTTTTCTATGCGGCAACATAACCTATGTCAAGATTAATGAACAAATTTTAAAAGCTCAATGGAAGTACACAAGTTTTCAAAACTTATAATCTTTTGGCTCTTGAAGACGGGTTCCTTTCCTATGAGGATCAAAGATCCGAAGATAGATCGAGTTGAGCGCTCTTTGGGATCTTAATTAGTTCTCCCTGGCAGTAGGTACATCAGGTAAAAAGAAATTTTCGACGTTCACTTTGAATTGGAGGACGATACGAGTAGAGTGGATGAAAGCCTAACTTTGAACCAGGTGAATCTGTTCTACCATGCATCACATTCAATGTTCTGGATTACAATAGGGCTGGGCTGCCAATCACGAGACACCATGCACGTAAACAAATTAATTATAAAAACCACATGCCGCAAATACTCCTTGTGATATCAGTAGCTTTTGAATCGTGATAAATGCATTTTTATTTGCCAACAGTAGCTTTTCGGATTCCATGAGCAGTACGTACTGTTTTGATTCGAGACAGCAACTTTTTTGAAACAATGGCGAAATTGAGGCCGAGCAGTAGCAAAAAGCTAACAAATAAAAATAAATCAACCTAGCTAATTGGCATTATCATGGATCAAATATGAAATTAAACTTCGTGTTACAAAGAGTCGGTCCC
This sequence comes from Rosa rugosa, assembly GCF_958449725.1. Taxonomy (NCBI): domain Eukaryota; kingdom Viridiplantae; phylum Streptophyta; class Magnoliopsida; order Rosales; family Rosaceae; genus Rosa; species Rosa rugosa. The sequence continues at coordinate 41,694,065 of NC_084822.1, read as the reverse complement.
GCTATGAATTTACTTGCAAAGTCGACTGAATCCTACAAAGCTAGGTTCAATTAGAATTATACACCCATGCAGTGGTATCCCAGCGCCAGGACACCTGCACCGACATTGCGGCGAAATTCAGGCAAAGCCAGACTAATCCACTGCACCGCAGACGCACGAATCCAAAGGATTCCTCAAATCTGCTGGCCACGGGATGAAGCTGAGATTCGAACGCTAGACCTGGGGGTTCTAGACTAGGCCGTTCGACCAACATATATACCACACCACGTGGTTGACTTTTTCAACCAATCTTTAGTTGCTAAAATTGGGGGGAAAATATTTGGTGCATGAATATTTTATTTTTTTGGCATAAATTGAAAGCTCGTTTTTGGAAGTGCCAAAGGAAGAGCCCCTCATATCTAAAATTGGGTCTATTTTATTTTATTTTTGGCATAGAGGAATGCTAGCAATCTTCTATTTTCTATCTTTTCTATTCATTGCTCGCCACATGTATTTCACCAAGACATAAAACTCATCTTTTATTGTATTGAAAAACAAACCACTTCTTCCTTGTTTGCCCTTCCATTGGATGTCCAAGATTTTTTTTTTTTTTTTTTTTTTTTTTCATATTTGAGTTTTCTAGTCTTTTTTTTTATATTATTTTTTCTTCTTCTGAGTTTCTCTTTTCTGGGCTCATATTTTTCGTAGAAGTTTTTTTTTTCTTGTACTGCTGAGCCTCTTCCCCAATCTTGTTATGCTTCTCCATTGAATAAACCAATTTTCCATCTCCAATCAAATCCCAAATCTTCACTAAATCTCACTATCACAATTAGCTCCCCAAACAGCTAGAACTTCACATCCTCGATAGGCCATCACAGTGGAAAGAGGTGGAGGAAGCTATATCGGGTAAGGAGATGGTGGAGATCGGAGAGAAGTGCTTTTTGGGGTTGTAGAGGGTGAGAGGCGGAGTCGTGGGGGAGAAAGAGTGAGGTTCGGTGGGTGAGAAGGTGAGGGAGGTTATGGAGGATGAGGTTTGGGATTTGCTTTGTTTTGAAGGAAGACCAGTACTTGGGTTTGTTTTTGGGTTCGGGGTTTGAGTTTTAGTGGAAAGTCTTGGAGATTTGGGGTTATGCCATTAAAGATTTGAAGGTTCTCGAATTGGGTTGTGTCTTGCAAACCTAGTAAGGAGAAGAGATAGAGACTTAGGGAACTATGTCAATGGAAACTCTTCAAGTTCCACACAGATTTAGAAAAGAAAAGATAAAACTTGATAAACGTGAGTGTACACACTAGGGAACACTTCACTAGGTTTGACACTATCAACTGGGGCCCGTAGGGATACCCAGGTACCATGCCATGGGCCGGGTTCACAACCCACCATGGCGGTGCTCATCGGGGACGACACCACGGACACCCGAGGCCCGGTACCTGATCAGCACAGCCCATCTAATCACACACCAGAAGGCTGATATAACTACAGAGGGACAACCTGCGTCCCTCATCGAGAGGATGGGGAACTCCTTTCCCATGCTTGAGTATTAAGGGATCAGCACAACAACCTTTTGAGGGTAATAACTCCTTTATTTACTATTACTTGATTCATTTATATATTAGTATCTTACTCAGGCATCAGAGAGGCATAAACCGTATGGTACGGTTTATCCCTCTAACGCTGTGTTCCTGGTACAGGATTTGGCAGTTGGATAGGTACCCCAGGTGGTATAGCATTATGAGTGAGGTACCCGGAGAAAGCCACCAGAAACATTGGCGCGCCAGATAGGGGTACTGAATCATGACTGAGCCGGAAGAAAGGGCAGGCGAGGGCAGAAATGTTGCTCGAGCATTAATATTCAGTCCGGGCACTTCATCAACAGGGACGCCGAGTGTCAGTAGAGAGACACATGGTCTGGGATTCTTGGACCCTCAGAATGCAGGCAACCCACAGATACCCGATCCAACAGCCCCGGTCTCAGAGCTGGAAGCGATGCGAGCAGAGATTGCAGCCTTCCGGGAACAAGCTCCGATCGATCAGGAACAACAGAGGCTCGATAGAGAGACCAACCTCCTATCACAACAGAGGTTACAGGAGTTGGAAGATGAGAATACCGCACTCGCCCGGGCGCTGGATCAGCGACACCAACATAACGAGGCGCTCACTCAGGCCCTCGCCCGAGCTTCCCATGTAACGACAACGAGGTTAAATGCTGCCCCGGTTACAGGTGCGACCGGAATCAGGCCTACCACATCCCCTGGTACGGGGTAAGGAATCATCCATATACCTTTAGATTTGTACCCTGAAAGGCTAAGGCACATGCCACCACCACCTTTACCCCGGTCGCCTCAGATTGAACCACTAGCAACTGACCTAAATACGACACTAGTTTTACAAATGAGTACGACTCTAAGCGCCCTCCAAGCGAGGGTAGAGGCAGCAGAGCACCGGGAAGCCTGGAGACCGCTGACGACTTTCGAGGATCGCCTGGGTCCTTTCACCCAGGAAGTCCGAGGTGCGGTACGATCGAATACAACGGAGGCGCTTAAAATTGATTATACGGGAATCAGGGTATCAACATTTGCAAGCCTTCCGTTCGCAAACGAGCGCCAAGGGATACACGGATGAGGTTTGCTGCAACATGTTCCAGGAAACGTTGTCTGGGGAGGCTTTGAGTTGGTTCTACGAACTACCGGCTGGTTCCGTAGGAAACTTCAAGGGGCTCGCAGACAAATTCGTGGCTCGGTTCATTCTACGTACTGATGGAATAAACACCCCGATTGGATTGCTAAAAGTGCAACAGGGGGAGAACGAGACGTTGAAATCTTTTGTCAACAGGTGGCAGGCGGCTACCGCCAAATGCCGGGATCTTAACAAGGAACTAGTGGAGCTAGCTTTCAGGAGGGGCCAAAGGCCCGAGGATTTCCTCTATGGAATCAATCATCATCCCCCGGCTAGCTACGACGAGTTGATGGCCACGGCCATCAGGCACGCCCAGGTTGAGTTCAAAACATACGGGGATAACGTCAAACCAGAAAAGAAAAGAACTAACCAGGCCCCGACCCCAGTACAGAGAGACGAACCAAGAAAGCGAGAATAGACATAGGACACACCCCGATCACCATACTCTGCAAGCAAGAGAAGCAAGGAGTCGTACAGGTTCACAAATTATACGGGAACACAGTCCCACTGGGATGACCGGACACAATACATCAAGAAACCACCCCTACCCCGGTACGAGGTATTCACTCTCCTCACCGCCACGTATGAGACCATCTGGAACGAAAATAGAGACGAAATACCCGGGCCACTGCCCCGTAAGTTCCCAAAAAGTAAACTCACACAGCAGGATATCGGCAGGTTCTGCACTTATCATGAGGATGCCGGACATAATACCAATCTTTGTATGGCCCTAAAGAACACAATCGAGTCCCTCGTCCAGAAGAGCAAACTTCAGCGGTATCTACCTGCTAAAGAGATAGGAGCCATCGACGTATACGGCCGGATTCTCACGATCCATGGTGGCGGACCGAATGACTTACCTCCCTGGAGTAGGAAGCGACGCTCCAGTTTGGGACACCCGGAAGTTTTCAATTTCCACAAGACCCCACAGCAAGGGTTGAGTGACACATATACTGCACACCCAAATATACGTAAGTGTGAGACATTAGGCTCATACCCAGTCACCATCTGAGACGCAGAAAAGGGTTGAGTGGCAGTGGGCCTAAGACGAATAAGCACAGCTGCATGCAATATTGCGTAGCCCCGAGCAGAAATAGGGAGATTGGTGCGCATTACCAATGCCTTAGCGACCATTTGTAGTCGTTTAATGGCGGCTTCTGCGAGACCATTTTGGGTGTGAACATGAGGAACTGGATGTTCAACTTCAATCCCAATGGACATGCAATAATCATCAAAAGTTTTTGATGTAAACTCCCTAGCATTGTCTAATCTTATAGACTTAATAGGATGATCAGGGTGGTGAGCCCTTAATTTAATAATTTGGGCGAGGAGTTTAGCAAATGCAGCGTTCCTTGTGGACAATAGCATGACATGTGACCAGCGTGTCGATGCATCAACCAACACCATAAAATATCTAAAGGATTAAATTCTGTTTAGTCCCTGTACTATGACCATTTTTTCGTTTCAGTCCCTGACATTCTCAATTAATCTGAAAAGTCCCTAACGTCAAAATTTCTGTCTGATTGGTCCCTCCCGCGTCAAATTAGGAGTTGGCCTTAGGTGAAATGTCTAATATACCCCTCTGTTATTTCTTTTTCTCCTTTTTTTTTCTTTTTCCTTTTTAATTTCTTTTTTTCCTTTTTTTTTTTTTCTTTTTCCTTTTTAATTTCTTTTTTGCTTTTTTATTTTTTATTTTTCCTTTTTAATTTTTTTTTCTTTTTTCTTTTTCATTTTTAATGACCATCGTATCCTGCTGCATCGGTAGCGCCACGTCGGCGAACCAATCCAGATCGACCCGAAACCCCAATTCTTGTTCTCCATGCCGGCGGCCCTTTTTTTTTTTTTTTTCCTTTTTAATTTCTTTTTTCCTTTTTCTTTTCTTTTTTCTTTTTTTCTTTTTCCTTTTTAATGACCATCGTATCCTGCTGCATCGGTAGCGCCACGTCGGCGAACCAATCCAGATCGACCCGAAACCTCAATTATTATTCTCCACGCCGGCGGCCATTTTCCTTTTCCATCACTATTCTTTTTCTTCACTTCTGGTTTTGGTCAACTTGGCCATCAAAAACCATCATTTCAACCAGACCCAAAATCCAAATCACCATTTTGAGCAAGACCCAAAAACCTCAGGGTCTGAAAAAATGGTAGTTTTCAGTGAAAAGTTTCCAAATTGAGGCTTGATGTAGAGAGAGAAAGTGAGATTTGAGTGGGAGAGAGAGAAGTAGGCTGTGAAAACAAGAGGGGAGTGGTTTAGCGGCGAATTTCCGAGCTAATTGGGATCTGCTTGTGTTTGGGAGATGGCGTCGGCGATGATGGAGGCGAGGGCGGATCCCAACAGAGGGAGATGGCTTCAGAGAAGGTGAAGAAGTGATCGATCAGCTCCTAGCCTCTTGCTTTTGCTCGATGTCCATCTCTGCACCGCCAAGCTAGGTCTTTGCTGGGTTTGGTTTCAATTTGGGGAGAGAAACAAATGGGTTGTGGAGTTTGATCGGAATGGAATTGGTGGGTTGATGAAGGAGAAAGTAGGCAAAATGAAAAGAAAAAAAAAAGGAAAAAAAGAAATTAAAAATGAACAAGAAAAAAAGAAGAAAAAGCAAAAAAAAATTAAAAAGGAACAAGAAAAAAAGAAGAAAAAGCAAAAAAGATATTAAAAAGAAAAAAAAGGAGAAAAATAAATTAAAAAGAAAAAAGAAAAAAAAAGGAGAAAAAGAAATTAAAAAGGAAAAAGAAATAACAGAGGGGTATATTGGACATTTCACCTAAGGCCAACTCCTAATTTGACGTGGGAGGGACCAATCAGACGGAAATTTTGACGTTAGGAACTTTTCAGATTAATTGAGAATGTCAGGGAGTCAGGGACTGAAACGAAAAAATGGTCATAGTATAAGGACTAAACATAATTTAATCCATATCTAAATGGTCTGCATGGTGGTTGAATAGGTCCACAAATATCACCTTGGATTTTTTGTAAGAATGATATAATTTCTTTAGTGTCCTTTGCATAGGATGGACTCGATACTAATTTTGCTAAAGAGCAGGCTTTGCAGAACGAATGATGGGCTTTAGAAACAACCAATGAGGATTTTGGTTGAGCCACGAAGTCACAATTGACTTTAGAAGAAAAATTTGGAGTAGAAAGAGCATTGGTGGCGTCAATGCCACCCTGAGGCCGCAGGGGGACGGCGGCGCCGGCCAAGGATGGCCGGTTTTGGGGGTGAACGGCGCCGTGAGGAGCAGGGGCTCTTTCGGTGTCCAAAATCCGATTTGTACTTCTTTTCGTTCTGAAAAATGGATGTCCGTGCGAAGTCTTTAATATACGGATCATCATATCACGACCTGGATGTCCCAAACGGTCGTGCCAAAGCCTATATGTGTCAGAATCCTATAAATCATGTCTCATAAGATGATTGAATTCAATTATGCGAATAGTGGTTGCATACAACCCACTAGATCGACACATAAGTTTCTCTAAGACTCTTTTATGTCCGTAGTCATTAGAGATGATGCAAATGAACTTTTGTCCATTCTCACAATGTGTTTCCACATGAAAACCATTGGCTCTTATATCTTTGAAGCTCAATAGGGTTCTTCCTGCCCTAGGAGCATTAAGAGCTTCGGTGACATTTAAAGTTGTGCCATTTGGCAACATAAATTGGGCTGGTCCTCTACCATGAATCAATTGAGATGATCCAGCCATCGTAGTCACGGAAGATCGAGAAGGCGTCATCCATAAAAATAGTTGCCTATTTCGAAGGATGGTATGTGTAGTTGCACTATCCACGAGGCATTCTAGCTCTCCGGGAAATATACTGAAAAATAATAAAGTTCGAAATTAAAATATGTCCAAGACATTGAATAAAATAAATCGATACTTTATTAATAATAGCCAATGATTACATCAAAGTTTCTTGACCAAAAATCTAATCCAACATAAAAATCAAATTTAGACAAATCGTAGTCGCTCTATTCGTTTGGTAACTCCAATCAAATATGACCAGGGAAGTAGAGAGAGATGTCGGTGGAGCGAGGCTCTCTTAAATACCACTAATCTCAATTACTTTCCTAGACATCATATTCAATTAGATGCGCCACATGAGAAAGAGTTAATACAAAATGTCATTTATTGACTAAGGTATATTGCCATTACATAATTCTTGGAAAAATAAAGGACTACACTAATCAAAATCTGCAGCATCCTTGTGCAATTCCTTGTCAGATTTGAAGTCCGCTATGGTGAGATTGACGTTGGCATCATCACCATCTTCTTCTTCTTCGGCAAGATAGGCTTCATGCTCTCTAAAGTCTCTATATGCCTTGTAATGCGCAGCTAATTGTTTGCTTGCATTGCATTGCTTGAACCAATGCTCACTTGATCCACATCGATGACACATGTCATTATGATTTCCTCCCCTTAATTGAGGTGCATTGTTGCACTTGGGTGGCGTCCCCTAGAGAAGTTGGCGCCATTCCCACTGCCTTGGGCGGCTCCTCCATATCCTGGAGCCCCATGGCCTCCTCTCCCACGTTGCCATGTATTGCCACGTGTTCGTCCTTCATTCTGACGATTACCTTCCTTTGTAGGGCGGTTATATGGACCAAAATGTCCGATGTGTCCCTTATTTTTAGGGTTCTGCTCCTTGCGCCCTCCTTTGGATGCATTATTATAATTCGCCTCTTGAACGCTCTTAGTTCCGACAGGCCTTGAATTATAATTCTTCACGAGGATATTATCATGTTTTTTAGCTACAGACACAACATTAATTAGCTGATGAAACCTCGTGATCTGTCCAGTATTGTATTCGGTTCGATATTGCTTCGATAGCAAAATTGCTTAGACGGGGAAGGTGGAGAGAGTTTTCTCAATTAGTTCTTGCTCTGTGACGGGTTGTCCACAGAATCCCAACATGGTTTTGAGGCGTAGAACTTCTGAATTATATTCAGCTACGGACTTGAAGTCGGCGAATCGTAGATTGCTCCATTGAACTTTCAAGTCGGGGAGGAGGGTGTCCTTAACATTACCAAATCGCTCTTCTAGCGCAACCCATAATTCTCGAGCATCCTTAATTGCCATGTACTCCAATCGGAGTGATTTATCCATGTGGCGTCTCATCAAGATGAGAGCGGTGGCATTATTTGTAGCCGTACACTCAAAAATAAGCGCAGGGTTTGGTGCCTGAATTACGGGTAGGATCCCTTTTGAAGTGAGGTGGTTCTCAACATCCGTGACCCAACTATGATATTTCGAGCCAGTTGAGTCATGGATAGGAAAGTCAAGCTTTGGCTTCGACATCCTGAAATAAGAAGAAGAAATATATTAGTTTTGGAGTTAAAAACTTCCACGACAACTAAATAATAATAAGATTTCCGAGCTATGCTACCAAGAAATCGATTTCCAAGAATGATTGGATTAGACCGAAACAATGATGTTTATATGGTCATAAATCGATGCGTACGGACGCTCTTAGTCCGAAGTTTTATGAACGCTCTTAGTTCGTTAATTGCGTGAATCCCCACGATTCCGCTTTTCAAGAATCAAACCCACCTTATAAGAAAGGTGGGATGTAGAAAAAGGGGGGTTGCAAGTCCCCGAAGAAAAAGAAGAGGAAATTAAATTGCGTAAAGCAAGAACTTTAATTAAATACTTACTTGGTTAAATATGGAGCTTAAAACCGTGAAAAGATTGCAGACGTGCTATTGATCCTAGGTCAGGATTGCAGATGCCGTTCGATCCTAAGCTAGGATTGCAGAGGCTGTTCGATCCTAAGCTAGGATTGCAATGGCTGGAACGCAGGGCTGCAGGGGCAGCAGAGTATACGGGCAGCAGGGGCTGCGCGCGGTGATGCCGCAGGAGCAGCGATGCAAGCGCTCGGGCGAGCAGGCGGGCAGCAGAGGAGCGCAGGGGCGTGTAGCGCGGGGCAAGCTGTGGTGATGGCTAGGCTAGCTCGGGCTAGGTGCTGCTTTGTGAAGTAGTTGGTTTCGGTTTTGGTTTTCTGTTTTGTGGTTAGAATTCGTGTTGATAACGTGTTTAAGTAAAAGAGAATTCAAGAGAGATTGATGAGAGAATTGTATTTCATTATTGAGAATAGGAGCCCTATATATAGGGATTACAAAGTACATGTTCTAATGTTACAAGGAAACTTAATCCAAGTAGAACTAGGAATTCTAGAACCTTCTCTCCTATTACTACTCCTAGTTTGATTAGGCACACATAAAACTGATTTTCCTTCAACAGGATCAAATTTATGGGAATTCATTTCATCTTGACTAAAAAGCAAGGAATTAACGTACATGCCAAAAAGCTTTCATCAGCTCAACTAAGATCTGTCTTCACATCTTTACATGAAGCTAGCCATATATCTTTGGCAAATCAAGCTTCCACGGCTATCTTGGCTTCCGAGATGTCAACATTATAAGCAAAAGACTTTGCAACAACCAAAAATAATAGGAAATTAAGAAATACAAAACCAGCCAACAAAGCATAGTAGTAGTCTAAGTGTGATAAATTCAAATTGTCCAAGACCCAACCTTTGTGGCCATCTCTCTTGGTCATATCAGAAACTGTTTTCAGAAGAAAACTACTGAGGAAACTCCCAACTGCATAGCTGCTAGTATAATATGATGTCCCTATGCTCTTCATGCCTTGTGGTGCTTGGTCGTAGAAGAACTCTATCTTTGCAACTTCCAGAAACGCATCAGCCACACCCATCAGAGCAAACTGAGGCAGCAGAATAAATATTGTGAGGGGAACTTTCTCTCCTTTGCCAACAATGCCGTTTTCCCTTGCGACGAGTAGTCGTTTCTTCTCAACCAAGCAAGCGAGGACCATGATTACGATCTGCACCACATACCCTATTCCCATTCTTTTGAGCATTGTGATTCCCCTAGGGTTTTGGGTGTAACTCCGTAGTGTTGGAACCAAGTAGCGGTCATAGATTGCGAGGGTTACTAGCACGAAAATGGTTACGAAGGCTCCGAAAGATGCAGGGGGGATTTTGAAATGGGGTCCCATGGAAGCATCTAGAGTGGTGCCCTGCTTTATGAAAAGGGTGTGGGTTTGAGCTATGATAATGGAAGGAATGAATGTGGTGAGTAAAACTGGAATCATCTTCATCATTTGCTTGGTTTCTTCTACTTGGGTCACCGGACAAAGAGTCCATGGTGTGCTTGGCCTGGTACTTTTTACTGCAGCTCTGTCAAGGAATCTGCAGGCCGGAGATAGAATATATAAGGCCAACGAATTAATCTAAAATGCAAAACCATGATGTATATAATCGGCCGGATTGAGAAAAAAAATATAAGCTTATGTTTTCGGTGCTGATTTATCGATATTGCGTTTACATCTAAAACACAAAAACTAGTGCCCTAGAAACAAAGAGGAGATCTTCCAATCCCTTATATCTCACTTCAGTTATGAGTTCCTTTAATGGAGAAGAGAGATTCGAATTTGGGATCTCATTCGCCAAAGAGATCAAAGAGAAATACCACAAGATCACAGGCTACTTGGATTTGTGGCTTTAATGCCCTATTAGATCTAAAGTTCTAAACTACTCATGTCCTATGTTTATTATAATACAGAAATGAAGTACCTTAATGAGGAGGTGTGGTCAATTCTGTGTTTCATTTTGTCTGCATGTTCATCCAAGCTTGGTTGATCATGAAGCTCTCTGGGGTCATTTGGGATATTCACTTTCCACTTCCTAACAGCTGCAGCCAGTACCTGAGCAACCCTTGTTATAGGACTCCCTGAAGGCATTTTGTGCCTGTAAAATGGGGTACCAACCAAGAACACCAACACTGAGATCACAAGCCCTATTGTTGGGAGCCCATAGCCAAGCGACCAACCGACGTTGTCTTGTATGTACACCAAGAAAGTGTAAGAAAAGAAGTTACCAAAGGCTATGCAAAACATCCACCAATTAAAGAAGGAGAGCTTCTGATGCTTCTCCTTTGGCTCAAAACTGTCAAATTGGTCTGCCCCCATGGTTGAGATATTGGGTTTTGTTCCACCAATTCCAACCGCTATCATGTACAATGCACAATAGAAAATCCCTACTTGGAATGGCGAAGCTCTTAATGTGCAGTCCTCGTCCTTGATTCCAGGGCCGCACGATGGTGGTCTCAGAGCTGGCACTGATACTGCTAGGGTTAGTAGTGACATTCCCTGAGTATGCAATTGCAAAGGTATAAATTAAACATTATTTATTAGACGTTGGACATTTTATGTCATCGAGTTGTCAATTGCAATGACAATTTGAATCAATAATTATCAAAGTTGGGTTTTGTTTTCACTAGAAATATTTAAGGTGGCATATATCTTCGTTCAATTAATGTATGTTTTGCATTGGTAATTTCGGCTATATAACATACCAGATACCTAACAAGATAACATCCATTACCTGCATAGGAGTACCTAGATTTTTGTTCATGCAGTTAAATATTCTGAAAGGGAAGAGCAACAAGGAACTGAAAATTTTACCATTATATAAATGGCTGATGCAGAAACAAAGGTCCAATATCGGCCAAGATATGTATCTGCAACATAAGCGCCTAATATCGGTGTGAGAGATAGGGTACCAGTCCAGTTGGTGACATTGTTTGATGATTTTACAGTGCCTTCATGGAGCTTCCTTGCCAAATACACCACTAGGTTTGCTGAAATCCCATGATTTGCCATCCTCTCAAATATTTCATACCCTACATTAACATAGCATAAACATGTTTCTTTAACTACCTAGCTAGCTAGCTAGCTTCATCATTCTTCTTCATAGCAATTTTGGGCTTTTACAGAACTATTCAAGTTCTTCCAAGTAGGGGTACACCATGCATGGGAGACTCATTCTTCAAATCAAGAAATTAGGAAGCTAAGTACGTACCTACAAGGAAGGAGCAAGCTCTCCATCTCCCAGTCTTTGATCTTGTAATAGGTCTACCTTTGAGGTCTGTAGTCCCATCTTCTGTGTAATCTAGTAATCCAGCATTCTCAAGGCATTTCTTCTCTACTTTTGCCATAATTTTGGAGCTAGGTAGCTATAGCCAGAGAGCGAAAAGACACTTAAGTCTAGCCAGTTGGAATTCAATATATAATTCAGGTACATATATATAAACTTTTACAATGATTGGGTCAGATAAACAAATTAACTAAGGATGTCCTTTCAACTTCTTAAACTCATTCCATGGCCGATTAGTGAGGGGAATGACAATGACCAGTATGGAAGATGTTAATAATTTGGAAGTAATATTTACCAACTTTTTTTTTTTTTTACATTTATTAAAGAGGATCAAATGATTTCACTCATACTCCCGTGGTGAATCGAACCTAGGACCTTGATTTTAGATAGTGGGTGCTTTAACCACTGAGCTAACACCACATCGTCAATAATATTTACTAACTTGTATAACCGTATATAGATAAATCTCCTTTGTTTGTCCTCAGTTGTTTTACTTATTTTGGCTAAAGGTTACTATTGTTAGGTTTATGACTATTGATGATGTTGCAAACGTGCAATCACAAATCTACTCAGGGATTCCATTCAGAATTACTCAAAGGGATGTGATCACTTTTAGAACGAATAACAGGATCCTTTTTTTATTTTCTTTCTTATCTCAAAAGTTTCACATCCAAAGAAATTCGAAGCTACATGTCAAAGGCATGCTTAGCTACATAATGTGACACGGCCGGTTTTACACCAGAAGAAGATAATTACAGAAAACTTTGATTAGTTGAGAAGCAATGTAGTCTAGAAGATGCGCGCGTATGATCACACTGCAGATCGCTACGTTTGCATAATTAATCCTTATTACATTAGAAGTATATTAATCTTTTCCTGATAACCGATTGAGCATTTTTCTGTGCGACTATATTAGTTAAGTTTAGTTGTCTTATTAGTACTGTCGAAATAAATTGAAGAACCGAAGTTGTCACTACATATTTCACGGTGCAAAAACCTTATTCAAACCAGACCCAGTGCAGTGCATGCAATTGAGTCAACAGAAATAGGAGTTTCCACCAAAATAATGGGAACATTGTCATTGAAAGAAGGATGACCTGTTTGCAATCTAATTGGTCCATTTATATGAAAATATCCCAATATAACTGTTTATGACGTCTATATAACTCTGGAAAGTGACGGAGAAAATAACAATATATTGCAGTATCTCTGTTTAAGAAAATAACATTTGGTGATCCTTCATTGTCTCCAATAATTGTAATACAATCTGTTTATAAAGTCAAAGCTCAACGTCGCACAAGTGCAAACTGATGGTGAAAACGCCTATTCACAGACCACGTTGAAGAACAGGGACACCCAACCAGTATGGAATCAAGTAGCAATAAGAGACCAAAATCATCATGATATGAAATGATTGGAATATACCACACTGAGATCGAAATGAGAGGGAGAAAAGTTGAACTATAAGTCGCTAGCACTCAGACGATGCTTCAGGCACAGTAGTGCAGTATGTGGGTTGATAATGTAGTTTGAGGGAAACAGCTAATCGAAGCCTATAGCTTCTCTTCTCCTTTCAAAATGCTTGAGCATGAATGGAATATCAATGGTACAGGACCGCAACTACACTTAACAGGACTGGCCAAATGCCATTGACATTATCGTACTAGTAATCAACCTGATGTTTACTGCTCGGGTGCGCTAGCAGACATATGCAACATTTGAAGCATAAAGGAAACAATAGGGCAACCAAGAAAATACATTTTTCAGGCATTTTGAATCAAAAGTGGGACTTTCCTAAAGGGGTAGCAACATACAGTACATAAATCAAAAGAACTATAGCTACTACATCAACATTCCGAAGCTAGGCAATCAAATGCACTGCACAACCCCACCTGATTATCAAGTCCGAGCATCATATACTAATAAAATTATGCATTCCAAGTGTTCCCAAATTAGAATATGGAATCACTCCTGCACAGAAGGTGCAAATCCAGAAACCTCAAACAAAAATGTCAGGTCACTTAGTTATGCCCCATATGCAGTGATTCAGCACAATAGCCTGTATATCCGCACATATTTCCAAGTGCCTCACTAGATGTCCCCATCTCTCTTCCATCACTAGAATTGCAACATCCCAGTTGCTCGAAAGGATAAAGCATAAACTCCAAGCAGTAGTCCAGATAGCAACATCAAAAACTGCCAGCACACTGCAACTATCATTATTACCAACAATGATAAATACATTCAATAAGCATGAAGAATCCAGACAGTAACATCAAACTTCTAACACAGTAACTGAATGACATTAATGCAGCACCAACAATAAACTATCATCATTATCCACAATGATAAGTTGAATAGAAGTATCTAGTGAAAACAGCAAAGAGGGCAGAGGGTGAAGTAGAATGAGGATGAGGGTAGCTTCAAAATTAGCAAGCACACACACACAGTCTAAGCAAGCTAATATTAAATTCTACAATTTTAAAGACATTTACTAAAAAATAATACTGCTAGAATGTAATGGTCGTGATTTCTAGCAGAACTACTTCTGCCAACTACCACCAAGAATCAAGCGATCCAACCAGCCCAAAGATTCATTGTCAACTCTTCTCATGCATAAGCCGTCAGACTGGGGAAAAGATCGTATGTGTAAGGATTCCTGTGAAGAAATTTTAAATCGGTTGGAGCTCTGCTGTTAAGTCTGCCTGGACTGAGAACTACCATAACCACCGCTGGCTTGTGAAGGGTCTGCTCTCCATGATGCATTAGAGTATCCTGCATTTCCATTTGTGTCGCCATACACACTTCCCATGTAGCCACCTCGCGTTCCTTGTTGGTCTCCACCACCACTGTTGCTAGTTGGGGTACTTCCACCACGTCCACCAGAAGTACCATACACACCAGGATAAGAACCGTAACTTCCTCCATAATTGCCATACCCGTAACCTTGATTTCCATAACCAGAAACCCCACTAGGGGATTGACCTCTGGGAGCAGAAGGAGCACTTCCACCTGGAGCAGCCCAAGAAGCCGCAGCCCCATAGCCTGAAGCACCATAGCCAGAAGGGCTTTGACTGCTCCAAGCATTTTTCAAGGCACCGGGTGCCCCACCAACATAACCAACATTAGGAGCATTTGGATTTCCATATGATCTTGCAGGACCACCAAAACCAGAATTGGCACTTCCATAACCACCAACACCGTAACTTCCATAACCTCCATAACCAACACCAGTATTCCCACTGTAACCATAACCTGCGGCGCCATAACCAGAATACGGAGGGAAACCACCTGCCGTAGACTGAGGCTGCATATATCTATTGCCATCCATTCGGCCATCAAATGCATTGGAACTGGCACCAGAGGCACTATAACCTTGATAGCCCCCACCACGACCTCCACCGCCAGGGTTTGCATCTTTGGGAAGCGCTCGTTTTACTTCTACAAGTTTACCATTCAACTCATGGAAGTTCTTTTGTAGTACTCTATCAACTGCATCTTCAGTGTCAAATGTAATGAAACCAAATCCTCGAGGTCGTTGAGTATTCTGGTCATACATTATTACTACATCAGTAACACTGCCGTACTCCTCAAAGAATTGACGAAATCCGTCTTCTGTCAGTGTGGAAGGCAATCCTCCAACAAATATTTTCTTGGTCTTAAAATTTCCTCCACCTCCAGAGCTTCTAGTAGCATTAAAATTTCCAGTTCTATTGGATGTTTGCTGTTCTTCTCTTGATAAAGCCTTCTTTGCTTCCACCTGCATAGTCAAAGTGGAACCCTTAAACAGTTGAAGAGACAAACTGGTGTTTATTCAAGACAAAGTACTAAAGTAGAGATATATGAAAGTAGCATGTGTTTATTTTTTACGGAGAAAGAACCCAAGAAAATGCAAGCGATTGATCAATGTCATATGACAAACAAATGTCTCGTACATAAATAAACTCAAATAAACATATAGAAACTTGCAAAACAAGTACTTTCTCTAACTAGCTAGAAGGAAATCCTCACAGAGAAACTGAAGGTTCAAATGTTGAATTTGGAAAGTGTTACATCTGCAATGTGCATATTAAAAGATTTTCAAGAAATACACCGACAGACATTAGTGTGGTAAACTGGTGTGTTTATGCATCATACTATTCACGAAATGCATCAACAGACACATTGGGATTAAAGGGTCAAGTTTTTGAATATTCAAGAGCTGATTACGCCATTTCCCTGAAGCACCCTATGTGTATTAACTACTCATCAACTAAAAGATCAAGAATCTGTTACTAAAGACAATAACGCAACCCCGTAAACCAAAATACTCCTTGCACGAAATCAATGCAATGAAAACATTCCTTCATTCTATCTCTAAAGAACTTGATTTGCATCAGTCAGAGACCAGTACAAACACAGTAATCATATAACTGCAACCAATTCCACAGTTCCACCAAAGCATCATCCAATCGAAATCGGGCGAAACCAAAAAAAACTATCTTTCCCTTAATTCCACAGTTCCTCAGTTACCAGATGCAAAATGCAAGCACACTCAAACACAGCTCCTCATCAAAATTAACATCCAACATATCCAAGCCCATAGCACAAAACACTAACACAAGCTCTCAAAAAAAGCAATAATCCAAAATCAAAACCAGGACAAAGAAGCAGTAAGCAAGTAGGCGACGAGGCAATGCAGGTGAAATAGGGAGAGAGAGAGAGAGAGAGGACTGACCGCTCGGCCGTCGATGGTGTGCTTGTCGTTGAGGACCCTGTCGAGGACGGCAGGATCAGAGAAGACGACGAAGCCGAAGCCGCGGGGGCGGCCGGTGGTCTTGTCGCGCATGATGACGGACTGGCTGACGTCACCGTACTGGTTGAAGTATTCGGTGAGCTTCTCCTCGGTGGTGTCCCAGGCTAGTCCGCCTATGAAGAGCTTGCTCTCGTCGGAGTCCATGGTGCCTCACTCTCTCTCTCTCTCTCTCTGCGGGGAGTGCACACACCTCTGAAAACGAGAGCGAGGAGGAGGGAAGGGCTAGAGCCTAGGGTTTGTTTGAAAACGACACCGAATTGGGCACGTGGGAAGGGAATATAACTATGAGGATGCTCAGATTATTTGGTAGAATTATATGTGTTTGCTGAGAGTGACCGGCACGGGGTGGTGGCGCAGTTGGCTAGCGCGTAGGTCTCATAGCTAAAGGAATTTTGTGAGTGATCCTGAGGTCGAGAGTTCGAGCCTCTCTCACCCCAACCAAACTTTTTTCCATTTTTGCCAAAACTCATTAATACATGCAAAGAGCATCATCTTTCCATCACCGTCCCCCACACCAACAAAGGTTCATCCATTACCATCAAGGAATGTTCAAGGAGATCTTTAGGGAGGAGTTTTCCATCACTAGCTAGCCATAGTTTTGGAGCTCATTTTCATGCCCTGCTAGTCTAGTTAATCTCTCCCTAAACTCTCTACTTCTTTTGATGTCTGTAAATTTGATACTAGTTTGTATGGTCATCGAGTGAGTCGCCTCCATTTTTTGCAACTCTTAATCTAAACTTGTTTGTAAAGATGCAAATTTGATGATTTCATTTGAAGTTCACTATGCACCACTTTTTACACTCTTAATTAAGATCAAGCGAGCAGTGACTGGCATCCTAAGAAGTTTTGATTTTATCAGGCAATGGAGTATTGATTTCAAAAGAGTCGCTGAAAATGATTCTGATGCAGTGTAATTGGACAACAGATTCCATTAGACTTAAATAGATTAAGGATTACACAAGTGATTCAAAACCACAACAAATCAATGCGTGAAAACTGGAAATTTTTTTTTTTTTTTTTTTTCATATAATATTTTCTTCTTACACGCATTGTCGCACAGCGCAGGTAGGAGGCTAGTAGCCTAGTAGTTAAAACGAGCTGGATCCTCGATCACTTTCCCTTCTTCCCGCTCCATATACCCGTCACTTGCGTCACGCGTGCCCATCTGGTTGCCAAACATACAAAAGAAAGGTCACGTTTTTTCTCCTCGAGGTACTCTCATTTTCTCCACTTTCTAACTCTGACCAAGGGTCAAACAACTCTGCGAGACTCAGAATCATACACCATGTTTACCATACTCGTATTCAATTTGATTCATCACATTGGTTTAGGGTTTCTTGAATCCAAGTCTACTTGATTTCTTTTCAGAATCCAAGATGGAAATGGAACCGGTGGTATGACTACTCTTCTCACTTTCTGATGAATTTTTTTTCTACGTGATTATTTTTCTTGAAGCCAAATGATAGTCATTGTTGTGTTGAGTGCTGCACTTTAATTTTGAGTTCTTGGTGTTTGATTTTGGAGTTGCGGGTGTTTGATTGGTCTTGATGTGGAATTACTCAAATGAATTTCTTGTATGTGTTATCAATAGAAATGGGGCTAAAGGGTTTCCATGTATACTAATAACACTATCATTGTCGAGTTATATGAGGGGTCGTCTTTGAATGGAATCAAGGAGCCAAAGGGAGGACTGCCCAAGTTTCTAGAAATGCAGGAGTGCTATAACATATGCATGGCAGCTTACAAAGAGGTCATGCCTATGGCTGTGAAAGCAAACACTTGGTTGTGGAGGTTCCACTGCTCGGTTCGATTGAGGAACTCCAGCAGATGTTCAGGGCTCCACCCCAGTACTAGAAATATGACTTTTAATGACAATGTTTAAATGAAATTTAAAAAGTTTTCTCTCTCTAGAGGAAACCCTAGAGGCCGCCGCTATGTATACTAGTGCCTGTCCGGCTGCGCCTCGGCGCCGGCGACGGCCTCTGGCCTAGCCGGCGACTGTTAGGTGAGGCCGGACGGGAGTTTTTCTCCAGGGTTGTGTCTCGGTTTCGAAGGATTGGATCGGAAGTTGTTTGGTTTCGTCCCTATTGGCCGAAGGCCCTGGCTGCGTTGTGGAAGTGGGAAGGGATCGGAGAAGGAAAGGGGGTTTGCTGGGGTCGGAGCAGCGTCTGTTGGTGGACATTCGTCAGCCGGCCGACGTCGATGGTCGGATCGACGGTCGATTGAGGGCTGGTTTGGACGATCGATCCGGATCCTGTTGCAGACTTTCCAGATGCCAGTGTTTGTTGGGCGGACTAGGACGCTCGACGGCGTTCGCCGATGGTGGGACGACTACGGAGGCGCGACGGTGGCCCGACTTCGGTGGTGGGGTGGCGGTCTGTGTGGTGGGGCGACACAGCTGGTGACTTGGTCCGGGCGGGTTGGATGCATGGCCGGTTTGGTCCTTTGGGCTTGGATGCAGCTGGTAGGCCCGATATGGGCTGGAGATGGGGCTTGGGCTCACTTTGTGGACCCAACCCAAGTTGTTATATTGTTTAGTTGTCTTGCGCTTTTTTACAATAAGGTCCCGCTTTCAGGGACAGTCTAGGCACTTTTGTGCATTTAGTTTTTACATTTACTAGCATTGGAACAACTCCCAGCCCTAGCGACAAGGGCAAAGGAAAGATTTAGTCTTTCCAGGTTTCTTGCCTATTACTAGAAGTTGAATCTTATACTACTTGCATCTTGGTTTCTCTAGTTGTACACCAATTGAGGTCTCTAGGCGACTAGGTTACTACTTCATGGGAAGTTGGTAGGGAGGATTTTCTTTCTTGTTTTTAGGCTCATTAAATGAGCGAATGTGTTAACAGTGAAGGTCACCGGTCCTTTGTCTGATAGCTTAGACCTTTTATGATTTTGGTGTAAGCCAGTATTGGATGTACGAGCCTTCTGGCCTTGGATAATTGAATGAAGTTATCTCATTTTCTAAATAAAAAAAAATGTTTAAATGAAATTTGCTCAAAAATGTCATTCATTACCCTTTCTGTGACGTTTTCTAATGAAACCGTCATGGATCAAAATTTCATCTCAAGTTTATGACGTTTTCGAAACTTCATTGTAAGTCTTACTATTTGATGACATTTTTTAACTGCCATCACTCTTAGAGCATCTCTAACAATGGAGTCAAAAGCCAAAGTCATTTGCAAAATTTGGCTCCCCTAGTGTCATCCCTATTCATTCATATTTTGCATCTCCAACCATCTTTAGTCAAAAGCCAAAGTCATTTCATAAATTCATCACATGTTGCTGGGGCCCACCTCAATTCATGTCTAACCACATATGGCTTTCGTTTTACAATGTGTAGTCATTTTGACTCCCCTTTTGGCTCACAAGTCAAAATGACTCTATCTTGGCTATTGTTGGAAATGGTGGATTTTGATTGGGGGAGTCATTTTGGCTTTTGACTCTATGGTTGGAGTTGCTCTTATGTCGTTTTTCAAAAGTCATGAAAAATGTTTCCATGATATTTGTTAAATGCCGTGAATGTTTGATAAATGCCACGAATGACAATGGGCCATGCCGCTTGAAAAACATCATAAAAAATATTTTCATGACTTTTGATAAGTGTCGTGATTGAAATGGGCCATGGCGCTTAGGAAATGTCATGATTTTTTTTTTTAACGTTTGTTAAGTATCTTTGATTCTAAAACAGGCCATGGCGTTTCATAAAGCTACTATCGTTGTTTTACTCTTATTGGTATGTGCCTTGGACATGGCGTTGTTTTACTCTTTTATAACGTTTATTAAGTGCCTTGGACAGTTGGTATGTGGACTCTCATTGATTATTGGACTGATCAACGGATACATGAGACAATTGATGTCGAGTTCATTGCACAAGCTATGGACTTAGGCTTTGGGGTTCCAGAACTAGTTTCAAATCACTTGATGATTTTGTAATAGTGAGGTCTTCAACCATTACGTTTAGGAAATGTCATGATTGAAAAGGGCCATGGCGTTTAGGAAATGTCATGATTTTTTTATAATGTTTGTTAAGTGTCTTTGATTCTAAAATAGGCCATGGCGTTTCATAAAGGTTATAAAAAAAAATTTGGCCCAAATTCTGAAGACCCCGCATCCAAATTTTTATTTCGCGCCTTAGCCCATTTTGATATAGTCACCTTTTTTTTTTTTTGAACTCTTTCTATTCTATGAAAGACACCTTGGCCAGAAAAATAAAAAAAAAATTCATCTACCCGAAAAAAACTCTGTTCTCTCTACTTTCATATGAATCTCTCCTTCTCACTGTGAAGTCTCTCTCCATTCTCTCCATCGTCTATCTCTGTTGTCTTCATGGAAAAACGTCATGGAAAAAATTGCATGGCATTTAGTAAACCTCATCATTGAATATCTTAACATGATGTTTTGCAAATGCCATTAAAATGTTTACCATGACTATTTCAAAACGTCATTACAAGAACATCTATAACGTTTAGCAAATGTCATTAAAAGGTTACGTTTTCAAACTTTATCACAATTTGAGACCAAAGACGGCACCAATAGAGACGACGTTGGTTGTGGCGTTTGAAAAACATCATGGAAACCTTTTCATATGAACTGCTAACCTCTTTATATATGGCAGTGGTCAAATTTAGTTAGAAGAGTTGGAAGAGCCTGAAGAAGTGATAAAGTTAGTCACAAATGATGACTACACATATATTACTTTACATGCAAAATCAGTTATGCAAACCGAGTCAACAGAGGTGATATATGCTCTAAGTAGTTCATCTTGGTGCTTCCTCGTTCTAGAATCTAGATTGACTTACATGAAACCTTTTAAATGTGACAGAATTTTGAATATATGTTACAAAAGGCTTGTAGGGATGAGTTCTGCTCTTTCATTACAGCATCACCTATCAGCCAATCAGGGTTAAACAAGGCAACATTCCCATGTCCAAATGATCCATCACTTTTTCAAGAGGATGATGGATCAATGGCTGGAGAAGCTAATTCCTTCCTGGTTTTCAGCATATGTAGTTCGACTGAGCAAAGATTTTTTGTTGTACCTATTGATCGTGGTAACCCATCAACCACAGTTTTGGCTACACCTCTGATCATGTACGTTTTATCTGGATGACAGTTTTGATAGGTGTTATGTGGGTTAGTGTGCTGGTGGTTTATTCCTTTTTGCGAGTGCTTCTGACAGGTTGCATGTGAATAACGACCGTGTATGACTATTTTATCCACCAAGGAATTTGCAACTCCCTCTCCCCGCTGTCCCTCATATGGTCCCAAACAACATTTTTACGATCAGCTATTTTCTAGGGTGTACCACAGATAGTGTGTACAAGGTTTTGGGGATCGAATGGAGGAGTATTGGAGATGATGAAAGAGAATGCACAATGAAAATAAGGATTGTGAGAGAAAATGTTGCATGGACTGGTGAGAGTGAAGTGTGGAAAAGAGTGACTGACCCTTGGACTTGGAGTATGACAACAAGTGGGATATTTTTTTTCTGCTGATGTGTGTGTTCAACTTGAGGGATTTATCCACTGGTTGTTTAAGCAAGAAAAGTTAATTGTTGCATTTGTGGTCGACAATGAAGAGGTTAGATTGATGGATTCTCCTTTGCCTCATGAGGGTCACTGAAATAGGGGGGAGATTAACTATTATCGTTGTTTTACTCGACCCTTGGACGGTTGGTATGTGGACTCTTATTGATTATTGGATCGATAAGTGGATAAGTGAGACAATTGATGTCGAATTCATTGCACAAGATATGGACTTAGGCTTTGGGTTTCTAGAACCAGTTTCAAATCACTATGATGATTTTGTAATGGTGAGGTCTTCTACTTCTCCATATCAGATTTGAGTCACAATTACTTGAGGGATTCCGGAATACAAAAGAGGATACGAGTTCATGCCTAATGGTTGGGTGTTGAATGAAGAAGGTATCGTGGAGTATTTCAGCATCTATCGAAATCTCCTTATGCACTAAATATTCTCTGTGTTCCCTGAAAACTTCTAGCGAGATTGTACTTTTCATATAGATATGAGTTAACTTGGAGACAATATGGAGTTATTGTGATGAATAGCTTACACTATCGAGATCTCCTCATGTAGTAAATTGTCATTGATTGATTGATTTGTGCTCCCTGAAAACTTCCAGCGAGATTGTACTTTCATAGATATGAGTTAGTTTGGAGACAATTCAGGTCTTACATTAGTGTTACTGTCTAACTTGGAGTTATTATGATGAATAGCTTACACGTTGGTGGTATTGCCATCTTCTACTTCTCTTCCTAATTTTCTGTTCTATATCTGAAGTGTGGCCAAGGAGATTAAATTTACAAACCATTTATAGTACGGCTTAATAAAACCCTTTATTATTTCACCTGTATGTTTAAGTTTTTTGGTTACTTATAAAATGTCATACTAGTTGCTCACATGAATTTCTTGGAACAGAAGATCACACACGAGACCAGACTGTGGATTTCTAAGGCGGACCTGCATGTCTGAGATCAAACACATACTAGTGTGTTCCTTCATCGTAGCCTAAGTTTCTCGCTCGTTCTCTGTATATTGGGTGTGAAGTTTTTGACTTGGAGAGGATGGTTTTTATGGAATTGCGTCATCCACCATTTTGAGGATCAAGGCACAGTGAGCTGCTCAAACATTATTACAAATTACTGGGTAGGGATGGTGTGGATGACACTCTTTCTGGGAGCGAATAAGTAGTTAATCAGATGACTTTCGTCATTGCAAAATGAATAAGTAGTTAATTGCATGCAGAAATATTATCTTTTAGAGTGATCAGTGTAGAACCCAGCAAACAAAGACCTTTTCCCCCAAGTTAATTTTACTAGCTAGAAGAACGAGAAAATGTTCGTTGTGAATACACACACTTGGTTTTGAAGGGAGCCTTTCTAATGAGTACTAGTTGAGGATTTTTGTGTTAGATCCATTTTTCGATCACATTTCTGCAAATCAACCGTTAGAAGTTTAGATATTTATGTGTAGATCATTTATGCAATTTTTCAACCAAATTGAAAATAGTTAAAACATTCAGAATCATGATTTATCAGGTATGAACATGAACGGTTCATGTTTGACAAATTTCGTTCGTTCATTGATTTAATCTAGTTCGGTACCTTAACGATTAGCAATTTGGAAGAAAATTTTCAGAAGTGATCTACTCATGCATACATAAACATCTAATGGTTGATTTGCCGTAATGTAATCGAAAAGTGGGTCTCCCAAATCGTTGATTAGAAAGTTCTTAACTAGTCCTCATTTTAGTGGTCCTTATCAGAAGGGCTCCCTATTGAAATAAGACGAGTGATATTGGAAATTTTGAAATTTCAAACCTTCCTGTTGATGCATAGCATAGTACAAAGTAGTGTTAGTAGCATCTGTGAAGGCCCACAGAAGCATATCATCTTCGACCCTTAAATTTTCACCTTGCCAAACAAAAGTCTATTAGGTATATGCCGTATATATACTCCACTAAATACAGCGTCTTATATACTTCATTAAGTGTATTCTACGTTCTCATTTATCAACTATCATTTTTTTTTTAATAAGAGAGCCGGTGTGGCTGCTCTCAAGTCTTGCCCTTAATTAGTGAAACTGTAGAATATATGGGAGGACATGGTATTTAAACCCCGATTGCAATATGCATCAAGAGAACTTCTTGAGATGATAACATGAGTCTCGACTAAAACAATGTATTCTAGCAAGCACCAACTAGCGAAGAGTGCTTTACTGACTACTCCATTCGCTTTACAAATGTAGTGCTAGAAATATAACTCTATTAAGAAGAAACATCATTACAAATAACACTGGTTTCCCCATATGTTGCCACTGAAATATAAAATCAATGAGACTTACTTTCACACTGCCACACGGAGACTGCGACCATTTGACCAAGTAAGGAACTTGCTACTTACCTAAAGCAGACACGTTACTGCTACTAAGAGTTTGCTACAATTTGCCAATTCAAGGAAATCGCTGCCTACCTAGAGCACACAAGATGCATAGATCAGGACTAAGCACACATCATCCTACGAAAACATGGTAGCAACTTATTAACCCAACTACTAACAAGAAAATATAAAAATAACTAATAACATGAACAGAAAAAATAAACCATCTTGGACTCAGGCCAAAAGGGTCCAGCCAATAATCCTAGCTCACTACAATTTTTGAACATACAGTCTAGCCACCCCATCGAGCCTCCAAGGCTGTCGTACAACAGCCACATTTGGATCCCAACGGCCATCGGAACACTGTTGTCAATTAGAACCACAAACCATGAGGGCCCAAACTGAAACCCTCAACTGTCCTCTGCTGTATGCACCGAATCTAGTCCACAACCACTCTCCAAAGGGATTGCTGCAAGATTCGATTGGATCCAACAACTGACCAACCCATCAAGAGGGGTACGAACCACGGGCACATAATCGGTGCCTGCGACTAGATCATAACAGATCCGATCAGTCACCACCGTCAGCCGCGAACCCTATGTCTGTGCAAACACCACCATCAACTGAAACCAAGGCAAAAAGAGCCCTCTCATTTCCAATTTCCGCTCATCTACACCAACAACCTGTTCGATCGAACTCGATGCACGCTAGTAAGGCTAGAAGCCAGCGCTAGCGCCTAGGTGGAGCTGGACAGGCACAATTGACCATTGCGTTCTCAAGGTTTTCTCTCTCAATTTTTTTTACTATCAGTTCTTTTAGGAGAATGATATTTATATTCCCAAATTTACAACTTATATTCCTTTTTTTTTTTTTTTTTTTTTTTTTTTAAAAAAGAAGAAATTCTCACTCCCAAATTTTGTCTTTACAAAAAGACAAACTTTAGCATTGATTGTTGTATTCTAGAAGATGGACGCCCACTGAACTGCAAGCACAAGGGCAGGGGAAAAATATGTCTTTACTCCATTGCATTTGCAAGCCACAATCAGAAAATCAAGTTAGTAATCTCCTCTTCTATTTTGCTTTATTACTTGTTTCATTAGTTTATCAGTAAGTTTGATTTCACTCGTGCATTAGGATTCAAACACTACAGCACTCGTATACTAGGATTGATACATTACTTGCAATCCTTGTCGTACATATATATATATATGCATACTTGCTTATGAATAACTTTTATTTATCGAAGACTAATTTGTTTCTTACAATCCTAATTGAACTTTCTGTTATGATTAAGCATCATATGCATGATTGTCCCCCACCAATAAAAATAATAGCAATTATGATAACAAGATTGTTATGTTTGGATTACCGACTAACTGGGTCTAAATTGTTCCTCAGGTCTCAGGTGAGGGTAACAACTCTTCTCTTGGCGCGCATAAAAACTTTGTCTGAACATCTCGTCATATTTCTCTTTCTTCTTGTGCTCAGATTCCCATCCACAATACGATTCACCTTTTGCCTGCTTTCAGCTTCTTCTGCCCTTTCTCTGTCAGAGATTTCAACACCTTTCTCTTGATCGATTGAGTTTTCGAAAATTGCAAGGTTCGATATTCCAATTCTCTGATTTCTCTATTTTTCTTTTGGTTATTAAGAAAAGGAGAGAACTAACGCTTCGTTTATATAGTGGTGGCTAAGATTTTTTCTACAAGGAAAAGAATTCTTATCAAGAGTAAGTTTCGCTGACATGGTATTTTTACTTTAGAAAAATCTATTTTCTGAAAAATAGATTTCCCTCATGAAAAAGAGTAATAATATATTTAATTTTTTTATCCAACATTTTCAATTGATTATACAATGGGTGGTTCTAGTTGGACCTCCAAATTAGCTATTTGGACCTCACATACTTAGTACACCTCTAATTTACTTTTTAGAATACTTGAAAAGCTAAGTAGACCTCCTTATTTGTACCAAAACGCCCTTGAACATGAGATATAACAATTTGTTACTCTATTTTTTTATCTCTCTTCAACCACAAGAAGAAGAATGAATCAAAATCACATTATATTGCTCTCTTATGAGTAAGTCTCTCCTCCACAAAAATTAATCAGAGGGTTGGTTCTCGATCTTGATATGTTGTTGGAATCTTTTTGGATTTGCTAAAAGAAGGATTTCAAGAGTTTTTGGGTTAGAAGATCGAGTAATAACTATATCATAATATTCAATTAATTTAGTTTAAAAAAATTCCAAATCAGATTGTTTTGAATTTATTTTTGTATTAAATGATGGGTCATGTATAGAAATTATTATTTTTACTTGAATGTTATATTTGATTGGAGGAGGTAAGAAGAGTATTTATTTATTTATTTTTTCATTTATCTCTCTTTGTCCTTATTTGTTTTTTCATATAACTTGACAAAGTCTATTAATAATTGAAAAAAGTTGGAGGTCCAAATATCAAATTTGGAGGTCAAACTAGAATCATCTTTATACAATTTTTAACCAAAAATTTCAGTATAATATCTATCGATATCCAATATTTTTTATCGAAATTTAATTTTTTCAAACCATCAATATTTTCATAACTTCCGGTATTTTGGCCAAAAATATGTTTAGTGCTTCTCGTTTTTCTGTATTGATATGAGACATGTGACCCTTTTCGTGTGTGAACTTGTTAACTAGTAACATTTTCGTGTCATAGCTTTATCGTGTGATGGTGTTGGAGACGAAAGCTATTTGATTAGTCATCGTTGTTTATAGTGCTCCACAGTCCACACAATGAATTATGCAACAGCTACCGGGTTCCGGTTTAGTGAGAGCCGGCCGAAGGAGCCAACAGTAGGGCCTGGCTGGCTATCTGCTTTTTGCTCTCACTGTAGGGCCCTACAGTCAACCACAACGCTTTATTGGTGATCAACGGTCCAGATAAGTTGGCTAGATAAGCCTCAGTCTGCACAGTAGCACACCAAGATATCTCTCGGGCTTTTGGAAGATCTCACAAGTAATTACAGGCTGTGATCACTCATGAATCCTAACGGTCACTTCCTCTTCTCGAAAATAAAAAAACCCTAGAGCCTCTTACAGGTAGGGTCCCGTCCCCAATCCAAGCCCCAGCCTTCAAATTTTATGACCGTTTTGTCCCTTTCCCTCCCCCCCTTTTACCTTTTTCTCAAAGTTTCTAAATTCTTTCTCACCAAACCCAACGGCCATCGCTCTCTTCTTCTCTCACTCGCAGAGGTCAAAGATGCATTGGTTGCTTTGAAAAAACCCAGAACCCAAATCACAGAAAGACCCAATCTTTCAGAGAGAAGTAGAGAGATTTGTAATGGGTTGCTTTCTTGCATGTTTTGGTTCTTCCAAAGATAAAAGCCGCAGGAATCAACAGAGGTACAGGGTTCAGCACCGAGAACAAGTAAGCCCGAATTTCCAAGCTTTGTTAATGGCTTATGATTCTGTTGCTTAGAATCAAGCAAAGTGTTGAATCTTGCCTACTGTTTCCTTTTTGGGTTTGGCTTGGTTTTGTTAAGTTTGGGCTGAATTGGGTGTTGTTTGTGCTTTTGAGTTGTTCTGTTTAGGCAGAGTCTTAAAGTTCAAGAATATAAAGAGCTTGAATTGATTGCTGTTCTTCTTAACTAATAGCTATGTGTAATTGTTTTTCCCTCAGAGATATACAAGTTTTGAGCCTGTTCAATCTGCTGTGTCTTCTGTGCCGGTTTGGGAAAACCCCATTAGCCCTGAATTGAAATATGAAAAACCCATCAGCCCCGAATTGAAATGTGAAAAACCCATCAACCCAGAATTGAAAGATGAAAAACCCATCAGCGTGGAATTGAAGGAAGAAAAACCCCGTAGCCCAGAATTGGAAGAAGTTAGGTGAGTGATTTCAATTGCCTCTTGAGTTTGATTTCACTTGGTCCATATATATCTCTATGATGCATCTGTTTGCTTTGAAGTTAGAGTGCTTTGGTGTCTTTGATATTGAAGTTTATGAGTTTTGGTCTGTAGGGATAAGCCAGTGGAACAACTGAGCTTCATTACTAGAAAGAAAGTTACTTTTGATTCTAATGTCCAAACCTATGAGCATGTTGCAATCAACGAATCCACGGATCTTTTATTCGATAGTAAAGAGTGTCAGAAAGAGGAGGGGAAAACCTTGAAAGAATCAAGCCAATCCAAGACTTCGTCTGAAGATGGTTCCATCACTTCTAGCTCAGGGTCATACCCTCCTAATCATAGATACCAGAATTGCAGGGACAGTGACGATGAAGATGAACCATTAGACTATGATGAGGACAGTGATCTTGATGATGATGATCTTGAGGATGACACTGATGATAATGGGGAACTAGAGTATGAAGATGAAATTGTAGACTCGAAGAGAGGGACACAAGTAATGACTGAGGATTCTGATAGTGCAATGCCGAAAAAGCCAACTGGGCTAAACTACAGTGCTCGTGATAGGAGTGGTTATGTTCATGCTGTGCTTAACCCGGTTGAAAATCTCACACAATGGAAAGCTGTCAAAGCCAAAAAGACAACAGTAATGAAGCCTCAGAAGGAGAATTTCACCCTGGCTGATGAACCCCGGATTTCTTTCAGTTCAGAGCCAAGTTTTAAGGAAGTATCGTCGAGTTTCAAATCACTTAAGAGGCAATCTGGTCAGGCCAGGAATTCTAACCAAGAAATGGCAGTTGATGCTAGCCTGTCAAATTGGTTGGGTTCATCAGAAGCTACACCTGTTAACAAGACTAGCACAATATCTCTGGACACTGCTACACCTGAGAAAAGCATGTCCTACGGATCACCACACTCAGCAACAAGCCACGAAGATAGACCAATTTTAGGTGCATTAACAGTTGAAGAGCTGAGACAGTTTTCAGCTTCATCTTCACCGCGGAAGTCACCCAGTAGAAGCCCTGATGAGATTGCCATAATTGGGACTGTTGGGAGCTACTGGAATGATCACACTGGTCCTGCCAAGGGTTCTGGCGCCTCCTCTTACAAAGGAATACCAAACACGACCAGCAAGTACAGAGAGGTACGCATGAAGTAAGATTTGTGAGACACTCACTCTTCCAAATTAGATCTTGGTGGGTTCTGATAAAAGCTTTATGGGTTTGCAGGATAGAAGAGTCAACTGGCACTCTACCCCATTTGAGACACGGTTGGAAAGAGCTTTGAATAGAGGTGCTGCAGATGCTTACTCTTCTTCTCGTACGCCTCATGGTTTGTGAGATTGTTTTGTGATTGTTGTTGTCTGTTCATTGTGTCCATTTTTTAATTTTTTTTGTGAACTAGACCTTGCTATGAGTTGTTTGCGACATAGTTGCTTGGGTATTGTAATATTTATATGAAATATACTCTGCTTGTATCATGAACCTACACTTCCTGGATCAAGTCCTGAAAACAATGTCATTTACTACATGATCGGCCCAGATCTATAAGACTATTGATATGAGAAGAAACAAATTATTCATTGAAAGTACAGCCCAACCAAGCCAAAAATGAAAGGGCATTATTATTCATCTTCAGCTTGCCACAATGTAGCCATTACTTTTCTACGAAGATGAAATTGTAGAATCAATAGAGGGATTTCTATACTTAAGCAATTGTCGAGTAAATGGGTTGAACCACAATGCTCGCAATAGGAGTGCTTGTGCCCTCGAACCAGATAATGGAATTCAAGGGCGCAAAGCCAAAGGGATATCACGAGTTTCACACCTGATACCCCGGATTTCGTACGGTTCTGAACAAAGTCTTAAGGAATTTATCATCTAGTTGAGTCAGAAATGAGATAAAACAATGATGCTCTAAGTTGGTTTAGGAAATTTCTTTTAAACAAAAGCAGAACATTTTCCACAGCTCCTGCTTATGAGATAGCTCAATTGTAGTCGCTCCATGTCTATAGAGATCCGAATAGGACCAGAATCCTTGGGAGCTACTGCTCCATGTGAACTGTACTAGTACTGCTCAAGTAGAAATACTCCGCTGTTTATGGAGAGCAATATTTCAACAGTTTCTGCTTTTACAAAACCTTACAGTAAGTTGAAGCAAGACCGCTATTATGTCTGAATCTTAATCAAAAACGACGAAACCATAATTTGAATACCACAAGACATGATGGCTTGCAGACTAACTATAAAATAAGGACTCTGTTTTAGATCAAACACTTTGCAATACTATTCACTGGCAACACATTCAGCACATACGAGTTACTTTACCTCATAATTTTCACCTGACAGCTGTGGCACTGAATCCAGCTATAGATATGTAGGTTAAAATTATCTCCCGGTGAACGATCTTGTGAACCTATACCCTTACACCATTAGATATAGTACAAGAAGAAATCAAGTGGCTACAACTCTCCTGCTGTGCTAACACACTGACTACTGAGATTGTTGTTGAAGTGGTGAGCTTAATATAGCAAGGATTAGAATATTATACAAATTGAGTATAGTAACTAATAAAGTCAGAGCTAGTCCTAGAATTCACCCCTTCATAGTAGTATTGCAACTGGACAGTAGAAGAGCCTAGCTAGAGGGTTAGCATATTCATGGTTATCTTGATCATGATCTGTGAACCATATTGCTGAATATGAACAAGCAGCTGATACCTAATAGTTGTGCATTCCTACCATTAATTCATAACATATTCAGTTGTTTTCCATTTAGGAGTTTCTAATTCTGTTTGTCCTGGACAGCAAGACTTCGATCAATAGAGAGGTTTCTGTAACTCTGATGGATGGAGTTTAATCAACTATTCTGGAGACTTAACCATAACAACTTATAGTCTATACTCTATAGTGAAACTTACACCCTATATTTTCATATGATGATAAGTATCCAAACTAACTTATAGTTGTACAATTGCTTTAGTTGTATACCAACAGAAAGACTATTTCTTGCTACCTTACATGGTTGGAGCTATAAATTTAACATCAGACTGTAAATGCTTGCCTTTATTAATCAATAACTCGTTAGTGACTTAGTGTGTTTTGGAGTAATAATGAAGTTTCCTTTTTGCATACATCAGACTGTGTACATTGCTAAATTCCTCATCATAAACATCAGCAGATTGAAAGTTACATATATGAAAAAACAGGAAAAATAATAATGTAGACTAGCTACTTTCATGTCACTTGTACTACCATAGAACTTGCGGCTACTCCATGTCTATTGTTAGAATAGTTTTCAAATTATAAGGAAGATAAATTGAATTGTGACTGATCACCACAATTCAAATTTCAAAAAGGATCTCAGATATAGGAAGCAGCTAGACAGTTATATTGGTGAAGCATTGTGTTGCTTCACAAGCACCAATCTGTTGTTTAAATGAAGCAAACGTTGTTAACTTGTTAACTTCTACTGGTGACTTCTTGGGATATTAATTTCATGCTTTAATCATCATCTTTCATAAATGAAAGGTTGCCACCCTTACGGAAGGGTTATCCCAATTAATTGAAGAGGCATATACATCCCTATATAAAGGGGTGATACCTGCAGATTAAATAGATAACTTTATTTTCCTATATCTTGAGATACTCTCTGCTTTATTCTTGCAGTTCCTCCAATCCATTACTTCCCTACTATACAAAACAAATCTGGAAATTATAAGCTGCAGTTTTAGTTTCCAGAAACCTTGAGCCTCTTGTAACTTTCAATTGAGTGTTTGGTTGATCTTCGTAAGTGCAAGACGCCGATCAACAATAGCAGGATTGCTAGGCTTCATTGTATCCTAAAGGCTTATTTGATCAAACCCCTTTGCACACTTGTTGTGGGGCAAATAAAGTCTAAAGGAAAGCGTAAATTCATACGTGCCTTTGAAGCATTTTCCTTCACTAGCCATAACCCACAGACACTTAAACTCAACAATCTTTAGACTTTATTATCTGCTATGGCATCTTTGAAGGAGTTTACTGCAAACTTTGTTAAACTTGATCGTTTTGATGGAGCAAATTTCAGACGATGGCAAAAGAAATTGCATTTCCTACTTTCAAGCCTGAAGGTGGTCTATGTGCTTACTACTCCAAAACCTCAAGAAATAGAAGATGAAACCCTTGCTGCACAGCGTGAACGAGTTAAGTGGGAACAAGATGATTATATTTGCAAGGGCCATATTTGCAACTCCATGTCTGATGCATTATTTGATATCTACCATGAGATGACTACTGCAAAAGAAATATGGGACGCACTTGAGGCCAAGTATATCTCACATGATGCTACCAGTAAGAAATTTCTTGTCTCAAAGTTTTTCAATTATAAGATGACTGATGATAGATCAATTGTTGAACAATTCCATGAGATTATGCATATATACAATCAGTTCAATCAATTTAAAATGCATATGGATGATTCTATAATTGTATCTGCAATTATGGATAAACTTCCACCATCTTGGAAGGAATGCAAAAAGAGCCTCAAACATAAGAAAGATGACATGTCCATAGAGCAATTGGGGACTCATCTTCGCATTGAAGAAGAATGCAGAACCCGTGAGAAAACTGATGAAGCTAATCCCTCCTCCAAAATTCATATGGTTGATGAAGGGCCTAAAAACCCAAAAATCAGCCATGAGAATAATAAGAGGAAGGGAAATTTTTCCAAGAAAAACTCCCAAGGTCAGAGGACAAACAAAAAGAAAAAAGGAGGATGTTTCTTTTGTGGAAAGCCTGGTCACTTCAAGAAAGATTGTCGTCATCTTAAGAACAAACAAGGAATCAACAATGAAAAATTTGTGGCAATGATTTCTGAAATTAATATGATGGAAGATGCTGAAGCTTGGTGGATAGATTCTGGTGCTACAAAGCATGTTTGCAAGAACAAAAATATGTTCAAAACATATGAACCAAGTGGAGATGACAACGTACTTTACATGGGAAATTCTTCTACATCAAATATCAAAGGCAAAGGGACAATTGAATTAGAATTCACATCAGGAAAAATTCTTACTCTTACTGATGTCTACCATGTTCCAGAAGTTAGAAAGAATTTAGTCTCTGCAAGTCTCTTGAATAGGTTTGGTTTTCAGCTTGTCATTGAATCAGACAAGTTTATTCTAACCAAGGGTGGTACTTTTGTTGGGAAAGGGTATATGTGTGATGGAATGTTCAAACTTAATATTAATAAAGTATCTACCATTTCTGTTTACATGCTTGATTCTTTATCTTTATGGCATAATAGGCTAGGACATGTTAATACCAGAAAATTAAATAACATGGCAAATCTAGATTTAATTCCAAAACCTGTGAATGATATGCCTGATAAATGTTCTACTTGCTTGCAAACAAAACTGACTAGAAAGCCTTTTCCTAAGATTGAAAGAACCTCTACTTTGCTACAGATTATTCACAGCGATGTTTGTGATTTGCATAGTACACCTACTAGAGGAGGAAAGAAATATTTTGTGACTTTCATAGATGACTTTAGTAGATTCTGTTATGTTTATCTTATACATTCCAAGGATGAAGTTCTGGAAAAATTTAAGATATATAAAAATGAAGTAGAGAATCTTTGTGAAACCAGAATAAAATATCTACGATCGGATAGAGGAGGAGAGTATCATTTTCCTTCGTATTGTGAATCAATAGGTGTTGTACATGAAACTTCAATAGCTTATACTCCACAGCAAAACGGAGTTGCTGAAAGGAAAAATAGGACCCTTGTAGAAATGGTTAATGCAATGCTTCAAAACTCTTACTTAAGTAAGGGATATTGGGGAGAAGCCTTGCTCACTGCTTGTTACATCCTAAATAGGGTACCTTCTAAGGTATTAAAAATCACACCTTATGAACTATGGTTTAAAAGAAAGCCCAACTTAAACTACCTTAAAGTTTGGGGCTGTAGAGCTATAGTTAGATTACCTGAACCAAAGATCAAGAAGTTGGGACCAAAGGCAATAGAATGCATTTTCTTAGGATATGCAGAACATAGCAAGGGATATAGATTTCTTGTTATAGAACCCAATGATTCTATATCAGTTAACACTGTAATAGAGTCAAGAGATGCCGAATTTTATGAAAATAAGTTCACTTCTTTATCTAAAAATAACAATGAAGAGGTGGAGGTTTTGCCAAGAAATAATGATAGTGAATCAAATTCATCTAACATATCTAGACTCCGTAGTGAGTCTGATGAACATACAGAAATTAGACGAAGTAAAAGAAGAAGGATAGAAAAATCCTTTGGACCAGATTTTATTGTGTACCTTGTAGAAGGTACAAGAGACTCACACAAAAGGCAAAAAATGGTTACACCTAGTATAGAGTCTGATCCTCTCACTTATGAGGAAGCAATGAAATCACAAGATGCTTCTTTCTGGAAGGAAGCTATTAATGATGAGATGGATTCTATCATTGGAAACAAGACCTGGAAATTGGTTGATCTACCTCATGGTTCAAAACCAATAGGATGTAAGTGGATATTTAAAAAGAAAATGAAAGTTGATGGAACCATTGACAAGTTTAAAGCAAGGTTAGTAGCCAAGGGATTTACACAAAAAGAAGGAATAGATTATTTTGACACCTATGCTCCAGTTGCTAGAATTTCCACCATAAGGGTACTTATAGCTCTAGCTTCTATCTATAAGTTTCATATACACCAAATGGATGTGAAGACGGCTTTCTTAAATGGTGAACTAGATGAGGAGATTTATATGCATCAACCCGAGGGGTTTGTCATGCCTGGACAAGAACAAAAAGTGTGCAAGTTAATTAAATCATTATATGGTTTAAAGCAAGCACCTAAACAATGGCATGAGAAGTTTGATAAGGTTATAATCTCCAATGGATTTAGAATTCATGAATCTGATAAGTGTGTCTACAGCAAATTCCAAAATAACAAGGGTGTAATTATTTGTTTATATGTTGATGACATGCTTATATTTGGAACTGACATAGAAAGCATAGAATTAACTAAGAAATTTTTATCTTCTAGCTTTGATATGAAAGATATGGGAGAAGCTGATATTATCCTAGGTATAAGAATTACAAGATGTAATGATGGTTTGATATTAACTCAATCACATTACATAGAAAAGATACTTAGGAAGTTCAACCATTTTGATACAAAATCAGTTTCTACACCTTACGATCCAAACTTGAAGTTGTATCCAAATAATGGTAGAGCTGTAGATCAATTATCATATTCTAGAGTGATTGGATGCTTAATGTATACCATGTCTTGTACTAGACCTGACATAGCTTTTGCCGTAGGCAAGCTAAGTAGGTATACTAATAATCCTGGTCAATTACATTGGAATGCAATTTCTAGGATATTAAAGTATTTGAAAGGTACCATTAATTATGGAATAAGGTACAGTGGGTATCCTGCAGTTTTGGAAGGATATACCGATGCTAGTTGGATAGCATATCATGAGGATCATAAATCCACTACTGGCTGGATTTTCTCACTTGGTGGAGGAGCCATTTCTTGGGGCTCTAAGAAACAAACATGTATTGCAGATTCCACCATGGCAGCAGAATTTATAGCCTTGGCTTCATGTAGCAAAGAAGCCGAATGGCTAAGAAATTTATTGATAGAGATACCAATATGGCCTAAGCCAATGCCTCCGATCTCTATTCATTGTGATAGTCAAGCAACACTATCACAGGCCT
This sequence comes from Rosa rugosa, assembly GCF_958449725.1. Classification (NCBI taxonomy): domain Eukaryota; kingdom Viridiplantae; phylum Streptophyta; class Magnoliopsida; order Rosales; family Rosaceae; genus Rosa; species Rosa rugosa. The sequence goes on along the minus strand of NC_084822.1, from coordinate 41,658,160 downwards.
ATTGTCAAGTATATAATGGCAAATCAAGGCATATTGGCTTGAGACATAGCTCTGTGAGGCAACTAATAACTGATGGTGTAATAACCATTGATTTTGTAAGGTCATGCCATAATTTGGCTGATCCATTAACAAAAGGACTTGCAAGGAATTTGGTGTGGAAAACATCAAAGGGGATGGGGCTAAAGTCCATTTCTAATAATCACCAATGATGGAAACTCAACTCAACACTTGAAGCATCAAGTCCTTGAGTTCAATGAGCAAAGTACATCATATGTAGTGATTGCAAGCACTAATATAAATTGATTATATATTTATACATACATATATATATATATATATATATATATATATATATATGATATCCATCCCAAGGTAAGAGTGCTTGGTGCCTGTAATGAATTAATGGTGGAGGTTGAATTTATAAAACTCTTAATAGGCATGATGGAAAGTACTTTAGTTACAGGGGTGCTACATGCTTACCTATATGAGTGTGAAGGTGGTGCCGCCTTCTATGCGACTTGGACTAGTCTCTAGAGCACTCATGAAAAGGATACAAGACACAAGGCCAATCCACGTGTCGGTTTTTAGAACACTCGAAAGAAGTAGAAAACTAGTGTGTGAAATATGTCCGGTTAAGTCACAATAGGATCGCAAGTTCAAAGCAATGCTACTTCGCCATCCTGATTTAACTTTGATGTATTCTCACTAAGTTAAGGTTCAAGTCCACAAGACACCTTAGGTTATGCACTATGCTTTCCAAGATTTTGCTCAAGGATTTTACAAGATATTACAATGTATATATATATGATATACTTTATATTTTGAAAACGGTGGAGGATTGTTAGAATAGTTTTCAAATTATAAGGAAGATAAATTGAATTGTGACTGATCACCACAATTCAAATTTCAAAAAGGATCTCAGATATAGGAAGCAGCTAGACAGTTATATTGGTGAAGCATTGTGTTGCTTCACAAGCACCAATCTGTTGTTTAAATGAAGCAAACGTTGTTAACTTGTTAACTTCTACTGGTGACTTCTTGGGATATTAATTTCATGCTTTAATCATCATCTTTCATAAATGAAAGGTTGCCACCCTTACGGAAGGGTTATCCCAATTAATTGAAGAGGCATATACATCCCTATATAAAGGGGTGATACCTGCAGATTAAATAGATAACTTTATTTTCCTATATCTTGAGATACTCTCTGCTTTATTCTTGCAGTTCCTCCAATCCATTACTTCCCTACTATACAAAACAAATCTGGAAATTATAAGCTGCAGTTTTAGTTTCCAGAAACCTTGAGCCTCTTGTAACTTTCAATTGAGTGTTTGGTTGATCTTCGTAAGTGCAAGACGCCGATCAACAATAGCAGGATTGCTAGGCTTCATTGTATCCTAAAGGCTTATTTGATCAAACCCCTTTGCACACTTGTTGTGGGGCAAATAAAGTCTAAAGGAAAGCGTAAATTCATACGTGCCTTTGAAGCATTTTCCTTCACTAGCCATAACCCACAGACACTTAAACTCAACATCTATTGCACTGATACAGCTCGAGGAGAAATTCTCTGCTGTATAACCTCAATGTAGTATGATCCCTAATATGTCAAGAATTGAAAACAAAAATGAAAGCAACCCACAAGAAATTGTTATTGAAATTTATACCACACCACATGATGAGCAGAACTAACTCAAGTGATAGTACAACCTGTACCAGTTATTTGAGTTTTACATCAACAGAAATACTACTTATTATACCTTACATTGCTGGCTTTGCCAAAAAAAAAAATACCTTACATTGCTGGCACTAGAATAATACATTTATTCACCAAATAACCAGAAACTAGAGAAAATGCAAGACTCTTTCAATTTTGCAGAAGGGATTTAGTAGTTAAACCCCATTTTTTTTATTCCAGCAACTTCCTAGTTATGAAAACTTGCCAATTTATTGATGGTTACCGTACTGAACGGCTCAGAAAGGCAAGTCCGGGTCCTGGTTGATGATAGTTCTTTTGCCACAAATTCCATGGTGGGTCGTGATTCTGGATTAGTGCTGGCGCAGGCCAAGGCCATTGTAACTAAGGAAACTACTCGCACTGCTAATTGACTTGAAGGAGAACGAAGTCGTTGGTCTAGCAAATCCTTCAAAAGCAATTCTCCATTTTCTGATAGAGAAGTCAGTAGCTCCCCTGGATGCCTTCCCATCATGATTTCTAATGCCACCACCCCAAAGCTGTATACATCACACTTATCTGTCACTTGCATTGTGAATGCGAGCTCTGCATGGTCATTAAAATAACAAAATCAACCAACATTTTCCCATCATATACATATATAAAACATTAATGCTAATGGGCGAGTATGAGTAATTATGTAAATGAAATACAATGTTTATAAGTTTATTGAATGGTTGATACCTGGAGCCATGTAGCCAAAAGACCCCGCTACAGCAGTCCAGTTTGAGGAATTTGAGCTCAATAGTCTTGCTATTCCAAAGTCTGATAGGTGTGGCACGAAATCCCGATCTAGTAATATGTTGCTCAAAGTGATGTCACGGTGAACGATTGGGTGAGAGCAGTCATTATGCAAGTGAGAAATAGCATGAGCTATTCCTTGCACAATTTTCACCCTTGTGCCCCAGCCAAGTACTTCTGCTTCGCCCTCCACTCCATACAATACCATTTTCAAACTGCCTCTCTCTGCATATTCATACACCAAGTACAAGCACCCCTTCCAGGAACAGAAACCATAAAGTTTTATTACATTTCTGTGCCTCACTTCTGTCAAGGTTCTTATCTCATTCTCAAAACTCTTGCGATTCAATTCTGGAATGTCGTCACTAGAATCTACTGACATATTCAATTTCTTAACTGCAGCGACTTTGCCTCTGTCCAACACAGCCTTGTAGACACTGCCAAAACCTCCTCTTCCAATGAGGTACTTTTCATCAAAGTTCTCGGTGGCGGTGATGATTTCAGAAAATGTAAATTTACCATGTCTTCCCCAAATAATTGAATCAAAACTTTTAGACACCTTAGGATGATCGAATTCTTCAACCTTTGATTTCTTGAAGAAATTAAGGATTACAGCAGATATGGTCACCATCAGCAATAAACCACAAATGGGAACAAGGACGCCAACAAGAATTTTCTCGTTGGACTTTTTGGGACCCGCAGTGCATGGAGTTAGTCCCTCTGTTTCACCATACAAACCACTATTTCCAATGAAAGCATTATTCGGAAGCTTCTTTTGGAAAATGCCACCAGTTGGGATTGGACCTGTCAAGTTGTTGTAAGAAAAATCAATGCGGACAAGACTAACCATGCTGTAAAATGTTGATGGGATATTCCCAGAGAGTTGGTTATGCGAGACATTAAGAATCTCCAGCTTTATAAGCTTGGCAAGGTTTAATGGTAGTGATCCGGAGAATGTATTGCTGCTTAGGTCCAACAAGTACTGCAGGTGTAGATTACCAATCTCCTCTGGTATTCCACCTGATAATTTGTTGTGGCTTATGTTCAAGCTTGTTAACATCTCAAACGTTCCAGGGTCGACTGGTAATACCCCTGTAAAATTATTATCAGACAAATCAAGAAACTCAAGCCTTGTCAATTTGCCAAGAAACCGAGGGATAACTCCTGTCAAGTAGTTCCTGCTGAGACTGAGATTGAACAACAAGCTTAGATTCCCAATGGCAACTGGAAATTTCCCACTGAATTCATTAGAGCCTAGGTTTAGCTTCTGCAATTGTCTTAACTGCCCAAGTTCAGGTGGGATTTGACCAGAAATTCTATTTCCGTCCATACGCATATCAGTGATGTTCCTGCATTCTCCCCAGTGTGGTGAGAGTTGACCAACAAACTTGTTGTTACTAAGATAAATTACTGCAAGACTGGGATGAACACCAAATGCATTGGTAATGTTTCCGGTGAATTGGTTCTCCTCAAGCCGGACTCTTATTAATGCAGTACAATTTCTCAAGCACTCAGGTAATGGCCCTGTGAAGTTGTTGTCATTCACTGTAAAATTTTGCAAAGAAAATCCACTACACAACCCTGGCGGCAATTCTCCAGAGAAGCTGTTCCATGCGAAACCAACAAATGTCAAGTTAGGACTATACTTCCCGAAATCACTGGGAATGGTCCCCGAAAACCTATTACTGAAAACGGAAAACCACTTTAGTTTTCTAAGGAGAGAAATTGTCTCTGGCAACTCCCCCTCAAATTGGTTTGTGTTGACATCAAAGAGAGACAATGAAGTCATGTTCCCAATCTCTGGGGGGATTGTGCCACTGAGGTTATTGGAGGAAAGCCGTACACTCTGAAGATTAGTGAGACTCCAGAATTCCATAGGAATAGGCCCGGAGAGCTGGTTTCCTGAAAGATCCAAACTGGTCATAGCTTGCAAGTTTCCTATCTCTGAGGGAATTGGACCAGTGAAGTTATTTTTGTACAGAAAGAGGTAATCAAGTTTTGGCAACAGGCCAATTTCTGCTGGAATGTTCCCACTGAACCTATTGTTTTGGAATTGAATAGAGACCATTTTAGACCAATTGGAAACCAGAGAAGGCAAGATTGGCCCAGTAAATAGATTATCAGATAATCCCAATTTCTCCAAGTTGGTCAATTTTGACAAGGACAGAGGCAATTCCCCACTGAGTTTGTTCACAGCCAAGGCCAAGATAGTGAGGTTGGTACATGAACCAAGCTCAGAGGGAATTGAAGAGTTTAAAGAATTCAATGAAAGATCAAGGCGCTGAAGCTCCTTGAGTTGGCCTATAGAGGATGGGATTTTCCCTTCAAGGGAATTGTTAAGCACTTTAAAAATTTCCAGACCAGACAACAGACCTATATCTTCAGGAATTGGACCACTAAAGTTGTTCAATCCCAAATAAAGGTGTTTGAGGCTGGGAAAGTTATATGGCAGTGGCCCTTGGAATTGGTTATTGGTGAGATTGAGATATTCAAGCTTGACCAGATTGGTAAATACCACTTCTGGTATTTGGCCAGTCATCAAAAGATTTTCAGACAAATCAAGGAATGTCAAGTTCCTACATTCAGATATAAATTCTGGGAATTTTGAATCTAGTCTGTTCAGAGAAAGATCGAGGAATGTCAACACAGGAAAGCCTGAAAATTTAGACCAATCAGCAGGCTCTAAGTAGTTACTTCCAAGAAGCAAATATTGTACCTTTTTGAGATTGTCCAGCTGAAAGGGAATGGTACCATTGATATTGTTGCTGTAGAGACTTAGAAACTGAAGCTCCGTTAACTTGCCCATTTCCGCAGGCACTTCTCGTTCCAAGTTATTGTTTCCCAAGTCCAAGGTGGTGAGCTTGGTGAGGTTGCCAATGGCAGATGGTATAGGCCCTGAGAAATTGTTGCCATTGAGGTTGAAATGGGTGATATTGAGAAACTTGTCGAAGTTGAACTGCGTTAGTGCTGCAGTGATGTTGAAGTTTGCAAGGTGAATTTCAGAAACTGTTTTGGTATTGCGGTTGCAGACAATGGCAGTCCAGTTGCACAGGTTGTTTAGGTTTGTGAGCGACCATGAATTCAGAGAAGGTGGTGAAGAAGTAAAGCTGTTCTTCCATTTGAGGAGAGCTTCAGCTTGTATTCTTTGTGATGATGTGGCCTCCAATGGAAGCAAAAAAAGCAAGAAAATATGGAGGAGGAGGAGACGCAGAGTAGTCTCCTGAGCTGCTTTCATGATGTTGTGCTCTATCCAATAAAGCTGCATAGAAGAAGGAATCTACACCAGGACCAGGAGCTTATCGATTTTGAAATAAGAGGCTGATTTTGTAAGTTCTGTGAATAGTTTTGAAGAGACTTAAAATGACTTGGGAAATTCATTTAATAGGTCAGTCCCGCTTGACCTGCATTTTTTGTTTTTGAAAGCAATTGTAACTCCACTTATGAGAGTGCCCCGTGTTCCACACATTTCATGTTTTTAACCTTTTCAATTTGTTAGCCGCCAGTAAGAGCAGAAATTCCTGACCGACAACTAAGATCACTTTGCATCAATTAATTGGTCGTGTAGGTGAGTCGTGGCTTGTTGATTAGCTAGTCTAATTAACATCGCGGAAGTTATGAGTTTAAATTTCACTAATATCAGGAGAGGAATAGGGTGAAAAAAAATTGTCGTCCAGAAAATAAATAAATAAATATTAAAAAAGAAAAGTCTCCACGTACCTTAATTTAGTCAAGAAAGTAGCCACGTACAAACGTTTTTATAATGGTTTTCTAGTTGATAGGTCTTTAATGATTACCCATTTATGTTCATTTAAATTGAAATAGAGGAGAGGACCACCTGTCCCATTTTTTTCTGTCCCTTCTGTCACATCACTCCAAATCCTTCATTCCATTTTGTGGGAGTTAGATCTAAATCGGTAGGACCTTTACTGAAATATTAATGGCAATACCCAAATTGAAAAAACTATACTTTGGTAACTTACACCGATTTCAATCTACAATTCCGTTCTCTCCCAGCTATCAATTTCCAAAATAGCTAAACACCCATCCACCCAATCTTCCATGGCAACTAGAGTCGGAGATAGAGGTGCCGAAAGCGACGAAGACCGTCGAAGTTAGCGTTGTAGATTGCGATGAGGGAGACAAGGATAAACTCAAAAGTTGTAGAAGAACTGTAAATTTTGTTTTATGTTTTCAGATAGAGTTAACGATGTTAGTGGTAAGATATGATAGAGACAAGTGTCAACAGACTATATATATGAGCCCCGGAGAATTTATCGAGCTTAAGTGAGATCATTCGAAAATTATTTATTGATCTCGAAAATTGTAAAGGTGCTCGAGAATATTTTTTCAGAATTTTTCATAAGGTGAAATTCTTAATTTAAGAGTTTGATAATAAAATACGCCACACGACGAGTTTGCAGAAATTTTTAGGAAATTTTTCGGACATCCAAGCTAATTCTTATGAATTTTGAAAGTTTTGGAATTAAGGAAATTATTTAAAGAAAAAGGAAAATTAGCTCGGTGCAATCTGGTCGGCACAGATCCTCCATCGCTTCATCACGGCTGTCCAAAATTAATTGGGAAAGGCTATAAATTGAGCGAGATCAGATGGACGCCCCAGAATGATCGAGAACCCATCAGAGCTCTCGACCCGTTTCTGCAGCCCGACGACCGGAAGCCACGACCCGGACGGAACTCCTCCGTCCGGCCATATCTTGGATGCGTAACATCGGCGTTCGCTTCGTCTCCTCGGCGCAGACGTGATTCTGGCATCGAATTGTCCAATTGGCGACAGAAGGCGACGATACGACGCTTGAAAGCTCTAAGCTTTTTCGGCGATTTCGAAGAATTTTCTGGCGTCTCCGACGACCATCGGCGGTGCTTGAGGTATGAAAATCGATCTCCTCTTCACGCTCTACGTGCTGGTATAACTGTTTCTCGAATTCGATTAAGTTTTGATGGAATTGTGTTTTGGGTGATTTCGGGTACTTTCGAAACCACCTTCCACGACGGTTGTTCCGGTTTGCCTGGGTTCGTTTCCGACGTCTTGAAGCATGAATTGATTTCTGGAGAAGTTTGAAATGGTGAGTTAGGTATGTTCTGCCACCGCTTGTGGTGGCTGCCTTGGTTTATTCCTCCTCTGAATTTGCGAATTACACGTCAAGGAGTTTTCCGGAGGCCATGTTTTTCGTCAGAGAAGACATTTTACTGATTTGGATCATCTCCTGGCCCTTGTTCAACACAAAGGTCCGTCAAGGTTTTAGGAAATCGCATTGTTGGAATTGATGTTCTGGAACTGTGGTTTCTCGAGTTCGCATGTCTCTGTGAATTTGTGTTATACAGATCTCGATTACTGTTAAGATAGCTTGGTGTTCGTTGGAAATTGAATGTACATTGGATATCAAATCGACTTGGTAAATTTTAGACTTTAGAGTTTGATTTGCATTATGCTGAGAGCGTAATGGATATATATATATGAAAATGGCTGTGAAAATTGAAAAATGGTCAAGCAAGTAATGATATTGGGTGTCCATAGTAATTCATAGAAATACCATGTGACGAGATCAATGACTCGAAATGATATATGATAGGATTTGGGACAACTATCGAATTGGTCGAAAAGAGTGATTGGTCAAATCCTAGTCAAACTAGGAAAGATTGGTCGGACGAAAAAATTGATGAAATTCTCAACTTTGTTTCTTTATGGAGAGTTGTTAACGTTAATTATGTCGGAAATTAGGACTCCAATTACCCGAGAAACAGAATGTTCGTGAATCTCGAACAACATGAAATAAACGACTTTGGAATCCATGTAGGGAATTCGGGATCTTTCTCGGTTAGTTGTTTTCATATTTTATATAAATGGTGTATGATAAGTTATTCGGATTGGTTATGTTAAAATGCAATGTACACTAATCACTCCATGAAAGATATTGTTCATGGCTTGAGAGCGAAGGGTAGCACTAACTTCATTGGGTTTGATTAATTCCCTTAACCTCCTAAGGATTAGCTACACCGGTCGGGCGGTATTTCGATCGCAATGATGACCCAGTTCCGGGTGTGTAGCTAGATAGCGAATGCCCTCTCTACGCTGACCTGGTTATGAATTGATTTCAGGTAAAGTCGTGTAGTGGGTCCACAGGACCGACCATCAGGTATTTCTTAAGGCCCGTATTCGTTTGGACTTCATGCATCAGTTTTAAGTTGGAAAATAATTAAAGTTTGTCGTTCTTAAAGAAAAGTTTTAAAGTTTGTTTTCATACTTGCATTGCCACTGAAAGTTATCTATAAAGTTTTCAAACCTATTAGGGGTGAAGCTTACTGAGTTGCGAGGACGAACGCTCACTCTTACAACAATGTGGTTACAGGTACTGTGCACTGGTACGAGACAGTAGCAGACGGAGCTAGATGTGCGAAATTTGATAACTCGTCGTAAAGATAACCAGGTTCCGGTTTTAAAATCTCGACCCTTATCTCTTGAAGTTGTTACTCCGGAACTTGATGAAAGTTAATTATTGTTGCTACGTCGTTATATTTCGATTGTTCACAGGTTGTAAGTTCTAGACGAACAAAGTGAGCTTAATGATTTTCAATAGTTTTCACCTCAAACGAAATTCATGTTTCTGCTATGCGTTTCACGAAAAATATTATTTAACTGAATGTCTTGCGGGTTTCTAGAATGTAAATCAAACATTCAGTTTATGTCTTAGAGACACGTGGCATTGTGACGTGCTCAAACTGGTGAGGTGCAATTTGGAGCGTTACAATATAGTGACAGAATTGACACATCAAATTTGGGGACAGGTGATCTTCTCCCTTTAAATAGCACACTAGCATTTGATAATTACTTGGACAAAGCTTCTTTGTTTTGTTTTTGTTTTTTTGTTTTTTGTGTGAAAAAGGGCTGGTGCAGCTATTGTAAATCCTCGATTAATGAAACTGCAGAATACATGTGGAGGGGGAGACACGGTGCCTTAACCCCGACTTACAATTAGCATCGAGAGAATGTCCCGCAATAATAGCAAGAATCTCTACAAAATCTATGTATTCTAATATGCACCTATTAGCAATGGTTGCACCTCTGGCAACTTCATTTGCTTTACAAAAGCGATAACATCCAGAAAGATCACCCTCAAGAAGAGCATCTATGGCAAACAAAAATAGCTTTCTAACTATGTTGCCAGTCGAAAATAAGATCGACTACACTTCATTTCATTTTGACACTAAGATGTATCCATTTAGCAACGACTCGTCACCTCATTAGCCCAGACAAGGCACATCGAGTGCGCAAGCCGGAAACAAGCCCCACTAGCCCTACCACAAATTGGTAGAGAGTTATTGTAATTAAAATCCTACTAAACTGGAAATAACCTATATTATTACATAACAAATAAATAAAGAAAGCCTACCAGCAAGGGCCCAGCAGCCTGGGATTTTATTTATGGGTTGCTCCTCAGTTAAGGAATGTTCCCATCTTACTATGGCATGATCATGCCCTCTTGGTGCATTGTTTTTTACACAATGCTCAACCCACTTGAATCACTCTTGAGAAGAAATTCTCCTCACTTGAATTACCCTCGAGAAGATCCCTCCTCACTAAGATCCTATTTTGAGGAGATTTTTCCTCACTTAAATCTCCCTCGAAGAGATCCCTCCTCACTAAGATCCTATCTTGAGGAGATTTTTCTCTACTTGAATCTCCCTCGAAGAGATCCCTCCTCACTTGAATCACTTTAGAATAGATATCTCCTTACTTGAATCTCACTTGAGGAGATCCCTCCTCGCTTAAACTACCCTCGAGGAGATTTCTTCTCACGAAGTATCTTCCTAAAATCTTTCTCAAAAATTTCCACCCCCACATCCTGCTGTTCTTTTCTTTGCATGCATGGTATTTACTTCTTTGATCATGTACCAAGTAAGAGTTCGGATTTCGTTTGCCATTGCAGCATCTACTGCTCATCAACTTAAGGGTTATTCAAGTGCATACTACAATCCATAAATACTTACAGTTGAGTATATTTTGGAAATAGAAGTAAGTTAATTAAAAATGTATTGTAGAACTATGATTTTAGATCGACAGTAAGTAGCTATACATATAACCTCAGGGGTGGTAAATATACCCAAACGGTTATGAGCTCAATTTAGTAATTGAGCAATTTCAGTTGGTATACACGACCTATTCCTTTTTTGAAATAGGGTTTGAAATCCAGCCTAGCTGGGAGCCTGGGAGGCTCTGCTCCACTCCTTTCATTTATTGAAATAATATTTTGCAATAGAGGAACATAAAACCTGAATCCCGTACTATATTAGAACAATTATTATAATCGTCGTAGAGTACATCCTAAATAATAGCAGGAGTCCCATCTAACCAAATATTATTTAAGCATATGTGCAACACAATTTGTTTCATGGTAGATATGTCGAATTCTAACTGATTGAAAAGCAGATAAGTAAACTTTACAATCATCCAAAACCCAACTTACCTCTGAAAAATTCCCCACCTTGCAATTGAGAGCAGCAATCAGAATGGCAGAGTCGCTTTCAATGTCAATTTCCGTCCAACCTTAGTGTTTACCAAAAATAATGCCAACTCTACACGCCTCCGCTTCCATATCAATAGCCGAATGTGCATGCAGAAAAGACCTTGCAATAGCTGCAATACTCTTGTCCAAATCATCTCTGACCATTACCCCCAATGCCTCCACTTCCACAGTCCACCCTAAAAGCCCCACCAACATTAATTTTCAGTCTTCCTCTTAGAGGATATATTCCCATTTAGTCAAAAGCCTCTTCTTTTTTCTCGAAGCTTTGGGATGGTATGGCTAAAATTCCTCCTCCTGCCTACACCACTCAATCATACGCATGGTTGAAAATTACCACCCTTCCAGACTAGGTTATTCCTTTCACACTAAATCAACCAAAGACCCATCATAGAGTAATCACACTGCTAACAACACAATATATCCATCACATCAAAGACCCAGGCCTTCAAATCATAAGCAACGTGATTCATAGGTTTCAGCTTCATGCCCTTTTAAGGGACAAAGTCACAAAACTTCTAGAAACACTGGACAGTCATGCACTCATGCCCTTTTGGTGGCACATTAGCAACAGTACTAGATGTTGACGCCATTTTCTGCCTTTTCAATGAACTGACCTATTCATCGATACATAAATGTGGCATTATCTATAAATTTTATTGAATAAGGGATATTGTGAGAAAATTAGAGAAGTGCAGATAGTATATTGATTATTTGTAAAAGTAAATTTGCGATATACTAAGTGAGGAAGTCTAAATGCTAATTTTAGAAGTATGAATAAAAATTGCTTGATCATAAAGTTATTTGTGAAGGTTGAAAAGTGATTTTAGATTCAAATTAACACCGTGTTTCTTGATAAGTTACTATTAAATATGTTCCAAGTAGATTTGTAACTCATGCTTGCAAGTATAAGAAGGCAGACATATGAGAGCAATTTCGAAACACCCTATTACAAACTCATAACTAGATAAAACAATACAACAAATGCAAGGTTTGTAACTCATGCTTGCAAGTATAAGAAGGTAGACATAAGACAACAATTTCGAAATACCCTATTACAAACTCATAACCAGATAACAAAATGCAACAAATCCAACTCAAAACTATATTAAGTCCTGATAGTTCTTCGGCTATTTGAGATATATGAGGTTTATCTTCATATACCGATGGTAATGTTCTGAGTTGAGTATTCTCGATCACATTTCAGATCCAACTGTTGAAACTTGACGTTCCTCAAATTGTCTCGAACTGACTTGACTAGCCAAAATGCCTACCAGAAAGTGGCAAGTTTATCTCAGCCTGTTTCAAGGACAACTCGTTCTCGGTAATTGAACATCTCAACATCTCTAACAAAGATGGAAAAGTTGCACACTTCCAGTTTATGAGCAAAGCTTAATTAGTTGTATGTGTGATGCTAAGAGGTCAAGAATCTTAAACTCAATGTAATAACCTAAATTTTCGTGTTAATTTCGTGTAATTTACGAGAAATTAATAAAAGTCTCATTTGGTACAATTTACGTTTTGTTAACGTTTCCTTGAGCAATCGAGAAATCGAAATTACTTTCCGACAAATTTTTATTCGAAACGCAACGTTTTAGGGGGGTCGCAAAGTTTGACTTTTTATACGTTATGATTCTGTGAAAAGTTCATTCGTGAAAGTTATAGAGCGCGTCGATACAAGTTCCTGCATATGTGGAACATGAAAATCGGAGTTCATATGAAGAAGTTATGGCATTAGGAAAAACATTCCATTTTTGTATAAATGACAAAATTTTCTAAAATTTGCAAAAAATGACAGATTTCCAAATTTGGAAACCGACCCTCTCTCTCTCTCTCTCTCTCTCTCTCTCTCTCTCCCCAACCGGAAATCGCCCTTTTTCTTCTCTCGGCGATATCTCCGCTGTCCGGCCGCCGTTGGACACGCCACCCCTTGCAATTGCTTTGCCTCTTCCTCCTCTGTCGATATGGTGTAGCATCTTGGCCTATCTCCGCCGCTACACGGTGTAGCAAGCAAGGTCTGATCCAAGCTCAGTTTTCAGTCAACGCCGATTTCTTCGCCGTCCGGCCACCCCAATCTTCGCCATCGGTCATTTTGGAATCCCCTGAAGACGCTAATCATATTCACCAAGTGGCTTTAACAGAATCCAAGCAAGGAGAACCGAGGCAGATTGGAAAACTGGAAAAATCTCCGATCCACTTTCTATCGAGGTAATTTCTGCCAATCTCGCTTTGATTTAGACCTTGTGCTAGTTGTGAAAGTTCTTGTGCATGTTGAGAGGAAGAGTTTGACATAGGTCTCGTCACCCAATTCGGAGGTTGACGACGATAGCGCTTGGAGGCGGTTTCGGCCAGGTCAGGGGCAGTTTCTGATTCTATATTTCTTCTACTCGTCGATACGAGCATTTTGATATATAATACGTAATTTTTGGAGATCGTATGAATATGTTAGGATTTTTACGGTTTTGATTGTCTCAGTTTTCGATCCGGGAGGATCTAGCCGTCCGATCGACTTGTAGTTCTATTGTTTTGATCGTAGAAGTGTTCCGGAGACTTGGATGGTCTCGAAAGAGGATCCGACCGTTGGATCTTCGTATAATTTTGTAAAGATGATTCTAAAGGCGATCTGTGAGGATCCGACTGTTGGATCGTCGTATAATTTTGAGAGGATGATCCGAAGGGCGATCCATGAGGATTCGATCGTTGTATCGTCGTATAATTTTGAGAGGATGATCCTAAAAGCGATCCGTGAGGATCTGACCATTAGATCGTCGTACAAATTGGTAAAGATGATCCTCAAGGCGATCCGTGAGGATCCGACCGTTGGATCGTCGTATAATTGGGTTTTGTTATTTGTGTGCTAAGTTGAGACCGTATGTGATTAGGTGCTTGATGGGAATTGTATTGGGTGAACGTTTTGTGACTGTGTGATCTTGGTTGTTAGAGAAGACGCAGCTGGATTTAGAGGTGAGTAAATCTCACATGGTTCGTTTATTGACTGAAATTCATTATTGTCGGTTTAATTGTTGAATTGTGAAATTATTTTCTGGAAATAAATATTTGTTTTAAAATCATATGGACTTGATTGACTATGGTTTATGGGTAAGTAAAAATGAGGATTTAATTATAAAAATGAATTTCTCGGTTTTTGGCGTGTGTAGACTATAGTCGGTATTAGTGGCATTCTTGAGTGAATGACCACGTATATATATTATTTATGTTAAATATATATGTATTGGTGATTTTGTGGTGATAAGAACAATATGTGTGAGTGAGTTCCATTTATTGTTTTGAGGTATAATTTTCGGGAACCAATAAATTGTGGGAAATAATATCTTCTCTTGTTTTGAAAAGTGTTTGAAGATTGAAAGTTACAGGTTGTGATTTCTCCTTTTTGGTGATTTGGGTGACATTTTAGGTCCAGTGCAACTCATTTTAATGTTTTGATCTAAGGGACAGTGACAAGACCCGCCCCGAAATTTCCCCCTGAAATCCTAGGTGGCCCTGCGGGGCCCACTGTCTAAGAAAATTCGACAGAAATTTCCCGAAAAATGGACAACCCTAACCTGTGAAAGGAGGCAAAATCACACTTATAGATACTTACTCATTTTTCCAACTCCTGGAGCCACATTGCTCCCCGAATCAACCACTTAACCAACCAAATTATCAATAAACTCAAATGATAATTTATAAGACCACGTACAACTGAACACTCCAAGTTTACAATCCATCTCGGAATAATTCAACTCAATCTCAAATCCATAATTATACATATAATAATATAAAACCTCCCACGGTTATCAGAGCAGTCTAAAGAAAAGGAGATAAAATACACAAAGTAGGTTAGCAAGTAACCTACGGAAGATTGGTGGCAGTGGTGGTGCTAAGCCACAACTCTTAAGCCGAACAGCTACACTACGAACTGGGCATTTGAAAACAAAGGGCCCATGGGGAAAATACATAAAAACATTAGCGTAACTGCGTAAGTGGACAAAAAAAAAATATTTCACAAACAATCTAAAATAAAAAGAATTTAATACTTTCCCTCGTTTAGTCATTTGTAAAGTCCAATGCATGCAATATTTATTAAATAAATATTTTTCTCGCAACAAGAAAATTCATGAGAACATTCCAGCTCCGCTGGTTAAAAGAAATCGAACTAGCCCCGCTAGTCAAATAAACATAAATTAAGAGGAACATGAATATCACCATACAACGAATGAGTCTCCCAGACTCGGGTCGAAGCCTCCCAGGCTCTATCCTCGCCTTTCGACCCACAAACAAAAAGTAAGTGAGGAGGAGCCTCGACTGCTACTCACGTGAGGAGGAGAACTAAACAAACAACTTATATCAACCCAAGTATGGTGAAGAAAATCATTCAAAAACCAATAAATCCATAAAGGTTCCCCAAATTTCGCAATAAAGTCACGAGAAAATAAATATATTCCAATGATGTGACCCCACACGCCAAAATATTCCCAAATTCATAAACAAATAGGCCAGAATAAAAAATATATGTAATTCTATCGGAAATCTCATTTCCGTAAATAATCCGGAAATATTATAATTTACATAAAAAGGTATAATAAATTCCAGAATCGCCTTGGAAAATAATTCGCCAAATATTCCAACATAAATCACAAGTCCAAAATCGAGCAACAAACTTCAATTCGAAAGTCCAATCGATATAACAATAAATATTTAAATCTGATTAATATGCTTGATAATTTAAAACAATAATTTAAATCACAATTCCATTTCCTAAATCATAATCGAGATAAATTATAATTAATTTCTGAAAATCATCATTTGCAACTAAAACCACGAGATAAATCGATATCAAATTCCTGAAAATAAATCATAAGCCAAAGATGTGATAAAATAATAAATAAATAAGTAAATCATTAATTCGGGAAAAATCATCACATGCATCATTATTTAAAAATAAAAGTCCACTCACAATATACGGCTAAACTTGCCGTCTATCTGAATTTTCCTCGTGAGGGTCCTCTTCACGTCCTATACAATACAGCTTTTATAAATAACTAAGCACAGAACAAAAATTAAATTTACGATAATTAGAAATCGAAATTCCAAACGTCTCCTCTAAGCCCAACGCCCTCCACGCGCTGCCGGCCGACTTCAAACCGGGGCACCAAAATCCAGCTACAACATCTTCTCAACATTCTAAACACTTTTCTCAACTACCACCAAGCCGTAAAACACCTAGAATTTCTGGAAATCAATGCAAACAGTAAATACCCGATTTTGAAAAGTGAAAATTTCAAACCTTCAATTCTTCCTCCACGCTTCAAATTGCTTCAAGAGACTTAGAGGGATTCTTCAGCAAGTATTGAGCTTTCCAGAATGACCGGAATAGTAGAAGATGGTGGCCGGAATTGGGAGAAATCTCAGAATTTATCAAACTGCTACAGTGAACTCTAGAGGCTCAATTTGCAAAATTCCGGCCAAATCGCCGTGAGCCACCACATGAGTGTGTGCGGGAGGAGGAGGCCGTCCTAACCAAGCTTGTGGCTCGTCGATTGGTGGTCGGACGGCAGGGTTATGCCGAAAACTGCCGAAGAGAGAGAGAGAGAGAGAGAGAGGAAACGCGGGGGAGAGGAGAGAGAAAGAGAGAGAGAGAGTTATCCAGGTAGTTATGACCTACCACAGTAACTTTTCAAATATATACTAAATTTCCATGAACAGTAACTTTAGTTTTTCGCTTATAACTTTCACATACGAACTCCGATATTTACGTACTACATATGCACGAACTCGGTTTAACGTCCTCTACGACTTTCATGAAGAAAATTTTCTCAAAATTTGACCGGAACAAAAAGTCGACTATTAGGGCCACTAATAGTATCGAAACGTTCTAAAAAGTAAAAGAGCTGTCGTTTACCGTCCAATGATTAGTAAACGGTAAAAATTTAGGTTCGGGTCGTAACAGTCAAGTTGGCCTAAGGATCCGGGGTTACAGGTTGTAGTCTCAATGCAGTATCGGATGCCATAACCTTGGCCGGGTGACGGGCTACGATTCAGTTAGAGCTCTAGTCTGTCTGCCAATAAACTGCTTGGGGGATGACTTTGTGTTATCATGCTTATGAGTGCATGTTTTGTAAAAGAGAGTGTCGGGTGTGTACTTTCTTTATTGTCCAGGTTGGACTGAAATTTCTTGTTGATTTGTGAGGTTAAAATTCTATATGATTTCGTCACGGTGTGACTTGCATTGTGTCTTTTGGGAAGAGAATATGGGATTTTTTAAGGAATCATGGTGGGTGTTTTCTTTATTTTATGGTCCATGAAGGACATGGGTGTTGCATTTAAAAGGTGGAAGTTTTTAATTGAGTTGAAAAGACGATTTCTTGATTTTAGCTTGAATTGTTTTTCCTTATTTATTTTCCTTTTTCATCTTTATTGTTGATTTTTAAGTAATCTCCTGAACTAAATTATATGCAGGGATTACTACGATTCTTTTGTTTGACTTTAATGTGATCTCCTGAACTAATTTTCTATGCTGAGATTACTGTATTTTCTTGAATTGTTGTCCTTGAGTCGGAAATGTGTTTGTGGTTATTTAGGTTTACTCATACGAGCTTGCAAAAGCTTACCGGATTTGTTGTTTCAACCTGGTGCACTATTACATGATGTAGGGGTTATTGTGCAGGTTAGAGTAACAGTCGTCGAAGCTGAGGTTTTGTAGCTATCATAGCTTGGACGTAGAAGTGTAATTTGGTATTAATTTTCCGCTGTGTAGTGAGAGTGGTGAGTGTGTTTACTTATTGAATTGTTGTTCAGTTTAATTTGTAAACTCTTTGTAATATAATATGTGACTCTAAAGAATGAGTCTGTATTTCTGTTGGTGAGCTCGGTTGTTTTATTTTTTAGTTTAATTGAAAAAGTTTCTACGTATTTCCAAGCGAAGGTTTGGGTTTTCGCATTTCGGATTTAAATTCATGTATTCAAAATTCGGGGCGTGATACCCAAACTCAAAGTTGTTGGAATAATAGCATTTCTCATGTACACATAAAGTAGCAATCATTCGAACAAAGACCTGTACCCAAGGAAATTTGCTGCATGCTTCCCACGTTGGATAGGAGGAGGTGAGCGTCGTCATTTTGGTTGGTGGATTGGATGGTTTTCCGGCACCATGATTTGCATACTGCTCTGCTTTAGAGTAAAGATTTGACAACCAACCTTTTAAGGAGAGGAGGCGTTTGAGATTGATTGCATTGACGGTTTTTCCGGCGACATTTATGCAAGAGTTGGGGTTTAGTTGCTGCTGGTTCTGAAGCCATGAAAGGTCAGGAGGGGATTTTTTTTTTTTTTTTTTTGAGAAAGGAAACATTGCATATATTAAGCAATTAGATAGTTACATCAGCAATGAGTACATCAGATAGCCAATGTGGTCTATTCTCTACCCAAACATGAAATGCAGGAACAAAAGCGCATGCCTAGCTAAAGACTGCGCTGCCTAGCTAAAGACTGCGCTGCCTGATTACATTTTCTAGGGCAATATGTACACATTACTAAGGGGAAGAGGTGAAACATTGCCTTCACCTCCTCAATTAAAGCACCTTCAATTGACCAGTTTGGTTCATCTTCTTTGAGATCATTGACTGCCAATAAAGCATCCATCTCCAAGATAATTTGTGAATTTTGGAAGCCAGCATGAAAAATAGTTCGAAGCCTAAGAGCTGCAGCATATAGTTCCGTAGCTTTGGCACCAAAACCTCCCATTAAGCCTTTAGACGCAGCCAACATTAACTCACCATTTTCACTCCTCAAAACAGCCCCTAAGCCTCTTCTTCCTGTCAAATCATCAACTGCACCATCTACATTTAATTTGAGAAAAGGAAGACAAGGCCTGGACCAATGGGATTTCACTAGAGGACCACCAAACTTTGGGATAACGACAGTAGTAAGAACAAAGTCAGATAAGAAAGAGTGAACTTGGGATATCTGAGACTGTGCACTGACAAATAACAAATTTATGTTGGAAAAGTTCTTCATTACGAGCCTGCCAGATCCGTCGACAAAGGACCACTGCAAAGGATAACTCTATCTTTGATAGAACTGAAATAGTAGCTCTAAACAAGTCTACAAATCTCCCTTGGCGCCAACCACCAACAATCAATTGATAAGAAGTAAGAACCCAAATCTCTTTAGCTTTGGGGCAAGTGCATAAAGCATGAAGTGTTGTTCCAGAAGCCAATAATAATGGGAGGGTTGATTGAATGAAATAATAATGGGAGAAACCAGGGCTCTGTTTTTGGGACCAAGTAACAGCCAATACCACAAATGCCCCTAATTTGAACATTAATACTGAAACATTCTTGCATTTTTCTTAAGCTTGTACACTTGGCGAGTTTCTATTCGCTGGTCGTCCAATTTTCTCATGTAATTTAAGTTTGATAAATTGAATTTTAATTACAAAACTGAAAAAATTCAAAATGGAAAAATTACTAAAACCATACTTTCTACAGTGATATAATACATGACTATTTAGTTTTGTGACATAAGTTTTATTGTATTTTAACTTTTTTTAGTTCAATTCTTCATGATGACATAATAGTTGTTGTACGAAAATATACCGAATTTTAATGTAACGGGTAAGAGGAAGTAAAAAGATATTATAAAATCTCATATTTTGTTTTTTCTTTGGAAGTTGTACGGTATACATCAATTGTTACATATGCTTACTCTTCTTCTTGTACACAGTACACCTCATGGTCTGTAATTTTGTTTTGTGATTGTTGTTGTCTGTTCATTGTGTCCATTTTTTAATTTTTTGTGTGAACTAGACCTTGCTATGAGTTGTTTGTGAGATAGTTGCTTGGGTATTGTACTATTTATATGAAATATACTCTGCTTGTATATATCATGAACCTACGTACACAAACCTGGATCAATATTAGTCCTGAAAACAATGTCATTTACCACATGATCAGCACAGAAAAGTCTATAAGACTATTGATATGAGAAGAAAGAAATTATTCATTGTACGTTCCAGTGCCCAAGCCAAAAACGAATGGCATTATTATTCAACTTCAGCTTGCCACAATGTAGTCATTACTTTTCTACGAAGATGAAATTGTAGAATCAATAGAGGGGTTTCTATACTCAAGTAATTGTCGAGTAAATGGATTGAACCACAATGCTCGCAATCGGAGTGCTTGTGACCTTGAATCAGATAATGGAATTCTGTCGAAGCCAAAGGGATATCACGAATTTCACACTTGAAACCCCAGATTTCGTTTGGTTCTGAACCAAGTCTTAAGAAATTTATCGTCGAGTTGAGTCAGAAATGAGATAAATTAAACAATGGTGCTGCATGTTAGTTTAGGAAATTTCTATTAAACAAAAGCTGAACGTTTTCCACAGCTTCTGCTTATGAGATAGCTCAATTGTAGTCGCTCCATGTCCATGGAGATCCGAATAGGACCAGAATGCTTGGAGCTACTGCTCCATGTCAACCGTACTAGTACCGCTCAAGCAGGTATTCTCCGCTGTTTATGAAGAGGCAATATTTCAATAGTTTCTACTCAGATAAAACCTTACAGTCAGTTATAGCAAGACCCCTAATATGCCTGAATCTTAATCAAAAACGTTGAAACCACATTTTCAATGTCACAAGACATGATGGCCTTCCAGACTAACTTGTAAATTTGTAAATATGGACTCTGTTTTAGATCAAACAGTTTCCAATACTATATTCAATGGCAACACATTCAGCACATATGAGTTACAGTCCTTCATGATTTTCACCTGACAGCTGTGGCACTGAATCCAGCTGTAGTAATAAGTAGCTCAAAGTTATCTCCTGGTGAACGATGTTGTGAGCCTATACCCTTACACCATTAAATATAGTACGAAATGAAATCAAGTGGCTACAACTCTTCTGCTGTTCTAACACACTAATGAGATTGTTGTTGAAGTGTTGAGCTTAATATAGTGAGGATTAGAATATTAAACAAATTAAGTATAATAACTAATAAAGTCTGAGATAGTCCTGGAATTCACCCCTTCATAGTAGTATTGCAACTAGACAGTAGAAGTGCCTAGCTAGAGGGTTCGCATATACATGGTTCTCTTGATCATGATCTGTGAACCAAAAAGCTGAATATGAACAAGCGGCTAATACCTAATAGTTGTGCATTCCTACCATAAATTCATAGCATATTCAGTTGTTTTCCATTTAGGAGTTTCTACTTCTGTTTGTCCTGGACAGCAAGACTTCGATCAATAGATAGGAACATTATGAACATTCACAGGAGCATAATTTGACCTAATACGGTTAAACTGAAAATCTAAGGCAGAATAAATCATGAGTTGTCGGAATGGTAGTTCGATTTCAAAGTTGAAGCTCAGTTCTTGGAAATAAAAAAAAACAATGCAACTACAAACTAATGTTAATTATCTTTGTCCCTGAAAATCCAGTTATGTTGCTCCCCAATGCTCGCAATTGGGGTGCTCACAATACTATAGCCCAAATGAGACTCATGGAAGTCCTTGAGAATTCTCTCCACCAAATTGCAGGGAATGAACAATAAAATAAGGGGAGTGAAATTCACACTCCTCATTTTACAATTCACACTTCATGTTTTGTTTTTGAGTAGTTGATGTTAAGTACTATAAAAGAAAATATGGAGTGTAGATTGTAAAACGAGAAATGCAAATTTCACTTCTCTAAAATAAAATCTAATGGAACACTTGACTTATCCGCGACACCAATTCTCAAATTAGTGGACCGCAGTACAAAATCAATCTCCTTATTTAAAAGGATGGGTGTGGGAGTAGTGGGTAGTTATGCTTATATAAGTGGGTAGTTTTAGGATATTTTTATTATTATTTTGTTTATTATGTTTTGACACTTTTGTTCTTGATGAATAAAATGTTATCTATTGGGGTTTCGTACTTGCTTGTCTGGTACTTTAATAATGTTCGCATTCTCTTTTATTTAGTGTCAAATCTTGATCCCAGCTGACCCCAGTATCAAAACCTTCTAGTTCTAAAGGCATGGTTCTCTGGCATCTTATTCTAGTCGTGAACAAAGTTAGACGGTTAGACCTTGTTACCTTAGCCTGGTCTTTTCTAGGCCTCATTCTATCCTGATATTGAGCCAAGTTGCCCAAGAACAATCAAACTGTGATCGAATGTTAGGACGATGATATTTAATCTTTTTGGGTTGAAAAGGTAAAAAATAATCAGTTTTAGCTAACAAAATATCTTCTCTTTATAATAGTATTATAGTATAGATAGATACTAGCCAATACGGAATGTCTCAAGAAAACTACAAAGCCATATACTTTCACCAATAGTACAAAGGAATGGCCCCACCCAATAGTCCTCAACAGTCATTGCTTTGGGCCTCTCAATCACTATGGGCACCCAAAGCCCAACTTTCATTCATCTGTTCTTCCTAGCCGGAATCCGTAATCTCAAAACGCCAGCCCTCTGGCGATGTAGACACGATGGCCACGAGTCAGTTCCGGTCCGCACACGCCCATCCATTCCAGAAGACTCAATCGAGATCAAAATACATTGCTGCAAAAACACCGCCGCACCTGCAGACCATCTCGCCACCCTTCTGCAGATCGGAGCTCCATGCCTCTTGCCGGCCTGCTCGGAGCACAAGACCCGTGCCTCAGCCATGATCGACTGTACTACTTTTCCACCCCCTGAGTCCGGCGAGAGTCCATCAACCAATTTTCCGACGTCCTAAGCCGCTCTCTATGTGGCGGGGCCCGACACGGATCAACAGCAACATGCATCGCTGCTATCATGCACCGGAGGGCCACACCGCCCACCAACAACCAACGCCGGAGTCCGGAACTCGCTCGGGAATCCAGAAGTTTTCTATCGATGTATCCAATCCGACAAGGAGCTGAGGTTGGCTTAGTAAACCGATGAACCAGAAGAAAGTTTCTCTAAACTAGCCTGAGAAGATTGCATTCGCAACTTGTTGATGGTAAGCTAATAACCCAGACGGTATAATGATGACCACTACTCCTAAACTCTCAATTCACGAATCAAAATATTAGTCATATAGTAATCCCTACGCTCTCTTCGAAAAAGAAAAAAAATATACAGCAACGAAAGTAGAGTTTCTGAAGAGCAGTCTTCATGCTCTGGATTCTCTGTAATTCAACATTGCGTAGTTTGTTTATTCCAGTGGCCAATTGCTCAGTGAAGTTCAAACTTATGTTTACATACTTCTGAATTATCTAGACTGGGATTCACCTCACTGATTGTCTGTTTGAAATCCATACCAACTAAGCAGAGCGAGTTCAATGTACGTGCCAGATGGGCCTGTATCTGCTTCAGCCTATCACTCTGCAAAAGAAGAAGAGATAAATGAAAAACTGGTAAAGCATATATAAAATGCAAACTTAGACTGTCAAGAAATGTGGATAGAGTGTGTAAACAGAAAAAAGAGCACTCAACCGACCTCTGTTAATTTGGAGTACGTGCCAGGAGCAGCCCTGTGCAATTCTTCAAGTCTTCTCAAAGACAAAATCAGTTTCATCCACAACTATTTTAGAAGAAATGCAACTTGTGCTTCCATTAATTTCACTTGAAATGATTCATGTTTTATCAAAAATAAAAGAATGCATAGAATTATGATTTCGTGCTCACGATCCTTGCACATAGGATAATTAGGTGGTGTAGTACTAGTGCATGACTAGCCATACAATCTTTGCATGATCGAAAGATGAAGGTAGAAAGTACTCCTATAAAATTCCCCCAACCCAATCCCAAATCCAAATTCATATACTGATCCATCGATTCATCTGTGTATTGCTTGCGCAGAGAACGATGGCACAAAATACTTGCAAGCCCAGTGTGGCTTTTGTCGTCACTGCTCTAGCTTTGGTCTTCAGTCTGACGTCATCATATACACCCTACCAATACCTGTTGTTTGTTCAACGGTGGCCAAAGCCTGTTTGTTATGATATCAACTGCCCTAACACTCCCCCTCCAATCATCACAGTACACGGTCTATGGCCATCGAACTATAATGGACCTCGCTTGAAGTGCTCAGGCGTTGTGACATTTAGTGAAACACTGGTAACACATTATTATGTGATTATATGTTTAGTAACTTTTTAGTTTAGTTTCTAAAGATCATATCTTATTTTTGTGCAATATGTAGATGAGTCACCAAACAGTACTAAAAGCAAACTTGGAACAACGTTCTTGGTCGGATGTGGAAAAGGGAAACCATATAGGTTTCTGGAAGCATGAGCAGCAGGCTCATGGACAGTGTTTAGACACCGTCTTTCCGGTTTCCACATACCAAATATTTCCAATGGTGTCACGATATGTGGAAGAAAAACGTGATAGGCGAGATCCTTAAAAGAGTCGTCCATCATCCCAGGACCCAAAAAGTATAGCTTGTCCGCCATAGAAAATGCCATCAAAGCAAACACTTCGCATGACCCTTATATTCGTTGTGCGTGTCCAAAGTTCATAAGATTACTACGGAAAATAACGTTGTTGATTGTAAATCTAAAACAAGTTGCCCTACGGGCTACGGGTCCAGATACTATATTATAGGGATTATATCCCAACTAATAAAGCTAGGGTACTCAGTACGAGACCCTGCATGCATATACTATACTCAATTTGTTTAATATTCTAATCTTCGCTATATTAATAAATATATTTGAGTATCCCTCACTAATAAAGTCGGAGATAGTACTGGAATTCACCCCTTCATAGTAGTATTGCAACTAGCTAGACAGTAGAAGTGCCTAGCTAGAGGGTTAGCATATACACGGTTATCCTGATCATGATCCGTGAACCAAGCTGCTGAATATGAACAAGCAGCTAGTACCTAATGGTTGTGCATTCCTACCATTAATTCATAACATATTCAGTTGTTTTTCCTAAATTCTACTTCGAGCTGTTTGTCCTGGACAGAAAGACTTCGATCAATAGAGAGATTTCTGTTACTCTGATGGATGAAAATAAATCAAACTTACACCCTATATTTTCATATGATGATAAGTCTCCAAACTAACTTATAGTTGTACGATTGCTTTAGTTGTATACCAATAGAAAGACCTTCTAGCTACCACACTGTCGTTGGAGCTATAAATTTAACATCAGACTGTAAATACTTGCCTTCATTAATCAATAACTCGTTACTTTTTCTGGATTAATAATGAGTTTCCTTTTTTCATATATCAGACTGTGTATGTTGCTAAATTCTTGATCATAAACATTAGCAGATTAAAAGTTACATATATGAAAAAGCAGGCTGAAAAAAAAAAAAAAAAAAAAAAACTGTAGACTGCTTCATGTCACTTGTAGCTACTCCATGTGTATTGCACTAATACAGCTCAAGTAGATATTCTCTGCTGTATAACTTCAATATAGTATGATCCCTAATATTCAAGAATCGAAAACACAAACGAAAGCAACCCACAAGAAATTGTAATTGAAATTTATACCACAAGACATGATGAGCAGAACTAACTTGAGTTATAGTACAACTGCAGTTATTTAAGTTTTACATCAACAGAATTGCTACTTATTAGACCTTACATTGCTGGCACTAGAGTAATACATTTATTCACCAAATAACAAGAAACTAGAGGAAATGTAAGACTCTTTCAATTTTGGAGAAGGGATTTAGTTATTAAACCCCTTTTTTTATTTCAGCCACTTCTAGTTATGAAAATTTGCCAATTTATTGATGGTTACCGTACTGAACGGCTCAGAAAGGCAACTCCGGGTCCTGGCTGATGACAGTTCTTTTGCCACAAAATGCATGGTTGGTCGTGAATCCGGATTAGTGCTGGTGCAGGCCAAGGCCATTGTTAACAAGGAAACCACTCGCACTGCTAATTGACTTGAAGGAGACCGAAGTCTTTGGTCTAGCAAATCCTTCAAAAGCATATCTCCATTTTCCGATAGAGAAGTCAGTAGCTCCCCTGGATGCCTTCCCATCATAATTTCTAATGCCACCACTCCAAAGCTGAATACATCACACGTATCTGTCACTTGCATTGTGAATGCGAGCTCTGCATGCTCATTAGAATAACAAAATCAACAAACATTTTCCCATCATATACATATAGAAAACAATAATATATGCGAATAGGCGAGTATAAACATCTGTATAAATGAAAAACAAGTTTATAAGTTTATTGAATGAGTGATACCTGGAGCCATGTAGCCATAAGACCCCGCTAAAGCAGTCCAGTTTGAGGAATCTGAGCTCAATAGTCTTGCTGTTCCAAAGTCTGCTAGCCATGGCACGAAATCCCGATTTAATAATATGTTGCTCAAAGTTATGTCGCGGTGAATGATTTGGTGAGAGCAGTCATTATGCAAGTGAGAAATAGCATGAGCTATTCCTTGCACCATTTCCACCCTTGTGCCCCAGACAAGTACATCTGCTTCGCCCTCCACTCCATACAATACCATTTTCAAACTGCCTCTCTCTGCATATTCATACACCAAGTACAAGCACCCCTTCCAGGAACAGAATCCATAAAGTTTTATTACATTTCTGTGCATCACTTCTGTCAATGTTCTTATCTCATTCTCAAAACTCTTGCGATTCAATTCTGTAATGTCGTCACTAGAATCTACTGACATATTCAATTTCTTAACTGCAACGACTCTGCCTCTGTCCAACATAGCTTTGTAGACACTTCCAAAACCTCCTCTTCCAATGAGGTACTTTTCATCAAAGTTCTCGGTGGCAGTGATGATTTCAGAAAATGTCAGTTTACCATGTCTTCCCCAAATAATTGAATCAAAACTTTTAGACACCTTAGGATGATCGATTTCTCCAAGCTTTAATTTCTTGCAGAACTTAAGGACTACAGCAGATATGGTCACCATCAGCAATAAACCACAAATGGGAACAAGGACGGCAACAAGAATTTTCTTGTTGGACCTTTTGGGACCCGAAGTGCATGGAGTTAGTCCCTCTGTTTCTCCACACAAACCACCATTTCCAACAAAGGCATTATTCGGAAGCTTCTTTTGGAAAATGCCACCGGTTGGGATTGGACCTGTCAAGTTGTTGTAAGAAAAATCAATGCCGAGAAGACTAACCATTCTGGAATATGTTGATGGGATGTTTCCGGAGAGTTGGTTATGCGAGAAATTAAGAATCTCCAGCATTATAAGCTTGGCAAGGTTTAATGGTAGTGATCCCGAGAATGAATTGCTGCTTAGGTCCAACACGTACCGCAGGTGCAGATTACCAATCTCCTCAGGTATTCCACCTGATAATTTGTTATGGCTTATGTTCAAGCTTGTTAAGCTCTCAAACATCCCAGGGTCGACTGTTAATACCCCTGTAAAATTATTATCAGACAAATCAAGAATCTCAAGCTTAGTCAATTTGCCTAGAACATGAGGGATAGTTCCCGTCAAGTGGTTCCTGCTGAGATTAAGAGTGAACAACAAGCTTAGATTCCCAATAGAAACTGGAAACTCCCCACTGAATTCATTAGAGCTTAGGGTTAGATACCACAACTGTGTCAACTGCCCAAGTTCAGGTGGGATTTGACCAGAAATTCTATTTCCCTCCATCCGCATATCAGTGATGTTCTTGCATTCTGCCCACTGTGGCGAGAGTTGACCAACAAACTTGTTGTTACTAAGATAAATTACTGCAAGACTGGGATGAACACCAAATGCATTGATAATGTTTCCGGTGAATTGATTCTCGTCAAGTCTGACTCTAGATAATGCAGAACAATTTCTCAAGCAATCAGGTAATGGCCCTGTGAAGTCGTTGAACTGCACTAAGAAAAGCTTCAAAGAAAATCCACTACACAACCCTGGCGGCAATTCTCCAGAGAAGCTGTTCCATGCGAAACCAACAAATGTCAAGTTAGGACTATACTTCCCGAAATCACTGGGAATGGTCCCCGAAAACCTATTAATGTAAACGGCAAACCACTCTAGTTTTCTGAGGTGAGAAATAGTTTTCGGCAACTCCCCTTCAAGTTGGTTGTGCTGACATCAAAGTTAACCATGGAACTCATGTTTCCAATCTCTGGGGGAATTGGGCCGGAGAGGTAGTTTCTCGAAAGATTAAAAGTTGTCAGATCTTTCAAGTTTGCCATCTCCAAGGGAATTGGGCCAGAGAAGTTGTTTTCGCCTAGCCGGATGCGTTCAAGTTTTGTCAACAGGCCAAATTCTGGTGGAATATTCCCATTGAAGCTATTGTCTTCCATACAAAGGATCTGAAGATTTGTGAGGTTCCAGAATTTCATAGGAATTGGCCCTGAGAGCTGGTTTCCCCCAAGGTACAATTCTCTCAAAACTTTCAAGTTTCCTATCTCTGCTGGAATTGATCCAGAGAAATTGTTTTCGCTCAGCCAGAGGATATCAAGTTTTGTCAACAGGCCAATTTATGGTGGAATATTCCCATTGAAGCTGTTGTTTTTGAGTTGCAAAGAGATCATCTCAGTCGAATTGGAGACCAGAGAAGGCAAGATTGGCCCAGTAAATAGATTATCAGATAAACCCAACTTCACCAAGTTGGTCAATTTTGACAAGGAGAGAGGCAATTCCCCACTGAGTTTATTTAAAGCCAAGGCCAAGAAAGTGAGGTTGGTACAAGAACCAAGCTCAGAAGGGATTGAAGAGTTCAAGGAATTCTCTCGAAGATCGAGGTGCTGAAGCTCCCTGAGTTGGCCTACAGAGGATGGGATTTTGCCTTCAAAGAAATTGTTATAAAGGTTAATAAATTGAAGACCAGATATCACACCAATATCTTCAGGCATTGGACCACTAAAGTTGTTTGCTTCCAAATAAAGGTGCTTAAGGTTGGGAAAGTTATATGGCAACGGTCCTTGGAATCGGTTATTGGTGAGATTGAGAGATTCAAGCTTGACCAGGTTGCTAAATACACCACTTCTGGTATGTGGCCAGTCAAAGCATTTTAAGACAAATCCAGGAATGTCAAGTTCCTACATTCAGATATGAATTCTGGGAATTCTGAATCCAAATTGTTCCAAGTAAGATCAAGGTACCTCAACAAAGGAAAGCCTGAAAATTTAGACCAGTCAGGAGTGTCTAAGTAGTTACTTCCAAGAAGCAAATATTGTACCTTTTTGAGATTGTCCAGCTGATAGGGAATGGTACCATTGAGATAGTTGTTGTAGAGACGTAGAAACTGAAGCTCCGTTAACTTGCCCATTTCCGCAGGCACTTCTCGTTCCAAGGTATTGTTTCCCAAATCCAAGGTTGTGAGCTTGGTGAGATCGCTAATGGCAGATGGTATAGGCCCTGAGAAATTGTTGCCATTGAGGTTGAAATGGGTGAGATCGAGAAACTCGTTGAAGTTGAACTGTGTTCGTGCTGCAGTGATGTACGTTGAAGTTTGCAAGGTGAATTTCAGAAACTGTTTTGGTATTGCGGTTGCAGACAATGGCAGTCCAGTTGCATAGGTTGTTTAGGTTTGTGAGCGACCATGAATTCAGAGAAGGTGGTGAAGAAGTAAAGCTGTTCTTCCATTTTAGGAGAGCTTCAGCCTGTATTCTTTGTGATGATGTGGCCTCCAATGGAAGCAAAAAGAGCAAGAAAATATGGAGGAGGAGGAGTCGACGCAGAGGATCGGAGTCTCCTGAACTGCTTTCATGATGTTGTGGTCTGTCCAATAAAGCTGCATGGAAGAAGGAATCTACACCAGGAGATGATCAATTTTGAAGTAAGAGGTTGATTTTGTAAGTTCTCTGAATAGTTTTGAAGAGACTCAAAATGACTTGGGAAATTCATTCAGTAACAAGTTTTTCTTTTGAAAACAATAGTAACTCCACGTATTAGTGCTCCGTGTTTCATGTCTAAATTTTTTCAATTTTTTAGCCAGTAAGTGAAGAAACTCCTAACCCACAACTAATTTCACTCTGCATCAACTAACCATTCGCAAGCAAATACCTTAATTTAGTCAAGAAAGTGGCCACAAGCCTACTTTGCTAATGGGTTTCTAGTTAATAGGTCTTTAATGATTACACAATATTTATGTTCAATTAAATTGAAATAGCACACTAGCATTTGGTAACTTTCATAAAGCTATTTGTGAGGGTTGAAAAGTGATTTTAGATTCAAACACCGTGTTAATTTCTTGATAAGTAACTATTGATTACGTTCCAATGTTCCAAGTAAGATTTGTAACTCATGCCTGTAAGTATAAGAAGGCAGACATATGACAGCAATTTCGAAATACCCTATTACAAACTCATAGATAAAACAATACAACAAATGCAACTCAAAACTGTTGTAAATCATTATGGCTATATCATGTAAATAGATATAGGGTAAATCATTATGTTGTTATAGGCTTACCCTTTCCATGTTTTATGGATGACTTTAGGAATCCTTGTTTTATGGAGAACTTTAGGGGTCCTTGTTTTATGGAGGACTTTAGGCTACATGTTCCCTATCTTCCACTATATGTAGTCCATTTCTCATCCATGTTATGAGATGAATACAGAAAATACTACACTCCTTCTCTACATCTAAACTCTCTCTCTCTCTCAAGTTCTTTGAAGCAAAGCTCTCTCCATTTTCTGCATGAAACACTTTCTATGTTCGTTTTACAACACGTTATCAGCACTACTAGCTCTAGGATTCGGATTGCCGATCGACAAGAGAAGAGGTGAATAACTCTTGGGTTGCAGAAAAGAAGAGGTTCATCATTCAATCAACATCAATCTACCAGCTCTACAACCAAATATGTTTTTCCAAGCAAAAACAGATTTTACTGTTTCAGTTTACCTTCTGTCCTCTGTGTTCCCGTATTTATTTAAAATAGTAATTCAACTCCAAAATTCACCAAATTTTGTATGCTAGAGCCTCTGTGTGTTTACTGCATCTCTATAATTTTTCATATTTTTCTGGGTTGTTTTGGTTGGGATTTTGGTTTGTTTTTCGACTGCTATTCAGTAGAAGCTGCAATCACGATTTATGACTTTTGTTGAAACATCTAGTTTAACCTAATCCTCTATGAGAGACACTTATTTCTCTTGCACTATAATTGGCATAATGGAATGAGTAAAAGGAAAATCAATAGCTTTTTAATTTAGCTATTAATTCATGTATATTGTGACAAATATCTATAAATACTTGTTTGGACTTTGTGATAATGATACATCTTTCCTTCATTATTTATTATGATAATGTTTTGTGGTGTTACCTGCTCATATTAAATTTAAATATTTTACCCGCTTAAATTCTTTGCATTAGAATATATATGTGCGGAATGCAGGTACTTAACGAACCGGAAGTTCACACACATAAATATTGAACCAGAAGTTCATACATAAATATTGAACCAGAAGTTCACACGTATCGAACCCGTAGTTTCGATAACATTGAAAGGTTATGAATCTTTCCAAGTAGGCGCACCCAATTCGATGCGATGTCTAGGCAAGATACAATGAGGCTGTGTACTTAAGAGAACCTCGCTCCACCCAAACCTCATACTCTTACCTGGTCGTATTTAATTGGAGTTACCAAAATGGTTGAGTAATAACTTTTCATTCCTTGGCAGACCAGCTTGAGCCCAGCAGGCCCACTCTCCCTCTGCGGGACCTAGCAGCCTAGCAGGTCTCACACACCATTTGAATTACGCATGAAAGGTCGGGTCACAAGCCCGCAGACTAAGCCCGATAGGCTTCACTATGAAGCCCACTCCTTTGGTCCAGCAGAATCAAATAAAAGGAAAAATGATTTGATATTGTAAATAAATTCACCATATTTCATATGTGTAATTAATTGCCAGAAGCATTTATTCACATAATTGTGTGACAATTAATATGTTATATTACTAGCATGCAATTAATATCTCAATTGATTTGTGATTTCCATTTATTCAATTTGTGAGATATTATTTCAATTTGCTCTATTCAATATTATTGTGTTACTTGTCTAAATTTTCGCACTAGAATATATGTGTAGAAAATGCAGGTACCTAATGAACTAGAAGTTCTAAATGAACCAGTAGTTCATACACATATCGAACTTGTAGTTTCGATAATGTCATTTAAGAAACTTGAAGTTTCCTTCATAAATTCACCACACATGATAAAACCGTAGATTTTACATGTTTAATCCGATTTTTCATACCATGTTATAGAACCTGAAGTTCCTATTAGTTGCTTATGGACGATATTACCCAAAGCACTAAGATTATTTGTTCCTTTCCTGTAAGAAATACCAAATCTCAACAAACTTGACTTTGTTTCTTTGGAGGTTTCCGGAAGAAACTATCTAAAGTGGTTCAAAATGTGATAATTCATCTAACTGCAAAGAAGATGAGATCAACAATCAATGCTAACAATGTCGTCATTGAGACTTTTAATATGAGTGCCATAATTTTCAAAGGAAACATATGGAGAAAACACTCCAAGTTGAGTATCCGATGAAGAGGATACACAGACTCTTTGGGTCGCTCTAGAAGAGCACTTTCACCATCAAATGACCATTTTCTTGCTTGAAGCAAGACATGATTGGCAGAACGAAATTAGCCCATATGACCGTCTGCCACTTGGCCAAAGCCCAAGAGGCCATGTAATCAGGCTCCACGTGGCCAAGGCCCACGTGGTAGGAACCATGATGCCATAACTCAGCAAGCCCGAGTTGAAAGGAACACTGGTCCGGCCCGCTGCCACCAGAATCGATCAGCATGATCTTTGTTATCAATGTGGAGGAATTGACTGCTGGTCCCGCACCTGTTGTGCGATAGCCTAAGCAGTAGATGAGTATTACGCCAGTCGCAGAACTCGAAATACCAACTTTATTAAAGGGTCATTTTCTATCGATTCCACACTAGAGATCATGGATTTTCAGGCAGTTACTGAACATACCGAGGATTAGAACTCGAAGACATGGGTATAATTGGCCCCTTGTGCCATATCTATTTCATCTTAATGAATGAAACATCTTCGGATTTTGGTGATTTATGTTTTCAATTATTTTGGATTATAGAAATGTGGTTATGTTCGAATATATTTAATTCAATAAACTTATTCATACATGTGATCCATTGAATTAAATAAATGAATAGGCATATTCTGTGGGGAAGTTTGTTGTCTGGTTAAAACTGCTATTACCCACACCATACTCCCAGATCGGAGATATTTTTCAAACTTATTATCTATTCATACCTCTGTGACAACCGTATCCGGCCAATCCAACCTGATAGAGGGTTATGGCAAAACCCACTATATGTTGTCCAATGGTACTGAACCTACCATTAATGAGGCCTTATAATCTCCACGTTCCAGAAGAACGTTATTGAGTATTAAGGATATTCGAACCAACGGTTATCACGCTGAAACCACTGAGAAAAATGAGTGTAATATCTTTGCATAACCTCCAAAGTGTGTGGCCAGAAGCGTACATTGGAGAAATTGGAATCTGTTAGCTAGATGCTAACTAATTTAAGCAACTACTTGCTATGGCATGACCGTTTGGGACACCCAGGTCAAAGTATGATGCATCGTATCCTCAATTCATTGCAGGTGCATCCCCTTCTGAATAAGGGTCTTGTATATAATGACACGCTATGCCATACTAGACCATCATATGCAAAGACTAGTACATACACCACCATTTTTCTGCACAGAATGCAAGGGAAATTTGTGGACATATATATCCAACCACCATGTGGACCAGTTAAATATTAATGGTTTTGGTTGATGTATCGACAAAGTGATCACATGTTACACTATTGTCCACAAGAAAACGCTGCTTTTGCTAAACTCTCACCCATATCATGAAATTGAGGGTTCACCACTCGGATTATCCCATAAAGTCTATAAGACTTGATAATACCGGAGAGTTTACATCGAAGTCTTTCGATGATTATTGCATATCCCTTGGGATTGATGCTGAACATATAGTTCCCTATGTTCACACCCAAGATGGTCTCGCAAATAGAATCTTGGTAATGCGCACCAAGCTTCTAATTTTTGCGTGGGGCTATGCAATCTTGCATGCAGCTATGTTGGTCCCGTTGAGGCCCACTGCTACCCAACCTTACTCCACGTTACAGTTGGTAACTGGGTACGAACCTGATGTTTCGCACTTACTCGCATTTGGGTATGCAGTCCGCGTGCCAATTGTGCCGTCACAACGTACAAAATTGGGTCCTCAACGAAGGATGGGCATATATGTCGGTTATGAATCCCCATCCATTATACGCTTTTTAGAGCCCTTGACAGGCGATCTCTTTACCGCTAGATTTGCGGATTGTCACTTTGATGAGACAGTCTTCCCGCCGTTAGGGGGAGATAAGAACGTTACCGTTCCTGATGAACGACGTGAATTGACGTGGAATGTCCCCACTATGTCTCATCTTGATCCCCGAACCGCACAATGTGATAATGAAGTGCGGGGAATTCTAGATCTACAGAGTGTAGCCCAAAATATGCCAGACGCTTTCTCTGATCTAGCTAAAGTGACGAGATCACATATACCTGCTGCAAATGTGCCTGCAAGGATAGATGTCCCTGTAGGACGCGTCGTCCCAGATGGACGAGGTACGACCATGGCGGCTAACCAGTCACATATCCCTGCCCAGAAGCTAGGTAGACCACTAGGTTCGAAGGATTCTTATCCCCAGAAGAGGGTAAACTCGGCACAAATGAATCTTCTTGACATCGCAATCTCAAACTGATTCATCTCACGAGATAAATCCGGATTATGGGTCCGTCCTAGAAGAGACGACGTTGGGGGACGCTCCAACATTTGAACCCACTCCCGAGAATAGAGAAATCTCGGTAAATTTTGTGAGATTTGGAATTTGAATGAGATTATCATCGATGATATATTAGTATTTGCGGTGGCCACCGAAACTATAATATGCGATGATCTCGAACCTTGCTTTGTTGATCAATATCAACGAAGAGACGACTGGCCAAAAAAAAAAAGGGAAATAAACAATCCAGGTCAAATTAGATTCCTTAACAAAGAGAAAGGTGCTTTGAGCCTGTTGTTCCTACACCTTCCCATGTTAAACCTGTAGAATTTAAATGGGTATTTGTAAGGAAGCGTTATGAGAAAAACGAGATTGTGATACACAAGGCTCGTCTAGTGGCGCAAGAATTTTCTCAACGCCCTGTGATTGATTACGAGAAGGCGTATTCTCCCGTAATGGACGTCATAACGTTCCGCTACCTTTTCAGTTTGGTAGTTTCTGAAAAACTGAATATGCAGCTTATGAATGTGGTCATAGCTTATCTCCATAGGGTTCACAATACAGAGATATACCTGAAAGTTCCTGAAGAACTTAATATACCCGATGCAAATAGTTCTAGACCACGGAACACGTTCTCCATTAGTTTTGAGGTGTTCACTTTATGAATTAAAACAATCTAGACGGAGATGGTATAACCGTCTAAGTGAATATTTAATCAGGATGGGATATGTGAATAATAAACTATGCCCATGCGTGTTTATTAAGGAAACAAGTTCCTAGTTTAGAATTGTGGCGGTCTATGTCAATGACATGAATTTGATCGATACTCCTGAAGAGATCAAGGAAACCGCAAAGCACCTGAAGTTGGAATTTGAGATGAAAGGCCTTGGGAGAACAAATTATTGTCTCGACCTGGAGCCCGAGCACAGTGCAGATGAAATTTTGGTCCATCAACCAAATTACATCCAGAAGATGTTAAGATGCTTTAATGAGGATAAAAGCAAGCACACCCATGGTCGTCTGAAGTCTAGAGAGAACCGTATCGTCCTGCAGATGATAACGAAGAGATATTGGTACCAGAAGTCTCATATCTAAGTGCAATAGGCGCATTATTGTACTTGGCTCAATGCCCTAGATAGGACATCTCATTCGATGTGAACTTGTTAGCTAGATATAGCTCTGCGCCAACACGCCGCCACTGGAATGGCATGAAAGACATTTTTCCGCTACCTTAGAGGTACAACGGATATGGGCTTATTCTATCCCTACGCATCAAGGAATGGATCAAACCCCCTTGATCCTCAGAATGATGCTCGCCTTGTTGGATATGCTGATATAGACTATCTATCAGACCCGCACAAGGCACGTTCCCAAACTGGTTATGTCTTTACCATTGGGAATACTGCAATTTCTTGGAGGTCTACGAAATAGACACTTGTTGCTACCTCTTCGAATCATGCTGAGATACTAGCTCTTCAAGAAGCAGTATGTGAATGTACATGGCTAAGAGCCGTTACAAAGCATGTTCGAAGCACATGTGGACTGCATTCCACCACTGATGAACCAACCATTATCTACGAGGATAATGCTGCTTACATAGAGCAGATGAAGACGGGTTTCATCAAAGGAGACAACACCAAACATATTGCACCGAAGTTCTTCTTCAATCAGCAACAACAGGAGCATCAGAAGATTGAAGTCAAGCAGATTCGATCTGAAGATAATCGTGCAGACCTCTTTACCAAGTCACTACCAAAGTCTACATTCCAGAAGCATGTTCAAGGTATTGGTCTACGTAAACTATCTGAATTACCTAACATGTAATTTTCAGGGGGAGTCGAAATCAGGGGGAGTATCCCGAAGCACATACACTTGACCATCGTGTACTCTTTTCGTCCTTCGTCCAGGGTTATTTTGTCCCACTGGGTTTTGTTACCTGGCAAGGTTTTAACGAGGCACATCTTTAGAATGGTCACCCCACTTATACTACATCCTGAAGATGCTTTGATTTGACATATATGCATTTGCTCATCTTTTCCCTTCGACCACGGGTTTCTCCCACTGGGTTTACCGGGCAAGGTTTTGGTGTAGCAAATCTAAATGCATCCCTCTCGTAGACATACTACCTACTTATGATGCTAATAAGAAGACTCCACTTATCTCCGAAGCTGTGATATTACTACTCCACACTCATACGCGTTGTGCTCTTTTTCTCCTTCGACCAAGGTTGTTTTTTTTCCACAGGGTTTTTATTACTTGGCAAGGTTTTTGATGAGACAACTTAGAAGCGCACAACCCATGCAACACTATTGACATGAAATATCCAAGGGGGAGTGTTGTAAATCATTATGGCTATATCATGTAAATAGATATAGGGTAAATCATTATGTTGTTATAGGCTTACCCTTTCCATGTTTTATGGATGACTTTAGGAATCCTTGTTTTATGGAGGACTTTAGGGGTCCTTGTTTTATGGAGGACTTTAGGCTACATGTTCCCTATCTTCCACTATATGTAGTCCATTTCTCATCCATGTTATGAGATGAATACAGAAAATACTACACTCCTTCTCTACATCTAAACTCTCTCTCTCTCTCAAGTTCTTTGAAGCAAAGCTCTCTCCATTTTCTGCATGAAACACTTTCTATGTTCGTTTTACAACAAAAACTATATTAATTATAGTTCATGGCCGGGTTATCTAAGATATGAGATTAAAATACCTTGATCGATAATGATGCAAATGTTCTGAGTTGAGTATTCTCGAATCTCGATCACATTTCATATCCAATATTTGAAACTTGATGTACCTCAAATTGTTCGAACTGATTTGACTAGCCAAATACCAGAATCTGGCAAATTATCAGCTTGTTCCAACTTCCGAGGACAATTCGATCTGGGTAATTGAATATCTTAACTTCTCTAACAAAGATGGAAAACTTGCACACTTTCAGCTTTAAGAGAAAGGCTTAATTGTATGTGGATCCTATTAGGTCAACAATCTTAAACACAAACTGAAGATGGAAATTAAAGTTGTTGCTAGAATAGTAGCGCGCATTTCTCGTCTATACATAAAATCAAACTTGTAATCATTATATTCGAACAAAGACCAGTACCTACGGAAATTTGCTGCATGCTTCCCTCGTTGGACAGGAGGAGGTGAGCGTCGTCGTTTTGGATGGTTTTGCTGAGGATGAGGATTAAACAGCACAATGATTTGCGCGCATACTGTTCTGCATTTGAGTAAAGATTTGACGGACGTCTGAGATCGGTTGCACTGATTGATTTTCCGGTGACATTTTGCTTTGATGTTTAACTGGAGGAGCTGGGGGTTTTAGTTTGCTGCTGGTTCTGAAGCGATGAAAGGTCGCAACAGGCAGGGAGAGGGTTGAATGAAATAGTACTATGAGAAAACAGGACTCTGTTTTGGGGCAATGTCTTTTCTAGGTAGGGTAGCCAGACCGTTGTCACGGCAGCCAATAATAATTTGACACATAGGTGAGTACGTAACGGCCATTACGACAAAATGACAAATGCCTCCTAATTTGAATTTTAAAAAATTGAAACATCCTTACTTTTACGTTACTCAGCATGGGTGGGTCGTGATCTCTGCAATTTTAGTTACTCAAACTTGGGCCTGATGGGCTTTGGGTCTGAGCTTTGACCCTTAACCCAGTTTATTTTTCTGCTTTGTTTTATTGTTATTTACTTTTAGTAAGACGTAGTCCTTGACCCAGTTTATGTAAAGTGCAGTTTATTACGTCACCCCTTCATGTTGAGTTACTAGCAATCAAGCATGGCATGCATATGCTTCAACAATTGGAAGCGACAAAGGTAGAAATTGAAAGTGATTGTCTTGTTGCTATACAATCTGTTACTGATTGGGTTGGTGACCACTCGCTACTAAGTAACCTAGTAGATGATATCAATGATTTATGTAAGTCCTTTCATTTCATTGAATTGCTTCATGTAAATAGGCAAGCAAATTCTATTGCTCATAGGTTGGCTAGCCTTGGTTTTAAATCTTCTATTCAGACTGAGTGGTTCACTTCTGCTCCGACTATTATTTCGGATGCCCTATTGTATGATCTAAATCATATTTGATGAATAAAATTCATTATTTTCTTCAAAAAAAAGACGTGGCTCTATGCCAGTAATAAGTCCCTACCACTTTTGGGTAGGGGGACGTGGATTTTGTCTTGGTATGCACACTCAGTGTGCCTTGTCTGTCCTAACGAGGTGGCGAGCTATTCACTTGATGAAATGGACGCAACCTCCTAGTGGCAGGATGAAATTGAGTGTCGTCGGATTTATTTTCGTGCGGCAACATAGTGAGAAAGATGTGTTATTTGTAATGATGTTTCTTCGTAATAAAGTTATCTTTCCTGTATGGCACCGCTATGTCAAAGAAAGTGGAGTAGCCATTCGTGCACTCTTTGCGGTGGTTGTTAGAACTTAGAATATATAGATTTTGTGGAGAATCCTGTTATTACTTCAAGATGTTCTCTTTATGCATATTGTAATTTGGGGTTCAAGCTCTACATCCCTCCCTTGTATTTTGCAATTTCATTAATCAAGACTTGAGAGCAGCCGCACCAGGCCTTTTTTAAAAAAAAAAAACAAAACAAAAAACAAAGCTTGTACAGTTGGCCAGCTGATCGTCCTTTAGTGCTTTTATTTTTTATTTTAGTTTTGACCATTTACCCTAATTCTAGGTACTTCCCCCCTCCCCCCCCCCCCCCCCCCCCCTCACACCATCCACTTATTTTTATTTCCACATACCCATAAAAACTCTAATAAGGTATTCCCTAATACCCAATTAAGTTTTTTTTTTTTTTTTGAAACTATTTTGCCTCATCCCTTTGTTACATAAAAAGAGATCAGAGAGAGAGAGAGAAGCCATATATGACTGGCCACGGGAATCTGGTCACCAATCGCCAGCCGCGGGACTTCTCTGAAAACCTTGCCGGAAGTCTCTAAAGAGGTCGTTAGAAATCTCATAGGTCACTAGAGAGGTTTATTGTCCTTCTAATAAACATTTATTACCCCAAATATACATTTATTGGAGGGCAATAAAAGTTTATGAAACCTCGCTGAAGGTCCCCAAAGAGGTCGTCGGAAATCTCATAGGTCGCTGGAGAGATTTATTAACCCCCCCCCCCACAAATAAACTTTTATTTTCCCCTAATGAAAACTTTTTATCGGGTTTTATTGCCCTCCAATAAAAGTTTATTGGGGGGCAATAAAAATTTATTAGGGAGAAGGGGAATTAATTTCTCTAAAATTAGACACATAAAACTTTGATTAAAGAAGAAGATGAAGAGATTACATAAATTCAAAATCTTTTATTTGGGGGGGGGAGAATAAACATTTATTGGGGGGCAATAATTATTTTATTACAGCTGAAGGACAAACCTTGCACTTTCCCATTTTGAGATACTCAAAATGATTGCAAAGGTTTTATTTGCAACTGCAGTATATCTATACTCAGATTCTTCTCTTTGGTACAACGGTGACTAAGGCCCAAACTAGTGGGTGATGAATTAAAACATTACCCATCATAGAAGTTTTGTTACCCAAGCTATTTGCATATTTCGGCTTAGTTTAACCAATTAACCACAAACTGGCACACATGCATGATTAATTCTAGGTAGACTCTCTGCCAACATAATTGCAACATCCAGAGCACCCAAAGCAGAGCCTGAGCCTGGGTTGGGTCGACCTTCTCTAGAAAATTTAAATTCTTCTCCCTCAACCTCTCAAACATTTTCGCGCTCAAGTCCCTTCGAGACTCCACCTCCTCCATCGGCGTCTCCTCCTCGCAACCCTTATCACAGAAATCCAGAAACCCGATGGTAGAGCGGGTCAGAATTCGGTTGAAGGCGTCGGAACCCAATGGAAATTAATTTTCAAGAAACGGCGACCGGAAACCGGTGGTGGTGTTTGGAAAAGGCTTCACATGTGATAGAGTACCAATCAGATTGGAGCTATCCTTCTTCACGCCGGCTATCGTCGAGCACAGAGACCCAACCGAGCGACGTCGTATGTCCGACTCCGACAAGGAGAGAGGGAAGGGCGGGGGTGGGGGGAGAGAGAGAGAGAGTTTCAGATCGAAGAGGTATGACCGTATCCGTATGAGAGAGAGGAGAAATAGATCGATGGCATGATGTAGTTTATTAATTTGGTTTAGGGTAAAATTGTTATTTAATGCTTGAATTGGGTAGCTGGAAATTAAAAACTTTTGATGAGGTAAGTGGGAAAGCCTTAGCCTGATTGATTCTGTATACTGGGTCAAGGCCCTTTTTTTTTTTTTTTGAATGGAAAGTCTTCAGTTCAACTCTCATGATAGATGTATTAAAATGAATCAAAACCATATAAATAAAACGAATTTTGATGTAACAAGCAAGAGGGAGTCAGCTCCAATAAAAAAAAAAAAATTACAGATGGTTTTATTTTACCTAAAAAGGCAAAGACGACTGGTTGTTTGGGTTCAATGGCTTGCAGACTTAAATATTGAGTCGTCTTTGCCTTACTCCAACCATTGAACCCAAACAACCGGTCTTCGATTTACTCCAACCAGCCACCAGATCTGGCTTGCCAACCCTGACTTCCACCAGACGCAACTCCGTCCCGGCAAAGACCCCAGTCCGTCACCGCAACTCAGCTCCACCCTTCGACCGAGAGGAAGGAAAAGCCACACCCCGTCCGATCCCAGTCACCGAGCTTGGGATACGCCTTAGAAGAAAACTACGCGTCCGGCCGCACCGATCGTGCACCAGCAAGGCCAATACAGAGGAGAAGCCGGACAGGCGAGGCGTCCTTCAGAGTTTTTAGGGTTTCAGTTTTTTTTACAATTACGATTAAATCAGGAGTTTGATTTCTCTTTAATGTAAAAAAAAAAACGAGACAACCAATTATTTTGCATGAAGACAAAGTTATATAAATTTATGACCCATCATAGAAGAGGGTTGTTACAAAGAGGCACAACATAGTGAATTTCACTTCTCACATGTTCATTCCGGAATAATACTAGGATAAAAAAGTAGGTTTAAAACTCTCACTTGGATCGGCACATCATTTAGAAATTGCACTAGGTAATGCCGCGTCCAAAACCGAATTAATAGCATGGTAACTTTACAAAGATTTGATAAAAATTGGAAACAGCTTAATGCTTCCTCTCCAGCCACCACTCTGTATCGTCAACATGCAACAAGTATTGTAACAATCTGGCTTGGACAATTGTACTAGTACAGCTCAAGTTTAGTTCTCTGCTGTACAATTTCGATGAAGATGGAGAAAATGAACAGGTTCTGCTTATGAAATTGCTACGGACTATAGTAATATCCCCTCTATATGATCTTAAACAAAAATCATGGCAACAGCCAAACTTTCTATATGTTCTAATATGGAATACCTTACTCTTATCAAACCTTATTTGTTGGAGCTAGAATTAGTATATGTATTCACCAAAAAACTAGAAACCAGAGGAAATGCAAGAATCTTTCAATTTTGGTGTAGGATTTAGTTGTTAAACTTCTCTCTTTTTTTCAGCCGCTTTTAGTAATGAGAACTTGCCAACTTATTAATGGTTATAGTGCCGAACAGCTCAGAAAGGCAAGTCCAGGTCCTGGCTGTTGATAGTTCTTTTGCCACAAAATGCATGGTGGGTCGTGAGTCGTGACTCCGAATTAGTGCTGGTGCAGGCCAAGGCCATTGTAACTAAGGAAACCACTTGCACTGCTAATTGACTTGAATAAGGAGACCAAAGTCGATGGTCAAGCAAATCCTTCAAAAGCAATTCTCCATTTTCCGATAGAGAAGTCAGTAGCTCCCCTGGATGCCTTCCCATCATGCACCGGAGGACCACACCGCCCACCAACAACCAACGCTGGAGTCCGGCACTGGCTCGGGCAACGGGAATCCAGATGTTTGTGATCGATGGATACAATCTGACAAGGAGGTTGGCTTGGGTAAACCGATGAAGCAGAAGAAAGTTTCTCTAACCCTGAGAAGATTGCATTTGCAACTTCTTGATGATAAGCCAATAACCCAAACAACATAATGATGACCATTGCTCCTTTCTTTTCTTTTTGAGAATGATTACCATTGCTCCTAAACCCCCAGTTCACGAATCAAAATATTAGTCCATACAGTATCCCTACGCTCTCTTCGAAAAAGAAAAAAATATATATATATAGCAAAGGAATATAATTTTTGGAGAACAATCTTAGCGATTCTCTATAATTTAGCAATATTGCACAATTTCTTTATTCCAGTGGGCCAATTGTTCAATTAAGTCCAAGCTTATATCTACATCCTTCTATTTGAAATCCATACCGACTAAGCAGAGCGAGTTCAATGTACCCAAGTACCCATGCCAGATGGGCATGTATCTACTTCAGCCTATCACTCTGCAAAAGAAGAAGAGATAAATGAAAAACTGTCTTCTCAAAGACAAAATCAGTTCATCCACAACTATTTTAGAAGAAATGCAACTTGTGCTTCCATTAATTTCACTTGAAATATTTTTTTTTATCAGAAATAAAAGAATGCATAGAATTGTGATTTTGTGCTCACGATCCTTGCACATAGGGATAATTAGGTGGTGTAGTACTAGTGCATGACCGGCCATATATACAATTACATGATCGAAAGATGCAGCTAGAAACTCCTATAAAACCCCACCCCACCCCACCCCAATCCCAAATCCAATTTCATATACTGATACATCGATTCATCTGTGTATTGCATGCGTAGAGAACGATGGCACAAAAGACTTGCAAGCCTAATATGGCTTTTGTCACTGCTCTGGCTTTGGTCTTCAGTCTGACGTCATCATATACACGCTACCAAGGTCACGTACCGAGTACCCTAGCTTTACTAGTTGGGATACAATATAGAATCGGGACCCGTAGCGCAACTCGTCAACAACGTTATTTCTGTAGTAATCAAAGCAGATTACTACTTCTTTCAACAGGTCAGATTAATCTTCCGAACTTTGGGCATAGCCAGAGCAGTGACGACAAAAGCCATATAGGGCTTGCAAGTCTTTTGTGGCATCGTTCTCTACGCAAGCAATACACTTGCGGATCTACATACATCTTGAGCTTTTTGGAGAAAAAAAAAAAATTTCTATATATAGTGTGAACAAAATGTTGTAATTAGGAATAGGTTTTCAGTCTCCTCTCCGTCATTTTCATCACTAATCACCGATTGAGTCCTCGTTTTCTTCTTCACTCAGGTTTCTCACTCTCGTTATCATAGTCAGTAAGCCACTGCTTGTTCTCTTCCAAATACTCTCGCCTCCTGACGTCCGTTGACGACAATACAAAATGATATTTTTTACATTTGTGCATAGTTGTGCCGAAAAATTTTTTGACCTTCGCCC
Organism: Rosa rugosa; assembly: GCF_958449725.1. Taxonomy (NCBI): domain Eukaryota; kingdom Viridiplantae; phylum Streptophyta; class Magnoliopsida; order Rosales; family Rosaceae; genus Rosa; species Rosa rugosa. The sequence goes on along the minus strand of NC_084822.1, from coordinate 41,614,082 downwards.
AAAAGAAGACACTTGAATATATAGCCCACCCCAAATTCGAATTCTAGATCCGCCACTGAAGCGATACACATATGAATAAAGATTATTTACAAACATAAGCTCTTAAAATTGGGCCACAAGTGCTGGCCTATTAGTCATGAGCCTGTTATTTTTTGCTTAAACAAATGTGTACCGAAACAGAGAGATAGAGCCATCAACCGCGGGTGTCCAAAACAATTTCATTCTCATTAAATTACTACTAACATTATTCTCATGTGTGTTTTAATTAAACTATAAAATTATTATATTTAAAAGAAAATTAAGAGTATAAATATCAGTTCAAAAAAAAAAAAAACAGTTTATTGATAGAACAAAAAAAATTTGAGGTGCGTGCTTCGTAAGTTTTTTAGCTTCTTCACAACAAAGGCATGATAGTATTGTACTCAACTGCTAGTGCCGTATGGCGAGGTTCCTGTACATTTCATACCAATATACCTGGTAAAACAAACCAACACATTATCAACCAATTCCACAGTTTCCAAATGAGAAAAGCTTAATGATACAGTAAAAGGATTCTAATGGATCTGCAATCTTAAAATGCTAGTCTTAGTAATCTTCCAATCATAGACCTAGTGATTTCTCTGTGATTGTTAATTTGTCATTACCTGTTTGCTCCTCATGTCTATTATAATTGACGAACCCAACAGGCCTTGCATTTTTTTTTTTTTTGAAAGAAGCCCTAGATTTTCTATCAAGACTGAAAGATTCCACAGTTTACACTTACAGAAAATTTTCTAGTGGGTTTGCAGTCCTAAACACAAACTGAAAGCCAGAGCTAGTCATAACTTCTAACGTACCTTTTATTTGGCTATATATGTATTCATGATATATAGTATTTCAACAACACACTGGCCTATAATGTAATCATGATCTGTATAAACAAACTCACATAACTTGATAACCTTCTACATTTCTATGTTAGTCTAACAACAGATCCTTTCCTTCTCATGTCTCTGTAAATCAAAGTTCTAGCACTTATATCAAACATACTATCATTCAAACAAAAATATGCATATTGCATTCCCACTACCCTTAATTCTCATTTAGCACACGAGAATGATTGAATGAATCTCTAAAAAAAAAAAAATCAAAATAATAAAAAGAAAGTTCAGTATATAGCTGCAAATTATAGGGCATACTTATACAAAAAAAAAAAAAAAAAAAAAAAAAAGGAAACAACAGAAAAATATTCCAACCAACCTGGTTACGAAATGAGGCATCACCACTGTTATCCTCAAATTTGAAATCATCAATTCGTTTTGTTTTAGGGACTTCAGTAAGAAGGAAATTGAGCACTACGTTACCAGTCTCTCTAAATGCAAGTGCCTGAACACAACTTCTGGACTTTTAGTTAATAATGGATAAGCATAATCTTCTTCTAGGCTAGAGTATGCTGTGGCGGAGTCAACACTAGTTCTTTTCCGCCACAGTATACTCTTGCATCACCCACATATCAAACTTTTCATAAGCACTTTGCCAAATATCAAATCTCTTATGAAAGGCAAGGGATTCCTCTTATTCTGAAATAAAGCAAATATCTCTGTCCCTCAAAACTTACCAAATATTTCACTGGACATATCAATCGACACCATGAAACAGTCCTCACTAGATTGAGACCAATGTAATACACCATTGACTAGAGCATGTGTAAGTAATTGTTCGTTCACATAAATGTAAGAAACACAAAAATGCAAAAGGCATAGTGAGCATCCAGACTAACTTATACTTTATAGTGCATTAGTGAAACTGTACACCCTACATTTTCAATACCACAAGACATGATGAGCCTCCAAATAAACTAATAGTCTACACTGAAACTGTACAATCTGTTTTAGTTCTATTACAGAAAGACTATATCTTTATTATACCTTACATTGTTCGAGCTAGAGTAATTAAGAAATAATACTAACTGATTTATTCACTGGAAAAGTAGAATATAGAAAGTATAGGGCATGCAAAACTCTTTCAACTGTGAAGTAGGATTTGGTTGTTAAGATTCCATTTTATTTCAGTCACTTCTAGTTTCAAAACCTGCCAACTTGTTAAAAGTTATCATGTCTAACGGCTCAGAGTGGCAATTCTGGATCCTGGCTGATGACAATTCTTTTGCCACAAACTGCATAGTGGGCCGTGAACCTGGATCAGTGCTGGTGCAGGCCAAGGCCATTGTTACAATGGAAACCACTCCCTCTGCTAACCCACTTGATGGAGACCCCAGTCGTTGGTCTAGCAAATCCTTCAAAAGAAATCCTCTGTTTTCTGATTGAGAAGCCAGTAGCTCCCCTGGATGCCTTCCCATCATGATTTCTAATGCCACCACCCCAAAGCTGTATACATCACACTTATCTGTCACTCGCATTGTGAACGCGAGCTCTTCATGCACATTACAATACCAAAATCAACCAAGTTTCTTCCATCATATATATACACAGATAAAATAACAATGCTAAATTAACGAAGTTTTTTTATTACTATTGTGTCGGTAGAAACCTCTGTATAGTTGAAATACATAGAAGTTTACTAAATGAATGATTACCTGGAGCCATGTAGCCGTAAGACCCCGCTACAGCAGTCCAGTTTGAGGAATCCGAGCTCAATAGTCTTGCTGTGCCAAAGTCTGATAGCCATGGCACGAAATCCCGCTGTAGTAATATGTTGTTCAGAGTTATGTCCAGGTGAACAATGAGCTCGGAGCAGTCATTGTGCAAGTGAGAAATTGCATGTGCTACATCTCGCACAATTTTCACCCGGGTGTCCCAGCCAAGTATCTCTGATTCACCCTCCACCCCATACAATACCCTTTTCAAACTACCTCTCTCTGCATATTCATACACCAAGTACGAGCACCCCATCCAGGAACAGGACCCATAAAGTTTTATTACATTTCTGTGCCTCACTTCTGTCAAAGATCTTATCTCATTCTCGAAACTCTGGCGAATCAATTCTAGAATGTTGTCACTAGAATCTACTGACATATTCATTTTCTTAACTGCCACGACTTTGCCTCTGCCCAACACAGCCTTGTAGACACTACCAAATCCTCCTCTTCCAATGAGGTACTTTTCATCAAAGTTCTCAGTGGCGGTGATGATTTCAGAAAATGTAAATTTTTCTTCTCTTCTCTTTATTGTTGAATCAAAACTTTCAGCCAGCTCAGGACGATTGCTTTCCCCTAGCTTTGATCTCTTGCAGAAATTAAGGGTCACAGAAATTATGGTCACAATCATCAATAGACCACAAATGGGAACAAGGACACCAAGAAGAATTTTCTTATTGGACTTTTTGGGATCTGAAGTGCATGGAGTTAGTCCCTCTGTTTCTCCACACAAACCACCATTTCCAACAAAAGCATTATCCGGAAGTTTCTTTTGGAAAATGCCGCTTGTTGGGATTGGACCTGTCAAGTTGTTGTAAGAAAAATCAATGCCGACAAGACTAACCATTCTGGAAAATGTTGATGGGATATTCCCGGAGAGTTGGTTATGTGAGACATTAAGAATCTCCAGCATTATAAGCTTGGCAAGGTTTAATGGTAGTGATCCCGAGAATGTATTGCTGCTTAGGTCCAACAAGTACTGCAGGTGTAGATTACCAATCTCCTCAGGTATTCCACCTGATAATTTGTTGTGGCTTATGTTCAAGCTTGTTAACCTCTCAAACGTTCTAGGGTCGACTGGTAATACGCCTGTAAAATTATTATCAGACAAATCAAGAAACTCAAGCCTTGTCAATTTGCCAAGAAACCGAGGGATAACTCCTGTCAAGTAGTTCCTGCTGAGACTGAGATTGAACAACAAGCTTAGATTCCCAATGGCAACTGGAAATTCCCCACTGAATTCATTAGAGCCTAGGTTTAGCTTCTGCAATTGTCTTAACTGCCCAAGCTCAGGTGGGATTTGACCAGAAATTCTATTTCCATCCATTTGCATATCCGTGATGTTTTTGCACTCTCCCCATTGTGGCGAGAGTTGACCAACGAACTTGTTGTGACTAAGATAAATTACTTCAAGATGGGGATGGACACCAAATGCATTGGTAATGTTTCCGGTGAATTGGTTTTCATCAAGCCGGACTCTAGACAAAGCTGAACAATTTCTCAACCACTCAGGCAATGTCCCTGTGAAATTGTTATGATTCACTACAAAAGTTTCTAGAGCAAATCCACTACACAGTTCTTGCGGTAATTCTCCAGAGAATTTGTTCTTTGAAAGTCTAACAAGAGTCAAGTTAGGAATGTGTCTGCCAAAATCACTGGGAATGGTTCCCGTTAAATTATTGCTGGACACAGAAAAGAATTGGAGGGTAGTGAGGAGAGAAATGGTGTTCGGCAATTCCCCGTCAAGTTGGTTGCTAGCTAGAGAGATCCAATTTTGTCAAAACTTGCAAGTTTCCTATGTCTGAGGGAATTGATCCAGAGAAATTATTGCTGTGCAGATCGAGGATATCAAGTCTTTTCAACAGGCCAAGTTCTGCTGGAAGGTTCCCACTGAGTCTATTGTTTTGGAGTTGCAAAGAGATCATTTCAGTCCAATTGGAGACCAGAGAAGGCAAGATTGGTCCGGTAAATAGATTATCAGATAACACCAACTCCACCAAGCTTTTGAGATTGGACAAGGACAGAGGCAGTTCCCCACTGAGTTTATTCCCATCCAAGGCCAAATAAGTGAGGTTCGTACAAAGACCAAGCTCAGAAGGGATTGAAGAGTTCAAGGAATTCTCTCGAAGATCGAGGTGCTGAAGCTCCCTGAGTTGGCCTACAGAGGATGGGGTTTTGCCTTCTAAGGAATTGTTATACAGGCTAATAAATTGAAGACCAGATATCAAACCTATATCTTCAGGAATTGGACCACTAAAGTCGTTCAATCCCAAATAAAGGTGTTTGAGGTTGGGAAAGTTATATGGCATTGGCCCTTGGAATTGGTTACTGGTAAGATTAAGATGTTCAAGCTTGACCAGATTGGTAAATACCACTTCTGGTATTTGGCCAGTCAAAGCATTTTGGGACAAATCCAGGAATGTCAAGTTCCTACATTCAGATATAAATTCTGGAAATTCTGAATCTAAACTGTTCAGAGAAATATCAAGGTACCTCAACAAAGGAAAGCCTGAAAATTTAGTCCAGTCAGGAGTGTCTAAGTGGTTAACTCCAAAAAGAAAATATTGTACCTTTTTGAGATTGTCCAGCTGATAGGGAATGGTACCATTGAGATAGTTGTTGTAGAGACTTAGAAACTGAAGCTCCGTTAACTTGCCCATTTCCGCAGGCACTTCTCGTTCCAAGGTATTGTTTCCCAAATCCAAGGTTATGAGCTTGGTGAGGTTGCCAATGGCAGATGGTATAGGCCCTGAGAAATTGTTGCCATTGAGGTTGATATGCTCGAGATCGTGAAAGTTGTCGAAGTTGAACTGTGTTAGTGCTGCAGTGATGTTGAAGTTTGCAAGGTGGATTTCAGAAACTGTGTTGGTATTGCGGTCGCAGACAATGGCAGTCCAGTTGCATAGGTGGTTTAGGTTTGTGAGCGACCATGAATTCAGAGACTGTGGTGAAGAAGTAAAGCTGTTCTTACATTTTAGGAGAGCTTCAGCTTGTATTCTTTGTGATGATGTGACCTCCAATAGAAGCAAAAAGAGCAAAAAAATAAGAAGGAGGAGGAGACGCAGAGGAGTCTCCTGAACTGCTTTCATGATGTTGTGCTCGATCCGGTAAAGCAAGGAGTCTACACCAGGAGATGATCAATGTTCAAGCAAGAGGTTGATTTTGTAAGTTCTCTTAATAGTTTTGAAGAGACTTAAAATGACTTGGGAAATTCATATATATAGTTTGTAGTTTTTCTTTTGAATGCCATAGTAACTCCACTTATGAGTGCCCCGTGTTTCATGTTTTAACCTTTCGAAATTGTTAGTTAGTAAGAGCATCTTTAGCAGACTCTCTATTTTAGTTCCTTAGCTATTTTGGAGAGCATGTTTAACTTTTTATCTATTTTAGTAGCTGCACCAGACTCCTAAGGACATCTCCAACAGACTACTTATTTTAAAATAAATTAAATATTTAGCTAATTTTAGACTAAAATTCTACTCCAGCAGAATGCCTAAACAAAAGTTAAATTTAACTTTTGCTAAATTTTCTAGCTATATTTAGCTAGAGATGAGAGAGAATTTAACTAAAACCTAAATTTAACTTAGGATTTAGGTATTCTGCTGGAGCATAACTCAATAGTTAACTAGCTATATTTAACTTTTAGCTACTTTTAGCTGTGAATATAAGTATCACTGTTGGAGATGTTCTTATAAGTGATCTCCATTATAACTTTTAGCAAATTACCACTACCTACACTTTTAGCCCATAAATTACCATCAGCAAACCTGTTTTTTTTTTAATTCCCATGTGCTAGTGTGTAAGGCCCATGTGCAAGGTATTGTCCCTTGCGGTCAGATTCCTTCCATTTTTTAATTATTTATACTGACAAGTAAATTACGAAACTGCCCTTGTGATTTGGATAATGTGAATTAACACTGCTGAATGTCAGTAGCATTATGAAAAAAGAATATCTACAATCTCAACTCAAAAAAATAACTAGGTCACACATGATTCTCTCTCTGACTCTCGCAAGAGAGGTAGCTTGGCAGCGGCTAGGTTTTCCTGGTGGCGGCTTTGTACTCTCACCCAAGAAGGGGGTCTCTTCACCTCCCTCTCGGTTGTTCCTTGGTAACGGCGGGCGTGCTCGACGATGCCTGTATTCTGTAGGCTTCGGCCTTATTTTCTTTGCTGCGTTCGTGGTTTGCTTTCGCGGCAATGGTGGTGTGGCTAATAAGGAGGCGATCTGGGGTCATCCTGATGGGTCTCAATGGATGGGTTTTGCAAAGGCCACCGCTAGTGATTGGGTTGCTGCTTGGATGACAGATCTAGATCAGAGTGCTCTGGGGATGCTGGAGGCAAGGTCTGGCATCGGTGTATGCTCAGATTGCGGCGAAGAACGTTGGCAGAATTGGGGTGATCTCGGACTTATGGGGATCTGCTCGCCGTCGGAGCTGTTTCGCCAAGAATCGGGTCCGCGAGCTATTAATGGTGGTAGATGCACGGGCGTGGGTCTCCGGCGAGTGGTGCATGGTGGCGGTGGCAGGGCTGTCTTCTCACTTGGTGTGTGTCCTAAGTGGGTTGACAGGGACTGGTATTGGGATGTCCTCATCTCCGGTGACGGAATCTGGAGAACAGTGGTGAAGGCTTTCCAAAGTGGTGGTTGCGCAGTCGGTGTCCTCCGGCGGGTGTTTGGTGGCGGCGGTAGGGCTGCTTGCTCACTTAGGGTTTGTCCTAGGTGGTTGGGTTGGGCTTGGCATTTGACTGTTAGGGTGCCAATTTGGGCCCTGGTAGTTACCCTAGTTTTATTTGTTATTTTAATTTTGATCCTTTATCTTTTTGTTCTAAAAGATAATGGGTCTTTTTGTTTCTTGCTTTGAGTGGGAAAGATCACAAAGAAAAGAGATACCCGTTGAGCCCCTATATTGGAGGCGTTATTTTTTATTCCTCGGGCTTCTACTTTTCTTTGTTTGGGCTTAATCCTAGAAGGTGGGTGTGCTAGGAGATTACTAGTTTAGTTTACTCTGTTTAGGGGTGGCTTTGTAGTAGTTTCTACGGAACGGTTCTTTCTGTCGCCTCCATAGGGGGGATCGTTTTTGTACTGCTTGCTGAGCTGCATAATGGATGACCTTTACCCGCAAAAAAAAAAATGAAAAAAGAATATCTCTACATTCCATCTTTGTTTTTCTTAGAAACAACTCATTTATTTAATAATTCCAAAAACTATTTGTACATATTACAATATGAAACTTGGACACTATCATTTATCTCTGGCTTTGCTGCTTCCGCATACAAGCAGTAGTGTACTGAGGATTAGTAGTATGTCACCCCCAGCAGTATACTAGCCCCAGTAGTATACTGACTCTCAGTAGTGTATTGATCCGCAGTAGTGTACTGGCCCCCAGTAGTATACTAGTCTGGCCTTCTCGCGTTTGCTCACTTCAGCATTGCTTTCATTAGCTCCATCCTAATCCAATAAGAAAGTACCATAAACACAAAACTAAAGCATTACACAACACCACCAATCCAATAAGAAAGTACCATAAACACAAAACTAAAGCTACTGACCCTCAATACAAAACTGAGAATCCACCAAATACAGGGAAAAAAAATTGAAATTCAATTTTATTCAACACCAATTATTTGGTCATACTTTCAGATCAAAAACCAGTGAAATCAAATCAAATAGTTCTATGGAATAAAATAAAATAGAAAACAAAACAACAAATAGTACCAGATCTGAAAATTTTCAACCGAAAAGTATTGAAAGCTACTTTAACAAATAAGGAAAATAAAGGAAAAGATTCGGCTAATTACCTCATCCTCTTCGCAGCCTCCCTTCGCAGCCTCGGTTCGCCGCCTCACTTCGCCGGATTCGCAGCCTCCCTTCTCCGGTTGCTTCGCCTGATTCGCAGCCTCCTTTCGCCTGTTGCTTCGCCGGATTCGCAGCCTCCCTTCGCCAGTTGCTTCGCCGCCTCGATCCACCAGCTGCTTCGTCCCCTACCTTCGTTGGAGCCCTAGATCGATTTAGGGAGGATTTGGATTTTGGGATGGTTTCGATTTTGGAACCGTTCTAATTTTGGGAGAAATGGGTTATGTGAGTCTCAGTGGCATGTTTCGTAATTTTCTTAATATTTGAGTGTTTTTTCTATAAAATGGGCTAACAGCCTGTTTCAATTATTGGCCGCATGGGCTATTGGTTTAGGAGTCTGCTATTGGTAAATAGTAGTGTCATTTTGTAGTTATTGGTAAAAAGCTCTATAACTTTTAGCTATCTCGCTCATAAATATAGAGAGCGAGATGATGCTCTTTATTATCTATACTACTATTAAGGAAAGAGGTTTTGTTAGCCATAATTAATTTTTTTACTGTTATACCCTTAAAATATTAAATAACTTTTATATATCCAATTAAATGTTAGGGATAAAAAAGTCAAAATTTAAATTAAATAATTTAAAAATATATATATTATTTTCCAGAAATTAACTACCCATTTTTAAACTGATAACCACCCACTTTTCCACACCCAGAGGGTGTGAGCAGTTTCTAGTTTAATTTAAAACATTTCTCTTAAGTTATTTTATGTAAATTTATAAATACATTTAAACTATTTAATCTTTATAAATTTAAAATTAGCTAAACTAGAGAGCATTGATGCAGATATATTTCTAAAGTGGTTAGCTAAAATGACATTTTAGCTACTTTGGCTAAAATTTGACTAAAAAATGGCTAGCATTGTTAAAGATGCTCCAAGAGCAGATCGAAATTCCTAGGCAAAAACTACAGGCAAGTAAATACCACTTATGAGTCCACTTTCTTTACTAAATTAAGGTGTTTCATGTTTTAACCTTTTGAATTTGTTAGCTAAAGGAATCGCGTATGTGTGTGTGTCTATATATATATATATATAAGCGATTCATTTTTGTTACATACTAACATCTACACCGTTCAGTTTTCAGGTCTACATGAATAGATTACTTATTCAAATTTAACTAAATTAAATGATGGAATTACAAACGATATTATATATAGCACGCAGAATATGCAAAGAGGAAATATATGGCATGCTAGTCTCAGGCTATGTTTGGTATGGCTGTTCTTTGAGGAAAAGCTGGCTTCTGCTTATTTCTGAGAATAAGTAGCTGAAAAGTAAAGCAGCTGAGTGTTTGGTAAACTGACTTTTTATAAGTGCTATCAGTGGCAAAAGCAGTGTCAAAGTGTTTGGTAAACTCAAACTGGCTTGTGCTTTTTGTTTGTGGAATGACCAAATTGGACATGAGATTATTTTGCCTTGATTGTTTGGTAATACAATGTTGCTCAAATGCTTTTGTTATCATTTTTAATCTTTATTATGTCCTTATTAATTTTTGTCAACTTTCAATTTTTATAAATCATAGTGACCATATGATTAATATTGGACAATTTTAAAAATAACTTATTAAAATATATTAGTAACATTAATAACAATTGATTTCTGGTTCGCATCAAGTAACCACAAAAAATATCATAACATATTCAAATGTTTACGTTATTCCGCGCACTCATCAAACTTTGAGTAATGCTATTTCTTATTGTTTCCATTTCTTGTGCACCATGACCATGATATTCTTCTTCTACATCATCATCAATCTCTATCCCACCACTTGACCTATCACCTTCTCTTTCTTCACTGCGGACAAAATGTTCACTTTTAGCCTTTAGAACATCATCAATCTCTATCCCACCACACATGCTCAAATATAAAAACGTTTGCTTGTTGATATCAAGAAGTGCAACCACGTCCCACGTTGAATAAAGATGAATGAATGAATATGATAACAACTTCCATAATTTTTTGTCTATTTTATATGTCCATTCAATCATTCATCATCTGCATTTGCTTTATCACTGCAGCTTCCATGAACAAGATACCAGAAAACAACTGGATTATTACCCGATTACTAGGCCTAGTGGATCATTCATCATCTGGCATGCTAGTCTCAGTAGTTGTCTTCATATCCATAGGCCTAGTGGATTATTACCCGATTACTCCTTATGTCTATTATGATTGTTTCGTTGGGAAGCTTGCTCTTTTATATTTTTGGTTTGATGAACCTAATAGGCCTAGATTGAAGACTGCAAAAATCACAGTTTCCACATATGGGAAAAGCTCGATGGTACAGTATGGGGATCTGCAATCTTAAACCCAAACTCAATATGGAAATTAAGCCAGAGCTAGTCCTAACATACCTTTTGATACTGCTATATATTCATGATAGTATTTCAAAAAGACAATGGCACAGCAAGAGGGTCGCATATGATATATTCATGATCTGTTGAACAAAATCACATAACTCCAACAATTTCTACACTACAGTAAATCCACTCATGAGTGCTCCGTGTTTCATGTTTTAAATTTTTCAACTTGTTAGCCAGTGTAGAAATTCCTAGCCCGCAACTAGTATCACTTTGAATCAACTACCCATTCGGTGGTAAATACCTTTATTCAGTCAAGATCGAAAGTGGCCACAAACACCGTGTTTGAGAAAAAGTTATTTAGATTCAAACATGGCAGTTCTTAATATACTTACTATTGATTATGTTCCAACAACAATTTTGAAATTCTAAATATACGAAAGCTAAACAACGCTTTCACTGTTCATTTCGCAACAGACAAAAGGAATGAATAGTGCCTCCTCCGGAAAAGACCCTTCTGCCCTCCTTTGAGATTTTTTTTGTTCACCTGTGTTTCGATCTTATCGTCTTCTCTCTTCTACAGTCGGCCGTTCTATTGCAATCGTTGTTTGTATATTCCATCTCCAGCATCATCAGACATTTGAATTGTTTGTAGTTTAGAAAGCTAAACTACACTTTTACTGTTCATTTCAGAAAAGACAAAATGAATGAATAGTGGAAAGACGTTTTTACCCTTCTGTGTTTACTCCACAGAAACAGACGGAGAGAGAAGATGAAAGAGTTGTTTGGCTCCAATTTTGTTGCAGCTGGTCAACAGTCTCTTTTCTGCGCGGGCGTGCCAGCACCGTTCGGGTGCGGTCGTTGGGGATGTCCCTTGACCTGACTTCTTTTGAGCGACTGTAGACGAGGAGAGCACCAACCTCGTCGCAGGATTCTTTGTGCCTCGTGCTGGAGGACTTTGTCTTGTGTCACCAAGTCGATACTTAACGTTGTAGGTTAAACAGAGCGAAATCACCGGGAAGTAGAGAGAAGTACTTGCTAAAGCGTGACTTTAGCTTGGCTGGGTTGCTAGGGCGTTACCCTTGCTTGGCTGGTTCCGTAACCGTTGTGGTCGCGGTACTACAGTCGGCTCCCGAGGAGACTAGGACCGAAGCACTTTGACAGAGGGTTTGGTGGCACTGATAGTCGGCTCCTGAGGAGACTAGGACTTAGAGTGTGATCACCTATAAGAGAAAGAGAAGGAAAGGAGTTGCTCTTAGAGAGGTTTGCTCTAGAGAGAACTTAGATCATCTTAGAGATGTTTTGATGTATGAATGAGTCTTTTGGTCGCGGCACTACCGTCGGCTCCTGAGGAGACTAGGACCGAAGCACGTTGACAGAGGGTTTGGTGGCACTGAAAGTCGGCTTCCGAGAAGACTAGGACTAGGAGTGTGATCACCGATAAGAGAAAGAGAAGGAGAGGAGTTGCTCTTAGAGAGGTTTGCTCTAGAGAGAACTTAGATCATCTTAGAGATGTTTTGATGTATGAATTGGTGAATTGTTCTATGTTGTAGCCTCTATTTATAGGCTTCCAAGCAACACTATTTGGCATTTAAACAAATCATAATGGAGCACTTAATGGGATCATGATGGAGCACTTATGAGTTTATGGAATTGTTAGGTTCAAGCACTTAAACACTAATGGAATGTTAGGTTTAAGCACTTACTGCACCAATTTTTCTGCAGCTATATCTCCACCAAGAATTCAGATTTTGACCATGACTTCTTCATACGAAATGTTCCACTATGAATCTAGATCATGCTGACCAAATTTCAGAGCTTTCTTCCATGTGGTTGGGCCGGAAATGCTGCTGGACCTCTTACAGGTCCAGTTTTCCAGTTTTGCTTCCGCAGAGAATTGGACGGATTGTTTAAAGGCCTTCAACTCAAAACTAGCTCTGGGACTCTTCATAAGAAATGATCCTTGGGCTGTCTAGAATGGATCTGCAGAGTTTGAGCTCATTTAGAGTTTATTTGGTCAGGCGGCCGCTCCTTCTGTTTAGCTCGGTTTCTCCTAGCCGAAGTAGGAAAATGTGCTAAAGTTACCTTTTCATGCTTCCATGCTTCCATAGTAGGCTTTATTTAGCCTCTAAATATATATTTCGAGCTTGTCGACAAAATATAGCTTGAGCCACTGACATTGGCTCAATTTCTCCAACACATGCCTTGTCAGGCCAAAATGTTCATTTTGGGTCCAAACAAGAGTATTGAGAGAGAGAGAGAGATCGTTAGCGTCTACAACTCTGATTCCGGCTTCCCTGCTGCGCCCTTCCTTTCTCCTCCGCGTTATCAGCTGTGTTCCTCTGATTAGCCGCTGTTTTTCCTGTTGAGATTTGCTAAACCGCTGTTGTAACCGATAATCTTTTTTTGGATTGGGTTGGGCTTGCGGTGCTTGATGGTGGTGAGTATCGGTCTCATCAGATTTCATTATGGTTTGTTGATTGTCCGATTGTTTGCTTAATGATTTGTATGTTCTTCTTTGGCTAGGATTGCGGCTGGATACCTGCATCTAAGGATTCTAGGCAACAGCAGCTGTCTGTATCGGACACCTGTTATTTCGTTTGTTTGCCACGGACCCTGCCACCGCTTTGACCTGTGTGTTTTGGTAGCTGACCCATCGGCAGAAAGAGAGAGGCGTTGATCTGTCTCCCTTGGTAGTTGATCCATAGACTGAGAGACTGAGAGACTGAGAGAGAGAGAGGAGTTTGATCCACAGAGAAACAGAGAGATAGAGAGAGGGCGAAGAGTTTGCATGATCGAGCCCGGAGTTCAGTAGCCTGGAGATTTGACGATTTTTGTCTCACGGATATAGGTCGTGGCTTGCTAATCAGTTTTGGTTCTGCTTCTTTAACATCCCTGTTTGATATCTTCAAGATTTATTCACATGTCAATGATTTGCTGTGGATAAGAAGGAAAGGGACTGTGATAGAGGTCGAAAGAGACTCTGAGAGCGAAGAGGCTCTTTTGCTTTAACCAAAACACTCCAATAGCTCAAGTGAAACTCGCCTGCAGTCTATTTGTTCTTTTGATTTGACGATGAAGGTCTCTAATCTGACGATCCGTACTATAGCATTTAAAAGGTAATCCCCATCTTAAAGTTTCCTCGCCGATGCTTGATTAGAAACTTGAAAAACAAACACATTCATCAGAAGCTTGGTTGAGACGGAGGGACGAGAAGATCGAGGAGGACGAAGATGGAACTGGGTAATCGATTTTGAAGTCGTGTTTTTTCCAGTTTGTTCTAATCAAATAAAGCTTTAGATTGTTTGTTTTTGTGGTTTAATTCGGAATTTCTTTCAGGTCTTAAGATACTCCAAAATGGTCCAAGTGAGGGATAGAAGAGGGGGGAAGATCTCGGCGAGAATAGACCGGGTGGAAGGTAATTGTGAGAATTGGATTTGTGGTTTTGTTCTTGATTGTTTTGAATAGTTTTGTGTTTTTTTTCTTCTTTTGTTAAATGTTTTGTGGCTTTGATTCCGATCCTGGACTTTGAGGTATGAATTGTGAAGACAATACATATGGTTTGATGGCTGAAATATAGAATTCTAATTCGATTCGAATGCTTTCATCCCATGATCAGTTTATATATGTGACATTTGGTTAGGCCATGCTTTGCTCCTCACACTCTGTTAATGTGAGAAAGTGTATATTGTAAAGTTTAGGTCTTTAGGGTTTTTTATTCGAGTTTGTGATTAGTGGTTTTTGTAGGTATTTTTGCTTCTTTGGTGGCTTTGATGTTCAATTGCGTGAAGAAAGATGACATTGATTACTCTCCTTAAGAAGAGGGCGAGTGGAGGTGAGTAATTTGATCCCCAGCTCAAGATATATGATGGAGATTTCAGTTTCAATTTTGATTCAGTATTGAAATAATTGACTTCTTGATTTTGGTTTGTGAATGCCATTGGTGTTGTTAACGTTAGGACTCAGTACACTCCTTATGAACATTTAGATGATTCTATGCTTCAGCAATTGAATGTTAGTGTAAAGTAAACATTCTGTGATTCCTATTTGTGAGATTGAATTAGGTTTATTTATCTGAGGATCGGAGGGTGCATTAAATGTAGGCTTAAAAGATCATCTGACAATACAATACATTCTATTGTATTGTGTGCCAGATATTGAAGGGTTGAGTAGTTTTGATGGGGATGTTCTTCAGTCGACCATATTCAAATCCGGGGTTGACTTCAAGAACAACAATGTTTTGGTGGTTGTCTCTGGGAATTCTGGCATGGAAATTGCTTTGGATCTGGCAAACGATGGTGCAAAGACTTCAATCATTGTTTAAAGCCCGGTAACTGTAAGTAGTCAAAATCTGACTTACCTTTACATAGAAGATTTAGAACATGTTTTTTTTTTTTTTTCCCTACAAAAACTTATTCACAACTTCTTTTTTAGTACTGTTGGAGTTGGAGTAGCCAAATTATTTGATGCAAGATTTGCTTAAATTTTCCGGAAAGTTTCAGAAATTCAGAAATTTGAGCAGATTAGGAGAGAATTTATTTCAGCAGGTAATAATTTAACAAAGTCTGTTGATTCTAAATTATCATATCAATCTCATGTTACCAGAATAAAGACTTGAAGTGAGCATTATTCTATTCTGATTGTCAGAGTCAAGGTTGCTCACTCTTGGGAATACATGATACACCAACATTACAGGCAAAGGAAGACTTTTTCTTGATTGAAAATGGCAGGTACATATTTAACAGTGTCTTTTGGACCATGAAGTACATAATGACACACCAGTAACTTTTTATTTTCTGAAGTAGATACGCAATTTACAACAGTGAATTATGGAGCAGTAATGTAGCTGGAAAAGAAGAAACTAAATCTACACAAATAAAAATGCAACATTTCTTTTTTTCGGTGTAGCTTACTGAAATCATTCAGGTAAAACTTTTGTTTCTTATCTAATGTTCAAATTACGGCATATATTAAAGAGTGCCCCTTATATATTTAAAGTTCAAGACATCTTTTGTTTCTTCATGACCAGCTATAGACTTATAGCCTCATAATATGAAAGTGAAAAACTTTAGAACAGAAGGATTGCTGCATTCGTTTGTTTACAGCATTTCATTGCTTATTCTTCCTGCTGATATATTAGGTTTCTCGGTTTGATTTGGAGTAACATAGGACATTTGTATCTGCTTTTGGATATTATCACTTATTTCCTCTCTTTCCCAACCACATTGTATTCAGATTTTAAACATGTCAAAGGTTATATCACAGTGGAAGTTTACAAGGATGGTTCTCCAAAGGTTGTGGATAGATTTCTCGATTTATGGTAGGTATTCAATAGTGAGATGCGTACTGATAGTAATTTCTCTGTTGTACTTATGTATTCTTTGGTTTTCTGCTGAGTTTCTGAACCAGTCAAGTTCTTAAGTAATCATCTTACTATTTTGCGGACTAGCATTTCAAACTTATTTCTTTTACTGCTTTTCTGACGACTTAGGTTTCCCTGAAACACTTTCATTCTGTTGTATTTGTTGCAGGTTTTATTCGGAATCTTATCAAGAGGAAGCAACTAATTGATGCTGTTAGATGCATTTGCATCTTGCAGTTAATTGACAAGTTCTGCCAAAAAAAGAAGAAGAATTTATCCAACCTCTGTAAGATTAAAAGCACAGAACTCAGGATATTAACAAAAGAACAAAAAAACTAAACTTTCTGTCTATAATATTCTGTTTCTATGACTAACTATTGTTACCAATTCTTGAAATGTTTTGCAGGGCTGCATATATGGCTCCATGCACTCTGAACAAAAAAGGTCAGTTAAATGCTCTTCATCTTTGTTTACACTGTATCCCAACTGCCTCATTATACTTCTTTCATAACTTTTCATTAAATGGTTTTATCGCTCTAATCTCTAGCAGATTGCATATAGATATCCATCATACTTGCCAAATAAATTTTTGATATAGATCAGTGACATGTAGAAAAAAAGTGGTTGTTCTAATGAAAGTTGGCTACCTCTGCCTTTAGAGACTATGAGTAAATGTAAATTTTCAGAAATTCATGGTTTCCATTATAATCCAAATACTTTAACGTTAAAAAAAAAAAAAAATTAGATGGTGGATACTAATTTTGTATGCAACACTACTGGAAAAGAACTCAGAAAGATTTCTTAAAAACTTCAAGAAAAAAGAGTAACAAGTTAATGGTTGGTTCCTGAAGAACCAAAAACAAACCAGCTCAACGAATTGTATTTTCCTTTCATGAAGGGTGCACTTTCTGCTCCATTGAATTTGTTTTAATCTTTCTTTTCTTTTCTTTTTTCTCAGTAATTACACTATTGGTTCATCACAGCCTCAACCAACCATTACAAAGTTCATTCAGCACAAACTGGAAGAAAAAGAGGAGGAAAGAAATGAAAACATAGGACAAAATGATCTTCTTGCACGATGCAGAATAATTTGCTATGCAAAATAATTTGCTATCTCCAATACAAAAACAGCATCACAGGCTACATTCATTGACAAGAGTCACCACAACATTCATATCGGTAAGTCTGATTCTATGTTAAGAAAACAAGAGTAGTATTTTCTTCAGTAAACCTTTTCAATTTTTATTACCTAATTAAAATGATCTGACCTATAATTCAGGTCAGGTTGAAGAGATACTTGGAGATGAGGCATGTTGATGGAAAGCTGGCCTTCGAGAAGCTTATCTGCTTTGCTTGCATTTGGGTAATAAGCTAAGCTAACTGATTCATTTCTTATCAATTACACTTGCTTTCAACATTTCTTTCTAATGGAAATACAAACATGAAACAAATATTCGTATCATTTTGAATCAAAACTACTCAACATGAGTGGCAAATGATTAACTATCAATAACTCTGATTCATGCAAAATTCAATAGCATGTTGTTACTGTTTTTGCATTTTCATTGTGTTTAAGTGCAACTTCCGATGAATCAGCCTCTGTAATTCCACATCATAGACTGAAAATTTAGTCAACCTGTTTTCAGCTCTCTGCATTTGTTTTATTTTACTCAGATATTGTCAAATTTTATCTATCCCACTATGCCAAAAAGGCCTTCAGACGACACACTTCAGACGACACAAGTATTGTTTTGTGTCGTCTGAGTTTTTCAGACGACATAATTTTTTTTTATGTTGTCTGAATATAGGCTAAAACCATACGAGTTCAATTTGGAAAAATGACCAGCATTCAGACAACACATTTTTGTTGTTGTAAAAGATGATGATTTCCTATCTCAAATTTGGAGGGATATCCAAAATTTGATCAAGTACTTTTCCCTCTCTAATAGCCAAGCTCTAGTTGACTAGAAAATGTTGTGACATTCAGACAACATTTAAATGTCGTTCGAGTGTAGAGCTTGTTTTAAAATATTCTAGGTTATTTTGACTTGTGCCTCGCAATTAAGTCATTTTCTGTCCTTCTCACTCGATCTGCTCTCTCAGCTCGACCTAGACCTCGCGAAACTGAAAACCTCAAAAACCAGCCTCTCTCATCCTCACTCAGCTCTCTCATATCTCGATTCTCACCCTCTCCTTCGTCTTCTTGCTCTCTCGATTCTTCTTCTTAATCTCTCCCTCTTCTTCTTAGTTTTGATTTTAGGGTTTGATTTCGATTAGGTTTTTCTTCTATTTAGGGATAGGGACCTGTCCATCAGCACAAGTCTTTCACTTCCCAAGAACTAAATCACAGAGCAGGGGCGGATTCAGCCCTGACTGGGTAGGATTCAAGCCCCATCGCCGAACTCGGTTGGAGAATTGGAGCACTCCCGAGTCCCGACCCGAACACGGAAGATGGAACACAGAACACAGCAACCTGCAAGGCTACAACCAACAACCAGTCTCCGCCAGTCCGCCTCTGCAGTCTCTGAGCTTCGCCTCCAGGCTCCAGGTATCTCACTATCTCTCTCTCCCTCTCCGAGCTCTGCTCCTCCTCTTCTTCTCTTCTGAGTTTCTGAATTCTAAATTTCTAATCTGTAAAATTGGGTTCGCTACTTTGATTTCCATTTGATCTTGTTGGGAAATTATGATGGGAAATTAGATTTTGAATGGGTAAAGTTGAAATGGGTTTGATTTGACGATTTTCATTTGATATTTTGATCTTGATGGTAATTTTAAGTTTTTAACAAAGATAATGTTACTGATTAACTGATTTTCTCCCCTCCTTTTAATTTTGGATCTCTCTCCTTTCTAGTGTTTTCAATCTGCTGGGTGACTGTTGCAGTAAGGAAAAGATCGTCTCCCATCACTTGTCAGCCGTTTTCAATCTCAGCAAAGAACTCAAAGCCGCCATTGACGTGCTTCCAAGCTTTGCGTCGCGGTCCAAACGACGTTATCGTCAAGTCAAGGAGGGATTCTCCAGGCCTTATCTTCTCCAGGCCTCCACCAAGGTAGTTCCTATTCCAACTTTTCCTTGTTCTCATTGTTGTTGTTTCTAAATTTAATCTATTTTGATTTGGGTTTTTTTGGTGCAAAATGAACCAGATGGCTTTGGAATCCTATACATTTGGACCGTTCAAAATCGGCAGCAGGGAAGTGTTTCACAGCTCTAATCTATCGTATGCCTTGGATAATCTGTGCCATGTTGTTCCTGGTACCGTTCTTACTCTCTTACTCTTGGATGCTTTGATGGCTCAGGTTACTTTTGCGGTTTATGTAATACTTATTTTGAAAATTTGTTTGAGATGTAGTTGAGTATTAGAATAAGGTTTTCTTTCTACGCACATGGAGGAATTCTAAATCAATTGTTCTTAGTCAGAATCAATGTGAATTCATTTGAAAGTTCATGGACATTAACATTCTTGAGGATGGTGTAATGAGACTGGACATTTCAAATTGTACAGATGAACAAAATACGGCAGGAGCTGCAGTCATATTTGTCAAATGGACCAATTACAATTGTGACTGGGAGTCAAACAGGTTTTAGTTTTCTTCTCTTGCCTTTCTAAGATTTCTGGGCTATTGATTATATGATTTGTGTTTCATGGTTTAAATGTCTAGTAGTTTATGGGTACTCTTTGACTCTTTATTTTTTGTTAGTGCAGGTGCTAGCAGATATGGTATAATTATTGTTGCAGTAGTGGCAGGATATGGCTACTTTTGGTGGAAGGTAAGAGGTTTGTTTTGTGCGATATGATAAACAGTACAGACATGCATGATTTCTGTGGTTTATTGTTGGGGAAATAAAGAGACAAATATACGTTCACATTGTAATATTGATATTGTAATTTCCATAGTCCAAGTTACCCTTCTGCCCTTATTAGGGTCTTTGAAACTTTTACATTAGTTTCTTTCTCTTTTCTTTTTTGTTCATATCAAAAAAATAGAACAAGAAGTCTCATGTGATGTTTTATGTTTCCTGGCCACGTTACAAAGCATTCCATCTTATTCATACATTGGAAGTTTATTATATATATATATATATATATATATATATATATATATATATATATATAGGTTTAGAGTACATGAATTATTTCTAATTTGAGGAGCATGTCAATGATTAAGAAATGCAATTTAAAGTGTTGGCTTGGTCATTATCTCTGTACCTAGGGCTTCTTGCCTAAAATTATGTATTTATAGCTTGTCAATTCTGTACTTATGATTGGTTTCAGCAAATAATAACCACCTTGGCTTGATAAACTCATTAATTCATTATGATTCAGGACAATAAAGGATTGGATGACTAAATATTTATAATATTTTTTCCTTCTCTTCTGTACTGTCAAAATTTCTTACTCTACATGTGTGTTTTCAGGGGTGGAAACTTCCTGATATGATGTTTGCAACAAGACGTAGCTTAGCTGATGCTGGCAAGTCTTTTTCTAAACAGATTGACGGTGTCTTTTCATCGATTTCAGTAAGTTTTCCTTTTCTCATCTTATGTGTACTTTGGAAATGGGGACAACTGAAACTTCTTTATTAGATCATGTTGGATTAGATGATGGCTTAATCAACTACCATTAAAGAGCACCGTATATATGGTGCTTGATATTCTGTTAACTTTGGTCATTGATTCTAATTGATGCAGTTTAATTTTGTTTGTCAATAAAATAATGCAATTTCAGTGTCTGTTGTCCTTGAGGAAATTTGGTAAATTCCTTCAAATTGATAGACACATTTACCTCAAATATAAGTGCATAAACAAGTTTCTACTCTGTTGATATTTTGCTTGTTTTCAGATCACCAGGCGACAATTATCTTCAAACTTGGATGGTGTGGACTGTAATTTAGCTGAGAGTATTGAAACTACTGTTAGGACACAACAGGAGGTGGGCCCTGTCAGATACTAATGAGCTACTTAAATTTTTCTTCTTCTTCTTCTTCTTCTTCTTCTTCTTCTTCTTATTGTTCTGGTTTTGTTAAGTTTAACTTTTTCAAGACATTTGCAGGTTATTGAACTACAAGGAAAAACAGATTCCATCAGCACGGATTTTAGAAAAGTTCAACATGCAGTGCTGACTCTGGTAACTGATTTTATTTTGTTTTATCTTATTTATTTATATATCTTTCTTGTTCTCCTACAAGTAGATTCACATATATGAATTCGAAATCTGAATTTTTTTTTCTTTTTGTCTCAGGAAACTAAGATTAACATAATAGAAGGCAAGCAGGTATTATAGTACTACTGACCATGCACATGATACATGTACTTTTGACAAATGATTTATATACTTCATGATGCATTATCTTTGAGGAAAGATAGAGTTTCATTCTAATTGTTCTGGCCTTCTGACACCTCTAGGATTCAACTAATGACGGAGTGTGGAGGTTGTGTGACTATGCCAAGAGATTGGAAAATAGCAGAACCACAGAACGTATTCAGGCATGTATTGAACTCTTCCTGTGAACACTACTGGCAGACCATTTCTTATGTCTTATTTAATAGAATTTTAGGTTTTGTTTCGGTCTAACGATTGATTTCATCATGGCTGTATGAAAAATTCAAAACTTATGTCTTATTAGAATGTAGAAATAAGTATAAAGTTGCAATCTTTTTTTTTTTTTTGTTTCTTTTGACCCATTTCCCTTTTTTCTGTGCACATCGTATCCTTTTGTATGGTGTTTCGAGTTGAGGCAAGGCATTGTTTTGCTTATGAAAGTTTGGTAGAATTTTTGTGTTTATCTGCTTGTGAATGTGCATTGAGGGATTTTGTTTTTGATTGAGATTGTGGCGAGGCAATACGGAGCTCTATGGGAAGTAGAACATGTAGATTGCAGGTAATCTCAGCCTGGTGGATTTGGGAGTGTTCACTGATGCCAAATTCTTTCTCAATTTCATATATGTTCTCCTAATGATATTATTACTCTCTTAAATCTAGAACATGCCTTTCATGTCAACAAAAGACCTAAAGCATGAACTAATCATAACTTTGGCATATCTTAGATCTCTGTTATACATAACTTAATTTACTGTAATGGTGATGGTGTTGGTAATTCATGGAGCAGTAAATTATGTTTTGAGGGAATAAAGCAAGCCTTGGTAATTAGAATTAATTACTAAACTGTACAGAGACATTGATGAATAAGCATGACTTAGTTTTGTAAAGTTTTAGACCATCAGTGTACCCTTCACTTCGATCTTCTCTCCCTTCCCTGTTCTTTTCTTTGGGTTTGCTGCTAGATTTCATGATTAGATTGCAAAATTTAGATTATTGTTTAGTCATTCCTTAAACAGAAATATTATAGCTACAAGTTTTTTTTTTTTTTTTTTTTTTTAGCTTTGGGTCAAGTTTGTCTCATAGTGGGATTGCTTTTGTTCAAGTTTGCTTTTTTTGGCTATGGATTCTGGAGCTGAAATCAGCTTGGCTCCTGTTGGCTCAAAGCTTTAAGATTTATTAGCCAAAACATGTAAAGTTACAAGAAAACAAGGGATAAAACGAGTATGGGAATGGATTAAACAATGTTTTTCTTGTATGTTTTCACTCTATTTCTCTCACTCTCCATTTATTCTATTGCAGTGATGGATTCTTTTTTGCTGTAAAGGAGGATTCATTAATCGATCAAGGAAGCTAGGGAAAGCAGAGGTTTTTTACAACTTAAGCAGGTATATTCTCAGTTTATATATATATATATATATATATATATAAACTGGCTTGGCATCTCCTGAACCCTAAGGTCAAACTTTTGATTGCTCCTGATACCTCATTCTGATCGTTGTCATTGCAGTGGGAAAGAAATATAAATCACTATTACACAATGGAGAATGCTGATGTTGTCTGGGCAGAGTGGGCAAAGTATGTTCTTAAGTTCAAAGATAACTAGTGTGTAGGTTAACTAGTAGTTGGAGATATGTAGCATCAGCTTTTGGACATGCATAGTTGATATATAGGCCAGATTTTGATTGCAGTACTGCTAGCTATTTTGCTATGTTGTTTAGTTGGTTGCTCAGATTGTGTATTGCTTCTGGTTTATTAGCTTGCAGTATTGCATGCATATATTTTGCTGGCTGCCCAGATTAGTAGATATGGGCCATTTAGAACTGATGCTGATGATTAGGTTTGTGTACATGAGACAATGGTGGATTAATGGGAATTGCAATGAATGATTTTGGATGTGGATTTTATGGTTTCATGAATGGGCAATTTTAATTTCCAAAATGCATGCATACCAATTGTAACAAAGGACTACTACTATGTGTTATCTCAAATTGCAAGCTACAACAAAAGCACACTAATGTGTGGTTGCAGCTGCACAAAAGCAACACAAAAACCAATTAGAAATCTATTGTCTTTTCGGCTTTGGGACGACAAAAAATTGTAGTCTAAATGGCAAAACAATAACATAAGTTAGATGTAATTGTTGGCTGAAGCATATAATAACAACAAATAAGTGTGGTTTGCCTTGATCACAGACAATATAAAACATGTACTATTAGTGGTCTTTTTTATATTCAGATCACAAATATTTGTCGTCTTAAATAACCTCAAACAACAGTAAATTGTCGTTGTAATGAGACTGACATAACAGAAAAAATATGATATCTATTGTCTAAACCATTTCCCAACATCACATACGTATAATTTCAAAAGCTTTCACACAACACTTAAATGTCATATAAACCTACCCTAGAACGGCACTTAATTGTCCTCTGATGCGCTTTACGACCACAAATAATTGTCGTTTAAAGTCAATTGGCACAACATTTAATTGTTGTTGTATGACAAATCACAATGTTCCCAAAATGCAAAACTCATCAGACAACACATGACTTTTAGTCGTCTGAAAAATCAGACGACAGAACACTTCTGTCATCTGATACCCCCAAGACACGACACCGTACTAGACGACACATTTTGGTTCGTTCAGACGACAGAACAGTTCTGTCGTCTGAAGGCCTTTTTGGCATAGTGTCCATTCATTAATATTGTTGTTACCATTTCTTTTTTCTTTATCTCACTTCAGCCAGTGAAAATCTAATCTATTGTTTTCTGCGTATTTAGCCCTTGAAAAATGGATATATTCAAGAAATTCAGAAGACCAGATTTTAAAAACTCCTACATACACAGATTTCGAAACTTAAAGAAGTTGTGCTCCAAGGTTAGCATAATCATTCACTATACAAATCAATCACCATCATGCCTCACTTCATAAATTGCAGTCATATCATAGATAGCCCTTCATGCGTAATAAAATTTGTCAAATGTACATTGCAGGGACTGAACCATAATCTGGATCAATTTTCAGTGAGATTAGTGGAACAACAAGCCACAAAACCTCAAATTTTCAGGCCAACATTTATGAAACACTTCTCATTATTGTGTTCTATTTATAGCTTCATTAAACTATACTTACCAAGTTTGATTTGAAGTTATTAATTCCAGTGAGAACTTCGTGTAACGTGTTCTAATAATGCAGCTAAAAAATTCAAAAGCTGTACCAACCTCAAAGGCTGCGTACATCTTCTGAATTCTTTAACTGCATGATTAAAACAGGTTACACGAATTTCTCCACCGGAATCAATAAATTCAAACCAAACCAAATCTGTAAATTTCAACAAAACATTTAAACTTCAGTTATTCCAATAACATATAACAATAATTCCCGCAGCAAAGCGCGGGCACTCTTTCTCGTACTCTATTACACGCAAACTCATAATCAGATAATAAAAGAATACAACAAATGCAACTCAAAAGTATATTAATTCTTCACAGTTCTTGGGTTATCTGAGATATGAAGTTCACCGTTTACGTACCTTCATTAAAATACGTTGAACGTTATTGATGCTAATGTTTTGAGTTGAGTATTCTGGATCACATTTAAGATCCAATTGTTGAAACTTTACGTTCCTCAAATTGTCTTGAACTGACTTGACTAGTTCCGAGGACAATTCAATCTCGGCAATTGAATATCTCAACTTGTCTAACAAAGATGGAAAAAGTAGCACACTTCCAGTTTACGAGCGAAGCTTAATTGTATGAGACGTCAACAATAACTGAAGATGGAAATTAAAGTTGTTGCTAAAATAGTAGCACGCATTTCTCGTCTACACATAAAATCAAACTTGCAATCATTATATTCCAACAAAGTCCAGTACCTAAGGAAATATGTTGCATGCTCCCCTCGTTGGATAGGAGGAGGTGAGCGTCGTCGCGTTTTGGATGGTTTTGGTGCGGATGAGGATTAAGGAGAGCACAGTGAATTGCATACTGCTCTGCATTTAACTAAAGATTTCACGGGCGTCTGAGATTGATGAAGAAAGAGAATTAAAAGAAGAAAACTCTCTCTTCCTCCCCATCAAACCCAGCAAACAGAGAAACATTGCAAACTCAGTTTTGTATGATTCCCCTTATAAATTTTACAAATCTAGGATTGATCGAATACCAAAATGACCCAATTTCAATTTCAATTGCAGTCTGTTTCTACTTTCTCCCTACCTTCTTCACTATAAGGCAAACTCATTTTGCATAAATAATCCCACCAAACCCAGATTTGAGATTTGAATGTGGTGAATAATTCATCAAAGTCATTGGTACTCTACCATCAGATAGTGAAAAAAACCTAGAGTGGAATTTATTTTGGTGGAATAATTCATCTCTGCCACCACAATCTCTTGTGGCGAAAAGCTTCGACGCTGACGACGTCCAAACAGAAACGTCTCTCAGCCTCACCAAAGCAAAAAATATCGTCCTCTTCATTGTCTCAGGAGCCAGATAAGTAGTTGGGGACCTGGGGTCGTGTGGCTATGGTGGTGGTGATGGTGGGTGAGAGAGATAGTGATGGCAATTTAGAAGAAACAGGGAGAGAATTGCAGAAGGAGTGAAGCCTTTTTTTTTTTTTTTTTTTGAGAAAGAGAAGGAGTGAAGTAGGCCCTGAAAGAGGCTTTTATGTTTTATTAAAAAAGTAATAAAATATTTAATTAATGAGATTTTTTATTAAAGTTAACCATATGGTTAAAATCTATACGACGTGGCAAATTTTCATAGGATGGTGATATCACCACATTTAGTGATGTGGTGAGCAAATTTGAATTCATATGATTGAAATCAATTTTGATGTAAAAGGCAAGAGGGAGTAAAATTTCAAAAAATAACTCTTTAAAAATCTCATATTTTATTTTACCTAAACAGACAAAAACGACCGATTATTTAAGCTCTTAGAGTTAGCTCAAGTGGTGAGTTAGGGTTAAGAACTAGGTTGTGACTAGGCTAAATCAGAGTTCG
This sequence comes from Rosa rugosa, assembly GCF_958449725.1. NCBI lineage: Eukaryota > Viridiplantae > Streptophyta > Magnoliopsida > Rosales > Rosaceae > Rosa > Rosa rugosa. The sequence goes on along the minus strand of NC_084822.1, from coordinate 41,587,612 downwards.
ATTTTTCTCTAATGTAACAAAAAAAAAATAAAGTAAGACAACCGCTTGATTATTTGCAAGAAGACAAAATTATATAAATTTATGACCCATCATAACCCTTTATGTTACAAAGAGTGAGAGACTGAGAGAGGCACAACATAAGCAATTTCACTTCTCAAATTTTCATTTCGGAATAATACGAGGACAAAAAGTAATTTTAAACCTCACACTTGGACTGGCACATCATGATTTCTATCAGTAGAGAATGCGGCATCTAAAACCGGGTTAATAGCATGGCATCTAAAACCGGCTTAATGCTTCCTCCAGCCACGTACTACTATGTATCTTCAGCATGCAACAAGTATTGTAACAATCTTGCTTGGTGTACTAGTACAACTCAAGTTTAATTCTCTGCGCGCTGTACAATTTCGATGAAGATGGAGAAAATTAACAGGTTCGGCTCATGAAATTGCTATGAACTGGAGTAATATCCCTAGTATATATCTATACGATCTTAAACAAAAATCATGGTAACACTACACTAATATCGGAATTAGACGACAGTTTTTCACTGTCGTCTGATTATAAGGTTTGCTGTTGTCTATCTCAATGCCGTCTGATACATGAATCAGACAATATCAGAAAACTGTCGTCTGATAAAATTTAGTACAACAGCAGTTACTACCCAGTCTGTTGTCTGAATACCACAAAGAACAACAGAGTTGGTACCTTCACTCTTGTGCAAAGCAATTTCAGTTGGCAGATCCTGAAAGGATGGGACGTGTAAAGAACAGTTGGAGAACATTTTTTTGTAAAAAACTGTTGTCTGAAGGACGCTTGGAAATCAGCAAAGTAATTGAATACTATTGACTGACTTTGAACCAGACAACAGAAAAGTTGTTAAAGCCATTGTGTGTTATTGCATCCTAAAACAAAATATGTTTAATAACTATTGTAGATAGATGATTCAGACAACAGTTTTTTCTTTCTTTTTTCTTCATGTTCATTTGTTAGACAATGGTTTATTGTTGGTGTTGAATTGTCTGAGATAGAAGAGAAGACATACATTCGGTACAATTGAACAACACATCCTTGATTCCAAAAACCATTTCATTCCATAAGCAATATTCATCCCAACATTTACAAGGAATTAACACTGCCTAGGTGCCTATAAATACATAAAACCCAAAAAATATAGACTTGTCCATAAAACGTGTCCATTGCACATTAACCATGCCTATAACTAAAGCAAATGTGATAGTGATCCCTTTCCGGCATCCTATAGTGTCCTAGAACAGAAATTTTCCTTGCTGAGATGCTGCATATAATTAACAGAGAACAAAGGCTCAGGGCCTGCTTTGTTTACTTTAGCTTATTCACTGAGCATGTCTACCATTCTAGGAGTAAGTGGAATCCACAGGTGCTCTCCATAACCTACATCCATAAGTAGAAGTAAAAATATGCAACTGATGACCTGGAAACTGGAAATTAGTAAACTGTAGGCTGCTGTTTAAAGAAGATCCAAGAGACAAAACATGAACAACTTGGGCTTAAAATTATACCAGTTACCAAAATGGGATATAAGATGTTAAAGAAGTCTGACAGGAAATTTCAGCTACGCATTTCAACAAACACCTTAGGCATAAGAAACCCAGTGTTCTATTTTCCAAGAAACAAAGATAGTTTAACACCCAGTATTGCTGTGTTCAGAAATTCCTGTAGCAGACCTGCAACTTTGAAAAATCATAAGTAATTCTAGAAAAATCATTTTTAGGAGATTCCAATTCTGAAACAATCCTTAAGATGTCTACTGCAATCTGTAAGAATATAATAACTTCAAATTCCCAACTGAACTGTACAGTTTTCAGTAAAAGTTCAACTGGGTCAGAAACTCGGAAACACAAATTCACATTTGCAGAACCTCTTTTCTACCTTGAGTTTTAACCAATATATGATCCTAAATAGAAGAGCTGAAACTTAACAAAAACAAACCAAAGAACCTATATCTTTAGACTCAAGGAAAATTGCATTAAAATATGAGATGTGGTAGTCATCATACATTATCTCTAAGAACCTATATCTTTAGACTCCATTGACAATTCTATCATTTATCAATTTACTCTATAGCATCTAGTCCATACATATACAACTGCTAAAACTGTCACAACACTTACTTAAAATCCAGAACACATAATAAGAACGTACTATTTATTTAGTATTGAAACTAGGACCTTTTTGGTTGGGAAGGGAGGACTGGAGGAGGAGGGAGAGGGGGAGTCAACTCACTGGACTCACTGGTCTACCAAGGTATTGAAATCCAGCAAACTCAAGGCGGTGATGTAGTCTCCAGCTGAAACAAAAAGACATTGATCAGGAAGAGACAACCATCAGATAAATGCAGAAAACTGAAAATGAGAACATGATAAGGACAATAGATTTGTCTTTCTTTGGCAGAAGCACAAGATAATAGACTTGTCTTTAAATTACCAAAACCATCAATGTTATGGACTCAAATTCTTGCCCAACTTAATCCAACAATTGTCAAATAGTGAATACCAAGGTGATAAAGCTCTACTCTTTTTCTTGCATTTTCATTTAACAACTCATATTATTAGTAGACATTCTCATTCTCCAAAACTAATCCAATCCATTACAAAGCTATAACTATAGCATTCTCTATCTATCTCAACATAAATTCAAAACACAACATAGCATGTCTACACAATATTTCTCTATGATAATATTGGTACTCAATATTGGCAGGAGGGTTCAAGTATCACTGTTATCCAAAATTGCTTTATGATAATAAAGGAACAAGAATGAAAATGTTTAGTTGGTACTCAATATTTCTAGTTCTCAATTCATACCTTATACCAAGTCAGTGGCTGTTGATTTTGTGTCCCTATAAACACCCTCCTCCAATTCACTGCAGATAGAGGTGGAAGTTGGGGAACCGAGATTCATAGCTTCTCCTTTTAGCCCAACCTATAAAAAGAAACAAACTGAGTTGCGGCATTCCTCTAGTACACAACTAACTCGGAAAAAAATTCATAGACCATCAGTCATGTATTGCCCCCCAATAGACGACTATCAGCCATGTATTGCCCCCCAGTAGACGTCTATTGCCCCCCAATAGACGTTTAGATTACCGAAATGGTAATTAATCTTCCTAAAACTACACAAATAAAACTTTGATTAAAGAAAAAAAACGAGGAGATTACATCAATTCAAAATATTTATTGCCCCCCAATAGACGTCTATTGGGGAGCAATAGACATCTTTTTTTTCTTTCAAGAGCAAAAAACTCGATGCCATTTATATTAATTCTCAAAAACATCAAACTTCTAACCTCAGAAAAACCCAAAGCTCCCTGAGCTGAGTCGCAATAGAAGAAAAAAAAATATCCAACAATGAGAAAAAGGGCAACGTGCCGTGTGTCATAAAAAACTCGATGCCATTTATATTATACTGTCTTCCACCCACGGCCCCCACTTGCATATGTTTGTGAGCTACTTCTAGTGGAGAAGTCACAGTACTCGATTTATCTTCTTCCGTTCATCTCCAATCTTTTCCGATCAACCAAAAACGAACGATTCAACAATACACATACAAAAACACAGCGAAAGAAAGATAAAAACAGGTGAGAGAGATATAGCTGTCAGAGTCGCAGTCCGTGTTGCACGTCGAAGTCCAAAACCAGAATCAGAATTTGGAGGAGCCGGAATTGGATTTTGGACGGGAGAGAGAGCGGCCCGGCTCCGGTGGCGAAGTCTCCTCCCTCTATGGTAATCTGATGACGTCCGAGTCGGTGCTGCAATTGCGATGATTGCAGGCTTCTCCGACGAGCCTCGACTTTCATTGCGGCCTCGGGGTTGCCGAAGAGGAAGGACTGTTTGAATTTCTTAATGGCAATGATCGGAGAGAGTTGGTGTGACCGAAAATCATCGTCGCCGACCACCGAGAGATACTTGCAGCCCCTCTGGCCTTGGAACTCGTCATCTCAGTCGGCTTCGACATCGTCGACCACCGGGTGATACTTTCTGCAGTTCTTGGTTGTTCAGATCTAATGGAAATCGAAGAATTGAGATTTGGATCGGTGTCGAAGATCGGGGGGTGAAATGAGGAGAGATTGAGGTATGAGGGAATTAACAATGGCGGAGAGAGAGAGAGAGAGAGAGAGAGAGAGAGAGAGAGAGAGAGAGAGAGAGAGAGAGAGAGAGAGAGAGAGAGAGAGAGAGAGAGAGAGAGAGAGAGAGAGAATGCAGATCGGGGGAGGATGAGAGAGAGAGGATAGAGAGATCGATGGCATGGATGTAATTCATTAAATAGGTCGAGGGCAAAGTTGTCATTTTATTTTAAATTGGGTAAGTGGGAATAAAAATCTGTTGCTGGGGTAAGTGAGATAATTTTGGCTCATTTTAGTGCTTTGGGTCAAGGACCCATTTTAATATGATGATAAGTCTCCAAACTAACTTATAGTTGTACAATTGCTTTAGTTGTATACCAATATATAGAAAGACTTTCTTGCTACGTCACACTGTTGGAGCTATAAATCTAACATCAGACTGTAAATGTTTCCCTTTATTAATTAATAACTCTTTAATTTTTTTTATTTTTTTTTGAATAAAGGGCTGGTGCGGCTCCCCTCAAGCCTTGATTAATGAAACTATCGAATACAAAGAGGGGACATTGAGCCTAAACCCCTGATTACAATAAGCATCTAGAGTATTTTCTGAAATAATATCAGAAAGCTCTACAGGAGACTTGTATTCTAACAAGCACCAACTAGCAAAGAGTGCACAAGTAGCTACTCCATTTGCTTTAACATAGCAGAAAGATAACTCGATATGTAACCCGATTACAACATAGCATAATTACTAGCTTTAGCACAGCTTTCCTCCTATGTTGCCGCCGAAAAATAAATCCGACGACACTCAGTCTCACCCTGCCACTAGGAGGTAGCGACCATTTCACGAAGCAAGAGACTCGCCGCCTACCTAGAGCAGACAAGGCACTTTGAGTGCACACCCAGGCAAAAAGCCCGACTAGCCCTACACAACAAATATATGGATTTATTGCTCGCAAGAAGCGCGACCATACTAAACAACATAAAGAAACAAAAACTAGAAATAAACTATAAGCCAAGGCAGGGCCCAATAGGATAGCCCAAACCCAAGCCCTATCAAAGAGATCAGAGCCATGTATGGCCCAGTCCAATTCAAGCAAAACCACCGCCGACTGTCCCCTGCCTTGTTCGCACCACGACCATCGTTGGGCCACCATCTCCAGCACTCCGCCGACCCGGTTGCCCCATGATAGCTGCTCCACCTCACGCGCTCGCCTAACACGGCCACACCAACACCAGCGCAGCACGGCCTGATCTCCACCAACCCAAGAAACCACCCGATCCAAATCGAATCTGGGATGATTCAGTGCACCCATCCACATCACAGCAACCACCGAACAACCGTCTCCGACAGCTCTGGACTAGGCGACCTCCGGCAGACCCGGCGACAGCACTAGCCTCCAACCACGCCAGCGAGAATCAGACCACCACCAGACGCAGGCACCGAACTCTCCTATCACCTGCCATCGATCTAGAGCGACTCCTCCAAGATCTCGGGCACCACGCTCACTTATCAACAACAACGCCCGTCCGACGACGGCGTCCATGGACGCGCCGTGGACGCCGTGTCGGACGGAGGCAAGGAATTTTTTGAAAACCCTAGCGCAGCTGCTCTCTTTCTCTAACTTAGTGTCTTTTTTTTTTTTGGAGTAATAATGAAGTTTCCTGTTTTTTCATACATCAGACTGTGTATGTTGCTAAATTCCTGATCATAAACATTAGCAGATTAAAAGTTACATATATGAAAAAGCAGGATGAAAAAAAAAAAAAAAAAAAAATACTGTACACTACTTCAAGTCACTTGTACTACACTACTACCATAGAACTTGGAGCTACTCCATGTGTATTGCACTAATACACTGCCCAAGTAGAAATTCTCTTCTGTATAACTTCAATATAGTGTGATCCCTAATATGTCAGAATTGAAAACGCAAACGAAAGCAACCCACAAGAAATTGTAATTGAAATTTATACCACAAGACATGATGAACTAACTTAAGATATAGTACAGCTGTACCAGTTATTTAAGTTTTACATCAACAGAAATACTCCTTAATAATTATACCTTACATCTCTGGCACTAGAATAATACTTTTATTCACCAAATAACAAGAAACTAGAGGAAATGCAAGACTCTTTCAATTTTGGAGAAGGGATTTAGTTGTTAAACCGTTTTTTTATTTCAGCCACTTCTAGTTATGAAAACTTGCCAACTTATTGATGGTTATCGTGGCTAACGGCTCAGAGAGGCAAATCCAGGTCCTGGTCAACGATAGTTCTTTTGCCACATAATGCGTAGTGGGTCGTGAATCCGGATTAGTGCTAGCGCAGGCCAAGGCCAATGTCACCATGGAAACCACTCGCCCTGCTAATTGACCTGAAGGAGACGGAAGTCGTTGGTCTAGCAAATCCTTCAAAAGCATATCTCCATTTTCCGATAGAGAAGTCAGTAGCTCCCCTGGATGCCTTCCCATCATGATTTCTAATGCCACCACTCCAAAGCTGTATACATCACACTTATATGTCACTTGCATTGTGAATGCGAGCTCTGCATGCACATTAAAATAACAAAATCAAACAACATTTTCCCATCACATACATATATAAAACATTAATGCTAATGGGCGAGTATAAACATCTTTATAAATGAAATACAAAGTTATAAGATTATTGAATGACTGATACCTGGAGCCATGTAGCCATAAGACCCCGCTACAGCAGTCCAGTTTGAGGAATCTGAGCTCAATAGTCTAGCTATTCCAAAGTCTGATAGGCGTGGCACAAAATCCCGATCTAGTAATATGTTGCTCAAAGTTATGTCACGGTGAACGATTTGGTGAGAGCAGTCATTATGCAAGTGAGAAATAGCATGAGCTATTCCTTGCACAATTTTCACCCTTGTGCCCCAGCCAAGTACATCTGATTCGCCCTCCACTCCATACAATACCATTTTCAAACTGCCTCTCTCTGCATATTCATACACCAAGTACAAGCACCCCTTCCAGGAACAGAAACCATAAAGTTTTATTACATTTCTGTGCCTCACTTCTGTCAAGGTTCTTATCTCATTCTCAAAACTCTTGCGATTCAATTCTGGAATGTCGTCACTAGAATCTACTGACATATTCAATTTCTTAACTGCAACGACTCTGCCTCTGTCCAACACAGCCTTGTAGACACTTCCAAAACCTCCTCTTCCAATGAGGTACTTTTCATCAAAGTTCTCGGTGGCAGTGATGATTTTAGAAAATGTAAGTTTACCATGTCTTCCCCAAATACTTGAATCAAAACTTTTAGACATCTTAGGATGATCGATTTCTCCAGGCTTTGATTTCTTGCAGAACTTAAGGATTACAGCAGATATGGTCACCAGCAGCAATAAACCACAAATGGGAACAAGGACGCCAACAAGAATGTTCTTGTTGGAGTTTCTGAGACCCGAAGTGCATGGAGTTAGTCCCTCTGTTTCACCACACAAACCACTATTTCCAATGAAAGCATTATTAGGAAGCTTCTTTTGGAAAATGCCACCAGTTGGAATTGGACCTGTCAAGTTGTTGTAAGAAAAATCAATGCCGACAAGACTAACCATTCTGGAAAATGTTGATGGGATATTCCCGGAGAGTTGGTTATGCGAGACATTAAGAATCTCCAGCATTATAAGCTTGGCAAGGTTTAATGGTAGTGATCCGGAGAATGTATTGCTGCTTAGGTCCAACAAGTATTGCAGGTGTAGATTACCAATCTCCTCTGGTATTCCACCTGATAATTTGTTGTGGCTTATGTTCAAGCTTGTTAACCTCTCAAACGTTCCAGGGTCGACTGGTAATACCCCTGTAAAATTATTATCAGACAAATCAAGAAGCTCGAGCTTAGTCAATTCGCCTAGAACATAAGGGATAGTTCCCGTCAAGTTGTTCCTGCTGAGATTAAGAGTGAACAACAAGCTTAGATTCCCAATGGAAACTGGAAATTCCCCACTGAGTTCATTAGAGCCTAGGTTTAAATACTGCAATTGTGTCAACTGACCAAACTCAGGTGGGATTTGACCAGAAATTCTATTTCCGTCCATTTGCATATCCGCGATGTTTTTGCATTCTCCCCATTGTGGCGAGAGTTGACCAACGAACTTGTTTTGACTAAGATGAATTGATGCAAGACGGGGATGAACACCAAATGCATTGGTAATGTTTCCGGTGAATTGGTTTACTTCCAGCCGGACAATTGTTAATGCTGAACAATTTCTCAAGCACTCAGGCAATGGCCCTGTGAAGTTGTTCATGTGCACTCTCAATCTTTGCAAAGCAAATCCACTACACAACTCAGGCGGCAATTCTCCAGAGAAGCTGTTCTGCCATAAGCTAACAGCTCTCAAGTTAGGACTATACTTCCCGAAATCACGGGGAATGGTCCCGGAAAACCTATTACTGAAAACGAAAAACTGCTCTAGTTTTCTGAGGTAAGAAATAGTTTTTGGCAACTCCCCTTCAAGTTGGTTTGTGCAGACATCAAAGGAAACTATGGAACTCATGTTTCCAATCTCTGGGGGGATTGTGCCGCAGAGATTGTTGTTGAAGAAGTCCACGTATTGAAGATTTGTGAGGTTCCAGAATTTCATAGGAATCGGCCCAGAGAGCTGGTTTCTAGAGAGACTCAAATTTGTCAGAACTTGCAAGTTTCCTATCTCTGAGGGAATTGATCCAGAGAAATTGTTGTTATGCAGCCAGAGGAGATCAAGTTTCGTTAACAGGCCTAATTCTGGTGGAATATTCCCACTGAAGCTATTGTTTTGGAGCTGCAAAGAGATCATTTTAGTCCAATTGGAGACCAGAGAAGGCAAGATTGGCCCAGTAAACAGATTATCAGATAACTCCAACTCCATCAAGCTGTTGAGATTGGACAAGGACAGAGGCAGTTCCCCATTGAGTTTATTCAAAGCCAATGCCAAGAAAGTGAGGTTCGTACAAGAACCAAGCTCAGAAGGGATTGAAGAGTTCAAGGAATTGTCTCTAAGGTCAAGGTGCTGAAGCTGCTTGAGTTGGCCTACAGAGGATGGGATTTTGCCTTCAAGGGAATTGCTAAGCACTTCAAAAATTTCCAGACCAGATAACAAACTTATATCTTCAGGAATTGGACCACTAAAGTCGTTCACTCCCAAATAAAGATGTTTGAGGTTGGGAAAGTTATATGGCATTGGCCCTTGGAATTGGTTATTGGTGAGATTGAGATATTCAAGCTTGACCAGATTGGTAAATACCAATTCTGGTATTTGACCAGTCAAAGCATTTTGAGACAAATCCAGGAATGTCAAATTCCTACATTCAGATATAAATTCTGGGAATTCTGAATCTAAACTGTTCAAACAAAGATCAAGGTATGTCAAAACAGGAAAGCCTGAGAATTTAGACCAATCAGCAGGCTCTAAGTGGTTACTTCCAAGAAGCAAATATTGTACCTTTTTGAGATTGTCCAGCTGGTAAGGAATGCTACCATTGAGATTGTTGTTGGAGAGACTTAGAAACTGAAGCTCCGTTAACTTGCCTATTTCCGCAGGCACTTCCTGTCCAAACAGATTGTTGCCCAAATCCAAGACTTCTAGCTTGCCAAGGTTGCCAATGGAAGATGGTATAGACCCTGTGAAACTGTTACCGTTGAGGTTGAAAAGAATGAGATCGAGAAACTTGTTGAAATTGAACTCAGTTAGTGTTGCAGTGATGCTGAAATTTGAGAGATCAATTTCAGAGACTGTTTTGGTGTTGGGATCGCACACAATGGCAGTCCAGTAGCAGAGGTTGTTTATGTTTGTGAAGGACCACGAATTGAGAGAAGGTGGTGCATAATCAAAGCTGTTCTTCCAGCTTATGAGAGCTTCAGCCTCTGCTCCTGGTGATGAGGAGGCCTTCAATAGATGCAAAGAGATTAAGAGAATATGAAGGACAAGAAGAGGAGGAGGCTTCTGAACTCCTTTCATGGTGTTGATCAGCTTTACTGTTATATCTCTCAGATTAATGTGGTTACTTCTCTAAATTGTTCAGATGAGATTACTAACAATAGTATAGCATGCAGAATATGCAAACAAGAAATATACTGCAGATGGTTGGTTGGTTAGAAAATTCAGATAATTAATTATTGTAATTCATATAGAATATGACTTGAGAGTGAAGTTTTGTTCTCCAGTATAAATCAATTCCTTTTGTGATGACTTAGACTCTTCAACATTGGATTTTTCCTCTGGACTCTTGGAAGATGACTTATAGTTGTTGTAATCAAGGTTGTTTCTTTTCTTTCAACATGCTAGTTACTTAGTCATCCTATCATATGCCTAGTGGATTGTGTGGTTTCTTTGTGATTGTTATTACCTGTTTGTTGCTTATGCATATTATAATTGTTTCTGTGTGAAGCTTCGTATATTTTTTGGTTTGATGAACTAATAGGCCTAGAGTTTCTACAGAGATTGAAATATTCCATAGTTTCCACGTATGGGAAAAGCTTAATACTACAGTATAAGGATTCTACTGAGTCTGCAATCTTAAACACAAACTGAATATGGAAATTAAGCCAGAGCTAGTCCTAACTCCTAACATCCATTTTGATTTGATTATGTATTCATTATGGTATTTCAAGGAGACGCTGGCATAGCTAGAGGGTAGCAATGATATAATCATAATATGTGTGAACAAAATCACATAACTTGAACAAGATCTAACCTTCTATGTTAATATCACAACAGATCGTTCCCCTCTCATGTCTCTAAAGTAGAGTTCTAGCTGGACTACTAATTTTCCAGTAAGACAACAAATTTACAAATTTACAAATAAATGAAACATACAATCATCTGTATCAAAACATGCATATTAATTGCATTCCTACTCCCCTTAATTCTCATTCAATACATGAGAATGACTGAATGAATCTTAGAATAAATTCAAAAGAAAAAAAAATCTCAATATAAGCTGCAAATAATAGGGCATAATTTAATAAATAAACAAATAAATAAACAAGAAAAGAACAAAACAGAAGAGAAAAATATTCCAACCAACCTGGTCTTGCATTTCGTACGAAATGGCATTGTGTTGGTCAAGTAAGATGTGCCCCTGCACGAAATGAGGCATCATACTAGTTCCCTCAAATTGAGCACTACTACTCGACTCTCTCTAACAATCTAACCCCAGGCACCTTGAACACAACTTGACTTTTAGTTAATAATTTTTAAGCACACTCTTATTTTGGGAACTAATTCAAAACACATGTACTTCTCCACCACGTACAGCATACTCTTGAATCACCCACATATCAAACTTTTCATAAGCACTTCTATATCTGATCGCTCAAAAAAGGCCAGGGATTCCTCATATTTGGAAATAAAGCAAATATCTCTCAAAACTTCAGGTATCTTTATCTCGCCAAATATTTCACTGGACATGTCAAACAACACAATCAAATAGTCGACATGAGATTGAGACCAATGAAGCACGCCATTGACTAAAGCATGTGCATCATCATTATAAATGTAAGTAATAGCACGAGCACATAAATGTAAGAAATTCAAAAATTCAAAAGGGATAATGAGCATTCGAAAATAGTCTATAGGTCCATTATGAAGTAAGAGGTAGGTTTCGTTACTTATCTGTAAAGTTTTGAGAGACTCACACATAGCAGGCAGACTATGCAAACAGGAAATGTCAGTTCTTTCTAAAATCTAACCTATAAGCAAAATGCTGGACAATAGTAATTCCACTTTTTTCTTTCTTTCTTTTCTATTATGAATGTAATAGTGTAATTCCACTTAAGAGTGTTTTTCCTTTCACGTTTTAAATGGTTAAGTGCCCAGGTACATGCCTCTTTTTTATTTCTGGCCAGCTAGTGCACAAACTCCTAACCCTGTGACTAAAAGCAATATGAATTAACTAACTAATTTAGTCGAGAAAGTGGCCATAGTTCTGCTTTTCTAGTTAATAGGTTTACAATGATTATGCATTAGCATTTATCTTATTTGAAAGAGCATATATGCATTTGGTCACTTTTTTAGAGCCAAACATGCATGTGAGGATTAAACAGATAATAAATTCAAACACCATGATTAATACTGATATACTATGATAATGACTAAGTTCCAACTAAGATTTGTAACTCATGCCTGTAAATATAAGCACACATGCATGCTTATATAACAGAAATTCCCAATTCTCAGTTACAAAGTCATAATGATCAGATCAAATATAACAACTGCATCTCAAAACCTGATTAATTAAGCATATTCGTAGCTCTTGAGTTGTCTAGTGATAAGGCTTGCCTTCATTAATATTCCGTGATCAATATTGATGCTACTGTTCTAAGTTAAGGATTCTTAGATTTCATATCCAAATTTTAAAACTTGATGTTCCTCGACGTGTCTCAGACTAGCAAATAGCAGAATCTGGAAGATCTCCATCTCAATCTGGGAAAGCTTGAATATCTCAGAATCTCTATGAAGATGAAACATCTCCAGTGACAGATTAGGAGAAAATTTTAATCAAATATGGAACCTAATAGGTCTAGAACCTTAAAACACCAAAGTGAAGATGGAAATAAGTCAGAACTAGTATTCATAATGGCATTGCAACTAGAAACTGGTATAGCTAGAGGATAGCATATATAAACTTATGATGTCAGAGCTAGTCGGTCTAGGTTTAGGGTTTAGGGTCTAGAATCTTAAACAGAAATTGAAGAAGGAAATTAAGTCATAGCTAGTATTCATAATAGTATTGCAACACAAAACTGGCATAGCTAGAGGCTAGCATATGATAGATTCAAGATCTGTAAACAAAATCATGTACCTTGAACAGTTCTTAGCCTTCTATGTTACTAGCTACGACATTTTTCATCTCATAAAAATTACCATTTTATATAAATCAAGCTCATAAATCTTTCAACCAAAAACATATTGCAGTCATAGTCCCCTTAAATATTCTAGCTGGAGTAAAAATTCAGCACATGAGAATGATTGAATGAAGCTTAGAATAATTAATAATTTATCAAAATATTCAGAATAAGCTGGAAATAATAAACACCACCAACCTGGTCTTGCTTGTTGTAATACCCCGAAAAATCCAAATTAAATTCCGTGGATTTTTAGAAATGATTTCACGATAGTGGGAGCGAGTACGAGGCTCGGAGAAGTTGTGGAATTAGTTCGAACGATTAATTTTCGAAAAAACGAACGTTATTTAGGGGCTCGCGAAAGTTGACTTTTTATACGTTCAAAATTTGGGAAAACTTTCTTCATGAAAGTTGTAGAGCTCGTCGATACGATCGCGTGCATATGCGGAACGCAAAAATCGGAGTTCGTATGAATTAGTTATGATTTTTTGAAAAAGTTTCCAATTTAGTATAAAGCTTCCATTTTTGGAAATTTCCAAAAATAAAAACAGATTTTTCCAAAATTGGAAAATCTGCTGCGATTTTAGTTCCCCGCCGGAAATCGCCTCCAAAACTTCGATCGACGATTTCTTCCTCCTCCGGCCACCGATCCTCACCAAACTTCTTCCATTGGCTTCGTATGGTCCTTGCGCACCTGTCTGTGGCAGCCTTTCACGGCGGCACGGCCTGTAGCGGCGGCGGCAAGCCCGGTCCGATTTAAGCTCGATTTTGGTCAACGCCGGTTTTCTCCTAGCTCCGGCCACCAAAACTTCCGATCCTTGGCTTCATGAACTCCCCTCAACCTGCTGATCATCATACTAGGAGGATTGCACCTAGAGTGACCGGTTTCACGTTCGTCGGAGCTCGGTAAGTTTTCAATCCGAAACGAAAATCTTTCGATCGGTATATCTCGAGCTGTAGTGCATCGTTTTGATTGATTCTTTTTCCAGTGGGTTCCCCTTGATGTTATTAACAACTCTCTAGAAGGCATCGAGGCCTGAAATTGAAGCTTTGACGTCGAAATCGAGCCTTGCCGGATTCTGCAAAATTCTGGAATTTTTCCGACCACCGAAGCTTTCGATCGGTATATCTCGAGCTACAGGCCATATTTTTCTGTGATTCTTGAACCAGTGAGTTCTTCTTGAGTTTCTTAACAACTCTTCAGAAGGAATCGAAGCCTTAAATTGACGTTTTTACGTCGAATTGGAGCTCGCCGTTTTCTGCAGTTTCTCGCCGGTTTCTGGAAAATTCCGGCCACCTTCATACTGTTCAAGGTAATTTTCGACCCCTTCCGGTCATTTTCAGACTTCGTGCTAGTTATGAAAGTTGTTAAGCATGATGAGAGGAAGAAGAGCAGCCCGGCCCCGACACCATTTGTGGTGGTCGGCGGCGGCTCTGCCACTAACTCCGGCGGCCCTTTCCGGCCCCCTCCGGGGATCAAAAATATGGTTTCTGTACATTTTCAGATTCTATATTTCAATACGATCATTTCGATATATTATACGCAATTTTTGGATATCGTATGATTAAGTTATGAATTTTACGATTTCGATCGATTTCGATCGTTCGATTTGTGATCTGTGAAGATCGGACCGTCCGATGGACTTGTAGTTTTGTTATGTTGATCTTATGACTGTCCCAGTGGCTTTGTGTGGTCATGGGCGAAGATCCGACCGTTGGATCTTCGTATAATTGTGAAATAGTGATTCGGAAGGCGATTCGTGAGAATCTAACCGTCGGATTTTCGTATAATTTTGTGAAGATGTTAGTAAGGACGATTCAAGAAGATCTGACCGTTGGATCTTCGTGATAATTTTGGAGGATGATCCTAAGGGCGATCCGTGAGGATCTGACCGTTGGATCATCATATAATTTTGATCTGACCGTTGGATCATTATTAAACTAGAATCCGACCGTTGGATTTCCGTATATATGTGGTTTATGAATGATTGCTAAGTTAAGATCGTATCTGACTAGGTGATTGACGGTTTAAGTTGGTGGACGATTGTGGATCGTATTCTGAGCTGTTGAGAAGACGCAGCGGGATTAGAGGTGAGTAAACCTCACATGGTTCATATTACGAACCGAATATAATTAATTGATTTTTTTGTCGTAATTGTGTGGAAATTGTTTATGAAATAAAGATTTGTTTTGAAATAATATGAACTTGATCAACTACGGTTCATAGGGCTGCGGCTCACAGGTAAGAAAATGAATTTAAGTATAAAATGAATTTATTGCTTTAATGCGTGTGAACTATAGTTGGTATTAATAGACATTCCTGTGCGAATGTCTATGTATATATATTATTTACGTGAAATAATATGTACTGTTGGAGTTGTGTTGAGTTTATTGTTGAGAAACAATATATTGTGAGAGGTATTGAGTTTATTGTTGAGAAACAATATATTGTGAGGGGTATTGAGTTTATTGTTGAGAAACAATATAGTGAGAGAGATGTTGAGTTTTATTGTTGAGGAACAATAAATTGTTATGATCTGTGGAGATCAATAGGTCACGGGGTGACCATGGCATACTATCAGCGACCCACGCTCTCGCGCCGGGTAGGTGGAACTGAATAGTATTAAATCGTGAACCACGCTCTCGCGCCGGGTAGGTGGAAACGATCAGTTAGAGCTCTAGTCTGTCTGCCAATTGTTGAGTGGTGTTGTGAGGGAAATGTTGAGGTTACTTGAGACTGTGAGTGGTCATGTATGAGTGATGTTGAGGTTACTTGAGACTGTGAGGGGTCTTATGTGAGAAGTGTTGAGGATACTTGAGTCTTTTAAGAATGAGTTCTTAAAAGAGAGCCTCAAGAGTATCCTTCCTTTTATGGTGATTGTGTTGAGTTATATTAATTGTAAAGAAATAAATCAACAATTCTTTCTTGTTTACTCATACTGGCTGTAAAAAGCTTACCGGGTTTTGTGTTGTTGCAACTCCCGGTACACTATTCAAATTGTGTAGCGGGTAATCCTACAGGACAGGAGAACCAGGACGGTGATCGTGCGGTTAGAGCAATTGTTAGAGTTTTACAGCAATTGTACGTTGTGAGGTGTGTTATGCTCATTTGAGCTTTACAATATTGCTTGTGAGAGTGAATTGTAATAATGAACTCGAAGTTTCGAGATTTGGATTTTGTAATTGTAATTATTCATGTTTCGGATTTGAATTTATTATTCAAAATTCGGGGCGTGACAGTTTGGTATCAGAGCGTAAGGTACATATTTGGTGATAATCAATACTTCCCGAGTGATGGCCCGTCTGCAGCGGATCCCCATCATATACTCTTCGGTATTGGTATAATCATTGGGTATGTCTTAGTATGGGGTCTAGACAGCGTGTATGTCCGTAGGACGGTAGAGTTGCCTTCTAAGTTCGTATTAGAATAAGTTTAGTTTCCGCGAGTTGTGATCTTCGAGGAATGGAAACCTCCGGATTTAACTCTGATGAGTCAGTGAGGATTGTTTATGGAAATGAGTTTCCTTTTGTATGTAGAAGTGTTTGGTTGAAGGCATGGTGTGGACCTATGCTTGTATCTGATGTGGATACGAGTATTAATTGATAGTAATTTTGCCTTCTTAAGTTGGACATACAGATGCATTTGAATAGATTCTAGACTCATGTGGAGTTATGAGTAGTGTTGCGGTTAGGGAAGAAATTATTGTGGTTAATTCTTCCATGTGCTTGTAAGTTGTTGAGCAGAGTTTGAGATGCGAGAACGGAGTTTGATCTCGTGTTTGAGTGATTGAGACGAACGACTATATATTTGAGTTCTCTCCGAGTACCTACAATCTTAAGGGCTATTTGAAGTGGGACTAGTGGTAGTTTTGGTATTTCTAAATTTAAATCGAGATCCGAGGAACATGTTTTGTATACGTGGTTGATATTGCGAGCATCATTTTTGATTGATATTTTGCGTTTCACAAAGACAACTGGATTGGAAATTCTCCGTTTGGACACCTTGGTCTGTTGACCTGACTATGACTTGTGGACATAGTTTTATTTAAGTGAAGGAAATTGATTTTGTGAACTAGTTTTCTTAAGTTTTGGATCGTAGTATGGAGTTGGATTGAAGTGAATTTGAGGTTGTTGTGTTTTAAGTTTAAGTAGGCGGGACACTTAAAGTTTTGAAATGGAATTTGATCTTGGTCGGTAATTAATGGGGAGATTTAGAGTCAACTCTCTGTAAATGTTATTAGATGAGGGTGTGTTTCTGTGGTGATGGATTTTAGGAGAAATGGTTAAGTGCAATTTTGGGTATTGATTGTAGTGACATTGTTGGGTATCCATAGTGGTTCAAGTGAATTACTATGCGATATGGAGTTTGATTCGGTTTCTAAATCGTAAATTCATAGGGTATGAATTGTGGTAAGTTTAATGGAGAAATTAATAGAGGAAATGGTTGAGATTTTATAAGATTTGTATGAGTAACTCTAAGGATGTGGGTTTTTCCTAGCTAACTCAGGATGTGTTTAGCTTTATTAAACCCTAATTCTAACGACAAAATTGTTGTGTTTGGTTTGACTCTAAGGATGCTAGCTAGACCTCTGTGCAACTTAATTGATTGTTTGTGATAAATCATTATGATTGATGTGTGCAGCAGAGTTGTCAATGGTTTTGAAAATAGTATTAGGTGACCAAGGTTGATCCTTGGTGTTGTTGTTGGTTTAACAAAAAAGAAGAAACGACATGCACACCATCTTATTGATTTAATATTACAAAAAGGAAATTGGAACTACGCTATACTAAGCCTAATTAGTAGCTCCGGATGGGTTGAGGCTGAGCTCAAGAGAAACTGGAGATCCACGGTTGTAACCGCCTGAGCCACCAGAATAGTAACCAAATGCGCTACCTTCCTCGGAAGTAGTCTTCGGGTTACCAAAGACGTCCTCGCCGTGCACGGGGAACAGAGGAAGAGTTTCAACCTCCTGGTGATCTCCTCCTCGTTGTTGCAGGGATGTTTGTCCTCCTGTTGTGCCAAAAGAGTTGTACTGGTATTAGTATTGAAGGGTGAGGAAGAATATGAAACAAATTTAAATCAAGAAATCCTTCATTACCAGTAGAATCGGTGGAACCAAAGTTGAGATTAATGGATCTACCATCATCAGTAGAACTAGTGGACCCAAAATTGATGTCAATGGATCCACCAGCTGGCCCAAAATTGATGTCGATGGATCCACCAGCACCAGTAGAACCAGTGGACCCAAAATTGAGATCAATGGATCCACCAGTACCAGGAGAACTAGTTCCCATGGGCACTTGAGCAGCCTGATTGCACCTCTTCATCTGCTTCTCTCGAGCCCTGACATTCTGGAACCAAAAATAAATGTTCTTGCCCTCAACCTGTCCATACTGTTGCAGCTGGAGACAGATCTCGTGAATCTGCTCTGTAGTTGGGGTCTTAACTCCCTTGTCGTAGTAAAGATCCCTGAGGATCCTTATTTGATCTGGAGTAGGAACCCACCTGGCACGGCTTCGCCAGAAATCTGTGTTGGCACTACTCCCGGCTGCTTGGTTGTTTCCTCCATCCTCGATTTGTTGCTGGGTTTGTAGCTCCATTAGTTGCAGAGTTCGTGGTTCCATGGTGATGAGTTGAGAGGAAGTGTAAATTGAAGAACGAAGTTGTTGAGTGTTTGTGGGAGATTGACCTTAGAAGGATTAAGGTCGATGAAGGGGTATTGGAGATCTGAAAGTTCAGAGGAAAGAAGAGATCGAATCTTCAAATGGAAGAAAAGATCTGAGAGAGAAGGATTGAAGATTTGAGAGTGAAAAACTGGGGATTTGAGAAGAGAAAGGCTGAAGAGTTGAGAGAGAAAGGCTTGAGCTCGGAAGAAAATTTCTTTTCCTTTGGAGTGAACAGTCGCGTCTCCAGAATGCACCTATTTATAGAACAAGGTGAGCAGATCTCCACCGTTGGATGAACGATCTCAGAATTTGAATCCACGCGTTGGATTAAAGTCGCCCCGAAACCCGGAAAAGCTGTTGGCGCGTGTTGAGCGTGTAAGGGGACCGAGGGAATCTCGAGGCGCTGTGGCAGACAGCTGTAGCCGAAAGCAGATTTGACTGCCGTAAATCACGGAAGGGATAAGCCGTGACACAAGTGGGCCGTACTTGGGCCTGTCTCGGATCAAGGCATCACTGTAGCTGTGGGAGGAGGCCTGATGGGCCGAGTTTCAGAAACAGTTTTGGACATGATGGGCCGAGTTTCTGAAACAGTCTTGGATGTTTTGGGCCGAATTGTTGAAACAGTTGAAACAATTGGTTAAATAAAAGGATTGGTATGGATAATAACGTGAGCAGCCGTGCTCGAGTGGTTGAGTGTAAAGTTTGTGTACAAGAGGTCTGAGGTTCGAACCTTGCCTCTCGTTTATTTTTATTATGTTCGCTTATGACATAATAAGTATAATATTTGTACACGTTATATTAAGCACAGCTTGTGCTCCAGTGGTTGGGGACAAAACTTTCGTGCAGCAGGTTAAGGTTTCGAACCTTGCCTCCCCCGTTATTTTATTTATGTCGCTTATGACATAATAAATATAACACGTGAGCATATATTAATGAAGGCAGCTCTTGCTTCAGTGGTTGGGAGCAAAACCTTTGTGTTCGAGGTCGGGAGTTCGAACCTTACCTCTTACAAATATTTTTGGATCTCGTATATGCTTGATATACGGACGTATATACGGTATGTATGGTATACATACGTATATATGGTCTGTACGGTATGCATACGTATATACAGTTGTACGATATGCATACGTATATACGGTCTGTACGGTATGCATACATATATACGGTATACCTACGGTATGTACAATTTCATACCGTAGCCGAGCTGGAAGTCGGTGGGCCGATTGGTAGGCCCAAATAGTAAGCCCAAATGTTAAGCCCAATTGTTCGGCCCGAATGGTAGGCCCAAATGTTAAACCCAAATTGGTTCGGGCCGGTTCGAAATGTGAATGGTTCGGTTCCTTCGGCCCAATTGGCCAGCCCTAATGCTTAGCCCAAGGATTGAGCAAGCCCACGTCATCATCACTGGGTGACATATTTTATTGGTGTACTTTTGGGGATGATTTGTTGTGTAGAATAGTGCATGCTTAAGTTTTACTATAGAGATTTACCGTGATGCTAATGGAGTAGCGAAACGCTTTGTGGGAGTCTTTACTGTGCTTGTATGCCAGTACAGGGTGATGATCTATGTGAGGATCTATGAGATAATCTCTGTGAAGATCTAAGTGATGATCTCTGTGATGATCCACGTGATGATTTTGTGTAATTGATGTGGAGTGATGTTGAGCAGTTGTTTTGTGAATTTACATCGTGACGAAAGGATTTAGTGGCCATAGGAATGTATTTTTATACAAAGGGCTGTGGCTTTGTAGATTACTACAACTTTGGGAATGATAGAGATTCGATGATTAGGTCAACCTTAATTGAGAGGAATTGACTTACGCTTAAATTTCGGGACGAAATTTCTTTAAGGAGGGTAGATTGTAATACCCCGAAAAATCCAAATTAAATTCCGTGGATTTTTAGAAATGATTTCACGATAGTGGGAGCGAGTACGAGGCTCGGAGAAGCTGTGGAATTAGTTCGAACGATTAATTTTCGAAAAAACGAACGTTATTTAGGGGCTCGCGAAAGTTGACTTTTTATACGTTCAAAATTTGGGAAAACTTTCTTCATGAAAGTTGTAGAGCTCGTCGATACGATCGCGTGCATATGCGGAACGCAAAAATCGGAGTTCGTATGAATTAGTTATGATTTTTTGAAAAAGTTTCCAATTTAGTATAAAGCTTCCATTTTTGGAAATTTCCAAAAATAAAAACAGATTTTTCCAAAATTGGAAAATCTGCTGCGATTTTAGTTCCCCGCCGGAAATCGCCTCCAAAACTTCGATCGACGATTTCTTCCTCCTCCGGCCACCGATCCTCACCAAACTTCTTCCATTGGCTTCGTATGGTCCTTGCGCACCTGTCTGTGGCAGCCTTTCACGGCGGCGCGGCCTGTAGCGGCGGCGGCAAGCCCGGTCCGATTTAAGCTCGATTTTGGTCAACGCCGGTTTTCTCCTAGCTCCGGCCACCAAAACTTCCGATCCTTGGCTTCATGAACTCCCCTCAACCTGCTGATCATCATACTAGGAGGATTGCACCTAGAGTGACCGGTTTCACGTTCGTCGGAGCTCGGTAAGTTTTCAATCCGAAACGAAAATCTTTCGATCGGTATATCTCGAGCTGTAGTGCATCGTTTTGATTGATTCTTTTTCCAGTGGGTTCCCCTTGATGTTATTAACAACTCTCTAGAAGGCATCGAGGCCTGAAATTGAAGCTTTGACGTCGAAATCGAGCCTTGCCGGATTCTGCAAAATTCTGGAATTTTTCCGACCACCGAAGCTTTCGATCGGTATATCTCGAGCTACAGGCCATATTTTTCTGTGATTCTTGAACCAGTGAGTTCTTCTTGAGTTTCTTAACAACTCTTCAGAAGGAATCGAAGCCTTAAATTGACGTTTTTACGTCGAATTGGAGCTCGCCGTTTTCTGCAGTTTCTCGCCGGTTTCTGGAAAATTCCGGCCACCTTCATACTGTTCAAGGTAATTTTCGACCCCTTCCGGTCATTTTCAGACTTCGTGCTAGTTATGAAAGTTGTTAAGCATGATGAGAGGAAGAAGAGCAGCCCGGCCCCGACACCATTTGTGGTGGTCGGCGGCGGCTCTGCCACTAACTCCGGCGGCCCTTTCCGGCCACCTACGGGGATCAAAAATATGGTTTCTGTACATTTTCAGATTCTATATTTCAATACGATCATTTCGATATATTATACGCAATTTTTGGATATCGTATGATTAAGTTATGAATTTTACGATTTCGATCGATTTCGATCGTTCGATTTGTGATCTGTGAAGATCGGACCGTCCGATGGACTTGTAGTTTTGTTATGTTGATCTTATGACTGTCCCAGTGGCTTTGTGTGGTCATGGGCGAAGATCCGACCGTTGGATCTTCGTATAATTGTGAAATAGTGATTCGGAAGGCGATTCGTGAGAATCTAACCGTCGGATTTTCGTATAATTTTGTGAAGATGTTAGTAAGGACGATTCAAGAAGATCTGACCGTTGGATCTTCGTGATAATTTTGGAGGATGATCCTAAGGGCGATCCGTGAGGATCTGACCGTTGGATCATCATATAATTTTGATCTGACCGTTGGATCATTATTAAACTAGAATCCGACCGTTGGATTTCCGTATATATGTGGTTTATGAATGATTGCTAAGTTAAGATCGTATCTGACTAGGTGATTGACGGTTTAAGTTGGTGGACGATTGTGGATCGTATTCTGAGCTGTTGAGAAGACGCAGCGGGATTAGAGGTGAGTAAACCTCACATGGTTCATATTACGAACCGAATATAATTAATTGATTTTTTTGTCGTAATTGTGTGGAAATTGTTTATGAAATAAAGATTTGTTTTGAAATAATATGAACTTGATCAACTACGGTTCATAGGGCTGCGGCTCACAGGTAAGAAAATGAATTTAAGTATAAAATGAATTTATTGCTTTAATGCGTGTGAACTATAGTTGGTATTAATAGACATTCCTGTGCGAATGTCTATGTATATATATTATTTACGTGAAATAATATGTACTGTTGGAGTTGTGTTGAGTTTATTGTTGAGAAACAATATATTGTGAGAGGTATTGAGTTTATTGTTGAGAAACAATATATTGTGAGGGGTATTGAGTTTATTGTTGAGAAACAATATAGTGAGAGAGATGTTGAGTTTTATTGTTGAGGAACAATAAATTGTTATGATCTGTGGAGATCAATAGGTCACGGGGTGACCATGGCATACTATCAGCGACCCACGCTCTCGCGGCGGGTAGGTGGAACTGAATAGTATTAAATCGTGAACCACGCTCTCGCGCCGGGTAGGTGGAAACGATCAGTTAGAGCTCTAGTCTGTCTGCCAATTGTTGAGTGGTGTTGTGAGGGAAATGTTGAGGTTACTTGAGACTGTGAGTGGTCATGTATGAGTGATGTTGAGGTTACTTGAGACTGTGAGGGGTCTTATGTGAGAAGTGTTGAGGATACTTGAGTCTTTTAAGAATGAGTTCTTAAAAGAGAGCCTCAAGAGTATCCTTCCTTTTATGGTGATTGTGTTGAGTTATATTAATTGTAAAGAAATAAATCAACAATTCTTTCTTGTTTACTCATACTGGCTGTAAAAAGCTTACCGGGTTTTGTGTTGTTGCAACTCCCGGTACACTATTCAAATTGTGTAGCGGGTAATCCTACAGGACAGGAGAACCAGGACGGTGATCGTGCGGTTAGAGCAATTGTTAGAGTTTTACAGCAATTGTACGTTGTGAGGTGTGTTATGCTCATTTGAGCTTTACAATATTGCTTGTGAGAGTGAATTGTAATAATGAACTCGAAGTTTCGAGATTTGGATTTTGTAATTGTAATTATTCATGTTTCGGATTTGAATTTATTATTCAAAATTCGGGGCGTGACAGTTTGGTATCAGAGCGTAAGGTACATATTTGGTGATAATCAATACTTCCCGAGTGATGGCCCGTCTGCAGCGGATCCCCATCATATACTCTTCGGTATTGGTATAATCATTGGGTATGTCTTAGTATGGGGTCTAGACAGCGTGTATGTCCGTAGGACGGTAGAGTTGCCTTCTAAGTTCGTATTAGAATAAGTTTAGTTTCCGCGAGTTGTGATCTTCGAGGAATGGAAACCTCCGGATTTAACTCTGATGAGTCAGTGAGGATTGTTTATGGAAATGAGTTTCCTTTTGTATGTAGAAGTGTTTGGTTGAAGGCATGGTGTGGACCTATGCTTGTATCTGATGTGGATACGAGTATTAATTGATAGTAATTTTGCCTTCTTAAGTTGGACATACAGATGCATTTGAATAGATTCTAGACTCATGTGGAGTTATGAGTAGTGTTGCGGTTAGGGAAGAAATTATTGTGGTTAATTCTTCCATGTGCTTGTAAGTTGTTGAGCAGAGTTTGAGATGCGAGAACGGAGTTTGATCTCGTGTTTGAGTGATTGAGACGAACGACTATATATTTGAGTTCTCTCCGAGTACCTACAATCTTAAGGGCTATTTGAAGTGGGACTAGTGGTAGTTTTGGTATTTCTAAATT
Organism: Rosa rugosa; assembly: GCF_958449725.1. Classification (NCBI taxonomy): domain Eukaryota; kingdom Viridiplantae; phylum Streptophyta; class Magnoliopsida; order Rosales; family Rosaceae; genus Rosa; species Rosa rugosa. The sequence goes on along the minus strand of NC_084822.1, from coordinate 41,563,444 downwards.
TAAATCGAGATCCGAGGAACATGTTTTGTATACGTGGTTGATATTGCGAGCATCATTTTTGATTGATATTTTGCGTTTCACAAAGACAACTGGATTGGAAATTCTCCGTTTGGACACCTTGGTCTGTTGACCTGACTATGACTTGTGGACATAGTTTTATTTAAGTGAAGGAAATTGATTTTGTGAACTAGTTTTCTTAAGTTTTGGATCGTAGTATGGAGTTGGACTGAAGTGAATTTGAGGTTGTTGTGTTTTAAGTTTAAGTAGGCGGGACACTTAAAGTTTTGAAATGGAATTTGATCTTGGTCGGTAATTAATGGGGAGATTTAGAGTCAACTCTCTGTAAATGTTATTAGATGAGGGTGTGTTTCTGTGGTGATGGATTTTAGGAGAAATGGTTAAGTGCAATTTTGGGTATTGATTGTAGTGACATTGTTGGGTATCCATAGTGGTTCAAGTGAATTACTATGCGATATGGAGTTTGATTCGGTTTCTAAATCGTAAATTCATAGGGTATGAATTGTGGTAAGTTTAATGGAGAAATTAATAGAGGAAATGGTTGAGATTTTATAAGATTTGTATGAGTAACTCTAAGGATGTGGGTTTTTCCTAGCTAACTCAGGATGTGTTTAGCTTTATTAAACCCTAATTCTAACGACAAAATTGTTGTGTTTGGTTTGACTCTAAGGATGCTAGCTAGACCTCTGTGCAACTTAATTGATTGTTTGTGATAAATCATTATGATTGATGTGTGCAGCAGAGTTGTCAATGGTTTTGAAAATAGTATTAGGTGACCAAGGTTGATCCTTGGTGTTGTTGTTGGTTTAACAAAAAAGAAGAAACGACATGCACACCATCTTATTGATTTAATATTACAAAAAGGAAATTGGAACTACGCTATACTAAGCCTAATTAGTAGCTCCGGATGGGTTGAGGCTGAGCTCAAGAGAAACTGGAGATCCACGGTTGTAACCGCCTGAGCCACCAGAATAGTAACCAAATGCGCTACCTTCCTCGGAAGTAGTCTTCGGGTTACCAAAGACGTCCTCGCCGTGCACGGGGAACAGAGGAAGAGTTTCAACCTCCTGGTGATCTCCTCCTCGTTGTTGCAGGGATGTTTGTCCTCCTGTTGTGCCAAAAGAGTTGTACTGGTATTAGTATTGAAGGGTGAGGAAGAATATGAAACAAATTTAAATCAAGAAATCCTTCATTACCAGTAGAATCGGTGGAACCAAAGTTGAGATTAATGGATCTACCATCATCAGTAGAACTAGTGGACCCAAAATTGATGTCAATGGATCCACCAGCTGGCCCAAAATTGATGTCGATGGATCCACCAGCACCAGTAGAACCAGTGGACCCAAAATTGAGATCAATGGATCCACCAGTACCAGGAGAACTAGTTCCCATGGGCACTTGAGCAGCCTGATTGCACCTCTTCATCTGCTTCTCTCGAGCCCTGACATTCTGGAACCAAAAATAAATGTTCTTGCCCTCAACCTGTCCATACTGTTGCAGCTGGAGACAGATCTCGTGAATCTGCTCTGTAGTTGGGGTCTTAACTCCCTTGTCGTAGTAAAGATCCCTGAGGATCCTTATTTGATCTGGAGTAGGAACCCACCTGGCACGGCTTCGCCAGAAATCTGTGTTGGCACTACTCCCGGCTGCTTGGTTGTTTCCTCCATCCTCGATTTGTTGCTGGGTTTGTAGCTCCATTAGTTGCAGAGTTCGTGGTTCCATGGTGATGAGTTGAGAGGAAGTGTAAATTGAAGAACGAAGTTGTTGAGTGTTTGTGGGAGATTGACCTTAGAAGGATTAAGGTCGATGAAGGGGTATTGGAGATCTGAAAGTTCAGAGGAAAGAAGAGATCGAATCTTCAAATGGAAGAAAAGATCTGAGAGAGAAGGATTGAAGATTTGAGAGTGAAAAACTGGGGATTTGAGAAGAGAAAGGCTGAAGAGTTGAGAGAGAAAGGCTTGAGCTCGGAAGAAAATTTCTTTTCCTTTGGAGTGAACAGTCGCGTCTCCAGAATGCACCTATTTATAGAACAAGGTGAGCAGATCTCCACCGTTGGATGAACGATCTCAGAATTTGAATCCACGCGTTGGATTAAAGTCGCCCCGAAACCCGGAAAAGCTGTTGGCGCGTGTTGAGCGTGTAAGGGGACCGAGGGAATCTCGAGGCGCTGTGGCAGACAGCTGTAGCCGAAAGCAGATTTGACTGCCGTAAATCACGGAAGGGATAAGCCGTGACACAAGTGGGCCGTACTTGGGCCTGTCTCGGATCAAGGCATCACTGTAGCTGTGGGAGGAGGCCTGATGGGCCGAGTTTCAGAAACAGTTTTGGACATGATGGGCCGAGTTTCTGAAACAGTCTTGGATGTTTTGGGCCGAATTGTTGAAACAGTTGAAACAATTGGTTAAATAAAAGGATTGGTATGGATAATAACGTGAGCAGCCGTGCTCGAGTGGTTGAGTGTAAAGTTTGTGTACAAGAGGTCTGAGGTTCGAACCTTGCCTCTCGTTTATTTTTATTATGTTCGCTTATGACATAATAAGTATAATATTTGTACACGTTATATTAAGCACAGCTTGTGCTCCAGTGGTTGGGGACAAAACTTTCGTGCAGCAGGTTAAGGTTTCGAACCTTGCCTCCCCCGTTATTTTATTTATGTCGCTTATGACATAATAAATATAACACGTGAGCATATATTAATGAAGGCAGCTCTTGCTTCAGTGGTTGGGAGCAAAACCTTTGTGTTCGAGGTCGGGAGTTCGAACCTTACCTCTTACAAATATTTTTGGATCTCGTATATGCTTGATATACGGACGTATATACGGTATGTATGGTATACATACGTATATATGGTCTGTACGGTATGCATACGTATATACAGTTGTACGATATGCATACGTATATACGGTCTGTACGGTATGCATACATATATACGGTATACCTACGGTATGTACAATTTCATACCGTAGCCGAGCTGGAAGTCGGTGGGCCGATTGGTAGGCCCAAATAGTAAGCCCAAATGTTAAGCCCAATTGTTCGGCCCGAATGGTAGGCCCAAATGTTAAACCCAAATTGGTTCGGGCCGGTTCGAAATGTGAATGGTTCGGTTCCTTCGGCCCAATTGGCCAGCCCTAATGCTTAGCCCAAGGATTGAGCAAGCCCACGTCATCATCACTGGGTGACATATTTTATTGGTGTACTTTTGGGGATGATTTGTTGTGTAGAATAGTGCATGCTTAAGTTTTACTATAGAGATTTACCGTGATGCTAATGGAGTAGCGAAACGCTTTGTGGGAGTCTTTACTGTGCTTGTATGCCAGTACAGGGTGATGATCTATGTGAGGATCTATGAGATAATCTCTGTGAAGATCTAAGTGATGATCTCTGTGATGATCCACGTGATGATTTTGTGTAATTGATGTGGAGTGATGTTGAGCAGTTGTTTTGTGAATTTACATCGTGACGAAAGGATTTAGTGGCCATAGGAATGTATTTTTATACAAATGGCTGTGGCTTTGTAGATTACTACAACTTTGGGAATGATAGAGATTCGATGATTAGGTCAACCTTAATTGAGAGGAATTGACTTACGCTTAAATTTCGGGACGAAATTTCTTTAAGGAGGGTAGATTGTAATACCCCGAAAAATCCAAATTAAATTCCGTGGATTTTTAGAAATGATTTCACGATAGTGGGAGCGAGTACGAGGCTCGGAGAAGTTGTGGAATTAGTTCGAACGATTAATTTTCGAAAAAACGAACGTTATTTAGGGGCTCGCGAAAGTTGACTTTTTATACGTTCAAAATTTGGGAAAACTTTCTTCATGAAAGTTGTAGAGCTCGTCGATACGATCGCGTGCATATGCGGAACGCAAAAATCGGAGTTCGTATGAATTAGTTATGATTTTTTGAAAAAGTTTCCAATTTAGTATAAAGCTTCCATTTTTGGAAATTTCCAAAAATAAAAACAGATTTTTCCAAAATTGGAAAATCTGCTGCGATTTTAGTTCCCCGCCGGAAATCGCCTCCAAAACTTCGATCGACGATTTCTTCCTCCTCCGGCCACCGATCCTCACCAAACTTCTTCCATTGGCTTCGTATGGTCCTTGCGCACCTGTCTGTGGCAGCCTTTCACGGCGGCGCGGCCTGTAGCGGCGGCGGCAAGCCCGGTCCGATTTAAGCTCGATTTTGGTCAACGCCGGTTTTCTCCTAGCTCCGGCCACCAAAACTTCCGATCCTTGGCTTCATGAACTCCCCTCAACCTGCTGATCATCATACTAGGAGGATTGCACCTAGAGTGACCGGTTTCACGTTCGTCGGAGCTCGGTAAGTTTTCAATCCGAAACGAAAATCTTTCGATCGGTATATCTCGAGCTGTAGTGCATCGTTTTGATTGATTCTTTTTCCAGTGGGTTCCCCTTGATGTTATTAACAACTCTCTAGAAGGCATCGAGGCCTGAAATTGAAGCTTTGACGTCGAAATCGAGCCTTGCCGGATTCTGCAAAATTCTGGAATTTTTCCGACCACCGAAGCTTTCGATCGGTATATCTCGAGCTACAGACCATATTTTTCTGTGATTCTTGAACCAGTGAGTTCTTCTTGAGTTTCTTAACAACTCTTCAGAAGGAATCGAAGCCTTAAATTGACGTTTTTACGTCGAATTGGAGCTCGCCGTTTTCTGCAGTTTCTCGCCGGTTTCTGGAAAATTCCGGCCACCTTCATACTGTTCAAGGTAATTTTCGACCCCTTCCGGTCATTTTCAGACTTCGTGCTAGTTATGAAAGTTGTTAAGCATGATGAGAGGAAGAAGAGCAGCCCGGCCCCGACACCATTTGTGGTGGTCGGCGGCGGCTCTGCCACTAACTCCGGCGGCCCTTTCCGGCCACCTCCGGGGATCAAAAATATGGTTTCTGTACATTTTCAGATTCTATATTTCAATACGATCATTTCGATATATTATACGCAATTTTTGGATATCGTATGATTAAGTTATGAATTTTACGATTTCGATCGATTTCGATCGTTCGATTTGTGATCTGTGAAGATCGGACCGTCCGATGGACTTGTAGTTTTGTTATGTTGATCTTATGACTGTCCCAGTGGCTTTGTGTGGTCATGGGCGAAGATCCGACCGTTGGATCTTCGTATAATTGTGAAATAGTGATTCGGAAGGCGATTCGTGAGAATCTAACCGTCGGATTTTCGTATAATTTTGTGAAGATGTTAGTAAGGACGATTCAAGAAGATCTGACCGTTGGATCTTCGTGATAATTTTGGAGGATGATCCTAAGGGCGATCCGTGAGGATCTGACCGTTGGATCATCATATAATTTTGATCTGACCGTTGGATCATTATTAAACTAGAATCCGACCGTTGGATTTCCGTATATATGTGGTTTATGAATGATTGCTAAGTTAAGATCGTATCTGACTAGGTGATTGACGGTTTAAGTTGGTGGACGATTGTGGATCGTATTCTGAGCTGTTGAGAAGACGCAGCGGGATTAGAGGTGAGTAAACCTCACATGGTTCATATTACGAACCGAATATAATTAATTGATTTTTTTGTCGTAATTGTGTGGAAATTGTTTATGAAATAAAGATTTGTTTTGAAATAATATGAACTTGATCAACTACGGTTCATAGGGCTGCGGCTCACAGGTAAGAAAATGAATTTAAGTATAAAATGAATTTATTGCTTTAATGCGTGTGAACTATAGTTGGTATTAATAGACATTCCTGTGCGAATGTCTATGTATATATATTATTTACGTGAAATAATATGTACTGTTGGAGTTGTGTTGAGTTTATTGTTGAGAAACAATATATTGTGAGAGGTATTGAGTTTATTGTTGAGAAACAATATATTGTGAGGGGTATTGAGTTTATTGTTGAGAAACAATATAGTGAGAGAGATGTTGAGTTTTATTGTTGAGGAACAATAAATTGTTATGATCTGTGGAGATCAATAGGTCACGGGGTGACCATGGCATACTATCAGCGACCCACGCTCTCGCGGCGGGTAGGTGGAACTGAATAGTATTAAATCGTGAACCACGCTCTCGCGCCGGGTAGGTGGAAACGATCAGTTAGAGCTCTAGTCTGTCTGCCAATTGTTGAGTGGTGTTGTGAGGGAAATGTTGAGGTTACTTGAGACTGTGAGTGGTCATGTATGAGTGATGTTGAGGTTACTTGAGACTGTGAGGGGTCTTATGTGAGAAGTGTTGAGGATACTTGAGTCTTTTAAGAATGAGTTCTTAAAAGAGAGCCTCAAGAGTATCCTTCCTTTTATGGTGATTGTGTTGAGTTATATTAATTGTAAAGAAATAAATCAACAATTCTTTCTTGTTTACTCATACTGGCTGTAAAAAGCTTACCGGGTTTTGTGTTGTTGCAACTCCTGGTACACTATTCAAATTGTGTAGCGGGTAATCCTACAGGACAGGAGAACCAGGACGGTGATCGTGCGGTTAGAGCAATTGTTAGAGTTTTACAGCAATTGTACGTTGTGAGGTGTGTTATGCTCATTTGAGCTTTACAATATTGCTTGTGAGAGTGAATTGTAATAATGAACTCGAAGTTTCGAGATTTGGATTTTGTAATTGTAATTATTCATGTTTCGGATTTGAATTTATTATTCAAAATTCGGGGCGTGACACTTGTAGTACGAAATAGCATTGGGTTGATCAAGTGAGACTAGTCCTCTACAACAGTGTCTATGAAGTAGCACCACCCAGTACACACAAATTTGAAAATAATTTACTTGCTTGGTCTAGGTCCAGCGATACTTGTACTCCAGTAAGAAAACTGGACTTTACTCTTTCTAAACCTAAGCAGCATGAACATAAATTCACTCGGGCATATAGAAAATAGTTTGGTCCATGATCCGCCACACCATATTTATGCATTACGTACCCACATGTCAAGTTCTTTATAAACACTTCCCCATAAGCGGATCTCTCAAAAAAAGCAAGTGATTCCCCCAGAAACATCTCATTTTCTCAAATTAAACTTCAGGTATCATTATTTCGTCAAACAGTTCAGTGGACATATCAGACGTCACAATGAAGTTCTTCTACAACCGTTGAACCCAATGTAGATCACCATTGACTAGAGCATGTGCATAATCAGTAAATGTACCACCAGGAAAAAAAAAAGCCCTGGCCGAACGTGAAAAGAGGAATAACAGCAACACTAAGACTCTTCCAGGACCACATGGCTAAGTGCCATATCTCAACTTAACATGAGCTTACTGATGGCATAATCTCTAGACTTAAGTCATTGGTACTCGGAACACGGCCAAAGCAATAACTTGCTCTACAACTTGTCAAATAGCTATCTTCTTTGATCAAAGGCAACACTAGGGCATACGCGCCATGTACAAGTTCTGATCATATATACGTACGTGCTGAGCTAGATCTATATCTATTTTAGAGAATTCATTGTAAGATGTAAGTGGGGGGGAACAACCTAAACCCTAATAATGTAACGAGCTTCCCTTCGTGAAATTGCGGGGTCAGAAGTTAGACCTAGCTAGAAGCAAGTAAAACTAAACCTACTCAAGATGAGCTCACTTGTTCTACCGAAGTTGTTATAGTAGCAGAATTCGGTGTTCAATGGTGCTACTGCACACTACTAGCAAAACAACAATTACCCACGGATTTTAATCTGTGGGTAATAAGACTATCTCACACTGATTTCAGTGTGTGATAGCTTTTACACACAGTGCACGCACAGATTGGTGTTACCGTGCGGTTTGGAGGGGGGGGTAATGCTCATCTCACACGGATTATGTTGTCCGTGCGAAATACTAACGTGGGCCCCACTATAATTCCATAAATATAAATTACCAGAATGGAACGAAATCCGTGTGAACAACTCTATTTCACACGGATTTCTGTAGCAAATGTTTACCTATCTCACACGGATTTCTGTGTCAAATATGTACTCATCTCACACGGATTATGTTGTCTGTGTGAAATACTTACGTGGGCCCCACTATAATTCCATAAATATAAATTACCGCAATGGAACGCAATCCGTGTGAACAACTCTATTTCACACGGATTTCTGTGCTAAATGTATAAACTGTATTTCACACGGATTTCTGTTACCAACTCTATTTCACACGGATTTCTGTGTCAAAACCTATAACCTTATTGACACAGATTTCTGTGTGAGATCTATGTACCCTAATTCTCTGATTTCTGTGTGTAATAGTGACAGCATTTTAAAAAAAAATATTTCTGCTAATTAATTTGCAACCCAAACATAATAATAGTTTTGATTTCTGTACAATAAATTCACTTCAAATATTTACAATCAAGTGAACAAATCCACAACTCAATCGAACATGAATAAACTTTACATTCATAGCAAGATGTTCTTTACATTCCTAGTATACATTGTTGTTCAAGGTGGAATATCACTAAGATTACAACATAATCCTTGTCCAAGAATGAGCATACATCAAGTTCCCTGTCAAGCAAGAGTCATTTGAATCCACACATGAGTTTCACTTTCTAAAGAAACAAACCAACTCCAACACACATTACTAAACTTTGAACATAACCAGAAATACAACAAGATATTGCCTATTTAGTTTCTGAGACTGACCCACAAGATCTCAATCCAAAATTTTGTATCACCTGAAGTACAAAATGCAGTCTTCAGGGTAAATATATGTTTCTGAAAAAATATAGTTAACTGACCTATATCATAGGCAGCATCATATTGGCCCCTTCCAATCATTGCTAGCCTCCGCAGGAAATAATGGTTGCAGAACGAACCTGGAAAATATATAGATAAATGTTAACCAGAAGATGGAGTATAAACATTATGATCTTATCTGGAAGTGTACTTACAGCAAATGTGAAATGTGGCTGGATAAGATATGAACAACAAAGATGCTATAATCTTGATCGATTGAAAGCATTCTTAAGGAAAATATAATCTTCACGTTGGCAATCAAAAATGCGGTAACCATATGCTGAATTTACCCAATGGAAATGAACATAGGAAAAGCAAAGTGGGCAAACATATAAGGAAAACCAACATGATCAACTAGTAGGTCCTCCTACGATCAGACTATACTGATGATATTATATATGTCTAGATTATATATATTAAATACGTGTCATTATATATGTCAAGATCATATATATTAAATATGTGCCTTTGAGCTTTGACATGCATTGAAGTGGCTGCATGATATTGATAAATGTAAGCCACTTTGAGCTTTGACACGAAGGACAGTAATTTACCATACCCTTGTAAATGCCTTTTGCTCCCGTCTTTGCAGTAGAACATCAATAGGTTCCAAAATGAGACCTGCAAAAATCACTAGACTTGTCAACTGTAAATAACACACCGCAAGAAATAAAACGAAACACAAATTTGGTTCTACCTCCAGATTGGGATTGTCCTATTCCATCCAATCTCTGCGGACGCTCCTCCATCTCCACCCTAGAAATCTTAGCATAAACCCTGTCGCCCAAACCCAGCGCCGTCACCGAAATGAAATCACAAGGACATATCGAAAACCAAGTCATACTGATGCAATCAAAGCTCAGCCATACTGAAGATAGAATTAAACCTTGTATTAGCTATATCAAGCTAAAAAAGCTCAGCCATTCAATTCATGCATATACTGAGTCATACTGCAATCAAATTAAAGAAAATTGTAGTGGACAATATCAACACTCCAGTGGACAATATCAACACCAACCGACACCATGGGATCACCTCCAGGTTTCTGTAACAAAAAAAATCACATAATTGATTTAGCACTTAGATCTATAATCCCATACTTCACAGCAACTACAAAATCAACTCAAACTATTCAGTTACTCGGAGATCCATCATTACCTGAGCCCAAAGACGGCGACTGGCTTCGCACAGACGAGGAGGGCCTTCTCATCCTTGGCCTTGAGCACATGGTGCTTCTAGAAGAGGCAGATTCAAGATAGGGAGTTCGACACTTCGCCCCAGAAGAATCGGATCGAAATCGAAAGTGGATTTATGATTGAGGAAGAAAGGAACTGAAGTCTGAATGTCTGATTGATGATCGGGTGGGGGAGGGGGCAGTGGGTGGAGGAGATGAGAGAGAGAGGGAGACATGAGAGATCAATTCGGAGGAGGCTTTAGATTTTGGTTAAGTGTTTTCTGGTTTTAAGCAGCATTATGCACGGAAATCTGTGTGTTTATAGTATTTCACACGGAAATCCGTGTGAAATACATTTGCATTTACTACAGATATCCGTGTGAATTTACCACGGTAACCCAATAACTATCATTCGATTGCAATTTGTTGGGTATAAGCGGAATTTCCACGCAAATCCCTGTGAAATACATTTACCTTTGCTACGGATATCCGTGTGTATGTACCTCAGAAATCCACGGAAATCCGTGTGTAATACTACTAGGGGAGGGAAATTGAATTTGTTCCAAAAAATTGAGCGGGAATAAATTTACCACGAAAATCCGTGTGAGATACATATATATTTACCACTGATTTTCGTGTGTATTTATCTCGGTAATATATAACTGTCATGTTAATTATTGTTTACACGGAATTCTGTCTCTATTCTATTTTTTTCACACGGAATTTAGTAGCTAATTTTTCTTTTCACACAGATATTCGTGTGTTGCTCATTTCACAGATAATTTTGTATTAAAAACTTATTGTAACGGAATTCTGTAGCAATAGAGTTTTTCACACGGAATTCTGTAGCTAATATAGTTATTCACACCGAATTCTGTAGCTAATGGTTCTTTTCACACGGATTTCCGTGTTAACATTTCACACAGATATCCGTGTGTGTTACTCATTTCACACAGATGTCTGTACCAAAAACCGGTCAACCCTTTAAACGCTTCTACTTCCCTAAGGGGAGCCGACCCTTGAGGAGATAAAATTTCAGAAATTTTTACATTAGTTGATATAACTTCTACCCATGAGAGTTTACAGATCAAAAAAATAAGTTACGAGTGAGCGGTTATCAGCATATTAGTTTTGTGTAGTATTTAAGGTTTAGGGTTGACCTACTAGATCGAAACCCAAACGACGACGAAAATAGCTGAAATTTTGAACACAACCATTTATTCTTATCATGATAACATCCTACGGTCGATTTTGATAAAGTCTATTTCCTACGCATTGTTGCTTATGGAAGGTATACTTTTCATTATAACTAATAAATTAGTTATACCACATTAGTAGACATATAAGAATTTTGTGCGAACCAAAAAATAAAAATTGAAAATTGATAAATTTGACATTACCCATCTATTTATAGCGTATTAATAGGTATTGTGTAAAAAAATTAACTCAATCTGCCGTTCCTTCAATATCAAATAAAGTGGTTAACCTTATATACACATATACTTGCCTAAGAGGAGTAAAACCACGAGGAGATAAACTTTTCAAAATTTTTACATTATTTGGTATACCTCATATTCATGAGAGTATGAGAGCTGACAGATCGAAAAAATAAGTTGCGAATGAGCGGTTATGAGCATATTAGTTTTATGTGGTATTTAGGGTTCAGGGTTGATCTAGTAGATCGAGACCTAAACGATAACAAAAATAGCTGAAATTTTGACCATAACTATTTATTCTAATCATGACAACATCCAACGGTCGATTTTGATAAAGTCTATTTCCTCCACATTGTTGCTCATGGAAGGTATACTTTTCTTTACTAAAAACTTATTGTAACGGAATTCTGTAGCTAATAGAGTTATTCACACGGAATTCTGTAGCTAATGGTTCTTTTCACACGGATTTCCGTGTTAACATTTCACACAGATATCCGTGTGTGTTACTCATTTCACACAGATGTCTGTACCAAAAACCGGTCAACCCTTTTAACGCTTCTACTTCCCAAAGGGGAGCCGATCCTTGAGGAGATAAAATTTCAGAAATTTTTACATTAGTTGATATAGCTTCTACCCCTGAGAGCATGAGAGTTTACAGATCAAAAAAATAAGTTACGAGTGAGCGGTTATGAGCATATTAGTTTTATGTAGTATTTAAAGTTTAGGGTTGACCTACTAGATCGAAACCCAAACGACGACGAAAATAGCTGAAATTTTGAACACAACCATTTATTCTTATCATGATAACATCCTACGGTCGATTTTGATAAAGTCTATTTCCTACGCATTGTTGCTCATGGAAGGTATACTTTTATTTACAACTAATAAACTAGTTATACCACATTAGTAGACATATAAGAATTTTGTGCGAACCAAAAAATAAAAATTGAAAATCAATAAATTTGACATTACCTATCAATTTATAGTGTATTAATAGGTATTGTGTAAAAAAATTAACTCAATCCGCCGTTATTTCGATATCAAATAAGTGGTCAACCTTATATACACCTATACTTTTTCACACGGAATTTTGTAGCTAATTGTTCTTTTCACACGGATATCCGTGTGAAAAGGTTTTAGTTTTTACACAGACATCCATTACTGATATTTATTTCACACAGTAATCTGTACCAAAAACTTATTGTAACAGAAATCCGTCCCTCCATAAATCACATAACATAAAAAAATTAACGATTTCTAAATAAACTAATTTATAATACGTACAAAAATCTGTCTGAAATACATTTTTAGCAAATGTAAGATGTCCGTGTGTTATCCTTTTTTTTCTTTTTTTACAACAGTATCCACAGTAATCTGTGGGAATATTCAAATATTGAGCGGGAATAAATTGATAAGCCCGCCCTTATTTTTTGAAAATAAATAATTAGTCATTAGCTTTTATTTTTATTGATAATAATTTTCTTCGGAATTATTTTGCCACAGAAATCCGTGTGAAATACTTATATGAGAACAATGGCCAAATTTGATCAATCTGCTAATTATAAGCAGAATAACCACGGAAATCTGTGTGAAATACTTACACATTTACAACTGATTTCCGTGTGTATTTACCTCGGTAACCACTAACTGTCATTCTAATTGTCAGTCGATTATTTACACGGAATTCTGTGTGTAGTCTCATTATTCACACGGAATTCTGTGTGTAGTCTCCTTTTCACACGTAATTCTGTAGTCAATTTTTCTTTTCACACGGATATCTGTGTCAATTTTTTCACACGGAAATCTGTGTGTATTACTCATTTCACACAGAAATCTGTATCAAATACTTATTGTAACGGAAATCTGTCCCTCCTTAATTCACATAACAAAAAAAAATTAATTGTTTCGAAATAAACTAATTTCTAATACATACAGAAATCAGTGTGAATTGATCTTCACACAGATATCCGTGTAAAAATATTTTACCGTTTACACAGACATCTGTTACTTTTGTTTATTCACACGGATATCCGTCGATATTATTATTATATAAATTACTGTGAGCCTAATTATGCTTTTTTCACACGGATATCTGTGTTACTCATTTCACACGGAAATCTGTGTGTATTACTCATTTCACACAGAAATCTGTATCAAATACTTATTGTAACGGAAATCCGTCTCTCCATAATTCACATAACATAAAAATTAATGATTTCGAAATAAACTAATTTATAATACGTACAGAAATCAGTGTGAATTGATTTTCACACAGATATCCGTGTGAAAATGTTTTAGTTTTTACACAGATATCTGTGACTATTGTCTATGCACACGGATTTCCGTTGATATTGTTATTGTATAAATTATTGTGGGCCCGATTATGCTCATTTCACACGGATTTCTGTTACTATTTCTATTTCACACGGATATCTGTGGCTTTTAACTACAGTAAATCCGTGTGTGTTGTTATTTTGCTAGTAGTGGCATATATATTTCTGCAAGACTCAGGCACAATGGTAACTTTTGTTGATCATGAGTATGATATGGTCTTTACAGTTGGTTAGAGGATGAGCATGGATCCTATAACTTAGGACTATTATTAGTGGCGTAGCCAGAAATCTCATATAGGAGAATCAAATTTATATTCATTTTCTTCAAAGTCATCCGTGGGGAATAACCATTGTAGTATTTTTTTTTATTTTTTATTTTTGGGTTTTTGTCCATTTACCCCAATTCTAGAGATTTTTTTCCCACTCACCCCATTAAGTTTTTTTAATTTCCCCTTACCCAAAACACTCTAAGGATGTCTTCCCTATTACCCCATTAATTTTTTTTTTTAGATTATTTTACCCTCACCTCTTTGTTTCATAGAGAGAGAGAGAGAGAGAGAGAGAATAGAAGAGTGAGAAGTCATAAGAGACTTCGCCGGATTCCGGTCACTGGCCGTCGCCCACCGGACTTCTCTGAAAACCTCTCCGGAGGTCCCCAAAGAGGTCATCGGAGATCTCAGAAGTCGCCGGAAAGGTTTATTGCCCCTAAATAGACATGTATTGCCCCCAATAGAGGGGCAATAGAGGCAATAAACCTCTATTGCCCCCCCCCCCCCCCCCCCCACCCACCCAATAGAACTTTCGATCGCCGGAATGTGAACTAATTTTCCTAAAATTAGACGAATAAAACTTTGATTAAAGAAAAAAAAACGAGGAGATTACATTAATTCAAAATGTCTATTGCCCCCCAATAGAACTTTCGGTCGCCGGAATGGGAACTAATCTCCCTAAATTTAGACAAATAAAATTTTAATTAAATAAAAAAACGAGGAGATTACATCAATTTAAAACATTTATTGCCCCCTAATAAACGTCTATTGCCCCCCAATAGAACTTTCAGTCGCTGGAATAGAAACTAATCTTCCTAAAATTAGACCAATAAAATTTTGATCAAGTAAAAAAATGAAAAGATTACATTAATTCAAAACGTTTACTGCCCCCTCCCCCCCCCCCCCAATAGACACTTTTTTTTTCCTTTCCTTCTTGGACTTCTGCCCACAGTTTACAAAAAATAAAATAAAAAATGATATGGGCACCCAAGAAGCCATCCAACAAGAACGACGCCAGCGCATTTCTAGCGGCAAACTCGTCTCTGGCGCCACCAACAACGATGCCGGCCCCAACTCCATGGTCCTCACCTTCGCCAATCCAAACCTCTGCTCTATGATCGATTCTGAGATTGAAATCGAAATCGGCGTCGTATCCAAAGCTCTGTGGCCCTCTGCTCTATGATCGATTCTGAGTTTGAAATTGAAATCGACGTTCTATCCAAAACTATGTGGCCCCTCAACTTCGCTGTCTTACGCGGCCGATTTCCTCACTGCATTTCCTCCATAACTCGATCTAGTAACTTTCTGAGACGGTGCTTCGGTTTCGCCGAAGCTTCTCTTCGATCTTCAAACTCGACCTCACCTCACTCTCCGATCCAACCGAGGCTCTGCTTGACTCACACGAAATCTCACCGCCGAAGTACGAGTTCACATAGCAACTAATAAGGCCTCATTGCCTTAGTTGCTATTTTGGGACAAAAACAGTGTCGTTGGCAAAGGAAGAGATGTACGGTGGCAGAGGAGACGAGGATGAGAGAAAGCACCGTGTCGTCGCCGTCGCCGTCGTCGTCGACGTGGAGAAAGAGAGAGAGAGGAGGAGGAGGCCAGCAGCGTGGAGAGAGAAGAGAGAGAGAAAAGAGTGGATGCAGTTTCTTAATTACACGAAGGGTAAAATTGTCATTTTATTTTAAAATGGGTAAGTAGGAATAAAAATCTGTTGCTGGGATAATTTTGGCCAATTTTGGTGCTTTGGGTCAAGGACCCTTTCTTTTTTTTTACTAATATGTAAATCAAGTGACCATGAAATCATGTTAAAGTGTTGGTGCAGAAAAATTATGTTCCTCACCTATTTTGCTGACTGAAGTAAGAGTGAAGGCTTCTTGGTCAAGAGGTTGTTTCTATGCCCTCAGAATTTAGGTCGGTATTGGCAAGTCTAGTTGGAAGAGGGGTTACCTGCAAAAGATTATCTGATGCATATATAAATCAGTGAGTGTTTACGTTGTAATAATTGGAGTAGGGATTGACTGCCTACCTCGATTATTCACCTCATCAAGTGTTTATAGGTGAATTTGAGCAGATATCTTGTTTAGTACGCGTAGTGGCGGTGTCCAATTTCCACAAGTCACTCATTAGTGGATCCATAATGCCGATCTTAAGATGACGTGGGGAAGTGTTTCCCGCTTGCTACGGATTTAATTGAACTGACCGATTCCGCCTTACCCAAATTTAACTAGAGGGAATTTCACCTCAAATAAGTTGGGCTGCCTCTCTCTCGGTCGGTTTCTTGACTAGAACCTGATCTCACCTTACCCAGATCCACCTCAAGTAATTTTTCAAATAGGTTGGGCCGCCTCTTTCTCGTCTCGTTTACTGACTAGAACTTGATTTCACCTTACCCAAATCCGCCTCGAGGGGATTCACCTCGAAGAATTTCCTAACTTGCTCTGCAATACCCAATAATACAAAATGTTGGTGTGGAAAAATTTGTACTTTGCTGACTGGAATGTGAGAGTGAAGGCTTCTTGGTCAGGATGTTGTGCCTATGCCTTCGGGATTTCAGTCGACGTTGTCAAGTTAAGTTGGAAGAGGGAGATATATACTTGCAAAAAGATTCTCTGATGCCTAAATCAGTGAATGTTTAAGTTGTAATAATTGGAGTAGGGGTTGATTGTCTACCTTGATTTTTCACTTTACCAAATATTTATACGTGAGCTTGAGCGGATCTCTTGGTTAGTGCTTGTAGTGGTGTGCAACTTCCGCAAGTCACGCGTTAATAGATCTATTACATCACTTTTAAGATGACGTGGGGAAGTGTTTCCCGCTTGCTACCAATTCAGTCGAGCTAACCAATTCCACCTTATTTAGATCCACCTTAAGGGGATTTCACCTCGAGAAATTTCCTCAATAGGTTAGGTCGCTTCTCTCTCGGCTTGTTTCTTGACTCTAACCTAATTTCACCTTACCCAAATCCACCTCGATGGGATTTCATCTCATAGAATTTTCTAAATGTGTTGGGCCGCATCTTTCTCGGGCCATTTACTAACTAGAACTTGATTTCACTTAATCTAGATCCGGCTCACGGGAATTTTACATGGAAGAATTTCCCAAATAAATCGGGCTGGTTCTCCTCAGGTCCATTTATTAGTTAGGAATCCATTATTTGTCATCGGTTGATTAAGATTTTGCGCTCCCACGCAAAATTCCAAATTCATTGAAATTCGTGCTTATTCATCAGTTGCATGCGGTACCTAGACACACATACCAAAACCTAAAATTCCCATGAATCAATACAGATTTTGGTTGTTTTATAAAGCGCTGCATGCAATATCCATACCCAAACTCACTCTTGATCAAGCAAATGAAGCGATGAGGCAAAAAGAAGAACGATGAGGAAGGAAAAAGAGTGATGAGGATGCGAGGACCACTGTTGAGAGAGCGACAATGAAGAAGGAAGAAAGCAAGTGTTAAGACTGTTAGCTATAAATGTTAATACCTTAAGTTATTAACACCCACCTAAAGAGGCTGAAAAGGAAAGCAGGTGGAATATACTATCTGGTACCGTTAATTTTTATATCCGTTGTTACCAAACAAAACCCAAACCAATTAAGGCCTCCTATTTAACATAAGCTGATAAGCCCACTTAATCCGTCAAACAAACATACCTCGTTGCTCTAATATCCACGCTTTATGATCTGTATTTCTCGTTGTACTCTTCATTAACAATCGATAATATAAGCGTGAGGAATCATCCTCCTAGCTAGTACACTTAATCTGGTCGACTAAGTTTGTAGCACACTTGTTAGTCGCCAATAATTATATAGGTCAATTCTGTTGTACAACAACAGTTTCCTGAATAAGAAAATTGTTAACTTCTGGACGTTATAACCTTAGACCATGCGTGCATGTTTGTGACTAGGTTAGATCTTAATTAAGCATATAGGAAAGAAAGACCAAGCCCTAGCTTTCACGGTTTCACCTTCACCACAAAATGAACAGATAGGTCCGGCCGCCATGAACAACCTTAATCAAGCTTTATATGGTCAGGTCAAAGTTCAACCTTTGCCTTTTTGAATTGCAATTAGTTTAATTTGCGTGGTCCGTGTAATTGCAATTATCCAAATGACTATAACCATGCATATTGTCATTATTGTTCGAGAAACAGAACAGAACAATTATTCTTAATTATTTGTCTTAACACATACACAGGGCCCTTCCACTAAGGGATCCATTTTTTGGTATTTTATAGGGATAGGGCATTATACCAACTTTTCGATCACATTTCGGTATCTCAACCGTTCAGTTTTCAGGTCCTAATGTGTAGATCATTTCTGCAAATTTTCAGCCAAATCGGTGATCGTTAAGGTATCAAACTAGAATAAATCAATGAACGAACCAAATCTGTCAAACTTGAACCGTTCATACTTATAATCTTAAGTCGCCGTTTTGAATGCCTTAACGATAATTAATTTGGCTGAAAATTTGCAGAAGTAATCTACACATTTAGACCTAAAATCTGAATTGTTAAGATGTTAAAATATGATCGAAAAGTTGGTCTAATGTCCTATCTATAGAAAATACCAAAAAAAGAGATCCCTCACTAGAAGGGCCTTACACAAGCGCGCGCGCACACACAGATATATATATATATTGGCATTGTTTAATTTGTTTCACTCACTCAATTTTGGCCAAGTCTGGTCATCCTCTTCTTGCAGCAGCATCTTCAATTTTTGTTTTAATTGACGGACATTGATATTGGAGCCCTACAATAGGTTGATGGTCGGGTACCCTACACCATTCGGACAATGACCCGGAAGTTCATTTGAGAAGATGCCCGTTATTTCATCCACTTTATCCTTTTTCTTTCGAACAATAATATTCACTTGAACAGAGTTACCGGCTAAGAAGATCTTAGTCAATCATATTTAGATGTAAATTCAATGATAAAAATAATTATTTTAAGTTGAATCGTTTTATTTTTCATCATCAGATAGATATACATCTAACGATGATTGAACATAATTTTTATAATCAATTACTACGTGTTCACCTGATATCTTAAACCTTGTTCATTTAGTTGTTAACTAATTTTTGTTATTTCTATAGTAGACGATACTCGTTCACGTTGTTATCATGGTAGCTAGGAGCCCAAGTAGTGCTTACATATTTACTTTTTCCTTTTTCTATCGAGGGAATGCATTAGTTCTTAATGGATATTTGCTTTTTCAAAGGCCTGACAAAATAAAGAGTGAAATTAATCAGAGTGAATTCAAGGAGACTTTAATATCGAAGATAAATGAAGGGGAAATTACTGGTCCCCCCTTTAACTTTTGGTGCGTCGACAGTTCAGTCCCTGTTATTCCAATTTTAACAGATAACTCCCCAAACATTCAAATTTCACACAATTTGATCCAAAATTACCATTTTACCCCTCACTTCCTTTTTTCACACACACACACACATATATACATACATACATACATACATACATACATACATATATATATATATATATATATATATATATATATATATATATATATATCTACATATACATATATATATATATACACACAGACACACATATACATTATATATATACACACACATATGTATAAAATTATACATATATTTATATATCTACATATACATATACATATACATACATATATATATATATATATATATATATAGATATACACACACACATTAGATATATAAAAATTGTGAATTTTTTTTATAATATGAAACATAAACATAGTATATAGACTTACCAAATACATAAACACATTAGATATATATGTATACATATATATATATATACACCTATATACATATATATATGTATATGCATATGTGTATGTATATATCTGCATATGTATATGTACACACACACATATATACATATAAATATATATAAAAAGAGAGAGAGAAGAATAAAAATATACACACACATATACATACATATATACATACATACATACATACATACATACATATATACTCACACACACACACACATACATATATATATAAAGAGAGAGAGAAGAATAAAAAATATATATACATACACACACACATATATATACATATGTATAAAAGAGAGAGAGAGAAGAATAAAACAAAAAACAAAAAAAAATAAGTGAGGGGTAAAATGGTAATTTTGGATCAAATTGTGTGAAATTTGAATGTTTGGGGAGTTATCTGTTAAAATTGGAATAACAGGGACTGAACTGTCGACGCACCAAAAATTAAAGGGGGGACCAGTAATTTTCCCATAAATGAAGTGACCATAGTTTGTTCGAACACATCACGACCATGATCGACCCTTTTTCTTTGAAACTATTTCACCAAACTCGATATGGAAGTTGATATATGGATGCTACATTCATAGTGATCACATATATACTGTTAGAATGTCATGCATATAAAGTCAGGGGAAGTTTAAGTGACATTGTATGTACGTAAAATTGTATGTTTGTAAAAATGTATATCACATATGAGAACATTCTCAAATGAAGGTCTTTAATTAATTTAAGTTGGTCAAAATGTTAGATCAAATAATTTCACATGCCTTTACCATTCATCATGGCACTAAATAATACCATTCTATATCTAAAGAGGAAAAAAAAAAAAAGATCATGGCACTAAATAAACAAAATTATCATCTCTCAAATCATAATGCACACGTTCTTAGAAATTAAAGGGAGCATTAGAACATTACACTTATGATTAAAATGAAATTTACAAAAAAACCCTCTAGGGTTTGAGAGAACGCCGCCCTTATGGGTGGTCGTTTCTGCAACTTTCTTCATCTCCGATGGAAAACTATGTCGGCACATCCCTTGGTGCCGTATACCTCGAGTGCGGTGCAAACCGTCTCTTCTTTTCTTCCAATTTGCTTTTCAAAAGCGTGGTCTAAGACTCCTCTTGTGGCGGTAGATTGCGATGTTTTCCCTCTCTCTCAGGTCATCACAACTTGGGATTCAAGGTTGAGTTCGAGTTGGGTAAGTGGGCGGCGACCTTCTAATGGGATATCGGAGGTTTTGGGTCGGATCCGGATCTGGGATCCAGGGACTATGCGGACTTCGAATTTTGGTCGTGACTTCTTGGAATCTCTGAGAGTAGGGATGTGGGAGGGGCTCGAGATAGGCAGGCTTTCGACCCATATCGGAGTGCAGTTGCAGGAACGGTCGCGGGTGTCAGAATTGCTTTCTGGTTTCTGGTCCCCAGATCGGACCAGAGGGAGTTCGCGACCAGAGACTTTATGTCAGAGACCGACGACGGTGCAGCAGTCCGTGGGTGGTGGAGCTTGGAGTCGTGTGGACGAAACCGGGACGGGAGATTTCTAGCGCTGCGGATCTGGAAGGGTGGCCGGACGTCGGGTTGAAGCCAGGGTGCCCAAATCAGATTATGTTGGGCCTTGGCTTTTGTCAAGTTTGACCGGTCAGCCTTGATCTTGGATTTAGGCCGGATTTGGATCCGCATTTGGGACCCAGGTCGTAATCAAATCCGGATATTGGATCCGAGACAGCTGCTCATTTTGATCTGGTATTTGTTCTGGTTCTTGGGAGTTCGATTGCTAATTTACGAGTTTCTGACACCCTCGGTTACTTTCGAACTCTCGGTGAGCGCATCACCTCTCCTAGGTGATCATATCACCGGTTATGGCTATGGTTACTATTACTATTACATTTACACTGCTCTCGTGACATATGCAGTGCAGCGATGTCGTTCGGCATCAAGTCACATGGTTACCTTTCATTCTAGATGCGTCTGTGCATCTTGTTATCTTTTATTGTTTTCCTACATTATAGATGCGTCTGTGCATCTTGTTCTGTTTTTTATTTTTCTTTCGATGTTTTTTGCATCGCTTCATGTACTTCTCAGTTTCACTTAATATAGTTTGTCGTCTTTCCCTTCAAAAAAAAAAAAAAATTCATCTCTCAAATCATCGATTAAGAGATCCCTAGCTAGATATGATCGAAGATGAATTAAGCCACTTTGCTTAAATCATAATTACAATTCAGACTCCCATTTTGTGATGGATCGATGTTACGAATAATATTAGCACTAAGCAAAATATTCAGTTATAATATTTCCACTTAAAAGGGTGCTCCTCTATTCACGCTCTAAAGTTGATAAGTGCTCAAATTTCTAACCTTAAACTAAATATGCATTAGAGTAACTCCAACAGCTTCCTTATATTTTGATTTTTCTCTATTTAAGAGAAAAATGAGTATCTTTTGCTCAAATAGATTCCTTAATTATAAGAACAACTCTAACCGTTTCTTTATAATTTTTGTATGAGTTTTTCTATTAGAACCTCTAAATTTAATCACTTGACCTCTATGCTTTTTACACCTCTTATCAAATTTTCAAATACTAAATTTACTCACTAAACTTCCTCAAATAACCTCACTCATATAATTTGCAAACAAATTATTATCTTTAAAATAAAAAAATTAGTCATTTCAATGATTTAATCACTCTATAAATCTTAACTAAATATACATTTTTTAATCAAACTTGAGTTTCAAAAATTAATGTCTAATCAATAAGAAAATGCCATGAACTATTCTGTTTTTTTATTTAAATTTTGTTTCTATTTTAGTTGTGCAAAAAAAAAAAATCATTTGTTTTTATTCTAAAAAAAAATCATTTGTTTTTTAATGTTTATTTTTTTCTTTATTTTTTGTACCACATGATTAATTATTTAAATATTTTTATTTTTATTTTTTATTTTTATTATTATTATTTTTTGCAAATATAATGGATTTAGGTCATAAATCATAAGAGGATTTATTTTGTTTTCCCTCACCAATATGCGTTCAACATATATATCATACATTTTTATGTCACATGATCTTAATCATATTTTTAATTCTTATTAAATATATATAAATGCTTTAATGAGTATGTAGTGAAATTGGAAAATGAAAATAGATAAGGAAAATAATAAGAAATACAATCTAATATTATTGAATTGGAAAGTCTATATAAAATAAATATAATATTTTTTGGTATAATTATTGTCCTTAATAGTCATTTTATAGTAGGTTATATATGTCATTTAATAATTCATAATAGAGTGAGGTCAAGTGAGCAGATTTGGAGGTCCCAATAGAAACTTTTTGTATTATAGGGAAGCAAAAGTCAAAACTTTCCATAATTTTACAGCAATCTCTAAAATCTCCATAATTATTCCTTAAAATTTTAGAGATTGCTGTAAATTTAGGAAATTTTACTTTCTCTTTCCTCACTATCTCTAAAAAAAAACTATTGGCGTTGCTCTTAAGCTAAATTAATCATTTTTCAATTAAAATACTTAAGTGCCCCCAAATTTCTAAACCTTAAAATAATTTTCCATTTTATCAAAAAAAAAAAAAAATTCCATTTGACAGACTAATCATTTGCAGCTAGATTATTGTATATTCACTAATGAGCCCGGCAAACCTAGCCAGCTCCATCAATTTGATGATGATGGTTCTATATTTATTTATACTTGAAAAGACTTTGGGAATTTCTTAAAAATGTAATGAATAATGTTGACTAAGTAATAAAGCTTTTCGTTTTTTTTAACTTTTTTTTTTTGAATTGAAAGGTAATTCCATTGATAATAGCGCATGCCAAGAAGGCCATTACATACTCACCCGCTGACACATAACAATGGCCAGATCAAGGTTTCGTGGAGGAGCCACAGTAGTACATAGGATAGACCAACTATATTCGAACTAATCGCTCACTTTAAAAGCGAGCCTAAAAGTTATGGAAACATAGCTAATAGACAAGCCAAACTACACTCGTTAGGTTTCTAATACAAGAAACTTATTGTAATTAGACAAAAGCTAAAAACATAGGTTTGGGCCAAGAGCCTAAACCCCAGCCCAAAATAGCAATGGACTAGGGCAAAACCCCAGCCCAACAGTTAGCGGCCCAATAGGAAGTCCACCAAGAAAAACTTGCTCCAGGCCCATCACTCTGGTTCGGGCCAGTCCACCTTGCCTCCCACCATCCCTTCGGACCTCCACCGACTGGATCTCGCTCCGGCTGACCCACATCGCCCGACCCGCGTCGCCCTCTCCGCCTTGCCTCCAAGCCGTCCCAAGCCAACGCCGCCACGAGATGCAACCAGCACAGAAACCCAACGATGTTCCAGGCCCGTGACCGTATCCCGCCGTCGAATCGAAATCGAGGGCACCGGCGATCCGAGAACCCAGCAGCGAGGATCGACATCCGGATCCGTAAAGCCACGACCACCCCATAGAACAAACCCAGCCGAACTGTTGACAAAACCCGAGCAAGTTCCCTCCGACAAACCCATGAGCATTTAGACCTCCTGTCCGGCAGCAAACCCATGGTGGGGGTGTGGCTGGAGACCACCCCGGCGACCGGGCGCCGCCGGACGAGAATATTTTCAAGGTTCTGAAGCCTCCTTAGGGTTTTCTCAGAGAGAGAGATTTACAAACCCTCTTCTCTTATTGATTACTTGTGTTAGTTTCGTTTCTTTAAACTTTGATAAATTGGAATCGAGATGTATATAGGCTTGTAGCCGTGGCTATACTGTACATGTCAAAAAAAAAAAAAAAAACAAAACAATGCTTCCTATTTACACGTTCGGTAGTTCTTGATATGAGTCGTGTTTGGTAGTTCTTGATATGACTCGTGTTTGACACGATACATAACGCGATTTCAATTTGATGAAGACAAGCCAAATTATGTTCAACTAGTTATAATATACGTAAAATACAATTAAAAATATTTAATAAGTTTTAGAGAGAGGCTCTCAATTCTTAACTTTGATCAATTTTCAGAATTAGGGGTTGGTTGTTATAGAGGGTTTTCCTTGTAATTTTTTTCACTTTGTCAAAAAAAAAAAAAAAACTTTCATCAATTTGAATTAAATTATGATTAGGAGTAATAAAAAAAAAAACAAAAACAAAACTGTGTATGGCATGTGACAAATAACATGTCATCTTCCGAATATTACAGATAAAACCGTGTGAAAAGAATATATATAATGTCCAAGTTATACACTATAGTAAAAGGACTGAAAGCTAATGGATGGAAAGACCCACTTGTTTGGGTGGTTGTTGGTTGCGGACATTCAACATTAACTCGCACAAGAATCTTCACAGAAACTGCTGCAAATATAATCCACAGCATCAACATGTCATTCTTAAGCTTTTCCTGAAAAGTCAATTCACCAAACTTCTTTTTAAAAACATTAATCAGTCCAAGTTGCAGTTAGCTAATCTATGAGACCATGATCAATCTCTTCCCCACACATGAAACCTAGGGCCCTTTAATTTAGTTGACAATAAATGGACCCACTGGCCACTGCAGCCTCTATATAGATATGATCCAACATAACATCAACATGTCAACTTTGCAAGCCATGGGAGGTGTTCCAAGACCTCATCCTCTTCTCCTTCTGCTTCACATTTTCTTGCTCTCATGTCTTCCATTGAAGGCAACCTCATCACCCAGAACACAAGCAGAGGCTTTGGTTAGCTGGAAGGGCAGCTTTTTTGCTCCCCCACCTTCTCTCAGTTCATGGTCCCTCACAAACATCAACAGCCTCTGCAACTGGACCTCCATTGTCTGTGACCCCAAAACCAAAACAGTTTCCCAGATTGACCTCTCAAATTTCAACCTCACTGCAACTCTAACAGGACTGGACTTCACCCAGTTTCTGAATCTCACCCATTTCAACCTCAATGGCAACAATTTCACAGGGGCAATACCATCTGCCATTGGCAACCTCACCAAGCTCACAACTTTGGATTTGGGCAACAATCTTTTTGAACAGGAAGTTCCTGTGGAGATGGGGAAGCTAACCCAGGTTGAGTATTTTAGTCTCTACAGCAACAGTCTCACTGGTGCCATTCCATATCAGCTGGACAATCTCAAAAAGGTACAATATTTGCTTCTTGGAAGTAACTACTTAGAGCCTGCTGATTGGGCAAAATTCTCAGGCTTTCCTGTGTTGACATTCCTTGATCTTTCTCTGAATAGTTTAGATTCAAAATTCCCAGAATTTATATCTGAATGTAGGAATTTGACATTCCTGGATTTGTCTCAAAATACTTTGACTGGCCAAATACCAGAAGTGGTATTTACCAATCTGGTCAAGCTTGAATATCTCAATCTCACCAATAACCAATTCCAAGGGCCAATGCCATATAACTTTCCCAACCTTAAACACCTTTATTTGGGATTGAACGACTTTAGTGGTCCAATTCCTGAAGACATAGGTCTGTTATCTGGTCTGGAAATTTTTGAAGTGCTTAACAATTCCCTTGAAGGGAAAATCCCATCCTCTATAGGCCAACTCAAGGAGCTTCAGCACCTTGATTTTTCATCAAACTCATTAAACTCTTCAATGCCTTCTGAGCTTGGTTCTTGTACCAACCTCACTTTCTTGGCCTTGGCTGTGAACAAACTCAGTGGGGAATTGCCTCTGTCCTTGTCAAAATTGACCAACTTGGTGGATTTGGGATTATCTGATAATCAATTTACTGGGCCAATCTTGCCTTCTCTGGTTTCCAATTGGACTGCAATAGCCTCTATTCAATTCCAAAACAATAGTTTCAGTGGCAACATTCCAGCAGCAATTGGCCTATTGACAAATCTTAATATCCTCTTTCTGTACAAAAATAATTTCACCGGCCCAATTCCCTCAGAGATAGGAAACTTGCAAGCTATGACAAGTTTGGATCTGTCGGGAAACCAGCTCTCCGGGCCTATTCCTATGGCATTCTGGAATCTCACTAATCTTCAAAGTGTACAGCTTTTCTCCAATAACCTCAGTGGCATAATCCGCCCAGAGATTGGGAACATGATTTCATTGTCTGTCTTTGATGTCAACACAAACCAATTTGAGGGGGAGTTGCCAGAGACCATTTCTCTCCTCACTAAGCTCGAGGGCTTTTCTGTGTTCACCAATAAGTTGTCCGGAACTATTCCTAGTGATTTTGGGAAGTATAGTCCTAAATTGGGATATCTTAGCTTTTCAAACAACAGCTTCTCTGGAGAATTGCCACCAGAGTTGTGCAGTGGATTTTCTTTGCAAGTATTCACAGTGAATGTCAACAACTTCACAGGGCCATTACCCGAGTGCTTGAGAAATTGTACTGCATTAAATAGAATCCGGCTTGATGAGAACCAATTCACCGGAAATATTACCAATGCATTTGGTGTCCATCCCATTCTTGAAGAAATTTATCTTAGTCACAACAAGTTTGTTGGTGAACTCTCACCACATTGGGGAGAGTGCATAAACATCACTGACATGCGTATGGACCGAAACAGAATTTCTGGTCAGATTCCACCTGAGCTTCTGAAGTTGAAGAACTTGCAGTATCTAACACTTGGTTCTAATGAATTCAGTGGGGAATTTCCAGTTGGTATTGGGAATCTAAGCTTGTTATACACTCTCAATCTCAGCAGGAACCACTTCACAGGAACCATCCCGCAGATCCACCAATTGAATAAGCTCCAGACTCTTGATTTGTCTGACAACAATTTTACAGGGGTAATACCAGTGGAACCTGGCACATTTGAGAGCTTAACAAGCTTAAACTTGAGCCACAACAAGTTATCAGGAGAAATACCAGCAGAGATTGGTAACTCAGAATTGAGGTACTTGTTGGATCTTAGTAGCAATTTGCTCTCAGGAGACATACCTTCAAACTTGGGCAAGCTCACACAGTTGGTGGTTCTCAATGTCTCACACAACAATCTGTCAGGGGACATACCATCAGCATTTTCCAACATGCTTAGTCTAGACAGCTATGATTTTTCTTACAACAACTTGACTGGTCCAATCCCAACTGGTGGAATTTTCCAAACTGCACCAGCAAATGCTTTTTTTGGCAACTCTGGTTTGTGTGGAGGTGCAGGACTAACAGCATGCAATTCCTCTAGTGGAAAGTCCAACAAGAACAACAAGAAAGTTCTTATTGGAGTCCTTGTTCCTATTTGTAGTTTAATAGTGATTGTAACTGTTATTGCTCTGATCCTTATTTTCCGTAAGAAACCTAAGCCGCTTGATGAGGAAACCAAAAGTTCTAAGAAGTCTGAGAGTTTTGAGTCGAATATATGGGAAAGAGAAGTAAAGTTTACATTTGGGGAAATTGTGAAGGCCACAGAGGACTTTGATGAGAATTACTGCATTGGAAAAGGAGGGTTTGGAAGAGTGTACAAAGCTGAGCTGCTTTCAGGTCAAATTGTTGCAGTCAAGAAGCTAAACATGTCTGACTCTAGTGACATTCCAGCAATAAATCGACAAAGTTTTGAGAATGAAATTCGAACTTTGACACATGTCAGGCACCGGAACATCATCAAGCTATTTGGGTTCTGTTCAAGGAGAGGTTCCATGTTCTTGGTTTATGAGTATTTAGAGAGAGGCAGTCTCGGAAAAGCATTATATGGGGTTGAAGGGAATGCAGAACTTGACTGGGCTACAAGGGTCAGAATTGTGCAAGGACTAGCTCATGCTCTTTCTTACCTGCACAATGACTGCTCTCCACCAGTTGTACACCGGGATGTTTCTATCAACAATGTACTGCTTGAGTGGGATTTTGAGCCCCGGCTATCAGATTTCGGAACAGCAAGACTGTTGAGTCTGGATTCATCCAACTGGACCAGTGCTGCTGGTTCTTATGGCTACATGGCACCTGGTAATGTAACACTCAAGTTTGTTCATTATTGGCTTATCTTTCTGTGACTTGGATATTAATGTGGCTAATTGTGTTTTTTCTTGATGCACAGAGCTCGCATACACTATGAAGGTGACAGATAAGTGTGATGTATATAGCTTTGGAGTGCTAGCACTAGAAGTCCTGATGGGAAGGCACCCAGGGGAAGTGCTAGAAGCTCTACTAGAGTCATCAAAATCATTGCAGGACAACACAGAAATGCTTTTGAAAGATGTGTTAGACCAAAGGCTGGAGCCTCCAACCGGTGAATTGGCTGAGGCAGTGGTGTTTGCAGTGAGCGTAGGCTTGGCCTGCACACGTTCCCGTCCAGAGTTACGACCCACAATGCGTTTTGTGGCACAAGAACTATCGGCTCGGACACAGCCTTACATTTCTGAACCATTTGGTACGTTAACCATCAACAAACTAACTGGTCTTCAAAAGTGAATGGGAATGATACCAGTAGCTGTATGTTTGTCAACTGAATCTTTGTGTAACTGTATTATAGATGCCTTGAGAAAATAATCTTTGGGGGTTAGCCCAGGTTAAGTATTGTACTTGTAATGTATAGTGTATAATCTCAGCTTAGAGATACTAGTTTCATATACAAGTCTCAGTCTTTATTGCTTCTACACTTTAGTAGTCCCCTTCATTTTATGCAAAAATCCTTTAAACATATGCTTTTTGGTGAATGGAAGACACAGCTTTCAAACAGCTTGCTCCCACTGAATCTCATTGATTATTTAGTAAGAAATGTTCAGAGACTAAGGAATCACATCATACCTGTCCTTTTTTGTTTTTGACTAACTAAATACTTTGCACCTAGTCAAACCTTTTGTTATTGTTCAAAGTTGACTTTTAGTGGTAATAATTCTTCCTTATTTTAGACTGGTCTCAGTCCCTGTAAATTTCTAGAAGGCATGCATCTAATAAAATTAATATATCATCAAAAGGAAAAAAAAAAGAAAGAGGAACACACTAATTTGGCAGTCTCTCTGAACATTAGTGAATGTATGGATAGTGTAATATACAAATCACCACCTTGGAACATTAAAAAAACAAGCAAAATTTGCATTACTTCAAAGACAATCAATGAAGAAGGTAAAGAAAAGACACCAACAGCATTGTCATGGCTTAGCAGTCCACCCCACATTGTTTAAGAATTGGTCCAGTTTGCTTAGCCAAGAAGGGATCAATTCTTACCCAAACCAATGAGAAGATGGAGGCAAGAAGAACTGACCAAAGTACCACAATAGTGGGAGTCCTGTTTTGCCTTCCCATCAAACCTTTGAGGAAAGGGTATAGATGAACAATGACCCAGAAGGCAAAGAAGAGCTTTCCGAACAACGGACCCCATGAGCCGTAGCCATTGTTAATGGCATCAGAAACTCCAGCAACTACTCCCACCATGTTCAAGATGATAAGGGTCGTTGGTGGTATGAGTAGTGTAGTCCATTTGAACAGGTAGAGTTCCCCAAACTCAGCATCTTCTGCTGCTTTTGATGTGACTGTAAAGTTGGTGTCAACTCCAGCAAGGACTTTGAGGAGGCCTTGGAAGACTGCAAACAGATGTGCAGAGACACCACCGATCACCCAAAACTGCTCATTACGCCACAAGTCTTCGATGCTAACACCGCTCCATCTGAGCTCTAACACACTGGTTGCAATGATGGAGAGGAAAAGAGCCAAGAACCATATACTGGCAAAGTTGTTCAGCTGCAAAGAATGAAATGTTGATTAGAAGAAGATATAAAGAAATTTAGTTTGGAATTTCAGTTGGCCCTTTCCAAATG
Source organism: Rosa rugosa (assembly GCF_958449725.1). NCBI lineage: Eukaryota > Viridiplantae > Streptophyta > Magnoliopsida > Rosales > Rosaceae > Rosa > Rosa rugosa. The sequence goes on along the minus strand of NC_084822.1, from coordinate 41,533,016 downwards.
ATGTCCAAAAGTACTTACTGTGGGGATGATGAACTTTCCAGTCAGAAGACAAACAGCTGGAATGGTACAATAGGCAAGTAAGGGGATGGAAGTGAAAGGATAGACTATGGTGTTGATGTAAGCAAGTCTCTCCAGCAATTTCAGCTTTCCTCCCCAGGCATACCATAAGGGACAATGACGACTGAGGAAGATTTCGACAGAACCAAGCGCCCATCTCAGAACTTGGTGCAGCCGATCTGACAAATTGATAGGAGCAGATCCCTTGAAAGCTGGTCTTTTTGGCACACAGTAGACTGACTTCCATCCTCTACAATGCATTTTGAAGCCAGTCAAAATATCTTCTGTAACTGAACCATAAATCCAACCAATCTGCAAAGAGAGACCAAGAATTAATCATTTTAGTTTCTGTAGTCTCCACATGAAGTATTTTGAATCTGCAAATATAGAGAAAAGTTCATCATAATGATAGTCACCTCTTTTCCCCATTCAGTTTTTTCTTCATAGCCACAACTTATAACATGAATGGCCTCCTTAACAAGTGCTGTGCTATTAATCCCTTCAGGAAGCCCACCATTTTCCATGAGAGTGGAAGCAATGAAAACCGGGGATTGTCCAAATCGTTTCTCGAAGTTTTTCTGTGACATGAGAGATGATTTCTCCAACTCATCATAACCTTCAAACCCTTCTTCAATCTCTTCAAGATCAAACATTGGTCCCCTCCCTTTCCTCACATAGTTCTTGCCCATCATTTTCTTCTTCTTCTTCGAGTAAAGTCCCCCAAGAAGACTTCTTACTCCACCCTTCTTAGACTTGGACTTCTTCGAACCCCCACGACAGCATCCACAGCAGCACCATGAAGGCCAGCAGTCACATGTCATCTTAGGTTGCTTTTCTGACACTGGCGGATCATAGCCATACAATGCCGGCCTGTTGAAGACACATCCTGTGCCAACATATACCGGTCCTTGAATCCCATCTAGGCCTTTCATGTTGATCTATAACCAAAAGACAGTCAAAGCATTGAGCTAAATTTTTACAGGCAGAGAATTATGTATTATAATAAAGGATGTCAATTTTAAATTAAAGCTCTAGTGTTACTTACATCAAAGAACACAATATTCCGATTAGCATATCTGTCATGAAGATCGATACCATCAAACCTTTGAGGGAATTGGACATAGCAGAGCTTCTTTCCAAGCTGGGGATCCATTAGGAAGCACATAGCTTCTCTTATAGCCTTACTGTTGTTGATGTAGTGGTCACAATCCAGATTCAACATGAAAGGTGCATTAGAAAGCACTGCAGAAACTCGAACCTGTTGATCATTTCCATGTTATAAACATTGCTGAATGCACCAGTCTCACATCAATAGGACTATGCAAATTAAATCTACTCAAACTCACCATAGCATTCATGGCACCAGCTTTCTTGTGATGTTGATATCCAGGACGTTTCTCACGTGAAACATACACAAGACGTGGCAGTTCCTTACCATCCACATCCAGTGCTCCTTCACTTCCCAGATAAACCTGCAAAGCAAGCAAAATGCTCGGTGACTCAACTGGTGAAAGCATTTCGTATGCAATTTTCCCTCTTTCTCTACTAATAAAGCTAAAACCAACTTAAAAACCACTTTGGACAATGTATGGATATACTGGGGAAAAAAGAGACAACAGGCATAACATAGTTATACCTGAATCATTCCGGGATGATCACGAGTGTTGTTTCCAGGCCATGGAGTACCATCCTGCATCACCCACCCGTCTTCAGGTTTCTTCAGAGCATTTGCTACCATTGCATTAATCCTCACTTTGAATTCTTCATACTCTCTCTGCAGTACCACACACAAAAAAATTCTTTTATATTAGACCTTATATATTTGTTGTGAAAATTTTGCAACAAAATAGTAAAAGACATAAATTAATTTCTTCTTCTCTTGTGTATTTTTGCTCACCTTCATGGCTCTGCGCTCCTTGACAAAGTTTGGATGAACCTTGTCCTTCAAGTAATCAATCTTCTGAGAGAAATAGAACTCAGGAGCCCTTGGCTCAATGGTGTGCTTTTTGCAAAATGGCACCCATCTTCTTGCAAACTCAGCAGTCTCAGCTAGTGCATCAAAGAGGAGCATTGAAGCACCATCATCCGAAACATAACAGCACACCTTGTCAACCGGGTAGTCAACAGATAAAATGGATAAAACTGTGTTTGCAGTAATGATTGGAGGCTCCTTGAGAGGGTCCACTGAACTCACATAGACATCAACTGGAGCTAGGGTGTTAGGCTCACCCTCACGCTCAAACCTCAAGGATAGGCGGTCCAAGTAAGTTTCCCGGTTGATGGGTTGCCATTTAGGGAACTGGTCAAGTATCCATGAGAGTGCAAACCATATCTCACAAATCACAGATATGAGCCACAAGGGAAAAGCATCATAGGCTGGAGTTAAGATACGGAAATGGAAAAAGAAGGCCAGAATCACAAGCCGGATGACAATGACTATGCGGTAAGGGCTGATTTTACTCGAGGGGATGGGGACTTTTCGCCATAGTGGTTGCCGAGCTTCAGCCATTCTGCAAGAAAAGTTGACACTTGAACAGATGAGGAACTACTACTACATCACTCAGTCAACAAAAGTTGGTAAACAATTTCAGGAGTATAGCTAAAGTTTACAAAATGAACTTACAGGAAATCATCTTCTAGGCCTTGATCATCATCATTTCCATCATCCTTGTTCACCAAGCCTCTCTTTTCTTGCCTCACTTTCCACTTCTCCACTCTTTCTTTCCACTCTGCACTACCCAAAACCTCTTTGTCTCCTTCAAAATCCTTAACTACAGAACCCAACAATACACAATTAAGATAAACAATTTCCTTAAAGAATCAAGTCCCTTATAATTATAGTAAAATATAACTTTTATTCTGATTTAGCTATATCCTTACCACTTCCTTGAACAGAGAAAGGTTGATTATTGGTTTGCCATTTCTGTTGATTATGGTCTCCATTCTCCTGCAAAAGTCACCAAATGATCACTTTGGCACCTTAAGATCTCTCCTACTGCTCAAAATGAACTATAATATCTTTGAAAACAACAACTAGACGAGATTAATTACCGAAGGAATATCAATGGCATGATTTTTCTCATCAGCAGAGTCATGATCATTGTGATTCTTAACAATCTGAAATTCCTCATCAAAATCATCTGCATCAAAATCTTCGTCGTCTCCAGCAACTCTAGGACAACCTACAAGTTACATGATTGAAGTCCAAGGCAACATGTCATTAGATAGAATCATAAGAAAATCAAAGAGAGGTGATTTACTCATGAGATCTATTTGTACACTGTACCTTTGTGACGCTTATAGCGAGTGTTGCACTGAGGGCAACACTGGGTGCCTTCACTCCTCTCATAATCATAACAAGGCCTACAAACTGGGAAGCCACACACATGACATGCCACGAACAACTCCCCATCTTCTTTGTATCCTATATCATCTCCACAAACTCTGCACACTTTCGGCACTGACTGCCGTGTTGGATGCCGGTTCTGCATCAACAGTAACAAGTTAACATTAACTGATACAAATGATTATCAAGAAGGCTCAGGATAGGCTATAGTAGTAGTAGTACCTCTTCAGAGGCGCGCAACACATGGAGTTCGTCTTCGCCTTGGTTGTGAGAACCAGTATACAAGCCTCCCATGGAGTTTGAGGCCATGGCACGCAATGCAACCAAACCTAAGGAGATGTTGCTGATCCAAAGATGGATGGTGAGAGAGGAGGACAGGGAAGGAGGGCATTATATTGAAATGTTTGGGGGTTGTAAAAGAATAATATTGTAGTGTGAGTGTGTTGTCTCTACCTACTGTGAGTTGGGAAGTCATAGGTTTGAGTCCAAGAGACGTTATTCATGAAACTACAGGAGAGAGAGAAAGAGTCTTTGGGTTTGCTTTCTTTGTTTGCTTGGTATGTTAAAGATCTCCATGGCTAGTTAGCTTAGAATCAAAGGTGTCTCTGAAGTAGACACCAAACTTCTTCTTATAAAAAAAACAGATTCAGACACCTTCTCCATGTGTCACGTACCCAACTTATTAATCCTTACTGTGCTAGAAAGGTAACTTGTCATTCTTCTCTGATTTATGACACAAATCTAACCACAAATTCATAAGGATTCTACCATTCTCATAATTCTTCAACGGTTTATAAGCGTAGAAATGTGCTTCACTCATTAGCCACCTTTATATGGTGTGGAGTAATCAAGTGTATCATCTTATGAGATATTACATATTTACATAGTAATTACGTGAATAGCAACATAAGGAACATAATATATCACTCCCCTTTGGAATTCCACTTAACGATAGAAGTAATGAATGCATTTAGTGTTCCCTTGTTAAAATCTTGCCGAGTTTAACAATAGAACGCAGAACGCTATTAGAAACGAGGTTCAACTGTATTAGGATCAAAACTTGACTAATTAGCTTTAAACCATCAGCAAGACAGAACAGACTGCATTCGCATTATTCAATGCCGACGTAAATATTATAATATAAAGATCAGAAGAAAAAAGAAAAAAGACTAGAAAAGCTCTTTTTCGCAACCAAGACTATCTTAAAATTTAAAACCTTCTATAATCAAGAATGATTGTCAGTCTAACACTGGTTTAACAGATGATACGCTTATTCTTTGATTTTGGGACGCTTAGGAGGTTGGGAACTGGACATACAAACATCCGGCTCACAATCCTTGGGAGCCTCAGTTTCAGGTGACTTTTGCTTCCCTATCCGCTCCTCAGCACATTCTACTGATGCAACTTTGGATTTGACAGCATCAGCTTCAGTCTCACCATGCTCCACCTTGGAGGGCTCCAATTCACTTTTATCAGGAGAAACTTGCATTGCCTCTGAAGGCTGAGCAGACGGATCGTCCAAACTGGATGATGAAGCATTCAGCTTGTCACCACCTGACTTGCATTGCTTTTCAAACATCATTTGAAGGTACTTCCCTTGTTCTTCAATTCGTAACTGTAGATTTCTTTGAATCTGCAGAGAAGGGAGAGTTGCAAAAATCACACTGCAAATTTACCCAGAGAGAAACCCAGGAAAGCTCAACACTAAACAATAAGACAAATGGATACCGGGAAGGGGAAGTAGCATTACTATATCCAAGTGAAATATTAGGGATCATACACATAAGTTGACATGAACATCCTTTTTTTTTTTTTTTTCCAAAGGAGCAAATTCATACCTCAAGCTGTTCATGCAGCCGCTTCTGAACTTCCATCTGCAGTCGCAGAGCTTCAGTGATCTCGATACCCCTATTAACCGAAATAAGAAAACAATGGATAAGTATAGAAAAAAAAAATGAAACGTGATAAGACCCTAATCATGTCTTAATTACATTCATATTGCTTGTTACACTTGAGCAATTGAGGCAGACGTTAGGCCTCTTTTCAGATCTACTTCCATCCCTCCACCAACTGACTGCTCTTAGTGAGTGAACACTGAACAGCCACTTAAAAGCAACCTTTAACTCATAGCCCTAAAGCTTTCAAAACTTTTATGTTACGCTAGTATTCACAGTAGAATGAGGAAGAACCTCAGGTTATGCAATATTAAGACTTCTAGAAAGCAATGACTCACTAGTGTAATCAGACAAACAACCTACCCCCCAAGCTAATAACAATAACTGGATAACCACAAGGGGTTCATCAGCTGTTGCAATGAATTCAGATTGAAGTGGTTCTTCAGAAACTTACGTTTTCAAGTCTAGAGATGTCATTTCTTCGAGAGGAGTCAATTTTTTCTCCAAGGATCCTACAGAAAAACGTTGACAACAACATACGATGTTAAATGAGGTCAATATACAAATGCCCACTATAATTGAATAAAGCATCAAACTCCAGGAAACAGAAACAAGCATTTCAGCATAAATATGGTAGTGGTGAATGGATTTATATAAAAACCGAAGTAAATAAGATGATAAAGAGAGACTAATGAGAAAATTCTAGCAATACATAACATGCTCAGAAAAATGGGCAATTTGATAAGATAGCCCAGTCCATAAAGAAAGAGAAAAATGAACTAGTCCATAAAGGACAACAAAAAAGTCAGAAAGTCAGAGAACTTTGTTATTAACAAGAAACATAGAAGTATTTGTCATTAACAAGAAACATAGAAGAATTTGTCATTAACAAGGAGTCTTTGTTATTTTGTATCCGATTGCTACTACTTGCTGCTTGTTTATGTGATCTCTTTACCTCTGCTCCAAACTACAAATATTATACAAAAGGTTTCATCGACATAACACATAGACAATTAAATAAGAATCAATATCCAAAACAGTCAAAACTTAAAAGTTCAAATATGATCAGAGAAACACAAACATTATGAGAAACAGACACAATCATGCCTACGTAAATACACGCTAAAAAATTATCTTTTAATGCATAAGATATACATAATATGAAACAGAATTTAGATATAAATGCATGAATGTACATTACACAAAGTCAATTACTATATACCTTCTGATGACTCTGGTCTGTATCTAGCGGTCCTATATTTCTGCAATTCAAATATCTCCAATTAAAACAAAGTTCCTTCTTACAAAAATGCATAATCAGAAAGATTTTCTGTGAGAACAATGTTAAGGTGAAATAAGCTTGTTTACCTGCAAGTGACTTTTCACATGATAGATAGTCAAGCCTTCCACTTTCATGAGCTTCAGCACACCCTTAGGAGTTGCTCCTGTAACAAGTGAAACTTTAACTGGGGCAGAATATCTAATCTTGGGCTAATAATTAGTGAAGCCAAAAAAGTACTCACTTTCACTACCACCGAGTTGGTTAACAGCTTCTACAAAAGCTTCATGAAGTTCTGGTGTCCAACGCATACGCGGCTTCGCTGCGGCACTGTTAGCCGAGGAAGGAGTAGTAACAGCAATGATATCCTCAGATTGAACAGGAAGGATTTCTCTAGATGGAGGTTGCTGAGAAACTTGGGACTGCTGAGCTGAAAAATTCAAAGATGGTTTGGGAACCTGGTATGTCATCTGAAATAACAAAATCAGATCCAAATTGGTTTTTCTGCCACGCATTATTCACTTCAAATTTTCATACATCTATTGAACAGCAATATGAGACAGTCTTAACCTTTGGTTCCAGATCTGTAACATTGTTGTCAACAAGAAGGTCACTCCAGTTAGAAGTCAAAGCATCATCATCGGTAATTAGCTGGTTTGCCCACTCCTGCCAATCATTTTGCTTACTTATATCTTCAGCAGCCAGAATGCCACTACAACTACTGCTCTCTATTTGACTATTCTCAACAGGGGTATTTACAGGAAAATCAAGGAACCCTGGCAGAGAATCTGTACCCCAGGAACCATTGTTTTCTTTGGAATAGGCACAAGATGCTGTAGATTGAAAAACTCCTGAAGGAGAAGAATGTGGTAATGGCATAGACACAGAACTTGAGGACTGTGAAATGAAAGGATTATTTCTTGACTGCTTCTCACGAGGTGAAACAGATGAGTAGTGAAGATCTGTAGAGAATCTTGATGGTGATGAAAATATGTGACCAACTACGCCACTGTTAGATGTTAAGTGACCTGCTTGTGCCACAGGCCTTTCCATCGAAACCTGCTGTGTGTCTTGCAACTTGGGATACGTCTCCTCCGATGAGGGTTGAAGGACTGGTAAAGATGAAGATAGTGCTCCAGACACTCCCATGTGACTAAGCTGCTTTGCAGCTGATCTCCGAATGGCAGGGCGTGCCTCCATCGATAGTTCTAAATCAGTAAACAGAGCAAATCAGAAAACTGAACATCAGTCGATTAGTCATTACTAATTAGCTACTAGCTAAGCTTGTGATAGTGGTAACACTGACCAACTCAAAACCTACAGAAAGCGCCCTGTTTTCTTGTTCTTATCGCTGAACCACAGAAACCAATCATCAATTTCACCTGTGAATAATCAATAAAAGCAAGTCAACACCAAAACAAACCATAACAACATAATATCATTTCAAGGCCGCAAAATGATAAAATTCCCCCATAACCTTAAAAAAAAAAAAAAAAAAAAAAATTGACATACAGAACGCACACGCATGCCTCTACAATTACATCACATTTCCCAGACTCAATGCCAAAGCCTGTACTCAATCATCCCTAAAACTACAAGTCCGGCAGAAAAACCTTATTATCACACGAGAACTTGTCCAAGAAAAAAAAAAAAAAAAAAAAAAACCAACGGTTTCTCTTCATCTTAATTCCGAACCAGTTCACGAGTAAGTTGTGCTGGTACATAACACAATCACATGTTCACATTCTGGATTAGCCAACATAATCTTAAAACCCGTAGCTACAAATTTTCCGAATAAAATTTCAGACTTCTTACCTCCCAAAGGCGGCCACATATGTATCCTAAAGCTATAGTTCAGCTATATTCCTATATCCTATATTGTCCTCTCTATTCTCAACCCAAAACAGTCGCATATGAACTGAAAAGCAGCTCGAAGAATCAGAATTTCATGAAGAAAAAAATTAAATAATTTAACAAAGAAAAAGCATTAAGCTCCACCATGCAAAAACAGTAGCTACATGCCAAACCAAAAAAAAAAAAAAACACATTATCCATCACCAAAACGATAGGAGCACCAATTCAATCCAGACCTAATAAAATCCCAATTCAATCGAATTTCCAATTGAGAATCGCAATAATGAGCAGAATGATCAAAAAAATGGGAAATTGAAATTGAAATTCGTACCTAAGAAGTTGAGAGCGAGCAGCACCCAAAAAAGCGAACACGAACCAGAAAAAGGCGCAGAAGAATCGAATCGAATCGTAAACCAAGCGAGAGTTGGGGACGGAGAGAGAGAGAGAGAGAGAGAGAGATATGTCTACGCTAACAGGCGGGTGTTTTTGAATTCCGTCACCGGCGAGAGAGAGAGAGAGAGAGAGAGACGATGACGAGTGCGTGCCACCTCTTTGGGCCTTTTTGGGGATCTCTCTGCGCATTATAAGAAAACAGTGGATTTACTCCACGCGCCCAGTGGGGCGTGCGGGCCACTCTCCCTCGAATATGTGGCGGGGCCCACAGCTGGCGGCTAGTGATTGGGTGTGCTGTGGAAGTATGTGAAGGGGTGCACGTGGGGCAAGGTTTTCAGTGTGTGTGTGTGTATATATGATCATTTATTATAGAAAATCTTTTTTGTTTTTTGGGGAAATTATTGAAATGGTCTTTGGTGTTGCCCAAAAGACCACCGTGTCGAGTGTCGACATTTTCTTTTTGGGTCTCTCTTGGGTCTTTCCTCCTCGGACACAAAGTATGGTCCATTGGATTTGTAGTGGCTGTTACGTGTAACAAACCCAGACACATCATGACAACATGGAACAAAATATAAGTTCTTATTTAAAAATTAAATTTAATGCTTGAAACAAGAAATTAACGCGGATCATAGCTCAATACCCGTTTGACACTTAACTAACTATGTTTTCAAAAATATCACTTAACTCACTCACTTTTAAATTTGTCTTTCACTGAACTCACTGTCATTAAATTTACCGTTAGAAGTTGTTAAAGTTGCCAGTATATTTGTCAAAAAACACTAAAAAGTACATCTTTGTTTTCCACTACAAGGCCAAGAATACATTATAGTTAAGGTGCTTTAGTATAAAAATGCCAAGAATGCATTTTAGTTAAGGTGTCTTAAGATAAAAATACCAAGAATGCATTATATCTTAAATTTACACGTAATTTATTTGATTAACAATTAACCTGATAAACATTATTATATCATTCAATAAAATCATCCGAGGTAATGTTGAGGATCCCAACTAGACCGGGACCTCTGCCCATTTTCAAAACAATATAACAAAATTTTTTGTGCAGAGTAATATACTCCAATATAAGGCCAAGAATACATTATAGATATCGTATATGGTTAGAATTTTTCCAGTAGACCTACCGTATTTTGAAACAAGACATATATTCCGGAGCTTTTCACATGTAAACCTACTCATTTGGATCCATGGTGAAAGCGCCACAAATGTGTCCTCCTGGATATTGCTAAGCAATATCCCTAACGTTTATATTTTATTCATAGGTAGCGTCCAACTCGATTTTGTAACCTCAACAAAAGAAAACTAAGAACTAACTCTGTCTTGGTAAAGCCTTTTGCTTGGCATGAAAGCTTGTAAAGGGTGAACCGGTCTTGGCATGAAAAAGCTGTAAACGATGAGCAAATGCCTCACGCCTTCCACTACTACTGGGAATATAACTTAATTAAGTTAAGGTTTTAATGAGAAAATTCAATTTTCTTTTTCATTTTCGCTTTCTTTACCGTGTTGCAAGCAATTGCTTGATGAGGCAAAACTATGCATGCCATATTATTATGAGCCCAATTCAAACAAGTTATATCATCTGCTCTAACTTGCTCAAAACTCAAAAGAAAGGAAGCTTTTTGTTCTTTCATCTGGAAAAGAATGACAGTTTCAGAAGTTATAAATTCCTATAATTTATGCTCCTATGAGTAATTCAAAGGATTTATATATAGGGAAACAAGGTTATGACCAAGTTGTCAACTTTGCAATGCAATATGGGAGAATATACTTTGATACCCAGCAACACTGAACTGAAAAAAGAGGACATAGTCTATATGTAGCCTAATACAGCAATATGTCTGCTCATTAGCCTTGTAATTTTCCAGTAATGGACTGAAATTTCAAGCTAGACATAGTACATTGAATTGGGTAGTTTGAATGTTCTTTTCGCAATGGGAAGTCCCTCGAAACTGCTCCACTGATCTCCTATTATGCCCCAAATGCGGTAACCTTCATCGACGAGTCGATGCCTTGCCTCAGACTTGTACTTCTGCACTTCCATGAATTCATCTTCAAGACCCCTGTAATGTGTTATAGGTATACATCATGAAATCTAGTCATTGTTAGTATATGTGTTCATCCTCAAAAAGAGGGATTTGAAATCTTGATTAGTAGTACGCACATACCTTAGCACAAGATTAGTCCATCCATGGTATCCAACCTTAATGAGGTTATCTACACTTGGAGATCTAAGGGTCTCCCTTCTTGAAGAGATGAGAAAGATCTTAAATCCTCTGTCTTTGATATCATGGAAGAGCTTTAGTGTGTGCTCTAGAGCTGGTGCCTTGCTCTCTTTCATCCATGTTTCCAAAGATGTTGCATTCAGTTTCTCTCCCCTAGTTTAAGTTTTCCAAAATAAAAATTAAAAATTACCTCATTCCACAGTAGAATAAGAACAGCAACCGTGTAATATCTAATCTGTAATGTTGTCTAGTCACATATTTGAGTCTAGCTAGATTGCTGGCGCACATCAATTGATCAATGAAAAACGTAATGCATTGATGGGTAATGTTCCCTTATCAAATAATGTTATGTTTGTCTCTAGATCACATGCATATTCAAATCAATAAGAATTTATTTGATTCGCAATGACGACACAACATTCTGATAACATAGTGGAATATAATCTGAAGTTTCACTTACCCAAAACCATGTTTCTTGAAATAAGGAATAGTGGAGAGGAGTGTATCATCAACATCAAAAATCCAAGCATCTTTACCATCACCCTCCAAAGTGCAACAGCAACTACTGCTCAGGTAGAGAGTGACTTCCTCCAAGGCCCTCTCTGAGTCAGCTTTGTACTGAGAAGATGTCATGTATTTCTTTATGTGCTCAACACATTCTTGAGGCACCAAATCAAACCCTCTAATGTTGTTGACCTCAACATTGATCCTCCAACTCTCACAGTACTTCTTCAAGCCATCTCCCACTACCCCATTGGTATTCTTCTTTCTCCGGTTCAAAATGCTCCAATCTGCTGCAACCACAATGAAGAGGCTTGAGATCAAAAGCAGGAATCCTATGAGTTTTCCCATTTGCAAAATGAGGGACTGAGGAAGTGGAAATGGGTGAGTCTAGACCATTTGATGAAGAATATGGGGCAAATAAAAGGGTGGCATGGGCCGTGGGGTATGAATGTTTTGGTCTTTTACTGGAGATCACATGGTTTGCAATCAAATTTGGGGATTAATGAATGTAAATGATGGACAAATGGACAAAAAGCAAAATCAAAAGGCAAATCTATGCTTCACAGCTCATGAGAATTGTTTGCTATGGTGTATGGACTATCTGATCTATGAACAATTCTTAGGTTCACCCCTTGGGGTGAAACAGCATATTCACCCTCTCTTATGATTAACGCATAATAACTTTTTAATTTTCTAATCTAACCATTCAAGTTGTATAATGTAATACAAAGATTAGTTATGTAAAAAATCAATCAAATTGAAGACCTTTTAATTATTCATTTATATGAAATACATGGACGGTTCATCATAATAGCAGTAAGTGTTGTTAGAACCGTCCATTTATTTGATTCAATTAGATAATTAAACGATTTCCGATTCGATTGATTTTTTACAGAGATGATCTTTAAATGCTAATTTAAGATATGGACCGTTGGATTATAAATTTATTACGTAAAAGTGAGTTAATCAATAATAGGGGTAAATATGCTTGTTCACCCAGGGGTGAACCTAAGAATTGTTCCTGATCTATTAAGTTGTACCCATTATCCTCATCATTTTTGGAACTTCAATATCAAATAGCATGGTCAGGCATGCACATCATACTGATGAAGTAATGGGTTTCACATATGAACACAAGTCTCACCCATACTACGTAACTAGACAGTGATTATAATGTCTCATAGAGCTTAACAACTTTCGAAGGATTTTGATGTATATTGATGAATTGGATGTTAAAATGTCGTTCACCTACTTAATGAATTATTTGCTCAGTTGAGATCAACTGTTTGTTGGATTTAATCACAAGGTGGAGAATAATAAGGTTGTTGGACTTTACTTAGTTTTTTACTATTATCTACCGTTGAATCAAAATCCAAAGATAATAAACACATCTGAGCATGAAAGTCACTAAGTAAGTGAACAAGATTCTTGAATGTGATATGTTATTCTATAAATTGCTTCTTTTTCTCATCTTTTTCTGTTCACAAAATATTAGTAGGTTCCTTTGTTGATGACTTTCTGTGAGTGGTTAAACACATTGCATTAACATAGTGATGACATGCTATGAAAGTTTGATGCAAACTATAGCAATAAACAAAAATTATACGAACCATTATGGTTTACTATAATTTTCAGTAATCCATTAGGAATGTTTGCCATGTTGAGGTTTTGATTCTTTGCCATTTTTAAAAGGAAAGGAAACACAATTTACGTCAAGTTTGTTGATGGTTTTGGATCTTCAAACACAAAAGAATCATGGAAATGAATGGTGGAGGACCCAAAACCAACCATTATGCAAAGCTGACTCATCTTTCATTCACTTTATCTTTTAGATTGTCAAAGATAGAAAGATTGAAAGAAGAACAATACTTCATCCACTCCTAAAATACTTCATCCACTCCTAAAAGAAAAATGAAGATAGGGGTATTACCATTATAAACAGAAATTTCAAGGTCAGTTTTCTCCTTCTTCTTATCAACAAAATGACCATTAAAAAGGCCATTGCAGAGACAAGAATAGGTCGACAGTGAAAATAAATTTGGCATGCTACTAACAGCCAACAATTCCTGGAAATTTAAGTTGCATGACTATACAGACTAAAGTAAACTGGAAAATATCTATACTTCTAGAAGTAAAACCTTGCGCCTTCAATGATATCTGGGAAATCATCACCGGAAGCTATGAGGTGAGACATGATCATCGAAACCATTGTCGAAGTTGAGAGAATAGCTATGAATATCATAGCTGAACTGGGCGTAGCTCTTTTGCCGCCCGAAAGCTTGTTTGCATTGTGACTTCAACTTCCGAATCAGCTGCCCCAAAAGATGAGATCCGCTGAAAAAACCAAATGATGCTCCTGTTTCAACACTACCAAGTGTGACTGCAGGCCTGGAGCTGGCAATTCTCCTCCCCAACTTCAAAAACTGCATTCTCCAAAGGCTAGAGATCCTTGAAACCTTCATTGTTAGCTCTTCTTATCCACCTTCAGCTGTGAGTTGTTTTATATAGAGATTATATGGGCAGGAGCGAAAGGCAAAAGCGTCAATTGCTAACCAAAAAAAAAAAAAAAAAACATGTAGATGAAGCTTTCAGATGTCAATTCCCACTTGCAGGCAATCTGTATGGTGTCACATTCTCATTGGTCGAAGTTGATAAACATTATTATCAGGGGTCTGATATGCTTTGCTTTGATACCATATCCAGGTCACCAAGGCCCCATTCCACAGAAAGGGATGGAAACTTGCCTCTAGTGATGCAATGTCGGTATAGAACAATAGATGATGACAAATCACTTTTGGAATGGATTGATTTCTGCGCAGTCACTTGTGTTGATGGGGGTTGTATTTTGCTTCTGTTTCGACCATAGACTTGATAGTGAACTTCCCTGGGAAGCTTGCAAGTAGAATGAGGTCCACTCCTACGTCAAAAGATCACACCGTCCATTCCCAGATAACGATAGTAACCTGTTTAATGACATTGCTGTTAGCTTTTTTATGTAGCTTTACACATGGTTGATCACGCTTTATACACAATAGGGCATAGGCCTACAAAGATCATGAGGATTTTCGAAACCGTGTTCGACACGTGTATGATGAAAACATTTTTTTATCAAAAGTGTTCGTTTTACCCGGAAAAACAGTTCTGCACTGAGAATAAACCACCTAGGCACCTAGTAAACCAGAAATGGATGAAAATCACGTTCTTGCAAGGAGGAAAGAAAATGATGTTCACCCTTTGGCAAAACAAGGCTTCCTTGTATCATATATCCTACAAAATCATGCTCCAGATAATTAAACTTGAGATATTCCAATTACAAGTTTTGGAACCAATAAAGTACTTCATGGAAAATTTCAAGTTTCAACTACTATTTCAAATTTTAACCTATATATTTAGTTATATAAAGTCCAGACTTACGTTAAAATGATTTTTCTAGCATTTATTTGAAGGGCATACTTGACTACTGGTAGTAATTATTCACACTTATGGAGGATCAAGATTCTTATCAGAAGACTGACCTGATAATTCAAAACAGTAGAGCACAACCGTCAGCTATGGGCAATTGGACGAGAGCCATAAACATGAAAAACATAAAGGCACCAAATTCTCTGAGCAAGTTCACCTGGAAATAAGTTTTGCGTTAATTATTTGCCGGGCATTTTCTTCTGATATGGTTTCTACAATGGATATAAACATTTTCGTTGAATCAGGGAATAGAGTTAGTATGGAGCTAATTCGATATACTCACAGTCAGTGTGCTCCTTCCTATTATGAGCACAGTCACAACATCTACAAAAATAAATAAATACATGTGAGCTGCTGCTGCAAGAGAATTATCTTTGTGCGACAAACATACAAACGTACAAATCGGAGAAAAGGAGTTAAAACACAAAACCTCATTGTTGAAAGATCTCCCCTGACTTGAATCTGAATTTCGCTCAAATAAAGTCTAAACAAAGGTGACCTGCAACACAATTATTGCCTTCTTAAATTGAAATGCATACAGATTGAAAACAAGTGTTAGTACATAAGTATAAACATGGAGGGAGGGTATTTTAGAATTCCATTGAGACTAAACCAGTCCACTTTCATATGCTATATCATCATCAGTCATGCGCTCGTGCTTAGAAGAATTGTATACTATTTGGTAAAGCTATTGTAATGTGCTTGGTAAGAAATAAAGGAAGGTGCTTGTTTTATGCAGATTAAATGGAGAAAAAGAATCACTCAAAACCAAATGACTCAGTTCAGGTCCTATGAGAACAAGACGACTGATTCAAAGTCCAAAGCACATCCAAGCATGGCATAGGATAGTGTTAAAATACCAGGATGGAATTGCAACGGCTCCAAGAGCTGGGCATATCTTCCATAACAGATGCACCTGGCCATCCAGCATTCCGCTCAGATACTCAAGAATGTCAGTTGCCTAGTTCCAGTACAAAAGCCAACCATGATGAGTAATGGAAGATAAAAGTATGAAGAAGTAAAGAAGAACTCACAGAACCCAAAACTGCAAAGTAGCAGACAGAGGCACTGAGAGATTTACTTGCAAGAAAAGGACACAGTATAAACAAACAAACAATGTCATGCTTTTCAAATTTTGCATGTACACACATATACTTTGCAGTCAATGACTAACCTGGCTGATTGCTTCCTGTTTAGATCTAAGAGTAGTAGATCTTCCATGAAGTAAGTTGCACACTTCGTGAAATTGCTCCAAAACAGTGCAGGAATCATAAGAAACTGACACCAAATGCTCAATTACAGAAGTCCATCTGCTTGCAATGCATCCTAGTAACATGAGCTCCTGTTTGAAGAGGGAAGAACCATTACACATAGTGCAAGTACGATCCGTTAATACATTCAGCTTTCAGAGTTAACATCAGCCATCATATGCAGCAAGACTTTATCAAGTGAAGAGATGTGATACACACAACACAATTTCTAGAAGTAAGGATACGATTTATTTCCTAGACAATGGAATTGACAACGTAATTAGGTACACCTAATACAAGAACTATATAATGCCCATGTGTGCAGTTGTGTAATAATACACTAGTCTATGGCAGCACATGACCATGAAACTAGAAAACATGTATTGCTGAAGAGAATCAAGCCTTCAAGGAATCGATAAAACTTTATTGTAATTTATTTGAGGCATTGGACTGACTTACAATTGTTTCGCACAAACCATTATCACTGCCTCCTGCTAAATCACTGAAGTTCAACCGTTGAAAAGTTTGTACCCACTGAATCTTAGGGGTAGAAAATACCATGCTGGCACCGGAGACTAATTGAACAGTTCTCTTATCAAGAAAATAAGAGAGGCTATTTGATTTCCAGCGGTTCCATGCCAGAGAACCAACCAACCAGTCTACAGTCCTGAACAAGCAGCCACAAGATATTTCAGTTCAGGCCATAGCAGTGAGATCCTGAAAAAGTGAAAAGTTAACATTTTGATTTGTCGTGTGAAGTTTTCTAGATATCTATGAAAACATTATGACTCAACTAACTGCATCCCCAGAAAAAAAGAATCAATAATGTGAGATACTATCTTCTATCACTAACAGACTAGACACTTTCAACCAAGAAAAAGAAAACAAAAGACAAGACTCTCACTTTTCAATACACAGTGTCCTACTAATACTACTCACACCAGAATATTGGGCATAGGATAGATTTTACTTCACCGGCTCAATTACTCACTCTTCTAAGATACAAATGCACACATACAGTTCCACTTACACTGGAGTATTTTCATGCTCCAGCTGCTCTTTCAATAAGTTATCATCGAACTCACTCCAACTGCTATGTCTGACACTTCGAGAAAGAACGTCTAAGCCTGACTCAACCGTTGATATCAAAGAAACCACAGACCACCTCTTCAAGAGCCCTTGAACCGCATATTTTGTCAAACCATTACCACCGCAATCTCCAAACTTTCTAGCCGACTCAATGCCTTGCTGAATTGGTGCATTCTCCAGCTTCAACTTGTTGAGATACACATTAAGAAAATCATGCTCACTTTCCGATAGCTCCTCAAGATCCATCTCCACAGTCGCCGTCAGCAAAGCTCTCAGATGCGCATCTCTCAAAGGTAAACTATGGATGAGATGCTCTAACACAAAACGCCGCGCGGTAGCAAGAGTAGCAGTTGACATATGTGCAAGGCCCTGAAGTAAAACAACTAATCTAAGCAGCTTAAACTTATAACTTTGCCATAAAAGAACTAGTTCACCCAATAAACACTAACCAAAACA
Source organism: Rosa rugosa (assembly GCF_958449725.1). Taxonomy (NCBI): domain Eukaryota; kingdom Viridiplantae; phylum Streptophyta; class Magnoliopsida; order Rosales; family Rosaceae; genus Rosa; species Rosa rugosa. Next base: position 41,515,194 of record NC_084822.1, on the reverse strand, counting down.
ACAATTTCTACAAAGCTCTAACCTTAGGGAAAGAAGCAGCAGATGTCATGTCAGAAATAGCCCCATCAAGTTCCATCACAGAGTCCACATAATCATCAGAGCTGCTAAAGCTCCCCAGAAACTAACCATACAAAGCCAAAAATCAAAACTTTGCACCAAATAAACGACAGGAATTCTGAAATACCCTTAAAATTGAAACCAAATTTGAATTGGGGGAGTAGTGAATACTCACATTTTCGAAGAAGAGGCCCCATTGGAAGGCCTTCTTGATATTCTGGGAGTCCCAGTGAGCAAGACGACCAGAGGATTGGTACCCAGAAAGCAGAATCAGAATATCGACGAACCCTTTAACCAGTTTCATGAATTCTTCCAATGAAATATCTGGGTGGCTCCAACTCATTGTCTTGTTCGCCCCGTCAAAGTTTCCACTGCGCAATTACTTGTGTTTTTTTTTTTTTTTGGAAATTCTCAAGGACTTAAAGGAAGCCGGAGATGCGTTGATGAAAAGAATGAATGGGTAAAGTGAATTGGAGGATGCAATTGAGAAGAAGGGTTGGCTATTCTGATTTTCCCGCCCTCCAGGACCTATTTTTATTTTGCCCCTTTTCAAGATTATCAGTATTAATTAAGTAAATAAAGAGAAAAAAAAAAAAGGCTTAGCATTACGCACCAGTCTAGTGGAAATCTAGCTAGACCCGGAAGTGAAAAGATTTGTGTTTGTATTTCCTAATATACATGTATGTGTATTGAAATATATAGTATATAAATTTAATACTTAGATAATAGGTAGATTCGGTATTTACTAAAATCAAACTAACTTTTTCGATAATTTTCGATTTCGGTTTTATAGATTTCGGTTACCAACAATCAATTTATCAAACCTAAAACATCATTTGGTATTCAGTCGATTCAATAACTACCAAATCAAGTGATAGCCTTAGGTTATAGTCATGTTTATTCTGCATGATGAAAATGTTAAAGCGGTAGAATTTGATGAAGACCATAATCCATAATTCGTTATGACCTTAGCATAGTCACAATTAAGACCATTGAAGCTCGAAACTCGATTTAAGCTTTACCCTAAGGTGAGTTACAGTTGATAGACTTGAACAGGACATACCAAGTTCAATCGAAACAAATCAGTCACAATGATAAGATAATTAAGCTCGCTTGGGATACAAAATCCACCCCACCCTTTTAGTAAAAATTTTAATGCACAAATTTATCACTGCATTAGTTACCTACAATCTTTTGCAGTTCTACGTGCTTGGAGAGCAAGTGTAATACCCCGAAAAATCCAAATTAAATTATGTGGATTTTTAGAAATGATTTCACGATAGTGGGAGCGAGTACGAGGCTCGGAGGAATTGTGGAATTAGTTCGAACGATTAATTTTCGAAAAACGAACGTTATTTAGGGGGTCTCAAAAAGTGACTTTTTATACATTGGGAATTTGGGAAAACTTCCTTCATGAAAGTTGTAGAGGACATTAAACCGAGTGCGTGCATATGTGGTACGTAAAAATCGGAGTTCGTATGCGAAAGTTATAAGCAAAATATGAAAGTTACTGTTTATGGTAGATTGGTATAAATTTGAAATGTTACTGTAGCCAGGTAACTTTTCTTTCTTTTCTCTCTCCTTCCCCCGTGCTCTCTCAGTCTCTCTCTTCTGCAACTCTCTCTTTCTCTCTTCTGCAACCTCCTCTTTCACCACCTCTAGACCACCAAATGGCGAGCTGCGAGCATCGATAGACTCGTCTCTTCCTCCTTATCACGCATGTGGGAGTTGTTTACGACGATTTGGCCGGAAATGTGGAGATCGAAGCCAACATTTTTACTGTAGCAAATTAGTCAACGCCGATTTCCGGCCACCTCCAGTCATAAACCCAGGTCCATTAGAAGCGCCTTAAGCCGCTCTTCATGCTCGCCAAGTCTCATAACCCAGATCGAAGCATGGAGGAAGAAAGCATAATTGGAAAATTTCACTGTACATCGGAGTGCTTAATTGTTCGGCTACTTCAAGGTATTTTCTGACTTTGTCACAGTTGAGAAAGTGATTGGAAATGTTGAGATGATGCTGTGGATGAAATTTGGTGGCCAGAGGAGGTGGTTGACCGCCGCGTTGACCGCCGTTGACCGCCCACTGACCGCCGCTTGTGGCGGCGTATTCGACCATATTTTGAGTTTTTATTATCTAGGTGATGATCTACGCATCCTTACGAGCGTTTTGATATATTACAAGGTCATTTTAGAAAACGTTGATAAATAGTGAATTTATGTTTTGACGTTACTATTTAACGTTTTTACGTTTTATCTTCGGTTTACGATCTGTGAGGATCTGACCATCGGTTTTACTTCAAATTTGGATATGATGATCTTATGACTGTCCCAGTGGCTTTGTGTGGTCATGGGCGAAGATCCGACCGTTGGATCTTCGTATAAATGTAAAACAATGATTCGGAAGGCGATTCGTGAGAATCCGACCGTCAGATTTTCGTATAATTTTATGGAGATGTTTGTTAGAGTGATTCAAGAAGATCTGACCATTGGATCTTTGTGATAATTTTGGAGGATGATCCTAAGGGCGATCCGTGAGGATCCGACCGTTGGATCATCGTATAATTAGGATCCGACCGTTGGATCATCGTATAAATTCGATCTGACCGTTGGATCATCATTAAATTAGAATCCGACCGTTGGATTTCCGTATATGTGTTGTTTATGAATGATTGCTAAGTTAAGATCGTATCTAACTAGGTGATTGACGGTTTGAGTTGGTGGACGATTGTGGATCGTATTTTGAGCTGAATTGAAGACGCAGCGGGATTATCGAGGTGAGTAAACCTCACGTGGTTCATATTACGAACCCAATACAATTAATTGCTTTATTTTGTTGCAATCATATGAACTATTGTTGGTGTTACTAGACATTCCTGTGTGAATGTCTGTATATATATTATTACGTGAAATAATATGTATTGTTGGAGTTGTGTTGAGTTATTGTTGAGAAACAACATATTGTGAGAGGTATTGAGTTTATTGTTGAGAAACAATATATTGTGAGAGGTATTGAGTTTATTGTTGAGAAACAATATATTGTGAGAGGTGTTGAGTTTTATTGTTGAGGAACAATAAATTGTTGTGATCTGTGGAGATCACTAGGTCACGAGGTGACCATGGCATCTATTAGTGAATCACGCTCTCGTACCGGGCTGGTGGTTATTAATAGTATTAAATCGTAATCACGTCTGTGGCCGGACGAGTGGTTACGTTCAGTTAGAGCTCTAGTCTGTCTGCCAAATGTGGAGTGACCTTATGAGTGAAATTGAGAGTAACTCATAAGTGTCAATATATATATGGTAACCTTATGAGGGAAATTGAGAGTAACTCATAAGGGTCTATATATATATATGAGTCTGTCTACCAAATGTTGGGAAATCTTATGAGCGAATTTGAGAGTAACTCATAAGTGTCTATATATATATATATATGAGAGTGAGTGATCTTATGAGCTAAATTGAGAGTAACTCATAAGTGTATATATATATATATGAGAGTCAGTGATCTTATGAGCTAAATTGAGAGTAACTCATAAGTGTCTATATATATATATGAGAGTGAGAAAGTAACGTGGGTTTGTGGTGGTCTTGTAATTTAATAAATCAACAGTTCTTTCTTGTTTACTCATACTAGCTGTCAAAAGCTTACCGGGTTTTGTGTTGTTGCAACTCCCGGTACACTATTCAAATTGTGTAGCGGGTAATCCTACAGGACAGGAGAACCAGGACGGTGACCGTGCGGTTAGAGCAATTGTTAGAGTTTTACAGCAATTGTAAGTTGTGAGGTGTGTTATGCTCATTTAGAGCTTTACAATATTGCTTGTGAGAGTGAATTGTAATAATGAACTCGAGGTTTCGAGATTTGGAGTTTGTGTACCTTGTGGTGAGATTATATTGAGAAAAAAATTCAGAACGTTTATTTGATTAAGTGGTTTAATTCATGTTTCGGATTTGAATTTATTATTCAAAATTCGGGGCGTGACAGTTTGGTATCAGAGCGTAAGGTACATATTTGGTGATAATCAGTACCTCCCGAGTGATGGCCCGTCTGCAGCGGATCCCCATCATATACTCTTCGGTACTGGTAAAATCATTGGGTATGTCTTAGTATGGGGTCTAGACAACGTGTAAGTCCGTAGGACGGTAGAGTTGTCTACTAAGTTCGTATTAGAATAAGTTTAGTTTCCGCGAGTTGTGATCTTCGAGGAATAGGAACCTCTGGATTTAACTCTGATGAGTCGGTGAGGTAGAGGTCGAGTCTGATGTAGGGACATGACCTTTCTATGGAGACAGTTGAGGATGAGGTGGAGGCATTAGAGGTTGAGTTGCCTAGTCTACCTGTAGTTGATGTGATGGATGTTATTCTTGGGTTGAAATGGTGAAAGAGATTGAGACCCTAGGAATAGTTGAAAAGAGAATTGATCTCACCAACTCAAGATGATAGGAGTGTGAGAGATTATGAGACAGAATTCTCAAGACTATATTGGTGTTCGAGTGTAGTGATGTAATTTGGGAGATACTTATGTTACCTTTAATAAGGGTAGTATGTCAAGTGATCATGGCATAGGTTGACTTTGTAAGTGAAGTGGTGGAGCTTGTGTAGCTTCTTTGAGTTATCACCTTTGAGGAATGGGAACCTTTGGATTAAACTCTGGTGGAGTTATTGAGGATGGTTTTCACGAAAAACAGTATCCTTATGTGCATTGTAGTCGTTGGTTGTTGGGGTCATGGTGTTTGACCAATGCTTGTATCTAAAGTCGTTACGAGTATTTGACTAGTAGTTGTGATACTTTCCATTAGTTGGATATGCAGATGTTTTGAGTTGAAGAATACTTAGCAGTTATTGGTTGCTTAGTGATGGAATTGTGTTATAATGGAGCATTCATTCATGCACAGTTGTTTGGTGTTTAGGATAGCTACTATATATTAGCTAAATGTCGGGGTGTGGTTTGAGATCTGCGGATGGTATTGGAAATTATTGTGGAGTGCTGGTTCACTGACTATTGTTGAGTAGTAATGCATAATTCGTTGTTACTATGATGGATTTTGTGTATGGTTGACTTATGGAAAGATTGATATGACCTCGTGATAGGATTGACTGTGAAGAGACATTGTGTTGATGTATGAGCTTAGGTAATAACGTTGTTTTCAACTCTAGGAGTGCTAGGGTTGTATAACTAATTTATGAGGCCAGATACTGTTGTGAGGACAGATTATGGATTATGACGTGGTTAGTGTGAAGTGCTATAATCACAGAATTTTGACCCACTAGATGTTGACTTACCACCAAATGAGCAGTGAGGTGATTCGTGGGTGAGATACTGAGTGTGGTACCAGTATCGATTAGTGGATGCTAAGATGGTACATATTGCTTGTTGAAGCAATTGATAGATGGAGTGATCGAGATTTTTTTTAGAGTTGTAAGTGTAACTCTAAAGATGTGGGTTTTTCCTAGCTAACTCAGGAAGTGTTTAGCTTTATTAATCCCTAATTCTAGCGACGAAATTATTGTGTTTGGTTTGACTCAGAGGATACTAGCTTGACCTCTGTGTGACTTAATTGATTGCTAGGTTTTGAATGATTGTTTGTGATAAATCATTTTGAAAGATGTGTGCAGCAGAGTCTCGATGGTTTTGAAAAGAGTATTAAGTGACCAAGGTTCGATCCTTGGTGTTGTTGTGGTTAAACAAAAAAAGAAAAAGAAAACATGCACACAATCTTATTGATTTTATATTACAAAAAGGGAAACGAGGACTATGCTATACTAAGCCTAGTCAGCAGCTCCGGATGGGTTGAGGCTGAGCTCAAGAGAAACGTTTGAGCCACTGTGGTAACCGCCTGAGCCACCAGAATAGTAACCAAAAGCGCTACCTTCCTCGGAAGTAGCCTTCAGGTTACCAAAGACGTCCTCGCCGTGCACGGGGAACAGAGGAAGAGTTTGAACCTCCTGGTGATCTCCTCCTCGTTGTTGCAGGGATGTTTGTCCTCCTGTTGTGCCAAAAGAGTTGTACTGGTATTAGTGTTGAAGTGTGAGGAAGAATACGAAACAAAATTTAAGTAAATAAATCCTTCATTACCAGTAGAATAGGTGGAACCAAAGTTGAGATCAATGGATCTACCATCATCAGTAGAACTAGTGGACCCAAAATTGATGTCAATGGATCCACCAGCTGGCCCAAAATTGATGTCGATGGATCCACCAGCACCAGTAGAACCAGTGGACCCAAAATTGAGATCAATGGATCTACCAGTACCAAGAGAACTAGTTCTCATGGGCACTGGAGCAGCCTGATTACACCTATTCATCTGCTTCTCTCGAGCCCTGACGTTCTGGAACCAAAAGTAAATGTTCTTACCCTCAACATACCCATACTGGTTCAGCTGGAGACAGATCTCGTGAATCTGCTCTGTAGTTGGGCACTTAAATCCCTTGACATAGTAAAGATCCTTGAGGATTCTTATTTGTTCTGGAGTAGGAATCCACCTGGTACGGCTTCGCCAGAAATCCATGTTGGCACTACTTCTAGCTGCTTGGGTGTTTCCTCCCTCCTCTGTTGGTTGCTGTTGTTGTGGTTCCATTTGTTGCGGGGTTTGGAGCTCCATTAGTTGCAGAGTTCGTGGCTCTTGGGTCATGGGGTGAGAGGATGTGGAAATCGAGGAATACATGGTTTAGTGTTTGAGGGAGATTTTGTTAGAAGGATTGGAGTTGTTGAACTGGTGATTGGAGATCTGAGATTCTCAGAGGAAAGATGAGATCGAATCTTCAAATGGAAGAAAAGATCTGAGAAAGAAGGATTGAAGATTTGGAGGAAAAGATTGAAGATCTGAAAGTTCAGAGGAAAGATGGGATTGAATCAACTAGATGGGAGAGAAGATCAGAAGAGAAGGATTGAAATTGATGAAGAAAGGATTTGAGTTTCGAGAGGAAGGCTGCAGAGTTTGAGAGAGAATGGCTGGGGAAAATTTCTTTTCTTTGGTGTGAACAGTTTTTCTCCAGGATGCACCTATTTATAGAACGAGGTGAGCAGATCTCCACCGTTGGATGGACGATCTCTGAGATTCAATCCACGCGTTGGATTAAAGTCGCCCCGAAACCCGGAAAAGCTGTTGGCGCGTGGAGAGCGTGTAAGGGGACCGAGGGAATCTCGAGGCGCTGTGGCAGACAGCTGTAGCCGAAAGCAGATTTGACTGCCGTAAATCACGGAAGGGATAAGCCGTGACACAAGTGGGCCGTACTTGGGCCTGTCTCGGATCAAGGCATCACTGTAGCTGTGGGTGGAGGCCTGATGGGCCGAGTTTCAGAAACAGTTTTGGACATGATGGGCCGAGTTTCTGAAACAGTTTTGGATGAGTTGGGCCGGATTTCTGTAACAGTTTTGGATACGTTGGGCTGGGTTTCTGCAACAGTCTTGGATGTTTTGGGCCGAATTGTTTAAACAGTTGAAACAGTTGGTTTAAATAAAAGGATTTGTATGGATAATAACGTGAGCAGCCGTGCTCGAGTGGTTGAGTGTACAGTTCGTGTACAAGAGGTCTGAGGTTCGAACCTCGCCTCTCGTTTATTTTTATTATGTTCGTTATGACATAATAAGTATAAAATTTGTACACATTATATTAAGCACAGCTTGTGCTCCAGTGGTTGGGGGACAAAGGTTTCGTGCGGCAGGTTGAGGTTTCGAACCTTGCCTTCCCCGTTATTTTATTTATGTCGCTTATGACATAATAAATATAACACGTGAGCATATATTAATGAAGGCAGCTCTTGCTTCAGTGGTTGGGAGCAAAACCTTCGTGTTCGAGGTCGGGAGTTCGAACCTTACCTCTTACAAATATTTTTGGATCTCGTATATGCTTGATATACGGACGTGTATACGGTATGTACGGTATACATACGTATATACGGTCTGTACGGTATGTATACGTATATACAGTTGTACAGTATGCATACGTATATACGGTCTGTACGGTATACATACGTATATACAGTTGTACGGTATGCATACGTATATACGGTCTGTACGGTATGCATACGTATATACGGTATGTACAATTTCATACCGTAGCCGAGCTGGAAGTTGGTGGGCCGATTGGTAGGCCCAAATAGTAAGCCCAATTGTTCGGCCCGATTGGTAGGCCCAATTGTTCGGCCCGAATGGTAGGCCCAAATGGTAGGCCCAAATGTTAAGCCCAATCGTTCGGCCCGAATAGTAGGCCCAAATGTTAAACCCAAAGTGGTTTGGGCCAGTTCGAAATGTGGATGGTTCGGTTTCTTCGGCTCAATTGGCCAGCCTTAATGCTTAGCCCAAGGATTGAGCAAGCCCAAGTCATCATCACTGGGTCACATGTTTTATTGGCGTGCTTTGGAGAATGATTTGTTTTGAGTGATGCTAATTGAGTAGCGAAACGCTTTGTGGGAGTGTTTACTGTGCTTGTATGCCAGTACAGGGTGAAGATCTATGTGAGGATCTATGAGATAATCTCTGTGAAGATCTAAGTAATGATCTATGTGATGATCCATGTGATGATTTTGTGTAATTGATGTGGAGTGATGTTGAGCAGTTGTGTTGTGAGTTTACGTTTGTGATGAAAGGATTTAGTTGCCATAGGAATGTATTTTTATACAAAGGGCAGAGGCTTTGTAGATTACTACAGATTTGGAAAAGATGGAGATTCTATAGTTAGGTCAACCTTAATCGAGAGGAATTGACTTACGCTTAAATTTCGGGACGAAATTTCTTTAAGGAGGGTAGATTGTAATACCCCGAAAAATCCAAATTAAATTATGTGGATTTTTAGAAATGATTTCACGATAGTGGGAGCGAGTACGAGGCTCGGAGGAATTGTGGAATTAGTTCGAACGATTAATTTTCGAAAAACGAACGTTATTTAGGGGGTCTCAAAAAGTGACTTTTTATACATTGGGAATTTGGGAAAACTTCCTTCATGAAAGTTGTAGAGGACATTAAACCGAGTGCGTGCATATGTGGTACGTAAAAATCGGAGTTCGTATGCGAAAGTTATAAGCAAAATATGAAAGTTACTGTTTATGGTAGATTGGTATAAATTTGAAATGTTACTGTAGCCAGGTAACTTTTCTTTCTTTTCTCTCTCCTTCCCCCGTGCTCTCTCAGTCTCTCTCTTCTGCAACTCTCTCTTTCTCTCTTCTGCAACCTCCTCTTTCACCACCTCTAGACCACCAAATGGCGAGCTGCGAGCATCGATAGACTCGTCTCTTCCTCCTTATCACGCATGTGGGAGTTGTTTACGACGATTTGGCCGGAAATGTGGAGATCGAAGCCAACATTTTTACTGTAGCAAATTAGTCAACGCCGATTTCCGGCCACCTCCAGTCATAAACCCAGGTCCATTAGAAGCGCCTTAAGCCGCTCTTCATGCTCGCCAAGTCTCATAACCCAGATCGAAGCATGGAGGAAGAAAGCATAATTGGAAAATTTCACTGTACATCGGAGTGCTTAATTGTTCGGCTACTTCAAGGTATTTTCTGACTTTGTCACAGTTGAGAAAGTGATTGGAAATGTTGAGATGATGCTGTGGATGAAATTTGGTGGCCAGAGGAGGTGGTTGACCGCCGCGTTGACCGCCGTTGACCGCCCACTGACCGCCGCTTGTGGCGGCGTATTCGACCATATTTTGAGTTTTTATTATCTAGGTGATGATCTACGCATCCTTACGAGCGTTTTGATATATTACAAGGTCATTTTAGAAAACGTTGATAAATAGTGAATTTATGTTTTGACGTTACTATTTAACGTTTTTACGTTTTATCTTCGGTTTACGATCTGTGAGGATCTGACCATCGGTTTTACTTCAAATTTGGATATGATGATCTTATGACTGTCCCAGTGGCTTTGTGTGGTCATGGGCGAAGATCCGACCGTTGGATCTTCGTATAAATGTAAAACAATGATTCGGAAGGCGATTCGTGAGAATCCGACCGTCAGATTTTCGTATAATTTTATGGAGATGTTTGTTAGAGTGATTCAAGAAGATCTGACCATTGGATCTTTGTGATAATTTTGGAGGATGATCCTAAGGGCGATCCGTGAGGATCCGACCGTTGGATCATCGTATAATTAGGATCCGACCGTTGGATCATCGTATAAATTCGATCTGACCGTTGGATCATCATTAAATTAGAATCCGACCGTTGGATTTCCGTATATGTGTTGTTTATGAATGATTGCTAAGTTAAGATCGTATCTGACTAGGTGATTGACGGTTTGAGTTGGTGGACGATTGTGGATCGTATTTTGAGCTGAATTGAAGACGCAGCGGGATTATCGAGGTGAGTAAACCTCACGTGGTTCATATTACGAACCCAATACAATTAATTGCTTTATTTTGTTGCAATCATATGAACTATTGTTGGTGTTACTAGACATTCCTGTGTGAATGTCTGTATATATATTATTACGTGAAATAATATGTATTGTTGGAGTTGTGTTGAGTTATTGTTGAGAAACAACATATTGTGAGAGGTATTGAGTTTATTGTTGAGAAACAATATATTGTGAGAGGTATTGAGTTTATTGTTGAGAAACAATATATTGTGAGAGGTGTTGAGTTTTATTGTTGAGGAACAATAAATTGTTGTGATCTGTGGAGATCACTAGGTCACGAGGTGACCATGGCATCTATTAGTGAATCACGCTCTCGTACCGGGCTGGTGGTTATTAATAGTATTAAATCGTAATCACGTCTGTGGCCGGACGAGTGGTTACGTTCAGTTAGAGCTCTAGTCTGTCTGCCAAATGTGGAGTGACCTTATGAGTGAAATTGAGAGTAACTCATAAGTGTCAATATATATATGGTAACCTTATGAGGGAAATTGAGAGTAACTCATAAGGGTCTATATATATATATGAGTCTGTCTACCAAATGTTGGGAAATCTTATGAGCGAATTTGAGAGTAACTCATAAGTGTCTATATATATATATATATGAGAGTGAGTGATCTTATGAGCTAAATTGAGAGTAACTCATAAGTGTATATATATATATATGAGAGTCAGTGATCTTATGAGCTAAATTGAGAGTAACTCATAAGTGTCTATATATATATATGAGAGTGAGAAAGTAACGTGGGTTTGTGGTGGTCTTGTAATTTAATAAATCAACAGTTCTTTCTTGTTTACTCATACTAGCTGTCAAAAGCTTACCGGGTTTTGTGTTGTTGCAACTCCCGGTACACTATTCAAATTGTGTAGCGGGTAATCCTACAGGACAGGAGAACCAGGACGGTGACCGTGCGGTTAGAGCAATTGTTAGAGTTTTACAGCAATTGTAAGTTGTGAGGTGTGTTATGCTCATTTAGAGCTTTACAATATTGCTTGTGAGAGTGAATTGTAATAATGAACTCGAGGTTTCGAGATTTGGAGTTTGTGTACCTTGTGGTGAGATTATATTGAGAAAAAAATTCAGAACGTTTATTTGATTAAGTGGTTTAATTCATGTTTCGGATTTGAATTTATTATTCAAAATTCGGGGCGTGACAGCAAGACTAGATGATTAGTGCCAACACAAAAATTAAGGTAAAGAAGTAATTGACTATTACTACAATTTTGGTCAAATGGCAGTCACCTGGACTCAAATTTCTGTTGGAATTCAAGGTGAATCTAAAATGAATTAATTCAAATTCAACAAATACTACAACGCAGTAATTAATTAACGAACCATATATACTACCATGCATGTACAATGCGCATACAGTTTACCAGAACTTTAACATATAAATTACGCACAGCTAGTCCTCACTTTGCACCTCGATCATCATATACATGTACAATGACCATTAGTATGAAGAACTCTATTGTTTTGTTCATCTCTCTGGCAATATTAATTCACAGCCTTGAGTGGTCGTGGAAATGCTGCCGAGAGCAAATACCACCTGGCGGGTGTCGACAGGTGGTACGTGCACGTCGTCAATGGATTTGGGGGAGGTAGATGACTCCAGAGCAGTCTCAAAAGTTTTAGAGGCCCTGTGTGAGATTAAGAATACGGCCCTCTGCTTTATCCGATCTTATATAAACATATTATTGAAAGTTTTTGTTATATAGAAACAAATATAAATACAATTAATTTTTTTTTTTTAGTGTTTGTTTTGTTTTAGGCCTCTTATATATCTTATATTACTTGTCCACTTTTTTAAAAACAAAAGAAAAAAAAACAAAGAGAAAGATTCGTTATTAGACCGTGGTATTTGATTCGCCAAATACATCATTATTGTATACTCTTTCATATGTATGGCGCAACCCAACCTTTGTTTTTCAAATTTCTAATATTGTACTTTTTAAAATCGAAATATCTAAATAATAAGAAATTCGCTCTTGACAGTGATATATGTTGTATATGTAAATCCTAAATGTAAAAATAGGCAGAATTTGTCCATAAACATGAAAAAAAGAATAGGCTAAAAAGAAAATAGAAAATAATAGGCTAAGCGTAAATCGATATGCTGAAATCATAAATAAGGACCGATGAGATAGAAAAAAATAGTAGGTAAATAAATGGGGTTTGAATTCCATAGATAATATGGAATCTAGGTATTGTCTATAATGATAGGCAAATAAAAGACTTGCACAAAAATTTTATTCATCCACTTGATATTTTGAAAATAGGTTTTGATTGAAGTTTTGAATTTACTGAAATTCAATAAGTAAACAATTGAATTGGATTCCGTTGGATGGTACCAACAGAATCGATTGCTAAGGCCCATTTCTTATTTTTATTGATTCAACTAACCGATCAACTTAACTTGTTTTGTTATCAAACATTTATTTATTTTTTATTTCAGTCATTTTCACAAAAAAATTTCGACATATTTTATTATGAGAATAAATCATATATATATACTACTTCTGGTCCTGGGGTTTCCGCACTTGAAAAAAAAAACCTGGGGCGTATTGCTCAAATCACTGGTCCGGTACTGGATGTAGCTTTTCCACCCAGCAAGATGCCTAATATTTACAACGCTCTGGTAGTTAAGGGTCGAGATACCGCTGGTCAACAAATTAATGTGACTTGTGAAGTACAGCAATTATTAGGAAATAATCGAGTTAGAGCTGTCGCTATGAGTGCTAGAGATGGTCTAACGAGAGGTGTCACGCCCCCAAATCCAAGGCCAATATTGTACTGAAATATGGCTCGTGAATTTGTGACGTGAGTCAAAACAAATACAATTTTCTTCTTGAATAAATCAACAAGAAGTAAAAGAAAATATATACATGTTTGAATAGTACTTTTATTAGAAAACTAATATCGGTAATATATTTACATAACCAAAGTTAAGCAAAATTCGAATCAGTACAGGTATTCACTAGAAATAGTAGTAGAAAAATATTATTTTATCTAGTAGGTTCATCCCGTTTCCCCAAGCATCTACTCAATACCTGAAAACAAGAAGGTGTAGCATCATGAGCAACACAAGCCCAGTAAGTACACAACTTACATTCTTATATTAATGTATCTTATAAGAAATCAAAACTGAACAACCAAGTTAAAATGTACTAAGAACCATTTAAGTTCATACGAATTCTTAAATATGTATATATATATACACACAATACACACACACATATATACAAATATATTCATTCGTGTGAATGGTTTTGTAATAAATCACATAGTCACATATTCTTATCAAACCAACAAATATTGTAGCATTAGTATGTGAAATAACATTAAAGCAACACATGCTTGATTTTCTTTTTACTAACACCTTCACATATTAAAAATATATCATAGATAGATATTTGATCAAAATAACATAAGTACACTTCTCTTTTTAGTGAATTTTCAGATTAACTGGTAACAAATCACAAATCCACGTGTTAGAGTCCGACGTACTATACCCAAAACACGGGAAAACCAGGTTGACTGGTAACAAATCATAAATCCACGTACTAGGGACCGACGTACTATTCTCAAAGTACGGGTAAGCCGCAGCATACCAAGGACACAACCAAGGCATGTATACTCAAAGTAAGCACCCTTCCTAAGAGTATAATAGTGCACTATCTGTAGGGACTAGGGCCCAAAGCTAACTTCCACATAACACCAAAACACGTTTACCAGTAATTCACTTAAGCACGGGGTAGTACTAATCACCCGGCTTCACAATTGTACTTCTCAAACATAATCAAATTCACAAAATACAATCTTTATGAATTATATATCGTAATATATATGTATATGTACGCACACATATAGATACATATATTTAGCAATAATCTCATATGAAAACATATGTAACATAATTGTATAACACAAATAAGTAAATTCACTTGCAAGCAACATATATAATAAAATAAATAAGCTTATACATAATTGAAATCAAGTAAAATAATAAAGCACAAACATTAAATGAGTAACTATACACAATTAATAAGCTTGTAAATAACTGAAATAAAGTAAAATAATAAAGTGCAAGCATTAAATAAGTATACACAATTTAACAAAATTATATTATAGTTAGTATTTCAGTTCTTATGTCCAAATCCATTGAAGTCCATCAACCATGTTCATGATTCTCCGATTAGAGTCATCAAACTTCAAAATGTGTTATATTGTCCATCACAAGTCCGAATTAGTCAAATGAGTACACCATTTCAAAGGATTTTTCACAAGGAATCTAATGGAATAAGTCATGTAATCCTGTTCGAAGTCACATAGTCCAGAAATGGTGAAGAACCATAACAGTACAGAAACCGATATTTTTGATACTGCCCTTTGATGTTTAAATCTTTACGTTCTGTGTATTTTACCATTAATTCTCAAACTCTCCAGATCACAAGTAGAGGTCTTAAGCTTCAAATTGATATAAAGTTTGTAGAAATCGGATAAGAAATGAGAGAGATATGAATTTTTGAAGTTGTGATGGCTGTATGAGATTTCCAGCGAGTTTAAAAGTTGAAAACTTTGATTAGCCATAACTTCTTCATTTCTTAACCTTTTTGAGTGATTCAAAAGCCTAAATTGAAGAACTTTTGATGAGGAATTTAATACTGTAATTAGTTTTGACAAAACAGAATTTTTTATATACGAAAATACGGGTTTGCAGCAAAGCAGATCCTTTTCCATTTTATCATTGATTATGCAATTTGATAAATCTTAAAGACAAAAGAATATAGAAATGTAATCATGTACTTACTTAAGGAAATCAGAAGGTGAGGTGAAGATTTTGGTCTTGAAATCAAGCTTGGACTTCTTTCACAAAAGGAAACTTCTTAAGGGAAATAGGATGAAGGATTTGTGTGAGGAACTTTTAGTTGGGTTTTCTCTTCAACTAAGGGAGTTTTTGATCAAATTTTGCATTTGATTGTTAAGCTTGTAGGAAAATATGATAGAGATCATGTGTTTATATAGGCTAGAATTAGGCTTAAAGAAAAATAAAATAAAATGAGTGACTAATAATATAAGGTAAGTGGCTAATCCACTAGATAGGTTAAATGATTAAAAGGAAAAGTAAAAGAAAAAAAAGTAATAAAAGAAAGAAAGCATAAATCAGCTTGCTAATTTTATATATATATATATATATATGTATGTATGTATGTATGTACACACACATCCATATGCACATTTACCCAATTAATAAGTAAAGAACTTTAGTGCTTTCTTAAGGTAAAAATAGCAATAATTAGTACTAAAATGACATGCATCACAAAAATAATATAGATAATAGTATTGAGCTCAATGATAAATATCGAGTGTACACAAGAAATACGAACTAAGGTATTTTGATAAGTTTACTAGAAGTCTAGTATTAAAAAATTACATATCTTCTCAGTGCGGTATGTGATGATATTGATTTCTAAAAAGAAAAATACTCAAAACAAAGTAAGACTTTTCGAATATAACTAATAATATAGTGTTCTATAGTTGACACTAATTTTCGGGTTATTACAGTCTACCAACCTTAAAAGAAAATTCGTCCTCGAATTTTACATAGGTTTCTCAAACAAAAGAAATCACCAAAAGTATTTGTATATTTTCATTCCCCTCGAATGAAAAGTGAAGTCCACCTGGTGAGCAAAACTTCCCCTTAAACCAATATTGTTTGGTGTGCAAACTCTTTCTCTAAATAGAAGTCAAGTGTCATTACCAAGGTATCTATCTTTCAAGGATACATGGTTTGTGAGTTCTCACCTTAAGCTCAAATTATTGGTTAGGCTATATACTTAAATCTTGAATGATCTACCCATAGTAGTCGAGAAGCTAAACTTCCATCTTTTTAATATTCTAAGAGGTTGAAAATTTCGTTAGCCTAAAGCATTAGGTCAAGATGTTGCAATGTAGCTAGCTAGGTTTTGGATTCTGCATATCAACCAAACAAGTTCTCTCCTCCTTGCTGACACTGTGGCAACACCATAAATGGGTTTATCTCTCTTCATCAATGTTGTTCAAATCTATCTCAAATAAAAGTTTCATCAAGTAGTTCCAACTGAAAACATTCAACTGAACAAATCTTATATCTAAGAACTTTTCACCAAGCATATTGTATCTATTGGTTCGATTCCTTAGGTTGTAGAGAATACAAATCGATCTATAAGTAATGGGTAAATACTAAGCTTATCTTCATGGTGGTAGTATACAAGTGCGAGGGTACTAGAAATACTGAACTTTCAGGACCACATTATTGGAAGGGTTGAGACCTAAAATATATTCATCAATAATCTGGACAAGGTAATTAACCGCTTGTAAGGCTTTGCATAAAACATTGCATGTAAGGCATTGCAAAAATTCTAGTGACAAGCATGCTTAACTTATTTATGGCTCTAACTCTCTTACTCTCATCTGTGTAGGAAACTTCAAGAATAAGGATTCTTCCAAAATTGTACATCAAACATTCTAATTCAAGGAACTTAAGGTAGCCTAGAACAACAGCATCATGAATCTTCAAATCATTCCTACCTTAGATTATATCTTATTAGGTCACACTAAACTTATAAAGGCTACGAAAAGTTACACCGGCCTCAAACAAGTTTATGGAGAGTAGCTCACATACTGTTAGAGCTAGAATTTTTGAACTTCGAAAGGGAACAATTATTGTTAAACCTATTCTTAATAATCCAAATAAAATCATGATTCTAAACTTTCAACAAGAGCTAGAGTTTCAAGTCGTACCTTTCACCTTTCATATCAATATCCTTCAACACAGAATAAATTTGAGTGGAAGGAAATCTTGCGCGTCCAATTGTTTGAGTAATAGTCTTTTTCCATAATCGACTAATGCTTAAAGATCTCCCAAATGCACTAGGACCAATATTGCTAGTCTTGTTCACATATATTTTTCACTAAATACTCCTCAAAATTTCTTCTCTCTGTAGCCTACTCAGCAATCGTTTCGACTAATAATTCTAGAGCATTCTAGGAACCACTTAATCTACTATAATAATGAACCCCTTTTTCTTTCTCTCACCAGACTACTCTAAAGATCCGAAATTTTCCTAAAATAAGTTTAACTTCCAAATAAAAGGATCTCTTCAATATCAATTTACCATACGGATATCAAGCTAGCCCTAAACTGTTTCTAGATCCTTGTTAAGCAATTCAACAACTATCTTATATGCTAAGCTCTTTTAGTATCTTGCGAATGCTTAACAATTCTATCAAGGCTTTAGTACTCATACTTCCATAATAGTCACGAGTACATCTAAACGAATCATTTTACTCTACTCATACTAAAGTATATAACTTCTACTCACTGTATACCTAATGTTATCCAAAACAACTTAGTCTCAAAAACTTGTGTCACAAAATCATATGCCAATTACCATATTGACTAAAGCGTATACATGTCATTATCACTGCTTGATCAATACAAAAATTTGAGGGAATGGTTTGGGAGAAGAAGAAATTCAAACAAAGGATCGATCAAAGCTACTAGCCATATAGACTATAATAGTTTGATTAATAGAAGAACATTAGACAAATAATTCTTGATAATTACTCTCTTCTTTTCAATGAAACAAAACCCAAACAAATCACTATATCATCATCTAACTTGATAAAGTTAGCATATAAAATATAACTGCAATCAAAGAATAGGGATGCATAATACTCATCAAAGCTTTTGATAGCCTAAAATGCATGTATATGCTTACATATATAGTACCCACCCCATTTATATATTTTCATTTGTAGAAACCAAAACTTAAAAGGAACTTTAGCTTTGATACCAATCTGTCAAGTGATCATTGATAAATTGATACATAAGTAACAAAATTCAAACTAAAACATTAATGATATTAATATGATTCAAACACAAAACTTCAAGATGCAACAAACTATATATAAATAAGAATTTATACACAACTTTTACATGCTGAACTATACACATAAATATAACCCTCCCCGTTCTTGTTAAGTTTTAAATTTTTTTTTTTTTTTTTTTGGCAAAACTTAAGAGAACGAAAGCTCTGATACCAAACTGTCACGCCCCCAAATCCAAGGCCAATATTGTACTGAAATATGGCTCGTGAATTTGTGACGTGAGTCAAAACAAATACAATTTTCTTCTTGAATAAATCAACAAGAAGTAAAAGAAAATATATACATGTTTGAATAGTACTTTTATTAGAAAACTAATATCGGTAATATATTTACATAACCAAAGTTAAGCAAAATTCGAATCAGTACAGGTATTCACTAGAAATAGTAGTAGAAAAATATTATTTTATCTAGTAGGTTCATCCCGTTTCCCCAAGCATCTACTCAATACCTGAAAACAAGAAGGTGTAGCATCATGAGCAACACAAGCCCAGTAAGTACACAACTTACATTCTTATATTAATGTATCTTATAAGAAATCAAAACTGAACAACCAAGTTAAAATGTACTAAGAACCATTTAAGTTCATACGAATTCTTAAATATGTATATATATATACACACAATACACACACACATATATACAAATATATTCATTCGTGTGAATGGTTTGGTAATAAATCACAGTCACATATTCTTATCAAACCAACAAATATTGTAGCATTAGTATGTGAAATAACATTAAAGCAACACATGCTTGATTTTCTTTTTACTAACACCTTCACATATTAAAAATATATCATAGATAGATATTTGATCAAAATAACATAAGTACACTTCTCTTTTTAGTGAATTTTCAGATTAACTGGTAACAAATCACAAATCCACGTGTTAGGGTCCGACGTACTATACCCAAAACACGGGAAAACCAGGTTGACTGGTAACAAATCATAAATCCACGTACTAGGGACCGACGTACTATTCCCAAAGTACGGGTAAGCCGCAGCATACCAAGGACACAACCAAGGCATGTATACTCAAAGTAAGCACCCTTCCTAAGAGTATAATAGTGCACTATCTGTAGGGACTAGGGCCCAAAGCTAACTTCCACATAACACCAAAACACGTTTACCAGTAATTCACTTAAGCACGGGGTAGTACTAATCACCCGGCTTCACAATTGTACTTCTCAAACATAATCAAATTCACAAAATACAATCTTTATGAATTATATATCGTAATATATATGTATATGTACGCACACATATAGATACATATATTTAGCAATAATCTCATATGAAAACATATGTAACATAATTGTATAACACAAATAAGTAAATTCACTTGCAAGCAACATATATAATAAAATAAATAAGCTTATACATAATTGAAATCAAGTAAAATAATAAAGCACAAACATTAAATGAGTAACTATACACAATTAATAAGCTTGTAAATAACTGAAATAAAGTAAAATAATAAAGTGCAAGCATTAAATAAGTATACACAATTTAACAAAATTATATTATAGTTAGTATTTCAGTTCTTATGTCCAAATCCATTGAAGTCCATCAACCATGTTCATGATTCTCCGATTAGAGTCATCAAACTTCAAAATGTGTTATATTGTCCATCACAAGTCCGAATTAGTCAAATGAGTACACCATTTCAAAGGATTTTTCACAAGGAATCTAATGGAATAAGTCATGTAATCCTGTTCGAAGTCACATAGTCCAGAAATGGTGAAGAACCATAACAGTACAGAAACCGATATTTTTGATACTGCCCTTTGATGTTTAAATCTTTACGTTCTGTGTATTTTACCATTAATTCTCAAACTCTCCAGATCACAAGTAGAGGTCTTAAGCTTCAAATTGATATAAAGTTTGTAGAAATCGGATAAGAAATGAGAGAGATATGAATTTTTGAAGTTGTGATGGCTGTATGAGATTTCCAGCGAGTTTAAAAGTTGAAAACTTTGATTAGCCATAACTTCTTCATTTCTTAACCTTTTTGAGTGATTCAAAAGCCTAAATTGAAGAACTTTTGATGAGGAATTTAATACTGTAATTAGTTTTGACAAAACAGAATTTTTTATATACGAAAATACGGGTTTGCAGCAAAGCAGATCCTTTTCCATTTTATCATTGATTATGCAATTTGATAAATCTTAAAGACAAAAGAATATAGAAATGTAATCATGTACTTACTTAAGGAAATCAGAAGGTGAGGTGAAGATTTTGGTCTTGAAATCAAGCTTGGACTTCTTTCACAAAAGGAAACTTCTTAAGGGAAATAGGATGAAGGATTTGTGTGAGGAACTTTTAGTTGGGTTTTCTCTTCAACTAAGGGAGTTTTTGATCAAATTTTGCATTTGATTGTTAAGCTTGTAGGAAAATATGATAGAGATCATGTGTTTATATAGGCTAGAATTAGGCTTAAAGAAAAATAAAATAAAATGAGTGACTAATAATATAAGGTAAGTGGCTAATCCACTAGATAGGTTAAATGATTAAAAGGAAAAGTAAAAGAAAAAAAAGTAATAAAAGAAAGAAAGCATAAATCAGCTTGCTAATTATATATATATATATATATATATATATATATATATATATATATATATATGTATGTATGTATGTATGTACACACACATCCATATGCACATTTACCCAATTAATAAGTAAAGAACTTTAGTGCTTTCTTAAGGTAAAAATAGCAATAATTAGTACTAAAATGACATGCATCACAAAAATAATATAGATAATAGTATTGAGCTCAATGATAAATATCGAGTGTACACAAGAAATACGAACTAAGGTATTTTGATAAGTTTACTAGAAGTCTAGTATTAAAAAATTACATATCTTCTCAGTGCGGTATGTGATGATATTGATTTCTAAAAAGAAAAATACTCAAAACAAAGTAAGACTTTTCGAATATAACTAATAATATAGTGTTCTATAGTTGACACTAATTTTCGGGTTATTACAAGAGGAATGGAAGTGATTGACACAGGAGCTCCTTTAAGTGTTCCAGTCGGCGGAGCGACTCTAGGATGAATTTTTAACGTACTTGGAGAGCCTGTGGATAATTTAGGTCCTGTAGATACTCGTACAGGATCTCCTATTCATAGATCTGCGCTTGCCTTTATCCAGTTAGATACAAAACTATCCATTTTTGAAACAGGAATTAAAGTTGTAGATCTTCTAGCCCCTTATCGTTGTGGAGGAAAAATTGGACTTTTTGGGGGAGCTGGAGTGGGTAAAACAGTACTCATTATGGAATTGATCAACAACATTGCCAAAGCTCATGGGGGTGTATCCGTATTTGGCGGAGTGGGTGAACATACTCGTGAAGGAAATGATCTTTACATGGAAATGAAAGAATCCAGCGTAATTAATGAACAAAATATTCCTGAATCAAAGGTGGCTCTAGTCTATGGTCAAATGAACGAACCGCCCGGAGCTCGTATGAGGGTTGGTTTAACCGCCCTAACTATGGCGGAATATTTTCGAGATGTTAATGAACAAGACATACTTCTATTTATTGACAATATCTTCCGTTTTGTCCAAGCAGGATCCGAAGTATCCGCTTTATTGGGCAGAATGCCTTCCGCTGTGGGTTATCAACCCACCCTTAGTACTGAAATGGGCTCTTTACAAGAAAGAATTACTTCTACCAAAGAGGGGTCCATAACTTCTATTCAAGCAGTTTATGTACCTGCGGACGATTTGACCGATCCTGCTCCGGCCACGACATTTGCACATTTAGATGCTACTACCGTACTATCAAGAGGATTAGCTGCCAAGGGTATCTATCCAGCAGTAGATCCTTTAGATTCAACATCAATTATGCTCCAACCTCGGATTGTTGGTGAAGAACATTATGAAACTGTGCAAAGAGTTAAAGAAACTTTACAACGTTACAAAGAACTTCAGGATATTATAGCTATCCTTGGGTTGGACGAATTATCCGAAGACGATCGCTTAACCGTAGCAAGAGCACGAAAAATTGAGCGTTTCTTATCACAACCTTTTTTCGTAGCAGAAGTATTTACCAGTTCCCCAGGAAAATATGTTGGTCTAGCAGAAACAATTAGAGGGTTTAAATTGATCCTTTCTGGAGAATTAGATGGTCTTCCTGAGCAGGCCTTTTATTTAGTAGGTAACATCGATGAAGCTATTGCGAAAGCTACGACCTTAGGAACTTAGAAATGAAGAGTAAATTGAAGAAATGACCTTAAATCCTTGTGTACTGACCCCGAATCGCATTGTTTGGGATTCGGAAGTGAAAGAAATTATTTTATCTACTAATAGTGGACAAATTGGCATATTACCAAATCACGCGCCTATTGCCACAGCTGTAGATATCGGTATTTTGAGAATACGCCTTAACGACCAATGGTTAACGATGGCTCTGATGGGTGGTTTTGCTAGAATAGGCAATAATGAGATCACGGTTTTAGTAAATGATGCGGAGAAGGGTAGTGACATTAATCCACAAGAAGCTCAACAAACTCTTGAAATTGCAGAAGCTAACTTGAGGAAAGCTGACGGCAAGAGACAAGCAATTGAGGCAAATTTAGCTCTCAGACGAGATAGGACACGAGTTGAGGCTATCAATGTGATGTCATAACTAGTTGATCTGTGCCAAATAAGCAAAATAAGGTGTATAAACAGAACTTCTGTTTATACACCTTATTTTGCTTATTCGGCCCAATTTTGTTCCTGCTGAGTGAATAAGAATATAAAAAAAGAGGTTGAGTAGAAAAACTTATTAGAAACCATCGATTCCGTTATCTAATAAGTTCTCTACCTACTATTGGATTTGAACCAATGACTCCCACCGTATGAAAGCAATACTCTAACCACTGAGTTAAGTAGGTTATTTATCATCAGAAAAAAATAGGACCTATCGCATTGATGAATTATAAATGTAATATTACTTATAAGCAATACCAATCAAACGGATCAAAGCGATATAATGTTGGATCATGTAATATTCATCTTGACAAGAAATTATCTACATGATAAAATATGTATTACAAGCACACAAGGGCTATAGCTCAGTTAGGTAGAGCACCTCGTTTACACGCGCGCCAATGTTTTTCAGAGGAGTCCATCATGTAATCAAAAAACGATTTGATCTTATTGAGAAATTGATGTCTTACTCTCTGACTTTTAGGGAACAAAACTAAGAGAACAACAGCCTGACAAATGGTTTGGTCCGATTCGGTTGCCTGGTTAGGCGCCAATATAGAACCCATCATTGATTGAGATATTGATAAGATGAATTCCATGTCTATTTAATGCCAGGCTTAATGAGTATAAGGAACTCAAAAAAACTCTCTTTTCGTCCTATCTTATGAACTTTAAGGTGTATGAAGTTTCATATTTGATTCAAGCAGGGCGATAGAAACTCCATTTAACTTACGTTGATCTAGGCCAGAAGCAGACCTACGTTAGGATAACCCTTCTTTGAAACACTTTGGTAGTGCTCCTGAATTGGATTGAATCCACATAATGAATCAGAGCACATGGAGCCATCTTTTTATCTTTCTGTCAAGAAAAAATATGCTAGACTAGCCGATATTTATATCAGTTAATGAAAGAGCCCAATGCAAAAAACTGCACGTTGGGTCTTTGAAACGGTTCAAATCATTTTGATAATAATAAGTTTGATCTGTTTTACCGAGAAGGTCTACGGTTCGAGTCCGTATAGCCCTAAAACCTAAAAATTTAAAATTAAAAGAAATTTTATATTTAATTAAATATAAATTTAACTAATTACATATAAATTATTATCTATATCATAATAGATATTATAATCTAGATAATATATATATATATATACAGATCCTATCCAGAGCGGAGCTCCGCTTTGAAATTAACGTGTGAAGTTCGAGTTTTGGGTCACTTTTCGGTCGCATATCCACATCTCGACCGTTCAGTTTTTAGGTACTAGTGTATAGATCATATCTGCAAATTTTCAGCCAAAATGATGATCGTTAAGGCATTGATAACTGCCTTAAAGCTAGTACGGTTCAGGTTGACAGATTCAGTCTATCCGTTTATTTGAGCGAGTTAGATACCTTAACGATCATCAATTGGCTGAAAATTTTCAGAGATGATCTATACACTAGTACCTAAAAACTGAACGTTCGAGATGTGGATATGCGACCAAAATGTGACCCAAAACTCGAACTTCACACGTTAATTTCAAAGTGGAGCTCCGCTCTGGATAAAATATATATATCAGATCCTATCCAGAGCGGAGCTCCGCTTTGAAATTAACGTGTGAAGTTCGAGTTTTGGGTCACTTTTCGGTCGCATATCCACATCTCGACCGTTCAGTTTTTAGGTACTAGTGTATAGATCATCTCTGCAAATTTTCAGCCAAAATGATGATCGTTAAGGCATTGATAACTGCCTTAAAGCTAGTACGGTTCAGGTTGACAGATTCAGTCCATCCGTTTATTTAAGCGAGTTAGATACCTTAACGATCATCAATTTGGCTGAAAATTTTCAGAGATGATCTATACACTAGTACCTAAAAACTGAACGTTCGAGATGTGGATATGCGACCGAAAATATATATATATATATATTCGAATATAGATTTTTCTTATTTTAGAATATAGAAACTAAAATTCTATTTCTTATTTCTATACCATTAGACTATACAATTAGAAATAAGAAATTTGAATTCTATTTTCTATATTGCAATTCCTGTTCTTTAGTTATTTAAAGAGAAAATCTGAGGTGCGGTGAAAGCGAGAGAGTCTTATTTGTATTAAGTTTTAAGTTAAGAGCAACATACTTTTATTTATTATATCGAAATTACATAAAAAAAAAAAAAGCAAAGGAAATAAAATAGAATTAATTCAAGTGGATGAATCTTGAAACAAGACATGTACCATAACAAACAAACGAAACTGGGCGGTTCGATCAAAACCAATTGTTGTTTTGACTAAACAGTTATGGCTGATTTGACAATTTATTAAATTTTGAATCGACTAATCCGGTAGATTTTCCACAATAATAGGAGTTCGTCTATGCTTCTGCTTTATGAATATGATTTTTTCTGGGCATTTCTGATAGTTTCAAGTGTTATTCCTATTTTGGCATTTTTCATTTCCGGAGTTTTAGCAAAGGGCCAGAAAAACTTTTGAGTTTTGAATAGGGAATAGAACCAATGGGGAATGCTTAATTGGTTACAATTTCGAATCCGTTATTATATGTTTGCCCTAGTATTTGTTGTTTTTGATGTTGAAACGGTTTTTCTTTATCCATGGGCAATGAGTTTCGATGTATTGGGAGTATCTGTATTTATAGTGAAGCCGAAGAGGCCTATTCGAGTGTATAAATACTTATAGCTTCTTTCTCAACAAGCAGCAAAATGACTGTAGCTTTGACAACTAGTTTCTGCATTCCCAAGCCCAACACCACCACTACCCTCTCCCTCTCCTTCCCCTCCTCCTCCTTCACTGACCTCCAACCCTTCCAACTTGGGCTATGTGTCAAGTTCTCACAACTCCGGCCAAGTTCTGGCTACGAGAAATGCCGGAGACACCCCAAGTTCCGACTCTTCCCTAAGTTCTTCTGAAGGAAGTCAGCAAGCTTCAACAACTCGAAAAAAGTAAGAGGAGTGAACAATACGTTTCACTGCAACAGACAACAGAAATTAAAAACGACGTGTTCTTCAACCAGAAGCACGCTGTGGGAAAAATGCCGTTAAAAATCTATGTGCAACTCGAGTACGACGTGCACCACGATCGGGTTGTTCTGAAATTTAGAGGTTGTGCTTCAATGGCAGTCAATTCCTTTTTCAGGCTACTGAAGGAGGCCTTTCAAGAAATTAGTGGAGCTCAATTCCTTCAAAATCCCCAAATCCCTTGGCATATAATTGATAACCTGCCGGATGTTGAAGAATTGTTTTATAAGAATGCAGAAACTAAACAGCTGGAGAAGGGAGTCATCGTGGCTGCCAAAAAGCACATATTGGAGCAGCTGAAGGGGTTGAAAGACGATCCTCCAGACGCAGAGGAAGAGAAGGAGAAAAATAAGAAAAGAAGAAGAATAAGAAGGAGGAAAAGAAGCCGAAGAGGCCTATTCGAGTGTATAAATACTTATAGCTTCTTTCTCAACAAGCAGCAAAATGGCTGTAGCTTTGACAACGAGTTTCTGCATTCCCAAGCCGGATGTTGAAGAATTATTTTACAAGAATGCCGGATGTTTAAGAATTGTTTTATAATTGACAACCTGCCGGATGTTGAAGAATTGTTTTACAAGAATGCAGAAACAAAACAGCTTGAGAAGGGAGTCATCGTGGCTGCCAAAAAGCACATATTGGAGCAGCTGAAGGGGTTGAAAGACGGTCCTCCAGACGTAGAGGAAGAGAAAAAGAAAAAGAAGATGAAGAAGAAGAATGAGGAAAAGAAGCCGAAGAGGCATGTTCGAGTGTATAAACACTTATAGCTTCTTTCTCAACAAGAGGAGTGAACAATACGTTTCACTGCAACAGACAGCAGAACTTAAAAATGACGTGTTCTTCAACCAGAAGCACGCTGTGGGAAACAGGCCGTTAAAAATCTATGTGCAACTCGAGTACGACTGTCACGCCCCGAATTTTGAATAATAAATTCAAATCCGAAACATGAATTAAACCACTTAATCAAATAAACGTTCTGAATTTTTTTCTCAATATAATCTCACCACAAGGTACACAAACTCCAAATCTCGAAACCTCGAGTTCATTATTACAATTCACTCTCACAAGCAATATTGTAAAGCTCTAAATGAGCATAACACACCTCACAACTTACAATTGCTGTAAAACTCTAACAATTGCTCTAACCGCACGGTCACCGTCCTGGTTCTCCTGTCCTGTAGGATTACCCGCTACACAATTTGAATAGTGTACCGGGAGTTGCAACAACACAAAACCCGGTAAGCTTTTGACAGCTAGTATGAGTAAACAAGAAAGAACTGTTGATTTATTAAATTACAAGACCACCACAAACCCACGTTACTTTCTCACTCTCATATATATATATAGACACTTATGAGTTACTCTCAATTTAGCTCATAAGATCACTCACTCTCATATATATATATATACACTTATGAGTTACTCTCAATTTAGCTCATAAGATCACTCACTCTCATATATATATATATATAGACACTTATGAGTTACTCTCAAATTCGCTCATAAGATTTCCCAACATTTGGTAGACAGACTCATATATATATATAGACCCTTATGAGTTACTCTCAATTTCCCTCATAAGGTTACCATATATATATTGACACTTATGAGTTACTCTCAATTTCACTCATAAGGTCACTCCACATTTGGCAGACAGACTAGAGCTCTAACTGAACGTAACCACTCGTCCGGCCACAGACGTGATTACGATTTAATACTATTAATAACCACCAGCCCGGTACGAGAGCGTGATTCACTAATAGATGCCATGGTCACCTCGTGACCTAGTGATCTCCACAGATCACAACAATTTATTGTTCCTCAACAATAAAACTCAACACCTCTCACAATATATTGTTTCTCAACAATAAACTCAATATCTCTCACAATATATTGTTTCTCAACAATAACTCAACACAACTCCAACAATACATATTATTTCACGTAATAATATATATACAGACATTCACACAGGAATGTCTAGTAACACCAACAATAGTTCATATGATTGCAACAAAATAAAGCAATTAATTGTATTGGGTTCGTAATATGAACCACGTGAGGTTTACTCACCTCGATAATCCCGCTGCGTCTTCAATTCAGCTCAAAATACGATCCACAATCGTCCACCAACTCAAACCGTCAATCACCTAGTCAGATACGATCTTAACTTAGCAATCATTCATAAACCACACATATACGGAAATCCAACGGTCGGATTCTAATTTAATGATGATCCAACGGTCAGATCGAATTTATACGATGATCCAACGGTCGGATCCTAATTATACGATGATCCAACGGTCGGATCAAAATTATACGATGATCCAACGGTCGGATCAAAATTATACGATGATCCAACGGTCGGATCCTCACGGATCGCCCTTAGGATCATCCTCCAAAATTATCACAAAGATCCAATGGTCAGATCTTCTTGAATCACTCTAACAAACATCTCCATAAAATTATACGAAAATCTGACGGTCGGATTCTCACGAATCGCCTTCCGAATCATTGTTTTACATTTATACGAAGATCCAACGGTCGGATCTTCGCCCATGACCACACAAAGCCACTGGGACAGTCATAAGATCATCATATCCAAATTTGAAGTAAAACCGATGGTCAGATCCTCACAGATCGTAAACCGAAGATAAAACGTAAAAACGTTAAATAGTAACGTCAAAACATAAATTCACTATTTATCAACGTTTTCTAAAATGACCTTGTAATATATCAAAACGCTCGTAAGGATGCGTAGATCATCACCTAGATAATAAAAACTCAAAATATGGTCGAATACGCCGCCACAAGCGGCGGTCAGTGGGCGGTCAACGGCGGTCAACGCGGCGGTCAACCACCTCCTCTGGCCACCAAATTTCATCCACAGCATCATCTCAACATTTCCAATCACTTTCTCAACTGTGACAAAGTCAGAAAATACCTTGAAGTAGCCGAACAATTAAGCACTCCGATGTACAGTGAAATTTTCCAATTATGCTTTCTTCCTCCATGCTTCGATCTGGGTTATGAGACTTGGCGAGCATGAAGAGCGGCTTAAGGCGCTTCTAATGGACCTGGGTTTATGACTGGAGGTGGCCGGAAATCGGCGTTGACTAATTTGCTACAGTAAAAATGTTGGCTTCGATCTCCACATTTCCGGCCAAATCGTCGTAAACAACTCCCACATGCGTGATAAGGAGGAAGAGACGAGTCTATCGATGCTCGCAGCTCGCCATTTGGTGGTCTAGAGGTGGTGAAAGAGGAGGTTGCAGAAGAGAGAAAGAGAGAGTTGCAGAAGAGAGAGACTGAGAGAGCACGGGGGAAGGAGAGAGAAAAGAAAGAAAAGTTACCTGGCTACAGTAACATTTCAAATTTATACCAATCTACCATAAACAGTAACTTTCATATTTTGCTTATAACTTTCGCATACGAACTCCGATTTTTACGTACCACATATGCACGCACTCGGTTTAATGTCCTCTACAACTTTCATGAAGGAAGTTTTCCCAAATTCCCAATGTATAAAAAGTCACTTTTTGAGACCCCCTAAATAACGTTCGTTTTTTCGAAAATTAATCGTTCGAACTAATTCCACAATTCCTCCGAGCCTCGTACTCGCTCCCACTATCGTGAAATCATTTCTAAAAATCCACAGAATTTAATTTGGATTTTTCGGGGTATTACAATCTACCCTCCTTAAAGAAATTTCGTCCCGAAATTTAAGCGTAAGTCAATTCCTCTCGATTAAGGTTGACCTAATCATAGAATCTCCATCTTTTCCAAATCTGTAGTAATCTACAAAGCCACAATCCTTTGTATAAAAATACATTCCTATGGCCACTAAATCCCTTCATCACAATGTAAATTCACAAAACAACTGTTCAACAACACTCCACATCACATACACAAAATCGTCACATGGATCATCTCATAGATCCTCACATAGATCTTCACATAGATCATCACATAGATCTTCACATAGATCATCACTCTGTACTGGCATACAAGCACAGTAATCACTCCCACAAAGTGTTTCGCTACTCAATTAGCATCACGGTAAATCTCCATAGTAAAACTTAAGCATGCACCACTCTTCACAACCATAGAGATGCATCACTCAAAACAAATCATCCCCAAAAGTACGCCAATAAATTATGTCACCCAATGATGATGACTTGGGCTTGCTCAATCCTTGGGCTAAGCACTAGGGCTGGCCAATTGGGCCTGAAGAAATCGGACCATCCACATTTCGAACCGGCCCAAACCACTTTGGGTTTAACATTTGGGCCTACTATTCGGGCCGAACGATTGGGCTTAACATTTGGGCCTACCATTTGGGCCTACCAATCGGGCCGAACAATTGGGCTTACTATTTGGGCCTACCAATCGGCCCACCAACTTCCAGCTCGGCTACGGTATGAAATTGTACATACCGTATATACGTATACATACCATACAGACCGTATATACGTATGCATACCGTACAACTGTATATACGTATGCATACCGTACAGACCGTATATACTTATGTATACCGTACATATCGTATATACGTCCGTATATCAAGCATATACGAGATCCAAAAATATTTGTAAGAGGTAAGGTTCGAACTCCCGACCTCGAACACGAAGGTTTTGCTCCCAACCACTGAAGCAAGAGCTGCCTTCATTAATATATGCTCACGTGTTATATTTATTATGTCATAAGCGACATAAATAAAATAACGGGGAAGGCAAGGTTCGAAACCTCAACCTGCCGCACGAAACCTTTGTCCCCCAACCACTGGAGCACAAGCTGTGCTTAATATAATGTGTACAAATTTTATACTTATTATGTCATAACGAACATAATAAAAATAAACGAGAGGCGAGGTTCGAACCTCAGACCTCTTGTACACGAACTGTACACTCAACCACTCGAGCACGGCTGCTCACGTTATTATCCATACCAATCCTTTTATTTAAACCAACTGTTTCAACTGTTTCAACAATTCGGCCCAACTCATCCAAAACTGTTTCAGAAACTCGGCCCATCATGTCCAAAACTGTTTCTGAAACTCGGCCCATCAGGCCTCCACCCACAGCTACAGTGATGCCTTGATCCGAGACAGGCCCAAGTACGGCCCACTTGTGTCACGGCTTATCCCTTCCGTGATTTACGGCAGTCAAATCTGCTTTCGGCTAAAGCTGTCTGCCACAGCATCTCGAGGTTCGGCCTGTCCCCTTACACGCTCTCCACGCGCCAACAACTTTTCCGGGTTTTCGGATGACTTTAATCCAACGCGTGGATTCAAATTCTGAGATCGTTCATCCAACGGTGGAGATCTGCTCACCTTGTTCTATAAATAGGTGCATTCTGGGGAAAAACTGTTCACTCCAAAAGAAAAGAAATTTTCTTCCGAGCTCAAGCCTTTCTCTCTCAACTCTTCAGCCTTTCTCTTCTCAAATCCTTTCTTCATCAATTTCAATCCTTCTCTTCTGATCTTCTCTCCCATCTAGTTGATTCAATCCCATCTTTCCTCTGAACTTTCAGATCTTCAATCTTTTCCTCCAAATCTTCAATCCTTCTTTCTCAGATCTTTTCTTCCATTTGAAGATTCGATCTCATCTTTCCTCTGAGAATCTCAGATCTCCAATCACCAGTTCAACAACTCCAATCCTTCTAACAAAATCTCCCTCAAACACTAAACCATGTATTCCTCGATTTCCACATCCTCTCACCCCATGACCCAAGAGCCACGAACTCTGCAACTAATGGAGCTCCAAACCCCGCAACAAATGGAACCACAACAACAGCAACCAACAGAGGAGGGAGGAAACACCCAAGCAGCTGGAAGTAGTGCCAACATGGATTTCTGGCGAAGCCGTACCAGGTGGATTCCTACTCCAGAACAAATAAGAATCCTCAAGGATCTTTACTATGTCAAGGGATTTAAGTGCCCAACTACAGAGCAGATTCACGAGATCTGTCTCCAGCTGAACCAGTATGGGTATGTTGAGGGTAAGAACATTTACTTTTGGTTCCAGAACGTCAGGGCTCGAGAGAAGCAGATGAATAGGTGTAATCAGGCTGCTCCAGTGCCCATGGGAACTAGTTCTCTTGGTACTGGTAGATCCATTGATCTCAATTTTGGGTCCACTGGTTCTACTGGTGCTAGTGGATCCATCGACATCAATTTTGGGCCAGCTGGTGGATCCATTGACATCAATTTTGGGTCCACTAGTTCTACTGATGATGGTAGATCCATTGATCTCAACTTTGGTTCCACCTATTCTACTGGTAATGAAGGATTTCTTGATTTAAATTTTGTTTCATATTCTTCCTCACACTTCAACACTAATACCAGTCCAACTCTTTTGGCACAACAGGAGGACAAACATCCCTGCAACAACGAGGAGGAGATCACCAGGAGGTTCAAACTCTTCCTCTGTTCCCCGTGCACGGCGAGGACGTCTTTGGTAACCTGAAGACTACTTCCGAGGAAGGTAGTGCACATGATTACTATTTCGGTGGCTCAGGCGGTTACAACCGTGGATCTCCAGTTTCTCTTGAGCTCAGCCTCAACCCATCCGGAGCTGCTGACTAGGCTTAGTACAGCATAGTCCTCGTTTTCCTTTTTCTTTTTTTTTTTTTTTCTTTTTTTTTTGTAATATAAACTCAATAAGATGGTGTGCATGTTTTCTTTCCTGTTTGTTTAACCAACAACAACACCAAGGATCGAACCTTGGTCACCCAATACTATTTTCAAAACCATAAACAACTCTACTGCACACATCTTTCATAATGATGCAATAAAAACAATCACTCAAAAAGAATCCAACAATCAATTAAGTCGCATCGAGGTCTAGCTAGTATCCTCTGAGTCAAACCAAACACAACAATTTCATCGATAGGATTAGGGATTTATAAAGCTAAACACATCCTGAGTTAGCTAGGAAAAACCCACGTTTTTAGAGTTACTCTTACAACTCTTATAGAATCTCGATAATTCCATCTATCAATTGCTTCAACAAAAACTCACCACAATTCAATCCCTAACATTTAGCGATTCAGAAATCGAATCAAACTCCATATCACATAGTAATTCACTTGAACCACTATGGATACCTAACAAAGTCACTAAAATCAATATCTGAAATTGCGTTTAACTATATCACCTAAAATCAATCACCAAAGGCAAACCCTTGCCTGACTCTAACATGTCCTCCATGCTTCTTCCTGCACCATACATAGGCCTCAAAATTCAATTTCATTCACTTGAACAAAACTATATTCACAAGTCTGCTATAGACATCAGGGAAAAACCCATACTTTTACTCATAACTTTTCCTTCTAAAAGTTCATCACGTAGTGTATATAAAATCACCACACAACCTTCTTAGTCTACACTAAGAATTCAATCTCACACAAGGTCAGCATAATTGCCTCAGAGTCACTTTAATCACGTATCACATGTCAATTACCAAAACTCCACTAAGACGTCTCTTTATAAAACAAGATATCTAATCCTTGATACGTACACCTCATCTAAACATCTGTACGTCCAACTTAAGAAGACAAAATTTATAACAATTCATACTCGTATCCACACTAGGTACGTGCATAGGTCCACACCATGTCTTCAACCAAACACTTCAACAATCAAAAGAACCTCATTTCCATAAAACAATCCTCGTTGACTTAACAGAGTTGAATCAAGAGGTTCCTATTCCTCAAGGATTGTAACTCGCGGCCACTGAACTTATTCCAATACGAACCTACAAGACAACTGTAAGGTTCTAAGTACAACCCCTTCGAATCTCCATCACCTAAGGAGTATAGTATGCTTGGCTAAGACATGTATAACACTTAAAACACAGTATAAGTCAAATACAAATTCATATTAACCAAGTCAATACTATAGGGAAGGTATTCACGTTCCCTAAACGACCTAGCGGCCTAAACAACTCCCAACACTCACGCATACCCAATGACTTAGCCAATACCGAAGAGCACACGATGGGGATCCGCTGCAGACGGGCCATCACTCGGAAGGTATTGACACATCACCAAATATGCACCTTACGCTCTGATACCAAACTGTCACGCCCCGAATTTTGAATAATAAATTCAAATCCGAAACATGAATTAAACCACTTAATCAAATAAACGTTCTGAATTTTTTTCTCAATATAATCTCACCACAAGGTACACAAACTCCAAATCTCGAAACCTCGAGTTCATTATTACAATTCACTCTCACAAGCAATATTGTAAAGCTCTAAATGAGCATAACACACCTCACAACTTACAATTGCTGTAAAACTCTAACAATTGCTCTAACCGCACGGTCACCGTCCTGGTTCTCCTGTCCTGTAGGATTACCCGCTACACAATTTGAATAGTGTACCGGGAGTTGCAACAACACAAAACCCGGTAAGCTTTTGACAGCTAGTATGAGTAAACAAGAAAGAACTGTTGATTTATTAAATTACAAGACCACCACAAACCCACGTTACTTTCTCACTCTCATATATATATATAGACACTTATGAGTTACTCTCAATTTAGCTCATAAGATCACTCACTCTCATATATATATATATACACTTATGAGTTACTCTCAATTTAGCTCATAAGATCACTCACTCTCATATATATATATATATAGACACTTATGAGTTACTCTCAAATTCGCTCATAAGATTTCCCAACATTTGGTAGACAGACTCATATATATATATAGACCCTTATGAGTTACTCTCAATTTCCCTCATAAGGTTACCATATATATATTGACACTTATGAGTTACTCTCAATTTCACTCATAAGGTCACTCCACATTTGGCAGACAGACTAGAGCTCTAACTGAACGTAACCACTCGTCCGGCCACAGACGTGATTACGATTTAATACTATTAATAACCACCAGCCCGGTACGAGAGCGTGATTCACTAATAGATGCCATGGTCACCTCGTGACCTAGTGATCTCCACAGATCACAACAATTTATTGTTCCTCAACAATAAAACTCAACACCTCTCACAATATATTGTTTCTCAACAATAAACTCAATATCTCTCACAATATATTGTTTCTCAACAATAACTCAACACAACTCCAACAATACATATTATTTCACGTAATAATATATATACAGACATTCACACAGGAATGTCTAGTAACACCAACAATAGTTCATATGATTGCAACAAAATAAAGCAATTAATTGTATTGGGTTCGTAATATGAACCACGTGAGGTTTACTCACCTCGATAATCCCGCTGCGTCTTCAATTCAGCTCAAAATACGATCCACAATCGTCCACCAACTCAAACCGTCAATCACCTAGTCAGATACGATCTTAACTTAGCAATCATTCATAAACCACACATATACGGAAATCCAACGGTCGGATTCTAATTTAATGATGATCCAACGGTCAGATCGAATTTATACGATGATCCAACGGTCGGATCCTAATTATACGATGATCCAACGGTCGGATCAAAATTATACGATGATCCAACGGTCGGATCAAAATTATACGATGATCCAACGGTCGGATCCTCACGGATCGCCCTTAGGATCATCCTCCAAAATTATCACAAAGATCCAATGGTCAGATCTTCTTGAATCACTCTAACAAACATCTCCATAAAATTATACGAAAATCTGACGGTCGGATTCTCACGAATCGCCTTCCGAATCATTGTTTTACATTTATACGAAGATCCAACGGTCGGATCTTCGCCCATGACCACACAAAGCCACTGGGACAGTCATAAGATCATCATATCCAAATTTGAAGTAAAACCGATGGTCAGATCCTCACAGATCGTAAACCGAAGATAAAACGTAAAAACGTTAAATAGTAACGTCAAAACATAAATTCACTATTTATCAACGTTTTCTAAAATGACCTTGTAATATATCAAAACGCTCGTAAGGATGCGTAGATCATCACCTAGATAATAAAAACTCAAAATATGGTCGAATACGCCGCCACAAGCGGCGGTCAGTGGGCGGTCAACGGCGGTCAACGCGGCGGTCAACCACCTCCTCTGGCCACCAAATTTCATCCACAGCATCATCTCAACATTTCCAATCACTTTCTCAACTGTGACAAAGTCAGAAAATACCTTGAAGTAGCCGAACAATTAAGCACTCCGATGTACAGTGAAATTTTCCAATTATGCTTTCTTCCTCCATGCTTCGATCTGGGTTATGAGACTTGGCGAGCATGAAGAGCGGCTTAAGGCGCTTCTAATGGACCTGGGTTTATGACTGGAGGTGGCCGGAAATCGGCGTTGACTAATTTGCTACAGTAAAAATGTTGGCTTCGATCTCCACATTTCCGGCCAAATCGTCGTAAACAACTCCCACATGCGTGATAAGGAGGAAGAGACGAGTCTATCGATGCTCGCAGCTCGCCATTTGGTGGTCTAGAGGTGGTGAAAGAGGAGGTTGCAGAAGAGAGAAAGAGAGAGTTGCAGAAGAGAGAGACTGAGAGAGCACGGGGGAAGGAGAGAGAAAAGAAAGAAAAGTTACCTGGCTACAGTAACATTTCAAATTTATACCAATCTACCATAAACAGTAACTTTCATATTTTGCTTATAACTTTCGCATACGAACTCCGATTTTTACGTACCACATATGCACGCACTCGGTTTAATGTCCTCTACAACTTTCATGAAGGAAGTTTTCCCAAATTCCCAATGTATAAAAAGTCACTTTTTGAGACCCCCTAAATAACGTTCGTTTTTTCGAAAATTAATCGTTCGAACTAATTCCACAATTCCTCCGAGCCTCGTACTCGCTCCCACTATCGTGAAATCATTTCTAAAAATCCACAGAATTTAATTTGGATTTTTCGGGGTATTACAACGACGTGCACCACGATCGGGTTGTTATGAAATTTGGAGGTTGTGCTTCAATGGCGGTCAATTCCTTTTTGGGACTGCTGAAGGAGACCTTTCAAGAAATTACTGGAGCTCAATTCCTTCAAAATCCCCAAATCTCTTGGCATATAATTGACAACCAGTCGGATGTTAAAGAATTGTTTTACAAGAATGCTGAAACTAAACAGCTGGAGAAGGGAGTCATCGTGGTTAACAAAAAACACATATTAGAGCAGCTGATGGGGTTGAAAGACGGTCCTCCAGACGCAGAGGAAGAGAAGAAGAAGATGAAGAATGAGGAAAAGAAGCCGAAGAGGCCTGTTCGAGTGTATAAATACTTATGGCTTCTTTCTCAACAAGCAGCAAAATGGCTGTAGCTTTGACAACGAGTTTCTGCATTCCCAAGCCCAACACCACTACCTCCCACTCCCTCTCCTTCCCCTCCTCCTCCTTCACTGACCTCCAACCCCTCCAACTTGGGCTATGTGCCAAGTTCTCAGAACTCCGGCCAAAGTTCTGGCTACGAGAAATGCCGGAGACACTGCAAGTTCCGACTCTTCCCGAAGTTCTCCTGAAGGAAGTTGTTGGATCATAATTCATATACAGATTTGTCCCCTAAAACATGGAAATTATTTGTTCTAAAGTCCAAATTTAATGTTGACTAATCTAATTTCATTATTTCCCTAATCTTGTACTTTTGCTTAACCTTTGTGTTTATTTATATATATTTATTATGTTTTCCTTATCATGCTAGAAAATGATGAAGAAAAATGAAAATGCACTAAAAATGTCAACTTTACACATTTTCCTACTCCGGCTAGGAGAAACCAAGCCAAGCAAGGAAGAAGGAGCGACCACCTGACCAAATGAACTTCAAATGAGCTGAAACCTTCCAGATCCATTCTAGACATCCTAAGAAACATTTCTTATGAAGAGTGCAAGAGCCAAATAGAAGTGGAAGGCCTTCAAACAGTCAGCCCAATTTTATGCAGAAGCAAAACTGGAAAACTGGACCTGTAAGGAGTCCAGCAGCGATTTCGGCCCAATGGCATGGAAATAAATTCTGAAAATTTGGCACAATGATCTACACTCATGGTGGATCATTTCATATGAAAAAGTCACGGGCAAAATCTGAAGTCTTGGTGGAGAATTAATTGAAGGAAAAATGAGTAGAAAGTGACTCAAACCTAACAAATTCCATTAGTGTTTAAATATTCAAACCTAACAAATTCCATCAATGTTTAAATGCTCAAACCTAACCCATCATCATTTGTTTAAAGCCAAATAGTTTTGCTTGGTAGCCTATAAATAGAGGCTACAACAAAGAAGAAAATGACCAATTCCTTCATCCATTACATCTTCTTTCTCTCTTTATCTCCTTCACAAAACCTCAATCTCCACCTCCCAAAATCCAAACTCATACTATCCATACTACTCTATCTCCTCCATCACCACCACCATTTCTTATCCTCTACCTCCATTAACACCATCACTACTACATTATTTCTCCACTCTCTTTTCTATCATCATTTTCTCCATCTAGTCCACCTATATATTCACACAATACATAATACAAGCTTCACTATCTTTTATCATCAAATCTTCAAGAGCAAGAAGGAGAGGGAATCACCACCACCACCACCACCACCACCACCATCACCACCAAGACGTGAGCTTGGGGACCATCCGACACACCACTAAGCCAACTCTATCCCTTTGACTCTAGATTATATTTTGGTGTTTAATTTGATTATGAAGCTAGTATATGTAATTATGAGTGAGTAGTACTTTGTTGGGGCTAGGGTTGAAAGCCCTAGCCAATCTTGTATGAATTGATGTTTTAATTTACATTTGATGTTATTTATGATTTTCATCTTCATATGCTAATTCAAGAAGTGAATGCATTCATTCAAACTTAACTATTTTGAATGTGTTGTGTTTGTCATCTCATGAAAAAATGTTTAGGGAGTAGTTAACCTTGAACATTAATAGCATGATAGCATCCTCTATGTGCATGTGAAGGTTGTGAGTTAAAATCACCTAGATCTAGGATTGGTTTGCTTGCATGATTATCTAAACTCAAAACTTTATGCATCTAGGAACAAGGAATTGAGACTTAACCGGTAATAGGATTTGTTCTTAGGTAGTTAATTCTAGACTTATCCGGTTGGAATTGATACCATTAAAGGAGTTTAAGCCTTTGTAGTCTTATCCGGATGCAAAGAGGGTAATTGGGAAATTAGAATAGCATCACTTGTATTTGAACTTCAATGCTTGCAAGGGAGGTTAGTGGTAGACAATTCAACCCCTAACTTCATCCATTATATTACTAGTTTAGTTTACATTTGAGCATTTAATTTAATTTGGTTCACCACTCTATCCAACAAACAATCTCACTACCACCACAATGCACATACTCACCATGAGCCTAGATTTCTTGTGAATTTAGGTTTGTGATTGTACATTTGCATATTCAAGCTCTCCTTAGGTTAACACCCTAGCTAGTGAAATGAATCCAATCCTCGTGGGTTCGACAATATTTCTTAAATCCCTATACTATTACTTGTACCCCTTATACTTGAGGGTGGCTATTTGGCTAACAGAAGTCAGCAAGCTTCAACAACTCGAAAAAAGTAAGAGGAGTGAACAATACGTTTCACTGCAACAGACAGCCGAAATTAAAAACGACGTGTTCTTCAACCAGAAGCACACTGTGGGAAGCAAGCCGTTAAAAATCTATGTGCAACTCGAGTACGACGTGCACCACGATCGGGTTGTTCTGAAATTTGGAGGTTGTGTTTCAATGGCGGTCAATTCCTTTTTGGGCCTGCTGAAGGAGGCCTTTCAAGAAATTAGTGGAGCTCAATTCCTTCAAAATCCCCAAATCCCTTGGTATATAATTAACAACCTGCCGGATGTTGAAGAATTGTTTTATAAGAACGCAGAAACTAAACAGCTGGAGAAAGAAGTCATCGTGGTTGCCAAAAAACACATATTGGAGCAGCTGAAGGGGTTGAAAGACGGTCCTTCAGACGCTGAGGAAGAGAAGGAGAAAACGCAGAAGATGAAGGAGGAAAAGAAGCCGAAGAGGCCTGTTCGAGTGTATAAATACTTATAGCTTTTTTCTCAACATGCTGTAAAATGGTTGTAGCTTTGAAAACGAGTTTCTGCATTCCCAAGCCGGATGTGGAAGAATTGTTTTACAAGAATGCCGGATGTCGAAGAATTGTTTTATAATTAACAACCTGCCG
Organism: Rosa rugosa; assembly: GCF_958449725.1. NCBI lineage: Eukaryota > Viridiplantae > Streptophyta > Magnoliopsida > Rosales > Rosaceae > Rosa > Rosa rugosa. The sequence continues at coordinate 41,475,005 of NC_084822.1, read as the reverse complement.
GATGTTGAAGAATTATTTTATAATTGACAACCTGCCGGATGTTGAAGAATTGATTTACAAGAATGCAGAAAGTAAATAGCTGGAGAAGGGAGTCATCGTGGCTGCCAAAAAACACATATTGGAGCAACTGAAGGGGTTGAAAGACGGTCATCCAGAAGCAGAGGAAGAGAAGGAGAAAAAGAAGAAGAAGAAGAAGAAGAACGCCGGATGTTGAAGAATTGTTTTACAAGAATGCCGAATGTTGAAGAATTGTTTTATAATTGACAACCTGCCGGATGTTGAAGAAATTTTTTACAAGCATGCATAAACTAAACATCTGGAGAAGGGACTCATCGTGGCTGCCAAAAAGCACATATTGGAGCAGCTGAAGAAGAAGAAGAAGAAGAAGAAGGAGGAAAAGAAGCCGAAGAGGCCTGTTCGTGTGTATAAATATTTATAGCTTCTTTCTCAACAAACAGCAAAATGACTGTAGCTTTGACAACGATTTTCTGCATTCTCAAGCCCAACACCACCATCTCCCTCTCCCTCTACTTCCCCTCCTCCTCCTTCACTGACCTCCAACCCCTCCAACTTGGGTTATGTGCCAAGTTCTCACAACTCCGGCCAAAGTTCCGGCTACGAGAAATGCCGGAGACACCACAAGTTCTGAATCTTCCCGAAGTTCTCCTAAAGGAAGTCAGCAAGCTTCAACAACTTGAAAAAAAGTAAGAGGAGTGAACAATACGTTTCACTGCAACAGACAACAGAAATTAAAAACGACGTGTTCTTCAACCAGAAGCACGCTGTGGGAAACAGGCCGTTAAAAATCTATGTGCAACTCGAGTACGACGTGCACCACGATCGGGTTGTTCTGAAATTTGGAGGTTGTGCTTCAATGGCGGTCAATTCCTTTTTGGGGCTGCTGAAGGACGCATTTCAAGAAATTAGTGGAGCTCAATTCCTTCAAAATCCCCAAATCCCTTGGCATATAATTGACAACCTGCCAGATGTTGAAGAATTGTTTTAGAAGAACGCAGAAACTAAACAGCTGGAGAAGAAAGTCATCGTGGTTGCCAAAAAGCACATATTGGAGCAGCTAAAGGGGTTGAAAGACGGTCCTTCAGACGCTGAGGAAGAGAATGAGAAAAAACAGAAGATGAAGGAGGAAAAGAAGCCGAAGAGGCATGTTCGAGTGTATAAATACATATAGCTTCTTTCTCAACATACTGTAAAATGGTTGTAGCTTTGACAACTAGTTTCTGCATTCCCAAGCCAGATGTTGAAGAATTGTTTTATAATTGACAACTTGCCGGATGTTGAAGAATTGTTTTACAAGAATGCCGGATGTTGAAGAATTGTTTTACAATAATGCAGAAAGTAAATAGCTGGAGAAGGGAGTAATCGTGGCTGCCAAAAAGCACATATTGGAGTAACTGAAGGGGTTGAAAGACGGTCATCCAGACGCAGAGGAAGAGAAGGAGAAAAAGAAGAAGAAGAAGAATGCCGGATGTTGAAGAATTGTTTTATAATTAACAATCTGCCGGATGTTGAAGAAATTTTTTACAAGAATGCAAAAACTAAACAGCTGGGGAAGGGACTCATCGTGGCTGCCAAAAAGCACATATTGGAGCAGCTGAAAAAGAAGAAGAAGAAGAAGAAGAAGGAGGAAAAGTAGTTGAAGAGGTCTGTTCGTGTGTATAAATATTTATAGTTTCTTTCTCAACAAGCAGCAAAATGGCTGTAGCTTTGACAACGAGTTTCTGCATTCCCAAGCCCAACACCACTACCTCCCACTCCCTCTCCTTCCCCCCTCCTCCTTCACTGACCTCCAACCCCTCCAACTTGGGCTATGTGCCAAGTTCTCAGAACTCCAGCCAAAGTTCCGGCTACGAGAAATGCCGGAGACACTGCAAGTTCCGACTCTTCCCGAAGTTCTTCTGAAGGAAGTCAGCAAGCTTCAACAACTCGAAAAAAGTAAGAGGAGTGAACAATACGTTTCACAGCAACAGACAGCAAAAATTAAAAACGACGTGTTCTTCAACCAGAAGCACGCTGTGGAAAGCAAGCGTTAAAAATCTATGTGCAACTCGAGTACGACGTGCACCACGATCGGGTTGTTCTAAAATTTGGAAGTTGTGCTTCAATGGCGATCAATTTCTTTTTGGGGCTGCTGAATGAGGCCTTTCAAGAAATTAGTGGAGCTCAATTCCTTCAAAATCCCCAAATCCCTTGGCATATAATTGACAACCTGCGGGATGTTGAAGAAATTTTTTACAAGAATGGAGAAACTAAACAGCTGGAGAAGGAAGTCATCGTGGTTGCCAAAAAACACATATTGGAGCAGCTGAAGGGGTTGAAAGACGGTCCTTCAGACGCTGAGGAAGAGAAGGAGAAAAAGCAGAAGATGAAGGAGGAAAAGAAGCCGAAGAGGCCTGTTCGAGTGTATAAATACTTATAGCTTCTTTCTCAACATGCTGTAAAATGACTGTAGCTTTGACAACGAATTTCTGCATTCCCAAGCCGGATGTTGAAGAATTGTTTTATAATTAACAACCTGCCGGATGTTGAAGAATTGTTTTACAATAATGCAGAAAGTAAATAGCTGGAGAATGGAGTCATCGTGGCTGCCAAAAAGCACATATTGGAGCATCTAAAGGGGTTGAAAGACGGTCATCCAGACGCAGAGAAAGAGAAGGAGAAAAAGAAGAAGAAGAAGAATGCCGGATGTTGAAGAATTATTTAACAAGAATGCCGGATGTTGAAGAATTGTTTTATAATTGACAACCTGCCGGATGTTAAAGAAATTTTTTACAAGAATGCAGAAACTAACCATCTGGAGAAGAGACTCATCGTGGCTGCCAAAAGGCACATATTGGAGCAGCTGAAGAAGAAGAATGAGGAAAAGAAGCCGAATAGGCATGTTCGTGTGTATAAATATTTATAGCTTCTTTCTCAATAAGCAGCAAAATGGCTGTAGCTTTAACAACGATTTTCTGCATTCCCAAGCCCAACACCACCACCTCCCTCTCCCTCTCCCTCTCCCTCTACTTCCCCTCCTCCTCCTTCACTGACCTCCAACCCCTCCAACTTGGGTTATGTGCCAAGTTCTCACAACTCCGGCCAAAGTTCTGGCTACGAGAAATGCCGGAGACACCGCAAGTTCCGAATCTTCCCGAAGTTCTCCTGAAGGAAGTCAGCAAGCTTCAACAACTCGAAAAAAAGTAAGAGGAGTGAACAATACGTTTCACTACAACAGACAGCCGAAATTAAAAATGACGTGTTCTTCAACCAGAAGCACACTGTGGGAAACAGGCCGTTAAAAATCTATGTGCAACTCGAGTACGACGTGCACCACGATCGGGTTGTTCTAAAATTTGGAGGTTGTGCTTCAATGGCTATCAATTCCTTTTTGGGGCTGCTGAAAGAGGCCTTTCAAGAAATTAGTGGAGCTCAATTCCTTTAAAATTCCCAAATCCCTTGGCATATAATTGACAATCTACCGGATGTTGAAGAATTGTTTTACAAGAATGTAGAAACTAAACAGCTGGAGATGGGAGTCATTGTGGCTGCCAAAAAGCACATATTGGAGGAGCTGAAGGGGTTGAAAGACGGTCCTCCAGACGCAGAGGAAGAGAATGAGAAAAAGAAGAAGAAGAAGAAGAATGAGGAGGAAAAAAAGCCGAAGAGGCCTGTTCGAATGTATAAATACTTATAGGTTCTTTCTCAACAAGCAGCAAAATGGCTGTAGCTTTGACAACGAGTTTCTGCATTCCCAAGCCCAACATCACCACCTCCCTCTCCCTCTCCCCCTCCTTCCCCTCTTCCTCTTTCACTGACCTCCAACCCCTCCAACTTGGGCTATGTGCCAAGTTCTCACAACTCTGGCTAAAGTTCCGGATACGAGAAATGCCGGAGACACCGCAAGTTCCGACTTTTCCCGAAGTTCTCCTGAAGGAAGTCAGCAAGCTTCAACCACTCGAAAAAGTAAGAGGTGTGAACAATACGTTTCACTGCAACAGACAGCAAAAATTAAAAACGACGTGTTCTTCAACCAGAAGCACGCTGTGGGAAACAGGCCGTTAAAAATCTATGTGCAACTCGAGTACGACGTGCACCACGATCGGGTTGTTCTGAAATTTGGAGGTTGTGCTTCAATGGCTATCAATTCCTTTTTGGGGCTGCTGAAAGAGGTCTTTCAAGAAATTAGTGGAGCTCAATTCCTTTAAAATCCCTTGGCATATAAGTGACAACTTGCCGGATGTTGAAGAATTGTTTTACAAGAATGTTGAAACTAAACAGCTGGAGAAGGGAGTCATCGTGGTTGCCAAAAAGCACATATTGGAGCAGCTGAAGGGGTTGAAAGACGGTCCTCCAGACGCAGAGGAAGAGAAGGAGAAAAAGAAGAAGATGAAGAAGATGAAGAAGGAGGAAAAGAAGCCGAAGAGGCCTGTCGAGTGTATAAATACTTATAGTTTCTTTCTCAACAAGCAGCAAAATGGCTGTAGCTTTGACAACGAGTTTCCGCATTCCCAAGCCCAACACCACCACCTCCCTCTCCCTCTCCCTCTCCCTCTCCCTCTCCTTCCCCTCCTCCTCCTTCACTGACCTCCAACCCCTCCAACTTAGGCTATGTGCCAAGTTCTCACAACTCCGGCCAAAGTTCCGGCTACGAGAAATGCCGGAGACACCGCAAGTTCCGACTCTTCCCAAAGTTCACCTGAAGGATGTCAGCAAGCTTCAACAACTCGAAAAAAGTAAGAGGAGTGAACAATACGTTTCACTGCAACAGACAGCAGAAATTAAAAACGACGTGTTCTTCAACTAGAAGCACGCTGTGGGAAACAGGCCGTTAAAAATCTATGTGCAACTCAAGTACGACGTGCACCACGATTGGGTTGTTCTAAAATTTGGAGGTTGTGCTTCAATGGCGGTCAATTCCTTTTTGGGGCTGCTGAAGGAGGCCTTTCAAGAAATTACTGGAGCTCAATTCCTTCAAAATCCCCAAATCCCTTGGCATATAATTGACAACCTGCCGGATGTTGAAGAATTATTTTACAAGAATGCAGAAACTAAACAGCTGGAGAAGGGAGTCATCGTGGTTGCCAAAAAACACATATTGGAGCAACTGAAGGGGTTGAAAGACGGTCCTCCAGACGCAGAGGAAGAGAAGGAGAAAAAGAAGAAGAAGAAGAAGAAGGAGGAGGAAAAGAAGCCGAAGAGGCCTGTTCGAGTGTATAAATACTTATAGCTTCTTTCTCAACAAGCAGCAAAATGGTTGTAGCTTTGACAACGAGTTTCTGCATTCCCAAGCCCAACACCACCACCTCCTCCTCCCTCTCCCTCTCCCTCTCCTCCTTCACTGACCTCCAACCCCTCCAATTTGGGCTATGTGCCAAGTTCTCACAACTCCGGCCAAAGTTCCGGCTACGAGATATTAGAAAATCATTTGCAATTTTTGCCACTCTTTTCCTACATACCATTGAAACTGTATAAGAAATCTACTTGGCAAGTATAATGAACTCCATTATGCAATCTGCTAATCATAAGAGTAATAATACCACAGAAGTATCAATTGTTTGGCCTTATAAACATAAACACACCAAGGCTTAATCCTTACTACTTACACTTTGCTGCTTATCCATGTCATATTGAAACCAAACAATACTGAAAAATAAGAACATGATGAATACTGAATGTTTTCAAGTACAAATACAATATCAAAATATAAATTATTCCCATTGCTTCATAAGAGGTTGTGTGAACCCCGGTAATTTTGTTCAATTACTTTAGATTTGCATACGGTTGATTTCGAATTTTATTTCTGATATTTAGAAGTTGAGTTAGTCCCGAAATACTTGGGCTAGGAACTAGTAGTAAGGTTGGATTTGGTTCGATTAAATTGGGTCTGTAGGAGACTTGGGTCAGCCCACATTATTGAACATATTGAGGAAGTTTAATTAGAGCATCAGCCACCTGAGTGCATGTTGTACATGAAGTGTATAGTTGGGAAGGAGACACGCGTCTAGGCTTCTGAACACCCACCGACACACCGACTCACTCTCACCTATATCACCTTCCTCTCTTCTAGTCTGTCCCAAAAACCATGCAGTGAAAGAAAAATCCAAACCCAGAGTTTCCTTCACCGAATCAATTACCCTCTCCTTTGTTTCATTAAAACCTTCACCAATCTCACTCTTCTTCCTGTGTAATCCTCACCACCCACCATAGATACCAGCCATGATGGTTATTACCTGAAGGGAAATATGGGTGTCTGACCCATCAATTGAGATTGATCGTCTTAGGCTTGGATTCTGGATCGATTAAGGTAAGCTTCTTGAGCTCAGATATGTTCTTGGTGAATTAGAGATTGGGTTGTACAATTTTGATAATCTTGGTCTTGTTGGTAATTGAGATTGGACGGAGGAAGAGAGAATTGGAGAAGTGGGTTCTAGCGTTCATTGCTGCAATTGGAAGTTAGAGGCGTTGGGTGTGGGCATCAGTCACTAAAGTGGTCAAGGAAGGTAAGCTGACAATGATTAGTATAATTATATTTGTGGATTTTGGTTCATGCATGTTGAGGTGATGACGTCCTGGTGAGAATCTTGAAACAAGTCTAGTTGATTTAGTTGTTTACTAGTAATTAAAGAGAGATGTGTGGGTCTGCTTGTTGACAATTGTGGTGCTATGATGATTAATGATTCAATTGTGGGTATAAACTTGTAGAAACGTTGTCTGAAGGTATAGCTTTTCAATTTCTATTTAGTTTGGGTGTTCTTGTGATTCTGGAATCAAGAAGGGATATACATGTACAATTGTGTTGTCTTGGGAGTTGAGTTGTAGACGTGATTGCTGTGTATATTTGCAGTACTTGACCAAACCTAGATTAAAGTTGAAGGCTTGGTATGGTATTGAGATTAAAGTGTGAGCTGCATGTTGGTATATATTTATATTTCATGGTCAGACAACTTGTGGCTGTCAACATAGAGAATTATAGATGGGGGTTTTGGTTAGAAGGGTATTGGTATGTTACAGATGCTTAATTAGAAATCAAAGGGAGGCCATGATTATAAGGTTTGGTATATATGCTATGTTTGGTTGTAATCTATGTTTGGTCGAAAAAAAGGTACATAGGTGAAGGATAACCATTTGTTCCTAGAACAGTTTACTAACTTAGAATTTTATCGGGTTTAGGATTCCAGTGACCCAGGCTTAATCAACGACGGTGATAACTCGGAGATTGTCTAAGCATGGATTCCAGGTAGGGGGGACTCACCCACGCCTCGCTAGAGTTTTCTTTATATTTTTGTTTAAGTATTGCGTGATTTACGCACGGTTTCGGTTTATTTCATTTATGTTACTTTATTCTATTTTATTTTATTTAATCGACACGGAAATTACTATTAACGTGTCGGGCCGTGCCATACGGTCAAGTAAGTTAGATGACTTGAGAGCGAAGGGTGGCACTGACTTCCTTGGGTTCGATCCCCTTAACCTCCGGAGGGTTAGTTACGCCGGTCGTCCGGGTATTCCGATCGTAACGACGGGCCCGGTACGTGTGTGTAGCTAGGTAGTGGACGCTCTCGCTACGCTTACCTGGTAAACATTCTAATTGAGGTAAGGCCGTGTAGTTGGTCTATGGGACCGGTCATCTGGTTTGTGAGTTGTTGGGATCCCGTCTACGAGTCGTGTACTTAATGATTTTCTTTACGTTATTTATACGTTTTACGCTTTTCTGAGTTTTTATGAAAATCTGTACTACATGCTATTTATAAAACCTAGTGGGGTTGAGCTCCTCTACTGGGCGATGAACGTATGTGATGCTCACCCCTACTTTCCCTCCAGGAACTGAGCAGGAGCCAGCTGAGGACCAGACTTAGACGCTTGGGTGTTGGCAACGTCAAGTTGTGAATAGCTTCTTTTGGACTTGACTGTTGGTTTGGCAGGTGTTGATCAGTCTCCCTTCTTTTGAAATTGTGAATGTGACTTTGTTTTGTTGTGGGAACCTTTGTAAATTTGTAATTATCCGCCTGCCTATCTTTTGGTGTGTGTTACTTTGCGTGAACTTGAAACCCGAACCTTGGACTCATGACTTTTGTGGAATGTAAATAAAGTACCCTTTTGTTGTAAAATCTTTACGCTTCCGAATCGTACTCTCAACCTCAACTGTAAAAGTTTTTTTTCTCACCACAATTCTAAAAGGCCTTGCAAGTTTTGTGGCATGGGTTTGTGGCACAAGCTGCAGACTTGTGTCTAGAGGCTTGCGGCGCTGTAACGTAATCCTTCCGGGGCGTTACAGAAAAAGTGGTATCAGAGCATTCGTTTCCAATCACCTTTCGGATCCTTATCTTTCTATTGGTTTCGTTTCTGAAATCGATTTTTCCTTATAACTTTGTTTCTTTCCACAATCCGACCAAATTTCAAAGTCCATTTTCCGTTTAACTATCCTTTTGGAGTCCATCCTTGTTTGGTAAAAGTTATAAGTTAAATCGGAGTTCGATATTTGTTGTGTTCTTGAATTTCTGTTGTTATCTTTTTCTGAAGGATGCCACCCAAGCCAAGTTCTAGTAACTCAGCTGCTGCTCGACGTGTGGCTCAGAGGTTTTTAGCATGTCAGTCCAGAGCTAGGCCACGTTATAGGCTAACTGCCGAGGATCAAGAACGTGAACGGGAACTGAGCTACCTTGATAGGTTCCTGAAGTTGAAACCAATGAAGTTCGCTGGCACTCCAGATTCTGACAAGGCAGAAACCTGCGTAAAGAGTATGCAGAAAAAGCTTAAGACTCTGCATACCCCACCAGAATATCAAGTCAACTTGGCTGCTCATGTCTTGGAAGGCGACGCTGATTCGTGGTGGGAATCTATTTCGGAACGTCATGACGTTAGCACCATGACTTGGGAGGAGTTTGTGCAGCACTTTTACGCACGTTATTTCCCAGCTGCCATGAGGCAAACTAAGATTAAGCAGTTTCTAGAATTGGAACAACAAGCTTCGTCAGTGGCGGATTTTGTGGGGAAATTTACCGAACTTGGTAGGTATTGCCCTTCGATTATGCAGGATGAGACCTTGAAAGCCACCAAGTTTCAACAAGGTTTACGCGATGAAATTCGAAGGCATATTGTAGCACTTAGGCTGAAGACGTACAATGAAGTAGTTGAGGCAGCTTTTAGTCTTGAGCAAGATTTCCTGAGTGGCACTCGTGGTCGTTTTAAGCGTGGTGAAAACTCTGCCAGTGCGGGAAACAAAAAGGGGAACAAGTTCAAGATTAGGAAAGAGAAAGCTAGCAGCAGCGGAACCTCTGCGGGTCAAAGGTTTTCGCCATATCAGTGTTATCATTGTGGAGAACGTGGGCACATTAGGACTAATTGTCCCCACAGAGAGGCTACTGGGTCTGCAATGACTCCTCTTGCGCGACCACAACTCCCAACAAATACCGAAACTATCCAGCAAGTTACTCCACTACGTGGAGGAAATCAGGGTAATCAGGGTCGTGGCACTGGAGGGCGTGGTGCTGGGGGACGAGGTCCTGCTCGTGGAGGAAGAGTGTTTGCTGTAACTGGAGCACAAATGCAGAATGAACCTCGCACGGCTCTCGAGGGTACGCTTATCTTGTCTAACTCTGAAGTTAAAGTTTTAGCGGATACTGGTTCAACACATTCTTTTGTTTCGGATTGGTTTGCTAAAGCCTTAAATTTAGAGTCAGTACTTTTAGAGAGTCCATTGTGTTTAAATGCACCGCTAGGAGGCAAAGCAATAGTTGATAGAATCTACCCTGCATGCCAACTATTGATTGGTAGTCACCAGGTCACAGCCAATTTGTATCCGTTGGATTTCCCGGAGTACGAATTAATTTTGGGAATGGACTGGTTAGAGGAGTACCGGGCACTCATTGACTGTGAGCGGCGGAAAGTACTGATAACCCTACCTAGCGGGGAACTTTTGGTAGTGAGTCTCGACAATCGTTACACGCCACCCAGTCCGTTATTGAAAACGTGTTTCCAAAGTAGGAGACCACTATTGTGTTATGCGCTTATTGCGGCAACACAAGCTAGGAATGTTGAAAATAAATCTATTCCGATTGTTGACGAGTACCCCGACGTATTTCCTGACGACCTACCCGGGGTCGCTCCGCAACGCGAGGTTGAATTTCGCATTGACTTAGTGCCGGGGACTACGCCTATCTCACTGCCTGCCCATAGAATGTCACCTGCAGAAATGAAAGAGCTCGGAGTTCAACTCGAGGAGTTAGAGAGGAAAGGATTCATTCGCAAAAGTACATCGCCGTGGGGAGCACCTGTTCTGTTCGCTAAAAAGGCTGATGGGACTTTGCGGCTTTGTGTGGATTATCGCAAGCTGAACCAAGTCACGATCAAAAACAGATATCCACTGCCAAGGATTGATGAGTTATTTGATCAACTCAGTGGTGCGAGGCATTTCTCAAAGATTGATCTGCGATCGGGTTATCACCAACTTCGAGTAAAGGAAGAAGATATTCCAAAGACGGCTTTTCGGACGCGATACGGACACTTCGAGTTCGTGGTTATGCCATTCGGCTTAACCAATGCACCTGCTGCATTTATGGATCTCATGAATCGCATCTTTCGGCCATATTTGGATAAGTTCGTCGTTGTGTTCATAGACGACATTCTCGTATACTCAAAGACGGTGGAGGAGCATGAAGCGCACCTTCGCATAGTCCTACAAACCTTGCGGGAGAAGCAGCTGTACGCCAAAAAGTCGAAGTGTGAGTTTTGGATGTCGGAAGTTCGATTTCTTGGACACGTAATTTCCGGTGATGGAGTCTCCGTTGATCCAAGTAAAGTCGAAGCTGTATTGAATTGGAAGCAACCAAAGAACGTCACGGAAGTTCGCAGTTTCCTTGGTCTGGCCGGGTACTACCGACGATTTGTACCAAATTTCTCTAGGATTGCGAATCCGTTGACCAAGTTGACTCGAAAAGGTGTTAAGTTCGAGTGGAGTGACAAATGTAAGTCTGCATTTGAAGAACTTAAGGCGAAGTTGACTACCGCACCTGTACTTGTCTTGCCAAACAGCGACGACCCATTTGAAGTCTACACGGATGCTTCAGGCCAAGGACTTGGTTGTGTACTCATGCAAAATGGAAGAGTTGTGGCATACGCGTCGAGGCAACTGAAGGTACACGAGGTGAATTATCCTACACACGATCTCGAACTTGCTGCGGTCGTGCACGCGTTAAAAGTGTGGAGGTGCTACCTGTACGGAAGCAGATTCAGTGTCTTCTCCGATCATAAAAGCCTTAAGTATATATTCACGCAACGTGATTTAAATTTACGGCAAAGGAGGTGGATGGAGTACTTGAAGGATTACGACTTCGATTTGCAATACCACCCTGGTAAAGCAAACGTAGTTGCAGATGCCCTAAGTCGAAAGACAAGGGGTAGTTTGTGTAGTTTAATGCTTGCAGATCATGAAATAGTCACCACTATAGAAGGATATAATCTGAAGCTGCAGCAGCAAGACGCGCGGATGTTCTTGTTTCACATTAACGTGGAACCACAAATAAGGCAACATGTCATTCAGCAGCAGGCGAATGACCCGGAGTTGCAAGGAATCCTCCAACAAGTGATGGCGAATCAAATGCCTGCAGAATGGACAGTTCATCCTGACGGTAGTTTGAGACTCAAGGATAAGCTCGTTGTGCCTAAGGACGAGAATCTGCGAAAGCAGGTTTTGGACGAAGCTCATCGTACCCGCTTCACCATTCATCCAGGCAGTACAAAAATGTACAAGGATCTGAAAAGGACGTATTGGTGGAAGGGAATGAAGAGCGATGTTGCAAAGTATGTCGGTCAATGTGCAGTTTGTCAGATGGTGAAGGCGGAACATCAAAAGCCCTCAGGATTGTTGCAACCTCTCGAAATTCCTGTATGGAAATGGGATTGCATTACGATGGATTTCATCACCGACTTACCTCGGTCTTCGCACGGGCATAACGGTATTTGGGTTATAGTCGATAGGCTTACGAAGTCCGCCCACTTCTTGCCAGTGAAGATTAACTCGCCGATCGACTATTTCGCCAAATTATACGTTGATTGGATTGTCCGATTACATGGAGTTCCGACAAGCATTGTATCGGATCGAGATCCTCGATTTACGTCACGTCTTTGGAAAAAGTTACAAACTGAACTCCGTACTAGCTTAGATCTTAGTACCGCTTACCACCCACAGAGTGACGGTCAATCTGAAAGGGTTATTCAAGTACTCGAAGATATGCTACGAGCGTGTGTGTTGGACTTCGGAGGTAAGTGGAACGAATACCTTCCACTTGCGGAGTTCGCATATAACAACAGTTATCAAAGTAGCATCGGAATGGCACCTTACGAAGCTTTGTATGATAGACCATGTCGCTCACCAATGTGTTGGGCTGATGCTGAGGACCGTATTATCTTAGGTCCTGATATTATTAAGGAGACTACCGAGAAGATTCGTGTCATCCGAGATCGTTTGAAAGTTGCTCAAAGTAGACAAAAGTCTTATGCGGATAAGCGAAGGAGGCCCTTGGAATTCCAACCGGGTGATAAGGTATTTCTTAAAGTTAGTCCACGCAAAGGTATTCACCGGTTTGGTGTCAAGGGGAAGTTGGCTCCACGCTTTATCGGACCGTTTCAGGTTGTGGACAAAGTTGGGGCAGCCGCATATAAACTTGAGCTGCCAGGAGAACTTTCACATATACATAATGTATTTCATGTTTCTCAGTTGAAGAAAAGTGCACCCGACACTAGACAAGTAATGACCTGGAATGAATTGCCGTGGGAGCAAGATGTGTCCTATGAAGAAGGACCGGTGTGTATACTTGAAAGAGAGAATAAACAGCTCCGAAATCGGCAAGTACCTATTGTAAAGGTCAAATGGATTCATCATGGAGTTGAGGAAGCCACATGGGAACTGGAATCCGACATGAAAAAGAAGTATCCTCACCTATTCGACCAATCAGGTAATTTCGAGGACGAAATTTTTTTTAGGGGGGTGGAACTGTGAACCCCGGTAATTTTGTTCAATTACTTTAGATTTGCATACGGTTGATTTCGAATTTTATTTCTGATATTTAGAAGTTGAGTTAGTCCCGAAATACTTGGGCTAGGAACTAGTAGTAAGGTTGGATTTGGTTCGATTAAATTGGGTCTGTAGGAGACTTGGGTCAGCCCACATTATTGAACATATTGAGGAAGTTTAATTAGAGCATCAGCCACCTGAGTGCATGTTGTACATGAAGTGTATAGTTGGGAAGGAGACACGCGTCTAGGCTTCTGAACACCCACCGACACACCGACTCACTCTCACCTATATCACCTTCCTCTCTTCTAGTCTGTCCCAAAAACCATGCAGTGAAAGAAAAATCCAAACCCAGAGTTTCCTTCACCGAATCAATTACCCTCTCCTTTGTTTCATTAAAACCTTCACCAATCTCACTCTTCTTCCTGTGTAATCCTCACCACCCACCATAGATACCAGCCATGATGGTTATTACCTGAAGGGAAATATGGGTGTCTGACCCATCAATTGAGATTGATCGTCTTAGGCTTGGATTCTGGATCGATTAAGGTAAGCTTCTTGAGCTCAGATATGTTCTTGGTGAATTAGAGATTGGGTTGTACAATTTTGATAATCTTGGTCTTGTTGGTAATTGAGATTGGACGGAGGAAGAGAGAATTGGAGAAGTGGGTTCTAGCGTTCATTGCTGCAATTGGAAGTTAGAGGCGTTGGGTGTGGGCATCAGTCACTAAAGTGGTCAAGGAAGGTAAGCTGACAATGATTAGTATAATTATATTTGTGGATTTTGGTTCATGCATGTTGAGGTGATGACGTCCTGGTGAGAATCTTGAAACAAGTCTAGTTGATTTAGTTGTTTACTAGTAATTAAAGAGAGATGTGTGGGTCTGCTTGTTGACAATTGTGGTGCTATGATGATTAATGATTCAATTGTGGGTATAAACTTGTAGAAACGTTGTCTGAAGGTATAGCTTTTCAATTTCTATTTAGTTTGGGTGTTCTTGTGATTCTGGAATCAAGAAGGGATATACATGTACAATTGTGTTGTCTTGGGAGTTGAGTTGTAGACGTGATTGCTGTGTATATTTGCAGTACTTGACCAAACCTAGATTAAAGTTGAAGGCTTGGTATGGTATTGAGATTAAAGTGTGAGCTGCATGTTGGTATATATTTATATTTCATGGTCAGACAACTTGTGGCTGTCAACATAGAGAATTATAGATGGGGGTTTTGGTTAGAAGGGTATTGGTATGTTACAGATGCTTAATTAGAAATCAAAGGGAGGCCATGATTATAAGGTTTGGTATATATGCTATGTTTGGTTGTAATCTATGTTTGGTCGAAAAAAAGGTACATAGGTGAAGGATAACCATTTGTTCCTAGAACAGTTTACTAACTTAGAATTTTATCGGGTTTAGGATTCCAGTGACCCAGGCTTAATCAACGACGGTGATAACTCGGAGATTGTCTAAGCATGGATTCCAGGTAGGGGGGACTCACCCACGCCTCGCTAGAGTTTTCTTTATATTTTTGTTTAAGTATTGCGTGATTTACGCACGGTTTCGGTTTATTTCATTTATGTTACTTTATTCTATTTTATTTTATTTAATCGACACGGAAATTACTATTAACGTGTCGGGCCGTGCCATACGGTCAAGTAAGTTAGATGACTTGAGAGCGAAGGGTGGCACTGACTTCCTTGGGTTCGATCCCCTTAACCTCCGGAGGGTTAGTTACGCCGGTCGTCCGGGTATTCCGATCGTAACGACGGGCCCGGTACGTGTGTGTAGCTAGGTAGTGGACGCTCTCGCTACGCTTACCTGGTAAACATTCTAATTGAGGTAAGGCCGTGTAGTTGGTCTATGGGACCGGTCATCTGGTTTGTGAGTTGTTGGGATCCCGTCTACGAGTCGTGTACTTAATGATTTTCTTTACGTTATTTATACGTTTTACGCTTTTCTGAGTTTTTATGAAAATCTGTACTACATGCTATTTATAAAACCTAGTGGGGTTGAGCTCCTCTACTGGGCGATGAACGTATGTGATGCTCACCCCTACTTTCCCTCCAGGAACTGAGCAGGAGCCAGCTGAGGACCAGACTTAGACGCTTGGGTGTTGGCAACGTCAAGTTGTGAATAGCTTCTTTTGGACTTGACTGTTGGTTTGGCAGGTGTTGATCAGTCTCCCTTCTTTTGAAATTGTGAATGTGACTTTGTTTTGTTGTGGGAACCTTTGTAAATTTGTAATTATCCGCCTGCCTATCTTTTGGTGTGTGTTACTTTGCGTGAACTTGAAACCCGAACCTTGGACTCATGACTTTTGTGGAATGTAAATAAAGTACCCTTTTGTTGTAAAATCTTTACGCTTCCGAATCGTACTCTCAACCTCAACTGTAAAAGTTTTTTTTCTCACCACAATTCTAAA
This sequence comes from Rosa rugosa, assembly GCF_958449725.1. Lineage (NCBI taxonomy): Eukaryota > Viridiplantae > Streptophyta > Magnoliopsida > Rosales > Rosaceae > Rosa > Rosa rugosa. The sequence goes on along the minus strand of NC_084822.1, from coordinate 41,459,572 downwards.
AGGCCTTGCAAGTTTTGTGGCATGGGTTTGTGGCACAAGCTGCAGACTTGTGTCTAGAGGCTTGCGGCGCTGTAACGTAATCCTTCCGGGGCGTTACAGAAAAAGTGGTATCAGAGCATTCGTTTCCAATCACCTTTCGGATCCTTATTAACTGTTTTTTATGTGTATTTTCACTCTCTGGGTCACGAGCACAGTGTATTTCGTGCCCTGGGTCGCCCTATGTCACCTTGGTGACTTGCAAGCTGACCTGGTGACCCAGATCTTATTGGAAATTGTGTCCGTGACCCACAGAGTAAAAATAAACACTAAAAAGCAGTGAATAGTAGGTGACCTGGTGACCCAACGGGTGAACTTGCTCTTAGAGATCTATACTTTGTCTTCAGTAATTAAGTACCGATAGCAACTTGACTTGAAATCATGTTCATACTCGATCATGGTCTCATATCTTTTGAGCTATTTTTAGTTAAAATGGCATTGATTTTTTTTTTTTTAACTCATAATAGAGATTATGTGGTGCCTGATGTTAATGGAAATGGTCCAGTTGACAACTATGGCTATGCAGAGCAACGATTGTATTTGACCATTTGACCCAAATTTTCTGTTTGATTCTTTTTCGAAGTTACGCGTTGCTAAAGGTCAACCTGCACCATCTATAGCTCCTCAGGATTCAGTTAACAAGAGTGCACCACTGGCTTCAGATTGGGATGATCGTCCAATGCGGTTGAAAGGCTTGTAGCAGAGATAGCAGATGAAGTTTCTGCCCTAGAAGATGAAGGCGAACCTTTCGGCTTCCTTCAATTGTTATCATTGAGCTGTGGGGATTCAACCTTTATGAGTTATGTGAAATATGATCTGTTCTTATGTAATGGTATCAAAAGCTCCTATACTTTGTTGCTACATATCAAAAGCTCCTATACTTTGTTGCTATATATATATATATATATATAATATTTATCTAGAGCGAGGGCCTCGCTCTGAAATTAAAGTGCGAGGTTAGAGTTTAGAGTCATTTTTCGGTCTCATATCCATATCTCGACTGTTCAGTTTTTAGGTACTAATGTATAGAACATCTCTGCAAAATTTCAGCCAAATTGATGATCTTTAATGTATCTAACTCGCTTAAACCAATGGACGAATTGAATATGTCCAACCTAAACCGTACTAGCTGATAACTACCTTAACGAATATCAATTTAGCTGAAATTTTGCAGAGATGATCTATACATTAGTACCTAAAAACTGAACGGTCGAGATGTGGATATGCGACCAAAAAGTGCACTTTAATTTCAGAGCGAGGTCTCGCTCTGGATAGGATATGTGTGTGTGTGTGTGTGTGTGTGTGTGTGTGTGTGTGTGTGTGTGTGTATATATATATATTTTTTTTTTTAACTTTGAAGAAACTGTCATCTCTTTTATAATTCAACGAAATTACACATAACGACCCACCCTCGTGGGACTGACAAAAGAGTCATTACCTAAGTAAAACCATCTTTTCAAGCTATTAAGCCCAGCTAGAAAAGCCCTTACAAAACCCATGATCAATCAATGGAGGCACAGGAAATGCGGGCTAATCTGCGACATCTCTTCTAAGCAAGCAGAGAGGTCGCAGACTCTTTATCCATCATGACAAAATATCAGTTTGGTCTCTGATTTTTTTTTTAGGGGAAATGATCATTTACCCGATTTTAGGCTAAAAATTGCCCACTTGCTCCACCAACTGTTTTTTAACCCCATTTACCCAAAACACTCTAAGGGATTATTTCCCCTTTACCCAATTAATTTTTTTTTTTTTTTTTTGGGAGACTTTTTTGCCCTCTCCTTCTTTTTCACTTATGGCACGTTTACTTACTTGGAATGGAAAATAATCATGAATCAGAGACAAGTGGAATGGGAGAAGAAAGGAATCGGTATTGATTCCGGAGGAATGATTCCTAAACCCATCTCCCCCCTTCGTAATCGAATTCCTGAGTATTCAGGAATCAATTCCTGATAAATAGGTGGGACCTACACCAATTCCCATTCCTTCATGTGTTAGTAAACACAGGAATTCTTTTACCTGGAATCATTCCGATTCCTTTATGTGTTAGTAAACACAGGGGTATTTTTACTCCGTAATCATTCCATTACATTCCATTCCATTCCAAGTAAGTAAACGTGCCCTTAGAGGGAGAAGTCATCCTCCACCTTGCCAGCCTCTGGTGACCAGTGGCAGGGCGCCGGCGACCGGTGACCGGAATCCGGCGAACGCTAACCGGAATCCGACGACCGGCGACCGGTCCCTAATAATATCCAGTAACCATATTATTGCTCCCCAGTAATCATATTATTGCCCCCCAATAATCATATTATTGCCTCCCAAAAATCATATTATTGTCGTCCAGTGAATTGTATGAACTCCCAAAACCAAAATGAATACATTACATGCACAATTGATCAATTTATAATCATATTATTGGCTCCCAATAATCATATTAGTGCCTCCCAATAATCATATTATTGCCCCCCAATACAAAGTCCAATGTCTCTACTGTCTCCCAATAGACCACCAAAAATGAACCATTTTGTAGGATTCACAGATAATTTGACTTTAATACATAGAAAACAACAGGTAACTTATCAAAACACCACACTATAGTGATCCCTGTCCCTCGTATCAAAGTCTACTGGGGGCCAATAATGTGTCTACTGCCCCCCAGTAGCCAGGAAATGTAATGGGTAGCAAAAAAAAAAAAAAAAAAAAAACCAGAAACTGATTTGGGCACCCAGTAAAGCTCTGGGCACCCAATCACCATCTTCGGCGGCACCGTGGCTTCTTCTCCGGCTTCTGAAGGCTATACGTCGGTCGACGTTCGGGTCTGGACGACGAGTCTGGTTGAGTCAGTTGCGCTGGGGTGTGTACCAGTGATAATAGCCGACGGAATCGAAACCCAAGAACCCAGACGATGAGTACAACAAATCTCGTCGATGCATCAGACCAGATTGTGAATCATCTTCAGACGCCGACGTCAATGACCCAAATTCTTCAGACGCTGCCGACGTTCGACCCACACTCCATTCCGGCAAGAGATCGGACTTGAACCAAAACCAAGTCGAACCAGACCCGGCCACTTCCAATCGTCGGCCACCTCAACTTCTTCCATATTGACGCGCCGGAATAGAACCTGACAACGCAGTCGTGGCTCCTAATCGATCCGCTCCCAAATCGGATTCCGAGGCTCCGGCGATGTCGTCTCTGCCGTCGATGAAAGAGAGGAAGCGTGTGTTTGAGAGAGAGAGAGAGAGTCTGAGAGGAAAGAGTTTAATAGGGGGCAAAACTGTCACTATAGGTTAGATTGGGTAAAGGGGGTTAAAAAACTCTTAGTGGAGTAAGTGGGCAATGTTCATGCTGAAATTGGGTAAGTGGTCACGACCCCTTTTTTTTAATCATGATAGTCCATGCACTTCCAATTTCTATCACCCGAGTCCAAATTTCAAACTTGCATGGCTCCAACATGACGTCACAAGCTAACTAGACCCCGACAGCATGGCCCACAGGCAACTAGCTAGCGATCCTACCGACCGACAAATTCAACGACCAACTAACAAACCTAGCACACTTTATGGCGACTCCACAATCTCTTGATCGGCAACCTCACCAACGACTCCAGAACCAACTAACCAGTGATCTTATTGATTGACAAATTCAGCCACCAATTGAACCGACTGACAAACCCTATCACCACCTTACGATGATTCAACAACCGTCTAATTGACTTTCTCATCAATTGACCAACTATCTCAATAATTGATCGGAGATACTATCAACCATTGGAAGACCTCACCGATTGACCAGCACCTAGAACACTAATGACCAGCACCTCCTAAATTGCGACTCCTTTCTTAAGTAACGTTGCCAAACACACTTTCTTAGGGGGGTGTATTCAATCCTGATTTTAAATGATTCTGTCAGATTTTTTATAATCCGTGGATTCTCATGGATTCCACAGAATCCACGGATTGTTTTAATTCCATATGGATTTAAAGAGATTCTAATGTATTGTATTAGCAAGATTTGTTTGGATTTTAATAAGTGTATGGATTGTCCTAATAACAATAATAGTAAAGACCAAAATAAAATAATACAAGGTTGTGGAGGAAGGGATGAGAAAATCACAAGACTGTTACAAGGTTGCATTGCAGGAGTTGGATGGGATATTGAACAAGCTTTGCATTAACGAAGATTGTGCCTTCGTAGTTATAAAATTATGTAGAAAATGAATAGTGTATCATATAAAACTGTCTATCTGTGTAGGTGAAAATATGTGTGCCATACAAAGCTTTTTTCTCCACTGTCATTTGGTGTTGTATTGGTTTTTGTTAGATAAGGGCCGTGAACTTTGTACAACATACAAAATAGACCTGAGAAAACTAAGAGCCACAAGACATGACGGTGCATTGATCCACCTCCCAGAAAAGATTTTTGTAAATAGTTAGAATCCTTTTGCTCCCACAGTTCTCATGGGTGTAAATTGTGAAAGAAACTTCAAGCACGGTAAAACACCATATATTAAAATGGTATTGCATATAGCTCTGTAAGAGATCACTGTCTCCAACTTCAGTTTGAACACATGGTTAGGAAAACATACATCCACTCTTCATGTATTCATGTTAATTAACAACTAGTCACTTTCTTGTTGCTACCAGGTACGTACACTAGCAGAAAGATGAGCGAACAAGGACAAAAGGATAAAGCCAACTCCACTTTTATGAATCACAATGTACCATCATAAGAGAGCTTACGAACATTATATATGGTCTACAACATGATTGGTAATTACAGGAAGTTTGCACTGCATACTGATTGACTTATCAAGTTGATAATGATAAGTGTGATTAGTGTACTTGACCTATGACCAAAAGTTTCTGAAATTCAGCACCCAGTGTGATCAGTGTAGTTGAAATCTGAATGTGTAAATCCCCATACTTGCTTATGGAAATATTAAGCAGATCACCAACATGCCTCATCCGATCCACAAAGTTTTGCAACTGATTCAAATCTGGAACCAGAACCAGAGTTTGGGGAAAATCTTGAGCCATATCAAGGGCAATTTGAAGTTCAAGAAAACACGGTCTCTGTTGAGGAAGAGATGGCATATCTTTCCCATCTTGTCTAGTGCTGGTAAGAACCTATTTTCTAAAAGATTCAAACCATTCTCTGTAATTAAGAAAGGCCTTGAACTTCATATATATATATATATATATATATATATATATATATATATATATATATATATATATATATATATCTGTGTTTGTTTCTGGTTTGAACTTCAAACCATTCAAAACCAAATGACTCAGTTCAGGTCCTATGAGAACAAGACGATTGATTCAAAGTCCAAAGCACATCCAAGCATGGCATAGGATAGTGTTAAAATACCAGGATGGAATTACAACAGCTCCAAGAGCTGGGCATATCTTCCATAACAGATGCACCTGGCCATCCAGCATTCCACTCAGATACTCAAGAATGTCAGTTGCCTAGTTCCAGCACAAAAGCCAACCATGATGAGTAATGGAAGATAAAAGTATGAAGAAGTAAAGAAGAACTCACAGAACCCAAAACTGCAAAGTAGCAGACAGAGGCACTGAGAGATTTACTTGCAAGAAAAGGACACAGTATAAACAAACAAACAATGTCATGCTTTTCAAATTTTGCATGTACACACATATACTTTGCAGTCAATGACTAACCTGGCTGATTGCTTCCTGTTTAGATCTAAGAGTAGTAGATCTTCCATGGAGTAAGTTGCACACTTCGTGATATTGCTCCAAAACAGTGCAGGAATCATAAGAAACTGACACCAAATGCTCAATTACAGAAGTCCATCTGCTTGCAATGCATCCTAGTAACATGAGCTCCTGTTTGAAGAGGGAAGAACCATTACACATAGTGCAAGTACGATCCGTTAATACATTCAGCTTTCAGAGTTAACATCAGCCATCATATGCAGCAAGACTTTATCAAGTGAAGAGATGTGATACACACAACACAATTTCTAGAAGGATACGATTTATTTCCTAGACAATGGAATTGACAACGTAATTAGGTACACCTAATACAAGAACTATATAATGCCCATGTGTGCAGTTGTGTAATAATACACTAGTCTATGGCAGCACATGACCATGAAACTAGAAAACATGTATTGCTGAAGAGAATCAAGCCTTCAAGGAATCGATAAAACTTTATTGTAATTTATTTGAGGCATTGGACTGACTTACAATTGTTTCGCACAAACCATTATCACTGCCTCCTGCTAAATCACTGAAGTTCAACCGTTGAAAAGTTTGTACCCACTGAATCTTAGGGGTAGAAAAATACCATGCTGGCACCGGAGACTAATTGAACAGTTCTCTTATCAAGAAAATAAGAGAGGCTATTTGATTTCCAGCGGTTCCATGTCAGAGAACCAACCAACCAGTCTACAGTCCTGAACAAGCAGCCACAAGATATTTCAGTTCAGGCCATAGCAGTGAGATCCTGAAAAAGTGAAAAGTTAACATTTTGATTTGTCGTGTGAAGTTTTCTAGATATCTATGAAAACATTATGACTCAACTAACTGCATCCCCAGAAAAAAAGAATCAATAATGTGAGATACTATCTTCTATCACTAACAGACTAGACACTTTCAACCAAGAAAAAGAAAACAAAAGACAAGACTCTCACTTTTCAATACACAGTGTCCTACTAATACTACTCACACCAGAATATTGGGCATAGGATAGATTTTACTTCACCGGCTCAATTACTCACTCTTCTAAGATACAAATGCACACATACAGTTCCACTTACACTGGAGTATTTTCATGCTCCAGCTGCTCTTTCAATAAGTTATCATCGAACTCACTCCAACTGTGCTGTGTCTGACACTTCGAGAAAGAACGTCTAAGCCTGACTCAACCGTTGATATCAAAGAAACCACAGACCACCTCTTCAAGAGCCCTTGAACCGCATATTTCGTCAAACCATTACCACCGCAATCTCCAAACTTTCTAGCCGACTCAATGCCTTGCTGAATTGGTGTATTCTCCAGCTTCAACTTGTTGAGATACACATTAAGAAAATCATGCTCACTTTCCGATAGCTCCTCAAGATCCATCTCCACAGTCGCCGTCAGCAAAGCTCTCAGATGCGCATCTCTCAAAGGTAAACTATGGATGAGATGCTCTAACACAAAACGCCGAGCGGTACTGCGGTAGCAAGAGTAGCAGTTGACATATGTGCAAGGCCCTGAAGTAAAACAACTAATCTAAGCAGCCTAAACTTATAACTTTGCCATAAAAGAACTAGTTCACCCAATAAACACTAACCAAAACATTAAATCTTAAAAATCCCTAACCTTAGGGAAAGAAGCAGCAGATGTCATTTCAGAAATAGCCCCATCAAGTTCCATCACAGAGTCCACATAATCATCAGAGCTGCTAAAGCTCCCCAGAAACTAACCATACAAAGCCAAAATCAAAACTTTGCACCAAATAAACGACAAGAATTCTGAAATACCCTTAAAATTGAAACCAAATATGAATTGGGGGAGTAGTGAATACTCACATTTTCGAAGAAGAGGCCCCATTGGAAGGCCTTCTTGATATTCTGGGAGTCCCAGTGAGCAAGACGACCAGAGGATTGGTACCCAGAAAGCAGAATCAGAATATCGACGAACCCTTTAACCAGTTTCATGAATTCTTCCAATGAAATATCTGGGTGGCTCCAACTCATTGTCTTGTTCGCCCCGTCAAAGTTTTCACTGTGCAATTACTTGTGTTTTTTTTTGGAAATTTTCGAGGACTGAAAGGAAGCCGGAGATGCGTTGATGAAAAGAAATAAAGAATGAATGGGTAAAGTGAATTGGACGATGCAATTCAGCAATTGAGAAGAAGGGTTGGCTATTCTGATTTTCCCGCCCTCCGGGACCTTTTTTTTTGGCCCATTTTCAAGATATTAATTAAGCAAATAAAGGCTTTTTTTTTTTTTTTTTTTTTTTTTTTTTTTTATTTATTTAATAAAGATGAAAACAAAAATACAAGAGGGATGGAGGACTAAGCCAAGGCCAATCCCAGAAAAGATACACCAATATGGAAGCATAGCAAGGAACATTCTAGAATGTTCATAACCAAACTCAATATATTGTGCATCACATGGCCTCCCTCGGACAAAGGGAAAGATCCTGACCACCTAGACAATGAGAAAAGGATGAACAGTGGAGGCTGCAAAGGAAGGCAGCTTTAACGAGCTTCACATGGCTCCCAAACGCACTCACCAGACAGGAAAAAGGCATCTGAACGAGAGTTTGTATGGCAATTTCAGCTGTAGGCTCGGTTTTGATTTCTAAACCCCACTTCTGCACGCGTGAAGAAGCGTGCTCCACCGCGCAGTACCAGTTGGTTTTTTAAAGCATAAAAAACCGGAGGAGCCTGAAGAGCAGGTACACAGATCGCAGTATCATACACCCCACAGCAGTCCCAAAACAATGGAAACAGTGGGGGAACGAAGATGATGTAGACCCACATTTGGACCCGTGAAAAAGCATGCTCCACCACATTGTTTCAGTTGGATTTGTAAAACACAAATAACAGAATAAGTGTCCGAAGACAGATGGTAGTATGAACCCCCTCCCCCCCCCCCCCCCCCCCAACAGTCCCAAAACTTTGAAATGCGTGACAGTGTTGGGTAAGGAGCTGTGGGAGACTTGAATAAGTGTTATCATGGTGGATGATAGAGTGAAACCAGTTCCAAAGAATGGAAGGACGGAATAAAACTAGCAGCAGCAGCTGACAATTGAGAGATCCCAAGAATAGAGTAAATAGAAGCAATTGTGTGCTTTTTGTAGGGATGGAAAGAAAGTTTAGCAGACTCCTTGAACAACTCCAAAAGCTGACGCTGGGCATCCAAAACATCAAACACCTTAGCCTCAAAACGCAGCAGATTTCTAGTGATCCAAATATACCAAATTAGATTGCCAATTACTAGAAACCAAAGCTGACGCTTATGTTTAGAGAGAGTAGAAGCAAAATCTCCAAAAAACACTTCCTCAAGAGTATTCCAAGGGGAGAAAGAATGAGAAAAAAGAAGACAAATCCATTTCCATAAAGGCACAATTTGAGGACAGTGTAGGAGAAGATGCGTATATGACTCGGCATGACTACCACAGAAAGAGCAACAGGATGGGAGGGAAAAACCTCGCCGCTGCAATGCATCATCCGTAAGCAGCCGCCCATGAAGAGCTTTCCAAACAACAAGGCTTTTGCGTGGCTGAATTGCTTTGTTCCATATGACTTGACCCCAATTCCGACGATCAATGTGACTTGAAAAGAAAGTAAAGGCTTCTTTAGCTGTCAGAACACCTGAGGAGGAACCAGGCCACAAAAGGGAATCAGTTGTGTCTTCCACAGGCAAAGCAATTTGCTTTATTTTACCAGCAACTTGAGGAAAGGAAGCTATAAAATCTTCTGGAAGAACCCAATTCGAATCCACAATAAACTCATGCAGTTTGGCTTGGAGCGGAATGGCGCCAGCTACTCCAATAGTGGAAGCTAAAGGCTCACCTAACCAATTATCAAACCAAAAGGAAATTTTCCGACCATTGCCAACACACCATTGTAGAGAATTGAAGAATGTAGGCCAAACCTTTTTGAGACCCAACCAAACTGAGGATTTTTTAAAAGATTTTAGAGGTTGAAAGTCTTCATTTAAAAACCGAGTCCTTACCAAAATAGAAGCAGGAGAGGAAGAAGAGAGCACCTCCCAACACCGCTTTATTAGAAGAGCACGATTAGCCTCAAAGAGATCACGTAATCCCAAACCTCCTTCCACCTTGGGTTTACAGCAAATACGCCAAGCTAGAAGAGGCATGCCTCTTTTTAAAGGATCACCAGTCCAAAAAAAATTCCTAATACAAGATTGCAGGTCACGAAGCAGGCATGTCGGCCACTCATAAATTTGGAAACTGTAGACCAAAATGCCTTGTATCACTGACTGAATAAGCTGAATCCTACCTGCTTGTGAAAGCAAAGAACCTTTCCAAGATGCCAGTTTACATCGTACTCTATCTGCAATGGCCTGAAAATATAGTTTTTTTGGACGTCCCTGGAATATAGGGACGCCAAGATAAGTGAAAGGAAGAGAACCTTGCTTAACACCAAGAAACTTCCGGATAATAAAACGACGACGGGCGGCATATTTCCCCAAAAAAACTAGAGATTTTGCTCTGTTGATTCGCTGCCCCGAATTCAAGCCATATTCCTCCATAAAAAGCATTAGATTTCTCAACGAACGCTTAGTACCCCGCATGAAAACCATAATATCATCTGCAAAAAGAACATGAGAGGGCGGAGTAATACCAAGAGGAGCTGACATCAAGGCAGTACGCCCATCCTCTGCCAACTTGGTGAGACCCCTACTCAAAACCTCTTCAGCAAGACAAAATAGAATAGGTGATAAGGGATCACCTTGTCGAACACCCCGAGAACAGGAGAAGAAACCCTCCGTTGCACCATTAATAAGAATTGACAAGTGTGCAGAATTCAAAATAGCTTTAATCCAATCCGCAAAAGGATCAGAAAAACCAAAAGCCTTCAGTACGCGAATTAAGAATCTCCAGTCCAGGGTATCAAAAGCCTTTTGCACATCAAATTTAATTGCTATGTTTCCACCCTTGCACTTATGATCCAGGAGGTTGATGCACTCTGATGTCAATATAATAGGATCTGCAATAGTGCGACCTTTAAGAAAAGCACTTTGATTTGGGGATATAATCCGAGCTGCAATACAACCCAATCTATCTGCTATAATTTTTGTGATAAGCTTGAAAACAAAATTCGCCATAGCAATAGGACGCAGCTGTGTTACCGAGTCTGCACCAGGAACTTTAGGAATCAAAATCATCAAGTTTGAGTTAAAGTGGGGGAGAATGTACCCATGAGTGAAAAAACTTTGAACAGCCTGGATAACATCCTCACCAACAATCGACCAGCATTTCATATAGAAAACTCCCCCAAAACCATCTGGACCTGGAGAGCTATTATGATCCATGGAACACATAACTTGAAAAATTTCTTCGGAAGTGGGAATTGCCGTAAGCTGAGCATTTTCTTCATTAGTTACAATCTTGGGAATTACTTGAGAAACCAAACCAGTGTCAATAACAGAAGAATCAGCAGTGAAAAGGTCGCTAAAATAATTAATAACATGGTCACTGATCTCCTTCGGATCGTCAATAACACGGCTGCCATCCCTCAAAACCGATAAGGAATGCTTAAGTTGACGAACCTTTACCATTGCATGGAAGAAAGATGTGTTACGATCACCTTCTGAAAGCCACTTAATCCTTGATTTATCACAGTAAAATCTTTCTTGATGAGCAAGGGCCATATGAACTTGAGCGCTAGCCACACTTTCCTGGGAAAGCCTGTCATCTGAAGGCCCCAAACTAGCAATTTCCTGCTGAATTCTGTCCAAGTCCAGAAAAGAATTCTCCACCATTTTGTTGACATCCCCAAATTCAGTTTTATTCCAAGCCCGAAACCGTTGTTTAAGAGTCCTAAGCTTAGAAGCCAACACAAACATTGGATTACCAAAGAATTGAGCACTCTGCCAGACATCTGTTACCAAAGAAAGAAAACTTGGATGATCCAACCACATGCGTTGAAACCGGAACGGTGGTCGCTGAATTAGCATGAGCCTTGAGAAGGACACTAAAAGAGGAGAATGATCTGAGGAACAACGAGGGAGGGTGGAGCACTCCAACTTGCGCCAAACATCAATCCAAGAAAAATTACTGAGACACCGATCGAGCCTCATTTCAACATTCGCACTAACCCCCCTTTTATTCGTCCAAGTATAAGGCAAGCCCTTAGTAGGAAGATGAATTAGTTCACAATTAGTTGACATATCTTGAAACTCAGAACAAGAAATGGCACTGGGAAGAAGTCCTCCTCTTTTTTCATGAGCTCCAAGAACACAATTAAAATCTCCCAACACTATCCATGGACCTTGAACAAAGGTATTTTTAACCTGTAGAAGATCTCTCCAAAGCAGACGACGGTCCGGCACCGTTGTCTTAGCATAAACCCAGGTGATAACACACTTGACAGTGTCCAGAGTGCAGGAAACCGTGAGCTGCTGATCAGTAGCTAGTAACACGGTCGGTTGAACAGCCTGATCACAAAGGAGCCAAATATTTGGGGGTTGGTCTCCCCGATCATTCACTGCAGCCGGAAACATCTTCAAAGAATGCCAAAAAGAAGATTTAAGTGCACTTAGATTAATAAAAGGTTCAGAAATACCAACAATTGAAGGTTGGTATCTATGAACCATCCTACGCAAGACTCTTTGAGTGGGGGCGTTACCCAAGCCCCGAGCATTCCAAAAAAGAACCTTCATAGGTTAAGGCGAGGAGTGGGAGCCCTATTGCGGGTGGGATAGCGGTCAGAAACTTGCTCCTGGACTGTTTCCTTATGCGTTTTCTTCTTTTGCTTCTTTCTCTGCGATTTAGAAAGAACAATAGTCATATCATCTTCCTTCCCTTGAACAACTACTTCATCTCCCTTCGTCACTATTAGGGAGGTGGGGCTAGAATCATGTTCATCGTCCGAAACCTCAGCCGCAACCTGGCTTGAATGCTGTATGTCAGAAGACTGATTAATTGGCTCAAGATACACTTGATCTGCCAATTGCTCAATTAAATCGTTGGCAGCCTCCGCAATGACTTCTTGAGCCAAAATGGCGAACCGATTCTCCGTGGGGTCATTATTAGGAGTTGCTGGTCTCTCAGTGGCTACTCCCCCTGGACTACCATCTCTCCCACTGCCACAAGGCTCACTGATTCTCCTGGAAACTTGTATAGGATCTTGGTCACTTTGCTCCTTATCCTTCACCCTATATTCCTGGCGAACCACCGACCTTGAAACTGTGGAAGGTTTCTCAACATTGCGAGGCTTTGGGTTGTCACCATGCAATCGTCTACAACGATCCACCATATGCCCAACCATACCGCAATGAGTACACTTGTTTTCATAAATAATCTCAATGGGGAAACAAAGTGACTCACGCTCAACCATTACCGACGTTGGCAATTCGCTAGCAAGATCAACGTCTACCAGCACTCGAGCATAGTACCCAAACTCCCTCTCCTTCGTAGCCCTGTCTAACTGCAAGGGCGTACCCACTCCACGTGCAATTTCCATGAGATGCTGAGGGTGCCAGTAGTCCTGGCTCAAGCCATACAGTCTGACCCATAGTTGGGCATGTGTTTGTGGAAGGACATCACCAGGCACAAAGTCAGGTTTCCATTGAGCCAGTCGAAAGAGCCCATCGGCAAGGGTGCATGTACCACCTCCCCAAACACGTCGCAGATCCTCTTCGGTGCCAAAGTGAATGTCAAAATACCCCTTCCCAAGCGGGACCAAGCGCCAAGGAGCTGCCGGCCTCCATAGATCAGCAAGCAAGCCCTTGAGAACGGGAGTTTTCATTGGGACAGAACCTTTTCGCAGTAGCAATCTACCAATAAGATTGGTTTTGAAGTTTTTCAATTGTTCCTGATAGAGAGCTTCATTGATTTTGACGTATGTCTTGTCACCACGAATGACTGGAGCAGGCAGTTGGCTAAGTGAGACCGAAGACTCAACTGAGTCAGAGAGAATGGAGGCGAAAGTTTTTGCCTTTGGAGGGGGTTGAGGACGAGGGAAACCCTCCTCCAAGGGGCGCAAGAAGGCCCATGGACACCCACCCTCGCTTGGATTTCCTGCGCTTGTCGCCGACATAGAACTTGGTTGTTCGGTGTTTCAATTCAATAAGACTACTAATACTTTAAGTTACGCACCTGTTACTTTCGCTATAATCTGCATGTTGCTAGAAAGAAAACCCTAGCTGCAAGTGAGTCCCTCTAAAAGCTTTTCTCACTCGTCCGGCGACGCGTTCTACGGACGTTGTTGCCGGACGGGTAGCCTTGTCGCCGTTTATTGGAAAATAGTGGCATCTGGTCCTTGATCAACAGGTTTTGGGTTTCGAACAATGAGATGCAGGGCTTTTGGCCGGCAGAGATTTGGTAGGAGGATCGGAAGGTGCGCACGTGGTCAGAGTTGGACGGAGGAGCCTTACGGGGACGTCATGGAGGGGGAGGCTGGACCGATCTGGCTTGGAAGGTCTGCTGGTGGTTAGCGGAACGGGGTTGCCTTGATCTTTGGAGGCTTCACTAGGCGGAATCCGATCGGATGGGATCTGACCTCCGATCTAGTCTGGTCTGGTCTGGGACGGGAAACCCCAGATCGGGGGTGATGGCTGGTTCGTTCCCGATCTGGCTTTGGGGGAGCGGTGGTGTTGAGGTGGTGGTGAAGTGTGCGGAGAGCGATGGTGTGTTTGTTCGTGGCTCCGATCGTGGTGGAGGTGGTCCGGTGGGAGAGGTGGTGCGACGGCGATGGTTTCCTGCTCGCTTGGATGGACCTCGGGCCTGTGTGACTTTGGGCCCAGACCCTGCTGTAGTGGGCCTGCTGTGGGCTGAAGATGGGGTTGGGTCTCAAGTTTTGGGCCTGGCCTTAGGTTTTAATTTCTTTTATGTTTTTACTTATTTATGTTGTTTAACTTTATTGCGCATTATGCGAGCATTAAGTCCCTACCAATTTGGGTTAGGGCTTATGATTTGGGGTTTTGGTTTGTGGTATTAGCAGGTGTTCTAGTTGTGTTAGGTATTAGTTGTTGGGTCGGGCGCACTGTAAGTTGTGGCAGAGACAATCTTCTCTTTGGTTGTCTAGAGGGTCGTTCCTGTTCTGGAGTTGGGTCAGTAGCAATGGCGAAAAAGTCTAGCCGTGGCATAGACAATCATCCTTGGCCTTCTAGTGGGTCGTTCCTTTCTGGTTTCGGGTCGGAGGCGATGGCGATTTGGAGCATCAGTGGATTGACGGTGTTGACATTAGGGTGGTGACGGTGTTGGGTTTACATTAGTCCCATGTCCGACGGTCCAGCAATTCACTTTGGTCGGGTTCGAAGTCACAACGAGTGTTGGCTTGGTCGATCAAAGGCAGGTCAGGTGGACTTTGGGTGGCGAGTTAGTGTTGACAAAGTTGAGTAGTAAGGATCCACTGCTCCTGCGCATGTTGTCTTTGCCATATAGTTATTGTGCAAGTTTTTTTAGTCAGAGCCCTTCTGGCTCCTTCAGTCAGTCATTATAGAGTTCCAGTGTGAAGTCTAGTGGCCATTTCTGTGTACGAGATGTTGCCCAAATTCATTGTAACCAGTTCATTATTAATGAAGTTTCTTATTGATAAAAAAAAAAGTTACGCACCTGTTTAGCGGAAACTTAGTTAGGCTTACAAGTTTGGCGAATGTGAATTTGATATCAAAGAGGTCCAGCGTTTGATTATCCGATTGTGAAAAACACATTCTGGTAAGAGCTTTATCTAAATCAAGTCCCAGCTCGGAGTGGTGCACACTTTGCCACCACCGTTCTATAGAGAAGAAATAGGTTTAAGGTTAAATTTTCAAATTCCCTGGTGTGTTTGGATAGTAAGTTTGATTAAAAAATGGCTAAAATTTGATATCACATGTACAAAAGTTATAATAGATGATAATAAGTAAATTAAAATGAACGATATTAGATTTTTCTATAATATAAATTTGATGTCTCTACTTATTATAGCTTTCAGGCCCAATATATTACAACTTGCTTTACAGTTGCTGTTCAGTCGCATGAAATTTCCTTCCGCATTGCAATTGCTATTCAGGAACCATGAACTTCCTCTTTGGCATGTAGTTCCGCTGAGTCATACCAATAATACATGAAATACATTCCAAAAATAGTATGCTGCGAGTCATTCCAGAAAAATATGCATGACTTGGTGACTAGAAATATAATGTCATTGAAACAGAAAGTACCTCAAAGAAAACACCAAATTAAAATCATACATAAGGTATTTGAAAATATGCTATGAACAGAATGACATAAGGCACCTGATTCAGAACTTTCCATTGATCTGCTCCTATTCGATCAAGTTTGTTTGTAATGCAATTCTTGGAACCTCGTATCTTTTCATTTGCCGATTAACAGTAATTGACTGACTGATCACTACACCACCAACACTACAAATGAAAGGATGTCTCCATCAAGAACAACAAAGCTCTCTCGACCTCAATGGTGAAATCAACGTGATCAGGGGTCTCAATATTGTTAATTTGCAATAGCGAAGTTCCATTTTTATAAGAGATTCTAATGACATGAAAGGACTGCAAAAACATCTTTTCCCTTTCATTCTGGAACTTCATTATAGACCTTATGTCTTAAGAAAATAGTACCTAAAATCTCAGGCCATTTGGATTTTATTTCAAGTGCTAAATAACTAACCAAAATGTCTTACAGATTTGTTGTGACAAAAAACAGATATGGCTAGCCAATTTCACAATGACATAACTATCTGAAATAAAGTCTGAAAATGGTGTCATAAGTTTTGTTGGAAAGTTAAGAATCTCTACGTTCAGTTTGTGAACAAGTTTGAATAAAGGAAACTACTGAAATCAAATGAAACAAACAGAACATGGTGACAATTGAAGAATTTCCTGATGCAGACCCTCAACTTTGAAAAATCATAACTTACTCTAGAAAACTTCTTTTCATGAGATTTCAATTCTGAAATGACAAACATAAATTGACACAGAAAGAGAGAGAGTTTAGAGGCAGAGATTGGAGATTGTAATGTGTGTATTATTCTCCTCACATAAGAGGGTATTTATAGGAATACAAAGTTAGTGTGAATGCTCTAAGAGAAACTCAAAATGATAACTAAGCTCATCATCAAACAACAGCTCATGGCTGCTTCAATGATGATTTTTGCCATGCTTGTTATCTCTTTACAAGCTTTATGCCACACAAGTCTTCATACCTATGTTTATACACTCAAGTACTATGTTTATACACTCAAGTACCTATTATATGATATAGCTATCATACATTTATACATTATACTACAACACTCCCCCTTGGATATTTCATGTCAATAGTATTGTCTATGCGCTTCAAAGTTGCCTCGTTAAAAACCTTGCCAAGTAATAAAACCCTGTGGGAAAAAACAACCTTGGTCGAAGGAGAAAAAGAGCACAACGCGCGTTGAGTGTGGAGTATGTTTCTGGATACTCCCCCTGATGTCGATATCTCCCCCTGATTGCTACAATCGTGGGAGTTCGGATAACTTTCTCAATCCGATGCTCTTCACATTTTCTCTAAGGTGGATTTAGGTAACGACTTAGTGAATAAGTCCGCTACATTATCCTCTGATCGGATTTGGTTCACTTCAATCTTCAGAAGCGATTGTTGTTGCTGATTGTAAAATAACTTAGGCGATATATGTTTGGTGTTGTCGCTCTTGATGAAACCTAACTTCATTTGTTCAATACAAGCTGCATTATCCTCATAAATGCATGTAGGTTCATCTGTGGTAAACTTCAAACCACAATTTCCTCGGATATGTCTTATTACAGACCGTAGCCATATGCACTCTCGCACTACTTCATGTAGAGCAATAATCTCTGCATGATTTGAGGAAGTAGCAACAAGGGTCTGTTTTGTAGATTTCCAAGATATCGCGGTGTTTCCCATGGTAAAGACGTAACCTGTTTGGGAGCGACCTTTGTGAGGGTCAGAGAGATACCCTGTATCAGCAAAGCCCATCAAAACATCATTATTATTTTGATGGAAGGGAGGAGGAGAACGTTGGCCACCATGGACGGTGTCACCAGCGTCTTCTTTACGGAAGGTGGCTTTTTGCCTTGTGGGGTCCGATCCCATGCTTCTGTCTTTTCTTTTCTCTCTGTAAAAACAAGCCCATATCAATCGTACCTTTCAAGTATCGAAAGATTGTCTTTATACCAATCCAATGGCGGCGTGTTGGCGCAGAACTATGTCGAGCTAACAAGTTCACTGCGAATGAGATATCCGGTCTTGTGCATTGAGCTAAATACAATAGTGCACCTATTGCACTTAGATAGGATATTTCAGCCTCTAATAAATCCTCGTCCTCATCCTTTGGACGAAACGGATCTTTTCTGGGCTCAAGACTACGGCAGATCATGGGAGTACTCACAGTCTTTGCTTTATCCTCATTAAAGCGCCTTAGTAATTTTTGAGTATACGCTGACTGATGGATCATAATCCCATCACTACGGTGCTCGAGTTCTATTTCGAGATAAAACCGTGTTTCCCAAGATCTTTCATCTCAAATTCGGATTTCAAATATTTAGCAGTTTCCTTTAACTCATCTAGAGTTCCAATTAGGTTCATGTCATCGACATAAACTGCTATAATTGCAAATCCGGAACTTGTCCTTTTAATGAACACGCATGGGCATATTTCATTGTTAACATATCCCTTCTCAATCAAGTAGTCACTTAGACGGTTATACCACATCCGTCCGGATTGTTTCAATCCATATAGTGATCGTTTTAATCTTATTGAAAACGCGCTCCGTGGTTTAGAGCCACTTGATTTGGGTAATTGAAGTCCATCTGGAACCTTCATATATATCTCTGAATCTAGATCCCCATAGAGATATGCTATAACCACATCCATAAGCTGCATGTCAAGCTTTTCGGAAACTACCAAGCTGACAAGGTAGCGGAACGTTATAACGTCCATTACGGGAGAATATGTCTCCTCGTAGTCGATTCCAGGGCGTTGTGAGAAACCTTGTGCCACAAGGCGGGCTTTGTATCTAACAACCTCATTTTTCTCATTACGCTTTCTAACAAAGACCCATTTATGGCCAACAGACTTTATATTTGGGGGTGTCAACGTTATAAACCCAAATACATGTCTCTTTGTTAGTGAATCCAATTCAGTCTGGATCGCATTTTTCCATTTAGGTCAATCTGCTCTTCGTTGACATTCTTCAACGGAGCGAGGTTCGATATCATCGTTTTCTATAATTCCTTTTGCAATATGATATGCAAATGCATCATCAATAGCCATAGAATTTCTATCCATCATCACATGTATACTGTTGTAATTCATGGAGATCTCTCTATTCTCTGGAATTGGTTCTGTCATTGGAGCGTCCCCCAATGATGTCTCTTAGAAATAACCATAATCCGAAATATTCTCATGAGATGGATTATTTGTAACGATGATTAATGGATTATTTTGTGCCAAACTCGTTTTCTTTCTTGGACGAAAATCCATCGAACCTATGGGCCTCCCGCACTTCCTGGCAGGAGCCGTGGGCCTAGCCACTGCGTCACCCATATAGGGGACGTTGGTGCTATTAGCGTCATGTCCTCTGGTTTTAGGGACATCAATCCTTACAGGCACATTTGCAGCAGGTATGTGTGATCTCGTCACTTTAGCGATATCAAAAAACGCATCAGGAATTGATTCTGCCACGTTTTGAAGATCGAGAATTCTCCGCACTTCAATTTTGGACTGTGCGGTTTTGGGATCAAGATGAGACAAAGTGGGGACAGACCACGACAAATCCTGTCGTTCCTGTTGAACATTAGTGTTCATGTCTCCCCCTAACGATGGGAAGACTGTCTCATCAAAGTGACAATCCGCAAATCTGGCGGTAAATAGATCCCCTGTCAAGGGTTCTATGTAGCGGATAATGGTTGGAGAATCATAGCCAACATAAAGGCCTAATCGTCGTTGAGGACCCATTTTGGTGCGCTGTGGCGGCGCAATTGGCACATAGACTGCACACCCAAATATGTGTAAGTGTGAGACATCAGGCTCATACCCAGTCACCATCTGGGACGCAAAAAAGGGTTGGGTGGCAGTGGACATCAGACGAATAAGCACAGCTGCGTGCAATATTGCATAACCCCAAGCAGAAATAGGGAGATTGGTGCGCATAACCAATGCTCTAGCAACCATTTGAAGTCTTTTAATGCCAGCTTCCGCGAGACCATTTTGGGTGTGTACATGTGGGACAGGATGTTCAACCTCGATCCCAATGGACATGCAATAATCATCAAAAGTCTTTGATGTAAACTCTCCAGCATTGTCAAGACGAATTGACTTAATAGGATGATCAGGGTGGTGAGCCCTTAATTTAATGATTTTTTCTAGGAGTTTAGCAAATGCAGCATTTCTTGTGGATAAGAGCATGACATGTGACCAACGTGTCGATGCATCAACCAACTCCATAAAATATCTAAATGGTCCGCAAGTTGGTTGGATAGGTCCACAAATATCACCTTGTATTCTTTGCAAGAATGGTATATTGTCTTTAGTGTCCTTTGCATAGGATGGTCTCGATCCTACCTTTGCTAAAGAGCAAGCTTTGCAAAACGAATGATATGCTTCAGAAGTAACTCTTTGGACCAATCTTTGGTTCGTACTTCTTTTCGTTTTGAAGAATGGATGTCCGTGAGAAGTTTTTAATATACGGAACATCATATCACGACCTGGATGTCCCAAACGGTTGTGCCAAAGCCTGTATGTGTCAGAATCCCATAGATTGTCATTCATGACATGGTTGGATTCAATGACTCGAATAGTGGTTGCATACAATCCACTAGAGCGACACATAAGTTTTTTTAATACTCGTGTATTTCCGTAGTTATTAGAGGTGATGCAAAGGAACTCTTGTCCATTCTCACAATGTGTTTTCACATGAAAATCATTGGCTCTGATATCTTTAAAACTTAATAGGGTTCTTCCGGCCCTTGGAGCATATAGAGCTTCGGCAACATTAATATTTGTGCCATTTGGTAACAGAAATTGAGCTGGTCCTCGACCATGAATCAATTGTGATGGTCCTGCCATCGTAGTTACTGAGGATTGACTAGGCTTCATCCATAAGAATAATTGCCTATGTCGGAATATAGTATGTGTGGTGCCACTATCAAGAAGGCATTCCAATTCTCCGGAAAACATACTGAAAAATAATAAAGTTCGGAATATTAACACATGTCCATGACATTGAATGATGATACTTTATTAATAAGGAAAATAGCCAATGATTACATCAAAGTTTTCCAAAGTCTATTCCAGAAATAAAATCAAACCTAGACAAATTGTAGTCACTCAATCCGTTTGGTAACTCCAATAAAATATGACCAGGAAAGTAGAGAGATGTTGGTGGAGCGAGGCTCGCTTAAATACCCCGATCTCAATCACTTTCCTAGACATCATATTTCATTGGGTGCCCCACTGAGAAAGAGTTAATACAATTGTCATTTATTGATTAAGGCACATTTGCCGTTCTTGGAAAATAGAAAGGACTATTTTAATCAAAGTCTGCGGTATCCTTGTGCTCTTCATTTACAGCTTCGAAGTCCTCAATGGTGAGATTGACATCTTCACCATTTTCATCTTCTGCAAGATAAACTTTTTGCTCACTCAGGTCCTTATATGCCCTGTATTTTGCAACGAGTTGTTCACTTGCCTTGCATAGCTTGAACCAATGCTCGGTTGATCCACAGCGATAACACACATCATTGTGGTTGCCTCCCTTTAATTGAGGTGCACGTTGTGCATGTGGTGGATATTCCCTAGGAGGGTTTCGGCTGCTGCTACCACGTCTCATGGTGCGACCTCCACGGCCCATATTGCTACTTCCACTGCTCATAGTGCTACTTCCACGGCCCATGGTGTTGCCATATCCACCTCTCCCACGTGTGGAGTTACCATCACGTGTGCCCGCTCTAAAGTTGCGGTTTCCTCCTTTATTGGAGCAGTTATATAGACTCATTCGTCCTTCATATCCCCTGTTATTATGGTACCGTTCCTTGCGCCCTCTTTTGGGTGCAATATAATTCGCCTCACGAACGCTCTTGGTTCCGATGGGCCTTGAATTATAATTCTTTACGAGGATGTTGTCGTGCTTTTCAGCTACCGACAAAACATTTATGAGCTCATTAAACCTCGTAAGTCGTCCAGCACTGAAGTCAGAGCGATATTGCTTTGACAGTATAAGTGCATCGACGGGGAAGGTGGAGAGAGTCTTCTCAATTAGCTCTTCTTCTGTGATAGGTTTTCCACAGAACCTCAACATGGCTTTGAGGCGAAGAGCTTCTGAGTTGTATCCAGAAACAGACTTGAAGTCGGAGAAACGTATATTGTTCCACTGAACCTTCAAGTCAGGGAGGAGGGTATCTTGGATATTGCCAAAACGCTCCTCTAGCGCTACCCAGAGCTCTCTTGCATTCTTGATGGACATATACTCCAACCTGAGTGCTTTGTCCATATGACGTCGCATCAAGATAACTGCATGAGCATGCTTTGTCGGTGTTCGAACGAACACAAGATCCGGGTTAGATCCCTGGATTATGGGCAATATTCCCTGTGAGGTGAGGTGGTTCTCAACATCGGTTACCCAGCTGTGGTATTCCGAGCCTGTTGAGTCAAGCATGGGAAAGTCGAGTCTAGGTTCATTCTACATCCTGAAAATAAGAAGAGAAGATATATTAGTTTCGGAGCTATACTTCCACGAAAACTAAAATAATAAGATTTCCGAGCTATGCTACCAAGAAATCAATTTCCAAGATATTTGGATTAGACCGAAACAATGATGTTTACATGGTCATAAATCAATGCTTACGGACGCTCTTAGTTCGAAGTCTTATGAACACTCTTAGTTCATCGATTACGAACGCTCTTAGTTCATTTAGCGTGAATTTCTATAATTCCGCTTTTTAATTGCAAGTTCCCAAGGAAAGGAAAAAGAGAAAAAGGAGTAAAAACTCAAAAGCCGGAACTTTTAGTAAAGAATACCTTGGAATAGTGTTGCCCGAAAAGTGTCGGAAAGTCGCCGGAAAAGTGTCTGAAAATTTACCGGAAAAGTGTCGGAAAGTCGCTGGAAAAGTGTCCATCGCCGGAAAAGTTGGTCGGAAAGTGGCTGGAAAGTTGGCCGGAAAGTTGCTCGGCAGGTGCTCCGCAGCTGCTGCGCAGGCTTCGGCAGATGCGCTCGGCAGGTGCTCGGCAGCTGCTGCGCAGGCTTCGGCAGATGCGCTCGGTAGGTCTCGGCAGATGCGCTCGGCAGGTCTCGGCAGCGGTTTGATTTTTCCGGTGGTCGGTTCAGGCGGTTTCCAGCCGGTTCTGGCGGTTCTGAAACCGGTTCTGGGCTTCTTGGATCAAGGGATTTGATATGTGATAGGGTTTGGAGGTTTTTTGTAAGTTTGGAAAAATGACTTCGATTGATGATGAACTTCCTCTACTCTTATCAATTTTCGATTTTGATTCCAGAGCAATTTCGTGCTGATAACGTGTTTAAGAACAAACATAAATTGACACAGAGAGAGAGAGAGTTTAGAGGCAGAGATTGGAGATTGTAATGTGTGTATTATTCTCCTCACATAAGAGGGTATTTATAGGAATACAAAGCTAGTGTGAATGCTCTAAGAGAAACTGTAATACCCGCAATTTTCATTTTCGTTTCATGAATTAGTACGAAATGATTAAAGTGATTTTGCACGAATATTACTCTAATTAATTCATCTTTTTGAATTATCGAAGTCCCGAAACTTTTCTTTTTAACAAAAGCTCGGATTGTGCGATTCAAGAAAAATCGACTTTTCTACGTACGGAATTTTGGAAAACTTCCTTCATGAAAGTTGTAGAGCTCGTCGATACGATCGCGTGCATATGTGGAATGCAATTTTCGGAGCTCGTATGATTAAGTTACGATTATTTGAAATTAGGGATTCTTTTTGAAATAGAAAATTATATTTTCTTCTTTCTTTTTTCTTTTCCTTTCCCTTTCCCCGGTCCCTCCTCTTTCTTTTCTTTCTTTTCCTTTTCTCCCCATGGTGCGCACTACCTCTCACTCTCTCATCCATCAGTTCATGCAACACTAGAATAATATCCAATATTTATTACTTGGTATTTGATTTTGAGTTAGTGGGTGTCGGTGGCAATCATCCTTTCATCACTTTTCTGCTTCTTCTTCTTGGATTCCATGGGGGCAGCAGCAACAAGCAGCCCATTAGGCGTTGTCTACCGCAGAATAAAGAAAGAGAAGAGCAAAGAGTCTTTGCTTTAATTGCGATGAGACTTACCCAGAAGGTCACTTTTGCAAGAAAACAATTATGGCCATTCTTGAGGCACCGGCACCACTCGATACAGATCGCACTACCACCTTCCTGTCTTCTCTTCCTTCTCCATTCTCTTCTCTCTCCACTGAGATTGCTTGCTCGGTCTAGTCGGCCACCGAGTTGACTCACTTCCTCGTCCTCCAGAGCAAGGAGCTCCAGTCCGTGCTCGAAGGATCCGATTCGAAGTTCGTCGACCTGTTTGTAAAAGATTTGAGGTTTTGGTGTTTGAGAAGGGTTTGAGTACTGTGGGTGAGTGAGGGACAGTTCAGAGGTCCAATCCAGTTATAGAGTAATGCTTTGGCTGCTTTGGAAGCTATTGATTTGGATGTGGCTGAGGAGTTCTGCATTTTTGGGAGGACTTCGGATCTGTGGAGTTGAGAAATGAGAGTGAGGGAGTGAGAGTTCGGTGGAGCTTGCAGATTTTGATGTTAATGTGATGATGATGTAGGTGATGATGATGATGATGTGGGTGGTGATGATGGTAATAATGTAAATGGATGCTACCCTTGTGCTGCCGGAATTGGATGCAAACTCATTTTGGCATGATGACAGATTGAGTTACATGAGCATGAGGGCCATGAGGTGCAGCAATCATCGAGTTCATGACCTTGGCAAGATTCGGGATAAGGTGAGAATCCTATCCTTATAAATTAGGAATTCAAGTTAGTTATATTAACTGACTAATTGTTGAAAAATTAGTTATTTATGGACAAGCATGAAATGGCCTTTGTGTGTAGAAAATTATTGTTGTTAGTTAAATTGTCGACGGAGTTGAATTAGTTCGTGGAGTTGAGAAATTGTGATAACAATGGTCTGCATAAACATTTTGTAAAAATGTTAGTGAGTAAAGAAAAGAAAGGTTTATATATATTGGGTGGCCTTAGTAAATTGTAGTGCACCTAATATGTCAAATCGATATCACAATTTTAAGAAATTGTTCGGTAATTTGAGTTAATTATCGAATTAGTCTCGATTGGTCAAAATTGGTCAATCCTGGTCAAACCAGGAAAAGTTGGGTTGAATTGGATTGAAATTGGGAAGTAATGATTCGGAATGCGATTTGTGAGAATCCGACCGTTGGATTTCCGTATATGTGTGGTTTATGAATGATTGCTAAGTCAAGATCATTATTGGACTAGGTGATTGACGGTTTGAGTTGGTGGACGATTGTGGATCGTATTTTGAGCTGAATTGAAGACGCAGCGGGATTATCGAGGTGAGTAAACCTCACGTGGTTCATATTACGAACCCAATACAATTAATTGCTTTATTTTGTTGCAATCATATGAACTATTGTTGGTGTTACTAGACATTCCTGTGTGAATGTCTGTATATATATTATTACGTGAAATAATATGTATTGTTGGAGTTGTGTTGAGTTATTGTTGAGAAACAATATATTGTGAGAGATATTGAGTTTATTGTTGAGAAACAATATATTGTGAGAGGTGTTGAGTTTTATTGTTGAGGAACAATAAATTGTTGTGATCTGTGGAGATCACTAGGTCACGAGGTGACCATGGCATCTATTAGTGAATCACGCTCTCGTACCGGGCTGGTGGTTATTAATAGTATTAAATCGTAATCACGTCTGTGGCCGGACGAGTGGTTACGTTCAGTTAGAGCTCTAGTCTGTCTGCCAAATGTGGAGTGACCTTATGAGTGAAATTGAGAGTAACTCATAAGTGTCAATATATATATGGTAACCTTATGAGGGAAATTGAGAGTAACTCATAAGGGTCTATATATATATATGAGTCTGTCTACCAAATGTTGGGAAATCTTATGAGCGAATTTGAGAGTAACTCATAAGTGTCTATATATATATATGAGAGTGAGGGATCTTATGAGCTAAATTGAGAGTAACTCATAAGTGTCTACATATATATATGAGAGTGAGTGATCTTATGAGCTAAATTGAGAGTAACTCATAAGTGTCTATATATATATATGAGTCTGTCTACCAAATGTTGGGAAATCTTATGAGCGAATTTGAGAGTAACTCATAAGTGTCTATATATATATATGAGAGTGAGGGATCTTATGAGCTAAATTGAGAGTAACTCATAAGTGTCTACATATATATATGAGAGTGAGTGATCTTATGAGCTAAATTGAGAGTAACTCATAAGTGTCTATATATATATATGAGAGTGAGAAAGTAACGTGGGTTTGTGGTAGTCTTGAAATCTAATAAATCAACAGTTCTTTCTTGTTTACTCATACTGGCTGTAAAAAGCTTACCGGGTTTTGTGTTGTTGCAACTCCCGGTACACTATTCAAATTGTGTAGCGGGTAATCCTACAGGACAGGAGAACCAGGACGGTGATCGTGCGGTTAGAGCAATTGTTAGAGTTTTACAACAATTGTAAGTTGTGAGGTGTGTTATGCTCATTTGAGCTTTATAATATATTGTGAGAGTGAATTGTAATAATGAACTCGAAGTTTCGAGATTTGGTTTTTTGTAATTGTAATTATTCAGGTTTCGGATTTGAATTTATCATTCAAAATCCGGGGCGTGACAGTTTGGTATCAGAGCGTAAGGTGCATATTTGGTGATGTGTCAATACCTTCCGAGTGATGGCCCGTCTGCAGCGGATCCCCATCGTGTGCTCTTCGGTATTGGCTAAGTCATTGGGTATGCGTGAGTGTTGGGAGTTGTTTAGGCCGCTAGGTCGTTTAGGGAACGTGAATACCTTCCCTATAGTATTGACTTGGTTAATATGAATTTGTATTTGACTTATACTGTGTTTTAAGTGTTATACGTGTCTTAGCCAAGCATACTATACTCCTTAGGTGATGGAGATTCGAAGGGGTTGTACTTAGAACCTTACAGTTGTCTTGTAGGTTCGTATTGGAATAAGTTCAGTGGCCGCGAGTTACAATCCTTGAGGAATAGGAACCTCTTGATTCAACTCTGTTAAGTCAACGAGGATTGTTTTATGGAAATGAGGTTCTTTTGATTGTTGAAGTGTTTGGTTGAAGACATGGTGTGGACCTATGCACGTACCTAGTGTGGATACGAGTATGAATTGTTATAAATTTTGTCTTCTTAAGTTGGACGTACAGATGTTTAGATGAGGTGTACGTATCAAGGATTAGATATCTTGTTTTATAAAGAGACGTCTTAGTGGAGTTTTGGTAATTGACATGTGATACGTGATTAAAGTGACTCTGAGGCAATTATGCTGACCTTGTGTGAGATTGAATTCTTAGTGTAGACTAAGAAGGTTGTGTGGTGATTTTATATACACTACGTGATGAACTTTTAGAAGGAAAAGTTATGAGTAAAAGTATGGGTTTTTCCCTGATGTCTATAGCAGACTTGTGAATATAGTTTTGTTCAAGTGAATGAAATTGAATTTTGAGGCCTATGTATGGTGCAGGAAGAAGCATGGAGGACATGTTAGAGTCAGGCAAGGGTTTGCCTTTGGTGATTGATTTTAGGTGATATAGTTAAACGCAATTTCAGATATTGATTTTAGTGACTTTGTTAGGTATCCATAGTGGTTCAAGTGAATTACTATGTGATATGGAGTTTGATTCGATTTCTGAATCGCTAAATGTTAGGGATTGAATTGTGGTGAGTTTTTGTTGAAGCAATTGATAGATGGAATTATCGAGATTCTATAAGAGTTGTAAGAGTAACTCTAAAAACGTGGGTTTTTCCTAGCTAACTCAGGATGTGTTTAGCTTTATAAATCCCTAATCCTATCGATGAAATTGTTGTGTTTGGTTTGACTCAGAGGATACTAGCTAGACCTCGATGCGACTTAATTGATTGTTGGATTCTTTTTGAGTGATTGTTTTTATTGCATCATTATGAAAGATGTGTGCAGTAGAGTTGTTTATGGTTTTGAAAACAGTATTGGGTGACCAAGGTTCGATCCTTGGTGTTGTTGTTGGTTAAACAAACAGGAAAGAAAACATGCACACCATCTTATTGAGTTTATATTACAAAAAAAAAAGAAAAAAAAAAGAAAAAAAAAGCGAGGACTATGCTATACTAAGCCTAGTCAGCAGCTCCGGATGGGTTGAGGCTGAGCTCAAGAGAAACGTTTGAGCCACTGTGGTAACCGCCTGAGCCACCAGAATAGTAACCAAAAGCGCTACCTTCCTCGGAAGTAGCCTTCAGGTTACCAAAGACGTCCTCGCCGTGCACGGGGAACAGAGGAAGAGTTTGAACCTCCTGGTGATCTCCTCCTCGTTGTTGCAGGGATGTTTGTCCTCCTGTTGTGTCAAAAGAGTTGGACTGGTATTAGTGTTGAAGTGTGAGGAAGAATATGAAACAAAATTTAAATCAAGAAATCCTTCATTACCAGTAGAATAGGTGGAACCAAAGTTGAGATCAATGGATCTACCATCATCAGTAGAACTAGTGGACCCAAAATTGATGTCAATGGATCCACCAGCTGGCCCAAAATTGATGTCGATGGATCCACCAGCACCAGTAGAACCAGTGGACCCAAAATTGAGATCAATGGATCTACCAGTACCAAGAGAACTAGTTCTCATGGGCACTGGAGCAGCCTGATTACACCTATTCATCTGCTTCTCTCGAGCCCTGACGTTCTGGAACCAAAAGTAAATGTTCTTACCCTCAACATACCCATACTGGTTCAGCTGGAGACAGATCTCGTGAATCTGCTCTGTAGTTGGGCACTTAAATCCCTTGACATAGTAAAGATCCTTGAGGATTCTTATTTGTTCTGGAGTAGGAATCCACCTGGTACGGCTTCGCCAGAAATCCATGTTGGCACTACTTCCAGCTGCTTGGGTGTTTCCTCCCTCCTCTGTTGGTTGCTGTTGTTGTGGTTCCATTTGTTGCGGGGTTTGGAGCTCCATTAGTTGCAGAGTTCGTGGCTCTTGGGTCATGGGGTGAGAGGATGTGGAAATCGAGGAATACATGGTTTAGTGTTTGAGGGAGATTTTGTTAGAAGGATTGGAGTTGTTGAACTGGTGATTGGAGATCTGAGATTCTCAGAGGAAAGATGAGATCGAATCTTCAAAGGGAAGAAAAGATCTGAGAAAGAAGGATTAAGGATTTGGAGGAAAAGATTGAAGATCTGAGAGTGAAAAACTGGGGATTTGAGAAGAGAAAGGCTGAAGAGTTGAGAGAGAAAGGCTTGAGCTCGGAAGAAAATTTCTTT
This sequence comes from Rosa rugosa, assembly GCF_958449725.1. Classification (NCBI taxonomy): domain Eukaryota; kingdom Viridiplantae; phylum Streptophyta; class Magnoliopsida; order Rosales; family Rosaceae; genus Rosa; species Rosa rugosa. The sequence goes on along the minus strand of NC_084822.1, from coordinate 41,430,373 downwards.
TCTTTTGGAGTGAACAGTTTTTCCCCAGAATGCACCTATTTATAGAACAAGGTGAGCAGATCTCCACCGTTGGATGAACGATCTCAGAATTTGAATCCACGCGTTGGATTAAAGTCATCCGAAAACCCGGAAAAGTTGTTGGCGCGTGGAGAGCGTGTAAGGGGACAGGCCGAACCTCGAGATGCTGTGGCAGACAGCTTTAGCCGAAAGCAGATTTGACTGCCGTAAATCACGGAAGGGATAAGCCGTGACACAAGTGGGCCGTACTTGGGCCTGTCTCGGATCAAGGCATCACTGTAGCTGTGGGTGGAGGCCTGATGGGCCGAGTTTCAGAAACAGTTTTGGACATGATGGGCCGAGTTTCTGAAACAGTTTTGGATGAGTTGGGCCGAATTGTTGAAACAGTTGAAACAGTTGGTTTAAATAAAAGGATTGGTATGGATAATAACGTGAGCAGCCGTGCTCGAGTGGTTGAGTGTACAGTTCGTGTACAAGAGGTCTGAGGTTCGAACCTCGCCTCTCGTTTATTTTTATTATGTTCGTTTATGACATAATAAGTATAAAATTTGTACACATTATATTAAGCACAGCTTGTGCTCCAGTGGTTGGGGGACAAAGGTTTCGTGCGGCAGGTTGAGGTTTCGAACCTTGCCTTCCCCGTTATTTTATTTATGTCACTTATGACATAATAAATATAACACGTGAGCATATATTAATGAAGGCAGCTCTTGCTTCAGTGGTTGGGAGCAAAACCTTCGTGTTCGAGGTCGGGAGTTCGAACCTTACCTCTTACAAATATTTTTGGATCTCGTATATGCTTGATATACGGACGTATATACGGTATGTACGGTATACATAAGTATATACGGTCTGTACGGTATGCATACGTATATACAGTTGTACGGTATGCATACGTATATACGGTCTGTATGGTATGTATACGTATATACGGTATGTACAATTTCATACCGTAGCCGAGCTGGAAGTTGGTGGGCCGATTGGTAGGCCCAAATAGTAAGCCCAAATAGTAAGCCCAAATGGTAGGCCCAAATGGTAAGCCCAATTGTTCGGCCCGAATAGTAGGCCCAAATGTTAAACCCAAAGTGGTTTGGGCCGGTTCGAAATGTGGATGGTCCGATTTCTTCAGGCCCAATTGGCCAGCCCTAGTGCTTAGCCCAAGGATTGAGCAAGCCCAAGTCATCATCATTGGGTGACATAATTTATTGGCGTGCTTTTGGGGATGATTTGTTTTGAGTGATGCATCTCTATGGTTGTGAAGAGTGGTGCATGCTTAAGTTTTACTATGGAGATTTACCGTGATGCTAATTGAGTAGCGAAACACTTTGTGGGAGTGATTACTGTGCTTGTATGCCAGTACAGAGTGATGATCTATGTGAAGATCTATGTGATGATCTATGTGAAGATCTATGTGATGATCTATGTGAAGATCTATGTGAAGATCTATGTGAGGATCTATGAGATGATCCATGTGATGATTTTGTGTAATTGATGTGGAGTGATGTTGAGCAGTTGTTTTGTGAATTTACATTGTGATGAAAGGATTTAGTGGCCATAGAAATGTATTTTTATACAAAGGGCTGAGGCTTTGTAGATTACTACAGATTTGGAAAAGATGGAGATTCTATGGTTAGGTCAACCTTAATCGAGAGGAATTGACTTACGCTCAAATTTCGGGACGAAATTTCTTTAAGGAGGGTAGATTGTAATACCCGCAATTTTCATTTTCGTTTCATGAATTAGTACGAAATGATTAAAGTGATTTTGCACGAATATTACTCTAATTAATTCATCTTTTTGAATTATCGAAGTCCCGAAACTTTTCTTTTTAACAAAAGCTCGGATTGTGCGATTCAAGAAAAATCGACTTTTCTACGTACGGAATTTTGGAAAACTTCCTTCATGAAAGTTGTAGAGCTCGTCGATACGATCGCGTGCATATGTGGAATGCAATTTTCGGAGCTCGTATGATTAAGTTACGATTATTTGAAATTAGGGATTCTTTTTGAAATAGAAAATTATATTTTCTTCTTTCTTTTTTCTTTTCCTTTCCCTTTCCCCGGTCCCTCCTCTTTCTTTTCTTTCTTTTCCTTTTCTCCCCATGGTGCGCACTACCTCTCACTCTCTCATCCATCAGTTCATGCAACACTAGAATAATATCCAATATTTATTACTTGGTATTTGATTTTGAGTTAGTGGGTGTCGGTGGCAATCATCCTTTCATCACTTTTCTGCTTCTTCTTCTTGGATTCCATGGGGGCAGCAGCAACAAGCAGCCCATTAGGCGTTGTCTACCGCAGAATAAAGAAAGAGAAGAGCAAAGAGTCTTTGCTTTAATTGCGATGAGACTTACCCAGAAGGTCACTTTTGCAAGAAAACAATTATGGCCATTCTTGAGGCACCGGCACCACTCGATACAGATCGCACTACCACCTTCCTGTCTTCTCTTCCTTCTCCATTCTCTTCTCTCTCCACTGAGATTGCTTGCTCGGTCTAGTCGGCCACCGAGTTGACTCACTTCCTCGTCCTCCAGAGCAAGGAGCTCCAGTCCGTGCTCGAAGGATCCGATTCGAAGTTCGTCGACCTGTTTGTAAAAGATTTGAGGTTTTGGTGTTTGAGAAGGGTTTGAGTACTGTGGGTGAGTGAGGGACAGTTCAGAGGTCCAATCCAGTTATAGAGTAATGCTTTGGCTGCTTTGGAAGCTATTGATTTGGATGTGGCTGAGGAGTTCTGCATTTTTGGGAGGACTTCGGATCTGTGGAGTTGAGAAATGAGAGTGAGGGAGTGAGAGTTCGGTGGAGCTTGCAGATTTTGATGTTAATGTGATGATGATGTAGGTGATGATGATGATGATGTGGGTGGTGATGATGGTAATAATGTAAATGGATGCTACCCTTGTGCTGCCGGAATTGGATGCAAACTCATTTTGGCATGATGACAGATTGAGTTACATGAGCATGAGGGCCATGAGGTGCAGCAATCATCGAGTTCATGACCTTGGCAAGATTCGGGATAAGGTGAGAATCCTATCCTTATAAATTAGGAATTCAAGTTAGTTATATTAACTGACTAATTGTTGAAAAATTAGTTATTTATGGACAAGCATGAAATGGCCTTTGTGTGTAGAAAATTATTGTTGTTAGTTAAATTGTCGACGGAGTTGAATTAGTTCGTGGAGTTGAGAAATTGTGATAACAATGGTCTGCATAAACATTTTGTAAAAATGTTAGTGAGTAAAGAAAAGAAAGGTTTATATATATTGGGTGGCCTTAGTAAATTGTAGTGCACCTAATATGTCAAATCGATATCACAATTTTAAGAAATTGTTCGGTAATTTGAGTTAATTATCGAATTAGTCTCGATTGGTCAAAATTGGTCAATCCTGGTCAAACCAGGAAAAGTTGGGTTGAATTGGATTGAAATTGGGAAGTAATGATTCGGAATGCGATTTGTGAGAATCCGACCGTTGGATTTCCGTATATGTGTGGTTTATGAATGATTGCTAAGTCAAGATCATTATTGGACTAGGTGATTGACGGTTTGAGTTGGTGGACGATTGTGGATCGTATTTTGAGCTGAATTGAAGACGCAGCGGGATTATCGAGGTGAGTAAACCTCACGTGGTTCATATTACGAACCCAATACAATTAATTGCTTTATTTTGTTGCAATCATATGAACTATTGTTGGTGTTACTAGACATTCCTGTGTGAATGTCTGTATATATATTATTACGTGAAATAATATGTATTGTTGGAGTTGTGTTGAGTTATTGTTGAGAAACAATATATTGTGAGAGATATTGAGTTTATTGTTGAGAAACAATATATTGTGAGAGGTGTTGAGTTTTATTGTTGAGGAACAATAAATTGTTGTGATCTGTGGAGATCACTAGGTCACGAGGTGACCATGGCATCTATTAGTGAATCACGCTCTCGTACCGGGCTGGTGGTTATTAATAGTATTAAATCGTAATCACGTCTGTGGCCGGACGAGTGGTTACGTTCAGTTAGAGCTCTAGTCTGTCTGCCAAATGTGGAGTGACCTTATGAGTGAAATTGAGAGTAACTCATAAGTGTCAATATATATATGGTAACCTTATGAGGGAAATTGAGAGTAACTCATAAGGGTCTATATATATATATGAGTCTGTCTACCAAATGTTGGGAAATCTTATGAGCGAATTTGAGAGTAACTCATAAGTGTCTATATATATATATGAGAGTGAGGGATCTTATGAGCTAAATTGAGAGTAACTCATAAGTGTCTACATATATATATGAGAGTGAGTGATCTTATGAGCTAAATTGAGAGTAACTCATAAGTGTCTATATATATATATGAGTCTGTCTACCAAATGTTGGGAAATCTTATGAGCGAATTTGAGAGTAACTCATAAGTGTCTATATATATATATGAGAGTGAGGGATCTTATGAGCTAAATTGAGAGTAACTCATAAGTGTCTACATATATATATGAGAGTGAGTGATCTTATGAGCTAAATTGAGAGTAACTCATAAGTGTCTATATATATATATGAGAGTGAGAAAGTAACGTGGGTTTGTGGTAGTCTTGAAATCTAATAAATCAACAGTTCTTTCTTGTTTACTCATACTGGCTGTAAAAAGCTTACCGGGTTTTGTGTTGTTGCAACTCCCGGTACACTATTCAAATTGTGTAGCGGGTAATCCTACAGGACAGGAGAACCAGGACGGTGATCGTGCGGTTAGAGCAATTGTTAGAGTTTTACAACAATTGTAAGTTGTGAGGTGTGTTATGCTCATTTGAGCTTTATAATATATTGTGAGAGTGAATTGTAATAATGAACTCGAAGTTTCGAGATTTGGTTTTTTGTAATTGTAATTATTCAGGTTTCGGATTTGAATTTATCATTCAAAATCCGGGGCGTGACAGTTTGGTATCAGAGCGTAAGGTGCATATTTGGTGATGTGTCAATACCTTCCGAGTGATGGCCCGTCTGCAGCGGATCCCCATCGTGTGCTCTTCGGTATTGGCTAAGTCATTGGGTATGCGTGAGTGTTGGGAGTTGTTTAGGCCGCTAGGTCGTTTAGGGAACGTGAATACCTTCCCTATAGTATTGACTTGGTTAATATGAATTTGTATTTGACTTATACTGTGTTTTAAGTGTTATACGTGTCTTAGCCAAGCATACTATACTCCTTAGGTGATGGAGATTCGAAGGGGTTGTACTTAGAACCTTACAGTTGTCTTGTAGGTTCGTATTGGAATAAGTTCAGTGGCCGCGAGTTACAATCCTTGAGGAATAGGAACCTCTTGATTCAACTCTGTTAAGTCAACGAGGATTGTTTTATGGAAATGAGGTTCTTTTGATTGTTGAAGTGTTTGGTTGAAGACATGGTGTGGACCTATGCACGTACCTAGTGTGGATACGAGTATGAATTGTTATAAATTTTGTCTTCTTAAGTTGGACGTACAGATGTTTAGATGAGGTGTACGTATCAAGGATTAGATATCTTGTTTTATAAAGAGACGTCTTAGTGGAGTTTTGGTAATTGACATGTGATACGTGATTAAAGTGACTCTGAGGCAATTATGCTGACCTTGTGTGAGATTGAATTCTTAGTGTAGACTAAGAAGGTTGTGTGGTGATTTTATATACACTACGTGATGAACTTTTAGAAGGAAAAGTTATGAGTAAAAGTATGGGTTTTTCCCTGATGTCTATAGCAGACTTGTGAATATAGTTTTGTTCAAGTGAATGAAATTGAATTTTGAGGCCTATGTATGGTGCAGGAAGAAGCATGGAGGACATGTTAGAGTCAGGCAAGGGTTTGCCTTTGGTGATTGATTTTAGGTGATATAGTTAAACGCAATTTCAGATATTGATTTTAGTGACTTTGTTAGGTATCCATAGTGGTTCAAGTGAATTACTATGTGATATGGAGTTTGATTCGATTTCTGAATCGCTAAATGTTAGGGATTGAATTGTGGTGAGTTTTTGTTGAAGCAATTGATAGATGGAATTATCGAGATTCTATAAGAGTTGTAAGAGTAACTCTAAAAACGTGGGTTTTTCCTAGCTAACTCAGGATGTGTTTAGCTTTATAAATCCCTAATCCTATCGATGAAATTGTTGTGTTTGGTTTGACTCAGAGGATACTAGCTAGACCTCGATGCGACTTAATTGATTGTTGGATTCTTTTTGAGTGATTGTTTTTATTGCATCATTATGAAAGATGTGTGCAGTAGAGTTGTTTATGGTTTTGAAAACAGTATTGGGTGACCAAGGTTCGATCCTTGGTGTTGTTGTTGGTTAAACAAACAGGAAAGAAAACATGCACACCATCTTATTGAGTTTATATTACAAAAAAAAAAGAAAAAAAAAAGAAAAAAAAAGCGAGGACTATGCTATACTAAGCCTAGTCAGCAGCTCCGGATGGGTTGAGGCTGAGCTCAAGAGAAACGTTTGAGCCACTGTGGTAACCGCCTGAGCCACCAGAATAGTAACCAAAAGCGCTACCTTCCTCGGAAGTAGCCTTCAGGTTACCAAAGACGTCCTCGCCGTGCACGGGGAACAGAGGAAGAGTTTGAACCTCCTGGTGATCTCCTCCTCGTTGTTGCAGGGATGTTTGTCCTCCTGTTGTGTCAAAAGAGTTGGACTGGTATTAGTGTTGAAGTGTGAGGAAGAATATGAAACAAAATTTAAATCAAGAAATCCTTCATTACCAGTAGAATAGGTGGAACCAAAGTTGAGATCAATGGATCTACCATCATCAGTAGAACTAGTGGACCCAAAATTGATGTCAATGGATCCACCAGCTGGCCCAAAATTGATGTCGATGGATCCACCAGCACCAGTAGAACCAGTGGACCCAAAATTGAGATCAATGGATCTACCAGTACCAAGAGAACTAGTTCTCATGGGCACTGGAGCAGCCTGATTACACCTATTCATCTGCTTCTCTCGAGCCCTGACGTTCTGGAACCAAAAGTAAATGTTCTTACCCTCAACATACCCATACTGGTTCAGCTGGAGACAGATCTCGTGAATCTGCTCTGTAGTTGGGCACTTAAATCCCTTGACATAGTAAAGATCCTTGAGGATTCTTATTTGTTCTGGAGTAGGAATCCACCTGGTACGGCTTCGCCAGAAATCCATGTTGGCACTACTTCCAGCTGCTTGGGTGTTTCCTCCCTCCTCTGTTGGTTGCTGTTGTTGTGGTTCCATTTGTTGCGGGGTTTGGAGCTCCATTAGTTGCAGAGTTCGTGGCTCTTGGGTCATGGGGTGAGAGGATGTGGAAATCGAGGAATACATGGTTTAGTGTTTGAGGGAGATTTTGTTAGAAGGATTGGAGTTGTTGAACTGGTGATTGGAGATCTGAGATTCTCAGAGGAAAGATGAGATCGAATCTTCAAAGGGAAGAAAAGATCTGAGAAAGAAGGATTAAGGATTTGGAGGAAAAGATTGAAGATCTGAGAGTGAAAAACTGGGGATTTGAGAAGAGAAAGGCTGAAGAGTTGAGAGAGAAAGGCTTGAGCTCGGAAGAAAATTTCTTTTCTTTTGGAGTGAACAGTTTTTCCCCAGAATGCACCTATTTATAGAACAAGGTGAGCAGATCTCCACCGTTGGATGAACGATCTCAGAATTTGAATCCACGCGTTGGATTAAAGTCATCCGAAAACCCGGAAAAGTTGTTGGCGCGTGGAGAGCGTGTAAGGGGACAGGCCGAACCTCGAGATGCTGTGGCAGACAGCTTTAGCCGAAAGCAGATTTGACTGCCGTAAATCACGGAAGGGATAAGCCGTGACACAAGTGGGCCGTACTTGGGCCTGTCTCGGATCAAGGCATCACTGTAGCTGTGGGTGGAGGCCTGATGGGCCGAGTTTCAGAAACAGTTTTGGACATGATGGGCCGAGTTTCTGAAACAGTTTTGGATGAGTTGGGCCGAATTGTTGAAACAGTTGAAACAGTTGGTTTAAATAAAAGGATTGGTATGGATAATAACGTGAGCAGCCGTGCTCGAGTGGTTGAGTGTACAGTTCGTGTACAAGAGGTCTGAGGTTCGAACCTCGCCTCTCGTTTATTTTTATTATGTTCGTTTATGACATAATAAGTATAAAATTTGTACACATTATATTAAGCACAGCTTGTGCTCCAGTGGTTGGGGGACAAAGGTTTCGTGCGGCAGGTTGAGGTTTCGAACCTTGCCTTCCCCGTTATTTTATTTATGTCACTTATGACATAATAAATATAACACGTGAGCATATATTAATGAAGGCAGCTCTTGCTTCAGTGGTTGGGAGCAAAACCTTCGTGTTCGAGGTCGGGAGTTCGAACCTTACCTCTTACAAATATTTTTGGATCTCGTATATGCTTGATATACGGACGTATATACGGTATGTACGGTATACATAAGTATATACGGTCTGTACGGTATGCATACGTATATACAGTTGTACGGTATGCATACGTATATACAGTCTGTATGGTATGTATACGTATATACGGTATGTACAATTTCATACCGTAGCCGAGCTGGAAGTTGGTGGGCCGATTGGTAGGCCCAAATAGTAAGCCCAAATAGTAAGCCCAAATGGTAGGCCCAAATGGTAAGCCCAATTGTTCGGCCCGAATAGTAGGCCCAAATGTTAAACCCAAAGTGGTTTGGGCCGGTTCGAAATGTGGATGGTCCGATTTCTTCAGGCCCAATTGGCCAGCCCTAGTGCTTAGCCCAAGGATTGAGCAAGCCCAAGTCATCATCATTGGGTGACATAATTTATTGGCGTGCTTTTGGGGATGATTTGTTTTGAGTGATGCATCTCTATGGTTGTGAAGAGTGGTGCATGCTTAAGTTTTACTATGGAGATTTACCGTGATGCTAATTGAGTAGCGAAACACTTTGTGGGAGTGATTACTGTGCTTGTATGCCAGTACAGAGTGATGATCTATGTGAAGATCTATGTGATGATCTATGTGAAGATCTATGTGATGATCTATGTGAAGATCTATGTGAAGATCTATGTGAGGATCTATGAGATGATCCATGTGATGATTTTGTGTAATTGATGTGGAGTGATGTTGAGCAGTTGTTTTGTGAATTTACATTGTGATGAAAGGATTTAGTGGCCATAGAAATGTATTTTTATACAAAGGGCTGAGGCTTTGTAGATTACTACAGATTTGGAAAAGATGGAGATTCTATGGTTAGGTCAACCTTAATCGAGAGGAATTGACTTACGCTCAAATTTCGGGACGAAATTTCTTTAAGGAGGGTAGATTGTAATACCCGCAATTTTCATTTTCGTTTCATGAATTAGTACGAAATGATTAAAGTGATTTTGCACGAATATTACTCTAATTAATTCATCTTTTTGAATTATCGAAGTCCCGAAACTTTTCTTTTTAACAAAAGCTCGGATTGTGCGATTCAAGAAAAATCGACTTTTCTACGTACGGAATTTTGGAAAACTTCCTTCATGAAAGTTGTAGAGCTCGTCGATACGATCGCGTGCATATGTGGAATGCAATTTTCGGAGCTCGTATGATTAAGTTACGATTATTTGAAATTAGGGATTCTTTTTGAAATAGAAAATTATATTTTCTTCTTTCTTTTTTCTTTTCCTTTCCCTTTCCCCGGTCCCTCCTCTTTCTTTTCTTTCTTTTCCTTTTCTCCCCATGGTGCGCACTACCTCTCACTCTCTCATCCATCAGTTCATGCAACACTAGAATAATATCCAATATTTATTACTTGGTATTTGATTTTGAGTTAGTGGGTGTCGGTGGCAATCATCCTTTCATCACTTTTCTGCTTCTTCTTCTTGGATTCCATGGGGGCAGCAGCAACAAGCAGCCCATTAGGCGTTGTCTACCGCAGAATAAAGAAAGAGAAGAGCAAAGAGTCTTTGCTTTAATTGCGATGAGACTTACCCAGAAGGTCACTTTTGCAAGAAAACAATTATGGCCATTCTTGAGGCACCGGCACCACTCGATACAGATCGCACTACCACCTTCCTGTCTTCTCTTCCTTCTCCATTCTCTTCTCTCTCCACTGAGATTGCTTGCTCGGTCTAGTCGGCCACCGAGTTGACTCACTTCCTCGTCCTCCAGAGCAAGGAGCTCCAGTCCGTGCTCGAAGGATCCGATTCGAAGTTCGTCGACCTGTTTGTAAAAGATTTGAGGTTTTGGTGTTTGAGAAGGGTTTGAGTACTGTGGGTGAGTGAGGGACAGTTCAGAGGTCCAATCCAGTTATAGAGTAATGCTTTGGCTGCTTTGGAAGCTATTGATTTGGATGTGGCTGAGGAGTTCTGCATTTTTGGGAGGACTTCGGATCTGTGGAGTTGAGAAATGAGAGTGAGGGAGTGAGAGTTCGGTGGAGCTTGCAGATTTTGATGTTAATGTGATGATGATGTAGGTGATGATGATGATGATGTGGGTGGTGATGATGGTAATAATGTAAATGGATGCTACCCTTGTGCTGCCGGAATTGGATGCAAACTCATTTTGGCATGATGACAGATTGAGTTACATGAGCATGAGGGCCATGAGGTGCAGCAATCATCGAGTTCATGACCTTGGCAAGATTCGGGATAAGGTGAGAATCCTATCCTTATAAATTAGGAATTCAAGTTAGTTATATTAACTGACTAATTGTTGAAAAATTAGTTATTTATGGACAAGCATGAAATGGCCTTTGTGTGTAGAAAATTATTGTTGTTAGTTAAATTGTCGACGGAGTTGAATTAGTTCGTGGAGTTGAGAAATTGTGATAACAATGGTCTGCATAAACATTTTGTAAAAATGTTAGTGAGTAAAGAAAAGAAAGGTTTATATATATTGGGTGGCCTTAGTAAATTGTAGTGCACCTAATATGTCAAATCGATATCACAATTTTAAGAAATTGTTCGGTAATTTGAGTTAATTATCGAATTAGTCTCGATTGGTCAAAATTGGTCAATCCTGGTCAAACCAGGAAAAGTTGGGTTGAATTGGATTGAAATTGGGAAGTAATGATTCGGAATGCGATTTGTGAGAATCCGACCGTTGGATTTCCGTATATGTGTGGTTTATGAATGATTACTAAGTCAAGATCATTATTGGACTAGGTGATTGACGGTTTGAGTTGGTGGACGATTGTGGATCGTATTTTGAGCTGAATTGAAGACGCAGCGGGATTATCGAGGTGAGTAAACCTCACGTGGTTCATATTACGAACCCAATACAATTAATTGCTTTATTTTGTTGCAATCATATGAACTATTGTTGGTGTTACTAGACATTCCTGTGTGAATGTCTGTATATATATTATTACGTGAAATAATATGTATTGTTGGAGTTGTGTTGAGTTATTGTTGAGAAACAATATATTGTGAGAGATATTGAGTTTATTGTTGAGAAACAATATATTGTGAGAGGTGTTGAGTTTTATTGTTGAGGAACAATAAATTGTTGTGATCTGTGGAGATCACTAGGTCACGAGGTGACCATGGCATCTATTAGTGAATCACGCTCTCGTACCGGGCTGGTGGTTATTAATAGTATTAAATCGTAATCACGTCTGTGGCCGGACGAGTGGTTACGTTCAGTTAGAGCTCTAGTCTGTCTGCCAAATGTGGAGTGACCTTATGAGTGAAATTGAGAGTAACTCATAAGTGTCAATATATATATGGTAACCTTATGAGGGAAATTGAGAGTAACTCATAAGGGTCTATATATATATATGAGTCTGTCTACCAAATGTTGGGAAATCTTATGAGCGAATTTGAGAGTAACTCATAAGTGTCTATATATATATATATATGAGAGTGAGGGATCTTATGAGCTAAATTGAGAGTAACTCATAAGTGTCTACATATATATATGAGAGTGAGTGATCTTATGAGCTAAATTGAGAGTAACTCATAAGTGTCTATATATATATATGAGTCTGTCTACCAAATGTTGGGAAATCTTATGAGCGAATTTGAGAGTAACTCATAAGTGTCTATATATATATATGAGAGTGAGGGATCTTATGAGCTAAATTGAGAGTAACTCATAAGTGTCTACATATATATATGAGAGTGAGTGATCTTATGAGCTAAATTGAGAGTAACTCATAAGTGTCTATATATATATATGAGAGTGAGAAAGTAACGTGGGTTTGTGGTAGTCTTGAAATCTAATAAATCAACAGTTCTTTCTTGTTTACTCATACTGGCTGTAAAAAGCTTACCGGGTTTTGTGTTGTTGCAACTCCCGGTACACTATTCAAATTGTGTAGCGGGTAATCCTACAGGACAGGAGAACCAGGACGGTGATCGTGCGGTTAGAGCAATTGTTAGAGTTTTACAACAATTGTAAGTTGTGAGGTGTGTTATGCTCATTTGAGCTTTATAATATATTGTGAGAGTGAATTGTAATAATGAACTCGAAGTTTCGAGATTTGGTTTTTTGTAATTGTAATTATTCAGGTTTCGGATTTGAATTTATCATTCAAAATCCGGGGCGTGACAGAAACTCAAAATGATAACTAAGCTCATCATCAAACAACAGCTCATGGCTGCTTCAATGATGATTTTTGCCTCGTTTGTTATCTCTTTACAAGCTTTATGCTACACAAGTCTTCATACCTATGTTTATACACTCAAGTACCCAGGGGCGGCCCTGAGGGTGTTCAAATGGAGCAGCCGCACAAGGCCTCCTGTTTTCGAAGGCCTCTAAATTCAATTTTGTAATGGCTTTAGATAAATATATAGGTCAAGAATGTTGAGAGTTATTGAATTATTGTTCAGTTCAGTTGGCCACTTTACCTTAAGTTGTTAGGCTTGATTGGTCTTGGGTTCAAAACCCATGGGTGCTTAGCTCTGTTTAATTTTTCTTTGCCTATTTTGTGATCTTCTCTCTTCTTTTAATACATATTTTTTTTCTTTTCATTCCTAAGGCCTCTCAACTTTCTTCTTCGATCTTCTGTTATGTTTCTTGACTCTCTTTTTTTCTCTATTTTTCCTTGTTGATGTTTTTAGGCGTCCACTATTTTCTTCTTCTATTTATACCAATCATTTTTTCTTAGTTCTTTTAATTGAGATCGTGATTAATAAGGCATCATTTAAATTTTTGCACTAGGCCTCTTAATTTTCAGGACCGGCACTGCAAGTACCTATTACATGATATAGCCATCATACATAAATACTAGTTAGTACCCTGTGGTTTATGTCCAAAATCAATTCAGTCCCTGGACTTCTAATTTCATCAAAAACACCCCTGCACTTTCAAGTTTGATCTAATAGGTCCAATTCGTTAATATTCTGTTATGGGTTCAAGTTATAGTTGGATTATTTGTTGAAAAACTATTTATTTTTAATAGTAGGACTCATTACTAAATTGACTATGCAGACCACCTCGACACCACATCATAAAACATAGGCCATATATGAGCCACATTAACAAGTTAAATAACTCAATTGTCGGAAAACTAACAAATTGGACCTATTAGATCAAAATTGAAAGTGCAGGGGTGTTTTTGATGAAATTGGAAGTTCAGGGACTGAATTGATTTTGGACCTAAACCACAGGGTAGTAATTTGTATTTAGCCCTACATTTATACATTATACTACAACATTACAGATTTGTTGTGACAAAAAACAGATATGGCTAGCCAATTTCACAATGACATAACTATCTGAAATAAAGTCTGAAAATGGTGTCATAAGTTTTGTTGGAAAGTTAAGAATCTCTACGTTCAGTTTGTGAACAAGTTTGAATAAAGGAAACTACTGAAATCAAATGAAACAAACAGAACATAGTGACAATTGAAGAATTTCCTGATGCAGACCCTCAACTTTGAAAAATCATAACTTACTCTAGGAAACTTCTTTTCATGAGATTTCAATTCTGAAATGATCTTTAAGATGTCCACTGAAACTTTCACGAAGACACCAACTTCAAATACCCAGCCGAAATGTACAGATTTTAGTAAAAAGGCAAATGGGTAAAAAACTACAAAATGCAGACCTCTGTTTTTAGCCTAAAAATTAACCACTAAATCTTAAATGAAATTGTACGAATTAGACAGATATTAAGTCTAAAGTATAAGCTTTCAACACATTCGAATGGTTTCTAAAATGAAGGTCTAGATCAAAGGATATGGTTGCTCAAAGTTAACTAAATGATCATGGTACAGAAATTTCCCAATTAAATGTTACCTCAGTTCCTTCTAACTTTAAGGTTCCTGATCAGTTCTATCACTTCTATGGATGTGCAAAATATGTATAGAGGTTTGTTCATCACTGTTGTCAAAACGAAATAAGAATTCGAACCTAACAGCAACCTAAGAAATACTCAGGACACCCACCTTCAAAAAAGCCAAGTTTCTTATCATATTAATCTGTTTCTAGGCTTGCATTCAGTTTGAAAATCATTTAGGTTACTAACTGTGCAGAAGCTTAAGCCAATTTAGACAAGAACTAAGCTAAACATAAGAACAAGAATAACAATTGAAATATCTTATAGGATTGAATTCACCTTTGAATCCCATTCAGAATATCAATCAAACTGCTCTTGCAAGTTCCTCCTTCCTTCACTTCAGGTATCTCTCACGTCCATGTTTCTCTTTTCTATTTTGTTTTCCGATCCTAATTTTGTTTCTTCTTTCTTTTCCTCTAATCTCCTCTCTTCTCTCTTAATCTATTTCTTTTGTTTTCTTCTTTTCTTTCATGCTCTTATTCCTCAGATACGTATTCTTCTCTCTCTCTCTCTCTCTTTCCCTCTCCCCTCTCTTTACTTTCCTTTCTTTTCTTCTGGCCCTCAATCTCCAAGAGTTTCTATTCCCTTCTCTTTTTCCAATTTATGAAATTGAACTAAGCTCCTATTTATACTAATTCAGTTCTTGGACATCAAGCAAAACAATCATAATTAAATCTGCATATAGATATTTTTGTTCATCCCCATCACTTTATGACTTGATCACCAAGCATTCAATAGATATACTTGATTGTACAATCCTATCTCTTAATAGAAACCTTCATCAGTATGTATTGTAGAGATAGGTATGAAAGTTCTTATCCCTATATAACTTCATGACCATGGTTATATATACACACATATTGGATTTAATTCAGCTCAACTTATCTCTAACAAGAGATTGCTACATACTTGAGCAGAAAGATGCATGTGCTTAATTACCAAGGCATATAAATATCAATTTGTAGCTGTTACATTATAACATTTGACATAGTCGAAAATGTCTCATTTCCACTTCGTGCTTTAAATATTTCAAGCTACGATTAGTACTTTAACAGATTCATTGATTGGGTTTATAAGATCTCGTCCAAAAATTCTTAAACCCATTCATTAAGTAAAACTAGTTTCCTACAAGTCTATATGTAATGGGTGATAGACTGCTTGAATACACACACACATAAGCTCGTAAAGAAAATATTATCACTTGAATATGTACTAAAAATTTCAGGTTGTTACAACACTACACCAACATATCTCTGGTTCCAACTTCATTAATATTATTTCTCCTAAATTAATGTAATGTAAGAACCTAACTAGTTCTTCCCTCCTTCTGGTGCTCCAGGTTTCAATTGAGAATACAATTAGCAACAAAACAATATCCAAGTCCATTTCCATAAGTTTTTCAATATAAAGAAAAACCTCTTAAACATTCCAAGTATAGCTGTAACTTTGTCATTCTATCATTTTGCATATCCTAAGCTCAAAACCCGAACTTCATCAGTGCATTTCTTACTATTCAAAACTTACATTCAGCTTTCTTGGACCACTAGTTAAAATTAATCAAGGGATATAGAAATTTGATAATTGATCACCTCATCATTATCAACAAGTTCAAAACTTTAACAATCCAACCAAACCAACACCACTACTTAGCTAAAGGGAACTTCCAAACTCACATATTGATGTGCAAATGAAGTAAAATAAATGATGAAATTATGATTTTACCTGATAAGCATTCCAAGTGCAGTAAACTGAATGGTAATTCCCTTCCCACCCCCCAAAAAAACAAAAACAAAAATCGATGGAATCCATTTTGGCGGCGACGCCGTCTCGACCTCTGACCTCATGAATCTCGTGGATCTTTCCGGTGTACTAGAGAGCTCTCTCGATATACGAAGCCCTAATCACATCGTTCGTGCTCCTCAGCAATCGGCATCACTCATAATCAATCGAATAGAAGACCAGAGCGGTATGACGAACCTGAAACGGCAAGCCGTATTGGAGATCCAAAAGGCAAATCTTCGACGAGGGTTGTGGCCCAACCGGCTACTGAGGGTTGTGGCACTGGCTGGGAAACAATGAGGACATCACGTGCACCCCATGTGCTGAACAGTACTCGCGCTGCACAATAGACAATCCCCTCCGTCACATGTGTGACGCACTCCAACAGTCAACACCCCCAACACCCATCATGTCTTAATAACCGGAGCTTCTTCTACCCACCCAGGTGGGTGCTCACCTGGGGTCTTCAACAGTGCGTGCAATACACGCGCTGTTAGGATCCTAAGCCAAAAAAATGTTAGGTTGCAGTAAAACTTGTTTTACTACACTCACCCTTGCACGTGATATATGAGATAACCTAAAACAAAAAGAAATCTCTTTATTTTTCTTAGCAGCCGCATAGAATGGTTAGAACCCAAATGAGAAGAGGAGACACAGAAATTGGGAAGGAGAGATCGAATCAAGCTGATTAAACCTCAGCATCTGTGCCTTCTGCCGATTCTCCTCTTTCTTGAAGTCGACGCCGTTCCGGAATCAGGACCTCCCCTTTCCGGCTACTTCGGTGCCTTCCGGCGAAGCCCCTCTTTCTTGAAGTCGACGCCGTCCCGGAATCAGGACCTCGCCTTTCCGGCTACTTCGGTGCCTTCCGCCGATTCCCCTCTTTCTTGAAGTCGACGCCTTCCCGGAATCAGGACCTCCCCTTTCCGGCTACGGCTACTTCGTCATGAGCATCGGGGTAATGGGCGGTTGAGCAACTCAAGCGAACCGCCTCTAGGCTTCGCCATCTTTGGGGCTGCGCTTTGAGGACCAGAATATTCATCTGGGTTTTGGGCGATTTGATCGCAGGTTATTCATCTGTTTGCATAGTCAATTGTTTTTGTTTATATTTGTTCCTGCGCATCATAAATATTGAATAGTGAATTAGAGTTTTACCAGAATGTATCACCAGAATTTCTGAACAGGTGATGGGCTTCATGATGGAGGAGCATAATCAGAAGAATTTTGAAGAGTCCAACTCAGGACCAAAAGGGGTACATTTGGTGGATTCGGCTAATTTGGATGTCACATGTTTAGAAACAGAAATTGGGAGGTTGACATACACAGTTGATTGCATGGAACCCAAGCTGGAGGATTTAAGATTACATGTATTTAACTTAGAACATGCGATGCTTGAAATATTGAATGGTGATTGTATTGAGGAAATTGTTTCTGAGGTTGTCGAAATTGTGAGTTTAAAGGCCAATAAGACTCATAACCTGTTGAGTCGAACTGTTGGTACAACCTTTGTGGAGCAAATGGATGAGGATTTGTTTGGTGAACATGGGAGAAGCAGTCAAGACCCACTAAAAAAATTGACCAAGTCACCAGTGCTAGATGGCTATGCTGATGAGGGACCCCATGAGGAACTCATACATGATGAGGTAGCTTCGTGAACACTCCCAGCCCCTTGGTAAACTGATTAATGTACAGAATGCTATATTCTTTTTAAGTTATTTTTCAACTAAAATTATGTGATACTATTAGAAAATTATATTGTCACGCCATCATATCAACGCCGCTCTAACTTGCAAACTCTATTTGTTGGTGAACACAGCACAAACCTGACTCCGTTACGAGGGTTAAACAGCAGCCACAAAAGACTCTTCGTTCTCGAAAGCAACAAAGGAGTAAACCCAAAGCCCCAATTTTTGCAATAAGCGGTCTCATCACACCTGAGAATGCACATCTCATGAAATTTTTATTTAGGAAGAATGGAATTGGAGAAGACAAGTGGAGGTAAAAAATTATGCTATTATTTTGTGTGATTACTTATCATTATAATTGTAGGCTCTGATATATGTTCCTAAGTTATTGTAATTGTAGTTTAGTCTGATATGAACCTGGTTATCTCTTTATTCATGAAATTTTATCCACTGTTGTCAAACTAATATTGGATTTAATAGCATAATACTATATCTAAGTTCATCTGTGTATGTTGGAACCCGGTCATGTTATCATACTGAAAGTAGGAGAAGGGGGGCCTTCAGTTAATCAATACAGGGTCAGATTTATATTCCTAACTAAACACTGTTAAATATTCGTGCAGTGAAGTAGTAGCTAGTTATGGTGACTACGCCGTTACTAGAAAGGAATTTCAGTGTCTCTCTCCAGCAACTCCACTATCTTGCAAGGCTAGAGTCTCATCTATTTCCCATTGTACATATAATTGATTAGATATTTATTTTCTCACTCATTTAATGTCCACTTATTATTACCAGGTCATAAACATATCTGCGGCGTATTTGAATGAGCCGGAGTCAGAACATTGGTTTCTCCCTTCCTTTTTTGGGGTATGAACATCTGTTGCCCAAAACATTGCTAGAAAATTTGAAATTATTGCATCCACATGGTTTGGCTAACAGATCATTTCATATCGCAGGAACGAGCGAGGGTAAAAGATGAATCATGTAGCTATGCTAAGTGGCTCACATCAACCATTGAGATGTGTGGTCTTAAGAGGTTTCATCGCCGTCTCCAACAATGCTCCAAGGTAAATTTCTGCAACCATAGTTCCATTATACTTGAAATTTTATTGAATGTATATTCTTTACCGTATTGAGGACTATGATGTAGATATTCATTCCCTTGCACGAAAATATGGAAGAGCACTGGATTCTGTTGGTCATGCACCTCCCTGAAAAAAAGGCAGAGGTGCTGGACAGCTTCCCTGATGTAAGGTCACGTGAGAGGCGAATGGATCATGCAAGAGACGTGGTTAGTTCCACATAGACAATGCCCCTTTTTATTAATTGCATTCTTTGTCTATGATTATGATGTGATATCAATGTGGGCAGATGGCAATGTTGCAGAAGGTATTTGGTACTGAAACAACATGGTCAAACGCCAAATTTTATCATTTTCCATCATTCACTCTTAACTTTTCGGACTTTAACCCAACGCATGAACAAAAATCTGAGAGCGGGGTATTTGTTATAAGGCACATGCAGTACTACCGTGGCATGTGGTCAACAACGGTTAGTACCGCAACTTACCTAACGACTTTTTTGATGCAATAGACTGATTAAATATTTACTTTTTGTACTTTGGTGTCAGTTTCATTCGGAGGACCAGCGTACTCGATTGGCACTTGAAATTGTTCTTCATCCAAGGAATGAACACCGTCAAATATTGATTGGAGCAGCAGCAGGAGCTTCGATGCCGCCAATAGGTGAAAGTGAGCTATTCAAAAATATTCTTCTTCCACCAACCGGAAGAAAGTTTCGTAGCCACCGTAAGCGGCGAGATCATGTGTCGAAGGACGTCTAGGTTATATCTTGGTCTTAAGTATTAATTAAATGACAGTTTGAGTAATTTATTGTGAGAGCCCATACCCAAAACAGGGTCGTTTTTATTTTGTTTTTGTTTGGTTGTTGTGGTAGTTATATTTTCAGTTTTGGCATCACTTTATCAGTTTATCTAGTGCTACTGTTTTCATAGACTTTGTGGTATCCTTGTGTATTATTTTTGTTTCCAAATAGGGTGCTCATCTTTGACCCTGACTGGAACCCTTCAACTGACATTAATCTGAAGCAGTGGAATCCCAATTGATCTGTTTGATGAAGATTCAATAAATAACTAACATCGCAAATTCATGAAACACAGCTAATTAAGCAAGTAAGACCAATACACACCTGCAATTGATGCTCAGAAAGGCTGCACGAATGTGTTCCCACCATTTAGATTTGCAGATGGAGCACTCAAGGAAGCCAAAAAGGTGTCGTGACCGGTAAAAAAATCAAACGTCCTAGATTCTTCAACATGATGCAACATATGTTGACTGCTAGTTTGATTGAGGAAAGCATCATCCTCATCAGTCTGACCAATGTTTGTGAAACCAGCTGGACCCTTGTATCTGTTGGAACCCGGAATAGACTGCAAGCTAGCATCAATGGAGGTGTTCCGTGCTCTTTGGAGACGAGGTTCATCCTTTTCCCCCCCCATTTTGTGCAGCTAGCAGTGCACAAGTGCGTACATTATGACCTGGCCGGCTGCAAAATCCACAACCCCTCCCTCCTGGCTGATCCCTCTCAACCTCAACACTGGTGGAATGCCTGGAATGTGTGCCCTTGGTTTTGCACACGTTCGGATCCCTAATCACATTAGGGTGTAGACCATCAACAGTTTCTGGTGGCTGACTATCTTTGCATCTCTTGAATGTTTTGGACCTAACCATTAGTCGACTAAGACAGTGAGTGATTTCTTCATATGCCTCATCTGAGAATGAAGCTGAATGACAGATTTGAGCACAATCACCCATCATTTGCCCATAACGGGCAAGCTGCAAATCCTTGGCGGGCATTATTCCACTACTGAGGGTGCTGGTATTTTTGGTACAAGCCTGTTTTATCCACCTCTGATTAACCAAAGATTCTGGAAGGGTAGTCATATTCATTGTCTTCATGACTGTGAAGATGTGGCAGTAAGGAATACCATCCGACTCAAAGAGGTGACATGAGCATACGAAAGAAAGGTTGGGCTTACCTTGATAATGTGTCACATGCCATGTCCTTTCAGGTTTACCATATTGGGTTACAAGATGAAGTGTTGATCCTTGATTCTCATAACGAACACGGTCAGCAACGAGAAACTTTGACTCAAAAAGATTTTGATCTTTTATGAGGAGGAATACGTCGTGGGTAAACCTTGCACTAACCTGCTGTTGAATACACCGCATGTGGCTGCCAATAACCGGGTGCGAGTTCATTGATTTGAAGTCATCGTTAAGCCCATTAAACCTGATGCGTTCAATTGTCTTGTCCATGCGTGGCAACACTTCACACAACCTCATGTAACGACCAACCCCACCTTTTAAATTTCTGTGCATTGCCTCGCATCTTTGAGTGGTACACATACCACCGAAGAAATGGTTCCTAAAGAAAGCCTCTGCCCACCTCTCCCTCTTGTTGTACATTGCAGCAACCCATTTGTTGTCTTGAAGCCCATTCATTGTCACCATGTAATGCCACGACTTTTCCCACTCATCAACTCCGAGTCCGGCAAAAATTAGGTGGCAAAAGTCCCTTTGGACATCCGCATCCCTAACATTTTTAACAACATTCTTAGCAATGTGCCATGCACACAATCGATGTCGGGCCTCCGGAATGAGATTCACAACTGCATTTCTCAATGCTTCGTCCCCGTCAGTGAGGACTGATATTGGTTTTTTTCCCTTCATGGAAGTCAAAAAGGCCGTAACCACCCAATTGTAGGTGTCCTCACTCTCATCAGCCAACAATGCACACCCAAAGAGTACTGTCGCCCTGTGGTTATTTGCACCAACGAAGACGGCTAATGGTTTGTCGTATATGTTGGTCTTGTAGGTGCTATCAATAATCAAAACATCCCCAAAATTATTGTAATCTGCTAGAGACTTGGTATCTCTCCAAAACATATTACCCAGCCGGCCTTCGGCATCAACACTGAACAAACAGAAAAACTCCGCCTCTTTAGATGCTTTCAAATTCATGAAACTAATTGTAGACTGGGCGTCACCATCAACCATGAGTTCCTTCCTTTCAGAGTCCATCTTGTTATACAAATCTTTTATGAGGAAACCAACAAATTCATGTCCCCCGGCTTGGTGGACCAACAACTCATAAGCCCGGCATGTACCAACAGAGACTTTCTTAAGTGCTGTTACCTGAGCAACGTCATGGTCCCGAACCTTGCGGTGGGATCGAAGGAAGGGAACAAACTCTGTTGTAGCAAGGTCGTGGTTATGTTCGGTGATGAATTGGACCACACGGAAGACACCACTTTCCTTGCATCGGCGTGCTGTGATACGGGCTTGACAATTACCTCTGGTAATATTTCTTTGTGGAGGGCGCTGCCTTTTTTTTTCATGTTCACCATCACCAAACTGCTTCCCAGAACGTTTCATACTTCTTGTATCAGCATCTTCCACGATTGGTTTCTGGTTAACTGTCTTCCTCTTGCAGACCGGTTTTGTCCCATGAGGTTCACTAAGATTTTGGGCGCATGAAATGATTTCTGATGCAAAACTAGGATCAGGCTTGCCCCTTTTTTTCCTCTCACCCTCCTTTGAACACACTAACTGTCTTCTCACCACCACTCGTGCTGCATTTCGACACAACTTTTCCTTTCGGAAACTGAAGCCCATGGCAAGTGAATAGTAAGCATAGAATGTGTCCACTGCCTTGATGCTGCTAAACTCAACACCAATCATATCAGAGGATCTAAGATCTTCATACTTCTTGCCATTGAAGTGTAGACAATCCAGATTCTCATCCATATTTGCACTCTGCGAAGCTTCCTCATCCGAGAATAACTCTTCGTACTCATCTGAAAAGTCATCCTCATCTACAGACCAACCATGGTAATTCGGTTCACTGAATCGCATGCCGCTCTCATCCATGATTTCACTCCCTATCTGCAGTGCAAAGAAAGTAGAATTTTAAAAGTGGGCAAGATTCGTATAATCACATGCTTTCAAATTGAAAAAAAAAAATATAATCACAGAAAGCATAATCACAGAAAGTATAATCACAGATTATAGCCTTTGATCCATGCTTTCAAAAAAGAAAAAGAAAAAAAAAGTATAATCACAGAAACAAAAAAGAAACATTATAGTCTTATGTAGTGTGTGATTAAATAACTCCAATTATACAAATATGTACGCATTCAAGCATTATAAAAGTATACCTTATTGTGCTCTGTACGTAGAGGGAGTGAGGGACGAACATCAAGAAGCCAAGAACGGTTTTGTCAGATAGCTGAATTGCATACCCAACTTCGGAGCTTCCCTTGGTGTTAAAGGTTTAACCTTTTTATCCCTAATCTATAACAAACATTTAAAACTCCAAATCAACCGCAGTAATATATCTAAACGCAACTCAAAACATTACAATCTGTCAAGGAAAAGAGCAATTCTCTCTTACTCCTCGTTCACTCTCAGTTTCATAGCATACCAGAGCAATTGATTTCGACCGCAATGTTTATTTGACCACGAAATCTTCAATCCACTGCTAAATCAAAACCCACGAAATTGAATTTGATATCAATCCTTAACCCTTAAAATTGCCCCAAATTGAATTGATTAAATTGAAATCATACTTACATTGAATTGATTGATTGCCTGGAATTGAAGAGGGAGACTGACAGAAGTAGGTTACCTTGATCTCTGAGAGAAGTAGAGAAGGTAAAAGTCTGAAAGACTGAGAGGAAGTGAAAGGAATCGTCCGGCGAACAGGTCATACACTCGGCCACTCGGGGTTCCAGTTCGCCACTTCGGCAGTTTATTGCTTGGGGTGGGCTTGACAATCCTACACCCAATTGGTAAAACCAAAAAAAAAAAAAATCAAGCCCAAATTCTTCCGGTGGGCTTCACTCCTCCCAAGCCACTACCACTAAGTTACCTCATATTTATTTTTTTTATTGAAATCTTTTTAGTAAGTTATACCTCAAAATTTATGTCAATAATTAACATTAGTCACATAAACATTTGCATGTCAAAAAAAAGACCAATTAACCCAAAAAAAATTGTGAAAATATATTGTTAAGTTATTTTTCAAGTGGACGTAATAATCATTTGAATAATGTATTATTATAGTAATTGAATAGCTCAAGTTGATAATTTTACACAATACCTACTAAGACGCTATAAATATATGTGTAATCTCAAATTTATCATCTCATAACCAAAAAGGCTGAGGAAATAGAATTCATGAAATTCAACCGTTGGATGTTTTCATGAATGAAGAAATGGTTATGATCAAAATTTCAATTATTTCTGTATTCGTTTGGGTCTTGATCTTTGTGGTCAACCGTAAACCCTAAATACACATAAAACTAATATGCACATAACCACTCATCCACAACTTCTTTTTTCGAACTGTCAGGTCTCACACACTAGTGGGTATGAGCTATATAAACCAATTTAAACATTCGGGAAATTCTAGTTTCTTGTGGTTCAGCTCCTCTTAGGAAAGTATACGCGTAAAAAGGGTAAACCGTTTTGTTCCACATTGAAATGACGGCGGATGGGGTTAATAATTTTACACGGTACCTACTAAGACGCTATAAATATATGGGTAATCTCAAATTTATCAATTTTCAATTTTGATTATATGGATCGCAAAAAATCTTTATATGCCTACTAATGTATTCTAACTTGTTTATTAGTTGTACGGAAAAGTAAACCTTTCATAACCAACAAGGCTGAGGAAATAGAATTCATGAAATTCAACCTTTGGATGTTTTCATGACATGAAGAAATGGTTAGGATCAAAATTTCAACTATTTTCATCTTCGTTTGGGTCTTGATCTTTGTGGTCGACCGTAAACCCTAAATACACATAAAACTAACATGCACGTAACCACTCATCCACAACTTCTTTTTTCGAACTGTCAGGTCTCACACTCTCGTGGGTATGAGCTATATAAACCAAGTTAAAAATTCAGGAAATTCTAGTTTCTTGTGGTTAAGTTCCTCTTAGGAAAGTATAAGCGTAAAAAGTGGTCGATCGTTTTGTTCCACATTGAAATGACGGCGGATGGAGTTAATAATTTTACACGGTACCTACTAAGACGCTATAAATATATGGATAATCTCAAATTTATCAACTTTCAATTTCGATTATATGGATTACATAAAATCGTTGTATGCCTACTAATGTAGTCTAACTTGTTTATTAGTTGTATGGAAAAATATACATCTCATAACCAACAAGGCTGAGGAAATAGAATTCATGAAATTCAACCGTTGGATGTTTTCATGACATGAAGAAATAGTTATGATCAAAATTTCAACTATTTCCGTATTTGTTTGGGTCTTGATCTTTGTGGTCAACCATAAACCCTAAATACACATAAAACTAACATGCACATAACCACTCATCCACAACTTCTTTTCTCGAACTGTCAGGTCTCACACTCTCGTGGGTATGAGCTATGTAAACCAATTTAAAAATTCCGAAAATTCTAGTTTCTTGTGGTTCAGCTCATCTTAGGGAAGTATAAGCGTAAAAATGGTCGACCGTTTTGTTCCACATTGAAATGACGGCGGATGGGGTTAATAATTTTACAAGGTACCTACTAAGACACTATAAATATATGGGTAATCTCAAATTTATCAATTTCCGATTTCGATTGTATGGATCCCACAAAATCTTTGTATGCCTACTAATGTAGTCTAACTTGTTTATTAGTTATATGAAAAAATATACATCTCATAACCAACAAGGCTGAGGAAATAGAATTCATGAAATTCAACCGTTGGATGTTTTCATGACATGAAGAAATGGTTATGATCAAAATTTCAACTATTTTCGTCTTCATTTGGGTCTCGATCTTTGTGGTCAACGATAAACCCTAAACCCAATTAATATTTTTCAAATTAAATCCATTTGATTTTCATGTCACTAATTGCCACCAAATTTGAGATAATAAATTCAGTTTATTATAAATTAAAAAAAAAAATCCAATTGCCACCATATTTCAGATAATAAATTCAGTTTATTATAAATTGAACCAAAACAAAAAAAAACAACAAAACAAAACAAAGTGAAAACCAAAAGGGGATGAGATGGCTCGAACCTGAGCTGCCACCCCCACCACATCATGCATTAGCCACCGCGCCAACACCAACACTTGCGTTTATTGACCTTGGTTTATCAACTTTAGAAATTTCCGCGATCACATAGTGATCATCAAGAACAGTAACTAGCTAGCAGATTTTTCATACAAAAACGAAATCAGATGCCGATCAGATGCATCGATTTCAGCTAAAAATTTAAAGATATTGGGAGCGAGAGGAGCAGCGAGTGAGAGGCGAGTTAAGTCGGTGGTTGGACGGACTCGGATCTGGCTGATTCTTCTTCTTCCTTCTCCAAATCCTGCGATTTCAAAGTCTATAATCCCTTCTTCAACATTCTTCCAACTACAATCAGAAATCCAACTATTCACCCATAAAATTCGATCCACCATTTAATTCCTAAACCCACATATTCTAAATCAAGCACGATCTAGCTTCACAGTCGACTTCTAGAAGAGGATCAGAGTCTTGATTGGCTTCAGAAACTTCAACTAGCAATGGCGGAGAAGATGAAAAATAGGACTGCAGGACGTCTGTCTTTCTTCCTTCATAGCTTCTATCGTGAAATTGGATGCTCTTCGTTCCAGCATAGATATCTATTTTGTTTCATTTACCAGTTCTTAGGATTTTTACCTCTTTGACTGTGGTGTTTTTGTTCAAACACGCTAACGGCGCTGACGGACTGGCTTTGTTAACAAACAACTGATCTGATGGCTCAGATCGCGTAGTCGCCTCAGAAAGCTAGATCTCCTGACAACGCATTAGGTGACCACCCACCCAGGTGGGTAGAAGAATTTTCGCTTAATAACAAGCATGATTAAATCCAATCATTATCCTCTTCTTTGTCGCCTTTATTCTTATACAACATCATCATCTTGTCTTTTACCCTTCCTGGTACACTTTATTGAAAGATCCTTTCTTGCAAGGGTGTAGGCACATTAGGGCCAGAAGGTTAAATGACCCTTCTCAACTTTTGGAAATAGTCGCTGATTGGTTGAAATTTTAGATGTTTCTATGTAAATATTATATTTTAATATGTGATTTGACCATTCTGACACCGAAAAAATTTACTTTAACAGTTTTGGCCCATCACCAAGACTACCACGTGCAACTTGGACTTGCAAGACTCCAACATTCTTTTAAATTTCTATTATATTTTATTAAATGATCAATTAATCAATGATTACCTCATATTTATTTAGTTTTTTTTTTTTAAATTTCCTTTATCCTAGTCAAATTTCTATGTTGTTAACTATATTTCCCAAAGAATTCGTCTTTTGTCTTTCTCAATTTTCTCTCCTACGAACGGCAAGACTTGAAATCAACTAGAGAGTAAGATTTGTTACCTTGTTAATAAATCACTTCAATTAAAGAAATTTCTTTAATTCATTACAAAGTTTAAATTTTTTTAGAGATTAGTCAATTTAATTTATTCTACCATGAAGATCATACATAGTGATTTCCGAAACTAAATGGAAGATATGTGGATGAGTGGCAGTATCATTACATACATTGGGAAAGATATATTTGCTTGTATTGATGATGAAACCACCATGTATAGAGTTCAAAATAATTAAGAGCAATCGTCGCAAACAATTATAATTGGTTTGAAGAGTATGTTTGAGTATATTAATAATTTATGATTTTCTTTTATCAAAAGAATGATATATAAACTAGTATATTTAAATTAGTTTTTTAACAATAAACATATGCGATTTTATGTTATTTGATAAAATTATATTTTTGTTTAATATAATCATTATGATTTGAAAAATGACCCTCCTAATTCATATTTCTGGCTACGCCACTGCTTTCTTGTACGCTTATGAAACGAGGATGAGTGAGTTCTCGTGAATCATACATACTGGAAATTCATCAGTTGCTCTCTGTTCTCCACACTGTAAGCTAAGCATATGTTATTGATATAATTACTCTCTCACTCTCATGGAATTAACATTCTTTTGTGATAATTTAGGGTTTGATCTCCTTGTGTGTCTGGACAGTCGAAGTACTCGATCTA
This sequence comes from Rosa rugosa, assembly GCF_958449725.1. NCBI lineage: Eukaryota > Viridiplantae > Streptophyta > Magnoliopsida > Rosales > Rosaceae > Rosa > Rosa rugosa. Next base: position 41,402,541 of record NC_084822.1, on the reverse strand, counting down.
GAGGCAGTGGATATTAACTGTATCACTAAAATCTTCAGACATGTCCAACCGGGCCAATGATGCAGTATCGATTCAGCTGAGGTTAGTTGTAATACCCCGAAAATTCGTAAGTAATTCCTAAATGCTTTGGGAATTATTTAAGAGTTCGTTGATACGATTTCGTGGTTCGTGGATGGAGCGGAATTATTTTCGGACGAATAATTATTCGAAGTGCACGTTTTAGGGGGTTACGAAGTTTGAATTTTCATACATTAGGATTATGCGGAAACTTCCTTCACGAAAGTTGTAGAGCGCGTCGATACGAGTTCGTGGACATGCGGAACGCAGAAATCGGAGTTCGTATGAAGAAGTTATGGCCTTCGGAAAAACTTTCTATTTTGGTATATATGGGATTTTTCCGAAAAATATCAGAAAATCTGAAGTTTCCAAAACGGGAAACTTTTTCTCTCCCTTCAGCCCGAGCCCAGTTTCGCCCCCTCACCTTCGCCGGCTTCGTTCTCCGCCGTCCGGCCGCCATAGGCCGTGATTCTTCTCATGATCTCTTCGCCTCAATCCCCTCTTGAGGTCTGTGGAATAATTGGAGCATGAAACGAGCTGTGGAGGGCGGTCCAAGGCCGGGAAGTTTGGCGGCGGCGATGCTTCGAACCCAGATCGGAGATCACGTTTCCGGCCACCATAGCCGGTGATTCTTGAGGGCTTTTGAATCCCAGAGGATGTAGATGCTTCCCTCCAAGAGGCTTGCAACGATTCAAGATGTGGAGGTCGAATTTTGATGATTGTGATTCTAGGGTTCATCGGTTTTCTGAACTTGCGAGGTAAATTCCGGCCAAATGGCTTTGATTCTGACTTTGTGCTAGTTATGAATGTTTCAATTGGAGTTGAGATGAAGAACTTTGATGTTGGAGGTTTTGTCAAATTTTGACTTTGGTGTGGTGGCGGTGCCGCCACTGTGGTGGTGGTTTCCGGCGGTCTCCGGCCACCTCTGGGGCAATTTCTGCTCTTCATTGTGATCTACTCATCGATACGAGCATTTCGATATATAGTTTGTAATTTTTGGAAATCGTATGAGCATGTTATGAATTTTCCAAGTTTTAGGGTTTTTGATTCGTTTCGGTTTTCGATCCGTGAGGATTTGACCGTCCGATCGACTTTTAGTTTTGATTTGTTGATCGTAGAGCTATTCCGATGACTTTGTGTGGTCACGGATGAGGATCCGACCGTGGGATCGTCGTTTAAGTGTGTTTTATGAATCGGTTGCTAAGTTAAGGTCGTATTTGTTTAGGTGATTGACGGTTTTGGTTGGGCTAACGGTTGTGATTGTGATTTTGGGTTGTATTGAAGACGCAGCTGGATTTAGAGGTGAGTAAATCTCACATGGTTCATTTACGAACCGAATTATTTAATTGTTGGAATTGTTGTGATAATTGTAAATCGTTTTCAAATTTAATGCTTTGTTTGAAATAATATGAACTCGATCGACTACGGTTCATAGGGCTACGGCTCCCAGGTAAAAAAATGAATTTAAGTATAAAATGAATTTCTTGGTTTTAAAGTGTGTGAACTATAGTTGGTATTAGTGGTCATTCCTGTGTGGATGATTACGTATATATATATTTACGTGGTATATATATATATATCTGGATGGTGTGGCATTGTGATATGTAGACTTTTGATGTTTTCATTCACATTATTGAATTGAACTTCCACTTATGCCGGAATTATATTTGAGGACTTATATTGTTGAATGAGTGATTGAAATTATGATGTGACAATTGAGAGTCGGGTGGGATTTCTTTAAATGGCTGAATTCTGAAGGTTACTGTGGTTAACCTGGGTGCAATGTCATCGTAAGGCTGAACCTCGACGGAGGCAACAGGTTACGGTATGGTTAGAGCTCTAGTCATGTTGCATGCATAGTTTCATGATGGTAACTGGGTTACTGCATCATGGGTGTGTAGTCTGTGTTTACGTAGTTTCATGATGGTAACTTGGTTACTGCATCATGGGTGTGTAGTCTGTGTTTGCATAGTTTCATGATGGTAACTTGGTTACTGCATCATGAGTGTGTAGTCTGTGTTTGCATAGTTTCATGATGGTAACTGGGTTACTGCATCATGGGTGTGTAGTCTATGTTTACGTACCGTCATGGTGATAACGACGTTACTGCATCATGACTGCGTAGTTTTCGGAGAATGTTCTGGTGTTGTTTCCTTAATTCATATGTGAGAATTGGAATGCTATGAATTCTATTGTTGATTTAATTGTAATCTCCTGAACTAAACTTTCGATGCAGTGATTACTATAATTTGAATTGGGTGACTTTAGTGATCTCCTGAACTAAACTTTCGATGCAGGGATTACTATAATTTGAATTGGGTGACTTTAGTGATCTCCTGAACTAAACTTTCGATGCAGGGATTACTATAATTTGAATTGGGTGACTTTAGTGATCTCCTGAACTAAACTTTCGATGCAGGGATTACTAATTGTTACCTAGTGTGATTATATGTTTGGTTGTGTTTGTGGAGTTAAATGTTGTTGCTTTAATTTATCTCACGAATTGAGAAATTATAAGCATAAGTGACGTGAGTCATTTTAATTTAGTTTACTCATACGGGCTGAAAAGCTTACCGGGTTTGTTGTTTACATTCCCGGTGCACTATTCTATGGTGTAGGGGTTATTGTGCAGGTTAGAATATCGGGTGATCGTTATCGAAGCTGAGGTGGACTTTCCGTCACGTGGTGTAGAAGGGCGCTTTTACTTGTAGTCTTCCGCTGTGTAGTGAGTTGGTGAGAGAGGTTACACGTTGAATTGATATTCAGTTTAATTTGTAAACTATTGTAATGTAATATGTGACTCTAAAGAACGAGTCGGTATTAACATTGTGAGTTCAGTTTGTTTGGTGCTTAGTTTATTTGAAAAATTTTCTAAGAGTCTTCTTGTGATTGTTTGTTCTCGCGTTTCGGATTTGAATTCCTTTATTCAAAATTCGGGGCGTGACATTAGTTTGAATGAATTTTAATCTAGAGTAGGACAAGATTGGATTTAGGATTTAAATTTGTTCACCACCAATCAATACAAAACTGTCATGTGTTATAAAACACAATTATAGTTAATCATGATGTTTTATTAAAAAATTTGAATCCAATTAATCTTATCCATGTATCATGTCCAGGCAAACAAACGGCCCCATAGTGTTTAGGCTAAACCCTCCCTAATACATTAATTATACCAGTCACTACATGTCTACATTCACGACATCGCCTATTAAAATAACAGATTTCAAAAGTATTATTTCAAATTTGTCGAAATGTAATTACATAGGCTTTTCTTTATCCCGGTTTGGCTTGGTCTGCTCCGTATTCAAATTCTGGTAAATCCTTTTCCATCTTGTGTCTCGTAGCACAAGAAATGTGAATTTGCGCCATAATAAGCAGAGAGTTGCTCCTTTTAGCAGCTTTATTGCTGGACTTGGACAGGGAAATGTCATTGTGAATGTGGCTATTACGCACTTTGGTGATGAACTGATGATTGTCATAAACCCTGCTAATTAACTCTAAGTTTCTTATGCATATGGGAAAGTTAACACACAATATTAATTTGTTGTGTCTTTGTTCAGAAATTTAGATGGGATTAGTTTAGAGGAGGAATATGACAAGGAAGATGGACAGGGGCCAGCAGAAATTCTTAAAGCACGAGAGGAGACAATGCGTTGGTGGAATACATTCTTCATTATGCTCTGTGCATTTGCGGTCTTCATTAATCCTTTGTTCTGTTATATCCATGTCATTGAAAAGGACAAAATGTGCATCTCCTACGATCTAAAACTGGCGTGGACATATATTGGTCTGCGAGTAGTCATTGATATCTTTTATTTTATCGACATTATCATTTTCTTATGTGGAATCTGTAAGACACGTAAGGGTAGGAAATTTGGGGCATGCTGCTGGAAGCAAAGAGCCGATCAAAAGTCGACAGGAATTTTAAAACAAGTAATCAAAAGACGGTGCTTCCTACTGTTATCTATCCTGCCTCGCATTTTGGTCGCCCTTCCTATTCCAGAGGTAAGAGCTACCTTTTCAAGTCAAGTGTTTTCCAATTTTGTTGATGAGTCCACATACATTAAATTAGTCAATATTCTCTCCAACGTAGTCACTCACATCTCCCTAAATGAATATGAACTCAGAAGTTCGCCGCTTTCTCATAGTAGATAGTAGAACGAATTAAGAACTATTCTGTTGTTTAATTGCTTTATGCTTTGGGCTCGGCAGCCCTTTTTTCCCCTCTTTTGCCTTTTGGACTTTAGTGAATGCTCTTTCTGACCAAAAAAAAATAAAAAAAAATGAATATGGAGTTTTACCAAAGTTGTCGGGCTCTAGTTCTCCATCATTTCCATAGTTTTAGGGATTCAATTGATACATCCTAATCAGATTTTGACTTTTGGCTTAACTGATTGCATAATGTGTACAGGGACTCTTGTTCTTTGCAGTATTCGTGGTATATTTTGATGCAGTTAATGCTATTTTTATTATCACCCCTTTCCAATATACGCTACGGATTGTTCTCCTCTACGGATCAAAAAGATGACGTCCTATCAAAGCGACAACAACAGGAAGATGGCTTAAACTGTTGTTGGATTTTCTTCCATTCATTCTTGCTTCTCATGTAAATCTTAATCTCGTAACTCCTCCTATTTAGGAAAAGAAAATTCAATCTTATCTTAAATAATTGAGTGTTTCTATTGGGACCTCCAAATTTGCTCACTTGACCTCACTCCATTATGAATTATTAAATGACATTTATAACCTCCTATAAAATGACTATTAAGGATAATAATTATACCAAAAAGATATTATGTTTATTTTCTCTAGAGTTTCCAATTCAATAATATTAGATTGCATTCTTTATTATTTTCCTTACATATTTTCATTTTCCAATTTCACTACATACTCATTAAAGCATTTATATATATTTAATAAGAATTAAAACTAATAGATCATGTGACATAAAAATTTCTATCATTTGTTGAACGCATATTGGTGAGAGAGAACAAACGAAATTCTATTATGACATAAATCTAAGTCTATCCATTATATTTGCAAATTTAAAAAAATTATGAAATATTTAATGATTACTCTTTTTTTTTTTTTTTCGCACAGTTAAAACAGAAATAGTTAAAAATAAAAAAAAGAATAGTTCATGCTAAAACATTTTCTCGTTAGTTAGAAATTAATTTTTGAAACCCAACACCTTATGTTTGATTTTTTTTATTGAATAAGATACTTATGTTGTCTGATTAAGGAATGAACATTTAATTAAGATTTATAGAGTAATTATATCATTGAAATAGCTAAGTTTTTTTATTTTAAAGATGAATTTTTTTTTCAAATTATATGATTGAGGTTATTTGAGGAAGTTTAGTGAGGTTTAGTGATTAAATTTAGTATGTGAAAATTTAATAGGAGGTGCAAAGAGTACGGATGTCAAGTGATTAAATTTAGAGGTTCCAATAGAAAAATTCTAAATAATTTCTAACAACTACACAACGCTTACTTTCAGTCTGTTTAGAGTTAAAAGTTATGGGCAATGATATAGGGCCTCAATGAGGCCTAAGATTTGTGGCCTCAATCCTAGGTGTCAAGCCATGTCACCTATACACCTCACTAATTTGTCAAATCATGTCATGTCATTCTTGAATAAAAAGACTATCTTATCATTTCAAAATCTAATTGCTCTAAATTATTTTAGTTTTCTTCTAGAAAAAATATATTATTTTCTTTTTCTTTTTCTTTTTTTATTATATATATATAATTCGTCTAAAAAAATTTATATTTATATATTTTTGTGAATATATATATATATATGTTGTTGAATATATAACGGCTCTAAATTATTTTGACTTTCTTCTAAAAAAAAATATTGTTTGGTTTTTTTTCCTTTCTTTCTTTTTCATTATTTTGGATTTTTTTTCATTATACATATTCAAAAAAAAGTATGGGTATATATATATATATATATATATATATATATATATATATATTAATATCGTAATTATAATCCATGAAATCTGGTAAATTGAAGTAATATTTAAATATTTTAATAAATAAATTTAATAAAATTAATGGAAGATTAGTTACCTTACATTAACAAGTTAATTTGAAAAGTCAAAAATTAAATTGGATTCACAAAAATGGAAAGAAAATGTATTTAAATCGTAATTTTAACTCATAAAATCTGGTGATTGAAAACCTAGATATCTAAATTGATTGGGAAGTTGATATCTGAAAAGAAATTGCTTAATATGGAATACAATATATTGCACATGAGGAAATTAATTTTTGAAAGTATACTTGTTTTGTTGATCCCAAATTTTTCAATAGACAATAATGATTTTTAAATGTGAATGATAGCTTCTATTTTAGTGTAAATATGTCATTAGAAAAAGTTCCCAGTGAACTCTACTTGTTCATTATTAGTTACTTAGTACTTTTTTGTTCGTATAAGACATGTTAGTACTTAGCTGACTTTCAATTTCAATGTGAATGATATATGGATTTAATTTTAGTGTGAATATATAATTATATATATATATATAGACACACACACAAACACATATTTGTATATAATTTTTTTTTGACGAATTATATATATACAAACATATATATATATATATATAATTATATATATAACGAAAAAAAGAAAAAGAAAAAAAACCAAAATAATTTAGAGCCATTAGATTTTGGAATGATAAGATTGTCTTTTTACTCAAGAATTACATGGCATGATTTGACAAATAGGTGATGTGTGTAGGTGACATGGTATGACACCTAGGATTTAGACCACAAATCTTAGGCCTCATTGAGGCCACAAATCAATTTCCTAAAGTTATCAATGTTGTTGGCTATATGATTTATTTGCAAAAGTTTAGGTTCTGAATACATTATCGACATAAATGCATGGTTTTAGAAGATACATAAATAAATAGAATTAAAAAATATTCAATTTTTCTGGACTAATTTTTTCACAATCCTTATTTAGTTAAGTTAAGCTACTAATTTGCAAGGACTAAAAAATCGAAAGTTTAGGCGATATTTCGTCGAAATTTTCGGTTTTTTTGGGTGTTGATATTTCCATGACCATCCAAATATATTTCGATGGATATTTTGGAAATTTCCCCAAATTTCGGGAAATATCGAGAAATTGATGATATTTTGCGAAATTTTGGGTAATTTCCGTGACCATCCAAGTATATTTCGACGGATATTTTAGAAATTTCCTAAAATTTCCGGAAATATCGAGAAATTGATGATATTTTGCGAAATTTTGGGTTATTTCCGTGACCATCCAAGTATATTTCGACGGATATTTTTGAAATTTCCGGAAATATCGAGAAATTGACGATATTTTTCGAAAATTTTGGGTAATTTCCCGAACCTTCCTACTCTTCCCACCCTTTCTCACATCAGTCACACGCAAAGTCACCACCACTCTACCACCCTTTCTCACATCAGTCACATGCAACATCAACATCATGTGGCTAACATATAGTTGGCCAAAAATTTCAATAAAAAAAATCAACAAAATCACCAGGCTCAAACCTTGGTCACTTCATTGCTCTTTGAGCAAGAGCCTTAGCCAACTCTGCTGCACCTACACTTGTGTTATCATTGCAACATTCTAATATATATTCATTTTGCCTAGAAATCTGAAAACTTAGGTAAATGTTCAATCAATAACCAACATAGAACAATCAATTACATTTTGAATTTTGTGCCTCATAGTCTTCTACGTGATTCTAAGTTACTCATGCAATTCAAGGTGTAATGTATGATATGTACAAAGAATGTATATAATATGTAATGGCCTAGCCTCTCATTGGGTTTCCGGCCATCAAAAAAAAAAAAAAAAAAGATGTTTATTTCTAAAATTTTCAGAGTTGTAGGCGATTCAGTATTTACCGTTTCATCTTAAATTATTACAAATTACTATATAACAATGTTTATTAAGGTTTTCTTTTCATATATAGTAGACAATTGATTAAATAAACATATCTAAAAGTTTTACTTAAAATTTCCATCATTTTTCTTGATTATTTACCGAAATCGATATATCCTCGATATTTCCGTTTCCGGGACCATCGAAATTTCCTCGAAACTCGATATTTTGGTTCTTTCTAATTTGATCATTATATAAATCACAATCTCTATTCGTCCTAAGCTATTTGGAGCGTTGTGGTACCATCTTGCTGTACAAAGACAAATGGATTGTTGGAGGCCACATTGTAAAAGTGTTTGAGGATATAGATGTGATAGACTTGTATCCCTTACCTCTGGCGGAAATGGGAAAATCGATGTCACACGCTTGCGAAAATTGTGCCCCATCGACAATGAAGATAAAAATGTTTTTGACTTTGGCATATATCTTTATGCTCTTCAATCGAATTCCACAGGTTCATTCAAGCTTCCACTAAGGATCTCACAATCTTTTTTGGTGGGCCCTACGGAATCTCAGGTTTGCATGTCTCCAACTATATTGATTTGTATAGAAGGCTATAACAATAACGTTGTAATGATCAATGATATTATTATCCATCTTTTTAGTGCATATGTTGTCTATCTAGCCACAGTACAATCCAGCAACAAGAACTAACTTAGTTTTATTTTATTTATTTATTTATTTTTGCTGCAGTTCTTTTGGTTCAAATCTCCCGACCAGCTTGCATACCTTGAAAATCTTCTTTTCAATTGCGATATCTATAAGTGGCATGACGCTATTTTTAGTATATTTCAATGCAAGAGTAAAGGTTGGTGAGAGACCGATTAACCTTTGTATGAAATGCATTTATGGGAAACTTCTACAATGTGTTAACGTATGACATGCATACAATTGCCTTAAAAGTGGTAAAATGAGTCCTCAAAATAGTAATGTTAGTCCTCAAAGTGGTAACATGAGTCCTTAAAGTGGTAAATGTTCTTAGTTACCACATGAGTCCTCAAAATAGTAATATTAGTCCTCAAAGTGGTAACATGGGTCCTTAAAGTGGTAAATTTTCTTAGTTTACTATATGAGTCCTCAAAATAGTAATATTAGTCCTCAAAGTGGTAATATGAGTCCTTAAAGTGGTAAAAATAGTTGATGTATGAGAAATGTTAACATACCATAGCTTTACCCGCATTGGGTAAAGCTATGGTATGTTAACATTTCTCATACATCAACTATTTTTACCACTTTAAAGACTCATGTTACCACTTTGAGGACTAATATTACTATTTTGAGGACTCATATGGTAAACTAAGAAAATTTACCACTTTAAGGACTCATGTTACCACTTTGAGGACTAATATTACTATTTTGAGGACTCATGTAGTAACTAAGAAAATTTACCACTTTAAGGACTCATGTTACCACTTTGAGGACTAATATTACTATTTTGATGACTCATTTTACAACTTTTAAGGCAATTGTATGCATGTCATACGTTAACATATTGTAGAATTTTCCCAAAACTTAATTAAAAGATAGTATTTTTTTTTTACTCAAGCCATATGCATTTCTTTCTATTGTGTTTCGTAATTGCAAGAATATATAGTTGATTTCTGCTTTGGTAGTCAAGTAATTTGTACTCAGTAGTATACAATTATTGTTCGATTTGAATTCAATTGTGGAGAATAATAAGCATTCCAACTACATGCCTTATTATTATTACCAGTGGATCTAAGCCCAACAGTAGCAAGGACCAAAATATCGAGTTTCGAGGAAATTTCAATGGTCCCGGAAACGGAAATTTCGACGGAAATATCGAGGATATATCGATTTCAGTAAATAATCAAGAAAAATGATGAAAATTTAAAGAAAAACATGGAAATTTTAAGTAACACTTTTAGATATGTTTATTTAATCAATTGTCTACTATATATGAAAAGAAAACCTTAATAAACATTGTTATATAGTAATTTGTAATAATTTAAGATGAAACGGTAAATACTGAATCGCCTACAACTCTGAAAATTTTAGAAATAACCATCTTTTTTTTTTTTTTGATGGCCGGAAACCCAATGGGAGGCTAGGCCATTACATATTATATACATTCTTTGTACATATCATACATTACACCTTGAATTGCATGAGTAACTTAGAATCACGTAGAAGACTTATGAGGTACAAAATTCAAAATGTAATTGATTGTTCTAGCTATCATCATTTTCTCCATCCACTCCACCTATTCACACAATACATAATACAAGCTTCACTATCTTTTATCATTAACTCTTCAAGAGCAAGAAGGAGAGGGAATCTAACAGGACCCGCCCCGAATTTCACCCTGAAATCCAAGGTGGCCCTGTGGGGCCCACCTTAGGAATAACTCTACCAAAAATTCGGCAGAGTCACCCCTAAAATGGACTACCCAAAACCTGTAAAAACACATTCACACTTCTAATAACCCATCCTTATTCTTCTGGAGCCGCCCTGCTCCCCAAATCACAACAACTCCACAATTTACAACTAAAAACCGAACATTACAACATAATCCAACATACACAAAGGCAACACCCAAACTTTACAACAATTGTCCCACAGGTTATCAGAGCAATCTAAAGAAAATTAAGAATTCATAATACAAGTAGGTTCAATGATTAACCTACAATATGAAAACAACAGCAGCAGGTGCTATGCCCCGAATCCTACTATGTCGAACCCGCTACTCTGCAGACTGGGCATTTGAAACCGAAGGGCCCACGGGAAAAGCACATAAAACATTAGCGTGAGTGGACAAAATAAATAAATAAATAATTGTAAAGAAAAGTGGGTTTTATGCTTTTCCACATTTATTCCTTTTAAAAACCCGATGCATGCAACAATTAAGAAAAACACATTTATCAACAAATCCAAGATTCTCGTAAAAACACACCAGCCCTGCTGGTTACGATAACATCGGACTAGCCCCGCTAGTCAAGTCACGAAAAAGTATGGGGAAGAAGTTATCACCATACGAGAAGGGAGCCTCCCAGGCTCGGGTCGGAGTGTCCCACACTCTTGAGCATCCCATGCTCTGCTCTACTCACCCAGGAACACAGAGTAAGCGGGGAGGAGTACTAATAGGCTAGCTAGCAATAAATATGACGACCCATGTATGGTGGGTTAAAATCCATACGAAAACTGAAAACCAATAAGGCTTCCCCAACACCTCACGAGAAAAAAATACATATTCCAATGACGTGACCCCGCACGCCAAAAATATTCTCGAAAGCAGAAATAAATAAGTGAGGAATAGTATCTAATATAATTCCCTCGAGAAATCCCATTTCCAATAATATTCCTTAAAATCTTAAAATCGACGAATAAAATTATAATCTTAAATTCCGGAAATACTTCGGAAAATAATTCGTCGAAATCACATAAATCATAATCTCCATAATCTAAATCATATTCCCGAATGCAAATCATAAATTCAATTCCAAATATAACCATTTAAAAACAAAACCAAATTTAAATGCTCGATAAATAAAACGATAATTAAACACATCATTACTTGCGAAAATAAATGCATGCATCATTATTTAAAAACAAAAGTCCACTCACAGTATACAGCTAACGTGATATCCAAGCGTAAGGATCCTCGTCAAGCGATGAGTCAATACCTCGTCCTGTACACAATTGTATTCCGTAAACAACAATCCGATAAATCAATATGATTCTATATTGAATCCCAAAAACCCCACGTAAACTAGCAACTTCATCTCTTTTCGAATTCAAGCCAAACTTCACCATTAATATCAATCCGTCGATTAAGGTATTCCATAGCGGAATAAGGGAAATCCGAAGGTCAGATTCCCACAAATCGACAACCGAAACCAGTGGCGTAGCCAGAAATATGAATTAGGAGGGTCATTTTTCAAATCATAATGATTATATTAAACAAAAATATAATTTTATCAAATAACATAAAATCGCATATGTTTATTGTTAAAAAACTAATTTAAATATACTAGTTTATATATCATTCTTTTGATAAAAGAAAATCATAAATTATTAATATACTCAAACATACCAGATATCTTCAAACCAATTATAATTGTTTGCGACGATTGCTCTTAATTATTTTGAACTCTATACATGGTGGTTTCATCATCAATACAAGCAAATATATCTTTCCCAATGTATGTAATGATACTGCTACTCATCCACATATCTTCCATTTAGTTTCGGAAATCACTATTTATGATCTTCATGGTAGAATAAATTAAATTGACTAATCTCTAAAAAAATTTAAACTTTGTAATGAATTAAAGAAATTTCTTTAATTGAAGTGATTTATTAACAAGGTAACAAATCTTACTCTCTAGTTGATTTCAAGTCTTGCCGTTCGTAGGAGAGAAAATTGAGAAAGACAAAAGACGAATTCTTTGGGAAATATAGTTAACAGCATAGAAATTTGACTAGGATAAAGGAAATTTTTTTTAAAAAAAAGTTAAATAGATATGAGGTAATCATTGATTAATTGATCATTTAATAAAATATAATAGAAATTTAAAAGAATGTTGGAGTCTTGCACGTCCAAGTTGCACGTAGGTACTACTTGGTGATGGACCAAAACTGTTAAAGTAAATTTTTTCAGCGTCAGAAGGGTCAAATCACATATTAAAATATAATATTTACATAGAAACATCTAAAATTTCAACCAATCATCGACTATTTTCAAAAGTTGAGAAGGGTCATTTGACCCTTCTGGCCCTAATGTGCCTACGCCCTTGCCGAAACTCCACACTTCGAAAATTAACAATCAATGTCAAACTTCTCCAAAAATTCACCAAAATCACATATTCAACCTCTTCAAAAATTATAGGATTTAATTAACAGAAAAACTGAAATTAAAAAGCAGCCCTACGCGCCGCCGGCGACCACAGTGGCGGCGCGGCCACAGCCGCCACCAGCTCCAGTGGTCACCAAAAATTAACAGTAGCACCTCCTCAACAGACCCATTAATTCTTTCAACTGTGACCAAGTCAGAAAATGAGCGGAAGTACCTCAACAATTAAAGGGAAGATTGAACTCGAACCGTGAATAGTAACTCAAAATTTCAAACGTTTGATTCTTCCTCCACGCCTCAAATCGCTGCACAAGACTTGGGATACATCTTCTGTGACTCAAGGCGCTTCTAAAGAACCCAACTTTCTCGTCTGGGGTGGCCGGAATTGGGAGAAATCGGCGTTGACTCCTTTTGCTACAGTAAACTTCCACGGGCCGATGCGTCGTTTTTCGGCCAAACCGCCGTGAGCTACCACCACCGGCGCCTAGAAGGAGCGGAGACGAGTCCAAAGATGCTTGCTTTGCGTCGTGAGGTGGCCGGAGGAGGGAGAGAGCCGGAGTTGCAGGCTATAGAGAGAGAGAGAGAGAGCGATAGCTCGGGGAGAGAGAGAGAGAGAAAAACGCGGGGAAGGGGGAGAGAGAGAAAAGTTACCGACTACAGTTAAAAGTTTGAATTCATACCATCTACCATGAACAGTAAATTTAGTATTTTGCTCATAACTTTCGCATACGAACTCCGATTTTTACGTACCACGTATGTACACTCTCGGTTTAACGTCCTCTACAACTTTCATGAAGGAAATTTTCTCAAATTTTGAACCAAACAAAATGTCGACTTTTAGGGCCACTAAAAGTACCGAAACGATAGTAAAAGTGAAAATAGTTGTCGTTTACCGTCCAAATGACCAGTAAACGGGTAAATTCAGGTTCGGGATGTTACAGAATCACCATCACCACCAAGACGTGAGCTTGGGGACCATCCAACACACCACTAAGCCAACTCTATCTCTTTTACTCTAGATTATATTAATTTTGGTGTTTAATTTGATTATGAAGTTAGTATATGTAATTATGAGTGAGTAGTACTTTGTTGGGGCTAGGGTTGAAATCCCTAGCCAAACTTGTATGAATTATTGTTTTAATTTACATTTGATGTTATTTGTGATTTTCATGTTCATATGTTAATTCAAGAAGTGAATGCATTCATTCATTAATTCAAGAAGTGAATGCATTCATTCAAACTTAACTAATTTGAATATGTTGTGTTTGTCATCTCATGAAAAAATATTTAGGGAGTAGTTAACCTTGAGCATTGATAACATGATAGCATCCTCTATGTGCATGTGAAGGTTGTGAGTTAAAATCCCCTAGATCTAGGATTGGTTTGCTTGCATGATTATCTAGGAACAATGAATTGAGACTTAACCGGTAATAGGATTTGTTCTTAGGTAGTTAATTGTAGACTTATCCGGTTGGAATTGATACCATTAAAGGAGTTTAAACCTTTGTAGTCTTATCCGGATGCAAAGAGGGTAGTTGGGAAATTAGAATAGCATCACTTGTATTTGAACTTCAATACTTGCAAGGGAGGTTAGTGGTAGACAATCCAACCCCTAACTTCATCCATTATATTACTAGTTTATATTTGAGCATTTAGTTTACATTTTAGCATTTAGTTGTTTTCAATTCAAAACTATCTAAAAAAAAAAAAAACCAAAATCAAATCACTACTCCATCTTGCACATACTCACCATGAGCCTAGATTTTCTTGTGAATTTAGGTTTGTGATTGTACATTTGTATATTCTAGCTCTCCTTAGGTTCACACCCTAGATAGTGAAAGGAATCCAATCCTCGTGGGTTCGACAACCTTTCTTAAATCCCTATACTATTATTTGTACCCCTTATAGTTGAGGGTAGCTATTTGGCTAACAGAGACACTAACAGAAAAACCCGAATATGGTGATGAAAACATGCAAAAACCAGTAAATGAAATCCATAAGGCTTCCCCACATTTCTCACGAGAAAATAAATATATTTCAATGACGTGACCAGTGGCGTAGCCAGAAACATGAACTAGGAGGGTTAGGATTCAAATTTCAACGATTAAGCAAAAATAAAATTTCATCAAATAATTGGTTTCACAAATCATTTTCTATGATCTTTATGAAAGAATAAATTAAATTTATTAATCTCTAAAAATTTCTGAACTATGCAGAGAGTTAAAGGAATTCTTTTAATTGAATTGAAGTTATTAACAAGTTAAAATAAAAGCTTACTGTCTAGTTATGTTGAAGTCTTTGCCGAAAATTAGATGAACTCTTTGATCATATAAAGAGATACAAGCGTGGAAAATAAAAAATGATTAGGAGAAGAAAAAAAAAAAAGTTAAAAAAAATCTAAACATATACCGGATAATAATTGTTTAATTGATCAATGAATAAAATATAATAAGAAATTAAAAGAATGGTGAAGTTGTGCAGTTGTCCAAGCTGTTGATAATTGGTAAATTAATGATCAAAACTGTTTCGACCATTGTTTTGTCTTTTTTGTCAGAATGGTCAAACAACATAATTAAATATAGGGAAAATTACTGGTCCCCCCTTTAACTTTTGGTGCGTCGACAGTTCAGTCCATGATATTCTAATTTTAACAGATAACTCCCCAAACATTCAAATTTCACACAATTTGATCCAAAATTACCATTTTACCCCTCACTTATTTTTTTTTATTCTTCTCTCTCTCTCTTTTATACATATGTATATATATATATATGTGTGTGTGTGTGTATATATTTTTTATTCTTCTCTCTCTTTATATATATATATATATATATATATATATGTGTGTGTGTGTGTGTGTGTGTGTGTGTGTGTGTGTGTGAGTATATATGTATGTATGTATGGTATATATGTATGTATATATTTTTATTCTTCTCTCTCTCTTTTTATATATATTTATATGTATATATGTGTGTACATATATATATATATATATATATATATGTAGATATATATGTAGATATGTATATAGATATGTATATGTGTATATATATATGTGTATATGTAGATATATATATATATATATATATATATATATATATATACATGTATATCTAATGTGTTTATGTATTTGGTAAGTCTATATACTATGTTTATGTTTCATATTATAAAAAAAATTCACAACTTTTATATATCTAATGTGTGTGTGTATATCTATATATATATATGTATGTATATGTATATGTATATGTAGATATATAAATATATGTATAATTTTATACATATGTGTGTGTGTGTGTGTGTATATATGTATATGTATATGTAGATATATATATATATATATATATATATATATATATATATATATATATATATATATGTATGTATGTATGTATATGTAGATATATGTATATATGTGTGTGTGTGTGTGTGTGTGTGTGTATATTAGATATATAAAAAAAAGGAAGTGAGGGGTAAAATGGTCATTTTGGACTAAATTGTGTGAAATTTGAATGTGTGGGGAGTTATTTGTTAAAATTGGAATAGCAGGGACTGAACTGTCGAATCCTAAAAAGTATAGGGGGGGACCAGTAATTTCCCCTTAAATATAATATTATGTGCTTTCATTCCAACCAATCAGGGACTATTTCAAAAAACTGAGAAGGGTCAAATGACCATTCTCGCCCTAGTGTATCTACGCCCTTGGACGTGACCCCGCACGCCAAAAATACTCTCAATTTCAAACTAAATAATCAAGAAATAATAATAAATCAACGGCGTGTCCCCACGCCAAAATATTCTCCAGTCAATGATGAATAAGCAAGGAAGTTCAATAATGAACTAATATTCCATGTTGGAGAATACTTTGGAAAATACTTCGTTGAAAAATAACATAGATCATAATTTTGAATCCGAGCATAACAAAATTAATATCCGAAAATCACAACCGGAACAATTCATAATCACTTCATGAAAAACATCATTGAAAGTAATTCCACGAGATAAAATCAAAATCAAAATCCAAAAACAATCATATGCTCGAAAAGTAATATGATAATTAAGTAAAGCAATTGTTCAAGAATTAAATGCATGCATCAATCTTTAATAAAATAAAAGTCCACTCACAATACTATTTAGACGATCACGCGTGCGAGTTCCTTCATCGAGCAATAGCTCGGTACGTCGCCCTGTACATAAATATAATTCGTGAATAACGATTCGGCAATTAAATACGATTCTAAAATCTTAGCCTCCTAAATCAAACTTCCAATTTCTTTTCCAATTTAATCCAACTTCACCCCTAATACCAACTCATTAGTTTAAAGGTTCTAGGGCAGAACCAAACTCATTAGTTTAAAGGTTCTAGGGCACAACCAACTCATTAGTTTAAAGGTTGTGGACCTCATTATCTTCTTTCTCACGGCTGCTAAGTGCACATCATAATCGTGCTATGAGACTATCTTAAGAATAGCTTCCTCAAGTGTCAGTCAAGAAATTGGTACGGAAACCGTAAATATATTGCAAGCATTTCATTGCTCATTGGTTTTTCAAACATATTCCAGGTTGATAAAGAAGCAGAGGACTTATGCAGGCAAAGGAGGAGACTGCTGGAGGTTATAAGGTGGCAGTTTGCGTATGTATCTTGATTGCTGGAAGACCCCACTCCCTTCCTGAATTCGTTTTTGCAGAAGTCTTAGTTTATAATCACTATTTGTTAAAACAATTTTATTCCTTTCAAAAGTATATGCAATGTCGTTGTATAATATAATAAAGTGAGCTCATGTTAAGGGTTTAAGATATTTAGGCTGACAATAAGGTTCCATTGTGTTTTTAGTGTAGAAATTGCAATTCAAAATACTAAATATGTTGTCTTTCAAGGAGAGTTGCAGAAAACAGGGATCTGATGTTGTATTGTGCGTGAAGTTGAAGTTCTAGCCATTGATGGAGCATTTGTGAACTACTTATTCTTTTCATCGTTCATTTTGCAATCCACAAATGCAATGTGAAAAAAATGTCATGCATTGTAGTATGGTAATTTTCCTTGGAGATGGAAAGTAGAGCATGAAAGAAATGTGCTCTGGGTAACTTGAAAGAAACAAAACAATGCGTTCTCTGCTCAACTTGAAGCCATATGGTAATTAAAAAGTATGAAATTCCTATTTGCACTTATCCCTTGGGATGAGAAGATATTACTGAAACCTTTACGATACAAACAACCGGATCTAAACACTTAAGACCCTACTTCACAGTCTAGACTATTGTCACAAGTTGGTACTTTTCATACTACCTCTGGTAACCGGAAATAGCCTCTTTGGTCTCCATCTGATAACCGGAAAAAACCCCATTTCAACCGCATTTTTACACGCAATATGCACCTCCCTGGTCAAAGTCACCACCTGAACACTCCAGTCTCACTCATTCCCATGAAACTAGTAATTAAGATCAATCACTAGTAGCATAAGAAAAGAAGACCAAAACCTGCTGTAGGTTAAACCCAAAGCCTTAAGCTCAAAAGAAAGCAATTTAGAATCATTTTGTCGAACATCTTGTGCGCATAACAATTTGATGCTGAATGATATAACTAAAGGAACAAGTTCAAACAAGGGATAACAAAGTTTCAGTTCTCCTTTTCATAGCCAAAAGAAATTGAAGTGAAAGAAATTAACCTTCAAAACCTGTTGAGAAACCAAGGAGAAATCATGAGTACCCAAACCAAAACTCTAGTTTAACAATATCACCAATATTTGTCTATCCCAATTTCGTACTTAAAATTAACACGACAAGCTAGTTGTTGACAAACACAAGAGGACCCGTCTGTGCAATGCGGATGGCAAACAAGTCAGAGCACAAGCTAGTAAAGAACAACAATTCTCACCATGTCATATCTCAATTCAAATCAAACTTTCAAATAATACATTGAAATTAATAAATAATGATAAAGAAGGAAAACAAACAATGTTGTTCTTTCAAATTCTCACTAGTTATTTTCTGGGAGAAAGAAGCACCTGGTTCCATTGCCAGCCTCTTCCATTCCAGACCTTTCTTCTTCATATCTTTCCGTTCTTCTGAAACAGCTCACAGCTTAATCAAGTCATTAATACAAGTGAAAGGCCAAAAGTTCCCTTACCTTGTCCGAGTGAACTGATCGATGTCCCCCTATCGCCGCTCGAATCGAACTCCAGCAAAATCCCGGTGTAATGGACTGAATTCAAACATAATCGCAATCGATCCCAATCCAAAAAAACCAATAAGCACAAACAAATATAGTGAGGCTCGTCACTGCACTTTGGAGTATATCCCAGCCTTCACCTTCCTTGAGAAGATTCTTCTTCAAGCACTGCTTTCCGATCTCCTTCTCCTCGCCGACCTTGAGAACTGAACCGTCGCCAGCTTTATGCATTGGATGCTTTACAATTTTGTTTTGCTCCTTCCTTACCCAAACCCTTGCCTCCATTTCCACGCCCAAGTATCATTACTCTGCTTGAATCTCGCAGATCTGGAATCAAAAAAACATAATGGAAGAGTTACAGAGACGAAATAGGACTGGAATTTGAAAATTTTAAACCTAATTGAATAGAGATTGGGAGAGAGAGAGAGAGAGAGAGAGAGAGCCAGAAATTGGATTTGTCTAACAGAGACAGAGATATGGGAGACCTCTGAAACCGACTCTCCTTTTTCTTTTCTCCACCCCTTTGTTTAACTCAGTTTGAGGGAGCGGGAGAAAACGGGGGGAGTTTTTACTTTTTAAGTTTTAGCTCAAATTTTCGCGGCCTCAAAACGAAAAGGACGACTGCCTGTAGCAAGAGTCTTTTACCGCGTGATCAAATATTCATGGCCTACTGCTAAAAGGAGGAATATTTCACCTAAAAAAAATACACTGAAATTGTGCCATAAATAAAACTGCTAGATTATGTACTGAATATAATCTAGTATTCTTGAAAGCTCTAATTTCTTGTAGTGTGATATGTACACATATAATGAAAGATACCAAAAAAACTGTTAGATTCCTAAGTTACTTGTATGAGTGTATAGTCAGGGGCGGAGGGAGGCAGGGGCCCACTGGGTCCCGTGCCCCACTCATATTTTCAGAAAAAAATTAATATATGTATATAGTTTAATATTATATTAATATCATATAGATTTTTATATTATTTTTTCTCAACTTAATCTGAAGTGCTTAGGTGCTCTTCTTTTGTTTTTTTTTTATGGGATTGTTTGAGGAGGCACACGTTTGAACTTTTAGTAATATTATATAATTTTTTTTTTTTCCTAAATTTCTTTGACATCAATAATAGAATTTGTTACCATTAAAGATTCATATTTCTTTTTACTTACAGAATTTTAAATTCAATAAAAATTTTCTAAAAATATATAATACAAATCTGTGACATATAGTTCATACCAAAAAAGATGTGACACATATTCACCGATGTACTGATTGTACCAGTTGCGACTGCAAGTGTAGAAATAGTATTTAGCTATGAACATTGTAAAGACTCGTTTACGCAGTCGAATGGGTGACAAGTTTATGAATGATTGCTTGATTTCATATATTGAGAAAGACATTTTTACTAGTATAGATAATGAGACTATCATGCAACGATTTCAAAATATGAAATCTCGTCGAGGACAAATCATTGTAATAGATAGAAATTACATTTAAAGATTTTGTATGTTTTTATATTTTTATTTTTTTGTATGCTCCAGTAAACCTAAATTCCTGGCTCCGCCACTGTGTATAGTCGCAAACGGCTTAAATATCGAATTTTTAAAGTCATTTCAATCACAAAAGGTACTTTGGTAAAAGATAAAATTAAGAATCGACTACCTTGATTGAGGCCGAAATGAAGGTACACAAGGCCAATCTTTTCACATTGTGCATATTGCTACGTGAGAAATATATGGATAAGATTGAATCCATCATTTAAAATTTTTTATTTATTTCTTAGATCGCAATTCTTTATGCCTACTAAAATTGTCACTTGTTCTTTAGAAATTAATGTATACATTTCAAAATCAAAATGATCGACTAAAAGGAAATTGGTCAAATCAACCGTTGGATGTGATGATCGGGATATTACAGGCACAGGGTAAAATTCTTAGCCATTGTCGTCCTCTTTTCGCACTTGATCTATGTGGTCAACTGAATATACATTTATACCCTTATATTTATTAATTACAATTTTTGAAGAACAATTTAATTGAAAGCGAATGTTGGGCTAAAAAATTTGATGCGAGTAGATGGAGCTTGACCATGTGAGAGTGTGGTCGCGAACCGCTTGAAAATATGAATAGTGACAGACACACTGTCAACGTTTCGAGAAGAATGATATTTTTGTAATTATGGCCTATATTTTTGTAATATTCTTAGCCACTATCATTATCATTTCGATATTGATCCATGTGGTCAACTGAATATACATATATACCCCTATATTTATTCATGATGATTTTAGAAGAAAATTTTAATTGAGAGCAATGCCGGATTAAAAAAATTTACCCGGGTAGATGGAAATTGGCGTAAGAGTGTAGTCACGAAACTCTATGAAACTGGAGTCGTGGCATAGCCGTTATCAGTATTTTAGGGGAGAAAAAAAAGATATATTTGTTACTAGCTTCGAGGGTTGAACGACTTAATCAGGGCTAAAATGATGACCTACAAGGCCAATTTTTTCACACTAAGCATTTTACTACGGGGTAAATACACGGACAAGGTCAAATAAACCATTTTTTCGTTTTTATTTCTCGGATCGAAATAAATTTTGATATGCCTACGAGGATTGTCTTCCTTCTTCATTGGTTATATAAAAACGTATACCATTTTTCAATATCAACATGATCGACAAAAAAAAAAAAAAAGGTCAAACCGACAAGTAGATGTGATGATTGGGATATATGCTAAAAATTTAGCCATATTCGTTCTTGATTTGACCTGATTCACGTAGTCAACCAAATATATATTTATACCTTCCTATTTATTCATTAAATTTCTCCAAGAGCAATTTAATTGAGAGGAGCTTCTAGGTTGATAATTTGTACAATAATAGTTGAAGCCTGGCTATTAAAGCCCGTGGTCGCATATTTTTTGAAAATCGGATTTTGAATGCTTCGTTAATATCATTTAAAAAAAAAAAAATTATAGATGGCCATTATTAGTAGTTGACCTTCTTAATCAAGGCCTAAATGATGACAGATGAGACCAATTTTTCACACGGTTTATATTACTGTGCAAAATATATATAGCCAATGTCGAATATTTTGCATCTCATTATTGATGTTTCAAATTGCACCAAATCTCTACATGGCTACTACTGTGGTCAAACTTTTTCATTGGTTATCTACAAATGTATATCTTCCAAGACCAACAATGTGGAAGAAAAAGAAATTTGCTAATCTGACCGTTGGATGTGATCATTATGATGTAAAATGGCTATGCTAAAAATTTATCCTTTTTGGTATTCGATTAGGTTACGATCCACATGATTAACAGTGTTCTATAAAAAAATTCACCCAAAAAAAAAAATGTGTTCTATAATGCTCGTAACCAAAGTTTTACTTAAGGAATGTAAGTTTTTTAAGGAAAAAAAATGAGGTCAAGCTTTCTCTAAGTAATGCAGCTATATTTTTTTAATAAGTAGAATATTAATGTAATTTGTTAAAGAAAAAAAAATAACTATAGAGCGAAATTGAGGTGGGTCGAACAGCGAAAAGCTGAAAATCATATAAATTTAATGTCCATGAAAATATTTTTATTTCAACTTTCTGTAACTAATATATTTTGTTTATTTATTTATGTTGTAGTCTTATTAAAGAAAGGAAAAGACAACTAGAAAAAATAAAAATAAAAAAGAGAAAACAAACAACCAAACAATGGCACGGTTCGAAACTAGATGGGATCATCTGCGCCTTAGCCACTTTTCCAACCATCGCTGGTGTTAACACTTCCTCCATCTTCATATAAGAACGAGCATTTATACGCAGAATCTAGAATCCCAGATTTGCTTTTTCTCCTGTTCATCTTCGACCTCCTTATCTTGAAGCTTTGCAGCCACTGTTGGAACTGGGCACCTATCAACCTTCAGTTGTGGCCATAGCCAGAGGGACTGAGAAATATCTTCCGTCAAGCATAATGATCAGGTTCAAGCAATCCCAACAGGAATGGTTATATACCCAACAACGCTAGATTTGATTCAGATGGCCACCACAGCCTTGATAATCACCTCGTCTTCTTTGGTTGGTTGGTGGGTCTGGATCGCTGGCATCAAACACCTTTTGGGCAACTTTAGATGAAGCAATCGGAGACGGAACAATCAAGGGCCTAGCCACGAGGAGCTTTAGGAGCATCCTCAATCTCTTCTTCGTCATCGTCGGCGGCCCGTAATCAGAGAAACTCCATGCCCGACTTTTCCAGCTTCGTACTTCCAGAGTTTACCCTGGTTTAATTAGATAAATATTTACTCATCTCATGTGTTTCTACCATGGTTGACCAGTTTGTCTTTGGGTTTCAATTCCCTTAACGGTGTTAGTATTGATGTTAGTGTCACATGGATGGCTGGATCAAATGGATGGTTGAGATTGCATATTGACTGTCGGGTCACTTGCACCGTCGGTGCGTAGAATAATTCTCGTAGAACGAAGCACTCTATTGTGTTGTTAATCTTTTTGGCAATACTCCCAACCTTGAGTGGTCATGGAAATGCTGCCGAGAACAATATCCACGTGCCGGGTGTCAACAGGTGGTACGTGCACGTCGTCAATGGACTCGGGGGAGGTAGATGGCTCTTCGTTCATTGCCAGTCCAAAGACGACGATCTCGGAACTCATGATCTGGCAACAGGGATGGAGTTTTGGCGGACGTTCAAGACAAACTATTTCGGGCGCACGCTTTTCTGGTGCTACCTGCGGACCGACGAAGCCACCAACAAACAACATGCTGCTTTTGATGTGTTTTGGCATGAGAAGCACCATTTTTGGCTTTTGGATCATTGTGGCGATGAAGAAAGGAATTGCACCTGGACTGCAAAAGATGATGGGATTTACTTGAAAATCAATTCTAAAAATGTTGATGACTTTGTTCATAAATGGGAACCAGGTTGGTAATTCAGCTATATCGATCTCTATTGTAATAAAGCAAAGGTCAACTCTTTTTGTGTGTCTTAACCGAAATTTGAAATGTTACATAGCAAAAAGATGAGATAAATTAATTACCAAAATCAAGTTATATCTCATGATAAATCAAGACACTGGGAACAATTACTTGAGTTCTACCTGATTATTCCTTAATGATTCTTAGATTCACTTTTTG
Source organism: Rosa rugosa (assembly GCF_958449725.1). NCBI lineage: Eukaryota > Viridiplantae > Streptophyta > Magnoliopsida > Rosales > Rosaceae > Rosa > Rosa rugosa. The sequence continues at coordinate 41,378,427 of NC_084822.1, read as the reverse complement.
GGTGAATGTGTATATTCACTTTCTACTATGATTAACGTACTTTCACTTAATAAATTCATAATTTAACCGTTCATATTTTAAATTATCTTTTAAAGATCATTTCTGCAGAAAACCAATAGAATTGGAGATCAATTTAACCATCCAATTGAATCAAACAAATGCATGATTTTGGCAATAATTACTACAATTAGGATGAACCGTCCATGTATTTCATATAAGTGAATGACTAAAAGATCTCCTGATTTGATTGATTTTTAATAGAGTAATATTTACCTTATTGTGAAGACTTGATTTGGCTTAAGTTAATAAAAGTCTAGTTTACCACTACTAAATTATGTTATAGCTAGATACTTATTTGTTTTAGTAAAAGAAGGATCAAATATAGAGGGTCTAGTTTTGTGTTTAGGGTCATGAATGATGAATCGCTTGATCCCTGCTAATTTTGTTTTTATAACTCAAAAACCAACTAGCTTTTGTTGACAAAATACTAGAGTAGAACACAAGTGTTTCTTACAAAGAAAAACAAACATTAACCTGTTTACATTCATTGTCAAAGAAGGAAAAAGAAAAGAAAAGAAAAGAGATAGCACAGATTGTGCTCGGTTTCAATAAGGTTACATAGATAGCTACAAGTACTATATTTACATTAATACATGTTTCCAAATGTCACAATACATCAATTTCTTATTTATGTTTTGTACTCATAACTTCCTTGATTTGCTGCCATTACATTTTGCAAAAGTGCAAAAATTTCCAGCAACTGTCTTTAGCTCGTTATGCTCCTTCTTCTTGAGTTTTCTTTAGCTGGAAGTGCTATTAAAACCTGCAATGCATGCACATAAACATATTAGAAGAAGAAAAAAATCTGGAATGTTATTTTGTCTTATTTAACTGCTGTGTCACCTAGTAGCTTGTTAAAAACACATGTTTACACACTTCTAACCACAATTAAGAGCATGTAGACATCAAGTTAATTGTGTGCAGCAAGTGGCTGCTCTTAGAGCAGCTTAAAACTTGGGCAACAAGCTCAAAGCAGGAGCTGGCAGTTTGGGATAATCCTCAGATGATTTTTTCTAAGCAGGAGCTGGCAGTAAGCTGCTCCCAATGGTTATCTAACTGACTAAGCTAAACAGGAGGTGGCTAGGCTACCTATAGGTCCTAATGATTACATCTTCTAGTATAAAAAGAGGTTCTTACCTGCAATAAGAAAACACAAGTTAGAAAACATAGTAGAAAACAATTTAGAGACTCTGGAATCAGCAAAGTCCAGAAAACAAGCTTTGAGAGGTCTGGAAACAAAGCCTCAGCTTTATTAAATCAGGTTTAAGGTAGGGAAAGTTTTGGGGAACCTCAAGTTTGATTATATAAGTCTATTGATATGATTTTGAGTGATATTTGCTGCTGATCAGAATGTTTATACTGTGTAAATTATATATATATGCTTAATCCATCATCATGTTGTTTTATCTGATCCTAGCTTGAAGAAAGAGTGAAAATGGTTGTGTAGTTGAGTCTAATACTCGTAAGGGACCAGCAATGTCAGCCAATAGTATATACACTTGGGGAGAGAAACCCCTTCAATTATTATTGATAAAACGATCTATTGTTTGGCAAGAAGACACTGGTGACCGAGATTAGTACAAGAATACTAACAACTGGAGTATAAGGAGTTATTTTCTATCTTGCATCATCACTAATTATATGTATGAGGTTTGCTCTACTGAGCTTTAAGCTCACCCCTTTTATGATATTGTGCAGATCATGCTCTTGAGGGTTAGAGTTTGGGTGTGTGTGTTTGGTGGGGTGGTAAGGCTTTGGTCTCATATATAAGAGGTCAGGAGTTCGAGCCCCATCAAGAGTGGGAATGGGGTGGGGTTTTTTTAAAAAAAAAAAAAAAAAAAAAAAAAAAGAAGGTTAGAGTTTAATTTCTGGAAATCTGGATGTAGGAGAAGGAGAAATAAATTTTTAGTTTGCTGTTTTGGTTTATCTTTGTACAAATAAGCTTAGTTTCTAAGCTTGCTTTTGTTTTTCTTGTAAGAACATACTTTTGTAATAAAGAGTTAAACATCCAAGTCACCTCTGATTCTTAATTTTTTTTCAATATAGTTTTTATTTGCTAAAGTATTTCTTATATTTGACAATTAAAAGCTATTCACACCCTTATTCGGAAAAAAAAAAAAAAAAATTTGCAGATTTCCGGGTTAGGTTGTGACACTTATATCATAAAACATTAATGGTTGGATCATGAAATTAGAAGAAACTAGGTCTTGAAAGTGAACATGCGTTAATCACTTAATCATAATGGGGGTGAATATTGTTTGATCACCCAAGGAAGGAGTGAACCTAATAAGTCTCTTTATTTACACCCATTAGCTCAACTAGGGCATGTCCAAATGTCTAATGGCTTAGAGCTTGCATGGATTGGCTGTTGAACTTAATACTACTGAAAGTGTAACATCCTGACCTCGAAGCCTTTTCTCTCTCTCTCTCTGCTCCCTCTATCCTCTATAGGTAATTCGTAAGGAATTGGGTAGCCATCCAGAACCAAAATGGCTGGGTCTTCTTCTCCCTTTTTATTTCCCCCACCCATGCCAGTTTCTCTTCTGGTTAAGAGATTTCGGGGTAAAGCTATGGTATGTTAACATTTTTCATACATCAACTATTTTTACCACTTTAAGGACTAATGTTACCACTTTGAGGACTAATATTACTATTTTGAGGACTCATACGGTAAACTAAGAAAATTTACCACTTTAAGGACTCATGTTACCACTTTGAGGACTAATATTACTATTTTGAGGACTCATGTGGTAACTAAGAAAATTTACCACTTTAAGGACTCATGTTACCACTTTGAGAACTAATATTACTATTTTGAGGACTCATTTTACCACTTTTAAGGCAATTGTATGCATGTCATACGTTAACACATTGTAGAATTTTCCGAGATTTCGAGAGAGATGTCCAGAATTCTAGAGGGCCCGTGTCTCCTTTTCGATAGATCTCTTCCTTTTTCCGAACTCTCTCCCTCCTTCTAGATTTGCTATATGGCAGCAAGACATAATACCACGTGTAGGCTTAGAGACCTACAAATATTTGTTATATGAAGATACAATTCATTTAAATTTCTTTGGCTACCCATTGCTAAATCAACAGTAGTCAATTTCTTCATTTACTAGAAATAACTAATTTTCATATTCGATTCTTTTATTCACTTCTCAAATCTGTGAAGATAATAAGAAAATATTTATTCCATTTTCTCTTGCTCTCCTTATCCTTCTTATTTGAGAAAGATATACTTTTAGTGACATTACTTATTACTAAACAATCATATATTATGTCAGTAAAGATTATTTATTTCTAAAGTATCTCGGGTATTACAGAAAGTAATAATACAAAGCCACAAAACTCATAAACACATAACTCAAGCAATATCAACAGAACATGATATTATCATAACCAATGTACAAGCTTAAATTTTGGTTAGTCGTACTGATCTTGAGAATCCATTGCTTCAAGCCTTCAAAGGAGATGGATGGAATGTGGACTGATGTCTTCGAAGAGGACTTCTACAGAATGCTTTAGTGAACTCTTAATGGGAAGAGTACTTAACTCACGTACAATAGCTTATGCATGGACCTCCTTTTATACTGATCAAAGTATCTCGACGTACGGCTAGCCCATCAACAGCACATTGAATCCTACTTCAACTATATCTCTTGACCACACTAATTGTAACAGCCCTATTGTTAAGGCATTTGAAGTTCCTTATCTTGTACACGTTCCAGTTGAATACAAGACTTAGTCAAGGGGTTAAATCACATCGTAATCTCTGAGTAATTTGCTTTGGATTGCCACAGTAATTGTCAATACTTAAGATAACTTATAGTTTGTCCAAAATGCTTCTTACATTGGCTGTATCACAGTTTGGAGATTTACAGAACGAGCTTGATACCGGCGAAACTGCATGCAGAAGAATATATTTATGAGGACTTACTTTGGCTTCAAACATGAATTTCTAGGAGTGGTTGCAGCTGTGGTTGCGGGATTTGCTGTACTCTTTGCACAATACTCTTGCCTTGTCTATCAAGATGTTGAATTTCCAGAGGAGATAGAAAGTTTTGTTTCATCAGTAAACATGTCCATTTGTACATCAGCCATGGATTAGTCTTCTCTTCAGATTTCATCACTGTTGTAGAGAATAAGAATTCACAGAATACAGAGATATATTTCATTGAATAGGGCCTCAGTATATAAAGGATTACAAATACAATATTCTTGGAGTACAAGAAAGAATGAATTATATTCATAAATAGGATATCTACGAGAATATACTACCCCTATTACAATTAGGCTACGTAACCTCGTTTGAACTAGGCACATAATCCCGCAACAACAACCTGGTTATAGAACCATATCACAAAAAGTGATGTCAGTCAAGCAAACCCAATTATTTCATTGGAACTGAAGCACTCAATGAACTGGACTTCCTCCGTGTATCATACAAAGCACGTACTTGCATTTCATGGTGCCACAAGCCACCCTTGCAAGTACTCGAATCTTCCAAAAAATTATACATCTAAAACACAAATGAATTCAATTAAGCAAAACACGTTCCTCGTAAAAGATTTTTTTGTCCCAAGACACGTTTCTCAAAATCTTGGTGTTCAAATATACGGCGGTAACCACCCATGGGGTATGCTTTTGAAAAATCAAAACGACCAGGAAATGAGTAATGATTGCAAAGGAAGTATTTGCCCGGCCAAATTTGATACTTTGGTGCCGCTACATGTTCAATGAGGACACCCTGGCTCCAAGAAGGTGCCTCATGTTGGGTTGTAACATCTTCAGGAATTGATGATTGGATACCATTACATGCCTTGCCCTCATTTTCATGCTCGTACACAAGTTGGACTCCAATCTCCTTTATCAAGAACCGAACATCTTCGGTATCGACAGAAAAACATAGTTCTTCCCCACCCTCTAACTCATCATTCTCAAACTGCCAATGGCTTAGCCATGACATTTCTTCATTCTCTTTTGGGCGACCAACACTAACAGGGGAATATGACCACATAAGACCCTTCGCTTCATTACTGACTTTTAGAAAGAGTGAAATATACAACTCAAATTTGTGCACAACACAATCTCTGGTGTACACAACACAGACATTTAAGCCTTTGATCTTGAGTTTAGGATGGGAAGGAACAATGATAGACAAGGCGGTTTCACCCCTGTACTTGTACCAATTAGGAATCATGCTTCCATGAAGGAAAATGCTGAATATGCCACATTCATACAGCCCCTGTTTCATATGTTTGAACAATAAAAAGCTAATTATTCAAACAGCTACACACACACACACACACACACACACACACACACATATATATATATATATATATATGTATATGTATATGTATATGTGTGTGTGAGTATATATGTATATGTATATGTAAAATAACAACAACAACTACAGGTGTGAGCAACAGTGAGAACCTGGAGGGGACATGTCCTGGTTGTTGATGTCAAGCAATTTATCATTTCAAGCTCCTCAGTGCGTCCAAAGGGTTCCAAATTGCACAGGCCCATATTTCTTATCATTTCCATGTCAAGCTCGCCGATCAATGGCCTTATACTGAAGACACTTTGAACTTCAACTAATTCTCCACAACCGATAAGTATATTAATCGATGTATTTGGTAAACTTGGAAGTTTTTTCACTGATGTACAATTGATTGCAAAAAACTCATCTAAATTCGGTGGGAGCTCCGGAAGCATTATGAGGTTTGTGCAACCGTTTAATCGAAGAGACTTGAGGACAATGATATTCTTCATGTTTTCAGGTAGACTCATAAATTGATTCCCACTTAGATCCAGTTCCTTCAATGAGGAAAAGATATGAAGATCATTGGGAATCTCTGACAGATGGCAATGAGCCAGACTTAACCGTACTATAGAATGTGGCAAATTTACCAATGACAAACCTGTTGGTTCAACACCTTTTCTTGGTGATACATGCGACCAAATTGATTGCCATGATTTATTTGATAACAGGCTGAAGAAATTCTTCATATCAGTTGCTGTATTAGAATGAAGAGCAAGCTTTGAACAACCTGAAAGGTTAAGCTCTTTGAGGGATGTCAACTTGCAAATTGTTTCTGGGAGCTTCTCGAGATTTTTGCAGTCTTCAAGATTCAAGAAAACAAGATTCTCAAGGTCACCAATGGATTCATCAATCTCAGCGATGTTTGTGCAACCATTAAGGATTAATCTCTCAAGGTTAGAGAGTCCTGACAAGTCAGGGGTTGTAACAAGACCAAGTGAATGACTGAGATCAAGGATTTTTAATCTCGGCAGAGTCTAGTTTAAAAAGAAGAATTTTGTTAGTTTCAATGACTACATGATGATCCGTATGTACATGGACGCACCTAATCACTTCAAATATACACACATGAAATATACAAGCATACATATATAGCCCATTTTAGAGAGGACATGTACTCCCTTCAAATTTTAAATTTGGGCAAGTTTTTACTGTGCAATATAACATTAGCCCATTTTATAATTGTTTAGTCATCTAATATTCTAATATGTGAAAATAAATGCAATTCGTCAGATAAAATTAGAGTTAGAATAAAAAGAATCATTAATCAAATGGCTAAATGATTTCTTATTTGGCTAATTTTTTTTGTTGGATTCACCACAGATAGGAAACTAGAGAATGCTTGGCTTTGATCAAAACGCATGATAGAAATATATGAGTCCTAAAATTTGGATTTTGAACATCTATGTGTGTGTAGAGAGAGAGAGAGAGAGAGAGAGGGAGAGAGATTAGTAACGTACCTTTTTCCCCTCCCAAACAAATTTCAGTTTGCTATTCTGCAACTCAAGAACAACTAGAGTTCGCAAATGAAATTCCTTGGGTATAGATTCTGAAGGAAACCCTTGCCAACACAACCAGGATAATTTTTTTGGAAAGTCGTTATAGCAACCACTGAATTTTACATTATTGAGCAGAAGAATTTTCAGATTATGCATCCCTTTAAATGCCTCTGTTTTGAAGTTTCCCTCATCTGAATCTAACTCTGTTAAGGAAAAGTTATTTGATTTCCATGAGAAGAAACCAAGCCAACGCGGTCTGGAACAATTTCCATCATACTCTTCAGCATGGCATCGTTTAGTGTTAGAAAGTGTATTTTCCTTATGAAGGTTGAGCATGAGACCCTTAATAGTTTCTGTACCCTGCCAACAAATCAGAACAGTTGGTTAAGTAATTAGTGCAATGAACAACGCAATTGCATATGCATACACATGAAGATCGAGAATGTTTCTTACAGTTATGTTCTCCAAGACATTAGATGCATCCTTATGCCACACCCGACTACGTTTTCCAGGGTTCTCTGGTGACTCTTGGCGAATAATTTCCCTTGCCATGTCAATCAGTAATTGATGCATGATCAACTTGTCATCATGATCAATTTGCACTAAACATCTATCAACTAGATTTTGAATTCCAATTCTTGTGAAAAATTCAAGGTTATCCAGTACTGTAATTGTAAAAATTTTCTCCTTCCCCGTGAAGAAACATGCCATATGAAGGAATAAACTTTTGTCATGATCATCTTGTAGAGTATCAAAGCTTATTCTAAGAACTTTCTGAACTTTTCCATCGGGAATCACGTCCAATTTCTCAATTGCATTTTTCCAAACATCTTCGCTCTTTCCAAATAGAGAAGACCCCAAAACTTGAAGAGCTAATGGAAGCCCTCCACAACGTTGTGCTACAGCTGTAGAAAGCTCCATGTAGCTTTGGATAGGATAAACTTGTCTAAAAGCATGCCAACTGAAGAGCTCAAGTGATTCTTGCTCAAGTAGTTTTTGAACTGCGAACATTTTAGAAATCCCATTTGTGATTAGCAAGTGTTGATGTCTAGTTGTTATGATAATCTTACTTCCAGGATGAAACCATTCTCGCATTCCAAGAATTGCACCGAATTGGTCCAAATCGTTTACATCATCAAGAACAATAAGAACTCTTTTGCAACATACAATGTGCTTGATCCGGCTCATACCTTCATCAACAGAGTATATCTTCTTTGGCTTCGAATTCTGCTTCTGGATATCAGATAAAAGTTTCATTTGCAAGCGAACCAAACCATTAGGTTGTTCTGAAGTTGCCCTAATATCTGCAACAAAGCTACTTCCTTGAAAGCTATCCAAGTTCATGTTATAAGCAACTTTTGCAATGGTGGTTTTGCCAATTCCACCCATTCCATAAATTCCAGCTACACCAACATCAGCTGATCCATCTCTTAACCACATGTTTATACCTTTCACACGATCATCTATTCCAACCATATGGGGAGCAACATTTAATACCTTGGGTTCCAGTTTATTTCCAATGTCCTCAACAATATTTTGGATCAGCTGTGATTCATACCTATTGAATATTGATATAACAAATCAAAACTGATAAACCGCAATAAGATAAAAAAAAAAAAAAAAAATTATTTCCGTTAACAGATATCTGATCAGCAGATCAAAACAACCATGACTGATCTTCTTTTGAATCTCAAAGAACATAGAAATAAACTAGAGAAATATAATATAAAAAAATATATATAAAAAATAAAAAATAAAAAAGTTTTCTGAGTGACTTGGTTTTTCAGATAATAAAACCAAATGAATATTTTGAGTCACTTGAGTTTCTCACTTGACAGACAAGAAAAAAAAACAGCAAATAGTTTGAAATTAATGGTAGAGTCAGGGGTGAAATGACTTACTGATCTCCTAAGACCATCCCTCCCAGATCAGCAGCATCTCTAAGAGATCTTCTCCACTCATCCACCTTGGCCATCTCTTCCTTGAAGCGCTCTTCATGTTTGGCAAACGCTTCTCCAAAACTGCCAGTCTGCTTTCTAACATCGGATGGATCCACCTTATAGAAAACTGGCACAACCATGTGTCCATCATTTCTTTTACGTTTCATGATCTTGGCAAGCTCATCCAAGCACCATCTTGAGGAAGCATAATCCTTGGAAAACACGATCAGTGATACCTGTGATTCTTGGATAGCTTTCTGCAGCTCTACTGCTATCTCCGCTCCTCTCTCAATTTCATCATCGTCTCTAAATGTGTGGATGCCGGCCATCTCTAAAGCTCTGTACAGATGATCCGTAAACCCCTTGCGTGTATCTTCACCCCTAAAACTCAAGAAGGCATGATAACGGCATCTGTAAGAAGATGGAGAAGCAGCCATGGGGAAAAAAAGAATCAAACTCCCTTGCAAATCAAATCGATTGAAGAATATGAGACATGAAATTCCTCACTTATGAGATGCTGATATATATTTATATTCGAAGACGAGGCTTCTTCTGTGGCAGAGAAAAAGTCAAAAAGTGAAAAAGATGGTGAGAACACAGCTGGCCTGTTAAGGCTTTTAGTCAGCTACTAGAAAATGCCAACACATCCTTCATATGGCATGGTGTGAGTATTATGGGACTAACATCTCTTCAACTATATGGGAATAATGTCGTAAGTATATTCATATCTCAAAGAGGTTTATATAGTACTACAACCATGTATATATAAAGAAAAGTAATCAATGCTGATCTAAGTCAACTATAGTATTAATGTTAATTGATACACAAAATAAATCATAATAAAGACTAATTAATATGATACAGCTCATGTCAACGAGTTGATGCATAGATGTCTCGAATGTCCAACTTGTCAAGTGAGCTGTGAAATACTTTACTTGAAACAGTTTTAGTCAGAATATCTGCAAGCTGGTCTTCAGTCTTCACATGTGGCACATCAATGATATTTGACTCTAGTTTTTCCTTGATAAAGTGTCTGTCCACTTCAACATGTTTGGTTCTGTCATGTTGAACTGTATTATGTGTTATGTCTATGGATACCTTGTTGTCACAAAATATGTTCATGGCTTGTTTAGGCTTGAGCCCCAAGTCTTTCAATAGGTTACGGAGCCACAACATTTCACATATTCCTTAGGCCATTCCTCGATATTCTGCCTCCGCACTAGACCTGGCAACTAATTTTTGTTTCTTACTTCTCCAAGTAACAAGGTTACCTCCCACAAAAGTGAAGTATCCTGAGGTCGATCAACTATCAGTGATAGATCCCGCCCAATTTGCATCAGTGTACCCAGCAACCTCCAAGTGTCTGTTCTTTAAAAACATAATTCCTTTACCTGGAGCTGACTTTTCAAGTAACTAAGAATACGGTAAACTGCATTCATGTGAGCTTCACTTGGGAAATGCATGAATTGACTTATTACACTCACAGCATATGCAATATCTGGGCGTGTGTGAGATAGGTATATGAGTCTGCCAACTAGTCTTTGATACCTCTCCTTGTTGGTAGGCACTTGATCAGGATATTCCCCTAACTTGTGATTTTGTTCCATTGGCGTATCAGCAGGTTTGCGAGCTAACATACCTGTTTTAATGAGTAAATCCAAGACATATATTCTTTGATATAACATACCTGTTTTAATGAGTAAGTCCAAGACATATATTCTTTGATATAAGAAAATGCCTTTTTCTGATCTAGCCACCTCAATGCCTAGAAAATATTTCATCCCACCCCAAGTCTTTCATTTCAAACTTAGATGACAAGTAATCATCCAACTTGCTTCTTCTTGATCATCTTCTGTTACAATCACATCATCTACATAAATGATTAGAGCAGTCAGCTTGCCCTTTCTTCGCTTCAAGAAGAGAGTATGATCAGAGTTACTATGCTTGTAGCCAAATGTCTTCATTGACTCACTGAACCTCCCAAACCATGCTCTAGGAGATTGCTTGAGCCCATATAGGGATTTCTTCAACTTACACACCATACCCTTTTGTGATGGCGCGACGACCTTGGTGGTAAGTCCATGTATACTTCTTCTTTGAGGTCTCCATGTAGGAATGCATTTTTCACATTAAATTGCTTGAGAGGCCAATCCAAGTTTGCAGCTAAAGACATTAATACGCGGATGGTACTGATCTTTGCCACTGGTGCAAATGTTTCTTGATAATCAATTCCATATGTTTGTGTGTAGCCTTTGGCGGCAAGCCTTGCTTTGTACCTATCGAGTGTTCCATCAGCTGCATACTTCAACGTGTAGATCCACCTGCACCCCACAGTTTTCTTCCCTATAGGTTTTGGCACAAGTTCCCATGTACCGTTCTTTTCCAAGGCTTCCATCTCAGTCTTCATTACTTTGGTCCATTTGGCGTTTGCCAAGGCTTCCTGCACTTTAGTTGGAATGATAGTAGATAATTGGAATACAAAATATGCATATGACTCGGATAATCTATGCATGGTTGCTGATGGGATATTTGGCCTTGGGTTTAGGGTCTAGTTCATAAATGACTTTGGCTCTCCCTCTCATAGAGCGAGATGGTAACTGATACTTTGGGACCTCACTCCTTTCCAGGTCGAGTCTTGTTTCAGGGTCACCTTCACTATGTATACGATCGTTAGACTCAATACAGGGCTCATCAGGTATGGCATCCTCATTATGCACAACATCATTAGACTCAAGATTTGGTATATCATGTATGACATTATGAGGCTCAGGGTTAGACTCATCATGAACAACATTATCTGATATGAGTGAAGGGTTTGAATTTACCTCAGGGGCATTCTCTGGAGATATAGGTCCTGGTGTCGTATGAATAATGGGGTCCTCTGATGAGTTTGTCGTATCACCATTGTTTTGGCTTCCTTGAATATCTTTTTCCACAATGAAATGAAAGTTCTCTATTGTTGAAGAAGACTACTCTTCCACAGTTATACTCTCCCTCTGAAGAAGAGTCTTCGGGGAAAAGAAAATATCAACTTCACAAAAAGTGACATCCATAGTGACATACATTTTGCGAGTGAAGGGATTATAGCATTTATATCATTTCTGGTGCGAAGCATAACCCACAAAAACACATTTTTCGGCACAAGTATCTAACTTACTCCTTTAATTGCGAGGGATATGGATTTAAGCCACACAACCAAATATCTTGGGTGGAAGGGTGTGGGTAGGTGGAAGAGTAAAGAATTGTTTAAGAGCTTAAGTGGTGTTTTTGGGGGTTATATGGTCTGCTTCAGAGGGTGGTTTAAGAGCCCGTGTGGGTAGGCGATTCAGAAGATAAGTGGTGGTGAGGATGACCTCACCCCAAAGGTATTCAGGCATATGAGCACCAATCAAGATTGATAGAGCCACTTGAAGAACTTGGCAGTTCTTTCGTTCAGCTACACCATTTTGTTAAGGTGTTTGAGGACATGTGGTCTGATGGCTAATACCATTTATATGTAGGTACTCATAAAGGTCATGATTGACATATTCACCACCATTGTCAGAACGAAAAACCTTGATAGGAGTTTGAAATTGAGTTTGAATCATGGCATGAAAAATCTTCAAAACATGAGAAACCTCACTTTTATGTTTTAATAAGTAAACCCAACACATTCGCGTACAATCATCAATGAAGAGTATAAACCAATGCATACCAGAAGGAGTAGCTGGGGAAGGGCCCCAAACATCAGAATGAATCAAATCAAATGGTGCACTGCTTTTATTGAAACTGGAATGGTAGGTTACACGATGACTTTTGCCCAAGATACAAGTCTCACACTGAAAATCAGATTCCTTACAATGTTGAAATAACGAAGGAAACAAATTTCTAAGATAACTAACGGATGAGTGTCCAAGTCTTTTATGCCACAACCAGATTTTATCCTGATCAATAGAAGAGGTTTGGACTTTATTGACTTCACCAACACAACGGTCACCAGCAGATGTCATCTCCATGTAATAGAGCCCCCCTTTCTCAACACCACGACCAATTATCTCCCCTGTGAGAATGTCCAGAAAAGCACAATACCACGAGTAAAGAATCACACAACAATAAAGTGTTTTGGTAATCTAACTGACCGATAATAGGTTATGGAAAGGGGAAGGGACAAGTAAAATTGTATCAAGAGTCATAGATGGAGTCACAGATACTGAACCAGCACCAGTAATGGGATATGAGTCACCATTGGCATTAGTGACACATGATCTGTGGGGTGAAGACAAGGTGTGAAGTAAACTTGGGTCATGAGTCATATAATCCTTTACACCCGAATCAATTATCCATACATCATTCCAATTAAAGTCAGAAAGTTTTAGAGAACTAAGTGTACCTGAATCAGTCATGAAGGCAAACGGTGGATCTAGATGTCCAGAAGTATCATCCTCTGAAGCAACACATATGAGATTAACCTTTGAATCTGGAGAGGCCACCTGGAGTGAGGCTTTGGCCTTGCCTCTTGGTTTTGAACCAGTAGCATTCTTGAGAGGGGCTGCAATTTCCTTTGCCTTGGCGTCTTTGAGTTTAGCAATATGGTCATCCCACCACTCTGGATACCCTATCAGCTGATAACAAGAGTCGACATTGTGCTTGGTTGATTTGCAATGAGTACAATGCATAGGACTGATACAATGCAAATAGATGAAAAAGTTCATCTATTTGCAATCCTCCTTAATTGATCTCGACTTTTTTCCAAAGCCTTTACTAATTAAATCTAGCTCCAATTATATGCATATATTCTAAGTTGGCCACCAATTATATGCATACATACAAAAGTTTTCTATAATTCAAAATCAATTAAGCAATCTCACATAAGCAACATAAAAATCAACATAAAGAAATCACAATTTTTATTCAAACATAAGAATGAGCTTAAAAATTTGCCCTTAATGTTATTTGTTAACTAAAAGTCATAGTTCTACAAATCCAAACAAAGAAAACTAAAAGAAGTTACAAGGAAAAAGATAGAATTACACCGTGAAGGGAGTGGATGATGAAGAGCTTGAGACGTTGATCTTGAATCTTGAAAGCAAGGCTTCACTATCACGTCACAAGGTGGATGATGACGGCTAGGAGACTTCATGGCTTCTTCTTCTCTTCTTCTCTTTGCTTGAAAATGCAGAAACTTGAAACTAGAGGATGGAGAGGAAATGGAGAGACAAAGAAGATGAAATGGATGAAGGAATGTGTTTTTCTTCTTTGTTGTAGCCTCTATTTATAGGCTACCAAGAAAAACTATTTGGCTTTAAACAAATGATGATGGGTTAGGTTTGAGCATTTAAACATTAATGGAATTTGTTAGGTTTGAATATTTAAACACTAATGGAATTTGTTAGGTTTGAGTCACTTTCTACTCATTTTTCCGTCAATTAATTCTCTACCAAGATTTCAGATTTTTCCCGTGACATCTTCATATTAAATGATCCACCATGAGTGTAGATCATTGTGTTAAATTTTCAGAATTTATTTCCATGCCATTGGGCCGAAATCGCTGCTGGATTCCTTACAGGTCCAGTTTTCCAGTTTTGCTTCTGCATAAAATTGGGCTGACTGTTTGAAGGCCTTCCACTTCTATTTGGCTCTTGCACTTATCATAAGAAATGTTTCTTAGGATGTCTAGAATGGATCTGGAAGGTTTCAGCTCATTTAAAGTTCATTTGGTCAGGTGGTCGCTTCTTCTTCCTTGCTTGGCTTGGTTTCTCCTAGCCGGAGTAGGAAAATGTGTAAAGTTGACATTTTTAGTGCATTTCCATTTTTCTCCATCATTTTATGGACCTAACACTTATTTCATCATCATCTACTCCAATGTACCTAAAAAATAGAAATTGAGTTAAAAAAACGATTCGTTAAGGAATTAACTAAGCAGAATATGAGGAATTAACTATTAAAATACCACATTAAAATGCTCCTATCAAGGACCCTGTGGCTTTCTCCATGAAGGACCAGAATCTGGAGCAAATTTGGAGCTAGATGTGTGTGGTGGCTTATATTTAGCCACCATAGCTGACGCTTCAGTAGTTGGCCCAGACATCATTGTTTTAAGCCTATTAGCTTCAGCACTAACTATTGAGTATGCCTCTTCAATCTTAAGTAATGGTTTGGTATTAAGCACCCGACTTCTTCCAGCATCAAGATAAGGGTCAAGACCTGCAAGGAACATATACACACGATGCTTATTCGTTCTCTCTATTGCAATAGGAATGCAGTCCGCAAACTTGAGACTGAGAGGGTCTAGGATGTCAAGTTCTTGCCACATCTTTTTCATCTTGCTATAGTAATCATGGAGTGGGGCCCCATTTTGCTTGGTAGACATTGTAGCTATTTGGGGTTCATAATTCCCGGAATCATCTTATGCCACTAAATAAGTAAGCTTGACTGCATCTCAAATATGTTTTGCAGTTTCGAGTCCTTCATAATTTTCTCTGACATCCCTATGCATGGAATTGAGAAGCCAGGCTTGAACAAGACTGTCTTCTTGTACCCATACTTCATATGCATCTTCATCATCTTCTGATGGGGCCTTTTTCTTCCCCGTAATATTCAGCTTTGCATGTTTGGACCAGGAGATAAAGTTGGTACGATCCAACTTATCAGGAGCAATTGGACCATTATCAGTTGAGTAGGATCTTCCTACGATCTGGGAAGAAGACTCACCCTGCTTTGAAGTGTCATTTTTGGACGAGTCGTTGTTGTCTTTTGTGTTGACCATATTGGAGTTCTTTTCTGATTCGAGGAGGTAGGTGTACCAAGTCGAAGACGATGAGGTCTGTCATCGATCTGATTGTGTGTGGGTCACAGATGCAGAAGCTCGATGACGACGCAGCAGTTGACGTAGATGATGAGGCTTCCGATAGTCTAGGTTGAAGTTGAAATCTGAGGGAAGATTAGTGGTGTCGATGGAGGGTCCAGTTTAGGTTGAATGGCAGAAAACACGCTGGTCTGGTCTGGGTCTACTGAGAAATGATCAGAGGTCGAGTTTTCACTACTACTGGGATGCAATCGTCGGGCTCGAGTCGGGGTTGAACGCCGGAGATCGAGTCGTTGGCGTTTGGGCTGTCGAGGTCAGCTTGTACAGGTGAGATCAAGGTCGTCACTGGCGGCGGTGTGCAGGTGGAGTCGTCGTCGGTCCTGGTTCCTGTAGGCGTCGAGATGGCCGGGGTCAGAGGAGCTGAAGGAGACGAGGCTGGCCGGAGACATCGTTGAGGCAACTAAGATCGCTGGTCGAAGTTGTCGTCGTCGAGATGGCCGGAGTCAGAGAAGCTGATGGAGACGAGGCCGAGTCTGGGTCGAATCTGGTGTATGGGTATGGTACGTATGGGCCGTCCGGACATTTTATCAAATAGTTCGTTGAAAAGTTCGGTGAAATATTTTTAATTAATTAAAAATTTTAATTAAAAATATTAATTTATATTCATTTTTGTTCAACAATATGTGTAAAATACGGAAAAAAACGTAAAAATCATGTATAGTACGTGTATAATACTTTTGGCTTCAAAAGTACGGGAAATTTAATGAGTCTCTTTCAAAAATACGAAGTACGGAAGTATTTTTGAAAAAAAACGTAAGTACATGTTTTATTCGCGTATAATACGAAAAATTACTAACTACTTAACTAGGGGTATGGGTATGGTATGGATATGATGTTTGGGTATGGGTATGGGTATGTATGGTATGTGTATGGATATCTGAGTATGGGTATGTAAGGTATTGGTATTTGTAAAAAGACTTCAAACAAGATATTAGTATTTCGGCAGCGGAAATGGGTATGAGATTTAGGTCTCAACAGCGTATTGCTCTGATACCATCTTGAACTATATGGGAATAATGTCGTAAGTATATTCATCTCTCAAGGAGGTTTATATAGTACTACAACCATGTACATATAAAGAAAAGTAATCAATGTTGATCTAAGTCAACCATAGTACTAATGCTAATTGATACACAAAATAAATCATAATAAAGACTAATTGATATGATACAGCTCATGTCAACAACATCTTCTCTTGTTTGATCACTCCACAACTCATCTATGACATAACTCTGACTTCAATAGGTAAGGACTCATTACCATTACATGGAAAAAGATTTAATTAAGTCCTAAGTTATGTGCATATATTTATAGTGGGTGGTGATCTGTGATAGATAATAGATCCTCCAAGTTTGAGATTCCACAGTTCATGCATCAACTGTGTCCTATTAGTTTGTGTAACGTAGTTTACAAGGTAGGTTCGAAAGTCTTGGCAAACCGCCTCAAGCCCCTGCTCAACTCGTTGATCTCTCCTTTCTAGAGTGCATTTGTCCCGGGTAGCTAGGTTAATTTCTGATAACTCTTTGATGGGTTTTGAGATCTCTCATTGTTTGAAGCGTCGAAGAAGTGGTAAAGTGGGCTATTGTGCTTTGAAGTAGACATGAGTAAGGCATATGATAGAGTCGAATGGGGGTTCTTGGAGGCAATTATGAGGAAGCTGGGTTTTAGTACGGTGTGGGTAAGGTGGATTATGAGTTGTGTAAGCACTGTGTCTTTCTCTTTCATTATCAATGGGGAGCCTTGAGGCCGAGTTATTCCATCACGAAGACTAAGGCAAGGGGACTCAATTTCACCCTACCTTTTTTTGTTATGTACGGAGGTGTTATCTAGGTGTATTTTGCATGCAGAACAGACAGGAGTGTTGCAAGGGGTTCGAATATGTCGGGGTGCCCCAAGTATCAGTCATTTGTTTTTTGCAGACGACTCTTTTATTTTTTTCAAGTCAAGAAGGGGGGAGTGTGAGGCGGTGAAGTCCTTGCTGGTGGACTATGAAAAAGCATCCGGGCAACATGTGAACTATCAGAAAAGTTGTATTTCTTTTAGCAAAAATGTTCACCCACTAATGCAAGATGGGATTTCGGCGATCCTTGGAGTAGAGAGAGTGGATAAACATGACAGGTATCTCGGACTTCCTACGGAGCTTAGATACTCAAAGTCGGAGGCCTTTGGTTTTTTGAATGAGCAGATTCGCAACCGGATTCAAGGTTGGCGTGAGAAAACTTTGAGCATTGCTGGCAAAGAGATGTTAATTAAGGCGGTAGTCCAGGCGATTCCTTCCTATGTGATGAGTTTTTTTGAAGTTCCTAAATACTTATGTGATGAAATGCATAGATTGATGGCTCAGTTTTGGTGGGGAGATGATGGAGATGCTAGAAAGATTTATTGGGTTGCTTGGGATAGATTGTGTTTCCCTAAAAGTGAGGGGGGTTTAGGGTTTCAAAATATGCATCACTTTAATCTTGCATTACTAGCTAAACAGGGTTGGCGGCTGTTCCAACAACCGGATTCCATGATTGCAAAGCTCCTCAAAGCTAAGTATTTCCCACGGTGTTCGTTCATGGAGGTTGAAATTAAAGGAGGGGAATCCTACACTTGGCGTAGTATTTTATTAGGGAGGGAGGTGCTAAAGAAGGGTTTGAGGTTCCAAGTAGGTGATGGAGTTAACATTTTGGTTTGGGATGCCCCATGGGTGCCTCTGCCTCAGTCATTTAGGCCATACTCACCGATTTTGGAAGGTTTGGAAGAGCTTACAGTGGCTGATTTAATTGATCTGGATACTGGAGAGTGGGCGGTGGATTTCATGCAGGAGATTTTTACGTTAGGGGAGGTGGAGAAGATAGCATGCATTCCTTTAAGTGTTCGTGGTGCTCAGGACCGCCTTGTCTAGCATTTTTCTAATAAAGGTCTGTACACGGTGCGAAGTGGATACCATGTTTACAATAACGTTGTTGGTTTGGGGAACAGGGCCACCACTTCGTCAGGTGATAGTGGCGGGGTGTGCATGTTTTCAAATCTTGTCTTACTTTACAATGCTTTTGGTTATTTGGGCCATTGCAGTTGAAACTGTTTCAGTGGTAGAAACAGGGTTGTCGTGGGAGCTTTCACCTCCGAGATCCGATACCTGTCAACCATGAACAGAGGTCAGAGGGAAGACCGGGCTAGCCGGCCTTCGACCCTCCGATGCCTAAGTCAGATACATGTAAGAATGTAGACTAGGTAGGAGTAAATGGAGAGTGGTGGCTTACCTTGAATGAGTGGAGAGACATGTATTTATAGTGTGGGGATGAGCTTGTCTCCCCTTTGTTTCCAATGTGGGACTACCTGTGGCCTACCCGATACCACAAGTGTATGGTATCGACATCATCTTTGGGCGGTATCAGCATCATTTCACGCAGCTAGTGAGCCTTGTGCTTCCTATATTTGTGCCTAGGCGGTATATATACCAACAAGTCCCCCAAGTCCCCGGTCAAGAGTTCTCTTGGTGGGGAGTTTGTCATGGTAGAAATATCGGAAGTGCAAGGCGAGCATTCTCGGCACGTGACTTCCGTACAACCATTACCCCCAGTCCCCCAAGTCCCCAGCTAAGAGGAGTCTTGACTGGGGTGGTGATTTCAGTTTCCAAGTAGTTCATTAGACATTTCGTGAAAGTTTCTTCCTTAGGGTGACTAGTCCCCCCAGTCCCCCGAGACTGAGGTCAGAGGATTTAGATCAGGGTCTGCTAGCATATGGCATCAGGTATGCCCGATATAAGGTGTACTCGATACACTTGGTGTCTGCGAGGATAGCCTTGGCTATGTCAGCCCATTGTTGCAAGTGGCGATAGTAATAATTTTGGCGTGAAGCCGATAATGACTATAATGAATGTAGCCGATAATCGCTATTGTTAAGCTTGGCACAACCTTTCATTTTGCATGTAGTGACATGCAATCATATAATAGAGAAAGATGAGACATTGCGATATTTTATAATGGAGAGAAACCATGGTGATATCGTATCATGTAATGGAGAAATAAAACATGGCGATATCATATAATAGAGAGAAAACATGGCGATACCGCTTGTTAGAGAAATATAACTCATGCCGATATCAGATAATGACATATGGCGATGTCGCATGTTGGAGAAACAACTCGGGGCCATATCGCATAATAGAGAGGTAAAACATAGAAACATTGTATAATAGAGATAAAGCATGGCGATATCGTGTAATGGAGAGGTAGAACATAGCGATATCATATAGTAGAGATCAAACATGGTGATATCGTGTAATAGATAGATAAGACATGGCGATATCGAGTGTTGGAGGAAGATAACTAATGCTGATATCAGATAATGGAGAGATAACTCATGGCGATATCATATAATGGGGAGCGTGTCGTAATTATGCTTGTGGTGATATTGGATGCTTTCTAGGATAGTGCTAGGCTATGTCACCACAACCGTCCTTATAGTGGTGTTTAGTGTTGGCTATTTCATCTTGATCGCATTTCACCATTTCACTTTGATTGCATTTAGCCATTGCACTTAATCGCATTTTGCCCCTTTTGGGTTAATCTCATTTAGCCATTTCATTTAGGCATTTCGCCTTGATTGCCTTTAATTTAGGCATTTCGCCTTGCTCGCCTTTCATTTAGGTATTTCACCTTGATCGCATTTCATTTAGGCATTTCGCCTTGATCGCCTTTCATTTAGGCATATCGCCTTGATTGCATTGAAGCATTTCACATTGTGATCGCATTGAAGCATTTCACATTGATCGCATTTGAACATTTCATTGTGATCGCATTAGAGCATTTCACATTGATCACATTGGAGCATTTTACATTGATCGCATTGGAGCATTTCGCATATTTCGCATTGATCGCATTAGAGCATTTCACATTGATCGCATTGGAGCATTCCGCATTGATCGCGTTGGAGCATTTCGCATTGATCGCATTGGCAATACAAAGGTTTGCAAGTTATAGCACTTATAGAAACCCAATGAGCACCCTACGCAGTCATTGAAGGGGTGGCTTTTAGATATGATGGATGTACTTGGTGAGGACCAACGAGATTATTTTTTCATGGGGCTATGGGCTATTTGGGTTGAATGTAACAACATGCTTTGGCATGGTGTGAGCTGCCG
The DNA here is from genome assembly GCF_958449725.1 of Rosa rugosa. Lineage (NCBI taxonomy): Eukaryota > Viridiplantae > Streptophyta > Magnoliopsida > Rosales > Rosaceae > Rosa > Rosa rugosa. The sequence continues at coordinate 41,357,630 of NC_084822.1, read as the reverse complement.
ACCAATGAACATGATTCAGTGGACCGTGAGGATGTTGGAGGACTTTCAAGTATATCTTCCCAAAGCTGTTAAGAAGAAAAAAAAAACCTCCTGTGAAATGGCATAACCCACCTCCAGGCCGACTGAAAATTAATGTAGATGGTGCTTTTAGGGTGGAAAATGGTTGTGGAGGTATTGGTGTGGTGGTCAGGAATGATATGGGCATGGGTATTGCTGCGTTAGCTCGACTTTTTGTACATGCACACTCGGTTCTTAATATGGAAGCGGAGGCATGTAGAGCTAGTCTTCTCCTTGGGATTCACCAAGGGTGGTCTGACATAGATGTTGAAAGCGACTCTGCCATGCTGATTGCTGCTCTTAATAGTAAAGAAAACAATTTCTCTGAGGTAAGTCGAGTTTTAGATGATCATAAGGATTATCTTAGTGCTTTTCAGTCAGTTAGAATTCGACACATTTACCGTGAAGCAAATGGTGTAGCTGATAGGTTAGCTCACCTTGCTAGTTGGGGTGCAATTGATGATGTTTGGTTAGATGGGACGCCTGCTATTATTCAGGATGTTCTCTACGAGGATTATTGTAGTTGTGTCTCTGTAGCACGGGGTCCAGGTTTTATGTCCCCCCCCGGTTGCAAAATTCTAATATTAATATAATAAATGGAACCGGGCATGGGGCTGAGCCTCCCAGCTAGGCTGGGTTCCAAACCCCTTTTCAAAAAAAATAATAATAATAGCCTCGTATGAATCTCCTGACAAAAAATGCCAACACAAACATCGGAAATAAAAATTAAATTTTTTTTTAACACAGAACACAAGAAACTTGACATCACACAAAAGTGTCGAGGAGTATGTTCTTGGTGAATGCAGTCAATAAGAATTGAGAATTTATGTAAACAAATCTTTTTGGACGATAAGATTTTCAGCAAAAGAGTAAATAATACATTACCCAAATACAACACTTCTAAAAGCAAGCGGCGGTCTCCTCCTATAGGGTTTCATTGAGCACAGGGAAGACTTCTGTCTAGGTTTCGACGGTTTTCTAGCCTAGGCACGGTGGCTCATTATTGGGTTGCCGCGGTTTGGTACCAGTTTTAGTTTTCTCGATGCTTTGGGTGATTGAAATTTTGGGTGGGTCAATTGCTTGTTTCTAACAGGTGCAGGAGATCGCCGTTGCAAAAGCTAGAACGTCGGGTTATTGAGGAGAACGCGACGTATCGGGTCTTTGCGTTTACGCCGGGTTGGACGGGACTTGTTTGGCGATCTTGGCTGTGAGTAAATCCAGAATCAGGCGGCGCATGATGCTGTGGAAGGGACGCCCGCTGGAAGTCCGGCTGGTGGCGGCAGCATGGCAAGAGACGGCCTATGTTCCTGCTAGGGTTGTTTGTATGTGGGTTCGGGCCTTTGGGCCTAGACTCACATATGGACTACTTTGGCCTAATTCATGGGCTTTCAAGGAGGGTGTCTTACCACCCTTATTGATCACTTAGTGATGGGAGTGGGCCTGGCCTAAGAGGTGGACACTCTTGGGCATTTGGGCCGGTATATGGTCCAAGACCAATCTTTTTCAGATCAAGACTACTACGGGAGTTGGTAATTATCTGGAATAAGATTGGCAGTTTTTCAAGCAACTTATGGATAAGGAATTACTCCTATTTTTTTGCTAGGAAGTGGCTCTCTATTGGTACCACAATTGCGCCTGGCTAATGGGGATGTTTGTAAATGATTTTGCCCTAGAAGACACGGAGTTGTTATTTGTTTATGAGTTCAATTTACAAAGCGGGCTCAAATTGACTTGTAATGAATTTACATTGCTTAAATAGGAGCTTGGTCGTTACCCCGCCATTTTTCTGTTTTTTAAGTGTATGTTAGATTCTGGCTTGTCGGCTGGTCATCTAATGCAATGAATCTTTACTTCAAAAAAATACATTACCCAAATACAAGTTTTTGGGTAAAATATAAAAAATACCATATACAAGTTTTTGTGTATGTGTTGTTGTTTTGCATGCTTTTTTGAAAACATGATTCAATAAAATAAAAAAGTGAAATTGAAACTTCTTTTTCTACAAACTGCACTCTCATCTATTTTTTTTATGTTTTATGTGCTTTTCAATGCACGTGGGAACAAAAGGAGTATGGTTTGTAAAAATGGTTGCCGATTTCACAAAAGAAACAACAAAATCAACCATTCATTCCATACGACAATCCCACGTCACCAACAACTCCAAATTTAACAACCTCGCCTCACTGACCGACTAACAAACTCACCATCACCTTACTAACAACTCCACAATCATCTAACTGACAATCTCACTAACCATTTGACTATAGCACTAATCAATCAACGATATCGCTGGTTAACCGATTGGTGATCTACTAATCGACCAACCAACTACCTCGCTAGTCAACATCCTCACCAACTAACTGATAAATCTTCTCACCGCCTCATCCATGGCTTCACAACCAACTAGCTAGCGATCCTACTGATAGGTAAATTCAGTGACAACTAACAAACTCTACCACCACTTTATTACAACTCCACAACCGTGTGATTGGCAACCACATCAACACTCCAAAACCAACCGACGGGCGATTGTTGGAGTATAAAATTTTTAAATTGTTAGTACCCGATTTTGGTAAATCGGCCCTTAAATCTTTGGCCGATAGATGAGGAAAATATAGTGCTTTTATTGATGGTATCTTAATAAAATTTCATTTTATGAGATTTTATTAGGTATCAACTTTTGGAGAAGAAATTAGAATGGAAAGAAATAACGGCGATAATTATTTGTTGATATAATTAATGCTGAGATTTTATTGAGTTTGAAGGCATTGAAGACAATATTGCAGAAATTAAAACAAATCAAATATAATGGCACCGGAAGAAGGAAGTAGTAATAGTGCGGTTAAGGAATGAAGTAATATGGAGCATATCTTAATTTCGGTCATTAAGATCGAAATTTATTTAATTTAATTGTAATTTATTTCCTAAACCTTATGTATGTGATTGTATAAATCCGACCCTCCTAGGTCATTGTAAAGGGTCCCGCGACCAACACAACTCAAAACCAATACATCAAATTCTCTACAATGTCAATCTTTTCATTCTTTCTCTAGCCTACTTTAATTTTTATCGCTTTCTTTACCTTCCGCACTTTATCTTTCTTGCAATTTACTCTTCAGTCTATTTAAATTTCATGCAATTTAATTAATTCGCATTTAGATCTTGCTCTCTCACTTTTCGCACTTTACTTTCTGCAACCTATGTGAAAAAATAAAAAAGAGAAGTAGCACCAGTGAAGACGCCGAAAGTCCTTGCAACAAAGGCAAGAGCACCTAGCGGCCGAGACGGTTCCTTCCTCGGCCCACAGTCACTTGAAAGAAGTCAGATCAAGCGCAAATCTTATCAAAACCTCGCTTGGCCAATTGGCCGCGAGTTGGCACGCCTGCGTATCAAGAAGGACAATTAGACAGCAAGTCTCTCGGCCTCTAATTTTGGCCGAGACGATTTTGAGGCAAACATCTTTTGGCACGCCCAGTGGGACCCTAATGTATTAGGTGTTTTCACAAATGAATTTATACGAGCCGAATTTAAACGGCTCAAATATATGGTGTTAATGGGACATATAGCTATGCTGCGTACAAAAGTTTTGTTGATTTCAATAGCCACGCGGCCACGCCACATGGAATTTACAAACACCCAAAACGCAACCTCAATATAGTTGCACTTTTGACAAGGAGGTTGATTTTCCTATGGATGGTGAGCCCAAATTTAATTTCGACATTGAGCCTATTTATGATACATGTGAAGATGACGAGCCAATTCATGGCTTTGTCGAAGGGCTAAAGCACCATCAGGAAGTTGATTATTTAAGTGAGGAGCTTGTACACTTTGACATTATTGTCGGAGATAAAGGCGACGTAGAAACATTAAAATTAGCTAAGTTGGAGATAGAAGCCAAAGAGGATAATTTAAATACACTTGGGGAGCTTCATAGTTCGGCCTACATAGTGGCCGAAGATCAAGAAGATATAACCTATTCAAATTCGATGCTTATTCGTGGCCTCCAAACACTTGAACCAAAGGCCGAAAACAAAGAAGTTTCCAAGTTTGCGATAAAGCATCGTTGCCCACCTCCATAAGGACCATAATAATTTTTATTCTTATTGCTTTAAAATCTGCAAAGAAAAAAAAAAAGACGGCCAAGGAAAGAGGCAAGAAAGTGTGCTTTGAAAGAATGCTTGTGTTTTAAACACATATATGCAAGCAATATTTGTTACCGGCCCCATTTTGGCTGAGTGCCTCATTGTTCTAGCAAGGAGCTTCATTAAAGTTGCTAAGTATTTACCGGTGGTCATGAGAGGTAAGTTTGGGTGGATATTATCGGTGGTAATTAAAGGGCCATCTGTTTTAAATGACCAAGAAAGATGCATTTTCAGATTCTAAATAGACCACTTACCTCACCATATCATCAATGAAGATTTAAGGCCGCGAAGACCAAATTTATTTTTTGGGTTAGAAGCTTTCAATCGGCTGGGGCTTTTATAGATGCAACAAGAGGTGATCTTTCTGTCATAAGTCATTATATATGACATGGGTTGAGTAGATTTTCAAGTTTAATTCACTTACATTTCCTTAACCACTCAGAGATATTCGCCGAGGCTCAAGGAAATGGGGGGGCTATGTTTGTACCCGATTTTGGTAAATCAGCCCTTAAATCTTTGGCCGATAGATGAGGAAAATATGGTGCTTTTATTGATGGTATCTCAATAAAATTTCATTTTATGAGATTTTATTAGGTATCAACTTTTGGAGAAGAAATTAGAATGGAAAGAAATAACGGCGATAATTATTTGTTGATATAATTAATGCCGAGATTTTATTGAGTTTGAAGGCATTGAAGACAATATTGCAAAAATTAAAACAAATCAAATATAATGGCTCCATAAGAAGGAAGTAGTAATAGTGCGGTTAAGGAATGAAGTAATATGGAGCATATCTTAATCTTAATTTAATTGTAATTTATTTCCTAAACCTTATGTATGTGATTGTATAAATACGACCCTCCTAGGTCATTGTAAAGGGTCCCCCGACCAACACAACTCAAAATCAATACATCAAATTCTCTACAATATCAATCTTTTCATTCTTTCTCTATCCTACTTTAATTTTTATCGCTTTCTTTACCTTCCGCACTTTTTCTTTCTTGCAATTTACTCTTCAGTCTGTTTAAATTTCATGCAATTTAATTAATTCACATTTTGATTCTTGCTCTCTCATGCACTTTACTTTCTGCAACCTATATCAAAAAATAAAAAAGAGAAGCAGCATCGGTGAAGATGCCGAAAGTCCTTGCAACAAAGGTAGGAGAACTCAGAGGCTGAGACGGTTCCTTCCTTGGCCCACAGTCACTTGAAAGAAGTCAGATCAAGCGCAAATCTTATCAAAACCTCGCTTGGCCAATTGGCCGCGAGTTGGCACGCCTGCGTATCAAGAAGAACAATTGGACCGCAAGTCTCTCGGCCTCTAATGTTGGCCGAGACGATTTTGAGGCAAACAAAAATAGGAAATAATAGCTTCCTAATCAAGAAATGAGCCAGAGGTGAAGCAACTCGACCTGTTTAGGAGATTCCTCGAGGCGAAATCCCCTAAAGGCAGTTGCAAGCAAGTTGAATCCCCTCAAGGCAGATCTAGTGAGGTGAAATCCCCTCAACACTGATCTAGATGAGATGAAATCATGTTTTAGTCAAGAGATGGGCTAAAAAGAGAGACGACCCAATCTATTTGAGAGCTCTGAGAAGGCCAGATCCCCTTGAGGTGAATCTGATTAAGGCATAACCGGTCATCAGAATTAGTCAGCTTGGCCAAATCCATAGTACGCGAGAAACACTCCCTCACGTTGTTATCAGAGTGGCATAGTGGATCCACTAATGCATGACTTGCTAACTTTGCGCACCACTGCACTAGCTAATAGAGATATCCGCTCAAGCTCGCCTATAAATTCTTGGTAAAGTGAACATTTGAGGTTAGCAATCAATCCCACCTACACTTACCACAACTCAATCACTCATTCACCTAGGCATCAAAGTATCTTTTGCAGGTACTCCCCATCTAATTTGACTTTTTCTAAACCAATTTAAATTCGAAAGGTGTGAAGACATTGACCACAAAACTTTCACTCTCACTCTAGTATAAAAAAGTAGGTGAGGAGATATTCTACTGAATTTTTTTACACCAACAGAGATCTTACCAATCGACAAATTCGGCAACCATGTGAACCAAAGGACAAATCCTACCATCTTACAATGACTCCACAGCCATCTAACTCACTTTCTTAGTTTCTCGTCAATCGACAAACTATCTCACTAATCAATTGGCGATAATATCGACCATCAGAAGACCTCACCCACCGACCAATAACCATAAAACTAAAGACCATTACGACTCCATTCTTAAATAAACCTGCCAAACGCGATTGAATCTTTGCATTAATCGGTTAGACCAATTTATTGGTTTCATTTAAGCAATTTTCTAAAAATCATTCTATAAAACGTTGCTATGTGTTAGGGGCCGCACTTGTAATGCCGCAAGCAACCTTGTCCAGGGTCATTAGTCAAGCCTTTAGTTGGTTTACTTGTGTGCTAGGGATGTTTTGGTAATTTACAAATTATGTACTTTATTTTATTTAGCATTTAATCTCCTCGGCATTTTTCATGTTTCCTCCTGCCATGTTCATGTAAGTCCGATATGCTCTTTAGGAAGGGGTTCCTAGTCGGCATAGTTTGGACTACGGAACTAGTATAAGTAAGCACATATACTTTTACCTCCCTTACCGTCTTACCATCAATAAAAGAGGAATTATTCAATCATCTGTGTCCCGTGAGATTGCTCTTTGATCTTTCCTTTCGATTATTCATTGTTCTTCGTGGTTGCCCAACGTTTATATAATTGTGTTCTTGCTTGTCGCTAGCACTATTTTAATATCGTGTGGCTTTCATTGTTCCATGCAAGGTACCCACTTGACTGACTTGCTTGCTAGCAAGTGCCGCATTGTTCCATGCAAGGTACCCACTTGACTGACTTGCTTGCTAGCAAGTGCCGCACGATCCGCTTTGCGCATTGCAAAGTTCGGCCCGTGACACTATGCAAGCCTTAAATGTTCCAGAATTCTTATCCTCTAATTTCTTGGTTTGGAAATTGTATCGACCGCTAACCGGAATGCCGTCCAATTTGCTAATAGCATCAGGGACGTTCAATTGAAACCGCTGCAATTAATTGGTACAGTGGTGCAATGAAGTCCATAAATTCGGGTAGCTTTCCTTCAACTTGAACAGAGCTCTTTCAAGTAGAAACTCAGTAATCGCAATTTCAATCTCAAACAGAAGTCCATAAATTCGGGTGCAATGAAGTCCATAAATTCGGGTAGCTTTCCTTCAACTTGAACAGAGCTCTTTCAAGTAGAAACTCAGTAATCGCAATTTCAATCTCAAACAGAACATACTTGATGCAATCTAAACTAGGGGACAATACATTCTATCAGCTTCAAGTCACACCATCTATCTGATGAAGCATTGAAAAGAAAGTAAGAAACTAAGCTATACGCTACATATCATCATTATATCATAACACTCAAGGATGAAATTCACTAGGCTCCTTGTCAGGAAGTTGTTGCTAGATTGCTAGATTTGGTTATATTCACAATGGACTGAGCAATTGCAATCTCAAAATGAACAAACAAAATCAAAACAGGAACACAATTTAAGACACCAATTTTGTGTCATCCCAAAAGTATCATCTTGCAAACCTCCAAAATATAACACTAGTGCCAACGAAAAAGACACCAGGCTAAGTTGAATCCCATCTTTCCTTGAGCACTACGCATTGTGCTCTCCACACAAGCCATAAGCAAAACCACATCTAATTGCTAAATTGCTGTTCCTCACAACTTTGTTAATACATTTATCTGCCCATTATCAAACAAAGATGTGAAATCCCTACCATGTTCATTATCATATTGGCAGGAAACCATTGCACATTAATCTCTATCATAAAGCTAACAACCCCAACCAACCACGCAAACAAGACTCAGGCATAAGCAGCACCCAAATTTTAAAATTGAAAGAGCGAAACAAACAACACAAAACACCACAGGCTGGTAACATTAGCAGTTAAGCTACTTCAAAATTAAAATTAATAGACTAACAACAGCACACTGCACATATATCCTCTTGTGAAAAGCCGAAAAAAAAAAAACCAAAATTTAAGCATAACTGAGATTATCCATCAAATTATAACATCAAAACACAATAAGTCTTCCTAGATAATAAACCAACGCTGAAACATAGAACCAAAATCAAGACCTATTACTCTCAGACAATAGCATTGGCAGCGCTCGCAATTCTGGGCCAGAGATCCGCGCACTCCTTCCCAATCGGCCCAGTAATCGCCGATCCCTTCATCTCTCCCTTGGGGTTCACAATCACGCCGGCGTTGTCCTCAAAGTACATGAACACTCCGTCCTTTCGGCGCCAGGGCTTGCGCTGACGGACCACCACGGCCGGCAGCACCTTCTTCCTCAGATCCGGCTTTCCCTTCTTCACGGTGGCCATCACCATGTCGCCGACGCAGGCCGACGGCAGACGGTTGAGGCGCCCCTTGATCCCCTTCACGGATATGATGTAGAGGTTCTTGGCTCCGGTGTTGTCGGCGCAGTTGATCGTCGCCGCCACCGGCAGACCCAGCGACATCCGGAACTTGTTCCCGGCCGATCCTCCCCTCCCTCGCTTCGACATTTTCTCTCTCTACCGCCACTCAATCAGTCTAAAACTGAATGCCGAGGCATTTGATATCGGTATTTATAGTGCTAGGGTTTCCCTTCACATACACCACACGACGTCGTTTGAACAAAGTTCTGCTTTCAAACACGTGTCATTGGCTGAATGACCAGTTTGCTAACTAGTGGTTTTTACTTGGGTCAACTTTTACCCTAAGTTCCCTTAAAAAAAAAAAAAAAAAAAAAAAAACTACCCTTGGTTTTACCTTATTATTATTTTTTTTATCCAAAGGTTTTATCTTAATTATTCTTCTAGATTTCTGTCAATTTGCTACATTTTTGTTAAATTAATTTTCAACTCATTTTTGTGCAAATATAACACGTGAACTGTAGGTATTGAGTACACAAAGAAGGGTGTAATGTAAATTTGTTAATTTGACAAATGACAATTCTTTTGCTTATTTTGAAATTCTAGAGTAGAGAAAGAGTAATTTTATTGAAAAAAAAAATTCATTGCATTAGATGAACAACCAGATCAAATCAGGCACACTAACAAAACTTGAAATAGAGCAATTGGGAGGGAAATAACTAAATCTGTACCCAACCACTGCAGGTCATTACAATCCAAGAACGCTAGCATAAATACAAAGCCTAGTAAAAACAAAAATAGTTTGGCCTCCTAACAAAAAATCGGTCAACTACACCTCACATGCCTACACTCAAATGCTCAATTGTGGCACAAATGAAGAATATAAACATCTCAGAAAGCTCCTAGAATCTGTTCACACTAGAAGCTATCTCCAAAGAGATAGTAAATTGACTCATCTTCAAAAATTAAAATAACTTAAAATTCATAGTGATAAGATAAATATTAAATAACTTCCAACAATCATTCAAGATATGCATTTTCTCATATCAAAGATGCACCAAAATACATATATATGTTTATGAAAAAACAAATACACTCGTAGATAAACTTGTTTATTATATACATAAGATCATAATTTGTGTTTGGTTTAATAACATTTTCTTAAAAATTTAAAGAATTTCACGAAAATTTTCGTTGTAAATTTCTTTGTTACATCAACAACACAAAAAAATCGACATTAATGAAAAATATTAAATTCGCCATTGAGCCCTGTTAATGATGAGGTTGTAGCAGAAATACTAACGTAACCTACACAAAGATGAACTGCACTTCCACTTCGCTGCTGAGCTCCTCCTTCCTCCCAACTCCACCATTGAATCCCAACAGCTCCTCCTCCTCCTTCCCACGGGCCCCACCCAAGCCCATCATCCGCCGCGTCACCACTAAAATGTCCCTCAACCAACAACCCCCCCAACCGCCGGACCCAACCTCCCTGCTCACCTCCGTCACCAAGCTCCTCTGGGGCCCATCCCTCCCTCCCGGCCTCCTCATCTCCACCGTCCGCGCAGCCTGGAACACCACGTGGCGGCTCATGATGTCCCAGCTCGCCCCCTCCGATCCCTCCCTCGCCTACACCCGACCCCCTTCAAGGTTTCGAGCCACACAAATCCCCCGCCAAAACCAGACCTCCCTCCACCTCTACGTGGGCCTCCCCTGCCCCTGGGCCCACCGCACCCTCATCGTCCGAGCCCTCAAGGGCCTCGACGACGCCGTCCCCGTCTCAATCGCCGCTCCGGGCACGGACGGCTCCTGGGAATTCAAGAACACCCCCGACCCGGATCCGGATACCCTCGACCCGACCCGGGACAAAGCAAACGGCTGCAGGACTCTGAAAGAGGTCTACAAATCTAGAGCGGGAGGGTACGACGGTCGGTCCACAGTGCCAATGCTATGGGACGCAAAGAACAAACAAGTACTATGCAACGAAAGCTACGATATAATCGAGTTGTTCAATTCGGGTCTGAATGAACTGGCCCGCAACCCGGGTTTGGATCTCTCACCGCCTGCATTGAAGCCAAAGATTCAAGAATGGAACAGCATAATCTACCCCAATGTCAATAATGGAGTCTATAGGTAAATTCCCAGGTCCTATTTTTTTAGCATTGGTAATTGGTTGGATTGGATTAAAGGTGTTATAGTAAGTGTGACATTTTTGCAGGTGTGGATTTGCTCAGTCTCAACAAGCATATGATGTAGCAGTGAATGACTTGTTCAACACACTGGACAAGCTGGAAGATCATTTGAGCCGATTTCGCTACCTGTGCGGAGATGAACTGACGCTTGCGGATGTTTGCCTCTTCACCACTCTCATCCGGTTCGATCTCGCCTACAATGTCTTGTTCAAATGCACCAGGAGGAAGCTGATCGAGTATCCAAACCTTCATGCTTACATGCGTGACATTTACCAGGTACCGCCTTCTTCACCGTGCGATTTTACCGAGCTTAGTTTTCGATTTGTTATAGTGACTCGATTTGTTAATCTTTTCCAAACAGATTCCAAAGGTTGCAGAAACTTGCAATTTTCAGTTGATCATGGAGGGCTACTACAAAACCCTTTTCCCACTCAATCCAGGCAGCATTCAGCCTATAATTCCTGCCGGATCCGAGCATCAAGAACTTCAGAGGCCGCATAACAGGGATTCATTGTCCCATGAAGACGCCAGGGAATCAGCAGCAGCACTTTCTGTTTCGTAACGGATACGGCAAGTTTGTACATATGCGTACATGAACCTACGGAAAATGTAATGACATTGAAACTGCCTTCCTCAAGGGTGCAAGGGTGCCTGCCCCCATAGGTTGTATATTTTGGTGATGCATATATAATATCAACATACCATAAGCTAATCCCGAACAATTCTAAGCAAAGCTTTCCCCCCTTCAGAAATACAGAATAACAGGAGCAGTATATACTGGTATCAGACCGTTAAAACTAACACTAGGGACATCAGACCGTTAAACTGGCCTAAACATGTACAAAACCTACAAGAGCATCCAAAATATCTACCACAGCTTTATGCATATCCATCATGTGCAAACAACCTGGATGAGGTTAGCCACTACTCCATGATGAACTGGGCCCGTCAGGACAGCCAGTAGAAACCAAAATTAGTCCAGTAAAATATGCTTAGTTACTAATTCTTCAGTGAGGGAAAGGCCGTGCCGTGCCATGCCAAGAAGCACTCAAAATAGTCTCAAACCTTCATCTTGCAAGTGAGGCCGATCTTGATCCTGTAATGTCGAATGAAAACGAAGGTCAGCATCAGGATCAACATGTATAAGAACCATCAAAATGGCTCAATTATTTTCCAAAGTTAATGAAAACTTTAACTCGGACTTATAGAATAGAGATTATAGAAAATGCACCCTGATAAATGGTTTAAAAAAAAAAAAAAATTGTCGCAGGATAGGACGATTTTCAGTACACTTACTATTTGAACGTGTCATACTCCTGCAGAATTTACTGCCACATTGGCAGTTGAACACCTTAACAGGATCATCATGGTCGTCAAAGTCAATGCCATAATCCTGCGGACAGAGCATGTATAGCAGGCTTAAGTGTGGACACACAAAGATAAAAGAGTGATTTATACATGAATTACCATTATTGTAACTGCATGACATGAATGTATAACCAGTATACAATATTATTATTTTATAATGCAAGACATCATCCCATGGAATAGGATATATCTTTCATCGGAACTTTTTGAACTGTGCAATTAGGTACTACAAGCTAAATATGCAATATATTCTGATTGAACTCTTCTAGCAGAGAAGAAAGGCAACATACACCTTTCAGATACATTCTTCTGCTCAAGGTCCTAGCATCATATACAATCGTAATCAAAAAATCCTCACAAGTCGACTCATGTGGTGGTGGTGGTAGGTCCAAAGTGGACACCCAAGAATCAGATAGGTTTAACTAAGCAATATCAACAAAGCACTCTGATGAATGATATTTCAATTAAAATGAAGCATTGCACAAAAAACGGTCGGTTCTATTATAATCTGGTATCAGCATACAAAGTCAACTGAACTAGCATACAAGTATAGAATTGTATAACATATTTGCATAACACCATTCTAGCACATTACTAAGGATGGATGGTAAAAACAGAATTAATCAATTATGCAAAAGGATATGCCGGGTGAATCATAGTTTGGCGAACCACATGATATGGCAGTTGATGTATCAAGGGTCTACATCATTTGGTCTTTTTAGTATCCAAATTTAACTGCCACATCATGTGTTCAAATGTGGTACATCAAAGTGTGGTACACTTGGCACTATTGTTTGCGAAATTCAAAATGAAATGGAAACCATAGATGGTGGATATAATGTACTTCTATGTTCAAACAGTTCAAACAGTCATATTACTACTATGCTAAATAAATACAACTGAAGAGGAAAGAGAAAAAAAAGAAAGAAAAAAAAAAGAACAAAGGAACCATTTTCAAATTGAATAAGATTTCCAACATTTAATTTACTGAAACATGGTACAACCCACTGTTTCATTCATCATTCATTCAAGTGTTTGAATGTTGATATTAAATCTCACTGTGTCCTCATCGAGGAGACCAGCAATATGTATAGCTTAAAAGATGAATTCTGAAAGCACAAGTTACTAAACCACCATCAACCAATAGCATAAAAACTACTCACCCATGTAAGCTCTTCCAAGGCATCTACTTTTCTTGTGGTGAAGAAAGCAACCTGCACAATATGTTAAATTATAAAAATAAAAATAATTATACATCCAGATGAACAATAATCATACAAATCAAGGATCAAATGTCCCATACATGATAAAAGCGACGATCAGGAGTCTCGACTTCGACAGGGATCGGAACCAAGTTTGCATCCAAACATCTAGTAGAATACAAAATACATCAGATATTCTGAAGCTTAATTCAGAATTAATATGTGACAAAAGAAACACACACACATGATCATATCACCTCTGATGGTATTAGAAGACATTTTCCCAAGATGGTCTTAACAAGATTCACAATTACCAACCAAATCATTCAATGACCCTTGCTGTTTTAACGAACGCTTAACTTAGAGGTTTATAGTGACTTCATACACTTGAATGAGAACTCTTGCTATTTCTTCCTAATAAGCATCTTACGTGTAAAATAACATCCGAGTATGAGATAAGTTCAATGACAGGCAAAAAGTTTAGGGCAAACTCCAACTCCAGTTCTATAATACCGTAACTTGCCTCTTCTGCTTGACCCTCCAGCATGAAATCCCTAAATTTGCTCAAGGTAAGTAACCTTTCCGGTAAGTTTTGACAGGCATTGCTTACTGTGAACTTCAATTACCGAAGTTTCTTTTCTGGTCTGGCTTGCAGTAGTCAGGGGTTATCAGTACATTCCCGACTCTGAGCTATTTTCATACTATATCATTTCTGTATAAGTTCAAGCACATGCAGAAACAAGAAATCGAGAATACTTCCAAGTTTCATGATTTCTACTTAAGCATATGCAAAATATATGTTATTCTTGCAAATGAAGCATAACAGATAAAATGAATTAAGGATATGAATAGCTGAACCCAAAAGGGAACTCTGTAAGGCAAATGACATGTCTGTGAACTTCAAATTTACCTGTGATTAATAAACCTAGCAACATTTCCATATTTTGTCGCATCCAAACAGAGAGCTTCTTCATCCCTCAGATTGGCTTTACTACCCCAATCTGCATCGAGTAATACCGGATAAGGACGTCTCCCACTTCTGGTGCTTTGGATTTTCCTTTGGTGCCGCTCTTTGTTGGTTAATATTTCACCAACAAACTCACACACAAATGCACCTTTAGGCAGGCCATCTAAGGTTCGAAGACCCCATCCTTTTCCTTCTGAAGTAAAAAAGACCTGGAATACACGGCAAATTAATTAGAGAAACTGTGAGAAAACTAATGGTAGTGCAGAAGCAAATCTGTAACTCCATAGAATATAGCATTATAACTTATAAAACAATTTACGCACAAAAACTGACAATGCAGAACAAGAAACACAAAACTCCAACTAACAACAAATAAAAATGGTATTGCACAGATTTCCACCTGCAAGTTGCAATTCAAGCCTCTCTGGACCACCCTGTTGCCACATTGCCCATGGCAGCCACATTTAACCCAGCATTCTTTAATGAAATTCCTCCTTAAATGGCCTTTGCATGGCTCTAAACAATCGTCATTCTTTATTCTTTCAAGCGGGCAGTTCTTACAGTAGAAGAGATGGTGTGGTTGCGGATTACGAGTCATAGAGATACACTCTTCCAATAGATCGTCTTTAATGAGGCCTTCTGGTGTGTAAGCAAACTTACCCCCAGATTGATATGCACATGCACAAGGTATAGACGCTGATACACAATCACCAAAGCAAGTTGCACAGCAATTCTTTTCCTCAATGCTAGAGAGACATATTTTAAGATCAGCATCTTTGAAGACAAGGTTTTTGGAGATATAGAAGAAGGATGGTGGACGATCCCTGCTCCTTTCATTTACCCACGATATTTTGACTCTTTCTTCTCCTCTAGCTATATCATTTATATCATGAATAGTCCTTAGATCATCAGGAGTTAGATCAGAGTTTTGAACAACCACCAGACTCAGGGACTCATCCACATTATCCTCAGAAAAACCATTAGAAACAACAGTACCAGAGACTTGTGCACAATTACCATTCAAAGTGAAGGGAATTCTTGGCACTTCAGGATCAGTAACTGGACTGGGGCATTCCATAATAACAGGCCCGTTCAAAGCACATGACTGCATGGAAAGTGTTTCCTTATTTCCACCCACAGCATCCCAAGCAGGAGATCTTTGCAATGAATCAAGATTTGGTGCTACATTAATTGATCCATCCTGTGATTCATCATTAGAGTTAGTTGCCAATTCCAAGAAGCTCTCACACATATGTCCCAACAGATTTTTCAAAGAGAACTTAGGGTCAATGATTTTGTATGTGTGCAGACATTTTTCCTCCGTCAATTTTAGAATTGCATCTAGATTAGGCATATGAAAGCCTGGTCTTCCAATAGCTGAACTGCAACTCAGAGAAAGCTTTACCTCTCCTGAAGGTGATGAGGCAACCTCTAAGCAAGAAGATTCCCCCAAGTTAGAAGGAGAGCCCTCTGGAATAGTTGCAAGCTCATCATTCATACTCCCCTCATTAGATAAAACTGGAATATCATTTCTACTTTCTCTCTCTTGGGAAGCCACGGGTTCATCATGTTGCTTTCCAGTCGCACCTTCTGTCAATAGAGGACGGTGTACATTATCTGATTCATCTGCACATGAAACAATACAAAGATCACTCTATGAGAAGTATATTTAAGGCACTACTGATAGCAAAAGAAAGCTCAGTCATTGCACCTTTGATGTTAACAGTTAGCAGTCATTAATATACTTAGCGTAGTGTATATATATTTTCGGTTCCTAGTTCCAACTATCTATCTGGTGGTATACCAATGACAGCACGATACAACAGAAACAAAGATGTACCTGGATGGATCATGGCAATAGGAACCTCGTCTTGGGCCATGTCATCAGTGAAGGGCTCATCTTTAGGCGTGATTAATGCTAAACTGTTAACATTCTGTTTAGGCATAAGAATGATCCCTGGTTCAACCGCTGTCTCTTTAAAGCGAACACCATTAGATGATCTTTCCGATAAACTCTTCCCTTGCAGTGCCAAAGGTTTAGATATAAGAGGTTGCTTG
Source organism: Rosa rugosa (assembly GCF_958449725.1). Classification (NCBI taxonomy): domain Eukaryota; kingdom Viridiplantae; phylum Streptophyta; class Magnoliopsida; order Rosales; family Rosaceae; genus Rosa; species Rosa rugosa. Next base: position 41,341,207 of record NC_084822.1, on the reverse strand, counting down.
CCCTTATCTTTAATACCAGAATGAGGAGAAACCGGTGGCCTTGACTCAGGTGAATGTGAAGTATTTTGGGGCTGTTGTGCAGAACGAGTGTCAAGTAGTTCCTCTGCTTCCACTTTTGGCTTTTTGAGCAAACTACCACCAGACATAGGATTGCAGGTATTTGAGGAAGGTGACACCTGACACTCATGATTTTGTAGGCGTAACCTTTTCAAGGGACGATGAGGAACGGGGAAATCTTCCTCTATATTGTCCACCGGCTAGACAATAGAGAAAAAGGTGTATTAGCATGTATATGTAGAAGAGTGGGAATACAAAAGCAGCGAGTAATGGAGCCAAGTGTACATACTTCATCATCTAAAGATTTCTTCTTCTGTGATGGACTCTCATCTTGACTTCTTGAACGTAACCTCGTCAACGGAAGTTCAGGTTCATGGTGTGGATGTGATTCTGCTTCCATATCTTCCTGCTGATAGTTAATAGGCCAAGATATGTCAGAAACTATAGCCTCAATTATTCGAAAATGAGAAGGTATAGCCGGGTAACGAAGAGAAAGTTAAAATACATACATCATAATTGTTGCATTTCTTCTTTTCTGCTGCAACCTAACAGATGAAACAAAAATTAAGCACACATAAGAATACTATAATACACAAACACAGATGCCGATGGAATATGCCTGACAAAAGAGAAACACACACACACACCTTAGCATCTTCTGCCTCAAATATAGCATCAGCGAGAGCTCTATATTCCTCTGCTTCAATCAGTGACCAATCTCTGTTATACAACCTCAAGAGATTCTTTAAAACTGGTTTCACCTGTTGTTCACTAATACCAATAGCTGCCATTGCACGAAAGGCTTTCGAAACTTGTGGACTTGGTGGCGCCATCACTGTCTAATGTCCCACTCACCGCTGAATTCAACTATGAGCTTCCCAAATACCAAATGTGCCTACAGTTTCCAATGTTTTCAAAGGATATGATCAGTATGAGTCCAAAAGACTACATATGCAACAATTATGAATTCAGATGATACCAAGTTCACTAACAGGTACCTAGTTCTACATATACAAATTTCACTTGTTTTTTTTTTTTTTTTTTCCTGCACTTGTCTTATACTACCAAAAACCACGGCAGGACAACATGAAACTTGACCATATCTACACCTACATCAAAGCTCAAAATTTCTAAAAAACAACCATCCATCCATTGTATGAACATATAGAATTGTAATTTCAAAAACTATCAAGAACTTCACACACAGACTCAGATGTCAGACTCTCTCCAGCCCCTCACATGCAGAGCTCTCAGAATTTCAGAAAAATAAATCAAAAAGAATAACATGAACCACAGATATACATGCATGCAAAATAGAGCACAAAAATACTCGAGAAAAAGTAAAAACTTACCAAAACAAGAGTCTGGGAGCTTGATTCAGGCTATCAAGACCTGAAAATCACCCAAACAACAATAGTAAGAGACTACGACTAAGTATCAAGAACCAAACTAAAACCCACATTCTCAAAGAACCAAACTTTAACCCACAATTCTTAAGAATCAAAACATACAATTCTCAAGAACCAAACTTTAAGACTAGAGAATCACATCCAGCTTAAGCAATGCACCCAGAAATCATAGAAATCAAAACCCAAAACACAGAAATAGAAATATTTTGGAAAAATTACAAGAAACATAAAAATAAAAAAACGTTTTGGTAATCAGAAGAAGAAGAAAATGGAAAATTGTTTCAAGAAAACCGAAATTAGAAACATGGGTGTTTGAGCTTTACCAGCATTTTGAAGAAATTGGGAGACCCAGAAAAAGAGAGAGAGTGAGAATAGGAATAGGGTTTATGACGAATTTAGAAATGGAGAGTCAGGTCCTTCTGTGTCTCTTCTGATGCTTCACTTGTTATTGGTAGTCATATGGGGTTACATTGGCCACGCGCAGCGAGAGGCGTGAGGGAAAAGGATTCGGATTTCAGAGCCACTTGGCTTTGCTTACTGGCGAGTAGAGCGACTGGGTGTGTGGAAGGATTCTGCCATCATGAGCTGGGGGGTGAAGATTCAAAACTCCACGTACGGTCATTTTTATTTTTGGCGTTTTTATGTGAAGCATTAATTTTTTACTGTATGCGAAATATATATATATATTGTAGGGCTATCACTTGCACAATTCGAATCGTTTATAAGTCCTATTAACTTTAAAATCATTTTGATTTTAAAATGGACCTCTCAATATCTATCAAATTCAATATTTTATTTTTCGATATTACCAATTCCACAACAAATATTTCTTTGTAATAGAAATTAGAACGAACTAGATTTTTTTAATTAGTTGTCAAAAACTTTATATTCATCTGCTTATCTAATAGAAAATTATATGTAATTTGTTATATATTAGAAAATTACATAGTAATTTATTTTAGAAACTTTATATGTAATTTGTTATAGATAATATTTAGATAATCAGTAGACCCGTATTTACCAAAATCAAACCAACTTTTTTGGTATTATTTGATTTTGGTTTTATCAATTTGATTACCAAAAAGTCGGTTTATCAAACCTAAAATATCAGTTGGTATTTGGTTAGTTTGGTATTTACCAAACTAAATGGCAACCCTAATATTTTGTTATAAGGTAAAAATAAGATAAGGAGAGAACCTATGCTATGAACTGTTACCTTATACCAAAAAGCTTATGTGATGACATTCATAAACTCTGTGCCTCCTTCTTATGGGGTGACATGGAAGGAAAGAAAAAGATACATTGGAGGAGTTAGGAAAGGCTTTGCTTAACAAAGCATGAAGGTGGCATGGGGTTCAAGAACTTATATGCATATAATCTGGCCATGTTGGCCGGCCAAGCAAGGCTAGAGGCTTATCACCAAACCTCACTCTCTTATAGCGCAAGTTCTCAAAGCACGCTACTTTCCACATTGCTCATTTTGGGAGGCAGGTTTAGGAGATGCACCGTCTTATTCCTGGAGAAGTATATTAGAGAGCTGACCTGTGCTAAAATCTAGGACTTCTTGGAGAATTGGAGATGGTACTCAGATCAGCATTTAGAATGACCAATGGATAGTTGGATACCAAATTGCCCTAAATATATGCTTCAGAAGCCTGTAAACACTGCTTTCGAAACAGTAGCAGACCTCATTGATCCTACTACTAGAACCTGGATTCATACCTCGATCACTACACTGTTTAGTCCTACTGTGGCTGAAAGTATCTTATGCATCCCATTAGGATACCATTCTGTCCCGGACAGAGTATGTTGGACCCCTTAGAAGAGAGGTCTCTTCACGGTGAAAAGTGCATATTGGATAGCTCGGCAGTAGGTTATGGGAAATGCTTTAGCTTCATCCTCGACTGGTGATCCTTTTCAACTTCTTTGGAAATGTATCTGGAAAGCAAAAATCCCGGGTAAGGTCCAGATTTGTGGTTGGAGAGCTTGCAATAATCTTCTCCCTACAAGAGAACAACTTTTGAAGATAGGCTATGACGGAGATGTGAGATGCTTACTATGCACTCACAGAATGGAAAGCACAGATTACCTGTTTTGCAAATGACCTACTACAACATCTATACTTTCAGGTGCACCTTTCTTTCTTCAGTCCTTTATTCTGCCTAACTTAGATTTTAAAGAGAGGATGTTAGAAAGGGCTCTGAATCTCAAACCTGATACCTTTGAGAAGCTTCTTATTGATCATCTGGGGTCTATGGAAGAATAGAAGCACCAAGTTGCGGGAAGACAGTGCTCAATCTTCGAATGACATTATGCTTGGGTGTTTGACCTGGTTGGAAGAGTTCCAATAAGCTCGGCAAGTGCCACCTGGTCTAGAGTGTAATGAAAAATTGGAAGCCTGCAGACATCCCCAAACTCAATGTAGATGAGGCTTTTGTAACACAAGCGGCACAGGGTGGAACTGGTGTTGTTCTAAGAAGCTCAACTAGCAGCTTTATAGATGCATTCATGAAGCCGCTGTAGCATGTAAACTCAGCTCAACAGGTGGAACTCCTTGCCATTAGAGAAGGCTTACACTTCCTGAAGCAATTATGTCTCCAACAAGATCATTGAATCAGACTGCTTATTGGCAGTACAAGACCTAGCCCGTACTGATGTGAACCTTTCTGAAATGAGCAATTTATTAGTTCAAGACACACAACAGATAGTTAGTGATATGTAGGGTGTCCAAATTAGTTTTGCACCCAGGTCCTGTAACATAGTGGCACATCGACTAGCCAGCTTAGCTTTTGATGCTGAGCAAAGTGCGGTTTGGCAAGGAACCACTCCAAGTTGTATTCTTGATCTAATTACCAAGGATTGTAACTCCATATTATAATCCTTTCAATAAAATTTCAGTCTCTTTGATTCAAAAAAGATAAAGAGAGAATAGTTATGAGGAATATTTTAGTATCTTTTATGGTAGAGTTTACATCATAAGTACATAACTAATAAAGTAATGAGTATTTATGTCGTTATACATAATTAATGAATATTTACGTGAACGGGCACATAAATAATAATATTTACAAGTACTCGATCTCCTTAGATGTCCACCACTGAATGATAATGTTGGAGGCACTTATTATTGTCTCGTTAAAAATCTTCGGAGGTAACAAAAACTCAGTGGAACAAAAATAACCCTAATCAAATCGGAAAAAGAATACAGCGCACATATGTTCTAGGTAGCATAATCTTGGATGCTCCTCGTAATGAAAATCTTCTCCTGCTTGTTGCAAGATTCAATTATGCATGTAATAAGCTACATGTAGCGTGTATGGTAGTTTGATATATCTATCGCATGAGTGAGACCATATGTACTTTGCATATAGGGGCTTCATTAATTTTCATACCTGCAAAGTTAAAACAATACCGACAAAGCTAGACAATTTTCAGTAAGCCTTACCTCATATGAGCGTTAGAAATAACCTCACATGCTCAAATGTATACACCAAGTATTAACTAAATAATAACGATATATAAAATTGACACATCTAACTTCGTAAAGTTTAAAACTGAATCTAACCATACATATCAATATCCTTGTGTATTGATACATCTCATATAAGCTCTTCAAGAGCTCTAAGTAATTCATTATTTCACCAAAGTTAGAGTATGTTGCAACATTATGATCATAATTCAAGTTCGATTTCTTGTTCTTGTCTAATACTCTTAATGGCAATTTAGATCATGTGGACTATAATGAAATTGGTACACACGAGCTAATTTTAGACTCTTTAATTCCATGAATGAGCTTTAGGTTCTTTCAACCATTCAGGGCCTTACATTTGACAATTTGAATCCTTCAAGGATTTGATAAGCAATGCACTTATAATGACACTTTATTTTTGGGAATTTGCTTTTAATATGTGTTTTTAGGATCTTTACAATATACGATGACAACGTGTCATAAGTTTCTCATCAATATAACAACTATATGTAATATTGTACTTATAGAAATGTTGTCGTTGGTATAAAGGAAGAATTATATTCATAATTCCATGTCTATATAAATAGACATTGTGTCACAGTGATTTCTCTTCATTTTAATGAATACCTTTTTGTAACTTGTAGGGTTAAAATTCCAAGTATTTCATTATGTTTCGAATATTCAATTTCATTTGAATGACCTTTTTTTCAATTTTACTAAGAATATATACCTTGTTGACAATCATAATGAAACACGGTATAATATCAAGACATCCCTTAATGATTATGGTAGCGACCATGTGTAAATTAACATCGATGATTCTCTATCATAGATCCGACACATTCTTTGATGCATGAATTATCTATAATAAGTTTAATGATTTTGGGTAGTCTTGCCTCTTTTAGAGCATCTATTGTCACTTCTGGGACAATTATCTCTCCTAGATGAATATTTAGTGATGTGGGTCTTTTAATATGGGCATCTAATATCAAGACATCCCTTAATGATTTTGGTAGCTACCATATATAAATTAAGATCAATGATTATCAATCATAGATCCCATACATGATACATTCTTAGATGCATGAATTATTTATCTTAAGTTTATTGATTTTGCGTACTCCATGCCTCTAATGCGGCATCTATTGTCACTTCTAGGACAATCATATCTCATCGATGAATATTCATGGAATGAGGATCTTTTGCTTATAATCTCATGGAGAACATTATAGGGATTAATGTATGAGTTCAACTTCATCGGAGCTAAAAATATGGACCTAGTGGTTACATTTCACACAAATTAATGTTGTTATTCAAATGATACTAGTTTGTCTTCCCCCTAACGGCGGGAAGATTGTCTTATTATGACCATGCATAAGACATGCGTTCAAAGTTCTTGCTTTTTTTTTATCGAATACATTCATTGGCTGGTGAAAAATCCAAACCAAGTTTAGAAAACATTTAGTTCATGAACATTAACCATATTGATGAATTATTGTCTCACCACGACACCATATTGATGAACTTTGATGAATTAGTTCAAAGTTCTTGCTTTTTTTTTATCGAATACATTCATTGGCTGGTGAAAAATACAAACCAAGTTTTAGGTTAGAAAACATTTAGTTCATGAACATTAACCATATTGATGAATTATTGTCTCACCACGACATCATTCCTTAAGGGCAATACTTACAACATTTACATGTGTAGTCATATTAAGAGCACTGACATTGTTTAATGACATTCTTCCGTAGACCATCTCACTTAGATACACATGCATACCACAGATCAAATAGGATCTAGATTATTTGTGCTAATATAGTTAGATTTTAGGGACTTTAACCCAAGCAGATACTTTTGCATTTAGCATATAATTTTGTCACTTTTTTTTTATCAATTCAATAATTTAGATATTTCTCAAAATCAAAATGAGACAGTGGATGATACCAATTCATGTCGTTCTTCAAGAGCGATCTTCCCCTCATCGCAGGAGTATTGTCTCGTTAAAGTGACAAGTCACAAATAATCGATAAATGAATAATTTGAGCTTGATAAGATTAGCAATAATTAAATTTGTAAGTGATTATACGTAGCATGGTAGATAAAAAAAATGACGCAACTAATCATGTCAAAATAGTGTATTTAGTTCAATGAACTTCTAGTTCATGATAGTATATGCCTCAATTTACTTATATATTTGACGCAATACCTATGAGATATTAAAAATTTTATCCAATCATATTGGAGGTACTTAATATGACAATATTTCAAATTCGGTAACATGATGAAACCTCACTCAGAGTTTGTTATAAATATTCATGGAGCTAAAATATACTAGATCTGGTACGTGTCATGATCATCATAATAACAGTAACTCTCCACCAGAACAAAGTTACCATCTCACATGCCTTGAGAATGCAGAAGATGACACTATATCAAAAGCCAAAGAACACACCACCAAGAGACAAGGTGTGCTATGTCCTCAAAGGTAGTCTGCCGATAGAGAAAAACTAAATTCAGATAAGGTAGTCTCTCACCTCAAATCTGAAACGGAATAAAAATATAGTCAAAACAAGTTTCGATGAAACATATATGGATTGTGATTAAACCAGCAAGCATCCAATACAAATTAACCACTCAAATCTACCTACCAAACCTTGTTTTTGTATTCAAAACACCAATTTATAAGGATAAACTATGCTTTGTTCCTGTACATACCTCCAATAATATGGAGTATTTACTACGTCACCAAGCATAAGTAACACCCACTTTGGGACATCCACAAGCCATGGTGAGGCCCAACCGAGACATGCATCGTGTAGCTCTATGTTCAAGCTACGCCACGGTATCTGGAAATGGCAAATCCATCGCCGGGAAGCCACGTTCCCGCCCTTGCCAACATGCCCTCACAACTAGGCTTCAAGACTAGAATAGTGGAATCTCATCCCACATCGAAGAGAATGTAAAGGAGAAGCATTCCTTCACCTATAAAAGGAATGCCTCCTCCCACAACTCAACACATTCCATTACATACTTTGTAATCTTGTTAGGCCGCAAGGCTCGACACACTAGTATAGCTTTCAAGTGGACGTAGTCTCCCGCTCATGCGGAGGCGAACCACTATACATCTCGTGTCAATCTTTCTCTCTCTCTCTCACTTAAGCTAACTAGAGACCCCCTCGGTCACTAACGTTAACATTGGCGCCGTCTGTGGGAAGCCAACACAATGGCTTCGTCACCTACCGTGAGCTAAGTCTGCTCAGCGGAGCTTGAAGAAATTCCTTCCTTCTTTGAGTTTATGTTTGAATTAATGTTTCTTGGCAGCAACTAGAGCAAAGTGTGCAGAAATTTGCACCTTGCAGGCTGGTCAACACGTGGTCAACGCCCAGCGGAGTTAGTCAACGCCCATGGAGTGGTCAAAACTTGCAGAAACACCAACATTGGGGCGGTCAAAGCTTGGTCAACGCCCGGCGGGGTTGGTCAACGCCCATCAGGCTTGGTCACACTTGCGGTCAGCACCAGTCAAGGTTGGTCAACGCCCAACCCATGAAGGTCAACGCCAACTACAAAAAAAAAAAAAATCTGGGCGGCCAAATTTTCTCTGGACACCCAGAAATCTTCTCTGGGCACCCCTCCAATTTTCAAAATTCCCGCCAGACTTCATCTCCGCTGCACTTCAACCTGCAGCTCCGCCGAACTCTTTGATCTCCACTGAGCTCAAGCACCGGCGAACTCCTCCGCCAAGCGGACACCACCGACCTTGCACCACCATCAGCTCCGCCAGCCATAAGCAGCGCTCCTGCTCGGCAACAGCCAGTTCCGCCAAACTGCGGTCGCCCACGTCGGGGACTTCCGCTCACCAGCCCCGAGCTCTGCAGCTCCGGTGCTCCGCCGGGAATAGCTCCGCCGCACTTTGATTCCAGACCCGCTCTCCCAGCCTCAGCGTCTCCGGCGGTCGATCACCGCTGAGCAAAACCCCATCTGAGCTCAGGCTTCCGCCAGCCAGTCCTTCCGCTGTGATTCTCCGCCGGACATAACCGCTCTGGTCCTCCACTGCTTCTCCGCTCGAGCATTCCTGCTGAGCTTTACCGCCGGCCATCCTCCTATCCTCTTCAGTCCATCTGCAACGCTTCTTAAGCACACACTCCATCCATCTCCAACCCAGCGGTCGTCTTCCGCCAACGACCAACTCCCGCTCCTATGACTCGCAGGCTCATGCCCCAGTTGTCATCTCTCCGCCAGGCACCTCCGCTGGCCAAGAGAACCGCTGACCCCGAGTTTTCCGCTAGCCATGGCCCGGACAGCCTCCGCTAAGCTAGCCACAGCTCCGCTGACCACCACCAGCGGCAACACCTCCGCCGAGCTCCAGCTCCGCTGCACTCCAGCTCCGCCGAACTCCAGCTCTGCTGTGCCGCTGACCAACATCTGCTCAACCAGCCATTTTCTCTGGGCACCCCTCAGACCTCTCAGCACCCTGGGTCTATACCCAGAATCTCTGAATCACGAAAAGTTGAGTCCTTGCTCTAAATTATACATATATGCATGTGTTAGCGGTGCGGTATGGCATTCATACATCTCTGGTCTTTTATATATATACATACATGCAGCTATATATGTGGTCGGACCCATGCATTCAGCCTTATCTGTATAGCATAGTTGGATTGTCACCTACAGCATATATACATAAACATATATCTATGTCCAAGCTATCAGAGGGGAGTACTCACCATGCCTTTGGACATTCACGCATGTGCCTGCATGCATCATTGACAAAAAGCATCATTGACTTGTCATGCACGCTCCCTTAGTCTGTCCAGTCTTTTCATCCCATGTGCCCACTGACAGAATACTCTTTAAAAGGCATCAGCTACTTTCTCTTAGTAACTATCATGTGCATACACCTGCGCACAGTGCAAGCTTTGAACACCACATGCCTCTGTTCCACACAACCTTGACATCTAATAGGATCCCGTGTTATCACATTCATTTAATTATGCCTTACTCTCATTTATCTCAAAAGCATGACCAATGATATATATGGCTGTATGCTTCCACCGCCACGGTCCCACTAGGCCTCATACACATCAATTTGATCCCTGTACATGCATGCATATGTATATATGCTATAAGGTCATCATGATAGTACACCAGTAATTGTTGTCCCAATGACAGATTAATATTCAATTGTACTCATGTTGGCAATATGCATCATTACCATGTCCGTTGCTTATATATCTTTTTGCTTAAATACATGGCTATCATGGACATAGGCATGCTCGCCTAGGTCTTCGGGCAAATATACAACAATTGTCAAGACCATGACTTTTCATTATTAAACATAGCCACTATGTCAACCACACGATTATTCAACAATATATATATATATATATATATATATATATATGTACAACTTATTTGTCATCAACTACTACATTTGCTTCTACATTTTGCTTACAACTTTATCAAAATGCATATGCAAATTAGTTATGTTGATTTTACAAATCCACATATTAATCATATATTTTGTTTCAAGGAAATCTCTATTTCTCTCGAGCATTCAACCGCAACTACGAGTTGACGGACATTATCGGAGTACTTTATCCGCCAAGCAATGGATCATCATGCTCGGACAACTCCAATCACTCCAAATTGGCACGAGATAAGTAACAATGTCTTATCTTTTCCGCTCTTGCAATTTGAGCTACCGCACATGCCATGTCTATACATGCTTGCTCTGTGTGTTTTGTCATTTTTTTTCGTGCACATACAAAACCATACACATCCACGGTCTACGACCAAAACCGCCAAGCGGTCAGGCAACGCCTCATAATAGCCATTGATCCGGCAGCAAAGGGACTAGTTAACACAGCCTACGGCAGCCATTGATCCGGTAGTTAACCCCGACGCTTGGGTACCAAAGATTGGGATCGCTTCCCAACACCCTCTGCTCCGTGCAGCTCCCCCTCAACAAACATGGCTGGGGAGTCGGGGACTCTCTAGCGGAGCCTAGCAGGGGCCCACCCCATTGAGCTTCCGCTCATGCCTTCCCGGCACCCCATTGAGCTTCCGCTCATCCCCCTTGAGCTTCCCGCTCATGCCTTCCCGGCATCCCATTGAGCTTCCGCTCATCCCCCTTGAGCTTCCCGCTCATGCCTTCCCGGCATCCCATTGAGCTTCCCGCTCATGCCTTCCCGGCATTCTACTCGACACACCACACGTTAATGGAACATGGAATTCTTCTACCATTTGTCGCTCCCGACAAATTGAATTCTTTTCGCGTTCCATTAATACAAGCGACAACCAAACAAACGCTTACCTTCGCAGCGCTCATACAACTTACATTTATCATATGCAATCCATATGCTCACACGACCATGCGCGCTCTCTAGTTTGTCCGTCATAATCGATCGTACTCGGCGCCATTCGCGTGTATACATCAACATGTATCACGCACCCCATACGTTTCTATATGCCAACGCATATCGGTGCAACTCACATTTGTTGCCCAATGCAACGAGCATTCTACATATGCCTGCTTTTTGTTTTTGTTGTGCAGGTTAACGAGTCCCTTCTTGCTTACGGAGTTCGGGGACTTGTAGGGGCTCCGTACCGCCCGGTTACTTATGCTTGATGACTTCGTGATTTGAACTCCCCAACCAAGAAGCTCCTCTTACTCGGGGACTTCGGGGACTTGTACATACCTCCAATAATATGGAGTATTTACTACGTCACCAAGCATAAGTAACACCCACTTTGGGACATCCACAAGCCATGGTGAGGCCCAACCGAGACATGCATCGTGTAGCCCTATGTTCAAGCTACGCCACGGTATCTGGAAATGGCAAATCCATCGCCGGGAAGCCACGTTCCCGCCCTTGCCAACATGCCCTCACAACTAGGCTTCAAGACTAGAATAGTGGAATCTCATCCCACATCGAAGAGAATGTAAAGGAGAAGCATTCCTTCACCTATAAAAGGAATGCCTCCTCCCACAACTCAACACATTCCATTACATACTTTGTAATCTTGTTAGGCCGCAAGGCTCGACACACTAGTATAGCTTTCAAGTGGACGTAGTCTCCCGCTCATGCGGAGGCGAACCACTATACATCTCGTGTCAATCTTTCTCGCTCTCTCTCACTTAAGCTAACTAGAGACCCCCTCGGTCACTAACGTTAACAGTTCCCTGAAATTTACCATTGTTTCTTGAAGGTGTCTAACATTGTTTCTGGATACATGAAGTCAGACAACAAATTTCAATGGAAACTCCACTATGTTAGACTAAGAGTTTCAATAAAAAATTATGAAAACTCCACATCTGTTCACATACTGAAACTCCACGGTGCTACTAAAGGTTTAATCTGAATTCACTGTGTGCAAGCCTTAAGATCCCCATAGTCTGACGTCTCCCTGTTCACAAATCAAATGGGTCAGTACAACATATGTAAAAACTTTTTGTACAAGATGCAAGGTATATAAAGATAATAAACATACATGAACACTCCAAAAAAGTCGCACCGCTCCTCTACACCCAAAGACTCAAAGAAGTTATAGAGGTTAAGATTATTGTACGGGAAACTACGGGCTACTGGTAACTCTACGTCCTTCATTTGCTGCAATAATTTAATATGAATAAGTATTTCAAAAACATGTTAATCATGAAAAAGCAATAAAATAATATACATACAGTCACTACTACACAGAACACTTTTAATGACATTTGAAAAACGTCATGAAAAGGTTTCCATGACGTTTTTCAAACGTCACAACCGACGTCGTCTCTACTGGTGCCGTCTTTGGTCTGGAGTTGTGATGACATTTGAGAAACGTCATTAAAAACCTTTCAATGACGTTTGATAAACGTCATAGGCCTTCTTCTAATGACGTTTTGAAATGGTCATGGTAACATTTTTATGGCATTTGCAAAATGTCATGGAAAGATATTCAATGACGTTTACTAAACACCATGCAATTTTTTTTATGACGTTTATCAAACACCATTAAATTTTTTTAATTGTTTCAAAAAAAAATCTGAATTAAAATTAGATTTTTTTTTTTTGTTACAGATACATATCACCATAGAAACAATACTGATATGTAAGATTGAATAACAAGCTAATTGAAAATCAATATTTTCACTACAAATCTCAATATATTTAGTAAATGTTATTATTCGTATCAACTACATCCAAAGAGTATCAAAATTAAAATGAAAAATTGGACAAACTATGCAAAAGGCCAACCCTCTCCATGTTTCCAATACCTGTCAAAGAACCAACAGGCAGAATGAGTACACATTGACCACCTCTTCTACTCATGTATATTAATCAACTTCTCACAATATAATTACTAAACCGAAAATGAAAATCATGGTTAATAAAGTTACCGTGTTTGATGATTTGATCTTAACTCCAGGCCTATGCAATAAACTAAAAAAATATATATTAATAATAATAATAAGAATCAGCTGCTTCAAATTGAAACCGCATAATAGAATATGCTTCCTCTTACACACAAAGCAGAAGAAATATAAGAAAGTAGTACTAGTTGTATCGAAAATGTCATAAACTTGAGACGAAATTTTGATCCATGACGTTTCCATTAGAAAACGTCATAGAAAGGGTATTTAATGACGTTTTTGAGCAAATGTCATCTAAACATTGTCATTAAATGTCATATTTGTAGTAGTGAGTGATGGGGTTTGGATGATCATTGCAGTGTGTGTACACATTTCTGACGAAATTGACCACACCATCGATATCAGAAGAATAGTTAGGATTTTGTGGATACTTTTGTTTCCTTGAAGCCAACACTTGTGCAAACAATGGATCTTGAGCAATCAGGGCAAGGTCTAAGCACCCCCCGTAATCCTTAGTTTTCATTACTGAAATATATTGCGGCCTCCAGCTCTTCAAGGTGTGCATGACATGGATTGCAATTACCGGGTAAATGTACTTTTGTTGTGTGGTATGCAGAAAAGGGTGGAGCAGCAAACGGCGAAAGGAGCTCCTTCATAGGACAATGTAATTAGATAGGTTCGAAATAATATCAAAAATTAGGTCCAAGACAAAAAATCAACACTATGAATCTTACAAGTCAGTGAGCTGTGGAAGACATTTCAAAAAGTCATCCAATTCAACATCACCGCGACCCTGCAGATCCCCATACATGTACATCATAAGACTCTGAAATCCCTCAAGATAAGGGCGCATATCTTTGTTTGCTGGTGGAATCCTACAACCGCCATCCTCAATCCAAATGTTCTTGGGATTCAAACTTCCTTTTGAAACCCCTAGGCCCAGTCTCGCGCAAATGGATTGTAGAATATCTCTTTTTGAAAAATAGAATAAAAAAAACATATATTAGAATTATTTGATGTACCTACTGATGGACAGTGGATAAATATGTCATACCAATTGATGTCGTTCTTCAAGAGCGATCTTCCCCTCATCGCAGAAGTATTGTCTCATTAAAGTGACAAGTCACAAATAATCGATAAATGAATAATTTGAGTCTGAGTAAGGTTAGCAATCATTAAAATTTGTAAGTGATTATACGTAACATGGTAGATAAAAAAAATGACGCAATTGATCATGTCAAAATAGTGTATTTAGTTCAATGAACTTCTAGTTCATGATAGTATATGCCTCAATTTACTTATATATTCGACACAATACCTATGAGATATTAAAAAAAATTTCAATCATATTGGAGGTACTTAATATGACAATATTTCAAATTCGGTAACATGGTGAAACCTCACTCAAAGCTTGTTACAAATATTCATGGAGATTAAATGTACTAGATCTGATACGTGTCATGTTTATCATAATAACAGTAACTCTCCACCAGAACAAAGTTACAATCTCACATGCCTTGAGAATGCAGAAGATGACACTATCTCAGAAGCCGAAGAACACACCACCAAGAGACAAGACATGCTATGTCCTTAAAGTACACCAGACAAGTCTTGTAACCACATTATAGAGCAAGACCAATCCTAACCACATCTTCAACTGTATACCAGTAGCTTCACATGTTGTTCTTTGTCTCTTAGTTTCTACAGTTGTTGTATAAATAGTTATCTACTATACAAAGCAATTCAAGGCAATACAAAACACATTTTCAGCTTTCACCTTTTCAAAGGCTCTTCAACCTGTCAATTCTCTTTACATCAATATTCATGTAGAATAAATCAAAGTAGTTTCACCTCACATCCACTTCAAACATATTGGATGTGAGGTGAAACCCTAACCCTCGATGAATTGTCTAGTTCATCAATATTCATGTAGAATAGATCCATCAATGTAGTTTTATTTTTCTAATTAAATTCTAACACTAACCACCTAATATGCTTTTTCTAATTACTTTGTAATTTTCTCTTAGTTTTTACTCCTTTAACTTCGGAACTATGTCATTTCATGGTTACGATCCGGAATCGTAACAGATATATTTGATGTGCTTTTGGATGAATATCACAGCTATGCGAAGTAAACTTTCTGCATGATATGTGTTTTGACCGTTACACATTATTCTAGCAGATTTACTTCTTAATATGATAGCAAGCCAAGAAAACGTAGTTTCTATATATTCTCGTTCTAATCACATTTTTGTTATGTGGCTATTACTCTAGTTTTAACCCTACTATGTTAATGTGATTGCAAGCTAAGCAAACGTAATTTTTGTAAAAGATTAAAAAAAAAACCCGGTTGTGAGGCGATATTACTTTAATTGATTTTGCAAACTAGTACTTTGAACTATTGTCCCATTAACATAATCCGACAATAATTTTTTGAAAACAAACTAATACTTAGAAATACTAATCCATAAAACATTCAAAATGTTATTCCTCTTGCCGAATTCATTCTCTATATATAAGTGGTTAGTGGTGTTAATGTTTGAGATTCAGCGGTAGCTAAACCTTGCTTACCGCTGGTCCACAGCGTGGGCTGCTACTTATAGAGATCTTAATGCTTCCGCTACCTGTCAAGTAAAATACATAGGGCGTCAGAGAGAGACCGCAGTTGGTGATCTACTCTACTCCGATGCCTAATTCAGTCAATGTATTTATGTTGACAGGATACGTTAGGTAAGTAGTAAATGCGTAATTAATGAGGAGAGATGAGTGGATCTTTTATAGGCGAGAGAGAGACTGACCTCTTCCTTGTTTTCGATGTGGGACTGCTATGCTTCAGTTCCCAGCTTCTGATATTTCGGTGGGTTGATCTTGGTGCGGCACGTCAGCTGTAATCTCGACCTGAGCCAGCACTCAGATGATAGCCCGCTTAGTGGTGTTTCCGTAGGTCACACCATTGCCGGTTGTTGGTACCGCTGGCGGTGGTATGAATGTAGCTCATTATAGCTAATTATAGTTAGGCAAATGCTCATGTAAGTACAAGTCCCCCAAGTCCCCAGTCAAGAAGGGCTATCTTGGTTGGGGAGTTGCCTAGCGGTTCTGAAGCGTTACTTCTGCTAGTCTTGCCTAGCATAATTAGCGTCAGTGTGTTGTCAACCATGTATTTGTTCTGAGCAAACGATTTGAACCCTTTCAGGTGGGCCCCTGCTAGGCTCCTTAGGGAGTCCCTCACTCCTCAGCTGAGATAGGCCTCCACTTGGCTGAATGTTTGTTTGATGAGGGGAGCTGCGTTGAGCAGTGAGTGTTAGGTAGCGAGCTTAATCTTTGATACCTAGCATCGGAGGTCAACCACCTGATCAGGACCATCAGAGACTTTGTTGACCTGTCCCTTTACTCTTTTGAGGAGGAGTAGAAGCTTGCCTGCAATGCCACGTAGCGGTCATTGACGATATTGGGCGTTGCTCCAAGAGGTGTCGCTGGTGCGAGCTTCTCCGTTGAGATTTGAAAACGAGCAGCTCCGTTAGTGGAGATTTTCTCCTTTGGAGTTTGTAGGTGAGAAATTTCGCTAATGGTGTTTCGCTTAGCGGAGACTTGCTCCCTTGGACTGTGAAGCTGAGAAGTTCAACTAGCGGCATTTCGCTTAGCAGAGACTTGCTCTCTTGAAATCTGAAGGCGGGAAGTTCCGCTAGCAGTGTTTCGCTTAGCGGAGACTATCTCCCTTGGAATCTGAGGGTGAGAAGTCCTGCTAGCGATGTTTCGCTTAGCGGAGACAATCTAAAGGTGAGAAGTCCTGCTAGCGGTGTTTTGCTTAGCGAAGACTTTCTCCCTTGGAATCTGAAGGTGAGAAGTTCCGCTAGTGGAGGCTTTCTCTCTTGGAATTTGAAGGTGAGAAGCTCCGCTAGCGAAGGCTTTTCTAATGAGAAATTTTGAATCTTTTGACGGTTGGACTGGATAAGCGTTACCTCTAACATTGCCCGACGCGTGTTGGCTATCTACTGGGTTAGCGTGTGGATTTTCCCTTGAGCACGCCCGTCGCTTCGTAATGAATGTGAGTAATTAGTGATTGCGTAACTGAGGCGACGCCTCGGTTACTCCGGGTAGTGGGTGTGGTAGTGGGACACCCGTAAGCATCTCGTGTAGTGTTCTCGCTGGATGTACCCAATGTTGACATAAATAGGGGGGAAACTAGATGATTTACCACTTTGCTTCGTACTTCAAATTTTCGCCTTCATCTTCTTCTTTAGCTGCTTATGAGAGACTGTTGCAGATAGAATTTCGAATTTGGAGGAGAAGAAAAGGGCAAGTCAGGGATTAAGACACTTGAAAAGCACACGAGGTACCTGCGCTTCGCAAACTCAAGGTTATTGATCTCTGAGCCTTTTACTCGTATTCTCATGCACTTTATGTCCTGGTTTTGTGCTTGTTTTTATGTTTTAAAGTTTGTGATGTTGTGACACTGTGTTTGAGGGTCTAAAGGGGTTTGTGGGTGGATTTTGGTGGTTTAACAGAGGATTGGTGGTGGGTATTATGCTAGATGGTCGAATCTTGGTTCGGGGTTGTCTTTGTTGGTTTCTGGGTTTTGTCGTGTTTTTTTGTTCTTGGTGTTCTTGGATGAAATCTAACATAGGGGTAGTTTAGATCGGTTTGGAACTAACAGTTTGGGTCTTAGGGTTTTTGTGATGGCTAGCATTATAGAGATTTTGAGTAGTGAGGATTCTGGGTTTGACGTGTCGCTCAGTGCGTCCGTCTACCCCTGCAGGAACCTCGCTGCCTGAACCGCTAGACATTGAACCGCTCTGCAAATGATACTTCCAACCATGGCTAAGCAATGTGATGGTCTAGCAGAGTCTTCGGCGGCGGGGGAGATGCCTCTGCTCGTCATCAGCGGGAGGAAGGATTAGCCAGCAATAGTGTCGCCAGCGGTTCCGAGGATAGTGACGACAACCCTGCTGGTGAGGAATCAATCGTGGAGTCATCATGGGTGCTTCACGATAGTACTACTATTGATGAGCCAGAAGGGTCAATGACGTAGGTGGCGATCAACAGGATAAAACGGGTGTTCCGCCTTCCAGGCGTGGTGAAGCTGAGGTCTCCGTAAAAGGATGAGAGAGCGTCGTTTTTGCCGGCTGGGTATGCCGTTGTGCATGAAGCCGTGTTTCACCAAGGCGTTACGCTCCCGCTGTTGCCCAACTTGCAAATTCTATTGTGCGAGTTTGCTATCGCTTCTGGGCAAGTTTGCCCCAATATGTGGAAGGTAATGATGGCGCTAAACGCCCTTTGGCAGTTGACCGGCTGCGAAGGTCCGACTGCAGCCGAGGTTCTTCATTTTTATGAACTTGTGTACGTAAAGCGGAAGGGCTGTAGCGAACAAGTTAATCTCAGCCGTCGAATGGGGGCACCAAAGTTGATTGAAAATTTGCTGGATTAGATGTCCTTTTAGCGATTAACTTACTGTGTCGCGACCGAGGGCTGGGAGTACTTCGAGGGGTTTCAACCTATATGAGGTTGTTGTTGTATCCTTTGTTGTTGTTTTTTCCTTGTTTTTGGTTTCGTGGTATGGGCAAACTAACATGTCTTCCCTTTTTTTTTTTTAGCAGAATGGCGCTTCATGCTAACGTCTACAGAAGAGTATCGCGTAGCGAGAATCCTCGGTTGTTGGAAGAACCGCAACCATCTTGACCTACGCTTGCTGACCGGCTAGGAGCTGTTGGTTGAGTTGAGGTTGACCCGACTCCTAGGAATGCGCTTTACACCTTTTGTACAGCGGCTTATACTTCAAGAATATTTTGCTTGTGACTGACTGGTTTTCTTGCCTCTTGCCTTGTGTAGATCCCCTTCCTAGTAACAAGGCAAGTCGAGCGGCGTTTAATAGAGCCATGGATAGTGTGAAGTTGAATAACTACCTGGAGGGCATGTTTGCCGCTGGCTTGAACGCACGGAAGATCGTTTTTGATCCGCAGTCCAAAAAGTTGAGTCTGTCGGAGGTCGAGGTCGTGATGGAGATGCCCCACTACTCCCATTTGGCTGCCGCCAGAGAGACTGTGATTTGACCTGAGCCTCACTGCAAACATGGGGCTGCTGCAGGGAGCAAAGTTGGCGGAGGGCAAGATAAGGCCGCCGAGAGGGTAGCCGCCACCCGTCGGGGAGCTTAGAGGGAAAGGGTGGCGCCGTGGAATGAGTTTGGTGCCGTAGAACCTGTCACCATAACGAATTTGGAACCTGAGTCCCCGACGAAGGCAGCTGATAGAGGTGCCATTTAAAGTACTGTTCTGCAAAAGAAACGAAGGCAGAATGAAGCCAAAGAAAGTGATGAAAAGGTGGACAAAATCCCGGTAGCCCTTTGGCAGCAAAAGAAATCGAGGCAAGGCACGCAGTCTGTGACTGTTGCTGTTGCTGGGGAGGTACCGACTAGCAGCCTGGACTCTTTTGCTTCCTATGCTGAGTTCCTGACCAATACTGAGCGGGAGTTCCTTTTTCACATCTGTGAACAGCTCGGGTTTGGCGGCATGGACAGCACGGCGCGCCTCACAGTCCTCTAGCAATCAGCTTTTAGTTCGATTTTTGGCCATCTCGTGGTTGGGCTGAATGAGTTGTTCTTGGCGGTGTTGAAGCCATTGCTCGTTGAGCCCCAACTGGAGAATGAAGTTGAGGGTCTCTGACGGGAGCTGGAGGAAAAGTCGAGGCAGCTAGAGGACTCCGATCGTGCACTGGCGCAGGCGGAGGTAGACCTAGTAGACAACAGGGGCAAGTTGGACGTCGCCATTACCTGGGATGTTGAACGGAACATCAAGGTGTCTGAGTTGGAGCAAGAAATAGAGAGTTTGAGAAAGCAGCTGATAACAAAGGTTAGGCATATTGACATGGTTCAGCGCGAAGCCGCCGCCAAAGTCGAGGAGCTCAAACTACTGGAGGGCGAGATTACCCAAGTGGAAGCTGAAAAGAGTCAGATAGGAGTCGTTGTTGTTGAGGCCTTCAAGCAGTCCCAGGAATACAAGGACTCGCTAACGGTGACTGCGAAGGCTGGTGCTGCAGTGAACTTCCGCATGCTGGATGAGAAGGGCGTCATTAATTGGGACAAAGCGACCCAGCCAACGGGGCCGTTGAGTCAGCCGCCATCCTCCCAAGACGGATCTGACACTGACCAACCCGAGGGTGCGCGGTCTGGCAGTGGAGAGACAATCCAGCGGACTGGTGATGGGTCTCAGCAAATGCCAATGTCAATAGCGTCGGACGTATCTCGCGCTCAATATCTGGCGACTCGTACATAGGAGGATGACACTATAATTACACTGAGCCCCACCACTCGCGGGTCCGACCAGACGAGCCGTTTAGTAGCTAGACCGCGCAAGTTGACGGTGATGGCATTGCTGCCCCTTGAAGAGAACCGTGAAGATCCTTTTTTTTTTCCCTGTTATTGCCGTTGAGCCATTTGTACTTGTAATCAGACAACCTTTTGGTTGGGGAGTCCCAACCTGCTTTTAATGAAATTATGCTTTTGCTTTGCATCTCAAAATACTTGTGTTTTGTTTTGAGTGTTGGTATACTGCTAGAGCTTTTCTTACTCATTTATCTCTCAATGAAACATTAAGGGAATTAAGATTGTTCTAAGTGCACGAAGTAGCGGACATGGTCCGCTGAAATTTGCTGGCATTACCAGTTGACTGTTTGTGCTGCGGAGAATAATGGTTTGAATAATTTCTCATTTCATTGATAACTGACTAGTCAGCATTTACAAAAGAGTGAGAGTACCTGCTGGGTAGCTTCTCTTAGCTAAATATTGTACAAGAGTTCAGCTAAGTCAAGATGCTCGTGGGTTGGCGGTAGGATTATTTGTAATAATACCGGAGGTGTTCGGTATTCCAAGGGTAGGTGGATGTGACACCGTCCTTATTCTTTAAGTAGAAAGTGCTAGGGCTGACGACTTCCACTATTTGATATGGTCCTTCCCAAGTGGGACGAAGTGCGGTTGGCGGTGGGATGACTTCTTTCATGACCCAGTCTCCAAGTCGTGACTCTGGCATTGTAGAAACGCGATACCCGCTGTTTGTTTTGCAAGTTGTGTAAGTGAGCTTTGTGGCGCTTTTCTTCGAGGTTGATGCCGTCACCGTTGGTTTTGGCATCGTAGCCCTCAACCCTAGCTGTTGGTTGTGTGATGTTGATGAGAAGGACTGCCTCTATGTCGAACATCATGCAGAACGTTGCTTCTCCATTAGCAGATGTTGGGGTTGTTCTGATGGCCCATAGGACCTCCGGGAGCTTTTCGGCCCATAAACCCTTGGCGTCATCGAACTTCTTCTTGAGCAACTTCTTGATAATCTTATTTGCCACTTCGACCGGCCCATTGGTTTGTGGGTGTGCTACAGATGCGTAGCGCAACTTGGTGCCTAGCCTGGCGATGAAGTTAATGATTTCCTCGTTGTTGAATTGTGCTCCTTTGTCTGTGATGATGGTATGTGTTAATGTTAGTGACCGAAGGGTCTAATTAACGTAAAAGAAAGAAAGAGAGAGAGAGAGAGAGAGAGAGCAAGACACAAGAAGTAAAGCTTAACTATGTGTGTTAGGCCTTACGGCCCAAGAGGATTACATGCGATGTAATAGGATGTTGAGTAAGTGGGAAGGAGTCTTCTTTTATAGGGAAGGAAGGCTCCTTCCTTTACATTTTTCTTCAATGTGGGACAAGAAATCCCCATTCTAGTCTAGAAAACCATATTATGAGGACAACTTGGCAAGGCAGGGAAGGTGGCTTCCCGGCGAGGTCTTGGCCGCTTCCGACTACCACGGGGTAGGTTGTATGTCGGGCTACGGTATGCATGTCGCGGTTGGCCCCGCCATGGCTTGTAGGCCTCCCTAAGAGGGTGTTACTTATGCTTGGTGAGATAGCAAACTAGCTTGCTAGTAGAGGTATCTACAAATCTCCGAAGTCCCCAAGTAAGAGGAACTTCTTGGTTGGGGAGTTATAAACATGATGTCATCAAGCATAAATGACGTCCGGGAGGTGCCCAGCCCCTACAAGTCCTCAAACTCCGTAAGCAAGAAGGGACTCGTTAACCTGCACAACAAAGACAAACAACGCCCATATGTAGAATGCTTGTTGTATTGGGCAACATATGTGAGTTGCATTGATATGCATTGGCATATACGAATGTACGAGGTGCGTGATACATGTTGATGTATACATGTGAATGTCGTCGAGTATGATCGTTTATGATGTATAGGCTCGAGAACGCATATGGTTGTTTTGAGCATACTAAGAATGAGTATACGGATTGCATATGATAAATACACGTGGTGGTCGAACGAATCGAGTTGATGAGGTTATGCTCGGTGTAAGTTGCATGAGTGCCATGAAGGCAAGCGTTTGTAATTCTTGAACGATGAATATGCGAACGCTTGTGTTTGTTTGGTTTTCGCTCGTATTAATGGAACGCGAAAAGAATTTGATTTGTGGCAATCGACAAATGGTAGAAGAATTCAATGTTCCATTAATGTGGATTATGTCGAGGGGACGTGAGTGTAAAGCTTGGGAATGCCGGAAGGCAAGAGCGTGAAAACTCGGGGGTGCCGGGAAGGCGTGAGCGAGAAGCTCGGGGTTGTCGGGAAGGCGTGAGTGTAACCGTTGCTAATTATACTGGGATGTATGTACAAGTCCCCGAAGTCGCCAGTCAAGGAGGGTTTTCTTGCGGGGTTGATACCATAGCGTAGCTTTGTGCCGTATTGCGAGCATAATTAGTGCAAGTGCGTCATCCATCTAGAATTGGTCGGAGCGAACGCTTATGCCCTTTCGGGTGGGCCCCTGCTAGGCCCTTCAAGGAATCCCCCACTCTTGGCTATAGACCTCCGTATGGTTGGAAAATTGTTTGATGAGGGGAGCTGCGTATAAGCAGTGGGTGTTAGATGACGAACCTAATCTTTGATACCCAAGCGTCGGGGGTTAACTGCCAGATCAATGGCTGCCGTGGGCTGTGTTAACCGGTCCCTTTACTCTTTCCCGGAGGAGAAAAGCTTGACTGCAATACCGCGTAGCGGTCATTGTCATTATGAGGTGTTGCCTTACCGCTTGGCGGTTGGTCGTAGACCATAGACTCGTGGAGTCTA
Organism: Rosa rugosa; assembly: GCF_958449725.1. Lineage (NCBI taxonomy): Eukaryota > Viridiplantae > Streptophyta > Magnoliopsida > Rosales > Rosaceae > Rosa > Rosa rugosa. The sequence goes on along the minus strand of NC_084822.1, from coordinate 41,317,821 downwards.
GACCCGTTTTAGGTCTTTTTTCCATAGGGAAAGTTTGACAAAGTATGGTGTCCGAAGGCTAGACCATATGTTTACATATAGAGCACATGTAAATTTTGCTAATTTGTATGATCAACAATGGATAAGTATAGCAAGTGATTTTATGTGGATCTTATGACCATGTAACATGCGCAATAGGTAGTGGCAAGTGTGATGGGTGTCCAAATAAAATTTTGGAAGTAGCTCTCGGTGAATAGTATGAAGCATTGTGAACTTGGAACTTTAATTAAAACATGTTGGATGTGTTTGAGCGAGTTAGGTTGTGTTCGAGCAAGTTGGGTGTAGTTGAGCGGGTAGGCGCTGTGCGAGCATGCGGGGCGTGGCCCAAGCAAATCGTGGCCATGCTCGATACCCAAGCGAGTCGTAACCCAAGTAAGTCATTGATCCGAGCATGTTTAATTAAGTCATAGGTGTCACAAGCTTCTAGACATAGCATAGTTTGTGTGATGGTCACATGTTTATTTAATTAAATTGTAATGAAATAGAAACATGGCATGTGTGGCATGTACTTGTAATGTGGATGCTAATAATATTTTGTATTTTGTACACATGCTCAAGGATCATTGAGACCAACGTTTTAAAGCATCACTACAAGAAAAATGGTCTACGACAACATCATATTACAACATATTATAAATGCTCGTTGTTGCTTATAGTTTTCCACAACGGGCAAACAATGTGTGTTGTGAAAAACTGTATACCACAACATGCGTCATTTGCATGTTGTTAATTTAGTTATTGACAACTCACCTTACACGTTGTTATTTGTAAGTTGTCAATTAAAACATTAACAAGTATGAATGCGCGTTGTTAAATATTTTCAAAACAACAACGTGCAGCGAACGCCGTTAAAACTTTGAGATAAAAGATACAAGAAAAATAGCAGAACAATTGTGCTCAACATAAAGCACCTGTGGGCTGTGGACTAAAGTCACTACAAACTCAACTCGATCTTTCTCAAAGAAAAAAAGAAAAAAAGAAAAAATACATAAAAAAATCAGCCCTCTGAATCCATCAGAGATCCAAAACGTATAAAATCCTGGGCTTGAAGAATTGAACTCTGAAACTCTCAACTCTCATTCTCTCAAAGGCTTCGCCCTCACCAGCCTAAACCCTAAACCGCACGAAACGATGTCGTGGCTTCCCTCCGCCGTCGCTCTCAATTGCATCGACGACTTCGCCATGAAGCAAGACCACTTCTCCGGCGACGAGCACGTCCCGCTCAGCCACTTGGCCCACGGCAGGATCGACTCCGCCTCGGCTGTGGTCCTCCAATCATTCGCGTACCTCCCACGCGCCGCCCAGCGTCGGCTACGTCCTTACCAGCTCATCCTTTGCCTCGGCTCCGGCGACTGCGCCACTGACTCCACTTTCACTGCCGACCTCGGTTGTCAATCTCCGAAGCATTTCGATGGCCGGATTTCCGGCGTTTACGGCTACGAAGGTACTTCGTTCTTTCTTCATATTAGGTGTTCCACTGTTTCGCACCTTCAATTTCATCGTCTTGGTTCCTATTGCGTTCTAATCAGCACAGCATGTTGTTTAGCCTCGCAGCTGCAAAACACTGTTATTCATTTGCTTCTTCATGTTTGCTTGTTCCTCCTGAATTGGCATATTGTCGAACACTAGGTGTGCATTGAAAATAAAGATGATTCATGCTAGATAGTGAAATTGATATAAAAATTCGATTGAAGGATGTGAGTATGAGACATTGCAGTCTTACTGTGTACAACTGTACATGGACAGTATAATGAATGTTCATGAGAATTAGATAAAAGTGGTTTTGAGAGTGAATTTGAAATACTTTAATTTTAGCTGTATTGGGAATCATCCTCTGAGAGTGATGGTCTAATGGATGGTGTATCAGGTATTCCTTTCTATAAACTACTACACACACTAAGCTATACATGCATTACAGCAGGGGCATCATGCTTGATCTTAAGTATTATCTTCTAAATAGTAAGTTGAATTTCTATGCAATGATTCTAATTAAATTAATACAAAGACTAAAGATTATTGCCCTGAAACTCTTAAGGAAGCTAGCTAGCTACTATTATGGTACTGTTTAATTACTGAACCACTTTCTTCATTCCTTGACTAATTAGTGCTTTTATATGTTTGTTAGAATTTGGAATAAGTCTTGTATTATTTATTAATAGTCTATTTGGTTATCATACTGAGAAGATTTCATACAGTTTATCGGAGCTGGTCTGCACTTACAGAATAGAAGATTTTGGTTTGATTCGTACAACTCTAGCAACATTGTTGCTGAAATGCTTTCATGTAGGTAGCTAAGATTATGTCTGTACTGCTTGTAATTTGTAGCAACGTTTGATGTTTCGGTTTGTGTAATTTGCATAATGATCGATCAGATTGATGTTAATGTGGTTGTGTATATGCAGATGATGCGAAATGTGGTACGCCGACATGGATCTGCAAGGGGCTTACTTATTTTCTTATTTGCAGGCCTGGTTTACTTCTATCTATAAGGTTGGTTTGTTGCCTTAAAGTAATCTTCAACTTAATTATTACTATACTGTGCTTTGAATTTATGCCCTTCTTTTATGTGATCATGTTCAGGCTTTTGATCTGTTGGAAATGGTAAAGGCAATCAAAGGTATTGTCTAGCAGAATGTTTTTGATAGAAAGCTGCAAGTAGTCAAGCAGTTAGCTGCTATCGTTACTCCATTATTGGTAATTGGATAGTCGGGTAAAACTATAAATGTTGAGTAAAGAACACAGGTTCAAAGATATTGTTTTGGTCATGTATTTCACTAGAGTAATGCACATAATGGTTTTGAGTAGAAGGCTAGAAGTTGCCTGGCAGATGTTGCTCTGTACTCCATATATTTTGGTTACATTTACTTTTAGGTTTTCATTTGCATAGCTTTTCCAGCAGTCCATGGATGCTTAGAAAGGGGATTCTTGCAGCAGGAGAATCTGTTGTTCATGTAAGTAGTATGAATGTTCTCTTATGTAAATACAATAATTGCAAAAAAAATTGAGTTCAAAATATGAAGATTGTGTGGAACAGGCATTACTGTAAAATAGTGTATGTGAAGATGTAACATATGAACTGTTTAGACATTATTCGCTAGTAGCTTATAATCAAATTGGAAGCTGCAGTGATTTGATTAGTATTGCCATCTTGAAGTCTTTTTTCTTTCTTGTTAATAAGGAGTTCTGTTAGGTTAGTTGAGGATTTCTTGTCCTCTATTGTGAATTGGTGGCTAATTTCTATTTCAGTTCTTTTTCTTTTTTCCAAAATTAAGATGTCACATGTGAATTGTAATTCATATTTCATACTTGCAATAGTAGTTCATTGCAGAGAGGTCTGATGGCGCTTGCTTATGTGGAGAGTGCACGAATTCATCTGAAGCAGTTGACAATTGCACATTAAATTGCTAGCTTGGAATCTCTACAAAGAGATCCTTATGAGGCATTATACTCGCAACTTCGTCATGAGATGTTTAAGGTACATATTAGAACTTATCTGTAGGCTTTCTTGAGTGAGTGAGTAAAACTTATCTGCTAGGCAACTTCTTCATGAGATGTATAGCATCTCACTCCAAATGTGTAATCAATTAAGTAATTGAGGTATGTAAATAGTATATTAGTTTGTGGATTAGTCTATTAGATGCAAATGTTTATTTAATTGTTTTCAATATATCGATTTCAAGGGACTCAGAGGTCTTCTTCAACCACCGATCAATGGAGTTGAGAAACATGGGATAGCATGTGAGGCATAGCAAGTGTTTTTGCTAAATCTACGAAATGTTGTAGGCATATTCTTTAAAAGTTATGAAGCATGGCATTGGCATAGCTCTAGTTCAAAAAGAGCGTAATATAGAAATAGAATTCGAGTTAAACCCTACATTGAAAAAGGGTATTTTTGACAGTGTAAATGGGTGAACTAAGTAAACTTGAAATTAATAAAAAATATGTTGAGTAAGAAGAACATGTATGGTGAACAAAGTAGTTAGTACGGTGGCAATAGCTGCAACCATTTCAAAAATATGTTGGGTAAACGTTTCACGTATTTTCCAAAGTTGTTCAAAATTGGAACATACCTAGGAGAAAACATCCTTAAGCATTGCTGGAGGGAACAACTGAAAATTTCAGACATTTTGTTCTTTTGAGGATGAAGAACAAAAAGGTAATAAGCCTCTTCGGTTTCCATGTTAACATGTATAGTTGTGACTGAAATATTAAAGCATATGTATAAGAACTAAAATATGAGATTCATACTCACATACATCTATTTTGAGTAGAAAAGGTCAACCACTCATTGAAATTAAGCAAGCAGCACAAGAACGATGTATCCATGTGTGGTCTTCATAAAACCTCGTTTATAGAGTACTCGTGAACCCTATTCTAACAACAGAATAGACATATTTATGAATTTAAAAAAAATGCATCTTTCAATGTTCTTAGTTTGAAAATCTTTTTTATGATTTAGACATATTGATTTCATTTGTTTCTTTTTTCTTTTTTTTTTTGGTTATTCATTTCCCTAATTGTTCATGTTTCCCATAATCAAACATTCAATGCTAGAGATGAGCTTAACTGGTGTACGGATTTTTTTTTTTTTTTTTGACTTTGTCAAGGGGAACCCAAAGGCTTCTTAGGCCCAAGATAAACCCCTTCGGCGCATGTGAAATGCTTCAACTGTGCATTGCAGCACAGTGCCTTACCACTTTGACAGCTTCGGGGTTTGAACCTAGGTTGGGGAGCACACCCAACTAGGCAAGAACCACTAGGCCACTTGCAGTGGTTACTGGTGTACGGAACTTAGATACACAGAGAACAGATATTGCTGCAGTGAGAACTTTGGCTAATCTAGTCTTTGAAGGTTTTTTTTTTTTTTTTGGGTTATTGTTTGATGTCTTGTGGCTCAAGGAACTCAACTGAAGTTGACTACTTGACTAATAAACGTTTGGTTTCTACTTCTCTTATCTTTCAATCAGCATATTCTCTTCTTTGGTATCAATATTGTGCATAAAGAATTGGCCAATTGGATCTGATCTGCTTTCTAACTCGGGTTTCAGAGATGAAAATTCTCCAAGACACCCTTGTTTTGACCAAATTGTCAATTATCACCCTTGATAAGTGGCAGTTTGGCACCGACAAGTTTCAAAATAAGCCAATGTTTGTCAAATAGTCAAAATAAGGTCAAAAATATCTTTCATACTTGTGTATAGGCAACTATTAGAGTTGAAAAGCATCGACACAAGAGGAAAATCTAATACTTGATGATAAGCCACACGTACTCAATAACTGGAACTGTATTTGAAGCTCATAACTGGAACTGTATTTGAACCTTATAACTATAACTGTATTTGAACCTCAGCTCTCTATCACCGCTGTAATTTTTGAATACCGTCAAAAGGTTGAAAGTTTCACAATTACAACTGAAAAGTAGTTTAGGAATGGACTGCACAATGATCAGCTGGTTCCCAACATCTGTTATCTTTCCAAGAATTCTCTACAGCTCTGTTGCTTCTTCCCCTACTGTAACTGCAGAATCATAAGAAATAACCAAAACAAGAAGATTAACCTCTAGTTTAGAAGTTCACAAGAGCAAGATCTGCATCTCAACAAAAGAAAATGACATGTAATTTTTCGTTCCACACTGCCCCAGCATGAGTTAATGTTGTATCATACGATTACTCCTTTAGTTATATTGCAGCAATTATTTGGGACATCTTCAATTAGATAATATAATGAGCTGATCAGATTCGTGATATAATTAATCCACAAATGAAATTTCAGTTTGAAAACGTTTCCTGCTCCCCTTTAATATATGCTCTGTTTATGCTTAACTTACATTTAACAGTGACCCAATAATATGTACAGGCCAAATTAAAACATAATAAATAAAAAAACAAATGGGCAGTTGCAACTTCAGACAATCCACACAGGGTACAAAAGGAACTTACATGCTTCATTTATCGCTCCAACAATATCGCTGACATGATTGCTCATTCCTTCAATCACTTCACTAGTTTCAAGATCAGCGCCAAGCTCTCGTTGGAAGGCCATAGTTACAAGGGAAGCACCGGATAGGAGTCCCCGAGACCCATCAGGTATTATGGAAAAACCAAAAGGTCTTAAGGCACAAGATGATTTTCCAAACCCTAAAGCACCATTAACTTCTGACTGGCTGATAGGTGATGCTATAATGAAAGAGCAAAACTCATCCCTGGAAGCCTCTTGTAACACATATTCAAAATTCTGTCACATTTAAAAGGTTTCATATAAGTCAATCTGGAACAAGGAAGCACCAACATGAACTAGTTAGAGCATATATCACCTCTGCAGACTCTGTTTGCATAACTGATTTTGCATGTAAAGTAATACAGTTGCTGTCATCGTCCGTGACTAACGTTATCACTTCTTCAGGCTCTTCCATCTCTTCTAAATGTGACCACTGCCATGTATAAAAATGTTAGCAGTTCATATAGAGTGATTCAAAACAGCTTAACACCATATCTAATTTAGCAAACTTATAAGGTTGCTCCATACCTGTAATTCCCGAGTCCTTTTGACAAGAAAGTTAAAAACTGTGCTCGGAGTTGCTTTGACTCGGAAGGTAGTCACTGCCATGTAATTATCTTTTCCTTCTGCATCAGTATCCTTCAAAATCTGAACTCCTGTGTCTGATAGTAAATCCCATTTAGTTTCATCTGGATGCTCAGTTATGTAATTCAAATACGCCTTCTTCAACCTTCTAGTCAATGTCAGCAGAGCAACACGAACTGAAAATGCTACATTCAATTACAAAGGTTATTCCAAGAGAAATACACAATATATAGTCACAGCATATTTAAATAATACAAATATGTACTTACTATCTCAAAATCGTCAAGATCACCTTGAGACAACTACCAGTAATAGAAAACTTAGATGACACACTTGCATTAAGTATTGCATTTCTGGACTACTACAGCCATGTTTAGCTGTCATACACAAATATATCAAAGCATTCACATGGTTAAGACATTACCTTGAGAAAAATTATTAGGCAGTCTAAGAGTGACAAATCTACTTTCGGTCCGCTTTTCTTTGGTTGACAATGTACTAATCCAGCGCTTTGCTCCGAATGCCAGGTTTGAATTGATTACTCCAGAGTATATACTATCTTGGACATTGCATTTCTGTACTTCCATATTCTCAATCCATATAACCTGCATGGATAGAGTAACTCAAATGTTGGATTAAAAGTTCCATACCCCCAGTATTCCATAAGATCATACCCTGTATATAATTACAAATTTTTGCAGATAGTGTATTAGCTACCTCAGAATGATCATCACGCCTCCTAATGATGACCCCAGAAGGCCTTCTCTTACAGTTCACTTTCAGTGTAGAGTCAATGTGCGGAAAATAGTCAGTCGATACATCAACAACAGCCCATACATCTGGTATGACTTGCCTCAAAAACCTGACGAAACTGAATTTACGTGTTGGCATACATGGCACGGGCAAGAGAAGTTCAGCATTTATCTGGCAAATATAAATCATACATCAGATGAGCATCATTATATATAATCAGATTATATATCCTAGACCTCACTGGCATATAAATTAGCAATAAAGTGGATAGGCAAATTTTCTCTTTTTCCAAGTAGTCATTGTAACAAAACACCAGTAAGCACATGTGATAATGTTTACCGTTTTTACACCCTTGAAATTGTCACGGGTATGTGGTGGTGTATTACACGCCAAATTACTCATAACACCACTTGGCACTTCATCAGTTCTGTGATGAACAATGTTGCTCAAGGCTGAAGCCCATTCATCCTGGAAACAACGACACAGAACAACATACTCAACATTTAAAGCAAGAATCAAAGAACTCATAACAAACATAAACAGCTGCTGCCATATGCGAAAATTAAACAATAAACCAACTATAAGGAAATCTCACACACCACATTTGTCATGGCAGCAACCACGTTTTCTAGCTTAATCGGAACAACACCGCTCTCAATGGAATACTCAATCTCCATACCAGGAGAGGGTGGAGCCCTGAACATCTGCTGGAGTTCCTCAATCGAACCGAGCAGTGGAACCTCCACAACCCAAGTGTTTGCTTTCACAGCCATAGCCATGACCTCTTTGTAAGCTGCCATGCATATGTTATAGCACTCCTGCATTTCTAGAAACTTGGGCACACCCTTTGGCTCCTCGATTCCATTCGAAGACGACGCCTCATAAAACTTGACAATGTCAGTGTTATTAGTGAACATATGGAAACCCAGTATTAACCCCATTTCGATCAATAACACATACAAGAAAGTCCATTCATGTCACATCAAGACCAATCAAACACCCACAACTCTCAAAATCAAAATTAAAGTGCAACAATGACTATCATTTGGGTTCAAGAAAATAATCACATAAAGAAAATATTATGAGAAAGTGAGAAGAGTAGTCATACGTACCACCGGTTCCATGTCCATGTTGGGATTTGTAGCAGTTGGATTTTCAGACCCAGACCCAAATGGGTGTGGACCTGCAAAGAAATCAAGTAGACTTGGATTCAAGAAACCCTAAACCAATGTGACGAGTCAAATTGGATAGGAGTCAGTGGTTTGACCCTTGGTCAGAGTCAGAGAAAACCTAGAGAATAGAGATGGTGGCGAAAATGAGAGCACCTTGAGAAGAAAAAACGTGACCATTCGGGTTTGCTCGTTGCCGGTTATATAGGTTTGGCAACCAGTGCGGCACGCGCGACGCACGTGATGCGTATATTAAGTGGGGAGAAGGTAAAAAAGAAGGATTTGGGGATCCGGCTCGTCATTATCTATTCGTCTCCTTTTCATAAAAGGAAATCGATTGTGTTTGGGTCTGTCCCTGAGACTTTGTTAGCTGATGTACTTCAACTTAATTATTAATAAATAATCGGTCCTTTCGCAGATAAAGTGATTATAAGGAAATCGAATAATCGATGGTGTATAATTTTAGTAAAAAAAAAGGAAAAAATAGAAACAGTATTCAATGGATCGACATGTACTTGCATCGACAGAATTAGATGGCTGGACAACAATAAGTATTTTTTTTTTGTTATTAAAAAAAATTGCCTATAAATAACAGTGGATGAGATGTGTTGGATCTGCTGGTTCAATTGCACCGCCGATGCATAAAATAATTTTCCTTGCTCGAGAGTAGAATTCCTTGTCTGTATTCCATTAATAGTTTGGATGCGATTTGTTATTAGGAAATAATGAGCATATCTAAATTCAATTATGATAAATAACTTATAAAATCAATTTTTCTATTCGTGAAATTCCGCTTTTTTCAATTCTGTCATTTTTCTCCACCTTTTAATTTAAGTCAAAGGATTTTTTTTTTTTGGTCTGAATTTAAAAAGTCAAAGGATGAGTAAGCTAAAAGAAAAAAGATTAAATAAATAAAACAGAGGAGGATTTCGCTTTGTACACTAGCAGCTTGAAATTTGTAGTACTCGATCATTATTCTTGAATGCTGAGGCTGCATGTACTCATGAACTTCTGCACATATATACATAAACCTTATTCAAATCAATAAAAAAAAGCTTGCATACATGATGTCTTCTGGAAAACAAAACTGAAAACTTTTGTTTGAGCAACAGAATTGTGAGTACGGAGGCCTTACTGGCTCACTGTTTCTGTAAATCCACAAGCCATTCATGACGGATTTCCTTCACTATCCGGATAAAATTCCCTGTTGTCAGGACACACTCGTTGTAAATCAGCCACTCTGGTTTGTGATTCAAGCAACTGGAGGGATGCAAATCTACCACTTGGTTTTCTTTCACTGTCAGATAGTGCCTGTCGCGTTGTAGATGAGCCACCTGCATGAAATATCCAGCTAGCAGGCCTGCCTTATGTTGGTGTAGTAGTCAGGACTGTTGAAATTAGTACTGCATAGCTTGAGACTAAACTGAGCCATAATTCGCAGTAGCTGTTGCCTAACATCATTTGCCGCCTTTAATGTCCTGCATGTGATTTAGAAATTGTCATAGCACCAGGATGGATCCTCCTTGTTATGTTTGACTGCATGATACACATTCAGCAGAGTGAGGTGATCTCCATCAATGTGCGCAAACCTGGCTTTTGCCTCATCTGCAGCAACTTTTTGAGCCTCATCCGCCCTAGGCCGGACAAAGGGATTCGGCACTGAAAGCATGTCAGCAATTGTCAGGATCTCATTAGAGCAGTTGTACTGAGGGCTGACTACGAGCATAAATATCAAGGCTAACTAGAGGAAAAAAAGGGAAAAAAAAAAAAAGAGACCAAATTGCATAAACTAAAGTTGTACTCTAAATGTAAGTTTTCTTTTACAAGTCCTAAAATTATATTTTTGGATTTTATCTCTTTGTAAAGTGGTCCATCCAGTTTGAACCAATCAACTCTTTTTCTTTTTCTTTTTCTTTTTCTTTTTAGTTTGGACTGATTATTTTGTTTGTCTGAATTGGACTTCTATTATTGGCATAACCCTTTTTCTGAAAATTTGTTTTGGCCCTCTTTTAATTTATTGTTTGGATCAGGTAACTTCCGAACGAAAAGCACCCTCGCAAGGATCGTCAGCTTTGCCAACTGTTTGGAGTCCTTTAATTTCCATAATGCTACTTTGGGGTTGTTGGAGTTCTTTTTACCGTTTATTACTTGCTTACAGATTTGTGATGTAAAATATCAAAACTTTTGTTTAGTTAAGCATTTGCTTTGTCATTGAGAAAAAAAAAAAAAAGCATTTGCTTTTATCGGACTTCTTTTAATTAGTTGGTAGTTGTATAGATATTTCTGGCTAAATAATCAGTACTTTTCTTTTGTTTTTTTTATGGTAAAATAATTAGTACTTTTATGTGTTGTCATTTCATGATTTTTGAATGGATTCGTCTAGTGTGCAGATTTGCATACTATGTAGATTGATAATATAGCCACGTGCACGGCACGTGGTGACAATTTATAAAGGTTAACCGGATTTTACCGGTCTCCCACAAAAAGAAGTGGGAGGTAGAAGAAGGGATGTTGGAATTCCCTGAATAAAAGAAAAGAATTAAAGAAAAGAATTAAAGAAAAGTAAACGAAAACAGCAACTTTAATGAAAAATTACCTTGAAAATGATCAAAAGGAGTTGCCAAGGCTTTTGGCCTGAATTTGGCCGGAAAATTTTGCTTATGGAATGTGGCTGGCCGAAATTGCTTCTGTTCGGTTTCTGACGCTGATTCGATGGCTATGGCAGCCAGTTCAGTGTCTTCCCGGCTGGTTCTTGGGGTTTTGTTTCTGATTTCTGAATCTTGGTATCGAGGCGCTGCTTGTGGCCAAGTTTGGTGGCAAGAGGCGGTCTAGAAGGAGGCGAACCAGGAAGGGATTGTTTTCTGTTTCCGGGGGCCGGTTTTGTACTTTTTCAGCCAGTTCTGGTGGTTTGGCAGCCGGTTCTGGGCTCTTGGGATCGAGCACTACAAAGTGTAGGGCAGAGCCAGATAAGGTTTCAAGGTTTTGTATTTACATTTAGGGTTTGGCTATTTGTTTTAAAGTTAGGACTTCGTGCTGATAACATGTTTCAGGGAATCAGAAATTGGGAGAGAATGATCTTTGTTTTAATTGATAGTAGGGGCCTGTTTATGTAGAGGATTACAAGCAAAGAATCTGCGTCTTACACATTAGAAAACCACGAATTTTGATAAAAGATGGGAGAGAGTGAGAGCTCTCTATACCCTAGCGCCATCGTCGATGGGCGACCCCTTTGGAGGCCTCCTTCGCTTTCTCTCCAGCGTTCGCTCAAGCGTACGAGTTCTCCTTGCTATGGCTGCAAGGCTTTCATCCTTCAACGGAACAATCTTCCAATGACGGCAAGGGATTTGATTGGTTGGGTGTCTTGTGCTCTATGCCTACGAGTCTGGGGCTTCCTGATGTTGTGGGATCCTGGCGGTACTCTGATCGGTGTGCAGCCGCTCCTAGCCGGGAAGTGGTGGAGGCGAAATCGATCAACAAGCAGGCTGCTATGGGTGATGCAACGACGTCGATATCAGGCTACGCTGGTTTCTGCTTTCTTGCACGGTGGTGGCTGGGTTCTTACTTGGTGGCTGATCCTGTTCTGGTAGTGGGGATGGTTGCAGATCACGTCGGGTGATGGCCGGTGGTGGTGCTTGGGTTCTTTGCGTTGGGTGCCAACAGTAATCTGGGTTATCCAGATGGGCTGGTGCTGGGCCGACACCACACATATGCTGGGCCAGACTTTTCCACGGGTCTGGATCTGGGACCCGGGTGGATCTTTGGCCACTTCTTTGTTACCTTGGACGATGTCTCTGGGTGTGCCAAGTTTGTTTTCAGGTGGATTGAGCCCTTCTAGATTCTATAAAAAGGCTCGGTATAGTCACGCTGTGAGTACCACAATTGCTTGCTTTGGCGAGCAGTGTCCCTTATGCTGGGTCAGGTCTAGTTTTGATTGGTCCGCTGATCTTATGCATGCCTGAATTGCAAATTCTGATTGTTGGGTCTACAAATGACAAATCTCAAGGTCATCACAATGGTTGTGTTGTTGGTAATTATCTTGAGGACAATGAGGATTTACCTTTAGAATTTGCTAGTTTTTATAGAAAAGTTTCAGAGCAGAGTTTTATTGTACAAGGACAATTGGTTGATGTCAACCATCTTCTAATTTGTTCTATCTTAGCTCTACGACCAAGGCGTTTCTGGCCTTTGTATGCTCCCAATTGGGATGCCCTCTTAAGCGATTTTAATCGCTAATTCAATGAACTTTTCTTTCAAAAGAAATCTGCGTCTTACAAGGAATTTGAATCGTACAATGATTAGAATATCTCCATAGATTTCTGTAAGACTAACCCTATTACAACTTAGACAAGTAATCAGAGTTTGAAATAAGGGCTGGTGCGGATTATTAGTGACCAACAATTGATTTAATTTTTTTTTTAAGTTAATCAAATTTGGTGAATCCTTTTGTTTAATCCTAAAAACACATATTTTTGTTTATTTTCGTGGATTTGCTGCTCTTGTTTTTTCAAATTGTTTTAATATTTAACTCCTACAATTAAATTAAATTAAATTACTTAGGAACAATAACCCATGAAAATGCAATGAACCCTTATTTCAAAAAAAAAAAATAACCCATGAAAATCGCTGGTTTGAGGATACGGGTCCAACTCATTTTTTCCTTTACCTTCTTAGTCCAATGGACGAACTTTTTTTAGGAAGTATTGCAATTGTAACAAACGAGGTATTTCACAACTGACCTGGTACCTAATTCGAATCGAATAAGTATTAGGCTTATTGGAAATTTTCAATATTCCAATTTCAAAAAAATCAAATTCAAATCCATTTCTAAATCAATAGATTTTTTTGACTCAATTTAGTATTTTCTATTTAGAAATAGGGAAATTCATAATAAAATAATACAAAAAGTTCTGATAATTGGAAAGATTAATTTGTGATCACATATATAGAGTTCAGATGTTGTATTCGACTAGCCATTCACCACTTATCTCTATCACTGTTCGGATAAAACTCCTGCTTGTCAAGACATACTCGTTGTAGATCACAAACTCTGGTTTGTGATCCAGAGAATTTGAGGGATGCAAATGTACCGCTTGTTTCTCTTTTCTAGTCAGGTACTGTCCGCTGCGTTGTAAATGAACTAGAGAGAGAGAGAGAGAGACGAACTAGAGAGAGAGATCTCATTAGAGCAGTTGTACTGAGGGCTGACTACGAGCATTAATATCAAGGCTAACTAGAGGGGGGGGGGGGGGGGGAAACCAACTAGAGAAAAAGAAATTTTTCATCAATCCACATCTCAATTCTGGCATGAGTACAAATTATTGTCTACAACAAGTATAGCATGACAATTAAATCTTCATCGCATATCAACTGTACGCAAATGTTGTTCACAAAGCTTCCTTTCAAGTTTGCTCATTTGACCATTTGACCTCTATATCTTTTGAATTATTGAATTACATTTATATCCTTTTTTTGAAATAGAAGGTTCATTGCATTAGATGACCAGCGAAAAAGCCAGAGTCTACATACCCTTACAAACAGAAAAATGGCTGGGTAACAACCAAACTCCTATCTAAGTACTGAAACTCATTACAAGTCAAATGGAGCCCACTTTTAAAGTAGGCTCATAAACAAAGAACAACTCTGTGTCTTTTGAGGCAAACTCATCTTCTAGCCAACCATCCGCCAATCACGCAATTGTGGTACGAAATAGAAAGCTACTTCCCAACAAACAAATAGGAGCCAATTTCTCATCCATAAGCCGCTTTCTCCAGCCCAATTCGAGATAATTACCAATTCCGGAGAATCATGATTTGAGTTACAACTGACACTTGAGAGACCGTAGAGGCCCATCATCGCCTAAGGAGGTCAAGCTCTCAAGCCAGGCCAGCCCAATGCCCTAAGTAATGAATGAGGGTGTCAAGGCACCCTCCAACCTGGCCCAACTCTGAAAAGAATCAAGCCTACTCAACTGGGCCCAAAAGAGATGAAGCCCAAATCGTCCAGGCCCAGACCCAGAGGCCCAACCCCAAACGAAAGCACTGGCCAGAGCACCACTCCCCGGCTGCCATCCTACCGCCGCCGCCGCGGCCCGGTCTGGGGGACGTCCAACCCAAGCAGCCATCCCTGCATCCATTCCCCTTCCAATCAAAACTCGATCAGAAGCGACACCGATACGAAACGCCAATCGATTCACACCAAAACGACTCCAATCTTTCTCCTATTCGGTCAACCGAAACCACCAGCTGCCTGTCAAACTTGCAGACTTGCAGTCACTCAAGCCGCTACAGTCCGACACAAATCAACCCAGAATCCCAGATCAAAGCAAGCAGATCCGGATTCACCAACACGATCAAACGATCGCCCCACCGTCGCAGACACTATCAACCTGGAAACAACCAGCCTTGCCGGACTACTGCTACCGCACGAAGCTTTCCTTCAAAAGCCGAGAACTGACTTACCGAGCCGTGGCCGCCTGGCCGGTGCTGGACGCGATCGGATCTGACGGCCGTCGCTTCGCACGTCACCCTCAGCTTAGGGTTTTATTGTCTTGGGCATCTAAACCGTTTTTTTAGTGGTTGGATACTTGTGAATTACATATATATCCTCTTGTAAAATGACAATTATAGACAATGAATTATACTAGTTGATTATATATATTTTTTACAAACCTCTCCGCCTAGTTTTAATACATCTTAAAGACTAAGAAATTGTTCCAAACTTTTATTGAGTTCCTAGTCTAGACTTCGTTTAAGGTTTGGTTGGAGGATGAGTTTTGGGTGGGAGATGGTGGTTTTATTTTATTTTATTTATATCAATTTCTATAACCCTTCATTTTTTTTTTTGAATAACCTTTCATCTTGTATAAGGGTTAGAAACATAGGAATCATTGTCTAATCGTTTGATTTATGACTGCTTGATCAATTTCTCTGTTATGACGTTTGATTCATGATTCAAAGTTTTAGAAATTTATTTTGGGCATTTTTTAGATTTGCATGCAAAAAAGAACAAAAAAAAAAGGAGGTGTAGTTAGTGAATTAGAGGTAGAATGAGTATTTTATTTTTTTGTATATGAATAATATAACTAAGATTATTTGAGCAATTCAAAAAAAAGTTTAATGAGCAAATTTTTGTATTTAAAAGAACAAAGGAGGTTTAGAGAGTATGAGATGTTAAATGAGTAAATTTGGAGTGTCTATTGACACTCTAAAAAATTAATCAATATGCAAAAACAAAAACGTGATTTACAAATCTGCCCAATCTGGCAATGTAGGGGGGTGTATTGTATATGGAATTAGTAGAACTTTTAAAGAAATCTATGGAATTTAAAAGTCTGGGTGTATTCAATATAGACTTTTAACAGTCCATGAAAGTCTTGAGGTATTCAATTAGGATTTTTAAAGACTTCATGAATTCCACCAAAATCTAGGGGTATTCAATTAGGACTTTTAAAAATGAATAAGAGTACGGAGGTATTCAAAATATCATTCATACTTATGGAATTAGAAAATCATGGATAATCATGGACTTTGTAGTGTTAACTATACATACCAAACTCCAATAATTTTCCAGCCTCCAGATCAAAGATTTGAAAAAGTCTATCAAAGTTTCCTCTTAAAAAAAAAAAAAAAAAGGTCTATCAAAGTTCTTAATTCTCTCTACGCACGAATAAGTTGGTCCTTCATCATCTCTCTTTCTTAATTTTTTGTTTTTTCTCTAATCTTTTATGATATCAACGTTTTTTGATACCCAACATGTTCATTGTAGTTCTTGAATGTGATTTTTTTTTTGTTTTTTTGTTTTTTTTTTCAATTGTGATACTTCGAACCCTAATAGCAATAAAAATGATTTATGAAACCCTAAAACTCAAATATTGTGGTCTACCCCTAAGACCTTAAATAGTGTTGCTATGGCATACTAAATTTTATCTTATTAATTAATTATTCTCATTAATTTGAATTTATATTATGGGTCAAAGAAAGGTTGAACAATTGAATTTCAATTGATTGATTATAGATCAAGACATTGACCAATATTTGCTACAATATATGTTAATCGGCGAAAACAAAATTGATGAGAATAATTAACCATAAACATCAAGTGATCTATATTGCATATTTATATTGTTGGGAGATTAGGAATGAGAACAAACTGACTAGACAGACTAACGATCATTCATTTGAGTTAATTTCTATTAGAAGATACGTGAGCATTGAAGAGACAACGAGTTATTATATTGTTTCGTGTTTGGGCTGCTTTTGTTTTGTTTTTTTGTTTTTTGTTTTTATATTTTGTATATGCTAGGAAATCTGTACGTAGAAGTCATTCATAATAAAGTATATAGATTTTCATGAATCAATAAAAGTCTGTTGCTAAAATCAATGGTTTTAAAAAATCCATAACAGTCTATCAACTTTTTAAAGAGTCTGTGGACTTTTCAAAAAATCTATGAGGCACAGAAAATTATACCATGCGGCAAAGCGGAAATCAGAAGGGTTTTTGACGGAACCCTAGCAGTCAGCAGAAGATGATAGCGGAACGATCCCTAGCGGCGATGGAGAGTAAGTATCTCTACATATGTACCTGTGAAATGCACAAATCTCTTTTCGATCGGTGGGTTGTTCACCGAATCGAAATGAGCGATGTGTTATCTGCATCGGAAGACCATATTCGTTATCTGCCTTTCAAGCAAGTGGCTAATGAAATTGGCGGCCATGACCTTCCGTTGTTGGTGGGTTGTGGTGTCTTCAAATCCAAAATTCTCATCGGCGGCGGCGTGAAGAAAATTCCGGGGGCCCATCCGTCTCCAGCTTCGTCTGTGTTTTTTTTTGAGACAGACACAACCGATCGGAAACTCGATCAGAAACTCAAGTTGGGGAGCTTTCCCCCTTTCCTAGGAGGGAAAGCTCAACCCCTGCTAGTGGAGATGAAGGGGCAACTTTATGCTCTTGCCGGTGACGAGATGAAGTTGAGATACGATAGTCATTTTGAGAGATTTGACCCGTCCTGCGAAAAATGGTCACCCCTGCCCCGACCTCCTATTTGGGATCCTGACTCTCCATACTATAGGACTCCCGTCGGTTCAGGTTATGTAATCACAGACACCAGCATTCTTTTCTCACGTCAGGATACCCCTGTGTTCCGGTTTGACATCACGAAGCCGAATGCAGGATGGTCTGTACAGGAATCTTTGTGTTCTGGAAAATCTTTTCCCTTTCGAGGCACAACTCTAGTTCATGACTGTGTTTGTGGTGGTTTCATAATCTTTGCCATAGATATTGAGCAAGAAAATTCGAATTATGATGGGAAGTGGCCTCAAACTAGATTTCCAAGAATACTAGTCTACCACATGTCCGAAGATTATGGTTCTTGGACCGATGTTGCAACTGTGGAACTGCCATTTACAAATGAGTTGCCTCTCATATTTCAAGAACCAGTAAGCTATAACTTTGTTAGTCTAGGAGATCAAAGAGTATGCCTGGTTCTGGCTACATTTAGCAGCCCAATAAACAGTGGCCGTTGGGAAGAAAGTGAGATGATGCGTTTTCTTGTGACAACATTCAAGTACAAAACTGAAACTCCCATGAAAAGACCAAGGGAAGAATCACCCATTTCCTTTTCATTCAGCTGTCAATTCCTGAGTAATCCTGTCATCTTTGATTATAATATCCAGCAGCATACTCCATCTCCTGCAACCGAGCATGCCTTAACGCTGGGCGCGTTTTTGCTGTAAGTGTTTTGTAATTAAGCCTTGCTTAACGTTGATGATAATTGTGCTTGCCTTTGTGTATGTTGATATGTAATTTAGTGAAAGCCCAATCCACTGGCTTGGTTTAACATAATATACATTAATAGAGGCTTCGTTTAGCATGATATACAAGAGAATTTGTGAAAGTGATTGGTATCTATATTGAGTTAGTTGTCAATCCCAACATTATCCAACATCGTCTTTCTCATATTTATTCAATCCTGAATTCACGATCTGCCCCTTTACGAACGTAGTGGTCTTGTATTTGGAATATGTTAGGAAATGTATATATTGAACTTCTTCTTTTATTATATCTGCCTACATTATATAGGTATTAATCTTCTCTAGTTTAATCTTGCCGCATTTCCGTTTACATTGTTCCATTTAGATCAGTACTAGTGTGCTTATTGTTGTGGTATGTTATTGCTGCCCTGACCTTTAAAGGGATAGAATACATGAAAATAGCATGCATTATTCATGGATTCCAATGAGTTCTTCTTTTACATTCTCAATTATGATATTCCTTCAAGTCGCTATTTACACATTCATTATCTTTATAGCTGGATATTTTGACTTCACCCATATTATCATTAGGGAAATGACATAAAAATGGCACCATGACATGCTCACTTATGTTTTTGTGGTTGTTGTCGTTCTGTTTCTGCACTCTGTTTGAGAGGGGAGGGAAGGGAAGGGAAGGGAAGGGAAGGGAGAGCATGCATACTCAGTTCTGCATGACATGTTGGGAATTGTCTCTCTTGCTTTCTTGTTTTATTTTCCTTTGGGTATTATTCCAATGGTTTAACCCTTCGGTCTATTTTTACCGTGTAGGATCTTGTTAAACATTGTTGATAAATTCCCAATCAATCTTTGTTGTACTGCCGTCCATGAACTGCAAATAACTTGGTTGAGGTAGTTACGATAAGTCCACAGCAAAAGTTAGAATTATGAAGCTGGTTGATGAAAGGGAGGATCTTTTCCCTTCCTTTTATATTTGCTTTGCTAGTCCTTGTGAAAAGTAAACATAATAATTTTGGATACTCTCTTAGAGCTAGAATGGGAGTTTAGCTATTTGACTTGCTCTTTTGCGCAAAAAATATATTAGTGCACATATATAGGTATCTATAGGCGGGGTTAGTAGCTGAAGTCTGCAAAAGTGAAGAAATACGTACGGACTTTGAATAAGAAACCTTAGATTGACATTAACAAGGTGAATGGAGATGCCACTACACCAATTTTGTTATCAGACAACGGCAGAAAACCGTTGTATGATTTGAAGTGTAACCGTTGTAGAGTGAGCCGTTGTCTGATGAAAAATCAGACAACGGTGGAACATAGTTGTGTGATAAACACACAGACAACAGGTATGTGTTATAACTGTTGTTTGATAGCTCGGCAGATGGCTCGGCAGATGCAAGCGCGCAGCAGTTTAGGGGCGTCTTCAGACAACAGTGCCAGTTTTCAACCGTTGTATGTTAATCATGTCAGACAACATTTTTTTATTTTGTCTGTTGTCTGATTGCTCTTCAAACTTCAGTTCTTAGACTATATCTGTTGTGTGATTAAATTTAGGACAACAGAGTTCAATTGCTTCTGTTGTGTGATTAACTTGTAGGACAACAGAGTTCAATTAATTCTGTTGTGTGATTAGCTATTAAGACAACAGAGTTCAATTAATTCTGTTGTCTGAGTATTAATCAGAAGACACTGATTCGTTAAAAACCGATGTGTGATATATTGATTACAATGTGTTTTTCTCCCATTTTTGGTCATTCAGACAACAGGCAGTGATCATTAGCTTTGGTCTGTTGTGTGATCATTTGAACATTCCATTCCTGAATTAGATTGTGCATTCATTTGGTCTATTTACGAAATGAACAGTACTCTATCAAATATAAACATTGCAAACCATCAAATGATTCATATAACCATTACTTTAAACTTCAAAAGCAAAAGGGATGCATTTCCCAATCATTGAAACCAACATTTTAGACAAGAAAAGCATTCTAGTGCATGCCTATCTACTCGGGACATCAAAAAGCTGATACACATATATGGTTCCAAAATATGCCACACATGGTGCATGACAATGTACCAGCAGAGAAGCACAAAAAAGATGCTTTCCTTATCTAAAATGTACCAGCAACAAGTGTGCTACTTCATGACTCGTGCACATATGTGTTGACAACAAACTTCCCCCACTCATTTCGCACTTGATCAATATCTGCCTGGGTGTATTGGCTACTGCCTCTCCTCTCCCACTGAAATCAGTTAATTATATCAAAAGGATCAGTTAATCATTTTGGTGAATAAGGCATAGATATAATAACACACTTAATAGAAATTGAGTCAAGTGACTATTTATAGCTATATATGTTGATACCTTGGAAGGAAACAATGACATGTCTTTATCCTCAATGATATCTCTCATGTATCGCATGATAAAGTACCCGCACTCCTTGTTGCTAGGTTGGGGAGGAATGCCCTAAACACAAGCAAATGAATGAACAAGTGAAAACTTGGCATGGAAAACTGTTTTTTGAAAACCACAAGTGGTGAAACTTATAGCCAAAATTTTCCAATGGATTGAACTCCGACTCTGCTTATTCTTTTCAGAAATATACATACGCATAGAACTACACCAAAACAACAATATGATCAATGATGTACCATAATGCAAGGGAGGAAAACAAGTGTATTAAACAGATTTCATAAAATTGTTGCATTTCAATCAATATGTAAACGAGGGACTTACGTATCCACGATAGACATCCAATCTCCTGTGGGTAAGCGTCTTTTCAGCGGGTCCATAAAATAGGCAGTTCCTTTCTCCGGATCAACAAGTGTCAACACCCAATGATCACTACATGCATACAAAATGTCATATATCTTGAACACTAATTTGTTATATATGTTCAGATACAGTAGATATGAAAGTTTGCAAACATTCATTAACTTACCCTGAGTTATATGGCAACATGAACATCTGCCCTGGTTTAGCAGTTACAAGCCTATCTTTGATGTGTTGGGCCTTGACAGTTCCATTCCCACACCCCACAGCACCAATAAGTGAAGGGTCAACAAACGCAACCATGTCCAGCATTTTATAAGCCTTCAACTTATCATAGAGGTACCTAATAACAAACATTTGCACCAACTCATTGGGTTTCAGCAACTATACTCCTTATCAAGGCATTACGGACAAAGCATATATGTATATATAAATATATATATATATATATATTTATATAATATCAGTTGAAGGACTTTTTCTACCTTTGATACACAGCAATGCAAGTTCCAGTTACTTCCCTCATGCTTGCAAGTCGTCTAACATCTTTTCCCAATATAAATGTCTTGCGAGAATATCCAAACACTTCAGGCTCCATGTAGAAGTTGATTGTATTCCCATCTTTGAATGCATCCTCACCCCACAAACATAACATCTTCAATGAAGCTGGCAACGATGGTGCCAATTTGGCCAAGCCAAATTCAATCTCCGAGTCCTCTTCCCCTATCTCTTTCCTTTTCTTCTTCTTATCAGCTTTATCCTTGGTAGGTTTCTAGAATAAGAAAATAAATGTAAGGTACAAATCATAAATATAAGCTGCCTATCTACAATTAAGTGAATTTCTATAAACAAATGAATGTTATCAAAGTAGCTACAGGTTGAATTTTACACAGTTCTTACCTTGACTGCAGATTTTATGACTAGGTGTTTAGGCCATGCGACCCAACTCCCCATAGCCTGCTTCACTGTTTCAATTTCATCTTTCACAGGAAATGACACTTTTGCTTTCTCCTCAAGCGCGGCATAGATGGAAACACGCACATTACCATCCCCTAGTGGAGTGCCATGAACGAGTTGGGAAGGATCCTCGCACTCCATAACAGTGGCATAAGCAACAATATGTTCAACAGAACCTATTGCCAACTTGCAATCAACCTCAGCTACGTTTGACTAAAAAATGAACCAAAAAACAAGATTTATAGTTGTTCCCTATATATATTCAAAATAGTAACAGATTTAAATGTAGTCCACAAACATACTCATAAGCAACTCATAAGCATTCTATGAGTAACAACATGCTGCAAGCTTCAGACAGTTTCAGAAAACTGGTAACTTGAAAGAAAAATTCACCAACAATTACTTCAAAATTGGTGTAGTGTCATGATTTTTATGCTAAATTGAGCTTCAAAAGATGCATTCCCCACATGCATTCCGTATCCCTTTCAATATATAGGGTTTTGAAGAAGGAGATTGAACAAGAGGAGAATGTGGATATGGATTGATTCTCTATAGCTTCAGCTCATATATGTTATGAATCTAATCCTATATCAGGTTTTATCTGAGTGAAGGAAAAAGAAAGACAAGATGAAAGAAGAAAGAGACAACCCACGGCTTCAGATGTGCAACTCTTCTCCCAGTCCAAGAAGAAAATCTCCTCTTTCTCTGCTTCAGTGGTTTGAAGTTCTTTATATTGCAACAGTGGCAGCGAGCACTGAGAGTTTTTAAAACCATGAGTTGACTTTTAAGGTATTTAAGAGAAACAATGTCATTTCCTTCTTCAGTCTCTCTCTTTGATTTGATGTTTGAACTTTGAAGCATCTATCTGTGTGTCTTACAAAGATGGGCTGGACGTGTTGCTTTTGGCCCACCTTAGTTTGAGATCACCTTCTTGATCCTCTTGTTCCATGTAATTCACTTCCCTTGTGCAACATTCTGGGACGCGTTGCATGCCTTTGCCCAATGTCCAGACACTCCGCATTGAAGAAAAACATCTCTATGATCAGGCTTTCTTGATCGAGGCACTTTTGAGGCGCAATTTGGATGGCTCTTATTGGTGGTAGCGCCACCACCATGGCCAGAGGCATTGTTGTGACGCCCCGAACCAGGTGGGTGTGAGATTAGGTACCTACCGCCGAATCCGAGGTGTCAACGATAGAAATGTAAATCGAATTTAAAAACAACACTAAATACCTTTTTCAGAAATCGTCGTAAATAAAATATTTGAAATGACAAAACTCAAATAAAGAGGAATTACATCTCGCTCTCGTCTTCTGTAATCCTTTTCAAAGTCTCGTAAATAAAAGCAATGTCTAGCTTAGTTCTCTCGATAAACGTATCATACCTCATGATGCACCTGAACAAGAATCTATAGGGGTGATCGAGCTTTTGCTCTGAAGGGCCAAACCTCTTTAGGTTATTCTTAACTATGTAAGACAATCAAGTTAACAACCAATAGTTTATAAACAATAATAAATGATGCATGTATGCCAAATGAACTTCAGTCAAGTACCCGTTACTCCATATATCAAAACAAAAGAGTGTACACGTCCCATATCATGTATTTTACCAACCGGTGTGGCCCTAAATGTTTCGAATATATGATCTGACAACCCATCACAACCCATAAGAACTCAATCCACATATCCCGTCAAGTACCCGTTACTCCATATATCAAAACAAAAGAGTGTACACGTCCCATATCGTGTATTTTACCAACCGGTGTGGCCCTAAATGTTTCGAATATATGATCTGAAAACCCATCACAACCCATAAGAACTCAATCCACATATCCCTTTTGTTAGTCATCTTGTTTGCTCATGATCTTTAAACCCGAAACCCGATGAGATCGTTTTATCAACTCTCTTTTGTTGAAAGGGCATACTTTCCCTCAATGTGCACTTGTGGGCTGAACATAGATCATGAACACTACAGGATGCCAAACTCAACTACACAAAAGGATTCATTACTTTGCAATCTCATTTCGATTTCAACATCGACCTCTCACATCCTTCCACATACACCACTTTCAAATGCATACTCTCAATACCTCTCTATGCATTATGTGTGCCAATTTGAATATCAATGCTCGTAATGCAATACATGCTGTTATAAAAAGCGATAACATGTGAGATTTAAATCAACCAATATCAATCATTGACAAGCAAATCACCAATTTCAATAATAATTCTAATGATCAATTTAATAGAAAAGGTTTCCCTACTTGAAAATCCGAACTTCAATTCTAACGCTGCTCAAAGTTAGCAACACTGCAACTCACATTCTAAAACTTTTATGATTGTCGATAATCATTCTATTTTCATATCGAGTCTCCAGTCCAAAATATAATTTAATCGATCACAACTTCATTCGATCCAAATTTCCAAAGTTACTCTGGCCACCCATACTACTCCATACCATTAGATGCGATTCTCAATTCAAATTCGACTAGTTCTTCGGTCACCCAATTCAATTCCCATGTTTAAGCACCGGAACACACATCGTCGACCAACTCTGGATTTCCCCACAATTCTGCAGCTTCTATAACTTGAACATAACAAAGATCATGCAAGGTCCAAAAGGTCGTACTCGGGTCAGAAATTGACTGAAAAGATTGAAACCATCACTGCAACCGGTGAATAAGCAGCAGCCTCAACACCTCCAAATTCTGATTCTCCATGTTTAATCGAATTACAATTCTTCAATTTCAGTCAATTAAGATATCAAAAACCAAATCATGATCAAAACTACCGGAAATGGCCATAAAGACCAAAACCATCACCATGCACAGTCGCCACACATTGTAGAGCTCATTGAGTAGATCATGTTTCATACCCCACTTACCATCAACGGTGGCCGGAGTCGCCGGAAAGCTAGTCGGAAGCACTGAAGCTTCCGGCTTCGATCGTCTCTCATGCCTTATCATCTGGAAAAACCAACACCATTGATAGGTCAGCGAGGTCGAGAGGACGCTTCTGACATCCGTGAGACGACTCGATTTGGCCGGAATCGGAAAACCTCGCCGGAAAAAGCCCACATTCTCTCCTTCGATTCTCTGTCACTGGAGCTTACATGAACAAACCGAGACCGCGGGAAGAACGATAACGCCAAGACGAAGCCAACGCCACCTTTCCTCCGCCGAGGCATGGCCGGAGGACAGAGAAATGGCCGGGTCTCCTTCGCGGGTATCCGGGTCGGTGGAGACAAGGCCTGTGACTGAAATCTGATGCGTCCGACCGTTATATATTTGAAATGGACGGCTGATATCTTGCGGTGCACAAATCCAACGGTCCAGATCATGTCCTCTGATTTTCTATTTTCAATTTAATTTTTGGATAATACCAACTTCCAAAAATAATTAAAAATAGCTCGAAAAATCATCTGAAAATTCCTACAAACTCGTACGACATCTAGTTTAATCCTATGGGCTCGAAAGATAAATTTTGACAAACTAAAAATTTAAATAATTTTCGAAAGCTATAAATAGTTTAAAACTAATGGAAACTCAACTAAAAATAGCTTGAAAATTAATTTTCCTTTTCAAAAAAAAAAAAAAAAACCCAATTTCCAAGATCTCACAATTGGCTCCCTCTCTTTTTACACGTTGACCACCATGGTTCCGTGTCCGCTTGTTTTGGCGATTACATTCCTCATTGGAATGAGAATATGGACTAGAACGTACAGAACTGTCCCTAGAATTAGGGTTTCGCTCTTGGCGCCCTCTCTTAGGAGTGTGACTATAATTGAACTCCAGAATAAACTTGATTTCCACGGCTCTCAAATTATGGTTTTTCACAAGGATATTGTTGTGCTTCTCAGCTACTTTCATGGCTCCAATTAACTCATGAAACCTTGTGATACGTCCTGCAGTTACATCTATACGATAGTTTATAGCAACCATCAATGCAGAGATGGAAAAGGTAGAGAGAGTCATCTCGATCATCTTCGCATCTGTGATGCATTTTCAACAGAATTCCATTAAAAATTTGATGCGAAGTGCTTCCGAATTGTAATCAAGAACTGTCTTGAAATCATAGAAGCGGAGGTTACGCCATGTCACTTCTAAGTTAGGAGTCATGAACGTTGCCAAAGTGCTCTTCGAGTGACACCCACAGCCTTCTAGGGTTTTCTTCATTCAAGTACTCGTATTGGAGCGAATCATCCATATGACGAGTCATTAGGATGACGACTTTTGTCTTATTTACATCCATAGCTGCTTTATTTGCTTCCAAAACTTGAGCTAGGGCTACGGTAGGCACGTCCTGAGAGGGATCAAGGATCGTTGATAGAATCCCTTGAGCCTTGAGATGCTAGTGGACATCACGAACCCACTTGTGGTATCCAATGCCAGTTGTCCCCAATGGAGCAAAGTCCAGTTTGTTCAGGTTACTCATCCTAAAAAAGAACAAGAAAAGGGGTTAGTTTCGGAGCAAAAAGGCTACCATGAAAACAAAAGGAATTTCTGAGCGTAATCGCTTCCAAGAAATTCGATTCTAAGAGATCTTGGATTAGATTGAGAAAATAATGTGTGTGGTCGATCGTAAATTCTCTACAAACTCTAAGTTTGGAGATAGCACGGACCCCCACTGTTCAGCGTAGTCTTCCCACAAAAAGAAGTGGGAGGTAGAAGAAGGGATGTTGGAATTCCCCGAATAAAAGAAAATAATTGAAATCGTAAAGAAAAGTAAACAAAAGAGGGAACTTTAATGAAAAATTATGTCAAAAAGGATCAAAAGGAGTTGCTGGAGCTTTTGGTCGAACGTTGGCCGAAAAATTTTGCTTATGGTCGGTGGCTGGCTGGAACTGGCCAAAATTGCTTATGTCAGTTTTTCTGATGCTGATTCGATGGCTGTGGCGGTCGGTTCAGTGTCTTCTCAGCTAGTTCTTGGGGTTTTGTTTATGATTCCTGAATCCTGATATCGAGGCGCTGCTTGTGGCCAAGTTTGGTGGCAGGAGGCAGTCTGGAAGGCAGCGAACCAGGAAGGGACTGCTTCCTACTTTTAGGGGCCGGTTCGGTACTTTTCCGGCCGGTTCTTGTGGTTTGGCAGCTGGTTCTGGGCTTCTGGGATCAACCGCTACAAAGTGTAAGGCAGAGGCAGTTAGGGTTTGAAGGTTTCGTATTTAGATTTAGGGTTTGGCTATTTGTTTCAGGATTAGGATTTCGTGCTGAAAACATATTTCAGGGAATCATAAATTGGGAGAGAATGATCTGTGCTTTAATTGATAATAGGGACCTCTTCATATAGAGGATTACAAACAAAGAATCTACGTCTTACAAGAAAACTGAATCGTACATGCAATGATTAGAATATCTCCTTAGATTTCTGTAAGACTAACCTCATTACAACTAAGACAAGTAATCAGAGTTTGGGTCAGACACACAAACTAGGTGTCCTTAAACAAATACATACCACAATTTTTTGAAATAAGGGTCGGTGCGGATTATTAGTGACCAGCAATTGATTTAATTCTCTCTTTTTTTTTTTAAGTTAATCAAATTTGGTGAATCCTTTTGTTTAATCCTAAAAACACATATTTTTGTTTATTTCCGTGGATTTGCTGCTCTTATTTTTTCAAATTATTTTAATATTTAACTCCTACAATTAAATCACTTAGGAACAACAACCCACGGAAATAGCTGGTTTGAGGATGATGGTCCAACTCACTTTTTCCTTTACCTTCTTAGTCCAATGGACGAACTTTTTGTAGGAAGTATTGTAATTGTAACAAATGAGGTATTTCACAGCTGACCTATATAAGACCTGGTACCTAATTCGAATCGAATAAGTATCAGGCTTATTGGAAATTTCCAATATTCCAATTGCAAAAAAAATCCATTCAAATCCATTTCTAAATCAATAGATTTTTTGACTCAATTTAGTATTTTCTATTTAGAAATAGGGAAATTCATAATAAAATAATACAAAAAGTTCTGATAATTGGAAAGATTAATTTGTGATTATATATATAGAGTTCAGATGTTGTATTCGACTAGCCATTCACCACTTATCTGGGTCACTGTTCGGATAAAACTCCTGCTTGTCAAGACATACTCGTTGTAGATCACAAACTCTGGTTTGTGATCCAGAGAATTTGAGGGATGCAAATGTACTACTTGTTTCTCTTTTCTAGTAAGGTACTGTCCGCTGCGTTGTAGATGAGCCACCTGCCTGAAATATCCAGCCAGCAGAGCCTTTCTTATGTTGATGTAGTAGTCAGGGCTGCTTAAGTCAGTACTACATCGCTTGAGGTTAAGACGAGCCATAATGCGCATCAGCTGCTGCCTAACATTGTCTGCAGCCTTCAATGCCTTATGACTGAGATAATTGTCATAGCACCAGGATGGATCCTCATTGTGTTGCTTGTAAGCATGATACACATTGAGCAAAGTGAGGTGATCTCCATCAATGTGGGCAAACGCAGCTTTGGCTTCGTCGGCTTCTTGAACCTCATCCCTAGGCCGGATAAATGGGGTGGGCACGGAAAGCATCGCAGAAATTGACAAAATCTCATTGGAGCAGTTGTATTGAGGGCTGACAATGAGCATCTTTGACATCTGAGGGTCTAGTGGGAATTCACTCATAATCTCCCCCACCATGGTCAAGTTACCATCTTCATCAAGGGCTCCCAAAAAATACAAAACCTCTAGTGCATCCATCATTGTCTCAGGAGCAGGAGGATCCATGAAATCATAATGACTCAAATCCTCTACTCCTAGTTTTTTCATGGTAAGTACTGTATTTGCAAGGTTTGATCTCAATATCTCTGGATATGTCTCTTGCTCAAGATTGTTGTGGAAACTTTTCTGAGTGTATAGTCTAAAGCATTTTCCCGGCTGAGTTCTTCCGGCACGCCCTGACCTCTGACGTGCACTTGCCTTAGAAATTGGAGACACCAACAAGGACTCAACATGCGCTCGCGGGTTATAAACTTTCTGTTTGGCAAATCCGGGGTCAACAACATAAACAACTCCATCTATGGTAAGAGAAGTTTCTGCAATGTTTGTTGACACCACAATTTTCCTCTCAGGAATTTGATCAAACACTTTCTGTTGCATATCAGAGGGGAGAGTTGAATACAATGGCATCACTTTCACAGGACCAATTTCACACTGGTAATTGATCATTTTATTAATTTCTCTATTAATTTTGCGGCATGCATCTTCTATTTCCTCCTCTCCAGTTAGGAAAACAAGCACATCTCCAGGAGCCTCACAAGTAAGAATCTGTGCAACAGTTCGTATTGCTGCCTCTACGTAATCCCTTTCGGGTTGCTGAGTGTAAATAATCTCCACAGGATAAAGCCTGCCAGGAACTTCTATGAGGGGTGCACCATTAAAATAATCTCGAAACTTCTTGGCCTCAAGAGTAGCACTCATCACAACCAGCTTCAGGTCAGCTCTAACTTTCAACACTTCCTTGAGAATCCCAAACAGAAGATCAGTGGCCAAAGTTCTTTCATGAGCTTCGTCAAGAATTATGACATTATATCTCTCAAATAGTGGATCTGCCATTGCTTCTCTTAAAAGCATACCATCAGTTAAGTACTTCAACATTGTCTTCCCGCTGGTGCACTCCTCGAAACGGATGCTGTAACCAACCTCTTCTCCGATGACCACATCCATCTCCTCAGCAACACGGCGGGACACTGACATTGCAGCCACTCGACGGGGCTGAGTACACGCAATCATCATCTTCTTCTTGCTGCGTGTTAGTTCTGGATATACATTCTCGGCAACAGCTTCCAAAACAAATTGAGGAATCTGAGTAGTTTTACCACTGCCGGTTTCACCAACTAAAACTAAACATTGGGTGCCCTTGAGTTCCTGCAAGAACTTCTCTTTATATTTCCAAACAGGCAAAGTTCTCCTCTTCTTAAGGATCTCATAGTACCTTTCTGAGTAAGGCCTTCCAGTCCACCTGTTGTTGATGAGATCAATACTAGTATCGAGGTTCGTTGAGGTTGCTCCTCCACCACCATTTGGTTTGCTCCTCTTGGAGTCGGATGAGACCGAATGGTCGAATAAGCACAGCTTCCTCTTCCTTTCGGTACGGACAATAGAACTTGCCATCAATAAAAAAACAAAACGAGCTGCTAGTTAATTTAATGCTCTCTGAAAGGGTGATGATATTGTCTTACTGAATAGTCGATAGGAATTTAATCAATTATTTCAAATTAGGATTCTTAATTTATATAGGAATCAATGCTTCTCTTGAGGGGAAATAGATTCCTAAACCCTGTAGGAATGAGAATTTCTTCAATGCACATGGGAATTTGATATGGATTTGGAAAGTGTTTGTGAGAACCAAAACTTTTTTTATTCATGTACAAAGTTCGACATTTGGATGCAAGAGACTTGCATGCATACATATCAGTACTTTTCAAAATCACAATGACATTGAATTGATCAGGGATATATATACCTATAGTACCATGGCAACAAAAAGGAACGTACCATGCCACGATATTACAATACGCGTGAACAAAAAATCAAAATGCTTATGTACGCAACCATTTTAATTGAAATCATGAAATGTAACAAATATTGTTCCTATCCATGGATGCCAATAATGTAAGAACTAAAACATGGCCTCGGAAATCGATTACGTTAATTAGAGCAGGAGGAAAAGACAGAATTTTGATTTCTGAAGCTGAAAAACATATGAAAAGTAATCAATACAAAGAACTTGAGCAAGCATGTTAGTGGTATTCGAATAGGAAATCAGGAAAGTAGATCTCAGATGCATATATTTTTGCATGTACTAATTAAATAAGTCATGTTTCTTAATATCTCCAGATTTATGCATTCAAATCACACACCCCGCGCTCTCCCTCTTAAAACCAAACAGTTTACATGAATTCAGCTGATTGGAGCTAAAATCAATTACGTCACTTAGAGTAGGAGGAAAAGACAAAATTTTGATTTTTGAAGTTAAAACACATATGAAAACTTTGTATAGAAAGAACTTGGATATGAAGAAAGTACATCTCACATGCATGTATTTTTGCATGTAATTAAATCAGTCATGTTTCTCAATATTTCCAAAAATTGAAGTTTTCAGGGGCCGAACCATCTTATTTGACCCTACATTCTCAATATTTTCAAGAATTGGCGTCTTTACAAAGAGTTTTTTAGGTAAAATTTAGGCATTGGGTCAAGGCCCAAAAAAAAAAAAAAAAAACTTACGGTACTTTCCTAATGTATATAATTTAAAAAGTATGGCTAAATAATGTTTACTACCTTATGATTTGGATTCTGAATCAATTCAATTCCTACACTTTCAATTTCATTAAAAACACCCCTACACTATCATTTCTCATCTAATAGGTCATTATGTCATGCTTCCGTTAAATGCGCCGTTAAACGACTGACTTGGCTTGCCATCTCAGCTCAAGTGGGGCCCACATGGAAGGTAAAATTGCAAAATTAACCCTAGCTCTCTTATCTGAGTTTTCTCCTGATCCTCAACCTTACCGTATTGATTCAAACCCTTCTCCCATAAAATCTCTCGCTGCTGTAAAGATCAGTATTAGATTCTCAGCCTCTGTTAATTTTCATCTCTTTTACAATCCAATTAGTAGAAGAAGAAAGATGGCGAGGTATGATACTACGATAGAGCTATTACAATCTTTTCTCCAAATTGAAAGCTTCAATTTTGATTTGAAAAGAAGAAATTGCTTCGTCTCGACCTCTGTTAATTTTCATCTCTTTTTCAATCCAATTAGTACAAGAAGAAAGATGGCGAGGTATGATACTACGATAGAGCTATTACAATCTTTTCTTCAAATTGAAAGCTTCAATTTTGACTTGAAAAGAAGAAATTGCTTTGTTCTTCTTCGTCTTCTTCATCTTCCACTTTTAAGATATTAACAACAAAACAAGGCAAGACTTACTGGCAAATCTGAAAGCATTGCTGGGTAATTTAAATTTTCTTCTCTTCGTCCTTTCTCCTCCTCAATACAATATTGAATTTTATGAACACATGCTCAAACCCAGTTTCTGAAAATCTGACACAATGTCAAACCCAGAACAAAACCCAAAAATAGACTTCCCAAATCACAAAAAGAAAGGAAAAGAAATTGAACCCATATGAATTTAGTATATGATTAAGAATCTTACATTCTCACTCTACCGAAAAGGCAATAAAACTATAATTAATCTAATCTATATGAATCAAAACTAATGTTGAGACAAATCAAACTCACGTTCTATTTCTTCTAATAGGAAGAACAAATCAATTAGAATAGAACTTAGAATTAAAAACCTACAAAAATATAAACCCAAAAAAGAAAGCAGATCTGAACTAAAAATTTGAGCCATAGATTTCTTAAATCCTTGTTTTTTTTTTCTTCTTCGCTTGAGCAATCATCAGGTTGGAGAGAGCAGAAAAAAAGATGAACAAGAGAAATTTAACAGCGCCACCTGGGCTACGGTTAATTTTGGAATTTTTCCTTCCATGTGGGCCCCACCTGAGTTGAGTTGGCATGCCAAGTCAACGGTTTAACGGTGCCATTTAAAGGACGCATGACGAAATGACCTATTGGATGAGAAATGGTAGTGTAGGGGTGTTTTTGATGAAATTGAAAGTGCAGGGACTGAATTGATTTTGGACCCAAACCACAGAGTTGTAAACAGTATTTAGCCCTAAAAAGTAAAACAAAAAAAATTGTGGTACTTTCTTAAATGGTACGTATTTGGTGCATATAGTGTAAATCCTAGTTTCCTGATTCGCCCTGCAAGTCTTCTATATATATATATATGCACCTAGCAGGCATATACTTAAAGAACTTAAGGTTCTAACTAATAAGCTGCAAGGGTTCTCAAGTCAAAGAGGGGATCATCCATTTTGAACTGAAAACCAAAATCGACCAATATCGCCCTAAACAACTTGCATATGTTTGCAGCTTATCGTTATCAAGAGACGACATATATAGTGGTTCCCTAAAGCTCGAGCTACCCTGGAAAGTATGTGGCTTTAACCTAGATTTTGCTCCATATCAACCTCGTTCAGTAGTATTCATGACAACTCGGCATCCTGAGACTAATTTCGAGCTGAAGAGGTACGACAACTACAAATATGTTTTGAAAAATGGTTGGTTGAGTGTCGTGCATGTTGAGAATCGGTCAATATGTGAAGTCGAAAACCACAAATAAGCACAGCACACCAAGAGAAACAACCACAAAGATACGAGCACAAGAACACAGATTTAAGGTGGTTCAACAAAATTTTTGCCTGCGTCCACCAGGCAGAAAAACGATCTTCCACTATATTTATAATGGGTACAACCAGAAAGAATAAGAAAACAAGGACTCTCTCTTCTCTTCCTATCTCTCCCTTCTTTGCCCTCTCTCACTCTCTAACTCCGAGAATGGAATACACTTTGCTCTCTGTCTTTGTGATGAAAAACCTAGAGCAGAACCCCTCCTTATATAGCCATAAGGATATCAGCTTTCTTCACCGATTAGGAAACTTATTCCTATTGGTGGTAGGCAATTATGCCTTTTCCTTCTCTGTAATCAACAAGGATTACAGGTAATCCTACATCAATAAGGATTTTCCTTCCTTATTGGAACTCCATTCATCAGTAGGAATCCAAAACCTACTGGGTAAACAATTCTCATACTCTAAGACAATTGTCTTAAGAAAGACTCATGGGCTGGAAACTCAACAATCTCCCCCTCCAGACCATGAGGGAGGAATACCGGTGTGACTCTATTACTGGGAGTCCGCCCGAGCTGTCTTGATGCAGAACTTCATGTTTGGAGCATGTAGCTCCCCCTGATCGAATAACCCATCACCATGTCCCTCCTGGTGGAACAACTCTTGACCATCTTCTCCCTGGTCAGAAAACTCATCATTGGAAAAGGAAATTAGGGACTTCTTTTCCAGATCACCTTTCTTCCTTATATGGCCTTCGTTGTGGCGCCATATGTGTGAAGAAGTATCACCCATTGCACTCAAGTCATCTCTGCATACCAAGCTATGTGTCTTGTACAGGGAATGACAAAGCTCTTCTTTAGCAACATCCAACGACCCGTTTGTAAGCGTCCACTTTCCATCACCAATATATTGGTGGAAACCTTGTCTATCAAGAGCACTTGAAGACAATATGTTGACACGCAAATCAGAAATGTGCCTCACATCCTTCAATGTCATTTGGTAACCAAGATTAGTCTCGATGCAAATATCTCACATTCCTGAAATCTTGGAGTAGCTTGTATTGCCCATCTTTAACATCCCAAAGTGGCATGCTTCGTATGTAGAAAAAAACTCCAAGTTGGAAGTAACATGACAACTTGCACCAGTATCCACGAACCAATTGTGACCCTTGTCACCAACATATAGACATTCTTGAACAGTAAGAAGCTCCCCCGAGATAGTAGCCATAATGCCATCATCTCCATCATTTTGGTAGTTGCCTTTCTTTTTGTCCTGTTTCCACTTTTGACACATCCGCTTCATGTGGCCCGTATTGCCACAATAGTGACACTTGCCACTAAACCCTCGACCTGAATTCTTGTCTTTACCCATTGTGACAAGGAGCTTTCCTTGTCCATTGTCTATGCCCACAGCTTTTCTTCTTGTTTCTTCGTTAAGCATGTTATCCTTAACGATATCCATAGATAGTACACAATCAGATGCAGAATTACTTACGGTCACCACGAAAGTTTCCCAACTTTCCTTCATTCTTGGCATCCACGTCACCCAATTCGTGTGAGTGAGTTTGATCATTGTGCTATTTGTTCCTTCTATTCTGACAACACTGAACCTACCGATTCAAACCTTGAATTTCCCAGACGAGGTTGAGCTCTGATACCACTTGTTGAGAATCGGTCAATATGTGAAGTCGAAAACCACAAATAAGCACAACACACCAAGAGAAACAACCACAAAGATACGAGCACAAGAACACAGATTTAAGGTGGTTCAACAAAACTTTTGCCTACGTCCACCAGGCAGAAAAACGATCTTCCACTATATTTATAATGGGTACAACCAGAAAGAATAAGAAAACAAGGACTCTCTCTTCTCTTCCTATCTCTCCCTTCTTTGCCCTCTCTCACTCTCTAACTCCGAGAATGGAATACACTTTGCTCTCTGTCGACTTTGTGATGAAAAACCTAGAGCAAAACCCCTCCTTATATAGCCATAAGGATATCAGCTTTCTTCACCGATTAGGAAACTTATTCCTATTGGTGGTAGGCAATTATGCCTTTTGTTCTCTGTAATCAACAAGGATTACAGGTAATCCTACATCAATAAGGATTTTCCTTCCTTATTGGAACTCCATTCATCAGTAGGAATCCAAAACCTACTGGGTAAACAATTCTCATACTCTAAGACAATTGTCTTAGGAAAGACTCATGGGCTGGAAACCCAACAGTGCAAACTGAGGATTTCAAGGTCGGCGATGATGTACTTCTATGGGCATTCACAGATGCTACCAACACTAATCTGTACTTTGCCATGCATCGCCAGGAGGGTTCTGGTTCTAACTTCTAGCAAGTGAAAATACCAGCTACTATTTGATATGGTTTAAGTTAGTGAGTTTCTTATAATTAATTAACTAGCAAGGTTATGGTTCATTATTTTATTTTATTTTATTTATTTTTTTTGCTATTAAATAAAGTTAAGGACGAGTTATTAAACAATACCGTTCTTTCTTCAAATATTGGCATGGCGTAATAGTTTTGATTTACAGAATACATCATTTTGAATTACAAAACAAGACACTTGTATATGTGTGACAACGGAATTTTAATAGACAAGTTGGTTAAAAAATAAAAAATTTCATATCACATTGACTTAATCGATAAGACATTACATTATCATACGTATCAAAATGCTGATATGTTATATGCTACTAAGATGTAATAAATTTAATTTGTTCATATTCAAAGATGCTAGTAATCCCCAAAAATTGAGAAGTAAATTCGATTTCTTCAGTTAGAGCACAAGGACACGATATAAACAGTGGTTTCTTTGAGCTCAATAATCTACCACGGTTCTTATGTGACACATTTGGTTGATTTCCCTATGAATCAATCTCTACCAATATGGTTCATGCCTCCCCGGAGTGATGATATTGTTTTGACGTTTGGGAGGAGTGGCTGGTCCAGAGTCGTGGAACGTAAGAATTTCCAGGTCGATGATGTTGAGCAACTATCGTCTTTCAAAGATGTCTAACAACTATCTACACTTTGCTATGCATCACCAGGAGCGATCTGAATTAACTAGTAGCTAGGGCGAGTATACTAGTAAGTTGCCGATGGATCAGTTAAGAGATTGTTATGGCCCGTCTAATTTAGGAACCGGTGTTGGCCATCGCAACCATGGGAGCATAAATGGAAATGCCTTTATCTCTGTCCAACTATTAGAGAATGGCAACATTGGAGAGATGTCAATTACCGTTTTTGTACGAATATTGCACGTAACAATGTCGCTGTGTGTGTGATATTCTGGACCGGAGATGATGGTTTTCCGTAGCAGGTACAGTATGTCTTCATCATTTGGGTCCAAATCCAGAGCGCGGTAACGATTAGACATCCGATTGTTCGATTCAAGTTGGTCCAGGAAGACCCTGTCCTTTAAACACCATTTCATCATTTCGCCTCCAACTCCTTCCACCTGACGATCGCTATCTTCTTTCAGCTCCCACACATAAAGAATGAAACGTGACAAAGTATAGAGCCGGCACATCCTCACACAACCCCGGCAGACACCCAGGCAATCGGTGTAATTGTATGGATTATAAAAGGCTGCAAACCAGGAACGAGGCCCGCAAATAAAATGACAATAATGATAGTTATGGTTATTGTTATTGTCGAGCTTGAAAGGCTCCAACCCAATAAGAAACCCACTGCGACCTAACCAGTACAACGTTCCATCATAAGCAAGGGCTGGTGTACTGTGCTTGAGATGAGCAGGTCTAAACCATTGTGGGCGTAGGACAACTGATTCTTTCCATTTACCAGTCTCGGAAGAGAACGTCTCCACCTTTAATGGGAAGGTAGGTTCTGCTTCATACTCAAGGAATCGTACAATCCGGCACCTATAGTCGGAATCACAGATAAATCCCACATCTACATCTGTTAAGGGGGACAGAATGGTAGGAGGAAGAGCAACCCATTGCTTGGTGTACGGATTGCAAATGTAGTAATTCATTAGGAAACCCAATGTTTCACACAATAAAATCAAGTCATTGTATGTCGCTACCACAACCAGCTTGCTGGGACGAAAATCGATTGCTCTTAACTGAGGAGGAGTCTGCTTGGAATCAATTGTAAACAATTCTGTTGTGCTATCTGCCAAAGGGTATGAATGTTCGACAAACATGGGAATTTGCTCGTTGTCACAATTGTCTTGGAGATATAGAGCACGACGGCTTTCAAAATAAGGATGGGAGATGAGAGTCGACCAAGATTTGCACACACACTTGCATCGTAAAACAAACTTGCAAGGTAGTCGACAAAGGATTTCAACCAACAAATAGTCAAGAAGATCTTCAATATTCAAGAATATTGTATTTAAGAGAGACCGAGAGGGTGCGCCAGGAGGATTGGATGTAATACTTGTGCTTCTTTCACCTCTCATGGCGACCAAAAAAAAAAACTGGGGTGTTTGATTAGCCCAGAACAATTAAGAGAGGCCGTACGTAGGTTCACAAATTGCATTTCAACCCTAAAGTGGAAACGTATTCACCTAAAATATCACAAAAAAAAAAAAAAAAAAGGTCATGCGTGTGATATATGTACATGAGAATTCCACAAATGGTCACTCAACTATGACTCATTCGACACTTTGGTCACTCAAGTTTCAAATATATCACTTTGGTCACTCAAGTATTACACTGTCATTCACAAAAGTCACCCAAGGGGCATTTTTTCTCACAACAAAGTGACTATTGTGAATGACAGTGTAATACTTGAGTGACCAAAGTGACTATTCTCCCTACATATTAAGAAGTTGAATAAACAAGTTACTAAAAATTAAAAGTCAATTATCGTACCGTATATATGTACTACTACAATGACAACCAAGATTAATCATACCAAAACAACACATTACAATATATATATATAGAATAGAGAATGAGAGGGCCTCCGACACTTGAGGAGCGACCCGGGAAGGCGAACCCCAGGGTTCGGGGTTCGTGCTGGCGGCGGGGAGTTTCGTGCTCTCCAGACCAAGCAGTGGCGGGACGACGGCAGCGTAGGCTTGGAGAGACTGAGGTTCCTTCTGCAACGACGTCGGGGCCCCGACCAAGTTTTTCGCAGGCTCTTGTTAAGCGTTTCTCAACTGAGGGTGTGCTGGTGAACGAGGTGTGGCGGATCGGGTCGAGGCGGCGACGTTGGGGTCGGTGCCTGTAGTTCTGGGGGCGTTTAGGCTCTGCGTCGTTTTGACGGCGTGGTTTGTTTCATTCGGTGGTGTCGGGATGGGACGCCCTTGGCTCAGGTAGTGGTGACGAAGGTGCGTCGTGCTTTGTGGTGGCAACAAGGGTTCTGAGGTGGGTCTCGGCAACGCCGGCGGTGACTGGGCTAGTGGTTGAGACTGGATAGAGGATGGAGGTCTGGGCGGCCAAAGGTGGGCAGGAGGAAGTGCCGAGAAAATCGGCGGGAAACCCTAGTTTTGAACTAGGGTTGGGTTGACCACCGGTTGGATTGGGCTGCTTTCTGGGTCGTAGCTG
Source organism: Rosa rugosa (assembly GCF_958449725.1). NCBI lineage: Eukaryota > Viridiplantae > Streptophyta > Magnoliopsida > Rosales > Rosaceae > Rosa > Rosa rugosa. The sequence continues at coordinate 41,279,057 of NC_084822.1, read as the reverse complement.
CCTGGGCCTAGGACAAGGATTGGGCCGAAGGCAAGAACTGGGACTGGGCTGTATTCTGGGCCGAAGCTGACTGGGCCTAGGGCAGGGATTGGGCCAAAGGCAGGAACTGGGCCTATTTGGCTCAAATCTGGAAATGGGGGATTGTAGATTCTCAAGAAAATCTCGAGGAGCAACCTGATGCCGAGGTTGTTGGCTGCTAAGGAGGCTGTAGAGGGTGCTAGTTCCAACCCTACGAGGAAGGGACTCGCGCTTTCTTAAGTCCTACAAGTTTCTAGACATTCTGGACCAAGCATTTTGAAGTAGGGGTAATTTCTATACGCTTTTCTAAGACGTTTCTAGTTGATATTTGTACCACAATTGTGTGACTGGCAGATTAGACTAGATGAATATTTCTTCCTTAGAGAGCGAGACTACTCTTGCTTAGTTTAGGCTTGCTGTTCAACGAGTGTCCCTTTAAATCTTAATGAGTTTAGAATGGCTTAGATAGGTTATTCGGTTTGTCCCGGGTTTTCTTATGTAAGTTCTGTTAGACTCTGGCTTGTTTCTTATGGCTTTGATATCTAATAACATCAAATCCTTTCAAAAAAAAAAAAAACACACACACACATTACAATATATATGGAATGAAAAATAATAAAGATAATACATACCACAATTTTTTGAAATAAGGGTCGGTACGGCTACTCTCAAGTCGTAATTAATGAAATTGCAAAATACATTTTCTTTGGAGGACAATTTTTTTTTATTTTTTTTAAGGGGGGCTGGTGCGGCTGCCCTCAAGCCTTTATGAATGAAATTGCATAATACAAGGGAGGGACGTAAAGCTTGAACCCCATATTACAATAAGCATAAAGAGAACATCCTGAAATAATACCAAGACTCTCTACAAAATCTATGTATTCTAACAAGCACCAATTAGCAAAGATTGCACGAATGACTACTCCATTTGCTTTGACATGGCAGTGAAGTACCGGAAAGATAACTCTATCACGAAAAAACATCATTACAAATAGCACAGCTTTCCCATTATGTTGTCGCACGGAAATAAATCCGGTGACACTTAATTTCATCCTGCCACTAGGAGGTTGCGTCCATTTGATCAAGCAAATAGCTCGCCGCCTCGCTAGGCTAGACAAGGCACACTGAGTGTGCAAGCCGGGACAAACCCCACGTCGCCGTACCAAAAAATTGGAGGGACTTATTACCGGCATAAAGCCACGTTTAATTAAAAGTAAACAACAATAAATAAATTATAAAACCAAATAATATGGGTCAAGGGCCCAAGCCCATGCCCAATCACTTCCAAGCCCAAGTCCAAGAAGATTTTTGCAAGGAGCAACACCACCTCTTCTCCTGAGTTCCTGCTGCTACCACACCACCGCTGTCACACCTGCCATCGTCCACCGTCGACTGCCCCACCAATAGGTCAAGCTTAGATCCAGGTCGGCCATAAGAGACCTCCGATCTGTCACCATCAAATCCCTTCCACCAAAGCGCCTTACCCCGATCTGCACACAGATCCAAGGGCGCACAAAGAAGAAATCCGAGATCTTGTGCCCATCCAAGGACGCCCAGCCTCTTCCACCATCCTCTAGCCCTCTGTCCTGACTCTCCGCAAATCCCAACCATCTCAGACAAGAGAAAATTGGCGTTGTTACCCTCACAGCCACCTCCACTTCGACTTGGTTTATTCCCGAAGAACCGATTGTTGTCCATCAAGGACCCATGGCACCAACGGTGAAAAGGCCCTGCCCTGCCACACCCGTGGCACAGCGACGAGGCCAGAGGCTCGCACCGACTTGGAGGGCAACTGGACGAGGAAGGAAGTACGTTTGAAGGTGAGACTTGGGTGCGTACGTGAGGCGGTTCTTCTAAAGTTATATTGATTTGAGGGAAAATTCTTAGGTTCACCCTTTGGGTGAACGAGCATATTCACTTCTGTTGTCGATTGACGTACTTTTACTTAATAAATTTATCATCCAACGATCCATATCTTAGATTAATCTTTAAAGATCATCTCTGTAAAAAATCAATCGAATCAGAAATCGTTTAATTATCTAATTGAATCAAACAAATGGATGGTTCTAACAATACTTACTATTATTATGATGAACTGTACATGTATTTCATAGAAATGAATAACTAAAAAGTCTTCAATTTAATTGATTTTTTTACAAAGTTAATCTTTGTATGATGCTATGCAACATGAATGATTGAATTAGAAAATTATAAAGTTAAAATGCATTAATCACAATAAATGGTGAATATGATCATTCACCCCGAGGTGAACCTAAGAATTGTCTTTTTTTTTTAGGAGGGGGGGACATAGTGCCTATACTCCAGATTATAAGGGAAAATATCACAAACAGTACCTGAACTTTCGGCCACTAATAACTTTCGTACCTCAAATTCAAAAAATATCAGATTGGTACTTGGACTTTTAATCCCGACCCAATAGTGGTACCTAGAAATAGTAAAATCGTTAACGGAGTTAACTTTTAAAGGGTAGAATTGTCATTTCACTGTTCACCTTCTCCAAAACTCTCTCATCCCTCTCTGCAAACCCAGATTTTTCATTATCTTCTTCAAACCTCACACACACAAACCCAAATCGACCAAAGAATCCCCAACACTTCTCCAAACTTTCCTTCCCATCACCAACATCTCATTCAAATCCACAAAAACGTGACCAAAATCGTCGAAATCAAAACACGAAACACCAAAACCGCCACCAACGAACCCCTCCGAATGCAACCCCATCATCTGTTCTCCTTCTTCCTCTTGTCCACTCCCATGGCTGCCCATCGACTCCTGCAGTTCACCGTTTCCACAATAACACAAAGAAACAGATCTTCAATCCAATTATCAACGAAGATTTCAATCTTAATAGCATATGCAGAGGGACCGTGGGCTCTTCGGCGACGGCGGAGATGAGATCGAAGCAGAGGCTAAGTGATGATTCCGACGATGGTGGCGAGGAAAATCGCCAGAAGCTGCCACGCGTTTTTGGTGACATCGGCAGGAGTCGACACGAACCAGAGGATCACCCCCGTCGTGATCGACGCGATCAGAGGCTTCATCGCCGCGCCTTGCCATGGCTGCTTCGCCGGAGTAATAACCACCGCCGCTGGCGGCCTTGACGGTCAAGCCGCGGCTTTGGAGGGGGGCGGAGTCGGCGAGTTTGGGGAAGGCAATGAGAGGGATTAGGGTTTTGTTGAAGCTGAGAGCGGCGGTTCTGAGCGGGCCGGGTCAGGCTTGGGTTTGGAGTCTCGGACTCGGTTGTAGTGATAGAGATTTCGGGAAGGCGGTTCGGGATCTGAGAGAGGGGAGAGGGGCGGTGGTGAGAGCGAGCGACCCCATTGAGAGAGGGGAGGTTGGGATCTGCTGCGGCGGAGCTCTGAGCTCTCAGAGAGGCAGCAGCATGTGAAGAAGCGGTGACTGACTGAGTGAGACTGTGTGCGTCGATGGGCAGCCATGGGAGTGGAGAAGAGGAAGAAGGAGATCAGAGGAGGAAGAACTGAAGAAGGAGAATAGAAAGGGAAAGGGGCAAAAAAAAAAAGAGGACAGCTGTCATGGAGAAGTGTTGGGGATTCTTTGGTTGATTTGGGTTTGTGTGTGTGAGGTATGAAGAAGATAATGAAAAAATCTGGGTTTGCAAAGAGGGAGGAGAGAGTTTTGGAGAAGGTGAACAGTGAAATGACAATTCTACCCTTTAAAAGTTAACTCCGTTAACGATTTTACTGTTTCTAGGTACCAATATTGGGTCGGGATTAAAAGTCCAGGTACCAATCTGATATTTTTTGAATTTGAGGTACGAAAGTTATTAGTGGCCGAAAGTTCAGGTACTGTTTGTGAGATTTTCCCAGATTATAATCCACATCAAGAGAATATCTTGATATATAATAAGAGTTTCAACTAAAAAAAATGATACACACCACAATTTAAAGACATAATAAATTTTTTATTTCAAAGACCTAAGTCACCTAACATGAATTCTTAGGAAATTCTTTTCGTTAATTAGAGTACAAAAACGAGACATTCATGTTAAATGAAAGCAAGAATTTTCTTCAACATCTAAACAATGAACTCTCACTCGTTTCACAGCAAAACCCATCTCGATCATGTCCTTATTTTCCCCTTATTTTCAACCAAACCAGTAAAGCCCCAACATTGGTAGTTTTTCTTGTTTTTTACTTCAGAAGGGGTCAATTGGTCGTTTGGTACCAATTTCTCGCTGTACCTCTGAGTTTTGCTTGGTGAGAAAGTAACCCAACACCCACACTGTTTTTATTTTCGGTCAATCACTCTGTTTTCTTTCAGTTACTCTGTCCATGCAGTGGGCATGTGTCAGCCCATTTATGCAGATGCTTATAAAATTGCAGTCAAAGTGTCAAAATACAAATGCAATTGTGGTCAACAAATATATCCAAATATCCAATGAGAGAAACGGTGCTGGTCAACAATCTCCAGTGTACTCCCAAGTCCAGGTTCGCAGATTACAGCTGAATCAAATCAGATAATATTCCCTGTTCTTTGAATTCTTGTGCCCCAACCAATTTCTGATACGATCTTGCAAAAACCCATCTCCAGAAACTTCTCCTAAAACCACAGAGTTAGTGGTAAAACAAATCACAAATTCACAACCACGGTTGTGGAAATTATTCTATGCACCGACGGTGCAAGTGACCAAACTCTTATAAAATAATCTCAACCCTTGATATTTATTATCAACTTTATTTTTAATAAACAAAAAGTGTATTTAATGCAATTTAATCATTCATTTATGTTGGTGCAAGTGCACGGGCGGTTGTTACTGTACGTAAGGGAGAGTAAAAGTAAAACCAACAAACAATCTAAACTTTGTTAATCTTTGCACCCATTTAATGCTTTGAACACTGTGCATCGTAATAAGACACGCACACACTTTGTGCATTTCCTCCCTCTAGAAAACCCTTTCCTTTTCCCCTGCTCTGTTTCACTCTTTTGCTTCTCAGAAAAAAAAACTTCCAACTCCCAAAATGGATTTTCCATCAAAACAAGCCCTTTTCTTTTGCTCTGCTCTGCTTTTCTTCACAATCCTTGCCTCCTTCCCCTCTGTAATCACAGCTGCGGATTACACAGCCTTGGTCTACAAGGGTTGTGCTAATCAAAAATTCCAAGACTCAAATGGGATTTACACCCAAAACCTCAAATCTCTATTCAACTCTCTAGTATCTTCAGCCCAGCAGCAAAAGACCTTCTTCACCACCACCTCCGGTGACTCCACAAATGCAATCATGGGTCTCTATCAGTGCAGAGGAGACCTCTCCACAGCTGATTGCGCCACCTGTGTCACAAAGCTTCCATCTTTAGCCCAAAAATACTGTGAAAAAGCCATAGCAGCTAGAGTCCAGCTCAGTGGGTGCTACTTGCGCTATGAACTTTCTGGGTTTAAGCAGGTTTCAGGGACACAGCTGCTGTACAAGATTTGCGGGTCGAGTCGGTCTAGTGGGTCTGCTGAGTTTGAAAAGAAAAGGGACTCTGCTTTTGACAAATTGGAAGGTGGGATCAAGAATGGTAGTGTGTTGTTCTATACTGGGAGCTATGAGTTGGTTTATGTTTTGGGCCAGTGTGAGGGTGATTTGAGCAACAGTGATTGTGGGGATTGTGTCAAAAGTGCTACTGAACAAGCCGATTCAGAGTGTGGTGATTCAGTTTCTGGGCAGATTTATCTGCACAAGTGCTACATCAGCTACAGCTACTATGCTAATGGCCTCCCAACCTTAACTTCTTCATCAGGTAAACTCATAGAGCAAACAATCTCATCTCTGTTTTTAGTAAAAATGGTCTGTATTTTTGAGTATGGGTCATTGTCTAGAGGTTTAGACTTTGTTTCATTCAACTGATAATATTATCATGAATATTCAATTTCAAGTTGGGGTTTTGGGGACTACTAAAGAACAAAATTCAGGTGGTTTCATGAGATAGTGGATCAGCAGGATTTTTAATTAATCTTGTGATTAACTAGTAATATAGTAAATAAGAGTCGCTCTTTGTTTTGTTTATTGGTTTTCCAATTGGTATGGTGAAGGGTGAAAAGGATGTGTATGGGGATTGAAAAGATGGTTTTTTTTTTTTCCCTCTAGTCCTCTACATCTACTAGTTTGCTGTTCTATTTCAACACCAAGTCAAATATTATTAATGCTTCTGATGTGTTTAAATGGTGTAGGGACTGTAGGGTCTAACCATCACACAACACAGAAGACAGTAGCCATTGTTGTGGGAGGTGTAGCAGCTGTGGGGTTTGTATTTGTATGCTTGATGTTTATCAAGTCTCTGTTAAAGAAGAAGCGTGGTGCCAAACATGGAGACTACTACTGATTTGGTTGCTGTCAATGAAGATATTTTTGTTTAGTATATTATAGGGGAAAAGCTTGAGGGTTCAGTGAAGGTTATCAAGGGATTGAAATGGGTTTTGAGTTTAGGGATCAGCAAACACTAACTTTCTGTGGAATTTGTTTATTGAATCATGTTTGGCAGATATGGATCTTATGGATTTTCAAATTGTTTTCTTTCCCCTGCTGACATACCTTTAGCTTTTGATTTCATTCTCCTTTTTGCATGAATGCTCAGTTGCTTTGCTTCAATGATTGTGAAAAAAAAAAAAAAAAGTTGGTAAAGGAGCTTGTTTCTTCATATTGTATTTGGGTACCTTGGCTATTAAGCCATAAATTAGGATTTGCAAAGAAAACATAGCTAACCCCACTTTATTAGAACACATTTGCATTATTTGGGATTGGACCCCTCCTTGGTGATTCAGCTAACTTTCATAATCATAAGAACAACCTAGGTGTGTTGGTATTTGTTGTTAGAAAATTTAAGTGACAATTGTCCAAGAAAAAAACAAAGGAAATTTAAGTGCTACAATCCCTTTTTCTTTCTTTTCAACTAGCGCTTTAATAGGCATCAACCTATTTTTCTTAGAAGGAAAAGTGAGGATCAATTCATTCATTAAGTGGCACCCTCCTATTCCATATTTTGTTAAGCTTAATTTTTATGGACTAGTCAGACAAGACCACCGAAAGTGCTGTTGGTTTTATGACTTTTATCACTAGCAAGGATCCAGGTGACCTCTCCTAGCTGCATCTAAAAACTAGCTAGCTTTAATCCTTCTAGCTGTGTTTTAACTTTGTTCATGTACTGGCGTTGGAAACAAAATGTGTTTTACCTCGCCTTGTAAGTGAAGTAATACCTTTTTCTTTTTCTTTTGTTTCAACTAGCAAGCTTTAATCCCTCAGTTACGTGTTCTAACTTTGTTCATCAATTTGGCGTTGGAAACAATTCTGTTTTACCACGCCTTGTAAGTGAAAAATATCGAGAGCACACTTTAATCATAATTTATCAAAATAAAAAAATAAGATCATAATTATCAAAATAAAAAAGTAATAAAAATCACAATTAAACTCGTTAATAGCCATAATCGAAGCAAACCACAATACAACAATTATAAATTACGAATCGGTCTTGTTGATCCTTATATCTGCCTTGTTGTCCTCCATGCGGAATTAGGCCTTCGCGGTTTCTTCCTCATTAGTATTAGTACACTTCAGAGGCAATTAATTGAATCTCGAAAGGCTTTCTAGGGTATGAAATTATAAGTTTTTTTTCTCTCTCTCTTAATGCCAAAGGTATAACTGGGAAAGTGACTGAAATATGTAAGATATCATGCAAACATATTTAGACAACTTTTTTCTTCCTAGGTCTACTAGGAATGTTTCTTCCACTTAATTTTGGGGGAAATTCCTTGCATCTCATAGGTGCATAGGATTCTGAACATTGTCGGATGGGGAACTTTGTTGCCCCACAGAAGATATTCCTTTCGTTGTCCAAAGTGGTTCTCTGTGAGCCTTTAGAGTGAGAGTACATAATATAGCAGATACCAAACATGGGTAAACTCTATCTGCTAAAGTTATATGTAAAACAAATAACGACATGTTAATCTTGAATGAGTAATAAGCTTAGTTTTATCAGTAAGGAAAAGGAAACATCAACATAAAACTAGATCCCTCATAAGCAAAACCAAATGTAAACAAGGCAACAAAAAACAAATTCAAAAGAATCTTTAAAGGGGCTTGCTTTGCATAGTTTATGTCTAAGAAGTCCTAATCTGGAAAAAAAAAAGGACAGCTAGCAGTCTCATTCAAGTGGGAAATAGAGACTTGCTTTGCATCAATGTCTATGGAGTTCGGGTAATCCTACATATTTCAAACCTACCACTTCTCAACTCATAACTCACCAAATCTGACCGGCACTGGCAAAATCAAGCCCAATTACAAGAAGAATGCTTAACCAGCATATCACCACTCAATGGATTAGAACGAGGGAGATAATGCATATCACAGAGACCAAAGGGACTTTTCAACACTCAATCTTTACATGTGTGAAGGCGGTACCTACAAAAGGTCATTGTTTTTACGTTCATCACATTCAAACAACCTACCCTGTTTTCCAAACCGAGTGGCCAACAACCAGATATAAAGGAACAAGAAGCTGCAATAGTTCGTGCACTGAAATGAACATTCTAATAGAGTTGATGATTAATTACTGCACACTGAATTTAGTCACGATGCCACAAAATAAAATGCGCAACACTACAAAGTTCTCAAAAGTGAAAATGGTTATAGTTCAATCAGTTGTGCAGAGAGGATTCTGAGTGATCTTCCAAGTTTGTTGGGTCTCATCACCTACTAATTAAAAGCATTTGCCAAATTCCTTATCACCTAAAGTTTGAAGCAGGAAAGGTATCCACAACATCTAGGTTTGTATCTCTAAACAATCCTATATAAACTCTTAAATCTGGCACGGGTATAGCTGACAACCAATGTAACAAGGGTCTTGGATCCCTAAAGAGGGTTCACTTATCTATATTGTACCACTAAATGGCCTGGCCTCACCACATATCCTGATATTCTTAGAGTCTCATAGCACCGAAAAGCTCTCTTTGCAGCAAGGGACTAAGGGACTCTAACTCCATAGATCTCCCTAGGGGGAAAAAAGAAAAAGAAAAAAAGAAAATGATAATGCTAACTAACAACCTTTCTTCTTGTACATATCTCAACTACAAGTTCTTCGGTTCTGCCACTATACTGCCATAAAATTAGAAGCCCCAACTCACCCAGATATCTACGATTCGACCCTGAACAAACACACAAACAGCATTTCTTCTGCATAATCCCTACCAAACAACACAATTTGAACAAAATCCTATGCCAACATGAGAAACTGAACCTAACTGAGCTACAGCCCAATGCAGTGCACATAGAAATTTTTCAAAAATCACGCAAAACAGTTTTTTTCCACAATCATGCAAAACAAGCAGCCATTTCCAAATAACACTATCATTATTGAACCCTAGATAAACCTCAAAAGAAAATTCAGCTCCAAAACTGATTACATCCCACATATGACTAATACAAACCCATCGGCCGGCGCTAATAAAACCCTAAAACTACTGCTTAAGTAAAGATTATTGCGATCAAGCACAGAATCTCATCACTAAAACTAGCAAATTAAGCAAAGCATCATACAAAATCCCCAACAGGTGTACCAATTTCAAACCCTAGGGATACAGAAAATGAAACGGTAAGGTACCGGATTGCTCGGACCCGGCCCGACCCGGTCCGATTTCACTTGGCCGGAGGAGCGGAGCCGGCGGAGGTGCCGAGGATGTTGGCCTGCTGGAACTCGAGCTCGGTGAGCTGCTGCTCGCGGTCCATCTCGATGATGAGAGGGACGACGAGGATGAGGAAGGTGGTGCCGAAGATCCAGGCGGCCTTGCCGGTGCTCCTCAGCAGCTTCTTGGCGACGTAGCCGGCGTCGGAGGTGACTTGCTTGCCGCGAGCGAGGATTTGGGACTGGGAGATCCTGGCGATGACGCCGTCGCCGCCGTCGTCCTTCTTAGGGTTCCGCCGCTCCGGGAGGGAGACTCCGCCTTTGCGAGCTTGGCTTGCCATCACACAGAGAGAGAAGACGAGTCACAGTGTGTGTGTTTGTGTCTCAGTGTGTGTGTGGTGGTTGCTCTCTCTCTCTCTCACTCTCTGCGGCTTTTGTTTATGTAAATGGCTGTGGAAACGACATGTCGTTACCCTTTGTTGAAGGGTTAAGGTTTTTCTTTTTGAGTCCTTGTGTGTTTTGGAAATGTAGCGACATTGACCCCTATAGTTTGTTTTTTGTTGCAATTGAGTGCAAAGTCGCAGTCTGATACAGGCATACAGCCCAAGTTAGGCAAGTTATCTTCATACCGATGATGATCATGTCGAAGCTTAGGGCGTGCTTTGGCACTAGTTATCTTCATCTTGGTGCAGTCTCATCCCTGTGAAAGCAATGTTGTCGCCCCAATCATCGCAAACGCCCGATATTTGTATAGGGGGCAATGACAATACAAATCAATTCTGCTTAACGTAATCCTTCTGTTGGCTACACATTCTAACCAGCATGATTTTACTAAGGAATTATGGAAGCCAAATCTTGCTATATCCTAAAAAATTATCTACTCATCATGAACACCACTAAGAGCAAGTCCACCCGTAGTCAAGAAAAGGCAAAGTCGAGAAGTCAAGAATTCGACCAGTCAAGCTACTATTCACTGCCACTGGACATGGGTTTGCACCCGTTGTTTTTCTTGCCCGGTCAACACTGTTCACCTTTTTCACTGTTCACAGTACTGTTCACGTATTTCACTGTTCACGTATTTCAAATTCCCAAAGCAGCCAACGGCTACTTGCCACGTGCCTCCCTCTGGCGCGTCTCTCCTGCGCTGGCCCATGTTGCCCAGATCACACGCGTCTCTCTCTGCGCGTCTCTCTCTGTCTTCTGTCTGCGCTAGGCGACAAAAGCAGTCTCCAATTTGCGGTCAGCAATTGCGGTCTAGCACCTCATTGGTGCGTTCCCTCCACGGCTGGGCATCCCCGCGTCACTCTATGGTTGTCAGCCCTCCACAGTCACCTCACATGCACCCGTGGGCCGAGCTGGCAGAGAAGACGCCTGGGTAAGAAAAAAGTCACCAGCTTGCCCATTTCTTTGGCCTTGGTCATGAAAAGGCATCATTTGCCTGGTCAAATATGGACCGGTGGAAGCAAAAAACTGACTTTGGCCGGTCACCACGTCAACATTCTCCCAATTTGCCCGGGCAAAGTGCCTCCGGTGGACTTGCTCTAAGCCTTTGGAGTATAGGCTCTCACAATATCATTTATTTGACAAGTTCTTTGTCAGGCAAGCAAACGATTCATTATTCAATAAGTGGTTTGGCTACCTACCTATCGTGGGTAGGGGTAATCAAATGTATAATGTAATTCTTATAAGTATTACAGAAAATCGTTCAATTTCAATTGGGATAATGGTGCAATATGATTTATTACTTTTCCTAGTGTTATTACAACTCAAATTTATTGCCTTTACAAATAAGGTTTTCTATTATTTATTTTTATTTTTATTTCTCTCCATATATGCAGTTCATAAAAAAAATTAATTTACCATCTACCCGTCATCTTATAAGCCTCGGCGCTGACGATGGCTTCTGGCCTCGTCGGCGATCGTCGAGTGCGGCCGGATGGGTTGCCGGTGTGAGTGAGCGGCGATTGGGGCTGAATGGGCTCCTTATGCCATAGTTTTGGCTGGCGGCAGTGTCGACACAGGCAGAGGGTTCGCAGCAGATGGTGGAGCCTGATCGGATCCGTTCGGATCTCGCCGCATTCGCCGGGTTTGTGGCTGGGCTTCATATCTGTGCTGGTGGTTTCTATGGTTTGATCCATTCGGATCTTGCCATAAAATCATTGGAGTTTGGATTGATCTCAGTGCTTACAGCGGAGGACGGCGAATAGCAAGTATGGACTGGCTTTGGTGCGTCCAGTGGAGGGCGGTTTGAGGTGCTGATCGACGACGTGACTTCGCCGGAGGTCGGGATCTGCAAGCGGCGGCGTGACGGGTTTGGAAGCACGTTGGTGTTGGCTGGCCTGTCTGTGCAGCACATGTCGTGGGCCGGGCTCAATGGCTGGAGCTCTTGGGCCCTAATCCGGTGGTGGGCCTGGTCTGGGCCTGACGTATCTTGGGCCTGGGGTTTTACTCTGGGTTCAAGATGTTTTATTTTATATTTTAATTTTTTAGTTACTATTATGTTTTCTTGCTTTGGGAACCCTAGGTTTGTATTACTCTCTAATTTTGTTAAGGAACTACGCACTTTCGTGCCTCTAGCAAATCCTCTAGAGTAGTAACGATGGAGGATTCTCGAGCCCAGGGCAAAGGGAAGTTTTTGGTTCCCGGGTCTTCTTGCCTAGTACTTGAAAATGAGTCTTTTACTATTTGTTTCTTAGTTCTCTCTAGTTGTACACCAATTGAGGTCTCTAGGCGACTAGGTTTACTTTTCAAAGAGAGGCTTTGTAGTGAGGATTTGATCTCTTGTATGTAGGCTTATTAAGTGAGTGCATGTGTTAGCAGTGAGGGTCACATGTCCTTTGTCTGGTAGCTTATATCATTTATGATTTTGGTGTAAGACAGCATTCGATGTACATGCCTTCTGAACATGGATAATTGAATGAAATTTTCTCCTTTCCTCCAAAAAAAAAAAAATAAGCTATTTTATATATTTCAATGTACGTGCGATTTTAGCGTTGCGTCTCTTCCTTTTAGCGTTACGTCTCCCCCTCTGTTAATTTCCCATCCATCTATTGCAATGGTCACTAGAAACGAAGAATGATGCATAATATTAATGCATGTGTCGCAATGAGCAATGAGAGCGAGAATCAATTCTGCTTGGTTTTCGAAAAGTTAGACAGTCGATATCTTCATCCAAAGGTTTGGACTTGAGAAGAAATTTATCTTGAAACGTACACTCTTAAATTGGTTAATTATTATATTTCATGATTTCATGTACAATTACCATGTAAATTTATCTGAGAAACCAGATTTGTCAAGGACCATAGAGAAGAGCAGAGATGATCTTGGCAATGATACTACTAAACGAGATGTCCCATGTCGTCGCGCAGTGTTATATCTAGTCCTGGTACGTTATTGGATCAAGAACACAACGTGTTTAGTAAATATGATGCATATATTTTGGCTTCCAGATGATGATGGGATGATTGGAAGTAGAAACAAGCTAGTTAATATATAAGAGATCATATATGTCTGGGGTTCAAAGTGCATGATACAAAATCGCCAAAAAAAAAAAAAAGTGCATGATACAAAAGGAGTGGTACCAGCCCAAAGGCCAGAGACTAAGATATTCATTCAAGTCCTATGACTGGTCTTATGCATGGTGATAGTATGTTTTTGACAGCCATAGCAAGAAGCAAGGTGGAATAGGGAAATCAAGATTATTCGATAGTATTGCCATGACATTAAGGGCACGTTTACTTACTTGGAATGGAATGAAATGTAATGGAATGATTACGGAGTAAAAATACCCCTGTGTTTACTAACACATAAAGGAATCGGAATGATTCCAGGTAAAAAAATTTCTGTGTTTACTAACACATGAAGGAATGGGAATTGGTGTAGGTCCCACCTATTTATCAGGAATCGATTCCTGAATACTCAGGAATTCGATTACGAAGGGGGGAGATGAGTTTAGGAATCATTCCTCCGGAATCAATACCGATTCCTTTCTTCTCCCATTCCACTTGTCTCCGATTCATGATTATTTTCCATTCCAAGTAAGTAAACGTGCCATAAAGCATCTTGATGTAAGATATTATCATCTTCAATTAAATTAATTTCTTAATAAAAAAAATAATGACCTTAAAAACTACTTACCCATCGTGGGCCCTTCTAACCTTCGGGGCTTAGGCTCTTGCATGTCGATGAAGTGCAAATAAGATTTATTTTGCTATCTACCCATTGTGGGTACGACCGTACGAGGGTTAGACTCTTGCATGTCGATGAGTCAGTCCTGCATGAGTATGATGAGGGTTGTCAGTCCCGCGTGTTAGCGTGTTAGTCAAGCAAACGATTCATTATCAATGAGTGGTTTGCTACCTACCCACCCTCTGGACTGGGGCTCCTGCATCACATCCAAGTAAAGTGTGGTTACATAATCTCAATTATTTTGCTACTAGGGACCTATCCATATCCATAGTGAGAAGGGTGCCCTTACCCTTCGTGGCTTCGTGTAATTTTTATAAACATTTGTGCAATTTACTTTTCGGAATCGGAAGAAGTTCCCATCACCGTTATATTAATCCTTTTAAGAGTAGAGACGTCATATAGTACGCGAGGTACGAACGCCAAATCTTCTATTTTTAGAAATTTTTTTTTTTTTAAAAAAGAGGGAAAATCATTAAAGAAGAAGAAAGCATAATCATGTGTAGCAATGACAGAAGAATCGATTCTGCTTGGTTTTCAAGTCAAGATACATGGAGGAGGTTCCCTGACATTATTCAGTTTATCTGGTACATCGTTACTTCTCCCAGACTCAAAACACAAATTTGAGTAAAAAATTATGCTTCAAAAACATGTTCTCCAAGGAACTGAGAAGCGCACCAAAGTCATTCGAATTTGAAAACAGACGACAATCGCAAAGTGAGTTTTCATATCTTTCTTCTTTTGAGCTTTTTGTCTTTTGCTTTATAAACAAAACCTTCTGTTAAGAACGTTTCGTTCCAGTATCTCATTGCGGGTAATCTTCGTTTTCGAATAATTGAGGCACAAACAGCAGAGTATGTTATTCTAATCCGGTTTTCTGTTCTAACAATTCATTCTATGAGCTTGAGGGCTTGATCAATCAATATGTGCATTTGATTTGTTTGTTTGGGATTTTGAAGTGTATCCTAAGGTGAGAGTGAGGGTGCATCAACAAGAAAATCATATTCCTCCACAAAATGATCACAGGAGAGTACCGGTGACGAAGGTCTCTGATGAATCTCTATCTATACCAGGTAACTTCTGTTTTTCCAGATAAGTTAAGCTTTATGTTTAGACCCAAAAATTACCTCTAGTTTAAATGTAAATGACAGACGTACATATTTGCAGTGAAGGAGACTCAAGGCTGTTCTCTACCATTGAAACCCAGAATCATGAAGGCTTCTGTACCTAAGGTACCAGCAGGACAGCCACTTTCTTCATCTAAAGGTTGGTGCTTGAAAACAAATTACCTTGAGTCACACTTGCATGAATTCTGCAGTAATGTATATTTCAGTTTCATTTTATAATTACCATGTAAATATATCTGGCAAAAGCAAATACTTATACTTCTCAAAAAAAAAAAAAAAATACTTATACTTGTCATTGACAGAGAAGAGCAGACATCTTGACAAGGATGCAAAACCAGATGTTAGAACTTGTTCTGCAGTACAGCCGCGTCCTCGTGCAGTCTTATCTAGTCCTGGTATGTAGTTTGATCAGTAATGTGGTCGGTAAATATGACGCATATAGTATGATTTTTCAGTTTTAAGTTGCAAGTAATTTTGTGGTTTCAGACAATGATGGGATGATTGGACTAGTAAACAAGCTAATTGATAAGCAACCTTCTGCTTTCAAGGTGCATAACACAAAGGAGAGGGTACCTGCTGCCCAAAGGCAACAGAGTAAGACATCCCCAAGTCCTATGAGCAGGACCAAAGGCTCCAATAGAGCAGTGTCTAACAAGACTGGTCTTGTGCAAAGTAAAGTGCAAAAGACCATGATTGGAAAACAGCAGCAAGCAAGTGTTGGAATAGGGAAATCAAGATTCACTACTTGAGCTTATTTATTTAACAAATCAGATTGAATCAGTTTGGATATGTCAAATGATTTGTTTCCATCTTGAATTGAGCTCTGAAAGGTGTGGTAGTATGGTCCTTTGGAGTTCAGTACTTTTAAATTTATGAATGGTTATGGAGCAACAGAAGTTTATGCTAGTTGCTTGGGTCTTGTGATGAGTTACTTGTGCTCAACCTCCAACTATTTATTTTCAACTATTGAGAATCGAATTTGCGTCCCCATCACACTTGTGCTCAACCTCCAACTATTTATTTTCAAATATTGAGCCACTGAGTTTGAGTCCTTATAACACTTGTGCTCAACCTCCAACTATTTATTTTCAAATATTAAGACTCTGAGTTTGCATCCTACTGATGGTGAAGATGTGGTGCACTATTTTTGCGGTCTTATATATTGATAGGCACCGACAGTCCCGCACAATGCAACAGACTAAATTGAAGTACTGATTTGTGTTCTAAGATATGGGTTATCAGTGAATCGCTTTAGGCTAGCTAGGTTATGAATTGAATTAAGGTTCATGAATTTATATTCATTCTAAAGTGTAGATGAATTTGTATTCATATATTGAGGATCAGGTATTGACTTTTTTTTTTTTTTTAAAAAAAAAACCCCACCCCATTCCCACCCTTGATGAGGCTCGAACTCTTGACATCTTATATATGAAACCAAAGCCTTACCACCCCACCAAACACACACACCCAGGATCAGGTATTGACTTGATTATGCAGTTTCTTGTTACAATTGCAGTACTAAGTCTACTAAATCAAAACAATCAAACAGAGAACTCAATCATATAATCACAATCATAAATAAGAGGAAGGAAAATGGTTAGAGAAATCTGGCCTGTGAGAACAAAAGAGGCACGGCAGTCGCTGTCCTAAAGCCGTAGACGCCTCCCCTCGTGCAGGTGTTGGCGGTCGTCTACAAACTCCAAGATACAACCCTTATACCTCACAGGTTGTCTAATCCGCTTCGACACTCACGGTAGACGGGATGCCAAGCTTTTATCGATTACCCAAGATGGAGAATATGAATTGGTACAGAAGGAAGTTTTTGGAAATAGAAGAAGATGAAGAATAGGGGAAAGAAGAGAGTTGTTCTGAGTTACTTTCTTGTCTGAAGAGTTTAAGTTTATATAAACTCTTCATGCCTCTGCAAAAGAACATGACTCTTGAAAACCAAAACAGATAACTGTTGATAGTATTTAAATTATGTTTAGTCCCTGTACTATGACCCTTTTTTCGTTTCAGTCCCTGACATTCTCAATTAATCTGAAAAGTCCCTAACGTCAAAATTTCCGTCTGATTGGTCCCTCCCGCGTCAAATTAGGAGTTGGCTTTAGGTGAAATGTCCAGTATACCCCTCTGTTATTTCTTTTTCCTTTTTAATTTCTTTTTCTCCTTTTTTTTATTTTTTCTTTTTAATTTCTTTTTCTCCTTTTTTTTTCTTTTTTCTTTTTAATTTCTTTTTTTCCTTTTTTTCTTTTTTCTTTTTAATATCTTTTTTGCTTTTTCTTCTTTTTTTCTTGTTCCTTTTTAATTTTTTTTTGCCTTTTTAATTTCTTTTTTGCTTTTTCTTCTTTTTTTTCTTGTTCCTTTTTAATTTCTTTTTTTCCTTTTTTTTTCTTTTCATTTTGCCTACTTTCTCCTTCCTCAACCCACCAATCCCATTCCGATCAAACTCCACAACCCATCTGTTTCTCTCCCCAAATTGAAACCAAACCCAGCAAAGACCTAGCTTGGCGGTGCAGAGATGGACATCGAGCAAAAACAAGAGGCTAAGAGCTGATCGATCACTTCTTCACCTTCTCTGAAGCCATCTCCCTCTGTTGGGATCCACCCTCGCCTCCATCATCGCCGACGCCATCTCCCAAACACAAGCAGATCCCAATCAGCTCGGAAATTCGCCGCTAAACCACTCCCCTCTTGTTTTCACAGCCTACTTCTCTCTCTCCCACTCAAATCTCACTTTCTCTCTCCACATCAAGCCTCAATTTGGAAACTTTTCACTGAAAACTACCATTTTTTCAGACCCTGAGGTTTTTGGGTCTTGCTCAAAATGGTTATTTGGATTTTGGGTCTGGTTGAAATGATGGTTTTTGATGGCCAAGTTGACCAAAAACAGAAGTGAAGAAGAAGAATACTGATGGAAAAGGAAAATGGCCGCCGGCGTGGAGAATAATAATTGGGGTTTCGGGTCGATCTGGATTGGTTCGCTGACGTGGCACTACCGATGCAGCAGGATACGACGGTCATTAAAAAGAAAAAAAAAAAATAATAAAAAAGGAAAAATAAAAAATAAAAAAGCAAAATAGAAATTAAAAAGGAAAAAGAAAAAAGAAAAAAAGGGAAAAAAGAAATTAAAAAGGAAAAAGAAAAAAAAGGAGAAAAAGAAATTAAAAAGGAAAAAGAAATAACAGAGGGGTATATTGGACATTTTACCTAAGGCCAACTCCTAATTTGACGCGGGAGGGACCAATCAGATGAAAATTTTGACGTTAGGGACTTTTCAGATTAATTGAGAATGTCAGGGATTGAAACGAAAAAATGGTCATAGTACAGGGACTAAACAGAATTTAATCCTAAAAATAATATTAATAATAAAAGTTTTGAATCTTTAAATATAAAAGAAAATAAAATAAAACCAACAATCTCCCACAAGATTCAAAACTTCAAAACTCAAAGATATGAGCAGATTAAAAGAAGGAATTTCTTGGGCAACTTTTATACCATGTAATAGATGTAGGTGTCTTCCGGACTTGAACCTACACTTAGTGTAAACAACTTTCATTTGAAGGAATCATAGTGAACTATAAATGTCTTGAACTAGACCCCTTTTAGTCAAACTATACATTGTCACACACATGATATCGATACATACACTTGGCGCGGGTTAGCGCTATTTATGGCCATGCGCTCTATCTTGATTATCATGAGAGTTAATAGAGAGCAGCTCATCTCTCATAGTTGCGGCCTCACAACTACTCTCACTTAGGTGAGTTCTCCAAGAGTACATGTGACTTGTACCCCGCGGGAGTATGCCCGCCTCGACGCTCATTCAAGGTATAACCTTTCCGTAATTTCACATGTCAACAGTACTAATGTCATAAGGATGAGCAGGAGAGTTTTTTTTTTTTTTGCTCTCCTTTATCTTTTTGTACTGGAATTTTAAGTCACACAATATGGATTGTTTCTACCCATTGAACCTCCTTCATGGGATCTCCAATCACAGAGGTTGGGTTGCTTCCCTAGGTGACTTCCTTATGGGCTTAAACCCATCCCCCTCGACAAATCTAGGACTACACTCCTAGATAGACCTTTGGTCAACTGATCAGCAATGTTCTTTTCTGATTTTACAAAGTCTAAAGATACAACTTCTTTGTTTAATAGACTTCTTACAGATTTGTACCTAACATATATATGTCTATTCATTTTTTTATTAGAATGTGTTTGCTTTACTAATTCTATCATAGCCTTGTTGTCACAATGGATAGAAATGGCTGGAATAGGTTTCCTAATCAAGGGTATCTCAAGTAGGAAATCTTTTATCCATTCAGCCTCAGTACATGCAATATCAAGTGCTACAAGTTCAGATTGCATAGTACTTCTAGTAATTATAGTTTGTTTCTTGGATCCCCAAGATATGGCAGCTCCTCCTAATAGAAAAACATATCCTGAAGTGGATTTTACATCCGAGCTATCAAAGATCCAATTGGCATCAGTATACCTTTCTACTACACAAGGAAATTTTTTATAGCAAATAGAAAAATTTAAAGTACCTCTCAGATACTTAAAGACTCTTTCTAAAGCAATCCAATGATCCTTACTTGGGTTATGAGTATATCTACTTAATCTACCAATAGCGAAAGATATATCAGGTCTAGTCTTATTTGCTATGTACATCAAAGATCCAATCATTTGTGAGTATTTCAGTTGAGACACAGGTTCTCCCATATTTTTCTTTAAAACTAAGTTAGGATCATAAGGTGTTGAAACAAACTTGCAAAAGTAATAATTAAATTTCTTTAGCATCTTTTCAATTGCACTAGCCTGATTTAAAGTAAAGCCTAGAGAAGTTTTCTCTAATTTCATTCCTAGGATTATGTTAGCTTCACCTAAATCTTTCATATCAAATTTCTTTGATAAGTAGTTTTTCACATTTTCCACAATTTCTAGACTTGTTCCAAACAACAGAATGTCATCAACATATAAACATAATATTACACACTCTCCATCACATTCTTTATAGTAGACACATTTATCATGTTCATTGATTTTAAAGTCATACTCTAAAATGACTTTGTCAAACTTTTCATGCCATTGTTTTGGAGCCTGTTTAAGACCATACAAGGACTTAATTAATTTGCAGACTTTCTGTTCTTGACCTTTGACAATAAATCCCTCAGGTTGCTCCATATATATCTCCTCATCTAAATCTCCATTCAAAAATGCAGTCTTTACATCCATTTGGTGAATTATTAAATTATGTATGGATGCTAAAGCTATGAGAATTCTAATGGTAGTGATACTAGAGACAGGTGAGTATGTATCAAAATAATCTATACCTTTCTTTTGTGTGAAACCCTTGGCTACTAGTCTAGCCTTATATTTATCTATGCTACCATCAGGTTTCAGCTTTTTCCTAAAGACCCATTTGCAACCAATCGGTTTAGTTCCAGGAGGTAAGTTGGTTAGTTCCCAAGTGTGATTTTGTCAAATAGACTCAACCTCACTATGTATTGCTTCTTTCCAGAATGGAGCATCTGCAGAAGCCATAGCTTCTTTGTATGTAGTTGGATCACCCTCAATGTGGAATACTACAAAATCATCTCCAAAATTCTTTTCTTTTCTCATTCTTTTAGTTCTTCTAAAGGTTCTGATTCTTCAATCATAGGATTACTTGTACTAGCAGAAACTTTATCGATATTAGTAATGGTTCTATCTCCTATTTTATTTGCAATTCTAGACTTGAAAGGGAAAATATCTTCAAAGTAGGTTGCATCCCTACATTCAAGTATAGTGTTATTGGAAATTTCACTAACCTCAGAATTTATCACTAAAAATCTGTTAGCACTACTATGGTGAGCATAGCCTAATACAGTATCTACAGTTTTGGGTCCAATTTTCTTTCTTTTAGGATCAGGAATTGTAACCTTGGCTACACACCCCCACACTTTCAAGATTTGAAGATTTGGAGTTCTCTTCTTCCAAACTTCGTAAGGGGTTTCATTGTTGTTTTTAACAATGACTCTGTTTAATATAAAACAAGCTGTTAGTAATGCTTCCCCCCACAAGTTTTCAGGTAGACCAGAACTCAAAAGCATTGCATTCACCATATCTAATAATGTTCGGTTTTTCCTTTCGGCAACTCCGTTAGATTGTGGAGAATAGGGTGGTGTTACCTCATGTATTATTCCGTGCTCTTCACAAAAGTCACTTAGATCATTCGAAGTATATTCACCACCTCTATCAGACCTTAAACGTTTAACCTTTTTTCTAATTGATTCTCTACTTCAGTCTTATAAATTTTGAATTTGCTAAATACTTCATCCTTTGTTTTAATCAAATAGACATAACAATACTTAGAGCAATCATCAATGAAGGTCACAAAATATTTATTTCCAGCTCTAGTAGGTGGCCTATTTGAATCACAAACGTCACTATGTATAAGCTCTAGGACTTGTGTTGTTCTTACAACAGACTTAAAAGGTTTCTTGGGTTGCTTAGCTTGTACACAAATTTCACATTTGTGTTCCAGATTTAAGGTTGATTTGGGAACTAGGTTCAGATCCATCATCTTCTTAATTTTAATTAAGTTTATGTGTCCCAATCTTCCATGCCAAACATTATTAGTTTCAACATTCAGAACTTGAGAAGTAACAATATCTTGAGATAAATTTAACTTAAATAATCCTTCACAAACAAAACCTTTACCAATAAACACATTACTTTTGGTTATTACAACCTTATTCGATTCTAATACAACTTTATAACCTTGTTCCACTAAGGCAGAACCACTAACTAAATTTTTATAAGCTGTAGGTATATGTCGCACATTCTTTAAGCTTAAGACTTTTCCAGATGTCATCTTCAAGTCTACATCTCCAATTCCATAAACTTGTGCGACCGAGTTAATGTTGAAACCAGTTACACATCCTCCACTTGATTTCTGGTAAGTTTTAAAAGAATCACGGTCAAGACAAACATGTATGTTAGTTCCAGAATCAAACCACCAAGTTTTACTTTCATAAGTAAAATTGACAGAAGGATCATACTTGAATAATGGTTGAGAGGACTCTTGCTCCATTAGCATATTCACTTGAGCTTTTGGACTACTATGATTTGCTTGAGACTTGTTCTCCTCAGTCCTTTTGTAGAAGCAATTCCTTGCTACATGGTTGGTCCTCCCACAAACAAAGCAAGATATCTTTTCTCTCCCTTGATCCTTAGATTTCTGGAACTGTTTGTTATGGTTGGCTCTATTATTCTTAAAGTTTATCCCCCTAGGCTGAAAATTGCTTCTTCGATTTCTGTTGTGGAATTTAGTCTTGTTATAGTTGTGGTTTTTGTTTCCCACAACTAAGTTCACAATGGGTGTTTTCTCAGGTTTTTCCTTTTGATCTACCCTTTGTTTTTCTTCAACTCTAAGGTTATTCATAGCTTGACGAAGGGTAAACTCTCCTTGTTTATGCCTAAGGCTCTTGGCATGTTCATCCCAAGAAGGAGGCAATTTATCTATAAGGCAAGACACTTTGAAGTCTTCACTAAACTTGGTTCCTTTCTTTTCTATTCCTCTTAAAAGCTCTTGATACTCATGAATTTGGCTATGTACAGATTTGTTTTCAACCATCTTATAACTATTAAAGTTAGAGACCGTAAACCTATCAACTCCGGCATCTACAATCCCATATTCGGCTTCTAATGCATCCCAAAGTTCTTTGGCTGTGGATGTTGTAGAGTGATACACATCATAAAGATGGTTAGACAAAGCACTTAAAATTCTATTGTAACCAAGAAGAGGATGCTTTGTTTTGATCATGCCCCTCAATGGCAGAAATATACCCAAGAACTGTTAGCCAATATTTTAACTGTTTCTGCCATCTACGGAAATGTTGACCACCAAAATTTTTCAGGTTTGACACTAAGAGCCTCTTGATCTAAGTTTGTCATTTTTATATACTATATATGAACAAGAGAGAGATTAGATATATAGCAAGCACACTGTGAGAACAAAAAAAAACAACGTCAAAACACACAACAGATGCAATGTTTCAAGTATATAAACCTTTTGCAGAGTAGAGCTTATGTATAAACAATTATGGTCAAATCAGTTTCAAAGCCAATCAATATATATACACACACTGTACAACTTTGAATTTGGTATATGTAATCTCAGAGCATCAATTATATATATAAGAACACTATAGTTTGATTACGACTTCCAGATTCTTTTCCTTCCTTTTTTTTTTTTCTTTTTTCTTTTCAATACCAATTGATATAATATAGTCAAAGTTTGATATTGATATCTTTTCCTCTTAAACCAATTCGGCAATATATAGATAACCTTCAGGAAGTTTATATGCGTTCTGAGGAAAGGCAAATACAGTTCAATTTGACTTCCACGACTGATTGAATCTTCCAGTTTTTCAATTGCACCTTTCCTTGGTTACTAGTAATCAATCAAACAAGTTCTGAAATGCTATATTGATCAAGAATGAAATTTAATAGACAGATTGTTATGATTCTACGGCTTTAGATTGTTACAATTGCAGTACTAAGTCTACTAAATCAAAACAATCAAACAGAGAACTCAATCATATAATCACAATCATAAATAAGAGGAAGGAAAATGGTTAGAGAAATCTGGCCTGTGAGAACAAAAGAGGCACGGCAGTCGCTGTCCTAAAGCCGTAGACGCCTCCCCTCGTGCAGGTGTTGGCGGTCGTCTACAAACTCCAAGATACAACCCTTATACCTCACAGGTTGTCTAATCCGCTTCGACACTCACGGTAGACGGGATGCCAAGCTTTTATCGATTACCCAAGATGGAGAATATGAATTGGTACAGAAGGAAGTTTTTGGAAATAGAAGAAGATGAAGAATAGGGGAAAGAAGAGAGTTGTTCTGAGTTACTTTCTTGTCTGAAGAGTTTTAGTTTATATAAACTCTTCATGCCTCTGCAAAAGAACATGACTCTTGAAAACCAAAACAGATAACTGTTGATAGTATTAAAAATAATATTAATAATAAAAGTTTTGAATCTTTAAATATAAAAGAAAATAAAATAAAACCAACATTTCTCACCTCTAACTACGAGGTTGGAGCACAAGTGAACCCATTTACTTATCAAAAATAGTGGATCATTTGTTTGTGCACACTTCAGTGTAAATTGTGGGGCGAGAAAGTGTCGCAGCTCTATGACAAGGAACTGTAATCCTCCGAACATGATATGTAGGTGTAGTGTTATGTAACACAACAAGGGGACGATGTAGACGAGGATGATCTGTAGGTGCAACTGGAACTCCTTGCTGCCTAATATTTTGGGAAGATCTAGGGCCATGTTATTGGCAGGTCAATTGGACCCCAAACTCCAGGCCTCAAGATAATGCCCCTCTAATGGTGTCACCCAATTACCTAATTAACCAAGCACAAAGGAGACAACCTTCCTCGAATACTGCTTGGACTACAGCGTGAAGTACTGTTTTTACCTAAGGAAGATCAACAACATCCATCTACAACTGCATACATATGAGAATAAACGTGCATAGTCTCAGTCGTACGTCCTGAGATATTAAACAAAAAATGTTGACAAATGGAATGCATGAAGCATGAATTTTCATGAGTTTGTTAAGGCATTTAGTCAGGATTTATTACCTGAATAGTTCTTAACAAATCTCTTCTACTTTCAAAAATAGAGTAGCTAGCATCATTTCTAATGTAATGTGTTCATAAATATTTACAAAGTTTAGAACTTTATAGTAAATGTATAGACCTACAATGTACCCAAATACAAATTTGGAATCTCATGCGATCCAATAACATGTTAAGGAACATTTCAGTATTTTTTTTTTTTTTTTTTTTTGATCAAATGAGACATACCAATATATAGTATGCTCTGTTCATAGAATAAAGAAATAGTACAAGACTACTCCCATAACACAATTAGGCTCTGAGTAGTCTATGCCCCATACAAACACCTCGCCTTGCAGGCAATCTATTTTACTTAGTCTCACACGCCGAGCACGCAATTGTGGTATGCTAAAACTAAGTACTTCCACAAGACTCATAGAGGTATCTCTACTAGCATAGACAATAGTAACTAGGCTAAACCTATCAAACAACTATTGGCTCCTTACCCCTTGATGGGTTGGAACCATGAACTGTCTCCACCACGGTGAATTCCGGTAATCCATTCACCAATTTCTCCTCCATCCTAGGAGGCTTGAGCTTCTTTGCCGGTGACTTCTTCATAGGTGAAGCAGGCACAACCTTAAGCTCTTTCGCCTTATTCTTTGCCCCCTTTGGCCGTCCCGGCCTCTTCTTGTAAACTTCCTTCACATCTTTCACATAACTCAATCCCATTGTCATAGCATCCAAATGTGTCCTGCCCACTGCTAAGCTCAAACGCAGCTTCTTTGGAGAGGTACCATCTTCCTCCACACGTTTTCGACGCATACCACAACTAGGAACTGCCTCCATCAATGCCTCACTGGAATTACCACTCCCAAGCAACTCCTACCCTAAACCACCCAAAGATGGCTCACTACCAGTCTCCATCTGTCCGTTCAAAGATGCAGTATGCACCCCAGAACTGCCTTCACCACTACCGGTGACAAGTCGACGCCTAATCTCCTTTCGCCCCTTTGGTGGAGCTGTTGGCAGAAACCTCTCTAGCCCTACCTGTGGACTCTGCTGTGCTCCAAAAACCATCGCTGGTCCAACATGAGGAGACAACTCCACGCGGCTCAAAACCCTTTCAAGATTTCGCCGTGCCGGCGATTGGTTACTCCTAGCCTCAGTATTATATGTATGGCAGATGTTTATTATACTTATTTCTTGTACAAACATATATGTACTATTTTATTTTTATTTAAAAAAAAAAAATTCTTAGCCCACTCATCTTTACATATGTCAATAAAAATTGAACTCATGATTTTTTTAATATTAGATTTATAACTTACAATGTTGTACAACCATATATGTACCCATTCCACAAACAACAACATATTTGTATAGCAATTCCCAAAGTATGATACAGTATTAATAAGTACAGAAGGGTGAAGCGAGAGTGAGAGCATGCATGCCAAAAGAGGATGTTAAGTTTGGGGTTTAAAGCTAAGAACGAAGATGTCAGGTCTAGTACGCGCCTCACGCACTTACCAAAATTGGAAATTGGGTTTCTCGTCTCTCTCTGGTGTCTGAAACTCAAGGGGGTGTATTGTATTTGGATTTGTGCAGACTTTTTTTAAATGACAGACTTTTTGAAAAGTCCACAGACTTTTTAAAAAGTTGATAGACTGTTATGGATTTCTTAAAATCATTGATTTTAGCAACAGACTTTTATTGATTCATGAAAATCTATATACTTTATTATGAATGACTTCTACAGATTTCCTAACTAGGATATACAAAATAAATAAATAAATAAATAAAAACAAAAACAAAAAACAAAAATAAATAAAACAAAGGCAGCCCAAACACAAAACAAAATAGTAACTTGTTGAAATCTTCTAATAGAAATTGACTCAAATAAATTATTGTTAGTCTGTCTAGCGAGTTTGTTCTCATTCCTAATCTCCCAACAACATAAATATACAATATTGATCTGTTTATGCTTAATTATTCTCATCAATTTTGTTTTCGCCGATTAACATATATTGTAGCAATATTGGTCAATGTCTTGATCTATAATCAATCAATTGAAATTCAATTGTTCAACCTTTTTTTGAACCATAATATAAATTCAAATTAATGAGAATAATTAATTAATAAGATAAAATTTAATATGGTTCAAGGTCTTAGGGTTAGACCACAATATTTGAGTTTTAGGGTTTCATAAATCATTTTTATCGCTATTAGAGGTTCGAAGTATCACAATTGAAAAAAAAAAAAAAAAAAATCACATTCAACAACTACAATGAACATGTTGGGTATCAAAAAAGGTTGATATCATAAAAGATTAGAGAAAAGACAAAAAATTAAAGAAAGAGAGATGATGAAGGACAGACTTCTTCGTGCGTAGAGAGAAGAACTTTGATAGACTTTTTTTTTTTTTTTGAAGAGGAAACTTTGATAGACTTTTTGAAATCTTTGGTCTGGAGGCTGGAAAATTATTGGAGTTTGGTATGTATAGTTAACACTACAAAGTCCATGATTATCCATGATTTTCTAATTCCATAAGTATGAATGATATTTTGAATACCTCTGTACTTTTATTCATTTTTAAAAGTCCTAATTGAATACCCCTAGATTTTGGTGGAATTCATGAAGTCTTTAAAAATCCTAATTGAATACCTCAAGACTTTCATGGACTGTTAAAAGTCTATATGGAATACACCCAGACTTTTAAATTCCATAGATTTCTTTAAAAGTTTCACTAATTCCATATACAATACACCCCCCTCAATCTCGATCTTAATCCTATCCTTCGGGTGCCCTGGGTCTCCATTTGGAGGGCTAACTGGCCTGGGTTTACTAAACAGATTTCTATCCCTTCAGCAATATTTAGTTCCTGCTACCTGAATCTCCTTTACTCTGGGTGTGGAGTGAAAATCTTGATTGGCGGCGCTTCTAATCATGATGTTCCGAAAGCTACCTTTTTGACCTCCATTGCTCCTTTTCCAGGCAAGATCTATCCCGAGTTACAATTTCAACTGTCGGATTGCCATCAACGCTCAAGGAAGTTTCATCTTTTCGATTCACCGCTCATCTCTTGGTGCGTGCACTACAAATATCAAGGTAAGTCCTAATCCAAAATCTGCCTTTTCCGATTCTACTTCTTGTAAGAATGTTTTGTTGGAATTTGAATTAATTACTCGCATGATCGTTGGGTTAGTTTTAGAGTCTACGTACTAGTCATTATCAATTTACACTTCCCATAGAATTTAAGCGTGTTCCTCAGAATCAATTTGATTCTAGAAATTTGTTCACAATCTTAATAGCTCCTAGGCTCGTTTGGTTTTCCAATAGTATAGTTGAGGTATAGTCGTCACTGCTTCCGCATCGTAAGATTTATATATCCTACTCTTATATCTTGTTTATCATGTGAAAGTATTAGATTGCTCTGATTATCAAACTCTATAGATGATTCATAATTATAGTGTTATATTCGGTTGTGGAGTTTAGTTGAGAATTTTGGGAAGCAAATAGGCTCCAGGAGTTTAGGGTGGTTGTTGATTTGAGAAGTGTTAGATTGTTTTTACAGGGTTGATGTTTTGGATATCTTTAAGAAAAAGTTCTGCCAAATTTTTTGTGAAATTTCTTCTGAGGTGGGCCCCGTATGACAATTTCAGATTTTATGGTGAAATTCGGTGCAGGTCCTGTCAACTAAGAAATTCAGCAATCATTAATTACAACATCAATCTCATTACGGACTAGTTTTTAATATTTTTCTTCTTATTGGGAAATATAATGTATTTAATAAAAATATTAAGTATGTGGATTAATAAGTAGGTGGAAGGCCATCTTCACTCTAAAAAAAAAAATTATTTAATATATATTTATTAGAAAAAAAATAATATAAAATGACTATATTACCCCTCATGAGTATGGCACGTGTCTCACATTTAGATGGAAAAAAGTTATATTTAATGGAGAGAGTGTAAATTCACAATTTTTGCCAAGCTCAGGAGGTAAATTTTCGGAATTGCAAGTTCAGTATGTAAACTGACAAGTATCGCCAAGTTTTCAAAGGGTATTTTGACAATTATACCTATTAATTTCATTGATTTGTTTACGCAATCGTTTCATCTAACATTTTTTAATACGATAATGCATGATTTGGTTAAGCATTGTAAGCAAGAACTTAGCAAGGGCGAACCAAACTTTGACTCACAAAATCTACTTGAATAATTCAATCTATGAGATTCATGTTAAGAAGAAACCAAATATCATTGTTTGAATACATAAAATGGTATTAGCTAGGTAGTATAGAGTACGTACTTATATGCATAATGTTTTGATGGGAGTTGGTATTTTGTGGTTTGCTATCCAATCTTATCAGGTGGGAGACCTTCTCTTTAAAAAATGAAAAGGGATAAGATTGAACTTCCATGTGATTAACAACTCTATTGTTTTGGTCAATAATGATATATACAGATCGCTTGTAAAGCATATATTACATTTTCTCTATTGTTTTCAGATATAGTCATTTGTAAAGTCAAACTCCAATTTAAGGTTTAAAATATCGGTTTTTACATATCGATCTATTAGAATTTTAAAAATAAGAGATATCGGAAATATCAGGGATATTGCAGAAAGAATGTTTTTTGAAAGAGTCAATTTATTAGATGGATTAAATACTTGTTACTCCTCAAAGTTTTGCCTGAAAAACAGTTTAGTCCCTCGCCTTTCAAATTAAACTGAATAGTCCTTATTCTCTCTAATTCTCATATAACAAGTCCAAAATGATCCGAAATGACTATTATGCCCCTCATTTTCTATTTTTATTATTATTTTAATTTTTTTCTCTATTTTTTTAATTTTTCTTCCCTTTTTTTATACTCTCTCTCTCTCTCCCTCTCTCCTGGCCGCACGGTCTCTCTCTCTCCCTCGACCTCTCTTCTTCTTCTCTTCCTCTGCCATCACCGGAGACCACCACTTCCGGCCACCATCTCACCACAATGGGCCAGGTCCTCTTGAGCTTCTTCCTGTCAGCCCATGACAGTCTCTGGTGCGACCGCGCTTCCACTCCCTTCTACCAACGCCTCGCTCGCGAGCTCCCCGCCGTCGTTGTCTCCGTCAACTATCGCCTCGCGCCGGAGCATCGATATCCGTGCTAGTACGACGACGGTTTCGACATCCTCAAGTTCATCGACGACAGTCAAAGCAGCTTGTTCGAGGGCGCGAATCTCGGGCAGTGTTTTTTGGCCGGGGACAGCGCCGGCGGGAACATAGCGCACCACGTGGCGATCAGAGCGAGCGGGCACGAGTTTCGGGATCTGAAGGTGGTCGGGATCTTGGCGATTCAGCCGTTTTTCAGAGGAGAGGAGTGGACGGAATTGGAGACGAGACTGAAGAGTGTGCCGCTGGTGAACGTAGAGCGGACGGACTGGGTGTGGAGGGCGTTTTTTGCAGGAGGGGTCCGCGCGGTGAGGGTGAGGCTGGCCTGGCCCATTGTGGTGAGATGGTGGCCGGAAGTGGTGGTCTCCGGTGATGGCAGAGGAAGAGAAGAAGAAGAGAGGTCGAGGGAGAGAGAGAGACCGTGCGGCCAGGAGAGAGGGAGAGAGGGAGGGAGAGAGAGAGAGAGAGAGAGAGAGAGAGTATAAAAAAAGGGGAGAAAAATTAAAAAAATAGAGAAAAAAATTAAAATAATAATAAAAATAGAAAATGAGGGGCATAATAGTCATTTCGGATCATTTTGGACTTGTTATATGAGAATTAGAGAGAATAAGGACTATCCAGTTTAATTTGAAATGCGAGGGACTAAACTGTTTTTCAGGCAAAAGTTTGAGGAGTAATAAGTATTTAATCCTTATTAGATTTATATATAAGTATTTATATATAAATGTCAATTTCATGTACATCTAAAAAAGAGACTCTATGCTTTTCAAAAAAAAAAAAAGACTCTATGTCGTTGAAAAGTTGAACGCTGATCTATGAAAGTACAATAATCAGACCAAGACATATGACCCATATAGTACGAGTTGTAGTGATGAACATGATAGTCATAAATCTCTTTAGAGTTGTCGATTGTTTCCCCTATATTGTAAGAATTCCAGACAATATCTGATGCAGAACGGATGACAGTCCAGTTCGAAGAGCAACTTGATCGTGCAAAAGGAAGTAAACGAAAAGGTACGAAAAGGAATTTTTTTTTTTAAATAAAAATAAAATAGTACATATATGTTTGTACAAGAAATAAGTATAATAAACATCTGCTATACATATAAAGAGATCTATGACTATCATGTTCATCACTACAACTCGTACTATATGGGTCATATGTCTTGGTCTGATTATTGTACTTTCGTAGATCAGCGTTCAACTTTTCAACCACATAGAGTCTTTTTTTTTTTTTGAAAAGCATAGAGTCTCTTTTTTAGATGTACATGAAATTGACATTTATATATAAATACTTATATATAAATCTAATAAATTGACTCTTTCAAAAAAAATTATTTCTGCAATATCCCTGATATTTTCGATATCTCTTATTTTTAAAATTCTAATAGATCGATATGTAAAAACCGATATTTTAAACCTTGAATTGGAGTTTGACTTTACAAATGACTATATCTGAATTGGAGTTTGACTTTACCAGACAATATCTGATGCAGAACGGATGGCAGTCCAGTTCGAAGAGCAACTTGATCGTGCAAAAGGAAGTAAACGAAAAGGTACTAGTAGCCACGAAATAGCTCGGAGTCCGATTGGGGCGTGCCATAGCTTTCCGGAAAGAGAATCGCGCCAGAAACCAAACTCGTCGCTATGTCACGACGTGTGGCCTTTTTCAGGGTCGTTTAGGGCCTCAAAACGCAGTTTTTCTATTTTTCCATAATTTTGGTTTTCTAGTTTATTTTGGATTGTTTTCGTTTTTACCCATGGGCTTTAGGGTTTCATTGTTAGTCGCCCTAGGGTTTCTTTTCTCTTATTTAAGCAACCTTAAACAGCTGCAGAACCTATCTTTTGTCTTTTATCAATCAAATTGAGATTATTCTCTTTTATCTCTGGTGGACTCCAGAAACTTTGTTTTAGGTTTATTGCTTGTAAACCTAGGTGATCTTTCCGACTGCGTCAATATCTGTCAGATTCGTCTTGAGGGGATTTCTCCACACCTAGATTCCCTTTGAGGGGATTACTCCTCACCAAGATTTCCCTCGAGGGGACTACTCCTCACCCAGATTGACAGGACCCACCCCAAGTTCCACCCTGGAATCCGAAGTGGCCCTGCGGGACCCACCTTTAAAGGAGATTTACCAAAAATTTCGGCATAACCTCCCTTAAAAATGGATAACCCAAAATCCTGCGGAAAACAAAATTCACTTCTAATAATCCAACCACAACTCCTGGAGCCACCCTGCTCCCAAATTCCACCAATCCCATCTCAAAGCTAACAACATCATACATAATCTCCGAAAGGTACAAGTTACTACAATCACCAAAGTTAGGTCATAGACCTCAAATATAATTCATACAAGTTTGGGTCACATATCCCTTAGTAATCAGAGCATTCTAGGAATATAAGTTTAGCATAGAGTACAGTAGGCTAAATAAATAACCTACAAAATATGATGACGGAAGCGGATACGGTCACTATGGCTCACTCCTGAACGCCGAGCAGCAACACTGAAAACTGGGCATTTGAAACCGAAGGGCCCAGGGAAAAGTAATTGAAAAACACGTTAGCGTGAGTGGACAAAAATAAACAATTTTAAACCAAAAGGGATTTTATACTTTCCCACATTTATTTCTTTAAAAACTCCCGATGCACGCAATGATTAAGGAAACCAAAATGAGAGAAGTTTTGCCCAAGAAAAACCGACTAGCCCCGCTAGTCACAAACAATTAAAAGAAAAGGTTGAAACTCTGATACTCAAGGAAATAAAACCAGCCCCGCTGGCTTAAATAAATCGGACTAGCCCCGCTAGTCGAAAATAGTATAATGAGTAGGGGAAGACGATAGCCATACGAGTGAGCCTCCCAGGCTCGGGTGATAGCCTCCCAGGCTAAAGTACTCCCATTACTCCCGTAATATACCCTTACGCCACTATGTGTAGCGATAGGATACTGGGCTTGAGAATTACTGTCACAGAGACAGTAACCAGCGCCACAAAGGCGGAGGGCTTCGGTGATCCCATCACCTCACCACAAAGGCGGAAGATCAATGCTAGCAATGATAATAGTCACCCAAAGTATGGCAACAGAAAATCCGAAAACCAAGTAAATCCATAAATACAAAAGGCTTCCCCATCTCTCGTAAAAGAATTTCCAATGACGTGTCCCACACGCCAAGATAATCTCACGTTCAAAAATAAATAGGAGATAAATAAATATAGAGATTTACTCCATCGAAATCTCATTTCGAAAATCTCATTTCGAAAATCTCATAAAAATCTCAAATCGCCGAATATAAATATAATGTAAATAGTATAAATCCGGAAATCACATCTGAAATAAATAAATAAGAGAAAATAAGCATAATCCAATGACGTGACCCCGCACGCCATAAAACCTTCAAATAATCAAATATCCAAAACCATTTTTGAAAATTAACCGTATGCTTGGGAAATTAATACGATAAACAAATTATAACCTCGGAACCAATTAAATAAAAGCATGCATCATTCTTTGAAAAATAAAAGTCCACTCACAGTATATGGTCAATCCTGACGTCGCTCGGTATTTTCCTCGTATGGGGACTCCTCTCGTCCTGTACAAATAGCACTCGTAAAAATATATTTACAGGACAAAAATTAACTTTACGATAATTAGAAATTGAGATTCATAACGTCCCCCTTCAAAAACCAACTCCTTAATTCACATCGAATCCATCCGTAATTCTCCAATAATATTCATTCATCGCTATAAAAATTCTAAGGTGAATTCGAAAGAAATTCGGCGATCGAATTCACGTAAATCGATAATTAACCATTTATACTCAATTCGTAATTCCTCCAATTTCGTCCAAACTTCATGTATAAAATTCTACAATCAATAAAGGATTTATGGAGCCAAAACAGTAATTAAAACTCAGCTCTACGCGCCACCACGCGCCACCCACAGTGGCTGCACGTGGGGCCCACGCGCCACCGGCAACCACCACCAATGGCCACCAAATTTTGGCAGCACCACCTACTCAACAGACCCAACCTCTTTCTCAACTACAAGAAGTTCCAATTTTACCTGGAAGAGCTCCAATTAAGCCGGTGAAAATTTTCCAGAAAAATTCAAGAACCCTAGGATCGGGTTCGATCGATTCGACCTCCACACTGCAAATTGAGAAGCAAGACCTTAGGGGAAATCATCTCTAGCAAAAACCCGACCTTCGACGCCGGTCTGGTGACCGGAGAAGGCCGGAATCGCCGGAAATCGGCAAAAGTCGTAAACTGAAACCATTACCTTCCCGGTGCGAAATCAAGCTTCTCCGGCCAAATCTTCACAAAACACCACCGCCAATGTGTCAAGGGGGAGGAGACGAGCCTGGGGGTAGCCGGATTCCGTCGTGGGTCGGCCGGAGGAGGGAGAAATCGGAGGTAAACCAGTTCGGGCCGAAAGGGGAAGGGGTCGGGGGAGAAGAGAGAGGGAGAGTTACCGGGTTTCCGAAATTGGAAACCTACAGTGGTAACTTTCCATATTTATATTTTTGTTACCATGAACAGTAACTTCACATTTTAAGCTATAACTTCCACATACGAACTCCGATTTTTACGTACCACATATGCACGCGCTCGGTTTAACGTCCTCTACAACTTTCATGAATGAAATTTTCTCAAATTAATAACTTATAAAAAGTCAATTTTTAACCACCCCCTAAACGTTAAAATTATAACCGCGAACGGTAACCATAAAGAATTTCATGTAACTCAGTAAAAAGGTATATCAGATGTGGGGTGTGACACAGATTCTTCTTGAGGGGATTTTTCCTCACCTAAATCCACCTTGAGGGGATTACTGCTCACCCATATTCGCCTTAAGAGGATTTCTCCTCACACAGATTCTCCTTTAGGGAATTATTTCTCACCTATATTCACCGGGGATTTCTCCTCACCCAAGTTCGTTTTGAGGAGATTTTGCCTCACCCAAATCTGCTTTAAGAGGTTTCACCTCGAAGCATTTTTAATTTTCCAAACCGTAGAAACCATTCTTAAAATTTTACACCCCCACATAACCTCCATATTCCATAATATATATTTCTTTCTGAAAAACTAAGTAACTTTTTTATTTTTTTATTTTTCTCATCAGATTTTACAGATATTTCTTCATTTGATCGGAATATATCCTAAATATCTTTATATATTGAGGATATTTAACAATATTGGAGAAATTTCGCAGAAATAGTGAATGATAAGATATTTTTCCTCTATGATATATCGGTCACTTCAAAAGGGCTATATCGAGAGAAATATCAGATATTTCAATCCTTGCATAATGATAACAGCGTGTCGTACTTGAAATAACTTTGAAAAAGCGACAAGTATTACCAGATAGCTAAATATTAGTTATCAATCTTATCATACATAATTTGTGAATTAGAAGTGAGATTCCTATGGTTAACTAATTAATATGAGTCAAACAATATAAAATTATAACTAGTAAAAAAACGTTTTATTGAACTAGAACCCAAATTACAGTAAATTCAAACAAACTGAACCAAAAAGTATACCAGATCATTGGATAGAGAATGAGATACAATTAGAAACATGGAAACCACGACTGGCACAAGAGTAGTGATCATGACCATTCGAGATGTGCCACTTTCGATTCCTGCAAAAATTGAAAATCCGATCATCACTTCTAATCAAACGTATGCAAAGAAAATTACTCAGTTGGAACTCGTGTCATCTATATGGCTATATACAACCATCATATCAAAATAAAATAATGATGATGAAATGATGCAAATTAATGAGCCAACTAAATGATTTTAATTTTTTCTTCAACTAAAAAAGGTATTTGCCATTTTATATAGGGATGCTTTTTTTAATGGGTGTTACGGTACCGATCAATGAACAAAATAATCATGATTAGTCAATTACGTACCCCTTTTTTTTATTGTGAATGAAATTAAGCCTCAATACATTCACTACATATATAATATGAGGCCACATATATGCAGGTAAATTTACCTCCAGAATTACTTGTGGTAGTGGCTGGCGGTGGTGATGGCGGAGGCAGTGGTGTCGGATCAGTTGCGGGGTCGTAGAAGAGGTCAGGATCATACCTTAAGCTACAGCTGGCACCAACATAACTCCAAGATTTATAACAACATGATGGGAGCTGCTCCAAACCCTTACTTATGCAAACACTGCAGTCTGTTTCCGATAAGTCTGGACTGCACTGCGCAAGTCCGTATATCGTTATACCAGAACTAACCGGAGCGTTTGAGTGCCCAACAGCAAATTTAAGAACACTACCCGCCGCGGCTTTACTTCTTAATGTTTCGAATAATGTGGTGAGCCTTTGATTAAAATCAAACCTTGAGGATGATGAGATATTGTCACCATGGCTATAGCCAGATATAGCTGGTGCTTCTACTCTGATGCCACTAATGGAGATGTTGGAGTAACGTAGCGTGCAATTTATGGAGCCTACACCTCCATCCTTTGCATCAGGGCAAGCGTTTTTGACAATAAGGGCGGTGGAGGCGGCAAGACAAGCAGCGCAGGCAGGGGGCTTGAGATCTCCTCTACAGAATCCGATTGCGTAAACTTTGTCAGGGATTTCTCCGTACGAGGAGTTGTAAAACCCGGTGGACGTGGTGGCGTTGATTGAAGAGAGGAGGGAGGAGAAGAGATGATTGAGGTTTTTGCCGAAGGTGCCGTTGAAGGTGCTTTTAGAACAGATGTTGCTTTCAAATGAATACTCACCGTTGATTTCAAATAAATACTCACCGGCTTGATGAGTAGGCCTGATATTGGTGATGGTGATGATCATGGGAATGAGTGAAAGGAATAATCGAAATCTTGAGGAGATCATTCTGTCTTTGGTACTTCACTAGCAGATCCTCATCTTCATATATAATTATAAGTCAACTTGATTTTAGTCAAATAATTGATCGAGACAATATATATAATTAACAAAGATTATATGCGTTGGACCAGCTGGTTCACGACTTCATGTTGCCGCTACCGTGCCGTTGATTAAGGCCATTGTTGTTTTGATCAACTATGATGCAGAGATGGCATGGGGTTTGTTAAACCATGTACGTACTACATTCGGCTTAGGCCAACTTCTTTAATTTATATGTATATATTGTGTCTCTCTTCATGTACAATCATTCTATCTATAGGCTAGAGTGCACTATATACATTGCATTGTGCGTTTTCTAACATCGCTAAAGTGACAAGATCACATATACCAGTCTCAAACGTGCCTGCAAGGATAAACGTTCCTACAATGAGACGTAGCGCCGCCCCAAGGAGAATTGGGCACGACACTACTGCCACCGTAGATGGCGGCACAGCGGCAACACAGGCCACATGGGAACTCATGGGTTTGATGGATACTCACCCTTAGAAGAGAGCGAATTTGGCACAACCCAATCCCTTAATCATTGACGCTCAAAATCCGTTCTATAAGAATATTTTGGATTATGGTTATGTCCAAGAGACACTGTTGGAGGATGCTTCAAAGTTAAAACCAATTCCTGAGAGTAGAGAGATCTCTATTAACTATATTAGTATACATGGGACGTGGAATCGAAATGTCATCATCATTGATGATGTATTTGCATATTCAGTTAAAATAATTGGTGGGTTGAAATAGTGAGACAAAAGTATTTACGAGCGTTCTTTCTTCAATATTCAAAAGCAGTACGTAATCACTCTCTAGCCTGAAAATGTATCCTGTCTTCTAGAAAGATTATTATTAAAAGTATGCGCTGGGTTATTGGTGATGGTAGGGGGGTATTAAGTTTTGGACTTTTAACTGGGTTTTCGATTTGCTTCTCTTAAATCTTGTTGATCATGATGTTAGAAGCTTTATTAACCTTGATGATTATGTGGCTAACTATATTGAGAATGGAAACTGGAATATCCCTAAACTTTCCTCTGTCTTGGATGATCAAGTTGTAAAGACTGTTACGGGTATCAATATTCCTCGCTATGATGTTGATGATGAATTTGTCTGGAAGCCGGCTCCTAATGGTAAGTTCTCCATTAATTCAGCCACCTAGATGCAATGCTCTTCCCAGATTCACTCTTAGACCAAAACTCTTAATAAGATTTGGAATTTGAATATCCCTCCAAATTCTTAGGGATAGTTTAAAAACAAGAGCTCGCTTAGCTCGTTATATTAATAATTTGGATACTTCTTGTGCTTTGTGTGGAGCAGGTATGGAAGACTCCAATCACCTTTTCCATGCCTGCCCTATATATACTAGTGTTTGGAATATTGCTCATCATCTCCCTCCGCCTTCAAGTGCCCCTTCCTTGAAAGATTAGATCAATACAATTTTCCAAAATAAAGCCTCAGCCACCATAGAAGACTGCATTCTCACCTGTTGACAGGTTTGGAAAGTTAGAAACAACCTCATTTTTCTGTCTACTAATTTCAACGCTTCTTTTGTAGTACATGCTATTACTTTCATTGGCTTCTCCTACAGAACTTTTGATCAATCTGTGTTTAGAGATCCTCGCTCTCAGGCTAAAGGTATCAAATGGATTCCGCCTCCTCCAAACTTGGTGAAGCTAAATTTTGATGGCTCTATTTTGAATGGAAGGATGCTGCTGGTTTCATAATTAGAGATTGCAATGGATTTCCTCTAGTGGCTGAGTCTAGGAATGTTGGCTCTACTAATGTCTCAGCTGGTGAGTGTGCTGCTCTTAAGGATGGTATGCAAGCTGCTATCAGATTCAATTTCTCCAACATTCAAGCTACTATTAGATTCAATTTCTCTAACATTCTTATAGAATGTGACTCGACTCCGGTTATTAATTGCATTAAAGACTCTTGTGAAGTCCCTTGGCATTTTCGTTCCCTTGTTTGTGATGTCAAGATCCTGTTATCCAAACTCTGCTCTTACTCTATCTCCCATGTTCTTCGAGAAGCTAATTTCATAGCAGATGTGATGTCGTCTTTAGGCCATAGTCTTTCTAACCCTACGATTTGGTTCGACCGTACTCCCAATCAAGTAGTCGCTGCCTTTAATCTAGACTTGCTCGGTTGTGGTTACTTTAGAAGATTCTCCTTGTAATTTCCTTTTCTTCTTAAAAAAAAAAACATATTGTCTATCAACTTTCCAATGCTCAATGGAAAGAATTTCACGCCTAAAGCAATCTATAAACTTTGGATGTGTACGTACTCTTATGAAATCGACCTTAAGTTTAAAAAAAAAAAAAAAAAAAAAAAAAAAGCATAATACTCTTTTTATATATTTTTGCTACGTCTTCAAGAAGACATTTATGGCAGATGATTTTGTTTCGTTCAATTATTTTTTTAGCAAAATTAGATTAATTCTGAACCAAAACAATTTAATTTCGTGGCTGTTGTAGAGAAACTGAAATTGAGAGGAATTTGCTGTGTATTCTCATTGATAATAGGGGCCTCTTTATATAGAGGATTACAATGCATAGAATCTTAATCATACAAGGAAAGTAATCGTACATTGAATAGGAATCTAGATCCTTCTAATTTAATCCTATTACCACTAGGTCAAGTAACCTAGGGTTTGGGCCAAACACAAATTAAGGTTTACTTGAACACTCCCCCTTGTGTTGCCCAAACGCGGTGCTTCTCTCGTTGCCTCGTTAAAAACCTTGCCGAGTAACAAAAACCCAGTGGGACAAAAATAACCTCGATCGAAGGGGAAAAAGAGCACAACACACCCTTCACGTTTCGAGACGAACATGTAGACATCTTCCCCTGATGTCTGCGCCTCCCCCTGATGACCACGATCATGGGAGTTCAGATAATTTCCGCAAGCCAATTCTTGCCACATGTTTCTCGAACGTGGATTTGGGCAATGACTTAGTAAACAAGTCTGCCACATTGTCCTAAGATCGAACCTGGTTCACTTTGATCTTGAGGAGCTTCTGTTGTTGCTGATTGTAGAAGAATTTGGGCGATATATGCTTGGTGTTGTCGCCTTTGATGTAGCCTTGCTTCATTTGTTCAATGCAAGCAGCATTATCCTCATAAATGCTTGTTGGCTCATCTGTGCTAGACTTCAAACCACAATTGCTTCGAACATGCGTAACTATGGATCGAAGCCATATACATTCACGAACTGCTTCGTGAAGAGCAATAATCTCTGCATGGTTCGAAGAAGTAGCGACAAAGGTCTGTTTTGTAGACCTCCAAGATATCGCGGTCTTTCCCATGGTGAAAACATAACCAGTTTGGGAGCGACCTTTGTGTGGGTCAGAGAGGTACCCAGCATCAGCAAAACCTTCCAAAACACTTATATCGTTTTGGGATGGGGAGAGGGAACGCAATCCACCATGTGTGGCGTCCCTGGTACTTGATGAGTCCGAATCTATCTTCTCTTTGTAGGGATATAACAAGCCCATATCGATCGTACCACTTAGGTATCGAAAGATATCTTTAACACCAGTCCAATGGCGTCGTGTAGGCGCAGAGCTATATCTAGCTAGCAAGTTCACAACGAATGAGATATCCGGTCTTGTGCATTGTGCTAAGTACAATAATGCGCCTATTGCACTTAGGTAGGGCACTTCTGCCTCTAGCACTTCTTCATCGTCATCTTTTGGACGAAATTGATCCTTCCTTGGATCAAGACTACGGACGACCATTGGGGTGCTTGAAGGCTTAATCTTGTCAGTGTTGAAACGCCTAAACATCTTTTGGGTATAAGCTGATTGATGAATCAGGATACCATCTCTACGGTGCTCAAGTTCTAAACCAAGACAAAATCGTGTTTTCCCAAGATCTTTCATCTCAAACTCGGATTTCAAGTGTTTAGCGGTTTCCCTTAACTCTTTAAGGGTGCCAATTATGTTCATGTCATCGACATAAACCGCTACTATTGCAAATCCGGAACTTGTCCTTTTTATGAACACACATGGGCATAGTTCATTGTTGACATATCCGTTTCCAATCAAGTAGTCACTTAGACGGTTATACCACATCCGTCCGGATTGTTTCAATCCATATAGTGAGCGTTTCAATCTAATCGCAAACGCGCTCCGTGGTTTAGAGCCACTTGATTTGGGTAACTGAATTCCGTCTGGAATCTTCATGTATATCTCTGTATCTAGATCCCCATATAGATACGCAGTAACCACATCCATAAGCTGCATGTTCATTTTTTCAGAAACTACCAAACTGACAAGGTAGCAGAACGTTATGACGTCCATTACGGAGAATAGGTCTCCTCGTAGTCGATTCCAGGGCGTTGTGAGAAACCTTGCGCCACAAGGCGAGCTTTGTACCTTACAATCTCGTTTTTCTCATTACGCTTTCTAACGAATACCCATTTGTGACCAACTGGTTTGGTGTTGGGCGGTATTGGCACAACTGGTCCGAATACCTTTCTTTTCGCTAGAGAATCAAGTTTTGCCTGGATCACATCTTTCCACTTTGGCCAATCAGCTCTACGTTGGCATTCATCAACGGAGCGTGGTTCGATGTCATCGGTCTCAATAATCTCACGCGCCACTGAATACTCGAATACATCATCAATGATGATGGAGTTTCTTTCCCACGTCCCATGTACACTAGTGTAATTAACAGAGATCTCTACGTTCTCAGGGATAGGTTCTGACATTGAGGCGTCCCCCAATGATGTCTCTTGGACATAACCATAATCCGGAACATTCTCATGGGACGGATTTTGAGTATCGATGATCAAAGGATTTGTTTGTGCCTCATTCGCTCTCTTTCTAGGGCGAGTATCCTTCGAACCAATCGGTCTACCGCGCTTTCTTGCGGGACCTGCGGCCATAGATGCCACATCATTGCCATGTTGGGCAATGGCGCCATCTCCTGGTGTCACAGGAGAGGCGTGATGTCCAGTATTTGGGACATCGATCCTTGCAGGCACGTTTGCAGCAGGTATGTGTGATATCGTCACTTTGGCAACATCAGAAAACGCATCAGGCAGAGTGTCTGCTACGTTCTGGAGCTCGATTATTCTTCGCACTTCAAGTTCGGACTGTACTGTACGGGGATCGAGATGGGACATAGTGGGGACAGACCACGACAATTCCTATCGTTCCTGTTGAACATATGTGTTCTTATCTCCCCCTAACGATGGGAAGACTGTCTCATCAAAGTGACAATCCACAAATCTAGCGGTAAAGAGATCGCCTGTCAAGGGTTCAAGGTAGCGGACGATCGTTGGAGATTCATATCCAACATAAATGCCCATTCGTCGTTGTGGACCCATCTTAGTACGTTGTGGCGGCGTAATAAGCACATAAATGGCACACCCAAAAATGCGTAAGTGCGAGATATCAGGCTCGTACCCAGTCACTAGCTGTAACGCAGAGTAAGATTGGGTGGCAGTGGGTCGTAGACGAATTAGCGTCGCTACATGCAATATTGCATATCCCCAAGAAGAAACAGGGAGATTGGTGCGCATAACCAATGTCCGTGCTATCATCTGTAGTCGTTTGATAGCGGCTTCTGCGAGACCATTTTGGGTATGAACATGGGGAACTGGATGCTCTACATCAATCCCCAGTGACATGCAATAGTCATCGAACATTTTCGATGTAAACTCCCCAGCATTATCAAGTCGAATTGACTTAATAGGATGGTCAGGGTAGTGAGCCCGTAGACGGATAATCTGGGCGAGGAGTTTAGCATAAGCAGCATTTCTAGTGAACAATAGCGCGACATGTGACCAGCGTGTCGACGCATCAACCAATACCATAAAGTATTTAAAAGGTCCGCATGATGGTTGAATTGGTCCACAGATATCCCCTTGGATTCTCTGTAAGAACGGAATGAGTATTTTGGGATCCTTTGCGTAGGACAGTCTCGGTCCTAATTTCCCGAAGGAACAGGCTTTGCAGAAAGAGCGAGGGGCCTTAGAAGCAACTAATGAGGATTTTGGTTGGGCCTGAGCGTCTGTAGCGCTATTAGAAGCAAAGTGTGTGACTACATCACCCATTATGGCGTTAGAGCCATGGAAATTGGTATGTGTGGCGTCATGGCCACTAGGAGGAACAACCATGGCGTCATGCTCATGGTTGGCGCCATTAATGGCGTCATCACATGGGACTTGGGCGGCCCTATGGCGCCCCAAGACGGCTGCAGCTCCAGATGCTGCAATTGTTGCGGTCTTGCTAAGTCCTGGAATCAATTTTCGATTCTTGCTTCTTCTCACTCTGAAGAATGGATGTCCGTGTGAAGTCTTTAGTATACGGAGCATCATATCACGACCAGGATGTCCTAGTCGGTCATGCCAAAGCCAATATGTGTCTGAATCCAAGAGATCTTCTCTTATGACATTATTGGATTCAATAGGTCGAATTGTAGTGACATAAAGTCCACTAGATTGACACATAAGCTTCTCTAAGATGCGCTTTCTTCCGCAATCATTAGAGGTAATGCAAAGGAATTATATTCCGTTCTCACTATGCGTTTCCGCATGGAATCCGTTGGCTCTAATATCTTTAAAGCTCAATAAGGTTCTATTTGCCTTAGGAGCGTAGAGAGCTTCAGTGACTTTAATCAAGGTGCCATTAGGCAAAAGGAATTGAGCCATTCCATGTCCTTGAACTAAACCTGATGGCCCAGCCATCATAGTCACAGATGAATATGTAGGCAACATCTCCAAGAATAATTGCATATGTCGTAGGATGGTGTGCGTAGTCGCACTATCCGCAAGACATTGAAGTTCATCCATTCCTAAAAGAAAAGCTCGTAATTAAAAAAGGAGTCATAAAGAAAAGAACTCAACTTTTATTAATAAGCCAAACGGAATTACATCATCGTTTCTTTAACCAAAGAAAATCTAATCCAATAAACTAGTTAATGCAAAACAATGGTAGTCGTC
The DNA here is from genome assembly GCF_958449725.1 of Rosa rugosa. Taxonomy (NCBI): domain Eukaryota; kingdom Viridiplantae; phylum Streptophyta; class Magnoliopsida; order Rosales; family Rosaceae; genus Rosa; species Rosa rugosa. The sequence goes on along the minus strand of NC_084822.1, from coordinate 41,235,482 downwards.
TAACTCCTTTCGATAATTCCAATGTAAATGTGACCAGGTGAGTAGAGAGATGTCGGTGGAGCGAGGCTCACTTAAGTACCACTTATCTCAAAACCTTCCTAGACATCACACTCACATTGAGTACGCCTACTTGAAGAAAGACTAATAGCATTGGCATCTACTACAAAAATAATATGGCAATTGCCTACATCTCTTGGAAATAGAAAGACTTAATCAAAATTGCCAGTTTCTGGGTCTTGATCCTTGTAGTCTTCCACCCTTAGATCGAGATCTCCATCTTGATCTTCTTGTTCCATGTAATTTGCCTCCCTTGCTTCACGATACATCTTGTATGCGTTTGCAATGTTCTGGGATGAAGTACACTTCTTTGCCCAATGTCCACTTGATCCACATCTGAGACAAGCATCATTATGGTCAGGTTCCCTTGATCGAGGCGCTCTGGGAGCGTTTTGTAGACGGTTATTGCCTTTGGTGGCGTTACCACCATAACCGGAGGCTTGGACTCTCTCTCTCTTCACACGTTTACCTCCACGGTTCTGTGCACGCCTATCTTGGCGATTTCCTTCCTCTTTAGGGCGAGAATATGAACCAGAACGTCCAGAATTATCCCTACTCTTAGGATTTCGCTCCTTGCGTCCTCCCTTGGAGGCGCGACTATAATTAGACTCCGGATTTGACTTGGTTCCCACGGGTCTGGAGTTATGTTCTTCACAAGTATGTTGTCGTGCTTTTCAGCTACGTTCAAGGCACCAATTAGCTCATGAAATCTTGTGATACGTCTAGCATTGACATCAATCCGATAGTTTTTGGCTATCATCAATGCAGAGACGGGGAAGGTGGAGAGAGTCTTCTCGATCAACATCGTATCAGTGATGTTCTGTCCACAGAATTCCATCATAGACTTGATACGAAGTGCTTCTGAATTGTAGTCAAGTACAAACTTGAAATCACAGAAGCGGAGGCTATGCCATCTCACTTCTAAGTCTGGAAGCAGGGAATCACGGACGTTGCCAAAACGCTGCTCGAGTTTTACCCATAGTCTTCTTGGGTCTTCCTCATTGAGGTACTCATTTTGGAGCGCGTCATTCATGTGCCTTGTCATGAGAATGATGGCTTTAGCTTCATTCGCCTCTCTCGTAGCTCTATTTGCTTCAAAAGCAACAGCTTGTTGAGGAGTACGCACGTCCTGACTTGGCTCTTGGATCGTACTCAGGATCCCATCAGCCTTAAGATGCTGGCGCACATCACGGACCCACTTGTGGTATCCAGGGCCTGTTGTCTCTAGTGGAGCGAAGCTCAACTTGTTCAGGTTACTCATCCTGAAAAACAACAAGAAAATAGGGTTAGTTTCGGAGCGAAAAAGGCTACCACGAAAAACTTTAAAATTTCTGAGCGTAGTCGCTTCCAAGAAATTAGGGACTTTCTAAGCGTAGTCACTTCCAAGAAAATTCGATTCCAAGAGGGGTTTTGGATTAGATCGAAACGACGATGTATGTGGTCGATCGTTTTCTTCTCAACAAACTCTAAGTTTGGAGGACTCTACAAGCTCTAAGCTTGGAGTGAGCACGAACCCCCACAGTTCGGCTATTGGTCTCCCTTTGAAAAATAGCCGGAAATCTTGACCGGAAAAGTTGTTGGCTGGGTAGTGCAGGGATACTGCCGGGTCGCTGCGAGGATGCTGCGGAGATGTTGCAAGGACTGTTACGGGGCCGCTGCGGGGATGTCGCGAGGCCGCGAGGATGCTGCAGGTATGTCGCGAGGATGCTGGGGAGATGCCGCGAGGACTGTTACGGGGCCGTTGCGGGGATGCGACTGCTGCGGGGTCGCTGCGGAGATGCCGCAAGGACTGAGGAGATACCGCGAGGGTGCAGTGTGCGCTTGCGGGGAGCAGCGAGCGCAGGTGCGCGAAGGAGCTACGAGGGATTTATTGTTTTTGGTTTTTAGGGCTAGGGTTAGAGCTCGTGCTGATAACGTGTTGTAGAGAAACTGAAATTGAGAGGAATTTGCTGTGTATTCTCATTGATAATAGGGGCCTCTTTATATAGAGGATTACAATGCATATAATCTTAATCATACAAGGAAAGTAATCGTACATTGAATAGGAATCTAGATCCTTCTAATTTAACCCTATTACCACTAGGTCAAGTGACCTAGGGTTTGGGCCAAACACAAATTAGGGTTTACTTGAACAGTGGCAAGTTTTTCTTTCTGTTTTTAGCCGTCTATTTATGCTGTAATTCATAATTTTTTTTATGGGTGGTTCTAGTTTGACCTCCAAATTTTATATTTAGGGAAAGTTCTACCATGACGTAAGGTATCAGTAACTTAAAATTGTTACTGCATCTGGGCCCTCTATTTTACACGGCTAAAATGGACGGACGCGCATATGCACCCGCATATGTGCGTCCGCTGCATGTAATCGCATGGTAACCTGCTATAGCAGGTTTCAACAATGCTATTTCAAAATTTTGAAATCAAACCTTGAAACCGTTCCAAGCTGAGAAGCTGCAAATGATTTACAGGCCAATAGTGGCTTTACATAACGAATAAATGCAATCTCTTGATCTAAGGGCTTCATGTGGACTCAGGATTCAATCTTGGTTCCTTGGCGGCTGTTGGAGGCAGATGGTAGAGACCGAGGGGCTGAAAGAGCCCCAGGAGTAACGCACAGAGTAGCCCATCAGAAAAATCTGAGGAAGAAATGGAAGTTATAGAACTTTCTAACTCATAAGCACCGGCCTAAACCCTATACCAAGCCTTTCAACAGCAGGTCGTATTGGATGTATACTCCTTGGAACACCAGGTCGTCGTTTTAAGAATTGTTCGGTACTAGTCGAAGCAACACCATGAGATTTCGCTATAAAGCCTAGTGTATGGTTAGGAATAGGCAGGTAGATATGTAAATGTGGAGTGAAAGCTAGATCAACATGGAGCTGATGTTAATTTGAGTGTTAATCATGACTTGCGACCTCCGGAGCAGATATTATATTGTGATTGTAATAATTGTTTTGGTGCTATGTGATGATCGTTTGTTGAGATTGTTGTTCGTGAATTGATTGAATGACTTATGTTGTTGGAGACACTAGAAGAGAGGGGATGGACTAATGCTCTCGATCAGTGGCACCAGAAGAGAGGGGATTGTGTGCCTGTACGTGGATGATCTTATAATAACCTGCAGCAACTCAAACGAGGTAGCTAAATTCAGGGAGACCTTAATTTCTCAGTTTATTTCTCAACTCTCACTCTTCTTCGATCAAGAAAGAACAAAGTTGGTTCTGGGCTCTGTCTTCCCGTTGGGCCATTGTGGGCTTTGCAAACTTAAACCTTCCTAACTCTCAACTTATCAAGACACCAACTCTCACCATTATTCTCACCAACTCTCACCATTATTCTCGCCTTGATTTCTCCTACTTATTAAATCTCCAATTCATTTTTTTCAATACTTAAGAAGCTAAGTACACCTCCTTAGTTTTACCAAAACACCATTGAATAATTAAATCTGTATCTTCAACAATTTGTTTTTTTATTTTATCTCAACCACAAAAAAATTTGTGAGTGAGTTGCCTACATTTTGGTGTACTTTCAATGACGGGACCAGAAAATGATTCTTGGAGGGGCCAAACAAGTAGACAATTGCAATGATTTTTCTGTTAATCTAGACACGATCATAGTTGTTTTATTTGTTTTGCAATATGGATGGTTCTAGAAAAGACTTTGGTTTTCAAACAAAGAAGAGAGTTTCTATTAAGACCTCCAAATTTGCTCATTTGACCTCTCATACTCTCTACACTTTGTGCTTTTAAATACAAAAATTTGCTCACTAAACGTCCTTTTGAATTCCTCAAATAACCTTAGTTATATTATTCACATACAAAAAAATAAAATACTCATTATACCTCTATTTCACTAACTGCACCTCCATTCCTTTTTTTTTTTCTATTCTTTTTGCATGCAAACCTAAAAAATGCCCAAAATAAATTTCTAGAACTTCAAATCATGAATTAAACGGTCAGAACATGCACAGAAATTGATCAAGCAGTCATAAATCAAACGGTTAGACAATTATTCCTATGTTTCTAACCCTTATAAAAAATGAAAGGTTATTAAAAAAAAAAAAAATGAAAGGTTATAGAAATTAATATAAATATGAAAAAGCCCAGAACAAAAAAAAAAGAAGCCAAAAACCACTGTCTCCCACCCAAAACTCATCCTCCAATCAAACCTTGAACGAAGTCTAGACTATGAACTCAATAAAAGTTCGGAACAATTTCTTAGTCTTTAATTTGTGTTAAAACTAGGCGGAGAGGTTTGTAAAGAAAATAGGGTTTTTATCACCACTAGGGTTAAAACTTTCTTGCACCGAACAAAATGATACACAACTTTCAAAAGTGATCAAAGAGGTACCTAGACTTATGAAAATTGATCAACTTCATACCTCCGTCCATTTTTCGTCGCATCTCCGTTAAAGCTAAGAGTATATACAACCCTTCACTCAATTTTTAGTTAGAAATGACAATATTATCATCTAATTCTTTCTCTTTCTCTTTTTCTGTTCTCCTCGTTCTTCTGCAATCTGTGAGCTTTCTATAATTGAAATTCGAAAATTTTGCAGAATTGGAATCCAAAATTGAATATAGAGATGCATAGATGCAAAATCAATCCCATAAATTGAAGTGATTTGTGGTCAGAGAGCACTACTAGAAAAACCCCCCAATGAACACAGATGAGATTCACACAGATATAAATCTGTGTGAGAAACACTGCAATGCACACAGATACCTGTGTGAAAACCATATTCACACAGACATCCGTGTGAAATATATTCTAAAAGTGGGGTCGGAAAATTTCACACACATTTCCATATGAAATTCACACGAAAGTCCGTATGAATTAAAATGATGCAAAGCCGTCCGTGTGAAAATTTATTTCCTCTTCAAAGAATTTTTTTTGTGTCAGAAATTCACACGGAAATCCGTGTGAATTGTATTTTAAAATAAAACGAAAACAAATTAAATGCATAAAATTTAATAAGTATATTTGATTCACACAAATATCCGTGTGAATTTTTTCTTCTGCAAATTTTAATATTCTTCATTATCTCATAATTAAACACTTCTCTCTCTCCTTGGGAATAACTTCAATTTTCAAATTCTTAATTTCTTTCGATTTTATTGTTTTTACTCTTTAAGAAGCTTATTGCGGATAGAGTTTAGGAAGGTATTATTTTACCTTTATACTTCGTTCTTATCTTTTACTGGTGGCTAAGAAGTAAGGGTTGTGAGAAGAAGAAAAAAGAACTGATGGAAAATGCTTAGATCTCTCTCCCCTCAATTAACCTCATCTATGAAATTCAAGATACCAAATCTCCAGGTAAGACAAGGGTTTCAACTTCCTCTCTTTACTATTTCTTATTGATCTGCCTAATCTTGCTGGGTCGAACAGGATCTTTCGACAACATGGAAGCCCTTCTAAACCCAGCAGGAAATGAGTAAAAAAGTTTCGATCCTTTCTCAGCAAATCAAACTCACTGTAAGTCTCCCTTTCTCCATCTCTCTTTCTTCTGTGAGTATTATGTTTGAATATTTCGAGTTGGTTTTGCCCCATGAATTTGGTGGTATTGGGAATTCAAATTGACTGGGGATTTTTCTTGCAGACAAAATAATATGCCACTAAAAAGTAGATACAGATTCTAAGCCATCAAGAGTGAAAGGCACAAGTATGTTACTTTGGTATAATGAATTTCTCGCTAGAATTCAAGCAATTAAGCTCATGGCGCTCCTCATGAAAGCAATCTGGGGATTCATCTTCCTCCTTCGTATGCCCCTTTCTTCATATCAATGGTATAAACCACCTCATTGAACCCAATTTTCTTGGATGTGATGTTGGTCTGATAAACGAGACTGATCTTCTTCATGATGGCTTTATCAGCGTCGGGGTTGAGGCATTGTTCCATATGCTCTAGCAATAAATTGGGTTCAAAAGAAAAATAAGTTGAGGGACCAAAAAATAAATATGTAAATAATTTAATAATAATAAAATTCAATAAATATATTTCTGTGGAGGAGTGATTTAAGAGGGGCCCACCAAATGCATTCACATGGATAGACAATCTGTGTGCAAGTGGTTTAGCAACGCCATACTACGAATAGGTTATTAATGGGAAAATTACTGGTCCCCCCTTTAACTTTTGGTGCGTCGACAGTTCAGTCCCTGTTATTCTAATTTTAACAGATAACTCCCCAAACATTCAAATTTCACACAATTTGATCCAAAATTACCATTTTACCCCTCACTTATTTTTTTTTGTTTTTTTTTTTATTTTTCTCTCTCTCTTTTATACATATGTATATATATGTGTGTGTGTGTGTATATATTTTTTATTCTTCTCTCTCTTTATATATATATGTATGTGTGTGTGTGTGAGTATATATGTATGTATGTATGTATGTATATATGTATGTATATGTGTGTGTATATTTTTATTCTTCTCTCTCTCTTTTTATATATATTTATATGTATATATGTGTGTGTGTACATATACATATGCAGATATATACATATATATATATATATATATATATATGTATATGTATGTATACATATATATCTAATGTGTTTATGTATTTGGTAAGTCTATATACTATGTTTATGTTTCATATTATAAAAAAAATTCACAACTTTTATATATCTAATGTGTGTGTGTATATCTATATATATATATATGTATGTATATGTATATGTATATGTAGATATATAAATATATGTATAATTTTATACATATGTGTGTGTATATATATAATGTATATGTGTGTGTGTGTGTGTGTGTGTGTATGTATATGTAGATATATATATATATATATATATATATATATATATATATATATATATATATATATATATATATGTATGTATGTATGTATGTATGTATGTATATGTAGATATATGTATATATGTGTGTGTGAAAAAAGTAAGTGAGGGGTAAAATGGTAATTTTGGATCAAATTGTGTGAAATTTGAATGTTTGGGGAGTTATCTGTTAAAATTGGAATAACAAGGACTGAACTGTCGACGCACCAAAAGTTAAAAGGGGGACCAGTAATTTCCCCATTATTAATTAATCCGTGGCTGTATTGGCGTTTTCACACGGATTTTCATCCGTATGTGATGGGTACTTTTTCTAGTAGTGGGGGCCATTAACCAGCTATAACCAAATCTTCTTCTTCTATGGAATTAAAATCTTCCATTCAATTTCAATTCCACCATCGATCTTAGAATCAAAGAAAGTTGGGATGTTTCCCACCTTCTAAAGAAACAAAGAAAAATGGGGGAGAGAGAGAGAGGGGTGGAGATAGAAGAAGAAGAAAATCAACAAAGTAAAATAAAAAATAATTAAAAAACAGTTTCTTTTTCTCTCTTTGTCTTTATTTGTCTTTTCATATGAGTTGACAAAGTCTATTGATAATTGAAAAAACATAGAGGCCCAAATTATAAGAAAAAAACAAAAGAGTGCGTCTTTTCAGACCTCCCAAATTAGCATTTGGACCTCCCATTCTCATTTTTCACATCAAACCTTCATTTTTGCCATTTCCGCCTTCTTCATCTCCTTCGCACAATAACCTACGAACAAAAATTTAACTTATAATGAACCCAGTACTTTCCAAGTCCTGCCACAACTATTGAACCTAAGTAAAAGAACAGATGTATGAAGTCAATTAAAGAAATTGAACACCATAATTGTTGCCCATCTACAAAAAACAGAAAAGACTTATTCTGACCCAATACCAGCAAGCCCTAAATTTGCCCGTATCATTACTTGACAAGTAAATAGATTAATTATGCTGCTCATTAGTGAAAGTGAGGGATTTCAATCAATTCATACAAGTATACCTAGCTTCCAGTAAAATTGAGCAAGATTATGAACTTTAAGAATAGATTTCAAAGAACAACCTTATTGTTCCCCCAAAGGTCTGCACTAAAGATTTTCTAATGTTGCTCACTTGCTCATTTCAACCCAATTACATATAAAAAGTATTTTATAGTGATGAACTCAATGAAGTTTTGGATGGTTATTTAGTAGTGAAGCAGTCAAGCCAAGATTACAGAGGAAAGGAGGGCGAAAGGGGGAGGAATGGAGGATTTACGATAACAACAACATAATATATAACATCAACAATATAATAGCAACTCTATGGCGAATCAAGGCTTGTACACGATATCACGCATCAAGCAGACAGTTTGAAGCTATTGTTTAGACATATTTGGAGGGAAGAGAATTTTGCAGCTGATTCTCTGGCAAATGTAGGTCATACTATAGGAATTGGAAGTTGGAATGGAGCTCTAACACTCAATGCAGCAACTGCTTTCAATTTTGATTTTCATAATATAGGATGTTATAGAGGATTTAGGTTGTAGTTTTCTTTTCTTATGAAAAAAAAATCGATTTGTGAAAAAAAGATCATCGTGATTAGTAAAAATAGAAAAGTAAAATAAAAGGATAAGACGATGACATAAGAATTCCAAAAAAAAAAAAAAAAGATTCATGTATAGTATTAATTAACCCATTGTTTTGTCAAAATCAGTAGTTATTTTAGTCCATTGTTTTGCAAAAATCAGTAGTATTTTGGAACTATCTTATCTATAAATTAAGTCACTCGTGCAATAGATACATGAACAAAATTTGATCCCACACGGTTTTGTTAATTTACCGAGAATGAATATATATAACATATCCATAGTTAATATTTGCGAGGTAGCTATAGAAAGCCAACATGAAGACAAACGTGATGCTGATGGCGAACTTTGCAGTGTCAAGTAATCGAATCAAGGAATTACCAAAGATATATAATCTATAACCCACGCTTTAGGCATCTACTATGTTTATGTGTTCACATCATGATTTGTGATCTAAGGCCTGTGCTTTCAGTGAATTGCTTTAGGCTAGGTTATGAATAGAATTAACATTCATGAATTTATATTCATTCCAATGTGTAGATGAATTTGTATTCATCTATTGAGGATCATGAATTGGCTTGATTTGTATTCATCTATTGAGGATTATGAATTGGCTTGATTATGCAGGATCTCATCACCTCTAAATTACGAGGTTGGAGCACAAATAACACCCATTTACTTATAAAAAATAGTGGATCATTTCGTTGTGCACCATTACTACGTCGCAGCTCTATAACAAGGAGTTGTAGACATGTAGTCCTTCGAACATAATAAATATGTAGGTGTAGTGTTATGTGACACAACAAGGGGACGATGAAGACGAGGATGATTTGTAGGTGGAACTGGAACTCCTTGCTGCCTAATTTTGGGAAGATCCAGGGCCATGTTATTGGCAAGTCAACTGCAACCCAAACTCCAGGCCTCAAGATAATGCCCCTCTAAGAGCATCAGCCACCGTACCCTATAATTGATAGGCTATATAGCCATATTTGGCTTATCACTTGATACCTCTTGCATGAAGTTTCCACCATAAGCTATAATTCAAAGCCATATGCAACGGCTACTTTTTTTATTTCTACCAAAAATTCCCAATGGCTAATTGGCTAATTATAACGGTATATTAATAATTCATAATTTAATTGTAATAGGCCATTATTTAATATTGTAATTTTTATAATTTTATAATATATTATCTCTTATAAAAACATAATTCATTATTATGTATTAAAATAATTTAGCCCAAATATATTCAATATTAGGCTCAAATGAAAGATCTCAATGTGAACTTCGCAATAGTATAGACAAATTTATAGACATAAAATTTCAGGAGAAAAGGAAATTGTAACTAAAACCGAAAAAGGACACAAATGGAATAAAAATATTGTCAGTTGAATGAAGAGGGGTAAAAGAGGAATAAAAGAAATAAACAATAAAATATTAAATGAATCATACTTACCAGATTGAAAGACATATATTTTTTTTTTTTTTTTTTTGGAGAATGAAATACTTTCATAACTGAGGACAAAAGCCTCGGGAGCCCAGCAGAAACTAAGGCTAAAAAACAACAAATAAACAAACAGCCATACAATCCATCTAGTTCCATGACGGAATAGAAACTGGAAATACAGCCACAGCAGCAAATAGAAACGGTCATATTCCCACATCATGTGGGCATGGGAGGCCATCGTTCCTTAAAACTCTAATCAGAGACGGTGGTGGCTGATCAGCCCATCGCAAAGGACCCACGGTCTGTTTGGCAAGCGAGGCTGCAGTGTGTGCAGCGCAGTTCGCTTCACGGGGAACCCATTCCCAGGAGCAATCATCAAACCAAGAGCAACTATTTCTGATCTGTTCGATGATTGGGTAAGTCTTCCAGCTTCTGCAATTTCTTGTAGCTTTCAGATCAGAAATGATCTCACACGAATCCGATTCAATGCGTACTTTTTTCAAATTGAGAGAGATAGCTAGATTGACTCCATACTGTACTGCTTCTGCTTCAGCAATTGCAGCAGAACCACAAGTAGCCCTGGAAGAAAGCCCTCCAATCAGTGCCCCTGTGTGATTCCGAATTACAACCCCAATTCCACCTGAAGAAGGTGGAGACCAAGCGGCATCACAGTTTATCTTCGCATACCCTAGAGGCGGGGCCTCCCAATTTCGACCGGTGTTTGTATCATTATGATCACCAGTAATTGTAGAGGGCTCAAGAATCAGTACTTTTGTGGCCTCCTCAAGAAAGACATATATGACTTGGACATTGGACCATTCCGCAAAAAACTTTTTTGGGAAATGTGGAATGACTTACCATGGGAGAGGTTAATAGGCCATATATGAGTTTATTGCTTACCATGGCAGATGGTCTAATAGTGTCACTGAACCAAGCGCAAAGGAGACAACCTTCCTTGAATACTACTTGAACGACAGCGTGAAGTACTGTTTTAGCCTAAGGAAGATCAACAGCACCCAACTGCATACATAAGAGAATAAACATGCACAATCTCAGCTGTCCTGAGAAATTAAACAGAAAATGTTGACAAATGGAATGCATGAAGCATGAATTTTCATGAGTTTGTAAATAGTTCTTAACAAATCTTCTACTTTCAAAAATAGGGTAGAATCATTTCTAATATCATGTGTTCATAAATACTTAAAAATCTTAAAACTTTGGGAAATTCGTCCAAACAGTATCTGAACTTTTCCAGACTATTAATTTTCATACCTATACTTTGAAAAATGTCATAATGGTACCTGAAGTTTTGGCCCTGACCCAATTTCCATACCTGACAACAGTAAAAACGTTAACTCTGTTAACTTTTAAAGGGTTTTTTCGTCATTTTACTATTCATCCTCCTATCTTATCTGAAACCATCCTCATCTCCATCCTCTTCTTCTCCTCCACCGAAACCATCTCAAAGCTTCAGTCTTTGTACACAAAATCCAAAAAAGTTTTCAGCATTCCCTTACATTTCCCACATACTGATTAGCTTACCATAACAAATTAACAATGCACTAAAGCCAATTTCTCTTACTTTTTTTTTTTTTTTTTTTTTTGGTCTGAAAAATACTTCAATAGAAAGCTCAAAATGAGCAAAGATACAAGAACAGAAGAAACAAGTACAGCAAAAACCACAAACAAAAGAGAAAAACAAAGCAGCAAACTGCAACATAACCAATCCATAAATAATTGCAGCTCCCTCGCATTCAATTGCGGAATTGGATGCACTATGGGTACTAGAACCAGCTACCCAGTTACCATTGGCATCCCTGATCACAACACCAATACCAGCCTTCCCAGATGTCTCATCCCAAGAACCATCAACATTAACTTTCATGTAACTCGGAGGAGGAGGAGTCCAAGAATGAGTTGGAGGAGCAGATTGAGAGGGAGCTATACCTAACCAATTCGATCTCTTCTCCAGAGCAAGTAGACCGATTAGCTCATTCATATACATTCCTCCCAAACATAATCATAAAGCTTCAAACTTTTTGCAAAATTACACAAAATCAAACAACTTTCAGCTATCCCAACACACCCACCAAGCCAAATCCACCTAAAACACCATAAATTCTTCAATTTCTACCAAACAAATGCAAAATTGAGCAACTACACAAGTCAAGGTAGCCTGCCCTCACCTCGGCTTCCCCAGACTGGCCTGCCACCCTCCCTGCCTGCAGTAGACTCGCGTCCGGCAGCTCGCGCCTTGCACACCCCGCCTCCTCACCTGCAACGGCGCTGCTGCACCTGTACGCATGGCCCAACTCTCGCCTAGCCGCGCACGGCCGGCTGCCCACCTCGCCTAGCCTCGCACGACCCGAGAAGGCCACTGCTCGCCGGCGCTCTCCACCTTCGCAGCACCCAGATCAGATTCGTCAGCTCCCCACCGTCGCAGCACCCAGATCGGCGACGACGTAGCAGCCCACTCATCCCCAGTCCTCGCCAGCCCACACAGGCCTCAGCCTTGTCCAGCGCTGCACCCCAGGCCTCCGCGCACGCCTCCCCGCCTGACAGCATCCACGCTCGCCCGACCTCGCCTCCCTGCAAACCATCCATCGCTGCAGACCAGAAGGAAGGAGAAGGGAGAAAAGAAAGAAGAAGATGGAGATGAGGATGGAGATGGTTTCGGTGGAGGAGAAGAAGAGGATGGAGATGAGGATGGTTTCAGATAAGATAGGTGGTGAATAGTAAAATGACGAAAAAACCCTTTAAAAGTTAACCGAGTTAACGTTTTTACTGTTGCCAGGTATGGAAATTGGGTCGGGGCCAAAACTTCAGGTACCATTATGACATTTTTCAAAGTATAGGTATGAAAATTAATAGTCTGGAAAAGTTCAGACACTGTTTGAACGAATTTCCCTAAAACTTTATAGTAAAGGCATAGATCTACAATATACCCAAATACAAATTTAAAATCTACTGCGATCCAAGATGTTAAGGAACATTACAATATCATGTCGCAGTTGTAATCATAGAGTCTGAGTTATTGTACTTATTTCTTGTACAACCATATAGCTATAGGTATGCATTCCACATACAACAACATATATATGTATTTGTATAGCTCAATCTCTTCGATCAACTTTCCAATGCTCTATGGAAAAAATTTCATGCCTAAAGCAATCTATAAACTTTGGATGGTATATCTCTTATGAAATCGATCTTAAGTTAAAGAAAACAAAGAGCGTAACACTCTTTCTATATATTTTTGTGACGTTATCAAGAAGTTAATTTTGTGGCAGATGCTCTTGCTTCGTTTAATTAATTTTTAGCGAAATCGGATTAATTCTGAACCAAAACAAGTAAAATTTCGTGGCAAATGTTTCTTTCCAGTTTTCACCTATCTACTTATGTTGTAATTCAAAAAAAAATTATATTTTGTTTTTGTTAAAAAAAAAAAAAAAATGGGAAAAGAAACAAAAAAGAAAGAAAGAAATTTTGGACGGGTCTTCTACGGCCCAAATCCAAAAGAGAAAAACAGATTGCATACACCGCGGGTCCACCGTCCAAAGCCACACACACGCATTATATGCCCTACGTCTACCACTTCTCCCTTCTTCAGTTTCAGGCTTTCAGCGTTTTCGTTTTACCACCAAAAGTTTCAAGTACACAACCCTTTCAAATTCTCTCTCTCTCTTTCTTCCGCGAAGCTCAGTTACGGAGCTCTCCGGATACGCCGCCGTTTTCCGACCTCGAGGTAAGTCTTCCATCACCTCCAGTTCAATTCGCGTTTCAGTTTCTTCCAGTCACGCTTTTCAATTAGGGTTTATCCTGCCAAACCCTAGGCCTAGGCGTCGTTAATTTCGCTTCTTTTGTGTTAATTTCTGGTGCTGAGCTTTTAATCTGCGCTTTATTGCTTGAATTTAACTACGATTTTGTATTAATCCCTTGATAGAGGTTTTTGTTTTCTCCCTACTGATTTAGTGTGTAAATTGAATTAGATAACTAGTTACGATTACTTATTTTTAGGTTTTTTTTTTATAAAGAATTACAATTTCGATTATGAAATTAGAGTGAGAAGTTTCGTGTTTTTATTAGATTTCATCAAGATTGATTCTTGTTCTTGTTCTTCTTCATTTTTTTTTGCCTTAATGGTATCATTTATGATTTATAAATGGCACACATTCTACCCAAGTTTTTTCCCTCACATTTATATAATAGGTTTAGAGTGGTCTTGATTGTTTAAATGGAGTTAAATGCTTTTGCATGCGAGGTTGTTAGTGGAAGCGGTGATTGTTTATTGTTGGAGTTTTGATTTGGATATTCAATGCAATATTCTTGAACACTACATGCTACGGGTTTAAGATGGGAGGTGCTTATTTGTTGTGAGGTGTATGAAAAAGAAAATGCAGAACGATTTTTTATTTGAAAAATTAAGGGCTGTGTATTACTTAATGCCCAACTGTGTTTTAACTCTTGGTTAAACTTTCTGCATGATACACTGCCCTATTTTACAGTAGCCATTTTCTCTCCCTCTCTTTCATTTTCTCTCCCTCTCTTTCATCTCGAATTGGTTAGACTGCATGTAATTTTATTGTTGGTATTATTGCAGTTTTAAACTAAGGGAAAGGTTTGATTCTCAAGCATGGGAGACAGTGAGACAGTCGTTGCTCAAACAAATGCAATGATGGGATATCCATCAGCAGCCTATACTACGACAGGTTATTCTGATTCCAGCTCAAATATTGCTCAGGAGGCTACCGCAGAAATTTCTGCTCCTCCTGCTCCTGTAGATGCAACCCATCCAATGCCTGGTGATGGAAATGCATATTCTGTGGCTTCCGATTCTCTCATGCAAGAATCACATTCTTATGCAACATATGAGGCTCAACCAGCTGTTGGTGTTGCTGATGCTGGTGGGAATGTTGCTAGCAGTGAACATGAAACCATGGCATCATTGCAAGCTGCCAGTTATGATTCTACTGCTAATGGTGTCGCTACTTCTGGGGTGGGAACTGTTTCATCTGTTGGAAATGGAGATGCTTCAGACAACATGGCTGGATCTCTGGATACACAACAATATGTGGATGGTTCTGGTATGTCTTTCTTGCATGTTTCTTTGGCGGAGGTTTTGACTTTTAGATGAGTTAAATTTGACTACTATACTATCCAGAAGTTAGGTTCGTGATTATATAATAGGACTCTGTTCAACAAAACTTATTTATGTAAATATCATCTGAACCTTGTTAAGGATTAGTTTGCAAAGTAAAAAAATCACATCTGGTAGTAATAATTAAATACAGTTGATAAAACAATCTCATCTGAACCATGTTTCTGATCTTCATCTTTGCCAATTGCTCCTTTTGTATTCTTATGTTATTTCTTTCTTTTTCTTTGTTGCAGCTATGTCTGCCGAAGAAGATAGACTATGGAACATTGTGAGGGCTAATTCTTTAGATTTTAATGCCTGGACTGCTTTAATTGAAGAGACAGAGAAGGTTGCAGAGGTATGTTATGTTTTGTGTCATTAGTTGGATCATATGGTTGACTGCTCCTGTTTAATTTTCTTCTGGTTAATTTTCTTCTGGTTAATTTTCATGGTTGTCAATTTTCATGGTTATACCAATTGAAGTTCATTGAGTGATGGCTGTCAATTTTCATGGTTGTTTTATAAGAAACAAAAGAGAATGCTTTGGTCATGTTTCTTGCTCAGTTATGAATCATTCATAAAATTTGGAAATTAACAATAAACCTTTCTTTTTAATAGCACTGTCATAATCAGCTGCTTGGGTATGTACAATGGTTTTCTTGTGGGTTTTAATGTGTAGAAATGTGAAAATAGGTACCTTTTGAATCTTTCTCGAAGTAGTGTTGCAATTTTGTGCAGCACTTTGAGGTGATATCTCACTCACCTCTGTAGTTTTATATGCTATTATATCTATAAATCTCTAGAGAACTAAGAGGTTAACTTTATATGGATTTTGCGGTCCAAACATCAAATTAGTAATAGTCATTGTCCTTGGCAGGGAGCGGAAAAGGAGGTTCATCCAACTATATAGTCCTGCTCTTTTGAATAGAAAATAATTAGATACGGGAAATTGGCACTCAGATTCTTGTTCGTACAAGTCAACCTTGTCTGCGTGTTTTGGTTCTTCAATAGTATATTGTCGCGTTAAAGATACCATCTAGTTGCTTTCTAAATGTTCCGAGTTCTCTTCCATTTCATAAATTGTCTCCCTATCAAAAAGAATATGCTTATGTTATCCATTTCAATGTGAAAATAGTTCCTGGTTCCTTCAGTGAGAATTTTCCTTCAAAGGAACATTTAGTTTCTGACTGGTTTGATTTTCCGTGGTGTCTAAAGATTCATATAATAGGTTTTGTAGGCTTTGTTCAGGCTCATGCATTTGTTAATCACTTAGTGTATGAATTCTATCTATGTTTTATCTGTAGCTGTTTCCTATGGAACTAATTAATCTCCCTAATTTATATGCAGGATAACATATTAAAAATTCGAAAAGTTTATGATGCTTTTCTAGCAGAGTTTCCTTTGTGTTATGGGTATTGGAAAAAGTATGCAGATCATGAGGCGCGTTTTGGTGTTATTGATAAAGTTGTGGAGGTTTATGAACGAGCAGTTCAAGCTGTTACCTATTCAGTTGACATTTGGTTGCATTACTGCACATTTGCCACAACTACTTTTGGAGATCCAGACACTATCAGAAGGTAATAACTATTCCTTATGCATTCTTGTTGTTAGTCATGTTGGGAGTTTATGATTGCATGGTTTTCTCAGTTGCAAGGAACTGGTGTCCTTGTTTTCTAACCTCACTTCAGTATGATTGCAACAGTGGTTCCTCACATATATGACGGAAAGGTTTGGTGGGAATGCACTTTAGAAATGTTTTCTGATGTGCAATCCCTTGGTTTTGAGGCTACTGTTCGGGTGTAGCTTTTTGTTTTGTCTTGTTCTTTTTCTCCCCTCCCTAAGGATCTAATTCTATATTTTGGCTTCACTATACCCATTCTATCTCCCTTCCCATGAAGACACACGTCTTAGTAATTTAGTGGTCAATGAATTCTGGCTCTATTTTAACTTTGACACTTTGAAGTGCATCATTATGCAAATTGCTGCTGGGAAGATCTCGTCCAGTTAAGGGCTTAGATGGCCTCTAGCACTGCTCCATTTGACGGACATAGTATGGTTTATATCAGGAAGGTAAATGCAGCGTTTAGAAGTGTCATATGGTGTTAGAGTCAGTTCTGCGGTCTCTCCCTTTCATGGATGTGTTATCTCAGCTGTATTAATACTTGTACCCATCTGATCTTTCTTTTTTTTCCTTCAATTTTTCTCTTTTATGGCTTTCAGGCTTTTTGAGCGAGGATTAGCGTATGTTGGAACAGATTACTTGTCCTTTCCTCTTTGGGACAGGTACATTGATTATGAATTTATGCAGCAAGCATGGGGCCAGCTTGTTGTGATCTACTCACGAATATTAGAGAATCCGAACCAACAACTGGATCGATATTTAAACAGGTGATTACTCTTTGAATGTGTTGTTTCATTCTAAGGTTTTGCAACTGTTTTGTTTGTATTCCTGATGCCAATGGTTTTAACAGTTTTAAGGAGTTAGCTGGAAGTCGACCTCTCTCAGAATTGAGAACTGCTGAAGAAGCTGCTGCTGCTGCAGCAGCAGCAAGTGCCACTTCAGAGGATGGTGTACAAGCAAACGGGGAAGATGCTCAACCTGATGGTGCAGAACCATCTCCTGCTATCTTAAAAGAAGCGGAGGAGTTGGAGAAGTTTATCGCCATTCGAGAAGAGATGTATAAAAAAGCTAAAGAGTTCGATTCTAAGATAATTAATTTTGAAACAGCTATTAGGAGGCCTTACTTTCACGTGAGGCCTCTTAACGCTGCAGAGCTTGAAAATTGGAACAACTATCTTGACTTTATTGAAAGGGAAGGTGACTTTAACAAGGTATTTTTTTTTTTTCAATTATGTATATTTATATATTGGTTAATTTTAGTTGCCCTGCTTGTTATATGTTGACTCACGGTGGAATCATATGCTTTATTGGCTAAATCGTTGGATGAAGCAACTTTTAAAACGGGAATTTGAACTGAGACTAAAGATGGGCCTCGATTTGGTTTCTTTGAGGATAAGTATTTCAAACCCTTTTGTCAGTGGACGTTCTAGGTTCATGATGTGTTGGTAAATTGAATTTTTGTTTAAAGTTCCAATGTTATGCATGCAGGTCTCTTCTTATCTTCCTATCCTAAACATCTGTCTGTCAGGCAAGGAGGGTCCCTCCTTTCCTATTAGAGGGGCCTCTCTGTTCTGCTAACGGAGTATTTCTTGTGCATATCTCCTTCGGTTTCATTTCTTCATTAGCTACTGTTATGGCTATTGGATGTGTTGTTATATCATTACCTTTTTTTTTAATGAATCAGGTGGTCAAGTTATATGAAAGATGCCTGATTGCTTGTGCTAATTATCCTGAATACTGGATTCGTTATGTCCTAAGTATGGAAGCTAGTGGAAGTTTGGATCTTGCCAATAATGCTCTTGATCGTGCAACCCAGGTCTTTGTGAAGGTGATACCTTGTAGTTTGTTTTAGTATCCTCATTTGATATCTGGAGTATTAATGGCCCGGTAAATCTAGTGAATGAGATAGCTTGATTTAAGATTAATCCCCTTAGGTATTGGAGTGTTGGTGCAAATTTTCCTTGAGATGGTTATATGCTATCTAGTTGTCTTTTAAGTTATGAACTTCAATGCTATGAATAAACACAAGTGTATCTTTTTATTACGTAGTAATGTACCCGTTACATTCATGGTTTTGAAGTCCACTGTAGAATTTGGCTTCAAGTCTTTAAATTATTGTAGATTGTTTACTAGTGAACCCTCAAAGTGAGCTGGACTGTTATTATCAGTATTCCCTGTCCTTGTCCTTCTATATTTCGCTCCTCTTATGGGTAGAACCTTGTCTTTCCCAAGAATGGGCATTTTGTTCATTTTTTATACCCCTTGCCTTTTTGCGTCAGTGTCACTATAGTATCAGTCATATGACACCAGATGGACATGTCTTGTTTTTTTGCATTTGATGGCATATTACTATGTGTTAATTCAAGTATAATAACTCTTGATATTGCTCATAAATGATCAACACTGGTGAAACACCCGTTGGGTCAGGAAATAGATTCTTGTCTCTCAATTAAATACAAAATAAATCCGTCTGGTTATGTTTTGTGTATGACCTTTTTGTCTTGAAATAACAGAGACAACCAGAGATTCACCTTTTTGCTGCTCGCTTCAAAGAGCAAAGTGGAGATATCCCTGGTGCTCAGGCTGCCTATCAACTCGTACATTCTGAAATTTCACCTGGTCTTCTAGAAGCAATCATTAAGCATGCAAACATGGAACACCGTCTGGTAAGAAGTTGTAAACAACTTGAATCTCATCAATTTACTTATAGATGTCGCATTTAAAAACCTGATTATTTTGTTATATTTCACAGGGAAATATGGAAGCTGCCTACTCCTTGTTTGAACAGGCCATTGCCATTGAAAAAGGAAAGGAGCATTCTCAGACCTTACCCGTGCTGTTTGCTCAATACGCACGGTTCGCATACTTGGTAGGTTATAAGTTATATAATAACCTGGCAGCTTGGCTATGAAGTCTTGTGAACAATCCTAGATTCCTTTCAGATCTTGTGTGTATGCTTTAAACCGCTAGCTTGATTGAAACAGTGAAAACCAAATATATTATGTCATCATTGTATACATGAATTTTTATTTCCCTTCTTTATTTTGTTTTCAGGTATCTTTGAATGCTGAAAAAGCCAGGGCTATCTTTCTTGAAGCGGTCGAGCATGTTCAATTGTCAAAAGCATTCCTCGAGGTTCTCTCTCTGTCTCTCTGTGTCTCTGTGTCTCTCTGTCTCTCTGTCTCTCTGTCTCTCTCTCTCTCTCTCTCTCTCTCTCTGACCATGGACTAATACCTTATATATCCTACAATATTGCATGCAGGCCCTGATACATTTCGAGTCGTTACATTCGTTGCCAAAGCAAATTGATTACATAGATTCCTTGGTTGTGAAGTTCGTGGAGTCCAACTCAGAGAACCCCAATTTTGCGAGTGTTGCTGACAGAGAGGAGTTATCTTGCATCTATTTGGAGGTATATATTTTATGTCTTCTCTGATTAGCGCTTCAAAGAGATTTGAGTGCATATACTCTCAGGTTTGGGAAGAATTGAGGGTTTTTTTTTCCCTTTTATTTTTTTTGGGGTGGTATTAGCTTGCAGTCTTGCCCTATTTATCTTCATGCTTTTCATGAAATCCCTCTTGAAGTCAAATATGCAGTAAAGTTGATATAACTTTTCGTTGCCTGAATGCTCTCGTTGTCAATATTATCTGTATGGTCTGCAATTCTAATGTGCTCAGGAATGATTTCGCAGTTTCTAAATCTCTTTGGGGATATACAGTCTATCAAGAAGGCTGAGGATCGGCATGCTAAGCTCTTTTTACTTCATAGGAGCACCACTTCAGAATTGAAAAAACGGCAAGCTGAAGATTACCTATCTTCTGATAAAGCAAAGATGGCAAAATCCTACTCTGGTGTTCCTTCACCTGCCCAGTCTATTATGGGAGCATATCCAAATGCACAAAACCAGTGGGCAGCTGGTTATGGTGTGCAACCTCAAGCTTGGCCACCAGCTACACAAGCACAGGGACAACAATGGACCCCTGGTTATACCCAACAGGTAGTTTTCTGATATGATGAAACATTATAGAGGTTTTCATCTGTCATTGTTTAAGATTGAATACGGAGGATTTTGTTCCCTAGGATATTTTAGTTCTGACTGAGTTTAATATAGGGATGTTTCCAGATGATAATTTGATTCCAAAATAAGAGTTGCAGCTTGCTGTTTCTCTTTGTATGATTATTTAATTGTTTGTTCAATTTTTTTTTAATAGGCATACAATGCATATGGTGGTTATCAGCAAGTACCTGCTGCAGTGCCACAGACTGCTACATATCCCGCCACATATCCCGCCACATATCCTGCTCAGGTATCCAATATACATTTTTATTGCTTTTCTTTTGTTGACTGTTCAATCTTTTCAAGATGTTCTGTGACAATGTTACAAGTAGGTCATTTATAAGTGGTGTCTCTATTGTTAGATTAGTTGTCTAATTAAATACTCAAAAGATGTGTAAAAGTAATGAGGTAAACTACATTTGTACCTGCTTAATATTGAGTAAGTTTTAACATTATCTGAGTAGAAGAAAATGTATTAAAAATATGAGATGGGAAAGTTTTTAGTTTTTGCTTAGTTTGCTTCTTTCACTTTTTATTTCCTCGCCAACTTGTCTTTGAGCTAACGGTGTAATTACAATTTCAGCCGGCGGCTTTCCCCCCACAAAGCTATGCACAGCCAGCAGCCGCAGCTGCTGCAGTAGCAGCTGTAGCACCAGCTCAGCAACCTGCTCCGGCTCAACAGGCGTATTATGGGAATTACTACCAGTAATTGAGGTCACAGGACAAGCCTGCTATATTTTTCCCTATGTAATCTAATTTTCACCTTTTGTGAACCTGAGCGATAGATGTTTCTCTTTGGGGACATGTACTTGTAGCGAACAAAACATCTTGGTTTTGATCAGTCGGCTTTAGTTCCAGTAACATGTGTATTTTAGATATGGTGATTTCCTTCCTAATATAAATAGTATTCGTGGAGGTTTGCTGTCATTATTCTCTTTACCCCAAATTCATCATCTCTTCGAATACCACTGTCATCCTAGTTAAACCTTCGAACGCCAATGCTAATTCAGGATAACCTTCAAATGCCATTATTCAGAAGTTCAATCCAACCGTTACCTGCTGGCAGTTACAGTTTCCTTCCAACAAGCAGAAGTCGATAGTCTGAAGTCTTTGTTTCGGAATCAAGTCTTCAATAACTTACCATAGTAGTTGTGTGTACGTGTGAAAGGACCTTTTTGTTTCCATTATCTCTTGGTGGGTATTACGTCGCCTTTTTCCCTTGCCGGAAAATTCCCTTTTTACCAGAAGTAGTGAAAAACTGAGATTCCCCCAGTCTTTACGTAATGGTTTTGACAGGGACACTAGTATGTAAAATCAGTGATTCCTTGCCATTCTAAACCATGTTCCGTGATTGCTAATAAGAGGGCCCAAACACATGACTTGACCCGAATTGGTAACCTGTGCACTCCCAAGATTTGGAAGTGTCAGGAAAATCAGATCCACCTGGAGCGTCCGATCACCGCTCCACGCAACACCAACCGTTGGTTTGAGAGAATCATCACGCGGTACTTTCCCTTCCTGTCCATTTAAAAATTTAATAATCACACGCTTCCTCCCGAGGTTTTCAACGGACGGCTCTGATTGGGAGTTGAATCAGCGGCTGTGATGCGCTCCTGCAAAACCCTTTTAAGGATTAGCGAATCAGGCGAAAGAAAGCCGGAAGCAGAACCCTGTGAGAGGAACACAAAGCCCCCAAAGCTCTCTACTCTGAAGCTCTCAGTTTCTTATCGGAAGGCTGTTCTCGCCGTTTTGAGCTCGGAAAGGTTTGGGAATCCCGAGGCGCCGTGAACCCGGGGTTTAGGGTTTCGGAAACTTAGCCGGATCTGTGGCCGATCAGTGAGTTAGGGTTTTAGCGGAGAATTTTACAAAATAGTCCACTGCGATTGCATGCTTTGAGAGTTGGAGGAAGCAATGGCGAGTTCGTATCCTGGACCTGTTAGTGCTGTTCAGGTCAGATTCAGTCTCCGTACTCTTACAGTATGTATGTATGTATGTATTTTTCTGTATTTATTTATGTATTTGTGTGTGTGTGTGTGTGTATTTGAGCAGGTAGGGTCGTACTTTGTGGGACAGTACTACCAGGTTCTTCAGCAGCAACCCGATCTTGTTCATCAGTTTTATTCTGATGGCAGCACCATGATTCGTGTCGATGGCGATTCGACAGAATCTGCTAATGAAATGCTGGTAAATTTTTTTATTTTTGTTGCCGCTTATGTTCTTGGAGTTGTGGTTGATTTAATGATTTATTTGGGTTTGAAGAATATCCGAATCGATGTTGTTTAGTGTGAAATACTTATGGTTTTGGTGTTGTTTGTGGTTCTGCAGCAAATTCATACGCTCATATTGTCGCAGTATTTTACTTCGATTGAGATCAAGACTATCAATTCCATCAATTCCTTGGGTGGAGGTGTTCTTGTGATGGTTACCGGTTCTGTTAAGTCCAAGGAATTCAATGGGAGGAGGAAGTTTGTCCAGACCTTCTTTCTGGCTCCTCAGAATAAAGGATACTATGTTCTCAATGATATCTTCCAGTTTCTCGAGGATGAGGTAGTTTTACAGCATCCTGCAAACATGATATCGGAGGGCCAATTCGATATTCAACTAAATGCTTCTAGCCCTCATCGAGAACCGCCAGGTATTTTGACACTGTACTGTTGGCATATATTCATCATTGTCGAGCTATTCTTTGATTTTTGTTCCTTTTGAGTTTTACTTTTGATGTTTTCGCTTGTATAGTCCTTCGGTTAACAGATACAAGCATCTTTTATAAGCGTATTATTAGGGCTCTTAACATTTGACTAGTTTTTTGAAGCTGTAGTGATTAAACAAGTGGTAATATTGCTGTTACATATGGATTTACTCTGTTGCTTGAAGTTGTGCATGTATGTAGATTAGGAAACTCAAAATCCTTTTGTTCATTAGAGATGTTCTCTCTATTCACTGTTCAAAAGATGTTTAGGATTTCTTTAGGAGAAAGTTTGGCCTATCTGTGTTTGATATAACTAGGTGTTTTTCTTTGCAGTTTCCGACTATGTTCTGGAGGAAGAGGCCAGGGAGTATGTGAACTCTGTCGACATAGAAGACGATCCAGTTGATAAGTATAGTCTGCCAGAGCAACAGGTACAGCAAGAATTTGAGACTGAAGTGGTGGTGGAGGAAACTCCTCAAGAGGAGACCTATGCCTCATTTCAAAGTGCGGTGAACACTGTGCAAGACACTCCTGTTGTTTCTGTGGAGGAACCAGTGGGAGAACCTCAGAAGAAGACTTGGGCTTCTATAGTATGTCCCTATACCCCCTCTTATAAGTTATAACTTGTCCTTATGCATAATTTTACTTGTTTACTGTCTGGCTACTGCATTGCCTACATTGCATTTATTCACTGATAAATCATCTGGTGTTGTTGAGTTTGCTTTGATAACTTACAACCCTTTTGTATGTAAATAACAGTTGCGAGTTGCTAAGGGACCGTCAGCACCAGAAGTAACTCAACAACCCTCTTCTAGAAGTGTTCAAACTGCTCCAGATTGGAATCACATCCCTCAGCCCCCTGTTGAACAATCAAACTCTGCTTCAGACTGGAGTTACACACCTCAGCCCACTGTAGAAGCAGCAGAGGAGAGTTACATGCCAGAGGAAGAAGGTAGTCTTTTTTACCATTCTTTGATGCCTCTGTGACGTAGTATAATTAAATTTAATCATTTATTTTTGTTGACTACGTTGTTTGTTCCTCCTAGTTATATTGCCTTCTACTATATTTTGACTTTAGTGGGAAATTAAAGAGATTATTTCTTTCTTATCAGTATATAGTTTTTGAATTGAGAGAATGGTTAGTGATAATAACTATTAGAAATTGGATGCCTTGTGAGGTCCAACATGCCTGATGAATTTAACTAATGAACTTATTTCTTAACGGAACTTGTTATCACACTGAATTTGCTGCTATATGCCTCTTACTTGGGGTGGTTAGTCCGATGAATTAACTTGGTATATTAAGCATTTGTAAGTTGAACCTTATGTTAAATTCTGTCATTCTTCAGGTGAAATGAAATCGGTGTACGTAAGAAACTTACCTCCTACAGTTACCGAAGGTGAAATCGAGGAAGAGTTTAAGCACTTTGGTCAAATAATACCTGATGGCGTCTTTGTTAGGGCTCGCAAGGTGAGTTTGTTTTTATAGTTGCACCATTATATGTGAACTTGAATGAAGCTGAAGTATAATTTGGTGAACAGGAAATTGGAGTCTGCTATGCTTTTGTTGAATTTGAAGACATGGTTGGTGTTCACAATGCCCTCAAGGTTGGCCTTTTATATTTTTCTAAAGTTTTATTTGCTTCACCTTTTCAGTTTCCTGTTATTTGATGAAAGTCATCATTCTCATATGGGGGAGTCTTGGGCATTTTGCACTTATGTTTGGCCCATTTGTTAAGTAGAAAGTTCCCATACACATTCTTGCAATCTTTCAGGTGTTTACCTTCCTTGAGGAGCCCTAATGTTGTGAGAATTGTATGAATCTTGGAGCCTAGATATAGAATCAATGTTTTATATTTCTTTTCTTTAGTTGAGCGAAAGGTGCCTTAAAGAAATCTGATTTGTTCCATTCGCATGTTACTTTTAGTATTGCATAACAATACCATTGCTATTTGTCAGCCTCCTTTTCCTATCCTGCGCATTGGATTTAATTTTCATATAGACTCCAGTGCCAATTTCTGTGTTTAGTGTTTGCATGGCCTGACAAGTGCTTTCCTTCCTGTAGGCATCTCCAATTCATTTGGCTGGAAGACAAGTGTACATTGAGGAGCGAAGACCGAACAGCACCGGTGCTGCTCGAGGAAGTATGTATTTTCAAATGATGCACATATGTCTTTTGTTACTTACTATCTAAGTTAACTTTGGAATGATACAAGTTGTGTACATTCGTCAATGCTGGCGGGTTAACTTTTAGCGCATGAAAGTTGCATTCGTAAGTCTTAAGAAGTCGAATGGTAGCATTTTTCTCATTATCAGTCTCAGTGAAAATAATTTTTGAGATGTCCATTCCGAAGGGCATTGGTAGGTTTTATACAATGTACTTCTCCAACACAATTTATTGATTGCTTTACTAGTTCCAGAGTTTCCATGGAACCAAATGATCGTCTAGTTCAGCAAATATGTTTGTGCATTTATAGGATTAAACTATTAAATACTTGACATATGGTGTACTAAATTGTCAAGCATCTACTTTCCAGGTATTATGTACTGCATGTTTCTGGTACCTAATTTGCTTGTGATATGATGCATTTGATTTGTTTGACCAGGAGGAAGGGGGAGAGGCAGAAGCAGTTACCCAATTGATGCCACAAGGGGGCGTTTTGGAGGTCGTAGTTCGGGCAGAGGTAGTTACCAGGATAGTGGCGACTACAATAGAGGGAGAGGCAATGGCTTTTATCAGCGTGGTACACGATAAGTGGTTTTGGAAGTTCTGAATCCACGCAAGGAATATATCCAAGGAAAAGTTCCTCGAGGTGCGGATTCCAGGTCCAATGTTTTCCGCTAGATGTTTCATGAAATGTATTTGTACTTTTTCGAGTGTCATTTTACATGAGCTGATAAGTTTATGTGGACAATTCAGTCTCCGTTTCTGGGTATATGTTTTCTCCCCCCCCCCCCCCCTTGGCTTGTTTTTATCATGCAATTCAAGTGGGAAATTTTGAGGCCATTGAGGCCCCAAGTTGTGAGGGAATATGATCAAGATGTTTGTTTCATGTTATTCCAAGTTATTCTATAAGAAGCGTTTCTGATTTTGATATATTTTGCTTTTGTTCTGGATTCCACACTTTCATTTCAAGAGCTCGTAATTTTTTTCCCTACTATATTGGTCTCGTAGCAAAGCCCATGGTCATCAGCAACAATAGAAAGAATGCTTATGTATAAATTTGATAAAGTGTTTAGGTTATGGGCAATTCTTCATGGAAGTTCTAGTTGCAATTGCTCTTATTCTCATCTAAACAGGTTTCATCTTGAAAATTCCCTATTTAAACTAATCACTCAGAAACTATATATATTTACAACACAGTCAACTCTATTACAAAACTTCTGCAGTCTACTTAGGCGCTTGCAGAAGTCATGAATCCTTCATGAATATATGGCGACATGCCGCCAAGATCTTGTCCCAGATCTGCTTCATCTTCATCTTCATCTTCATCTTCCTCTGTTTCCCATAGGAAGCCAGCGTATGCTGCATGGACATGGCTGTAATTTAAGAAGGAAAAGTCGTGTCAAACTTTGGCCTTCAAGTAAAATAGGATAGAACACTGAAACTCTCTATTTCAACCAATGATATCACATACCTATCTTGAGGTGCAGCTTGGACTGCTCGTTCATAGTAGCTTAAGGCTCTATCTTCATCATGGTGCAGCTCCCATAGTACCTTGGCATATTGTGCCAAAATTTTACCGTCATTCGGGTCTGCTAGGATCGAACGAGAGTAGTATTCCTCTGCTAAAGGAAGGTCTCTCTTGGTCTGAAGAAACAAGGAAGTTAGTACAGTCACAAAGATGTCAAAACAATCTCAAACATGCACAACACAAAGATACAGAAGGCAGAATAAGCTCACCTGATACAAAAAATTAGCATAATTTCCGAGAACCAATGGGTTTCCAGGATGTTCGACTACCATCTTCTTGTAATGCTCCTCAACCCCCTGGTTGTTGTCATCTCCATCTCCATCTCCATCTCCACCAGTGCTTTCCCAATTAGCCTCGTGACCACCCCGGCCACCGCCACTTCCACCACCAATCCCAAGTCCCTTTGCAAGATGCATTTCTCGACTTTCTAGCTCTCTTTGTTCTTCATAACCCCCACCCCACATTTTCTGCATAGTTCTCATGTCCTCGGATAGACTCCCCTTCTCTTCCAAACCAACACTATCCCCTTCAATAGCCATGACTCTCTCACTTTCCTCAACCTCTTCATCAAATTCCCTATCACTATCTTCTTCATCTTCACCCAAAGCTCCCGAGTTACAGGTCGAAAAAGAATCTATAGTTTGCAACGGTGTTCCCCTGGATCTCGACTTGTTGGGTTGGTATAAATCACAGAAGAACGGATCATCTTCATGTTTATCACAAGAAGCTGCATAGGCCAGTCCTTCCAAGTTTCCATCAGACTGAGCCCTCCGAAGAAACTGGGAGGAAAGATCAATGGAGGGAGAGATTGGTGAGGAACCGTGTGAGATGTTGAGAGGCCCAGTTTGGTGAAATGAAAACTTGGTGGGAGTGTGGTGGATTGAGGTTGGTTTTGGTTCAAAGTGATTGCCAAGTGGACTTTCAGCTGAGAATGATGCAAGAAGGGATCCAATAACCGGTGATGAAGAGCTCCTCAGCAACATGATTCAACCTTTGATCTAGATTAGCTTCTGATTATAAAACTCTGTAAAGGAAAACACAGTATATACATGAGTATATGCAAATGAATCAAAGCTTTACTGCCATGAATCTGCATATTCTATGAGGGTTAAAGAAAAATTAAATTGCTTTTGGGAAAAGGAGGAGGAAGAAGAAGAAGAAGAAGAAGAAAGCATACCACTTTTTGGAAAACCAGAGACTTGCAATCCCCAAAATGACAGAGAAATAATGAGAAGCTGGCCTCTCTTGTCTTATAAAGGGAGCAGCTTACAGATGGGAATGTGTTATCTAATTGAAATTGATGTCTTTTTCTTCTAGTAAAAATGAAAAAGAAAAAAGAATTATGATATTATATGAATGGTGGAGATTGGAGAAGAGGGCCAGATTTAACTTGGTTTAAAATATCAATGGCAATTTGCAGTCGGTCTAATGTTGATAGGCTGGAAAGGAAGCAAATGGGAAAGGCACATGAAAGACTGAAAGCTGCGTCCTCTATTATATGCTCCGTTGAATGTTTACATCTAACCTTTTGGAAACTCATGGGACACTGACTTGTAAATATCTCAGGTCACAACTGTGCAATAGTCATTAAATCTTGGACTTTTCTGCACAACACCACAAGAAAAATCAGTCCTTTTCGAATCAAAATATAAGAACAAAAACTCACAATTTTAGGGGAATGAAATTTGCACTCCACATTTTACAAACCACACTCTCTTTGGTTTTTATTCCAGAAATATCCCTAGTCGTTTTCTTTCTTTCATTTGTCTTTTTATCTTTAGTTTTTCACATGCTCAGCTAGCAATGCGGATGACAGTCGAGTCTCTGTAGCTATTCAAAGACCCGGAGATATTTAAGCCATGAAGTATTTTCCAGGGCAATTCTAGCCCGTGTATGTAATTTGGTGTTCACAATATTGCCTTTTTCACCTGATCAATCTTCCTTGCCGATAAACCCAGGTTGTGCTAGAAGACCTGATGAGATTAGTGGGAACTTTAGGTTTGAAAAATTGGAATTCTAGAAACGGGTGTCACTTTCGCTGATGATCAATCCAAACTGAACTTAATTGCGAAAGGTTGTTGATTTCTTAAAGAACTTGAAGAAATATTAGATGTGATGAACTAATGATTGATATCAATGCTTATCAAGATAGGCCGTTGGCTGAAAGAGAAAGCATTTCTTTTCTTTGAGGGAGACGAATAAACCCCAAAAGATTTTGAGTTGGGAATCAAGTTGAGAACGTTAATTCTTTTCGGTCTATAAGTTGGGATTTGGTTGATTGCAGGGTTGCTTTGTGGGTATTGGGTGGTTTTAAGAGTTTGGCTAGTTGAAACCCATAGCACAGAAGTTCAAGTTTTATTCTCTAATAGGTATTATAGGTTGGACTAGAAGGTTGAGAAGATAACAGGGAGATAGAGAAGATGATAGAGAAAGAGGTGTTGGAAACTTTCTGCAAATTGTTCTCTCTCACTGACGGGAGTTAAAGAAAAGCATTAGAAGTTGACGAGGATAGCTTTGTAATTTACATGAATAAAAGTTACAAAGGGAGTGTGGTTTGCAAAATATGGAGTGCAAATTTCACTCCCCTAATTTTATGGGGTATGAAAATAATTTTGGAAATTTAGATTCAAGGCTCAAAAGTGTATGAATTGGTTTGTCATTAGTTACCTAGTACCTACCACATGGTTGAGTGTTGGGGAAAGTTTGGAGCAGAGAATACTGAAACACGAGTCATGTATGTGGGTCGGTTTTCTTATTTAGACTAGTTAATGAATTAGACTGAAATTCAATCTCAATTAAAAAACACATGTCCCATTTCTATTATAAAAATTTAAAAAAATTACACACTGCTTGGTGTGGGAGGTGTCATTTAACTCGAATGAGTGTAGACGGTGGATAATGAACATTAGTGGCGGTGATTAAAAAGTTGGGGGAGGTAGTTTTTTTTTCCCCTTCCATGGTTCACAGTTTGTTATTTACTACAATACCTTCCAGTCATTAAAATGTTATAATAATGGGAACATTTGGCAAAAATAGGGAAATAATCACTCTTCACTTAATAATAGCATGATAAATTTGGTTGGCAAAAATAATTTACAGACTTAAATCGTAAAAGCATATATTGACTTCTTAGTTGTGTATAAGCATAAAGACCGCCGGGCCGCAAAGCGAATTCGGGAGATGTTTTTTTATCTACATTCACGCCTTTTGGAAAGAGTCGCGAAATTATGATTTCTTTTAGGTGAAGGAAGTATGACTGCAGACCAGAGAGAAAGAGAACAAAGTCTTCTATTAGAGTTAGGCCCGAGTGGTGGAGAATGATGGAGAAGTCGATTGCCAAAACAATTGGACAAAAGTTGGTGGATCATTTCTAATTCCGATTGCGAAAATAACTAAAGAGAAAAAATATATTGTGGTTATAATAACAGAAATAGAAATGGGTCATAAAACAAAAACCTGGCATGTGTTTCATGGAAGCTACAAGGCGCAAAAACGGAAATAGAAGACGCCCACGTTGAAAAATAAGGGCGTTATTCCAAACAGAAAACACGTGCTTTGTCCTCCTTCTACACAGTATTTTGTATCCCCAAGCCACAAAGGCACAAACAGCCCACGAGTGGACCTATGTAGTGGTTTCTTCCCTTTCCATTATACACCACATGCTTCATAACACCATAGTCGTGATCAATTAGCTTTGCTCATGTTGTGCTCTTGTTGAACGAGGCAAATTCTATTGAATCGAGATTGGAGGCAATTGGTTAATGGAATGTTTAGATCATGATGTTCTAGATTTGTAGTTATTCAAGTATGTGTGGTACTCTTTTTTCCGTTTGAAATGTATCTATAATGGGTGTTTCGGAAAACAAAGTTAGTCACAAGACAATTTTTGGATTCATAATTTTGTAAAAGTTTACTTTTAAGTTCCTTCAAGTTTTGTTCATGACCATTTGGTCTAGTGGCATAGTCTTTCCTTCATAAGTGGAAGGTTGTGAGTTCGACTCACGAAAGACCAGTTATAACATTTGAGTTGTTTATCTGATAAAAAAAAATTTTCTTCAAGTTTTTACTATCATAACAAAATCATGACTATCATAACAAATTATTTAATGATACAATTCTCATAATAAATAAAAGGGGAATAACTTCTTACCATGAAATTACACTTTTACATTAAGAAATAGGGAGGGAAAAGAAAAAATAAAGATTTTGTCCTTGCTTAGGGCCCTTTCGGTATCATTTTGCGATACTGTTTTTTGTTTTACGAATTCAAAATTTTATGTAATTTGCGTTCAGTGCATTAAATTTGAAAAACAAGGAAAATAAATTTTAGGAAACAATTCAGGAACTATGAATAAATATGGGAAATGACTTTTTGACGTTTTCATTGTTTCCTGAAAACAACCTGCCCTGCAATTAGAGAAAGTGATTAATTTTTTTTTACTTTTAAGCACATAGATCCACAAACTCTTCTCCTCTCTTTTGGTCTTTCTCTCTTTCTTTCCCACAGTTTCCATTGAGACTTATCCTCTCTGCTCATGATCTCATCTACTTTATCTGCTGTTTGAACTTTCTTCTTCCTCGTCTTTTTCAATCAATTGAAACTTGCAGAATCATGTAGTAGAGAAGAATGAAGGATTTAAACATTTCTCTTTCACGTGTCAGATCTAATTTATACGGATGATTTAGGGTGAAAGTTTTGGTATTTTATGCTTCAATATAATTGGATTATCTCATGGGCAAGAGGAATTAACAACTAAGGTTGAGACATTTGATTGAATTTATCTTTTTGAACTAAAGATTCAAGAGCTTGCAACTTCATATGATATATTTTATAAACAAATTTGAGGGATTTGATTCTTCTTGTTCAATCTCCTTCACAATACTCTGTTTCTTTTCTCATAACAACCAATAAAGGATTCATAATCAATACAAACAAAATAGTCAATCTTTCATGATTACTGAGGAAAAACTAAACTGAGTGCTATAGATATGTTTTTTTTTTAAATGATAGATATGTTTTTAATATTTCAAGTTTTAAAATACTTGTACCGAACATATATTTACATCTTAAAAACTTGTAGTTTAATTATCCGTTTTCATTCTACAATCCAGTATTATAAAAGTAGTTTCATAAAAAGTTACAGGACACACCCTAAGTAAGTGGGTGTTTTCAAAAAAGCCACGCTTTTGGATAAGCAAGGCTTAAACTTTCTAAATCACACTACTAGTGTATATTAGCAGTGGTAGTCACTTGCTAAGTAATTGAGTAAGGACAACAATCTCTTGGATCTAGATCCATTGGTAGAAGATAAAAATAACTCAAATTCATAAATAATTTTTTCCACTGTTAGATATAGATCTAATGGTGATTGCGTATAATTTTTTTGCTCAATTACGCTAGATAAACATTAATGCAGCCACAAGGTGAAGAACCAAAGACGAGAGTATAAGTTTTCTTGATATCATATTCCTAGTGAGCCCTTCTAATGAGAACCACTAAAATGAGGACTAGTTGAAGATTTTCTAATCAACGGTTTAGGAGACTTACTTTTTTTATTACATTATGGCAAATCAATAATTAGATGTTTATGTATGCATGAGTAGATCACTTCTAAAAATTTTCTTTCAAATTGCTAATCGTTAAGGTACCGAACTAGATCAAATCAATTGACGAACCAAATCTGTCAAACACGATCCGTTCATGTTCACAACTGATAAATCACGATTTAAATACGATTTTATATTTGTTTGAAAAATTGCATAAATGATCTACACAAATATCTAAACATCTAACTGTTGATTTGCGGAAATGTGATCGAAAAATGAATCTCACACAAAAGTCCTCAACTAGTCCTTATTTTAATAATCCTTATTAGTGGTCCTCAACTGGTATAGAAATATGGGTCCTCATATTCCTATTCTTTTTTGAAAGGATTTGGTTTAATTAGATATCAAAGCCATAAAAACAGGCCAGAGTCTAACAGAACTTACATAAGAAGATCCGGAATTTAACCGGGCGTCCTATCTAAGTCACACCTAAACTCATTAAAACTAAAATGGTCACTCGCTGAAACAACAAGCCAACAAAATAAGTAAAAGTAATCTCACTTCCTAAGGCAAAATCAATTCATCTAGTCTAATCTGCCAAACACTCAATTGTGGTACACATATCAACTAGAAACATCTTAGAGAAGCATATAGAAATCACTCCCACTTGAGAAGTCTTGATGTTCAGAATGTCTTGAATTTTTGTGAGACCTTAAGCAAGCACCTTCTCCTTCCCCGTAGGGTTAGAGATAGTACTTGCCTCCGCCTCAACAGCAGCCAACAACCTCGGCATCAAGTTGCTCCTCGGGCTTTTCTTAAGGGTCTGTAGTCCCTCTCCATATTTGAGCCTCCCATGAGGCCCAGTTATCACCAGCGGCCCATAGTAAGAGGCCACAAGCCCAGTCACCACCGGCCCATATGCTCCAACCAACCCAGTCAACACGGAGGTCAACCCTAGTTCAAAACTAGGGTTTCCCGCCGGTTTTTCCGGGGGCGGTTCTTGCCCTTGGCCTATCGCCGCCTGCAGCACCAGTGTTGCCATATTTCCAGCCGGCCCAGTCACCGCCGGCGCTACGAAGATCCGGTTCGACCCTTCTTCCTCCATCACAGGTCGCTGGAGCCCCGCGCCATCGCAGCTCGAGTTGGGTATGTTCTGGCCCGGCGCCACCACCAGCACCTCTAACCGCCCAGATCTGATCCCCTCGATCAAACAAGGCCGACCTACGATGCGGGTCCCAAATACCACCGTCGCAGTTCCGACCCGTTCCGTCAAAACACATCCAAAAACACCACCCTCAGCCAAGAAAAACCTCAGCCGGAGCCTTTGAGAAACTGGGTCGAGATCCCAGCGCCGTTGCAGAAGAAGCCACAACCTCTCCATGCCCCCGCCGCCGTCATCTCGCCTCTTCCTGGTCTGGAGAGCACGAGGCTCACCGCCGCCAACACGAAATCGAAATTTCGTTTCACCGGGTCTCTCCGCAAGTTTCGGAGGCCCTTTCTCCATTCTCCTAATCTCCTCATATTCCTATTCTTATTTCTATTATCAATTATATTCTTGTACTTTTTTTTTTAGAGAAACTGTCAACTCAGATTAATTAGGAGGTAAACTCCTTAGAAAGTACATCAACAATACAATCTGGAGGCTCTAGACCCCAAAATAAAGAACTAGAAGAAGAACAAGCAAAACTAGCTAAAGTATGAGCCACAACATTGGCTTGACGATAAGCATGAGTGAAATAAGAACCCGGCATCTGCTGAAGATGGAAGGTAATGTCATCATACACACGACCATTGAAGGAAGTATGGGGAATGACTCCCAGCTTTGTAGCATGAAAAAGAGTAAGAGAATCCGTCTCAAAAATAACAGGAGAAAGGCCTTGCTGCAAAGCAATTGAGACTGCCTCCCTCCCAGCTAAAGCCTCAACCTGTTCCGGAGAAGAGACATTATTAACTGGAGCATAAAAACCTCCCAAACATTTGATCAAGCAATTATATTATTGTACTTGCTTATTAGCGTAGTTAGGAGTGATTTCTTTGTCAAATCACTATACAGCAAGTTTTATGGTAAAATATCATCGTTTATATTTTTATAAGAGGTTTTTACCAAAAAAAATTGATGAGGATTCTGGGATGCAATTCTCGCCGAAAAAGTTACTATTTTTTTTTTAATATATATAACAACTAAGGAAGAGTAGTTACAACTTACAACTTCTCTAGGCCCCGCTACTTGAGTTGATTTGTCATATGAACTACACCACCAAACTTCTAATCCATTGTCACATTTCCAAAAGAGAAAAATTCAGCTACCGTCCCCAAACTATTTTGCCAAGGCCAATTTGATACCCAAACTCTCAAAAGTATCAATGTGATACCTAAAGAACTAAATTGGTATCAACGTGATACTTCCGTCCAAAATTTCTGACGGCGCCGTCTGTTTGCTGACGTGGCAAGCACGTGGGTCTAAAAAAAAGTGAAATGACCAATGTACCCTTTTTTCTTTTTGAGAAAAATTCATCTACCGTCCCCAAACTATTTTGCCAAGGCCAATTTGATACCCGAACTCTCAAAAGTATCAATGTGATACCCAAAGACCTAAATTGTATCAACGTGATACTTCCTTCCAAAATTTCTGACGGCGTCGTCTGTTTGCTGACGTGGCAAACACGTGGGTCCAAAAAAAAGTGAAATTACCAATTTATCCTTTTTTTTTGTTAATTCATTTTTTTTCCTTTTCTTTTCATTTCTTTTTCTTCCTTCTTCTTCTTCTCAGATTTTCTTCTTCTTCTTCTTTATAGGGTTTCGCGGCGCCAAGCAGCTTGGGGCTGATGCTTCCAATCAAACCCGATACCGGTCAAAGAACCTGCTGGTGCTGAGATGATCAACGACCCGTCGACGTAAATTGGGGCCGCCGAGTTGTTGAGCGAGACGAGTCGTTCAGCTGGAAGGTACCGTGAGAGAGTGGCCGTCGAGCATGGTAGCGATCTTGGCGCCGAACGGGAGAGACTTGAGTGATCGGACAAGGAAAGCGATGGGAGGGGGTGGTTAATCCACAGGAGTGCGAGGGAGGTGGATTTGTAGCAGGAATTGGAGAGGATCTCGGCAGTGTTAGTGATGGTTTAGGCGGAGGAGAAGGAGAGGAGAGAGAGAGGAAGAGAGAGAAGAAGAAGAATAGCTAAAATAACATCCCTAGAACTAGACCGCCTTCCGTTCGGAGACCGTACGCGTACGTACTTCGCCTCGACGGCCACTCTCTTACGGTACCTTCCGGCTGAACGCCTCATCTCGCTCAACAACCCGGCGACCCCAATTTACGCCGACAGGTCGTTGATCATCTCAGCACCAGCAGGTTATTCGACCGGTATCGGGTTCGATTGGGAGCTTCAGCCCCAAGCTGCTTGGCGCCATGAAACCCTAAGAAGAAGAAGAATAAGAAGGAAGAAAAAGAAATGAAAAGAAAAGGAAAAAAATGAATTAACAAAAAAAAAAGAGAGGGTAAATTGGTCATTTCATTTTTTTTGGGACCCACATGCTTGCCACGTCAGTAAACAGACGGCGCCGTCAGAAATTTTGAACGGAAGTATCACGTTGATACCAATTTAGGTCTTTGGGTATCACATTGTTACTTTTGAGAGTTCGGGTATCAAATTGGCCTTGGCAAAATAGTTTGGGGATGGTAGATGAATTTTTTTTAAAAAGAAAAAAGGGTAAATTGGTTATTTCACTTTTTTTTGTGACCCGCATGCTTGCCACGTCAGCAAACAGACGGCGCCGTCAGAAATTTTGGACGGAAGTATCACGTTGATACCAATTTAGGTCTTTGGGTATCATATTGATACTTTTGAGAGTTTGGGTATCAAATTGGCCTTGGCAAAATAGTTTGGGGACGGTAGCTGAATTTTTCTCTTTCCAAAATATATAATGAGCTAATTGAGGTGTCATAAAATTAAAGGCTTTGTGCGGCGGCACCACCCCACACCCCAGGGCTGCTCCTGCCTAATATGCCTATGCTCAAACATATAAAAAGGATTCTATTTTGTATATTTAGATTTCTTCCCCATTGTAAAATTTAGTAGTTATTTGCTCCGGTGTTTTTGATAATTTTCAAATTCTTGTGAGGTTACATGTAGTTTGTACAGTTGGATCGTTGTAGATAGAA
This sequence comes from Rosa rugosa, assembly GCF_958449725.1. Lineage (NCBI taxonomy): Eukaryota > Viridiplantae > Streptophyta > Magnoliopsida > Rosales > Rosaceae > Rosa > Rosa rugosa. The sequence goes on along the minus strand of NC_084822.1, from coordinate 41,198,682 downwards.
TCATTCTCATATTCAATCATTGTTATGCACTATGTTTTTTTTTTTTTTTTTATTGAAATGGGTCTGGTGCGGCTGCCCTCAAGCCTTGATTAATGAAATTGCAGAATACAAGGGGGGATGTAGAGCTTGAACCCCAGATTACAATACGCATAAAGAGAACATTCTGAAATAATACCAGAACTCTCCACAATATCTATGTATTCTAACAAGCACCAATTAGCAAAAAGTGCACGAATGGCTACTCCATTTGCTTTGATATAGCGGTGACATACCGGAAAGATAACTCTATATCGAAGAAGCATCATTACAAGTAGCACAGTTTTCCCACTATGTTGCCGCACGACAATAAAACCAGCGTAACTCAATTTCATCCTGCCACTAGGAGGTTGCGTCCATTTGATCAAGCAAATAGCTCGCCGCCTCGCTAGGCCAGACAAGGCACACTGAGTGTGCATACTGGGACAAAACCCACGTCGCCCTATCAAAAAATTGTAGGGACTTATTGCCGGCAAGAAGCCATTTCTAACAACAAGTAAAAAACAATTTGTGATGATGTTATTTTAGACACGAGGAAATTTGTGATGATGTTATTTTAGTTTGTGATGTTTATCATAATTATAATGATACTAAAAAATAGTAGTTCATAATTATAATGATACTAGAAAATAGTAGTGGCCAGTGGGGAATTATACTTGTGAGAGTAGGTAGTTTAAAACAATTTATTTCTTTTATTATTTTTTATTTTTATTTTATTTTATTTTTTACGTATTTATCCATGGTATTTTAACCTTTTAGGGTTATAAACGTAAAAAGAATCATTGATTGTTGACAACACCACTTCTCTTAAATATAGTTTAAATTTTTTTATTTTATTTTTTACGTTTTTATCCATATTATTTTAGTTTTTGAGGGTTACAAAGGTTAAAGAATTAGTTATGGTTGACAACACTCCTCTTAAAGATTCTAAAGAGGACTATTAAAATTAGAACTTTATGAGGATTTTCTAATAAATGGTTGTGAGACGCAATTTTCAATCACATTTCGACAAATCAACCGTTATTTAGATATTCATGAGTAGATCATTTATGCAAATTTTCAACTAATTTGAAAATCGTTAAGACATTCATAGTGGAGATTTTTCATTTATGAACATGAAATGTTCAAATTTGACCGATTTAGTTCGTCCATTGATTTGATCTATTTCGATATCTTAACAATTAACAATTTAGAAGAAAATTTTCAAAAGTGATATTCTCATTTATACGTAAACATCTAATGATTGATTTGTCAAAATGTAATAAAAAAATGTGTCTCACAACCATTGATTAGAAAGTTTTTATGAATTCCTCGTTTTAAAGATTCTCATTAGACTTTTCAAATAAAAAAAAAAGATTCTCATTAGAAAATCTCCCTGTAATATAGATATGGATGAGATTTATAATTATTTTTGCGAGAAATAAGGTTAAACTCGTTGTTTGTCATCAGTTTTGATGAATTTTTTATGCATCCAATTAAAATATTTCATCGAATGAGATTCGTGGATTTAATAAGAAAAGAAAAAAGAAAACGGAAATGTATACGTGTTTATATCTAATATGTACACTGTTACGTACCTTTAATTCACCAAAAAAGCAGGGAAAAGGCAGGCCTGCTTGCAAGTCTTTTGAACCATGGACACAAGCTAATAAATATCATCTAATCATCAACACCTCTCGATAATATTGTGCATGGTGGAGACTGCCCCACAAAAATGAGTGTTTGTTGTTTTGGATATGTCTGCTTCAACAAGAAGAACAAATTCTTAGGAATCAACATACCACCAGTTCCAGAACCATCTGAAATCTACGATCACAGATTCAGAGCCAGGCCCTTGTTGTTTGTGTCATAAGACTGACTAGGAGTTTTTCTTGGGCCAATTATGTTCTTGTGCAAGTGCTTCTATTGGAATCAACTCAAAGATTTATTTCCACCAGAGCCTGAACCCTTCTCCCTGCCTGCTCCAATTCCTCAATGGCCTCCAGGTATGAGGATTTGAGTGCAAAGATTTGATTTTTTTTGGAAATTTGAATGTGGGTTTTGTTTAGTGTTTGGGTTGTTCATGGATTTTGGGGTGAAGGGTTTGTGGATTGTGCTGAATGCATTCAATTGTGGTGGTAAAGTTTGCTTCTTTTTGTTTTTGATGAAATGGATTTTTGGTAGTTGCAGTTACCAATTAGTGCTTACTGGGTTACTTTTATTCTCTGCAAAAAAAAAATTAAAAAAATGATGAACATTTGACTTGGGAAAATTCAGCATATTTTGAATTTGAGCTTAATTGCTGACATGCAAATCACAATCTATGCAAGAGGCCCTTATTGATCATCATCAACTCTCTTTACTGTCTGCATTTGTGATTTTGTATACTCTGGTAGGCTATGCGCGTATTACGTGTCGAAATTGTAATATCATTGTTGAATAGTTGCTCTGGTGATCTAGTTTTTTTATGGAAGTTTGCACTTTGGTTCAATGAGCCTGATCATGTACTTTAAGTTCAAGATAAGTGATGCAGAAAAGAATGCCCTTTTTCGAGGCTTGACAGCAACAAGTAAATTGCTCAACTAGTTTCTTTTCATTGATCATGTACTTTAAATTGAAGATAAGTAGATATGAGTTAGAAGAGAATGCACTTTTGTTGAGCCTTGAAAGCAACTTTTAATATTCTTTACTTGCTTGAATTTCTGGTACTGGGTTTCCATTCATGTTTTCTTTAGGCACTTATTTTGTTTTGTTTCTCCGAGTACATGATTGCTATTCTGGAAACTCCAGCTCTCGGGATCTATTTATTCTTCCTTTACTTGAATACTGAAATAGGTTACAATTTTGCGTGGTAGTTTCAGTTTGTTGCTTCTTGTTATTTGCTCCATTGAGTTATTGTTCATGCAGTCATGCTATTCATATTGCTAACAGACAATTTAACTTCTGTTTTTCTTAGTTCATGAAAGCTCCAGCACTTGGGGTCTATTGATCTTTACTTGAATAAAGAAAAATGAGAGATCTGCTTCTTAGTTTTGTGCTGCAATATACTTTGAAATTCATCTTATGTCTGGATGATATTATTCTTTTTCTTTGGGTGCGTCATGTATGTTCATACAATCTTTATTCTATATTTCTCTCTTGAAAATGAATAAAACTAAACTTGGTAATATATACAGCTCATATGTTCTTTTGGCCTCCATTTCCGTAAGTATTCGGCAATTTATGGAGTAATTTTCGTCTCTTCCTATTTTGTTAGTGATAGATATTGTCAACTCTGTGCAACAAGTGAGATTCTTATATTTATTTAGCTATCTTCATTATCAGGATAAATTTTAGTGTGCTGGTTCTGAAAAGTTTTCAGTCCTTTCGTGCCTCATATTCACCTTTTTTTGGAGCTGACTATTGATGAGCATGCAAAATTTTTGAGGTTGTACAAATTCAGAAACAATATCTTCAAGTATGATGAAGTATTGACTTAATGAAACAAATATATAGAATATAGAGTCAAGGAGAAACTTATTGGTCGAGAATTGATAGTACAGAATGGTGAAAATATATCATGACCAGATTTCGTGAACCTGAGATTGGAAATTTGGCTCTGGTGATTGAAATTATTTATTTGATATGACAAATTGGATTGCGTTCTAAATGATTTAAGCATTGTGTTTTCTTTTTCAGGTGAAGGTTTTGCTTCTGGAAAAATAAGTATTGGAGAAATAGAGGTTTACAAGATCACCAGATTTGAACGAATCTGGGCCTGCTCTCTGCCAGAGGACAAGAAAAAAACAGTTACATTTTATAAGCCAGCAGGAATTCCTGATGGATTCCATAGCATGGGTCATTATTGCCAACTCAATGGTAAGCCTTTACACGGCTATGTTCTTGTGGTTCGAGAAGTAGATTTGCCAGAAACAGCTGGTGTTCAGGAGCATGTGAAGTCAGCAGCTCTTCGAGAGCCACTTGATTACACACTGGTGTGGAGGCCTGATGATGGGAATGAGGAAAGTTATGGTTCATGTGGCTACTTTTGGTTACCTGATCCACCCGAAGGTTACAGAGCAATGGGCTTTTTAGTTACCAACAAGCCAGGAAAACCTGAGTTGGATGAAGTAAGGTGTGTTAGAGCTGATTTGACTGACACATGCGAAACTCACAGCCTACTTTTTAATACCAGCATCAAATCTGCAAGTCTTCCTTTTCAAGTTTGGACTATGAGACCATGTCATCGGGGAATGATGGGGACAGGGGTCTCTGTAGGTACATTTTTCTGCAGTAGTCACTGGAGTAATGGAGAGGAACTGCAGATTGGGTGCTTGAAGAATCTGAATCCTAAGCTCTGTGGAATGCCAAATCTTGATCAAATTCATTCACTTATCAATCATTATGGACCCACTGTTTTCTTTCATCCAGAAGAGGTCTACTTGCCATCTTCTGTTGCCTGGTTCTTCAAAAATGGAGCGCTATTGTACAAAAGTGGCACAGATGTAGGCGAAGCAATTGATGAAAGTGGCTCAAATTTGCCTGCTGGGGGGACAAATGATAAGCAGTTTTGGATAGACTTGCCTAGTGGTGATCGAAGAAAGAATGTGATATATGGAAACTTGGAAAGTGCAAAACTCTACGTTCATGTGAAACCAGCTCTTGGTGGGACTTTTACTGACATTGCAATGTGGGTATTTTGTCCCTTTAATGGACCAGCCACTCTCAAAGTCGGACCTATGGATATCGCTCTCAGCAAGATTGGACAGCATGTGAGTGACTGGGAGCATTTCACACTCCGAATATGCAACTTTACTGGAGAGCTTTGTAGTATATACTCCTCACAGCACAGCGGTGGTCAATGGGTAGATGCATACGCTTTGGAGTACATAAGCGGGAACAAAGCCATTATCTACTCGACGAAAAATGGACATGCAAGCTTCCCACATGCTGGGACTTACCTTCAGGGGTCTGCAAAGCTTGGGATTGGAATTAGGAATGATGCTGCTCACAGTGAGTTTTCTGTGGATTCAAGCCGCCAATATGAAGTAGTGGCGGCTGAGTATCTTGGAGATGGAGTTGTTACTGAGCCAGGTTGGCTGCAGTTTATGAGAGAATGGGGTCCAAAAATTGTATACAATTCAAGGACTGAGCTGGATAAGATCATCAATGTTTTGCCTGTGATGTTGAGATATCCTGTGGAGAACATCTTTTCAAAAATTCCAGTTGAGCTTTCTGGGGAGGAAGGTCCTACAGGACCAAAGGAGAAGAACAATTGGGTGGGAGATGAAAGATGGTAGCGATGCTAGGTTCGTAACAGAACCCTACTTCAAGGATTACTCACTGTTTCTTTCATCCTGCAGATCATGTTGTTTTTATATGCTTCTTTCATCGTGCAGGTCATGTTGTTTCTGTATGCACGGTTTGAGAAATCATTGAATTTCAAGGCCAGCCTTGTTGTGGTTGTAACTCTCATGTATTTTTGCCATATGTAAATAACAATATAAGATAGTGGCGAGAGAGGGGATGGGGAAATAGGTTAGAACTACAATAGATTAAGGGTTTGATCCCTTCTAGTGTTACCAGTGTTGCGGAAGTACAAAAATATGAGATTGTGAGGTGTTCTTCCTATTTCTTTTAGTCCCCTAGGATTTTTTTTTCTTTTCATTTTTTTGTATCCCAAAGAATGCTAAATTTGTGCCTAGACCATTTGGTCTAGTGAAATCAGTCTCTCCCCTTTATAAATGGGAGGTCTTGAATCCGACTCAGAGATTAGTCGTATATTGTCGGTGTGTGATTATGTAATAATAAAAAGAGTGCTATATTTGTATCTTCCTTATATTTTGGTATCAATCTCCCCTAGTCCCCAACACATTCCTTACCCCAGCTGCCCAGCAGAAGTAAAATACTTCCGGTAAATGATTACCGAAAGAAGAATGCTTACTTGGGCAGGTGGTGAATCATTCTATCAAAGCCATAACATCAGAAAGATTAGACATTTTAAACAAGGTTCCTTGGGGAAGTTAGGAAAGACAAGTGACTGTGAAGCACACCAAAAATGTTTGAATCATATTAGGCTAAAGTTCATTAAATGACAAAACCCCTCAATCTATGTTAGTTTGTTCAAGACCCTCAACTATTATCACTATTCTATTTCTCAGTTATTTGACATTTCATGCAACACGCGAACATTGGTTAACTTCATTTTTTATCAATCGTATGAAGTTGTAGTTTTATTTATTTATTTGACCACCGTATACAGCAAATCAAAACTCGTAAATCTAATCAGTGTAAATTAAACCGGTATAATTTTTTAAGTGGCAATGCGAAAATCATAACAACACAGCAGGCTTCAACAATCGACACAAAGAAATGATCTTCCAAAATAAAGCTTAAAATTTAAAATAAAGTATAAAAAAAAAAAAAAAAAACCCTAATTCACATTTCAGATCCGACCCGGCCCATGTTTCTCATTGTTTCGGTGGAGAACCCGACCCATCTTCTTTACTAGTAAAAAGGGAAGACGGTTCAGTCGGTCGATTGCTTGGAAGCAAAGCGCACCACATCACCGCAAAAACCAGAGAGACTCAGAGAGCAGAGAAATGCTGGCAAGGAGGGCCGTCTCATTCTTGAAGAGCTCCTCAGCTCCACACTTTTCCAGGTATTCTTTTCTTCTGAAAATTCTGGTTCTATGTTTTAAATTCTGTGGAAGATTGATTCACCAAGCACCCATTAGTTTCAATACCAGCTATCATAGCATCACTAGATGATTTAACAAAGATTTTTATCTGGGTATCTGTTTTTTCAATTCTGTGATACTGTTATAGACTAAAGTTTCAAACTTTAAGTAGTTTGTGTATCAAAACGTGATGTAGTTTTGGATCCAAAATGTATATGTATTGACTTAGTTTCCTAAGTTATGCTTGGAAAAGTTAATGAGGTTTGTGTATATGACATGAGTGGTTGTATTTTGTGATTCTGAAGTGGACCCTTTTTGGTGTTTTGAGACCATGATGTGAATGCATCTCTCATTGCAATGAGCATGAACTTGATGATGATATCAATGTGTGAGTAATTGAGATGGCTTTACTGCAGTGTGGCTGCTTCGGCGAAAACTGTGGATGAAGCGAAGACCAAATGGTTTGGTCGCAAGGCTGTGAATTATCTTTTGATTACTGTTACCGGCGGCGTTGCTTTGAGTGCTCTTGATGATCTTATTATTTATCAGAGCTGTAGCAGGTATGTCTTGAACATTATGACAGATTTGGTTTGGTTGATCAAATAGGGAACTTTATATAGCTGCTTTAGGTATTTTCATAAACAATGTCTTTCGCTAGTTGTTATAATTTTAGGATGTCTTGGGGGTTAGCGGAGGCTGGGATAGTTACATTCTGTAGTCTGTACAGCTGTTCTATTCTCAGACCCCAAAATGAAGAGCTGTTCTACTCTAATTTAGAATCTAAGCTCTTAATTGCAAATGTGGTCTTAATTTGTTGTGTGTTGCCACTAGTTTGGACCAAATGTATTACTGGTTCTACCATACTTACTTGTTCAAATGTTCAATCAATATCTTTGTTTGACTGAATTCTAGCATTATATTCTTAACATTACATTGTAATCTTGATGGGAAATATCAAATAGTTACCATTATAATAGAACACAGAGATTACAAACATTATAGAGAAAGAATCTAGCCATAAGGCTGCTTATATTACTTTAGGTGTCCCTAGCAAAGTTTGGTGAGGAATTGGTTTTTGTTGTTGTTGTTTAGTATGTAAGAAGAACGAGGGAGGCAGAGAGAGACATGAGAACTTTTCTTGTAGGGGAAGGGGTATAGAGAGGTCAAGGAATTACCCTGGACCATTTCAGTGTGTCAAAAATATGCAAAATTAATGTTTCATTTTAACCCATTTGTTAAAATTTTTATTTACAGCAAGGCCATGGAGAAAGCCAGTAAGGACCCAGCCATTCGAGATGCTCTAGGGGAACCTGTTTTGAAGGGCCCATGGTACAATGCACAGCTTGGAGTGGCTCATAAGAGGCAATCTGTATCTTGCAAATTTCCTGTGTATGGACCAAAAGGCACAGGAGTTCTCAGCGTGAAGGCTGTACGTGATGGAGGTTAGTATTGATCTACATGCACATATTACATATATAGTCGTGTGTGCATACCCACAAGCACAGGCTCATGAAGACATTCGTTCTTCGCTTCATCATATATCTTATTTTGATGTTCAGATTTTTCTTCATGCATGCGCAATTAATTTTTCATCCAAAACCATTTAATAGATATGTCCTTGCCAATGTTCGGTCCTTTCCAGATTACTTTTTCTTGAACAACCATTCTATTTGAATTTGTGTTCAAATTTTATGAGAAGGACCACTTTGAGCTTATGCAAACTACATTGTGTATGATGCTTGAGTTGAACTCCATTATCACTTAAGGATGTGATAGCTCTTTTAGTACTTTGATCAGCTAGTTTCTTTCTCCCCGCAGATGATTCCTGGATCTCATATCTCATACCTCGCAATTGGGATATCTTAATAATGGATGCTCTCCTCCATATTCCTGAAAATGAAGAGAAGCAGCAAACAATACGGATTACCATCCCAGAGCCTGCTTGCACGGCTTCAGCATGTACAGCATGCACCGGCCCTAGTTGCAGCACTCAAGAATCTCAGAATCCAGAGAAGAAATAGAGCACTAAAATGCATCACAGCGCAAGGTGATATTCTTTTTCATGAAAAGCTTGGTAGAAGGTGATAGATAATAGGGTCAAAACTTTCAGAGTGAATTACCAGTAGCACAGTAGTTCTCGACAGCCTTGTAAAGCTTTTGGTCTCTTTTCTTTGGCCTGTCTCCTAAAAAACCGTCTTCTTTTCTCTTAAATAACAGATGGCTAGAAAATTTCGTCACGGAAAGACGATGAATGTTTGGTGTTGGACCAATTTGAAATGAAGTTTCACGATGTCATTCTGTAATCGACTAATTTCTGAAAAAGGTATAACAATTGCTCTTGTATTTGTCCATTCATGACAAGACAAAACAATTGAAAACGTGCCTTGATTTGACTTACTTTGGACAAGGATCTCCCTCACAAAACAATGAAATTTCACCATCTTTTATCTCTCTAGTTGACCATTAAATTCTTTAAGACCCTCAGATTTGACATCCTTGATTCCATCGATGAATCAGAACACTAATCTTTTTTTGGTTTTTTTTTGAATTAAAAACTTGAGACCTTGTCAAACACTAAAATACAACCATAGCTCCTTGATTTTGATTTTCTGAGGCCGACCAAACCGCTTAAAAACCAATTGTTCCTCTAAAAACATTATCTTCATATTAAGCTTGTTAATTATGAGCGTAATAATTCATGTGGGTTGAATTGAAGATGGCATCAACTTCTTGGTTCATTTTCTCATAATTCAATTTTGGTTGGCAAAATTGCACATCATATAATTATTACTCTTCCCTGATTATTTCTTCTTTTGTAGCCTCTAGGAGGAATAATTACAGAAATAAAGAGTCACACCATGTCACAGTTTGTGCGTGACACGTGGCACGACCTGAGCAGGCCACACGGAGGGACTCTGTTCCCACTTCCCAGTCGCAAAGACAACCGCGAACGCCGTCGCCGGGTCGTTTAAACTCCCCGAACCGTGGGGCCAATCTGATCGTCCGTTGAGCTGTCATCACTAAATTCGATGCTCGAAATGGTCCCCACGTGTCGCTATTTACGTGATTGCCAAGCCTGGGGCCCCCCCATCACGGTCCTAACTCCAACGCCGTGTCGAGACCAGTAGGTTGTGGGCCCGCCCTTGTCGGGTTGTCGTTTGGAGCGTATGACTAGTGGGGTCCTCCCTGAGATAATCACGAGAATCTCATTTTCTCGCCACTTAAATTTCTCTTTTCCTTAAAAATTCCTCTCTGCTCTTCTTCTGGAAGCCCAAAAAAATTCTCTTAATCTTTTATCCTTTTTTTTTTCCTTTCAAGTGGGTTAAGTTAAGTTTTGAAAACCAATCAGATCAAGGATCAAAACCTTTGGCCGAAACCGGGCATCAATATCATCTCCCCTCAATAATCCTAAAATATAAAATAAAAGGCTTGTAAACCCAAATCTAAACCATGTCCTATGCAACACAAGACCAATAAGATTCATTTATCCTTTTTTTTTTCCTTTCAAGTGGGTTAAGTTAAGTTTTGAAAACCAATCAGATCAAGGATCAAAACCTTTGGCCGAAACCGGGCATCAATATCATCTCCCCTCAATAATCCTAAAATATAAAATAAAAGGCTTGTAAACCCAAATCTAAACCATGTCCTATGCAACACAAGACCAATAAGATTCATTTACGTCCAGATCAATCACATTCATAAAGAGAGAAATATGACAGCGATGCTCTAACCTTAGACTCACCTGGTATTTGCATCCTTCAAAGTCTCCCAACTTTTTGTGATTAATATTTTTAATGACATCCCTGGTGCTGCTGGTTCTAGAGTGACCATTAGTACTATTAGCTAGCTTCTTCTTTTGTTTTTTCCTTCGGCCGCTGGCCCTCATTGTACCAAAAAAAAAAACAAAATCTAAGTTTCTTAATTTAACTGTTCAAACTACTTACCATAAGTACTTTTTAATTTAATTTGATTACAAATCATGAAAATACAATGTATATCATCCCGATTTCATAATAACAGATATTAAATTTAATCTGAAATGCGTAATTACAAATCAAAAGTATAATCAAACCAGAATAAACTTTGAATGTTCCAGTTAAAATTAGTGAGTGTATCGTAGCCGCGTGATACGAGAAATTGGAAAATCCTCTTAACTTTGAGGACGGTGGAAATGGAGGACTAGTTGCATAGAAGCAAGCGAAGATATTTGATGGAGGCGCATAAAAGGAGACAGGTGGGGCCGTCGTACCCTCCACAATAGCTATGACTCCTCTACTTGAGCTTTCCCCTCTCTAAAACATCCCAACCGCACCAAACCAAGGCCTTGCAAAAACCTAACTTTCCTTTCAATTTCCCAAAACCGACCAGGCAATCAATCAATCACCAAACCAACTCTTCCATTATCAAAAAACCCTCAAGCTCAAAACCATTCTGGGTCTCTTAAAGCTCTGAGCTTTTTTGTGCTGAATTGTGAGGAAAGATTTGAATGCAGGGTTTTTCTGGAGGTTTAGGAACTGGGTCTGTGACTAACATGTCGACCGTGTCCAAAGATGAGAACTTTGCTATGTCTTCTGAGGATTCTTGTAGCCCAGATGAGTCTGAGCTCGAGCTCTGTCTTGGGTTGAGTCTCGGCGGTGGCGGCAAGGCGGCCCAGCAAGGCCCAGTTGGGAATCATGCTAGGATTCTTACGGCCAAGGATTTCCGTTATGTGGGTTCTAACTCTAAGTCGTCGGCGGCGGCTGCTTCTTCGTCGTCGTCGTCGTCGTCTTCTTCTTCGTTGAGCAGTGCTAATGTTACGGCTGGGACTAAGAGGAGTGCTGATTCTGTGGCGGCGGCTAATGCTGCCAAGTAAGACTCGACTCCAATTTTTTATAAGTGATCTGTTTTGAGCTTTTCTAATGTGTGGTTCAATTTTTGCGGCTGGTTCTTGTTTTAGGTACTCTAGGCTCTCTCTTTTTGCTGGATCAAGTTGTTGTTACTGTTATAGTTTCCCAAATTTGATTTTGTTGATTTGGCTGGTGTTAGATGTTAATGACCAACAGATATAAAGGGGTAGTCTTCGGTTTTATATCAAAGAACGGCTTGAAAATACCTAATACTGCCCCAAAGCCAAAAAAGGAAAGTGTTTAGCATAAATGCATTAGTAGATTCAGAATCATACAAGGAGTGCAGAGTAATAACAATAATGAAGAGATGAGATCCCAAAAGTCCTGTAGTTTAGAACCTATGTAGTATTTAGCACAAAGATTACAGGGATAGGCATGGTCACTCGATTGAATCCGATGGAATGGCACAGATGGGTATTTTCATCCTTGTGGCCATTTGGGGTTATTCTGATTCTCTATATATAGGATATAAGGTTATTCTGATCCATAGATCCTATATGTTACGTCATCTCATCAGGCCAACGCTACAGATCTACATGTATAGTTATTTTTGTTTATAGTTATTCATTCTATAAGGTCCTTTAGCTATTTTTGATCTTGTAATCTCAGGGTTTTCTTTCATTTCATTTTTGTATAGATATGTGGATCATATCGTGGTTGTTAGATGCTACCTTTCTCAAGCCATACATATTGAGTTGTGTTAATTCTTTTGATGGTATCTATATGTTCTAATTTATTGTTTGCTTCTCTGATGGGATTACATTTTTGTCATGTGTTGAAGCAGTCAGGTTGTGGGATGGCCTCCTATCAGAGCTTATAGAATGAATTCCTTGGTTCATCAAGCAAAATCTTCAGCCACTGAAGTATTTAACTCGGAGAAAGGTGAATGCAAGATTATTTCGGGGAAGGCTAACATTGGTGGTCAAGAAAACAATGCAAATGCTAAGGAGAGAGGACGCCTCACTAGTTCCCTGTTTGTGAAGGTGAATATGGATGGAAGTCCAATCGGAAGGAAGGTTAACCTAACTGCGCATAGCAGCTATGAAGCCCTAGCACAAATGTTGGAGGATATGTTCCAGGGACCCTCTGCAAATGCGAAATTGATACGTTAGTACTCTTAGCCTTTATATTCCCTATTTAAATTGAAGATCCATAGGTGTAGTCAAATGTTTTATTTTTTTAAATCTGGGTGACTAGATTGTAAGTTGCACAATGATTCTTTTGTGGAAGTTGGTATCTTCTTGCTTGCTTTCTAGGAATGTCAATTAAATGAAGGAAAAAATAATCCAAAAAGTTATTCTTTTTCATCACAATTTCGTCAGAATTCGCTTAATAGGAAAAGTCGAAAAATATTGGTATGTTTTGAATAATGGATGTGTTGGGATTTAAGATAACTGTCAAATGTATACAAAATCCATGGATTTTATTTGGACAAGAGGAGAAATTTGATCATATAGCTGACTAATAATAGAAATTGTTTGTTTTTCCTTTGACTAATGGTGTTATGTGTATCTATATTTAGGTTCTGGTGGTCAGGAGCATGATATGATGGTGGGAGAAACTACACCCTCAAAGTTGCTAGATGGATCATTTGATTTTGCACTCACTTATGAAGACAAAGAAGGTGACTGGATGCTTGTTGGGGATGTTCCTTGGGGGTAAGATTCTTCAATAATCATAGTCGCTTTATGTGCAACACAAATCTCTATACTCTTCAGTAAATATTTGCTTGTTTCTCGTTGACTGATCCGGTTTTCAGTCGGTCTTTTTCTCATATCTTATGCAATTTAACTTTTTTGGCATTCAGGATGTTTCTTTGTTCTGTGAAGAGGCTAAGAATCATGAGGACATCTGAGGCTAATGGACTTGGTATGTAGATGTGCAAGAATAAGCTTGAAAAGTTGCCTCCAAAAGCTGGAATGCATCTGATACTAACTCTTTTACTTTAATTTGCAGCTCCGAGGCTGCAGGAAAGGAATGCAAGGCAGAGATGCGCGAACTGATACAAAACCATTTGTCAGAACTTCTGTAAGAAGATACAAAACAACCTATGTTTTAAAATGTACAAAGTGAGTAAAACGTATAATTGGAGCATATGGAGAAGCAGAGAAGCCATCGTTTTCTGTTTCATTTTTGGTTCATGTGGAATGTGATTTCATTTCTTTCTTGCTGTGCCTTCTCTAGGAGTTATGTCCCTGCTTTTCAAAGCCACAGCTATCTTATATTTTAGTGTAATACAAATATAATACACATGCCTTTGATGAATTTTTTTGCTGATGTATATATGGGGGTTACTCAATTGCTTTTGTTTGCTCAGCTGTGGGCTCCTTTCGCCCATTCTAAATTTCTAATGCAGAGAGAAATTGTGTGATATTAAGTTTTGACACTGAGTAGTCATATTCACGAAATTTCTGAAACTTGTTGTAAAACGAACATAGAAAGTGTTTCATGCAGAAAATGGAGAGAGCTTTGCTTCAAAGAACTTGAGAGAGAGAGAGAGTTTAGATGCAGAGAAGGAGTGTAGTATTTTCTGTATTCATCTCATAACATGGATGAGAAATGGACTACATATAGTGGAAGATAGGGAACATGTAGCCTAAAGTCCTCCATAAAACAAGGACCCCTAAAGTCCTCCATAAAACAAGGATTCCTAAAGTCATCCATAAAACATGGAAAGGGTAAGCCTATAACAACATAATGATTTACCCTATATCTATTTACATGATATAGCCATAATGATTTACAACACTCCCCCTTGGATATTTCATGTCAATAGTGTTGCATGGGTTGTGCGCTTCTAAGTTGTCTCATCAAAAACCTTGCCAAGTAATAAAAACCCTGTGGGAAAAAAACAACCTTGGTCGAAGGAGAAAAAGAGCACAACGCGTATGAGTGTGGAGTAGTAATATCACAGCTTCGGAGATAAGTGGAGTCTTCTTATTAGCATCATAAGTAAGTAGTATGTCTACGAGAGGGATGCATTTAGATTTGCTACACCAAAACCTTGCCCGGTAAACCCAGTGGGAGAAACCCGTGGTCGAAGGGAAAAGATGAGCAAATGCATATATGTCAAATCAAAGCATCTTCAGGATGTAGTATAAGTGGGGTGACCATTCTAAAGATGTGCCTCGTTAAAACCTTGCCAGGTAACAAAACCCAGTGGGACAAAATAACCCTGGACGAAGGACGAAAAGAGTACACGATGGTCAAGTGTATATGCTTCGGGATACTCCCCCTGATTTCGACTCCCCCTGAAAATTACATGTTAGGTAATTCAGATAGTTTACGTAGACCAATACCTTGAACATGCTTCTGGAATGTAGACTTTGGTAGTGACTTGGTAAAGAGGTCTGCACGATTATCTTCAGATCGAATCTGCTTGACTTCAATCTTCTGATGCTCCTGTTGTTGCTGATTGAAGAAGAACTTCGGTGCAATATGTTTGGTGTTGTCTCCTTTGATGAAACCCGTCTTCATCTGCTCTATGTAAGCAGCATTATCCTCGTAGATAATGGTTGGTTCATCAGTGGTGGAATGCAGTCCACATGTGCTTCGAACATGCTTTGTAACGGCTCTTAGCCATGTACATTCACATACTGCTTCTTGAAGAGCTAGTATCTCAGCATGATTCGAAGAGGTAGCAACAAGTGTCTATTTCGTAGACCTCCAAGAAATTGCAGTATTCCCAATGGTAAAGACATAACCAGTTTGGGAACGTGCCTTGTGCGGGTCTGATAGATAGTCTATATCAGCATATCCAACAAGGCGAGCATCATTCTGAGGATCAAGGGGGTTTGATCCATTCCTTGATGCGTAGGGATAGAATAAGCCCATATCCGTTGTACCTCTAAGGTAGCGGAAAAATGTCTTTCATGCCATTCCAGTGGCGGCGTGTTGGCGCAGAGCTATATCTAGCTAACAAGTTCACATCGAATGAGATGTCCTATCTAAGGCATTGAGCCAAGTACAATAATGCGCCTATTGCACTTAGATATGAGACTTCTGGTACCAATATCTCTTCGTTATCATCTGCAGGACGATACGGTTCTCTCTAGACTTCAGACGACCATGGGTGTGCTTGCTTTTATCCTCATTAAAGCATCTTAACATCTTCTGGATGTAATTTGGTTGATGGACCAAAATTTCATCTGCACTGTGCTCGGGCTCCAGGTCGAGACAATAATTTGTTCTCCCAAGGCCTTTCATCTCAAATTCCAACTTCAGGTGCTTTGCGGTTTCCTTGATCTCTTCAGGAGTATCGATCAAATTCATGTCATTGACATAGACCGCCACAATTCTAAACTAGGAACTTGTTTCCTTAATAAACACGCATGGGCATAGTTTATTATTCACATATCCCATCCTGATTAAATATTCACTTAGACGGTTATACCACCTCCGTCTGGATTGTTTCAATCCATAAAGTGAACGCCTCAAAACTAATGGAGAGCGTGTTCCGTGGTCTAGAACTATTTGCATCGGGTATATTAAGTTCTTCAGGAACTTTCAGGTATATTTCTGTATTATGATCCCCCTAGAGATAAGTTATGACCACATTCATAAGCTGCATATTCAGTTTTTCGGAAACTACCAAATTGATAAGGTAGTGGAACGTTATGACGTTCATTACGGGAGAATACGCGTCCTCGTAATCAATCACAGGGCGTTGAGAAAATTCTTGCGCCACTAGACGAGCTTTGTGTATCACAATCTCATTTTTCTCATTACGCTTCCTTATAAATACCCATTTAAATTCTACAGGTTTAACATGGGGAGGTGTAGGAACAACAGGTCCAAAACACCTTTCTCTTTGTCAAGGAATCTAATTTGACCTGGATTGCTTCTTTCCATTTTGGCCAGTCGTCTCTACGTTGACATTATCAACGGAGCGAGGTTCGATGTCATCGTTATTTATAATTTCGGTAGCTACTGCGAATACAAATATATCATCGATGATAATCTCATTCCGATTCCAGATCTCACTTAAGCATGCATAATTTACCGAGATTTCTCTATTCTCGGGAGTGGGTTCAGACGTTGGAGCGTCCCCCAACGTTGTCTCTTCTAGGACGGACCCATAATCTGGAATTATCTCGTGAGATGGATCAGCTGAGATCGCGATGTCTAGTGGATTCGTTTGTGCCGGTTTTACCCTCTTCCGGGGATAAGAATCCTTCGAACCTAGTGGTCTACCTAGCTTCTGGGCAGGGATATGTGACTGGTTAGCCGCCATGGTCGTACCTCGTCCATCTGGGACGACGCGTCCTACAGGGACATCTATCCTTGCAGGCACATTTGCAGCAGGTATATGTGATCTCGTCACTTTAGCTAGATCAGAGAAAGCGTCTGGCATATTTTGGGCTACACTCTGTAGATCTAGAATTCTCCGCACTTCATTATCACATTGTGCGGTTCGGGGATCAAGATGAGACATAGTGGGGACTTTCCACGTCAATTCACGTCGTTCATCAGGAACGGTAACGTTCTTATCTCCCCCTAACGGCGGGAAGACTGTCTCATCAAAGTAACAATCCGCAAATCTAGCGGTAAAGAGATCGCCTGTCAAGGGCTCTAAAAAGCGTATAATGGATGGGGATTCATAACCGACATATATGCCCATCCTTCGTTGAGGACCCAATTTTGTACGTTGTGACGGCACAATTGGCACGCGGACTGCATACCCAAATGCGAGTAAGTGCGAAACATCAGGTTCGTACCCAGTTACCAACTGTAACGCGGAGTAAGGTTGGGTAGCAGTGGGCCTCAACGGGACCAACATAGCTGCATGCAAGATTGCATAGCCCCACGCAAAAACTAGAAGCTTGGTGCGCATTACCAAGATTCTATTTGCGAGACCATCTTGGGTGTGAACATAGGGAACTATATGTTCAGCATCAATCCCAAGGGATATGCAATAATCATCGAAAGACTTCAATGTAAACTCTCCGGTATTATCAAGTCTTATAGACTTTATGGGATAATCCGAGTGGTGAACCCTCAATTTCATGATCTGGGTGAGAGTTTAGCAAAAGCAGCGTTTTCTTGTGGACAATAGTGTAACATGTGATCACTTTGTCGATACATCAACCAAAACCATTAATATTTAACTGGTCCACATGGTGGTTGGATATATATGTCCACAAATTTCCCTTGCATTCTGTGCAGAAAAATGGTGATGTATGTACTAGTCTTTGCATATGATGGTCTAGTATGGCATAGCGTGTCATTATATACAAGACCCTTATTCAGAAGGGGATGCACCTGCAATGAATTGAGGATACGGTGCATCATACTTTGACCTGGGTGTCCCAAACGGTCATGCCATAGCAAGTAGTTGCTTAAATTAGTTAGCTTCTAGCTAACAGATTCCAATTTCTCCAATGTACGCTTCTGGCCACACACTTTGGAGGTTATGCAAAGATATTACACTCATTTTTCTCAGTGGTTTCAGCGTGATAACCGTTGGTTCGAATATCCTTAATACTCAATAACGTTCTTCTGGAACGTGGAGATTATAAGGCCTCATTAATGGTAGGTTCAGTACCATTGGACAACATATAGTGGGTTTTGCCATAACCCTCTATCAGGTTGGATTGGCCTGATACGGTTGTCACAGAGGTATGAATAGACAATAAGTTTGAAAAATATCTCCAATCTGGGAGTATGGTCTGCGTAATAGCACTTTTAACCAGACAACAAACTTCCCCACAGAATATGCCTATTCATTTATTTAATTCAATGGATCACATGTATGAATAAGTTTATTGAATTAAATATATTCGAACATAACCACATTTCTATAATCCAAAATAATTGAAAACATAAATCACCAAAATCCGAAGATGTTTCATTCATTAAGATGAAATAGATATGGCACAAGGGGCCAATTATACCCATGTCTTCGAGTTCTAATCCTCGGTATGTTCAGTAACTGCCTGAAAATCCGTGATCTCTAGTGTGGAATCGATAGAAAATGACCCTTTAATAAAGTTGGTATTTCGAGTTCCGCGACCGGCGTAATACTCATCTACTGCTTAGGCTATCGCACAACAGGTGCGGGACCAACAGTCAATTCCTCCACATTGATAACAAAGATCATGCTGATTCTGGTGGCAGCGGGCCGGACCAGTGTTCCTTTCAACTTGGGCTTGCTGAGTTATGGCATCATGGTTCCTACCACGTGGGCCTTGGCCACGTGGAGCCTGATTACATGGCCTATTGGGCTTTGGCCAAGTGGCAGACGGTCATATGGGCTAATTTCGTTCTGCCAATCATGTCTTGCTTCAAGCAAGAAAATGGTCATTTGATGGTGAAAGTGCTCTTCTAGAGCGACCCAAAGAGTCTGTGTATCCTCTTCATCGGATACTCAACTTGGAGTGTTTTCTCCATATGTTTCCTTTGAAAATTATGGCACTCATATTAAAAGCCTCAATGACGACATTGTTAGCATTGATTGTTGATCTCATCTTCTTTGCAATCAGATGAATTTTCACATCTTGAGTTCACTTTAGATAGTTTCTTCTGGAAACCTCCAAAGCAACAAAGTCAAGTTTGTTGAGATTTGGCATTTCTTACAGGAAAGGAACAAATAATCTTAGTGCTTTGGGTAGTATCGTCCATAAGCAACTAATAGGAATTTCAGGTTCTATAACATGGTATGGAAAATCGGATTAAACATGTAAAATCTACTGGTTTTATCATGTGTGGTGAATTTATGAAGGAAACTTCAAGTTTCTTAAATGGCATTATCGAAACTACAGGTTCGATATGTGAATGAACTACTGGTTCATTTAGAACTTCTAGTTCATTAGGTACCTGCATTTTCTACACATATATTCTAGTGCGAAAATTTAGACAAGTAACACAATAATATTGAATTGAGCAAATTGAAATAATCTCACAAATTGGATAAATGGAAATCACAAATCAATTGAGATATTAATTGCATGCTAGTAAAATAACATATTAATTATCACACAATTATGTGAATAAATGCTTCTGGCAATTAATTACACATATTAAATATGGTGAATCTATTTACAATATCAAATCATTTTTCCTTTTATTTGATTCTGCTGGACCAAAGGAGTGGGCTTGATAGTGAAGCCTATCGGGCTTAGTCTGCGAGCTTGTGACCCGGCCTTTCATGCGTAATTCAAATGGTGTGTGAGGCCTGCTAGGCTGCTAGGTCCCGCAGAGGGAGAGTGGGCCTGCTGGGCTCAAGCTGGTCTGCCAAGGAATGAAAAGTTATTACTCAACCCTTTTGGTAACTCCAATTAAATACGACCAGGTAAGAGTATGAGGTTTGGGTGGAGCGAGGCTCTCTTAAGTACACAGCCTCATTGTATCTTGCCTAGACATCGCATCGAATTGGGTGCGCCTACTTGGAAAGATTCATAACCTTTCAATGTTATCGAAACTACGGGTTCGATACGTGTGAACTTCTGGTTCAATATTTATGTATGAACTTCTGGTTCAATATTTATGTGTGTGAACTTCCGGTTCGTTAAGTACCTGCATTCCGCACATATATATTCTAATGCAAAGAATTTAAGCGGGTAAAATATTTAAATTTAATATGAGCAGGTAACACCACAAAACATTATCATAATAAATAATGAAGGAAAGATGTATCATTATCACAAAGTCCAAACAAGTATTTATAGATATTTGTCACAATATACATGAATTAATAGCTAAATTAAAAAGCTATTGATTTTCCTTTTACTCATTCCATTATGCCAATTATAGTGCAAGAGAAATAAGTGTCTCTCATAGATGATTAAGTTAAACTAGATGCTTCAATAAAAGTCATAAATCGTGATTGCAGCTTCTACTGAATAGCAGTCGAAAAACAAACCAAAATCCCAACCAAAACAACCCAGAAAAATATGAAAAATTATAGAGATGCAGTAAACACACAGAGGCTCTAGCATACAAAATTTGGTGAATTTTGGAGTTGAATTACTATTTTAAATAAATACGGGAACACAGAGGACAGAAGGTAAACTGAAACAGTAAAATCTGTTTTTGCTTGGAAAAACATACTTGGTTGTAGAGCTGGTAGATTGATGTTGATTGAATGATGAACCTCTTCTTTTCTGCAACCCAAGAGTTATTCACCTCTTCTCTTGTCGATCGGCAATCCAAATCCTAGAGCTAGTCGTGCTGATAACGTGTTGTAAAACGAACATAGAAAGTGTTTCATGCAGAAAATGGAGAGAGCTTTGCTTCAAAGAACTTGAGAGAGAGAGAGAGTTTAGATGCAGAGAAGGAGTGTAGTATTTTCTGTATTCATCTCATAACATGGATGAGAAATGGACTACATATAGTGGAAGATAGGGAACATGTAGCCTAAAGTCCTCCATAAAACAAGGACCCCTAAAGTCCTCCATAAAACAAGGATTCCTAAAGTCATCCATAAAACATGGAAAGGGTAAGCCTATAACAACATAATGATTTACCCTATATCTATTTACATGATATAGCCATAATGATTTACAACAAAACTAAAATTTGTACATATTAGCGGAGCTGACCTTAAGGAGTAAAAAAACAAAGTGCATGAAGTGACTTGGTGTAGCGTTTGAAATATCTGTCGATATATCTCCAGATATATTTTTCGAGTGATTGATATATTAGACAAGAAAAATATTTTATTTTTTTCTATTTTGGTGAAATTTCTTTGATATTGTCAAATTTGATTAGAGAAAAATGAAGAGATATATGTAAAATCTGACTAGAGAAAAAAAAATAACTCGGTTATTCATACAGAAACATATATAATGGAGTTTTTGTGGGTGTAAAATTTTTAAAATGATTTGTAGTCAGGAAATGTACTAATAGATCCCCTCAAGGCGATGGGTGAGGAGTAGTCTCCTCAAGGGGAATCTGGGTGAGGAGAAATCTCCTTAAAGAGAATATGAGTGAGAATCCTCTCAAGGCGAATCTGGGTGCTCAAGGAAAGATTGTTTATGGGAAGAGGACTAGAGTTGCAATTGAAGATCAAAGTATTTCATCTGATGTTGCTTCAATTGTCTTAAGTTTTGTCTCTATCAGTTAGGATCCTGATATATTTGTGTTTGTAAGAAGGAATATATTTGATGGGTTCCCTTTATAAATTGTAAGCAAGTTTAGAGAAAATTAAGCTCAAGGCTTATGTTGAACGTTGTTGTTATTCTGGTAATGGGTACAATATTCTCTGGTTACAATCCTCTTTCTTCATACACAAATACGAACCACTGATTACAAACATTAACAAAAATGCAATCTTAATCTTACATACAACTTGAAAAATCAAAATAATGATGACCAAATAGGGAACTCATAATTCTGTCCCTATAGAAGACCATTTACAGGTGAGGTACTAAAGACTGGCTGGTCTTTGTTAGTTGCATATGCATCATTGTTGTTGCTACTGCTTTTCCGTCGAGGCTTAGCCTCTCCAAGCATGGATATGACATCTCTCATGGAGGGTCTGTCCTTGGGAAGCTTGGTAGTGCAAACAAGTGCTATTCTAAGGACTAAGAGCATCTCTTCTTGAACATGCTTGCAATTTCCTACACTGGGGTCTAATACTTCTTCTAAACATTTGTTGTCCCTAATCTTCCTTCGAATCCATTCCACGATGTCTACCGACTCTCCAAACTCAGGGTCTAATGGCCTCTTTCCTGTTAGAAGCTCCAATAGAACCACACCATAGCTGTAGATGTCAATCTTCTCATCAACCTTCAATGTGTATCCATATTCTGATCAAAAGTCACAAAATTACAATGTTAGTGAGGAAAAAGTTACAGAAACTTTATATAACGAATTATTCACGATTCAATTAACAGTTTGACAACATAACATGCAAGGAAACATGACACAAGATTAAGATGTGAAACTCACCAGGGGCAATGTAGCCGTATGAACCAGCCACCATGGAAACTGTCTCATTTGTTCGGACCATCATCCTTGCCAACCCGAAATCTGCAATCCTAGCCTCAAGGTTTGCATCGAGTAGTATGTTATTGGACTTGATGTCTCTATGAATGACTGGTGGGTGACAATCATGGTGGAGATAAGCAAGACCTTGCGCAACTCCGACTGCTATGTTATATCTTGTAACCCAATCTACAAGCAACCTTGCAGCTTGCTTGCCATGAAGGGCTTCTCCAAGGCTGCCATTGCTCATAAACTCATATATAATCATCAAATTGGTATCATTGTTCAGAAATCCTAGTAACCGAACAATGTTTCGATGCCTTAGCTTCCCCAAGAGATTCACTTCCCCCACTAGATCACCACTGCTTCCAGTTTCAACATCTGTTGCTGGTCTCCACAACTTCTTAACTGCAACAACTGTGTTTGATCTTGTTATCTCAGCCTTATAGACAATGCCAGTAGCTCCCATTCCAATCACATTTGATTCCTTCACACAAGCCAAAATGTCAGCACTTGTGAAACCAAGCCTCTGGAATGCCATTAATCTCCATGGCCATTCTCCATTTCCCACATCGAATCTATCTTCGAAGCAACTTCCATTCGAATACCACCTCTTGTAAAGAGACCTTGCACCAAAAAGTGCAATTCCAACTGCTAAAGCTGATGAAATGCCAATCACCCATCCTGCAATAATATTCTTAGTGTGCAAGCTCCTATGCCTCGATTCCAATGCTGGATTTCGGGCACAAGGAGGGAGGACACCACCGCAGAGACCAGCATTGCCTACAAGATCACTCGGGTTTATTGTTCTAAGCACACCATTTGCCGGGACAGCACCCTCTAGCTTGTTGTATGAGACATTGAGAGTTTCCAAGGCTGGAGAGATTCCGAAATTTTCTGGTATTCCACCAGTGAGAGAGTTGTTGGACAAGTCCAAAATGGACAATGTGGGCATCATGGCAATTGACTTTGGGATTTCACCAGTTAATTGGTTGTTGGCAAGATTCAAATTCACCAATCTCTCACATGAAGCAATGCTTGCTGGAATGGTTCCAGAGAAACTGTTTGATGAAAGATCAAGCACAGAAAGTGAAGGACAGTCCTGGAACTGGTCTGGAAGCTCTCCTACTAAGAAATTATTCGAGGCCATGAAGGTTTGCAAACTTGGAGCAGAGAGAATTGTTGAAGGAACAGAAGAATGGAGGTGGTTTCGAGAGAGATCAATGAAAGAAATTGAAGTAGAAGAAGAAATGTCATCTGGGATTGCACCAGTGAGATTGTTGTTAGCCAATTCTAACCTTTGAAGCCTCCCAAGCTTGCCGAGACCAACTGGGATTGTCCCTGAAAGAAGATTGTTCTGCATTCGGACACGAACAAGTGAAGCACAGGTTGACAAGCCAACTGGAATTGAACCTGTGAAGGCATTGTTGAAGAGGATGAGCTTGGTGAGATTGCCTTTATTGCACAATGTCGCTGGAATCTCACCGGAGAATGAGTTGGATGATATATCCAACCACACCAATGGAGCATTTTTACCAAGATCACTTGGTAAAGAGCCTGATAAAGAATTGTTCCACAGCTCAAGAACCACTAACTGAGTCAAGTTTCCAAGTCCCAATGGTACTGAACCTGACAACTTATTGCACATGAGATTTAGAAGCTGCAGATTCTTCAGCTCACCTATCTCAGCTGGGATTTCACCTGATAACTTGTTATCGGAGAGATCAAGCAGCTGCAACGAAGGAATGCTGCCGATTTGAGGTGGGATTCTACCTTCAAAGTTGTTCTTGTACAAGAACACTGTCTCTAGTAGCTTCAGCTTCCCCAACTCAGTTGGAATCTCACCACTAAGATTGCCAACTGCCAAGTCAAGATACTTCAAGTTGGTGAGATTTCCAAATTCCAATGGAATCCCACCTTGAAATTCATTGTACCCAAGAATGATGCTCTCCAATGACAAAAGTTCCCCAAGCTCTGATGGGATTTGACCTGTGAGATTATTCCCAGAGAGGCCAAGAAACTTCAGCTTCTGCAACTTCCTGAAGGACTTCGGAATCTCCCCTTCAAAGAAGCTCCCTCGAAGATCCAGAGTCTCGAGCATTGTGGCATTGCCAAGATCCTCGGGCAGAAAACCCGAGAAGTTGTTGCTGGAAGCATTCAGATATGACAAGCCATCCGCCCTTCCGAGTCCCACTGGAAAATCACCAACAAAGGAATTCTGGCTGACATCAAGGCTCTTCAGTGCTGTGAGATTCGACATGGATTTTGGCAATGATGAAGAGAATGCACTGCAGCACAAGTTGAGACTAGTGAGACTTTTGAGCCATTGGATGTCACCTGAGACTGAACCACTGAGATTCATGTGGGAGAGATCAAGCTTCTCGACGTGACCCTGACTATTGCACCATACACCAGTCCAGTTACAGTGACCAGATTGGACTTTCCAATCCTTAAGACTCTCCAATGGATCAAGCAGACCTGCTTTTAGTGAAAGCAAGGCAGATGCTTCATCATTGTTAGCCACAGCAGCAGAACCATAAGAAGCAAAACCAATGGAACAGTAAAAGAAGAAGAAGATGAGCAAAATCTTCATAGTGGGTTCTTCTAATTGGCTACTGAGCTACTCTGTCTGATTTTCCACCATTTTCAGAATCTGAAACTGCTAGAGTTAGACAGAGAGAGTGAAACTGAAGTAGTGGAAAGAAGATTGGATGAAGATTATGTGTTGGTATATAAATAATTGGTTGAATTTTGGGTTTTGGGGTGACTGATTAGTTGCTAATAATTGGTTGATGAGCTAGCTCGTGAGATCTTGGGCAATGCAGGAACAGCTGTGAGGGTTTTGGACTCATTGGAAGTTTCTCCGACACCAAACATGGGAGAGAATGTGGTATAGGCTCTCTCATGCAGTGCTTCTTTCTTCTTCTCTGTCATCTTTTATATCCTGTATAGTCAACTTGAGAGTAGTCAGTTATCATAATCACAAAAAATAATAAGGTAAATTTCAGGTAATTCTCTCCTTCTTCACTGTTAATACTATTTTTTCTGTAACCCTATGTTCATAACTGGTCTTGGGATTTGGGTAAGTGTTGATCCCAATGAAAAATGGATCACATATTCCCAATTCAAAGCAAAAGAGTCAATTGACCAGAACCCTATTTAATCAATCCTTCTGTTTTCGTCTCCTGATTATGATGCATTCATCTTGGACGCTCAAAATTTAAGACCTCCAAGTCTGTTCTGGATGGTACATATTATTTCATTTGAATACTATTCACATGGAATGTGGAGGGTTTTATTTCCCATTTCAGGTATCTAAAATTTTGAATACTCTCATGCTTTCTTTAGACATTTCATATATCTTCACATAGCAAAATGAGGCAATTGTTTTGGACTTTCAAAGTTGAAGACCTCCAAATTGTATATTTATTATACATATCATTTCACCTGAATGCATATCAAATGTCGAGAGTTTTGTATTTATTATTCACGTTTGGAATATTTGATCAAGTCTGTTAACTTTTAAATACCGTTAGTTTTTTCATCAATCGGTTTATATAAGAAAAGGAAATGTTCCACATCTTTTATGTTCAAAACACCAAGAACATTAATTGTACAGGTTTTTCTTAAAAGCCACTATATCTTAAGCCTCACACAAAGATATGGAAATATAACCAACATGCTTGAATGATATGGGTTCCCAACTTCCCATGATCCTAGGTTTTTCTACTTGGAAAGGGTAACTTCTAAGTATGACAAAGATTTGGGTTTCATGATTGAATCAATTAAAAGAAGAAGTACAAAACGTGTGTATACGGTAACATCAAACCCAAATGATGGTTGTTACTAGCTACTAGCTAGTTTGTTAAGTTTCTAAATTTTATGTACTGCAGAGTACTTTTTGAAGTTTCGTTTTTCCAGTTTGTGGATGAAACAATATAAAAGCACCGCCAGTTCATAGTACCCATTATCTACTAGGTTATATGGTTAATTAGACTCGATAATTCGATGAACATGTCAATTATTCCTCATGATTGATATGAGGGAATCTTAGCATGTTACAGGGTGAACCAAAACATTAAAACAAAGACAAAAAACTCTGATCCAATTTTAAAAACACACATTTGACTGGGGGCCATACCTATATGTTAATTTGCAGGGTAGGTTTCCTATGTCCGTGTTAGTGTCCCCAGTCTAAATATACCCTTATATTTGAATATCAAGTGGAGGGTAATTCAAAAAATCAAAAGCATTCATCTTCGCTTTTTGTACGTAGTTTTAACAAAAAATCAATCATATCAAGATATGTTCGGTTATTAGTCTATATAATATCTACAAGATATTCATTTGTATGAAATTGAAATAAAAATAGTGATAATTAATTGATCGACTAGATAATTATTGATATGATTTTTTTTTTTAGACTACAATGAGACGTCTTAAAAGAAGGAATCTGCAAAATGATTCAATTGGAAAATGATTTTTGAAAATGATTCAATGGTTTTTAGAAGCAAAATTATTTTTGTTTTTCTGTGCGTGCATTCTTGCTTAAGAAAGAAGGAAAATATGTGGACAAATATGATGCGACTTAATTTAATGGGAGAAAATGTGGTGCCCCCAGGTGATTGAACTGAAAAGAGAAAACACCGTACAAAAGGGGAGGATCAGATTCAAGGAGGAGGAGGAAATGAAAGAAAGTTATGTGCACATTATGAATGGTGATCTCAGAGGTCAGGCCACCAACTACCATTTCTGCATCAGATTAAATTCTTTGTTTTTCCTTTCCCCCCTGGCTCCCTTTGTTCATAATCTGCCTAGTTTCACATGCACATGTAGACCTGGTCCAATTTAAAATAATTGATAATGTCACATAGTGGCACTATAGTTTATAACAATGGCTGTACTATTCTGCTAAATTAAGAACCAGATGGGGAGGGAGGCCATGTGAAAAAGCAGCTTCCCTGGGAAGTGCCTCCACCCTATTATTGGAGAGAGAAGAAGAAGAAGAACAAAGAGTTGGCTAAATGCTGAGGATTAAGGGATTTTAGGGGTGTGAATTAATTCAATTGGATCTGTAAATTGAACCCTAAATTTGGGAGGGAAGGAAGAAGAAGAAGGGTTATGGGTGCTTACGTGCTTTCACATGGCTTTATGCTGAAGCACACCAAAGCCAACCTTTCATGATGGTAAAGATCACTGGTGCTGGTGTCTGCTACACGTGTGGCACATGCATGAGTTGGGGTCCCATGCGTTTCTGGGACCCATTTTTGATTTGATTAGGTACACTAATCTGGATTGAAATCCTAGTGCTTAGCACTAAGCTAGACCTACTATGCCAGTTCATGGCCTTTGGGTCTTTGACTCTATAAGTCTAAACCAGTGTTTTCCTCCTCCTGGTTCTGGATTAAGGGAAAACAGTATTTTGATGCTTCAGTTGATGGGTTCACAATCATTGCCTTGTTCTTAAGGTTGAGAATCATTGCTTTGATTTGGCGAGTATCGAACCAATCGAATGACGGTGAAACCGCCAGATGGTTGCACCTTTTCTTAAGATTTTTAGTTTTTTGGTTAACGAGATATATACCAAAAGCAAGGGTTCAAATTTCTTCTAATTATCTTAATTTCGACAAAATTTTTCATAACTGACCTTATTGATACCAGCATTTCTTCACGAGAAAAAATAATGGAGAGAGAAAAGTGGATTGTGGATACTTTTTTTGTTTATTTTTTTAATAAAAATATATTTTATAAATGTCTTAATTATGCTTTTAATTTAATTAATTCTCAAAGTTTATTAATCTTCTATGATATTTTCTATCAAAATTCTAGATCTTGGCTAACAAACCCTCTTCTCTTAATAATAACTAGCATTTCTCTACACATGCAGAGCATGTGTAAGTATTTTTCTTTTCAGAAAAAAAAAGACAATGGATGAAAACAGTTATTGCAGAGAGAGGCTGGTGGAAGAGAAAAGTGGAATTTGTGGGATTTATTTTGTTTATTTTTGTTAATAAAAATATAATTTATAATTGTCATAATGGCCCTTGTGATTTAATTAATTCTCAAAGTATTTTAATGTTTTAGGGTCATTTCTGTCAAAAAAATTTAATTTTGGCTAACAAAGCCTCTTCTCTTAATAATAGTATAGATATAGATATAACCGAAATTGAAAATATCTTCGAGATTAGTGTTTAATTTACCAATACTGAACGATGTTTATCAAACTTTCAATCAACACTGGAAATTCGAATCAAAATTTTAAACCTTCCACAAAACTAATATACTCCAGTTCTCCTGTTATAATAATGATGATTAATCTTTCTTGGTTGATATATTTGGACACTCTTAGCCTAAGAAAGACCCACAACAGTCCAACAACAAGCCCAAGATCAAATGCCAGACAAACTTAAGGTACCATCTTCCTTCTTTCAAATAATTTTGATAAAAGTAATGTATCTGTATTTCATAATCTTTCTCGAGGAAAAAGCAAAGTTGAATCAATGCAACAGTATATAATATGATCCACAAAATCACAAAGTATACCCAATAATTTCCGAAACGCTTCTGGAAGATATATCATCAGAAGCAATGATGTGGGTAAAAAGAATAGAGAATCTGTGATATACAAAATTTATAGACAAACAAATTCATACTACTACTCTTCTTCTCTTTCTCTCTCCTGTCAGAAAGTTTCCAGTGAGATCTTTCTCGACACCAACTCTCAATGTGATGCTACTGAGATTTTATGGTTTTTCTCTGGCAGTTACTAAGGAGAAACGAAAAATGTATGGCCGGTGGCACTGAAATTAAAACTTGGCCACCAACTGTCTACATATAGTCTAGCTACTACCACGAATTTCTCTTTGGGTATGTTTTAACAATAAGAAAAGATTAAGAGGGGGAGGTGCTTATGTACCTAAAATGAATGCATGTATTTCGGCCCAGCTAGAGACTGTATACAGAGTGCCAGACAGTGGCTTCCATTGAGAGGAACCTTCTTCATCGGCAGCAAGTTGTCTCTGCCTCTTCACCAAGCCAGAGAACAATGGGACAAAAGAAACACCAAAATGATCACCTAGTCTCCTTAGGCATGAACTTGAGCCGATTACAATACCAATATCTGCTTGAAGGAGGCAAAGAAAGTCACCAACTGATCCTCCAATGTAAACTGTCAATTGCTTGTGCTCGTCTTCACTACTCCTGCAGGGACCCTTTAGGATGCCAGTGAAAGCTTGAAGCTTTTCCATTGGAGACTCCAATTTCTTAATAATTTCCCCAGTGGTAACCGATTCATCATAAGCCAATTCGTTTGAGTGTACACTCAAGGCATTTAGATCTCCTGCGCAATGGAAACCAAAATGAATTTCATGATATTTGATTGAAATTTGAACCTAAGAGGGCCAAATTGCATTAACAATGAAATGATAGCTCTTAAATGAAATAAGTGCAAGCAGAAATGCATCTTCCAGGTAGTAATACCTGAAGAAAAAGCTGATACAATGAGGTCACTACACCAGCAGTATGAAAGTACATGAACATCGCTTTTAAGGTTTTCATATTTCACAATCTTCTGAAAGAAGCTTCTACAACCATCCTGAAGAATAAGAGCCTGGCCAGCCCGTTTTATATCATCTAGATTTAAACCCTTTAGCACTCCTGACTGAACCACCCTTTCATTTGCCTGTCTCTCAAACTCCGCAAGTTGTTCAAGGGCACTGCATAGATCTTCATAATGGAATCCTTGCACTGAAAAATTTTAGGAACACAATCTTTTCATGCCATGTTACCTATGAAGACATAAATCAAAATACATTTCTAATATCAATTAGTGAACAAACCTTTCTTGCTGGTCACGATGGTTTCTACACATTTTTCAAACTCTTCTGTATATTGGGTGGAAAGAATATCCCATGTGCTCTTTAAGTCTGCTGAAGACAACCGGACAAGTTGGGTTTCAGATCCATAAGTTTCAGCCTTTGGTACTGTTCTGATGGCAATCTCTGCTAATATGGCAGAGGAATCGAAAGTAGTGCATGCCAAGTCAAAGTCGCAAAGTATGGTAAGATGGCAGTCGGTAAAGTCATGCACCCGAGACAAAGGGACTACATCTTTCTGAGGAATTGGCAGTCCGCTATTAATGATGAAATCTACTTCAAGTTTCATAGCTTGATGATATAGCTTCTCTAAAATCTCAAGCTCCTCTCCAGTCAAAGAGACACTAAGTTTATCTAGCATCTCTTCATTTTGTAGAGCTGTTGCCTGAATCCAGAGTAATGAATAAAAAATATTCATGTCAGAACAGAAACTTAAAACAAAAAGTTATAAGAAGAAATAATACACATTCAGAATTAGACATCCATCCATACCTCAAAATCTTTAGACGAGAAACTGTCTATCCACCTTCTATAGATGTGACTATTATCATCAGGATCCAGAATACCCTGAATCTCATTGCTAATATACGCATAGAGTCTCATAAAAGGAGCCACAGCAGCAAGTGTATAAGCAGCAAGTTTTGTCTTTTCAAATGGTGTAGCAATTTTACCCGGAACTCTTCCTCCTTCAACTTTCCCTGATGCTGTTGCAAGCAAGAAATCTGTGTATTTGGTTGCTGCATCATTAGAAACACCCTCATCTGGGACTTCAATTCCCCAATCCTGCACATCGTGTTCATCCAACTATATAACTAACAAGAATACAAATTGAAGCTAAAAGAAACAGGACATTACAACAAGCAAAGTGAAACTCTTGTGAATAGTAATGGCATATGTCTAAATACTATTCCTGCTTCTAGAATAAATGATCAAGAATTCAAGATCATCATTCTTCTTTCGGTTAAAAAAACCAAAAAGATAACAACAGTACAACATAATTACTCATCCAATATGGCAATGAATATGATGGCTATGAGTCCAATAGTACCAGTGACCTCAATAATTACATATAAAATGATAAACGTCATCATTCCTGCAACTATTCTTGCATAATTACATCACATAAACACCAAAACTCCACTAATTACGGATTCGATAGTCCAACATTCTTCAACTTAGTCCACAAATTCTTAGCTTAGCAAGCACATAACCAGTTAATTAGAATACATTGCATCACATTAACCAAACGAACAAACACAAGTCAACAAGAATTTCCAATTAAAGATTGATTAATTACTCGGATTAGTTTATCGTGCAATTGAAGCCTCTGGAGAACGCGCTTCCTCAAAGCGCGTATGCCGGCCTTGTCGTCGTCGTCGTCGGCGCAATCCTCCGCCAATTCGTACCTGAAAAAAAAAAAAAAAACCGGAAAATCAAAGATTCAGTGATCGACGAGTAGAGCAAGAAACGACAAGCTTGAAACGAATTTGATCGAAAAGCTGCTTACGCTTGAGCAAAGGCTTTGAGGAAATGGAGGTCCTGAGCGACGAAATGGCGGAAGGTGTGAGAGTCGAGAGTGGCGGAGGCGAGGCCGACGAAGAAGGGAGTGTAGAGAGCGAAGACGGAGTCGTCTTTGAACTTGATCCAGAGCCGACGAGCGAGGCCTGCTTCGTCCACCATGGTCTCTCTCTCTCTCTCTCTCTCTCTCTGTGATTCTTTGAATTTTGATTTGGACTGAGTATGAGTATGATAGAGAAAAAGGGAGAGAGAGTTTGGTGAATTGGATTGTTGTGAATTTTTGGTTGGGGGTATTTATAGGGGTCCATGATGGGTCCGAAAATGTCCAAAATTGCGGGAGAAAATATTTAGGGGTTTTGGTTCGGGTCCAGTAGTCTCCATTAAGCCGCCGTTAGTCAACAGCTTGGCAATCCCGTCTTCTCCGTGCCTTTTCATCGCTTACGTCATTTATTATAATTTAAAATAATTTCATGTTTTTTGTTTTTTGGTTTTTTGTTTTCGTAGTGTTTGACTAGGATTGCCGCAAAATAGGCGCTTGTTTTCATGCTTGTACTATCATTTATAGTTTTCCTTTTGAGATTTTACTGAGTTTTAACTCGTGTACTTAAATCGTTGGTCTAAGTTTCGACCTCAAAGTGTTATTCAAAATTTTACAATCTACAATAATATAATATATAAATAATACATATGTAGCAGATTTCGAGCAATTGAGAAGAGTTATAATGGGGTTGTAATGACACGAGTCACATTTACCGTATGAAATTTGACACCAATACTTTCCTCTTCCTTTTTTTTTTTTTTTTTTTCTGAAATGAAATTGAATGTTTTGACCTTATTACTTTGTCAAAAGGAGGAAGGCCAATATATTTGATGAAATATCGTTTATGGAAAGATAAACTATGTCAGTGACCATCAGTCAATCCCTAATGTATAAAATTTATTCAAAGCGTTTTTATGATGATCAATTTCACTACTAATCTGAGGTGATATTAGTCTTTTGAGTTAGTCCAAATAATTAAAGAGTGAGAACATTCTAACAGCTAGATCAAGGGTCCAATCCTTTTTAATGTTAAAAAAAAAAAAAAAAAAAAACTCTCTCGGTGACGATTTTAATGACCGCCCACAAAATTTGATTTGGAATTAGATATCATATGATTTTCTAGAGTGGTACCTAATTATAGGTGGCTTGACATTTTGGTTTATCATAAATAGAGAGACAGAGAGATGGTAACTCGACCAAAGGCGTCGTCAGAATCATGTTAGATTCATTTTTCACACAAAAGTGGATCAGTAGTAATCAAAGAGCCAGAAGAGATTGGTGGTGATCTATACGCAAAGCAAGTCAAATACGAATTATGTGTAACACACTGGTGCTTTAATGGGGCTCATTGAACCATCGCTGTTACATACCGGACCATATATGGTAAATGACTAAATGCTACGGCAAATTATGGGTTGTGAACTTCAAATAGAACCCATGGAACTTTTCAACTCTGGCTTTGTGACAACAGAGAAATGTGGAACACAACTATTACTCATTTTGGACCTTTATAATATGAGCTAGACCAATTCTTCCTTTAAGTTGTGCTACACTATATATATCTATGGGATATATATTCATAAGTCGTTAACGGTTCGGGTCCCGCTGGATTTTATGGCCGAGTGTGCTGACCCGAAAAAGTCAGTTAATAGTTCTTGAACACTAAAAACCAACGTGATGGCAAAGATCGATCTATGATTTCATAGGACAATGAACACCGTGGTGGAATCTTATTCATATTAGCAATAGAGCCAAATTCATTGCTAAAGCGATTAATGAGTCTCACATTAGTTACCACCTAAGTAGAAATGAGTATGAAGTTTTTATACAAAAAGTATTATGATTCTTCACTTTTCTGTTGTGAGATTTCAAACCCTCTAATCTAAGTCACACTTTCCTAACATTTTCAATTGTATAGCTCTTTAATTTTTCTTTTTTCGAGACAATTTGTTCGATGAATTTTCTCGTAACTTCAACTCCTTTTGCTCCTTTCGCTCACTCGACATCTTTTACCTCTTTGAACTAAAAAAAAACAATCCCATCAAACACTTTTGAACGCGGAGATCATGCCTAGCTAAGAAGCTATCTCCGGCTGACTTTGACTAATCAAAAAAGGAAAACTGAGTTCTCGATAGAAAGACCTTAGTCTCATGATTCTTGATCACAAGAGAAAATTGAATTGTTCTTTTCCATTAAATTTCCCACGGTTTGGAAAAGATAGAGATGGTTTCAACTTCACAAGTCACAACCAACAAATTAACTCATCTCTGACTTGGAAAAGTTTTCTATGGTTTGGTGGAACTGGTCTCCGAATTCCGTTGTTTCTTTTTGTAAAAAATTCCTTTATGGGACTTCCTAATTTTTATTTTTAGTATAATGTTTTTGCTTTGATGTTCTGTTTTGTTGTTCTATGCAGCTTTCTTTTTAAGAAAATGTTTCATGTCTTTCCCTCTCTAAATAATTGTTTTCTCTTCTTCTTTTTAATAATTTGGGGGATGCAAGTTTGCCCTCTCTCAAGAAAAGAAAAAAAAATCTCATGTATTCCGTTTTTCTTGCTTTTGTAGGATAAAGTTTAAGTATTCTGGTTATATATATTTCCTTTCAAGATGATGAAATTATCCCGTTGAATAACTACTTCCCAATTGTTGTCACTGCATGTATTCGACTATTCGTGTCTTGAAGATGTTCGAGAAGTTTATATGTGCGGTGCCTAAATTTGAAGAAACATGCATATCCACAGTGCATGAAAAGTTCATATTGATATCATGTTGAAAAACAAAGAGAATCAAACAAGCCTATAGTCCTAAAGATAACAAATGTTCCGCAAATTATTTTTCTGTTGGATCTCATCGTTTTCTTGTCCTATATCAATAGTTGTAAAGAAATTATTGAATTGCCGTGAAGAGTGGAAACTAGCTAGAGCCGTAGACGACACACAAAATTGGGATGATTGCTATGTACATGATTGAACAATTTGTTTCTTAGAATTAGCAACTTTTGACAAGTGGCAAATCATCATGGAATTGAGATCATGATCTTGAACAAATTATCCAATCCCATATAAAATACTAGCATCATTACCCCTAATCCTTTCATTCGATCATGACACTAGTAATTTAGTAGGAAAGAATGATTATGTGTAGGCTACGCCGTCATCCTTAGCAACAAAAATTATGATCTATAGGACACATTAAAAAGATTATGATCTATTAAGATCTCATAAACAGGGAACAAACAAAGTTAAAATTTAAAGACACTTATCTTTTATATTCAGGGGAAACAAGTGGAAAGCCGAGTAGCCGACCACATATTTGGGTATGACATACTCTCATTAGATAGTATATTATTACATCTAATTTCATTTCAAAGTTAAAATTTCAACGTATTTTCTATCAATTACTTCTAATGTTAGCCAAGCCTAAATTTCTTAAAAAATCGTGAATGGTACTATTAAATGGTGCAAATTGAAATTTGATGATATGTTATTGCTGTAAATCATGCTCATTTGAGAATACCTAATATTTTTTTGTGTCTTTGTTTTGGACTACTTATCCTCATTAGGCCTCTAAAATCAAGCCAGGTCCGGTGGACATGACCAAGCCCAGCCCCAACTAATGGGCGGGCTTACCTCAACCCAATTTACATAGGCTATGGTGTGGGCCGGCCCAGGCCTTACCTATTTTAGTAAAGTTTAGGGCCGGCTCAGTCCTGTCTAAGAAAAGTACAATTTTTTTTTTTTGGATATAAAATAATTATTTAGAGCATATTAAATAACTATGTTAAATGTATCATAATTTCATTTGAACTACAAGTTGTAACTTTAGATTTGATTTCTTTTGTCAATCGATTTATATTATTATAACTAATTTTTTATTTAATGGGTGGATTTGAAAAGGTTAAAATTTTAAAAAAAATTTGAGTTCGATTGTCAACTTAATCATATCAATTTTAATAGAAGTCAATATTATTTCACAAATCACTGGTCAAATACAAAGCGAGTCATTTGGTCTAGTGACATAAGTTTTCATTTTGTAATAAGTAAGAAGTCGTGAGTTCGACTCACAATAGACTAGTTATTGTATATGAGTTGTTTATTTTAATAAAAAAAAAAATACAAGGCAAGCCGCATGCTTTATTGGCCTGAACTTTATCAGCCCATGAGCAGGGTCTGGGCTGAAAATTAACACTTAAGGCCACAAAAGTTGGGACCAAACAATATGTAGGTCTGGGTCGTGTAATTGTTCATCAATCAATACAAAATACCTGAAAAACTTTTTCCTTTTAAACCAAGTACATACTGATGCCCTGAACCCACAAAGTCAATAGATACTCGCTCCTTAGAGTCATATATTACACAAGTTTACGAATTAAATTGTCATAACAAAATAATAAGTAAATGCTCCTTAGAGCTACTACATAACGGAAGTCTTATCAACGGTAAAGTCACAAAATTGGCTTCCTACTGTAAAGCTGCAAACACGCTACCTCAGCTTCATGGCTAAAGATCCTGACCTACATGATTAACCCTACACCATCAAATAGTGCACCGGGTTGCCACACAACAAGCCCGATAAGCTTATCAAAGCTTGTATGAGTAACTCAAAACAATCATTAAGCAATTCACACCAACCACAAGAAACCACCCATTCAAATTAATGAGAAACGACCCACGCATTGATTCCTTTTCCCGAAGGAGATGCATATGGCACTCCGTGACAAAAATCATACCATTTGATCACACAACAAAATGAATATGAAACCCAAAGTCCCATATGGACAATAACAGAAAGAATACTCCCGAGACTCTCTTTCAAACCCGTACTTATGAGTTCCAAGTAATCTCAACTGTTACCCCTATAAGATACAATTAAAATTCCGGCAGACACACTAGAGCTCTAACTGATCGTAACCACTAACTCGACCAAGACGTGATTCCAGATAACATGTCATGGTCACATTCGTGACCCCTGATCACAATTTGTGATCCTCGATCCTCAACCCTCAGGTATTTGGATCCCGGGTATAAATACCAAAATATTAAACGAGTCGCACTGGACCCAAAATGTTACCCGAATCTACAATAAAAGATTCCGTGTAATTGATCCCTATCAATTACTCCCGGTAAAAGACAAAAACATTAAGCAAGTCGCACTGGATCCAAAATGTTACCTGAATCTAAGATAAAAGATTCCCCATAATTAATCTCTATCAATTACTCCCGGTACAAAGACCCACATTTAAACAAGTCACCCGTGACCTAAAAATGTTCAACAATTCTCAACACTTTTCAAAACAATAGAAATCCACACTTTTCACAATATATTGTTTTCCGAAAAGTCAACCCCAAAAACAATAATACGAACCCTATCACAAATATTGATTTCATCATAACAAATCCACCAACACATATATGTTTCACGTAAATATATATATATATATATATATATACACGTGGTCATTCACTTAGGAATGCCACTAATACCAACTATAGTTTGTAGTTAAATAAATAACTCCCAAAACGATAAGGTAAACCCGTTCATAAATGAACATTGTGAGATTACGTACTCACCTCGAAATTCCCGATGCGTCTTCACTTCACTAAATAGCTTACAGAACGCGCTCTGTCAAGCATCTAAGGAAAGTATAGCCTCGATTCAGTACACGAATCACAAAGAAATTAAAGTTTGAATCCCCATATTGAACTACAACCCGAAAGTAATGCCAATCGAGACGAAACCTCATCCGAGACCACCCAATGTCTCCGGAATACTGCTATGATCGATATGACAAAACTACAAGTCGATCGAAAGGCCGGATCCTCATGGATCGATGACCGACACAATCAAAAACGGTAAAAACCTAACAAATTCATACGATCTCCAAAAATTACGTATTATATATCAAAATGCTCGTATCGACGAGTAGATAATAAATAAAACCAGAAATTGTCCCTGACATGACAGGAAATCGCTGCCAAACGCCGCCACAGGTGGTGGCACACCGCCGCCGGCCAAACTCAAAACCACAACAATCCAACCGTCCAAAATGTCAAGAATACCAAGTACGTAGAGAAACTTTAATACCTGGGGTTCAAGCCAACTCATTCTAGATCGCTGCCATAAGCTAGAAATTACTGTTCACCTCGAGTTGCAACTCCACACTGAAAATTGCTCAAAACCACCACCAAGGATCGACAGAGAATGGCTGCTGCGAGCTCAACAAGGTTGGTTTGAAGCCCCGCCGTCGTCAGAGATCGGAGAACCGATCGGGTCCAACTGCTCTCGTTTTAGCCGCCTTGCTGCACCGCCGTGGGTGTATCGCCGCTAGGGAAGACCTCAAGGAGGAGTCGAAGCTGTCTGGGTTGGTCTCGCTATTAGATGTTGTCGGAAAAAGGAACATCGGTCGGGTCGAAAACTCGGATACGGGTCGGGTCGGTCAGAGTTTAGGAGAGAGAAGAGAGCTTTCTAACTTTCCGAAAATGGAAGTTTCCAAAATTGAAAATAGTAAATTTCCAAAAACGGAAACGGAAATTTCTTTTTATAGTGATTTCCAAAAAAATATGAAACTTCCAATGGCCATAACTTCCACATACGAACTCCAATTTTCGCGTTCCACATATCCACAAACTCGTATCAACACACTCTACGACTTTCGTGAAGGAAGTTTTCGGAGAACCCAACAAATAAAAGTCAACCCTATGACCCCTCAAAAATAAAACGTTTCGAGTAATTATTTGTCCGAAATACTTCCGCCTCATCCTCGAACTACGTACTAGTACCAACAACCACTGAATTAATTTCAAAAAATCCTCGAAAAAATAATAACAAATTTCCGGGGTATTACAACCGAGATGTTAACACCTTTTTGAACCCAAAATCTCAAATTGATAACAGTGACTCAATGAGACATCCATATTTCTCTTCAGAAATTATTCGAGACAAGCTCATCAACAAGATCCATGTCATACGGTCAGACGCCATCTAAAAGAAAATCAAACAAACGACACGACAATCAAATCTGGATTTCCTATTTTTTGAAAAAAAAAAGCGTCAATCCACATTTGAGTTTGGATTGGTATTTTTTTTGATTCAATTCAAGAGTCAGCCTATTTTTTTCTGGTTCTAAGACCAGTAGTTCTAGCGGGAATGAAGTTTTCATTCTGTACATGCCAGATCATGAATTAGTAACTGCATCCAATCTCCAAAAGTTTCGTAAGGGAACCGGAGCAGGCTACCATGAGACAAAAGATCTTCTTTCTAAAGAGATTCTATTCGGAACTATTATATGTCCAAGGTCCAATATTGAAATAATTTCAGAGGCTTTCCTTGACTTTGCAAGTCCCACTCAATACTCATCACTGGACACTCCAGGCGGATCAATCGCCTATCTGCTTTTTTCGAGTCATGATAGTACACAAGGTAGTTATCTTGAACATCTGGGGTGTGGTGCTGACCTATTCCACCGGTCTTATTATTAGCAAATCTTTGACCTGGCCATGCAAAATAAAAACATCTTTTCCATAAATCTCAGGATACACTTTCCCAAGGAAATGGACTAGATCATCGGGGGTGACTCGATGTACCATCACTGGATTCCGAAGCGAGAACGCCTTGAGGGCTTCATAGATAACTTCTGGTGGATCCTCCTCTTGGTCCTCCTGGACAGTATCAGCAGTTGTTTTGGGCTGCAGATACAAGACAGAACGCAGGTTAATACAGAGTGATATAAAGCTACTAGGGATATTTTTTCAAGGAAAGTATCTTTAAGTTTGTTGATGATGGCTTTCAGAACTTTACTCCTTGAAACATATTAATGTTGGATTAAAGCTCTTGAATTGAATTGTTTAATCACTTGGTCCTATTAGCATATGTAACCTTACAAAATTATTTTAAAAAAAAAATAATAATAAGGGCTAATTACTGTTTAGTACCCTATGGTTTGTGCCCAACATCAATTCAGTCCCTCGACTTTCAATTTCATCAAAAACACCCATGCATTACTATATCTCGTTTAATAGGTCCTTCCGTTATCATTCCGTCAACAGCAGCCGTTAACTCGCTGACATGGCATGCCACGTCAGCTCCTGTGGGCCCATCTCTAAGGCAAAATTCCCAAATTGTCCATGCCTCCATTCTAACCCCTCTCTTCGCCATCTGCCTTCTCACCCTCCTCACTGCAACTACCTCGCTAGACACTACCGCAACTTACCCCACTCCGCCGTCTCCTCCGTCGGCCTCTCCTCGCTCCACACTCTGGAATCTTTCCATCAAACCTGGTTAGCCTGGTTCGACGGGGACATGATCCTCACCAAATTCCCATCAAACCCAATTCACCATATTCCAGTAATATTAAGCTCCAATAGAGTAAGATTAAAGAACACAATTAACACCAAACTAACACCATGAATCAGAGAAGCTCAAACAAACATAAAAACCCAGCAAAATCTAAAAGGGTATTCCAATTCAAAACACCCACCAAGTAGAAACAAGAAACACAAATCCGGAATCGAGAATTATATCAAAGATATCAAGTCTTTGGATACCAAAATGATCAAGTCTTTGGATCTCTCTCTCTCATTCCCAGCCACACTCGAGCCTGAACACCACCGCCCTCAAGGAGAAGCAGGAGGGCTCGATCAAATCGGTTTCACCTCCGGAAATTCGCCGGAAAACTCAAACATCTTCTCCTCTTCGATTCTCTATCCCAAGTTGACAGATGGACAAGAAGGTACCATAAGCTTCTTCACCTCTCCAAGATGAAGCTACCGCCACCAGTCTAGCGTCCAGCTGTGGCCGGAGTCGGAAAATATGCTGGAAAATCCAAGAAGTTTTTGGGCTTCGTCCTGCCGTCGTCGCTGCTAGTTCAGAGAAGGGAGGACTGGGCTCTGCTTCACGCCACCGCGAGGAACCTAACAGCGCTGGTGCGACTTCGGCAGCGGTCGGAGAGTGAATATCTCAGATCTCCATCACTCTGATTTCGATCCCACCATGGCCAGATTGGAGAGCTTGATCGGCCTCGTCAACCGAACCCAGCGCGCCTGCACCTCCCTCGGCGATCACGGCGGCGAGGGCATGTCCCTCTGGGAAGCTCTCCCTTCCGTCGCTGTCGTCGGAGGCCAGGTTATCCATGACCTTTTCTAGTTTTCAATGAAATCGTGATGCAGAGAGAGAGAGAGGTGAACAGTGAGGGCTGTAATGGGATTTATGGGTTAGAATGGAGGCATGGACAATTTGGGAATTTTTCCTTAGAGATGGGCCCACAGAAGCTGACGTGGCATGCCATGTCAGCGAGTTAACGGCTGCTGTTGACGGAATGATAACGGAAGGACCTATTAAACGAGATATAGTAATGCAGGGGTGTTTTTGATGAAATTGAAAGTCGAGGGACTGAATTGATGTTGGGCACAAACCACAGGGTACTAAATAGTAATTAGCCCTAATAATAATAAGGGAAAAATTCACCGATGGTGTTTGGACACTTAGAGGACTTTCAAAATGATACCTGAACTTACAAAGTTATCAATGTGATACCTGGACTCATTTTTTCGTATCAACGTCATACCTACGACTAATTTCCGTCACGGAGCCGTTAAATTTTGCACGTGCGATGCACGTGAGTCACTTAATGGAGACAAAAAGACCGATTTAGCCTCAAAAGTTTTTTTTTTTCTTTTCTTTTCTTTCTTTCTTTTTCTTTTCTTTTCCTTCTTTCTTTTTCTTTTCTTTTCTTTTCTTCTTTTTCGGTTTCTCTATTCTCTCATTCTCTCCTTGCCAACACCACCGCAACCAACACCAGACCACACCGGTCGATCAGTTCAACCAGCACCACCACCGTGCCCATTTTCTTTCTCGATCTCCGGCGAAACCCTCTTTCTTCCTCATGGTCCTCTTCTTCTTCATCCTCGTCCTCTTCAACAATGGGCAACCTAACCCTCTGCATCCTCGTTTTTCGGACCTCCGTCAGCATCGTCGGCCTCTGCCTTCACTCTCAATTCTTTGGCCTACAATTGCCTCTGATCGAAGTTGGGCTAGAGGTCGAAGTTGTCGGCTAGACCGATGAAGTTGCAGGTGAGGATGGTGTGGAGGTGGTGTTGCATGTCAGAAAAGACGAAGAGGATGGCGGGGTGGGATTGGAGCTGTGATTTGAGAGTGGAGGGTTGGCGGGGTCTGAGTTTCTGATCAATGGTGTATAAAAGGGGGTCGGAGGAGAGAACGAGAGTGGTTGTGGCTAAGTCGTTGTCTGCAGCGGCGGCGGCGGCGGCGGGGATGAACTAGAAGTGAGCGGCGAAGCCTCAGTGTACAATTTCAATTTGCTGAAGGATTTGAAGTGGGGGGAACCAGAAACATCTGCGGGGCATGAATGTGGATTGAGATGCAGCGGCGGTGTTTGATCGACGATCGACTGTGGGAATCGGACGAACAAGATGATTTTGAATCTTGATGATTCAAATTAGGGGAAGAAGAAACCAAAAAAGAAGAAGAAGAAAGAAATTGTGCAATTGTTCCTCTATCAGGAATTGATAACGGACCACTCCCACCTCCAATTTTCATTCAATTTTGGTGAAAGGGAAATTAAGTATTTGGGTATTACTGAATTTGATTAGGATCCTGGAATTTTGCAGAATTTGAGAATTTTGTGTAGTTGATGAAGAACCCCAAGTTATTCTTTGCCTAGTTTCATATGCGTCAAAAATCTTCTCTGCCAAAATTGATTCTTTTTTTTTTTTGGTTATTTCTTTGGTGGTGCCTACCTTCACGACTGTACACACTAGGGAAGTCTCAACTAAGTTTGGCACTATCGGCTGGGCCCCATCGGTACCCCCAGGTACTATGCCATG
Source organism: Rosa rugosa (assembly GCF_958449725.1). NCBI lineage: Eukaryota > Viridiplantae > Streptophyta > Magnoliopsida > Rosales > Rosaceae > Rosa > Rosa rugosa. The sequence continues at coordinate 41,155,928 of NC_084822.1, read as the reverse complement.
GGCCGGGTTCACAACCCACCATGGCGGGACTCATATGGGATACCAGCCCGGGCACCCAGGGCCCGGGACAGGCCAGCACAGCCCAACGATTTGCACAGCAGGGGGGCTGATATGGCATCAGAGGAGCAACCTGTGTCCCACATCGAAGATTGGGGAGACTCCTTTCCCATGCTCGAGTATAAAGGCATTAGCACAACCACCTTTTACGGGTAATAACTCCTTTGTCCACTATTTACTTACTATACATCTATATTAGCTTCTCACTCAGGCATCGGAGAGGTGTAAACCGTCCAGTACGGTTTACCCCTCTAAGCGTGTGTTCTTGGTACAGGATTTAGGAGGTGCATCGGTACCCCAGACGGTATAGCATTCTGTGTGAGGTACCCGGAGAAAGCCACCAGAAACATTGGCGCGCCAGATAGGGGAAAGAACCATGACTGAGCCGGAAGGAACGGCAGGAGAGGTTAGAGGTGTCGCCCGGGCACTGATATTCTCTCCGGGAACTTCGTCAGCAGAGACGCCATGTGTTGGAGGAATGCATGGTCTCGGATCCTTGGACCCGCAGATACCGGATTTGGAAGATGAAAACACAGCGCTGGCCCGAGCACTGGACAGGAGGCACCAGCACAACGAGGCACTCACCCAGGCCTTGGCTAGAGCATCCCAACTTGCAACAAGCGTGAACGCTGCCCCGACGGCAGGAGACCCCAGCACCGCCCCAGCACCTTCTACGGTAGGAGGTCAACGGATAATCCAAGTGCCGGTAGAATTGTTCCCGGAGAGCTTGAGGCATCTACCACCACCACCGCTACCACAGCCCGTTCTGAGTATCCCCCCGGTAACCGATGCAAACACGGCACTACTTATGCAAATGAGCAACTCTTTGCATGACCTGCAGGCAAGGGTGCAGGCTACAGAAAACAGGGACACCTGGAGAGCCATGACCACCTACGAGGACCGCCCGGGCCCTTTTACCCAACAGGTTAGAGGAGCCATTCGGGCGGATATATCGAAGCCACTGAAGATTGACTACACGGGAGTTGGAGACCCCTACCAACATCTACAAGCCTTCCGATCGCAAACAAGCGCCAAGGGGTATACGGATGAGGTGTGCTGTAATATGTTCCAGGAGACCTTGTCAGGGGAAGCCTTGAGTTGGTTCTACGAACTGCCGGTCGGTTCTGTAGGGAATTTCAAGGAGTTAGCTGACAAGTTTGTAGCTCGATTCATCTTACGCACCGATGGGATACACACACCGAAGGGCCTGTTAAAGGTCCAGCAGGGAGAGAATGAAACTTTGATGTCTTTTGTAAATCGATGGCAGGCGGCCACCGCTAAGTGCCGGGACCTTAATAAGGAACTGGCCGAGCTGGCTTTCAGGAGAGGCTTGAGACGCGGAGAATTTCTCTACGGGATCAACCATAATCCTCCAGCTAACTACGACGAGCTGATGGCCACTGCCATCAGACACGCTCAGGCCGAATTCGAAACGTACGGGGACACCCCAAGACCAGAGTTAAGGATTCACACCCCGGCCTCGACGGTTAGGGATGAGCCACGAAAGAGGGAGTGGGACCATAGTCATGACAGGTCACCTCGTACCTCGAGCAAAAGAAGCAAAGAGTCCTCGTCCAGGCCTAACACTCATCCTCACCGGGAGCCGAGAGTACAGCCGGCCCCCCGAACACCACCACCACCCCGGTATGAGGTGTTCACTATCCTTAACGCTTCATACGAGACTATTTGGAATGAAAGTAGGGACGAGATACCGGGCCCACCCCCAAGGAAGTTCCCGAAGAGTAAACTTACCCAGCAGGATACCGGAAGGTTTTGCACTTATCATGAGGATGCCGGACACAATACCAACCTCTGCGTTGCTTTAAAAAATACTATCGAGTCCCTTATCCAGAGGGGCAAGCTTCAACGGTACCTGCCTGCTAAGGAGATAGGAGCTGTGGACGTGTACGGCCAGATCTTCACGATCCACGGCGGGGGCCCGAAAGAGTTACCCCCCCAGAGGAAGAAGCGAAATTCTAGTTTCGGTCGTCCGGAAGTTTTCAATTTCCACAAGGCCCCGCAGCGAGACGGTGATACCGGGCGGACATCGGTGACATTCCTGCAGGAGGAGGAAGCCGACCTGAAGATGCCCCATGATGACCCCTTCTTAATCACGCTCCAAATGGACCATTATATAATGTCCCGGGTGCTCGTGGACACCGGGGCCTCGGTTAGCGTATTATTTCGCGATGCGTACAAAGCTTTGAACAGGGGAAGAGCCAAGCTGTCACAGGATAATGAGCCCCTCATTAGCTTTTCAGGAGATATTGTCCAACCGCTTGGATCAGATTACCTATCGATCGCGGTAGGCGAAAGTCCGAATTGTTCAACCATCAAAACAGAGTTCATCGTTGTGGACTGTGTTTCGTCCTATAATGCTATCCTGGGTCGACCGGCACTTTGGCGTTTGAAAACTTTCATTGCCGGTCACATGCTGATGATGAAAGTGCCAACCCCGGTCGGCATTGCTACGATCCGGGGTGATCAGGCTGCGGCGAGGAAGTGCTATTCTTTGACTGTATCCCGTGGCAGGGGAAAGTCTGAGATGTTGCCCGTAGTTACTAACCCTCTAACAGACAGGTACGAGGATCCCAGAGATGATACCGATTCGGACGAAGAACGGCCCGGTGCCGTAGAGGACGTTGAAGAGGTGGTGCTATCAGAGCAGTTCCCGGACAGGACTGTCAAGATAGGTACTAAGCTTCCTCCGGTTATCAGGGAAAGGCTGATCTCGTTCTTCCGCTCTAACACGTCTGCATTCGCCTGGTCATATGAGGACATGCCCGGTATACCAATAGAGATAGCCACGCACAATCTTAGTATTGTTCCTTATTCGGCACCGGTAAGACAAAAGCGAAGGGCCTTCACACACGATAAGTACCGGGCTATCCAGGTTGAAGTAAAGAAGTTGATGGCCATCAACTTTGTCAGGGAAGTAACATACCCCCGGTGGTTAGCCAACGTGGTCATGGTGCCAAAGAAATCTCCGGGAGCATGGCGTATGTGTGTGGACTACACAAACCTCAACCGAGCGTGCCCCAAGGATAGCTTCCCGCTCCCGCGAATTGACCAATTAATCGACTCCACCGCTGGGTACCGGTTACTCAGCTTCATGGATGCGTTCAGTGGGTACAACCAAATTCGAATGAACCCGGCAGACGAGGAGCACACTGCCTTTACCACAGACAAAGGCCTCTATTGTTACCAGGTCATGCCTTTCGGATTAAAGAATGCAGGTGCCACTTATCAACGACTTGTCAACTCCATGTTTGAGGAAGTTATCGGTACTATCATGGAGGTTTACGTGGACGATATGCTGGTAAAAAGTTTAACTTCGGAGGACCACGTAACCGATTTGTCAACCGTCTTCACCATCATATTACGCAACGGTATGCGGCTTAACCCACAGAAGTGCGTCTTCGGGGTCGAGGTAGGAAAGTTTCTCGGGTACATCATTAGCCACAGGGGAATTGAGGCCAACCCGGAGAAGGTGCAGGCTATATTAGACATGGTATCCCCAACCTACCGGAACGAGGTCCAATCTCTTACAGGCAAGGTGGCCGCTCTGTCAAGATTCATCTCCAGGCTGACGGACAAGTGTACTCCTTTCTTCAAATTGCTCAAAACCCAGCACGTCGAGGTAATAGCCTGGACAGCTGAGCACGAGGCTGCTTTTCTTGGCTTGAAGGCATACTTGTCAGAGGTACCTTTACTCTACAAACCTGTTCCAGGAGAAATGCTCTATATATATCTGGCGGCATCTTCAACAGCTGTGAGCTCAGCTCTGATTAGGAAAGACTCAGATTGCGAGTACCCGGTGTACTACGCTGGAAAAGGGTACACTGGTGCAGAATCCAGGTACCCGGACATTGAAAAAATAGCACTGGCCCTCCTGGTATCGGCCCGGAAGCTTAGACATTACTTCCAAGCACACTCAATCACCGTTTTCACTAATCACCCATTGCGGCAGGTTTTGCAGAAACCAGAGACATCGGGCAGGTTAATTAAATGGGCCATCGAGCTAGGGGAGTTCGATATCAAATACCAGCCCCGGACAGCTATTAAGGGCCAGGCAGCGGCATATTTTATATCTGAGTTAATTCCCTCCCGTAACCCATCACGGGAATCACCTGAACCACTAGCCCCGGATCCACCTCCACCAAGCACTTGGCGATTATATGTTGATGGCGCATCCAACAAGAGGACAAGCGGAGCTGGTATCCTGCTAATTAGCCCGGACGATCAAGTCTACGAGTACGCCCTCAAATTTGCCTTCAAGGCATCCAACAACACCGCAGAGTATGAGGCACTCATAGCAGGTCTGCAGATCGCCCGGGAACTAGGGGTGCAGCACCTTAGTATATTCAGTGATTCACAGTTAGTCGTAAACCAGGTCAGCGGTAACTTCGAGGCAAAGGAGCCCCACATGTCCTCTTACCAGGCTCTGGCTCGGGCATTAGTTCAGAGGTTTACCTCCTACATTTTTACCCAGTTACCGAGGGCAGAAAACGACAAGGCAGACGCCCTTGCTAAGCTTGCATCAACTTTTCCAAGTCCTACCTATGGGGCCACTAAGGTCGAAATACTCGAAAGACCTAGCACTTCCAAAGCAGTGTCAGAAATATTCGCGGTGGATCACACAGCTTCATGGATGGACCCAATTTTGAAATACATGGTCGACGGCCTAGCACCGGACGATAAGATCGAGGCCAGAAGACTACAGTTAAGGTCAGCTCGATACACGATCATGAATGATAAATTATACCGGAGAGGCCACTGCTTCCCGAATCTGAAGTGTGTAACACCGGAGGAAGGTCACAAAATAATGAAGGACATACATGCTGGTGTATGCGGTAACCATGCCGGAGCTCGATCTCTTGCACACAGGACCCTAAGGGCAGGATATTTCTGGCCAACCATGTCGGCCCTAGCCCAAACAATATCCAGTTCTTGCCATAAGTGCCAAATGTATGCAAATATCCCAAGGGCACCGCCCATTGCCCTCTCCATCCTCCTTGCACCGTGGCCGTTCTGTCAGTGGGGTTTGGACTTGATTGGTAAACTTCCCACAGCAGTGGGTCAATTCAAATACGCCATCGTCGCTGTGGACTATCAAACAAAGTGGGTTGAAGCAGAACCTCTTGTCGCCATCACCACGGAAAAGGTAAAAAATTTCCTGTGGAAGAACATCTACTGCAGGTTTGGGGTCCCGGACACCATAATCACGGACAATGGTACCCAGTTTGACAATGATGAGTTGAGGGCTTACACAGAGAACCTGGGCACCAGGATTCTATATGCATCCCCGGCCCACCCCCAGACCAACGGTCAGGTCGAGGCTGTCAACAAGATCATCAAGAAGATACTGAAAAAGAAGCTCGACGATGCCAAGGGTCTTTGGGCTGCTAAACTCCCGGAGGTGTTGTGGGCTATCAGGACCACGGCAACAGAGGCCACCGGAGAGACCCCATTCTGCATGGCTTTCGGGACAGAAGCGGTACTCCCTATTGAAACACAGGTCCAGAGTCCCCGGATCGAATACTTCGATGCGGGTACCAACTCGGAAGGCCTATAACTCGATGCCGATTTACTAGAGGAATGAAGGGATGTGGCACACATGCATAACTTGGCTAACAAGCGGAGGATAGCTCGCTACTACGATGCCAAGGTACAATCCCGCACACTGAAGTTGGGGGACTGGGTCATGAAGCAGGTCTACCCAGAGCCCCGGGGACTGGGTCATGAAGCAGGTCTACCCAGAGCCCCGGGGACTGGATCCATCCTGGACAGGCCCTTACGAGATCATTGAAGAGGTAGGCCCCGCAACCTTTTTCATCCGGGACATGGACGGAGTCGTATCCCGGCATCCATGGAATACCCAGCGCCTACGGTACTATTACAAGTAGCTCCCGGAGCATCTTGTCCTAGCTTTTGCTTTTTGGCCATACAGCTATGGCAAGCTACCCATCGGGTACTCATTCTGTATTAACCACCATGTGGTACTTGAATGGAAAAATGAATTATTCAGACCATTTCTAGCATTTTTTTTACCTACACCGGGCATTCCCGGACATAGCTATTGTCAATTACTCTATTCCGGTAATAAGTGATGCAAGTAAACGCTTAAAGCAAGGTATAAAATCCTAGAAATTTTAATCCCTTTCCAATTCCCATTCAAGTTCAAAAAAATTCCATTCACAAAAGGCCTGGACTACCAAGCACAGGAATTACGCCATTGTTCAAGAAAAGGATAATTTCTACAAAAAAAATAAGTAATAATGGTAATTTCCACTACTGCTTGCCACCGGTACTCTGGGATCCACCAGCACCGGACTTGGTTGCCACCTCCTTCTCTTTCTTCTTCTCGAGAAGGCCCCGCCTGAATTTGGCTTCATCCAAGTACCCGGCCGCCACCCACTCCTTGAACTTCATGATAACAGCCTTGTCTTGGGCAGCAGCTAGCATCGCAATAAGCTCTTCGGAAGCCTTGTACTCCTCCACGGCCTCGTGCTTCTCCACGGGAAGACGCTCCTCCAAGTAGTCTGCCTTCTCCTTCCATGATGTGGCAGACTCTGCAGCATCCTTCTCAGAGTCCCGAGCATTTTTTACCTCATCCCGCGCCTCAGTGAGTTCACCCTCAAGCTCCGCGATCCGCTGCTTTGCCGCGTCCATCTCGGCAACCATTGGAGTCAAGGACTCAATCTTTTGCCTCAAGGAGTCCCGCTCCTTCTCCAGCTTGGCCTTCTCACCATGCAGATACTTCACCTGCCCGGAGAGATTGCTAACCTCCTCCTTCAGTTGAGTATCTTCCTCGCTGGCATCAACCGCGTACACATTGAAGAGTGCCTGCAAACACACCGGTTAAAATATATATACAATAAATATCGGTCGCAAGAGTAAAGCAAACCCATACCCGCATCATAGATTCCCGGGCGAGACGGCGATTCTCTTTGGGGGTATTGTCCTTGTCCCGCACCCGGTCGAGGTCAATATCCTTCAGGTCACTAAGCATGGACCGCACGAATTTTTCATCAGCAACCCCGTACTCACTCAGCAGCTGCTTGATGGGCTTCTTAGGGATTACCGGAATGGCAGGAGACAGTAGGCTAAGTGAAAGCGACGCCTCGGGTACCGGAAGTTCTTTCTTCTGCCTCTTCGCACCGGATCCTTTAACATCCCGGCCGGTATAGGTAACCTCCTGCTTATCACCTCGGTGCCGGTGCCTATGTGACCTCTTCTTCTCCCCTGGAAGCAGGGCCTCGTCGCTCCCAGTGGACCGAGAAGAAATGGACACGGCGAGCGGTACCTTCTCCCTTCCGGGATCAGCTATGGTGATAATGTCAGCGGCAGAAGGCTGCTCGACTTGAGTCGCGGGAGCATTGGGATCAGGTTCCCCATATCCCGCGTCAGTGATCTCCAGAAGGGTCTCTTCAATGGACCGACCCGTAGCCTTCGACCCTAGGTCGACCTCAATATGCAGGGCGTCTTCTCCCTGGCTCATCAGCATATCCATCAACTGGTTATCGTCCATTCTGTCCTCCTCTTTGCCTTTCCGGGGTTTCCTCTTCGGCGCTTTCACTGCAATCAGTTCCAAAGTTAGTAAAAAAAAAAAAAAAAAAGCCAAAAGAAAAAGTTTCTTTCTTTTAAAGCCTCACCAGGGAGCCATCCTAGCCCTAGCCTATAAAGTATAGAATGCCGGATAAATCTATAAGAGCTCCTCTCTTTCTCATTCCAAACAGAGTATACCCGGGCTATCCTCTTCCTTTCCACCTCAGATAAAGTGTAGGCCTGGTCCCCGATTGCTTGGAAAGTACCGGTCAGATGCCACTTCTTATTTTTAATCTGCCACCGCCCACCAGCTAGAAACACTTTATTCCTCCACCTTTTGCTCATCGACGAGGGCATGTCGGTAACTAATGGTTCGTAATCCCTAGCGGCAAATGTCACCGTACCCGCACAGGACAGCTTCCTTGAGTACAGGATCCTGTGTACCGCGCGGAATTCATTTACGGAAGGCCACCCTTGTTGGCACAAGTCCCACATGGCCATCATACTATATATTTGGCGAATAGCATTCGGGGTCAACTGCCCCGGTGACAGGTTCAGCATCCGCAATAGATACTGTAGGCACCTGGGCAGCGGTAGCGATAACCCTTGGTGGAACTGGTTCTCGTGCAGCGCCACCCACCCCGGGGCAGGATTCGCGGCCATCTCTCCATCCTTGAGAGGCCTAAGCTCTACTGCGTCCGGTATTCCCCACTTCAGTCGCATGGCGATGATCTCCTTCATCGTCATACTTCTCCAGGGTTCGTCGCATACGGTCCCGTCTGTAAGTGTATACCTAGGCTTCGGTATGCCCTCGGGGATTGCCACCGTGACTACGGGGGCCTCCGCAGATCCATCCTCGCTCTCACCCTCGTCGGACTCCTCACTGCTCTCCGAGAACACCCCCGTCGAGGACCCGGTATTCTCTGCTAACTGACCTACTGAAGCTAGGTACCAATAGATATCCACTTCAGCTTGCCTGGCAGACGACTGGTATGACGATCCCGTATCCCCACCCTTGGTTTCTGATTCCATCCTAACTACGATACCGGAAACCTCAAAACTCGCTATATCTGGAATCAGAAGCACAAGGGTTAGCCTAACCAGATCTAAGACCACGTTGAAGCGCGGAATCACTCCCCACTTCAAGCAAAACCCAGAAATTCAAGCAAAACCCAGAAATTCAAAGCAAAACCCAGAAATTCAAAGCAAAACCCAGAAATTCAAGCAAAACCCAGAAATTCAAAGCAAAACCCAGAAATTCAAAGCAAAACCCAGAAACACAAGCAAAATCGAAGAAACCCAAAACCCATGCCAAACTGAAACACAAAAAAAAAAAACCAAAAAAAAAAAAACCAAACCACATTCTCTTACCTCTTTTCCGGCAGTCGCTAATCTAGCCAAGGCTTTCGTCTTCACTCCTCACAGTGACAGCAACAGAAGCACAAGAGGAGAGAGGGCAAAACGCAAGTTCTCAGTTTTCAGAATTTCGGAAAAAGTGAGAAGGGAAACAGTCTGTTTCCCTCTTAAATTCAATCTCCAAAGCATCAGGGCCGTTGAAGCCGAAAAGCCCTCAACCACAGGATCACTACACGTGTCCGACGTCTCGAAAACCGTCAGTTGAGGGGACGGGCATTTATTGCACAACTCAGTCTGCCCCACGTGGCTGACATGCACCGCCTACCCCATCGGGTACCAAGGGGTTCCAACTCTCTCTACCCCATCGGGTATCAGAGCCAAGTCCTCTTCCTACCCCATCGGGTATCAGAGCCAGTTCCTCTCTCTACCCCATCGGGTACCGGAGGCTCACATTTTCCTACCCCATCGGGTATCAGAGCCAAGTCCTCTCTACCCCATCGGGTATCGGAGCCAGTTCCTCTCTCTACCCCATCGGGTACCGGAGGCTCACATCCTCTACCCCATCGGGTATCAGAGCCAAGTCCTCTCTCTACCTCATTAGGTACCGGAGGCACACATCTTCCTACCCCATCGGGTATCAGAGCCAGTTCCTCTCTCTACCCCATCGGGTACCGGAGGCTCACATTTTCCTACCCCATCGGGTATCAGAGCCAAGCCCTCTCTACCCCATCGGGCATCGGAGCCAGTTCCTCTCTCTACCCCATCGGGTACCGGAGGCTCACATCCTCTACCCCATCGGGTATCAGAGCCAAGTCCTCTCCCTACCCCATCGGGTATCAGAGCCAAGTCCTCTCTCTACCTCATTAGGTACCGGAGGCATACATCTTCCTACCCCATCGGGTATCAGAGCCAGTTCCTCTCTCTACCCCATCGGGTACCGGAGGCTCACATTTTCCTACCCCATCGGGTATCAGAGCCAAGCCCTCTCTACCCTATCGGGTATCGGAGCCAGTTCCTCTCTCTACCCCATCGGGTACCGGAGGCTCACATCCTCTACCCCATCGGGTATCAGAGCCAAGTCCTCTCCCTACCCCATCGGGTATCAGAGCCAAGTCCTCTATCTACCTCATTAGGTACCGGAGGCACACATCTTCCTACCCCATCGGGTATCAGAGCCAGTTCCTCTCTCTACCCCATCGGGTACCGGAGGCACACATCTTCCTACCCCATCGGGTATCAGAGCCAAGTCCTCTCTCTACCCCATCGGGTACCGGAGGCACACATCCTCTACCCCATCGGGTACCGGAGACTCAACCCTCATCCTATCACAGTGCGCAGATTAACTACCTACAGCGTAACCCGCTCAAGATGCCCCTTGAACGGGAACTTGGGGGACTCCCTATAGGCACACTAGTGCCAAACTTTGAAGACAAAATAATAATAAGTCCCCACCCAAGAAACATCTTGAACGGGAACTTGGGGGACTTGTACACACTAGGGAAGTCTCAACTAAGTTTGGCACTATCGGCTGGGCCCCATCGGTACCCCCAGGTACTATGCCATGGGCCGGGTTCACAACCCACCATGGTGGGACTCATATGGGATACCAGCCCGGGCACCCAGGGCCCGGGACAGGCCAGCACAGCCCAACGATTTGCACAGCAGGGGGGCTGATATGACATCAGAGGAGCAACCTGTGTCCCACATCGAAGATTGGGGAGACTCCTTTCCCATGCTCGAGTATAAAGGCATTAGCACAACCACCTTTTACGGGTAATAACTCCTTTGTCCACTATTTACTTACTATACATCTATATTAGCTTCTCACTCAGGCATCGGAGAGGTGTAAACCGTCCGGTACGGTTTACCCCTCTAAGCGTGTGTTCTTGGTACAGGATTTAGGAGGTGCATCGGTACCCCAGACGGTATAGCATTCTGTGTGAGGTACCCGGAGAAAGCCACCAGAAACAACGACCAATCTTGTTAATTGAGTCAGCCTTATCGTATATGTGGTTGTTCTTCATGTTTAGGCCTTATGGGTTTTGTACTTTATCCCACCCTACTGAGTCCCATCACCGAACATGGATCAGATTGGTGTTGTGCAAGGAAAGATGAGGATGGATGAAGTACTACGAGTAAAGTTACTCAAAAATATCTTGATACCAAACAACCAAACAATCCCATAACGTTAATGGGAATTGAAGAAGCAACTAAAAAGGAGGGATCTGGGCTTGGGTGGTTGAAGAAGAAGAAGAAGGTAAGAGGAGGCAGCAGCAGCCGAAAAAGAAGAAAAAGAAAGAAAGAAAAGAAAAAAAAATTACTTTTGAGGGTAAATTAGTCTTTTTACCCTCACATAGTGCTTCATGTGCGTTACACGTGATCAAGTTAACGGCTCCGTGACAGAAATTGACCGGAGGTATGATGTTTATAAGAAAAAATAAGTTCAGGTCTCACATTGATAACTTTGTAAGTTCAGGTATCATTCTGAAAGTCTCCTAAGTGTCCAGGCATTGTTGGTGAATTTTTCCCTAATAATAACTACGCACGTTAAGATATTAAATATTAAAGATAAAAATTCATTTGCTATAATGGGATGAATGATTTGTGACACCATTAACCACTTACATATAGAGAATGAATTCGGCAACGAGAATAATATTTTGAATGATTTTTTGGATTAGTATTTATAAGTATTAGTTTGTTTTGAAAAAATTATTGTCGGATTATGTTAATGGGACAATAGTTCAAAGTACTACTTTGCAAAATAAATTAAAGCAATATCTCCTCACAATAGATAATTTTTTTTTTATAATAAAAATTACTTTTTCTAAGCTTCCAATCACATTAACAGATTAGGGTTAAAACTAGAGTAATGGCCACAACAAAAATGTGATTAGAACGAGAATATATAGAAACTACATTTTCTTGGCTTGCTATCACATTAAGAAGTAAATGTGCTAGAGTAATGCATAACAGTCACAACACATAACGTGAAGAAAGTTTACTTCGCATGGCTGTGACATTCATTCAAAAGCACATCAAATATATCTGTTACGATCCCCAGGATCGTAACCATGAAATGACATATATACTTGCAAAGTTAAAGAAGGAAAAACTAAGAGAAAACAAAGTAATTAGAAAAGCAAATTAGGGTTAGGGTTTAATTAGAAAAATCAAAATTTAATTGAACTAAGAGAAAACACAGTAATTAGAAAAGCAGATTAGGGTTAGGGTTTAATTAGAAAAATCAAACTACATTGATCGATGAATCTATTCTACATGAATATTGATGAACTAGACAATTCATCAAGGATTAGGGTTTGAGGATGGGGTTAGGGTTTCATCTCACATCCAATATGTTTGAAGTTGGTGTGAGGTGAAACTACTTTGATTTATTTTACATGAATATTGATGAACGTGACACGTACCAGACAATATGTAGGTCATCATATCTTAAAGCCGGGCAGGCCTAGCCCGCCCATTTTACAGGGCTAATCCTCATGGTACCTATATTTGCACTCTTTTGTTTTGCCCTTAAAAAAAAAAAAAAAAAAAAAAAAGAAGGACCTTTGGATGATCATTCTCAAATCTCAATTGGGCAGTTGTAATTGGTTAGATACATCTATTACCCAATTCCTTGTATGGATTACCCATTATCCGGCCCAAAGCTGCAGGGCAGGCCATGTGGGGGTGGTAGTGATTTGTAGGTTGTTCATGGACCATGATCCACAATTACAAGGTACCATAATCTAACAAGTGACAATCTCACTCTCCAATATCCACCAATTCATTGAAAAGCTAGAATGTTTTCAGAGTGAATGGCTGTCCTTATTACACACCACTCTATCCTCAAACCACAACTCCTCTCCTTAACCAGCCACCTCTAAGTCTTTCTCTCTGCTTGCAGTTGTGCAATGGCAACCTTGCAGTCTTCACTTGCATTCTCCTCTCCAGCCTCCCACTGTCTCCAGCAATCACGCTCTCATTCTGGTAATTCAAGCTTCTTGCTTTCACTGCATGTGCTGTAATTTTGATCACTTTCAAGAACCCAGTACTTGACTTGCTTTAGGTACACCAAGCTTTCTCCTTATTATGTTTCTGGGCCACTAAAGGTGAAGGAACAAAATGGGGTAGAAATTTGTTGATGGGTTTGTTTAAGTTTGTGTCAAATTTAGAACTTTCTAAGTTGATGAGATTGGAGTTGACAGTTGATCAGAAAGAATAAGCGTTCTTTGTGTTTGTGAACTGATGCTGGTGAAAAAACACTAAAAGCAGTCTTATTTAATTACCAAAACACAGAAGCAATGTTTGAACTAGGTCCTTACCTACTGTAACTAGAGAGATCCTTGTTGATAAGAGAGAGCATAACTCTAATACTGACTTAGATAATATGTGCTCTTTTTGTTGGATAGGGTTGTTATCTTGGGCGGTTCGTAGAAGTGCAGAGTCCACATTCAATGGCCAGTCTTTGCGCATTTCTCGGCCCCAATGGGCGCCACTAAGGCGGTCTAGTCAAGCATCTAGATCCATCACAATGATGGCAAAACCAAAAATTCAGTTTATCCAAGGAACTGATGAGCAGACAATACCAGATGTGAGGCTAACCAAATCAAAAGATGGTACCAATGGCGTGGCTATATTCAGGTTTGAGCAGCCTTCTGTTTTCGACTCATCTGGCGAATTTGGTGATATCACTGGCTTTTACATGATTGATGAAGAAGGGGTCATTTCATCTGTTGATGTTAACGCAAAATTTGTCAACGGAAAGCCTGCAGGAATTGAAGCAAAGTATATAATGCGGACACCAAGAGAATGGGACAGATTCATGAGATTCATGGAGCGCTATGCTAATGACAATGGCTTGAGTTTCATTAAAAAATGAGGCAATGTATATCAGAATCTGTTATCTTGCTCTTCCATGGCATCTTAGCAGTGCTGGCCTTTTTCGAAGTCAAATGAACCTCGAGAATCATAGTCCATCAATGTAGCTTGATGTAAGTACACCATGTTCCTTCTGATTCAACCAATTTTTCTGTTATTAAGATGTATGCCAGTCTTCTGCATTCGAGTTAAAGAGGTGAGATAGTTTATGTTTCAAAGCCTTCTTTCTTTTGATTACTCTACTGTAATTTGAGGAAATGATACAATGATGGCGACAGGTTAAATGAGTCATTCAATGTATTTGATCATTTAGTTTCAGGATTCAGTCTTGTTGAAGGTAATGATTACTTTGTGAGCTTGTTTCTGCTAGGAGTTCAAATTGCAGGTATATACATCAAGTTCTGCTCAACCAAGAATGTAGATGATAGAAAACAGGGATATGTTATTGAATATTGAGTTTAAATGAGCGTAATATAAACCTATATCACCACTAAAACATTATAAGCGGCAAAAGTAATTAATCTAATTACTCAAAACATCATCGAAGACTAGTAGTTAATACAATGAAAGCTTATAATTTTATCAGATGATAAACAGCATAGTTTTTGTCTGGAGTTTTCTCTCCCCCCAAAGACAGGATAAGATATTCACCCTTGAATCTTCATAAATGTGAATCCAGTGAATCACTAACAATGGACTTTTGAGTAGAGCATGAGCACTACCTTTACTTCCAAGTCACAGAGATGGGACTTTTGACCTTGTGAAAGCTACTATTGTTAGAATTCACCCATGCTAAATGTCCTTGTGCAAAACTCATCTCATCTTTTCTGATTCTCTTCCTCGATATAAACCATACCCTATAACTCAAACTCTGGTTGATGCCTGTGAAAACTAACCTCTGAGGCTTAACTTTCACTCTAACTTCCTTAGGTGCCATTACTTCCAGCAAGTAAGTGGAATGCGGATTCCCTACGTTTGTTACTCGTCGTCTGATCATTTTACTTCTCATGCCGTGTTTGAAAGTTACTGAAATGGAGGGGTAATTGAGACTGAAACCCCTATTCATCTTCAAAATTTCAAGGCAGCTAACATTCCTGTGAGTGATTGTTAAGATATCCGATTTCTTGTATCCGAGAGTGCACAAATGAGTGACATACTCCTCCGGCCTGATGTCGTAGATCAACCCCGGATCAACAGCTCTCACAGGGTTTACATGTCCAGCACCAATTGCAAAAACTCCGGCTGGTTTGCCTCCGTCCATTATCGGATTCCCTGAATGATCAGTTACATCAGCAGTTGTCATAATAGCAGATTTGATAGCTGCGGGGCTCCATTTCGGATGAGCTGTGCGTACAAGTGCAGCAATTCCACTGGCATGAGGACATGCCATTGAAGTCCCTGACATGACAGTGAAATTCACTCTCCTAGAATCTTCTGGAAGGCCGGTGGGACCCATGTTTTGAGGCCAAGCAGCAATGATGTTGACTCCCGGAGCAATCACATCAGGTTTGAGGATTGAAGGGTTCGAAAAACTGGGTCCTCTAGCTGAGAACTGAGCTACTGCTGGTGCTCTGGACTTCCCTATAACTGTGCCTTCAAACACAATTCTAGCCATTGGTCTCCTAGTAGAGTTTATGTAAGCCTTCAAGTGAATGGACTCTTTGTAGCCAATCAGAGTCGCAGGCAAGACATGGACATCAACAGAGTCCTCCTCCAGGTTTACCTCTGTATTGGCCAAAATCATTCCAGCTCCACCAGCTTCTTTTACCACTTCACCTTTCTCCGCCCTACCATTGACACCACGGTCACAGACCACTATCTTGCCGCGTACTTTTGCTCTTGGGAGAGACCCCCTGAAGCAAAATTCACTTCCTGTATTTTCATCACTCACATAAACAACTTCAACCTCTTTTCCAGTACTTCTCATCAAACGGTTTCCTGGGTACATGGATTCTCCATAGAGGACTTTTCCATCACCCATTTGAACTATGGCCGGGAATCTCCGGTCTAATGTGCTCGCGCCGACGGTGGCAATCCAAGGAGCTTCATTGGCAACTGAGCTTTCAATTGGACCATTGTTTCCTGCTGCACATACAACTGAAATTCCATGCTCCATTGCTCGAAAACTTCCAATGGCAATGGTGTCGTCAAAAAGTGGAATGGGGAAGCCACCTAGAGAGAGGGAGAGAACGTCTACTCCATCTATAATTGCAACATCCATTGCAGCAAGGATATCAGAGCTATAACAACCATTGAGCCAGCAGACTTTGTACACCGCTACATGTGCTCCGGGAGCCATCCCTCGAGCCACACCAGCTGCATTGCCCAAAACACTTGCCATTCCGACTGAAGCACCCCCAGCTGTTGATGATGTGTGAGTACCATGCCCTTGGGTGTCACGGGGAGATGCGTAATCTTGAACACCGTCAGGCGAGTTTGGCATGGAAGCCACACGATGGCCTCTGGTGAAGAACCTGGCACCAATGAGTTTTCTGTTGCAATTTGAGGAATTGAAGTCTACCCCTTGTTGGCAAATCCCCCTCCATTTCTTGGGAACCCGCGGCATTCCATAATCATTGAAGCTTGGACTCTCGGGCCAAACTCCAGTATCAAGCACCCCAATGATGGTTCCTCGACCGAATGAGGACTTGTGCCAAGCGCCTTCTTTGGAAGCAGGGTCGAGCCCCAAGAACTTGTAAGAGTAAGTGGTGTGAATTTGGTGAATTCGGTCAGGCCTAATTGCAACCACATCAGGCAGCATTTTCAAGTACTCGAGCTCTGACTCTGACAGCTGAGCCGCAAAGCCTTCCATGGCGGAATGGTAAGAGTAAAGAAGGCGAGAAGAAGGATCTTCGTCAACAGAGGACATGGTTTGTTCGAGAAAAGAGAGATGCCAATCGGCTTTGGATGTGAAAGAAGAGCTAGTTACACCTTGTGGGTGGAGCTGAACTATGTAAGTTTGGAGAGTGTTTGCCCGAAGAGAAAGCAAGCAAAGAAAGAGTGTTGAAACAAAGAAATGTGATTTGGTATACTCCATTGCTGCTGCTGCATGTGGATGATTTGGAGAAAGAATTGTGGGGTATTTGAAGGAGAAGGAAAGAACTCAAAACGGGGTTTGGGATTGGGAGGCATTGTTTCTGTGAAGCCTGATTTGAAATACAGAACTCGTGAAATTTAAGAGCTCTGCATCACGAGGATCTTTTGAGAAGCTGGCTCAGGTATATATGGTTTAAGCTGGGAGGAGCTGAAGTATGTTGAAGACTGTGAAGAGCTTTGAGCTATGAAGCTTCACGAGATGTTTTGGTGAAGCTTTAATTCGTTTATATCCAAGCAGCCGATATGTTCAGAATTCTGTGAATCTCTGTTTCTCAACTTGATGGCTTGGGAGTTTTCAGTTGGTATTCTTTTTCTTCCTTTTTATCCTTGTACTAGACTAGAAAACTATGTTGGTCATTTAATGCATGCCTCTTGTGGGAGCTCTGCATTTATGTACACGCTCTATAGCTAGATTTGGTTTCGTCCGCCGCATGGAGCTTGTGGAAACTAGTCTCGGTTATGAAAAATCTCGGTTTCGGGCACTGGTGCTCACACAATTGTTATTCACTAATTTTTTTAAGCATTGGAACTAGTCTTATGAATTCTTCTTTTTGAGTCGAAAAATAGAGAAAATGCTTCGGGTTGAAAGACGAAGCAAGTTTTTGTTCCGAAGGCCAAGGAAAAGTGGATAATTTTGGTTGTGGAATGTAGACTCCACTCCTAGTGCTAAGATGGATGATGGGGAGGAGACTTGGGGGAGGGTCCTTTTGCAAGCAAGTCCTCTCATCCTTTTGGATATGCCTGACTCATTTTGATTCCCTTCGGCCTGTCTTGAGATGAAGTTCATATTTGTGTGATCTTGACTTTTTGCTTGTTTTGTGTAAAAAGACTAATATATACTAAGATTTTCATTAATACCTTCAAAATATGATTCACCTAGTATTGTTTTTTTATGAGTTTTTCTATTGGAACCTCTAAATTTACTCACTTGACCTCTACGCTTTTTACACCTCTTATCAAATTTTCAAATACTAAATTTACTCACTAAACCTCACTAAACTTCCTCAAATAACCTCACTCATATAATTTGCAAACAAATTATTATCTTTAAAATAAAAAAATTTAGTCATTTCAATGATTTAATCACTCTATAAATCTTAACTAAATATACATTTCTTAATCAAACTTGAGTTTTAAAAATTAATGTCTAATCAATAAGAAAATGCCATGAACTATTCTGTTTTTTTTTTTTTTTTCTATTTTAGCTGTGCAAAAAAAATATGAAAAAAAGAATTTGTTTTTATTCTCAACAAAAAAAAATCACTTGTTTTTTTATGTTTTTTTTTTCTGTATTTTTTGTACCACATGATTAATTATTTAAATATTTTTAGTTTTTTTTTTTTCAAATATAATGGATTGACTTAGATTTAGGTCATAAATCATATGAGGATTTATTTTGTTTTCTCACCAATATGCGTTCAACATATATATCATACATTTTTACAAGGTTCTAAAAATCGCTAGGCGCTAGTCGGGCGGTGGCCAAGGGACTAGCGCCTAGACGGGGCCTAGGCGGTTTTAATTTTTTTAATTTTAATTTATTTTTATAATATACAAAATATAAATAAGAGTTTCTATATATATAAAAGTATGTATATATATGAAGACTTATTATTATAGTATGTATATATATAAAGACTTATGACTAATAAATAAGAATAATGAAAGATAATCAAGTATACTATAAGAATTCTATTCCCAGATTCCAATCTCATTCGAACGCGTGACCTTATGACCACCAACAATCTTAATAATTAATATTAGAGGCCGTACATGATTCCAAACTCTATCTCTTTAAGCTCCAGACCTCTCTCCTTTGTTATCTCCGCCGTCATGGCTATGAACTGCTTACTCAAGAACTCATATGCTCGCCTGTTTTTTTCTATCACAACTCGCTCTCAATTCACACTCTCGATCATTATTCTCACCGTGAATCTCTTCTGTTTTCTATTCAATACAAACCCAATAGGCAAAAGAACTCGACAGATTACATCGGCAAACTCGGAGGCAAGAACCTGACTTGGAATGACTGGTTCCTTTTCAAGTGTCTCGTCTGATTTTCCTTGCCAGGGAGACCGCGGGGGATCACCACTGAGATCTATTTTGTTGATTGCATCCATTGACCAACTTGTTTAGTGCCAGATTCATCTGGTTTATCGCAGGTCCAGATTCGCCGACAGGCCGCCTAGCGCCCAACAGCTCAACCGCCCAGGCGCCTAATGGCCCGCCTAGGCCACCTCGGCGGACGCCCAACCCCAGCCCGCCCAACTCCTCCGATTTAGCACTACTCGAGTCGGAGAGCTGCCGCCCAGCGCCTAGGCGGCCGAGTTTTAGAACACTGCATTTTTATGTCAAATGATCTTAATCATATTTTTAATTCTTATTAAATATATATGAATGCTTTAATGACTATGTAGTGAAATTGGAAAATGAAAATAGATAAGAAAAATAATAAGAAATACAATATAATATTATTGAATTGAAAAGTCTATATAAAATAAATATAATATTATTGAATTGGTATAATTATTGTCTTTAATAGTCATTTTATAGTAGGTTATATATGTCATTTAATAATTCATAATAGAGTGAGGTCAAGTGAATAGATTTGGAGGTCCCAATAGAAACTCCCTTTTTTATTTTCACAATGGTTTAAAACTCAATCAAAAACTAATGACATTATTTAGACATTGAAATATTTATTTTGAGTCGAAATAATAAATATTTATTAGCTTCCGTACGCTGAAAGAGACCTAACACCCGCCCGTTTTGACATTTGGGCCTGGGTCTTGTTGAGTTGGGGCCGAATTTAGATAGAAATCTTCAGCTCACCCCAAATGTATGGCTAGGGACCAATGAGAATGCATGGTTAGGACTTGGGACATGCACTTTCCAAAACATAACAGGAAATGATCCTCCCAATCCCAATTGCATTAGATTTCCAATCTCATAAATGAAAAAGGAAATCTGACACAAACTTTTCCTTGCACTGCACAGTACACACCTTTCTCAATATAAATAGAGGGCACTGCAGGGATAAGGCATTCCCATCAGCAACAACTTTGAAGAACTAGCTCGCTCTCAGCAAACCTTAAAACCCAAATTCTCAGAATAATGTCGACTGAAAAGAAGATGATAGTCCTACAGAGCTCGGACAATGAGACTTTTCATATTGAAGAGGCGGTGGCCCTCCAATCCCAGATGATCAAGCACATGGTGGAGGACGACTGTGCCAACAACACCATTCCTTTACCTAATGTCACCGGAGTTATCCTCGCGAAGGTGCTCGAGTATTGCCAGAAGCACGTGGAGGAGGGCGGCGAGGAGGCTCTCAGGGCATGGGACGCAGATTTTGTCGACTTCGACACGAACACCCTCTTTGACGTCATCATGGCAGCCAACTATTTGAACATCAAGGGCTTGCTGGAGCTGACCGCCCAGAAAACCGCGGACTTGATCAAGGGAAAGACTCCTGAAGAGATTCGCAAGACTTTCAACATCAAGAACGACTTCCCTCCTTGGGAAGAAGAAGAGATTCGGAGTAAGAACTCATGGGCTTTTGAGTGAACCTAAAGGAATTTTTCTTTCCGATCATATATTTGTAGTTTCTTATTTGCCTCTATGGGTTAGAAGAAGTGAAGAAGTGTTTTCTTTCATGTCTCAACAATTAGTGGAATTTTGTTATCAAGTTGCATTAATTTTGATCTGTTTGCTTTTAAAATTAATCAGTGTTTCCCTATATATGTTTCAAGTGTTTAAACGTTAATTAATTAAAACCTATAATTTGTTTGAAAGGTTTGTACGGGCAAGCAATTAACTCTAAACCCTCGTTGGCCAATTCGATCTTCTCCAACTTAAATTTCTGATTGCATGAAAATAATAACCATGACAATCAAATTGACCGCGCGATAATGAAACAATGACAACATCATTTCTACTCTGACATCAAGCTTCTCGATCAAACACATCAATTTATTATTATCATTATTATTATTTGGCAAATAAAACACATCAATTTGATTAGAACAGAGCTAGTTAATATTTTGCAACTAAATGACGTGGAAGTGTGCTAAAAATTGGTTACACTTATGAACCGTCCATATGTGTTCTATAATCTGTAGTACACATGTGATAGTAAGTAAGTAAAAGTGAAAACAATACTCAGAAAATATTGGTAAAACATACTCATTGAACTCTGTCCATCTTTGTAAGCAATAGGATATAGTAGGATCAATCAAATCAGTGGCGGAGCTAGGATTTCTAATTAGGTAGGGGAAACTTCAGAGAAGTGTTCTCTAACGACAATTTGAAGATATATTGAGCACAACCAAAAATGCTATTCAACTTAGCCTATTACAAACATAATATATGTGTTCATACGTTTATTTTGTTTCAACATATCTTCTCCATAAGAATCACACACCAAAATCCAAAATCATATGTGTTTGGCTCCAATTTTGTTGCAGCTGGTCAACAGTCTCTTTTCTTGCGCGGGCGTGCCAGCACCGTTCGGGTGCGGTCGTCGGGGATGTCCCTTGACCTGACTTCTTTTCAAGCGATTGTAGACGAGGAGAGCACCAACCTCGTCGTGGGATTCTTTGTGCCTCGTGGCGAGGACTTTGCTGAAGTTTCTTCTTGTTAACACAATCGATACTCAATATTGCAGATTGAGCAGAGCGAAATCACCGGGAAATGTTGAGATCTTGCTAAAGCGTGACTTTAGCTTGGCTGGGTTGCTAGGGCGTTACCCTTGCTTGGCTGGTTCTGTAACCGTTGTGGTCGCGGCACTACCGTCGGCTCCCGAGGAGACTAGGACCGAAGTATGTTGACAGAGGGTTTGGTGGCACTGAAAGTCGGCTTCTGAGAAGACTAGGACTAGGAGTGTGATCACCGCTAAGAGAAAGAGAATGAGAGGAGTTGCTCTTAGAGAGGTTTGCTCTAGAGAGAACTTAGATCATCTTATAGATGTTGTTGTTGTATGTGAATGTGTGTCTTAGAATGAGAAGAGAATGTGTTTATATAGGGAAGAAAAAGAAGAGTGAAATGATGAGTGGAAGAAAAATAATGAAAGTGGAGTATGAAAGTGATTTGTAAAATATGGAAAAGATAGAGAAATGATGAAATGAAAGCAAGGCATGAAGGTGCAAAAACATGGAAGTGATGATGATCTATTAAAGAGATTGTCTTGAAAAATATATCCAATGAAAAGAAGAAAAGCATCTAGCTTTCTTCATGTGGGTAGGAAACATGAACATGTGAATATTGAGCTGGTTTTAGGTCAGTTTCTGCCCCTTTATTCCTTCAATTATTTCTCCAACAAGCCTTCAGAATGAGCCTTCGACTTCTTCATAAAAAATGTTCCACTATGAGTGTAGATCATCCTGACAAATTTTCAGAGCTTTATTCCATGCGGTTGGGCTGGAAATGCTGCTGGACCTCTTACAGGTCCAGTTTTCCAGTTTTGCTTCTGTAGAAAATTGGACTGATTGTTTGAAGGCCTTCCACTCAAATCTAGCTCTGGCATTCTTCATAAGAAATGATCCTTGGGCTTTCTAGAATTAATCTGGAAAGTTTTAGCTCATTTAGATTTCATTTGGTTAGTTTGCCGCCCCTACTTCCTTGTTTAGCTCGGTTTCTCCTAGCCGAAGTAGGAAAATGTGCTAAAGTTGACTTTTCATGTTTCCATGCTTCCATGC
Source organism: Rosa rugosa (assembly GCF_958449725.1). NCBI lineage: Eukaryota > Viridiplantae > Streptophyta > Magnoliopsida > Rosales > Rosaceae > Rosa > Rosa rugosa. The sequence continues at coordinate 41,133,294 of NC_084822.1, read as the reverse complement.
TTTCATAGTAGGCTTTATTTAGCGTCTAAATATATATTTCGAACTTGTCGACAATATATAGCTTGAGCCACTGATATTGGCTCAATTTCTCCAAGACACGCCTTATCAGGCCAAAATGCTTATTTTGGGTCCAAACATTGCCCCCCAGACCTCGAAGTCAAAGGTCTTTGTCTTGACTGAAGAGGTCTTGAATCAGCACTGCTCTTATAATGTCGTTGCTCCAAAGCCACTTGTATTGGCTTGACTAAAATTACTTGAACAGTAGCCTCTCTCCCTCTTAATTATACATAGTGAGCATACATATATTAATCGCCAGTCTTCCTTCGCGAACCATCCTTTGCGAGGCCATGTAATTAAAACCACTTCGCTGCCAACAATTCGCAACCCAGCTTTCGCCACAATTATTGGCAAAAATATTGATTTGACCTCCTCCACTGCTAATACCATACTAGGCATATTAAATGCCTCTTGTATATGTGCCCAGACCAATACCAATGACCTCTTAAGTATATTAGCAAGTTCCAGCCACTATTAGGCAAGAACACAATTTTTTGCATCCTCCGCGACGCACAAATTTGAAACTCTTTTTGTATTTTTGTATTTTTTAATTTTAATAAGACATTGTGAATCAAGGTTTAGACATGCGGCCCAAGTATAGTCGCCTAGACACAAATTTTCTTTCAAATCCTTTGGGCAACCTTACTGAAATGGCCAGGTGGGGGAGGGCGAACAAGAGAGGCAGAATCCATTTTGGCATGAGCTACTCCCACATAGTGGTTTAGGCCCATTTGCACGCACTTCTGAATTCAAGAACCTGTCATGAACGTTGTCCCCTTTCTAGACACCATTTCACATAGGCTATACTTACTAAGATGAGAAAGGTCATAAGTGTGAAGACAGTTCAACAAGTGTTAATAAAAGCCGCCCTTAACCTTAAGGGACCTGAACTAGGCACCAATAAGGAGTTTAGGCCAATATTAACAAAAGAGACTTCACCTATTCCGTTATGATTCACAACCCCTTTACCAAATTCAACTTCTTTTTTTTCTTTTTCTTTTTTTTTTTAATGAAAAGAAAACGAAAAAGTAACAGAAAAATAAAAGCAAAAAAAAGAAAGAAGCTAGCAACACCATGTTTGGCTAACCTCTAGAAGACCACGGGGGAGGCCATCTATGCTTCATTCCAAGCTCCGATGTATCAAAATTTGTAGGGTAAAAATCCCTCCTGTGAGAGCTTGTAGGAAAAGAACAAAGATACTTCTCGTTGAAGAATTTGGAGGAATTTGGCTCGTGAGAGGGGTAATCTTGCCCCCCAAGTATCCTTGTTGGTTGGTGAAGCATGATCTTCAATTGCAATTGAGGAGATGAAGATGAGTATAGATCGGATTTGTTACCAACTACCATATCATAGAACATGGTGTCTTCAGGATTAGCCACAGATTGGCCATTATAGACGACCACTTGCTGGTCTGAATTCTCCATATCAAGAGCTTCACTTGCTGGATAATTGTAAACAAGAGTTAACTTGTATTGATGATACTCAAATTTACAGTTGCGAAGGACAACTTGGCCACTAGAATAATTGTTCTGGCCATTCATGCAACGTGGGTTGTAGATGTGCCCTCCACATATATCAAAGCCACCGCTTGGCCTTGAAGAATATATGAAGAACTTCAAGTTGAATTGATTAATAAAGCCACAAATTGGCTTCTGTAGACCACAACTTAATTGATAATTAAGTTGGCTCTGATTTTGATCACCTTCACCAAGACGTCCAGTAGCAGAGTCACAATTAAAATGATCATGAACTTGCTTCTTTTGATCAAAGGGATGATCATGGGCCATATCTTGCCCCCCATGCATCTGATCAGTAGCCACATATTTTGCTTGATCAGTGGAGAAATCAGATATTTGTTCAGAGACAATTGTATTGTCAAAAGAACAATCTTGTTGATGACATTTTCCATGCACAACCTCTGTGTAAGGCTGTGACTCACCAGTGAGACCCTTAGGTTGATTGCCACCTATAGGCAAGTTAGTCTCAGAAACGACCTCTTCGCGAGCAGCTTCTTGATGTTCCAATTTGCCTTGCTGCGAATTAGCCAAGCTGGAACCTTCCTCGCGTAAGGTCGCGAACTCCGATGAGGTCTGTTTGTGCTGGGTCGCGACGACATTCATCGACTGCTGGTGGTTTTTTTGGGCTGGTTGGGTCACGTCGGCCAGCTGCTCCCAAGTCTGCCACGAATCTTGTTGGGCTGATTGGAAAAGTTCATCCATCCTCTTCTGCTGCGCCGCCAGGACCTTTTTCAAATTCGCATAATACGAAGCAGTGTTCTGTTGAAAGATAGCAAGTCGCTCCTCTATGCTCGCATTCTCCGGAATGGGAATGGGCACATAGCCTTCTATCGTCGCCATGACTTCAGGAATTTCTTTTGGTAAAGATTTTCCTCTGGCATCCCAATGATGGTGAACACAAAAAGACTCTGATGTAGTCCCACTGGGCGTGCCAAAATGTTTGTTTTGAAGCCCGGTGGTTGAATGTCTTCAAGAGAAAAAAAATTCTAACCATGTCCCACTGGGCGTGCCAAAATGTTTGTTTTGAAGCCCGGTGGTTGAATGTGCTTCAGGAGAAAAACTTCTACAGTAGGTCCCACTGGGCGTGCCAAAATGTTTGGCTCCAATTTTGCTGCAGCTGGTCAACAGTCTCTTTTCTTGCGCGGGCGTGCCAGTACCGTTCGGGTGCGGTCGTCGGGGGTGTCCCTTGACCTGACTTCTATCAAGCGATTGTAGATGAGGAGAGCACCAACCTCGTCGTGGGATTCTTTGTACCTCGTGGCGAGGACTTTGCTGAAGTTTCTTCTTGTTAACACAATTGATACTCAATATTGCAGATTGAGCAGAGCGAAATCACCGGGAAATGTTGAGATCTTGCTAAAGCGTGACTTTAGCTTGGCTGGGTTGCTAGGGCGTTACCCTTGCTTGGCTGGTTCTGTAACCGTTGTGGTCGCGGCACTACCGTCGGCTCCCGAGGAGACTAGGACCGAAGTACGTTGACATAGGGTTTGGTGACACTGAAAGTCGGCTTCTGAGAAGACTAGGACTAGGAGTGTGATCACCGCTAAGAGAAAGAGAATGAGAGGAGTTGCTCTTAGAGAGGTTTGCTCTAGAGAGAACTTAGATCATCTTATAGATGTTGTTGTTGTATGTGAATGTGTGTCTTAGAATGAGAAGAGAAGATGTTTATATAGGGAAGAAAAAGAAGAGTGAAATGATGAGTGGAAGAAAAATAATGAAAGTGGAGTATGAAAGTGATTTGTAAAATATGGAAAAGATAGAGAAATGATGAAATGAAAGCAAGGCATGAAGGTGCAAAAACATGGAAGTGATGATGATCTATTAAAGAGATTGTCTTGAAAAATATATCCAAGGAAAAGAAGAAAAACATCTAGCTTTCTTCATGTGGGTAGGAAACATGAACATATGAATATTGAGCTGGTTTTAGGTCAGTTTCTGCCCCTTTATTCCTTCAATTATTTCTCCAACAAGCCTTCAGAATGAGCCTTCGACTTCTGCATAAAAAATGTTCCACTATGAGTGTAGATCATCCTGACAAATTTTCAGAGCTTTATTCCATGCGGTTGGGCTGGAAATGCTGCTGGACCTCTTACAGGTCCAGTTTTCCAGTTTTGCTTCTGTAGAAAATTGGACTGATTGTTTGAAGGCCTTCCACTCAAATCTAGCTCTGGCACTCTTCATAAGAAATGATCCCTGGGCTTTCTAGAATTAATCTGGAAAGTTTTAGCTCATTTAGATTTCATTTGGTTAGTCTGCCGCCCCTACTTCCTTGTTTAGCTCGGTTTCTCCTAGCCGAAGTAGGAAAATGTGCTAAAGTTGACTTTTCATGTTTCCATGCTTCCATGCTTTCATAGTAGGCTTTATTTAGCGTCTAAATATATATTTCGAACTTGTCGACAATATATAGCTTGAGCCACTGATATTGGCTCAATTTCTCCAAGACACGCCTTATCAGGCCAAAATGCTTATTTTGGGTCCAAACAATATGCTTGTAAAAGCATTAATCAATATCAACTAAACAAATTTACTCTTCCTCAATTATCAAGGCAATTAAATAAATATATTTATGGAAAAACTTAGATTTGGACGTCATATACATACATGTGCTAAATGAAGTTGAAAATTGTGAAGAAAGACACTTGTGTGGCTCCGCCAGTGCATCAAATCATATTAATTTGCTTCTGAATTCCTCAGCAATTTCTAATACGACTTTAATAAAATATATTTATACCCTCAGACTCATGAGTATATTCAATAGACCAAAGAAGCTAGTAAGGGAGAAGCATTACGGCTAGGAAGGGTACAAGGCCTAAAAGGGGCTAAAACCCAACTGCACTATCGTTCATCATCATTGAGATAAATGGATTGTAGGAGTACGTGTTTCAATAATAAATTATGTCACGCTAACAAAACTTACACAAGAGGAATAACCAATTACCCTAAAGATTGGTTAGTTTTTGGAATATTGGACGCTAGCAACCTGAGGAGAAAATTCAGAAGCCTTGGGAGAACAGTCTAACGTGTCGATCGGTTCCAATTTCAATATTTCATGGGATATCCCAGAAGAGACAAACAAATACAACTGTATATAACCTTGGGAGAAATCGGAGAATACTCTAAAATGTGCTACGTGCTCGTAAACTGAACCGTGAAAACCTTCAACCAAATGCAACCGTAAATTAGGAACCTGGACCTGCTTCATTGCATTGTGGAGGGAAGCCACGTACGTCCTGTTTGTTTCCTACACGCGTCATATGACTGATCAGTAGAAAACCAAACCCACGATGGGGTGCCAAAATATGAACCGTTGAGCTTTCAAATGTGTCCAGACTCTACACCAGGGAGTCGGCTCTTCTAAAGTGAGGAGGTTGTGAATTTAAGTCAATTTCATTAAATCACGACTCTCTCTCTAATCTAAGGATCATTAAATTGCCATATCACTTTTCTATTAATTTTTTATTTTTCACATAAATTCCTGTTAACTATGATTAACTCCATATAAGCAAAAAAAAAAAAAAAAAGTTAAACGCCTTCACAATCTGACTTTCTTCTATGCATAGTCCTAAACCCAAATTCACTTGCTGTCGTTGTTGTTTTTCTGTGCTTCTATAGAAACTCACCCATAATTTAGAGTTTAGGGTTAATAATCAGGTTCTCTCGATCATTTAAACCGACATTCATGTTTTTGAAAGAATGGAAGATTGTGGACAAAGTGGTGGGAGCAAAGAAAGAACTGCAGCAGACCGTATCAAAGCACGTAGCTATTGTTTCTGCCAAATTACCATGATCTGCGTTATATAGCTTGTTGGAGGCCTCGAAGCTCACTACAACATAGACGGTAATTTCCTACCACGAAAAATGGTCGGAAATAGGGCATTTTCTTTAGAAATACCTTTTTCTGACGAGAAGTCGTCGTTGGAAATGCCTTGGTCGGAAATCATTTTCTTCCAACCAACCGTCGGAATTCTTGGCCATTTCCGACGAAAATGACCGTCGGATTTTGGTCTTTTTTGGTTGGAATTAATGTTTGTTTCGTCCGAAAAAAATTGACGGAATTAAAGTTTTCCGTCGGAAATAATTGTATTTCCGACGAATTATTTCCGACCACACTTTTTGTCGTAATATCTATTTCCGACGACGTAGTTTCGACCACTCGTTTCATCGGAATAAGTTTTTCCCACGAATTTTTTCCGACCACAAATGTTGTCGGAAAACTTTTTCCTATGACATATTTTCGACCAAAAACTTCGTCGGAATAAATATTTCCGACTAACTAATTTGAGTATTTCCGATTACATATTTGCTTTGTGGGAATTAATAACCATTACCGTCTATACAAATGACTTTTACCGATGAATATGGTTTATCAAAATAAAACATTTTTGTCCGGAAATTGTTGTCGCAAACGGCTCACCTCTTGTGGGAATAAATATAGTAAATGAAATTACATTCGATTTTAATTATTAGAATTTTTTCACAAATTGAATATTTATTTTCTGGAACATGAAGAACCAAATAGATAGATATAGTGAAGATTTGAATAATTGATTGAATGCAAACTACATAGTCTTAATACATAGATAAAATAACATCATCCATAACATTGGAATAGTACGAGAGAAAATACTAACCTAAAAATAAATAATAAAATATTACATTTTTTAAACATGTCTAAGCAAACTAATTGCCACTTAAAAACCCAATACCTACTGAAGTTAGTAACTACAATCTCCACTTAACCATGATTGAATAAAGTCAATAAACAAAGACAAACCTATTTTCTTCCATTTCTTCCCCTTAAACTTTGCAACTGCATTCCTCAATGTCTCGTTCTATAGTCAATCCAACATGTTGCAAATTACTATAATATCTCACAGGAGGTATGAAAAAGAAAACAAATACAGCATGTTTAACAGTACATATAAAATGAGTCAGTGCTATCATATCATAAGCTAAAGTCATTGACCATATATAATGCTCTCAGATACTTTGTTGCACATTATTAATACTGCAAGTAATAAAACCATTAATTCTAAACTACTCGCACATTATTAATATTTTGTTGCCTCATATAGATAGATAAGATTTCTTCGAATACCTTATAACTAGTGGCTAGCAGCTAAGGAGTAAGGTGCATTTGCTTCGGAATCTCCATTAGTAGATTTACCATGTCAAAATAGCAAAATAGGAAATGGAACTAAGTATAATAAGTATGAGGACCTTATAAAAAACTCCTAATTGCTGCAAAAACGCCTTGACAACAAGAATGTTTTTTTATCGATTTTGGAAGCCATATAAATAATAATAATAGTAGCATTAAAGAAAAATATTAAAGCTTTACTTGCTAGGTATGTGTGTTTTGATGAGTACTAGGGTTCTGAGAACTACAATGCAGCCAAACTTTTTTATCGTTCAGTTTTGTACATGGAATCCTATGCCTAAACTAAAACAGAGCTTTAGATAAAGCCCTACTCTTTTCTTCGCTCTCTAATAATATAATGCTAGTTTGTTATAGGAGAGGAGAAAGAGGAATTATTATTAAGCTGGTGATGCCTTGAAGAATGACAGCCATATTCAATGGGTGGACTAATTTGAGGTAAGTGTTGTGATGGGAGTGACGGTGAAGTAGATGAGGGTTGTAGTGTTTCAGGTTGCATACTAACAGAAAGTTTATAACATGATCAACACAATCATCAAACTGAGGTCCAACAGTCAAAAGAAAAAATTCCACCCAAAAGTAACTAAGAGTATGAGGATAAGACAATAGATTCACAATTAAGAATAAAAGTGGGCAATAAGTCTATCAATTAGATAATTAATAGCAACCTTATGCATACAAAGAAATGAAGCTTTTTCCCTTATATATGTACGTAGTTATCATCTTGACCAAAGTTTTGAACACACAAAAGAGAGATCTCAGTAAGGACTTAGTTAACATTAAGATAAAATAGAAACAGTATCTAGGATCTAATTAAGAACAAAATCAGACCTCAGCATAATATTGGAGGTGAGCCTATAATCGATCCCTAAGTTCCTGACAGAGCAAGGTCACAACAAAAAGTAGATGCTCTAAACTACTTATTGATGGTACAGTTATACCGAAGCCAAGGAAGAAAGGGAAGTTCAAGATAGAAAATGCAGGTTGTATATGGTGATCTGTCCAGGCGTCAGGTGTGGGATTAACTAAAGAGACTACAATCAAAGTATTGCATACACCAAGAAATTTATCTGCAGCTATACATGTCTTCCCTATACGTTAAAACGAAGAATGGGAGATAAACAGCAACTTATGTCAATGAGAACATAAGTTAGGTTTACTTGCAACCAGAAGCTAGATATCTTGTTCCTTTGAGAAACAATCAGCACAAAAGCTTGATACACATATATATCCTTGTAGACCATGCAGAAATTCATATCTTAAGGCCCCACCAAAAGAAGAAAACACATAATAAAGTATGGAAACAGAAGCAGCAGAGCTAAAGATCCTTGTAAATCTCAAAGAAGATGCAAACACCACTGCTACTTGTCCTATGTACCTAAAGCTGAAACTACCACTTCTGACTAGCTAATATTACACAAAAAAAGGGGTAAGTCCTAGTTGGATAAGAGAGATGTGGTCCACAAATCTAAGCTTTCAGTTGCTGGAACTGGAAGGATGATTATTGAGTAGTTGTTGGTGGAGCTCAGGTTTAGGGGAAAAAGTTATATTTAATATGCTGGAAATATATGAGATAGACATGAACTTATGTGCATATTTCTTCTTCAAGTTCACCTAAATTTTTCAGCGCAGTTCCCACTCTTGAAAGAATCCCCTAACTACTTTCCAACTACAAATTTAATTCATGATACAATGTCTTTTAAACAGAATTCTTTTTGTATTCTTTTTCTCTACGATTCAATCACATCTACCAAACAGTCCAGTTCTTGAATTTCTTCTTGTTATCATATATAGCAAAATCATTCCTATGGCTAGCTCTTCATAATCCTATTTCCTCTGCTCTCCAATCCTAGACCTTTAACAGAGAAGAACGTGAGGTGAGTTTGATAAACCAATCATCAATTGATCAAGCTGCATGGCTTATCTTCTGTTGCATGGCTTATCTTCTGTTACCTAATATTCACCATTGTAATTATCCTCTCTTATCCTAGACGTACAAGTAGATAGGTTCTGTTTACTAGTCTTATCTTTCCTATATGTAGAGTCTCACACTCTCACCCTCACTCCTAATACAATTATACTTGTAAGTTACTCATCAATATATATACAATCGTCAGCCACTATTCTGGGTGTGCTTGACAACACTTTATTCAAACCCTTTATGGTATCAAGAGCCTAAACGATCAAATTTTTTTTTCCCTCCCCCCAACCCTTCTCATGACTACTACTCCCATACTCTCTTCCGCCTCTGCTGGGGTCACTTCCTCCACTCAATCCTCCACCGTTTCCACCTCCACCATGTCAACTGCTTTGTCCACCACTTCCTCCACTGACCCCTCTCCCTCTGTTACAAACTTTCTGTCCACCAAATTGGACCGTACCAATTATGCCCTCTGGTTGGCTCAAATTTTGCCCACCCTTAAGGGTCGAAAACTGATGGGCTATGTCGACGGCACTTCTCGTTGTTCTCCTTGCTTCAAAACTGATGCAGCCGGTCAACTCACAGCTGAAATCAACCCTGCATATGATCTTTGGATGGCCCAAGATCAGATGGTGCTTGGATGGATTAACAACTCGCTCACCCCGGCAGTGCTTGCCACCGTTGCTCGCTCTACTACATCTTTCTTCACCTGGTCTTCCTTGGCCAAGCGGTTTGCTTCTCAGTCCCAGAATAGAATTCTGCAGCTTCGCGGTGATCTTCTTCGTACTATGAGGGGTAATATGAGTATTTCAGATTTTTTGGATAAAATCAACTCTATTGCAGATAACCTAGCTCTTGCTGGCAGTCCAATGAATGATAATGATTTGGTCTCAATAATTATGAATAATGTTGGTCCACTGTACGAGACTACTGTTAGTTCTGCTCAGGCTAGGGATACCCCCATCACATATGACTCTCTTGAGGCCCTCTTACTTTCTGCTGAGCGTAGACTCCAAGATCAACAGCAAGCTGCCCTTGATGTCAGCTCCATGACCACTGCTTTCCATGCTACTCAGATCTCTACCCGCGGTCGTGGTCGTGGTCGGTTCTCTATGTCCCATGTTGGCACCCGTCCCTCTCCATCTCTGTTTGGCCGTGGTGTCTCTAATCCTCGTGGGTCTCATTCCTTCTCTGGCTCTCCTCGTGGATTCCCTGGTGGCTCATCTATTTTGGGATCTCATCCCTCTTCCACAAATGCCTCTCTTCACGGTCGTCCTACATGTCAAATTTGTAATCGTATGGGTCACTCTGCTCTTGACTGTTACAATCGTCTGAACCTCTCATTTGAAGGACGTGTTCCAACAAAGAAGCTTAGTGCTATGGCAGCTTTTACATCTTCTCCATCCTCATCTACTTGGCTTCTAGACAGTGGTGCCAACACTCATATCACCTCCAATTTGAGCAACTTGCAGAATTCTAAGGAATATCAGGGTTCTGATCATATTAATGGTATAGGTACCACCACAGGTTTATCTATTTCTCATATTGGTTCCTCTACTCTCAACACTGCCTCTCATTCCTTTGCCTTAAACGATATCTTATATTGTCCTTCTGCTTCTACTAATCTCCTCTCCATTTATAAATTCACAAATGATAATAATTGTTATCTTCTAATCTATCCCACTCATTTTCTTGTGAAGGACCTCACTTCGGGGAGGACGCTCTTTAGAGGACGAAGTAATAATGGTCTGTACCCACTGCGCTTTCTGTAATACCCCGAAAAATCCAAATTAAATTCCGTGGATTTTTTAGAAATGATTTCACGATAGTGGGAGCGAGTACGAGTCTCGGAGAAGTTGTGGAATTAGTTTGAACGATTAATTTTCGAAATCGAACGTTATTTAGGGGCTCGTGGAAATTGACTTTTTATACATACGGAATTTGGGAAAACTTCCTGCATGAAAGTTGTAGGGCTCGTCGATACGATCTCGTGCATATGTGGAACACAATATTCGGAGTTCGTATGAATAAGTTATGAATATTTGAAATTTGGGAATTTTCTATAAATAGGAAAAATTTCTGATTTTTTCATTAAGGACGAAAAAATCTAATTTTTGCTAAACAGTCCCCGAAACCCTCCGTTCTCTCTCCTCTCCCACGCGGCCGAACCGCTCGACCCGACCCGGCCGAACGGCCCTCCTCCGGCGTCCTCCAGCCCCGGACCCGGACACCACCGTGATCGCCGCTCCACGCCCAGACGCCCTCCGGTGTGGTCTTGGCCCGCCGCTGCCCCGAAAGATGGATCGAAGACACCCAGACGAGCGAAACCGACCCGGCCGGAAAACGTCGACGCCGGCGTTGCACGGGCCGATCCTTCCCATTTTCGTGATCTCCTCTTCCCCCTGATCATCCCCATGTAAGTCTTTCATCACGATTTTGAGTGTAGACCGCTAGATCAAGGTTTGACTTTTTGAACGCCTCTGATTCAATCTAGGATCCGATCGTGCGGCCGAGATTAATCTAACTTCAACGCTTGATCTAGGACGATCTAGGCCGAACCAGGCTTAGCTCCAGGTATGAAAGTTGATCACCCTTTCATTTTGAAGAAGTTTGTAGTTGACGACTTTTGCATCAGAGGTGGTTGACCTTCGTTGACCGCCGCGTTGACCACCGTCTGACCTCCGCTTGTGGCGGCGGGTCGGACCTTATTTTGAGTTTATATTATCTGGACGATGATCTACGCATCCATACGAGCGTTTTGATATATTACAAGGTTATTTTAGAAAATGTGGATAAATAATGGATTTACGTTTTGACGTTACTATTTAACGTTTTTACGGTTTATCTTCGGTTTACGATCTGCGAAGATCTGACCATCGGTTTTACTTCAAATTATAACATGTTGATCGTATGACTGTCCCGATGACTTTGTGTGGTCATGGGCGAAGATCCGACCGTTGGATCTTCGTATAAATGCAAAACAGTGATTAGGGAGGCGATTCGTGAGAATCCGTCCGTCGGATTTTTGTATAAATTTGTGAAGATGTTAGTAAGGACGATTCAGGAAGATCCGACCGTTGGATCTTCGTGATGATTTTTGGAGGGTGATCCTAAAGGCGATCCGTGAGGATCCGACCGTTGGATCATCATTTAATTTCGATCCGACCGTTGGATTGTCGTTTGAGTATGTTTTTGAGTTGTTGGCTAAGTTAAGGTCATGTTTGACTAGGTGATTGACGGTCTTCCTTGGGTGAGCGGTTTCGGTGTGTATTGTGTTGAATTGAAGACGCAGCGGGAATATCGAGGTGAGTAAATCGCACATGGTTCATTCACGAACCGAAATTCGGTGATTTTATTTAATTGGGAAATTGTGGAAATTGTTTTATGAAAATAAATATTTGTTTTAAATTATATGGACTTGATCGACTACGGTCCATAGGTAAGTAAAATGTATTTAAACTATAAAAATGAATTTCTAGATTTTATTGCATGTGAACTATAGTTGGTATTAGTGGTCACTCTTGTATGGGTGACTACGTATATATATATTTACGTGGAATATATATTGGATGGTGTGACATCGGGTGAAGTATTGATGTGATTTACTGAGTTATATTTTGAGCATTACCCTTTGGAATATGTGATTTATCTTAGATGTTGTGTTGTCTATGATAATGGGTAATGGAGTAAAGTGCGATAGTTGAGTCGTTGAGATGAATTAAATGAGGAGTCGAGTGAATTGAGGAAAGCAGTCATTCGTAAGGTGAACCTTGGCCCAGGTGACACTTTACGATACAGTTAGAGCTCTAGTCTGTCTGCTGTCATACTGCTTGGGGGATAAACGAGTTATCATATGCCCTTGGGTATGACATGACATACTGAATGGGGTGATTAATATAATTAATCATAAGCCTGTAAGTATGATATACTGAATGGGGTGATTAATCTAATTAATCATAAGCCTGTAAGTATAATATACTGCATGGGATGATTTATATAAATAAATCATAAGCCTGTGAGTATATATTGAGTAAACAGTTGTTTGTTTTTGAGTAGTCATGTTGAGATGTGAGTTGATTGATGCTTGAAGTGACGTTGTACACTTCAATTATTATGCAAAGAAAATACTTGAGTTGAATTTATGCTTGAGTTGATTTGGTTACTTTAAATCGTGCAATCCTTTCATTTACTCATACGAGCTTTGCAAAAAGCTTACCGGGTTTGTATTGTTGCAATCCCGGTACACTATTCAAACGGTGTAGCGGGTAATCCTGCAGGTCAGGAGAATCAGGACGGTGATCGTGCGGGTTAGAGAATTTGTTTTAGTTTTACAGCAATTGTAATTGTGAGGTGAGTTATGCTCATTTGAGCCTTACAATATAATTTGATGAGAGTGTGCTGTAATAAACAAATTTGAGATTTGGTTTATGTAATATCGAGCGATGTGAGGTGTGGTTGTTTTGAGAAAAAATTCAGGTTGTATTTATGTGAGTTGTATTAATTCATGTTTCGGACTTGGATTTGTTATTCAAAATCCGGGGCGTGACACTTTCATCAACAACATGGTCTTGATCCCGGAGGACATTTTGCTTTTGTTGGTGCACGAGTGACAGCCCAGATTTGGCATTTTCGCCTTGGTCATGCATCACCCAAAATTTTATCTAGAGTTTTAGAAAATAAAACTGTGCCCTTGTCTGGCACGTCGTCCATGTCATTTTGTCAGTCCTGTCCTTTAGGAAAAAGTACGAAGTTACCCTTTCAATTGTCAGACTCTGTATCAAATTATCCTTTGGATCTTATTCATTCGGATGTTTGGTCATGTTCTACCTTTTTAGTTCAAGGTTTCAAGTATTATGTACTCTTTGTCGATGACTATTCTCGATATTCATGGATTTTCCCTATGAAAGCTAAAAGTGATGTTCTTTCTCTCTTTATCACATTTCGTACATCTGTTGAAAATTTATTTTCAAGGAAAATTAAAATGTTCCAATCTGATGAAGGTGGTGAATATACTTCTCATAATTTTCGTAACTATTTACTTTCCAATGGTATTCATCATCGCTTTTCATGCCCAAAACATCCTGAGCAGAATGGACTTGCAGAACGCAAGCATCGTCACATTGTTGACACTGGCCTTACCCTCTTGGCTCATTCTAAAATGCCTACATGCTATTGGGTTGAAGCCTTTAATGCTGCAGTTTATATTATTAATCGTCTTCCAACCAAAATTCTTGATCATCTCTCCCCGTATCAAAAACTGTTTAATCGAGCTCCACAATATGCGTTCTTACGTGTTTTTGGTTGTGCATGTTTTCCATACCTTCGCCCTTATAATAATTCTAAATTACAATTTCGTTCCAAACGATGTGTTTTTCTGGGTTATTCTTTGAATCATTTAGGATATCGTTGTCTAGATTTACATACGGGACGTGTTTATCTATCCAAACATGTGCTTTTCGATGAAGATTGTTTTCCCTTTGCAGAGACTGTTATTACTTCTTCCACCAGCGCCTCTTCATCACAAGGTACTGAATATTCTCTTCCTATTTTCTTTCCGTTAACTACTCCTACTTCAACTACACTACTCCCTTCCTCAAATCAAGGTCCATCACAAATCCCACAATTATCTCCTATTTTAATTCCACCATCTTCGTCTCCTACTTCCAGTCTCCCACCTTCGTCTGTTCTTTCATCTAGTCCACGTCCATCACCAAACCCACAATTATCTCCACCTTTGATTACATCATCTTTGTCTCCTCCTTCAAGTATATCACCGCCTCTTCCTTCCTCTCGTCAACCCCCACCATCTAACTCTTCCTTAATAGTCACGTCACCTAGCCCAGTCTCCTTATCAAACACTACCTCTATTGCGTCACTCCCTAGTACACCTATGCCCTCACATTCAGAATCATTACAACTTTTGGACCCTACCGAGAACTCCCATGCCACACAAGCTGCTCCTCCTTCCCATTCCATGGTTACTCGGCTACAGGATGGCATTAAGAAGCCCAATCCCAAATATGCTCTCCACTCTTCCTTAACTAATGACTTGATAGAGCCTACATCCTTTCGGAAAGCAGTTACACATGCCTCCTGGCGCACTGCGATGCAAGAGGAATTCGGAGCCTTACAACGGAACAAAACATGGGAACTTGTTCCCCCCAGTCCTTCCATGAATGTCCTTCCCAACAAGTGGATCTTCATGATAAAAAAGAAAGCAGATGGTTCCATTGAACGATATAAGGCGAGACTTGTAGCCAACGGCTTTCACCAGCAAGAGGGCATTGATTTCTCTGATTTCTCTGAGACCTTTTCCCCAGTGGTTAAACATTCCACCATCCGATTGATTCTTGCTTTGGCTGTCAGTAATCGTTGGCATGTCCGTCAATTGGATGTGCACAATGCCTTTCTTCATGGTCATCTCCGTGATGAGGTTTATATGCGGCAACCGGTAGGCTTCACTGATCCTCAGTTTCCACATCACGTCTGCAAACTCCGACGGTCACTTTATGGTCTCAAACAAGCTCCACGGGCTTGGTTCCAATGCTTTGCGGATTACTTAGAGAGCTTGGGTTTTCAAGAATCCCGTTCTGACTATTCTATGTTCACTTATAGTAATGCTGGTGTCTTCCTCATTCTCTTAATTTACGTGGACGATATCCTCATCACAGGTAATAGCACAACTCACTTGTTCAAGCTTATTACTGATTTGGGGAAGATGTTCTCTATGAAGGATCTTGGTTCTATTCATTATTTTCTTGGTGTTGAAGCTTCATATGATGGACCTGTTCTATATTTGACCCAAAAGAAATACATTGTTGATTTGCTTCATCGCACAAATATGCATAAAGTCAAACCTTGTACAACTCCAGCTCCTTCTGGACAAAAACTGAGCCTTTATGATGGTGAAAAGCTCTCTGATCCTAGTGAATATCGAAGTGTTGTGGGTGCTCTCCAGTATCTTACTTTAACTCGCCCTGACATTTCTTACTCGGTGAATCAAGTTTGTAAGTTCATGCATTGCCCAACCACTGTTCATTGGGCGGCTGTGAAGCGCATTCTTCGTTATTTGATGTAATAACCTAGTTTTTTTTAATCAAACAATTTGGTGGCAAACACCGGTTCCGTGATTTAAGGTTAGTGGACAATTGCATAATTTGAAGGCCGGTGCTTTAACATGATTATGCATGAGTGGAAGAACGAATCAATTAAGCTAAGAAACGAATTCTCTCTCTCTCACGTCCGAAACCACCCAAAACAGAGCAAAACTTCTCCAAACTCTCTCTCACTCCACCGGCCACCAATCAAGACCAGAACACTTCCTATAGCTTCGCCTCGACCTTGCGCAGCTGCAGGTGGCAGCCTTGAACCACGACACGGCCACCAGCGGCGGCGGGAAGCTCCGCCCGGTTTGAGCTCGTTTTGGTTCCAAGCTTGATATCTCAAGCTACCGGCCAACAATCCTCACCAAACTTCACCCACGAGCTCGCCTCAACGTCCTGAAGCTCCCAGAAGTGGCCTTGCACGGCGGCGCTACTCGTGGTGGCGGCTGGAAGCCAGACCCGATCAAATCGAAAAACCGAAGCTTCGATCGGTATATCTCGAGCTGTAGTGCATCGTTTTGATTGATTCTTTTTCCAGTGGGTTCCCCTTGATGTTGTTAACAACTCTCTAGAAGGCATCGAGGCCTGAAATTGAAGTTTTTACGTCGATCGGAGCCCTCGCCGGATTCTGCAAAATTCTGCAAATTTTCCGACCACCGAAGCTTTCGATCGGTATATCTCGAGCTACAGACCATATTTTTCTGTGATTCTTGAACCAATGCGTTCGTCTTGAGTTTCTTAACAACTCTCTAGAAGGAATCGAAGCCTGAAATTGAAGTTTTGACGTCGAAATCAAGCCTTGCCGGATTCTGCAAATTTCGCCGGATTCTGGAAATTTTCCGGCCACCTCGACTGTTCTAGGTAATTTCCGACCACTTCCTTTCGTTTTCAGACTTCATGCTAGTTATGAAAGTGGATCAACTCGTCATTTTGAACAAGTTTGTAGTTGACGACTTTTGCATCGGAGGTGGTTGACCGCCGCGTTGACCGCCGTTGACCGCCCACTGACCGCCGCTTGTGGCGGCGTATTCGACCATATTTTGAGTTTTTATTATCTAGGTGATGATCTACGCATCCTTACGAGCGTTTTGATATATAACATGGTCATGTTAGAAAAAGTTGATAAAATAGTGGATTTACGTTTTTACGTTACTATTTACGGTTTTTACGTTTTATCTTCGGTTTACGATCTGTGAAGATCAGACCATCGGTTTTACTTCAAATTTTAGTATGTTGATCGTATGACTGTCCCGATGACTTTGTGTGGTCATGGGCGAAGATCCGACCGTTGGATCTTCGTATAATTGAGAAATAGTGATTCGGAAGGCGATTCGTGAGAATCCGACCGTCAGATTTTCATATAATTTTGTGGAGATGTTTGTAAGGATGATTCGAGAAGATCTGACCGTTGGATCTTCGTGATAATATTGGAGGATGATCCTAAGGGCGATCCGTGAGGATCCGACCGTTGGATCATCATATAATTTCGATCCGACCGTTGGATTTCTGTATATGTGTGGTTTATGAATGATTGCTAAGTTAAGATCGTGTTTGACTAGGTGGTTGATGGATTGATTGGTGAACGATTTCGGATCGTTGTTTTGAGCTGTTAAGAAGACGCAGCGGGAATTTAGAGGTGAGTAAACCTCACGTGGTTCATATTACGAACCGAGTACCTTTAATTACTTTATTTTCTGTAGTAATTGTGTGAAAATATTTATGGAATAAATATTTGTTTTAAATCATATGGACTTGATCAACTACGGTCCATAGGTAAGTAAAATGATTTAATTATACAAAATTAATTTCATGATTTTCTTGTGTGAACTATAGTTGGTATTAGTGGTCATTCCTGAGTGGGTGATTACGTATATATATATATATTTACGTGATTATATGTGGAATGGTGTGACATTGAAGAGTGTGGAATTGTGATGATTTATTTATTATGGTTTGAAATTTGACTTATCATATTTATATGTGATGATCATGATTGATGAGTTCTTGTTAATATTCATGATTTACATTGGAGTATGTATAGAGTTGGAGAATGTAGGATTCTGAGGACGAGGTGTCCGAAGTTTGACGGTTATGGATAACCGGAGTGTTTGTGTACTGAGGACGGGGATGTCCAAAGTGCGACGGTTTATTATTAACCGAAGTTGTGTACTGAGGACGGGGATGTCCAAAGTGCGACGGTTTATTATTAACCGAAGTTGTGTACCGAGGACGGGGATGTCCAAAGTGCGACGGTTTATTATTAACCGAAGTATATGGTGCTGAGGATGGGGATGTCCAAAGCGCGACGGTTATAGTGTTAACCGAAGTATTTTTGCCGTTGCTTGACCCTAGGCCAAGGTGTCAGAGGTAACGAGGCAGTTAGAGCTCTAACGTGTTATTGGGATGGACCAGAGTGGTGTTATGTGGGTTGGGTGTTTGCAGGACCAGTGTGGTGTATTGTGATTTGAGGATTGTGAAAATGTATTCCTTGTGGTTTTCCATGAGTGGTTTGATGTCTCTTTGCAGACGTAATACTGTTGAATTTTACTTGAATTGTAATTTAATAAATCAACAGTTCTTTCTTGTTTACTCATACTGGCTGTAAAAAGCTTACCGGGTTTTGTGTTGTTGCAACTCCCGGTACACTATTCAAATTGTGTAGCGGGTAATCCTACAGGACAGGAGAACCAGGACGGTGATCGTGCGGTTAGAGCAATGGTTATAGTTTTACAGCAATTGTAATAGTGAGGCGAGTTAAGCTCATTTGAGCATTACAATTTGATTTGGTGGGAGTGTGCTGTAATAAATAACTCGAGGATTTGGGTTATTGTAAATTTGAGAGTTGTGAAGTGTGGTTGTTTGTGAGAAAAAAATTCAGGATGTTAGTTGTAATTTGTTATTATTCATGTTTCGGATTTTAATTGTATTTAAAATTCGGGGCGTGACAGTTTGGTATCAGAGCGTAAGGTACATATTTGGTGACGTGTCAATACCTTCCGAGTGATGGCCCGTCTGCAGCGGATCCCCATCGTGCGCTCTTCGGTATTGGCTAAGTCATTGGGTATGTGTGAGTGTTGGAAGTTGTTTAGGCCGCTAAGTCGTTTTAGGAACGTTAACACCTTCCCTGTAGTATTGACTTGGTTAATATGGACTTGTATTTGACTTATACTGTGTTTTAAGTGTTATACGTGTATTAGCCAAGCATACTATATTTCTTAGGTGTTGAATATTCGAAGGAGTAGTACTTAGAACTACAGAGTTGTCTTGTAGGTTCGTATTTGAATAAGTTCAGTTACCGCGAGTTATAATCTTTAAGGGATGGAAACCTTCGGATTTAACTCTATTGAGTTAGGGTGATTGTTTTATGGAAGTGAGGTTCTTTTGGATGTTGAGGTGTTTGGTTGAAGGCATGATGTTGGCCTATGCACGTACCTAGTGTGGATACGAGTATGAATTGATGGAATTTTTGCCTTATTAGGTTGGATATACAGATGTTTTTGATTTGATTCTTGACTCATGTGGAGTGGTGGGTAGTATTGCGGTTTGGGAATGAATTATTGTGGTTAATTCTTCCATGTGTTTGTAAGTTGATGAGCAGGGTTTAAGTTGTGAGAAAGGAGTTTGATCTCGTGTTTGAGTGATTGAGACGAACGACTATATATTTGAGGTTGTTTTGTGTTTTAAGTTTATGTAGACGGGACACTTAAAGTTTTGAAATAGAGTTTGATTTTTAGTTGATAGATAATGGGGAGAATTAGAATCAACTCTTTGTTAATGATCTTGGACGAGAGTGTGTTTCTATGGTTATGGATTTTAGGTGAAATGGTTAAATACAATTTTGGGTATTGATGATAGTGACATGATTGGGTATCCATAGTGGTTCAAGTGAATTACTATGCGGTATGGAGTTGATTCGATGTATGAATCGTGAAATCTTAGGGTTGAATTATGGTAAGTTTGATGGAGCATGTTTTAGAGGGAATGGTTGAGATTTTATATGACTAGCACGAGTAACTCTAAGGATGTGAGTTTTCCTAGTTAACTCAGGAAGTGTTTAGCTTTATTAATCCCTAATTCTAGCGACGAAATTATTGTGTTTGGTTTGACTCAGAGGATACTAGCTTGACCTCTGTGCAACTTAATTGATTGTTTGTGATAAATCATTATGATTGATGTGTGCAGCAGAGTTGTCAATGGTTTTGAAAATAGTATTGGGTGACCAAGGTTGATCCTTGGTGTTGTTGTTGGTTTAACAAAAAGAAGAAACGACATACATGCACACCATCTTATTGATTTAATATTACAAAAAGGAAATTGGAACTACGCTATACTAAGCCTAATTGGTAGCTCCGGATGGGTTGAGGCTGAGCTCAAGAGAAACGTTAGAGCCACTGTTGTAACCGCCTGAGCCACCAGAATAGTAACCAAATGCGCTACCTTCCTCAGAAGTAGTCTTCGGGTTACCAAAGACGTCCTCGCCGTGCACGGGGAACAGAGGAAGAGTTTCAACCTCCTGGTGATCTCCTCCTCGTTGTTGCAGGGATGTTTGTCCTCCTGTTGTGCCAAAAGAGTTGTACTGGTATTAGTGTTGAAGTGTGAGGAAGAATATGAAACAAAATTTAAATCAAGAAATCCTTCATTACCAGTAGAATAGGTGGAACCAAAGTTGAGATCAATGGATCTACCATCATCAGTAGAACTAGTGGACCCAAAATTGATGTCAATGGATCCACCAGCTGGCCCAAAATTGATGTCGATGGATCCACCAGCACCAGTAGAACCAGTGGACCCAAAATTGAGATCAATGGATCCACCAGTACCAGGAGAACTAGTTCCCATGGGCACTTGAGCAGCCTGATTGCACCTCTTCATCTGCTTCTCTCGAGCCCTGACATTCTGGAACCAAAAATAAATGTTCTTGCCCTCAACCTGTCCATACTGTTGCAGCTGGAGACAGATCTCGTGAATCTGCTCTGTAGTTGGGGTCTTAACTCCCTTGTCGTAGTAAAGATCCCTGAGGATCCTTATTTGATCTGGAGTAGGAACCCACCTGGCACGGCTTCGCCAGAAATCTGTGTTGGCACTACTCCCGGCTGCTTGGTTGTTTCCTCCATCCTCGATTTGTTGCTGGGTTTGTAGCTCCATTAGTTGCAGAGTTCGTGGTTCCATGGTGATGAGTTGAGAGGAAGTGTAAATTGAAGAACGAAGTTGTTGAGTGTTTGTGGGAGATTGACCTTAGAAGGATTAAGGTCGATGAAGGGGTATTGGAGATCTGAAAGTTCAGAGGAAAGAAGAGATCGAATCTTCAAATGGAAGAAAAGATCTGAGAGAGAAGGATTGAAGATTTGAGAGTGAAAAAAACCTGGGGATTTGAGAAGAGAAAGGCTGAAGAGTTGAGAGAGAAAGGCTTGAGCTCGGAAGAAAATTTCTTTTCCTTTGGAGTGAACAGTCGCGTCTCCAGAATGCACCTATTTATAGAACAAGGTGAGCAGATCTCCACCGTTGGATGAACGATCTCAGAATTTGAATCCACGCGTTGGATTAAAGTCGCCCCGAAACCCGGAAAAGCTGTTGGCGCGTGTTGAGCGTGTAAGGGGACCGAGGGAATCTCGAGGCGCTGTGGCAGACAGCTGTAGCCGAAAGCAGATTTGACTGCCGTAAATCACGGAAGGGATAAGCCGTGACACAAGTGGGCCGTACTTGGGCCTGTCTCGGATCAAGGCATCACTGTAGCTGTGGGTGGAGGCCTGATGGGCCGAGTTTCAGAAACAGTTTTGGATGAGTTGGGCCGGATTTCTGAAACAGTTTTGGATGAGTTGGGCCGGATTTCTGTAACAGTTTTGGATACGTTGGGCTGGGTTTCTGCAACAGTCTTGGATGTTTTGGGCCGAATTGTTGAAACAGTTGAAACAGTTGGTTTAAATAAAAGGATTGGTATGAATAATAACGTGAGCAGCCGTGCTCGAGTGGTTGAGTGTAAAGTTCGTGTACAAGAGGTCTGAGGTTCGAACCTCGCCTCTCGTTTATTTTTATTATGTTCGTTTATGACATAATAAGTATAAAATTTGTACACATTTTATTAAGCACAACTTGTGCTCCAGTGGTTGGGAGCGAGGCATTGGTTTAAAGGGTCGGGAGTTCGAGACTTGCCTCCTGATATATTTTATTTATGTTCGCTTAGGACATAATAAATATAACGCGTGTGCTTCTATTAATGAAAGCAGCTCTTGCTTCAGTGGTTGGGAGAGAAGCATTGGTTTAGGGGGTCTGGAGTTCGAACCTTACCTCCTACAAATATTTTTGGATCCCGTATATGCTTGATATACGGACGCATATACGGTTTGTACGGTATGCATACGTATATATGGTCTGTACGGTATGCATACGTATATACAGTTGTACGGTATACATACATATATACGGTCTGTACGGTATGCATACGTATATACGGTATGTACAATTTCATACCGTAGTCGAGCTGAAAGTTGGTGGGCCGATTGGTAGGCCCAAATAGTAAGCCCAATTGTTCGGCCGAATGGTAGGCCCAAATGTTAAACCCAACTTGTTTCGGGCCGGTTCGAAATGTGAATGGTTCGGTTTCTTCGGCCCAATTGGCCAGCCCTAATGCTTAGCCCAAGGATTGAGCAAGCCCAAGTCATCATCACTGGGTGACATGTTTTATTGGCGTGCTTTTGAGAATGATTTGTTTTGAGTGATGCTAATTGAGAAGCGAAACGCTTTGTGGGAGTGTTTACTGTGCTTGTATGCCAGTACAGGATGACGATCTGTGTGAAAACAGCTATATGTGCAATGCCACGTGGTGATTTGAGTGTGGGTTGCTTGAGGCAATTGTTGTGTTGTAATTTTGAGAAATGATGCGGTGAAGGAATGTCATGTTGATGACTTAAGTGGGGATGAGGATTTCATTTGTGAATTCTCGTTGTGTGAGTTTACGTTTGTGATGAAAGGATTTAGTGGCCATAGGAATGTATTTTTATACAAAGGGCTGTGGTTTTGTAGATTACTACAGTTTTGGGAAAGATGGAGATTCGATGGTTAGGTTAACTGTAATCGAGAGCAATTAACTTGCGCTTAAATTTCGGGACGAAATTTCTTTAAGGAGGGTAGATTGTAATAACCTAGTTTTTTTTAATCAAACAATTTGGTGGCAAACACCGGTTCCGTGATTTAAGGTTAGTGGACAATTGCATAATTTGAAGGCCGGTGCTTTAACATGATTATGCATGAGTGGAAGAACGAATCAATTAAGCTAAGAAACGAATTCTCTCTCTCTCACGTCCGAAACCACCCAAAACAGAGCAAAACTTCTCCAAACTCTCTCTCACTCCACCGGCCACCAATCAAGACCAGAACACTTCCTATAGCTTCGCCTCGACCTTGCGCAGCTGCAGGTGGCAGCCTTGAACCACGACACGGCCACCAGCGGCGGCGGGAAGCTCCGCCCGGTTTGAGCTCGTTTTGGTTCCAAGCTTGATATCTCAAGCTACCGGCCAACAATCCTCACCAAACTTCACCCACGAGCTCGCCTCAACGTCCTGAAGCTCCCAGAAGTGGCCTTGCACGGCGGCGCTACTCGTGGTGGCGGCTGGAAGCCAGACCCGATCAAATCGAAAAACCGAAGCTTCGATCGGTATATCTCGAGCTGTAGTGCATCGTTTTGATTGATTCTTTTTCCAGTGGGTTCCCCTTGATGTTGTTAACAACTCTCTAGAAGGCATCGAGGCCTGAAATTGAAGTTTTTACGTCGATCGGAGCCCTCGCCGGATTCTGCAAAATTCTGCAAATTTTCCGACCACCGAAGCTTTCGATCGGTATATCTCGAGCTACAGACCATATTTTTCTGTGATTCTTGAACCAATGCGTTCGTCTTGAGTTTCTTAACAACTCTCTAGAAGGAATCGAAGCCTGAAATTGAAGTTTTGACGTCGAAATCAAGCCTTGCCGGATTCTGCAAATTTCGCCGGATTCTGGAAATTTTCCGGCCACCTCGACTGTTCTAGGTAATTTCCGACCACTTCCTTTCGTTTTCAGACTTCATGCTAGTTATGAAAGTGGATCAACTCGTCATTTTGAACAAGTTTGTAGTTGACGACTTTTGCATCGGAGGTGGTTGACCGCCGCGTTGACCGCCGTTGACCGCCCACTGACCGCCGCTTGTGGCGGCGTATTCGACCATATTTTGAGTTTTTATTATCTAGGTGATGATCTACGCATCCTTACGAGCGTTTTGATATATAACATGGTCATGTTAGAAAAAGTTGATAAAATAGTGGATTTACGTTTTTACGTTACTATTTACGGTTTTTACGTTTTATCTTCGGTTTACGATCTGTGAAGATCAGACCATCGGTTTTACTTCAAATTTTAGTATGTTGATCGTATGACTGTCCCGATGACTTTGTGTGGTCATGGGCGAAGATCCGACCGTTGGATCTTCGTATAATTGAGAAATAGTGATTCGGAAGGCGATTCGTGAGAATCCGACCGTCAGATTTTCATATAATTTTGTGGAGATGTTTGTAAGGATGATTCGAGAAGATCTGACCGTTGGATCTTCGTGATAATATTGGAGGATGATCCTAAGGGCGATCCGTGAGGATCCGACCGTTGGATCATCATATAATTTCGATCCGACCGTTGGATTTCTGTATATGTGTGGTTTATGAATGATTGCTAAGTTAAGATCGTGTTTGACTAGGTGGTTGATGGATTGATTGGTGAACGATTTCGGATCGTTGTTTTGAGCTGTTAAGAAGACGCAGCGGGAATTTAGAGGTGAGTAAACCTCACGTGGTTCATATTACGAACCGAGTACCTTTAATTACTTTATTTTCTGTAGTAATTGTGTGAAAATATTTATGGAATAAATATTTGTTTTAAATCATATGGACTTGATCAACTACGGTCCATAGGTAAGTAAAATGATTTAATTATACAAAATGAATTTCATGATTTTCTTGTGTGAACTATAGTTGGTATTAGTGGTCATTCCTGAGTGGGTGATTACGTATATATATATATATTTACGTGATTATATGTGGAATGGTGTGACATTGAAGAGTGTGGAATTGTGATGATTTATTTATTATGGTTTGAAATTTGACTTATCATATTTATATGTGATGATCATGATTGATGAGTTCTTGTTAATATTCATGATTTACATTGGAGTATGTATAGAGTTGGAGAATGTAGGATTCTGAGGACGAGGTGTCCGAAGTTTGACGGTTATGGATAACCGGAGTGTTTGTGTACTGAGGACGGGGATGTCCAAAGTGCGACGGTTTATTATTAACCGAAGTTGTGTACTGAGGACGGGGATGTCCAAAGTGCGACGGTTTATTATTAACCGAAGTTGTGTACCGAGGACGGGGATGTCCAAAGTGCGACGGTTTATTATTAACCGAAGTATATGGTGCTGAGGATGGGGATGTCCAAAGCGCGACGGTTATAGTGTTAACCGAAGTATTTTTGCCGTTGCTTGACCCTAGGCCAAGGTGTCAGAGGTAACGAGGCAGTTAGAGCTCTAACGTGTTATTGGGATGGACCAGAGTGGTGTTATGTGGGTTGGGTGTTTGCAGGACCAGTGTGGTGTATTGTGATTTGAGGATTGTGAAAATGTATTCCTTGTGGTTTTCCATGAGTGGTTTGATGTCTCTTTGCAGACGTAATACTGTTGAATTTTACTTGAATTGTAATTTAATAAATCAACAGTTCTTTCTTGTTTACTCATACTGGCTGTAAAAAGCTTACCGGGTTTTGTGTTGTTGCAACTCCCGGTACACTATTCAAATTGTGTAGCGGGTAATCCTACAGGACAGGAGAACCAGGACGGTGATCGTGCGGTTAGAGCAATGGTTATAGTTTTACAGCAATTGTAATAGTGAGGCGAGTTAAGCTCATTTGAGCATTACAATTTGATTTGGTGGGAGTGTGCTGTAATAAATAACTCGAGGATTTGGGTTATTGTAAATTTGAGAGTTGTGAAGTGTGGTTGTTTGTGAGAAAAAAATTCAGGATGTTAGTTGTAATTTGTTATTATTCATGTTTCGGATTTTAATTGTATTTAAAATTCGGGGCGTGACATTTGAAGTACTCCATTCATCATGGTTTAAAATATCAACCTAGTTCCCTATTCATCAGTGCCTACTCTGATGCGGATTATGCAGGTGATCCCGATAATCGTCAATCTACAGGTGGTTATTGTGTTTATTTGGGTCCGAATTTGATTTCATGGAGTTCAAAGACTCATAAAACTGTTTCTCGATCAAGTGCCGAGGCGGAGTACTGTCAACTAGCATTTACTGCAGCTGAGATTTCTTGGCTTCGTTCCATGTTCTGTGATCTTAGTCTATTCCTCCAGTGTCCTACTATTTGGTGTGATAATCTCTCCGCAATTGCTATAGCTTCGAATCCTGTCTTTCATGCTCGCACAAAGCATGTTGAGGTCGATTACCATTATGTTAGGGAAAAAGTTGTCAATAAGGAACTTCAAGTCTTATTTGTTTCTACTACCGATCAGGTAGCAGACATCTTTACAAAAGGTCTGTCATCATCCAGATTTCATTTTCTTGTCTCCAAGCTTCCCGTTCTTCCTAGACCACTCAGCTTGCGGGGGAATGATAAACCAATCATCAATTGATCAAGCTGCATGGCTTATCTTCTGTTGCATGGCTTATCTTCTGTTACCTAATATTCACCATTGTAATTATCCTCTCTTATCCTAGACGTACAAGTAGATAGGTTCTGTTTACTAGTCTTATCTTTCCTATATGTAGAGTCTCACTCCTAATACAATTATACTTGTAAGTTACTCATCAATATATATACAATCGTCAGCCACTAGGTGTGCTTGACAACACTTTATTCAAACCCTTTAGAGTTGTGTTTCATTTCAGTAAAACATCTAGCAAGATGGCTTTCTACCGCAGCCATTATGGTTAGAACACCTTTGTTTAAGATTGTTGCTTCTCAAGGATGTAGCTACTATAATGAACTGATGTGATGCAATTTTTTTTTTCCTTTCTTTTTTCAATGAAGTGATGATAAATAATAAATTACAATCAAGGTATTGCATAAACTAAGACAACTCTTGCAGCCTTCAATTACTGAACATGCACAAATATATGCACAATGTAATACCAAAAGAACACTAATCAATTAGATATGCAGAGAGGTGATACAATCATACAAATCACACTTTAAAAAGTAGGGCACATACCAAATCGATCAGAAGCTAGGTTTACTTGCAACCATATGTTTCACTCAGCAAAATCAAAATCCCAAAAGGACAAAGCAGAATATGAAGATACACAAGAAATTATATTGAGTAACACTGAACTGTAGGCATAAATATCAACCATGACTTAAAAGTCTGCTACATAGCAGCAAAACCTGCCCAAATGGTCCCAACTTTTGCTTCTGTGCTAGTAGTTCAGCCAAATTAATATCTGCTATTATACCAGCTGAGTATTAATGATCAAGACAATGTAAACAACAGTGGATAAGAACACCACCAAGCATATATATGATTATAGAAATGACTGGGAAAGAAGAAGAAGAATATTGGGTGGAGAAAAAGGAGAGCAAGAAAACAAAGAACACACAGAAGTGCGGTATGACACTACAACATAGACGGCCATGGAGCTGCAAGTGGAGAAATCATTGGTTGGTTGGTTCAAACCTTTTAATGTTATAAACAGCAACAAGTAAGTCCTGCTCTAAGAATAACTGATAATAAAACCTTCATTTCAAAATAACTGCTCCAATAGTTTACATGCTTGCACTGAGTCTACCTTTACTCTCTAGCTAATAAAAAGAGTGTCTCATCGAAGCAGGGGAAATATACTCTCTTCTCACATTCTCTGTTCAAAAGTCTCCTCTCCAACTCTCCAAAGAAGAATACTTCTGTGTTTGTAACACTGAAGCTAATGGAATTCTATTACTTCCAGGTTAGAAACATAGTCTATTAACTATTTCATATTTGATTTGATTGGTTTTTACTCTTTTTTGTTTTTCTTCTCTATGTTTGCATGTTTAATTGAAAGATGGCCATGGCGATTATTGTGGTAATTGTGACATGGTTCGGTGTCATAGCTAGTATTAAGTGGATCTGGTCTCTAGTGAAGTATCGGTTAACTTCTTACACTCAAGAGTTATTTGCAGGTAAATTGCTTTTCGTCAAAAAGGTTGTTTTGTTTAGGTCACAATCTAAAAGGTTTACCAAAAATAAGCTTGACCTAATATGTTTTAGAAAGGCCAAATATAGGCAGAAGTTTAGCAATACTTCCCAACTTTGACAGGGTTTTTTAATAAACATTTAGCTTTGAGTAGTGGATAAGAACACCACCAAAAAAAGAAAAGAAAACACACACACACAGAGAAAAGCACTAGCAAAGCCAACGACAAAAAAAATATACTAAATAACAGCAACACTACAATTTGAGAAGATAGCAACTAACCAATCTCTGAATACCTAGGAAACTGATGCCTATAAGGACTCCCAGAATTGAACTCTATCCACAACTTACGCTCCTCCCTCACATCTAACCAGAATACACTGGTAGGGAATTATTTCCAACTTTGTCAACATTCAACAAGCACAAATTAAAGTAATAACATTTAGGATGGCTAGATTACTTCTATGTAAAATGACTTAACGACTAACATTAATTCTAAACTTCACTTCTCCCCTGCTACAAAACAATATCACCAAAATCCCAAATTCCAATCAACAAACTAGAAACACAAACACAACAGATATATAACAAAAACCCTCAAACAGTATCCCCTAAAACCAAATAGCCCTTTTCTCTAAGTTATGAGAAAGATAAGCTCTAAGCATACAAGGAAGTCAAGTGAAGCCTTAGATTTTGGTTAAAAGAGAATTTTTCGTTGAAGTCTAAGATAGGATTGCTGGTAATTGTCAAATACGTGTTGCAAAGAAAAGAGAACTCACTTACCTCAAATCCTAAACAAGACCAATCGCATAGAATCGATGCAAGGCTCTTGTACTATTGCCCAACTGCCAAACTTCTTTCAATTTTTGTTTCCGAGCAGATCTGGAATGGAGGCACACCTGTAAAGAAAGACCAAGAGGATTAGAGCTTACATTAACCAGAAGATATAGAAGAATAAGACGTGCTGAGACAGAATAAGAGGAAAAAAAGAGAATTACGCGAGAGAGAGTGATGGGCGATGGAAGAGAAGCCGTGAAATTTAAGATCTTTTAGGTTTATTGGAGTTTCATCACTGGAGGTAGTAGAAGAGTAGCGTGTAGAGGCTCCACAATTTTAGGGATATGGGTAGGATGATCAAATATTTGAGGCAGCGGGAAGAATTTTAGTGGCGGCAAACTTAAATTTTTTATTTTAATACAAATTTCAAACCCCAAACTCTAAATCGTAAACCCTAATTGTTATTTTGTATTTTTTCTTTTGGAACAATTATTGGTTTTTTTTTTTATTCTTAGGTATTGTGTATTGTGAATTAGGATATTTTAGACAGTGATTTATGGACTTTGCAGACGTGTAGTCCAGTTATATGACTACTTATATCAAACAAGTTTAATTGCATAGAATAATATCCACTTATTCAGGATATCTCGTCGGGAATAAGATATCTTGTTCAGGAGTAGATGTTATGTCGAGAAAGAAATATCGTATCAAGGAGCAGATAAGCTGTCAAGGAAGTGTTGAGAAACATATATCTTGACAAGTTGGAATAGGAACCATATATCTTGTGTAGAAGTGAATATCTCGTCTAAGAGCATATATATGATTGAGGAGCAAATATTGTATCTAGGAGGGAATATCTCGTCGAGAAGCATATATCTTGTCTAGGGGGTATCCTCTCATCTAGAAGTATATATGTTGTCAAGGAGGGGTGTCGAGGAACATACATATTGTCTATGATGGAATATCTCGTCTAGAACCATGTATCTTATCTAGGAGAAAATATCTCGTCAAAGAGAATATATTTTCTGTTGAGAAATAGATATTGTGTTTAGGGCAAGGTTTCAAATTTCAATTTCGATCGGTTTTGATTTTGGTACTTCAAATTTAAGAAAATTTCGGAGAAAGTTTCGATTTCGGTGGAAATTTCGGTTAAAAATAAAGAAATCACATTAATTGCATTTATAAAATGATATTTTTGAATGAAACTTCTATATAAACTAAATTAACCTATAATAAACCTATTTACAATATAACCTCTCTAAAATTATATATAAATAATAGAATTGTGATATTTAATATAGACGAGTAATTAACTAAAACTGTAATGAGTTGCTAAACTAGTGTTTTTATCTATATGTAATTATAAATGTTCTGTATACTGACAATGTGAATGTGATTTACTTTTTTATTTTTATTTTTATTTTTTATTTTTTTTTTTTATTTTTTTTTTTTATGACTAGAACCCAGTGGGAGGCTTGGCCATCACGCATTTTTCACTAATAATTAGAAAAATACAACGGGGGATGTAATACCAAAACCCCGTGAATGAAAATGAACAAGTACAACAAAAGCAATATAAAGTATTAGTAATAAGAGCTACTATGATATAGTTCGATCCATGTGGTTGAACTAGTCTCATTTAGTATCATACAATACTGGCATACTGCTCCCAAGTACATGAATTTTGGAAATGATTTTGGTACTTCATCACATGAGTAATGTATGTGTGTTGATCTCTTCCCACATGCAATCCATATATCCGATTGTGGAATTACCCAATATGGTGTTTCATTATATGAAGCATACGACATTTGGGACGAAGAATGATAAAAAAGGCCATATGTGCTTGCACCTTGTGAGCTTGATCCAATTCCGTAAGTACTTTCTTAGGCAGAACTCATTTCATGATGAGGATAATGGAAATGGAATGAGTTAGGGTTATTACTATATTGAGTTCCTATGTCCATTGAGTCAAGACTTGAAGAAAGTGATTCAAACTCATTTAGAGACAAATGGCTATCGCGTCTTCCTTGTGCATCCCTAGCTCTAGAATTGTATTCACGATTTGCACCAGGATAAGTAGTATGATCATCACTACTATATTGGTTATAGTGTCATGATTTTACCACTCCCCTTGTCATTTCCATAATTTGCCTCATTGCAAATAGAATCATGATGTGGTTGGAGACTTGGAGCATGAGTTCTTTGGTAGCAGATAAAGCAAAGAGAGTTTTGTTGTATCCAATTTTAACTTGATTGGAAAAAAAAAAAAAAAATCAAAATTTCATAGTTTGTCAGTGACAAACGAATTTCACAGAAATTTCAGAGAAATTTCGGACAAAATTTCGGTGTGAATTTTTTAATATATTTTTTGTGTATAGATATTTTGGAAATTAAGAATTTCGCGGAAATGTACGGAAAATTTCAGAAAATTTCGGGAAACTCCTGACGGAAATGATATAGCATATGAATTTCGTTTCGGTACTTCAAATTTAAGGAAATTTCGACAGTTTCGGAGAAACTTAAAACCTTGGTTTAGGGGGAAATATATCGTCCAAAAGCATATATCTTGTCTAAGAGGGTACCCTTCTCGTCTAGGAACAAATATCTTGTTAAGGAACAAATATCCTGTTGAGGAAGAAATATTGTGTCTAGGGGGAACTATCTCGTGGAAAAGCATATATCTTGTCTAGGAGGGTACCTTTCTCGTCTAGGAACAAATATCTTGTTAAGGAACAGATATCCTGTTGAGGAATAAATATTGTGTCTAGGGGGAACTATCTCGTCCAAAAGCATATATCTTGTCTAGGAGGGTACCTTTCTCGTCTAGGAACAAATATCTTGTTAAGGAACATATATCTTGTTGAGGAAGAAATATTGTGTCTAGGGGGAACTATCTTGTCCAAAAGTATATATCATGTCTAGGAGGGTACCTTTCTCATCTAGGAACAAATATCTTGTTAAGGAACAGATATCCTGTTGAGGAAGAAATATCGTGTCTAGGGGGAAATATCTCGTCCAAAAGCATATATCTTGTCTAGGAGGGTACCCTTCTCGTCTAGGAACAAATATCTTGTTAAGGAACAGATATCCTGTTGAGGAATAAATATTGTGTCTAGGGGGAGCTATCTCGTCCAAAAGCATATATCTTGTCTAGGAGGGTACCTTTCTCGTCTAGGAACAAATATCTTGTTAAGGAACAGATATCCTGTTAGAAAGAAATATCGTGTCTAGGAAAATATCTTGTCTAGGAACAGATATCCTTTTAAACTATTAGATTACACTTGTGAGCGCTCAAGATCAGTGCTATATCAATGAAAACCCTAAACCCTGATCAATGCTATATCAATCTAGACTTTTAAATATAACTTTTTTATCTGTATGAGTCTGGTGTGGTCGTACTTATGGTGTTTTCATATGATTTCTGCATAAATATCAATCTTGGCTCTTTTCATGGTTTGAAATCTGGAGCAGTGTAAGCTAGACTTCTACAACTTGGCAATTGCTCATTTTCTATAAACTGCCCAAAATTTGAAGTCCTTTAGGTGGAAGGCTGTAGTTGGATTCAGGTTCATAAGACAAAGAACTTGAGGAATATTTCAATTGCCAATAATACAGGGAGAGTCTACATGGTTGATTTTGAAAAACTTGTGGCTCTGCAGTCCTTATCCATTAAGGGCGTCCAATGGTGTTGGGGTGCAATAAGCAGGTTGCTGCCATGGGCAAGCGAAGTGAAGCAACTCTATATGAAGGTGGAATTCACAAGAGAATTTTGAGACTCTTCAACCCTCTCCAGAGATTGATCGAGTTTGTTAATTTTTTCAATAGTGAACAACTATTTGCAATAAAGTACAAGAAGAATGTAGAAAATTGATCTCTACAATAAGCCAAAGAGAAAGACAATACGTGAAGGGGTTTAACTCTTCTTCTTCTTGTTTTTTTTTGTATGGAGTTAATCATAGTTTTTTTTTTTTTGGTTTGGAATTAATCATAGTTAACAGCACAGTTAACTGGATTTATGTGAAAAACAAAAAATTAATGGAAAAGTGATGTGGCAATTTAATGACTCTTAGATTAGACAGAGAGTCATGATTTAATGAAATTGACGTAAATTCACATCCTCCTCAGTTTAGAGGAGCCGGATCCCACAAGTAGTATATAAGTCGCTCCAAGGTATGTAACTTCCACACACAGAAATTAACATTCTACATCTTCAACTTCAAAAGCTAGCTTAAATAGTTTGTATCTAGATAAATTGGCTGCAACATCCACTATGCAATCAATCCTTGGAAGCTCTGTCGCTTATGGAAGAGTTGCAGGCAAGAACAGATCTCTGGACCTGCAGAGTACTGTTCCTGCTAGTTATGCAGTTTCAAGCTATCTCAGGGTTCGCTCTATGGCAGAGGTAATTACTAAAACATATTCTATTATCAGAAGTTCCCACATATGATGACATAATATATCAGATATCTCCAAGTGTTTGGGTACATTTGCATTTTGATCATCTTTACATGCTGTAGTTCCTGAGTGATCCTAACACGTTTTTAATTTAATTATTTGTAGGATGGTCAAAAGAAGCAACCAATAACTGTAACAAAAGCCTCAAAAGATCCCCAGCCTGCAGCTTCTCCACCATCTCCGAAGTTTTCAGACGTGTTTGCATTCAGCGGACCGGCACCTGAGAGAATCAACGGCAGGCTGGCAATGGTGGGCTTCGTTACGGCTCTATCTGTCGAACTCGTCGAGGGGCAAGATTTGTTTGCTCAGATATCCAACGGCCCCGGAGTACCATTGTTCATCGGCACAAGTATTTTGCTATCAGTAGCATCCTTGGTTCCTTTATTGAAAGGAGTGACCGTGGAGTCCAAATCCGACGGGATCTTTACCTCGGATGCAGAGCTCTGGAATGGAAGGTTGGCCATGTTGGGTCTTGTAGCTTTTGCCTTCACCGAGTACGCGACCGGCAGTGCCCTAGTGTAGAGATGTTTCATTACTCGTCACAAGTCAAAGGGTGCTTGCTAGCTTATATAAGCACACCCTGTAAATTCACATGTAGTTAATTACACGTCTTATTTAAGAGCTTCACGTAAGTCTTTAGATTCATACTCAAGTGTTCAGTTATTCCAAATATCAATATACTCTCTTCAATTTACTTTCTTTGGATATAATCTACTTTAGGCAATGTGAAACTCAAATGCTTAATTATCACCTCTTTTACATTCTTTACATCTTAAATGAATTAATCACAAAGAATTACTAGCCAAAGTTCATAAATCATCAGATAGTATGTAAAAGATATATATCCGGCCTATTGGAAAAATGAACTAGAATTGAGCAGTGATTAAGTGTCTGTGTTTTGGGGTTTCACGTGCTTTCTCGGCCATTAAGATCTTCCAATTAGATGGACATCAATCGGCTCTACAAGGAAAACGAGTACAAAACAAAAAAATCTGTCAAACTAAATAAAAATTTAATTGAAATAACTCTAACAGGGTCGACTCACTTTGCTGATGAAAATTGCGTCAATTCAGCAAAAATCAATATTTTGTCATTAAAAGCCTCCCAAAGAAAGAAATAAAAGGGTTGACTTACTTTAGCGACAAAAATTATGTTGGTATAAGTCATCCATAGTAAAAAAAAAAAAAAAAAAAAAAAAAGGGCTTATGAGTGAACCTAGCTAAAGGAATATTTCTTTACAATCATGTATATGTTGTTTATATTTGCCTTTAGGGTTAGACGTTAGAAGAACTTGTGCTTACTTTTATGACTCAACAATTAGTGGAATTTTGTTATCAAGTTGCATTCATTTTGATCTGTTTGCTTTTAAAATTAATCAGTGTTCCCTATGTTTCAAGTGTTTAAACGTTACCTAAAACCTATAATTTGTTTGAAAGGTTTCTACGGGCAAGCAACTCTAAACCCTCGTCGGCCAATTCTTCTCCAACTTAAATTTCTGATTACATTAAAATAATAACCATGACAATCAAATTAACCGCCGATAATTTTTTTTGGCAAATAAAACACATCAACTTGATTAGAACAAAGCTAGTTAATAATTCGCAACTAAATGACGTGGAAGTGTGCTGAAATATGTTTCTCAATCTTATGAACAGTCCATCTCTGTTATGTAATCTGTAGCACACATGTGACAGTAAATAAGTAAAAATGAAAACAATACTTAATTCAATGAGTATGTTTTACCAGTATTTTCTAATATGGTAGGATCGATTAGAAAATTTATAGATTATATTTTCTAAAACATACTCATTGAACTCCATGTCCAGCTTTGTAAGCAATAGGATATAGTAAGATCGATAAAATCAACCTCAGCAATTAATCTCTAATATGACCCTCACACTCATGAATATATTCAAGAGACAAAAGAAAGCTAATAAACAGAAGCAATTAATAACGGCTAGGAAGGGTACGAGGCCTCAATGGGACTAAAACCCAACTGCATGCATTCGTTCATCATCATTGAGATAAATGGAGTTGTAGGGATAAGTACGTGCTTCAATAATAAATTATGTCACGCTAACAAAACTTACAAAAGAGGAATAACCAATTACTCTAAATTAAGATCGGTAAGTGAGAAGCCTTCCCTTGTCGGTTCCAATTTCATGGGATGTCCCCAAAGAGACAAACAAATACAACAGCTGTATATAACCTTGGGAGAATACTCTAAAACGTGCTACGTGATCGTAAACTGAACCGTGAAAACCATGAATCAAATGCAACACCGTAAGAAAAGAACCTGGACCCTGCTTTCCTTGCGTTGTGGAGGGAAGCCACGTAACTCCTGTTTGTTTCCTACAACGCGTCATGTGACTCATCAGTACGGAGGAAACCAAACCCATGCCACGATGGGGTGCCAAAATATGAACCGTTGAGCTTTCAAATGGGTCTAAACTCTAGAGTAGTATATAAGTCGCTCCAAGGTATGCAACTTCCACACACAGAAATTAACATTCTATATCTTCAACTTCAAAACCAGCTTCATTAGTTTGTATCTAGATACAATGGCTGCAACATCCACTATGCAATCAATCCTTGGAAGCTCTGTCGCTTATGGAAGAGTTGCAGGCAAGAACAGATCCCTGAACCTGCAGAGTACTGTTCCTGCTAGTTATGCAGTTTCAAGCTATCTCAGGGTTCGCTCTATGGCAGAGGTAATTACTAAAACATATTCTATTATCAGAAGTTCCCACATATGATGACATAATATATCAGATATCTCCAAGTGTTTGGGTACATTTGCATTTTGATCATCTTTACATGCTGTAGTTCCTGAGTGATCCTAACACGTTTTTAATTTAATTATTTGTAGGATGGTCAAAAGAAGCAACCAATAACTGTAACAAAAGCCTCAAAGGATCCCCAGCCTGCAGCTTCTCCACCATCTCCGAAGTTTTCAGACGTGTTTGCATTCAGCGGGCCGGCACCTGAGAGAATCAACGGCAGGCTGGCAATGGTGGGCTTCGTTACGGCTCTATCTGTCGAACTCGTCGAGGGGCAAGATTTGTTTGCTCAGATATTCAACGGCCCCGGAGTACCATTGTTCATCGGCACAAGTATTTTGCTATCAGTAGCATCCTTGGTTCCTTTATTGAAAGGAGTGACCGTGGAGTCCAAATCCGACGGGATCTTTACCTCGGATGCAGAGCTCTGGAATGGAAGGTTGGCCATGTTGGGTCTTGTAGCTTTGGCCTTCACCGAGTACGCGACCGGCAGTGCCCTAGTGTAGAGATGTTTCATTACTCGTCACAAGTCAAAGGGTGCTTGCTAGCTTATATAAGCACACCCTGTAAATTCACATGTAGTTAATTACACGTCTTATTTAAGAGCTTCACGTAAGTCTTTAGATTCATACTCAAGTGTTCAGTTATTCCAAATATCAATATACTCTCTTCAATTTACTTTCTTTGGATATAATCTACTTTAGGCAATGTGAAACTCAAATGCTTAATTATCACCTCTTTTACATTCTTTACATCTTAAACGAATTAATCACAAAGAATTACTAGCCAAAGTTCATAAATCATCAGATAGTATGTAAAAGATATATATCCGGCCTATTGGAAAAATGAACTAGAATTGAGCAGTGATTAAGTGTCTGTGTTTTGGGGTTTCACGTGCTTTCTCGGCCATTAAGATCTTCCAATTAGATGGACATCAATCGGCTCTACAAGGAAAACGAGTACAAAACAAAAAAATCTGTCAAACTAAATAAAAATTTAATTGAAATAACTCTAATAGGGTCGACTCACTATGCTGATGAAAATTGCGTCAATTCAGCAAAAATCAATATTTTGTCATTAAAAGCCTCCCAAAGAAAGAAATAAAAGGGTCGACTTACTTTGGCGACAAAAATTATGTTGGTATAAGTCATCCATAGTAAAAAAAAAAAAAAAAAAAAAAAAAAAAGGGCTTATGAGTGAACCTAGCTAAAGGAATTTTTCTTTACAATCATGTATATGTTGTTTATATTTGCCTTTAGGGTTAGAAGAACTTGTGCTTACTTTTATGACTCAACAATTAGTGGAATTTTGTTATCAAGTTGCATTAATTTTGATCTGTTTGCTTTTAAAATTAATCAGTGTTCCCTATGTTTCAAGTGTTTAAACGTTACCTAAAACCTATAATTTGTTTGAAAGGTTTCTACGGGCAAGCAACTCTAAACCCTCGTCGGCCAATTCTTCTCCAACTTAAATTTCTGATTACATTAAAATAATAACCATGACAATCAAATTAACCGCCGATAATTTTTTTTGGCAAATAAAACACATCAACTTGATTAGAACAAAGCTAGTTAATAATTCGCAACTAAATGACGTGGAAGTGTGCTGAAATATGTTTCTCAATCTTATGAACAGTCCATCTCTGTTATGTAATCTGTAGCACACATGTGACAGTAAATAAGTAAAAATGAAAACAATACTTAATTCAATGAGTATGTTTTACCAGTATTTTCTAATATGGTAGGATCGATTAGAAAATTTATAGATTATATTTTCTAAAACATACTCATTGAACTCCATGTC
This sequence comes from Rosa rugosa, assembly GCF_958449725.1. Lineage (NCBI taxonomy): Eukaryota > Viridiplantae > Streptophyta > Magnoliopsida > Rosales > Rosaceae > Rosa > Rosa rugosa. The sequence continues at coordinate 41,095,520 of NC_084822.1, read as the reverse complement.
CAGCTTTGTAAGCAATAGGATATAGTAGGATCGATAAAATCAACCTCAGCAATTAATCTCTAATATGACCCTCACACTCATGAGTATATTCAAGAGACAAAAGAAAGCTAATAAACAGAAGCAATTAATAACGGCTAGGAAGGGTACGAGGCCTCAATGGGACTAAAACCCAACTGCATGCATTCGTTCATCATCATTGAGATAAATGGAGTTGTAGGGATAAGTACGTGCTTCAATAATAAATTATGTCACGCTAACAAAACTTACAAAAGAGGAATAACCAATTACCCTAAATTAAGATCGGTAAGTGAGAAGCCTTCCCTTGTCGGTTCCAATTTCATGGGATGTCCCCAAAGAGACAAACAAATACAACAGCTGTATATAACCTTGGGAGAATACTCTAAAACGTGCTACGTGCTCGTAAACTGAACCGTGAAAACCTTGAATCAAATGCAACACCGTAAGAAAAGAACCTGGACCCTGCTTTCCTTGCGTTGTGGAGGGAAGCCACGTAACTCCTGTTTGTTTCCTACAACGCGTCATGTGACTCATCAGTACGGAGGAAACCAAACCCATGCCACGATGGGGTGCCAAAATATGAACCGTTGAGCTTGCAAATGGGTCTAAACTCTAGAGTAGTATATAAGTCGCTCCAAGGTATGCAACTTCCACACACAGAAATTAACATTCTATATCTTCAACTTCAAAACCAGCTTCATTAGTTTGTATCTAGATACAATGGCTGCAACATCCACTATGCAATCAATCCTTGGAAGCTCTGTCGCTTATGGAAGAGTTGCAGGCAAGAACAGATCCCTGAACCTGCAGAGTACTGTTCCTGCTAGTTATGCAGTTTCAAGCTATCTCAGGGTTCGCTCTATGGCAGAGGTAATTACTAAAACATATTCTATTATCAGAAGTTCCCACATATGATGACATAATATATCAGATATCTCCAAGTGTTTGGGTACATTTGCATTTTGATCATCTTTACATGCTGTAGTTCCTGAGTGATCCTAACACGTTTTTAATTTAATTATTTGTAGGATGGTCAAAAGAAGCAACCAATAACTGTAACAAAAGCCTCAAAGGATCCCCAGCCTGCAGCTTCTCCACCATCTCCGAAGTTTTCAGACGTGTTTGCATTCAGCGGGCCGGCACCTGAGAGAATCAACGGCAGGCTGGCAATGGTGGGCTTCGTTACGGCTCTATCTGTCGAACTCGTCGAGGGGCAAGATTTGTTTGCTCAGATATTCAACGGCCCCGGAGTACCATTGTTCATCGGCACAAGTATTTTGCTATCAGTAGCATCCTTGGTTCCTTTATTGAAAGGAGTGACCGTGGAGTCCAAATCCGACGGGATCTTTACCTCGGATGCAGAGCTCTGGAATGGAAGGTTGGCCATGTTGGGTCTTGTAGCTTTGGCCTTCACCGAGTACGCGACCGGCAGTGCCCTAGTGTAGAGATGTTTCATTACTCGTCACAAGTCAAAGGGTGCTTGCTAGCTTATATAAGCACACCCTGTAAATTCACATGTAGTTAATTACACGTCTTATTTAAGAGCTTCACGTAAGTCTTTAGATTCATACTCAAGTGTTCAGTTATTCCAAATATCAATATACTCTCTTCAATTTACTTTCTTTGGATATAATCTACTTTAGGCAATGTGAAACTCAAATGCTTAATTATCACCTCTTTTACATTCTTTACATCTTAAACGAATTAATCACAAAGAATTACTAGCCAAAGTTCATAAATCATCAGATAGTATGTAAAAGATATATATCCGGCCTATTGGAAAAATGAACTAGAATTGAGCAGTGATTAAGTGTCTGTGTTTTGGGGTTTCACGTGCTTTCTCGGCCATTAAGATCTTCCAATTAGATGGACATCAATCGGCTCTACAAGGAAAACGAGTACAAAACAAAAAAATCTGTCAAACTAAATAAAAATTTAATTGAAATAACTCTAATAGGGTCGACTCACTATGCTGATGAAAATTGCGTCAATTCAGCAAAAATCAATATTTTGTCATTAAAAGCCTCCCAAAGAAAGAAATAAAAGGGTCGACTTACTTTGGCGACAAAAATTATGTTGGTATAAGTCATCCATAGTAAAAAAAAAAAAAAAAAAAAAAAAAAAAAGGGCTTATGAGTGAACCTAGCTAAAGGAATTTTTCTTTACAATCATGTATATGTTGTTTATATTTGCCTTTAGGGTTAGAAGAACTTGTGCTTACTTTTATGACTCAACAATTAGTGGAATTTTGTTATCAAGTTGCATTAATTTTGATCTGTTTGCTTTTAAAATTAATCAGTGTTCCCTATGTTTCAAGTGTTTAAACGTTACCTAAAACCTATAATTTGTTTGAAAGGTTTCTACGGGCAAGCAACTCTAAACCCTCGTCGGCCAATTCTTCTCCAACTTAAATTTCTGATTACATTAAAATAATAACCATGACAATCAAATTAACCGCCGATAATTTTTTTTGGCAAATAAAACACATCAACTTGATTAGAACAAAGCTAGTTAATAATTCGCAACTAAATGACGTGGAAGTGTGCTGAAATATGTTTCTCAATCTTATGAACAGTCCATCTCTGTTATGTAATCTGTAGCACACATGTGACAGTAAATAAGTAAAAATGAAAACAATACTTAATTCAATGAGTATGTTTTACCAGTATTTTCTAATATGGTAGGATCGATTAGAAAATTTATAGATTATATTTTCTAAAACATACTCATTGAACTCCATGTCCAGCTTTGTAAGCAATAGGATATAGTAGGATCGATAAAATCAACCTCAGCAATTAATCTCTAATATGACCCTCACACTCATGAGTATATTCAAGAGACAAAAGAAAGCTAATAAACAGAAGCAATTAATAACGGCTAGGAAGGGTACGAGGCCTCAATGGGACTAAAACCCAACTGCATGCATTCGTTCATCATCATTGAGATAAATGGAGTTGTAGGGATAAGTACGTGCTTCAATAATAAATTATGTCACGCTAACAAAACTTACAAAAGAGGAATAACCAATTACCCTAAATTAAGATCGGTAAGTGAGAAGCCTTCCCTTGTCGGTTCCAATTTCATGGGATGTCCCCAAAGAGACAAACAAATACAACAGCTGTATATAACCTTGGGAGAATACTCTAAAACGTGCTACGTGCTCGTAAACTGAACCGTGAAAACCTTGAATCAAATGCAACACCGTAAGAAAAGAACCTGGACCCTGCTTTCCTTGCGTTGTGGAGGGAAGCCACGTAACTCCTGTTTGTTTCCTACAACGCGTCATGTGACTCATCAGTACGGAGGAAACCAAACCCATGCCACGATGGGGTGCCAAAATATGAACCGTTGAGCTTGCAAATGGGTCTAAACTCTAGAGTAGTATATAAGTCGCTCCAAGGTATGCAACTTCCACACACAGAAATTAACATTCTATATCTTCAACTTCAAAACCAGCTTCATTAGTTTGTATCTAGATACAATGGCTGCAACATCCACTATGCAATCAATCCTTGGAAGCTCTGTCGCTTATGGAAGAGTTGCAGGCAAGAACAGATCCCTGAACCTGCAGAGTACTGTTCCTGCTAGTTATGCAGTTTCAAGCTATCTCAGGGTTCGCTCTATGGCAGAGGTAATTACTAAAACATATTCTATTATCAGAAGTTCCCACATATGATGACATAATATATCAGATATCTCCAAGTGTTTGGGTACATTTGCATTTTGATCATCTTTACATGCTGTAGTTCCTGAGTGATCCTAACACGTTTTTAATTTAATTATTTGTAGGATGGTCAAAAGAAGCAACCAATAACTGTAACAAAAGCCTCAAAGGATCCCCAGCCTGCAGCTTCTCCACCATCTCCGAAGTTTTCAGACGTGTTTGCATTCAGCGGGCCGGCACCTGAGAGAATCAACGGCAGGCTGGCAATGGTGGGCTTCGTTACGGCTCTATCTGTCGAACTCGTCGAGGGGCAAGATTTGTTTGCTCAGATATTCAACGGCCCCGGAGTACCATTGTTCATCGGCACAAGTATTTTGCTATCAGTAGCATCCTTGGTTCCTTTATTGAAAGGAGTGACCGTGGAGTCCAAATCCGACGGGATCTTTACCTCGGATGCAGAGCTCTGGAATGGAAGGTTGGCCATGTTGGGTCTTGTAGCTTTGGCCTTCACCGAGTACGCGACCGGCAGTGCCCTAGTGTAGAGATGTTTCATTACTCGTCACAAGTCAAAGGGTGCTTGCTAGCTTATATAAGCACACCCTGTAAATTCACATGTAGTTAATTACACGTCTTATTTAAGAGCTTCACGTAAGTCTTTAGATTCATACTCAAGTGTTCAGTTATTCCAAATATCAATATACTCTCTTCAATTTACTTTCTTTGGATATAATCTACTTTAGGCAATGTGAAACTCAAATGCTTAATTATCACCTCTTTTACATTCTTTACATCTTAAACGAATTAATCATAAAGAATTACTAGCCAAAGTTCATAAATCATCAGATAGTATGTAAAAGATATATATCCGGCCTATTGGAAAAATGAACTAGAATTGAGCAGTGATTAAGTGTCTGTGTTTTGGGGTTTCACGTGCTTTCTCGGCCATTAAGATCTTCCAATTAGATGGACATCAATCGGCTCTACAAGGAAAACGAGTACAAAACAAAAAAATCTGTCAAACTAAATAAAAATTTAATTGAAATAACTCTAATAGGGTCGACTCACTTTGCTGATGAAAATTGCGTCAATTCAGCAAAAATCAATATTTTGTCATTAAAAGCCTCCCAAAGAAAGAAATAAAAGGGTCGACTTACTTTGGCGACAAAAATTATGTTGGTATAAGTCATCCATAGTAAAAAAAAAAAAAAAAAAAAAAAAAAAAGGGCTTATGAGTGAACCTAGCTAAATGAATTTTTCTTTACAATCATGTATATGTTGTTTATATTTGCCTTTAGGGTTAGAAGAACTTGTGCTTACTTTTATGACTCAACAATTAGTGGAATTTTGTTATCAAGTTGCATTAATTTTGATCTGTTTGCTTTTAAAATTAATCAGTGTTCCCTATGTTTCAAGTGTTTAAACGTTACCTAAAACCTATAATTTGTTTGAAAGGTTTCTACGGGCAAGCAACTCTAAACCCTCGTCGGCCAATTCTTCTCCAACTTAAATTTCTGATTACATTAAAATAATAACCATGACAATCAAATTAACCGCCGATAATTTTTTTTGGCAAATAAAACACATCAACTTGATTAGAACAAAGCTAGTTAATAATTCGCAACTAAATGACGTGGAAGTGTGCTGAAATATGTTTCTCAATCTTATGAACAGTCCATCTCTGTTATGTAATCTGTAGCACACATGTGACAGTAAATAAGTAAAAATGAAAACAATACTTAATTCAATGAGTATGTTTTACCAGTATTTTCTAATATGGTAGGATCGATTAGAAAATTTATAGATTACATTTTCTAAAACATACTCACTGAACTCCATGTCCAGCTTTGTAAGCAATAGGATATAGTAGGATCGATAAAATCAACCTCAGCAATTAATCTCTAATATGACCCTCACACTCATGAGTATATTCAAGAGACAAAAGAAAGCTAATAAACAGAAGCAATTAATAACGGCTAGGAAGGGTACGAGGCCTCAATGGGACTAAAACCCAACTGCATGCATTCGTTCATCATCATTGAGATAAATGGAGTTGTAGGGATAAGTACGTGCTTCAATAATAAATTATGTCACGCTAACAAAACTTACAAAAGAGGAATAACCAATTACCCTAAATTAAGATCGGTAAGTGAGAAGCCTTCCCTTGTCGGTTCCAATTTCATGGGATGTCCCCAAAGAGACAAACAAATACAACAGCTGTATATAACCTTGGGAGAATACTCTAAAACGTGCTACGTGATCGTAAACTGAACCGTGAAAACCATGAATCAAATGCAACACCGTAAGAAAAGAACCTGGACCCTGCTTTCCTTGCGTTGTGGAGGGAAGCCACGTAACTCCTGTTTGTTTCCTACAACGCGTCATGTGACTCATCAGTACGGAGGAAACCAAACCCATGCCACGATGGGGTGCCAAAATATGAACCGTTGAGCTTTCAAATGGGTCTAAACTCTAGAGTAGTATATAAGTCGCTCCAAGGTATGCAACTTCCACACACAGAAATTAACATTCTATATCTTCAACTTCAAAACCAGCTTCATTAGTTTGTATCTAGATACAATGGCTGCAACATCCACTATGCAATCAATCCTTGGAAGCTCTGTCGCTTATGGAAGAGTTGCAGGCAAGAACAGATCTCTGAACCTGCAGAGTACTGTTCCTGCTAGTTATGCAGTTTCAAGCTATCTCAGGGTTGGCTCTATGGCAGAGGTAATTACTAAAACATATTCTATTATCAGAAGTTCTCACATATGATGACATAATATATCAGATATCTCCAAGTGTTTGGGTACATTTGCATTCACTTTTGATCATCTTTACATGCTATAGTTCCTGAGTGATCCTAACACGTTTTTAATTTTATTATTTGTAGGATGGTCAAAAGAAGCAACCAATAACTGTAACAAAAGCCTCAAAGGATCCCCAGCGTGCAGCTTCTCCACCATCTCCGAAGTTTTCAGACGTGTTTGCATTCAGCGGGCCGGCACCTGAGAGAATCAACGGCAGGCTGGCAATGGTGGGCTTCGTTACGGCTCTATCTGTCGAACTCGTCGAAGGGCAAGATTTGTTTGCTCAGATATTCAACGGCCCCGGAGTACCATTGTAATACCCCGAAAAATCTAAATTATTTTTCCGAGGACATTTTAGAAATGATTTCGTGGTCATGGGAGAAAGTATGAAGCTTGGAGGAGTGGTGAAATTGGTTCGAACAATTTTTATTCGAAAACTGAACATTTTAGGGGAGGTCAAAGGAGTTGAATTTTTATACGTTCATAATTGGGGAAAACTTCCTTCATGAAAGTTGTAGAGCTCGTCGATACGATCCCGTGCATATGTGGTATGCAAAAATCAGAGTTCGTATGAATTAGTTATGATTTTTTTGAAAAAGTTTCCAGTTTAGTATAAAGCTGCCATTTTTGGAAATTACCAAAAATAATTTCAGTTCCATTTCTGGAAACCGAACTCTCTCTCTCTTGCGCGCGTCCGAGCCCAGAAAAAACAGAGCAAAGCTCTCCGGCCGAGTTCTCCCTCCTCCGGCCACCAATCGACACCAGACCACCTCCCTTGCCTTCGCCTCGACGCCGCCTACCTGCTAGACGTGATCACTTCCACCGGAACGGCCTCAAATCCGGCAGTCGGAGCCGCAAACTTTGAAACAAAAATCGGTCAACGCCGGTTTTCTCCTAGCTCCGGCCACCAAAACTCACGATCCTTAGCTCCCTGAACTCGCCTCAACCTTCTGATCATCATTCTAGAAGGATCGCACCTGGAGTGATCGGATTCACGTTCGTCGGAGCTCGCCGGATTCTGGAAATTTTCCACCACCACCGAAGCTTTTGATAGGTATATCTCGAGTTGTAGTGCATCGTTTTGAGTGATTCTTAAACTGGTAAACTCACCTTGAGTTTCTTAACAACTCTCTAGAAGGAATCGAAGCCTGAAATTGAAGTTTTGACGTCGAAATCAAGCCTTGCCGGATTCTGCAAAATTCTGGAATTTTTCCGACCACCGAAGCTTTCGATCGGTATATCTCGAGCTACAGACCATATTTTTCTGTGATTCTTGAACCAGTGAGTTCTTCTTGAGTTTCTTAACAACTCTTCAGAAGGAATCGAAGCCTTAAATTGACGTTTTTACGTCGAATTGGAGCTCGCCGTTTTCTGCAGTTTCTCGCCGGTTTCTGGAAAATTCCGGCCACCTTCATACTGTTCAAGGTAATTTTCGACCCCTTCCGGTCATTTTCAGACTTCGTGCTAGTTATGAAAGTTGTCAAGCATGATGAGAGGAAGAAGAGCAGCCCGGCCCCGACACCATTGGTGGTTGTCGGCGGCGGCTCTGCCACTAACTCCGGCGGCCCTTTCCGGCCACCTCCGGGGATCAAAAATATGGTTTCTGTACATTTTCAGATTCTATATTTCAATACGATCATTTCGATATATTATACGCAATTTTTGGATATCGTATGATTAAGTTATGAATTTTTAAGTTTAGATCGATTTCGATCGTTAGATTTGTGATCTGTGAAGTTAGTACCGTCAGATGGACTTGTAGTTTTGATATGATGATCTTATGACAGTCCCAGTGGCTTTGTGTAGTCATGGGCGAAGATCCGACCGTTGGATCTTCGTATAAATGCAAAACAGTGATTAGGAAGGCGATCCGTGAGGATCCGACCGTTGGATCATCATTTAATTTCAATCCGACCGTTGGATTGTCGTTTGATTATGTTTTTGAGTTATTTGCTAAGTTAAGGTCATGTTTGATTAGGTGATCGACGGTTTGATTTGGCGGACGATTCGTGAAATTGTATTTTGAGCTGTTAAGAAGACGCAGCGGGAATTTAGAGGTGAGTAAACCTCACGTGGTTCATATTACGAACCGAATAAATTTAATTACCTTATTTTGTCGTAATTGCGTGAAAATATTTATGAAATAAATATTTGTTTTAAAATCATATGGACTTGATCAACTACGGTCCATGGGTAAGTAAAATGATTTTTACTATACAAATGAATTTCTCGGTTTATTGCATGTGAACTATAGTTGGTATTAGTGATTATCCCTGAGCGGATAATTACGTATATATATATTTACGTGATTATATGTGAATGGTGTGACATTGAAGAGTGTGGAATTGGGATGATTAAATTATCATGAATTGACATGTAACTTACCATATTTATATGTGATGAACATGATTGATGAGTTCTTGTTAATATTCATGATTTACATTGGAGGATGTATAGAGTTAGAGAATGTAGGATTCTGAGGATGAGGTGTCCGAAGTTCGACGGTTAAGGATAACCGGAGTGTTTGTGTACTGAGGACGGGGATGTCCAAGGTGCGACGGTTTATTATTAACCGAAGTTGTGTGCTGAGGACGGGGATGTCCAAAGCGCGACGGTTTATTATTAACCGAAGTATATGGTGCTGAGGACGGGGATGTCCAAAGCGCGACGGTTATAGTGTTAACCGAAGTATTTTTGCCGTTGCTTGACCCTAGGCCAAGGTGTCAGAGGTAACGAGGCAGTTAGAGCTCTAACGTGTTATGGGATGGGACCAAAGTGGTGATAGTGTTGTGAGATAGGACCAAAAATGGTGATAGTGTTGTGTGATAAGACCAAAGTGGTGATATTGAATGGGTTTGACGTTTGCGTCGTGGATGTTGAGATTGTTGGTTGTGTTGTTGAGTTATAAGAATTGTAATTTAAAATCAACAGTTCTTTCTTGTTTACTCATACTGGCTGTAAAAAGCTTACCGGGTTTTGTGTTGTTGCAACTCCCGGTACACTATTCAAATTGTGTAGCGGGAAATCCTACAGGTCAGGAGAACCAGGACGGTGATCGGGCTGCTTAGAGTAGTGTTATGTGAATTACAGCATTATATTGTGAGGTTTGTTATGCTCATTTAGAGCTTTGCAATTTTACTTTGTAAGAGTGAATTGTAATAATTAACTCGAGGTTTTCGAATTTTTGTGTTGAGTGGCGAGTGGTGTGTTTGTTTGTGAGACAAAAATTCAGAACGTATTTGTATTAATTGTTTATTCATGTTTCGGATTTGAATTGGTTATTCAAAATTCGGGGCGTGACAGTTTGGTATCAGAGCGTAAGGTACATATTTGGTGATAATCAGTACCTCCCGAGTGATGGCCTGTCTGCAGCGGATCCCCATCATATACTCTTCGGTACTGGTATAATCATTGGGTATGTCTTAGTATGGGGTCTAGACAACGTGTAAGTCCGTAGGACGGTAGAGTTGTCTACTAAGTTCGTATTAGAATAAGTTTAGTTTCCGCGAGTTGTGATCTTCGAGGAATAGGAACCTCTGGATTTAACTCTGATGAGTCGGTGAGGTAGAGGTCGAGTCTGATGTAGGGACAGGATCTTTCTATGGAGACAGTTGAGGATGAGGTGGAGGCATTAGAGGTTGAGTTGCCTAGTCTACCTGTAGTTGATGTGATGGATGTTATTCTTGGGTTGAAATGGTGAAAGAGATTAAGACCCTAGGAATAGTTGAAAAGAGAATTGATCTCACCAACTCAAGATGATAGGAGTGTGAGAGATTATGAGACAGAATTCTCAAGACTATATTGGTGTACGAGTGTAGTGATGTAATTTGGGAGATACTTATGTTACCTTTAATAAGGGTAGTATGTTAAGTGATCATGGCATAGGTTGACTTTGTAAGTGAAGTGGTGGAGTTTGTGTAGCTTCTTTGAGTTATAACCTTTGAGGAATGGGAACCTTTGGATTAAACTCTGGTGGAGTTATTGAGGATGGTTTCCACGAAAAACAGTATCCTTATGTGCATTGTAGTCGTTGGTTGTTGGGGTCATGGTGTTTGACCAATGCTTGTATCTAAAGTCGTTACGAGTATTTGACTAGTAGTTGTGATACTTTCCATTAGTTGGATATGCAGATGTTTTGAGTTGAAGAATACTTAGCAGTTATTGGTTGCTTAGTGATGGAATTGTGTTATAATGGAGCATTCATTCATGCTCAGTTGTTTGGTGTTTAGGATAGCTACTATATATTAGCTAAATGTCGGGGTGTGGTTTGAGGTCTGCGGATGGTATTGGAAATTATTGTGGAGTGCTGCTTCACTGACTATTGTTGAGTAGTGATGCATAATTCGTTGTTACTATGATGGATTTTGTGTATGGTTGACTTATGGAAAGATTGATATGACCTCGTGATAGGATTGACTGTGAAGAGACATTGTGTTGATGTATGAGCTTAGGTAATATCGTTGTTTTCAACTCTAGGAGTGCTAGGGTTGTATAACTAATTTATGAGGCCAGATACTGTTGTGAGGACAGATTATGGATTATGACGTGGTTAGTGTGAAGTGCTATAATCACAGAATTTTGACCACTAGATGTTGACTTACCACCAAATGAGCAGTGAGGTGATTCGTGGGTGAGATACTGAGTGTTGTACCAGTATCGATTAGTGGATGCTAAGATGGTACATATTGCTTGTTGAAGCAATTGATAGATGGAATGATCGAGATTTTTTTTAGAGTTGTAAGTGTAACTCTAAAGATGTGGGTTTTTCCTAACTAACTCAGGAAGTGTTTAGCTTTATTAATCCCTAATTCTAGCGACGAAATTATTGTGTTTGGTTTGACTCAGAGGATACTAGCTTGACCTCTGTGTGACTTAATTGATTGCTAGGTTTTGAGTGATTGTTTTATTGCATCATTATGAAAGATGTGTGCAGCAGAGTTCTCGATGGTTTTGAAAAGAGTATTGAGTGACCAAGGTTCGATCCTTGGTGTTGTTGTTGGTTAAACAAAAAGAAAAGAAAACATGCACACAATCTTATTGATTTTATATTACAAAAAGGGAAACGAGGACTATTCTATACTAAGCCTAGTCAGCAGCTCCGGATGGGTTGAGGCTGAGCTCAAGAGAAACGTTTGAGCCACTGTGGTAACCGCCTGAGCCACCAGAATAGTAACCAAATGCGCTACCTTCCTCGGAAGTAGTCTTCAGGTTACCAAAGACGTCCTCGCCGTGCACGGGGAACAGAGGAAGAGTTTGAACCTCCTGGTGATCTCCTCCTCGTTGTTGTAGGGATGTTTGTCCTCCTGTTGTGCCAAAAGAGTTGTACTGGTATTAGTGTTGAAGTGTGAGGAAGATTATGAAACAAAATTTAAATCAAGAAATCCTTCATTACCAGTAGAATAGGTGGAACCAAAGTTGAGATCAATGGATCTACCATCATCAGTAGAACTAGTGGACCCAAAATTGATGTCGATGGATCCACCAGCTGGCCCAAAATTGATGTCGATGGATCCACCAGCACCAGTAGAACCAGTGGACCCAAAATTGAGATCGATGGATCCACCAGTACCAAGAGAACTAGTTCCCATGGGCACTGGAGCAGCCTGATTACACCTATTCATCTGCTTCTCTCGAGCCCTGACGTTCTGGAACCAAAAGTAAATGTTCTTACCCTCAACATGTCCATACTGGTTCAGCTGGAGGCAGATCTCGTGAATGTGCTCTGTAGATGGGCACTTAAATCCCTTGACGTAGTAAAGATCCTTGAGGATTCTTATTTGTTCTGGAGTAGGAATCCATCTGGTACGGCTTCGCCAGAAATCCATGTTGGCACTACTTCCAGCTGCTTGGGTGTTTCCTCCCTCCTCTGTTGGTTGCTGTTGTTGTGGTTCCATTTGTTGCGGGGTTTGGAGCTCCATTAGTTGCAGAGTTCGTGGCTCTTGGGTCATGAGGTGAGAGGATGTGAATATCGAGGAATACATGGTTTAGTGTTTGAGGGAGATTTTGTTAGAAGGATTGGAGTTGTTGAACTGGTGATTGGAGATCTGAGATTCTCAGAGGAAAGATGAAATCGAATCTTCAAATGGGAGAGAAGATCAGAAGAGAAGGATTGAAATTGATGAAGAAAGGATTTGAGTTTCGAGAGGAAGACTGCAGAGTTTGAGAGAGAATGGCTGGGGAAAATTTCTTTTCTTTGGTGTGAACAGTTTTTCTCCAGGATGCACCTATTTATAGAACGAGGTGAGCAGATCTCCACCGTTGGATGGACGATCTCTGAGATTCAATCTACGCGTTGGATTAAAGTCATCCGAAAACCCGGAAAAGTTGTTGGCGCGTGGAGAGCGTGTAAGGGGACAGGCCGAACCTCGAGACGCTGTGGCAGACAGCTTTAGCCGAAAGTGATTTGCTTTCCGTAAATCACGGAAGAGACGTGTCGTGGCACGTGGAGTGTACCGACAGTTTGTTGTTATTCTATCGCTTATGATAGAATAAATAAAAGAAGTTGCATGGATAGTAACGAGAGCAGCTGGTGCTCTAGTGGTTGAAGAGCAAGGCTCTTGTACAAGAGGTCAGAGGTTCGAACCTTGCCTCTCGTTTATTTTTATTATGTTCGCTTATGACATAATAAGTATAACATTTGTACACATTATATTAAGCACAGCTTGTGCTCCAGTGGTTGGGGGAAAAAGGTTTCGTGCGGCAGGTTGAGGTTTCGAACCTTGCCTTCCCTGTTATTTTATTTATGTCGCTTATGACATAATAAATATAACACGTGAGCATATATTAATGAAGGCAGCTCTTGCTTCAGTGGTTGGGAGCAAAACCTTCGTGTTCGAGGTCGGGAGTTCGAACCTTACCTCTTACAAATATTTTTGGATCTCGTATATGCTTGATATACGGACGTATATACGGTATGTACGGTATACATACATATATATGGTCTGTACGGTATGCATACACGTATATACAGTTGTACGATATGCATACGTATATACGGTCTGTACGGTATGCATACATATATACGGTATACCTACGGTATGTACAATTTCATACCGTAGCCGAGCTGGAAGTCGGTGGGCCGATTGGTAGGCCCAAATGTTAAGCCCAATTGTTCGGCCCGAATGGTAGGCCCAAATGTTAAACCCAAATTGGTTCGGGCCGGTTCGAAATGTGAATGGTTCGGTTTCTTCGGCCCAATTGGCCAGCCCTAATGCTTAGCCCAAGGATTGAGCAAGCCCAAGTCATCATCACTGGGTGACATGTTTTATTGGCGTGCTTTTGAGAATGATTTGTTTTGAGTGATGCATCTCTATTGTTGTGTAGAATAGTGCATGCTTAAGTTTTACTATAGAGATTTACCGTGATGCTAATGGAGTAGCGAAACGCTTTGTGGGAGTCTTTACTGTGCTTGTATGCCAGTACAGGGTGATGATCTATGTGAGGATCTATGAGATAATCTCTGTGAAGATCTAAGTGATGATCTCTGTGATGATCCACGTGATGATTTTGTGTAATTGATGTGGAGTGATGTTGAGCAGTTGTTTTGTGAATTTACATCGTGACGAAAGGATTTAGTGGCCATAGGAAAGTATTTTTATACAAAGGGCTGTGGCTTTGTAGATTACTACAACTTTGGGAATGATGGAGATTCGATGGTTAGGTCAACCTTAATCAAGAGGAATTGACTTACGCTTAAATTTCGGGACGAAATTTCTTTAAGGAGGGTGGATTGTAATACCCCGAAAAATCTAAATTATTTTTCCGAGGACATTTTAGAAATGATTTCGTGGTCATGGGAGAAAGTATGAAGCTTGGAGGAGTGGTGAAATTGGTTCGAACAATTTTTATTCGAAAACTGAACATTTTAGGGGAGGTCAAAGGAGTTGACTTTTTATACGTTCATAATTGGGGAAAACTTCCTTCATGAAAGTTGTAGAGCTCGTCGATACGATCTCGTGCATATGTGGTATGCAAAAATCAGAGTTCGTATGAATTAGTTATGATTTTTTTGAAAAAGTTTCCAGTTTAGTATAAAGCTGCCATTTTTGGAAATTACCAAAAATAATTTCAGTTCCATTTCTGGAAACCGAACTCTCTCTCTCTTGCGCGCGTCCGAGCCCAGAAAAAACAGAGCAAAGCTCTCCGGCCGAGTTCTCCCTCCTCCGGCCACCAATCGACACCAGACCACCTCCCTTGCCTTCGCCTCGACGCCGCCTACTTGCTAGACGTGATCACTTCCACCGGAACGGCCTCAAATCCGGCAGTCGGAGCCGCAAACTTTGAAACAAAAATCGGTCAACGCCGGTTTTCTCCTAGCTCCGGCCACCAAAACTCACGATCCTTAGCTCCCTGAACTCGCCTCAACCTTCTGATCATCATTCTAGAAGGATCGCACCTGGAGTGATCGGATTCACGTTCGTCGGAGCTCGCCGGATTCTGGAAATTTTCCACCACCACCGAAGCTTTTGATAGGTATATCTCGAGTTGTAGTGCATCGTTTTGAGTGATTCTTAAACTGGTAAACTCACCTTGAGTTTCTTAACAACTCTCTAGAAGGAATCGAAGCCTGAAATTGAAGTTTTGACGTCGAAATCAAGCCTTGCCGGATTCTGCAAAATTCTGGAATTTTTCCGACCACCGAAGCTTTCGATCGGTATATCTCGAGCTACAGACCATATTTTTCTGTGATTCTTGAACCAGTGAGTTCTTCTTGAGTTTCTTAACAACTCTTCAGAAGGAATCGAAGCCTTAAATTGACGTTTTTACGTCGAATTGGAGCTCGCCGTTTTCTGCAGTTTCTCGCCGGTTTCTGGAAAATTCCGGCCACCTTCATACTGTTCAAGGTAATTTTCGACCCCTTCCGGTCATTTTCAGACTTCGTGCTAGTTATGAAAGTTGTCAAGCATGATGAGAGGAAGAAGAGCAGCCCGGCCCCGACACCATTGGTGGTTGTCGGCGGCGGCTCTGCCACTAACTCCGGCGGCCCTTTCCGGCCACCTCCGGGGATCAAAAATATGGTTTCTGTACATTTTCAGATTCTATATTTCAATACGATCATTTCGATATATTATACGCAATTTTTGGATATCGTATGATTAAGTTATGAATTTTTAAGTTTAGATCGATTTCGATCGTTAGATTTGTGATCTGTGAAGTTAGTACCGTCAGATGGACTTGTAGTTTTGATATGATGATCTTATGACAGTCCCAGTGGCTTTGTGTAGTCATGGGCGAAGATCCGACCGTTGGATCTTCGTATAAATGCAAAACAGTGATTAGGAAGGCGATCCGTGAGGATCCGACCGTTGGATCATCATTTAATTTCAATCCGACCGTTGGATTGTCGTTTGATTATGTTTTTGAGTTATTTGCTAAGTTAAGGTCATGTTTGATTAGGTGATCGACGGTTTGATTTGGCGGACGATTCGTGAAATTGTATTTTGAGCTGTTAAGAAGACGCAGCGGGAATTTAGAGGTGAGTAAACCTCACGTGGTTCATATTACGAACCGAATAAATTTAATTACCTTATTTTGTCGTAATTGCGTGAAAATATTTATGAAATAAATATTTGTTTTAAAATCATATGGACTTGATCAACTACGGTCCATGGGTAAGTAAAATGATTTTTACTATACAAATGAATTTCTCGGTTTATTGCATGTGAACTATAGTTGGTATTAGTGATTATCCCTGAGCGGATAATTACGTATATATATATTTACGTGATTATATGTGAATGGTGTGACATTGAAGAGTGTGGAATTGGGATGATTAAATTATCATGAATTGACATGTAACTTACCATATTTATATGTGATGAACATGATTGATGAGTTCTTGTTAATATTCATGATTTACATTGGAGGATGTATAGAGTTAGAGAATGTAGGATTCTGAGGATGAGGTGTCCGAAGTTCGACGGTTAAGGATAACCGGAGTGTTTGTGTACTGAGGACGGGGATGTCCAAGGTGCGACGGTTTATTATTAACCGAAGTTGTGTGCTGAGGACGGGGATGTCCAAAGCGCGACGGTTTATTATTAACCGAAGTATATGGTGCTGAGGACGGGGATGTCCAAAGCGCGACGGTTATAGTGTTAACCGAAGTATTTTTGCCGTTGCTTGACCCTAGGCCAAGGTGTCAGAGGTAACGAGGCAGTTAGAGCTCTAACGTGTTATGGGATGGGACCAAAGTGGTGATAGTGTTGTGAGATAGGACCAAAAATGGTGATAGTGTTGTGTGATAAGACCAAAGTGGTGATATTGAATGGGTTTGACGTTTGCGTCGTGGATGTTGAGATTGTTGGTTGTGTTGTTGAGTTATAAGAATTGTAATTTAAAATCAACAGTTCTTTCTTGTTTACTCATACTGGCTGTAAAAAGCTTACCGGGTTTTGTGTTGTTGCAACTCCCGGTACACTATTCAAATTGTGTAGCGGGAAATCCTACAGGTCAGGAGAACCAGGACGGTGATCGGGCTGCTTAGAGTAGTGTTATGTGAATTACAGCATTATATTGTGAGGTTTGTTATGCTCATTTAGAGCTTTGCAATTTTACTTTGTAAGAGTGAATTGTAATAATTAACTCGAGGTTTTCGAATTTTTGTGTTGAGTGGCGAGTGGTGTGTTTGTTTGTGAGAAAAAAATTCAGAACGTATTTGTATTAATTGTTTATTCATGTTTCGGATTTGAATTGGTTATTCAAAATTCGGGGCGTGACAACCATTGTTCATCGGCACAAGTATTTTGCTATCAGTAGCATCCTTGGTTCCTTTATTGAAAGGCGTGACCGTGGAGTCCAAATCCGACGGGATCTTTACCTCGGATGCAGAGCTCTGGAATGGAAGGTTGGCCATGTTGGGTCTTGTAGCTTTGGCCTTCACCGAGTACGCGACCGGCAGTGCCCTAGTGTAGAGCTGTTTCGTTACTCGTCACAATTGTCAAAGGGTGCTTGCTAGCTTATATAAGCACACCCTGTAAATTCACATGTAGTTAATTACACGTCTTATTTAAGAGCTTCACGTAAGTCTTTAGATTCATACTCAAGTGTTCAGTTATTCCAAATTTCAATATACTCTCTTCAATTTACTTTCTTTGGATATAATCTACTTTAGGCAATGTCAAACTCAAATGCTTAATTATCACCTCTTTTGCATTCTTGTACATCTTAAACGAATTAATCACAAAGAATTACTAGCCAAAGTTCATAAATCATCAGATAGTATGTAAAAGATATATATCCGGCCTATTGGAAAAATGAACTAGAATAGAGCAGTAATTAAGTGTCTGTGTTTTGGGGTTTCACGTGCTTTCTCGGCCATTAAGATCTTCCAATTTGATGGACATCAATCGGCTCTACAAGGAAAACGAGTACAAAACAAAAAAATATGTCAAACTAAATAAAAATTTAATTGAAATAACTCTAATAGGGTCGACTCACTTTGCTGATGAAAATTGCGTCAATTCAGCAAAAATCAATATTTTGTCATTAAGAGCCTCCCAAAGAAAGAAATAAAAGGGTCGACTTACTTTGGCGACAAAAATTATGTTGGTATAAGTCATCCATAGTAAAAAAAAAAAAGGGCTTATGAGTGAACCTAGCTAAAGGAATTTTTCTTCACAATCATGTATATGTTGTTTATATTTGCCTTTAGGGTTAGAAGAACGTACTTGTGCTTACTTTTATGACTCAACAATTAGTGGAATTTTGTTATCAAGTTGCATTAATTTTGATCTGTTTGCTTTTAAAATTAATCAGTGTTCCCTATGTTTCAAGTGTTTAAACGTTACCTAAAACCTATAATTTGTTTGAAAGGTTTCTACGGGCAAGCAACTCTAAACCCTCGTTGGCCAATTCTTCTCCAACTTAAATTTCTGATTCCATTAAAATAATAACCATGACAATCAAATTAACCGCCCGATAATGTAACAAAGACCGCATCCTTAAATTTTTACTCTAACATCAAGCTTTTAGCTCAAGCACATCAATTTATTATTATTATTATTATTTTTGGCAAATAAAACACATCAACTTGATTAGAACAAAGCTAGTTAATAATTCGCAACTAAATGACGTGGAAGTGTGCTGAAATATGTTTCTCAATCTTATGAACAGTCCAGATCTGTTATGTAATCTGTAGCACACATGTGACAGTAAGTAAGTAAAAGTGAAAACAATACTTAGAAAATACTGGTAAAACATACTCATTGAACTCCATGTCCAGCTTTGTAAGCAATAGGATATAGTAGGATAGATAAAATCAACCTCAGCAATCTCTAATATGACCCTCACACTCATGAGTATATTCAAGAGACAAAAGAAGCTAATAAACAGAAGCAATTAATTACGGCTAGGAAGGGTACGAGGCCTCAATGAGACTAAAACCCAACTGCATTCGTTCATCATCATTGAGATAAATGGAGTTGTAGGGATAAGTACGTGCTTCAACAATAAATTATGTCACGCTAACAAAACTTACAAAAGAGGAATAACCAATTACCCTAAATTAAGATCGGTAATTGAGAAGCCTTCCCTTGTCGGTTCCAATTTCATGGGATGTCCCCGAAGAGACAAACAAATACAACAGCTGTGTATAAC
This sequence comes from Rosa rugosa, assembly GCF_958449725.1. NCBI lineage: Eukaryota > Viridiplantae > Streptophyta > Magnoliopsida > Rosales > Rosaceae > Rosa > Rosa rugosa. Next base: position 41,076,434 of record NC_084822.1, on the reverse strand, counting down.
CTTGGGAGAATACTCTAAAACGTGCTACGTGCTCGTAAACTGAACCGTGAAAACCTTGAATCAAATGCAACACCGTAAGAAAAGAACCTGGACCCTGCTTTCCTTGCGTTGTGGAGGGAAGCCACGTAACTCCTGTTTGTTTCCTACAACGCGTCATGTGACTCATCAGTAGGAAACCAAACCCATGCCACGATGGGGTGCCAAAATATGAACCGTTGAGCTTTCAAATGGGTCTAGTCTCTAGAGTAGTATATAAGACGCTCCAAGGTATGCAACTTCCACACACAGAAATTAACATTCTATATCTTCAACTTCAAAACCAGCTTCATTAGTTTGTATCTAGATACAATGGCTGCAACATCCACTATGCAATCAATCCTTGGAAGCTCTGTCGCTTATGGAAGAGTTGCAGGCAAGAACAGATCTCTGAACCTGCAGAGTACTGTTCCTGCTAGTTATGCAGTTTCAAGCTATCTCAGGGTTGGCTCTATGGCAGAGGTAATTACTAAAACATATTCTATTATCAGAAGTTCTCACATATGATGCCATAATATATCAGATATCTCCAAGTGTTTGGGTACATTTGCATTCACTTTTGATCATCTTTACATGCTATAGTTCCTGAGTGATCCTAACACGTTTTTAATTTTATTATTTGTAGGATGGTCAAAAGAAGCAACCAATAACTGTAACAAAAGCCTCAAAGGATCCCCAGCGTGCAGCTTCTCCACCATCTCCGAAGTTTTCAGACGCATTTGCATTCAGCGGGCCGGCACCTGAGAGAATCAACGGCAGGCTGGCAATGGTGGGCTTCGTTACGGCTCTATCTGTCGAACTCGTCGAAGGGCAAGATTTGTTTGCTCAGATATTCAACGGCCCCGGAGTACCATTGTTCATCGGCACAAGTATTTTGCTATCAGTAGCATCCTTGGTTCCTTTATTGAAAGGCGTGACCGTGGAGTCCAAATCCGACGGGATCTTTACGTCGGATGCAGAGCTCTGGAATGGAAGGTTGGCCATGTTGGGTCTTGTAGCTTTGGCCTTCACCGAGTACGCGACCGGCAGTGCCCTAGTGTAGAGCTGTTTCGTTACTCGTCACAATTGTCAAAGGGTGCTTGCTAGCTTATATAAGCACACCCTGTAAATTCACATGTAATCAATTTCGCATGTTTTTTAAAAGCTTCACGTTTTTTAGATTCATACTCAGTGCTCAGTCATTTTAAATTTCAATATACTCTCTTCAATTTACTTTGTTTGGATATAATCTACTTTAGGCAATATCAAACTCAAATGCTTAATTATCACTCTTTTGCATTTCCTGTATATCTTAAACGAATCAAACAAATTACTAGCCAAAGTTCATAAATCATTAGATTGTATGTAAAAGATATAAATCCGGCCTATTGGAAAAATGAACTTGAATTGAGCAGTAATTAGGTGTCTGTGTTTTGGGTTTCACGTGCTTTCCCGGCCATTAAGATTTTCCAATTTCTTGGATGGACATCAATAGGCTGTACGAGGAAAACGACTACAAAAAAAAAAAAATAAAAAATAAATCTGTCAAACTAGATAAGAATTTAAAAGAAATAATTCTAATAGGGTCAACTCACTTTGCCGACGAAAGTTGCGTCAATTCAGCAAAAACGAATATTTTGTCATTAAGAGGCTCCTAAAGAAAGAAATAAAAGGGTAGACTTGCTTTGGTGACAAAAATTATGGTTGTATAAGTCATCCATAGCACAAATGGGCAAACAGTTGCCAACATATGATTTTTGGTTAAAAACCTCCCCAAAAATGAAAAAAAATAAAAGCGACACACCTTGGCCGTTGTATTCCATTGATAGAAGCCCCTCATAAATAAGAAACAAGCTTTTATCAATCAATTATTCGTTGGCAAAAGCCTCTCAAAAGTATTAAAAATTAAAGAGACAACTTTTCCGACAAATGTTTCATTTGCAAAAGCCTCCCATGAAAAAAAAAAAAAGGTCCAACTTTTGCCGCCGAATAATTTCATCAGTATATAAAAAATAAAAACAAAAAAAGAAACAAGTGTTGATGGTTATATATATATATATATTTTTTTTAGGGGAATGGAATCAGGTTCCAATATATTACGACGTCACTGCGTCAAGCTAGAGGGTTTCAAGAAAGCACTCAAAGTACAGAGTCAAGCACAATACAGACTGCACGGAGCAGCCAGAAAACTCCTAACCAAAAAACTAAAACCTTAAGGAATAACAAAGAAAAGTAAAAAACAAAAAGTAAATAACTCCTACACCTAACCAACCCTAAATCAAAGCCACTGACTTAATAAGCTTTGACGCCTAAGACCATCTTGGTGTACATCGCCACTCATCAACCAGCAAACAGCTACAATCGAGGGAAGGTCAGGTGATGGTATTTATTGAACGCAGGAAAAAACTAAGCAGCCTCCCAGCAGTCCATACCAGGCCCAATCCAAAAAAAGAAGAAAGGATGGCAGTCCATCAATGGACCCAAAACAGCCCATTAATCCACTACTTCAGACCCAGCCCAAAAACTTAGTGTTTCCAGGTGAGAATCCGGAGAGCAGATCCCATCGGAAAGCAGGCGCCCCCTCCCGCCAAACCCCGGCAGATTCCGTCACCGGCAACGACCCTGACCGCCATGGGTACTGTCTCCGATCGAAGCAGACTCAGCACCCTCCCCTCTCCCTCCGGAACGGCACGAGACACACCGCCGGAAAGGCGCCCACCTTCACCGGTCTGGTGGCCGGCCTCTGTCCTCCACCATCTTCAAAACTAGAGAAAACCTTGAGCTACGATCAGGAAATCAGAAGATCAAGACCCTCCCGTCAGATCCACTGTCGCTCCAATCCACCACCAAGCCTCAAACTGCCGCCGTTGAGGGTGACACCCGCGTCGTCGTCGAAACTCAGACTCTGGATCGAAACCCACAACCACGATCTGAGAAGCCCCCAAGCAGGAACCTCTCGCCGCAACCCACAATCAACACCGAGACAACTCCCTCCCTGTGTCGCCGCTGTCCCACACCGCATCACGATCGTCGCCTTGCGCACCGCCGTCAGTCGAAACCTAGGTTTCAAAAACTAAGTTCGCTCCGAGAAGCTCGGAGACACCCCTAGGTTTGTCTTCTCACGATCTTGACTTGTTGTCTTTTTTGTTGGTGGTTATATTCTAACATAATTTTGTCATGTCAAAAGAGTAACTATGATTAGTAAATAAAATTAGTAACTGTGGTTGGAACGAATTAGGTTTAGCACAAAATCAAATAATAATAAAAAAAATATTAATTAAAGAAACCCAGATATAATGTGAAGGCGGTGAAGCAATCAGCTCTCCCTCATCCCTTCTTTTCAATTTTCAAGCTAACTAAGCAAACTGTTTTTGAAATTCACATTTGTTTTTTTTTCTAATTTTATGATATAATTTCTTACAAATGAAATTCAAATCTTATCGTCTTTCAGAACCTCGGACGTATATGGGTCAGACTCCTATCCTTGCCGCTGTTGACCTTTCTCCTATTTAGCCATAGAGCAGTTCGCAGGTCTAATGATAGTCAGGGCAATCTTTGTGATATCCGCGAATTAAAGGGACACACATATATTTATATAAACTTGAATGATAGAAAGACGTTAGCTAGGCAATCTCTTCATGCTTTTATTCAAGAGTCACAAGTCTATTCATGCTAAGAACATAACTCCAATTACGTATATCACGTACATTTTTACGTGTTTATGCGATATAATGGTACGTTTTGTCTAGAAAGGCAACCAGGAAGAATGTTATAAGCAAGGTAACTCCACTTCCTAACTAAGGTGGCACTTAGAAATAAAAGGGATTTTTACTTCAACAGTGTCTGAACTCTTCGAGGACTTTTAAAATGATACCTGAACTTTCAAAGTTATCAATGTGATACCTGGACTCATTTTTTCGTATCAAAGTCATACCTACATCAGATTTCTGTCACGGAACCGTTATCCGGAGGCACGTGATCAAAAAAGTGAGGGCAAAACAGACTTTTTCTCCCAATTCCCCCTAAAATCGATCAAAAACTTAATTCCTTCCAAAGTTTGGAGGACATGAGGTTCGAACCCCCAACCTCTCTCACAACAACTCAACTCCCCACCACTGGAGCACGAACAGTTCTCATTATAATAGGCCCAAACTTTATATTTATACTCTTTTTAGGCGATACCGAATAATTATACAAAATATACAAACCTTGGAGACATGAGTTTCGAACCCCCAACTTCTCTCACAACAACTCAACTCCCCACCTCTGGAGCACGAACTGTCCTCGATATATTACCTCCAAACTTCGTATTTATACTCTTTTGAGGCGATACCGAATAATTAAACAAAATATATAAACCTTGAAACACATGAGATTCGAACCCCCAACCTCTTTCACAAGAGGTCAACTCCCCACCACTGGAGCACGAGCTGCAGGCGTTATAACTTCTACGAACTTTCTATTTATACTGTTCTTAGGTGATAGATTAAACACCAAAAAGAATCTTCTCTCTCTCTCTGTCCTGGTCTTCGACCTTTCTTCTTTTTCTTCTTTTGCATTTAGTTCTGCAGTTCTGCAATTCTGCTTCATCTTTTTTTTTTTTTTCTTCCTCCCCAATCCCCATCAACGTCGTCGTCGTCACTGCCACAGCGAGGCGAACCGAGTTGGACCGGAGCGGGCGGCGAAGATGACTGCCAATTGTATTTTGGTAGGTATAGGAGGTGGAAGATGAGTATCATGGCGCAAATTCCAAGGATCTTGATGGGCTCCGGGGCGGGGAAGAGGTCGGAGGAGGCGATGGGCTCCGGGGTAGCGAAGAACCCGACTTGGCGGATGGCGGATCTTCGGGTTGCTGACGAAGAAGCTGAAAGAAAGCAGAGGGAAGAAGAAGCTGAAAAAGAAAAACAAGAAAGAAAAAAAGAAAGAAAGAAAGCAAAAAAATAAAGAATAAAAAATAATAAAAAAATAAAAAAATAATTTTGAGGGTAAATTAGTCTTTTACTCTTATTTTGTGCCTCCGGATAACGGTTCCGTGACGGAAATCTGATGTAGGTATGACGTTGATACGAAAAAATGAGTCCAGGTATCACATTGATAACTTTGAAAGTTCAGGTATCATTTTAAAAATCCTCGAAGAGTTCAGACACTGTTGAAGTAAAAAACCCGAAATAAAACTACAAATTTAAAATTTGACCATTTTTTGATTTGCGTGTACTAATTAATTGCAAGTCGATCTGTGCTAGACAAATGGAAGTAACTAAGCGGACACGTACCAGTAACCTATTCACTATAAAAGATTTGTTACTTCTCTTACATGCTGGCCTTTAGCTAGCTGAAAAGTCTTGGGAGAACACTGTAATTGTGCTACGTGCTCGTTACTGAACTGCGAAAACCTTGCAGCAATTGCAACCTCAGAAAAGAACCGCTGGACTGCTGAATTGTGTTGTGTCGGCAAGCCACGTACGTATGTCTTGTGTATCTCATACTGTGCACTATGAAACGTCCAAACCCATGATGGGGTGCTAAAATATGAACCATTGAGCTCTGCTGCCTCGAGTGGGTCTAAAGTAGTATATAAGTCACTCCATGCATGCAACTTCCGCACTCAGAAACCAACGTACACATTAATTCTACATCTTCAACTTCAAACAAAGCTAGCTTATTTTCCTTGTAACCAGAATGGCTGCAACATCTGCTATGCAATCAATCCTTAGAAGCTCCGCAGCTTAATTATGGAAGAGCTGCAGGCAAGAACAGATCTGTGAACTTGAAGATACTGTTCCAGCTAGTTATGCAGTGTCGAGCTATCTCAAGGATCGCTCCATGACCGAGGTAATTACTGTAAATATTATCTTCTACGTATAATGTCCATTTGATAGTATGAGAACATAATTTGTAGAATATGCAACTGTAGTTCATAAATGGCCCTAATTATGTGTCTAATATTTAATTTGCAAGACGGTCAAAAGAAGCAACCAACAACTGTAACAAAAGCCTAAAAGAATCCACAACCAGCTGCATCTCCTTCACCTTCACCTCCTCCCCATTCTCCCAAGTTTACAGACGCGTTTGCATTCAGCGGACCAGCACCAGAGAGAATTAACGGCAGGCTTGCAATGGTGGCCGGGCTTCGTTGCAGCTATGGAAGTTGAACTATCCAAGCCTCCAAGGGGCAAGATGTGTATGCTCAGATATCCCACGGTCCCGGAGTCCAATTGTTCATCGGCACCAGTGTTTTGCTATCAGTGGCATCATTGGTTCCTCTGTTGAAAGGGGTGAGCGTGGAGTCCAAATCAGATGGGATCATGACATCAGATGCTGAGCTCTGGAATGGAAGGCTAGCCATGCATGTTGGGGCTTGTAGCTTTGGCCTTCACCGAATATGTGACCGGTGGAACCCTGGTATAGATTAATTAGTCTGATATTACGTACAATTAACTCATAGGGCCGGTATCTTATCAAAAAAAAAACTCATAGGGCCGGTGTCTTATCAAAAAAAATTCAGAGGGCTGGTGTTTGGTAGCTTATACTATATAAGGGCCTGTAAATTCAAATGCAATTACACATGTAATATAGCGCAATTCTGGTAGCGTACGCCCTTCACTGCCGTTAACGGAGGGACATTCAAGTCAATTCCCATACAACGGTAAATATGGTTTAACCGAGCCCACCTCCCTCTCACGTGCCAATCAGTTGGCCTCGATCATCTACTTCTGAGAAGACTTGGTGTTTGATTTTCTACGAGATGAAGCCTAGAGTTATGACAGTTTTAATGTTGAAGCCGAGAGCCAATCCGACATAATCGGCAAGGTTCCGGCCATCCTTGAGCTGCTTTCCGGCGAAGATGAGCCTCTGCTGATATGGAGGGATGCTCTCCTTGTCCTGGATCTTGGCCTTGACTTTATCTCGATCGTGTCAGAGCTCTCGGCACTGAAACAATAAGGATTTTTGCTCCAAATCAAAATTTTTGGCGCTAGAAGGACATATTGCTGAAAATTCTTACCTGGATAACTTCAAGTTTCTGAAATTTGCTAGATTTTACTCTGAATGGCTTGGAGGGGAACTTAAATAGAGCAATCTGAGTTCAGTTTAATCAGTCCTAACAATATAGCAAATGAGCGACCTGGATTCAATAGCAAATGAGCGGATTGAATAGCAATCTGGGTTGGCAGTTCAAGAAGAATCAAAGAAGAACCAACAAAATTAACTACATAGGAAACCCGTTTAACTTATGTTCAAAAGATAACTGAAGACCATTTTAGCAAATATGCATGCTGGTGCGTTGGCATAGGCATTAAAGGTTAAGGGTGGCAACCTGGGATCGAGCCACCTCGTTCCTTCTTCTTCTTTTTTTTTTTGTTTTTTTTTCTTTTCCATTTTTTGTATTTTGTACTCTATATTTGTTAGTTTGTTAGTTTTTGTTCTCGTATCGACAATATTAGTGATCTAAAATAAATTGGAAAGAAAAGATTTTTAAAATATATAAAATTGAATTTTCTAGTAAACTTTGAATTGATTAAATTTTATTTATAAATTTAACATTTAAGTGTTTAGAAAAATTAATCGTAAAGATTCAGTCTCTTGACTTTTTATGCATGAATAAAGAGGCATACCATAAACTTTGAATTGATTAAATTTTACTTATAAATTTAACATTTAAGTGTTTAGAAAAATTAATCGTGATGATTCAGTCTCTTGACTTTTTATGCATGAATAATAGAGGTATACCATATGAGAAATGATCATGAAAAATGCTCTCATAGTATTAGTGACAGGTTGGCAAATTATGTTTTAGTGTTAGTAATAATGAAGACATTATAGTAGATCGTTGTTGACACGAAGTCGAAAGCGGATAATATTTTGAAAATGAGCATAAAATATCTCAACCATTACATCTAACGGTCAGTTATCATCAGAAGTCTTGAAGGGGTTGCTTTTAGACAATGTAATTAATAAATAGTGTTATAAATATATCATCGGTTGACCATATGGATCGAACTCAAAACGATGATGAAATTTGTTAATTTTTTTACAGAAAACATAAAATATTTCAATCATCTCATCTAACGGTTGGTTTAACAAAATTCAATTTCCTTCTTCTTGTCATTTTAGAATGTATATTTTTCCCTACAACCAACAAATATGCTAGACAATGTTAGTAGGCATAAAGATTTTGTGTGATCCAAATAATCAAAATTGAAAATTGATATATTTGGCATTAGTCATGAACTTAATGTGTATCAATAGGTGCCATGTAAAAAAATTAATTCGATCAGCCGTCATTTTCATATTGGTCATAAGGATTAACCCAACACACACTTATGTTTCCCTAAGGGGAGCCGAATCACAGGGAGATAAACGTCTCGAATTTCTTACATGGGTTGATGCAGCTAGTCTCCACAAGAGTGTGAGTGCTGACGGATCGAGAAAAGAAGTTGTGATGGAGTGGTTATGAGCTTTTTAGTTAAATAGGTGTTTAGAGTTTAGGGTTGACCACGTGGATCGAGGCCGAAACAATGATGAAAACATGTAAATTCTTTACCATAGTCATATTTTCTCACCTTGATCACATCCAACGGTTGAATTTGCCAAATTCTATTTCCTCCACCTTGTTCATTTTGGAATGTATATATTTCCCAATAACCAATAATCATGGGAGACAACATTAGTGGGCATATAAGGAATTTTGTTATCCAAATAATCAAAATTGAAAATTTATAGAATTGACATTACTCATGTATTTTAATGCATATTAATAGGTACGGTGTAAAAATATTAACCAGGTAGGCCTTCATTTTTATATTGATAAAAAGGGTCAACCCAATATACGCCTATGCTTCCCTAAGAGGAGCCAAATCATGGGGAGGATCCCTAGTTTCTTACACGGGTTGATACAGCTCGTCCCCATGAGAGTGTGAGCGCTGACGGATCGAGAAAAGAAGTTGTGAGTTAGTGATTATGAGCATTTTAATTTGATGAGTATTTTGAGTTTAGGGTTGACCACGTGGATCAAGGCCGTAAATTTTTTACCATACCCATATTTCTCTGCCTTGATCACATCCAACGGTCGAATTTGTCAAATTCTATTTCTTTCACCTTGTTCATCTTGGAAGGTATACTTTTCTCTACAACCAATAAACATGTTATACAACACTAGTAGGCATATAAAGATTTTGTGCAATCCAAATAATACAAATTGAAAATCGGTAGATTTGGCATTACTCATTAATTTAACACGTATTAGTAGATACCCATATATTTTTTTACACGGTTATAAGAAACTATATTAATTTTTTTAAAAAAAAAAATTAAATAAATTACATTGTTCTTTGCTAAAAAAATACCAAATTAATTTGCACCCAAAAAATAAAAAACAAATAAATTGCAGCACATGGCTCGAACCTCCGTAGCCAACACAACTGCTAGCCTGCTAGGTGGCTTCACCACTCCGCTATGCAATCCCAGTGTCTCATTTTTGGTTCAATTAAAATATATCATACCCGACTCTTCTTCCACCTAAAGCTTTTGTTTTCTATTCCTCCAGAGACTCTTCTTCCATAGAGCCCATATGGCCATATATGTTCATATCAAACATGCTTAGAAGCTGTTGAAGATTTGTCCTTATCCTCATCATCAAGTGATAAGTTGTAATTATAGGATAAACTTCATCAAGTGAAGATTTGCTCTTCCAAACTTTACAGAACCCAAATTGGGTTTAGATAGAAAGTTGAGGAAATCCAAATTGGACTTCTTGGTTTTATTAATGTTTTCTTTGTTTTCGTAGGCGGTGGAAAGTTGGGATTAAATGGCGTAGAGAAGTCCCGGCGATCGACGAGGCCGTCGTGATTGTACAGTGCAGAGGAATCTGGAGAAGAGACAGAGTGGTTTTTACTTTTGTTTGTTGTATAGTGGGATTTGTCATAAACACCCTCAAACTTTTACCATAACGGTGTCATTTTCACTGATAACGATAGTTAAGTGATAGATTTACATTTGTGCCCTTCAAATTCAAATCTTGTGGACAGCAGCCATCCACGCGTACCCACGCGTACTGGGCCCACAAGGGCGTAGGGTACGCCCGGCGTACTCCAGACGCACCCTGTAATATATAAGAGCTTTTCTTAAAAAAAAAAAAATATATATATATATATATAAGAGCTTCACGTCTTCATTAGGGCTGTCACTCGGTCGGTTCGAATCGGTTATAGGTATTACCAACTTCAAAACCAAAGCTTTCGGTTTCAAAATTGAGTTACCAATTACCAACCAAAATTTTCGGTTTTTAATTATAACTACCAAATTCAGTATTTCGGTTTTCGGTATTACCAAGTTTAAAACAACTAATTCTTTGTAATTAAAATTAGAACGAACAATACTAGGTTCTTCAATTTTATAGTCGTAAACTTTGTACTCATCTCCTAATTATAGCTTTCTTTTGTATATATGACATCAAGTTTGAGTCATTTTCAATAAAACTAGGTTATTTAACCATCTTTGACTAGGTTACTTAAAATACATGTACTATTAATGTAGTATATGTAGTATTGTTCATACTATTATGAAAAATTTTATGTTTATTTCTTAATATACATGTATGTGTATTGAAAACCATAGTATATAAAACTAATATTTAGATAATCGGTAGATTCGGTATTTACCAAAACCAAACCAACTTTTTCGGTAATTTTCGATTTCGGTTTTATCGGTCTCGGTTACCAAAAAGTCGGTTTACCAAACTTAAAACATCGGTTGGTATTCGGTCGGTTTGGTAATTACCAAACCAAGTGGCAGCCCTAGTCTTCATTCACATGTCATGCTCAGTCTTTTTTAAATTTCAATGCAGTCACTTATTTGTAATCTTTATAATTAAAGCATGTGCTTTAACACAAAGACTTTCCATATTCATTTTACAAGGGCTTGGGTCAAACTGATCCACCATGAGATTGGTTGCTAGGGACAACCAATAATCACATGAAATGTGTGTAAGTTTAGGACAATGGCAAGGGGTAACATTTTTTTTTTTGAGAAGAAGAAAGGATTTATTCCTTAAACAGAAACATTACAATCATGAAAATGACACAAATAAGACTCTCCAAACTCCCTAGAATCAGAAAGAGAAACAGTACTTAACTCTCTAACTGAAAAACCGGCTAAAGTCTTATCATGATAGATAAGTGACATGAGCCAATCAGGCCCATCCTCTAACCAAACATAACGCCCATTATTTCGGGCTACAAACTTTGCAATTGCATGAGCAGCCGTATTTCCTTCACGTCGAACATGATAGATGGAAGAAATATTGACAAGAGCCATAGTATTTTGAATATCTTCAACCAGACCTCCCTCAGGAGCCAAACATCTCTCTTTAGAGTTAAGAAGATGAATAGCCTCCAAACAATCAGACTCCACCATTACATTTCTAAGCCTTCGTTCTACCACCAAATCCAGGCCAACTTTGATAGCAAGTAATTCAGCCACCAAAGAAGACACGGGATGTTGGAAATTTTTTCCACCAGCCACAATTAAGGAACCAAACTCATCCCTTATAATTGTCCCACCACCAAAACATCTATCCTTAAAATTTGCTGCTCCATCACAATTAACCTTTAGCTGACCACTTCTAGGGGCCTGCCACCTCCGTAAACTACCCGGAACCACCTCCTCCACTGCATTAAATTCCACTCCAGCCCGGCAGCCCAAAGCCTCTTTGAAACACTTCAGAAACTTCACCCCATTCTCATATATGATATCTGAAGGCACAACAGCTCCCTTATGATAAAAATTGTTCCGCTCATGATAAAAATTGTTCCGCTCATGCCAATTTAACCACAACAACACAGCAAAAAACTGCAACTCCTCCTCATCGAGAGTAGAAAAAGCATGATGTAACAAATGAATAAAAGAAGGGAACTGACCAGATGACAACTTTGAGTAAAAACCCGCCCTTTCGAACACCGCAACACAGCACGAACAACCCCATGTTGCGTGTACAGGCGACTCCCTGCCCTGCTGGAATCTCAAACAACTCGCTGAATGAGCAATCTGTTTCCAAAGTAAGACCTCCATACAAGGGATAAACCCCATAGAACATCTCCATAGAAAGTGATTAATTTTTGGAGGCAGTTTGAGCTTCCATAAATGCTTCCAGAAATTTCTAGGAGCAAGAACAATGTTCGCCGCCTCCTCTCTATTCTCCTCACATGCTAGCCAATATCCACTTTTCACTGTGTATCTGCCATTCTTACAATAATTCCACATATACACATCAGGACGTCTTGTAGCTCCCACGGTGATACTACTAATAGCCTCACACTCATCATCAGTAAACCAATAATTAAGTGCCTCCATATTCCAGCCTCCGTTATTGTGTAACAAGTCTGAAACCCGTAAGAACAAAGGAGCACCCTGCCTCAAAATTGGACGGAAACTGGGCAGACCTGGCACCCATGGATCAATAAACACTCTAACTTCCTTCCCATCTCCTATTCTCCATCTAACCCCCTTCCGAAGCAACTCTCTACCCCATAAAAAGGATCTCCATAAATAAGATGGACTTGATCCAAGCTCAGCCTCCATAAAATCATCCCACGGAAAATACTTTGCTTTCAACATACGAGCAACCAAAGAATCAGGATACATCATTAACCTCCATCCCTGCTTCCCTAATAGAGCCTGATTAAATAGAGATAAATCTCTAAATCCCAAACCACCATCCTTTTTGCTGAAACATAGATCACTCCACCGCCGCCAATGTATACCCTTACCACCTTCCTTCCCCCACCAAAATCTTGCCACACATTTATTAATCGCATCACTAGTCCCTGCCGGCAACTGAAATACACTCATCGTGTAATTAGGAATTGCTTGTGCCACGATTTTAATAAGTACCTCTTTCCCAGCCTTAGATAGCAGCTTCCCTTCCCAGCCATGCACCCGATTCCAAACTCTATCTGGTAAGGATTGAAATAACTTTTTCTTGTCCTTACCAGTAACAGTTGGAAGGCCAAGGTAACGTTCATGACATGGCACAACCTGCATGTCTAAAATAGCACTGCAAGCTTCCTTTATAGCTGCTGGAGACTTAGGACTGAAACAAATCGCCGACTTATCTTTATTAATCTTTTGTCCCGAGGCCGCTTCATAAGTAGAGAAAATATTCTTTAAAGCCATACAATCTGTTACTGTAGCATCACAAAATAATAGACTGTCATCTGCATAGAACAAATGAGAGACTGAAGGTGCACCTCTAGCTATAGCAACACCGTGAATTTGTTGTTCACGCTCAGCTTTTCTGATCAGAGCTGATAAACCTTCCGCAACAATCAAAAACAAATACGGCGAAATAGGATCCCCTTGTCTCAAACCACGCGAAGGCTTTATTTTACCAAAAGGAGCTCCTTGCAGCAGAACTGAATAAGTCACAGATTTAACACAATCCATAATTAGGAAAACAAATCTGTCAGGAAACCCCATAACCTCCATCATACGCTGCAAAAAACCCCATTCAACTCGATCATAGGCCTTTGTCATATCCAACTTAAGAGCAATCTTTTGGCGACTATCTTTCCCTCTTCTCTTCAAGCAATGAATTATTTCAAAAGCTGCAATAATATTATCATGAATGAGCCGTTGAGACATAAATGCACTTTGATTCTCAGCAATTACTTCCGGTAAAACAGACTTCAATCTATTGGCAAGAACCTTCGAAACTAGCTTATACACCACATTACATAAGCTAATTGGTCGATACTCCGTAACCTTCTTTGGGTTTTGCACTTTTGGAATTAAGGCAATAAGAGAATGATTGAACTCAGCAATTGAACCATCTCCATTAAGGAAGCGCAAACACACATCCACCACATCATTACCAATAATATTCCAGAATTTTTGAAAAAATCTTGCAGGCATACCATCAGAACCCGGAGATTTTGAAGGGTTCATGTCCTTCAGAGCCAACTCAATCTCCTCCCTTCTATACACTTGATCAAGACTCTTTTTGGACGTTGCATCCACTCTACTAGTGACAGCTTCAAAAATAGTTTCATCCATAGAACCCCCTCCAGCTGTGAACAAATTACGAAAATAAGAGACAAAAACACATCCAATATCAGTCACATCAGACCTCCATCGATTGTCTTCTCCCAAGATTCCACAGATTCGATTTGATCTCCCTCTTTGCTTCGCCGTTTGATGAAAAAACTGGGTGTTTCTATCACCACATTTGAACCAAGAGACTCTAGCTCGTTGCTTCCATAACAACTCCTCCCTCTCCAAAACCCCATCAAGCAAACATTCAACTTCGTTTCTTTTACAAATTATATTAGAAGTAGGAGGTTGACGTTGCAAGACATCAAGCTCCTCACGCAGAGAGGCCACCTTCTTCTTAACAGAACCAAAAGTTTCCTGATTCCATCTTTTTAATCCACCCGCCACCTGTTCCAATTTACCAACAACAGAATTAACTCCAAACAACCATTGCCGTTCTACCACACCCCTACACCCTTCATGAGTTAACCACATATCTTCAAACAAGAATCTTCTCTTCCTTCTCCAATTTCCCCCTCTAGACATCGGCGGATCATTTTCAAATAGCAAAGGACAGTGATCAGAAGACATTGAAGAGGACAAAATAAAAGAAGAGAAGCAAACACAGCGATAACTATAAAGCTCACATTACCAAAATTAAACCAAGCCCACATAACTTAAAACCAAACGCATCAAGAGCCCATAACTGTAAATTAGGACTAAACTCACAGACTGAATGTGTGCTGCCATATAATTCACAATATCTATGAGAAGAAACTGTAGAATATAGGCGTGATTTGGGAAGGCTCTCTCTGACTATGCAACTGTGCATCGATCAAATGGCAAACTATCCAACAAACTTCATTAAACCCACAAGAATTTGGTTTTGACAAAAAAGGCCAAAACGCCCGAACATAATAAGTAATAAATACCCTACCAATGTAACCCTGATTGGGTATCCCTGCAATTTTATGTTCTTAAGTAGGGCTGGCACTTGGTTTGGTAATTATCGAACCAACTGAATACCAACCGATATTTTAGGTTTGGTAAACCGACTTCTTGGTAATAGAAACCGATAAACGGAAATCGAATATTACTGAAAAAATTGGTTTGATTTTGGTAAATACCGAATTAACCGATTATCTAAATATGAGCTATATATACTCTAGTTTCTAATACACATACATGTATATTAAGAAATGTAAACATAATTACTTTCATAATAGTATTAACATTATTACTAATACTAGATATAATATTTTAAATAACTTGGTAAAAGATCGCTAAATGAATAGTTTTATTGAAAATAACTAAAACTTGATGTCATATGTAAAAAGAGAGCTATAATCAGATAAGCAAATGAATACAAAGTTTTCAACAACTTATCAAACTAAATAATCTAGTATTGTTCATTCTAATTTATATTACAAAGAAAAACATGTTGTAAAGTTGGCAATACCGAAAATCAAGATACCGAATTTGGTCGATATGATTGAAGTTGGTACGGCTTATAACTGATTCGAACCGACCGAGTGACATCCCTATTCTTACACGATGTGATTGTACATTTCTCTGTAAATCAACCAAAGGATTGACATTAACAAGGAAACTCTGTGTACTTCTTGTTTATTTTATTTTTTGAGCGAAAAACGACAAAATTTTCACTGATTACTATTAATTACTTAATACACATGTCTAATTACTTAATAGTTAATACACACCCCTCATATTTTTTTGTCCAACTTTTACTTTAGACTTCCATTAATGCCACCATAGTTTTATTAAAGAAAAGAAATTAAAGGTCTCTACCGAGACGTTGAACACACACCCAAGAACAAAGAGATACGTCACTCGTTGTGGTTGAAATCTGTTAATGTCTAAAATTCAGCGGTGGCTAAATCTTGGTTAACGCTGGTCCGATGGGCGGACCGCTACTTGTGATGTGCTCAATACTCCCGCTACCTGTCAAGTAAAATACAAAGGGCGTCAGAGGGAGACCGCGCTGGGCGGTCTTCTCTTCTCTGATGCCTAAGTTAGTCAATGTATTTATGTTGACAGAATAACAGTAGGTAAGTAGTTAATGCGTAATTAATGAGGAGAGAGGAGTGAACCTTTTATAGGTGGGGAAGAGGCTAACATTTTCCTTGTTTTCGATGTGGGACTGATATTCTTTAGTTCCCAGTTTGTGGAGCTTCTGATGCTGTTTTGGCACGGCGCGTGGCGGCGCGTTAGCGATGATCTGGGGGTGAGCCGGGGCTCAGGCGGTAGCCTGCTTGGTTGTGTTTCCGTAGGTCACACCGTTGGTGGTAGTTGGTACCGCTAGCGGTAGCATGAGCGTAGCTCATTATAGCTAATTATGTTTGGCAAATGCTCATGTAAGTACAAGATCTAGGGTTATTACAGTAAAGAACGTTGCAACACAATCAGAAGAAACCACTTCCCTATCATGAGACCCCTAAGTTGTAACAACGTGGAGTGAGATCAAGATTGTTTTGAAACCCTAATTAAGTCTTAGTCTTGGCTATTCTATGATTGGAAGCCACCAAGGCCCCAACAATTGAACAAAGAGAAGTACGTGCTCCTGGCCAAAAATAGTTCAAGAAACATCCCAAGATCCTTCATTGACCAAAGGGAAGAAGAAGACTACTACCAGATCCATCACAGTTGGATCGATCTTCTCAACCACGACTCAATTTTGTTTTTTTGTTCACCTTTGATTTTTTTTTGTTTAACTTCGTTTAAAGGGTAAAATGGTATTAAAAAAATAATAAAAAAGAGGGTGTGTATTAAGTGTTTAGGGACGTGTATATAAAATTTCTCTTTGACAAAAATGGCCAAAACACCCAAAACATAATGAAGTAATAAACACCCTACCAATGTAACCCTGATTGCGTATCCCTGCAATTTTATGTTCTTACACGATGTGATTGTACAGTTTCTTTGTAAATCAACCAAAGGATTGACATTAAAAAGGAAACAGTTTCCTTCTTGTTTATTTTTATTTTTGAGTGACAAAATTTTCACTGATTACTAACAATGACCTACCAATAAAGAGTAAACAAAACGCCACTACCGAAAGTAACTGAACCTACTTATCAACGACCTTTCCACTCAAAAAAGAAAAAAAGATCATTGATCTTGATCATTACAGCTAAAGCTTTCGACTATAGAGGAACCTGTATCGCCCCAACAGGTGTGACAAAACTGGTAACAAAAAGGCATCATGTATACCAAAGAAGCTATCATGCATAACCCCGTCAAACGAACCATCGGACCCATATATACAATCAATCGATAATCAAGACACTGGTCACAAGGCCTTGAATATAGCAAAGCTTAGGAAGGGGAGAAACACCGTACCCCTAGATGTCAGTCGACGGAGGGAAGACGCAAAAAAAAAAGAAAAAAAAAGAACCTCAATAGAGATATCATCCTTTTTTACATCTTTGCAACTCCAGGTACCTCTTAAATAGGGGTGGATTATAAATAAATGAATGGAGCATTTGTGAATTTAGGCAAACCATCATTACGCCGGGCCATGCTAATGTCCGATCGTTCTAATTTTATGGGAAAAATTCACCAACGGTGTCTGGACACTTAGGGGACTTTCAGAATGATACCTGAACTTACAAAGTTATCAATGTGATACCTGGACTCATTTTTTCGTATCAACATCGTACCTATGACCAATTTCCGTAACGGCTCCGTGACGGAAATTGCCCGTAGGTATCACATTGATACGAAAAAATGAGTCCAGGTATCACATTGATAACTTTGTAAGTTCAGGTATCATTCTGAAAGTCCCTAAGTGTCCAGACACCGTTGGTGAATTTTTCCCAATTTTGCACGTGCAATGCACGTGAGTCACTTAATGAAGACAAAATGACCGATTTACCCTCAAATTCTTTCTTTCTTTTCTTTTCTTTTTTTCTTTATTCTTTATTCTTCTTTCTTTCTTTCTTTCTTTCTTTCTTTCTTTCTTTCTTCTTCTTCTTTTCTGGTTTCTTCTTCCCCTGATTTGAATCATCAAGATTCAAATCATCTTGCTCGTCCGATTCCCACCGCCGATCGCCGATCAAACACCGCCGCTGCGTCTCAATCCACCTTCATGCACCACAGATGTTTCTGGTTCCCCCAACTTCAAATCCTATAGCAAATTGAAATTGTGGATTGAGGCTTCACCGCTCACTCTGAGTTCATCCCCGCCGCCGCCACCAATGACTTGACCACCACCACTCTCGTTCTCTCCTCCGACCCCCTTTTATACACCATTGATCAGAAACTCAGAGCCCGCCAGCCCTCCACTCTCAAATCACAGCTCCGATCACACCCCTCCATCCTCTCCTTCTTCCCGACATGCAACACCACCTCCACACCATCCTCACCTGCAACTTCATCGGTTTAGCCGACAACTTCGGCCTCTAGCCCAACTTCGATCAGAGGCAATTTTAGGCAGACAAAGATTAACAACTTCGGCCTCCACACCATCCTCACCTGCAGAAAATTCGAGCTGTTCTTATTCACCAGCTTCGCCACTCCGCTGCTACCCACCATTGTGCCTCGCCGATTAGTAAACAAAGGACTCGGAGCCTCCACCATCGAGAAATTGAGGCTCACGTTCTGCGTGTCCTGCGCGGAGGATATCGGCATCGTCGGAGAAAATGTTGTATGAACATAAATTTAGTTTGGGTTCCACGGTGGCAGCTAGTCGAGCTCGTTGATTGTGGCCTTGGCTTTCTTGATTAGCCAATCGACGACTTTGCTAGGCTGGTCGTATTCAAGCCGATCCTGCATGTCGTAGAATTGAATGGCGGTGTGGGCGACGAGCCTGATGCTGCGATCCCTGGGGCCTTTGGTGGTGCAAACCTTGCTGTGGCTGTCCTTCCGGCCGGTGGCCCTTAGAATGTGGCCTTGAGCCTCCACGATTTCGCTAGCAGTGGAGGAAGAAGCAGTCCTTATCCCCAAACCCAATCGAGAAGCAGCGGAGGATGACGTTGTTGTGCGGTGGTTGAGGTTGTTGTGGTCAAGTCATTGGCGACGGCGGCGGGGATGAACTCGGAGTGAGCGGTGAAGCCTCAATGCACAATTTCAATTTGCTATAGGATTTGAAGTTGGGGGAACCAGAAACATCTGTGGTGCATGAAGGTGGATTGAGACGCAGCGGCGGTGGGAATCGGACGAGCAAGATGATTTGAATCTTGATGATTCAAATCAGGGGAAGAAGAAACCAGAAAAGAAGAAGAAGAAAGAAAGAAAGAAAAAAAGAAAAGAAAAGAAAAGAAAGAAAGAATTTGAGGGTAAATCGGTCATTTTGTCTTCTTTAAGTGACTCACGTGCATTGCACGTGCAAAATTGGGAAAAATTCACCAACGGTGTCTGGACACTTAGGGACTTTCAGAATGATACCTGAACTTACAAAGTTATCAATGTGATACCTGGACTCATTTTTTCGTATCAATGTGATACCTACGGCCAATTTCCGTCACAGAGCCGTTACGGAAATTGGTCATAGGTACGACATTGATAAGAAAAAATAAGTCCAGGTATCACATTGATAACTTTGTAAGTTCAGGTATCATTCTGAAAGTCCCTTAAGTGTCCAGACACCGTTGGTGAATTTTTCCCTAATTTTATTGGATGTCGGAAGAAACAAACAACTCTATGCTAACAAATGCAAGCAGCTAGGACGACAAGTAGCCAATTTACCATGAAGATCATTCGTCTTGTAAATATTGGCACCGCTAGCTGCCCTTTGGGAGAATACCTTAATTCCTTAAATGTGCTACGTGCTCGTAACTAAATTGTGAAAATCTTGAACCAAATGCGACCACAGAATTCTGTACTGCTTCTTTGCCTTGGTAGGAGCAAAACCACGTACGTCTTGTAATTCCATCTAACTACGCGTCATATGACTCGTCACTATGAACACCAAACCCACGATGAGGTGCCAAAATGTGAACCATTGAGCTCTGCTGCCTAAAGTAGTATATAAGTCACTCCAAGGCATGCAACTTCCACACTCAGAAACCAAGATTAATTCTACATCTTCAACAAACTTCAATCAAAGCCTGAAAAATTAGCTTGAATCTACAATGGCTGCAACAACTGCTGTGCAATCAATCTTTGGAAGCTCCATTGCTTGCGGAGCTGCTGTAAGACTAAAATGGACTTTATCATTAGTTTACATCGAGTCATCAACAACTTACCAATTTACGCAGAATAAGTAATTGGAGAATTTTGAGACTTTAATTCTATATATTTTATTTATGGTGTATCCACGTAAATTATGGAGAAATCTAATATGACTTGGTTATTAAGTTAACCTAAAAAGATATGCAATTATAATAGAGATTTGGACTTGAATTGTTTCCTTTATGGGAGGTTACAGAATATCCAATTCTCTATATAAAGCTTGGGTCCCTGCACTCTCTCATATGCTCTCGGTAATACAGTCTCTTGCCCCATACAAGAATACCAAATATTGAGATGCAGTGCAGAAGACTTAGGCTCAGATTGAGTGGCCATTCAGTTCAAAGGTTCATGATCCATTTCTAATTTAGTTCTTGTTCTTACTTTTATACAATTGTATCTGTATTCCTTGTGAAGCGATCTAATGGCTTTTAAGTTTAAGATTACAGCTGCAGGCAAGAACAGATCTCTGAACCTACAGAGTACTCTTCCTACTAGTTATGCAGTTTCAAGCTATCTCCGCGTGCGTTCTATGGCCGAGGTAATTACGATAATCATTCTCGTCTATGTATTATGTTTATTTGATAGTATGTCAACATAAACTCTAGGATATGCATATGTAGTGCACAAACGGTCCTAACCATGTGTCTAATTAATGTTTCAGGATGGTCAAAAGAAGCAACCAACAACTGTAACAAAAGCCTCAAAGAATCCACAGCCAGCTGCAGCTCCTTCACCTTCACCTCCTCCCCCTTCTCCTAAGTTTTCGGACGTGTTTGCATTCAGTGGACCAGCTCCAGAGAGAATCAACGGCAGGCTGGAAATGGTGGGCTTCGTTGCCGCTCTGGCAGTTGAACTATCTAAGGGGCAAGATGTGTTTGCTCGGATATCCAATGGCCCCGGAGTCCCATTGTTCATCGACACAAGTGTTTTGCTATCAGTGGCATCATTGGTTCCTCTATTGAAAGGAGTGAGTGTGGAGTCCAAATCCGACGGGATCATGACCTCAGAGGCAGAGCTCATAAATGGAAGGTTGGCCATGTTGGGTCTTGTAGCTTTGGCCTTCACCGAATATGTGACTGGTGGAATCCTAGTGTAGATCAGTCTAACAGTCATTACAATTAACTCACAAGGAAGGGCTTACTAGATTCATATATAAGCATTTAATATACAAGAGCTTCACGCCTAGGATTAACTCGATCATCCTCGGTCTTTTTTAAATTTCTCTTTGTAATCTTTATAATCAAAGAATGCATGTATCCTGTTGGAACTTGTGGTTTCTTTGGGTTTAATATACTCACTTCAATGAATATCAAGTTTCATATATATTGATCTAATCCTTTCTTTTTTTGTCAATTGATTGAAACTCTTTGGGTTTCATTCACGTTTTATGCTTAATTTTCCGACAAAGATGTTCCATTTTCATTTCAGAAGTGGATGTGTACGTGGTATATATCGTCCGGAAGAGATTGTTTATAGAGTGCGTCTACTAAATTTGAATAGGGTTGAGAGAAGAGGAATGAGGAAAGATGGAAAGTGAGTGAACATGAGTATTCCCATTAAGATATTTACTAGTAACTGGAATGTCAATACAAATACATATGTAATTTTTCCAATATTAAATAACGGCCAATTTGTTAGTAAAAAAGTTTGTATTCTAGAACAAATATAGGATTTCTCACCAAAAAAAAAAAAAAAACACAAATATAGGATGCTTTTGGAAAATTGTAAAAGAAGTGGGGGTAATTTTGATATAAGAAGTTGGATCCTATGAAGCACTACCATATCCCCCCCACCCAGAATAAAAATGAAGGAGTCATCATTCCAAATTTTCTCATAGATCTCACAAAAAATTTAGGATTAAATACTGCTTACTCCCTATACTTATAGGATACCATCGTTTCAGTCCCTGACCTTCGAATTTCACCTAAAAAGTCCCTGAACTCCCAATTTCCTCCTAATTGGTCCCTACCGTCAAGCATCAGTCAAAGACTCCATTATCTTGCTGACGTGGCGGTGGTTTCCCCCTAAAAAGTCTATTATACCCTCACTTACTTTTCTTTTTTTTAAATTAATTTTTTTTTCTGTCTTCTTCTCCCCGGCGGTCTTGGATGGCGAGACGAGGGGGAATTGGGCGGTGAGAGTGGTGGCGACGTCATCCCAGTCGTTTCGATCCAGATACATAATCTGCTTCAACATTAAATTGAGGAAGAATTGAGAATCTCTAGCAATGAATAACAAGATTATCACAGCAAAACAGTATCAAGCAAAAAACAAAGATGTTCAAACTCATGTTCCTATAATATTCATCAACACGTAGCCCATGAAAATTGAGGCACAATATACAGTGCAACATTCACATAACTAACCATCAATTCAACCTCCACACTAGTACTGCCCAAAACTGAAAATTCATCACGTAAAGGAATCCAATTCAACCAACAAATATAGCAATGAGAGAAAGCAACAATACCTTTCATATTGGGGGCTGCTACTAGCTCCAAACCCAGTTGACAAATCATCGAAAGCCGCCGGCACACCCTTGCTAGAGCTTTTCGACGATGCCGGCTCAGCCTTGCCAAACCCACCGAGAAGGTCATCAAACCCACTACTATCACTTGCCCGCGGCGGCGGCGGCGTCACTGTCGAGGAGAAATTATGGTTTGCAGCGGAGCTCTTCAGCCATGCAACGCCGGGCCAGAATCGGCGACCTTGGAGGAGGAATCAATGGGCCCACCACCATCGTACATGGAATCCAAGTTCAAAGCTTCGAAATTGATGGAGAACCTGGCCGAGCCGCCTAAGATCTTCTCAAAGTCTTGGGCTTTCAGGGCTTCGAAGATCTGGTTGCGATCGTCGGAGAAGGACCCGTCGAAGGAATTGGAGGTGCGAGTTGATCTGGAGGAGGGTCCAGTCGAGCAGGAAGACGACGACGACCGAGTAGCCGGCGAGTTCGCGGCCGAGTTGGCAAGCAAGTTGGAGGAGAGGGACGGTTGGGTAAGTGGGGTGGTGGGAGCGGAGGGGATTCGTCAATTTGGACGGCAGGGACCAATTGGGAGGAAATTGAGAGTTCAGGGACTTTTTAGGTGAAATTCGAAGGTCAGGGACTGAAAAGATGAAACCCTATCTGGAGGAGGGTCCAGTCGAGCAGGAAGACGACGACGACCGAGTCGCCGGCGAGTTCGCGGCCGAGTTGGCAGGCAAGTTGGAGGAGAGGGACGGTTGGGTAAGTGGGGTGGTGGGAGCGGAGGGGATTCCACTCGGCGTTGAGGGCAATGATGGCGGAGCGAGTCAAGGAGGTGGTTAGGTGAGTGAACTCGGGAGAATCGGTAGAGGAGACGAAGTGGGTTTTCAGGGGCATTGGGTCTTGCGGATCCATGGAAGAAGAAGAGGTCAAAAGGAAAAAGAAAAAAAGAAAAAGAGTGAAAGATAAAAAAAAAAAGTAATTGAGGGTAAAATAGATATTTCAGCATAAAATGGATGCCATGTCTGCAATTTAACGGTCAATTTGGACGGCATGGACCAATTGGGAGGAAATTGAGAGTTCAGGGACTTTTTAGGTGAAATTCGAAGGTCAGGGACTGAAACGATGAAACCCTATAAGTATAGGGAGTAAACAGTAATTAACTCAAAAATTTATTCTCTTATTGTTAATAATATTATTGAAGTGGAATATGAGTGATTCTCTTTATCAGGCCCGGCCTTGCCCAAGGGCAGCCTTGGCGACAGCCCAGGGCCCAAGGGAAGGTGGGGCACCACACATATATATATATATATATATTATATAATTTTCAATAATATATGCTGCAGAATATTAAAAAAAAATTATTCCAGAATTTTAGATGCAATAATTGTGTGTTTTCTTTTTCTTCTCATTCTTCTACTATTCAAGTCATTGAGAACTGTAAAAAGTCAAGCATCATTATAATAGAGTCTCTCACTCTCTCCAAAATATTGAAATCAAACTAATTTTTCTTTAAATTTGGGGTTTCAATGGTTATTCAATCCCTCAATTCATTTTCATCATTTGTCCCTCTAGTCGTTCTCCTGTATGTTTTTCATCTCTCAATCTTTCTCCTCTCTATTTTTTTAGTTCTTCTAAGGTGATTAGACAAATTTTTTGACATTCCATGATGCAGGTTGAAGTATATATCAAAATAGGTATTAGGTGTTCTTCAATTTTAAAATTATGAATAGTAGAAGTTATATTTTTTGTTTTTGTGGTTCTAATAATTATTCTAAAAACTTGTTAATTCGTAACTTTACGGAGCCAAATTAATCACGATCAGAATCATCATCAAAAAATTCTCCAGACCAGCCCTGGACACCAAAAAAAAAAATTTCGCCCTGGGCATCAAGAACCTCAGGACCGGCCCTGCTCTTTATCTTCATTGTCATTCAGATTAGTGATCAACACACTCGATATGGGACTTCACATTTAATACCTATGCGGCTATGCCAAGAAATCTACAACTTGTTCCTTAATTTGTATTGAAGTAAAATGTTTCGCTTGAAAAATTTATACAATCCTTTTGACGAGATATAATCCTAACAATATCAACCATACTATATATACAATTATAAGAAAATTTATCAATATTTATCTTCAATAGGGCAACGTCCTATTATCAAAATTAAACAGGACTTATTGCCTAGTCTACATAATGTTGGTATATTTAGTGGTCTAATTACTATGGGTACAAGAAAATCAAGAAATCATTCATGCAAACAAAACGCTAAATAGAATGCATTAATCAGACTAAGTAAAACCTTTAATAATTGGGTCAGTTTAAGAACTTAGTTATATCTTCTTAAGATGAAATTGCCTCCTGATCGGTATTTAGAGATTTCAATAGCAAACATCTCCTAGAGATCTAGAATACAACGATCTTTTTGTTATAGTAGCGCACTAAATTTCATGAACAATAAAATTAGATTATGTCTAAACTCTCTTTCCTAAAAGACTCATAGATCTAAAAGTGAAACCCTAAAACAACTGCGAAGTCAAATTTTTTTTTTTTTATTAGGGCAATGGAAGACTAATCCATTGATAGAAATCATGACGACCTCACTCGGTCAAGCATGAAGGGTACAGACACCCCTCATATTACAATGCAAGCTCATAGAGTACTAATAACCAAAGGGAAATCCAAAAAAAATTAAAGTTCAAAAGAGAAAACTACTGGCCACAAGCAATAAAATAAAATATGAACTAAAATACGAAACCCTACATCTCCTAACATGAGATACTTCCTTGATCACTTTGACGCCTAAGATCCTCCTGGTGTACGTCGCCATCATCAAGCAAGACACATCACACCCTAGATGACGTAGGGGTTCATCTCCTACCCGGACTGGGAGACGGGCTCCAAAGATGCCGGCCCATCATGCACCCCATGCACACCAATAGACCCTCCATCATGGGGTCCCGACACCATGGACTCAGAGCCGCCACAGGTGGACGCCGCTGGTGAACCTTTTGCTTTGTTTCTCTTATCACGAGGCCTGCCCTTCTTCTTGTAAACCTTGGGAGCCTGAGTCACCTTCACATCAACCAGACATTCAGAAGAAAACTCGAGGCCAAGGTTTTCCGGCTGCAAGTTGACCGAAACAAGAGCCAAAATTGGGATTACACTTATGAACTAAATCCTCACCGCCATATTATTGACGATACCTAAACAAGAAAAGCTGTATATGAGCTTGATCTGGTAAGGACTCTCTTTTTAATTATCTAATTGTGCATCAATCGTAGCAAACTTTTATCAAACCCATATGAATTCGGAACTGACAAAAATGCCAAAAACACCTAAAGGCTAAAGCATATAACAAATGAAATCCTTTGACTTGATAATAAATTTGATATTTGATAATTAGTAACTAGTCTGCAATCACATGCTCTGCATGTATAAGAAAAACTTTCAATGTAAAAAAAAAAAAAAAAAAAAGTTATCTGCAGATAGTGGGTAGTTATCTGCAGAGAAAATGGATTCAGTCGATGGTTATCCATGGAGTTGGTAGTTCTCCCACGTATTTATCTATTTCCCTTTTTTTTCCTTTTTTTTTTTTTTTTCTGTTTCTCTTGTAATTTGACTATATTATCCCTACATTCTCAAAAAAAAAGAAGACTATATTATCCCTATATATATTATGAGTATGAAAGTTTATTAATATTTCAGGATTATTTTGGTATAATTTTTCAGTTTTGGAACAAAATCTCTTCTCTTAATAATAGTATAGATAAATTTTTAAACGGTGATAAATCATGTACAATTTCTGTGATGTAATTGTACATTTTCTTTAGTAAACCAACCATAAAAAATGTTTTAAGCACCTCCTAACTTGGGCGGCATTTAGAGATAAAAATACAACTTCAAAAAAAAAAAAAAAAACTGGATCATGTCAATTTGGGCCATCAGAGCGCAAGGTCACCATGTCTAATTTTATCGGATGTCGGGAGAAACAAACAACTCTATACTAACAAATGTAAGCAGCTAGGACGACTAGTAGCCAATTCACCGTGAAGATTTTTAGTCTTTTGATTATTGGCACCTAGGTAGCTGAGAAGCCTTTGGGAGAATACCTTTTAAATGTGCTACGTGCTCGTTACTAAACTGTGAAAACTTGAACCAAATGCGACCACAGAAATCAGCACCAAGTCACCACCCTACTAGTCTGGTTCGATTCGTTGTATGAGCAAAACCAGTAAACCACGTATGTCTTGTAATTCCATACTACGCGTCATATGACTCATCACTATGAAACCAAACCATGTTGGGGTGCCAAAATATGAACCATTGAGCTGTGCTGCCTCAAGTAGTATATAAGTCACTCCAAGGCATGCAACTTCCACACTCATAAACCAACATTGATTTTTACATCTTCAACAAACTTCAATCAAAAGCCTGCTCAATTAGCTTGAATCTACAATGGCTGCAACAACTGCTATGCAATCAGTCCTTGGAAGCTCCATCGCCTACGGAGCTGCAGGCAACAACAGATCACTGA
This sequence comes from Rosa rugosa, assembly GCF_958449725.1. Lineage (NCBI taxonomy): Eukaryota > Viridiplantae > Streptophyta > Magnoliopsida > Rosales > Rosaceae > Rosa > Rosa rugosa. Next base: position 41,049,200 of record NC_084822.1, on the reverse strand, counting down.
ACCTGTGGAGTACCGTTCCGGCTAGTTATGCAGTTTCGAGCTATCTCAGGGTTCGCTCAATGGCCGAGATAATTACAACAAATATTTTCTTATCAGAAAGCCTCATATATGTAGACTTTATTCTGTATGACGACATAATGTATCAAATATCTCTAGAGTGTGGCTACTTTTGGGATGGATTTTGTTCAACTTAAGATGTTGCAGTACATGATTGATATTAAGCTTGGGTGGTTCATTTGCAGGATGGTCAAAAGAAGCAACCAACAACTGTAACAAAAGCCTCAAAGGATCCCCAGCCTGCAGCTTCTCCACCATCTCCCAAGTTTTCAGACGTGTTTTCATTCAGTGGACCAGCACCGGGGAGAATCAACGGCAGGCTGGCAATGGTAGGCTTCGTTGCTGCTCTGGCTGTCGAACTATCAAAGGGGCAAGATGTGTTCGCTCAGATATCCAACGGCCCCGGAGTACCTTTGTTCATCAGCACAAGTATTTTGCTATCAGTGGCATACTTGGTTCCTCTATTGAAAGGAGTGACCGTGGAGTCCAAATCAGACGGGATCATGACCTCAGATGCAGAGCTCTGGAATGGAAGGTTGGCCATGTTGGGTCATGTAGTTTTGGCCTTCACCGATTACGTGACTGGCAGTACCCTAGTGTAGATCTCTCTCTCATTGCTCATTACGTTTCACAGCTGGCTTATATGCACACCTCTAGCTTTGGTCTTCTCCGCGTATGTCGGTGGAACCCTAGTGTAGATCTGTCTCATTCCTCATTACACTACATAGGGTGTTCACTAGCTTCTATAAGCACACCCTGTAAATTAATATGTAATTACGCATAATTAATAAGAGCTTCAAATTTACGGATTCATCCTCTGTTTTCTTAAATTTCAATATACTATCTAATGGGATTTGTGGTTTCTTTTGGTTTAGTCTACCTTTGATTCTTTCGTCCAGTTGACCCAATTCTCATTCTACCCTGCCCAAAAACCAAAACCAATTAAAAAACGACTCCAGCTCATTCTAACTTCAACTAAATTAAGGAGTAGACTTTAGAAACGAAAAGAGATCTGAATCTTGAAAATGTAATACAGGGGTTTCACATCCATCTCTTCCTTTTAAAGAAAGGAGAGGTGGGGAAGCATATCCAATCAACCAAAAGCTGACTTTTCTTGTTTCAGAAATGACTGAAAGATCTGCAAAATAAATCCCACAAGCAACAGCATGTGGTAACATATTTCTCCTGGTATGGAATAAACTGAATGCAAGTGGGTAATAAATTTAGTTTGCACGACACAAGTAAAGGCTTGATAATCACTCTATTTTTATTTCCTGTAGATTGATAAGATGAAAAACTCGGGCTAAATACATCAGAAAGAATTACTGGCCAAATACACAAAGGCAAAAAGAAAGAGATATATCCTATAGGAAAATTTGCACTAGAAACAGTAAATATGTCTGTGTTTTGGTTTTAAACAAGATTGTAGGCATGGAGACCTTGAAGATGAGTTCTGTGTTGAGTATTCTTTGCAAGGTACCATCTAGAACTCGTACCTGCCCAAACTCACTGCAGGATGCATTAGCCATTGGAATTCCTATTGCTCTGCTCCTATCTTCCACTCATGAGTGTTGTCGCTGTTCATTCTCCCAAGAATTTTTTGCAGCTTCACCAGAATCACCATTGCCATCCTTCTGCTTTGCAAAGAAAGGATCCCATTCATGAGGTCCAACCTCACGCTGTCCCTCCTCCAACAAAGCATACTTCCAACTAATCTCCTCAATAAAGTTATCATCTGTACGGCCTTCAACCATGTCCCTCCTTGCCCTTGTAACCTTGTCGATTATTGCTTGTACAGAAACATCAAATGCATCTTTGAAAGTCTCCAACTTAGAGCGGGGATCCGCATATACCAGCCTAGGAATAAGGTTTATAACTTCCTCCCTCATGGCCTTGACCTTCTCAGGAGGAATTTGACTAAGCCTGTCCTCTATGCTAATATTCTTCTTACGAATATCATTCTCCGGGATGAACACTGAATATGTTGTATAATCTCTTGGAAGATGCCAAGTATATTGCGCGTATGCTGACCCCGGATGGAAGAAGACAGGTATGCAACCAGCCAACATCGAATCAAAAGCAGATCTTCGTGTGTATGAATCACCCTGAGGTTGCAGGCAGAAAAGGGAGCTCTGAAACATCTGCATGATACTGCTTGGCGAATGACACTTGCTTTCACCAAAATCACATTCCAACAGCTTACCAACCTTTGAGCTCTTGCATTGATCAATAATCTGCCCTCTAATCGACTTGGCATTGCCAGGACGTGGGGCACCAGCAAATGAGAAGAGCCATTTACGCTCTAAGTTTCTCATGCGGTCCTGCCAAATTAATACATCAGCATCCTTTGCTGGATGGAAGTATGTGGGATACGGAATACCAAAATCATTGGCATTCCATGGGCTTGATTCCACCACAAGCATTGACATATTTTTAGCAGCCGGCAAAAAGAGAAGCTTATTGCCCCAATCCTCTTCATTTTCTGTAAGTCTCCGGAAATCCCATGTAATCCTGCCTGCAACAAGAAAATGATCTTTGCCACCCATAACGCTCCATTCTGGCCTCTTCATAAGCCAATCAACCAGATCCAGTGAAGCTGCATCCCTCCTTGATATATTGAATCCACCCCAAAGATACCGGGCAATATCAAAGCCAGCATAAAAGGGAACAAAGACAGCCGCCGCCAGAGATGAGTCATTTGTCAAGCACTCATATTGCTTCATCCGATTGCTGAATATGACATCCACAGCAAACTGGTTCGTCGCATACCAGCTCGTATTCTCAAACACCCCCTCAACATTCTCAAGCGGAGGACCAAGGCCAGCATTGGTTGTGAACTTACACATATTAGTCCACAGGCTCAAACTCCTACACTCCTTGAGCATATCCTCATTAAACCTCGGCGGAAGGTCATGAACATAAATGTACCTCCCGCCACACGGATCACTCTTGTTCTCCACGGTTCTCAGCGCCCTCATAAACGGATACTTCTCAGCCTCTCGACTCTGAGTTGTCTCCGAAGGGGGCCCAATTTTACGAGTAACAGGTACAATGGCGGGCTTTGATTCAGTGTTTAGCTTCTCCATCTCAGGATCACTGGTCACAGGAGTAGGCTTCGGTTCAGTGTATGGGGGAGGATAAGTCACAGGGGGATGCTCCGATTCGGCGTTTAGATTCTCCACCCGAGGAGGACTGGTCACAAGGACAGGCTGCAACTCGGAATACATAGGACCATTCTGTAATTTGACAGCTTGCTCCACAGTGCTACCACCCAGCACAATAAAATGAAAATACAACAAGAGCATCCAGAAGAAAACCGACAATGACGCCAAGAAACAAATCTTGCTATTCTGATTCTTCCCCGTCCCCTTCTCCATTTGCTCCGACGGGAAGTTCGTCGGCGACCGCCGCCTCATTTGACTCCCAAATCCAACCCCAATCAATCACTCACAAAACCCCCATTCTTTTCCAACACAATCGAAAATCAAATTCCACAGACCAAAATCACCAAAACAACACCTAACACTGTTGGCTATATTCTAAACAGACCTGCACATACATTTAGAATACTCACACCTCTGCTCTGTACTGAATGAATCAAGTGATATGTAAGCTTCCGGGGCCGGAAGTTTAGTACCCAAAATACCAAAAATTGACCAAATCTAGAAGCAGAGCCGAAGGGAGTCGGTTCGATCTGTTACGGGTTGTTCTGCAGGGAACGAAAATGGGGAAAAAGTAACAAACTTTAGAGGAGAGAAAGAGTAAAGAAGCTCAGGGAATCGAGCAAGGCAATGGCAATACTGTAAATTTAATTTGGGAAGAGATGGAGAAAGAGAGAGGACTTACAGTGACGTTGATTCGCTGAAGAAAGATCGAAACTTTCGGCTTAATTTGCTGCTGTGTTTTTGAGAGAGAGAGAGAGAGACGGTGACACAGAAAAATGAAGTATGATGGAAATTGCGAGCGAAGAGTGGCGATATTATAAGGGGGGGTGCATGTTAGCATCAGGCCGCGTTGTCGTATGTCGGTAGCCGGTGGGATTTCGCCACGTGGAGAGAGGTGACGTCACTCAAGAAAAGGAAAAATTTACGACTGTTTTCTCCTCATACCATATGACCAAAGTGTAGTTTTGACTTTTATTTCTTTTTTGGCAATATTTCATTTTAATAATATCTCTAAATGAGGAAATAAAAAGTGTGGATTCATGACTCATGTGAGAATTATTGGCAAAAGTTATATTGGGAATTATTAGCAATCTTAATTTGTGAACATTCCTTGTCGAAGTAGATGCTAAGATGCTGTAATAAAAGAGAAATGAAGGTGCACGTAAAATGTAAGCAAAAGATACAAAATGATGAGCAAAGCTATTAGTCTCTTTCCAAAACAATTCTTATTGTCATTTGACTTGATTTGTGTTCAAATGGTAATGAATTAAAAGGGTATACTAGGATATGAGATTTATTTTCTTTTCATATATAGTGAAGGGAAGTAATTTACTCTTAATCTTTTTCAAATTTCAACTCATTTTATATTGTAAGTCTATTACATAACCGCTTATTTTGAAATTATTTTTTTAATATTATCTTTACCTACGTTAGTGCATCAGGATTTTTGTTGTCGGTGGGACTTGGTGAATTTTGGTTGCAGATATATGGCCGAGCGTATCTAGGTTTTCTTACCCATGGGTAATTTTGGGGTGGTAGTTATGTCCCTAGTTATGTCCACATTCTTTAAATGGCCATTTTGTTATAGGTAGTTAATTTTTACATAAGTCGGATAAATTAGTAACTGGGCATGACCTCTAAAGTCTATTCTAGGCAATTTATAGAGTCTGGAGGTTATTAGTAACTGAGCATGAGTGCATGACCTTCGAATAGATGCCTCGCAGAGAGAATAAAATCTTAAGTTCATTTCTATTTAACTTCATACTGATGTATTCTACTAAAGCATGAAAATTAAATAACACGGTCTTGACTATTGAGACTTGGAATTGCAACCATGGATTGATGTCCCACTTTTCAGACGGCGTTCTCCTTCTCATGTGGGGAGCAGGATCCTTAATTTCATGAGGTAGCTTTGGAATGTCTTAATTAATAAGCTACACTAAGATTCCCTAGTGAAATTAATCCTGACCAGTCAATTTAGTTGAGTAGATTATTTTACTGTCTTACCCACAAGTTTAAGAGTAGATTAGAAACATGGAATCAATCAAAGACTTCCCTTAGTTGGATAATTGGGTGCTTTATGTTGTGCCACCATCTATTTTTATATGTAAAGCACGAATATTATGATCATGATCATGGTACCCACAAGAGTAATCTGCCCCTATCAACATTACTTTTCGGATTATTTCTTTTTGTTCTTCTTGATCGATTAAGGATGGGAGTTCATAGATTGATGTAGGTGTAAGTATCCAACATCTAAAAGGTATAATATATTAAGGGAGAATGAGGATCTTTAAAAGGAGGACTTCATCTGAAAATTATTGTGAATCAACCGTTTGATGTTTGTGCATGCATGAGTAAATTATTTTTAAAAAATTTCTTTCACATTGTTAATCGTTAAGGTACCAAAATAGATCAAATTAATGAAACAATTATGAATACCTTAATGATTCTCAATTTGACTGAAAGTTTGCATAAGTGATCTACTCATGAACATCTAAATATTTAACGATTGATTTGCAGAAATGTGATCAGAAAATAGATCTCACAACTATTGATTATAAAATCCTCATAAAATCCCTATTATAATGGTCCTCATAAAGTCCTCATTATAATGGTCCTTATTAGAAACTACCGGTTGATCTAGAGAAATGTGATAGGAAAATGGATATCACAACAATCCTCATAAAGTCTTCATTTTAATAGTTCTCGTTAGAAGCTATCCCAATATATTAATATATCATCCAAAAAGTAATCCGAAAATCAAAATCAAATACATTACTTAAATCTTAATACAAATGTGTATTATACCAATTAAATGTTTTTTTTTTTTAGAAGAATACCAATTAAATGCTTGATTACATTAGAAATGAAACTTGTCTCTTAAAGCTGATAAATTTGCTAAAGTGTCGAAATTGGCCAAATGAGTTACAAGCAGACCCTCAGTGTTCCAAGGACATGCAATCACTAGCAACACGTTGAGCAACAAACAAAACTCTGGAAGAAGTTTGGGATTATTTTCTAATATAAGATTAATCACATACTTTATTACATGCCTATCACCTAAAATTTGTTAGGTTTAAACAATGTCTACTAGTTACATATTGGATACTATAACTAATCACATAAAATGCTATTTGGCCACCATGTTCCCTAAAAACAAATCTGCTACAAGGACTCGTCGAAGTCGACATTGACTTGCATATTTTTCACATCAGAAAAACAAATTAAGAAAAGGACTAGTGGTGAAGTGACAATATATGCTTCATATACAAATATCATCCTCCATTGTCGTTTCTACATACGAAGTAGCATTATTTGTAGTCTAGGAGCTATTACATCCCAGCATGTAAGGAAGCTAAATATCAACTATGCACCAGGGTTGGGAAGCATAGTTTTAATGTGCAGGCCAAACAGAGTGGGCAGCCACTAATGCACTAGCCTTTCATATTTCAATGACCACATGCACAAGTCCTCTTCGTAACATACAACTGCATTATGAATGATTCATGACCCTTCTACATATACATGTATCCATTACATTACACAAAATACAATTATTTTGGGACCAAAATGTAAGAATCAAATGTGGACTTGTCACAAATTATCATAATGTATATGATGATTAGTTTAATATCAATCCCAGTTTAACATGGATACAAACTGAAAATGAATATTGTAACTTAATGAAAGAGTGTATCAATTCATTAAGGTAAGTAATCCAATTCTTGGTTTGCAAGGAAGACTACAATGATGTGTTACATTAAGAATCTAACTAGGAAACGTAAACCGATATTGACTGCTTTAATGGGAAGCTTCTTGAGGTTTAAGTCTCCTATATATATATATAGATGGACGAATTGGTCCCTGTTGCAACCATGATTTATTATATTAGTTCTGTCCATTGAGAAGCAAGTTGGTAAGCAACAGAAGGCCATATTCAGTGATTGAGTTTGCAGTTGCAGAAGATGGAATCCAGTCCTGTGATTGCTGAAGGTAAGCTTTGATCCTTTTGTGATTGTTGTCAAGTTGATGTGCATATGTTGTGAGCATGAGTATATGGTTTTACACAAAATAAAATATCTATCTATAAAATATTCATTGAACATTATTTTTATTAAAATTGTACAAATTTTTCTTCAGACATATCTCAAATCTCCACCCCTGTTTTGTTTGCGGAAGCGGAACTAGATTTTTTGAAAAAGAGAAAGCCAACTCCCACTTGAGGTTAGGTTTCATTTTCCCATATTTGGTAACTCAGTTTTCAGGTAGCATCACATTTGATCTTCAAATTAAACTGAGAACTAATTAACGATTGCATTTCTAAGTTGATCATTCAAATTACAATCACCCACTTTACAATTTACACACACATGTCAAATATTTCACCAAAAAAAAAAGAAAAAAAAAAAAAAAGATACGTCAAATACTTGAATCAAGTGAAGCTTACACATAGCAGCCAAGATTCCTACAAATCTGAATCAAGTTCAGGGACAAAACACTGAAAGCAACAAGAGGAATGGAATTAAAACTGCAAAAATTAACATGGGAAAAACCCCCGGCTCAGAAGATGTCGACTCTTTCTTCTTTCTCCTCTTCTTTTTTGTTCTTAGAGACTTACCCAACTTTATGTCTCTGAAGAACAAGTGAACTCCTGGATCTCTCATTTTCACACAGCTCCCATGCAATAGGGAATTGTTGGCACCCTGAACATTGTTGTTTATGTAGATGTTGATGCAGCAGCAATGATGCGTGGCAGACTCTGCTTTGGCACTCGGATGTATGACGAATGCGGCCCCAGTACTGTTCTTTCCTACTAAGTTGATACGTTCGAAGGAATCATGACCAGGATCTGGCTTCATAGAAAAACTAAGAGATTTGCAGTCTGTCTGAGACTTGTTCAAGTTTGAGAGAATGCTACCCCTTTAGGTGTTCTTTCCTTCTAATTCATGCTTCTGGATTCCTTGCTTGCATTATGAGTTTGGTATTTAGTATTTACACATTCACTTTGCAAGGAAAGCCAATATTCTCGTTGAAAAAACTTTAAACAAAGTCATGCTGAATCCAGTTGGAATTTTTAAAAACGAATCATGTTGAATCCAATTGGAAAAAATTGCCATACAACCAAACTATTTGTTCCAGAATTGGAGAATAAAATGCTTCATAATGTAGATACTGCATAGTCTATGGCAGAAGATTATTGCTGTAGTATTTGGTATTATGCAGTTTAGTATTTTTGCCTCTATCATGCTGAAAAATTGTTTACTGTGTTTAGTGCTGGCTTGTAGTGCTGAAAAAAAGATTCTAGTTCAAGAGGAAAACACTTCTTTACTAATTTTTTTCTTTGATAAACTAAGCTGAGCCAAAAGTAGATGCATGGAATTCCCCTCAACTCAGTCAATTGTTACGGATATGAAACCGTAAAATAATAACTCTCCATATCCTTTATTGTTTCCTACAATTTTTCAACAGAAGGCAACCCTCTCTGAAAACCTGCCAAACCAAGGATAACATCACATCATTCCCCAGAAAACTAATGAATAATATTCAGATCGCACAGTTTTGATAGAGAATGGTGAGAAGCAATCAGTCATATAGATTATTAATTTTTGATATCTATTCTAAAATAGATTGAACTAGGTAAGAAGCCGCGTGATGCTGCGGGTGTGTCATATGCCTGAATTTTATCATTGATATGACTGAGCTTAATAAAATAGCAATTACAAACATTGGATATATTATATAACCAAGGTTGACAAAGTTTACAGTCAGAATAAGATCCGAGTTAACAATATTATTGTTACCTTCATCGAGTACTCCAATTGATGGGCTGGTCAAATATATATCTCTTTGAATTCAGTTCTTATGAATACTTAAATTGTGGGTTGCAGATTCGATATGTTTCAACCATGAAGCATAGTTTTAATGTGCAGGCCAAACAGAGTGGGCAACCACTAATGCACTAGCCTTTCATATTTCAATGACCACATGCACTAGTCCTCTTCGTAACATACAACTGCATTATGAATGATTCATGACCCTTCTACATATACATGTATCCACTACATTACACAAAATACAATCATTTTGGGGATCAAAATAAAATATCTAAAGCATCTTTAATAAATTCATTGAACTTTATATTTATCAACACTGAACAAATTTTTCTTCAGAACTCCACAGATACCCTATTTCCACCCCTGTTTGGTTCGAGAAACTGGATTCTCTGAGAAAGAGAGAGCAAACTCAAGTGGAAGAGTGAGGTTTCATACTTTCATTTTCCCATATTTGGTGATTTAGTCTTCAGGTAGCAGGACATTTAATCTGCAAATAAACTGAGACCTAACAATTGCATTGCTAAGTCGATCACTCAAATTACCATCACCCACTTTACAATTTACTTATTTACATGCACAAATGTAAATAGTTGAATCAAGTGAAGCTTATACATAGCAGCCAAGGTTCCTACAAATCTGAATCAATTTCAGGGACAAAGCACTGAAAGCAACAAGAGGAATGGAATTAAAACTGCAAAGATTAACATGAGAAAAGCCCCTGTCTTAGAAGAATATGAGTCATCTTTCTTCGTTCTCCTCTTCTTGGTTGTTCTTAAAAAGACTTGCTCAACTTAATGTCTCTGAAGACCAAGTGAACTCCAGGATCTCTCATTTTGACACAGCTACCATGCAATAGGGACTTGTTGGCAACCTGAACATTGTTGTTTATGTAAATGTTGATGCAGCAACAATGATGAGTGTGCGACTCAGCTTTGGTGCCTGTATGTATGACAAATGCTGCCCCAGTGTTCTTTCCTTCTAAATTGATACGTCCAAAGAATCATGATCGGGATCTGGCTCCATAGTGGATGGAGAGATTTGCTCTGTCTGGGGTTCCGCTTCAAGTTTCTCACGGACCATATATCCAATTCATGCTTCTTGATTCCTTGCTTGCATTAAGAGTTTGGTATTTACACATTCACTTTGCAAGGAAAGCCAATATTCTCATTCAAAGGAAAATCTAAGAAAGGAATTGAAGAAAATAATGTGGAAGTTTTCTAGTATATTACTTCATTAATAAAAAAGGATTTACAGCCTACATCTATATATAGGAGGAGATGGAGTGAAAAAACAAACTTCAATCACTCTCTCAAATTCTCAAATGCTTTCTCTTGATTTAAGGAACAAGCCATAAACGTACTTAACTTAAAACTTACTCTATCACAACATGTGCACAAATTAAGGCATGAAATACCTTTGTAGTGATGAACAGTAAGGTATGGTAGCAGTAAGTAAGGCACAAAGTACGGGTATTTCTGCAAATTTTCGCTTGAGCAAATTTCGTCAGAATTATTTCTGTAAATCTTATATAATTAAGCCAATTCTTGAGGAAATGGTTAAATTTTGGAACTACCACCGGAATGAAAACTTCCCTCCATGAACCAGACCAAGGCGGACAGAGTCTTACCACATAACTACCACCATCCACTGCGGTCACCGCCTCTACTGCTCAAGAGGATCAGATTGGAGAACAAAACCACCCTCCCAGATCACAACGGTAAGGACAATCAGCAGCACTTAGAAAGGACAAAAAAGGTTGTCAAGGAGTTTAATCCCGAAGTAGCCATCTGTGAAGATGACAAAGGTATAGCGAGGCCGGCAGCTACACCACAAAACCCTGGCAGAGCGATACACAAAGAGCATATATCATCCATCTTTCTTTTCTAAGATAAAATTATTTACTTTTCTATGGGACGTACGCGAGTCTAATATAGAGCTGGATTTTCAAACATAGTCTGTAGCACATGTTATTTTTGATTGAAATTTTTGTTGGTACATGCTTGAGTGTATAGCTATCTATCAGGCTGCAAAGGAACCTCTACAGCTACTTCTGAAAAAGATCAGGCGCTGCTTGTACCGCAGAAGATAGCTGCTATTCATAGGGGAGGATAACATTACTTTACTCATGTTAAACAAAAAATAAGATACATGGAATTCCCCTCATAACTCAGGGCTTATGAACAACCAACCAAAAAGAAAGAAAAATCCAGGAAAATTACAAATGGTTGAAATTGAGTCAAATGTTAAAGATATGAACCGCAAAAGAATAATCTCCATATCTTTTATTGTTTCCTACTATTTCTCAACAGAAGAAGGCAGCCTCTGAAAACCTGTCATGCCAAGGATAATATTATTAGTATCCCCCAAAAACTCAAGGATATCACCATCCACCGTTTTGATAGAGAACGGTCAGAAGTAACTGGATATAGTATTCGAGAAATAGATTGAATGAAACTGAAGTTCTGCATTATAAACCTGATTCAGTCTCCAAGAGGGTTGCACTCTAGGACTAAAAGCATTTTGGACTTAAGAAAGCCTAAGAAGCTCATGGCCAAGCATCTGGAGATACTTTTTCACTGACTGTAGAACCAAAGTTTGGGCCTCCCTTACGATATTGGATAAGAAACTCAATAGGGTAGCCCTTGATCTTATGGGGAAGAATTCCAAGATCATTGAAAGTCAAGGCTACAGATCCCACACAATTGAGAAAAAGAGAATTAATTAACTGTAAACAATCAAATAATGACAAAACTATGAGAAGAAGGAACAACAAGCCTCATCCTAAAATTTACCATTTTCTGAGACAACTGTATCTGAAGCTTGGGCAAGGATTTGATCGAGGTTGAAGATTTCAGGATTCGGCAATGGGAATGGAACTTTTTTAAGCAGTATTTCTCGTGGCATTGCAATTGCCTAACATTTAAAATCATAATTAGTTGAGGTGTACATCAACACAATTGTGTAAAAGAGTACATATATTAGCAGGGCTAGGAGACAACACATTACAGGGCTATAAACTAATATGGACGACATGATCACTACAAGAAACACTTGGGTACGGATATCACATGATGGAAAAAATGAAGACAAACGTAAGTATACAATGGTTGCTGGAAATTTCTTACAGATTAAGACACCTGCAGGTCCTATGTATTGTGGTTTGCAGTAAAGGCAGTCTAACTACATAATCACGATTATGGCAGAAGTGATTAAACCCCCTCAGTGGTCAATGAAAAAGATACATTTTGTATTAACTCCAACTCTTATAGTTTCCAAATATCTTTTGAGTTAGCATAACAGATTTCTTTTAAGGCAACCCCTGATGTATTATTTTAGTTATTGACCTTAAGTTAGCATAATAATCATATGGAAGTCCTTTGCTTAGAAAAATTATGATGAACTATCAGAGTTATTATGAAACGGAAGCAACTCGATACACACTTCCAACACCAAGAGTGTTGCATAGTCACCTTAGCGATTGGGAGAGGAATCTTCACGTAGTGTGGCCATTCTCGGATCATGTCAAACATAACTTCTGCCTGCATTACTCTGGGAGGTCAGTAAGAGTACATTTCATATTCACACAGCAACTTCAGAGAAACAGATGAGAATTACCAATTGGTGCACTGTATAGACCTCAGGCCCACCAAGTTCATAAACTTTTCCCATACTTGTGCCATCATCTTGCAGGGCAGAAACAATTGCACCAGCAACATCAGCAACATATACAGGTTGGATTCTACAGGGCAGGTATTACGAGAAAAATATTCAAATGAGGGTCAGAAAACAGCATACAAGTGTATGATGAAAGTTGTTTCATTATAGAAATTAATTGTTAACTTGTATTTATATATTTAAGACATACTTGGTAGACCCATCCCCAACAAGTGGAAGAAAGCCATATTTTTTCGAAACACAGGCCCACTGATTCAAAATTCGATCCTCTGTACCAATCATCACAGCAGGTCTCATAATTGTGGCCTGTTGAAGATAAGAGGTTGTCAAAAGATATGATCCTGAAATAAACATGGCAAAATCTAAGGATCAGATCAAAGTATTATAATTCTACCTCTGGTAGTTCACTTAAAACAGCACCCTCTGCAGCAGCTTTAGCCTTTAGATATCTGGATGGTGATGAGGGAGATGCCCCTAAGCAAGAAACTTGAATAAATCTCATGATACCCCCATGTTCTTTGGAAATCTGCAATCACATTCGAAAGATTGAATGCTATAAGTAAAATAAGAAACAGACCAGCGAATGAATTGCTACAAAATGAAAGAGTGAGTAGAGGAAAAAAAATGCAGGTAATGAAAAATCATGGTAAGAAACAGAAGAAATATTCAACATCCAAAGTACATCAATAAAAAGAACCTCTTCATGTGCAACCTGTATGTGTTGCAATATTAAACTTATTCTATACTTCCCAGCCAATATCTATATGATTTTATTTGATACATGCAATCTCCCAGCTGACATCCAACTTCTATATCTTCACCAACGTAAGTTATGTAACTTTTTCCAACTGACTGCTTAAGAGTTGGATATTGGGCAGATTAGACTTCCAGATCCCATAAGAAATTTCTTGCTATCTTAAAAGAAAACTGCAGTGTTGTGTAGTAGTATCATTATACACTTCAATTTTTATGGCAAGATGATCTTGTGAATATCAACACTTCTTGTTCTCATTGTATGGATGATGGTTTGCAAAACAATTCTTTAAGATGAAGGGATGACTAAGCTGAGAAGCACAGGCAAGATAGTCACTGCAGGATACATACCATTGCGAGTTGTTCAGCCATGGAATGATTCACTTCCTCAAAGCTAAAGTTTCTTGTCTCATACTCTCTACCTGCAAAGCTACAAAGTGTGATTTCCTTCATTGAATCCAAGATGTAAATATCTATAACTTGTAAATTACGAGTGACGTGTGTATACCAATAAGATTGATAACCACATTAGCTTTCGCCATTACTGCCTTAATTGAGTTTTCATCTCTTGGATTGTATTTCATTGGTACTATCTGAGTAAGTGAATTTTGAGAATCAGAGACATAATATATCAATAACAACATTCATTCGAGTAATAAGAAACAAAAATATATTATACTATATGGAACAACAGAGAGTACTATACCTGTCCCAAATCTCCCATCAACTTGAGATGACGATGGGAATCTTCAGAACCACGGAACGGAACTAATACCTGGCTTCCCATTTTGGCTAGAAGAAAAGTAAGAATCAGCACACTAACACACTAAAAGGGTAAAAGCAAATTTGTAAAGGAAAAAAGACTCAAATCATTCAAGTTCAGTGCAATAACAACCTAATGAATCAAGTTAAGTCCAACAACCTCCTACTAGAAATGTAATCAAGTTCTAGGGAATTGCCTATTAAAAGATTCTATAAACATATACTCACCGAGTTGTTGTACAAGATATCGACCAAGGAACCCAGTAGATCCGAAAACTGCAGCGACGATGCCACTGAAGAGACAGATAATTTTCAAATCACATAAACATCACAGATATGAGCAATATAAAAGTACAAGCCTATCCCTCCGAGTAAATTTGCAAGGTTCATAATGTCATCTAAAACAAATAATCCATCGTAACCACTAACCAGCATAGTGTCTATTACTTTACTTCTAGATGGTGACAAGACCAGGAAGAACTTAACTATAGGACGAGTTCAAATTTCCATATTTTCTAGGTTTTTCTTCTCCAATTTAGTCATTAGATACAAAAAGCTCGACTTAACTGTATAGTTAAACCATCAATAGCATAATATCGTTCACATCACATTAACTATTACAATTTTCTCCCAAGATTTGAGCTGCTAGTTAGCTTCAATGACAAACATAAACTCCATTTACGAGAATGTGAGAAACCTACCCTGCTCTCATTGCCTCATTTCAGCTCCAAATTGAGTAAAATAAATTTCGACTAATAGTTTGAACATTTTCCTACATTTCCTCAGAAAATAAACCAGAGCAACTGCAATTCAACCTTCCAAGCTCTTCATTTGCCTAACAAGAAATGAAGAAAGGAAACCTTACCTAACAGATGATCTTCCACCCGTGCCCTTGCGTACAAGGTGCCCCACTCCCTTAGTGGCGAGGGTAGATCCGTACTTGGGACACTCAGCTCCATAATCTGCCAAAAAAAAAAAAAAACCCCGAAGAAATTGAAGTTACCGGAGATTGAGAATCCCGAAGCCGAAAACCTAAAAGTGGGGAGATAATGAGGGATTACGGTGATCGGAGAGAGGGTAGATTGACTTGAGCGACGATGAGGGATTCAGATACCGCTGCCCAGCGCGCCTCGTAATCGCCTGCATCGTGTTGCTCACTTGCAGCTTCAGCTCTGAGAGGGACGGACGGAGAGAGAATCAAAGGGCTGGGTAGTGTGAACAAGATGGCGATCCTTCTCAGCTACTTGGGCATGCTTTGCTATCTGATACGGTGGGCTTTTGTTACTGGGCCCAATAGTGTGTTTTGGGCTTACTATTTTCACATGGCCCCTTTGGTAGTAAATCCGATGATCCAGTAGCGGTTACAAAGACGGAGGGGGAGATTTGAAGCTGGGATTTCATCGGAGAAAAATATTTCATTACCTAACTTTAATAAAGGTTAGATTCTCATAATGAACCGTGACTCAACGATACTCAAGCTCATTAGCTTTCCATAATGATGATCTTCATATGGTGAATCGTCTAAGATAAAATGTTAGGTTGTTTATACAAGGGCTGAATTTTGAAAAGATCCTCTAAATGCCTTTTATTTTTTTCTTTTTCATATTGGATTAAACCATTTGTGATTAAAAAAAGATAGATAAAAAAAAAAACTCCATTTTAGCTTGTAGTGTGTGCAATCTTTTGTCATAGAAAACATAATAACAACAGATTGTGTTTATAGAGTCCCTTGAATCAAAACCAAAGCGTCCAGTAGGTCACTTGAATTACAAAAAGAAAATATTGTAAAGTAAACATAATAAAAGAAAAACCTCTTGTTAAATAACAAATTATTACATTCAAGTGCCATACAGGTTAGCGAAAGACACCAGAAGAAATTTGATAAGGATGCTGGAGATGCTGCATTATATAGATGTACAGCAACTCTTAACAGCTTCCCAATAATTTCTGCATTATGGGAAAGCAAAAGTCAAAGATTTAACATCTTTTTTTCCTCCAACTTCAACAGATTCTCTATTTTACAACAATCTGTAAAATCTTCATATTCTTCCTTAAAATTTTAGAGATTGCTGTAAATTTAAGAAATTTTGTTTTCTCTTTCCTCACTATCCCTAAAATGAGGATAGTTTACCACTAGGTCAAGTAACCTAGAGTTTGGGCCAAACACAAATAGAGATATCCTTAAACACTCCCCCTTGTGTTGTCCAAACGCGGTGCTTCTCTCGTTGCCTCGTTAAAAACCTTGCCGAGTAACAAAAACCCAGTGGGACAAAAATAACCTCGGTCGAAGGGGAAAAAGAGCACAACACACCCTTCACGTTTCGAGGTGAACATGTAGACATCTCCCCCTGATGTCTGCGCCTCCCCCTGATGACAACGATCATGGGAGTTCAGATAATTTCCGCAAGCCAATTCTTGCCACATGTTTCTCGAACGTGGATTTGGGCAATGACTTAGTAAATAAGTTTGCCTCATTGTCCTCAGATCGAACCTGGTTCACTTTGATCTTGAGGAGCTTCTATTGTTGCTGATTGTAGAAGAATTTGGGCGATATATGCTTGGTGTTGTCCCCTTTGATGTAGCCTTGCTTCATTTGTTCAATGCAAGCAGCATTATCCTCATAAATGCTCGTTGGCTCATCTGTGGTAGACTTCAAACCACAATTGCTTCGAATATACGTAACTATGGATCGAAGCCATATACATTCACGAACTGCTTCGTGAAGAGCAATAATCTCTGCATGATTCGAAGAAGTAGCGACTAAGGTCTGTTTTGTAGACCTCCAAGATATCGCGGTCTTTCCCATGGTGAAAACATAACCAGTTTAGGAGCGACCTTTGTGTGGGTCAGAGAGGTACCCAGAATCAGCAAAACCTTCCAAAACACTTATATCGTTCTGGGATGGGGATAGGGGACGCAGTCCACCATGTGTGGCGTCCCTGGCACTTGATGGGTCCGAATCCATCTTCTCTCTGTAGGGATAGAACAAGCCCATATCGATCGTACCACTTAGGTATCGAAAGATATCTTTAACACCAGTCCAATGGCGTCGTGTAGGCGCAGAGCTATATCTAGCTAGCAAGTTCACAGCGAATGAGATATCCGGTCTTGTGCATTGAGCTAAGTACAATAATGCGCCTATTGCACTTAGGTAGGACACTTCTGCCTCTAGCACTTCTTCATCGTCATCTTTTGGGCGAAATTGATCCTTCTTTGGATCAAGACTACGGACGACCATTGGGGTGCTTGAAGGCTTAATCTTATCAGTGTTGAAACGCCTAAGCATCTTTTGGGTATAAGCTGATTGATGAATCAGGATACCATCTCTACGGTGCTCAAGTTCTAAACCGAGGCAAAACCGTGTTTTCCCAAGATCTTTCATCTCAAACTCGGATTTCAGGTGTTCAGCGGTTTCCCTTAACTCTTTAAGGGTGCCAATTATGTTCATGTCATCGACATAAACCGCTACTATTGCAAATCCGGAACTTGTCCTTTTTATGAACACACATGGGCATAGTTCATTGTTGACATATCCCTTTCCAATCAAGTAGTCACTTAGACGGTTATACCACATCCGTCCGGATTGTTTCAATCCATATAGTGAGCGCTTCAATCTAATCGCAAACGCGCTCCGTGGTTTAGAGCCACTTGATTTGGGTAACTTAATTTCGTCTGGAATCTTCATGTATATCTCTGTATCTAGATCCCCATATAGATACGCAGTAACCACATCCATAAGCTGCATGTTCAGTTTTTCGGAAACTACCAAACTGACAAGGTAGCGGAACGTTATGACGTCCATTACGGGAGAATAGGTCTCCTCGTAGTCGATTCCAGGGCGTTGTGAGAAACCTTGCGCCACAAGGCGAGCTTTGTACCTTACAATCTCGTTTTTCTCATTACGCTTTCTAACGAATACCCATTTGTGACCAACTGGTTTGGTGTTGGGCGGTATTGGCACAACCTGTCCGAATACCTTTCTTTTCGCTAGAGAATCAAGTTCTGCCTGGATTGCATCATTCCACTTTGGCCAGTCAGCTCTACGTTGGCATTCATCAACGGAGCGTGGTTCGATGTCATCGGTCTCAATAATCTCACGCGCCACTGAATACGCGAATACATCATCAATGATGATGGAGTTTCTTTCCCATGTCCCATGTACACTAGTGTAATTAACAGAGATCTCTACGTTCTCAGGGATAGGTTCTGACATTGAGGCGTCCCCCAATGATGTCTCTTGGACATGACCATAATCCGGAACATTCTCATGGGACGGATTTTGAGTATCGATGATCAAAGGATTTGTTTGTGCCTCATTCGCTCTCTTTCTAGGGCGAGTATCCTTCGAACCAATCAGTCTACCGCGCTTTCTTGCGGGACCTGCGGCCATAGATGCCACATCATTGCCATGTTGGGCAATGGCGCCATCTCCTGGTGTCACAGGAGAGGCGTGATGTCCAGTTTTGGGACATCGATCCTTGCAGGCACATTTGCAGCAGGTATGTGTGATCTCGTCACTTTGGCAACATCAGAAAACGCATCAGGTAGAGTGTCTGCTACGTTCTGGAGCTCGATTATTCTTCGCACTTCAAGTTCGGACTGTGCGGTACGAGGATCGAGATGAGACATAGTGGGGACAGACCACAACAATTCATGTCGTTCCTGTTGAACAGATGTGTTCTTATCTCCCCCTAACGATGGGAAGACTGTCTCATCAAAGTGACAATCCGCAAATCTAGCGGTAAAGAGATCGCCTGTCAAGGGTTCATGGTAGCGGACGATCGTTGGAGATTCATATCCAACATAAATGCCCATTCGTCGTTGGGGACTCATCTTAGTACGCTGTGGCGGCGTAATAGGCACATAAATGGCACACCCAAAAATGCGTAAGTGCGAGATATCAGGCTCGTACCCAGTCACTAGCTGTAACGCAGAGTAAGATTGGGTGGCAGTGGGTCGTAGACGAATTAGCGTCGCTGCATGCAATATTGCATATCCCCAAGCAGAAACAGGGAGATTGGTGCGCATAACCAATGTCCGTGCTATCATCTGTAGTCGTTTGATAACGGCTTCTGCGAGACCATTTTGGGTATGAACATGGGGAACTGGATGCTCTACATCAATCCCCAGTGACATGCAATAGTCATCGAATGTTTTCGATGTAAACTCCCCACCATTATCAAGTCGAATTGACTTAATAGAATGATCAGGGTAGTGAGCCCGTAGACGGATAATCTGGGCGAGGAGTTTAGCATAAGCAGCATTTCGAGTGGACAGTAGTGCGACATGTGACCAGCGTGTCGACGCATCAACCAAAACCATAAAGTATTTAAAAGGTCCGCATGGTGGTTGAATGGGTCCACAGATATCCCCTTGGATTCTCTGTAAGAACGGAATGAGTATTTTGGGATCCTTTGCGTAGGACGGTCTCGGTCCTAATTTCCCGAAGGAACAAGCTTTGCAGAAAGAGCGAGGGGCCTTAGAAGCAACCAATGAGGATTTTGGTTGGGCCTGAGCGTCTGTAGCGCTATTAGAAGCAAAGTGTGTGACTACATCTCCCATTATGGCGTTAGAGCCATGGAAATTGGTGTGTGTGGCGTCATGGCCACTAGGAGGAACAACCATGGCGTCATGCTCATGGTTGGCGCCATTAATGGCGTCATCACATGGAACTTTGGCGGCCCTATGGCGCCCCAAGACGGCTGCAGCTCCAGATGCTGCAATTGTTGCGGTCTTGCTAAGTCCTGGAATCAATTTTCGATTCTTGCTTCTTCTCACTCTGAAGAATGGATGTCCGTGTGAAGTCTTTAGTATATGGAGCATCATATCACGACCAGGATGTCCTAGTCGGTCATGCCAAAGCCAATATGTGTCTGAATCCAAGAGATCTTCTCTTATGACATTATTGGATTCAATAGGTCGAATTGTAGTGACATAAAGTCCACTAGATTGACACATAAGCTTCTCTAAGATGCCTTTTCTTCCGCAATCATTAGAGGTAATGCAAAGGAATTCTATTCCGTTCTCACTATGCGTTTCCGCATGGAATCCGTTGGCTCTAATATCTTTAAAGCTCAATAAGGTTCGATTTGCCTTAAGAGCGTAGAGAGCTTCAGTGACTTTAATCAAGGTGCCATTAGGCAAAAGGAATTGGGTCATTCCATGTCCTTGAATTAAACCTGATGGCCCAGCCATCGTAGTCACAGATGAATATGTAGGCAACATCTCCAAGAATAATTGCCTATGTCGTAGAATGGTGTGCGTAGTCGCACTATCCGCAAGACATTGAAGTTCATCCATTCCTAAAAGAAAAGCTCGTAATTAAAAAATGAGTCATAAAGAAAAGAACTCAACTTTTATTAATAAGCCAAACGGAATTACATCATCGTTTCTTTAACCAAAGAAAATCTAATCCAATAAACTAGTTAATGCAAAACAATGGTAGTCGTCTAACTCCTTTCGGTAATTCCAATGTAAATGTGACCAGGTGAGTAGAGAGATGTCGGTGGAGCGAGGCTCACTTAAGTACCACTTATCTCAAAACCTTCCTAGACATCACACTCACATTGAGTACGCCTACTTTGAAGAAAGACTAATAGCATTGGCATCTACTATAAAAATAATAGGATTAAATACTTGTTACTCCTCAAACTTTTCCCTGAAAAACAGTTTAGTCCCTCGCCTTTCAAATTAAACTGGATAGTCCTTATTCTTTCTAATTCTCACACAACAGGTATAAAATGACTATTCTACCCCCAAGATCCTTTTTTTTATTTTTTTCTCTCTCTTTTTCTAATTTTTCTCTCTTTTTTTATTTATTTATATATATATATTTTTTTTTCTGGTTCTCTCTCTCTCTCTCTCCAAGACTATTCTACCACCAAACCAAGCGCCTCTTTTCTCCTTCTTTCTTCGTTCTTCTCTGCTCTTTCTTTTTTCCCCCTTCTTACTCTACTCCATATTCCAATTTAATTTAATCTGGAGCCAATCCTCCTCACAAAATTCCTTCACCTCTCCAAATTCACACTCCCAAATCCAAGTGTAACCCCATACCAAAACACAGTAACACACCTTGGCCACCTCTTCTCCGCCAAGGCCTTCTCCGCATGCCTGAGATCGTCAAAATGGACGGTCACGATCCCGTCGCAGGACCTCTCCGTCTGAACCCACCTCACCTGGCCGAACGCCTCCTCGGACAGATCCGAGAACTCTTTGAAGCCGTGGACTGCCGTCGGATCCAGAGCTTGGTGCTCGGCGGCTCTGCATGTACTCCTTTCGCACCGGAGAAGATGAAGGGTGAGGAGCAGTGGCGCTGGAGCTTGCGGTGTGCGTGTGGGGACCGAGATCGACGTATGGTCGTGATTGGCTCGGGTTTCGGTCTGGATTCGACTGGTGATGGTGGTGCTGTGAGATGGTGGCCGGAAGTGGTTGTCTTCGATGATGGCAGAGGAAGAGAAGAAGAAGAGAGGTTGAGGGAGAGAGAGAGAGACCGTGGTCTGGTCCTCTGCTGTGCTCGGAGACTTGAACTTGCGGCGGCTATCTTACTCGGAGATTTGGATTGCTTGGAAGAGCCTTGCAGCGGCGGCGGAGGAGGACGAAGAGACTTGAAGGCTGGGTTCGAATGTTCGACTAAGGGATTGAATTTGAAATCTGGAAGGGGATTGAATCATTTGTATGAGATTGAAGGCTGGGTATGAGTGTTCGACTGAGGGATTGATTCGATTGAATTTGAAATCTGGAAATCTAGGGTTCTATTATTCGAAGCTAGAGTATAGAGGATCGGGGACAATTGAGAAAATTAGCAAAAGTGAAAAACGATACCGTATATGAGGATTTTTCGATCTTGAATCCTGGAGTGGAGCTCGGTCCTGGTTGGAAATGGGATCGGAGCTGGAATTGGGGGGAGAGAGAGAGCAGAGAGCAGAGAGAGAAGCAAAAAAAAATTAAATTAAAAATAAAAAGATAAAAAAGAGAAAAAGAAAAGAGAGAAATAATAAAAAAGAGGAAGTGAGGGGTATTATAGTCATTTTATACCTGTTTTGGACCTGTTGTGTGAGAATTAGAGAGAATAAGGACTATCCAGTTTAATTTGAAAGGCGAGGGACTAAACTGTTTTTCAGGGAAAAGTTTGAGGAGTAACAAGTATTTAATAATATATATGACAATTGCCTACATCTCTTGGAAATAAAAAGACTTAATCAAAATCGCTAGTTTCTGGGTCTTGATCCTTGTAGTCTTCCACCCTTAGATCGAGATCTCCATCTTGATCTTCTTGTTCCATGTAATTTGCCTCCCTTGCTTCACGATACATCTTGTATGCGTTTGCAACGTTCTGGGATGCAGTACACTTCTTTGCCCAATGTCCACTTGATCCACATCTGAGACAAGCATCATTATGGTCAGGTTCCCTTGATCGAGGCGCTCTGGGAGCGTTTTGTAGACGGTTATTGCCTTTGGTGGTGTTACCACCATAACCGGAGGCTTGGCCTCTCTCTCTCTTCACACGTTTACCTCCACGGTTTCGTGCACGCCTATCTTGGCGATTTCCTTCCTCTTTAGGGCGAGAATATGGACCAGAACGTCCAGAATTATCCCTACTCTTAGGGTTTCGCTCCTTGCGTCCTCCCTTGGAGGCGCGACTATAATTAGACTCCGGAATTGATTTGGTTCCCACAGGTTTGGAGTTATAGTTCTTCAGAAGTATGTTGTCGTGCTTTTCAGCTACGTTCAAGGCACCAATTAGCTCATGAAATCTTATGATGCGTCTGGCATTGACATCAATCCGATAGTTTTTGGCTATCATCAATGCAGAGACGGGGAAGGTGGAGAGAGTTTTCTCGATCAACATCGTATCAGTGATGTTCTGTCCACAGAATTCCATCATAGACTTGATACGAAGTGCTTCTGAATTGTAGTCAAGTACAGACTTGAAATCACAGAAGCGGAGGCTAGACCATCTCACTTCTAAGTCTGGAAGCAGGGAATCACGGACGTTGCCAAAACGGTGCTCGAGTTCTACCCATAGCTTTCTTGGGTCTTCCTCATTGAGGTACTCATTTTGGAGCGCGTCATTCATGTGCCTTGTCATGAGAATGATGGCTTTAGCCTCATTCGCCTCTCTCGTAGCTCTATTTGCTTCAAAAGCAGCAGCTTGTTGAGGAGTACGCACGTCCTGACTTGGCTCTTGGATCGTACTCAGGATCCCATCAGCCTTAAGATGATGGCGCACATAACGGACCCACTTGTGGTATCCTGCGCTTGTTGTCTCTAGTGGAGCGAAGCTCAACTTGTTCAGGTTACTCATCCTGAAAAACAACAAGAAAATAGGGTTAGTTTCGGAGCGAAAAAAGGCTACCACGAAAAACTATAAAATTTCTGAGCGTAGACGCTTCCAAGAAATTAGGGATTTTCTGAGCGTAGTCGCTTCCAAGAAAATCCGATTCCAAGAGGGGTTTTTGGATTAGATCGAAACGACGATGTGAGTGGTCGATCGTTTTCTTCTCAACAAACTCTAAGTTTGGAGGACTCTACAAGCTCTAAGCTCGGAGTGAGCACAAACCCCCACAGTTCGGCTTTTGGTCTCCCCTATGAAGAAGAAAGGGGGGTAGAAGAAGGGATGTTGGAAGTCCCCGAGAAAAAGAAGAAGAAATTGAAAAACTTCAAAAACGGGAACTTTTAGAAAAGTTTACCTTGAAAAGATGCCGGAATTCTTGACCGGAAAAGATGACGGAGGTGGCCGGAAAAAGGTTGCCGGAAGTCGCCAGAAAAGTGGCCGGAAACTGGTGGCCGGAGCTAGGCAGGGTTGCTGCAGGGGCTGTGCAGGAGGTGTGCGGAGGCTGTGCAGGGGCTGTGCAGGGTTGGCAGGCAGATGCTCGGCAGGTGCTAGGCAGCTGTCGGCAGATGCAGGCACAGGGGTGCGCAGGTCTCGGCAGGTGCTCGACAGGTGTCGGCGGGGGTTATGCGGAGCTTTCGGCAGATGTCGACAGGGGCGGGCACAGGTCTCGGCAGGTGTCTCGGCAGGTCTCGGCAGCTGCTCGGCAGGGCTCGCAGGGGCAGGCACAGGGCAGGGGCCGGTCCGATTTTTCCGACGGCCGGTTCAGGGGTTTTCCGGCCGGTTCCGGTGGTTCCGCCGCCGGTTCTGGGCTCATTGGGAATAGGGCTTCGATATGTGGGGCGGTGGTTGTAGGATTTTGAAGGTTACGAAATTAGGGTTTTCAGGGTTAGGGCTTCGTGCTGATAACGTTTTGTAGAGAAACTGAAATTGACAGGAATTTGATGTGTGTTCTCACTGATAATAGGGGCCCCTTTATATAGAGGATTACAATGTATAGAATCTCAATCGTACAAGGAAAGTAATCGTACATTGAATAGGAATCTAGATCCTTCTAATTTAACCCTATTACCACTAGGTCAAGTAACCTAGAGTTTGGGCCAAACACAAATAGAGATATCCTTAAACAGATAGTTATATGTTGGAGCTAAAAAAACTCATTTTTCTCTAAAATAGAGAAAAATCAAAATATATAAGCAAGCGAAGTACTATGAAATCCTGTGAATCCAAAACAGAGTTGCATGTGGTTATCCATAGCAAAAGAAGAGGATATAGAAGGTTGCATAAGTTACAGGTCAAGTTTTTGATGAAGTTCATTCAGCGCCGTGGAGAGCAAGAACAAAAAGTGGATTTATGATTCTAGCACCAGGGTCTAAAAGACTAAAACTGTACTCTTGCCACCAAAATTGTGGAATAAACATTAACTAGTCCTTCAGATCAAAACCATTACAACCCAGCTCCACCTATTTACTAACTACATAGACCTACTGATTCGATCTAATGACTACACATTATTGAACATGATTAGACAAGACTCCGCCCCTAATTTTTGCCTCTTTTGTCTACTTTTATTATTATCAACCTCACTAACCCGACTTATTTCTGACCAAGTACACTGAACATGAACGAAGTCCCCGATTTGTCTTGGGGGATGAATTAACGCGTAATCTCTGTAGATTGTAAACAAGTTTCCTCTTATGGGGTTTTGGGTTGATAACATGACATGCACCTTTATATTTCCCAATTATCTTTCAACTTTGCCGAACGCAGCAGCAGCAGCAAGGAAAGTGGAGTCAACTGCTTCATTTTGTACCGTTTGTTCTTGCTGCCGTTGAATCAAAGGTTCTATGGCATGCCATCTGATTCAAAAATCCGGTATACCACTTGACCTTGATGAATACTCAGTTACCAATTTTAGAAACATGGACGATTTATCTTCTAATAGCCGTTGAGGAGTATCAAACTCTGCCACTCGACCTGCAAAAATATTGAATATCTCAGGGAATATGCTGAATCAGGTAATGAAGGTTCAATGCAGAAGAATACGTCCTTACTTGGGAGACACATGAATGAATAACTTCCTCAAGTTGAGCTTCTTACTAATTGCACAAACATATTCAATACCTTGCAAACGGGTATAAAAATTCTGATATTTTCTTGAACTATATTTTTTAAAATTGACTTTAGAATATTTTTCTTTCTATGAATAGTCAGTCTCTTGCAACTTAATAAGATGTAACTGTACGTACCATCACTCAGAACCAATACTAGATCACTGTCAATGACGGTTGGTATACGATGCGCTATAGTGCACACAGTACAGTTCTTAAATTCTGTTCGAATAATTTTCTGGATGAGATTGTCTGTCTGCGTATCAACTGATGCTGTTGCTTCATCCAGCACCAGTATTTTGGCCTGCTTAAGCAATGCCCGACCCAGAGAAACAAGTTGTCGCTGCCCCACGCTCCAATTATCCCCATTTTCTAGCACTGCAATTGCAAAATAATAAATCAACTCACTGAAAATCACACAAAAACAAAGACATCCAAAATTTTCATTTTTTGGAATTTGGAGTGGAGTGGGTGCTATACCTGGTGAATCAAGCTTGTGCTCTGTTTTACGGATTACATCTCCAAGCTGAGATTTGTCAAGTGCCTGCACCAATTAAAACACAATAAATATACAAAGAGAATAGGTCATAATATGAGGAATATCCTTCTATCCAACCAAGTAAAATGATTGATTGGTATATTGTTGCGCAAAAAGGCAAGTGAGCCGCATGATAATGTTTCCAAGGATTAGTTAGAATTTTGCATTCTGAACTAAGAACATTCTGCATAATCAAATTAAACAATATTCTCTGCTGCTAAGTAAAGAAGATTACTTGATTCCAGAGAAATGGTTATATACTCATTCTAAAATGGAGAGATAGAATATCAAACAGCAATAATACCTGCCAAACTTCATGATCCGAATGCTCTTGAAGGGGATCAAGGTTCCCCCTAATAGTTCCTTCGAATAAGGTAGGATCCTGGGGTATGATACTGAGACGGCTACGAAGATCATGAAGACCGAGCGTTGAAATATCTATTTTGTCTATAAGGATCCTCCCAGCTGCTGGTTCAATCAGTCGAAATAAGGCCTGGATCAAAGTGGATTTGCCACTTCCAGTACGCCCAACAATTCCAATGTTCATTCCACCAGGAAAAGTGCAAGTTACCCCATGAAGCACTACAGGAAGATTTTCCTTGTAACGAACCTTCAAAGGGAAGAAGGAAGCAGAACTGTTAGCATTTTCCAATTCAATGGAAATATTTAATCTATTTTAAAAGTAAAAGTTTCACCCAACACTGAGCATAACCAAACTTATCACTCGAATCATAGGCACAGGAACAAAATTAACCCCCTTTTCTCATGGCACAAGTACCGATAAACTGGAATTGGGTATACCTTTAAATCATGTAGTTCGATTGTTCCATTCTCTGGCCATCTAGTTGGAGGACGAGAGTCCTCAATAACTGGGGGAGCTTCACTTGGGATTTGACTGTACTGATAAATCCTTTCTATGGAAATAATTTTGTTCTCAAGCTTGCAAAAGCTAAGTATCCACCGTGATAACCGTGCATTTAAATTCAAGCCATATGTTACAGCAAGACCCGCCATGCCTACATGGGAAAACCAATTGTTGTTAACATCTACTCTTTTAACATTTTCCCATCAAGTCAACTAAAATTTGTGATGTAGTGTGACTAAAATTTAAAATAAGTGAACACTAGATCCAGCTTATAGACCACTTCAGTTTATTAAGAAAGCAAAATGAGCATTTTACACTACAGTGCACACTGAAATGTCATACTGAATGAAAAGGTCACAATGAATTGAGCTAAAAATAAGATAAGATAGGATACTTGCTAGTTCAAAATTATGAGCTCATAGATTCCAATTCGGTTATAATTAATAGTCATGCCAAATGGAAAATGTCAACATGAAAAAGATAACATGCCATACTCTGATTTGCACCATCTAGTTTAAGGAATTTTCATTCTTTTGTGTACACTGTGAAATAGAAGTATATACATATACTCATCACTTCCCCTCAACATGTTTTTACCACACTCAGTTCCTCATGATAACATAGAGATAACTTTCAGCAATAGAAAACATGAACTTACTTGGATCAATGGTTCCATGTGGAAAGCTCACAAGTAAAAGCATGCAGAAAGCAAATACAAAAGTCGAGAGTAATTCCATCCGTAGGCAGAGCCATTCAATAGCAGCAATACTGCAGAAGAATGGGCGAGCAAAACAATCAAGGAAATAAAGATTCCTTTTCATGAACCTTTTTTCCTGTCCAAATCCTCTTATTGTGGCCGCCCCTGCAATTGACTCACCGAAAAGATGGATAATTGGAGATTTCTGAATGCTAACAATTCGGACTAATTCCCTTGATGAAGCCATGTAGTATTTCTGCATCAAGGAATGCTAACACTCAGGTCCAATATTCAACAATTTTTCAGCTAGAAATGGATGCTAACATTGCGCAACACCATTTTTCTTCTTTTTTTCCAAAATACAAAATAATTCTTAACACTAGTTCAAAGCAATAAATTTTAATTACCTGCATCCACAAACAAGCAATTGCCATAGGAACAACAAGAAGCAAAACTTGCCAGGTAACTTTTGTCATCACACCAACAATGCCTATAAGCTGTATTGTCGTTGAAGCGAACCCACCAAGTCTAAAAGGAATATCAAGATCCACCACACTTTGATCAATTGATACCTATAGATTTTAAATGATTCATGAAATTTTATATGCCAATGAAAGAAGTTGGTGTATTTCATATTTGTGACAAACTAAATTCCAGATAAATAAGAAACTTACACGATTCAAGATCCGTCCAGCAGGAGTAGAATCAAAGAAAGACATTGGTGCGCGGAAAACACTCCTAAGCATCTTCAGAAACAATTTCTGTGCAGCTTCTAGACCAAAGGTAGCTACCAACACAGCCCTAACAAATATAAACCAAGAGCTCCCAAATGCAAGGGCCATGTAAACACCAAGAAGGACCATAGCACTCACTTTAGGCTGATCTCCCTGTGTTTGGGGATTCGCCCAAGCCATCCACCAACTACTAGCAATTTGAAGGAATTGAAATATTGCTTGTGCAATAATTATGAGTGGAATCAGCGATCCTTTATATGCTGCAGCCATATATGACAAGTAAACCTTCATGCTGACTCTTCCTCTTACCCTTTCCTCTTCTTGTACAAGCTGCTTCTTTCTTGCCCGCTTTGCCTTCTTTTTCTCTTTAATTGCTTTCTGCTCTGAAGCTGATGGACCTTCTTGCACTTCCTTTGCCAAACAATCAACACTGCTGCTTGGTAAATCAGGATTTTTGCCAAGTCCAACAGAGCCATCTGGACACAAGTTGTGATCAGAGTCGCCTGATGAATAATTGGGAATATCCATAGCTTCAATTGCATCATGGTGAGCTGAGACTAGTGTCTTAAAATCAGTTCCTGCCTGTAAAAGATCATCATATTTTCCTGCTTGTATGATGCGCCCTTCTTTAAGAACCTACAGATATTGAAATGAAGGTTAGGAAAGACTTCTCATACAATCATACATTATGTAAAAACAGATTTATAAAACTAAACTGACAAAAAATGGAAAAGGAAGAACCGAGGTACCCCAGAAAAGATAGAGAAAAAAAGAAACATGGGTATACGTTCTCCAACCAACCAGTGAGATAATACCATCACTACAGCTGACATGTATGAAACAATTTAAAAACTGAAGTCAACAGATGCTGCCAGACTAAACTATACACATAAGCTACAGATTGAAGATGGCAATGTGGACCTTTCTTTGCAGAAACAATATGTTACAAGTTTGAAGACTATACCAGGATTAAATCAGCAGAAGGCAGAAATTCGACTTGATGGGTCACAAAAACAACAGTTTTGTCTTCTAATGCTGTCAATATGTATTCCTGCGCATTTCCATATTTATAAATTTCAGCCATAGTCAAACTAGCAGAAACATGATATCAATGATACTATCAGAAAGTCTAACCTTAAACAACTCTGATCCAGTGTGTGCATCAACTGCACTGAAGGGGTCATCAAGTAAATAAATGTCAGCGTCCTGATAGAGTGCCCTTGCAAGCTGCACACGTTGCTTCTGGCCACCACTCAAATTTATACCCCGATCACCAATTATGGTCTGATCTCCATGTGAGAAAAGTTCCAAATCCTTTTTCAGTGAACAAGCATGGATAACCTTCTTGTACTTTGGTTTCTCCATTGGGCTGCCAAAAAGAATATTTTCTTCTATATTACCAGACTGTATCCATGCTGACTGAGAAACATAAGCAGCAGTACCACATAACTTTACCTGAAATGTTAAGCAGAGAGACAAGTATTATGAAATATTTATGCTTAACAGTCATCCTAAGGCAGAACTTCAAAAATAAACTTCAGATGCAAAACAGAACTAAGGGTTCATTATACCAACTTACTTCACCGGAGATTTTCGGGATCTCCCCGAGGATGCAAGAGAGAAAACTTGATTTTCCAGAACCAACCATTCCACATACAGCAACACGCATCCCTCTTTCCACTTTCATTTGTATTCCCGATAATGTTGGTCTTGCAGAGGAAGGGTCCCAGCTAAACACGCCATCTTTAATTTCTATTGACGTGCTTGTGATGCCCCGTGGCAGGACAATTGTTGCATCTGCCTGTAACTCTTCCTCCTGCAAGAATCCAGAAATACGATCAAGGGAAACTTTTGTCTGAGCCATCATTGATACCAGGTCAGGGAAATTCCTGAGTGGTTCTTGGAGGATCCTGAAAGTGGCGAGAGCAGAAAGAACACCACCTGCAGTGAGACGAGTACCCAAAAATATAGAAGTACCGAAAGTGACAGCTGAAACAAATATAGGAGAGCTCCAGAACATGAATGTGATAAAAGCTTGCGAGTAGAGGGCTTTGCGTAGATACTTAAACTCCACACTACGCATCTCCTCTAACATCAGTCGGTATCTGTCCTCCCAAGCTTGCAACTTGAGAATTCTCATGTTCCGCAGGCACTCAGAAGTCTTCCTCATTCTTTCATCCTTGGCCGTCATCAACTTGTCTTGATAATCTTCTTGTATCTTTGCCAAAGGAACAGTAAGAACAATGGAGATAATGGTGGCAATCAATGTAGCAACAGAAGCAATTCCAACATTCTTGTATAAAATTGCAAGGGCAAGAACAATTTGCAGAGGAAGCATCCATATGTCATGGAGATACCAGGAATAGTCCCCTATCCTCTGCACATCAACAGCCATGTAGTTAACAATCTCTCCACTAGTGTGACTTTGCTTGGCTGAGCTGGAAAGCCTGAGTCCCTTTCGGTATACCATTGCCGTTAGAGCTGATCTTACATGCATACCCAAAATGTCCACCCCAAGATACCACTGCCGGGTTGTTAAGGTCTCAACTAGCTTTGCTGCAAAGAAGGTCCCAGCAAGGATATACCCTTCATGGGGGAAAGTCTCTATTCCCCCCAAGTAATCAACGAAATAGCTGATCATATACGGACCCACATATGAAACAAGAGTGTTCAAGCCAGCGAAAATGGCATTACAAGCTGCCTCCTTCCAAAATGACTTGAGAATTGCCCAGGCTAAAGAAGGCTGCTTTGAAGGTTCTGCAGCCTTCAATTTCTCCCAATTTGAATTCAAGACCTTATAATTGGTCTTGGCTCGATCTTGTGGTGCAAGAAGAGGAATATCCTTGATCTCAAGCGGTCTCTTTGCCCCTATTGAAAGAAGAGGGTTTATCCAAGATAGTGTTGCCAAGCTGAAAATCCCAGCATCACTATAAGGAGTAACCTTAAGACACCCTGCTTCTTCTTCGAGCAATGGCTCTTGAAGCTCAGAGTTTCTACAAACAATCACACCAGTCACACCCCTAATTGCAACGAAACAGAGAAACGCCAGGGCCGGTGTGACTGCGAAATTAGCCACAACATGAGAATGAAGGTGTATCGAGCCTTCTTGTACAAAACCTCTCCCATCAACATACAAAGTGCACAAGCAAAGCACAAAGGACACAGCCCACCAACCCCTCAACAGCAATGGGAACTTCTCGGCCTCCTTGAACTTACAATGCAAAGCCGAGAAGCTCATCACAAACCAAGCTAAGCCCTGTGCAGCTGGTAAGCAAAGCACAGACCAAACCACCACCCTCCCACTACCACCCCCTCCTCCTCTAACCAAACCAATCCCATCAAAACCCAACACCACAACTTGCACAAACAACACATAGAAGCAGCAAAACACTGAAAATTTAAAGTCTGTGCCCACTCTAACCTCCTGAATTCCCCTATCAACAGCACTATCATGCCGAATTGGGTTCCCATTCGAACCCAAATCGTCTTTCAGCACCCTAATCCGGCCCAGACAGACAACCATCCGCCGGGCCGAAACGATGAAGAGAAACGCAAGAACTAGCGCCAAATTGATGACAATTGAAGACAGCTCCAGAAAGGGCAGACCTTGCACAGCTCCCAAAGGGGTCGTCTGGGACAGCTGAGCTGGGTTTGAAGATGAAGAAGAAGCTGAGATTTTGTGAAGCAAGAGAGTGAGACCCATTGTTGAACAGAGCAAAAGGACTGAATTGGAGAAGAAGAAGGAGAGTAGTGAAAGCAAGGAGCTAGTATTAATAAGAAGCGAGAGAGATCGAATCGTTTGGGCATTTCACCATCTGGGTTTTTGAGATGCCATACAAAACCTGCACAGGAGGACACATTGCACATGGAAACAAACAGATTTTATCTCATCATCACGGGAAACGAAGAGAGAGAGAGAGAGAGAGAGAGAGAGAGAGAGAGAGAGATGAGAAAAAGGATTCTCTCAATTTCTCTTCTTTTGTTATCTAAGCGAGCACAACCGGACAAAGGACCATGACGAAGGAAAGCAATAAACTTTGATGCAGAAAAGAACAAGACCGACCTCAAAATAGGGGCTTTAATGGTGAACCAGCGGTGGAGACAAGCCTGTGAGCGATGAAGACAAGTATGAAAACACCTAAACAAGCTCTGCCTCCTTTGCAAAATGAATGAAGAAAACCCAGAACGTGTAATGAACTAGAAACTCATGGAATATGACGAAAGCTGGAGGCTTTAACGTGTAAGAGTCCGGGAAGAGAGAGAGTCTCTTCTCTTCTTCTTCCTCCTCTTTATTTACAACAATTGTTTTTTAAACTCTCTGTGCAAGTTGTATAGTTGTTAAAAGCAGAAAGCGATTTGAGGAAGGCTAGTTTTGGTGGAATGTGGCATATGGTGCAGGTGTGTGCCGGTCTATTCAAACCTTGAATCGAGCCAACATTGATTTAAGGTTTGTGATATGCTTCATTTTACTACAATTTATTTTGCAGAAGAAAAAGAATATTATTGGGGAGATCAAAAAAGAATATTGTGGATTATAAACATGGGTTTGTGGTTATTGATGGAGATCAGATGATGATAGGGATCTCACCATCATAATGTGGTTTTAAAATTGAGATATGAGCATGAGACAGTTGACAGTCCATTTGTTAATAATCTTGTTATCTGTGGGATTTTGTTTGCT
The DNA here is from genome assembly GCF_958449725.1 of Rosa rugosa. Taxonomy (NCBI): domain Eukaryota; kingdom Viridiplantae; phylum Streptophyta; class Magnoliopsida; order Rosales; family Rosaceae; genus Rosa; species Rosa rugosa. Next base: position 41,015,995 of record NC_084822.1, on the reverse strand, counting down.
TATACTTTAACACTTTACAGTGTGTCTCTGTTTGTGGGTGGTGGTGGATTACTAGATTCTAATAATGACATTATGACTGTGATGCCATAATGATAAGCTTTTTGAAGTTTTATAAATATCATCATCGAAAAAATATTCAATAAGATTTTAGCATTTCATTACTAAGGTTTTGGAAGAAATGAGAGTTGTTTCCAATCCAAGTCACCTCCCTTGTTTGGTAATGAGATAAGAGATGCACTTGTTGTGTTTGGTAAGTGGAAAGTAAGTAAATAAAATTTACTACATCACAAAACTGTTCCTAGAAAAGAAGGAAATTGAAAATACTAAGTAGGGCTGTAAATGGGTCGTGTCGGATCAAGGTATTTGTCGTGTCACAAAAGATAAATTCAAACCTAACTCATTTAATAATCGTGTTGAAAATTTAAACTCAAACCAAAACTATTTATTAAACGGTTTACCCGTTTTCAACCTACTTAATTTATTTAAGGGGAAATGATCATTTACCCAATTTTAGCTTAAAAATTGTTCACTTGCTCTACTAACAGTTTTTTAACCCCATTTACCCAAAACACTCTAAGAGATTATTTCCCTAATACCCAATTAATTCTTTTTTTATTCTTTTTATTTATTTTTGGGATACTTTTGCCCTCTCCTTCTTTGTCACTTAGAGAGAGAAATGATAGGAGACCTTGCCGGACTCCGGTGACTAGTGGCCGGTAGCAGACTCCGGCGACCGGTGACCGAAATCCGGCAATCGGTTACCGGAATCCGGCGATCGGTGACCGATAAGTGGGCAATTTTTAAGTTGAAATTGGGTAAGTGGTCACATCCCCTAACTTTTTAAAATTGGTCGTCTACACGGATTATATATAGTATATAATCCAACTCATTTAATAAATGAGTTACATGGATTCACTTCGCGTTGGTGGGCTGACCCGTTTATTAAATGGGTCATAGTAGGTTGACCCGCGGCCGACCCGCTTTTTAATAGTGCGGGTTCAATCCGTTTTATTTCATGTGGGTTTCGAGTCGTGTTATCGGTTATCGAATCGTGTCAGAATTGACAACTCTAATATTAAGCTTTATTAGAGTGCTTATTAAGTAAGTAAATAAAATTTGCTACATCACAAAATTGTTCCTAGAAAAGGAGGAAATTGAAAATACTAGGGTGCTCAATAATAAGTTTTATTGATTTTTTAAGCTAAACCACTATTTTGTTAGATTTAGAATCAAAATTTTTGGTTGTCCAGTTTTCACTTTTTTGCTTCGTATAATCATTTAGTTAAGGAAAGTCTCATTAAACGCTATTATTAAGGGCTAGAGGTTAATTTTTCTACTGTTTTTGTTTTTTCTCAATTCCTCTTTCGGTGTGCATTAGTGGTTAGAGGTTCATTTTCCAACTCTGTTTCTTCTCAACTCATCTTCATAGTGTATTAGTGGCTACAGGTCCATTTTTCGACTCTTTTTCTTCTCAACTCTTCATTAGGGTGCATTAGTGGCTAGAGGTTCGTTTTAAGACTATTTTTGTTTTTTCTCAATTCCTCTTCCGGGGGTGCATTAGTGGTTAGAGGTTCATTTTCCAACTCTGTTTCTTCTCAACTCATCTTCAGAGTGCACTAGTGGCTAGATGTTCATTTTTCGACTCATTTTCTTCCTAACTCCTATTTAGGGTGCATCAGTGGTTGGAAGTTTATTTCTCAACTCCTTCTCTTCAGGGTGCACTAGTGGTTGGAAGTTCATTTCTCAACTCCTTCTCTTGAGGGTGTGTGTATTATTTTTGAATAATTCCTTTCTCATTTTCATTTTAATTCACCTGACAAGTGAAGTCAAATTCCATTACTGCCCTTTTGGTTTTGAAGATTAAACTAGGGGACCCCTTAAAACTACCATGAAATTCATGACTTTGGGTGGTGGGGTGAATGGAAAATTTCTGCTTATTTTTTGCGTTGAACATATCAGGTACCTTACTTATCACCGACTTTGGCTGCTTCTACCCAGACATGAAGATGGTGACAAAATCTAAGATCCTTTTTCTGGTGAGTATTGGTAATGGTCCATCCCTAAAGAGGATGAACCAAAAATCTCTTTCTAACCAAACTGACATGCTCATGTGACTGTGGGAGCACCACATACTTTTGGTAAGTTAGACTACTGGTTCATGATCGTCAGTCATACACTCAATTTTAGAGGAGATGAGTAAAGTGTGCAGCTTCAAAAGGCAATCCCAACACTTTCATTGCATTTAAAAGGCAGTACAATGAGGTATGAGGAAAGTAGCCCCAAAGAAAAGGAGGTTCTTTCTGTGTCGATCATGAAATCAAAAGTTCAGAAAGAAATGTAGGTAAAAGGTTGAAAAGTTGGCAATTGAGTGTAGTACATTGCATGCCATGCATTTCAAAAGGAGAATCAAAACTTATTCGTTTTGGAGTTAGGTCTCCTTTTCACTCCTACCTTTGGTTTGCGGATAAAAAATTTAGCATTGATACCTTTTAGTGCAGAAAGTATATATGAAGATCGCATGCTATATAGATGATACAATGAGCAATAGCGCATGCATCAAAACCTACCTCTAATTAATCACATACTTTAAGCCCAACTATTTCGAGATTATGAGCATTCAACGAACCTAATTCATCTACACATTGACACTTACTTATTGGAGAAGGAAGACTCCTCTTTATGTCTTTTGGATCTGTTATCCTTTTTCTTTACTTGGGTTAATTTTTCTTTTCAAAAACTTTATTTTTTTGAAAGTTTGTTTAGAGAGAAGTTTTTATAGTACTGCTCTAACCAAGATTTCAAAGCTTCAAGAACCTATGCTCATACTTGTTAAACCACCAAACATTCAAATATTTTGGTATCAAACCTACTATCTTTCCAAAAGTTAGCTTCTGGGTACCTATCACGAAACTGTTTTTTCAAATTGGGATTCAATTCTGGCCAGATTAATGCTTGACTTGGGCAAATCCTAGTTCACATTAACCCCACCTGAGTTGGACCAGTTTATGTCTAATCAATTGAGACCGCTCCGCATACACGTATATGATTTTCAACATTTTAATTATGGTCAACTAACACAAGGTGGTGTGTCAGTGTTTCGTAATATTCTCTTTCTCTGTTTCTTTTCAGTGAGATTTAGATTCATGACTCTGTAATGATATTACAAATATTAACTAATAGGACCGACACTTTTGTTTGCTCATGTTATATCTCTATTTCACTAGATATTAGGACTCAATCTCGAGTTAGGGTTTATGTGGATTGTTTGGATAGCTCGGCCATCTAGGGATGACGGGCTATCTACATAAACGAAGCTCAAGTGCATTGGTAATAATTATTTGCCATACACATGAAAATAATGATTCTTTTAAATAGAAAGGTGAATGAGAACTTTTCTAGTGTTTCTACGTGCAAATCACTTTGAGGGGAATGTTGGAATTTATCATTTATTTTCTTCAATATATCATGTTACGTTATGTGAGATTTGACTGCTAACCACGATTGCACGATTTATGCACGCTACTAGTGAGACCCACTGACCAGCGTCCCCCATCCCCGATGTGGATATGCTGAGGTAAAGAATATAGTTGCGTTGTATTTTTATTTGCCAACTGTATGCTTGCCTCGAGGATGGGAGTCCTTATGTCGGTTGACAGTTGTATGAAAATGTGTTGAGTAGCCTTTCGTAATAGTTCGTTGGCTCGAGTTTGACGTTCTGATTTATTTGGATTAGTCAAAGTGCATTGAATGTTGAGTCTGCTTGACGGCAGCACCAACATCGGTTTGGATTTGTTCAAGGATTGAATGTAGAATATGCCTGATCGTAGCACCAATATTGGTCGTAGAACAAGCGTTTTTGTGTCATGTACCCATGCTACGAAATATCGTTTAGAACAAAAATGACGTAGTTTCTCCTCGAGAGAATATGATAGAAACAACAATTTTGAGTTAATTTTAACAAAACTATTTATAATGATGGGTTTTTTTTTTTTTTTTTTTTTTTTTTGAGAATGAATTTATAATGATGGTGGATCACTATAAAAATGAGGGTCAATTTAGGCAAGGTGAAAGAGATATCTAATTTGGGACAAAGAGTTAATAGTTCCATGGGCCCTGATTTACAATTAATTAGGACTATCCTTAATACCCTTTTTTGATTTGGAATTAGATGTGCCCCATTACATATACAAGAGGAAATCCAATCCAATTTTTCAAGAGGAAAAAGAGAAAATCATTTTGTCATCTCATCTCTTCAACTTTTGATGAATGAAGTCACATATCCAAATGGAAAGATGTACCAGCCCCTTTATACGTATGAGGACAATTTTTGTTATACAGTTCTTCTTGATCTTCCTTCTTGTTTTGTCCTCCGACTAGTTCTAAGAGGGACAAAATCAAATGCAACAGGAAATCTTACGTATGCGTTGCACAAAATTTGAGTAGTACTGAAGTATGAATTAGCTTGCATAAGCCATTGATCATGAATTTGCTACTGTATTAGCCGGGATGAGAAGGGTTCTGCAAATTTTATGGGTATCGAGAAGAAAAGAAGAGAAGACAATAATCAATTCGATTATTGAAGATAAGAAAGTAATTGAATGATTAAATAATATAAAAATAATAAATTTTAATTCAAATTATCTAAATATTTCTCAGCCCTTGGATCAAGATTGAGCAAATCCAATGGCAATTGAGCAAATAATCCCTGGTCAGTAGCTGACCAGGTGAACGGGGCTCAGATCGGTTTCAACTGGCTTCGTATTTGACTCAAAAACTCCAAAACGGTGATGAAATGCTATGGACAAATCGAAAGTTAATGCAAACTTAAACCATGGGCTTCGATTAGTTCAAGTTTTCTGTAGAAGATGAAGGAAGAAGGTGACCGGGATCGAGAACAAAATATTATTCTCCAAACAAAAAATCAAAGACAAATTTTTTTTTGTTGTGGTAGTTTTGGACTATTCTGATCTAGTTGTTGCATTTCATTATATTACTTATGCATACCGGTGAGTGAAAATCAATCACATTCACATCTAATGTTATAATTTATAAATAACATCACCCACTAGTTTTTGTTTATTTATTTAACGCCAACTAGTAATTACAAGCTGTGATATATATATAGGATTTTTCTCAGGTAAGGATGTCCTTACCTAAGGTTTAGGTACGGATTTGGTGTTTTCACCCACTTTTCGATCACATTTTCACATCTTAACCGTTCAGTTTTTAGTTCCTAATGTATAGATCACATCTGAAAAATTTCAGCCAAATTGGTGATCGTTAAGGCGTCCAAAACTGCAATTTACACGAACGGACCGAATCTGTGGAACCGGAACCGTTCGTATTTATAATGGTAAATTGCAGTTTTTTATGCCTTAACTATCACCAAATTGGATGAAAATTTACAGAGGTGATCTATACATTAGGACCTAAAAACTGAACGGTTAAGATGTGAAAATGTGATCGGAAAGTGGGTGAAAACCGGAAATCCGTACGTAAGGCTAGGTAAGGACGTCCTTAGTGTAGCCGGACTGATATAGGATTTTTCTCAGGTAAGGATGTCATTACCTAAGGTTTAGGTACGGATTTGGTGTTTTCACCCACTTTTCGATATATATATATATATATATATATATATTTTTTTAATCGAGCCCATGGGCGAAAATTATATTAATCACAAGCCAGAATAGGCTGTAACATATCCTTCTGCTGTCATTTATAGACAAACAAGAAGGTAGTGGTAATACCCACAGTGGTACATAGGAAATAGACATACTCATTATACAATCAACTACGTAGACATAGCGGAATCCTCCTTTGGTACTACACTGAAGGTGCTAGAAGAACTAAGCCTAAAAATAGAAGGACCGATCCTCCCAACCTAACTCTCAAAACAGTAAATCTAGTCGCGTAGAGACTTCAATTGGTGTACAATTAGAGACACTGAGAATTAAGCCGACAAAGACCAAGACCAAATGCTAAACTAGGTAGAAAAAAATCCACTAGACTGCCAAGAAAGGCCTAAAAAGAGATTAGAAAATAAAAAAGAAAAACAAAACTAACAAGACCACAAGTCCAAGAGCAAGACCCATAAACCAAGCCCAACCACATGAGCCCGAGTGGAATCCCGACGACAAGCAATTCCAGCACGCCGCACCTTCTCTGTCACCTCTGGTAACAACGAAGCTACCAACGCCGATGACCAAATCCGGTAACCACTTTGTGAGTGCCCACAATCATCGCCCAATCCAAAGAAAAGCAATGAAATCACCATCAACCCCATATCCGGGAGAAATCGGCTACCTCCCGACCACCCCTACAGCCGCTGTTAATAACGAATCATGTCGTCTGCTCCGCCTTCATCTAACCCGCAATACAGTCGTCCTCCTTGACCCAACGAAGCCAGATCGCGGCCATGGAGACCAGTCTCACCGCCCAGGAACAGCTGTATGACATCAAGGGACGCCGCCTAGATGCCCGTCCGAAGAAGACATCCACGAACGCATCGCTGGACAAACAAGAATTCTCTAAGGGTTGAAAGCTCGTTGGGAGGCTAGGGTTTCTGTTGTATCTCTTTGTTATAAGTTGTGATATTTCTTGGTTCTAATTGCCGAAATACTAGAAAAAACAAATTATATATCATAGACTTCTCCCGACTAAGTTGACATTGCTATATAAATTTTTTTTTAGTATAAAACTCTAGCTTTCAACTCCATCTACAGTTCATTTCCTTTGAAAATGATGTAGAAAAAAAAAATTTGGGGATGTACTACGATATCTTTGAGACCAGATATCAGATTGATTCACGAGCGAATACTTTCATTCCGATCTCTTTAGCAGTAAGGTAAAGTGGAGCAATCTTCTTGATTGATTGAAAAATGAAAGACACGGTCCCTAAGCAATTTAAACGTCATTACCACGGACTTTATGGGGTCGTCTATTTGGATCTCATCAAAGTGGGTTGTTCGCTTGTTATAATAGTTATACATTAAAATAAAAACGTTAATGGAAGCTTTTCACTTCTTCTACGTGGACTTATTTTGAGTGAAAAGAATGTCACGAAGATCGACAACTGTCATTAACTGTTTTTAGTGCATTATATCGAACACGAGTTTTCATGCCAAATATTGGCGATTGTACCCTTTATGCACGCCATTTGTGGGTGGGCGTACTGCCACATGGCACACCTGTCCTACCTAAGAATCTTTCAAGCGTCCCTCAACGTGGAGATGTTTATGTAAAGGTACGGAGTTAGAATATATTTCTATTGCCAACTGTATATCTTGGAGATTCGGATGACAACTATACGAAAATGTGTTGAGTTGTTTCCTATAATAGTTTGGTGGGCTCGAGTTGGGCTTTTACGCCAATCCAAATTAGTCGGAATATTGAATATTGGGCTTCATTAATTGCAATGTCAACATTGATCATAGTATGAAGGTCATGCCTTTTATGACACGTATCACGCTTCTATATATAGCTTTCGAGTAGAAGCGATGTCGTTTATGCTCGATGGAACAATTCATTTTAATCAGGATTTTATTTTAGCACAACAATTATCCAATGGTGGTTGATAACTAAAGACAAATGAAGGTTGATTTAGACAAATTGAAAGTAATGAAAGGTCGTTAGTGGTGTTCACCTGATCAGTAGCTGACTAAGAAAATTATGTTCAATCACGATGTAGATCCAACGGTGAAAAACAAAATAACTCAACTTAATTCCACCATTAGATTTACATCTAAGGGTGACTAAACATAATTTCATTGCTTAGTTATTGACCATGTGAGCACTATTGTATGAAATGTAACTTGGTAAGTTGATATGTTGTATATACCAAAAGGAAAGTATAGAGTACCCTTTTAACAATACTCTTTATTTTTATTTTTATTTTTATCAAATTTATAGATAAAATAACTAAAAGCTAAACTATGAGCTACTATGATATTGCTCCCACCATACTCGGGAGCCACTTTAATCTTGCCTCATATGTATGAGCCCCGTAATAATTTGACTATCAAGAGCGTAGTACGAGTAAAGTAAGAAGGTAAAAACTCATTGAGCTAATCCATTGAATTCGCTCTAAGTCATGTTTGCTTACCAAAACCAAGTTATTTTTGTTAAAAAAAAAAAGGGTTAGAAAATGTTAGCAGTGCTGTGCTCCATTGAGGTAACCTCACTCAGCTCCAAAATGTACAGATGCAATTGTCCACGCTGTTTGGACCCAAAATGAGCATTTTGGCTTGACAAGGCGTGTCTTGGAGAAATTGAGCCAAAGTCAGTGGCTCAAGCTATATATTGTCGACAAGTTCGAAATATATTATTTAGAGGCTAACAGTGTCAGGTCGAGGGACACCCGAACGGTGCTGGCACGCCAGCGCAAGAAAAGAGACTGTTGACCAGCTGCAACAAAAACTGGAACCAAACACACGCCTCTCTATACATAGACACGATTTTGTTAGACATTTTCATCTTCTTCTTCTTCTAATTTTGTCCTCAAACAACTTCTAAGATGGACAAAAACAATTACAACAAGAAACCTTTTTTTTTTTTTTTTTTAGGGCAACGGAAAACTAATCCATTGTATAAAATCAAGACAACCTCACTCGGTCAAGCATGAAGGGTACAAACACCCCTCATATTACAATGTAAGCTCATTAGAGTGCTAAAAACCAAGAGGAAATCCAAAAAACTAAAGTTCAAACAAAGAAAACTACCGGCAAAAAAACAATAAAATAAAATGTGAAACCCTACGCCTCCTAAAGTGAGACACTTCCTTGATCATTTTGACGCCTAAGACCCTCCTGGTGTACGTCGCCATAATCAAGCAAGACCCATCCCACCCTAGATGAAGTAGAGAATCATCTCCTACCCGGACTAGGAAACGGGCTCCAATCCTCCCGGGCCATCATGCACACCTTTAGGCCCTCCCTCAGTAGAACCCGACACCATGGATTCAGTCCCTCCACAAACAGACACCGCCGACAAGCCTTTAGATTTGTTTCTCCGACCACGAGGCCTGCCCTTCTTCTTATAGACCTTGGGAGCCGAGGTCACCTTCACATCTACCAAAACCTTAGAAGAGAAGTCCAGACCAAGATTTTCCGACTGCAGATTGACCGGAGTAAGAGCCAAGTTGTGTTTGGCTCTCTAACCATCTTTGGGATCATCCTCATCTCTTGGGCGACACACCCCAACAACCGGAGCTTGAGCAGAGGTCCCCTCAGTCTCCAATGTCTTCACTAGCTCCGGAAGCGATCGGATCTGCACCGGTTTCTTCTTCAACAAGTTGGGAACCCTGAAAGCAGAGAGCAGAGAAGAAGAAATGGAAGGCTGGACATTTGCCCTAAAGACTAAGACTGGAATGATTGGTCTCGCCGCCTGCTGTGACCCCACATTCACCGCAGTATCTGTCTCCGATTCTTCCTCCCTAGGGCAACGCTGGCCACCATAATTCAGCAAGGCGCAGGAGCGGCAGCGCCCTAGAAGTCTCTCATACCTAAATCGAAGTGCTAGGACGTCAACTGGAGAAACCCTAACCCTCTGATCCAGACGCACTTGCTCATTGATGGATAGCACAAGCTAGACACGAGCTTCTCCCTAGCGTAGCGCCATGCTGTCCACCTCCAGGACCTCTCCAATTATCCCACGCACCAACCAGGTGGTAGGTTTCGACAATATGCCCGATGGAATACTCTGCAGCACAACCCAGATCCAAACAAAGTCCAACTTCACCTCAGAGATCTCCGAGAAGCCATCGTAGTCATTCAAGAGGATCATGGCTCGTTGAAAACCCCAAGGACCACTCTTCTTCACTCGAGCGATATCCCGTTCATGAGTGAACGTAAAATAGAATGCGGTCACCCCGTGGTTGAACCTCCACAGTCCCCGTCAACCTCCACATCGATCTCACTGCACTTCGGAATAAATCTAGCACCAACGCCATGCAAGTGTTGAGCTTACCCACGAAATAGAAATTGCAGGCTAGAAACTCCTTCCCCGGGACCCTAAGATTCCCCAAATCCACCTGTTCTTCTCCTTCCTTAAGCGACAGTTTGGTCGCGAGTCTGGCAGTCATGGAGGCAATAGCAGCAGCCATGAGAATGGGACGTTGCACAACTCGAAAACTCAAAACCCTAACCCTAGTAGAGCGAGAGAGAGAGAGGGGGAGTAAAATTCATGGTATTTTTTCAACATAAATTAATGGGCTACTTCATATTGGGAGGGCAGCAAAGGGAACTATCAAATCCTTTACAACAAGAAATCTTATGTAGGCAATTTGCAGATAAATTGATGAGTACTACAGTACAGTATGCAATAGCTTGCACAAGCCATATGAGTAGCACCGAGCTTAATTGTGTTGGCATCATATTTTGATCCAAAAACTCCAAACGGTGATCGAGCAGTTTTGATAGACAAATCAGAAGTTATTAATGCCAACTTAAACAATGGGCTTGCTTGAGTTCAAGTTCTTTATAGAAATGAAGGAAGAAAGTAAACTCATTTAAAAACCAAAAGTAATCATCTTCACGACTAGTTGTCAAAAATAAAGTGTTGCATTTCATAATTTTTTTCCTTTTTTCAAAAAGCAAAGTTAATTTCATTGATTTAGAATCAAAGGCTACATTAAAAAAGAAACTAGACTAGTCTAGTAGTTTGATTCTCCTCCAATATAACCAAATATACATATTCTCTTCTAGAGTTTAACTCACAAGCTTCAACAAAAGGGGAGGTTTCTTCCTGTACATACATGTACATTTGCAAGCATAATTAGCTATAATGGGCCACGCTCATTGTACCGCCAAAGGTACTAATTCCAACCAAAGGAGTGACATACAGATACACCACCAGGCGGGCTACAACCTCAGCGTCGGATCACCCCCAGGTCACCGCCGACGCGCCGCCACGCGCCGTGCCAAAATGGCATCAGTAGCTCCCAGAGCTGGGAACTGAAGCACATCAGTCCCACATCGAAAACAAGGAGGAGGTCAGCCTCCTCCTCACCTATAAAAGGGTCTCTCATCTCTCCTCATTAATTACGCATTCAATACTTACCTACTGTTACTTTGTCAACATAAATACATTGACTAACTTAGGCATCGGAGAGTTGAAGACCGCCCAGCGCGGTCTCCCTCTAACGCCGCTGTGTATTTTACTTGACAGGTAGCGGAAGCTTTGAGAGTACCGCAAGTATCGATCCGCCCGCCGGATCAGCGTTAACAAAGATTCAGCTACCGTCGAACTTTTAGACATTAACATTGGCGCCGTCTGTGGGAACCCTTGAACAAAAGGTCATCCCACCACAATCACCATGACTAACGGTAGCGGGGGAAACGCTGAGGAGCAGGCATACCATTCCGCCATCCCCCAACCCTCCAACCCAGCGGTAGGCGTTAACCACGCACTATTCGCAACCCCGGCCAACCCCGGCGTTGAGGCAAATCCAAGCAGCAGCCGCCCGCCGGGCCAAGATCTCGTCACTATGTACGAGCTAGCACTGGCGGATCTTCATAAAGCAAACAGAGAACGTGAAGAGAAGCGCAAGGAGAAGGCTGAGGCTCAAAGACAGTTGGCTACGCTGATGTCACGATTTGATGAACTGAAGAGGACGCTGGAGACTACCGCCAATCCGGCGCAAAGCGAACAGTCACGTAGCACCAGGCGTAGTCGACCCGGCACTGGCACATTGGTACCGGGGCCAGTCATACAGATGCAAGTACCGCTGAACCCACCTGAGTTGTTGGGAATGGGACCACCGCCCATCCCCCAACTAATGTTAGAACAGGAGGCGGAATCACTGCCGCACACCAACCGCTCGGAAGCTAGGGCGAGGACTGAAGGCAATCCGCCTGCGCCGAGGCGCAGGCAGGTCCAGCGGAATAATAAGGCTGATTTCGCTGGCGATGCAGCCGCCCAGATATTGGAAAGGATGCAACAACTGGAGCAGAGGTTGATCCGGGCGGAGTCTGGCGCCCCAGCGCCAACTCAGAATCCACTTTTCGCTTCCAGACCTGGGCCTTTCACCGCTGCGATTCTGCAAGCTATTAGACTAGCGTCTGCAAAAACCCCAAAGATGTCTCATTACGGCGGAATGTCTGATCCCTTCGTCCACATGGACACCTTCAAGAAAGTCACCAACAACAAGGGATTTGACGACGCCACCCTGTGCCACTTGTTCAGCGAAACATTGGACGGTGAGGCGATGAGCTGGTTTTTCGAGTGTCCGCCAGGGTCCATTGACTCATTCCATGCACTGTCACACGCCTTCCTCTCTCGGTTCATCCTATTGTCCTCCGGACATCACAACACAAGTCAGCTGTTCTGCGTCAAGCAAGGGGCGGACGAATCACTGAAGGCCTTCGTCACAAGGTGGTGATCGGCAGCATATCAGTGCCGTGACCTAGACAAAACAATGGCATTGGCGGCCTTCAAGCAGGGACTCCTCATGGGGCCATTCCTCTATCATCTCAACTACAGTCATCCTAATGCGGCATATGACCACGTCATGAGTGAGGCGGTCATCCATGCCCAGGCGGAATTCCTCACATATGGAGAAACCCCACCGCCACCAGCAACTCCAACAAAGCCAACACAGCCATCCTCCAGTCATCAGGACAACGTTAACAAGACCCCTTCAGCACCGCCAACTGACAAGAAGAGGGAGTTGGCAGCAGGGCCACCACCAGAACAAGCGGCAGAGGGACCAGCATTACAACAAGGGCAACCGCTGAGACAGAGCCCAGAACAGAAATGGTAACCGCTGAGGAAGCAACTCCCCCGCACTCGGATTGGAACCTGCATGTGGACGGCTCCTCCAGCGCCAAGGCCAGCGGCGCCGGAGTCATCTTAACAGGACCCGGGGGACTGAACGCGGAGTACGCGTTGAAATTCAACTTCAAAGCTTCAAACAACATGGCGAAGTACGAGGCACTCATCGCCGGCCTGCTCCTCGCCATTGACTCAGGGGCTGACAACGTCAACATATTCAGCGACTCTCAATTAGTCGTTAACCAGGTCAACGACAGCTTCCAGGCCAAGGACCAACAGTTAGAGGCATATTTGGGGTACGTCAAAACGTTGCTCAAAAAGTTCAAATTTCACACCATCACACAAATCCCCAGGGAAAAGAACGCCAAAGCTGATTCACTGGCGAGACTGGCAACCGCCCAACCACATCAAAGTCCAGCGGACACAAGAGTGGAGTGCCTTGACAGGCCAAGTATCACAAAGACCCTGGCGGAGATCTTCAGCATTGAGGTCAGCCCCAGCTGGATGGACGAGATCATTGCATACAAACGCAGCGGCACATTGCCGGAGGACAAGGTTCAGGCGCGACAACTCAAGCGGAGAGCAACTCGCTACAACATCCGGAATGGCAAGCTTTACCGCCAGGGATTCACCCATCCCAACCTCCGCTGCCTAACCCCGGAGGAGGGAAGAGTTGTTCTAGCGGAGATACACGGCGGAGAATGTGGAAACCACTCGGGCGCCAGATCCTTGGCCAATCGCACAATGCGACAAGGCTACTTCTGGCCCACACTTGGTGATGACGCCCGACGGATTTCGAGGTCTTGCCACAAATGCCAACAGTTTGCAGATCTCCCACATGTACCGGCAGAACCACTGTCAGTCATCATCGGCCCTTGGATTCACTCCACGTGGGGCCTCGATTTGATGGGAAAGTTCCAAACCGCCAAGGGCCAGTTCAAGTACATCATTGTTGCTATCGACTATAACAGCAAGTGGATAGAGGCGGAGCCACTGACGGCGATAACCACCGCTAAGGTAACTCACTTCCTCTGGAAGAACATCTACTGCCGTTATGGTGTCCCACATACAATCATTACAGACAACAGCACGCAGTTCAACAACAAGGAACTCATCTCCTTTACCGCCAACCTTGGCACCAAGTTGAGTTTTGCATCTGTCGCCCATCCCCAAACCAACGGCCAGGTCGAAGCAGCAAACAAGATAATCAAGAAGCTGCTAAAAAAGAAGCTCGACGACGCCAAGGGTTTGTGGGCGCAGAAGCTTCCAGAGGTCCTATGGGCCATCCGAACAACTCCAACTACCGCCACTGGCGAAACCCCTTTTTGTATGATGTTCGGAGCAGAGGCTGTCCTACCTGTTGAAGTAACTTAGCCTACCGCTAGGGTCGAAGGCTACTGCCTAGAGACTAACAGCGACAGCGTCAACCTGGACAGGGACCTCCTAGAAGAAAAAAGACACAAGGCCCATTTGCACAACTTGCAAAACAAAAGGCTGGTATGGCGTTTCTACAACGCCAGAGTCAGGGCCCGGAACCTCCAATTGGGGGACTGGGTAATGAAGGAAGTCATTCTGCCACCAACAAAACTCCGCCCAACTTGGGAAGGTCCATACAAAATTGTGGAAGTCGTTAGCCCAGGCACCTTCTACTTAATGGGCAAGGATGACGTCACGTCGACCCACCCTTGGAATACCGAACACCTTCGGTATTACTACAAATAGTCATCCGCTACCCAGGAGCATCTTGACTTAGCTAAATTTTAGTCCAATATTTAGCTAAGGGAAGCTACCCAGCGGGTACTACCCCACTTTTGTACACGCTGATCAATCAGCTATCAATGAAACGAGGAATTATTCAAACCATTGTTCCCAAGTCCGGCACCGAGGGCAACTGGCAACGCCAGAAATCGTCAGCGGACCACGTCCACTACGTGGTGCACTTGGACCAATCTTAATTCCTTTAATGTTTCATTGCTTGACAAAAGAAAACTCTAAGTCAAACTACTAGCGGTACAAACACATCATAACAAACACATTCAAAAGTTCATTCCATTTCAAAATGTTTGGTACAAATTTTTATGCCTCAGCGGCTACAAAGGGAAAAGAAGGAAAATATAGTGGAGGTTCGAGCATCAGGGGTGGCCCTCGACATCTTCTGCTTCAGCGTGCGGCGGCGGGATTGCGCGGCTGATTTGGTCAGACCCTCGGGCTGTGGGACTTGGTGTTTCTATCGTGCCGTCCGCCCGGGTGTGCGCCGCCAAGAAGCCAACACGTGACACCTCTGACTGGGTAGGACGAGGAGTCTGCTGGGACCCTTCCGCCGGCCGTGCGCCACTTTCTCCGCTACCTGAGCGGGCACCTTCCGCGGGGGCAGGTACGACGCCTTTCTCCGGTGGGGCACTCTTAGCCAGCGGCACGTCGGGCTGTGACGCTTTGGCGAAGTCGATGGCGCCCTTCCGCTTCAGCATGTCTATGTTCGCTAGGGCCCCTTCCTTCGCCGACTGGGTCAGAGCTTTCTTGTACTCCGTCGACTGTTTGAATGCTTCAACAGCGGCGGCCGCGGCAGTATCCCCTTCAGCCCTCAGGCGGGCAACCTCACCCTCCAGCCGCTTCACCTCAGTTATTCTGGCGGCGGACTCCCGCTGCACGATAATGAGTTTTTTGTCCTTGACGGCTATCCGCTCCTGTAGCAGGGCGATGTCCTGCTCGAACTTGGAGACGTGTTCATTCCGCTCCAAGTCCCGCTCGATGGCCACCGTCAGCTTGCCTCGAGCGTCCGCAAAGTCACACTCCGCCTTCGCCAGGCGCTGCTCTACCTCCGCCAGTTTCTCCTTCGCCTCCGCCAACTCCCTCTGGAGACCTTGGATTTCCTTCCTGAGCTCCCCCTCGACCAGAGGCTGCTTTGACGCCGCCACGAACATGTCGTGCAGCCCCGCTGATATTTGACCAAACGCCGAGCTGTAGGGCGATTGGTCAATCGCCGTGGGGCGCGAGATACCCGCTAGGCCGCCGAACCCTAGCCGTTCGCAGAGATGGAAGAGGAACTCCCGCTCACCATCCGTCATGAACTCCGCATACTCGGCGAATGAGTCCAAGTCACTGGCGGCGGGAGCCTCTCCCTCCACCACGGCAGCTTTCTGCGGAGCTTGACGGGCCTTCTTCTGGTAACGGACCCGGATTGGCTCCACATCCTCCCCCTCTTCCCCGTCAGGGGAGTCAATCTGCCGGCGCTTCCTCTCCAGCGCCCTTGTATTTCCGGCAGCTACCCTCGTGTCCTTCGCCGGCGGCTCCTCCCTTGGCCTGATGACGGTCTCCGCCGGCGGTACCGGTCTTTCTTTATGGGGACCGCGCCTGTTGACGGGTACCCTCTCCTTCTGAGAAGCCGCCGCTGCGGCCCCCTTTTTCCCGCCCGCCACGGGGGCCCCCGCCTGGACGACGGGCAAGCCGTCGTCACCAAGATGGGAGTGGTGCGGCATTGGCAACACCACCGGAACCTCGGACTGGCTCAGCGCCAGTGTCTCGGGGTTCACCAGCATCTTCTGGGCCGCCAGCCCCTCGGCGTACATGGTCTCCAGGAAGTTGTCTATCTCCGCACGGTCCATTGTTTTTTCAAAAGCGTCGCGACTCGATTTGTTACCTGGCGGAGTTTCTAAAAAAAAAAAAAAGAGGGAGGGCCAGTCAGCCTGAATTATTTATTACAAAAAAAAAAAAAAATAGTATGTCGGAGATTTCTTACCAACGGAGCGAGTTAGCCGCTGATCGACCAGCAACTCCCAACCGGTCAGAAGTCGGAAGTCCAGCAAGTTGCGGTTCCGCCAGCAACCTCTGATCCGTGCTACGCGACACTCTTCTTCGCGCGTTAGATTATACCGCAGTCCCGCTGCACAAACACGGTAGTCGTTAGTAAGAATACAAGTCTGCAAATACAAGAACCCGCCAACTACGTTCAGCGGAAACCGGTTACCAACCTCAGATGGGTTGGAACTCCGACTTAATCCTAAATGTCGGCCCTTCCTCGTTCGACCCAGCGTGATACTCCCAACCCTCTGTGGCGACGCAGAAGGTCCCCCGCCAGTAGGACATTGAGTCCCTTAGATTCTCGATCAGCTTGGGCGCTCCCTGGCGGCGGCTCAAGTTCACTTACCCTCTGCAACCCTGGCGCTTTACATAGACCAGCTCGTAGAAATGAAGCACCTCCGCCACAGTAGGCCCTTCACATCCGGACAACCGCCAAAGAGAGTTTAGCGCCAGCATCAACCGCCACATGTTGGGGCAGACTTGACCAAAGGCAAGGCCAAACTCGCACACCAGAATCTGAAGGTTGGGCACCAGCGGGAGTGTCACTCCTTGGCGGAATATCTCCTCGTGTACGGCGGCAAACCCCTCCGGGAGAATCGACGCCTTCTCATCCGCCGTCGGCGGGCGCAGTTTCACCGAGCCCGGCAGCCGGAACGTCCGCTTCATCCTAGTAACGGCGGAAACATTCATCCGCCCTCCTGCCTCGTCAACAGGGGTGCTATCCTGGAGGAACCACGCTGACTCAGCGTCCTCCCCCGCTGTTTCCTCTTCCCTAGCGGAGCCGCTGGCAGCGCTGTTGCTTGCCAACCGCTCCTCGCGCCTAGCTTTGGTCGCAGCGGCCTCACCCGCCCTAGAGCTCTCTGGACGTGAAGCACGACCCATGACTACTTCCCAAGGTATGGTCTGTAGCGGCTCAACCTCTAGCGGTTCTGGCAGTGAGGTTCCTGCATGGGCAGAAGGACGCAACGAGTCAATAAATATTCTATCCGCCGCGCTGAACGACACGTCAGACCCGGAATCCTCACTGCTCGAAATCTCTATGACGTTAGCCATCCCAAACCCTAAAACCCACATCAGTTAGCACAAACACAGATCTAACCTATTCTTACATCAGTTATAGCCAAGAACATCCGCAACAGTTTACCCAGAAAACACCAAAACAAGAACAGACAACCCACAAACACTTAACCCAGATTCGACCATCTAGTGGATCCAGAAATCCCAACTGTGTCAAAAACACCAAAAACCATCCCCAAAACCCACTTTACACACTCAGAACACCCCAAATTCACGAAACCCAGAAAACTGACAGAAGCAAATACACAGCAATTCAATGGAACAAGGATGAGATTCAGAGCACCAACCTCAAAGGCGAAATCTTCGGTGTGATTAAAAGCGCTTGTCTTCACCGGTAAAGGCCTCGTCCCCAAGATCCGATAACTCTTGCAGCTTTCGTCCCCCGGAACTCTCTTCGCAAATCGCAGAGCTTGAAGACGACGACTCAGGTTTGAAGTTTTCACAAAGTGTCAAATCTCGCTAAAGTTCCCCCCCTTTTATGTCAACATCAACGCGTTCTAAGCCGTCCGCTCAAAAACGACATCACACACCAGCCTTACACATGTCGCAGGCCTCCACTTACTCTCCGGATTAACCGAGGCGTCGCCTCGGTTACGAAATCCATAATTACTATCATTAATGGCGAGAAGACGGCCAGGCTTAGGAGACAAGCCTCCGCACGCTAACCCTCTACGGGTTGGACACGTGTCAACCACCACCAGACGAAGCGTCTGGTGGAAGTAACCACTTGGGATGACCTCACCAACCGTCCGAAGCCTCCGCTGAGCGAAAACCCGCCAGCGGAACTTCTCCCTTGTCATCTTCCAAGTGAAGAAGCCTCCGCTGAGCGAAACCCCGCCAGCGGAACTTCTCCCTTGTCACCTTCCAAGTGACGAAGTCTCCGCTGAGCGAAACCCCGCCAGCGGAACTTCTCCCTTGTCACCTTCCAAGTGACGAAGTCCCGCTGAGCGAAACCCCGCCAGCGGAACTTCTCCCTTGTCACCTTCCAAGTGACGAAGAACCCCGCCAGCGGAACTTCTCCCTTGTCACCTTCCAAGTGACGAAGAACCCCGCCAGCGGAACTTCTCCCTTGTCATCTTCCAAGTGACGAAGTCTCCGCTGAGCGAAACCCCGCCAGCGGAACTTCTTCCTTGTCACCTTCCAAGTGACGAAGGCTCCGCTGAGCGAAACCCCGCCAGCGGAACTTCTCCCTTGTCACCTTCCAAGTGACGAAGGCTCC
Organism: Rosa rugosa; assembly: GCF_958449725.1. Classification (NCBI taxonomy): domain Eukaryota; kingdom Viridiplantae; phylum Streptophyta; class Magnoliopsida; order Rosales; family Rosaceae; genus Rosa; species Rosa rugosa. The sequence continues at coordinate 40,997,133 of NC_084822.1, read as the reverse complement.
GCTGAGCGAAACCCCGCCAGCGGAACTTCTCCCTTGTCACCTTCCAAGTGACGAAGTCTCCGCTGAGCGAAACCCCGCCAGCGGAACTTCTTCCTTGTCAGCTTCCAAGTGACGAAGTCTCCGCTGAGCGAAACCCCGCCAGCTGAACTTCTCCCTTGTCACCTTCCAAGTGACGAAGTCTCCGCTGAGCGAAACCCCGCCAGCGGAACTTCTCCCTTGTCATCTTCCAAGTGACGAAGCCTCCGCTGAGCGAAACCCCGCCAGCGGAACTTCTCCCTTGTCATCCCCCAAGTGACGAAGTCTCCACTGAGCGAAACCCCGCCAGCAGAACTTCTCCCTTGGCATCTTGCAAGCGGGGCGTCTTCCGCTACATACCTCTAGCGGAACCCCCTTTTCATCTTGCAAACTGCGTACTTTGTTCAGCGCAATATCGCTCAAAAAAAAAAAAAAAAAAAAAAAAAAAGTAGCGCCAGGCACGTCTACTGGACGCTGCTTCTTGCTGCAGTCAGTGGGGGGATATCCGCCAGCGGCGGATCCCGAGGCCACGCCTCACTCTGACAACGACCGCCAAGCGGCGTTACGGTCAGACCATCCCTACGGGACACGGGGACTCGTCAACAGTCTACGACGGCCCTGATCAGGCACGTTGACCCCCGTCACTCGGGTACTAAGATTGGGTTCGCTACCCAACACCCTCTGCTCCGTGCAGCTCCCCCTCAACAAACAATTTGCCGACCATCAGGAGGTCTATCTTAGCCGGGGAGTAGGGGACTCCCTGAGGGGCCTAGCAGGGGCCCACCGGAAAGGGTATAAAGCGTTTGCTCATTAAATCCATGGTTGACAACGCACTGACGCTAATTATGCTCTTGCAAGTCTAGCGGAAGAAAACGCTTAAAACCGTCGAGCAACTCCCCAACCAAGATTGCCCTCCTTGACTGGGGACTTGGGGGACTTGTACATACATGTACATTTGCAAGCATAATTAGCTATAATGGGCCACGCTCATTGTACCGCCAAAGGTACTAATTCCAACCAAAGGAGTGACATACAGATACACCGCCAGGCGGGCTACAACCTCAGCGTCAGATCACCCCCAGGTCACCGCCGACGCGCCGTGCCAAAATGGCATCAGTAGCTCCCAGAGCTGGGAACTGAAGCACATCAGTCCCACATCGAAAACAAGGAGGAGGTCAGCCTCCTCCTCACCTATAAAAGGTTCTCTCCTCTCTCCTCATTAATTACGCATTCAATACTTACCTACTGTTACTTTGTCAACATAAATACATTGACTAACTTAGGCATCGGAGAGTTGAAGACCGCCCAGCGCGGTCTCCCTCTAACGCCGCTGTGTATTTTACTTGACAGGTAGCGGAAGCTTTGAGAGTACCGCAAGTATCGATCCGCCCGCCGGATCAGCGTTAACAAAGGTTCAGCTACCGCCGAACTTTTAGACATTAACACTTCCCAATTACAAGTTTTTGAACTACAACGCCGCACGCTCACCAAGGAAAGGTCGAGTCTTCAGCCGACGTCCTCTCGTCCGGCGGTAGTCTGCGTCGGTAGGGCTTGCCAAGTCATCGCTGTGAAGCTGCCGGACAGGCGATGATGGTCTAGGGTTCACTGGCTTCATGGATCTGCGTCGGTAGGGCTTGAAGCTTGTTTCGACTGATATGTTCTTGTTTGGGTCGAAGCTTCTCTGTGGCTGGGGGATTCTTGGGGTCTAGTTCAAGGGGTGGCGCGGGCCTGAAGCGGCAGCGCAGCGACATGGTCGGGATGTAGCCGATGCTCTAGGGGCACAGGGGATCCTTGTCATTTTGGATCGAGTCTGGTGTCTTTCGGGTTCTTTGTTGTCCTTGTGGTGGTGGCGGTGTGGTGTGGGCGGTGACGATATGGTGCAGGCGAGGCAGTGGCTTGCTTGCGGCGTGTGGCGTACAGCTTCCTCAACACAGGAAGGTGGAAGTGCAATAGGGTTGGGCCGGTCAACGAGTTGGGCCTAGGGTTATGCTCTTCTTTGGGCCAATTGGGCCATTAGTTAGTTTTGTTTATTTTCTAGTTTCTTTAACTCTTTTTTGGGGTAGTCTAGTGGATTTTTTTCTTACCTAGTTTAGCATTTGGTCTTGGTCTTTGTCGACTTAATTCTCAGTGTCTCTAGTTGTACACCAATTGAGGTCTCTAGGTGACTAGATTTACTGTTTTATGAGTTTGGTTGGGAGGACTGGGCCCTTCTAGCGCCTATGGCGTAGTACCAAAGGGGGATCCCGCTATGTCTACGTACTTGATTGTACAATGAGCATGTCTATTTCCTATGTATCATTGTGGGTACTACCACTATCTTCTTGTCTGTCTAGATGGCAGCGGAAGGGTATGTAATGACCTACTCTAGCTTATGATGAATATATTTTTTCGCTCTCAGGTTCGATTCAAAAAAAAAAAAAAAAACCAAAAATACATACACCAAAATTAAGTACCTAGTTCTAGTTATTCAAGCTAGGAATTCACCAGTGGCAAGTAAAACTCATTACAATTACCAAATCTCGCTTAAAACAATAAGAAGGAAAAAAAAAAAGACTTGTTGCCCTTAAGGAAAAATCATCTAGCACTCCGCTTGTCAATACATGCAATTGTAGAAAATACCATGTCTTTAAAGAAAGGAAAATTCATTGGGCCGATAGATTTTGGTGACGGATTGGTGGAGGTTCCTGTTGTTGTGGGGAAGGTGCCGAAGAAGAAGGGTCGTCCTCGTGGTCAACGGAACAAGCCCAAGGCTGTACCAGCTCTGGAGGTGGCTGTCGTGGAGGAAGATACCCCTCTCCTGGAGGGTTAGGTTTGTTGACCTACATTGGCCATGTGGAAGCTTTTGCTGTGATGCTTGCTGCGGTGTACACCATAATGGTCTTAGGCGTCAAAGCGGCATGATGGTTGCTTGCATGGTGTTGTGTAGGTCTATGCTTTTTTCCTTGCTTTCCCTAGTTTGTTTTCTTAGTTTGGACTTTGCTCTTGGACTTTTAGTTCGGTTTTTGCTTTGTTTACTAATTTCACAAGCCTTACTCGCCTTTACAAAACCTTGATCAAATCCATAAGAAGGATTTTCTTTTCAACAATTCTAAATTTGAGAAACGGACTTGGAATTCAATTGCCCTAACCATGTGGAGGCAATCGACACAATCTTGATATTAATAAATGGGCTAGGTATTGATATATTTCTCTCTATAATATCGAATTAGATAACAAATTTTAAGACACTTCTTTCTTCATCCACAATGAAAGTTACATTAACGACGTTTTCATTGGATACAGTCATATAACTCGGTACATGCTTAAAGCCTCAAACTCTTATTTTGTTTATTTAATTTTTTAACTGAGCTAGCTCAAACTCTTAAGAACAGGCAATTCGGGAGGAGAGCAGGTGAAAAGGAAACCGAGTGCCAAAAGCATAGGTGAAAATGAAATCCTCGTGCGCATAGATAGGTTGGCCATCGTTGAGGAGACACTCGCCACCGGATTTGGCCAAGACTGGCTTAGGACCAATATCTTTCACGGCTTGAAATCCCTTGCAACTTAGTTTAACATCGAGTTGAGTACATGGGCAGTCATTGGTGATCTTCACCCTCCACACTGGCTTGTTTCGCAACAACTCTCCTGTTCGATACTGTGTGACTTTGAGCCTGTTCTTAGAGCACTGACAGTCCACTCCTACAGTCACACTGAAAATCAAAGCCAGGCTGAGAAACTTCAGAATTGGTGCCATTACAAACAATTAAACACAAGATTTTTTTTTTCTTTGCGCGATGGAATGGTTTTTCTTTTGCCTTGCAATCCTTGTGTCAATGTTTCATTTAATTGTCTCTTCTATTTCTTTAACATGTGTCATGTAAGATGATGTATTGCAATTCATAATAAATTTTGTTGTATCGTCAATAAATATCCTTTTTATCTTCAACAAGATCATAATTTATGAGAGATGACTCAAAACCACTGTCTCCTTGTGGGTGTAGTGGATTGTGATGATGACTTAGATCCTGGAAATAATCCATCATCCTTTTCTCTGCAATTATGATGCACAGCTAGAAAGGTAAAAGGTCAAGTACCCAATTCAACCGCTTAGCCTTTTACTCAAATCCCTTTCAAATTTCCTTAATCACCAAGTCTTATCATATGTGTCACATTTTGATTGTGATGGCGAAAAGGAGCTCATGTCAAAATGGTACATTAGTGGTCCAAGGCTAGCAAAGCTACATGTTGCCAAGATTCTTTATTTTGATACAATGTTGCCAGAGATTTGTATACTAGGAACAGGCAAAATGTGATTGTGAATGGTGATGGACCTTGCAACATACACTAGGTTACTAGATGTTTATAGACGTTTATCTTTCACACGCCACAAATCTCTCGGCAATCAAATACACAACATCAGTTATCTTACTCAATTTTTCATTTTTATGTGGACCAACTCATTTCTAGATCAATTGGACCTAAATATTTTTCATTTAGACTCAAAATTAAAAAAATCGGTGCTCGTGGGATCCATTTTAAATGATTCCTATGAGAGAGATAACCTAATTAGAAACACCCACAAAAAATCTTTATTAATAGTATTAAATATGACTCTGAAAATGGGTTAAAATAGTACAAAGACGACTACACACGATAATAATATGAGCACTGAGTAATCTATACTAAACAAAAACACTTCGCTTTGTAGGCAATTTATTCTACTTGACTTCAGACGCCAAACACGCAATTGTAGTACGATAAAACCAAACACTTCTACAAAGGCTCCTAGAGAGCTTTCCTAGCAGAGTCAAAAAAACAAACTAGGCAAGTAGCTTGGGCCCAATCTCACAAGAACTAGACCTAATCAGCTGGCCGACTCATGTGAACTTGCACCCACAAGACCTAGGCCCATGCCCAAGTCCCAAACCCAAGCAAAGTCGACAAGAGCACATGCAACCTGCACCTTCTGCCAGTCTATCACCGCCGCCGCCAAGGTTCCGGCAGTCGACACTTCCAGTAAATCATGGTCCTCTAGCGCACTGCAAAATCGCCGATGAGCCGAAACCAACAATTGATATATCACAACCAGAGAAGATCAAAATAGATATACAACAGATGCATGCAACCAAACACCATGCTGCTAATCACCAGCCCTTGTCGCCGATCAAATCCGCTTCACTAGCCCTTGTCGCCAATCAAATCCACGTCAAGGCCCTCGAACCAACCCAAAAGTCAAATAAGTCCCTACAAGAAACAACACCCTGACGAAATTAAAAACGACACCGCCCACCACACCAAGATGGAGGCAATGGTTGTTAGATGATGATGAAGCCTCCAAGTCTCAACCGTCAGCAAAATCTCGCCGCCACTAGAGGGTGTACAAAATCCTGGTTAAGATTCCTTCTGTTAACCTGATTATCTTAATTTAGAAATTATAGAGCATCAAAAACTTCTATTTTATTTTATTCAAAAAAAAAAAATAATAATAACTTATATTTTATTTTGAACTAATTACGTTGATTTAATTTTATAAAAAGAAAACTAATTAAGGTCTTGGTAATTAATTAGAACCATAATCAATCCCTTCGAGCCCCTTCATAAGTTGGAACAGAAAATAAAAAGAAAAACGTTAAGGATTGGAATTGAAGGGAAATGACCATTTTCTCTTCAACTTTCGACGAGTCCTCTAGATCAAAATAATGAAAATATACAGATGTAAAGCCCGCTTGGATATATGTATGACAATTTTGTTATTTACTTACTAACTTCTTCCTTCTACTTATTTTGAGATGGACAAAGATAAATAAAAACAAGAGCTCTTAAGCCATGTGTATAGCATGGGGATTATACTCGCCTCCTTTTTTGCGTAAGAGTTATCTACTTCTTTATCTCACTGCAAAATATAGATCGGGTCCATGACATCCCAAGAGAAAGCAACCTCATTGACATGCTCAAATCTCAATTGCTCAGTCAGGGATTTGAAGCAATTAAGTTGTGCAATTGAGTTTAACGGCATAGGTATATATCGAGATAATTAATGGATAATACTTGGCTAACCAGAATGTGAAGAATATTCCATAAGTTATTGAACACATGTCCTCTTTTTATTGGTTATTTTTTTCCCTCATAGCCAAATGCCTCAAAACAATAGCATTCTTTTCAAGCATTTTTAGCATTGGCTATGAAGGGGAAAAAAAAAAAAAAAAAGAACTAAAGCCTTTGAGGGATTTGGTTGTGCAGATATGACTGGCTAGCTGACTGTACCTTTGTACGAAAATTAAGATTTAAGGGCCTTTTTTTAAATGTAAAAATATGTTATGGGTTTCAATCGGCATTGTAATGCAACAGAAAAAAAAGGCTTAAGAAGTTGTGGGAAGAAAGGTCATCCTAAAGAGGTTGCTAGCAGTGCAGAGGCCTCATCTTGCAAAACCTTCCATGCTGCATTCACATGCTTCTCCTCAGTCAATGGAGCTCCTACTGCAAAACGTAATATGTATATACCAGACAGGACCTGTATAATAATCTCTCATTAGGTACACGTTACAATAATGACCATTTTAAAACCAGAACCAAGACATAGTGTCAATGTGTCCGGAGGTGTTTGATTGTGAGCTTACCGTGTGAGAAATGAAAATCTTCCCTGTTGAATTTACAGCATCTAATAGGTCATTGTTCAATTTGCTCGCACAGGCCTCATTTCCATGAGGGGGCAGAAGGCGGAAACAAACTAACGAATAAAGTCTTGGAGTAACAATCTGCCAGTTATGGCGAATTATCAGAAAGAAGCAAAGCAGTTGAAAAAGTCACACAAGTTAAGAATATAGCAGTCAAACAAAAAAGTTCATGGAGAATGCCATTACCTCAAACCTAGGGTCTTGAGCAACAAGCTCTTCAAATTTTTTGGCCAAATTGATATGGTTTCTTATGTAGGACTGGAGGCTCTCCAAACCATAAAGTCGTAACACCATCCATAGCTTCAATGATCTGGATGCATCAGTCAGTTCTTTAAGATGAATTACATTTAGTTCATTCTAAAGCATACAGCTTGAGAACCATTAGATGACATAAATCTGCTAGACTGTGACATGAAGCTTTCTTATCATTCAAGCAATCAAGCTCAAAAGCAACTTATACTACCTTCTCAAACAGAAAGATTGTACTCACTATCTCGTATTGCAAAAATATGTTTAAAGGCATACCTAAACCGACGTCCAAGTGGAACTTGCCAATCTTTGTAATCCACAACCATGTTTGCTTCAGATGACTGCAGTATCAACAGCATTATTAAGCAAACAAATAGCCTGGTAGAGAGAAAAGTTGGACAACATCAAGTAACTCTTAGGTCTTAACCTGGCAGCATAAACATAGGCATCAATGTACATTCGTAATTTGGATTTAAATGTGGTCTGTTTTCATGTTGAATCTCCCAAAAGATAATAATGTGGAAACAAGTTTACCTTGTTTTTCAGGAACTCAGGATTTGTAGACAGGGCCTGGACCAAAGCATTTCTATCCTGTTATCAGAAATAAGTATCTGCTGTATTAATAGGCAACATGAACTGACAGATGAGAGAAAAAGGTTGACGTAAAGAAAATAAATTTTTTTTGCATTTCAATTCAACTCCCAGAGGTATTCTTTATGTAAAACTGTATGTGTCAGGTTCTTAAGTTTCATATCAGGCTGAATCCTTCTTAAGATGTTGCATATGATTCAGAGGAGCAGTGGAAAAAATGCAGAGGATCTTCAAAGTAATAAGCAAACAAAAAATTCACACTAATAGAAAAATGACATACCTTGATCCAAAGCACCGAACAATCAAAGTTTGTGAGAAACCATTTGTGTGCATTCATGTTAAATGAGTCTGCTTTCTCAACACCATCAATGTAGTGGCGGTATTCTGGACATATACAGGCACTACCAGCATATGCAGCATCCACATGGAACCACATTTCGTTGCTCTGGGAAGATGCAAAGCAATACCGTTATGTTAAAACTGGATAAGGCTTTAATGTGTGTTGATTACATTGTGTTCCGTTATTATGAAAACTGACTTCCACCACCACAACACTACAAGCAGGAAGTTGGGAACAAGCACCAGAAAACTATTCTGCCAGGTCTTAATATCTAAACGGTTTTTCAAAAAATTGATTGGCGATGCAGAACCAAGATTAGATATTTGTATTGATCTTAAAATAACTAGTTACCTTAGCAATCTTTCCCAGTTCTCCCAAAGGATCAACCGCTGTTGAAGAAGTAGTACCAACCTGTAAATTCAAATGCAAAATTTCTGTAGTTGAGATAACAAGGCAAAACCAATTTGTAGGTTTTGAAAAGAAAAGGTATGATCAAGAACAAAATGGTAAAAAACAAACTAGTATACGAAGTGTTTGTTTCATACTGTTCCACATAAGAAAAAAGGAATTAAACCACTGGTGATGTCATTTGAAATTGCTTCATTAAGTACACTGGGCGAAAGAGCATAATTAGTAGTTGAGTCGGTACTCAGCGTCCTGCAATTCTCAGGATGGATTCCTGCTATCTGCCGTTAAACAAGAAACACCAAGAAAATTGAAATACATAATCAATATGCAGTTAAACAATAAATACAAGAATGCAGGTTGATTAAGTCATGCAAACACCATGAAGTAGAGATAAAAAGTTGCAAAAAACAAAAGAATTGAGAGAATGCCTGCAGATTTTATGGCATCATGTTAGTACATAAATAACCTGCTTGAAATTATCCTCCCTGCCCATCTACTAAGAACTATAAATGGGTTATAAACATTCTGCTCTGAAAATTTCAAGTGTAAAAATAAGAATAGAAAAAAGAGAAACTATGATACCTGACAGGCTTTCTGCAAAGCTGAATGTGTTTGATCAGATGCATAAACAACAAGCTTCTCAAGGGCATTTTTCCCTACCCTTCTCAAAATCTTATCACGAGCAGCCAGGATTACAACTAGAACAGCTTCACTTGCAGTGCCTTGTATCACACCACCACCTTGTCCTGCAACAACATCTCCAACTTTAAGTCCACATGCTCAACGCAATTGAATTACGGTCAATTTTAAATATGTGATTCTCATCCCACTACATACAGCTGAAGAAAATTTCCTAGTCATCAAATATAAGCATTATATTCTTTCTTTGGCAAAATATAAGCTTTAAGGTTCACACAAACAATTTCAGTCAGAAAATAGTCATTAGAGCCACACCTGCTGAAAGAAACTCGTCGGGAAGTTTAATCAATTTGGCGAGCCAATCAAGAACAATCATTTCGAGCTCTGTAGCTGCAGGAGAAGTTACCCAACTAAAACCCACAATGTTAAGACCAGCACTGAGCATCTCTCCCAAAAATCCGGCAATGCTGCTATTAGAAGGATAATAAGCAAAGAAGTTTGGGCTCTGCCAGTGGGTCACCCCTGGTAGTATCTTAGCCTGAATATCTGCAATCACATAACACTTTGTTCTTCACATAACGCAACATTTTATAGATTTTAAGAATGACATACTCAAGCATATGAGAAACAACAAGTGACAGCATAATGAAGTGCACTGAAAGTTGCTCTGTGTAGAACATGAGAACCCAATCATGAAACTTCACCATCAAAAATATGTTGCAAAGATTCGGGTTGAGTAGGCGCAGAATCAGGTAGAAGTTCACGGAGATATCCAGGCTGCAAAATGTGGCTAAACTAAGTTACACTAATGGCAAATTCAAATTGAGAGAGCCAGCAATCATGATCTGGGCTAAAATATTAGGATCACTGGACAATTTACAAAGAATTCAACTGTTGAATGATTTCCAATCAAATGATTGGGTTTGCATATAAATGTAAGTGAGAGATGATGGATGGTATGTTAACCTGAACTTGGCTGAGAACAGGGAAGTCCTCAATAGTCTTGTAGTAATCAGCTATGAAATCCACCATCTTGTGAGCATTCTCTCTGAGCTGCTCTGCATCCATTGGCTTCAATCCACCCTCCCTGTTTTCATAAAACCCAAATGTGCAAAAAGGAATAAAGTCTCATCAGTATTTCAGTATGATCATCATATCTAACAAAACAGAGATTGATAGAGAGATTGTGAGTTACATCTTGTGGTGATGATGCTCTGGGTTTTGTCTGAGGATTAGAAATGAGGGAGATGAAGACTGTCACACTAAACTGGAGGCGGCAAAGTTAGAAAAGGTTTGTCTTTTCGTGTGGACTCTGCTGAGTGGACGATATGTGACCGCGAATCACAACTTCCCAAGCCTTGCAAATATTTCTTTTAGCGAAGACAATATATTAAACTTCCTGTTGTACCCTTCTCCAAATAAAAACAAAGCAAAGAAAATAAGAATGGCTTTGTTGAAGTCATGGCGGTAGGCAGAGTTTGATCCATAGGAGCAGAGCCAACCAGAGGTTTATACTTGCTCTTACTAGTGTTCTGTATGCATTTTCTTTATCAAAATTGTTCCACTGGTTCACAGTTTCTGTTATAGTCTGAGATGAAATTATAATGCTCCTCTTGTTTTTGTTACTTGTACCATCAAATGATGCTCTTACCCAAATTGAATAGTAAGGATACGGATCTCCATATTAAACAAAAAACTAGATGGAGAGATAATGACCTGCATCTTTTGGTGCTGATCGACACTCTGCTTTTCCTATCAAGGTTATAGCAAACGGAGGAGCTAGGGAAATGAAAAGGATTCTCTCACTGTTGAACTAACTTCAGAGGGAAAAAGAATCGAGCGGATCTTTTTTTCTTTGGAGGATAGTAGATTTTTGTTACCTGAAATGGAATGTGAACTGTATGACATGAGCAGAACCATGTAGAGGTAGAATTTTAATCTTCCTAAACCCTATATATGTTAGTCTGGTCTGCATTTTATTTTTCACAAGAGTGACGGAATTAATTCTTCTTCTGATTTACAATTCTTGTCTCGTTTATATTCATACTTACGTTTTTTTTTTTTTTTTTTGGGAGGGGGGGGGAGGTGGGGGTTTATATATATTGAGAAATTAAGTAAAATGTGAAAAAAGAGAGAAAGAATTGGTAAAGAAGTATAGAAACAGGTAAGACTTGGTCCTTTCTCATGAATAAAGATGTTGGAGCCTTAATTAGCTGTATCCACACTCATATTGACTTCCAGATTCCCTAGAAGAAGCTTCCTCTTCAATCTCATTAATTATTACCTGGTCCTTATGGGATCTCATGTTATTGGATAGCTAGTGTATTGACTTTCACATAATCCATCCGTTTTCTCACAACCAGCACAATATCTTCATCATTCATTCATTCATTTGCAAGAGAGATTAATTCAGTCTTCTCAATGGCTGGTGTTCTGGATACTACTTCCTGCACTTACCGGTGTCGTTATCATGCCTTCTTGAGTTTCAGGGGCGAAGATACACGCAAGGGCTTTAGTGATCATCTCTATAGAGCTTTGGAGTTGGCAGGAATTCACACTTTCAGAGATGATGATGAAATTGAGAGAGGAGCAAATATAGCTACAGAGCTACATAAAGCTATACATGAGTCACGAGTAGCCATAATAGTCTTCTCTAATGACTATGCTTCCTCAAGTTGGTGCTTGGACGAACTTACCAAGATCATGGAACGTAAAAGGACCGATGGATATATGGTAGTGCCAGTTTTCTATAAGGTGGATCCATCTGTTGTTAGGTGGCAGATTAGGAGTTTTGCAGATGCATTTGCCAAACATGAAAAGCGCTTCAAGGAGGAGATCGGCAAGGTGGACAAGTGGAGAAAAGCTCTTAAAGATGTAGCCGATCTAGGAGGGATGGTCTTAGGAGATCAGTAAGTAAATAATTCCCTAGCTAACTCTACCATGGACTTTAACTTTAAATTGTTCACTTTTTCATCATAAGCACATGCAATTTGAGAATCTTAATTAAAGACCCTGTTACAATTCAAAATATCTATAATACTAACTAATTAAGTGAATTGTAGGTAAAGCTTTGTGGAATTGTTGGATTTTAGTTTTGTCTTCTGTCATGAATCCACAGTTCCACACAGAACTTTTCTCAGGAAATTAAGTTGTGTTATTTCCTGTATTCAATTTGAATTAGCAGAAGGATTATCATTGTTTATATGATGCCAAATAGTCGTTGCACCCTTCTATTAATGAAATGGAAATGTAATTTCATTTTGCCTTACATATTTTAAAGCTTTGATATCAATCTACAACAGGTACGAATCACAGCTCATCCAAAATATTGTTGATGAGATTGAAAAAAAAATGGATCCCATTACATTAAATGTTGCTCCATATGCTGTTGGAATAAATGCTCGTGTGGAAGACCTCAACATGTGGTTAAGAGATGGATCAGTTGATGTTGGTGTGGCTGGCATCTACGGGATGGGTGGAATTGGCAAGACCACTATTGCTAAAGCTGCTTATAATCTGAACCTGGATAGATTTGAAGGAAGAAGTTTTCTTGCAGATGTTAGAGCAACTACAGAACAACCTAATGGTTTGGTTCGCTTGCAGAGGAACCTTCTTTCAGATATCCAAAAAAGAAAAACAAAAAAGATAAACAGCGTGGACGAAGGTACAAGCAAAATCAAGAATGTTGTATGCTGCAAAAGAGTACTTATTGTTCTTGATGATGTGAACGTCTTGGACCAGTTCAATGCGATTCTTGGAATGCGAGAGTGGTTTCATCCAGGAAGCAAGATTATCATAACAACTAGAGATAAACACTTGTTAACGGCTACTGGGCCGGGGTTTCTAACATGATCATGGTTCCAGAATTGGATGAGCATGAATCACTTCAGCTTTTCAGTTGGCATGCCTTCAGACAAGCTCATCCTATCGGAGGCTACATGGAGGTTTCAGCACTCATAGTAAAACACTGTGGAGGGCTACCGTTAGCCCTCCAAGTTCTGGGGTCTTCTCTATTTGGAAAAAATGTACATGTATGGTACAGTACATTAGAGAAGTTAGATGTGGTTCCTGATAGCAAAATTCAAAGAATTCTTAGAATAAGCTACGATTATCTACAAGATCATCATGACAAAACTTTATTCCTTCATATAGCATGTTTCTTCATAGGAAAGAAGAGAAACTTGACATTTACAGTACTGGACAACCTTGAGTTTTTCACAGCAAGTGGAGTTCAAAATCTAGTTGATAGATGTCTACTGCAAATTAATGACGGCAAGTTGATGATGCATCAATTAATCAGAGACATGGGAAGAGGAATTGTTCGCGAAGAATCAGTTGAGGACCCTGGGTAGAGTGGCGCAAAAAGATGCCTATGATATTTTGAAAAACGCATCGGTAAGAAGCATTCTGTTATTCATAAATCATAATTATATTGTACGTACATGTGTACTAAATCACTAACTAGTTACCCAATCTTCTAATATGTTAGCAGGGCACGCAAACTATCAAGGGTCTCTTGCTCAACCTTTCTATGCTAATGGATGGTATGTCTTCCAAGGCAATACTTAACAATAAACGAGGGCATGCCGAAGAATCAGATAGAAATTGTTCAAGACGGCGTCGACTTAGTTTCTTCTCCTGGCAATCAATCAACTATTCCTCAACAAATTTAGCTTCTATATCGAGTGTGGCAGACTTCAAGACAGAGGCATTCAAAAAGATGCCCAATCTTCAACTTCTCCTGCTCAATAATGTAAAAGTCAGTGGTGGCTACGGAGAGTTTCCAAAAACACTAATATGGTTGTCTTGGCAAGGGTTCCCCATGAAATCAATACCAGCCGATTTTTGTTTGAAAAATCTAGTTGCTCTTGAGTTGAAGCATAGCATCCTGCAAGTTGTATGGAAGGGAACCAAGGTATGTCACTCTCTGTTTCTCTGTATCAAAAATTTAGGGGTTATTTTACATTCTAATTACTTCTCTTTGAAACAGTTTTTTCCAGGATTGAAAATCCTTGATCTCAGTCATTCACAGGGTCTTGTTAGAACCCCAGACTTGTCCGGACTCCCTAACCTTGAGAGATTAATTCTTAAAGATTGCATAAATATTGTCGAGATTGATGAATCCATCGGAGAACTTCAAAAACTTGTATTCTTGAATCTAAAAGACTGCAAAAATCTCGTGAAGCTTCCAAGAAGAATTAGCATGTTGAGATCTCTTCATGAGCTAATCCTTTCTGGCTGCTCAAAGCTCGGTGATAATGAGGAACTCGGTCTTTTATCAAATAAACCATGGTTATCAATCTGTTCGTGGGTATCACCAAGAAAAAGTCTTGAAGCTGCAACCAGCAGCTTCTCATTTGCATATTTGCCACAGTCTTTAGGAAGCTTAAGTCTGGCTGATTGCAATCTATCAAAGATTTCCGATGATATTAGTGTTCTGTCTTCGTTGAAGCATCTGGATATAAGTGGCAACCCAATGCTAAGTCTTCCGGAGAGCATAAAGACACTTATTATGCTTGACACCCTTTTCTTAGGACATTGCAACAAGCTCAAAATGCTTCCAGAGCTCCCACCAAGTTTAAGTACTTTGCATGCAGAAGGTTGTACATCGTTGAGAAAAGTTACGAACTTACCAAACTATTTCATATCCCTACAACCATCTCTTACGCAATGCGAAGAATTAGCTGAAGTTCAAAGCTTATTCACTATAAAACCATTGAGAAGCACCGACATACAGATGATAAAATATATGGGTCTGTACAATTTGGAATCCACTGAAAGCATTGAAGTCGAAATGAGCAATCAGCTGACACTTACAGACAAGACAGGTCCACTCCAGGTTCTGTTTCTTCCCCTCTCTGTCTCTCTTTTATATGCATAATTTTTATGATTAATTAGCTTTGATGGCCAAAAAAAAAAGAACAATGTGAAGTTAGCTAGCTTCATATATAATTGCTGAACATATGATCTTCATGAAACAGGGACTCTATGAATGTGGAATATTTAGCATTTTCCTTCATGGAAGCACAATTCCTGACCGCTACACCTACAGAAGCATGGGTGATTCAGTGTTGTCTATAACTGTTCCTTCCCATCTTAAGCTTAAGATCCGAGGCTTAAATGTATGTATTCTATATGCACTAGGCCCATGCCAGCACCTTAAAGTCAGTAATGACACGAAGGGTCTTATGTGGACATACTGCCCAGTCACTGTAGGTGTTCCTAAAGAGGAAGGACTGATGCTATGGCTAAGTCATTGGCTGTTTGAGAACCATGAGTTGGAGGCTGGGGATGAATTACGTGTCTCGGTGCATAATGGAGCTATATTCTTCAACCCTCTTGGTCGTCAAGACGTTCTTCCAGCAAAGGAATTTGGAATCCAACTTGTGTATGAATCGGAAAATAAGGACGTCCGATCCAAAAGTGAAGATCTTACGGTACAACATGAAGCGCCTTATTGGAGTTACGATATTGTTACTGGGAATGGATCATTATTGTCAGCATCAAAGTATCAAATGTGGACAGGCAAATACTTTCTTTGCAATTATATTCACAATATGCGTCAGCTTCATTTCAGAAATTGCGAGGAGAATCCAGCTCATCTTGATTTTTCATATGAGCCCAAAGATCGTTTGAGTGGATATTGCCGTCATTTATTTGAGCACACTCACTTTCACAAGAAAAAATTTGAGTTTGTATTGAATAGATGATACTTGATCTTTGTTTAGGTACACAGGATTGGCCTCCATTACTTAACATTAACACCGTGGCAAAGACAGTTTTTCTTTGTCATATCACTCATGTATATTTCTGAAGATGGAATTTCATCTTTGCTTGATGCAATATTTACTGTCTTGAAATGTTCTCCTTGGAAGATTTGAGTACTTGTACGTAATGGTGGTGTTTTGTGCTTGTAGGAGTGTCAGTTTCAGACACAACTGAAACCACTATCAAGTTCAGTGGATTTGGGTTGACCGTTGTTTGTGTATAAAAAAGAGTTCATGAGAAAGGGCTATTGCTTAAATAATTTCATTTTTGGTAGATGCATAATTTATAATGGATTTTCTTGGGGGATTTGAGTTCTCGCAAGGGTGCATGGCTTGTCATGCAATGGAATGGAAGTACTTTGTATGATAAACTAGGGCATTCTGTTCATCAGAGTACTTCAGGTGGAACACTATGATGTTTAATTTCCAGGTACTACAAAAATTCTAACTCTTCCTACTTGCAAGCTCGCTTGTCCTGCAATGAAAACCAGGGAAATTGTGTTAGTACTTCCAATGAAATAATTTTGTTTTGCTTTTAAATGTAAGTGACAGTGTGAGAGCTAGCTAGGTGGATGGTATATTGTATTCTGAGCTTGTTTGGGTCTCCTCTAGTGCCATGGCCATAAGAGATTGATTGTTCTGATGTGCTTTTGACTAAGTTCTTATCGAGGGAGCGAGGGTCTTTGAAATACAATAAATGCTCGGTGTTCTAAAATTATAGTTGAGGGAGACTTAAAGATTCTTAGTGCTTGCATTCAGGAACAACATACTCCTCCTTGGTGCATGCCTTTTGTGTGATATCAAGTTTCTTGTGTTTAATTTATCTAAGAAACTAATTTTGTTCCGGATGCCTGTGCTAGCATTTTCTGTCAGGCCGGACATTCATATGAGCCTATTTGGTACCCACTCTTCCCTTGGTGACTCATATATCAAGCATTCAAATTCATTCTTCTAGAACATGTACGCTGTGATCGCGGTTTTCTTCGTGATTTCTTTCCAACAAATTGATGAAGAAAGAAACATGCATGAACTTGGCTGATGAATAGTTTTATAATTTATACTAATCAGAAATTAATCAAGCAAACCATCATATATATATATGGCGTAGGTATAGATCCCTTGTTCTTCTCAAAAAGAAGAAGAAGCTAGGTATATATATCCCTTGAAGCCCACATGCATACATATACACTAGTAGCAGACTACTCCGCCTTTGTTGAAGGAAATCGACTTATGTGTGCCTAATCAAACTATGATTAGTTCTATGATTGTAATAGGAGAGAATGTTATAGAATTCCTAGTCCTATTCGGAATAGTTTTCCTTGTACCATTAGAACATGTACTTTGCAATCCCTATATATAGGGCTCCTATTCTCAATAATGAAACACACAATTCTCTCATCAATCTCTCTCAATTGTCTTATTCTTAAACACGTTATCAACACGAGCCCTAACCACAAAAAACCAAACCAAAACCAAAAATCTTCTTCACTATAAGTCTTACTACCGCTGCTCCTAGCCCACGCTAGCCTCACTTGCGCGCCTGCCCCTGCAGTGCCTACGTGCCCCTGCGCAAGCAACTGTCGGCCAGCTCCTCGGCTTACCTCGGCCAGACTTGCCGGCCACATTCCAGCCCACTCGGCCAGCTTCCACTGCTGTCTGACCACTTCCAACATCAGCCCAACTATCGGCCGCACCTGCCATCCATCTCGACCCAGTTTTCTGCCACCCTCGGCCTTCTTTTTCCGGTTTCGACCAGCAACACCAAATCAACTCCAAGTTCAAGATTTCAAGGTTTCAAGCTCCGAATTAACAAGTAAATTTTAAATTAAAGTTCCCGCTTTTGAAATTTAAATTTCTTCTTCTTTTTCTGGGGGACTTGCAACCTCCCTTCTTCTACATCCCACCTTTCTTATAACGTGGGTTCGATTATTTGAAAAGCGGAATCGTGGGGATTCACACTATATACGAACTAAGAGCGTTAGTAAGACTTCGGACTAAGAGCATCCGTAAGCATCGATTTATGACCATATAAACATCATTGTTTCGGTCTAATCCAAATATTCTTGGAAATCGATTTGTTGGTAGCATATCTCGAAAATCTTGTTATTTATTAGTTGTCGTGGGAGCTTAGGCTCTGAAACTAATCTACTTCTTCTTCTTGCTTTTAGGATGTCGAAACCGAAGCTCGACTTTCCTATGCTTGATTCAACTGACTCGGAATACCATAGTTGGGTCACAGATGTTGAGAATCATCTCACTTCAAAAGGGATCCTACCCGTAATTCAGGCACCAAACCCTGAGCTCATATTTGAGCGTACGACTACGAATAATGCCACAACCCTCATCTTGATGAGACGCCACATGGATAAATCACTCCGATTGGAATTCATGGCGATCAAGGATGCTAGAGAACTATGGGTTGCGCTAGAAGAGCGCTTTGGCAATGTCCAAGATTCCCTTATCCCCGACTTGAAGGTTCAATGGAGCAATCTACGATTCGCCGACTTCAAGTCCGTCGCTGAATATAATTCAGAAGCTCTACGCCTCAAAACTATGTTGGGGTTCTGTGGACAACCCGTCACAGAGCAAGAGCTAATTGAGAAAACTCTCTCCACCTTCCCCTTCTCAACAATTTTGGTATCCAAGCAATACAGAGGTGAGTACAATGTTGGACGGATCACGAGGTTTCATCAGCTAATTAATGTTATGTCTGTAGCTGAGAAACATGATAATATTCTCATGAAGAATTATAATTCAAGGCCTGTCAGAACTAAGAGCGTTCTAGAGGTGAATTATAATAATGCACCCAAAGGAGGGCGCAAGGAGCGAAACCCTACAATTAAGGGACAAAATGGACGTTTTGGTCCATATAACCGCCCTACAAAGGAAGGAAACCGCCAAAATGGAGCGGGAACACGTGGCAACAAAGGCCAACGTGGGAGAGGAGGACATATTGCCGCCGACCATATATAGGGGTGGCGCCACCGTCCAACACGAACGCCCAACTCGTCCTCATGCACAAGATGCATCTCAATTCAAGGGAGGAAATCGCAATGATGCATGCCATAGATGTGGATCTATTAAACATTGGTTCAAACAATGCAATGCAAGCAACAAATTGGCTGCATATTATAAAGCATATAGAGAAGCAAGAGATCAAGAGGCACATTTTGCCGATGAAGAAGAAGATGATGGTGATGATGCCAACGTTAATCTCACCATAGCGGACTTCAAATCTGACAAAGAATTGCACAAGGATGCTGCAGATTTTGATTAGTATAGTCCTTTATTTTTCCAAGAATTATGTAATGGCAATTATGCCTTAAATCAATAAAATGACTTATTGTATTAACTCTTTCTCACTAGGCTCATCCAAGAGTAATTGTGATTTCTAGGAAAGGTTTGAACTGAGAGAACGGTTTTAAAAGTGAGCATTGCTCCACCAAAATCTCGCCTTACCTTACCTGGTCACAACCAAATTGGAGTTACCAAACGGATTGAGTGACTACGATTTGTCTAAAGTTTGATTTTTATTTTGAATTAGATTTTTGGTTAAGAAACTTTGATGTAATCATTGGCTATTATTAATAAAGCCTCGATTTATTTTATTCAATGTCTTGGACATATTTTAATTTCGAACTTTATTATTTTTCAGTATGTTTCCAAGAGAGCTAGAATGTCTCGTGGATAGTGCAACTACACATACAATCCTTCGAAATAGGCAATTATTCCTATGGATGACACCTACTCGATCTTCTGCATGTCACTACAATGGCTGGATCATCTCAATTGATTCATGGTAGAGGACCAGCCCAATTTATGTTGCCAAATGGCACAAGTATTAATGTCACCGAAGCTCTTTATGCTCCTAGGGCTGGAAGAACCTTATTAAGCTTCAAAGATATAAGAGCCAATGATTTTCATGTGGAAACACATTGTGAGAATGGACAAGAGTTCCTTTGCATCACCTCTAATGACTACGGACATAAAAGAGTTTTAGAGAAACTTATGTGTCGTTGTAGTGGGTTGTATGCAACCACTATTCGAATCATTGAATCCAATCATGTTATGAGAGATGATTTATGGGATTCCGACACATATAGGCTTTGACATGACCGTTTGGGACATCCAGGTCGTGATATGATGATCCGTATATTAAAGACTTCACACGGACATCCATTCTTCAGAACGAAAAGAAGGAAAATTGAATTTTGGAACGAAATGGAGCACCTGCGCCTCATGGCGCTGTCCCCTTGCGGCCCAAGAATGGCTTGGACTCCATCTATGCCCCTTTGCCTCCAAATTCTACTTCTAAAGTCCATTGTGACTTCATGGCTCAACCAAAATCCTCATTGGTTGTTTCTAAAGCCCATCATTCGTTCTGCAAAGCCTACTCTTTAGCAAAATTAGGATCGAGACCATCCTATGCATAGGACACTAAAGAAAATATACCATTCTTGCAAAGAATCCAAGGTGATATTTGTGGACCTATTCAACCACCTTGCGGACCATTTAGATATTTTATGGTGTTGGTTGATGCATCGATACGCTGGTCACATGTTATGCTTTTGTCCACTAGGAACGCTACATTTGCTAAACTCCTAGCGCAAATTATTAAGTTAAGGGCTCACCACCCTGATCATCCTATTAAGTCTATAAGACTAGACAATGCTGGTGAGTTTACATAAAAACCTTTTGATGATTGTTGCATGTCCATTGGGATTGAAGTTGAACATCCTATTCCTCATGTTCACACCCAAAATGGTCTCGCAGAAGCCGCCATTAAACGACTACAAATGGTTGCTAGAGCATTAGTAATGCGCACTAATCTCCCTATTTCTGCTTGGGGATATGCAATATTGCATGCAGATGTGCTTATTCGTTTGAGGCCCACTACCACTCAACCCTTTTCTGCGTCCCAGATGGTGACTGGGTATGAGCCTGATGTCTTACATCTACTCATATTTGGGTGTGCAGTTTATGTGCCAATTGCACCGCCACAGCGCACCAAAATGGGTCATCAACGACGATTAGACATTTATGTTGGATATGACTCTCCAACTATTGTCCATTACTTAGAACCCTTGATAGGCGATCTCTTTACCGCTAGATTTGCGGATTGTCACTTTGATGAAACAGTCTTCCCGTCATTAGGGGGAGATAAGAACATAAATGTTCAACAGGAACGACAGGAATTGTCGTGGTCTGTCCCCACTTTGTCTCATCTTGATCCCCGAACCGCACAGTCTAAAATTGAAGTGCGGAGAATTCTCGATCTTCAGAACATAGCAGAATCGATGCCTGATGCGTTTTCTGATATCGCGAAAGTGACGAGATCACATATACCTGCTGCAAACGTGCATGCAAGGATTGATGTCCCTAAAATTAGAGGACATGACGCCATCTTAAGGGCACTTGAGCATGGCGCCAACGTCCCCTCCCATGGTGTCGTTTTGGCTAGGTCCACGGCTCCTGCCAAGAAGCGCGGGAGGCCCAAAGGTTCGATGGATTCTCGCCCAAGAAAGAAAGCGAGTTTGACACAAAATAATCCATTAATCATCGATGTGAATAATCCATCTCATGAGGATATTCCAGATTATGGTTACGTCCAAGAGACATCATTGGGGGACGCTCCAATGTCAGAACCAATTCCAGAGAATAGAGAGATCTCCATGAATTACACTAGTGTACATGAGATGATGAATAGAAATTCTATTGCTATTGATGATGCCTTTGCATATCATGTTGTAAAAGGAATTATAGAATATGATGATATCGAACCTCGCTCTGTCGAAGAATGTAACGAAGAGCGGATTGGCCTAAATGGAAAGATGTGATCCATGCTGAATTAGATTCACTAGCAAAGAGACAGGTATTTGGGCCTATAACGCAGACACCCCTAGATGTAAAGCCTGTTGGCCATAAATGGGTCTTTGTTAGAAAGCGTAATGAGAAAAATGAGGTGGTTAGATATAAAGCCCGCCTCATGGCGCAAGGTTTCTCACAACGACCTGAAATCGACTACGAGAAGACGTATTCTCCCGTAATGGACGTTATAACGTTTCGCTACCTTATCAGTTTGGTAGTTTCGGAAAAACTTGACATGCAGCTTATGGATGTGGTTACAGCATATCTCTATGGGGATCTAGATTCAGAGATATATATGAAGGTTCCAGATGGACTTCAATTACCCAAATCAAGTGGCTCTAAACCACGGAGCGCGTTTTCAATAAGATTAAAATGCTCACTATATGGATTAAAACAATCCGGACGAATGTGGTATAACCGTCTAAGTGACTACTTGATTGGGAAAGGATATATTAACAATGAAATATGCCCATGCGTGTTCATTAAAAGAACAAGTTCCGGATTTGCAATTGTAGCAGTTTATGTCAATGACATGAACCTAATTGGAACTCTAGATGAGTTAAAGGAAACTGCTAAGTACTTGAAATCGGAATTTGAGATGAAAGATCTTGGGAAAACACGGTTTTGTCTCGGTTTAGAACTCGAGCACCGTAGTGATGAGATTTTGATCCATCAGTCTGCGTATACTCAAAAAATTCTAAGGTGCTTTAATGAAGATAAAGCAAAGCCTGTGAGTACTGTTGTGAAATTTTAATTAAAACTCGCAAGCGCACGAATCGTCGTTAGTATAGTGTGCAAGTACGAGGTCGTTCCAACTGAGGATTGATAATCAATTTAAATCCTAACCTAATTAATCCAAACACAAAAACACATAAGCAATCAAACTAAAGAAGATATGGTTTTGGATTTTTTAATAAACAAATAATTTGAAAATTAAACAAACAAACAAACAAATAATGATAATACATAGGGTTTCGAAATCAACCACTAACAATCTTATTTATGTTTCAATGCAATTAACGGATTCTTGTGTTTCTCTAGATGATAATTCCCGTATCTAAGTCCTTCTCAGGTACTCTAGACCATAGTTTTCCTTAAGTGTATGATGCTCTCCCTCTCGGGTAAAGATCTTATATCCTAACTATGCAGTTTATCCTTCTCAGGTATAAATTTAACATGCAAGACTCATTACGCTTTAGAAAACAAGGGAATCAAGCAAACCATTAGTCTTTCTCAAGTAATAATGTAATTTACCACACTTAATCACAAGAAGCTAATCAAATTATATTGCATCTCTGCTTCAAATTTATCTTCCAATTACTATATGCAAAGCCCTAAGGTGATCAATCAAAGAACTTAAACATAAAGCATCAATTCAAATAGTGATTAAGCAT
This sequence comes from Rosa rugosa, assembly GCF_958449725.1. NCBI lineage: Eukaryota > Viridiplantae > Streptophyta > Magnoliopsida > Rosales > Rosaceae > Rosa > Rosa rugosa. Next base: position 40,974,209 of record NC_084822.1, on the reverse strand, counting down.
TCATCATAAAGAAATTATAAATCCATCAATAAAACATCAAAGTACATAAACAATCATGATTGGGCATCATCCTAACCCTAGAAAAGGTTTAGCAAAATATAACTAAGTAAAATATAGGAAAAACATAAAAAGAATGGAAGGGGAAAAGAAAGGAAAGATGGATGAGTCGTCTCCGCTCCTTAGGCGTCTACATTGTGCTCCGAGACTCTCCTTTATGTAAAATTCGTGCTCCCTTATATAGGGAATATTTCTGCTCATCTTTGGCTTCATGTTTCCTTGTAAGACTTGGATTTGGATTTCTTTCTTCATTTGGAATGGGAAAAGCTTGAAATATCTCTTGTAAAAGTAGGAATAAGTTCATCATTGAATCCTCATCTGAATTAACTTCCTTGAAACATTAGGATTGATGATCTTGTGCCACGGAACTTGAGTTCTCCACGAATGGTTGTAAATTCCCGAGCAGATTTCCTGTCCGACCTATCTTCACTCAAATAATCATAACTTTCTCCAGAAGTATCGAAATCGAGATCCGTAAAATTCTACAGAAAATAGACATCCGTAGCTTTCCATGCATATAAGGGTCATTGTCTGATTCGATGTGGGTAACTCCCAGTAATTCGGCGAAGTTGGATGTTCTGCAGAGACAGATTCTGGAACCTGGGCGTCTTTCAATCCTAGTTAGCTCATTTTAGCTTCTTTTCTTCTCTTTATGAGACAAACCTACAAAAACACTGTAACAACATAAATGACTCGAAATAAGGAGGACTAAGCATAAATACTAAGATTAAGAGGCAAAGAAATATAGGAAAATATGAGCACATCAAGTACTCCCATGATTGGCCGAAGTTTTGAGCCCGGAAAAGATCTGTTTCGTCCAAAGGATGATGACGAAGAGTTATTAGAGACTAAAGTGCCCTATTTAAGTGCAATAGGCGCATTATTGTACTTAGCTCAATGCACAAGACAAGACATCTCATTCGCAGTGAACTTGTGTGATGCCCCGGAAATTCGTATTTATTTTCCGAGGATTTTCCTGAATCTAATTTGTGGTTATTGGACGATTTCGTGGCTCGTGGACGGAGTGGAAGTGTTTCGGACGAATTATTAGTTGAAGAATATAGTTTTAGGGGGGTTGCAAAGGTTGACTTTTTATACGTTGGGTTTCTCCAAAAATTTCCTTCACGAAAGTCGTAGAGCGTGTCGACACTAGTTCGTGGATATGTGGAACGCGTCAATTGGAGTTCGTATGAGAAAGTTATGGTCTGTGGAAGTTTTGGGAAAGTTCTATAAATAGGGGTTTCCATTTTCTGAAACTTACTATTTTCATTTTCTCACTTTCCATTTCCAGAAATCAGAAAACTCTCCGTTCTCTCTCTTCATCCGCGTCTGACCTGACCCGGACCCGGTGTTCCGACCCGACTTTTCCGGCGATCTCCGGCGGTGAAACTTTCCAGATCAGTTCGTCTCCACCGTGCGCTCCTCCCTGTGGCATCCTCTAGCCTTGATTCTCAGCGGTGACGGCGCAGCAAGGCGGCGAAATTTGGTGTATTCGGACCCGGTCGGAAAACGCAATTCCGGCGACGTCGTGGCTTCATGCTTCTTGTTGTGAGTTCATAGGAGCCTCCCTGATCGATCTGTGGTGGTTGTTTGGATCGATTTATGTGGAAGTTGGTTCAACTCGGATTGAATAGTGATTCATGGTTTGTGAGGTAGTTTTCGACCCTTTTTGCTTAGATTCTGACTTGAGGCTAGTTATGAAAGTTGATAAGCATGCTGAGATGAAGATCTTTGATGTTGGGAGTTTTGTGAAATAGTGAGTTTTGGGCGGCGGCAGTGCGCCACCTCCTGTGGTGGTGTTCTGGTGGCGTTCCGGCCGTTTAAGGGACTGTTTCTGGTATTATATATCTTCTACTCGTCGATACGAGCGTTTCGATATATAATACGCAATTTTTGGAGTTCGTATGAATTTGTTATGATTTTTAAGGTTTTGGACCGTTTGATTTATTCGATCCGTGAGGATCCGAGTATCCGATCGACTTGTGGTTCTGTCACATCAATCGTAAAAGCATTCCGGAGACATTGGGTGGTCTCGGATGAGGTTTCGCCTCGATTGGCGTTACTTTCAGGGTTGTTGTTCGATTTGGAGATTCAAACTTTAATCACTTGGTAATTCGTAGACTGATTTGTGATCATTGGTGATTAGGTGCTTCTAAAGGTGATTTGGACGAGTTGTTGGTGTGAGTGTTAGTTCGGTTCTGTATAGAAGATGCAGCGGAATTCTGAGGTGAGTAATCTCACAAGGTTCATTTACGAACGGAAATACCTTTATCGTTTTGAGAGTTATTTAATTACTGCAAACTATAGTTGGTATTAGTAGGCATTCCTGAGCGGATGACTATGTATATATATATTTACGTGAAATATATATGGGTTGGTGAATTTTGTTGATTTATGAAACAATATGCATGAATGATGCTTTTTATTGTTTTGGGTTGTGGCTTTTCGGAAAACAAATGGTTGTGAAATGATGATTTCTATTGTTTTGAAAAGCATTGAGATTTGTGTAACATTTTGAGTCATGTGCGACTTCTTTAATGTTTTATTTTGAGGCACTGAGAAGTCCGAGGAATGAAGGTCTATGAGCGACCTTGGGCAGCAAATCAGGTAATCACGTCTTTGGCCGGACGAGTGGTTACGAATTCAGTTAGAGCTCTAGTCTGTCTGCCAGTGTAATTCATGGGGGAACGGTGCGAGGTTATATCTAACTCATGGATTTGTGTTTTTAAGGGAACAAGGTGTGAGTTGTTTTCCTTATATACGATTTTTAGGAAATCAAGGTGTGAGTTGCTTTCCTTATTTCGTGATTTGAATAGGAAATCAAGGTGTGAGTTGCTTTCCTTATTTCAGAAATTGAAAGAAAACAAGGCGTGAGTTGCTTTCTTTAGGTGGTGTTTAAGGAATCAAAGAGTGAGTTGTTTTCCTTCATTTTGGTGTGAGTTGATTTGTGGTGGTTTTGAGTTACTCATACGAGCTTGCAAAAGCTTACCGGGTTTGTTGTGTGGCAACCCGGTACACCATTCAAACTGTGTAGGGGTTAATCCTGCAGGTCAGGGAAATCGTGGCTGAATCTGAGGTAGCGTGCTAACATCTTTATGGTAGGGAGTCAATTTTGTGACTTTACCGTTATTAAGACTTCCACTTGTAGTAAGCTCTGAGGAGCATTTACTTATTATTTTGTTGTTGACAATTTAATTCGTAAACTTATGTAATAATATATGACTTTGTGGAGCGGGTCAATATTGACATAGTGGGTTTCAGGGCATCAATATGTACTTGGTTTAATGGGAAAAAGTTTTCAGGTATTTTGTATTGATGGTTGAACCATCACGCATGTATAATTATGAGATTATATATCGATTTTTATTTGTGTTAAAAATCAAGGGCGTGACAACTTGTTAGCTCGACATAGCTCTGTGATAACACGCCGCCATTGGATTGGTGTAAAGACAATCTTTCGATACCTAAGAGGTATGATTGATATGAGCCTATTTTATCCCTACAAAGAGAAGAGGAATGATGGAAATTTGGGACCGGACCCTAAGAGGAAAATTGCTGCCGTCCATAGCATGACCGCCAGCGCCGGCGCCGTCTAAGGTGGCTGGCATCCTCCTTCTTCCCTCCATCAAAATGACAATGATGTTTTGATGGGTTTTGTTGATGCAGGGTATCTCTCTGACCCTCACAAAGGTTGCTCCCAAACCGGTTATGTCTTTACCATGGGAAGCACTGCGATATCTTGGAGGTCTACAAAACTGACCCTCGTTGCTACTTCCTCAAATCATGCAGAGATTATTGCTCTACATGAAGCCGTGCATGAATGCATATGGCTAAAGTCTGTAATTAGACATATTCGAGGAAGTTGTGGTTTGAAGTCTACCACGCATGAACCTACATGCATTTATGAGGATAATGCAGCTTGTATTGAGCAAATGAAATTAGATTTCATCAAGGGCGACAACACCAAGCATATATCGCCAAAGTTCTTTTATAATCAGCAACAACAATCGCTTCTAAAGATTGAAGTGAATCAAATCCGATTAGAGGATAATGTAGCGGACTTATTCACTAAGTCGTTACCTAAATCCACTTTCGAGAAACATGTGAAGAGCATCGGATTAAGAAAGTTATCCGAACTCCCATGATTGTAGCAATCAGGGGGAGATATCGACATCAGGGGGAGGTATGATGTCTACATGTTCGATCTCGAAGAGTGAAGGACGTGTTGTACTCTTTTTCTCCTCCTCGAGCTTGTTTTTGTCCCACAGGGTTTTTCACTCGAGTAAGGTTTTTAACGAGGCAACGGATGAAGCATCACCACCAAGTTTGAGCGGCACAAGAGGGAGTGTTGAAGGAAATCGACTTATGTGTGCCTAATCAAACTATGATTAGTTCCATGATTGTAATAAGAGAGAATGTTCTAGAATTCCTAGTCCTATTCGAAATAGTTTTCCTTGTACCATTAGAACATGTACTTTGTAATCCCTATATATAGGGCTCCTATTCTCAATAATGAAACACACAATTCTCTCATCAATCTCTCTCAATTCTCTTATTATTAAACAACCTTTTACTATTATCTAAAACCTGTACAAATTAATTTGTACATCTGCATTTTGTTTTAGAATAAGAGATTCGAAGGCAATTGTAGAGAGAATTGATAATAAGAACCATATATATATAGGGAGTACAAGTACATAATCTTGGAGTATAAGGATTCATTCTAACTAGAACTAGGAATCTAGAACATTCTCTCCTATTAGAACTATAGAAAGTAATCTTAGTTTGACAAGGCACACAAAAGTCAAATATTTCTTCAACACTCCCCTTGTGCCGCTCAAACTTGGTGTCACTGGTGACGTCATGACTCTTCAAATGTTGCCTCGTTAAAGTCAAATATTCTTCAACACTCCCCCTTGTGCCACTCAAACTTGGTGTCACTAGTGACATCATGATGATTCAAATGTTGCCTCGTTAAAAACCTTGCTCGAGTAACCTGAACTTGGCTGAGAACATGGAAGTTCTCAATGGTTTTGTAGTAATCAGCTATGAAATCAACCATCTTGTGAGCATTCTCTCTGAGCTGCTCAGCATCCATTGGCTTTATTCTACCCTCCCTGTTTTTTTTTTTTTTTTTTTAATAAAGGGCTGGTGCGGATGCCCTCAAGCCTTGATTAATGAAACTGTCGAATACAAGGGGGGGACATTGAGCCTAAACCCCTGATTACAATAAGCAGCTAGAATATTTTCTGAAATAATATCAGAAATCTCTATAGAAGACTTGTATTCTAACAAGCACCAACTAAGGAAGAGTGCACAAATAGCGACTCCATTTGCTTTAACATAGCAGTGACATAACGGAAAGATAACTTGATATGTACCCCGAGTACAACATAGCATAATTACCAGCTTTAGCACAGCTTTCCTCCTATGTTGCCGCCGAAAATTAAATTCGACGACACTTAGTCTCACCCTGCCACTAGGCGGTAGCGTCCATTTGACGAAGCAAATAAGTCGCCGCCGACCTCGAGTAGACAAGGCACGTAGAGTGCATACCCAGGCACATAGCCCGATTAGGCCTACACAATATATGTAGGATTTTATTGGTCGCATAAAGCGCATCCAACCTAGATAACTTAACAAAATAAGAATTGTAAAAAATAAAACAGCTTGGGCCAGACCCAAATAGTGGGCCGGACCCAAACAGCAATAAAATATCAATATAACATTAAATAAATTTAAAACCAGAGCCCAAGCCCAGGCCCAAGAAGCACCCGGCCCAGCAAGGAATATGCAGGGTTCCAGCCAAATCCAACTACACCACAGCCATACCAACACCGCCGCCACCACAACGCCACCATCACCGCGCCTCCGTCGTGACCCGATCTCCGTCCAGAGCCCAGCCACCATAACGATCAGATCGTCGACCAATCTGGCCCCCAGAAACCCAAGCACCGGTGAAGAGACCGGACCAACAGAACCACAGAACGACGCCATGGCCTCAACAACGCAAATCCTCCACCTCATCCCTCCAGACCGCCTGTCCCCTGCCATTCCTTGCCAAGCACCACTGCCTACCCGGCCATCCAACCCACTCAACCTGAGATCCGATCGACCCGATCGGGATTGAGTGGTTCAGTCTCAACAGCGGCCCAAACTCGACCACCACCATCCTTTCCATCTGGAAGAATCATCACCACGAAGGCCAGAGCCCGTCCGGCTGCACGAGCCACGCGCCGAAGAGGGTACACCGCCGGACGAGGAAGAGTTTTGACAGGGAAACCCTAGTTTGAGAGAGAAAACGATATTAGAGATGACTTTGACTTATCCCCTCCCTGTTTTCATAAAACCCAAATGTGCAGAAAGAAATAAAGTCTCATCAGATTTTACATTGTTCTAAAAAACGGTCGGGGCGGCCGCCTAGGCAGCGCCTAGGTGCTAGGCGTAGGCTGACCGCCCCGATTTCGGGCTGGGCGACAAGGTAGATTGGTTTGGGATTCAGCGGGAGCCTAGGCGGGCTAGAGGGCGCCTAGGCAGTCTAGGCGTTGCGCAGGGCGGTCTGGGCGGCCTGTTTAGTTCTCAAAACTGAAAACCCAGATGCATCTATTCTCTTTTCTCTCGCCGTCTCTCTCGACGCTCGACGCCTTAACTCTCTTTCTTATCTCTCCTTTTGAGTCCTCTCTCTCCTCAAGTCTCTTTCTCTCTCCATGCTGCTAAATCTGAAACTTCATTTTCTTCAAAGATGAAAACCAATAATCATACAAATATACACAGTCATACTTTCTGATGTTTCTGAGTTTTCGCCATTGTTCTTGTTTCACGTTGCAGAGTTCTACAGCCACTCATAGGAAGATGAATTCTATCCAATTAAATAATTATTTTTGTTGGTCCCATCCTATTAAAAATCAATTAAGTAGCTGCCAGCAATCCTTATCAATTAAGGAGATTTATAATTATATGTTGATTATTAAATGATTATTTTAATTTTTTGTTGATTTGATGACTCACATCTGTCATAGATTAATGATAATTTAATTATTTTATTTATACAATTTTACACTACAATGTAAAAATAAATTTAGAACAAAAAAAACAAAAATTGCCTAGTCTCCGCCTAGGCCCCTGGGCGCTAGTCCTCGGGTCACCGCCCGACTAGCGCCTAGCGATTTTTAGAACCTTGGTATTTTAGTATGGTCATCATATATAACAAAACAGAGATTGATAGAGAGATTGTGAGTTACATCTTGTGGTGATGATGCTCTGGCCTCTGGGTTTTGGCTGAAGATTAGAAATGAGAGATTGCTGGTTTGAGGATGAGGATCCAACTCACTTTTTCCTTTACCTTCTTAGTCCAATCGACGAACTTTGTTTAGGAAGTATTGCAATTATAACAAACAAGGTATTTTGCAATTGACCTGTATAAGACCCGGTACCTAATTCAAATCGAATAAGTATCAAGCTTATTGGAAATTTCCAATAATTACAGTATATATGATAAAAGTCATAAAACAAAGGACCTTGAAACTCAAAGGTAATGACTTTCTGATTGTTTTCTATAAAAGCATCAAGCTTCAGGGACAGGTTGACAACTTTTGTGATAATCCTAACTAGGATAAGTCATCTGATTAAGTCATCAGACCATATTTTGTTTGGGTTAAGTCATATGATAAGATGTCATTCTCATAGACATGTGAGAAAAAAATCATGTGATGTTTTGATGATCAGATCACCTTCTATGGTTTATGAAAAATTGAACTTTTATTTTTTATGTTGATTTGATGTCTAATGCTAATGCTTTGTATATTTTTTTTTGGGTCATCTGAGATGTATTGGTTTTTTTTTTTTGAAAAATTAATAAATTACCAATTTTTTTTAATTACGAAAATATCCTCACATGCTATTAACGTGTTGACGTCGGGACAGAAAAATTAATAGAAACTAGCTAATTTAATAGTTGGGTAGCAAATTTGGCTAATTTGGGAATATCAAGATAACAAATTGGCACAAATAAATCATAAAAGTAGCAAATTGAAACTATAGTGAAAGCTATGTGAGCAAATTGGCAATTAAGCCGGTCAATAATGAAGTATAGGGTCTTATGTGGTCATATTCCTCTGTCAGTGTAGGTGTTCCAAAAGAGAATGAAGAAATGTTATGGCTAAGCCATTGGCAGTTTGAGAATGATGAGATAGAGGTTGGGCAAGAAGTCAAGCTAGAACTACGTTTTTCTCTAGAAATCGAAGATGTTCAGATCTTAATAGAGCTAGCTTGAAGTCCAACTTGCGTACGAGCATGAAAGTGAGGGCAAGGCATGTAATGGTATCCAGTTATCAAATCTTGAAGATGTTACAATCCAATATGAGGCACCTTATTGGAACCAGGGTGTCCTCATTGGACATGAATCGGCACCAAAGTATCAAATGCGGGCGGGCAAATACTTCCTTCACAATCATGTCTTAATATTTCCTCATTATTCTCATTTTTCAGCCCTAGAGAAACGTGTCTTGGGGCAAAAATATTTGAATTCATTTGTTTTAGACGTGTAAGTTCTTGAAAGAATAGTTGCAAGGGTGGCTTGTGGCGCCATGAAATGCGAGTACGTGCTTTGTATAATACAGAGAGGAAGTCCAGTTGATTGGGTGCTTTCAATTCCAATGAAATAATTTGGTTGGCTTTACTAATAGTTCAAAAGAATCATATCACTTATAAACAGGTTGTCAATTACTATTAAGATGAAAGCTGAAGAGAAGACTAATCCATGGCTGATGGCCTGATGTACAAATTGACATGTTTCCTGATGAAACAAAACCTTCTATCTCCTCTGGAAGTTCAACATCTTAATTGAAAAGGCAAAGACAAATGCAAAGAGTACTGCAAATCCAGCAACTACTGCTGCAACCACTCCTAGAAATTCATGTTTGAAGCCAAAGTAAGTCCTCATAAATTGTTCCACAGTTTCGCCCGTCTCAAGCTCGTTCTGTAGATCTCCAAACTGTGATATAGCCAATCCATACAAGCTCCAAGCCATTGGACATGCCCAATAGTACCATCTCCACCATATAGGAATCCTCTGTACCAAAAGAACAAGATAAAGAATAGTAGTATCAGAAAATAAGTACATTCCAGGTACTGAAGAAACATGCAATAGAAATTAAGAGCGAGGAATGCTTACAGTTCGTGGGATTAAGAACCCGGAGAAGACATTCCATACTGCATAAAATGCACTAGAGCTTATAGCAGCAACGTGCTGGTTCGGTGTAAAGGCCACTCCCATCATACCATAGAAGGTGAAGTACAGAAATGTGAAATACATGAAAAATAGGTACCATAAGAATTTAGTCACAGTCCACTCAAAACCGATCATTGCATAGACTATGACACCATAGAGAATTGTTTGGGCAAAAATATATGGGAGCTCAATTGCAACCTGCAAAAAAATGTGGACCGTGTAAGACAAATAAGAAAAGTAAATCAGTTATCAATTGGTAAAATGTACTATTGGTCACCTACCTGTGCAAATGCATAAGCCAATGGAGAATACATTCCAGCAGCTCGTTCTCTATAAAAGACTGTTCGTTCGACAGACACTACTGGCTGAACTGTAGTTGAATTCTTAATACCAAGAAACAGAACAGCAGCATACATAGAACCAATTGCATTGAACAGATCCTGTTGTTTTTTCCTGCACCCAAAAGTATTCAAAATCAGATTGGGAATCAAATATATTTGCAAGAATATCAACTTGTATACTTTCAGTATTGTAACTTACGTTTTGGAGCCAAGGTCCCAGAACATTGTCCCCAACATCAAGGCTATGATGGTTGTGTATATCAACTTTATGGCAGTATATGCTGGATTGCGCCAATACGACCAATGTTGTTTCCATAAGCAAGCCATGCATTGTGTTAAAAATGGCTGAGAATATTGAGTAGGGAAATACAGGTCCTTGGAATCTGGAGGAGGGGTGCTCAGTTCTTCAATAAGTATTTTGTTTCTCCTGAAATAAATGCACACATAAATTAGAATTACTTTGATCACCAAATCTTTCTCAAGTCAATAGGTCAAACCTACCTGTATAGCTCTGAATTTTTATAAATATCAGCAAAATCAACACCAGAAGCTATTTCTTTCGCAGAACTGGTGACTTCCAACATCCAAGTAGCCGGATTATAACCATCCTTAATCTTACTGACATTATCAATTCCCTTCATGCAGAAGTATATGTATTAGAAACCTTCAACAGAAAGAAAGATATTTGAGCTCAAACTTTTGATTTCTGAATACCTCAAAGTACTTGATTAAATGGCAAGAATGACGCCCCAATGGCCCAACGTATAGCTCTTGTCCCCCTTTCTTCAGTAGGAATAACTGCAATGACATGTTAAATATATCATGCTTGTGTATTATAGATAAATTATGTAAATTTATCTATGAAGATTTTGATCTACCTCATCAAAAGATTCAAAGATATCAATGCTTGGCTGATGAATGGTGCACACAACTGTTCTTCCGGTGTCCACAGTATTCCTAACTGTTCTCATAACAATTGCAGCAGCTCTTGCATCTAGGCCAGAAGTTGGTTCATCCATGAAAATTATGGAGGGGTTAGCCACTAGTTCAACTGCAATGGTCAGCCTCTTTCTTTGCTCAGTTGAGAGACCATTTGCACCAGGCAACCCTACAAGTGCTTGCCTTAACGGATCCAACTCCACAAGTGCCATCACTTCCTCGACAAACATCTACAAGAATGTATCTCATAAGACACGAAAGACCTTAAGCTAGTAGTTGCCTAACAAATCTACTTTGGAAGTTAAGATACCAACCTTCCTTGTTTCGGAATTGATTTCTGCAGGTAAACGCAACCATGCTGAGTACATCAAGGATTCATAAACAGTAACATGTGGAGAGTGGATGTCATTCTGCTCACAGTATCCAGACACTACAACAAAAAGTCTTTTTAGCGACCAAGTTTTTTGCGAGGAATTTATTTTCCTCAGTAAATGTCACTTTTTACGAGGAATATTTTGATTCCTCACTAAATGTCATTAGATTTTCAGCGAGAAACATATTTTCCTCACTATACACCACTTTCTACGACGAAGATTTCGGTTCATCACTAAAAGTTACCATAGTTTGGTCTCCAAAATCATCATGTTATTAGCGAGGAAATATGAGACTTGGGTGAGGAATTTTTTCATCGCGAAAACGATATTCAACGAAGAAATAATGATTTTGTCGTTATTAGTTTGGCGGAAAATTATGTAAAACCCGCCAAATTCAATGGCGACAAAACTATGGTTTCTTCGCTAAAAGTCCGTGTTTTATGAGGAACTATTTCCTCGTCAAAAGAAGCAATAGGCGAGGAAATAACGATTTCGTCGTCATTTGTTTGGCGGAAAATTATATAAAACCCGCCAGATTCAATGGCGACAAAAATATGGTTTCCTCGTTAAAAGTTTGTGTTTTACGAGGAACTATTTCCTCATTAAAAGAAGCAATTAGCGAGGAAATAATGATTTCGTCGTTATTTGTTTGGCGGAAAATTATGTAAAACCCGCCAAATTCAATGACGACAAAAAGTAAGGTTTCGTCGCTAAAAGTCTGTGTTTTACGAGGAACAATTTTCTCGCCAAAAGAAGCAATTAGCGAAGAAATAACGATTTCTTCGTTATTTTTTTGAAGGAAAATTATGTAAAACCAGCCAAACTCAATGGCGACAAAAGTACGGTTTCCTCGCTAAAAGTCTGTGTTTTACGAGGAACTATTTACTCGTCAAAAGAAGCAATTAGCGAGGAAATAACGATTTTGCCGTTGTTAGTTTGGCGAAAAAATTATGTAAAATCCGCCAAATTCAATGGCGACAAAAGTATTATTTCCTCGCTAAAAGTCTGTGTGTTTACAAAGTGCTTTGCATTTATAAAAGTTTTTGTTTTTTTTAGAAAAAAAAAAGACAAAAAAAATAGTTATTGCAGAAAAGATTAGGAGAGAAAAGTTGGTTGTGGGATCTTTTCTATTTAATTTTCTTAATAAAAATAGTTTTTGTAATTATCATAACTGCCCTCCTAATTTAATTAATTTTCAAATCTTCTAAGGTTATTTCTGTCCAGAGGTCGAGTCCTGACAATTATCGTTTTTCAGATTTTTTTCAAAATATTTTAAAATAAATACAATAGTTGTAATTCTTTAAACAACACTTTCTCTTCTGAATGTCTCAATTGTCTCTTGCACCTGACCTCTCTATAATCAGAGGACTACTAGGAATGATTGCTTGGTTAGTTAATTTAATTCAAGTTCATCTCTATACTACTTGAATGTATATGTATACGTGTATATAAATATATATCCACACACACACACACATAGATAGAGGGCCCTTCAACTAAGGGATTTTTTTTTATTTACCATTTTAAGGGATTGCTTATTAGACTTACTTTTTTTATCGCATTTTGACATCTCGACCGTTCAGTTTTTAGGCCCTTCTAGTGAGCGATCCCTTAAAAAAGCCAAAAAAGAAAAGATCTCTCACTAGAAGGGATATATATATACAGATCCTATCCAGAGCGGAGCTCCTCTTTGAAAATTAACGTGTGAAGTTCGAGTTTTTGGTCACTTTTCGGTCGCACATCCACATCTCGACCGTTCAGTTTTTAGGTACTAGTGTATAGATAGTCTCTGCAAATTTTCAGCCAAAATGATGATCGTTAAGGCATTGATAACTGCCTTAAAGCTAGTACGGTTCAGGTTGACAGATTCAGTCTGTCCATTGGTTTAAGCGAGTTAGATACCTTAACGATCATCAATTTGGCTGAAAATTTGCAGAGATGATCTATACACTAGTACCTAAAAACTGAACGGTTGAGATGTGGATATGCGACCGAAAAGTGACCCAAAACTCGAACTTCACACGTTAATTCCAAAGCAGAGCTCCGCTCTGGATAGGATATATATATATTCTCGATCCGTTTCTTTGTCATTAATCTTGCGTCCACTTTGTATACATGACATCTTCACATGTTAAGAAATTGCATATGGGACCATTATGATTTGAAGATCCAAACTGATTTATTTTTAGGACACCTCATATTTCATTAAGGTGTTGACCTTTGGAAGAAATAACTAATCGAACACACTTTGTTCAGTATTAACAGATATTATCATCATGATCATAAATAGTTAATTGGTTCCCGATTGAGTTGAAATTTTGCATAGATGATCAAGGAGTGGTGTCTTACAAGTCGAATGGTTTGGATTGTAGAAATATGATTGCATAGGGGGTCGTACTCTAGACGCTACATACTATACAATTTAATTTTGACAATCTAACCCTTCAAACTTTAGATCTTTATACATAGATTGTCTATGAAAAATATTTAGATCTTCATACATAGATTGTATATGCAAAACCTTTTTCAAAATAATCATTTAGTTAGCCATTATCATAACATTAGCCTTAAAACCTAACCCCTAATCCCTAAACTCTTAACCCTAAACCCTAATCCCTAATCCCTAATCCCTAAATCTAAACTTTATATTGTTGATCGAGGTAAGAAAAAGAATTAGAGAAGGCGGGTTTCAAAAACATAAAAATAAAAAGCGGGACTTGAATGCGGCAATGTAACAACAAAAATGCGCCCAAAGATAAAAATAAAAAATCAGTCAGAAGAGTAACACGACAAAAAACCCTAAAACTGGGTCTGAGTGCTCGGCTGGGGTTTGGGGGCAAACTGAAAAACTGGGTCTGAGTGCTCGGCTGGGGTTTGGGGGCAAACTGGGTCTAAAGAACAGAAGAAATGGGTTTGAGTGCTCGGCTGGGGTTTGGGGGCAAACTGAAAAACTGGACTGCATGGGTGATCAATAAGCTTCCTGATGGCGATCGGGGAGATCTCAATCAACCAAAACAGAGGCTTCCTTCAATTTTTCGTTGGGTTTGCTCTATCACTGGAGAACCGATCTGGTATTGAGAGTTTGGCTTCACTTCAGTCCCTCCCTTCAGGTATGTCTGTAACTTCAACTGTTTTATTAGGTTCTCTATACAGTATAACAGCCAATTCAATCTTACAGACAAGGATAAAGATATGAAGGCTTGAAGGGTTGTGACGGGGCGTTGTTGTTGGTCGACGACGAAGCGGTTGGCAGTGTTGATCATGGCGTCGATTACGATACACCCTACACCATACGCTCATGACTCTCCTGGGGTTTAAAGATTGCTCCTCCTTTTTGGGTTTTTGATTAACAGCAAAAAGGTGGGTACTTGCTCTGTTCTTGTGCTTTAATGGCTTTCGAATCAAGTGGGCTTTGGATTGTCTGGTTTGCGGCTTATGGCAATGTTGAGTTGTGAGTGAGAAAGAGAGAAGTGTTTGGTGAATTGTAATTGGGTTGGAGTTTTTGTCTCTTTTTGTCTTTGTTTTTCGTCTTGAATTGAAATAGGGAGGGAGGCAAAGATATGCCTCGATTCAATTAGCTGCAGTTTTGCCTATAACATTTACCACCAAACATGGCTTCAGTAATTGCCACCAAATCTTGCCTCGACTCAATTAGCCAGGTACGTCCCTTTCTCGATGAGCTTTCAATTCAGTTCAATGATGTTTATGTTCTGTATTTCAATACCAAATAATACTGGTGTTCTTTTCTTTTCTGTGTATGGATATGTGATCAATGGATGTATGACGCTGCAAGTTAATAATTTCGTCAGGCTTTCAGTAAGTACCAACTTTTGCTACTGAAAATTTAATATTTGCCTGTTTACTTTGCAAGATTAGGGTCGGAGCATGAATTTTACGGTGTTAAGTGCAAGTGTTGTTTGAATCATTGTGTGTTTTTGGATTGATTCTCTCTGTGACAGGTTCCTTCATAATGACAAGCTCTGGACATTGCTAACACATTAGCCAATTCCACTTTACAATGCTTTGTTTTTGTTTATTTTAACTCCATAGAGTAATTTGTGGGGGTCTAAAACTCCTTCTAACAAGGATAATAGAGTAAAGAAGTACTAAAAGGTCCTAGTTCTCAGATTACATTAATACATAAAAACAAATTTCAAAAACTGCCTTTTTGATCCACCATATGGAGTATAACGCACTCTTTTGCTATTGAAAGTTTCGATAGCTAATCTCATGACCTTCTTAATCATTAGGTAGGGAGTTTTAGCACCTGCAAGACCATATATGCTTTTATTAAATTTGGTAGGTTTACTGCCATAACTTGAACTCTTTCATATTTATGTGAAATTATGTAATTTTGCTTTATGTTTTGGTGCTTCTTTTTCTGAGTTTGATTTCCTTTTACTTTTTATGTTTAAAAGATACATTCATACAGAGAACCAAGAAATTGTACCAGGACACTTGTACTCAGCGGACTATTTCAAAGTTGAATAATGAACTCTATGAAGTCCACCAAATAATGACTTGCAATGTTCAGGAAGTTCTTGGCGTCGGTGAAAAGTTGGACTGTAAGTTTTCTGTTTGCTTCTAAAGGGAAGGTTTTGGCTTCTGTATAAGTGATAAAATAGCTCCCAAATTTGAATTTTGTAGAGGTCAGCCAAATGTCTAATCGTTTAACATCAAAGTCTCGTGCATATGCAGATAAGGCGAGAGACTTGAATCAACAGGTTAGTGTTACAGATTAGTCTTATTTGATTTGTATATGATACAAAGTAGTCTATACCATTTCCTTGGTGACATCAAAATTATAGATTGGAATTGCTCTGGATCGTTATGTTTAATTAATATGATTCCCATGGTACTTGTATGAACAATGTTGCATGCAAGCTCTCCAGTAGATTGGAATTGCTCTGGATCGTTATGTTTAATTATCTACTGAAACAACCTTATGTGCTTGTGGGGGTTCACAATATTTATCACTTGTGCCTGATGGTGGTGATGTATGCTTTTGCTATTGCTAAGCTTATTTAGGGTTGTCTTTATTTATTATTGCTCTTCTTTAATTTCTGCAGCTTTCTTGTTTTTTGTACAATTTAGTCTCTTTCATAGCTGTATTTGTTTCAATGAGGAAAATTTCTCCAATCTGCTATGAGCACTTCAGAGTGAGATGTTTTTGTCAAGCATTTGGGTCATATGTATGTATAGTTCATATGGAGTCGTATGTGTGGCTAAAATTTAATTCATCTTCACATCTTAATTGCAGGCTCTGATCCGTAAGTGGGCTCCTGTTGCCATGCTCTGCAGGTGCTAAAGCTCTCTACAAAATCTCTAAAAGAGGACTTTCATTTCTAGTGACGAGTTCCAAGTGCAAGGGAAGAAGAGATAATTATTCCAAGATTTAGGGAAGTGATCAGGAGGATCCCAAAAACAAAATTGAGGAGGATCCCTAAACTCTTTTGAATTAGTATATAGTATTGATATAACTACTTTGAATTAGTACTTATTGTAAGGGAATACTTTGAGTTATTACTTTTAATTTTAGTATATATTTCTTTTGTCTACTCATCTTATTTCTCGCCATAACCAAACAATTGCAATAAAAATGAATTTTCTCATTATGGACAAGAGAACCTACAATGACAAAAGTAAAGTTCCTCGTCAGTGAGTACAATTAGGGAGGAATGGTTTCCTCGCTATAAGCATACACAGTACAAGGGAAATAAAATTTCCTCGTTGAAGATAGCTTATAGCGAGGAAAAACTTCATCACCCAAAGCTATCTATCTATAACGACGAAAATATTTTTGTCCCAAAAAGTGTATTTAAATTTTTTATTATTTATAATTTCTATATTATTACTTATCATTAGCGAGGAAATAATAGTTTAGCGATAAAATCTATTTCATCGGGAAATATATTTAACGACTATTATTTGGCCCTCAAAATTTTTCAGTGACGAAAAAGTATGAGTTTTGGCGAGAAAAAAAGTTCTAGCTAAAGTATAATGGCGAGAAAAAAGTATTTTCATCGAGAAAAGAGTTTGGCGAGGAAATAGTAGTTTCCTTGTAGAAACTTTTCTTGACGAGCCTACTACGAGGAACTGACGACCAAAATATTTTCCTCGTCAAAACACTATGGCGAGGAAATCTCGATTTTCAGCGAGGAAGTTGTTCCTCGCAAATTAGCTTTTCTGTTGTAGTGAGAAATCCGAGCAAATGATTCTTGCTTCTTGGGGTGCCCAGAAATTGTGATATTTCCCTCAATATATCCCCCAGTTTTTCTACCAGCTAGTACATCCATTAGAGTTGTTTTGCCAGCACCACTCACTCCCATAAGAGCTGTGAGTACACCTGGCCTGAAAGCACCACTCACGCGCCTGAGGAGCACCAATTTATCCTCAGGAACACCTTGGTTCTTCATTTCCTGAAATTATGTATAGGATTCACACAAGTTATGTTGAGAAAGTTGGGCAAGCTTGTCCAGTGTCGAACATATAATAATTTTGGTTGCACACATCACCTGTGGCATGTCCACCGAGTATGAGATTTCATCAAAGGTGATGGAATATGGTTCAAATGGAAGAACCATTCCTCTTTTCGTGTTATGCGTAGTACTTCCATCTCCTTTCTCTGCATTTCCAAAAAAATTATATGTATATAAATGGCATGTAGTCAACAGATATACAACAAAACTTCTATACAAGATATATCACCTTTGCTGATTTGAGGAGTCAAGCTTTTGTCATCATCTTTATTGCCTTGAGATTCTTCTGATTTAACACCCTGTGGCTTGTCCAAAGCTGCATAATCATTTTATGGTATCATGAGCTAATCTTTTCTGTCTTTTCTTAAAGTTTAGTGCAAACTTACTAGGTGAATGCACTCACGGTTTAGATAAGTGAGAGCCAGAGTGTAACAAATGTTGAATAAGAGCATGTATCCAGCCAATGCTCCTGCGCCAATCCAATACCAATATGCATGTGTACGAAATCCACGAGATTTCAGAATTTCAACTCCTAATGATTCGTTTGAGTTTGGAAGAACCTTTAACAGTAATAGATCAAAATCAGAGAATTACTTAGAGATGACCAACTACAAAATGTTTGAAATGGCTCAATGAAGGACTTACATGTGACCAACTCTTGCCAAGGAATTCATTAACTACAATTGCATTCTGCCCATACATCAAAGGTGATATCCAGTAGCCCCATATCCACCATTTCTTTATATTTTCTGTGGAGTCAACCAAAAAAAATTGAGAAACATGGAATTAATTGATACAGAAATTTAGTTACCAGACGTCAAGTATCTTTACTTAGATTTTTTACCTCTTGACAGGACAAAGCCCCCCAAAGCGAAAAGCATGACTAGTGCAAATGAGCCAAATGTATTAGCAACAGTCAAGCTTCTACCTACTCCAGCAATGAATCGGAATAATCCAGAAGCCATTTGATTCATGAGTAGGAGGAGAAGGTATTGCTTAAACAATCTGCATTACACGTTCATGACAGTATATGATTTGGGGTCAGAACCAACATGAAAACAAATGTTAAGGAGAAAGTGATCAACAATTTTGCTTCTAGTATGTTACTTTTACCTTCCAACATTTGGATCAAAGCCAATGACATAATAGGTGATAAATACCCAAACACCAACTTCAACACAGGTGAGAGGGATCTTGAGGAGCCATGCCGGAAGTGCATATGCCCATGGTGGAAAGAAGAGCAGCTTTCTGTGCTTATAAAACACTGGAAGCTTGGCTATAGTCATCGAAAGCTCTGCCATTCCATTGAACATAACAGCAACCAAGGAGAAGAATAATGCGCCAGCATAAATTCCTCCATTAATTACTGAATCGCGGTGCATCTCAGTTCGTAGGAACAGTGTCATTGTAATCAGAGACAATATTGAGAGCTAAGGAGGGAAGGAGATGATAATTTATTAATTAATACCATGCATAGAGAAAGATAGAAATGGTTACAACTTAAACAAAACAAATAAATAAATAAATAAAGTTAAAAACCTACTTGGATAAGCTTGAAAAGGTAAACAAATGAATTCCTCTTCATGAGCAAGAACTCCCTTGAGAAACAAGCTTTCAGCAGTTCTGCTCTTTTAACACCATATTTTTTTGTTGTTAATGCAGCTGAGTGGCTCTTGGTCTTGTCAAATGGAGTAGCAAGTTCATGTGTAATTGCGCGCCCTACGTGGAAAGATTGGAATGCCACGGAAAATTCTTCGACTGTGATGAACCTGTAAGGTTCATCTCTGCTAAACCAATACTGCTCCTGATCTTTCCTTGATGTCACCTACACCATATTACTTGCACACTTCATCAACTATAATTCTGATTTTAATTTTTGTCACAGTATGAAAGATAATCTATAAATGGACTTACTTCTTGCAGGAAATCGGCCACACCTTTTCTCTCTGGACATCTGAAGCCCATAGACTCAAAAAAATCGAGAACATGTTCACGGGGACCTTGATACACAATTTGACCATCAGAAAGGAGAATAATGTCATCAAATAGATCATAAGTCTCGGGTGCTGGCTGCAGTAGTGAGATGAATGCAGTCCCTTGGAGAATGTGAACATATTGCTTGATGGAATTCACTATTTGATAAGTTGTTGAACTATCCAAACCAGTCGATATTTCGTCCATGAATAGTGCCTTAGCAGGACCAACTAACATCTCACCTATATATATGATTCACTCATCAAACCTTTTCCACTTCATATATTCATACAAAAATCAGAGCACAGTTAGTGCTCATGTAAGAGTTACGACTTTATTTACCAGTTGTGACTCGCTTCTTTTGTCCTCCAGAGATACCCCTTATCAATTGATCCCCTACCAAGGTATTTGCACAGCCCTCCAATCCCAAAACCTGCAAATCGAATCCATTAGTCATCACTAAAGAGTTATTTTAGAAATCCTCTTCTTATTACAGAACAAAAATGATGTTACCTTCAGAATATAATTTGTCACAAATGCTGCTCTTTTGCTTTCTGATGCTATTCCCTACGTACAATAGCAGAAAATTAAAATCCCCAGACATGGATAATCATTTCAAAAACATTCTGTAAAATTAGGGAAGGTGAACAGTCAGTCAATTTTGTATGATAATTTTCTCACCTTCATGTAGATATCCAAGTCTGGATCTGGCTTAATACTTGCATCTTTCTCTCTTCTACTTAGCTCTGCTAGCATCTCTGCCAAAATTCAACATTATAAACAATTATCTTCTGCAATTAATAAAGTTATGGTCTAACTCAGCAAATTAAAGGAAACTAAAGAAATGTGCAGTCCCATAAACGAACCATAACGAGGTCCGACCCCTTGGCATCTTGCGGAAAAGGCCAAGGTTTCTGCAACTGTCATTTCTCCAATATGAACATCATGTTGACTGATATATGCAGCACTTCTCTGAGGCACAAACTCGTGCATGCCATGACCATTGTAAGTCACACTTCCTGAAACCTGCACAAGAATTTTGACTAAAAGACATTAGTAACAAAATCCAATTCTAATACCTAAACATAAAACAGAAAAACCTTACTTAAAAGGCCCATTTCATTTTATACAACCTTGAGATCCTTATCAAGCTCTCCGGCCAAAGCCAGCAAGAGCGTGGTCTTCCCCGAACTTGGAGGACCCAAAAGCAATGTCATCCTACAAACACAACAAGTGAACCAAGTTGAGTATCAATCAGGCAATTTATGCCACACAGACTATAATAACTAATAAGTAGAGCCAGTGAGTTTCTTCACCTGCAAGGTTTGATGATCCCACTCACATCTTTCAGTATAGACAAATGTTCCTTCTTTTCAGGAAGAATGTGCAGGCAATTCAAGAAACCCTTGGTACCCAGAACAAACAAATAGTTATGTAAGGATAAACTAATTAACAGTGAGATTATATATGCCAAAACTTGAAATGTGGTAGTCTATTAGTACCTCCACTACATTAACACAATAATTGAAGACAGAAGGCAGAGCCCTGCCTCCAACATGAGTTTCAGCTGCAATTTTCAAATGCTCGAACCTAACTTCAATTGTAGGAAGACTAATTCCAACTCTGAGATACACATACCAAGAAAAAAGGAATCATCAACTCCACATTATTGTCAAGAACAAAGAAAATTCAACACAATCTAAACTCAGAACTATACATTACCTATCGATTCGGCTCTTAAGCCTCAACAAAAATTTCTCATGATCCTCCTCAGCAACTCCCACTAGCCTCTCGATCAAGTCTTTCTTTTCTTGGAGCTCAAGGTGATGCACATCGACTTCGTTGGCATGGCCTTGAGTAGTAGTGAGCAGACCTTTTTTCAAACGAGTGAATGTAGGAAGTCTCTGCAAAGCTGCCCATTTGAGAGCTTCCTCGTCGTCCTCTCCAACTGAAGATGCTGAGAAAACCGCCCTGCCATCGTCAGTCCAAAACGAACCCCTTCTGTTGAAACTGTGACCGGCTTTTTCAAGGTCACAGCTGATGATCTCCATTGCAGAAGCTAACAGCTAGCTAGCTAGCTAGCAAAACAACCCAGGTCTTTGTAATGAAAAGGAAAAATTAATCGGTTATGGCTAGAACACACAAATTAGTTTGGCTTTTTAGCTGGCCACTTTGTCTAGGTAGATATTTATAGAAAAAGAAAGTTGGAGGGAATGCGATGGCTTTGGTCTTGGGCATCATGGATGATGTCACTTGGCATTTAATTTTATAATAACTTTCAGCCCTCTTCAGTGCAAATTGAAACACGTGGGGTTTGGTCTGATGATGACCAATTAGTATATGTCCGTATCCATGGAGATATTGCTTCCAACCTTTCAAGTTTTGTAACTGTTTTGGCAATAACCACCTTATCAAAGAAAAATGGAACATTCAAGTCAAAACAAGAGATTGACCAATGAAAACTTCAACCGAAAAGGAAAAAAAAAGAAGTACGTTGGCGTTTGTGATTTGTGTACTTCATCAAAAATGAATGCTGCAGGCTACTACAGCTCACAATTCCCGTGAATTGTTTTGGGTTCAGCTCACCACAGACGTAAGCAATGATATATGTGTACCTATACAGCGAATATACGTGCACATTTACGGTTTAGGAAAATTACAATGAACCGTTGTTGAAACTATATATATATATATATATATATATATATGGATTAAATTTAGTTTAGTCCCTCGAACTTTAGGGCTAAAATCAGTTTGGTCCCTGACTTTGTTTTTTAATCAAGATAGTCCCTGCATTTTCATTTTCCATCACCCGAGTCCAAATTTCAAAATTGACTCCAATTGTGACGTCATATGGTGAGTTGACACCGACAAACATGGCCCACTGTTTAGTTTTTGACTCTCAGTTTGGACGAAATGTCCAAACTACCCTGAATACTATTTTCCTCATCTCTCTTCCCCGAAAGCTCCTCCCTATCTCCCCCTCTCCCTCTCCTCCACCACGTCTCAACCCATGTCCTCTTCACCCTCAGATCACGACCACAATAACTCCAGCGCCGTTCCTAGCCCAAATTAATCCAAAAAACACAAAGAAAACGGGATCCCATTCCCGTTTGACCCACACCCTCAGATCATCTCTCTTCTTCTTTTTAACCCATACCCGTACCACATCCAGTTCACCATGCTAAGCAACAAATCCAGAGTTCAGTCGCTCTCCTCCACCGCTGATCTCGTTTTGCATGTCGGATTTGAGATCAACGACGAGACCATGAGCGTGCTGGAGTCGTGGGAGGGCATCCGGGCAACCCAACCATGTTCATCGTCGTCACCGCCGCCCACCCCCTTGTTGGACCCAGGACGAGGCCCTCTCCCTTATCCTCGCCGATCGTGACCGCTAGTTGGCTCTCCGCCGTACCAATCTGAAATCTGCTGATTGGGACCACGTCGCCGCTGCAACCACTTCCTTGGCTCCCTCTTCGCTGCCCAAGATCGCGTTGCAGTGCTATCATAAGCCTTGTCGTGGCTTTGTTTCATCTCATGGATCAAATGGAATTCGACCCAGATCGGGAATTGGATAATGGTGGTGAGTTTGGAGGTGGGTTTTCGTTAAAGGCTCGTAATTTGGTGAAATTTGATGGAAATGTTGATAGAGATTTTAGTCCTAATGTTGATGAGAATTCTAGCTTTTATTCTAGCTCAGGGAAGAAAAAATGTTGATTACTTCTGGTTTTGTAGCTCTGATAATGTGCTTTTGTTTTGCTGTGATTTGGTTGGAAGTAGATTATTAACATAGATAATGGATATGGGGTTCTGCTTTGGACTAGGGATGGTGGAGGTGTTTAATTTGGTGGAGGAAGAAGAAGAATATGGGAGAGCTGAGTGTGAGAGTCAAAGTTAGGGGTAGTTTGGACATTTCGTCCAAACTGAGAACCATAAACTGAACAGTGGGCCATGCTTGTCGGTGCCAACTCACCATATGACGTCACAATTGGAGTCAACTTTGAAATTTGGACTCGGGTGATGGAAAATGAAAGTGCAGGGACCATCTTGATTAAAAAAAAAAAGTCAGGGACCAAACTGATTTTAGCCCTAAAGTTCGAGGGACTAAACTGAATTTAATCCTATATTAATTAAACAACCAAGATCACTAACAATAGCTTAGGATACCATTTGACATGTGTTTTTGTATTAATTTTAGTGAGATATAAATTAGGGTTCTTGGTGTCATACCTGGAGGCTGGAGCAGCTAGGAACATAAACAAGGTCTTTTGAAAACTCTGTAAAGTTCAAGTCCTCTCTGTGGGGCAAGGCGATTTAAACTTGTGTATTAGAGGTTACATGACCTCGTTTATATGGAGGAGAGTCACATCAGTGCTCCACCAGTAAAAGACAATCTAGTAGTGTTAATGTCTAAGATTTAGCGGTAGTTAAACCTTGGTTAACGCTGATCCGGTGGGCGGACCGCTACTTGTGATATTCTCAGAGCTTCCGCTAGCTGTCAAGTAAAATACACAGGGCGTCAGAGGGAGACCGCGTTGGGCGGTCTTCACTTCTCCAATGCCTAAGTTAGTCAATGTATTTATGTTGACAAAGTAACAGTAGGTAAGTAGTAAATGCGTAATTAATGAGGAGAGAAGAGAGAACCTTTTATAGGTGAGGAAAGAGCTGATCTTCTCCATGTTTTCGATGTGGGACTGATATGCTTCAGTCCCCAGCTTCTGGAGCTTCTGATGCTGTCTTGGCGTGGCGCGTGGCGGCGCGTCAGTGGTGATCTGGGGGTAAGCCGGGGCTCAGGCGGTAGTCTGGCTGGCTGTGTTCCCGTAGGTCACACCTTTGGCGGAAGTTGGTACCGCTGGTGGTAGTATGAGCGTGGCTCATTATGGCTAATTATGCTTGCAAATGCTTATGTAAGTACAAGTCCCCCAAGTCCCCAGTCAAGGAGGGCAATCTTGGTTGGGGAGTTGCCTAGCGGTTCGTAGCGTTACTTCCACCAGACTTGCAAAAGCATAATTAGTGTCAGTGCGTTGTAAACCATGGAATTATTGAACAAACGCTTTATACCCTTTCGGGTGGGTCCCTGCTAGGCCCCCTAGGGAGTCCCCCACTCCCCGGCTAAGATAGACCTCCATTTGGCCGGTGTATTGTTTGTTGAGGGGAGCTGCGATGAGCAGAGGGTGTTGGGTAGTGAACCCAATCTTTGATACCCAAGTGGCGGGGGTCAATCAGGCCTGATCAGGGACGTCGAAGATTGTTGACACGTCCCCTTTGTCCCAGAGGACCTTGGTTTGACTGCAATGTCGCGTGGCGGTCGTTATCAAAGTGAGGCGTTGCCTCGGGAATCGTCGTTGGCGGAAGTCCCTCCGCTGATAGTAAGTGGCCAGCAGTGTTGCGGGAACCTGGCGGTGGCCCAATGAATGGAGTTGCGGTCAGCGGTGACGGCCTCATTTGCGAGGTAAAAAGCGGGAAAATCCGCTAGCGGTGTTTCGCTTAGCAGAGATTATCTCGCTTGTAAGATGAAAATGGAGAAGTTCCGCTAGCGGTGTTGCGCTTAGCGGAGACTATCTCGCTTGCAAGATGAAAAGGGAGAAACTCCACTAGCGGTGTTGCGCTTAGCGGAGACTATCTCGCTTGCAAGATGAAAAAGGGGAGGTTCTGCTAGCGGTGTTGCGCTTAGTGGAGACTATCTCGCTCTTGACGGTTAGTATTCCTGCCTTGTGGAATATTTCTTCGTACAAACGCTTCGTCTGAAGGTGTCTGACACGTGGCTGACATGTATTGGGTTAGCGTGTGGAAAAACGTCCTCGCAGCACGTCCGTCCCTTCGCCATTAATGCGAGTAATTATTGATTTTGTAACCGAGGTGACGCCTCGGTTAATCCGGGGAGTTAGTGCGTTCGAGGGGCACGTGTACGGCCGTGGTGCGATGTCGTTTTTTAGCGGACGGCCTAAATTGGTCTGATGTTGACATAAAAGAGAGGGAAACCTAGAGGTTTAACACTTTGTACTTTTGCCCATTATCGTTGTCCTCAAGCCTTGTTATGAGATCTGAGAGTATTCTGCAATCTCTGTGAAGTTGTCGATCTTTGGAGGACGAAGACTTTGTGAAGCGACGACGGGAATCCTCGAGCATATCAGAGTTTTCATCCCTGAGGTTGGTATCCCAAAACTCCTCCCTGTTGTATTTTGTTTTTGTTTGTTTCTGTCGATTTCTGGGTTTTTGGTTTCGTTGTGGTTTTATGTCGCTCTCCGGTGTCTCTGAGGGTCTAGTATTGTGTTTAGGGGTGGGTTTTAGGTGTTTGATAGGAGGTTGAGGATTTTTGCCCTGCTAGATGGTCGAATCTGGGTTTGAGTGTAGATTCGGGTTGTTCTTGTTTTGGCATTTTCTGGGTTTTCTGGGAATGGGTGTTCTTGACGTTCTTGTCTGAAAACAGAGATAAGGGTGAGTTTAGATCCTGTTGGAACTAACTGGTTTGGGTTTTAGGGTTTGTGATGGCTAGCGTCGTAGAGATCTCGAGCAGTGAGGATTCCGGGTCTGACGTGTCGCTCAACGTGGCGGATAGGATGTTTATTGACTCGTTGCGTCTGTCTGCCCATGTAGGAACCTCACTGTCCGAACCGCTAGACATCGTGCCGCTACAGACCATACCCTGGGAGGTTGTCATGGGTCGTGCCGGTCGTCCTGAGAGTTCTAGGGCAAGAGAGGAAGTTGCCGCTCGTAAAAGGCGGGAGGAGAGGCTAGCGAGCAATAGCGCCGCTAGCGGTTCCGCTGATGTGGTGAGGGATGCCGGCGGAGAAGAAGTTGAGTCAGCCTGGGTTCTCCCCGACGGGATTGCCGTTGATGAGGCGGGAGGGCCTATGACAGCGGCTGTCGCCACCCGTGTTCAGAGGGTTTTCCGCTTACCCGGCGTGGTGAAGTTGCGCCAGCCGACCGCCGATGATAGGGCCTCAATTCTTCCAGTGGGGCACGCTGCCGTTCACGAAGCCATCTTCCGCCAGGGTGTCACCTTCCCACTACTCCCCAATCTTCAGATCTTGGTATGTGAGTTTGGTCTAGCTTTTGGGCAGATCTGCCCCAACATGTGGCGGTTGCTGCTAGCGCTGAACTCGCTGTGGTGTCTCTCTGGGTGTGAAAAGCCAACTGTGGCGGAGGTACTTCACTTCTATGTGAGGCGACAAGGGTGTAGCGGACAGGTGAACCTCACCCGTCGCCGGGGGGCACCCAAGCTGGTAGAGAATCTGAAAGATTCAATGTCTCCCTGGCGGGCGACGTATTGCGTGGTGACCTAGAGGTGGGAGTATGACGCTGGTGCAAACACAGGGGCGCCGACGTATAGGATCAAGTCGGAGTTCCAACCAATCCGAGGTTGTTGATAGTCATTGCTGACTGCAGTTGGCGAGTATTGTCCGTACGATGTGTCTGTACCATATATATTTTTTCTAATCGTTATCTCGTTTCTTGTGCAGTGGGTCTTCGTTACAATTTGACCCGCGAAGAGTAGTGTCGCCTAGCGAGGATAAGAGGCTGTTGGCAAAATCGTAACCTGCTCGACCTCCGCTTGCTCACCGGGTGGGAACTGTTGGTTAATCTGAAGCTGACACGCGCCGTTGGTAAGCGATTCCCACCGACTTGTCCCTTTTTTTTTTTCTTTTTTTTTTAATATTTATGCGATGGTTGCAGATTCACCGCCGGGAAACAAAGCAAGTTGTGAGGCGTTTGAGAAGGCTATAGATCGTGCAGAGATCAATAACTTCCTGGAGAGCATGTACGCCGCTGGGCTGGAGGTCCAACAAACTGCCGTGGATCCCGAGACATTGGTGGTGGTCCAATCCGAGATTCCGGTAGTGCTGCTGATGCCTCATCACTCTCATCTTGGCGCCGACGGTTCGCCGTGACCCAGGTGGGAGGGGGTGCCGCTCATGGGGCAGTTGGCGGGAGCAAGGCCCCTGCTGCGCCTGTGCAGCAGAAAGAGAGAGTGTCCGCTAACAGGCTTGGGCCCCAGAAGAAGAGGGTGGTGCCCTCCAAGGAGGCAGTGTCTATTGCGGGGCTGGAGCCGCAGATGAGATCGCTCCTTGTCGCCGCTGGTGTTACACTGGTGGTACTGCAAAGGAGGCAGCTGCAAAACGACACTGATGAGGAGGATGATGTCGCTGATGCAGAGACCATTGGGGCCTGCCAACAGAAGAAGGCGAAGCAGGCCCAGCCCAGGGTGACCGTGGTCGCTGGTAAGGAGGCGCCGACGAGTGATCTAGACTCGTTTGCCGCGTATGCTGAGTTCTTGACCGACCCTGAGCGGGAGTTTCTTTTCCACCTCTGCTAGCGACTCGGGTTCAGCGGGCTGGAGGGGATTGTGCGCTCGACCGCCGTTGATCAATCGCCATATAGTTCTGCCTTCGGACACCTGTCTGTTGGGCTACATGAGATGTTCCTGGCGGCGTCGAGCCAGCCCCGCGTTGAGCGGCAGCTAAGGGGGGAGATGAGTGATCTCCAGAGGGAGTTGAGGGAGGCCAACGACAAGCTGGCAGAGGTTCAAAGGCGATTGACCAGGGCCGAGTGTGACACTGCGGATGCTCGCGGCAAGCTGAATGTCGTCATTGAGAGGGACCTCGAGCGGAATAATCGCGTGTCTCAGCTGGAGCAAGACATGGCGCTGTTGCAGGATCAACTGGCGGCCAAGGGCAAGAAGATTGAGATCCTTCAGCGGGACTCTGCCGCCTAAACCGCGGAGGTGCAGCAGTTGGAGGGTGAGGTTGCCCGACGGGAAATGGAGAGGAGCCGAATGGAGGCCGCCGCCGTGGAGGTGTTCAAGCAATCGGCGGAGTATAAGAAGGCAATGACGGAGGCGGCAAAGGCCGGAGTCATCGCCAACCTGGACCTTCTAAAGCAAAAGGGCACAATTGACTGGGTGAAGGCATCCCAATCCGCCTGGCCGTCAGGTCAGCGGGAATCCGCGAGTAGTGCGGTCCCTACTAGAGTCGAGGGTGTCCGCTCAGGTAGTGGAGAAAGTGGTGAGCGGATGGCGGATGATTCCCAGCGGACTCCGCATCCTACTCAGTCCGAAGTCTCCCGCGCTGGTTTTATGGCTGCCCACACCCGAGCGGATGGCACCATATGGACGTCGAGCCCAACCGCCCATGGATCTGATCAGACGAGCCACCTGGCTAGGCAACAACCACCGCCGGTTGGGGATAACAGCGCCGCTGCTCCTGAGAACAGAACTGAAACTGTGCCATAGTTTTGTAGTGCCACTGAGGCCTTTTGTTCTTTTTGACAATATTTTTGGGCGGGGAGTCCCGACCCTTAATATATATGCAGTTAGTTTTTGCATTTGAATTTTCTGTGTTGGATTCCTTGTGTTGTTTGCATGTTGCCATACCACTAGAGTTTTGACTTGTGCTTTTGTTAATCAACGAAACATTAAAGGAATTAAAATTGTTCCAAGTGCACAGTGTGGCGGATGTGGTCCGCTGAACATTGTTGGCGTTGCCAATAAACTTCTGTGCTTGGACTTGGTGACAATGGTTTGAATAATTCCTCGTTTAATTGATAGCTGACAGATTAGCGTTTTACAAAAGCGGGGTTGTACCGTTGGGTAGCTTCCCTTAGCTAAATATTGAACAAAAATTTAGCTAAGTCAAGATGCTCTTGGGTAGCGGTATGACTATTTGTAGTAATACCGAAGGTGTTCGGTATTCCAAGGGTGGGTCGTTGTGACGTCATCCTTGTCCATTAAGTAGAAGGTGTCGGGGCTAACGACTTTCACAATTTTGTATGGACCTTCCCAAGTTAGGCTGAGTGCCGTTGGCGGTGGAATGACTTCCTTCATTACCCAGTCCCCCAATTGGAGGTTCCGAGCCTTGACCCTGGCGTTGTAGAAAAGCGATAACCGTTGCTTGTTTTGCAAGTTGTGCAAATGGGCCCTGTGTCGTTTCTCCTCTAGGAGGTCCCTGTCGAGGTTGACGCCTTTGCCGTTGGTCTCAGGGTTGTAGCCCTCGGCCCTAGCGGTAGGTTGAGTTACCTCAATAGGTAGGACGGCCTCAGTTCCGAACATCATGCAGAATGGTGTTTCACCAGTGGCGAAAGTTGGGGTAGTCCTGATGGCCCACAGAACTTCCGGCAGCTTCTCCGCCCATAAACCATTGGCGTCGTCGAGTTTCTTTTTTAGCAGCTTCTTGATTATCTTGTTTGCTGCTACGACTTGGCTGTTGGGAAACTCATCTTGGTGCCCAGGTTAGCGGTGAAAGATATGAGTTCCTTGTTGTTGAACTGTGTGTCGTTGTCTATGATGATTGTGTGGGGGACGCCATAGCGGCAGTAGATGTTCTTCCAGAGGAAGTGAGTTACCTTGGCGGTAGTTATTGCTATCAGTGGCTCTGCTTCTATCCACTTGCTGTTGTAGTCGATGGCAACAATGATGTACTTGAACTGGCCCTTGGCAGTTGGGAATTTTCCCATCAAGTCCAGGCCCCACATGGAGTGAATCCATGGACCAATGATGACTGACAGGGGTTCCGCCGGGGCATGGGGGAGGTTCGCGTATTGTTGACATTTGTGGCAAGACCTTGATACCCTTCTAGAATCGTCGCCGAACGTAGGCCAAAAGTAGCCTTGTCGCATTGTGCGATTGTCCAATGATCTGGAGCCCGAGTGGTTTCCACATTCCCCGCCGTGTATCATTACTAGAACAGCATTTCCCTCTTCTGGGGTTAGACACCGGAGGTTGGGGTGGGTGAACCCCTAGCGGTAAAGCTTGCCATTCTGGATATTGTAGCGGGTTGCTCTCCGCTTGAGCAGTCGTGCCTCGACCTTATCCGCTGGCAGTGTCCCATTGCGCTTGTAATCGATGATTTCATCCATCCAGCTGGGATTGACCTCAATATTGAAGATCTCCGCTAGGGTTTTTGTGATGCTTGGCCTGTCAAGACATTCCACCCTTGTGTCCGCTGAACTTTGGTGTGCCTGAGCGGTTGCTAGTCTTGCCAGCGAATCAGCCTTGGCGTTCTTCTCTCTGGGGATCTGCGTGATGGTGTGAAATTTGAATTTTTTGAGGAGCGTTTTGACGTACCTCAAGTATGCCGCTAACTGTTGGTACTTGGCCTGGAAACTGTCATTGACCTGGTTAACGACTAACTGGGAGTCGTTGAATATGTTGACACTGTCAGCGCCCGAGTTAATGGCGAGGAGTAAGCCGGTGATTAGCGCTTCATACTCCGCCATGTTGTTTGAGGCTTTGAAATTGAATTTTAACGCGTATTCCACGTTCAGTCCCTCTGGTCCTGTCAAGATGACTCCGGCGCCGCTGGCCTTGGCGCAAGCGGAGCCGTCTACGTGTAGGTTCCAGTTAGACCGCTGGGGGGGCTGGTTCCTCAGCGGCTACCATTTTCGTGCTGGGATTTGCCTCTGTGTTGGGTTCATCCTAACGCTCGGTGAGCTCAGCGATGAAGTCTGCTACCGCTTGGCCTTTCATGGCGGTTCTTGGTTTGTAGTCAATGTCGAACTCGCTGAGCTCGATGGCCCACTTGCTGAGACGCCCTAAGTGTTCAGGGTTCTGCATTACCTGTCTCAGCAGCTGATTTGTTAAGACATGAATTGTGTGGGCCTGAAAATATTGGCGGAGGGCGGAGGCGCCTAGCGGCGACGATGATTGCGAGAGTGAGTTGCTCCAGGGGGGGATATCTTGTTTCTGCCGGTGTAGAATACAAGGAGTTCATCTTGGCCGTCTCGTCGCACAATGGCGCAACTTACCGCCGACTGTGATACCGCTAGGTATATGTACAGTGTCTCTCCCTGCACAGGAATGAAGAGGAGTGGGACTGCTGCCAGGTATTCCTTTAAGCTCTGGAACGCCGCCTCATAGTCTAGGTTCCAGTCGATTACCTTCTTGTGGGTCATTTTCAGAACCTTGAAAAATGGAAGGCACCTGTCAGTAAGTCTTGAGATAAACAGGGAGAGAGCGGTTAGCTTGCCCTGGAGGCTTTGAACGTGCTTCTTCTACTTCAGAGCCTTCATGTTGAGGATGGCTTGCACCTTGTCAGGATTGGCCTCTATGCCCCGTTCACTGACTATGTAACCTAGAAATTTGCTGGCGGTGACGCCAAAGAAACACTTTTCTGGGTTGAGGCGCATACCATAAGCCAAGAGAATGGAAAATATGATTATGAGGTTTGCCACGTGTCTGCTGGCCTTGATGCTTTTTACCAACATGTCGTCCACGTAAACCTCAATGATTTTGGCCAGATGTTCAGCAAACATGGCATTCATCAGCCGCTGGTAAGTTGCACCGGCATTCTTCAAACCGAAAGGCATGACATTGTAGCAGTATAAGCCCTTGTCGGTGGTGAAGGAGGTGAATTTTGGTCGCCGGGGTGCATCTTGATCTGATTATAGCCGGAGAAGGCATCCATCATGCTGAGCAGCTCGTGTCCAGCGGTTGCATTGATCAGTTGGTCGATGCGAGGTAGCGGGAAGCTGTCCTTGGGGCATGCCTTGTTGAGGCGTTTGAAGTCGACACACATCCGCCACTTTTCGCTGGGCTTCTTGACCATGACCAAGTTGGAAATCCACTAGCGGTAATTGACTTGGCGGATGAATCCAATGTTCTGGAGCTTGGCAACCTCTTCCCCGATTGCACGGTACTTCTCCTCACCAAAGGCCCTTCGCCGCTGCTTGATAGGGTAGGCGGATGGCTTGATACTTAACTTGTGTGTGATGATCTCGGGGGAGATGCCTGACAAGTCAGCGTAGGACCATGCAAAGACGGCGGCGTTGTCACGTAGAAACTGGGTGAGTTCAGCCGCTACCTCTGGGTTTAGCTAGGCACCGATGCTGACTGTCCACTCAGGATGTTCGTTAGAGATGCTGATAACCCTCAGGGATGTTTCTGGGTTGACGGGTTCCTTCTTGACATATTTCTTCTCGTCATCCCTAGGGTCCTCAAACATATCTGGTGCCCGTGCATGGTTTCCCACCGTAAGGATCTCATGGCGGCGCGCTGACCACGACACAGTCGTTGAATAACACTCACATGCAAGCTGTTGACCTCCCTTCACACAGCCTATCCCGTTGGGAGTAGGGAACTTCATGAGGAGCATGTATCTGGCTATGATGCATTTTAGCTTGTTGAGTGTCGGTCGACCAATGATGGCGTTATATGAACTGAAACAGTCCACAATGATGAACTCCTTATGGATTTCCGCCGTACATGGACTAGCGCCGATAACTAGTCACATGTAGTCAGAACCCAATGGCTGTGTCACGTCACCGGAGAAGCTAAGCAATGGCTCATGATCCTGTAGTAATTTTCTGTTCCGCTGGAGTTTGTTGTAGCAGCCATTGAAGATGACATTTACAGCTGACCCACTGTCAACAAGGACCCTTCCCACTGACCATTTGTCGAGTATGGCGTCGATCAAGAACGGATTTTCGTGGGACAGATGTACTCCGCGCTCCTCCTCCTCTGAGAAGGTAATGGGCTCCTAACCAGATTTTGGGAGTTTAACGGAACTCTCATAGCAGATATTGCAAACTTCTTTGGGGTGGTTAGCACTTGCATAGCGCTTTTTTACCCTGTGAGACATGTTGGTGATTGGAGCACCACCATCAATGGTGTTGATGCGGCCCATGGGCTCAATGTTGGCGATCATGGGTGGTGGTTGGCACTCCTTGAATTGTTCCATCTTACCGTCTTGGTACAAAGTCTCAATAGCTGTTTTGAGCGCATTGCAGTTGTTGGTATTGTGCCCGCTGTCCTCGTGGTATTTACACCACTTGCTGGTGTTTCTGGGCTTTCCCACCCTTGGGTACTTTCTTGGGGGTGGTGGCGGAATCTGGTCCTTGCACTGGTAGTATATTTCCTCATATGAGGTTGTGAGGACTGTAAAAACTGTGTACCGCTGGGAGGACTTCGTCTGTTTATTACAGTTAACCCCCTAAGATGAGCGGCTGCCCTTATTGTAATGTTGGTCCTTCTGCCGCTTGCTCTGGTAGTTGCCTTGTTGCCACTCTCTCTTCTTATCAGTTGGCAGCGTAGCAGGGGCTTTGTTAGCGGTTTCTGGATGGCTGGATGAAGGCTGAGTGGTCTTTACCGGTGTTGGCGGAGGTGGTGGGGCTTCTCCGTATGTAATGAACTCTGCCTGTCCATAGATCACAGCTTCGCTCATGACATGGTCATATGCAACATTTGGATGGTTGTAATTGAGGTGATAGAGAAATGGCCCCTTCAGGAGTCCCTGCTTGAAAGCTGCCAGCGCCATTTACTTATCAAGATCGCGGCACTGAGACGTTGCCGCTCGCCACCTGGTGACAAACGCTTTCAATGTTTCCTCCTCCCCCTGCTTGAGGTTGAATAGCTGAGTTGTGTTGTGGTGTCCGGCAGCTAATAGGATGAACCGAGAGAGGAAAGCATTTGATAGTGCATGGAATGAGTCAATGGACCCCGGCGGGCACTCAAAAAACCAACTCATCTCCTTACTATCCAGCGTTTCGCTGAACATGTGGCAGAGGGTGGCGTCATCGAACCCCTTGTTATTGGTGACTTTTTTGAAGGTGTCCATATGGACAAAGGGGTCAGTCATGCCGCTGTAATGTGACATCTTCGGTGTCTTTGCGTGTGTCGGGTGGATGGCATGCAGGATCCTGGCGGTGAATGGTCCTAGCCTGGACGCAAAGAGTGGATTTGGTATTGGCGCTGGGGCGCCTGCCTCTGCTCGATTTGCCTTTGCTCTAGTTGTTGCATCCTTTCCAGGATTAGGGCTGTTGCGTCACCAGCGGGCCCTTCCTGGAGGTT
Organism: Rosa rugosa; assembly: GCF_958449725.1. Taxonomy (NCBI): domain Eukaryota; kingdom Viridiplantae; phylum Streptophyta; class Magnoliopsida; order Rosales; family Rosaceae; genus Rosa; species Rosa rugosa. The sequence continues at coordinate 40,940,034 of NC_084822.1, read as the reverse complement.
CCGCTGAACCAGCTCCCGCCTGGGGGCAGGTGGATTACCCTTCGTTCTAGCCCTTGCTGCCGAACGGTTAGTGGTTGGCTGTGATTCCGCCTCCTGCTCCATCATTAGGCGGGGTAGAGGCGGTGGGCCCATTATTTCTAGTGGGTTCAGCGGTACTTGCATCTGTATGATTGGCATGGGTACCATTCCGCAGGTATTGGGTTGACTGCGTTTGGTGCTCCGCGATTGCTCGCTCTACGCTAGGTTGGCATTTGCTTCCAGCGCCTTCTTCAGTTCGTCAAATCTTGCCATCAGTGTGGCGACCTGCTTTTGGGCCTCCGCCTTCTCCCGGCGTGCCTGTTCACATTCTCTGTTTGCCTTGTGGAGGTCCGCCAGTGCCAGCTCATACATAGCGGCAAGGTCCTGCACCGGTGGGCGACTGCCGCTCGGCCGAGCCTCCGCCGTAGTTTGAGTTGGCGGGACCTGGGGGGGCATATGGGGTTCCACGCTGGGGTTGATTGGTGTGTTGAATAGTGCACGATTAACATTAACCACTGGGTTAACGTTAATCATTAGGTTGGTGGGGTGGGGGTTGGCGGATTGATCCGCTTGCTCCTCAACGTTTCCCCCGCTACCGTTAGTCACGGTGGATGTTGTGGTGGGATAACCTTTTGTTCAAAGGTCCCCACAGACGGCGCCAATGTTAATGTCTAAGATTTAGTGGTAACTAAACCTTGGTTAACACTGATCCGGTGGGCGGACCGCTACTTGTGATATTCTCAGAGCTTTCGCTAGCTGTCAAGTAAAATACACAGGGCGTCAGAGGGAGACCGCGTTGGGTGGTCTTCACTTCTCCAATGCCTAAGTTAGTCAATGTATTTATGTTGACAAAGTAACAGTAGGTAAGTAGTAAATGTGTAATTAATGAGGAGAGAAGACATAACCTTTTATAGGTGAGGAAAGAGCTGATCTTCTCCATGTTTTCGATGTGGGACTGATATGCTTCAGTCCCCAGCTTCTGGAGCTTTTGATGCTGTCTTGGCGCGGCGCGTCAGCGGTGACCTGGGGGTAAGCCGGGGCTCAAGCGGTAGCCTGCCTGGCTGTGTTCCCGTAGGTCACACCTTTGGCGGGGAGTTCGTACCGCTGGTAGTAGTATGAACGTGGCTCATTATGGCTAGTTATGCTTGCAAATGCCTATGTAAGTACAAGTAGTGTGACTGAATCTCTATAATATCTCGTCGTACTTAAGTATTTGACTCATCACACTCTCTTATAACTTCATGCATAAGTCATCAGGTGTTTGTGTATAACTTAGTTAAATGATATAGAAATTCAACCTACAAAACACAAACACAAATTAAATGACTCCAAAAATGACTGGAACGAAACTTAAAATCCTGCATATAATGGTATAAAAATGTATGAAATTATGAGTCTATCAAATACTCCTAAGTCCTAAACTTAGATTTTGCTAGTCCTCGAGCAAACAAGAAAAGAAAAATTAATACAACTCAAAACATAGACTTAATGTCTTTAAAAAATCTCATAAAACTTATAATGGCCACAAACATGGTCAATCAAGATTCAAGCAGTCACAACTTTACTTAAAAGCACATGTATCTTACATTATTATTTAGTATCGTTGACGTATTATAATGAACATCTATCATGTATTAAAAATAAAGAAATTTATTTGGACGGACCACTATGTGATAACTTCTTTTGTAATTTTACTAACTTGATAATAAAGTTTAAGGGAGTGAAATTTGCACTCCCCTTTTTAAAAACCACACTCCCTCTTAATATTTTAATAGTTTTAGTTGACTGATGAATTATTGTCTTCCAAAAATATCCCTGGGTGAATCTTTGTGTTTGCGATGGTTTCCCCTATCGACCTGGTTCTGATACATAGCCCACAAGCTCAAATACTCTGCCACTATTAGCTGGAAGAACTATAAAAAATAAATAAATAAATATGGAATTTCAAGCTGTTCTTCAGTCATGGGATGGTTCATGGTTGTAAGTTTCTGAGTTTATGATTGTTCAGGTGCTCATAGTTCAGTATTTGTGTCTTTAGTTCTTGTTGAAGAATACGAACTGACCTGTACGGAATTTTGAGTTTAGAAATGGTATTTTTATTCTCTTGCAGCATTATAATCTGACTACTGAATAAAAAAAGGATAAGTCCAGATGTTAATCGAAAAATATCCCTTCTCAGTCACTTTATTTTCCCCTGCTCTCTAATCTCTCTCTGCAACTCGATAGATTAGAACCCAGCACCAAGGCCAAAATTATGAATACAGATGTTCAAAATCAATCAATCTCACAATAACGATTCACCTAAAGTTCTCTTTTGTTGCTTTTCTAATGTTGGTCTTTGTTTGTGGCAAACAAATATGGAAAATTTGGTTGGAGCGTATAAGGCTTAGGCTGATTAAATCAGGGAGGGAGAGAAATTACATTAACTGTAGGATCATCAGCATACAGAACATGTTCTAGATTTCCCAATGTATGGTATGAAGTTAACCTTCATTCTTCGAAATCAAAATGCATAACCAAGCCCAGATGTGTACCCACATTTGAGACTCGAATTTTCAAATAAAAATCTTTTGTTTTCTAGGTTGTTCCTCTTCGATCTTTGAGTTTCAATCATAGTAAAAAACAACATGAAATCCATTGTGAGAGAAAAGGAGAGAAAAGATGTTTGGTTGTTTAATCACGAGACAAATCAAGATAGAGATTGACAATTAAAGGAAAATGATCTAATTGATGTAATTCTCAAATCAGGTAACAAAAGTCGTAGAAGCCAGATCAGAGAAATGGGAAGATGATGAGAAGGAAGAGAGGTTCCAGCGAGAGGAAGAGAGAAGAGAGATGGAAGGAGTCAGTTATGATTGTAAGGGTAATGTGGGAAACAAATATAAGGAGAACAAAAGAAATTATTAAACAAAGAAGAGGGAGTGTAGAATGTAATTTGAGGAGTGCAAATTTCACTCCCCTAAAGTTTATCGTCTCTTCTCAAAAAAATCATCCATTTATTATGGCAATCGATGGCAAGTGGGAGGTTGGGTACTCGATTTGGGTTTCAGACCCAAGATCTGGATACACGATTTTCTGGCTGGAGGCGAATTCTTGAGCGACGTCTTGGCAGTTTGGCAATAGAATAGGGGTTGGATGCTGGGGCAGACAAGTCCGCTGTGGTTGAACGGCTGTGCTGGGTAGCCGGGAGGTTTAAGTTGGAACATCAAGATGGGAGGGGATCGGTGAGGAGACTGGTGCTTCCTTGGTGGTAGGATCTGAAATGGGGCTGTCTGGGGATGATACTCGATGTTGATGGATGTTGGCTTTCCGGTGAATGGTTTGAACTCAGGTGGTTGTAACCAATATGGTGGTGGACTGGTGGTGGCGGGTTATTCCTTGGCCACGGGGCTTGTGGTTAAAGGTCGAATTTACCATCACTAAGAACCCAATTTTTAAAGTTCCATCTCCTTTAGCAAAAATGTCTAGTTGGAGGAACAGGAAAGGTTGGCGGATTTGTTAGGGGTACAAAGAGTGGATAAACATGATAAGTATTTGGGGTTACCGGTTGAGTTAAGTTATTCGAAAGAGGAGGCATTTGGGTACTTGACAGAAAGAGTGCAAAAACGGACACATGGATGGAGAGATAAACTTCTCAGTGCAGTAGGGAAGGAAATATTGATCACAGTTGTGGTATAGGCTATCCCGTCCTATGTAATGAATTGTTTCGAGTTACCGAAACATTTATGCAATGAGATTCATAGATTGATGGCTCAGTTTTGGTGGGGGGATGTGGAGGGTAAAGGGAAGATCCATTGGTTATCTTGGGATAAACTTTGTGTTTCGAAGAGGGAGGGTGGTTTAGGGTTTAGGGATATGCATGATTTTAATTTAGCCTTATTAGCTAAACAGGGTTGGCGCATCATCAAAAGACCAGACTTTTTGCTCTCAAGGCTATTAAAAGCTAAATACTTCCCCAATATAGGGTTTATGGATGCAAGGTTAGAGGCTGGAGCTTCATACACTTGGAGAAGTATATTGGCTGGTAGGCGAGTTTTGTGTACAGGAATGAGGGGTTCCAAGTTGGTAGTGGGCATGATATTTTTGTTTGGGATGATAAATGGCTTCCAGTGCCTTATAATTTCAAACCATTCTCTTTGCCAATGGAGGGACTCGAAGATTTGAAGGTGGTGGATTTGATCGATCCAGATGTTAAAGCCTGGCAGTTGGATTTGCTGCAGGAACTTTTTACACCTCAGGAGGTAGATGTCATTGCTAGTATACCTTTGAGTTTGAGACATACAGAAGATCGCTTGGTTTGGCATTTTGACAAAAAGGGCTGTTACAATGTTAAAAGTGGGTACTTTGCCTGGAGGGAAGCTAGAGAAGCTTCGTCAACTGCCTCTTCTTCTAGCAATGCGACTGGTGGGCAGTTGGGTAGGTATTGGGCTGCAGTGTGGAAGATGCATGTACCGGCTAAAGTCAAGGTTTTTGTCTAGAGGTTGTTGTGTGACATTCTACCAACTCGTACTGCTCTACTTCGTCTCAAGGTACATATTGTAGACTATAATTGTCTCTTTTGTAATTTAAAGGCAGAAGCTAGCTCCCCATAATCATCCTGCTCCAAATTTATGTGAATGGATGTGGTCTATGATTGATACGTTGTCTACTGAGGAGCAAGGCTTGTTTTGCACTTCTTTATGGGCCGTCTGGGCTGAAAGAAATAAGGTCTTGTGGCAGGGCCTGTGCTTAATCCAGCTTACTTGGCTCAGTGGGTTGGGCAATATTTGGAAGTTTTCCAAACATATCATTACAAGCCTAGTGTAAATCAGAAGCGTCTGAAGACAAAATGGGAATGCCCTTCAAGTGGGAGGATCAAAATTAATGTTGATGGGGCGTTTCGTATTGCAAATGATTGTGGAGGTATTGGGGTAGTCGTTAGAAATGATGCAGGTGTGGGAGTCGCAACTTTAGCTAGGCCTCATTTACATGCTCACTCCGCTTTGCATATGGAGGTTGAAGCGTGTAGAGCGGGTCTTTTACTTGGTGTCCACCAAGGTTGGACGGATGTTGATATTGAAAGTGACTCTATCCTATTGATTACTGCCCTGAGTAGGGATGAGGAGGATTTGTCTGAGGTGGGTCGTGTCTTGGAAGATTGTAAAGCTTACATGACGGTTTTTCAGTCTATCCAGGTTCGACACATATATAGAGAAGCAAATGGTGTAGCAGATCGCTTAACACACCTTGCTAGTGTTGGTTTACTTTATGATGTATGGTTAGATGAGACTCCTGCTATTATTCAGGATGTACTCTATGAGGATTATATTTGAGCTAGGGTTTAGGGGAATTGGTCATGTGTTTGTGCCAAATTTTTAGCATTATTCCTAACAACTATGTGATCTAATTTTGGTGTCTTTTGGTTCTCAACGTGATGGTGAATTTCATTTACATGTAGTCTGGCTGTTTTGGGACATGGTTTGGAAGGGGGTCAAAAGGTTCGTCTTGATGTTGGTGGCAAGTTTGTATCATAACATTTGGAATTGGTTACCTTTTATTGTAGTCTGCCGATATGGGCGTGAAGTTTGGTTAGGGGTTGGGCCATTTTGGCTTATAGATGTTATTAATAGTGACGGCCCATAACTATAGATCATGTTAGGAATATGTGTTGTAGTGTTGAGACCATAACCGATTATTCATTTTTTTGGTGATTAATGAATTCTCTCTCTCTTTTATTATTATTATTATTTTTTTTAAATCATTATTTTATTAAAAATAATAATATCAATGAATACTTAATTAAGGCAGCCGAAAGAAGAATTTAAAAGGAAAAAATGGTTTCATTGTACGGTGCGGAGCCAGTGCTGAAGTGATCTTCATCATTTATTCAAATTAAGATCCCTGTATGTATATGGAGATCGACCAAGTTCATGTTTCATGACTGCAAAACAAACAAGAGTCACCATCCATGTATATATATATGCCTATTCACCAGATAAGGATAACCTATAGTAATAATGGAGCACGGATATAATGGCGATTGTTTTGTTTACTTTAAAGTTCGGATACCGACAGTGACGGCGTCGTATAATAATCCGCCAAGAGTGGCTACAGAGACCCGCGGCCTATAACGACCGGAAAAACCAGACAAATGAATTGTAGTCAATTATTACATTTTTTATGATCTCTCAGCTATTAGTATACTTGTAGCTGGTACCCAGGGGCGGATCCAGAAATGTTTCTCAGGTAAGGCAAGACTCAAAGTAAATAGTAAGGATATATTCAGTAGTATATCCTACGAAGCTTGCCTATTTTGCCCGTTTCTGCCATATTTCTGCCATTTTCACATATATAGCTTGTCTATGCCAAACCTATTAAGGATATATTCAGTACCAAGCTTGCCTATTTTACCATATTCCTGCCCTATTTCTGCCATATTTCTGTCATTTTTGTTCTATTTCTGTCATTTTCACATAGCTTGTCTATACCAAATCTATGTAAACTCAAAAATCCAGTCTAGGCAAGTGCCTAAGCTGGGCTATATGTGCATCTGCCCCTGCTGGTACCTCTTCTCCCACTGGTCTTCACCTATGAAGCATGGATATTCCAAAAATCTGACTATGGTGTATCGTATCTGTATCGGATACGGATACGGGTTGATACGCGTTGGGTGCGTATCTGAGACCTTCAATACGTATTGTTGACTATGTAGTGGTGTTGACCATAGGGGATACGTCTTGGATACGCGCTGACCTATTTTTGGATACGTTTTGGGAGTATTCTTGACAAACGAAAATGTTCACCTGGTCAGTTGTTGACCAAGAAAATAATGCTCAATCACCCTTAGATGTAAATCTAATGGCAGAGAATTATTATTAAGTTGAGGTGTTTTGTTTTCCACCCTTGGATGTAAATCTAAGGATTATTGAGCATAAATTCTTTGGTTAGCAACTGACCAGGTGAACACTACTGTCTTGACAAATTGTTATCAATTAAAACCTAAAACATACCACAGCCGCCCCACTTGGAGTAGGGGTTGTTATTGATTGTTATTATAAATTGGTTTGAATTATAATCCCGTGGCAGCAACCATCTATTATTAAAGCTTGAAGGTCGTTTTGGAGTAGGGGTTGTTATTGTTTGTTATTATAAATCCCGTGGCAGCAACCATCTATTATAGTCTTATTTTTATTTATGTCGCTTGAACCATCATTTTGTATGCAATATTCATCAAATATATTTATTAACATTATATATATATATATATATATATATATATATATATATATATATATTACATATTATTTTAGAAAACGTATACGAAATGTATCGTATTCTATTTTTTTGAAAAAAAATCGTATCCACATATCGTATCGTATCACATCCCGTATCCCGTACGTGTCAGTGCATCATAGGTCTTCACTAGAATGCTGCATATATTATCACCACTACTCATTTTTTTACAGGGGGCCGGGGTTCTATGTCCTATTGTGATCTCTCTGTTGTGGTTAACACTTTACACTTAAATCTGGGGATTTTTAATTCCGAAACATATATTGGTTTTAACTTTTTTCCTGTTGGATCTGATATATGATACCCGGCCTGTATCTGTACCAAAAAGAAGAAGGGGAGGAATATAATACATGTGGATGAGTATATTGCCCAATATTAAAGGAGAATGATGGGTGTAAACATCAATGACCCTAACGTAATGTCTAGACTAGGTGACAATTTTATGATTGCGTCAACCGAAAATGATATATATTTGCATGTATGATAATCATACAATGATAACGTGCCCCAACTTAATACTTAACATTTTATTTTGAGCAGTCGTAAACAAAACTACGTTCCTCCCTCCCAGGGTCCCAGGAGAAGTAAAATCTCTTCACCTAAAACGATTTTGAAGTTATTATGTAATTAATTGTCAAAAAAAAAAAAGTTCTTAAGTAAGTATATTGACCATTGAATCAAATCCTCAGTCCACACATGAGGTGTCACAAATCTCAAATCCGTAGCCAAAAGATGAGGAGATGTCCAAATCCATACCCAAACAAAAAAGTCACTGTAAAAAAGGACATATGCAATGTGAGGCGAGGCCCTAAATATGCGTCATTGCAAACTTTGTTCCCACTTGAACTTGCAAAGTGAGAAAATAGTAATCATATAACTGTTGAAGAATGTTGACATTTAATGTGGCTTGTCAAACTAGGATTAGTTCTATAGTTATAATATGAGAGATTTTCTACTCCGAGTTAGAATAGGAATCCTTGTACTCCAAAATAATGTACTTTGTAATCCCTATATATATGGCTCCTATTATCAACGAATACACACAATTCTCTCTTTGTATCCAATTTCCTAAAACACGTTATCAGCACGAGCCCTAATCTTGAATCAAAAGCTAAAACTCTTTTCTTCTCTCTTCTTGCCGTGAAACCCTAGAACCCTACCCTAGGATCACCTCATGCGCGCCACCATCTCTGCACCGCCTCGTTAAGGTCGGTGTACCGATGATAAATGGGATATCCCTGGTTGGGAACGTTCCGCTAAATGTAAATTGTGTCGGGTGAGCGACCGTCAATTTTCATCGGAAGTAACGATGTCGGAGACATGTTGGTCAGTAGTTGTCGGTTGATGAGTGATGGTATGATTGCCTTGCAAGTTTGTTGGAGCAAGGTAAATGTTGGCGGTGAAATGATATTGTTGGCGGTAACACTTATGTTGTGGCGGATCATTGATTCGTTGCTTGATGATTCGTAGAGGGGGATGAGGATATTTAGCGGAGAATCAGGCTAAGTAGCGGAGGAGAAGGCTAATTGGCGGGAGATGAGGATACTTCGCAGAAGAGAGGTGTATATGGCGGTGATTTTTGAAATTTGGGGTTATTTGGCCAGATTCTGCTTGATCTTCTGACACTGTAGGTGACACGTGGGGGTTGTTGATAGGAATGGCGTGTGCGAAAACGTCGCTGCGCAGCCGTTGTCGCTTCATCATAAATGTTGCATTTATGGTCACGTCGTTTTTACCGAGGCGTCGTCTAGGTTAGTGGGGGTACGTGGCGTGATCATGGCGGGCGGTTACTTTTCGGAGACGGCTGAGATTTGTCGCCAGAGTTTGTATTTAAGGGGGGAAACGAAATCGAGTTCATTCACTCTGCCCTATTCTGTTCCTTTGCATTCCTTTTCTAAGTGAGAGAGAACCAAAGAGAAAGGATCTGCAAATCGTGTTGATCGAGTGGAGGAAAGAAAGAAGAAAAGAATTCGAAGGAGAGAAAAAGTGGTCGAGCTCCTCCTGCGGTTGGTCTGCTTCGTCGCTCGTCGGCGTTTGCTTCTGCGAATTTGAGGTATGCTCTGTTTCTGGGTTTTTTTTTTTTGTGTTCTTTTTTTGGTTTGGTTTGTGTGAATGCATTTGCTTTGTTTGTACGGGTTTAAGAGTTTCTGGCTTTTCTGGGACTTTTCGGGTACTTTCTGGGGTTTTGGAGTGACTGTTCTTGAATGAGTTCTTTGTATGGCATGGGGTAGGTTTAGATCTGACTTGACTGCCAACTTCTCGGTTTAGAGTGTTTGTGTGGCATGCTGGCCGTTATTGATATCTCAAGTAGTGAAGAATCGGATGTGTCGTCACTTAATTCGTCGGAGAGGGGTTTTATTGATTCGTTGCGTCGTCCTACTTCTGCAGGAGATAGTCCTTAAGAACTGCTAGATCTTATCCCCCTCCAGACTATTTATCTGTCACGTATGGCAGCACGTCAGAGTGAGGAACACGAAGTTGTTCATCGTACCAGGGAAGAGGAGGTATCCGACAGTAGCGAAGAAAGTGTTGGCGCCTCTGGACAAAGTGATGAAGGGATTGAGGTTGGGGATGAAGGTCAGAGTGTCGGACCTATCAATTTCTCGTGGGTTCTGAGTGATGGTGTCGGAGTAGATGAACCTTCCTCTATTATGTCGTGGCGAAAAAACCCTTTAAATGTCAGTCCCCTTTGATCCAGTTTCTAATGAGACAAAGAGCAGCAATAGCCTAATGGTGCCATGACAGCCATCATCACCTAAAAAACTACCGTCAGATGTCAAATCAAATTTGGCACCATTATTACGGTGTCAAAATGTGATTATTCTGAATTTAAAAAAATATTTATAAATAATGCCAAATTTGGCATCCTTCTTATCCACCTACATGCCATGCAATGCTTACAATCAATAGAAAGCTAGTGGAACCAATTCTCAAATAACTTGATTGCAAAACTGGTTTACATCTAGTTTCATTATTACCGAATAACTGGAAAGACATCAATAAATTCCTATAGGAAAGGAAAAAAAAAAACAAATGTGTGTTATCCAGTAACCATTGCACAATTGCTTGATCACACAACTCTTGCTGTTCTGATTTCCAATATCTGCCAAGAAAACAAAGGGTGCAATTAATACAGAGGTCATCTCCACCATGTGTACTTAACAGTTCTAAATATGAAGTTACTAACAATATGGTCATTAAAATTAACACAATTTGTTAACAAATCAAAAATACAAAATAAATTACTCCATCTAAACCCACAAATCATTCTACATCTAAGAAAAACTATATCTCCCAAATAGAATGATTGATTATAATAGGTAAGATACCCAAAATATTAGATCAATTCCAATCCCTTCTCACTACAAAAATTAGAAATATCACAATCTCTTATGCTTCTCATTTGGCAATGCAATCTGATCTGATTAAATATTGCATATCATAACATGATGCTTTGTTATCTTCGATATTCTTATATATTGCAATTTCCAAAACATATGATGAAGTGAAAAGCGAAGGAAAATATTTTACTTATACAAAATATGAGAATAAAGTTGACTACCTGTATTTAGAGGCATGTCAGCGACAACCCATGTATCTATATATACATCAGGATATTATATGCATACCCTTATACATGCTTAACATAACAGTGCTTCATACTTGCTGTTATTATTTCTACCTGACAAGAATATTTGGGAAACCTGAGACATGATACAATATCAGAATATTTGTGATGAAAAATCTTGTACAAACATGATGCCCAAGACCTGTTAAATCAAAAAAGTAAACTCAAAGTTAAGAGTGGCTTGAACTAATTAAACAAACTAAACTGCAGAGATGAATTGAGTGGAGCTATATTCTAGTTCAAACTTTGATTGACAGATACACATAGGACCTGACCCTGAACCTGATATAGGTTGGGGAACAAATTAGTCTAATAGCATAGCAGAGGAGTAGAACAATATGATGTGTATATCTCATTAATAATTGCACTAACCCTTAAAGATAGGAACTTTTAGAAAAGAAAATCACATCTCCTCAGAATGAGAAATAAGTATTTTGATGGATGTGATTGATTCACGGAGATCGTTTAGAGAGTGTCGCACCTGTAAAGATATCCATCAGAAGTTGGAGACTATTCGCAAGGGCAAATTTAAATGTCAAGAAGCACCGAAACCCACTGTGAATCTGTGATATAGCTTTCTGAGATAGAGCAAGATATTAAAAAAGAATATAGAAATAACAAAAAATTAAATGGGGACAATATTTCAAAAATATATTTTTCTTAAAGAGAGTTCACGAGTGATCTCAAAAATCAAATCTGGCAACAACTGCTATATTGAGTAGCAACCGAGGCAACTTTTATTTCAAGTGCCACTAATTTGAAAATTCAATTCCTTTAACAAACTTCTTTGCAAGGTGCACTGGATTGCCAAAGAAGTTTATGTGACAAAAAAGTACCCAAAAGATGGAATTTCATATCAAACCCATTTTCTTAGCAATAAAAGCATGCTGATTTATTGAAACTCCACAGAGGAACTAACCCATCTTGCAAGTGAAGTGGCAACCATGATTGAAGTTTCAATAGAAAGGAAACATGAACAGCTTTACTCATATAGTCACACATTACAATTCCAGGGCTTGCCGAGAAAAAAGTAAACAAATCTCAACATCGTCAGCTAAAGAATTCTACCATGAATTATAAACAAAAAAGTTAAAAAATAAAAATTGAAGCTAGCAAGCTCGATCGTGCTTCCCTGACCGATCGCCAGTGTCAATCAGACTCAGGCCGCACAACCATAGCCCAGTAGCACCTGCCTGCGTGTGAGTTTGTCATTTCTCAAACTTAGAGTTTGAGGGGTATAATAGATCGTAGCCTCCGAAGCTCAATGGGTTTTGTAGGCAGCAAAAGTAAATCATCCTATACAGGCTGTGTCAGATGCAAAGAGAAGAAAAACCAATTAAAGCCAGTTGAAAGCCACTCAAAAATTTAAAGAAGAAAACTCGCAACAAATCATACTAAGCACATACCTGATTGGAAAAGGGTATGAAGAAAGCCGAGGGGAGATGGATTAGGGTTTGAACTTGAAATCATGTAGCACAGTGAGTGAAGAAATGGACCAAAACTGGAAGATCTACGAGCACCAAAACTGAAAATGCAACAAAATTGAAAAATCTACAAGCCCATTAAGCACAGATCGATGAAAACAACGATAGATCTACAAGCAACTCGTATAAGGCCCGGATTTTTCTTAGAGCGAGAGCGAGAGAGAGAGAGAGGGGAGAGAGACCTATTCCCCTTTGCTCAATATATTGAAGTCCCCAATCACACCGTAAAATGGTGACGGTGGGTTGTGGCGCAATTCTATATTACAATAAAATTATGGAGACCGTTGTTCGGTGACTGGGCCATGAAAAGTCACCAATCCAAGGCAATGGTGGCATATATATTGCTGAGAATGGAGACCAAAATTAATAGTGGCCCAGATCGGTGCTCTATGGCCCATATTGTAGTAGTGAATTGAGGACTGTAGGCTGAGCTCTCCGTCCTACATATGATTCAGTTGCAATTTTTAAATGCTCGAATCTAACTTCAATTGTAGGAAGACAAATCCCAACTCTGAGATACACACATCAAGAAAAAACAATCATATTATTATCAAAAACAACGAAAAGTCAAGAAAGAACCAATATGTAGAGTAGATGAAATCTGAAGCGTTACCTATCGATTCGTTTCTTCAACCTCATCAAGAAGTTCTCGATCATGATCCAGTTGTAGTTGTTTATTTCTAACTTGTAGGCTTGCAAGTGTGATCTTTTTATTTTATTTCATTATAACATTTTCTCTCTATTTTGAGTAATTTAATTATTTTCAACCAATTTATACTTTATTTATTCTTATTTATATAATTATACGCTATAAAACAAATTATAAATTAAAAAAATAAAAACTGCCTAGGCTTCAGCCTAGTCCCCAGGGTGTTAGGCCCCTAGCCACCACCGTACTAGCACCTAGTGATTTTAGAATATTGGTTACAACTACTCCTAATACAAAAGCATAAAGAGCAATAAAGATAATGTAAATGAGTGGTATCTCAAAGAGCAAAAAAGTAAAGAGCGATTGATAAAGTTCAAGAAAGTAAATAAAAACAGCTGAAAAATGAATAACAGAAAAGTAAACGGCTTGAAGCAATGTGAACAACTGAAATCATATCAAGTTACCAGGCTTTGGCCTAGTTCTTAGGGTGTTACGCCCCTAGCCACCACCTGACTAGCACCTAGTTATTTTTAGAACATTGGTTACAACTACTCCTAATACAAAAGCGTAAACACGATAATAAAAGAAAATGAAGTAAATTGTAGATTAAGACTGAAGCATAAAGAACAATAAAGTAAATTGCAAGAAAGTAAATGACTGGTATCTCAAAGAGCGAAAAAGTAAAGAGCAATTGATAAAGTTCAAGAAAGCAAATAAAAACGGCTGAAAAATGAATAACAGAAAAGTAAACAGCTTGAAGATTAAACTATCAACTATTATCAAAAGCAATGTGAACAACTGAAATCATATTAAGCCAATTGAAACTAGTAGTGCTAACAACTAGGGAATTGAACCGACATTCTAGCTAGGGAGAATATCACAAATGGTCACTGAAATATGACATGTTCGACAATTTGATCACTCAACTTTTGAAAATATCACTTTAGTCACTCAACTTATACATCATCTATCACTTTGGTCACTGATTTACTGTTACAAGTCGTTAATTTGAGGGCACATTTGTCTAATCACTAACTTTTTTTTATAACAAAAAAAAATCTAAAATCTAAAATATGATTGATATGATTGAGCTTTTTTGGGCTGTCATCTTTGAGCTTTTTTGGAAAGAAGAAAAACCATGGCTGATATGATTGATTCCCTCTCTCCTATTTGAATCTCAGAATATCGATTTGCTTATCAATGAACCGTTTTTTTTCTTTCTTTTTCTTTGCGGCCTGTTAATGAGTATTTCCAGATCTTGTTCATTGCCTTAATCAGGGCATGCAATTTTGGTATTTTATTTAACTTCCATCATCAATGTTAATTTTTTCCTTCTTTCTGCACTCTCCCCTTATCACCAAATTTCATATTGCTATTGCACATACTAGCAAATACCTTTCGACTGTCACTCGATTTCACACTACCGCCAAACCTCGCAGGATCATCCAAGTGCCAGGTCATGGGCTAGGACCGGTACCCAGCAAGGCGGTGCTCACAATGGGTGGCACCTTGGGTGGTACAGATCTTAGCCCAGCCCGGCAGGGCTAACCAAAGTTCATACTAGAACCCGACATCAGTATGGAAACTGTGGATTCACATTCCACATTGAAGAAAGGGAGAATCCTTCTCCTTGCTCAACACATATAAACCAAGCTCAACCACCTTGAGGAGGGTAATAACTTCTGATCCTTTACTGTTACTCTGTCAAATTACATACGTAGCCTTACTCAAGTGTTTCCTTTGCCAGGGTCCCGGAGCACTCTCTCTATCTGCCAGCAGGTGCAGCATTCTGTCAGGTTACCCTGGACAAACCTGCAGAAATATTGGCGCTGTCTGTGGGAATCGTGTAACCCCACCCGCTTAAGGTGGGCAAGAGTGTTGCTCGAGAACTTATTTTCTCCTCCAGCACTCCTACTGCAAAGGTTCCCAATCCAATCATCGAGACCCATGGGTGGGGAGCCATGAGCCCAATAGAAGGCAATAATCTGTCACCAGCACAGGATCCTCTCGATCTGATTTCAGAAATGGAGGCCATGCGGGCCGAGATTTCAGCTTTCCGGGAACAGAGTTGAATCGACCGGGAGCAGCAAAGGATTGATAGGGAGACGAGCCTCCTCTCGTAGCAAAGGTTACAATAACTGGAAGATGAGAACAAAGCACTAACCCATGCATTAGACAGACGACACCAACAGAGCGAGGCTCTTACTCAGGCCTTCACCAAAGCGTCACAACCACTTGTGCCTGAGGTAACGGTTCCTCTGGCACCAGCAATCAACGGGACTCTCGGGGCGGGGCCCTCGTACATGAACCCGATGGGCCGGCGAGCCTATCGAATTCCACTTGGAGAGCCTAAGAGAGTTACCACCCCCGCTACCTAGGCTGGCACAAGTTGAACCACCGGTAACAAACCTCAACACGGCTCTCCTCATATAGATGAGTCATTCCTTGGTAGCTCTCCAAGTAAGGGTAGAGGCAAGCGAGAATCGAAAAACTTGGCGTCCTCTAACTACTTTGAAGGATAGGTCGGGACCTTTCACACCCACGGTCCGGAATGCGGTGCCCTCGAATGCCACGAAGTTGCTCAAAATAGACTATACCGGAGTTGGTGACCTATATCCACACCTGCAGGCTTTCCGCTCATAAACAAGCTCTAAGGGTTACACAGACGCGGTCTGTTGCAACATGTTCCAAGAAACGCTCTCCGGGGAGGCTCTGAGTTGGTTTTACGAGCTGTCGGCCAGTTCAATAGGATCTTTCAAAGAGTTGGTAGATAAATTCATAGCTCGTTTCATTCTGCGCACCGATTGATTCAACACTCCTATGGGACTATTGAAGATACAACAAGAAGAAAGTGAAACGTTGAAATATTTTGTCAACAGGTGGCAGTCAGCCACAGCCAAGTGC
This sequence comes from Rosa rugosa, assembly GCF_958449725.1. Classification (NCBI taxonomy): domain Eukaryota; kingdom Viridiplantae; phylum Streptophyta; class Magnoliopsida; order Rosales; family Rosaceae; genus Rosa; species Rosa rugosa. Next base: position 40,924,079 of record NC_084822.1, on the reverse strand, counting down.
CGAGATCTGAACAAGGAGTTGGCTGAAATGGCTTTCAGGCAGGGTTGTACACCCGGGAATTTCCTCAACGAGATTAACCATCACCCCCCGGCGAGCTATGATGAACTTATGGCCACTGCGATTAGGCATGCCCAGGCAGAATTCGAGACATACGACAATGTCAGTCAAGTAAAAACAGAAAAGAAAGGGGGAGATATACCAACCCCGACCCTGGTGGCTAGGGATGAGAGTCCAAGAAGAGAGAATGGAATCACGACAATAGCAGATCACCGTATCCCGTGATCCCCACACTTGAACTTTGTTTATCCTCAAGCAAACTAAATGAAATCTAATCCGAAAATCTACTAAATCATAAACATAAAGAGAGTGTAGTATTAGCCTTTCCAACCATAACCCTGATCATGAGGTTGACAAAGCATAACATTGGAATTATGAATTTGTAAGGCAATTAAGATGCACATGTGAGAAACGCTCAAGTATATGCATGTGATATCCATGTATCAAATCAATCCACCATAATCAAATAGGTACATAGAAGACCCAATATAACCCACTAAACTCACATAGGTTCACTAAATATTATCGCTCAAGTGTTTAGGGGCTATATGTGTTTCACTCAAAAGCAATTTCACAACACACGTCGCCATATGCTTGCTCTTGGATCTCATTTCCGCTAGGTAACTCACAACATTCAAGATCAAGAGGTCTTTTATTTGGTTGTAATGGGGCTAAGGGAAAGTGGTTAATAGAAATGAAGGATAAGGAAAAACAAAGTCCATAGAAGCCTGTGAAGCAACTCTCTCTTATAGATATTTAAGACTTTTGCTTTCGAATGTTAAGTCACTCGCCCTAAAATCCAATGTACAACCCATGTTATACTATACTATACTATAAACAAAAATAATATCGCTATATATTTTTTTTTAACAATTTTTTTTTTTCAATCACCTTTTCTTTTTCTTTCTTTTTTTTTTTTTTTTTGGAACTTTCTTTTCTAAACACACACTCACCCCCACACACACTTTTGATTTTTCTTTTCATTTGAAGCACTCAAACATAAAGTCATCCTCTCGAATCGCTTCATTAACTACCATGGAAGGGTAGGATAAAAGTGTATAGGTTAGGTAGGGATTTGTGGTGCTAATGAATAAAAAGGCTAAATATATACATAGGCTCAAAGTGGCAATCTAGTGGTAAATATTTTTGGGCACATGCTTCTTTGGCCATGGTGGTATTAAGCTTAATGCCTCAATCCTTTTCATCCCATCGTAAGCTAACATATAGCCTCGAGAGGTCTCAAGCAAGTTCTAGATACGCAATGTCATGAAATTGTACTCACATGAAAGAATAAGTGAATGAACAATGCATACACTATAGATATAGGCACAAAAGCTCACAAATAAGGGCATGCAAGTTAATCAAATCATCTATATGCTTCTCTAACTATGATGAACCAACCTAACCATAGGCTATGTGTACACATATAGCCAAGCATAGATCACATATACACTCAATTACAAAACAAATTCAAAGTCCTAGATCATGCTCAATCTATCCACAATCATAACAAGATAAGTCCATGTCTCGTCATTGGGTTGGAAAAGGCATTAACCACTAAATTCTAATTACAAAAAGCTAATCTAAAAATGACTTTATTTTTATTTTTTCATAGGCGCCCGAGCCTTCACCCCTACACGTAAAACCAACATTGTCCTCAATGTTGTAAAGTGAGCTCGAAAGCTAAAATCCGTGTAGGATTTAGGCATGAGAGTGAAGTCTGGGCGAAGGCACAAAAATTAACTATGAAAGTGAAAATCTAAATGCGGAGAAAAGTTACAGAAAACCTCCTTGTGGTGAACCTCCATTACTTTTAGTATCCCTGGCAACGACGCCATTGACTTGATGCATAAACTCTCGCAAGCGTACGAATCGTGTCAAGTAAGGGAAGTATTTGGACCTTAGTTTATGTACCTCGGGGATTAGGTGTTGGACCTAACCAAGATAATTGGCGGTAGGATACTAAAAGCACATAAGAAAAATATAAAGTAAAATAAAAACTATAAACAATCAAGGCACCAAGCCTTGGCAATGCTCGGCTTAGCTCACACCAAGCCTATTCAAAACCACAAACTTGTAGCCTCAAGATGGCCGGGTATATACAAATGAGTCGATGGATTCAATGTTTGAGAGTTGATTTGAACTTAACAAAAAGTAATAAAGTGTAAAGCGATTACTAAAAATGCAAAGGAATTAATAAAAGTGTAAACAATATGAATGAGAATACCGGGTGCTAGGAAGGTTCCTTCACCCAAATCTCATGTGTAGGAAGTTAATCTAATGTAGATGCAAATTTCCTACTTTGGCTGTAGTCGTATCCAAGGCGGTTCAAGGCTTAAGGACCGAAATTCCCTTTCATTATATTCCTACTCCGGTTCAAGGGTCGTAGGAACTCACTTGACATGAATTATAGCCGGTTCAAGGGTCACTAATTCACATCAAGAGGCCTAGAGATCGAGGAATTAGACTACTAAGCGATCTGCTCACACAACGGGTGTAAATCAAAGCACACATAGGCTCACCTATTTATGTAATTGACACACCATATCCAATATACATGGTGCATGCATTTTATTACAAACATGATTGAAGCTTGCAACAATCAGGGGGAGATTCTCATCAAGGGGAGCATTCAAAATTATGCTACCTAGGACATATGCGCGTTGTACTCTTTTTCTCCTTCGACCAGGGTTGTTTTTATCCCATTGGGTTTTTGTTACCTGACAATGTTTTTGACGAGGCAACATTAAGCGCGTCTAACACAATATCATTTAATGGTGACATCCAAGGAGAAGTGTTGTAAATATTATATATATGTGGATGTCCATTATAATACTCATTAGTTATGATGTAAATCCTACTCCTAAATAAAGGGGTCTAATGAGAATGAAACATACACTTCTACCCCTCCTCTATATTCTGTTTTTCTATTCTACGTACCTCTATCTTATTCTCTAGTTTATAACAATACCCAATAAATTACATATTTTTTGCCCTAATACCCAATTATATTTTTTAAATTATTTTTTGTATATTTTTGGGACAATTTTGCCATCTCTCCCTTCGTCACATAGAAAAAGAGAAAAAGTGGAAGAAAGAAAAATCATCAGAGACTTTGCCTGTCACGGGTCCCCAGAAAGAGGTCACAGGTCGCCGATGTGATGCCCCGGAAATTCGTTATTATTTTCCGAGGATTTTCCTAAATCTAATTTGTGGTTACTGGACGGTTTCATGGCTCGTGGACAGAGCGGAAGTGTTTCAGACGAATTATTATTCGAAGAATTTGGATTTAGGGGGGGGGGGGGGGGTTCAAGGTTGACTTTTGATACGTTGAGTTTCTCCGAAAATGTCATTCACAAAAGTTGTAGAGCGCGTCGATACGAGTTCGTGAATATGTGGAATGCGAAAATCGGAGTTCGTATGAGGAAGTTATTGTCATTGGAAGAAGTTTCCATTTTGGTATAAATAGGGAATTTCCGAAAATATTTTCATAAATCTCACTTTCCATTTCCGGAAGCCCTCTTTTCTCTTTCTTTTCTCTCGACTGATACCTTTGGTATGGAAGAAATCCGGTTGACTCGACCCGGCATTTCCGGCGAACTCCGACGGTCTCCAGCGGCGAAACCTTCCAGATCAGATCACCTCCTTGCTCTGGTCGTCCCTCTGGCATCCTCTAGCGGCGATTCTCAATGGTGGCGGCGCTAGAAGGCGGCGAAGTTTGAGGAAATCAGACCCGATCGGTTCTCCGATCTCCGACATCGGCGAGGCTTCAAACAAAGCTTAGGGAGCTCGCAGCAACCTCCTTGATCGATCCTTGGTGGTTGTTTGGATCGATTCACGTGAAGCTTGGTTCAACTCGGATTGAACAGTAATTCACGGCTTGCGAGGTAGTTTTCGACCCTTTATGCTTGGTTTCTGACTTCGTGCTAGTTATGAAAATGGTTAAGCATGATGAGATGAACATCTTTGATGTTGGATGTTTTGTGAAATATTAAGTTTTGGTCAGCGGCGGTGCGCCACCGCCTGTGGCAGCGTTCTGGCGGCGTTCCGACCATGTAGGGGACTGATTCTGGTATTATATATCTTCTACTCATCGATACGAGAATTTCAATATATAATATGTAATTTTTGGAGTTCGTATGAATTTGTTATGATATTTACGGTTTCATACCGGTCGATTTATTCGATCCGTGAGGATTCGAGCGTCCGATTGACTTGTGGTTTGGGCATATTGATCATGGAAGTATTCCGGAGGCTTTGGGAAGCCTCGGATGTGGTTTTGCCTCGATTGGCGCCACTTTGGGGATTTTAGTTCAAAACAGGGGTTTCAGACTTAAATCAAATGTGAATCGTCACTAAGTTGAAACCGTATGTGATTAGGTACTTGACGAAGTATTCTTGGATGGTTAATTGGTGGTTAGGTTGTTTTGTTCTTTATTGAAGACGCAGCGGGAGTTTCGAGGTGAGTAATCTCACAATGTTCATTTACGAACGGGTTTACCTTGTCGTTTTGTTAGTTATTTAGTTAACTGCAAACTATAGGTGGGTATTAGTAGCATTTCTGAGTGAATGTCTACATGTATATATATATATTTACGTGAAATATATATGTGTAGGTGGATTTGTGTGATAAAACAATAATTATGGGTGCGTTCATTTTATTGTTTTGGGTGTGACTTTTCGTGAAACAATATTTTGTGAAAGGGTTGATTTCTATTGTTTTGAAAAGTGTGGTGTATTGTGGAACATTTTAGTTCGCGGGTGGAAATGATCATTTACCCAATTTTGGGGTTAATTAACCCCACTTACCCAAACACTCTAAGACATTGCCCACTTACACAACAATTTTTATTTTTAAACCCCACTTACCCAAAACTCTAAGAGTTGGACCTGTTTTCTTCATATTTTTGGACCGTTTTGCCCTTTTCTAATTGTCAAAGCTGAAAATTGAAACAGAAAGAGATAGAGAGAGAAACTCCCCGTTTTTAGAGAGAGAAGCTATGCCATTTTAGAGAGAGAGAGAGAAGCTGCGCAGTTTCTGGAGAGAGAGCTCTGCGATTTCTACAGGAGAGAGGAGCTGTGCTGTGATTATCACCATGGACCGACATCGAGCTCTTGCTTGTGTTCCTCCTTCATCGCGGTTTGATTCTTTTCTTCATCATCCTCAAATTGTTTGATTTTAGCTCGGTTTAATATGTTTGATTTCAATTTCTAGCTAGGTCTGTTTGTGTACGTTGTGTTAGTTTTGAAATTTTTGGGTTACGAACTGATTTTAGTGAATCTAAGCTTCGTGTTAAGTTCGAACTCTGCGATTTCTAGAGAGAGAGGAGATGTGCTGTGATTATCACCATGGATCGAGATCGAGGTCTTGTTTCTGTTCCTCCTTCATCGCTGTTTGATTCTTTTCTTCATCGATCTCAAATTGTATTATTTTAGCTCGATCTAATATGTTTGATTTGAATTTCTGGGTCTTTTTGTGTACATTGTGTTAGATTTGAATTGTTGTGTTAATTTTGAAGTGATTTTGGTGAATCTGAGCTTCGTGTTTAGTTAAACTGGTTGTATTGTAGTTTTTACTATATTATTGGGGGGCAATAATCTGTCTATTGGGGGGCAGTAATGTGTGTTGGTTGTTATTCTGTCTCTCTAGTTGTTGTTTAGTGATCTTTTCCTTTGTGTTAAGAGTAAATTGTCATAGTTTATGAAGCGTTTTGGTTGTTCTGACTACATTATTGGGGGGCAATAATCTGTCTTAATTGTTATGAAGTCCCTATAATAGTTGTTCAATGATCTTTTTCTTTGTGTTCAAAGTAATTTGTTGCTACTTCTGATGTGTTTTGGTAGTTTTGAAATTATTATTGGGGGGCAATAATCTGTTTATTAGGGGGCAATAATAGTTTTGTTTTGTTGATTTTTTTGCAAGAATATGGGTGATCCTTTCGTTGCTAGATGCATTTATTCTGGAAAAGGTTATATGATTCCTCTGAAGCAGTAATACATGTTTTTGGACAGAATTGTTAGGTTTTACAGTTTTTATTGGGGGACAATAATAGGTTTATTGGGGGTCAATAATTGTTTATGTTCAGGCTCATTGTAACATTTTTCTTTTGAGGATGATTGATATTGACTTTTATTTTGATTTTTGTTGCTTTTTAAGAAGTGAATTAAATTTTGAACACAACTGAGTTTGCAGTGACTGTTTATAAGAGGTTTATTGGGGGGGGGGGGGCAATGGGGATTTTATTCCCCTCCGCCCCCCCCCCCCCCCCCAATAAACATGTTTATTGAATCTATCTGCAATTTGTTGAAAGGACCGTACATGTAATAATTTGAATGCAACAAAAGTATATCATATCATCCAAATCATATCATTTCACCGTAATTGAAGAATAAATTGCATGGGAGAATGTACAATCCCTACTTTCGGAATCCCTATGTTAAATTCCTACTTTCAAAATAAAGATCCTCCTTTACAGTACATTAGAAGTTGGATATCATGTTCATGATCTCAGTTTTCACTTTCTCCAAGCTACATCAAGAGGCATGATTCACTCAACTGTGTGCTTCCTCTTCAGAATCACTCAACAGGTTGAATCTTGGTCTTGCCATTCTGCGTGCAAACAAAACCAAAATCATTATCTTAGACTTTCAAAATCGGAGTTTCTAACATTATTAACCCCCAATAAAGACATTATTGGGGGGCAATAATCTGTCTACTGCCACCCAAAAATCACATGTTTCTGTCATTCACAGATTATTGTACTATAATAAACTCAAAACAACAAAAGACATTTCAAGGCTCTAAATTTAGTGATTAATTAACCACACTTAAGAAATTATTAGGGGCCAATAATCTGTCTATTGCCCCCCAATAGAGCACCAAGAAAACACTCCATTTTTCAATCAATAACAGATTAGTGTACTTAAATAAACAGTGTAGTGATTATTGACCCCCAATAGGTATATTATTAGGGGGCAATAATGTTTTTTTTTTAGTGTTTCGACTCCACAATAGGCTTTCAATGAGTCTCCATTTTCACTCAATTAACAGTTTATAATCAAAAAAAAAAAGAAGCAAAACAAACTGAGAATGTGAGTGTGTGCAGAGAGAGGAGAAAACCACATATCTTACCTCTGACGACGGCGACAGATAGAAGCTCCTCTTAGAGAGTAGACAAAAAGGAACCTAGCATCGCCACTGCCGTGACCTCCGATTTGTGCATCGATGACTGTGTCAGAGTCTTTGTTTGAGTCAAAACCATGCTGCACGACGACGGATTGAGAGCCTTGATGTCGGACCAATTTGAGTGTCAACGACGGCGTGATTCCGATGGCCTCGGATTGGGCCTCGACGACGGTGCTGAAAGGGGGGAGGGAGGGAGGGAGAGAGAGAGTCTGGGAGGAGAGAGAGTGAGAGAGGAGAGAGATCGATGAGTTTTAGTTTAATTGATAGAGCAAAACTATCATTAAATGTTAAATTGGGTGAATGAGGTTAAAAAACTCTTAGTGGAGTAAGTGGGCAATTTTTAGGCTAAAATTGGGTAAGTGGTCACTGTCCCTTATTTAAATGTGGGTCTTGTACCAGGAGTAATTGATAGGGATCAATTATGGGGAATCTTTCATTTTAGATTCGTGTAACATTTTGGGTCTAGTGCGACTCCTTTAATGTTTTGGTATTTATACCGTGGATCCAAAGACTTACGAGTTGAGGATCGTGGATCACTAAATGTGATCGGGAAATCGGGAATTCAAGCCTTTGGCCGGGTTTGTAGATACGATCAGTTAAAGCTCTAGCCTGTCCGCCGTGATTTGTTTCTTGATTAAAACGTGATTTTGTGTGGGTTCATCCTGTGATTTGTTTCTTGATTGAAACGTGATTTTGTGTGGGTTTATCCCCTGATTTGTTTCTTGATTAAAACGTGATTTTGTGTGGGTTTATCCCGTGATTTGTTTCTTGATTGAAATCAATGAAATGTGATTCGTGTGAGTTTATCTCGTGCTTTGTTTCTTGATTGAAACGTGATTCGTGTGGGTTTATCCCGTGATTTGTGTGAGTTGTTTCCTCGATTGAAACGTGTGGGTTTATCCCGTGATTTGTCGAAACGTGTGAGTTTATGTCGTGATTCGTGTGACTTTATCTCGTGCTTTGTTTCTTGATTGAAACGTGATTTTGTGTGGGTTTATCCCGTGATTTTGTGTGAGTTGTTTTGAGTTACTCATACGAGCTTGCAAAAGCTTACCGGGTTTGTTGTGTGGCAACCCGGTGCACCATTCAAACGGTGTAGGGGTTAATCCTGCAGGTCAGGGTAATCGTAGCAAAACCTGAGGTAGCGTGCTAGCAGCTTTACGGTAGGAAGCCATTTTTGTGACTTTACCGTTATTAAGACGCTTGTAGTAAGCTCTGAGGAGCATTTACGTTTTATTTTGTTGTTGACAATTTAATTCGTAAGCTCATGTAATATATGACTCTGTGGTGCGGTTCAATATTGACATTGTGGGTTCAGGGCATCAATATGTATTTAGTTTGAAGGGAAAAAGTTTCCAGGTAATTGTTATTGATGACTGAACGATCACGCATATATAATTATAGGATTATATATCGATTTTTATTTTTGTTAAAAATCAGGGGCGTGACAGCCGAAGTCTAGACTTTGCCGGAATCTTGACGGAAGTCGCCGAAATCCCACAGGACTTTGTTGGAACCTCGCCAGAGGTTTTATTGGTCGACAATAAACTATTCACGTTTTATTGGTGGCCAATAAACATTTTAGGGAGCTTCTATTCATACCTCCAAAATTGGCACTTGGACCTCTTTCTTTTTTCAAGTGATAGCTCATGTCAAATTACCAATAAAGACACAAAAGAGAAAGAAAAAAAAAATTAAATAAAGTTTTTTCCCTTTAGAGGTATGAAATCAACAAATGGTCATCCTCATGCCATTTTTTCCCTTTTGTTTTTGTATGGTCTTCATCCTTACCAAGCAGCGGAGAAATCAACAGACCAGCTCCTTACTTTGCAGTTCCTCAAGTCAATTTCGGATATGCAATATTCTCTAACCAAAACACCAACAAACCACTTTCTCTTAAAATCATACTCATACATTGAAGCATACTGTTCCCATCGAGCAAATATATGAAACGAGGGATCGAATCTTAGGATGTTGAAGAAATGAACTGCTCTTGGCCTCTAAAGATGCATATGCCTACAAAATACAACAATCAGAGGGGGGGGGGGGGGGGGAGAGAGAGAGAGCTAGCTATCAACTGAAAGTTGTTTTTTTTTTTTTTTAGCTTAGTTGTATCAAGAGTAAAATAATATTGTGAAATGTTCAAAAATTGATGGAGGTCTAACTATCGATTTTGGAGGTATATGAATAGAACAAAAAAAAAAAAAAAGTTTTTATTGATATTATTGGATGATGGGTATTATGGGAAAATTAGGAGGTGTAGATAGCATATTGGTTATTTGTAAAAGTAAGTTTGAGGTCTATTAAGTGGGGAGGTCTAAATACCAATTTTGGAGGTATGAATAGAAGCTCCCAACATTTTATTGGGGGCATAAAAATTGGGAAATGTTTTATTGGGGGAAATAAAAGTTTATTAGGGGCAATAAACTTATTATTGCCCACCAATAAATGTTTTACTGGGGGGCAATAAATATTTTTAGGAGGTCTATCGACCCCCAATAAAATATGTTATTACACCACAATAAAAGTTTTAAAGTTTTATTGCCCCCTAATAAAAGTTTTATTGTTGATCAATAATCAGTGAAAAATGAAGATGTTTGTGATTTTCAAAGTATTAATAGGTTTATTGACCCTCCCAATAAAAGTTTTGAAGTCCGGCGACTAGTGATTGGATTCCGGCTAATTCCGGCGATCGACGACTAGATTCTGTCAATCGGCGATCCAAGTCTGGTTAAACTCTAAACCCAATAAACTTTTGGGTGCAGCTATTGCCACCCTACCATTTTCTTAGTTCACCCTACAATCATTTAAATTATTAAAAAACTATATTACCCAAGTCCAAAATGACTAATAAGTACACTAATTTTTTTTTAATTCAAATATGTAAGAAAAAATAAATACATAACCAATTAATTAAATACAAATACTACTTAATTTCTCATTGGATAACATTAATCTTCATTTTCTCCACCCAAATGTGAATTTGTTACTATTTTTTGTCTTTTTGTTGTCTTCTCATCGTTAATTCATTATTCAATTCCTAAAACCATTAGTGTGAACTTCATCAAAATCTTTGCAGTACCCTTTTAGAACACCGAAAGTGAAAAATTTAAAATACAAAAAAAAAAAAATCAATCTCTTCTTCATTGATCATAGTTATTAACTTACTAATATATTTTTTTTTATTGGAGGTGAGATAGCAAGCTACCTCGGTTACGTTAGCAAGTTAGTAACACACCCACCCAGTACTAATATTTTGACAGGAATTGAAACAAACGAACATTAAAATTGAAAGAAAAAAAAATGGAAGTAAATCTGATTATGATTTTATTAGGAAACTTTAATATATTTTAGTTTTTTTATTGGCATAAACTAAATGAGAACTTTAAGTTTAAAAAAAATCTTTTTTAATTAAATATATCTTATAAGGATATTTCTGAAAAGAAAAATGGGTTAGATAAGTAAATTTAATAATTAAAATTAAAATATAAGATGTAATGAGCAAGGATGGTGAACAAAGAAAACTATAGGGTGGCAAGCCACACCCTAAACTTTTATTGGAGAGAGTGGCATGCTTGTAATTTTATTATTGAATTTTTTCCAAAAGAGTCTTTTTACTTTTAAATAAGGTAAGTGGACACACTAATCACTTGTGGATAAGTGGGTCATATTGGTCTAAATTTAGGCATTATAAGGTCATCTCCAGCTGTGGGGGGCTAAATTTTAGCCCCCATAATCACTATTTATGTGAATAGTAAGGGCTATAATTTCTACCATCTCCAACCCTTAGAGCTATAATTTTAAATGCCCTATTATTTTATTGTTTTTCATTATGTATTTCTAATATATAGTATTATATAACTATGCTACTATTTCCACTTATATAATTATTTTTTTGATCAAACGCCTAGTTTAAAACTGACAAAAAAAAAATTCCAAACGGCTACTTTTTAGCCGACCCAAAAAAAAAACAGTATCCCAACTTAGCTGACATCAGCCATGCAAATTCATCAGAATGAGTTTTTTGTGTACAACGTGGTCCCCACACAGCACAAGCCCAAGGGCTAAATAATGGGCCAAATATACCCCAGCCCATAGCCCTTTTAGCCCTCCAAACTCATTTTTGTAATAGCCTAGCCCTCAATTGGAGATGGTTTTCACTATTTTTTGGGCTATATCAAGCCCTTAGCCCTCCATTGGAGATGGCCTAACCTCCTATCTAGGCATTGATTCATACTGTTTAAATCAAGGGTCTTATAATCTCATAGGTGCTAGGCCTCCCCACCACTCGCTTAGCGCCTACTAATTTCTAGAACATTTGGTACAATAGGGTTTAGTAATTTTTGTGGAAAGTATTAGCAGTTTAGTGTGTGTTCATAGTGTCTGATGTCCTATTCTTAATAAAAAAAAATTAGTGTCAGTCCGTATCTGATATTATTCACCCTCTCTCTGTTAATAACGTAATAAGGTCTAATTATGGAAATCAAGCTGCCTTGCTACTGAAGATTCTGATAATTGTTACTTAATTAGCTTAGTTAATTAGCTCTAATTAGCCCTATTTTTTTGTAGTAATTAAGTATCGAATTAGTTACTATGCTATTAGCCCTATATTGTGGCCCGTATAGCTGTAGGCCACGTGTCACTCAACTGCTAGTCCAGCTCGTTGTATAAATATTAAACCTCAGCCTTGTACTATTCATTCCCGTTCATTTCAGTTTAGTGAAATACCTCTTTTTCTCTCATTTCTCTCTATTTTATTAGAAAGCTTTCACTCTGTAGCTTTCCCAAGCAGCAGAGATGTTGAGGTTGCAGGCATTTTCAATTGCCGACTACAATCACGTGACCTTTCCCTCCTCATGCGTCATTCCTACTTCACTCCATTCCCACCGTCGATCGGTATCTTTTCCAACCACACGGACAGGTTTCCGATCACTCCCCGCTGTCAAGATAGGTAGCACTTCCGTTGCATGCGATATGGGAGGTCGCTTAAGGTACTAATATTGCTGAGAATATATAGATCTCACATGAGAAAAATGAGACATTGCATATGAGTTTATAAGGCCGGGTTTGAGTCATTCCATTCATTGCCAATTAGTTTTGGATGTGAACAAGCCCATATTATTTTATCATGGTATCAAAGTGGGTTATCCCACATGTGTATGTCTTACGGCCACACAGGCTCCACGTCACCTAAAGTTGTCCACGTGTATGGCTTGAAAATTCGCCACACGTGCGGAGACGTATTGAGAATATATAGATCCCACATGGGAAAAAAAATGGCATTCCCTATGGGTTTATAAGAATTTGAGCCACTCTATCCATTGTCAATTAGTTTTGGATGTGAACTCCAGATTACTTTATCAAATATATACAACCTTGTATATATGATGGACAAAGTGCGTAATTCATTTATACTAAAAAGTTATGTTATTTGGATTTAAGTGCTTGCTACCTTGTTAAAGTCATAATTTTTGCTTGGTGGTATGGGTTTTGTTATACCTTTCTTTTCATCTTAATTCGTGCATTTTGGTGACTAAATTAAACATATTATCTACGTTTAAGAATTGGACATTGTTGAATCTAGCATTTGCTTAATTCGTGCATCTTGGTGACTAAAAGATATCATTTGTTTAACCTTCTATCTGACATGGTTTTGTTGATTGTCTGATCAAAATTGTGTAATGTGCCTAGGCATGTTTTATGTTAACTTCTAAGTTATAATAAAAGTTTTCACCTTTCTGAACGACCTTGCAGAATGAGTGGTTTTTATGATGTTGAGCTTAAAGTACGACACTATGAGCTTGATCAGTATAGCGTAGTTAACAATGCTGTCTATGCAAATTATTGCCAGCACGGTGAGACCTCTATATTCATTCGTATCAGAACTAGTTAACAATTCTATATTTTGAAAGGCTTTTCTTTAATATCAACACAGTTTTGCGTACATGCTTGCTTAATTTGGTGGCCAAATCGGCAAACCTAAATTAAGGCATCAGGGGTGTTGATTTTCTCATGGGAAATGAATCCATGGCGTAACACATGGCCTTTAAATTGATCAGCAGTAATAGATCACATCTTTGTATATCTTTACCCCATATGTGATTATAGATTGACATTCGTGCTTCAACATTTTTATCAGCTCTTAAGGAACTTTTTGAAAGGGTTGGCCTAAATCCCGATGCAGTTGCCCAAACCGGTGAAGCATTTGCGTTGTCAACATCGTCTATGAAATTCATTGCACCTCTAAAGGTATGTATTTCATTCGAATCTCTCAAGTCATTTTCTGTTAATATTGCAATTCAGTAAAAGTATATATGTCACCGCACAATGTAAATGTTCACCTTCTTTTTTCTCCATTGTTCTACTATAGTATGCATGCTTGTATGTGTGCACTGTGATTGTGAAAACTCATTCTAGCTTGCTTCTTTTACATGATTTGGAAATAGAGTGGAGACGAGTTTGTCATAAAGGTCAGGATGACTAATTCCTCAGCCACTCGCCTGTACTTTGAGCACTTCATTTTCAAGCTGCCAAATCTGGAGGTCTTCCATAATCACTCGATCTCCACTCTTATTTACAATCACCTTTGATTCCTTTGACGCGCCGAGTAACTTTCTAATCATGGCATGATTTCTAAACAGCCAATCTTGGAAGCAACAGCCACAGTAGTGTGGCTTGATAAGGACTATCGCCCTGTCCGTATTCCATCGGAGGTGATATCTAAATTTGTCCAGTTTCGTCGCCATTAGGAGGCTAACGATGTCTTGCAAAAAGGAGTTGGTGCGAGCTAGGGAAAGTCTTCGTTACTAAATCTACAGTCGGACAATGGTATCTCCTTTCCCGCTGGTAGGAAGAAGAAAAAAGATATCATTCGCAGATTAAGTAACTAAGATTGTTGTTAGTATTAAAATATTATAGCAAGTACAGGGTTCTTTGCGTTCTTTAGGATTTAGCATATATCTATGTGAGACAGATAATTTGTGTTATAATGTTTCAATAAAGTTCATGTTTTTCCGTTTAGAACTCACAAATTATTGGCCTGTGATCCTAACGTAGTTAGAGGGAGTCTCTGATTTTCTGGACCATTATGAAACGTGCTTGTAGTAGTTTGATGGTCGGGTCAGGGAATTGAACTTCGGTGTTAGGACAAAGAGAAGACAAATCAATCTTCTTCGCAACCTCCAGTCCTGATTATAACTCGCGCTTTATATAATTAATATTCTAAAAATCACTAGACGGTAGATAAAATAGAGAGAAAATTAATAAAGCAGCAGCAAGGAGGGAAGAAGATGAAGAAGAAGGTGATGGTGGCAATTTATGAAAGCAAGCTCCGTTTGTTACTTTGTTATATTTGACTAGTTTATCAGCCTCGTGCTTTACTGCGGATTTCTTCTCTGCATATAAATGCTTAATTAGCAAGTTTCGCTATGATTGTAATTGTCACACAGTTCCATTGGGATTTGCAAACAATGAACTACCTTCCGCTTTGCTTCAGCAGTTGATCGACATCTTCCATCTCTAACATCTTTCCTATTCCTCGTCTCAACATGACATATAGCACCATACTACATGGACTCATGAAGTTTAAGGAATCTAAGAGTTTATGGGCCCGCTGGCCTTGCCCATTGTATGCACTCCCTCTCTATATCTCTCTATGCATATCAAAGTAGGTGCTTTTCTCCAAATGAACACGCAGAGCTAGGGGTCATCATGGGCCGGGCTAGGGCCGGCCCTACCCTAAATTTTAGGGCTTAGGGTCGGGCCGGGCCGGGCCTAGTCAAAGTCAACAAAATTTAGGGCCGGGTAGGGTCGGGCCAGGGCTTAAATATGCTAACCCTTACCCGCCCGAAAAGCCCGATCCGTTAGGGCCGAAAGGGCCGGGTCGGGCCGGCCCTCAAATAGGGCTGAATAGGGCCGAAATGGGCCAAAAAATGGCCTTATTTTGTTTAACAACAAAAAAAATATTATTTTTTTCTTCTCAAAATATGGCTTAATGGTATATATTGGTAATAAAAGACTCATTGTTTTTTATTGAACATATTTAATACACACACCGAAGGTGGAAGTCACTGAAATTTTTACCACTACCATATATTCATATACGGACGACATCCAACGGTGCATTTTAAAAAATTCCATTTCGTCCCCCATTTTGCTCATGGAGGATAACAAGCCTAATAAACGAGTTATACTACATTAATAGGCATATAAGGATTATGTGCGATCCAAAAATTTTGAAATGGAAATCGACCAATCTGAAAATTCTCATATGTTTATACAACATTGATAGGTATTGTGTAAAAAAATTAGGCCGATCTGCCATGAATAAGGCGCCCAACGTAGCGGTCAACGCTTTGCACAAGCAAACTTCCCTAAGGGGAGCGGCACCATGCGCGGACAAACGTTGCGGAATTTTGACATCCGTAAGTAGACCCCCTACTCGTGAGAGTGTGGGAGCTGAAATATCGAAAAAAATGAATTGCCAAGGACCGGTTAAGAGCATATTTGTTTTATGTTCTATTTAGGGTATTGAGTTGACCGGGTAGATCGAGGTCCAACCGAATGCGTAAATTGTTGAAATTTCTACCACTAACATATATTCATATTCAAACAACATCCAGCGGTTCATTTTAAAAAATTCCATTTCGTCCCCCATTTTGCTCATGGAGGGTAACAAGCCTAATAAACTAGTTATACTACATTACAACACATATAAGGATTATGTGCGATCCAAAAATTTTGAAATGAAAATCGTTCAATCGGAAAATTCTCATATGTTTATACAATAGTGATAGGTATTGTGTAAAGAAATTAGGTCGATCCGCCGTGAATAAGGCACCTAACGGAGCGGTCAACGCTTTGCACAAGCAAACTTCCCTAAGGGGAGCGGCACCATGCGCGGACAAACGTTGCGGAATTTTGACATCCATAAGTAGACCCCCTACCCATGAGAGTGTGGGAGCTGAAAGATCGAAAAAAGTGAATTGGCAAGGACCGGTTAAGAGCATATTTGTTTTATGTTCTATTTAGGGTATTGAGTTGACCGGGTAGATCGAGGTCCAGCCGAATGTGGAAATTGTTGAAATTTCTACCACTAACATATATTCATATGAAAACAACATCCAGCGGTTCATTTTAAAAAATTCCATTTCGTCCCCCATTTTGCTCATGGAGGGTAACAAGCCTAATAAACTAGTTATACTACATTAATAGGCATATAAGGATTATGTGCGATCCAAAAATTTTGAAATGAAAATCGATCAATCGGAAAATTCTTATATGTTTATACAATAGTGATAGGTATTGTGTAAAGAAATTAGGCCGATCCGCCGTGAATAAGGCACCTAACGGAGCGGTCAACGCTTTGCACAAGCAAACTTCCCTAAGGGGAGCGGCACCATGCGCGGACAAACGTTGCGGAATTTTGACATCCATAAGTAGACCCCCTACCCATGAGAGTGTGGGAGCTGAAAGATCGAAAAAAGTGAATTTCCAAGGACCGGTTAAGAGCATATTTGTTTTATGTTCTATTTAGGGTATTGAGTTGACCGGGTAGATCGAGGTCCAAACGAAGGCGGAAATTGCTGAAATTTCTACCACTAACATATATTCATATGAAAATAACATCCAGCGGTGCATTTTAAAAAATTCCATTTCGTCCCCCATTTTGCTCATTAAGAAGTTAACATTACATTGGTAAAATGGTTTCAACTCGACCAATTGATTATTTTTAGTTATGTTGATTACTTGATTTATTTCAAAATTGGTATTACATGAATATATTGTCCAATTTGAAATAATAGCTTTGTAATTATTACAGTTAATTAGTTAACAGTAATTATTGGTAAATATTAAAATACCCATAAGATTATATTAAAACGGCGGCGTTTTTGCCGAATTAACGGTTAATTCTTTAAAAAAAATTATTTTTTTCTTCTCAAAATATGGCTCAATTTAAAAGACTCATTTCCTAATATGGCAGATTGAAATAATTTTCTACATTTCCATAGTTTTATACATATAACACATGTAATAGAAAATAACAAAAATAAAATATAAATTTTAGGGCCGGGCCGGGCCTAGCCCTTACGGGCTCAATCGGGCCGGGCCGTAGGGTAGGGCCGGGCTTTATTTGTGTGACCCATACCCTACCCTAAATAAAAAAGGGTCGGGCCGGCCCGCCCTAATGGAAGGGCCGGGCCGGGCTTCGGCCCTATGGGCCGGGCGGGCTTAGGGCCCAAGGGCCATATGATGAGGCCTACGCAGAGCCAAGCCGTAACCACCCGACGCAATAGGCTGTAATCACCTGTTTCGGGGGCAACCAGGTAAAAGGTCAGAGAGAATGCAAGGATGAAACCGTCACGATATTGTCCTGCCCAAAATCAATCAGATCGGGCCTGGCCGAGCAGGGCCACAACATATTCATTCATCTGTTAGGGCTTAGGCCCACTGGGCAGGGCTTTTTCTTAGAAATCATAGCCCAGGCCTACCCATATTGCCTAGGGCTTTACATGCTTTTTCGAGCCGGACAATTTAGATGGGCAGGGTCGGGCCCATTATATTTGTATATTTGTTTTTTTTATTAAAAAGTGCAAAAAATTATGAGATATCTCTTTTGTCGTTAATAGTTAAACAAGATAGAATACCATATTAAAGAAAAAGAAGGTGTAATGCAACAATTGGTCCACATGTTCAACTTGTTAACATTTGAGTCTTTATTAAGATTATTAAGAGATTATGTATATTCAGTAGTTACCTGATAAGAACAGATTTCTTGTAATAAATTGTACTGACTTGTAGTACAATTACTTATATATGTAGTACAATTATGCGTTACTACAAAAAATGCATCACACAACGGTGGATGACCGTTGTCCTAAGAGCAAAGTTCCACCTTATCTTGGTGTCAGACGATGATGAATCACAATTGTGTGTCGATTATAGGGTTAACGTACGCTTATTTTAGAACCGTTGTACCAATTTTGTGCATGTCAATGCCAGAAATTGAATGTCAGGCATGTGCCGCATCTATTTGTTGTTTCAATGGCTACCCAAAACTTGAAATGTGGTAGTCTATTAGTACCTCCAGTACTGCAGTACATTAACACAATAATTGAAGACAGAAGGCAGAGGCCTGCCTCCAACATGAGTTTCAGCTGCAATTTTCAAATGCTCGAACCTAACTTCAATCGTAGGAAGACTAATTCCAACTCTGAGATACACATATCAAGAAAAAAGAAATCATCAACTCCACATTATTGTCAAGAACAAACAAAATTCAACAAAATCTAAACTCAGAACTATACATTACCTATCGATTTGGCTCTTGAGCCTCAACAAAAAATTCTCATGATCCTCCTCAGCAACTCCCACTAGCCTCTCGATCAAGTCTTTCTTTTCTTGCAGCTCAAGGTGATGCACATCGACTTCGTTGGCATGGCCTTGTGGAGTAGTGAGCAACCCTTTTTTCAAACGAGTGCAGGTAGGAAGTCTCTACAGAGCTGCGCGCCCATGCATTTGAGAGCTTCCTCATCGTCCTCGATCTCCAACTGAAGATGCTGAGAAAACCGCGCGCGCCCTGCCATCGTCAGTCCAAAACGAACCCCTTCTGTTGAAACTGTGACCGGCTTTTTCAAGGTCACAGATGATCATCTTCATTGCAGAAGCTAAAAAGCTAGCTAGCTAGCTAGCAACAAAACCCAGGCCTTTGTAATGAAAAGGAAACCAGATCTATGGCTAGAAAGCAACACAAATGAGCTTGGCTTTTTAGCTGGCCACTTTGTCTAGGTAGATATTTATAGAAAAAGAAAGTTGGAGGGAATGCAATGGCATGGATTGTAAAACCATAATTACATACTCACAACATATGCACAACAATCATAAAAAGATCAAGGCTTACCTTCTGCAATTACTGTCATGGATTCCATCTTATGCAGCTGCTAAACACGATCACTGAATATGGTCTTCTGTTACTTACCAACTTGCTTCTCAATGGACAGAACAATATGCAATAGTCGTGGTAGTAATCAAGGACCAATTCATCTGTATATATATATGAGACTTAAACCTCAAGAAGCTTCCCATTAAAGCATTCCTTGTCGGTTTAGGTTTCACTATTAGATTCCTAATGTATCACAACTTATAGCCTTTCTTGTCGACTAAGCAATGGATTACTATCCTTAATGAATTGATACACTACTTCATTAAGTCACTAGTATTGATTTACTGTTTGTATCCATGTTAAACTAGGATTGATATTAAGCTAATCATCAATTACTTTATGATGATATGTGTTATGTCCATATTTGATCTTACAATCTCCCCCTTGGACTCACACATATCATGCTCGATGATTTGCACCAGAGAACATCAAAACCTACTTAACTTACTGAAGTGCGCGCCAGATAACAAACTCAAATCGAAAATCCATTCCAACATGGTCAGATCACAGTTACTTATGCAGAGCAAGAAACAGTATACATTTTAACAAAAATGCAGAGTTTCAAAACCACTAACACAAGCTTCTGCAATCCACATATGTTCAACCAGAAGTGATACAATATATGTTAATGTGTATCAACAAGTAAACATATATTAGGTCCTACTTTATGTTTCTAAAACCAGAAACTCAAGCAAATTCACTGAACACTGATGGCTTAAAAATTTTGCTTGAACCTTAACATCATGCTTCACATGATTTAAGCCATCTGATAGCAAGTATAACTTTAAACACAAAATCGATAATTTTCAGAACATTCAACAAAAACTGCAGCAATAACCAAAATCTGAAAATACCTCAAAATTCATTAATAATAAAATCTGTCATTACAAATAAGTTGTGATAAATAAAGTCAAAAGATCACAACTAAAAATACATGAACTCAAAAACCTTAGAAATTTAAATTGCTCCAACTGGATTAACTCTCTACTGAACCTAAGCATCTAGATTAGCTAAAACTCCAATGCTGACTGTATGTTTCTGGAATGCTGCTACTGACAATGCCTTGGTGAAGGGGTCTGCTAGCTGTGAATTCGTGTCAATGCTCAAAACAGCTATCTCACCATGCTTAACCCTTTCTCTAACACTGTAATACTTTAAATCAATGTGTTTAGAATTATTTGATCTTTTACTGTTCTTGCTAAAGAAAACTGCTGCTTCATTATCACAATAAATCACAAGTGTGCCTGCCACAATGTGACTTAACACTTTGGTCTGCATCAAGAAATTTCTGATCCAAAGTCCTTCACACACAGTTTCATATACTGCAATAAATTCAGCTTGCATGGTGGAGGTTGAAACTAGAGTTTGCTTCATGGTTTTCCAAGCAACTGCACCTCCTGCTAGCATGTACACATATCCACAAGTTGACTTCTTGGAGTCTGGATAGTTCCCTGCGAAATCAGAATCTGAAAATCCAACGAGTTTCAGATCCTCCACTTGCCTATAAACTAGCATGTGATTCTTTGTTTTCTGCAGGTACCTCAACACTTTCTTCCCAGCTACCCAATGTTCATGGCCTGGATTAGATTGGAATCTCGATAAAATCCCTACTGCAAAAGACAAGTCTGGCCTAGTGCAGACTTGTGCATACATGAGACTTCCTACAAGTCTAGCATAAGGCTTTGACTCCATATTTTCTTTCTCAACATCACTTTTGGAACTTTGCTTCTTGGTTAGTTTATCACCCTTGGACATGGGGACTTCTCCAGCTGCACACTTCTCCATACCAAATCTCTTCAAAACTTTGGTGATATAATTCTGTTGAGACAAACCAAGTAGTCTCTGTGCTCTATCTCTTTTAATCTCAATGCCTAGTACATAGGATGCTTCTCCTAAGTCTTTCATGTCAAAATTCTTTGACAGAAAGCTCTTGGTGTCTTTAAGCAGTTTAAAATTACTGCTAGCCAAAAGTATATCATCGACATAGAGTACTAGGAAAATAAAATTGTTTCCAATTGTCTTCAAGTAAACACACTCATCAACAAGATTCTCTGTAAATCCAAAAGTAGAAATCACAGAATCAAATTTCTTGTACCACTGTCTAGAAGCTTGTTTAAGGCCATAAATTGATTTTCTTAACCTGCATACTAAGTTTTCACTTCCAGCTTGCACAAAACCTTCTGGCTGCTTCATATAAATTACTTCATCTAGTTCACCAAAAAAGGCTGTCTTAACATCCATTTGGTGTAGCTCCATATCAAAGTGAGCCACTAAAGCCATGATTATCCTAAACGAGTCTTTTGTAGAAACTGGAGAAAAAGTCTCAGTAAAATCAATGCCCTCCTTCTGTGTAAAACCCTTGGCAACTAATCTTGCTTTATGTCTCTCTACATTGCCATTTGCATCTCTTTTGGTTTTGAAAACCCATTTACAACCTATAGGTTTCTGATTAGGGTCAGGTTCAACTAATTCCCAAACTGCATTTTGGCTCATGGAATCAATTTCTGCTTCCATTGCTAGCTGCCATTGGTGAGATTCATTACTTTCAATAGCCTGGTTAAATGTAGTTGGATCATTGTCCTCTGCACAGTCCATTTCAATTTCTGCTTCTTGCAGATAAACAATGTAGTCACTATCTTCCCCCCCATAAGTTGGTTTTCTTGCTCTCTGTGATCTTCTAGGCTGAGGGTTGACAGGGACTTGATCAGTTACAGGGTCAGTTACTTGACCAGTGACAGTTACTTGGTTAGTTACTTGACCAGTGACATGGTCAGTTACTTGTCCAGCGACAGTTACTTGGTCAGTGACTTGACCAGTTACATGGTCAGTTACATGACCAGGTACAGTTACTTGGTCAGTTACATGGTCAGTGACATGACCAGTTACATGACCGGTTACTTGATCAGGGACAGTTACGTGGTCAGTTACTCGACCAGTGACTCGATCAGTTACATCTTGTTCTAAAGGCAATACAACACTTATATTCTCATCCGACACAATTTCCTCAAAATCTGAGGTTAAATTCTCAAGGTTTGTATTGTGAACTTTTTCACTTAGAAACTTTACTTGATGTGTTTCAAAAATTCTAGGTGAATGATGAGCAGAATATAATTTATAGCCTTTAGATTTATCTGGATAACCTATAAAATAGCAACTAACTGTCTTAGGATCAAGTTTATTCAAGCTTGGATTATAAATCCTAGCTTCTGCATGACATCCCCAAACATGGCAATGATGAAGACTAGGTTTTCTGCCACACCAAAGCTCAAAAGCAGTATTTTCTATGGCTTTGCTAGGTGTTCTGTTGCAAATATAATTTGCAGTTTTTAAAGCCTCACCCCACAGAAATTTAGGCAAACCTGTTGTACACATCATACATCTAACCATGTTCAAAAGAGTCCTATTCTTTCTCTATGCAACACCATTCTGTTGTGGGTTATAGGGTGTTGTATATTGAGCTTTAATTCCATTGTCTTGCAAAAACAAGGCAAATGGACCCTTTTGTTGGTCGGATTCAGTGTACTTGCCATAGAACTCACCCCCTCTATCTGATCTTACTGTTTTGATTTTCTTTTTTAGTTGATTTTCTACCTCAGACTTAAAGATTTGAAAAGCTTTCAATGCTTGTGCCTTTTCTGAAAGTAGATAAACATAACTGTATCTAGAAAAATCATCAATGAATGTGATAAAATACACATTCCCACAGATAGTTTGATGCCTAAATGGTCCACATATATCAGTGTGTATGAGTTCTAATAAATTTTGGCTTCTATATGCAGTCTTCTTTCTAGTATTAGTTATTTTTCCCTTAAAGCATTCAACACAATCTGTTAGATCAGAAAAATCAAGTTCATTTAGGATGTTGTTTTTCACCAAAATTTTCAGTCTCTCTTTTGAAACATGGCCGAGTCTTCTATGCCATAAAAATGCAGACTTTTCATTTAGTTTGGTTCTTTTAACACCTGTTAAAGTGCTAGTACTGTTGGTGTTATTTTCAACAAGTAAAATTTCTTGTTGAGCCATTGAACAATTTAACTGTAAATAATCATTCATAATAACACCAGAACCAATTTGAACAGAATTTTTAGAAATAAGAATTCCATTACTATCCATAACAAGTCTACAACCAGATTTTACTAAAAGAGAAACTGAAACCAAATTCCTTCTCATGGAAGGTACATAAAAAACATTGTCCAGAACTAATAATTTTCCTAATCCTAAATCGAGCTTTAAGGTTCCAATAGCCTTGACTGCCACTCTCATGCTGTTGCCTACACACAGGTTCACTTCATCACTTTTTGGGATTCTCCTCCTTATGAATCCCTGCAAAGAATTAGTAATATGAATAGGTGAGCCTGAATCTATCCACCAAGACTGTGGTTCAACATTTATAAGATTAATTTCTAAGGAAAAAACTGTATTAGAAAAAATCTTACCCTTTTTGGCTAACCAATTCTTATAGCCAGTGCAGTCCTTTTTCATGTGTCCTACTCTTTTGCAAAAGTAGCACTTGAACCTGAATGGCCTGTTTTCCTTGGCCACTGCAGCTGTTGAACTCTTAGTTATGGCTTTGGTAGGCTTGAGCTTGTTCTGGGGCTTTTTCCTTTTAGGCTTCTCAATGAGGTTAATGGTTGTAGCAGGTTCCTTTTCTTCCTTGATCCTAGATTCCTCATCCACACAGATGGATATAAGTTCATCTAGAGTCCAGTTTCCCTTTTGAGAGTTGTAACTGGTCCTAAGATGACTAAAACTGTTAGGCAAGGAATGTAGTGCATAATGCACTACTTGCTCATCCCTAACCCCCATTAAGAGTTCCCTGAGTCTGCCATTTATATTGATCATCTTCATAATATGCTCTCTAACTCCCCCTGAACCCATGTACTTCAAATCATGAAACTCCTTAGTCAGCCTAGCTGCTTCTGCTTTTTCACTTTCTTTAAACTTAGCACCTATGAGTTCCAGAAAATCTGATGCTAGCTCAGGCTCTTCTATACTTCCCCTGACAGTCTTAGACATAGATGTTCTGATGAGGTTCTTAGCCATTCTATTGGATCTATGCCACTTCTTGTAAAGGTCAGTATCTTTCTTGGTGCTCTTTTCATTTAACTCTTCAGGCTTATCCTCAGTAAAGCAGTAGTCTATGTTCTCATGCATTCCCATATAATTTTCCACAGAGTCTAGCCAAGCTCTATAGTTGGTTCCAGTTAACATCAAGACACTGTTCAAGTTCATGTAAGAGTTACCTAAGGAGCAAAACAAAAATTCGAGTGAGTTCTCAGTTTGTAAAGAAAATATGTTTAAGTTTTCTGTGTTTTATTTAGCTTTAAGTAACCAAAACAAGAACATACAGAAAACCTAAACAACCATACTTGCATTCATGTCAGTCCATAACAAAAACAATATTAAGCATCACTTTTGAGCATAAACTTAATATCCTGGAGTTCTTTATCAATATGCCATGTTCAATGAAAACAAGTTATCCAAAGAAATTTATCCACATCTTTAGACAGAAGAAAAATTTCTAAGTATCCGTATTTATTTTCATCAAGCATGCATACTGCTGTTTTGTATTCTAAAACCATACTTAACCACTTCTTTGGAAGATAAAACTGAAGCATAGTTTTAAAACACAAAACACAATTTCAGTTTTGTTACTCGATCAGGTACAGTTACTTGGTCAGTTGCTTGGTCAGTTACTTGACCAGTTACACGTACCTGATCAATGTTTTCTGCCAACATCAATGAAGGATGCTTTGTGCATCATAATCACTTATGCCAACAGAAAACCACAAAACATATGAGCTCTTTTACTTTACATTCTATCCAGATTCATCCTTGTAAGAAAATTAAGCTCTTGTATCTGTCAACTTTAACGTGTAAACAAAATCTGGGAGATTTCTGTTCTTCATACAATTTTACACAATCACAGATACAATACCATATCATCAATCAATTCAACATGCATATTCAAGCATAACCAAAATTGATTCGATTCCAAGAAACCACAGAACAATCAAGAAATTGTAAATTTCATCCGGTCACCATCTACTCTAACCTAACGCACGCCGGGAATGCAACTAGGGTTCTTGGGCACAATCAAAAATTCAATTATCATGCTATGAATCAAAATCAATCTCACAGAAAAACCTGTTTTTGCTTTTTCCCCAATTTGCTGCTAAAAAATCATAGCGGAAGCGTGAATTTTATAATTAACCAGATGCAGCAGTCGACTTAAGTAACTTACCTTGATCAGGTACCTGACCAGTTACTTGGTCAGTTACCTGGTCAGTTACTTACTTGGTCAGGTACCTGATCAGTTACATGACCAGTGACTCGGTCAGTAACCTGATCAGTTACTTGACCCGTAAAGCAAAAAAAAAAAAAAAACCCTTAAAAAATTTTATGTTCGTTTTGCAAAACCCTAAAACGATTTTTCATATTTGTGAGCCTATGCTCTGATACCAATTGTAAAACCATAATTACATACTCACAACATATGCACAACAATCATAAAAAGATCAAGGCTTACCTTCTGCAATTACTGTCATGGATTCCATCTTATGCAGCTGCTAAACACGATCACTGAATATGGTCTTCTGTTACTTACCAACTTGCTTCTCAATGGACAGAACAATATGCAATAGTCGTGGTAGTAATCAGGGACCAATTCATCTGTATATATATATGAGACTTAAACCTCAAGAAGCTTCCCATTAAAGCATTCCTTGTCGGTTTAGGTTTCACTATTAGATTCCTAATGTATCACAACTTATAGCCTTTCTTGTCGACTAAGCAATGGATTACTATCCTTAATGAATTGATACACTACTTCATTAAGTCACTAGTATTGATTTACTGTTTGTATCCATGTTAAACTAGGATTGATATTAAGCTAATCATTAATTACTTTATGATGATATGTGTTATGTCCATATTTGATCTTACATGGATGATATCACTTGGCATTTAATTTTATAATAACTTTTAGCCCCCTTCATTGCAAATTGAAACATATGGGGTTTGGTCTGATGGTGACCAATTAATATATATCTATATCCATGGAGAGGGGCTTATCCTTCAAGTTTTCAAGTTCTGCAACTGTTGACAATAACCACCTTATCAAAGAAAAATGGAACAGTCAAGTCAACACAAGAGATGGACCAATGAAAAGTTCAACCGAAAAGGAGAAGTACGTTGGCGTTTGTGATTTGTGTACTTCAACCAAAAATAAATGCTGCAGACTACTAGAGCTCACAATTCACAGATGTAGTTTTGGGTTCCCTCACCACAGACGTAAGCAATTATATGTGTAACTAGCAATATTGCCCGCGCTTTGCTGCGGGGTTTGGAGCTAATTCTCCCGTGCGATGGTGTGGTTTTTTTTTTTTTAGGATGATAATTTTGAGCAAACATATAATTCAAGATTAAACTAAAATCAACCACTACATAATGGAACAATTAGTTGCTTGGACCTAAAACTGAGAGCATAGCTTGTATACATAAAAATATGATGTAGACCATATTACAATTGAGCAAGTAGAGAGAGATTTCATGGATTGCAGCTTTAAGAAAATCAATGAAGCCCATCATATTTGTCAGTGTTCAACCCTTTCTGTCTCCATATCCTTGTAAGTTATTGTTGTGTCCATCTACAATAAAAGAGTAAATATGAGTATCTGATTCAATATATTAACTTGAATGGTAACTTTTCTTAACATTTTCAATTACACTTATGTCTTTGTTAGATAAATACTTGTCATGATTACAAAGGCCAAAATCAAAATTTAGCTTTAACAAAGATAAACAACATTCTGATGGGTCATTAATCCTAGAAGCAGAATTCACAACTTCTGTATCTACAGTTATGAATGAGAGGTGCACACAAGATGCAGTAAATTTATAGTTGTGCTTTGTGTATCTGACACACACAGTCGCACATATAACAAAGCACATCATAATTAAAGGAAAAAAAGTTGTGCTTAACAACATATAAAAATTTCATAAAATCTAAGTTCACAAAAAAAAAAAAAAAACATATATAAACTCTCAGGTCAGATGAACAAAAGAACAGATATTCATTCCCTCCCTTGGATGAACGAAGGACTTTAATGAAATTATGAAGTAAAACAATTCCAATATAGGTTCCACTTTTCAGATCACAAATTCCTCACTGTCATCTATCTGAGTAAACAGTTAGTAAATCAATGTTCAGCTAGAGTTCACGTATCAGAACAGGTAATTGAACTGGTCATTACTATGAATTACCTGGTCATTACTATAACCATTAGCATCATCATCAGATTTTGATTTATAAAAAATAAAAAATAAAGTAAAAAAAATAGTTCCAAGAATTGAAAATTTTTGTGGAGAATAAGAACTTGATTCAAATACAACTTTTTTCGTTGAATTTTTTAATATGAAAAGTGGAATTAATAACTATTCACTAAGCAGAAGAAATATATGCTTATAAGCAGATCAACTGTAACATACCTTTGTAATATTGTATCTAACTGTTTTTCATATTTTTTGTTTAACTAACATTATTAATGAGTATGTTCTTGTGTGAAAGCACGAATTAATCAGAATTTTTTTTGTGTTGGAACAATCTGTTTATCATTGTAAATAGTTTTAAATACCTAGATAAGGTCATTAATGTTGAAAACTGACTGAAAATTCTGAATAATTTAGATAAATAAATAGACAGATGTATGTAGCTATATGTTTAGGGAGATATATATGTCTTGAAAAAAGTTAAAACCAACCATTTGAAAAAAGAAGGGAAAAACAAAAACACCATGCATAGTAATTGTTTTGATCTATTGGTGTGCATTTTTTTAAACTTCAAATAATTCTTGTTTCTATATGCATTCCAAGATCTACATGATTCACCTATCTACAGTAAGGGTCTTGTCTTGCTCATTAATGCTTAGTTTTGAATAAGCACATTTAGGCTTTTGTAATAGAATATTGAGTTAACAATCTTACTCAACATGATAACAATCAAGTCCAAAATCAAACCCATCTAAATTTCTATGTGGGACCTGAAAAGGACTATGACCCGCATGATGCCAATACTATCGTGAACTGAAGAAAGCAACATAGATTTGCTCGAAATAGTGATAGCATATCTACCTCTATATCCTAAACTTCAACTATACAATTATTCAACTGCACACCCAAAAATTCCCCTTACTAACGAATTTCCAAACCTTTCAAATTCAACCATGCAAGAAAACCAATCACAGATCTGAAAAAAAAAATGAAGAGAAATTAACTCACAAAATCAGCTGTACAATTAGGCAATTTGATTTGAGTGCTGCAGGGTCAGCTACTGAGTCATGACACGTGAGAACAATGGAGACCTAAAAGAAACAGAATCCTCAGAGACAATATTCAACCAGGATTGGAAAAAAAAAGGAACAAAAGCCAGCTTGAGATTGGATTTATATATTCATTCATTTCAACCCCAACTAAGTTTCACACACTATTCAAATAAAATCAATATCTCCCATTCAAAAGGCCATGAATCATTATGGGGAAAAAAGAAGGAAAAAAAAGAAGAAGAGGCTTTCTACATTGAAAAACATATTGATGCAATTGAGAAACAAAGTGAGAATAATGCACCACCAAAACTGATTCCATCTCTCTTTTCTTTCTAACTTTTGATTCATTCATTGATGACTTGTATGCAATAGCAAAATATCACAGATCCCACAAACCAAAAACAGGAGCAATTACTTTATGAACCCAGGAAGCAAGCAAGATAAATAACAAAATTGAGGAATTTGAGCAGTGATCTGAAAATCGAAATGAAAAGTAGCAAGATTGAGAACTTAGTTCCCATAATTGCATGAATTGTTACTCAAAGTTAACAATACAGTTCAATCTAAAGTAACTTGCAATTACTGTGAAACAAAGAAATGCACAAAAAAATAAAAATAAATAAATAATATGTAGATACCTTAAGTAATGGCCATATCAATGAGTGAGATCCCCAGTCAGTGTGATCAGGGTGCTTGCTTGCTCGCTCTGTCTTAAACCCCTAATTTTGGTAAGGCCCCTCTCTTCTTTTCAATCTCGTCTTTCTGATTCAATTTTTTGAAATTTGACCCACTCAATATTAGTTTCCCTATGAACCCATCATGTTCAATTTTGTATGTCAACATTGATACTCTCTGTGCACTGGTACTTCTGCTCCTCTGGTTATTTTGATTTAACAATCTAAACTTTTTTCTCAAATTTCACTTGTTATGAACTAAGGAAACTTGGTCATTGTTGCATCTTGTGTATAATTCTTTGGAAACATATATGGTCCTTCAACTGAATTCATAGTAAGTTTCAATTGTAGCATGTTTTCTTATTTAACCTTTATTCCTTAAGTACGGGATAAAAAAAAATCCCTGTGTTCATTCCTTTGATGTTAGACTCGAAAATTAAAATAGTCAATTAAACAGAAGCAATCCCTTCTGTCATTTTGATACCAACAATGTAATATGAAAAGTGTGAATTATCATTTGGCAAATCATAAGCAAAGTGATAAAAGAAAGGATCAAACTTGAAGCAAAAACAGTAAAACCAAAAGAAGCATGAAATCAAAGTTAAAAAGCAATAATAATGCAATTACTAAAGCATTCACACCCAATAATCTAAGATATCAGCAAAAGCTTGAAACAGAAGGAAGCAACAAACTTCCCAATTAGAATACCTTCTGAAGCTGAAGAAGAGCTCATTTTCCCATTCATCTTCTTCAAATAGCAAAGCTAAGCACACTGCAAAAATATCAATACATATCGTTTAGGAAAATTTAGAGAAAGAAAAAGCCAAAGAACCAAATATCTATTCACCAAAACATAAACCCAAATCCAATCCTTCACCGAAAAATTTTAATCAGCAAAGCTGAGAAGGATCCAAATCTACACAAATACCAGAAATCCATAGCAAAAGACCTTTCTTGGCCAATAAAACACCTTGGTGTCCACGATTAAGCCTCCAATGCCAAACTCCACCCTAACGATGGACACTGAAAACCCAATTCCCAATCAATCAATCCATCCAAAAAAAAAGAATTCTTCGCAGAGGAATTAAGGAACCCAATCAATCAATCAATCCAGAAAAAAAAAAAAATGATTGATTTGCAGTGAAATTAAGCTTTGGGGAGTGAGGGTTCCGCTTACTTTTGAAGGGATGGCCTCTTCTTCTCTCCTTTCTTCCTCTGTTTACTTCGCTCCATCTCTCTCTGTGTCGAGCAAATAACCGAAACCCAAAAGATGAGGCTCTCTCTATCTGTGTCGATAGTGTAGGTGAAGGCTCAGTAAACCTACAGGTGGCAGGGGATAGGAACGTTACAGAAGAATGGCAAATTGTAATTGAAAGAAAAATCAAGGGTAAAACCGTCACTTCAAATCGAGGGCCTTAGGAACAGTGCTTATGAACAGTAACTGACGTTTGGTATATAGTAAATGTGTGTACCTATACAGCGAATATACGTGCACATTTACTGTTTAGGAAAATTACAATGAACCGTTGTTGAAAATATAGATACATATATATTAAACAACCAAGATCACTAACAATAGTTTAGGATACCATTTGACATGTGTTTGTATTAATTTTAGTGAGATATAAATTAGGGTTCTTGGTGTCATACTTGGAGGCTGGAACAGCTAGGAATGGAAACAAGGGCTTCTGTCAACTCTGTAAAGTTCAAGTGCTCTCTATGGAGCAAGACGATTTAAACTTGTGTATTAGAGGTTACATGACCTCATTTATACGGAGGAGAATCACATCAATGCTCCACCAGTAAAAGACAATCTAGTAGTGTGACTGAATCTCTATAATATCTCTTAGTAGTATTTGGGTATTTAACTCATCACACTCTCTTATAACTTCATCCATAAGTCCTCAGGTGTTTGTATATAACTTGGTCAAATGATATTGAATCCACATGAATCTTACATGACTATTAAGTTTAGGGGAGTGCTGCATACAGATTCTTATTTGACACGTGACTCCTCACTAAATATTTCATAAGAAAGTGAGGAGCCACGTGTCAAATAAGGATCTGAGTCTAAGAATTCTCATACACGTCTTGCGTGTATACGTAGCACTCCCCTTAAGTTTATTGACTTATCTATATATCATTAAATAAAAGAATTTATTTTGACGGACGACTACGTCATAGCTTCTTTTATTATTTTACTAACTTGATAATGAAGTTTATCGTTTCTTCTTAAAATAAAATAAAATCATGCATTAATTGTGGCAATCGATGGTAGGTGGGAGGTTGGGTACTCAATTTGGGTTTTAGACCTGAGATCTGATGACATGATTTTCTCATCACGCTTTCTAACAAAGACCCATTAGTCAATAGGTTTTATGTTAGGAGGTGTTGGCATCATTGGCTCAAAAACCTTCCTCTTCATTAGAGAATCCAACTTAACCTGGATCGCATCTTTCCATTTAGGCCAAATTTCTCTATGTTGGTATTCATTCATCAACGGAGCGTGGTTTGATATCATAGGACTCAACAAACTCATGCGCAACTACATCATCAATTATGATGGAGTTTCTATCCCACGTCTCATGTACACTAGTGTAATTTTCATAGAGCTCTATATTTTCAGGAATAGGTTCTGACATTGAGACGTCCCCCAACAATAACCATAATCCAGAAGATACTCATGAGACGAATTTTGAGTGTTGATGATCCAAGGATTGAGTTGTGCCAAAATATCCTTCCCTCCCACGCATCCTAGCTGGGGCCACTACACCAATTTCGGAATCAGACGACAGCAAACATTTTAACTGTCGTCTGAAATAATCAGACGACAGCAAGAAATATTATGTCGTCTAAGTTTTCGAATCCAACAACAGTTTTTTCTTGGCTCTTGTGCAAAAGCATTTCAGACAATGGTTGATTTTTTTGATGTTGTCTGAATGAGTCAATTCAGACAACAGTTATTATGTGATGTTGTCCAAGGTTCATTTATACAATGGTTTATTTTTGCTGTTGTCTGATTATTTTCAGTCACACAACTGTTTTATTTTATTTTAGGTGTCTGTTGTCTGATATCTTTTAAGTCAATGCCTGCTGAAAGATGTTGTCTGATTGTTCTGATTCACACAATAGTTTTTAGGTTTTTATTGTGCCACTCTCTTTCGGACAATGTACTTGAGTTGATGTTGTCTGAGTTTTAGGGTTCAATATGCTGGCGCCCTAGAATTGGCTTTTAAGGCTTGGTTAAATTTTCAAAATTCACTTCCCTCCGTTAGACCAAATTTTGGTAAAATGTTAGAGCAGTATATAAAGTAAATAAAGTAAAGGGAACCCTAGCATTTCCTCCTTTTCTCCTTCTTCCTCTCTCGGGCCGCACACGCCTCTCTCTCTCCTCTCCTCTTACCTTCTATTCTCTTTCCCTTCCACTTCTCTCTGCCATCATCGGAGACCACCATTTTTGGCCACCAATTCACGACACCACCCTTGGATCAGCTCCTCTGCTTGAAGACGATAAATGGAATCGGAGTTCTGCAATTCAGGTTGGGTTCGTGATAGGGAAGCTCAGATCTACCCTTGGTGGATTTCGTTTTGGTCTTTTCGATTAATCGCATATTTTCATCATCTATTTTTGTTTTCTCTGTGCCTCCTTCTCTTATTACTGTGCGAATTTGTGGGTTCAGGTACTATGGATTCATCAAGAAAAGCCCAAGTCCTGGTACCTAATTCAAGAACTGCTCTTTCCAAGACAGCATAGTGGAGAAAATGTAAGGAAAACTCTGGGTTCTTTAATTTGATTCGATTTTATTTCAAATTTAGGGTTTTTCTTTGTTAACAATTTGCCCCAATTCTGGGTTTCATTCTTTTTGAGAAAAAGAATGCAGCTTTTCTTTTGCTGATTAACGTGTGTTTCTGGGTTTGATTAGTAATAGGATTTATAGTCTTGTTTCTTACTGGAGGGCCAGTTGGGGCATTGATTGTACTGTTGAATCTTCATAGCAGCTGTGACTCTATGAAGTGTAGTTAAAAAAGACAAAAGGAATTCTTCTTTGTGGTAATTTAGGATTTAGGATTTTGGAATTGAAGTTTCATGTAATGGTGCCTCACTACATATGGGGGGATTGGGGTGCATGCAGTATGCACTTTCATAGGTGCTTGACATGAAAGAGCTCTGGTACCTATATATGTAAGTATGTGTTGCCCTCATAGAATACTTTAGCAAGAAAGTTATAATATTGGGAAACTATAAAATTTTGTCGTAGTTTCTGTCTGAAAAGTAGAAGCCTTCATTATGGTCATGGATCCTTAATTCCTGTTGTCAATGACTTTAGTGTATTGGCCATTTTAGGGACCATTCATGCTGCAAGATTGAGTTCCAGTATCATTTAAATTACTGGAGTGGTACTTAAGATATATTGTGACAATAGCAATATTTCAGGTAAACAAATATCTAGAAAACTATGAAATGGCCTTTACTGGATTTGAAACTGCTGCTTTAAAGGATCCTGGTCTCAATGCTACCGAAGAGGTTCAAAAGATTGTTAACCTTCTTGACAAGCTAGATAATTTGTTAAGGGTAATGCATTTTTCATTCGTAAATGTGGTATCTTGAGGTCTTGAGTATGTGTTTCCCCCAATTTTAGTAGTACCATGGTTTACTAGTTGCAAGCCACCATTTTGCGGACTGCATTTGATGAGATTGAGAAACTGGAGACTAAAACAAGGACACTAAGAACTTGTATTAAATTATTAATATTGATCACAATCAAGTAAAGAAGCACCAGGTTAAGGGCAATTGAGAGTCATTTTGTTTTTTATAATCTCATATGATCCCATTAAATTTCCCAGTTTGTCTTACCCATATATATTCTTGAAATGTGGCTGATTTTATAAGATTTTGTGCTATAGGGACATGCCAGATCTAAACGACTTGCATCTTTAGCATCATCTCTGGCTGTGGTAAATTGTATGCCACCTTACTCTTTCATGTAGTGTAGCTTATGGTGATTTATGAACTTGAGTGAGCATGGCCATTATCTTTTTTATTTGTGGGAAATATACTAATTTTTGTCATTTTCGTTGTTTGTAAGTGAATTCGTCATATAAAACGGCTACTGTAAATATTTTATCAGAGGGTCTGAACAAAGCAGTAGCATTAGTTGGGAAAGTGCTATTCTTCATTAAGCATGAAAATGTTGCTCCACTGTAAGTCCTCTGGAAGCATCTTGCATATGTACTCGAGTGCTTATCTTTGTAGAGTTTCGCACAAGCTTATACTCTACTAGCATTTTCTTGTCTTGTTTTTAAAATTGAAGTGATTGAGTAGATGAACTTGCTGTGTGTGTTTGAGTGCTTTTGTCTTTTAGTTTTTTTTTTTTTTTTTTGTGTGTTCCCTCAACACCTTAATCCTTTCTTTGTCTTAATCCTCAACACCTCCAATTTCATATCGAAGACCAGCTAGAACACGGGCTTGGTTTTGCACTCTTGCCAAGTCAAATTGGAGGAGTTCAGCAACTGCTTCTCCGTGGCAAATGGTCGAACACCTTATATGCACTTTTTTGGAGCTACTTTGCAGCGATCAGGGGAGTAAACCCAGTAGTTCAGCCATTGATAGATTTGAATATGAATGTTCTTGTTTATAATGGTGTGTATTTGTTTTTGAATTTTGGGTGTTTTGGATTGGTTTGCTTGGTTTTGTGTGTTGGGTTTTAATTTAGTGTGGTGTTTTTATGGAAAGGTGAGATCTTTGGGGGGATTGAGATTGCTAGTGAGGAGAATGATGGTGAAGTTCTAATGGGGTTGCTGGGAGGGTGTGAAAGTTGTGTGTCGAATGTGGTTTCTAGGATCAAGGGGCCTTGGGCTATCATCTATTGGCTGGTAACTTTTGAGTGGTAAGTTTCGATTTAGTGTGATTGGAATGTGTTGCACTATTTGTTTTGCTTTGGATACTAGTTTGAATTATGCCAAAGACGGCTTTGCACTCTTTCTAATGTTATTTGTCTTTCTATGCCAGTTGCTTTAATTCTTCTATCTATTTTTCACCAACATTTTCGTTCCACTTTTCGTTTTTCTTTTTCAATTTTCATTAATTTTGCTTTAGATCCAATATTATATGCTATCTATGTCCTAAGTTATGGATTTGTGATCTCGCTTTCATTTTCATATTGTCCAGTCTGGTATGGTGAACCAGTAAGCATTTTTACCTTTGGGTGAGATTTTGGTTTCTCTTAAATATGATTTTTAACTCTGACAGATTCAATTTGTTAATGGACGTGTACCACAATCTATATCAGAAATATGAGGGTATTTGGAGAATAATTTGTTACAAATAATTGAAATCTGAGTTGCAATTCAGCTCTTAATACTTTCTGTTGTTTTATTGTCTAAGGTTGGTGTGCGAGGACATAACGTACTGGGGGTCTAGAGGATATTGCCATTCCAGCTAGCAATTTGGTCGATGATCCGCCTGTTGCTTTTCCAGTTGATGTTGTAAATATGGTTATCTTAGCAAGCATAAAGGAGTTAAGGCTTAAAGCTGCTGGTGCATTGTTTTCACTTATTTGTGAGGTTTAGGACGTTAATGCGCATCACATTTATGGACAAGTATAACTTTATGGTTAGGGTTAATGTTGGGATGGAATAACTTTGTTGAATATATGGATGAATGTATCGAATCTTTACATAAATGAATTTGTTTTGAATGTGTTGTCATTTGGATTCCATATATGCAGAATGTCGGTCTTTTGAATGTCTCTCAGACCATTCTATTCCAGCTAAAAATTATTGTCTAATAATTATTCATCATAAAATGTCAAGCAAAAACTGTTGTATGAACTATCTAACTATAATACATTAAGGACTAAAAGAATGAGAAAGCCATTGTCTAGCAAAACAACAGACAACAGTTTTTCAGAGAAACCTATAATATCAATAATGGATAGACAATGGGAATTTCAGCTACATGTTGTCTGACCCAACCTTCAGACAACAGCAAGCATATAAGCCCCTGTTGTCTGGCACAGCCTTCAGACAACAGCAAGCATATAAGCCCCTGTTGTCTGGCACAGAATTCAGACAACAGTAAGTATATAAGCCGTTGTTGTTCTTTGTGGTATTCAGACAATAGACTGGGTAGTAACTGCTGTTGTATCAGACGACAGTTTTTTGGTATTGTCTGATTCATGTATCAGACGGTATTGAGATAGACAACAGCAAACCTTATACTCAGACGATAGTGAAAAACTGTCGTCTGATTGAAAAATTGGTGTAGTGGGCCATGGCTTGTAACGCCAAAGTGCCACTTTCTTTGGCATTGGTGTCATGCCTACCTCCGTGTAGGGTGGCGCTACGTCCTCTCGTAGGGACGTCCATCCTTGCAGGCATGTTTGCAGCAGATATGTGTGATATTGTCACTTTAGTGGGGATCGAGATGAGACATAGTGGGGATAGATCACGACAATTCCTGTCATTCCTGCTGAACATCTTTGTTCTTATCTCCCCCTAACAACGGGAAAACTGTCTCATCAAAGTGACATCCGCAAATCTAGCGGTAAGGAGATCGCCTAGCAAGGGCATTAAGTGGCCCACAATTGTTGGAGTCTCAAATCCAACGTAGTTACCCATTCGTCTGTAAGGACCCATCGTAGTGCACTGTGGCGGCACAATTGGCACACTCAAATATGCGTAAGTACAATACTGGTACCCAGTCACTAGCTGTAACGCAGAGGTAAATTGAGTGGCGGCGGGTCGTAGATAAATTAACATATTTGTATGCGATATTGCATCACCCCAAGAGGATATAAGGAGATTGGTGCGCATTACCAATGTCCGGACTACCATCGTAGTCGTTTATCTCGAGACCATTTGGGTGTGTACATGGAAATATGATGTCCAACATCAGTCCCAGTGATATGCAATAACCATCGAAAGTCTTCGATGTAAACTATCTAGCAATGCCAAATCCAATTAACTGAATAGGATGATCTGGGGAGTGAGCTCATTGTCATATGATATGTGTTAAGAGTGTAGCATAAGTAGCATTTACAGGTCGATAATGGCACAACACATGACCAGCGTGTTTGCGTGTCAACCAACATCATGAGATATTTAAACGTCCGCAAGTTAGTTGAATTAGTCCACAGAATCCCCATGGATTCTAAGTAAGAACAGAATGAGTATTTGCATATATATCCTTTGCATAGGATGGTCTCAGACCTATGGAATGGGCTTTGTAAAAAGAGCGAGAGGTTTTAGAAGCAACCAATGAGAATTTTGGTTGAGTCTGAGCGTCTGAAACGCTATTTGAAGCAAAGTTGGTGATTGCAGCATCACCTAGGGCGCCATTACCATGATGTACGCTATCCATGGCGTCATGGATAAGGACTATGCCAGCCCTAGGCTGGTGGTGGACTGTGGCGGCTCCGGAGGCAGCTGCGGCGGTCACACTTAGTTCAGGAATCAACTTTTGATTCATGCTTCGTTTCGCTCGAAAGAAATGATGTCCATGTGAAGTCTTTAGTAGACGGATCATCATATCATAACCAGGATGACTTATCCTGTCGTGACACATAGCTTTATTGAATTTAATAGCTCGAATAGTGACATAGAGTCTATTAGAGAGAAAAATAAACTTCTCTAAGATGTGCCTTTGTTCTCAATCAATAGAGGTATTGCAAAGGAACTCATGTTCGTTCTCTACATGCGTTTTCGCATGGAATTCGTTGGCTATTCATAGGTGCGATTTTCCCTAGCTAGGAGCGTAGAGAGTTTCTGTGACAGTAATCAAGGTGCCATTTGGCAAGGGGTACTTGGGCTATTCTATGTGCTTAAATTAATATTGATGACCCAGCCATCGTAGTCACAAAGTAATATGCTCAGAATCAAAATGGAGTCATAATGAAAAGAACTAGAAATTTTATTCATAAACCAACAGAGTTACATCATTGTCTCTTTGACTAAAGAAAATCTAATCCAAAATGCTAGCTAATGCAAAATAATGGTAGTCGTCTAACTTCTTTCGATAACTCCAAAATAAATATGACCAGGTGAGTAGAGAGATGTCAGTGGAGCAAGGTTCGCTTAAGTACCACTAATCTCAGAACCTTCCTAGACATCACACTTACTTTGAGTGAGCCTACTTTGAAGAAAGACTAAACCATTGGCATCTACTACAAAAATTTATGGCAATTGCCTATTACATCTCTTAGAAAATAAAAAGACTTAATCAAAATCGCCAGTCTCTGGATCTTGGCCTATGAAGTCTTCAACCCTTAGAGCGAGATCGTCATCTTGATCTTCTTGCTCCATGTAATTTGCTTCCCTTGCTTCACGATACATCTTGTACATGTTAGCAACATTCTGGGGTGCATTACATACTTTAGCCCAATGTCCGGACGCTCCACACCGAAGACAAGCATCATCATGGTCAGACTCCCTTAATCGAGGCGCGCCTAGAGCGCATTGGGGATGGCTATGATCCTTGGTGGCACCACCACCATAACCGGAGGCTCTACCTCTCTCTCTCTTTTCACACGTTGACCTCTATCGTTCCGTGCATGCCTATCTTGGCGGTTTCTTTCCTCTTTGGGGCGAGAATATGGACCAGAACGTCCAGAATGATCCATTTCCTTAGGGTTTCGCTCCTGGCGCTCTCCCTTAGGGGCGCGACTATAATTAGACTCCGGAATTGGCTTTTCTCCCACGGGTCTAGAGTTATAGTTCTTCACAAGTATGTTGTCGTACTTTTCAGCTACGTTCATGGCTCCAATAAGCTCATGAAATCTTGTGATGCTCTCGGCATTGACATCAATCCGATAGTTCTTGGCTATCATCAATGCAGAGACGGGGAATGTAGAGAGAGTTTTCTCGATCAACATCGTATCAGTGATTTTCTGCCCACAGAATTCCATCAAAGACTTGATACGAAGTGCTTCCGAATTGTAGTCAACTACAGACTTGAAATCATAGAAGCAGAGGCTATGCTAGTCACGAACGTTGCTCGAGTTCTACCCATACTTTCTAGGGTCTTCCTCATTGACGTACTCATTCTGGAGCACGTCATTCATGTGCCTTATCATGAGAATTATGGCTTTAGCTTCATTAACCTCTCTCGTAGCTCTATTAGCTTCAAAAGCGGCAACTTGTTGAGGAGTAAGCACGTTCTGACTTGGCTCTTGGATCGTACTTAGGATCCCATCAGCCTTAAGATGTTGGCGCACATCACAGACCCACTTGTGTTATCCTGCGCCTGTTGTCTCTAGTGGAGCGAAGCTCAACTTGTTCAGGTTACTCATCCTGAAAAACAACAAAAGATTAGGGTTAGTTTCGGAGCAAAAAGGCTACCACAAAAACAATAGAATTTCTTAGCGTAGTCGCTTCCAAGAAATTAGGAATTTCCGAGCGTAGTCACTTCCAAGAAATTCGATTCCAAGAGGGGTTGGATTAGATCGAAACAATGATGTTTGTGGTCTATCTTTCTTCTCAACAAACTCTAAGTTTGGAGGACTCTACAAGCTCCAAGCTTAGAGTGAGCACCAACCCCCACAGTTCGGCTTAATTAGGTCTCCCCTATGATGAAGAAAGGGGGGGGGGGTAGAAGAATGGAGTTTGCAAGTCCCTGAGAAAAAGAAGAGAAATTAAATAAAAACTCAAAAAAACCGGGAACTTTTAGTAAAAAAAATCCTTGAAATAAGTCGCCGGCGGTGGCGGAAAAGTGGTCGGCGGTGACCTGTCGCCGGAGCTGCTGACGTGGCTGCTGACTGGTTGCTGAAGTGTCGCCTTGGTGGGCCTGCATCAATGGGCCGCGACTTGGGCTGCGGCTTTGGCTCGGTTTGGGCTGCCTCCTCCTCATTTTTTTCTTTTTTTTTCTCTTCTGCCCTTTTTTCTGCCTGATGTTTTGGTTGCCGGTTCAGTGTCTTCTGGACCGGTTTTTGGGCTATTTCTTTCTGTTCCTGAATTGTTTGATGGAGGGGCTCTTGCTGGCAAAATTTGGTAGAAATTGGAGGTCCGGAAGGTGGTGAATCGGTGGAGTATTTGCTGCGGGTGATTTAGAGATTCCGATGGCCGGTTTGATAACTTTCCGGCTGGTTCTGGTCGTTCTTCCGCCGGTTCTGGATTCCTGGGGTCGAGGGCTTCAAGTTGTGTGGCGGAAGCAGAAAAGGTTTCAAGGATTTGTATTCGGATTTAGGATTTTAGCTTTTTGAATCAGGGTTTGGCTATTTATTTTCGGGTTCGGACGTCGTGCTGATAACGTGTTTAAGGAAAACTGAAATTGGGAGAGAATTGAGTCGTGCTTTCATTGATAATAGGGGCCTCTTTATATAGAGGATTACAAGGCATAGAATCAGAGTTGTACAAGGAAAGATAATCGTACAATTAATTGGATATCTATGAATATCTCCGAGAATATCTCTAATTCTAAACCTTATTACAACTAGGTCAACTAACCTAGAATTTGGGCCAGACACATATCTGGATTTACTTGAACATTTCACATTTTATTTTGAGCAGTCATAAACAAAACTACATTCCCCCCTCCCAGGGTCCCAGGAGAAGTAAAATCTCTTCACCCAAATCTTCAATCCATACATGAGGTGTCACAAATCTCAAATCCATAGCCAAAAGATGCGGAGATGTCCAAATCCATACCCAAACAAAAAAGTCACCGTAAAAGAGGACGTATGCAATGTGAGGTTAGGCCCTAAATATGCGTCATTGAAAACTTTGTTCCCGCTTGATCTCGCAAAGTGAGATAATAGTAATAATAAAAAGTTGATTTTTTTTATTTAAATAAGGGTTAAAAGGCATGATTAATGAAATTGTCGACAACAAAAGGAGATATATAATGTCTAGACCCTAATTTAAAATAGATAATGAGAAAATATCTCAAATAATAGTAGAAGTATCCACCAATTTTATGTATTCAAGCATGCACCAATTAATAAGAATTGACGCACCAACAATCTAAGCGACTTTAGTGAGGGCAACAAATATTTAGACCCTAATTTACAATAAATGATTTATTAGAGGACAATAAATATTTTTAGGAGGTTTATTGACCCCAATAAAATCTGTTATTACACCCCAATAAAAGTTTTATTGCCTGAATAAAAAATTTATTGATGGTCAATAATCAATGAAAAATGAAGATAATTGTGATTTTGAAAGTATTAGGATGTTTATTGACTCCCAATAAAAGTTTTGAAGTCCGGCGACCATAGTCCGGCTAACACCTAAACCCAATAAACTTTTATTAGAGAGAGTGGCATGTTTGTAATTTTATAATTGAGCTTTGTCCAAAACAATCTGTTTACTTTTAAATGGGGTAAGTGGGCACACTAATCTCTTAGGCCACGTTTGGTTCGCGGAATTGTGGGCTTGAGAAATGAAATTTATTCATTTCCTATGTTTGGTGTGTATAAGCAGTGGCCGACCCATAATTTTTGTAACACCCCAACCCGGATTAATAAAGAAAAACAATCCGAATTCATTTTGTGGATTAAAGAATTTCATCCAAATACATCAGTTTTTTTTAACACCCTTTTTAGACTAAATCAAATTATACCAGCGCAATGATTAGACAGAGTTTCATACCTTGCCCTTGCTCCCGAGTTTTTTTTTTTGGTCGTAGAAAGGAATTCATTGAGCCTCAAGGGCAAAGAAAAGAGAGTACAACTGAAAGTGAAACAAAGCTAGGAAGAAACAGAGCTAAAACAACACTAAAGAGTAGGATTAACAACAAGAAAGCAGAGAAACAGGACCCAATAGCCGTGGCATGATCAGGGAGGGCCAGGGAGGCCATCATTCCTCAAAATGGAAATCAGTGAGGTTAGGGGCCTGTTCGCCCACTCCAGGGAGCACAACCTCAATTTTTCAAGCTTCGCCGCGGCATCCGCCACACGGTTCGCTTCACGTGGAATCCAATTCCACCTAATACTCCTGAAAAACGGTTTCAAGTGAGCCACTTTACAAAGCATGGGAGTGATCTTCCAGTTTGGGGTGATAGAAGGGTCATCAAGTGCAGCGAGAACCACCTTGCAGTCTCCTTCAAGGATGATATTCTGTAATTTCAGGTGGGCTGCTAACTGGAGTCCCCTCACAACCGCGTCAACTTCAGCCTCAATAGCTGAATTATGAGCTCCATGTAAACATGCTCCTCCCAGAGAAGATCCTCTATGATTTCTTATGATAATTCCAATACCACTAGAATGATTGCTAGTATTCCAAGCCCCATCCACATTCACCTTTGCTATTTGCGGGTATGGAGGGTGCCAGCCCACGCCATGGGGCGGAATGGATTCCGTCTCGTCTGGGCTAACACCCGTAAGAGTAGCCTGGTTCCATTCCAAAGAGATTTTCTTAATTTTTTCAATGGTGATTGACGGATTTGGCCTTCCATGCTTGAGAACTACTTCACATCTGTGTTTCCAGATTTCCCATAGATGGAACCCGATTAATTGCAAGAGACTTGTGGGGTCTTCCTCTAGTGTGGTAGAACCCTTCTGAACTTCTAAGAGCCAAGTCTCCAGGTTGGTGATTCTTTGTCTTTCTGGGGAATAACCAAGTAGGCTTCCAAACCACACAGCCATGGTCCA
Source organism: Rosa rugosa (assembly GCF_958449725.1). Taxonomy (NCBI): domain Eukaryota; kingdom Viridiplantae; phylum Streptophyta; class Magnoliopsida; order Rosales; family Rosaceae; genus Rosa; species Rosa rugosa. The sequence continues at coordinate 40,881,309 of NC_084822.1, read as the reverse complement.
GGGACAGAGCAGAAGGCAGTGTTCGGTTGTTTCCGGGTATTCACCGCAGATCGCGCAAAGGGAGTTTTGAGTGATATTCCTCTTGAACAAATTGCAGGCAGTAGGGAGAGAGTTCAAAATAGCCCGCCAAAGGAAGTTGGAGATATTGGGAAGGGTCTTTGCGTGCCAAACTACTTTCCAGATTCTATGATCTACTTGACGGGAATAGGAAGCCTTGTTATTGACCACAGGCTTTGAAGAGGAAAAAAGCCTTCTGTAACCACTTTTGATCGAGTAGGAACCCCTTTTGTTGTGGGGCCAGGTCCTCTGTATTTTCCTCTCCAATAGGGATGGCCTTGATTGCATTGAAATCAGATTCTTCCAGAAAGGTTTTGAGGTGATCAATATCTCATCTCCTGTTCTCATCAATTATCTCTTCCACTCTTAGAGGTGTGAACCGGTTAGAGGTATCAGTTGGCTTGATTGGAACACCGTTCTTACTGGGAACCCATCTATCCGTCCAGACATCCACACTTCTACCGTTTCCAATTTGCCAAAGAGCATTCTTAGAAATGGTTTCTCTTCCTGCAAGAAGGCTGTTCCAGATCCAGGAGGGGCGTGCTCCTTTCTTAGCCAACAGGAAGGACGAGTTGGAAAAATACCTGGCTTTCAAGACTCTGCTCCACAACGCATCGGGGTTCTTCAACAGTCTCCAGCATTGTTTCGCTAGGAGGGCCTTATTGTAGATCAGAAGGTCTTTGAAACCCATGCCCCCTTCCAATTTGGATTTACAGAGAACATCCCAAGCTTTCCAATGAGTTTTTTCCTTTGAGTCAGAAAAGCCCCACCAGAAATTTGAGATATCAGAGTTGATAGCTTTACAGAGAGTGGCTGGCATTAGGAAAACAGACATGGGGTAGGCCGGGACTGCCATTGCCACTGCCTTGATGATGATTTCTCTCCCTGCTTGAGAAAGGATATTTGATTTCCATCCTTCCAACTTCTGTTTGATTCTTTCTCTAATAAAGGCGAGGGCCTTCCGCTTTGAGTTTCCCCAATGTGTTGGAAGACTAAGATAGATCCCTGGTTCTTAAGCTATTGGGACTTGAAGAACCGATGCAATTTCATTACAGGTCTCAGGAGGAGTGTTGGCTGAGAAAAATATTGATGATTTGTCAAAGTTCACTGTCTGACCCGAGGCCGAGCAATAGTCCTTCAGAATAGCGCCAAGTAGCTGGCAGTTCACATTAGTGGCTTTTAGGAAGAAGAGTGCATCATCTGCAAAGAGTAGATGAGAGAGTCCCGGGCAATGCTTACTCAGCTTAAGCCCATGTAAATGACCTGAGTCAACTGCAGCTGTGATATTTCTGGATAGAACTTCACCAATGATGAGAAACAGGTATGGGGACAATGGGTCCCCTTGCCTAAGGCCACGGGAAGGGCAAAAGGGAGCACCTTGCTTTCCATTAATCAGGATCGAGAAAGAGACAGTAGTGACCAACTCCATGACCAGAGTAATCCATCCTGGTTCAAATCCAAACTTCTGGACGGCTGCCTGGAGGAAATCCCACTCAACACGATCATATGCCTTGTTCATATCCAATTTAAGAGCCATTTCATGATCTGATTTGGAATTTTTCAATTTGAGGTAGTGGTAAGCCTCGTGAGCTAGAATTATGTTATCTTGAATTTGTCTTCCAAGCACAAAAGCGTTCTGTTGCTCAGCAATAATATGAGGGAGGTGGGCTTTAATTTGTTTGCTAAGAGCTTGGAAAGAATCTTTATTGAGTTGTTGCAGAGGCTGATGGGGCGAAATTGGCTGACTTTCTCAGGATGGGGGACTTTCGGGATTAAGACAATATTCATACTGTTGAGTATGTCCACAGAGCACGTGCCACTGTTAAAGCTTTGAACTGCCTGATTGATATCGTCTCTGACAATGTCCCAATATTTTCTATAAAAGAGGCCTGGGAACCCGTCTAAGCCCGGAGCTTTGAGGGTGCCAAGTTGCTTTGTGGCTGTGATGATCTCGCTCATAGAAAAGGGTTTTGTTAGGCTTGAGTTCTGTTGAGGAGTAATCAATGGTTGGATCCCCTCCAACGTGTTTCCCCAGTTGTGGTGTCCCCCAGAGGAGTATAGATTGCCAAAGAAACTGGTGAAAGCATCTCTAATCTGACTGTCCCCTCTGATCCATGTGTCGTTGTCAATACAGAGACCATTGACCTGGTTTCTCTGCCTTCTGTTGATAGTGGTTAAATGGAAAAATCTTGTATTCCTGTCTCCATGAAGAAGCCAGTTAATTCGAGACCTTTGTTTCCAGAAATTTTCCTCCAATCTCCAAGAGGTATCCAGCTGACAAAGGATTTCAGTTTCCCTAGCCCGTGAGGTGGTAGATAAAGCACCCTCTTGGATGTAGCAGAGTTCCCGGTTTAAAGCCTCAATCTTTGCCTTATTATTGGGAAATTTTGACTTGCTCCATTGAATCAGACTCTTTCTACATGCCACTAAGTTTGATTCCCACAGTCTCATGGGGTCAAGATTGGGGTCGCATTTCCAAGCCTCTCTAATTATTTCTTCACATTCATCGTCCTCCATCCAGTTAGCCTCAAAACGAAAGGGTCTCGGGCCCTTTAGAGCTCGGGGAAGATTATAGACAATGAGGGGGCAGTGGTCAGAACCAACCCTTGGTTCGTGATAGACCAAGGAATCTGGCCAATTACATAACCATTTAGCGTTACCAATTGCACGATCAAGTCTTTACCTTATGACCTCCGAAGTCTCTTCCCTTATATTCTCCCATGTGAATTTGGGCCCAGAGAAAGGAAGCTCAAAGAGAGCCTTCAGATCCATGAACTCCTTTAGAAATCTGATTCTATTCCAATGCCAAGGGATACCTCCCTCTTTTTCATCAGCAGATATTAGCTCATTAAAATCTCCCAAGCAAATCCAGGGAATATTGGCAGGGACAGATAAGTTCGAGACATAAGACCAGAATATCTCTTTATCCTCCGGGTACGGGGGGCCATAAAAGAAAGAGACCCGTATCTCAGCATTTAGATTAGGGAACTTGATAAAAGTGTCAACTAAGTACTTACTTGCAGAGATTACCTCCACATCGACCTCCGGCCGCCACCACAGTGCTAGGCCACCGGCAGAATTGATAGATGGGTCCATCGTATAGCCTTTGTAGTACTTTAGCTGCCTCCTAAGATTATTGACTCTGTAACTTGATTGTTTGGTCTCACAGAGGAAGACCACGGACGGAGAGTGGGAGCGAACAAGCTCTCCCAATTTCTGGATTGTCAAGACCCGTCCTAAGCCTCTACAATTCCAAGAGAGGAGTTGACTCATGGGTCCCGTGTGGCTGTCGGCCAGCCACCACTGCCATTGGTTGGGGAGGAAACCTCCAATTCATTTCCAAATTTTGGAGAGGTAGAGAAAGACTCCACCGAGTCTTCAAGGATCTCAATTCGAATTCCTTAAAAGCTTCCCAGATCATCTTCACCACATTGTGCTAGCTTGGTACCCCTTTTCCTGCTAGTTGGATTAATTGCATATATCCCCCTTCGAACCGTCGGAGTGTCCCCGCCGACTCTACCCCCTCTCGATCTTCTACCTCTTCCCCGACCTCTACCATTTCTCTTGATTGGCTCTGGATGGGTTGGGGCTGGGATTGGGGTGTACTGCTCAAAAGTGGAGGGTGGGTCAGAGGATTCAGACAAGTTGGAGATGAGTCTGGTTTTTGCATGTCGCAAGTTGTCAGGTGGGTTTAGTTGTAAGCGTGTTCTCTTGGCTGAGGCTGGGGGGGAGCTGGGGAGTTAAAATGGATTGGGGGGCTGTGCCTAGATGTAGGCCAGGTGGGAAGAGATTGGGGGATCAGATGCTTGGGGTGATGGGATAGGTGGACTGGGCCTTTACCTTTGGATGGGTCCCTGGTAAAGGGTGGTAGAATAGGTCTGCCCAGACTTATCTCATTAACATCCGGGTTGGGCCTCGCCCGTTCTAAACTTGGGCCCGGACAGGAAGGGCGGAGGGGGGGTTTTGGTTCAAAGTGGATTGTAGATTGGGAAGGTAAGGGCCCAAGGGTAGGAGTAAACGTGGGCCCTTGCTCCCGAGTTATTTTCAACAGGAGCCACTATAAAAGGATATATGTTGAAAACCGCCAAGAATTTTCAGGCCTCGATCACCCGTCTACCAAACCTTTGGTTGAGAGATGTCAGCAACTATTAGAGAAACCAACTAGTAACGTGTGATGGTGAGAGGAGAGGCAGGGATAGATCAGCAAGCGAGAAGGAAAAATCTGGTTTTCGATCATAATGTAGGAGCCAAATTGATAGACATGCCGAGGAAAGGAGGAGATAAACAGTTCTGAGACATAGAGTTCTCCAGAACCTGAAAGAATCCTCCTCCCCTTTCTGGGAGGTTCTATCATGTATTTATAGATACAAATGGATGGTATGATTAAATGGTATTATTATTATTAATGGCTCAGATCACATCATTTTTATTTATAAACTTTTATTATTTCTTTCTTTACCTTCAAATTTCCTCTATTTGTAATAAATAGATCGGTTGTCTAGAAAATTCACGAAGGTTTTTCACAAACTTATCAAATTGTGTAGTTTGATCTCAAATCTTTAAATATAAATTTCGCTTTATAATACATTCCAAACAACTTAATGAATATAACTAACTCCCACTATATCACCGAATATTACAATAATTCATTATTATTATTACTCTATTATTAAATTTTTTTTTTCTTTATTTTTTTCAATACCTCGGGTATTACAATTTTAATCTTCTGGGGGCGAGGTTTTTTGTTTTTTTGTTTTTTGACTAATGAGGGATGTGAAAACACCAAGCTAAATTATGTGTATGAATACATATAGAAAAAGCAAAGTTATGTGTCCATAAGAGATGTGATCGTAGTTATAATCTTTAATTCATATAGAACAAGATTGTAGTTAATTATGACCAATTAATGTATCAAAGCCAGACTAATTTCTTTAAGTGGGAGATGACCTTGATATTTTATTATACTTTTCCATAGCATGACAAGTAATTATGTATGTAATTATGGGGGCAGACTAATTTTATATATGTAATTATGTATGCAAACGTTTGGTGAGTGACGGCGGCAGTCCCTATTGGGCACAATGTAGGTCCGCCAATGTGTATAAGGAAATGAACAACTTTCCTTTTAAGAAGGAAAAATATAAGGGAAAGTGAATCCTCTCATCCTTCAAATGATTCATTTTTCCTTCCACTTTTCCTGCATTAATTACATAGTACAAATATATTGACAATTTTATTATTGACAATTTTATTTAAAAAACTTATGAGATTTGTGTAAGTATATAGAGGATATAATTTTTCCTTACACAAACCAAACACTAGAATGGAAACAAACATATATTTTCTCCTTGCTTTCCCAACATTAATTTCCAAACAGCAGAAATGAAAGTTAGTGGGAAGTTTATTTTTCTTTCCTATAGAATTTTCTAAGGAATTGATTTCCTTTTTGGAAACCAAATGAGGGCTTACAGCAACTCCAACAGCTTCCCTATAATTTCTGTATTATAAGAAAGCAAAAGTCAAAGCTTTGGCCTCTTTTTCTTCTCCAACTCCAACAGATTCTCTATTTTACAACAATTTCTAAAATCTCCATATTCTTCCTTAAAATTTTAGAATTTTTTGTAAATATAGGGAATTTAGTTTTCTCTTTCCTCATTTTCCCTAAAATAGAGATAGTTATAGAGAATCTGTTGGAGCAAAAGATACTTATTTTTCTCTAAAGTAGAGAAAAATCAAAATATAGGGAATCTGTTGGAGTTGCTCTTAGTGGAGTAAGTGGGTTTATGAGAGATGTCTATAGGCATCAGTTTCATCTACGATAAATTTAGGTTTTGTGGTATCTCTTGTAATTTTTAACAAAAACAGGTTTTATTATTTATTCTATTTAAAAAAAAAAATTGAGAGAAACCTAATTAACAGGTTTAGGTGTATTTTAAAAGAATCTTATCAGTGAGGTTAATCTAATATGTGATTAGAAAATTAGGTGTATAATAAATTTTTCTTTTTTTTTTAGCTGCACTTAAAAAGTTAAAACATATATTTAAGTGACGTGTCCAAAGTGTGGAGAGAACCTTCAGTTGCTGACCTTATTAAACATGCAAGTTCAATTACTGTTGGCAATGATTTTGAATCTTTTGCTTTCATCCTTTGGTGGCTGTGGAGGAATAGAAATCTACATAGGCATGGAGAAACAGCTTTGAAGCCTAGTACTTAATTAACAATGCCTTAATTGCCTATGATTAGCACTTGGAGTTTGAACGGTGTAATGCGCGCTGAGAGACGAAACCGGCTGTTATTACTACGATTTGGCAGCCTCCTTCTATAGTTTGCCTGAAATTAAATTTTTGACGGCGCGTGTGATGTAAAACACGGTGTAGGTGGGCTGGGAGTTGTCTTCAAAGATGATAAAGGTTATTTAAAGGATCTATACAATTTTCTCGATTCTCGAAGCATTTATTGGCAATAAGGGTTCTCCATCATGGAATTTTAATTTCCTATTTCACAATCTAGGACTCTAGGAGCGGTCTATGAACGCGGCTGTGTATAACCCATCAATGATCTTCAGCAGCTCTGTTTCTCCTTCTTTCCTCTTCTTTTTCTTTTCTCTCTTTCTTCTTTGTTTTTCACTCACTCAGTCTAATAGCTCAAAATTTACATCGATCCAAACCCACCTTCCTCTCTCATAGATCAATTTCTTATCTCAAAATGCTACAAAATTCTCCCAAATTTCGATTTGTGACTATGATTCCCCAAATTTGATTAAAAAGGAAAAACTTAGATTTTGCAGATAAGAGATTGTTGATAAAAGAGTCATGGATTCTCTAATGGGTTGTTTTGAATCTTAAATTGGCTTGAAAAGCAACAGAAAATTTTTCATCTTCACTCAGTAATTCAGTTTTTGAAGAGAGAGAGAAAGACGAACAGATACATAAATGGAGCATCGTTGTCCGATCTCATTAATGAAATCTAACGGTTGACATTAGACATCCGCATCTTTTCGTTTTCCAAATATATAAATCACTTCTGCAAATTTTAAAATCTAAGGATATCTTTGAATAGACTTACTTTTCAATCGCATATCCACATCTCGACCGTTCAGTTTTTAGGTCTTAATATATAGATCACTTTTGCAAATTTTCAGCCAAATTGATTAAATCAATGAACGAACCAAATCTGTCTAACCTGAACCGTTCGTGTTCATAATTGTAAATCATAGTTTTGAATGTCTTAATGATTATCAATTTGGCTGAAAATTTGCAGAGATAGTCTACTCATATATACCTAAAAACTGAACGGTCGAGATGTGGATATGCGATCAAAAAGTGAGTCTATTCAAGAATATCCTAAGATAGGGAAAATGATCATTTACCCAATTTTAGCTTAAAAATTGCCCACTTACCCAAACACTCTAAGAGATTATTTCCCTAATACCCAATTAAGTATTTTTTTAATTCATTTTTATTTATTTTTGGGACAATTTTGCCCTCTCCTTCTTTGTCACTTAGAGAAAGAAGTCATTGGAGCCCTTGCTTGACTCCGGTTGGGACTCCGGCGACCGGCGATCGGAATCCGGCTACCGGACTAGTGACCGGATTCCGGCGTATGAATTTATTGCCCCCTAATAATACTTAGTAACTATATTTTTGCCCCCCAATACTCATATTATTGCCCTCTAGTGAATTGCATAAACTCCCAAAACCAAAAGGAATGCACTACAGGCACAATTGATCAATTTATATGCATATTATTTCCCCCCAATACTCATATTATTGCCTCTCAATAATCATATTATTGCCTCTAATAATCATATTATTTCCCCGCAATAGACATGTATAATTACTCAATAAAACTTTTTTTTTTCATTCTTCTTTCTTCTTTCCTTATAAGCCTTCTTCCAAATTTACCAAAAAAAAAAAAACTTTAAAATCGAGTTACCCGGTCAACTCACTCTTCCACATAGTTCTCAGTTCTCACTAACATAGACATAACCAACTAGGCAACTATGAAAGTTCTAGACCCAAAAACAACCCAGAAACTATCTTCATGACATCAGCCTAACACCAAGCCATCCGGGTAACCCAAATTACTCTGGGCACCCAAAACCAGGGCACCAAATCAACCCAGCCGGCCACCGCCACACGTTATCCTCGCCGTCGCTCTCCGTGGAGCCGTCGCAGCGAAAACCCAGGGGACGGGCTGCTGGCAGCGTTGGTGTTGTACTGGGTGACGATATCGGTCTCCTTAGAGAAGCCGTAGCTGGCGAGGAAGGCGTTGAGCATCTCGTTGCCGCCGGCCTCCATCTCTTGATCTGGATCTCGGACCAAGAGTCCACGGTCACGGATCTAACGAAGGAGATGTGGACGCCGAGGCCGCGGTGCTTGCCGGAGCACTCTAGGCACATGAAGATGTCGTAGGAGACCGAAGCCCATTGCGGATTCTTCTGCGAGCAGTCCACGCAGATCTTGTTTCCCGGCTGCGATTCCAAGTCCCGGAGTCTCCTCGATGCCGCCATTTTTTAGCTCCGATCCGCTCCGATCTGAATCGGATCACCGATCCACAACCAAAATTTGCGACATGGAGAGGGGGAGAGAGAGAGAGAGAGAAATCGGTGAGGGGGAGGAGAGAGAAAATAGATCGAAGAGAGAGTTGAGATGTAATTTATTAATTAAAATAAGGGCAAAACTGTCAATGGATGTTAGATTGGGTAAATGGGGTTAAAAAACTCTTAGTGGAGTAAGTGGGTAATTTTTAAGCTGAAAATGGGTAAGTGGTCACGACCCCTTTGAAATATAAGGATATCCTTGAATAGACTCACTTTTCGATCGCATATCCACATCTTAACCGTTCAGTTTTTAGGTCCTAATGTATAGATCACTTCAGCAAATTTTCAGCCAAATTGATGATCATTAAGGTATCAAATTAGATTAAATCAATGAACGAACCAAATCTGTCTAACCTGAACCATTCGTGTTCATAATTGTAAATCGCAGTTTTGAATGTCTTAATGATTATCAATTTGGCTGAAAATTTGCAGAGATGATCTACTCATATATACCTAAAAACTGAACGGTTTCTCCTTAGCATAGAAAGATTGTGTGTGTGCAATTTTTGTGGAAAGTATTAGCAGTTTAGTGTGTTCATAGTGACTATGTCCTATTCTTGATAAAAAATAATAATAATAATAATATAAACTAGCGTCCGTCTCTGATACTGACCACACTCTCTCTACTAACTTGATAAGGTCAAATGGAAATCAAGCTGCCTTGCTACTGAAGATTCTGATCATTGTTCCTTAATTAGCTTAGTTAATTAGCTCTAATTATCCCTATTTTCTGTTGTAATTATCGAATTAGTTACTAAGCTATTAGCCCATCGTGGCCCCTATAGCTGTAGGCCACGTGTCACTCAACTGCTAACCCAGCTCGTTGCATAAATATTGAACCTCAGCCTCGTAATTCATTCCCGTTCATTTCAGTTTAGTAAAATACCTCTTTTTCTCTCATTTCTCTCTTTTTTCTTAGAAAGTTTCATTCTCTAGCTTTCCCAAGCAGTAGAGATGTTGAGGTTGCAGGCATTTTCAATGGCCGACTACAATCACGTGACCTTTCGCTCCCCATGCGTCATTCCTACTTCACTCCATTCCCACCGTCAATCGCGATCGGTATCTTTTCCAACCACACGGACACGTTTCCGATCACTCCCCACTGTCAGGATATGCAGCACTTCCGTTGCTTGCGATATGGGAGGTCGCTTAAGGTCCTAATAAATACAACCCTAAAAAAATGGGTAAAAAATCCGGAAAATGTATATGTCATAGACAAAAAGTTCGTAATTCAATTATACTAAAAAGTTCTGTTATTTGGGTTCAAGTGCTTGCTACCCTTGTTAAAGTCATAATTTTTGGGTTTTGTTGTACCTTTCTTTTCATCTTAATCCGTGCATTTTGGTGACTAAAACATATTATCTACGGTTAAGAATTGGACATTGTTGATCTAGCATTTGCTTAATTCGTGCATCTTGGAGACTAAAAGTTACAATTTATTTTACCTTCTATCTGACATGGTTTTGTTGATTGTCCGACCAAAATTGTGTAATGTGCGTAGGCATGTTATATGTTTTAACTTCTAAGCTATTGGATGTCTGCAAGTGATCATAAAGTTCAATATGTAATTTAAAAAGCTTTCTCCATTCTGAACCTTGCAGAATGAGTGGTTTTTATGATGTTGAGCTTAAAGTCCGAGAATATGAGCTTGATCGGTATGGCGTGGTTAACAATGCTGTCTATGTAGATTATTGCCAGCACGGTGAGACCTCTATATTCATTCGTATCAGAACTATATAGTTAACATTTCTATATTTTGAAAGGCTTTTCTTTAATATCAACACTGTTTTTCGTACATGCATGCTTGCTTAATTTGGTGGCCAAATTTAAATCAAGGCTTGGGTGTTGATTTTCTCATGGGAAATGAATCCATAGCGTAACACATGGCCTTTAAATGATACCAAATCTATACCCCATATGTGATAATAAATTGACATTCGTGCTTCAACATTTTGATCAGCTTTTAATGAACATTTAGAAAGCGTCGGCCTGAGTGCTGATGAAGTTGCCCAAACCGGTGAAGCAATGGCTTTGTCAGCATCGTCTCTGAAATTCATTGCACCTCTAAAGGTATGTATTTCATTCGAATCACTCTCAAGTCATTTTCTGTTAATATTGCAATTTAGTAAACGTATGTCACCGCACAATGTAAATGTTCACCATTTTTTTTTCTCCCTTGTTCTACTATAGTATGCATGCTTGTATGTGTGCGCTGTGAGTAGTGTGAAAACTCATCCTTGCTTCTTTTACATGATGTGCAAATAGAGTGGAGACAAGTTTGTCATAAAGTTGCGGATGACTAACTCCTCAGCCGCTCGCCTGTATTTTGAGCATTTCATTTTCAAGCTGCCAAATCTAGAGGTTTTCCATAATCACTCTAATCTTATTTACAATCAGATTTGACTCCCTTGACGCCGAGTAACTTTCTAATCATGGCATGATATCAAAACAGCCTATCTTCGAAGCAACGGCCACAGTAGTGTGGCTTAATAAAGACTATCACCCTGTCCGTATTCCATCGGAGGTGATATCTAAATTTGTCCAGTTTCATCGCCATAAGGAGTCTAGCTAACGGTGTTCTCCAAAAAGGAGTTGGTGCGAGGGAAAGTCTTCGTTACTAAACCTACAGTAGGACAATAATATCTCCTTTCCCGCTGGTACCAGGAGAACGGAGGAAGAAGAAAAAAAGATTTTATTCGCAGATTAATTAAGTAATTTAGATTGTTGTTAGTATTAAAATATTATAGTACGTACAGGGTTCTTTCCTTTCTTTAGCATATATCTATGTGAGACAGATAATTTGTGTAATAAATGTTTCAATAAAGTTCATGATTTTCCGTTCAGAACTCACAAATTATTGGCCTGTGATCCTAACGTAGTCAGAGGGAGTATCTGATTTTCTGGACCATTATGATACGTGCTTGGTAGTTTGATGGTCGGGTCAGGGATCGGAACTTATACATGTTAGGACGAAGAGAAGACAAATCAATCTCCATAGCAACCTCGAGTACGTCTTGATTATAACTTGCGCTTTATATAATTAATAATCTAAAAATCGCTAGACGGTAGATAAAATAGAGAGAAAATTAATAGAGCAGCAGCAGGGAGGGAAGAAGATGAAGAAGAAGGTGATGGTGGCAACTTCCGAGAGCGAGCTTCGTTTGTTATATTTGACTAGTTTATCAGCCCCGCGCTTTGCTGCGGGTTTCTTATCTGCATATAAATGCTTAGCAAGATTCATTGTGATTGTAATTGTCATATACAATTTCATTGGGATTTGCAAACAATGAACTACTTTCCTCTTTGCTTCAGTAATTGACATCTTCCGTCTCTAACCATCTTTCCTATTTCTCATCTTATCATAACATAGCACCATACTACATGGACTCATGGAGTTTAAAGAATCTAAGAGTTTATGGCCTCATGGGCTGGTTGGCCTTGCCCATTGTATGCACTCCCTCTCTATATCTCTCTATGGATATTAAAGAAGCACTAGGCAACTCGCCCGCGCGATGCTGCGGATTTGTATTTTTTGTCGTAAATTTTATACGCAGTAGGATAGAAATGACAATATAAAAAATGTTAACTAAATATATTATCATTTTGCATATTATGAAAGCTGGTATTTTAACCTAACTTTAAATTGAAGTGTTGAATATGAGTTGATATTTTAACCAAACTTCTGTATTTACATTTTTCAAAAGAAATGGATAGTCTAACAAAAGATATTCTTTACATACAAATTAAAAAAGTGGTTAAATCTCACCAAAATATCATACATTTCAAGTTGGAACTAATTATCCTCTGATGTATCACTTATTGGTTCATATGGTGTTGAAGACCCTTCATTTGTTTTTGGATACAAACGATCTAATATAAGGAGCAGCATATGAAATAACTTAGCATTGAAGCTTTCAAAAAAATTTATAACAATTTACTGATCTGTGATAAACATATAAAGTTCTAAATTCAAATTTAAGAATTACTCAAGACACCCACTTATATAATACCATGTTTACTGACTTTTTCATTTCTATTTAAAAAAATTATTTTAAATCAAGGCTTATGTTCTGGGCTCAGGTTATTGCACATTTGACAAACCTAAGCCATATATAAAGACGGATAAAAAGTTTGTATAATCCTACTAAGCTAAAACCATGGATTCAAGAACAAATAAATTTTAAGATCATAATTATCTTTCACTTCTATTTGTAATCATTTGAATGAGCTAATATTTTGTGTTTTTTCTTAAAAATAAAAATAAACTAAGGGACAAAAGCGTCAAAGATGAAAGAAAATAGGGGCAACTTCGGGAAATCACTGTTTTACTATTCATTGAACAGTAAAAATCCCATTCTACTTTTGTATATGTATAATTTATGTGTCTTTCTCCAGATGAACATGTAGAGTCAAGCCATAACCACCCGGTGCAATAGGCTGCAAACACCTGCCTCAGGGGCACTTAGGTTAAAGCTCAGAGAGAATGCAGGGGCGAAGCGGTCAATATACTGTTCATAAGCACAGTAACCTTCATTTTGCTTTAGTATAGACAAAAGTACAATCAACCAAAGATCATATCTAAGAAGATAAAGCTGAAAATTGAAGAATCACAACACTGATCTGAAAATTGAATTCAAAAAAAGCAAGATTGAGAAACGCCCATCATCATTCAGAACCCAACAATAGCGATGAGAGATAAAAAATAATAATAATAAAATAAAAAAATCCAGACCTGCAACTATTCCAGACGCAGATATTTCTCTCTCTCTCTCTCTACCTCTTCTGCAACAAATCCAAATCAATCACTTCTTATTTCCTCTCACAATCTCTCTCTCTCTCTGTTTCCTCTAGAAACCATGAATGAAATCCACACATATTTGACTTGACTATAGAAGGATGGCATCCCGTAAATGAGAGAAACATAAGGGCAAAACCACCACTTCACTTATGAACATTTGAATGAACATTGATGAACAGTGATTCGGCTTTAGGTGTATGTATAATGTGATTTTTTGTATATGACTTAGAGGTAATCATTGGGTAGAGCCGGCCCTGTGCTATTCAAAATCAACCGTCTCGAGCCGGGCCGAGCAGGGCCACAACATATTCTTTCATATGTTAGGGCCACTGGACATGGTAGGGCAGAGCTTTTTCTTAGAAATCATAGCACAGGCTTGCCCATATGCCCAAGGCTTTATAGGTGGCAAGGTCGAGCTCATTATATTTGTATAAGTGTTCTTTTATTAAAAAAAATCAAAAAATTATGAGATATCTCCTTTGTGGTTAATAATTAAACAAGATAGAATACCAAATTAAAGAAAAATAAAGTGTAATGCAATAATTGGTCCACATGTTCAACTTGTTAACACGTGAGTCATTATTAGGATTATTAAGAGATTATGTATAATCAATAGTTACCTTATAGGAATAGGTTTTCTGTAATAGGTTGAACTGACTTTTAGTCCAATTAGTTATGTGGTACAATTAGGCACTACTACAAAAAATGCATCACACAACAGTGGATGACCGTTGTCCCAAGAGCAAAGTTTCGTTGTATATCTCGGTGTTGTGTGATTACAACACTCAAACAACGGTGAAACACCGTTGTGTGTTGATCATAGGATTAATGCCTATTTTAGAACCATTAATGTACCAATTTTGGGCATGCCAATGGCTGTCAGGCATGCGCTACATCTATTTGTTGTTTCCATGGCTTCTCGCATAACAGAATTAAGATCCAAGATGACGTTGGTTACCTGATCAGACAATAGAAATGTGATAGGAGCATTTTAATGTGGTATTTTAATAGTTAATTCCTCACATTTTGCTTAGTTAATTCCTTAACGAATCGATTTTTAATTCAATTTTTATTTTTAGGTACATTGGAGTAGATGATGATGAAATAAGTGTTAGGTCCATAAAATGATGGAGAAAAATGGAAATGCACTAAAAAGGTCAACTTTACACATTTTCCTACTCCGGCTAGGAGAAACCAAGCCAAGCAAGGAAGAAGGAGCGACCACCTGACCAAATGAACTTCAAATGAGCTGAAACCTTCCAGATCCATTCTAGACATCCTAAGAAACATTTCTTATGAAGAGTGCAAGAGCCAAAAAGAAGTGGAAGGCCTTCAAACAGTCAGCCCAATTTTCTGCAGAAGCAAAACTGGAAAACTGGACCTGTAAGGAGTCCAGCAGAAATTCCGGCCCAAACACATGGAGATAAATTCTGAAAATTTTACAGAATGATCTACACTCATGATGGATCATTTCATATGAAGAAGTCACGGGCAAAATCTGAAGTCTTGGTGGAGAATTAATTGAAGGAAAAATGAGTAGAAAGTGACTCAAACCTAACAAATTCCATTAGTGTTTAAATATTCAAACCTAACAAATTCCATTAGTGTTTAAATATTCAAACCTAATAAATTCCATTAATGTTTAAATGCTCAAACCTAACATATCATCATTTGTTTAAATCCAAATAGTTTTGCTTGGTAGCCTATAAATAGAGGCTACAACAAAGAAGAAAGGACATTCCTTCATCCATTCCATTTTCTTTGTCTCTCCATTTCCTTTCCATTTTCCTTTCCATCCTCTAGTTTCAAGTTTAGTCATCTCCACGAGTTCAAGCAAGGCCAAAGAAGAAGAAGAGAAGCCGTGAGCACTTCCATCCATAGCCATCCTTGAAGCTTGCTTTCGAGTTTCAAGAATCCACAACGTGAATCATCCATCTCATCTTCATCCACGGTGTAATCCGATTCTCCTTTGTAACCTTTGCTTTGAATTTCGTTGGTTATGAACTAGTTGACATATATGTTTGAACAAAGTATTATTTCTGGAATTTTTATGATTAATTGAGAATTTTCAGATTCATATATTGTGATTCGAGAGTTGCTTATGTGGGTTTGTTTAATTAAATTTGCGTTATAGATAACTTTTGTATTTTAATCTTATGTGGTTGCAAACACTTAGGGTTTCGATATGAATGGTGCTAGGTTTAAGAACATGAAATCGACTTTTCGTTTTGTGTAAACTTGAATCAAAGTAGTAAAGGTTTTGTACAAAGATCGAATTTAATTAAAGAGAATTGCAATTAGGTGGACTTTTCCATACTAAGTTGTACACTTGAGTTGATAGCCTTTCTCTATGTGTAATGCGTTAAACATGACATGATTGACTAGCTTTCTAGGGTTTGATTGCATGTTTGATAGGATTAATCTAGGTGCTTTCGCTTAGGTTAATTAGCATTGAAAAGTAAAAAATGGGAATTCATTTGCTTTCGAATGTTTCACATGATCAACTCCTTTCTCATGACTTAGATGAACAATATTAGGGTTTGAATCAATTTTAATCATAAGTTTCGGTTTTGATCTTTGTTCCTTCATTCCATTCGTATTTTTATGTTTTTGCATTTTAATTGTTTTTGTTAATTTAGTTTCATTTTCAAAAAAACCAAAAACAAAATCCCCCCTTTTCGTGTAAAATGTTTATATTTTGTGAATACATTTGTGAATATTATACTTTGTTTTAATTTTAATTGTTTAATTGTTTGACAATGACAGGTGTACCCTCAATCCCCGGAATAGAACGATCCCTATTTGCTTATACTACTAACGATCTTTTCAGGGTTAAATTATGCGCTTGCTTTGAGCGTATCAATTTTTGGCGCCGTTGCCGGGGATACCTTAGCCACGACGCTTTTTATCAATTTTTGGCGCCGTTGCCGGGGAATTGAAAAATCACTTGTTTTTGTTTATAATTGTTGTATATAAACTGTTTGATACTTAGTTTAAATTAACTAGGTTGTTTTTTTTTTATTGTTGAATACGAGTTTAATTGTGAGTTGTAAATTAAAGAAGGAATAGGTGAAGTCGTGTTTATTAATATTGGCCTAAACCCCTTATTGGTACCTAGTTCAGGTCCCTTATGGTTGAGGGCGGCCTTTATTAACATTCATTGAACTGTCTAACACACTTAGGACCTTTTACATCCTAGTAAGAATATCCTATGTGAGATGGTGTCTAGGAAGGGGACAACGTTCATGACGGGTTTTTGAATCCAGAAGTGCTTATAAATGGGCTTAGCTCATGCCAAAATGGATTTTTCCTCTCGTGTTCACCCTCCCCTACCTGGCCATATCAGTAAGGTTGCCCAACGGATGTAGGAGGGACTTTGTGTCTAGACGACTATACTTGGGCCGCACGTCCACTTGATTTACCGCTTGGAATTAGATTTGATATCAATAATGTTTATAACAAAAGAAATACTTGTGCATACTCTTTACGTGTAAATTATTTTGTTGTTTCACACTTTATACTTGTAAAAATACTTTTTACGTTTTATACTCACTTGTGTACTTAACTTGTGTCTTATGTACAAAATACTTGTTAATTATACTTGTAGTTTGTAATTCATAGTTACTTGTTTATTTTTTTTGTATTTCTTTGTTAATATTAAGTTACTAACTTTATTTAATGTAGGTACCGTCTGGCTGCAAGACGTAAAATACAAGCGCTGCTTGGGAGGCAACCCAATTCAGAATATAATCAGATTTGCTTTCTCTTCCCCTTTTACTCCTCCATTTTCTTTTTGTTTTAGTAGTTATTTTCGTAAATTCCATCCCTATATGCTTACTTATTTCATTGCATGCTTTTAATTGATTACATTGAGGATAATGCAATATTTAAGTGTGGGGGAAGGGATTTATATTTTTGTCTTTCATTTTGAATCCTATAAATATTTTTGTCTTTCATTTTGTGTCCTATAAATATTTTTGAGTCCTATATTTTTTAATAATAATAAAAAAAAAATTTAAAAAAAATAAAAATAAAAATAAAATAAAATGCATTCATTCAGTCTTATTAAATTCAGCTTTTTACAAAAAAAAAAAAAATAATAATAATAAAAAAAAAAATTTAAAAAAAAAATAAAAAAAAAAAAAAAAAAATGCATTCATTCAGTCTTATTAATTTCAGCTATTTACAAAAAAAAAAAAAAAAAAAAAAAAAAAAAATAATAATAATAATAATAATAATACTCTATACTAAGCCATGTCTGCATCTCTGTAGGAGTTGAGGCTGAGCTCAAGGGAAATGTGAGAGCCACCGCCATAACCGCTACCTCTCTCGGAAGTAGTCTTCATGATGCCCAAGATGTCCTCACCATGCATGGGGAACAATGGAAGGGTTTCAATCTCCTGGTGATCTCCTCCTCGTTGTTGCAGGGATGTTTGTCCTCCTGTTGTGCCAAAAGAGTTGTACTGGTATTAGTGTTGAAGTGTGAGGAAGAATATGAAACAAAATTTAAATCAAGAAATCCTTCATTACCAGTAGAATCGGTGGAACCAAAGTTGAGATTAATGGATCTACCATCATCAGTAGAACTAGTGGACCCAAAATTGATGTCAATGGATCCACCAGCTGGCCCAAAATTGATGTCGATGGATCCACCAGCACCAGTAGAACCAGCTGGCCCAAAATTGAGATCAATGGATCCACCAGTACCAGGAGAACTAGTTCCCATGGGCACTTGAGCAGCCTGATTGCACCTCTTCATCTGCTTCTCTCGAGCCCTGACATTCTGGAACCAAAAATAAATGTTCTTGCCCTCAACATGTCCATACTGGTTCAGCTGGAGACAGATCTCGTGAATATGCTCTGTAGTTGGGCGCTTAACTCCCTTGTCGTAGTAAAGATCCTTGAGGATCCTTATTTGATCTGGAGTAGGAACCCACCTGGCACGGCTTCGCCAGAAATCTGTGTAGGCACTACTCCCGGCTGCTTGGTTGTTTCCTCCATCCTCGATTTGTTGCTGGGTTTGTAGCTCCATCAGTTGCAGAGTTCGTGGTTCCATGGTGATGGGTTGAGGGGATGTGAAGATCGAAGAGTAAAGTTGTCAAGTGTTTGAAGGAGTTGTTGTTAAAGGGATTAAGGATGATGATGGTGTGTTGGAGATCTGAAAGTTCAGAGGAAAGATGGGATTGAATCAACTAGATGAGAGAGAAGATCAGAAGAGAAGGATTGAATCGAAGAAGAAATATTTTGAGTTTTGAAAGAAGAGGAAAAGCTGAAGAGTTGGGAGAGAGGGGCTGGAACTCAGGAGAGATTTTCGTTCCTTTGGAGTGAACAGTTGCGCCCTCAGAATGCACCTATTTATAGAGCGAGGTGAGCAGATCTCCACCGTTGGATGGACGATTCCTGTGATTCATTCTACGCGTTGGATTAAAGTCGCCCTGAAACCCGGAAAAGTTGTTGGCGCGTGGAGAGCGTGTAAGGGGACCGAGGGAATCTCGAGGCGCTGTGGCAGACAGCTGTAGCCGAAAGCAGATTTGACTGCCGTAAATCACGGAAGGGATAAGCCGTGACACAAGTGGGCCGTACTTGGGCCTGTCTCGGATCAAGGCATCACTGTAGCTGTGGGTGGAGGCCTGATGGGCCGAGTTTCTGAAACAGTTTTGGATGAGTTGGGCCGGATTTCTGCAACAGTCTTGGATGTTTTGTGCCGAATTGTTGAAACAGTTGAAACAGTTGGTTTAAATAAAAGGATTGGTATGGATAATAACGTGAGCAGCCGTGCTCGAGTGGTTGAGTGTAAAGTTCGTGTACAAGAGGTCTGAGGTTCGAACCTCGCCTCTCGTTTATTTTTATTATGTTCGTTTATGACATAATAAGTATAAAATTTGTACACATTATATTAAGCACAGCTTGTGCTCCAGTGGTTGGGGACAAAGGTTTCGTGCAGCAGGTTAAGGTTTCGAACCTTGCCTCCCCCGTTTTTTTTTTTTTTTTTTTTTTTTTTTTTTTTTTTTATTTATGTCACTCCATCAGAACCCTCCTCCGAAGGCTGAAACCAGCAAGAAGGCTGCCACTCGCCCGCATACCGCTCCTCCAAAGGAGTAAATGGAGGTACAAGTCTAGGCTGAAAGACTTTAAACATTAAGCGCTGCATGGGAGGCAACCCATTTCAACCGTAGCTGTGGAGGAGCCATCAACGCAGATTTGCTCTCTTAAACTCTATCTCCTCTATTACTATTTTCTGATTGTATCTTTGTTATTTGCATTTTTAGTTTTTGTTTTTAGGTTTTCTTGAGTTAATCATTCCATTCACATGATAATTGTTCATTGCATGCTCTAACTTGTTTAACATTGAGGACAATGTATGATTTAAGTGTGGGGGGAAGGATTAATGCTTGTAGTTAGTTTTTGTCATAAAAAGAAAACAAAATAAAAAATCAGAAAAATCAGAAAATTAAAAAAATTAAATTAAAAAAAAAAAAAAAAAAAAAAAAAATCGTTAACTTTGTTTTAGGTTTTATATTCATGTTTTGGTTTTTGTTTATCTTTGTTCTTTAGTTTGTTTGTTTTGTTTGTTTGTTGTTAGAGTCAAAATGAATTTTGGGTAAATATCTTCTTCATCGTAGGCGCATCCAATGGGATGTGATGTCTAAAGGTCTAGTTTGGATATGAGAAGTGCTGACAAAGGGTCTCGTCCCCTGTCAATCAAGTGAGCTGAGCTCCGCCAAAATCGTTCCTCTCTTCACCTGGTCATGTTCCAAAGGAGTTACCGAAAGGAGAAGAGAAATATCCCTAAGTCCAAAACGTTTTTTTTTTTTTTTTTTTTTTTTTTCTTGTATGTTGCGTCACTTTATGTGTTGTTCTTGTTTTTGTTTTGTTTTGAGTCTTAGGATGCCTTTCAACTGTCTGGGATGATTCTATATCTCTGAAATCATGACTAAAAGAGGATCACAACATTGAGATGATTTTAAACATGGTATTCTTTGGTTAATTGAGATATATGAAAAATATGTGCTTTGTAGTGGATATGGATTGCATGACCTTGGTACAGAATATAAGCATGTTAAGATGAGTTGTGATTCATAAAGCCCATGTGAGATAATTGAGCCATGTCCCTTTTTCTTGGAGTGAAATGAAAATATATTCTTAATTTCTTGGCGATGTTTTGATGATCTCATTATTCTTTCATCTTGATTGACTGCTTGCCATAGATTAAGTTTAATGGACTAGAGAATGCTAGAATTCGCTCTTGTGCTTGTTGAGACGTGATATCAATACATGGCCCTGATTCTGGAAGGGATAGAGGTTCTCTAGGAATTACCACCATTGCCAAATAAACTTGTGTCCCCAATTGTGCCCGTCGTGGGACCCCTCTAGTTAAGCCCCTTTGAGCCTACATTAAGCCTTTTCGTTCATCACCCTTAAAATCCTTAACCATGAAGCTTAGTATAGTTACAACTCTACCCTTTGTTCTAAGAACTTAGTGGAGCTAACTTTTGAGACATATTACATGGGTTTGGTGTTAAAGATGAAGATTGAGAAGAGGTGAAAGTTCAAGTGTGGGGGTAGAATTGTCCATAAAGAAAAGATATGTGAAAGCCGTGAAAAATGAAAATAAAGAAAAAAAAATATATATATATATACGGCTAAAAAGAAATAAAAAAAAAGTATATGGACTTTAATACCCCATACTTAGTGATTTTGGAGTTTGCTTTGAATTGAAGGCCCACTACAGAAAAATTTGGCCTTTGTCCATTTCACTAGATTCAAGGGAAGTTTACATTGAAGATTGGGCCCAACATGAAGACATTTGGCCCTCTTATATTACCACTATGGGGAAGTGACGTTTTTGCAATGCCTTGGTGGAATATTTCGAAATCTCTACATTCATATGAGCTCTACTAGGTTTTTAGGACACTTTGATAAATCCTTACCTTTCGTTTCTTTAAACCTTGAGCCTGAGCCCCATTACAACCCTTGAGAGAGGACCTTCTTGATCCTTAAGATGGGACAGCCCTTGATGTGGAGATAAGTTACAAGAGTTGAACCTATGGCAGTCCATTCGTGCAAGTAGTTGATATCATTCATGAGATCTTTAAAAGAAAAATTATGTGCTTTTGTTTCTATACATATGTGATCTACTTTGTTTATCTTTCACATGTACTTGAGTGAATAAGCTTTTAAGCATTGCCATGATCTGAGAGAAGAAAGAGGGATATACTTGTGAGATTTGAATCATACTTGTCTGAAGCATGCTAAGCTTAAACCCATCACCATTGTTACAACCAAGTCCTACTTGTGTATGTGTGGATTACATGTTTTAATTAACTCTCGAATGCCTAAACATTAATTCTTGGTTGAGTGCTAATCTTGGTGTGGTGAAAGTAAGAGATTGCTGAGACAAAAAGTTGAAGGGCAATAGAGTCATTGTATTTGTAGAGTCTTTAAATTTTCGTTGAGTCTTAGTTGTGTCTGTGTTTTGATTTTGCTAAGGGACTAGCAAAAGCTAAGTGTGGGGGAATTTGATAGGAGCATTTTAATGTGGTATTTTAATAGTTAATTCCTCACATTTTGCTTAGTTAATTCCTTAACGAATCGATTTTTAATTCAATTTTTATTTTTAGGTACATTGGAGTAGATGATGATGAAATAAGTGTTAGGTCCATAAAATGATGGAGAAAAATGGAAATGCACTAAAAAGGTCAACTTTACACATTTTCCTACTCCGGCTAGGAGAAACCAAGCCAAGCAAGGAAGAAGGAGCGACCACCTGACCAAATGAACTTCAAATGAGCTGAAACCTTCCAGATCTATTCTAGACATCCTAAGAAACATTTCTTATGAAGAGTGCAAGAGCCAAAAAGAAGTGGAAGGCCTTCAAACAGTCAGCCCAATTTTCTGCAGAAGCAAAACTGGAAAACTGGACCTGTAAGGAGTCCAGCAGAAATTCCGGCCCAAACACATGGAGATAAATTCTGAAAATTTTACAGAATGATCTACACTCATGATGGATCATTTCATATGAAGAAGTCACGGGCAAAATCTGAAGTCTTGGTGGAGAATTAATTGAAGGAAAAATGAGTAGAAAGTGACTCAAACCTAACAAATTCCATTAGTGTTTAAATATTCAAACCTAACAAATTCCATTAGTGTTTAAATATTCAAACCTAATAAATTCCATTAATGTTTAAATGCTCAAACCTAACATATCATCATTTGTTTAAATCCAAATAGTTTTGCTTGGTAGCCTATAAATAGAGGCTACAACAAAGAAGAAAGGACATTCCTTCATCCATTCCATTTTCTTTGTCTCTCCATTTCCTTTCCATTTTCCTTTCCATCCTCTAGTTTCAAGTTTAGTCATCTCCACGAGTTCAAGCAAGGCCAAAGAAGAAGAAGAGAAGCCGTGAGCACTTCCATCCATAGCCATCCTTGAAGCTTGCTTTCGAGTTTCAAGAATCCACAACGTGAATCATCCATCTCATCTTCATCCACGGTGTAATCCGATTCTCCTTTGTAACCTTTGCTTTGAATTTCGTTGGTTATGAACTAGTTGACATATATGTTTGAACAAAGTATTATTTCTGGAATTTTTATGATTAATTGAGAATTTTCAGATTCATATATTGTGATTCGAGAGTTGCTTATGTGGGTTTGTTTAATTAAATTTGCGTTATAGATAACTTTTGTATTTTAATCTTATGTGGTTGCAAACACTTAGGGTTTCGATATGAATGGTGCTAGGTTTAAGAACATGAAATCGACTTTTCGTTTTGTGTAAACTTGAATCAAAGTAGTAAAGGTTTTGTACAAAGATCGAATTTAATTAAAGAGAATTGCAATTAGGTGGACTTTTCCATACTAAGTTGTACACTTGAGTTGATAGCCTTTCTCTATGTGTAATGCGTTAAACATGACATGATTGACTAGCTTTCTAGGGTTTGATTGCATGTTTGATAGGATTAATCTAGGTGCTTTCGCTTAGGTTAATTAGCATTGAAAAGTAAAAAATGGGAATTCATTTGCTTTCGAATGTTTCACATGATCAACTCCTTTCTCATGACTTAGATGAACAATATTAGGGTTTGAATCAATTTTAATCATAAGTTTCGGTTTTGATCTTTGTTCCTTCATTCCATTCGTATTTTTATGTTTTTGCATTTTAATTGTTTTTGTTAATTTAGTTTCATTTTCAAAAAAACCAAAAACAAAATCCCCCCTTTTCGTGTAAAATGTTTATATTTTGTGAATACATTTGTGAATATTATACTTTGTTTTAATTTTAATTGTTTAATTGTTTGACAATGACAGGTGTACCCTCAATCCCCGGAATAGAACGATCCCTATTTGCTTATACTACTAACGATCTTTTCAGGGTTAAATTATGCGCTTGCTTTGAGCGTATCAAAATGTAATAAAATGTTGTTGGATTATCATTACCACTACAGATGTTTTTAAATAATTGTGGTGTGATAGTTGTAATCGTATCTGTGAGCAAGCAATGATTGTTGTATGTGAGAGATTTTTTGCACCATTTGTACAACACATTGTTTCTATATGGTTATGTGATTTAACAAATGGACAACTGCTTTTTGTTTGTTATGTTGTGTGAGTTCAAATCTGACGACAAAGTGTTTTAGCAACCGTTGGGTGATTTATAAGTGGTTTGTTGTGTGATTTACAACATACAAGTACTCATACAATGCAATTTATGAACTGTTGTTTGTTCATTATCGATTCTTTGCCTAGAATATTTGCACAAAAATAATGCTCCATTTGCAATTCTATAATGCTCCATATATATTTTTGTATAAACAATGCTCCAATACATTTGTCAATCATCCATACATTCAAGTTTCTAGACCATAAAACCAACAAAAAAAGCATTCTAGCTGCACCAAACCTAACCATTGAAAACAGCAAAAGCTTAAACTTGTTCCAAAAACATATATATATATATATGGATTAATTTCAGTTTACCTACCTGAACTTTCACTCATTCTTCATGTTCGTCCCTGAACTCCTAATTTTCATCAGCCGTGTCCAATTTTCAAAACTCCGTCCAATTTGGACGTTAAGTGATGACGTGGCAGGAGATGGAATTGCTAAATTTCTATACTACCCCTTGTCAAACCTAAATAAGAAGAAAACGGAAAAAAAAAAAAAAAAATTCTTCAATTAATTTTCTTTGTTTCATCAACCATGTCCAAGCCACATCCTCATCTGCATATACAATTGCACAACCTTCAATTTGGAGTCCACTCCCTCATGGTCCGCTGCCTCATGTAGACTCAATCCAAACAACCATAGTTTAACACAAATTCTTGATGGCCAGATTCTGGAATTCCACCCAATTCTTATTGTCACCACAAATTCTCCATTTAAACAACAGTAGAGATAATTGCTCGAAAATTGGCAACAGAACTTCAAAATCACCACATTTCACCAAAGCATAGTGCTCGAACACACAGAAAAAAAAAATACTTTCTGCAAATCTAGTATCTAAGAGCCAAAATCATGTTCTGTGATCCGTAAGTCATCGAAAATTAACCAAGCAAAGTCGGTTAATCACCATGAACAGTGAAACCCGAAATAACAGAATATCCCAAAATTGCAATTCCTTGAATCTTAAACAAAACTGTAAATTGATTATACCATCTTGTAGAGCTCGACAAGGGGATGAAGTTTGATACCGGGTTCCAAGCCTAGCGTCACCGGAAAACATAGCAAATCGCCGGGAAACTCAGAAAAGTTATCTTCTTCGATTCTCCCTCAAAACTTGTTATCTGGACAACGAACGCCATGGATAAGTCGTCAAGGACGAGAGGAAGCTTCTGACACCGGTAAGCCGCCACGATTTGACCGGAATCAGAAAACCCATCGGCGAACCCAGAAATATTTTAGGCTTCGATTCTCACTCGCCGGAACTTGTATGAAGAAAAAGAGAACACAGGGAGGACGGCGACGTCAAGACAAAGCTAACGCCACCAGTCCGCCGCCGATTCGTGGCCGGAGGACGAAGAAATGGCCTGGTCTCCATCACAGTTATCTGGGTCAGTGGAGACTCGGTCTAGGCTTCGACCTGATGTGGGCCACCTCGCCATTTTGGGTTTGGAGTTGGAGTTTTTCGGTGAGGGAGTCGAGAGAGGTCAAATGGAGAGGTTAATTAGATCAGGTCAGAGATGAGAGAGAAGACGTCAGAGTGGGATTGAAGTTTGAAGGAAGAAGAAGATAATTTTTTTTGTTCTATTTTTTTTTTGGTCTTGAAATGACCATTTTAGCCCTTACAGTGGGCCCCGAATGACAGATTTAACCTTCAAATTGGACGGAGCTTTGAAAATTGGACACGGCTGATGAAAATTGAGAGTTCAGGGGTAATCTTGATGAAATTAGAAGTTTAGGGACTAATATGAAGAATGAGTAAAAGTTTAGGTAGGTAAACTGAAATTAATCCTATATATATATATATATCATTCACTTAGTATTCTATATGTGTTTGAATGTACTGTTGACCTACACTTTATATAACTTGGGTTTGTTACTTGAAATTGTTTCAGTGGGAGATGAGAAGCAACCTTGTGTATTACCAATAGGACATTGATGTGATGCGGAGTGAGTGTGGAAAGTTTTCGTCAAGTCATATATGTAGGAGCCAATTAGTGGTAGCTAGGTTGAAGGAAACATATCACTTTGTTAAGTTCTGCTAATACATGCATCTGAATGACTGTAGCAGATGCATGTATATATGCATATATGATTTTGGAACAAGTGGAAGTCTTCTACTATTTTCAATGGTGCAGCCAGAATGGTTTCTTTACTTGTAGTATGCAGCACGATGGTATTCAACCCAGTACATATCCCAGTAATCAGTTTTCTGTCTCTTCTGATAAAACATACGAATGGAACATTGATAATCTATCAGAACAAGTTTATGCTATTAGTAAACAACATGAAACGTGTCAATTATTTAGCCCTGAGTCAATAAAAAACACAAAAAAGATGGTCACAATTTCCTACACATAGGCTTAGTTCAAATAGGCGTCAAACCACTAACCCGAAAAAGTCTCAATGCCTCTATCCTTCTATGCCTGAGAGATGCATGGTTTACTGACTTCAATGATAGTACCCTCGGAATAATTGAGTCAAGCCTATTCAACAGTCCAATCCATTTTGATTGCTATCCAGATTTTACAATAAGCCTTAGTGATCCTCACATATTAAAAACTTAGATAAAATACTGTTTACTCCATATACTTATAGGGTCTCGATGTTTCAGTCTATGACGTTTCAATTTCACCTAGATACTCCCTAAACTCTCTAATTTCACACAAACCCAAACAACTGCTGGCCATCCCACCATCCATCCATCATCCCCGTCATGCCAGCAAGCACCACCACCCCTCTCTATCTAACTCGGGTTTATCGGAATGTCAGATGGAAGAGGCTAGTTTTTTACACGTATTTTTATACGTGTAATTATATCTAAAATACTATAATTAAGCTAATCCTTAAGTCAATTAATATATAATTAATCCACTTTTATTTATTTTGTAGGTAATAAGCGGAGTTGCAGAAATCGAGGGGAAATGACGAGAAAATGAAGCAAATTGGAGTATTCCGATAAAAGAACAAAATAGTGGAGCATCGGTCAACCATGGTCAATCAAATATGGAAGGAAAGGGAGCTTAGTTTATTAATCAAGTGGCTTAATTGGTTTAATTGCCTAAATTAATTAACCTAACTATTGGTTAATTAATAAAACCATGCACGTGCAGAGTGGTTTAATTGGTAGCCACCAATCCAAGCTTGACACGTGGCACATAATCCAATTAACCTTGACCAGAATTTCTCCACGCTGACCCCAATTCCCTTTTTTCCTCTCGACCACAAGCACAACATATGAAGTGTCTCTCTTCTCTCCAGAGCAGTAACCACGACCCCATATATGTATATATTGCACCAACCCTATCCATGCGATTCTTATCATCCTCTTCACAGTAGCCGCACCTCTGTACCAAAACAGAGGCAGCCCTTTGGGCTGCTCTCTCTCCCTCCTTCCCCTCTATTTTTCCTCTTTTCTTTATAATTTCTTTTGAGATTTGAAGAACTACTCACACAAAGCTTCAAGGGTCTATTAAGGAGCTCAATTTATACAAGATTTAAGATTTGGGTATTTTGTGGGGTTGTAATTCAAGGCTAGTCATGCTAGCTTCATAGCTATTTGTGACTATCCTTGTTTTCTCCTACACTTCTCTACTCTTTGCTATTTGAATTTTGTAATTTTGATGTTCATGAATATGGGTTGTGAGTAGTTATTTTTGGGAGCTAGGGTTTCTAACTCTTGCTCAATTTTGATGTAATTGACATATTTTCAAGTGATAAATAATGTATTTTCATATGGGTGCACTCTAATTACTATGTCAATTGATTCTTGAGCATGAATTTTAGGGAATTGACCACTCTCTTTGTTATGTGTTGAGATTTGTGATGTATGATACAATTGGTGGTTCTTTTGTTCACTAGCTTCATGTAATTAGTGTGGTGTGTCAAGTAGTTGCTTAATCGAGAATGAATGATTGCCTAAGTTTTTATTTTCTTGTTCCCTTCGCCTTTAATTCTAGACGTTGTGGCCCTAACAAGGCATAATGATTAGGGTTAGAGAGTTCATTCTTGCCTTAACCGGAAGAATGGATACCAAATGAGAGAAATTGACTTAGTGGCCTTAACCGGCATTAGGTAGAACTAAGTAATCGTTACATTCTAGGTTGTAACTATTGCATGCTTAAATCCCTAATTTCTAGAGCTCTACGCCTTTAGTTCATGTTTTGGTAGCCCTAGTAAGGTACTAATTCATGAGTTAGAGAGTTCATATTTGTCCTAACCGAAAATGTGAATACCCATTAAGGAAATTCGGCTTAGTGGCCTTGACCGGCATTAAGTATGGGATTTGGTTCTCATGAAAATATGTTTGTTTGCTTGAAATGTGTTCGTTGCATTGAAATTGCTAGAGAGTGATTCCTAGCACCCAAAATCTATCTCTCTTTTATTTTTCTTCATTTTTAATTGTTGCTGTTAATTTAGTTTTTTGGCGTAGTCTTTTAGATAAATTAAAATCACAATTTTGAATGACAATTTCTACCTCATTGTAAATAGTCATCACTAGGCTCTTAGTTTTGATTAGGCTTCGGTGCAAACCAAAGCCGAGCATTGCTAAAGCTTGGTGCCTTAGATTAGCATTTTTATTTATTTTCTTTTTCGATCTTTTGCTTTTGTTTGCTTAGTGACTTTAGTTCCGACCACCCAAAGATTGTGGGTTAGCCACTAATCCCCGTGGTACGATAACTTTGGGCATAATATTTCCCTATCTTGACAATGATACGTACGCTTGCGTAATTGTGTATCAAGTCAATTGGGCTGAGGCTTCTGGCTTGAAGAGGCTGGTTGGGGTTTGCAGCTCCGCCTCTTAGGCTACTGCTGCAGTTGCTTCTTCTTTGGAGGCAAAAGGAGGAGAGAGAGAGAGAGAGACAGAGAGAGAGAATGAGGAAAGAGAGCTGGAAGAAGAAAAGGTGAAAACAATAAACAAAAAAAGAGAGAACAAATAAATAAATAATAAAAAAAGAGAAGGTGAGGGTATAATAGTTATTTCAGTGTGAAATGAATGTCACGTCAGCAAGATAACGGAATTTTAAATTGAAAATTGACGGCATGGACTTTTTGTGTGAAATTAGAGAGTTTAGGGAGCATCTAGGTAAAATTGAAACGTCAGGGACTGAAACGTCGATACCCTATAAGTATAGGGAGTAAACAGTATTTTGTCATAAAAGCTTTAACTTTAAATATTAAAACTTCAGGATACCATGTCCTAGAGGGAATCCAACCCTTAGCCTTAATTTATAGAATCCATTATAAAGTTACTGGTACAAATATGAATTTTCAAGCTATAAGTAAAAAGCCCAAAAGATCAAACTCTTTTAATTCAAAGTAGTCGAAAAAAATGCTAATATTAGAGTTCCACATACAATAAGATGGTCTGATGTCCATCTCCCTTCTGAATGGTCTCTCATTAGTGAGAACCAACCTATCAATATATAGCATAATCTATCTGATTTAAACTGTATCCAACAATACAACGATGACACAGTAAGAATCAACTTTAATAATCCTAGAATAAGTCAAAATCTTAGGATCCATGAATTAGGACAATCTTCAAGGCATTCTTTCACAGCTTCAAGACATTCTTTTGCTGGTTCCACCTCAGCCGAAACTATGTCAAGACAAGATTATGACTTAGATAAAGAAGTAAAGAATATTAGAATAAAGGACTAACCCCTGTGGTTTGAGCCCAACATCGATTCAGTCCCTCGACTTTCAATTTCATCAAAAACACCCCTGCATTATCAAATCTCATCTAATAGGTCCTTCCGTCAATAATCCGTCAATTGGAACCGTTAACTCGCTGACGAGGCATGCCATGTCAGATCACGTGGGCCCTACCAATCAGGCAAAATTCTAGAATTGCCCCTGCCTCTCTCACAGCCTCTCTCACAGCTCCAGAAGAAATGAAAGAGAGTTGAAATCTTTCTGAACATTTATATACAAAGGATCCAAATTGCCAAGCTCCCCATTAACTCTTACATTTCTAAAATTTGAAAGAAATGATCACAACAACAAATTTGGGAACTCATCAAATAAAATCAAACCAACAATCAGATTCAAACAGAGCCCATTCCATTTTCTTCTCTTCTCTTGTCTTCAATTTGCCAGCAACCAAAGCTAAGAAGAAAATCATAAAAAAACCCAATAAAAACCAAATTGAACAAAAACCCAGATCACATAAATCCCAGAAAATTCATCAATGGCGAGGTCTTGCCGGAGAACGAGGTCTGGCGGACACTCAATCTTCTCGATTTTGTTCGTGGTGTTGAAGCCTTTATTGCTTTGAAATAGCAGAGTCAATCAAACCAAGTATCGAACCCAGAACACAACACTCAAAACAAAAACCCAAAACCATGAAGGACATGGAGAAAAGCTTGGATCGTCAGCTATGGCACTCCTGCGCCGGCGGCATGGTCCAAATGCCTCCGATGAACTCCAAAGTCTTCTACTTTCCTCAAGGCCACGTCGAGCATGCCCAACCCCACGCCGATTTCCCCGCCTCCTCCGTCAGAATCCCACCTCTCATTCTTTGCCACGTCGCCGGAATCAGATACATGACCGACCCCGAAACTGACGAGGTCTTCACCAGAATTCGACTAGTCCCTTCTGTCAAATCATCAATACCACGAACAAAATAGGACCGCATCGGCTGTCAAATCATCAACACCACGAACAAAATCGGATCATCACCAAATATGTTGGGCAAAATTGAAAAATGAAAGTGAAAAGTAAAATGCAAAAGAAGAGTTATAGAGAAAGAGAGAGAGAGTTAAACCAGATTCTGATGAGGTCAATCTATGTTAACGTTAGTGACCGAGGGGTCTAATTAACGTAAAGAATGAGAGAGAGAGAGAGAGAAAGAGCAAGACATAAGAAATATAGTGGTTCGTATCCCACCTTAGCGGGAGACTACGTCCACTCGAATATTGTACTATGTGTGTTTGGGCCTTGCGGCCCAAAGGGGATTACAAAGTATGTAATAGGATGGCTTCTAAGTGTGAGGAGGGGTCCCTTTTATAGGTAAGGGAACCCCTCTCATTTACATGTTCTTCAATGTGGGATGCAAACCCATTATTAATTCTAGTCTTAGAAAGCATGTTGTGGAGGCATGTTGGCAAGACCGGGAAGATGGCTTCCCGGCGAGGTATTGGCCGCTTCCGACTACCGTGGCGTAGCTTGGACATCGGGCTACGGGATGCATGTCTCGGTTGGGCCCCACCATGGCTTGTGGGCCCCCTAAGAAGGTGTTACTTATGCTTGGTGAGATAGCAAATTAGTCATGCTAGTGAGAGGTATCTCTACAAGTCCCCAAGTAAGAGGAGCCCCGAAGTCCCCAAGTAAGAGGAGCTTCTTGGTTGGGGAGTTATAAACATGATGTCATCAAGCATAAGTAACACTCGAGAGGCGTCTAGCCCCTACAAGTCCCCGAACTCCGTAAGCAAGAAGGGACTCGTTAACCTGCAAAGACAAAAACGCGCGTATGTAGAATGCTTGTTGTATTGGGCAACGTATGGGAGTTGCATTGATATGCATTGGCATATATGAATGTACGAGGTGCATGATACATATTGATGTATACATGAGAATGCCGTCGAGTATGATCGTATATGACGCATACGCTCGAGAACGCATATGGTTGTTTGAGCATACTAAGAATGAGTATACGAATTGCATATGATGCGCGTGGTGCTCGCAAGAGAACGAACGTGGTCGAGTTGACGAGGTTACGCTCGGTGCAAGTTGCATGAGTTCCATGGAGGCAAGCGTTTGTAATTCGTGAATGATGAATAAGCGAACTCTTGTGTTTGTTTGGTTTTCGCTCGTATTAATGGAGCGCGAAAAGAATTCGATTTGTTGCAAAGGACAAATGGTAGAAGAATTCAATGTTCCATTAACGTGTATTATGTCGAGGGGATGTGAGTATAAACTTGGGAATGCTGGAAGGCAAGAGCGTGAAAGTTCGAGGGTGCCGGGAAGGCGTGAGCGGAAAGCTCGGGATTGCCGTGAAGGCGTGAGCGGAAGCTCGGGGTTGTCGCGAAGGCATGAGCGGAGAGCTCGGGGGTGCCGCAAAGGCGTGAGAGGAAGCTCGGGGTTGCCGCAAAGGTGTGAGCGGAAGCTCGTGGTTGCTGGGAAGGCATGAACTGAAAGCTCGTGAGCGTGGAGCTCGATGGTGCCGCGGAGGAGTGAGCGGAAGCTCGTGGTTGCCGCGAAGGCGTGAGCGGAAGCTCGTGAGAGGGAAGCTCGTGGTTGCCAGGAAGGCGGTGGGAGTTAGGTAGCGAACCTAATCTTTGATGCCCAAGCGTCGGGGGTTAACCGCCGGGTCAATGGTTGCCGTGGGCTGTGTTAACCGGTCCCTTTACTTTTTTCCGGAGGAGAAAAGCTTGACTGTAATGCCGCGTAGCGGTCATCGTCATTATGAGGCGTTGCCTTATCGCTTGGCGGTTGGTCGTGGACCATAGACTCGTGGAGTCTTTAGACCCGTTTAGGTCTCCTTCCCGTGGGGAGGGGTTGACAAAATATGGTGGCCAAGAGGCTAGAAAAAATGTTTTACATATAGTGTACATGTAAATCTTGCTAATTGTATGAATAACAAATAAGCATGGCAAGTAACAATATATGGATCTAATGGCCATGTAAGATGCATAATAGATAATGGCAAGTGTGATGGTTGTCCATATAAAATTTCGGGAGTAGCTCCCGGTGACGCAGTATGAAGCGTTTGTGAACTTGGAACTTTAATTAAAGCATGTTGGATGCGATCGAGCAAGTTGGGTGTAGTTGAGCGTGTAGGCGCTGTGCGAGCATGCGGGGCGTGGTCCAAGCTCAAGTCGTGGCCATACTCGATACCCAAGCGAGTCGTAACCCAAGCAAGTCGTTTATCCGAGCATGTTTAATTAAGTCGTAAGTGTCACAAGCTTCTAGATGAATGTCACATGAAAGTGAATTTAAGCATGTATGTGTGTAGCATGTACTTATAGTAAAGTTGCTAATAACATTTTGTAGGCATGCTTAAGGGCCATGGAGACATGTAAGTGCATATCAAGTGTGATATATTGTAGGCATGCTTAGAAGTTATGAAAGCATGTTAAGTCATGGCTATGGCTCTAATTGCAAGAGCGTAAAAGGTAAGATTTAGTTACTTATCTTATGCCAATTTACGAGGCCGTGCGAAGCTTGGCGAACGAAGTTTGTCCGAGGAAAGCTTGGCGGACGAAGCTTGACTGAGGAAAGCTTGGCGGACGAAACTTGGCGGACGAAGCTTGTTCGAGGAAAGCTTGGCGGACGAAGCTTGACCGAGGAAAGCTTGGCGGACGAAGCTTGTCCGAGGAGAGCTGGGCGGATGAAGCTTGGCGAACGAAACTTGTCCGAGGAAAGCTCGGCGGACGAAGGTTGACCGAGGAAAGCTTGGCGGATGAAGCTTGGCGGACGAAGCTTGTCCGAGGAAAGCTTGGCGGATAACGCTTGGCGTACGAAGCTTGGCGGATGAAGCTTGGTCGAGGAAAGCTTGGCAGACGAAGCTTGGAGGACGAAGCTTGGCGGACGAAGCTTGGCGGACGAAGCTTGGCGGACGAAGCTTGATCGAGGAAAGCTTGGAGGACGAAGCTTGACCGAGAAAAGCTTGGCGGACAAAGCTTGTCCAAGGAAAGGTTGGAGGATGAAGCTTAGCGGACGAAGCTCGTCCGAGGAAAGCTTGGCGGACGAAGCTTGACCGAGGAAAGCTTGGCGGACGAAGCTTAACCGAGGAAAGCTTGGTGGAAGAAGCTTGGCGGACGACGCTTGTTCGAGGAAAGCTTGGCGGATGAAGCTTGACGGACGAAGCTCGTTCGAGGAAAGCTTGGCGGATGAAGCTTGGCGGACGAAGCTTGTCCGAGGAAAGCTAGATTAGCGGACGAAGCTTGTCCGAGGAAAGCTTGGCGGATGAAGCTTGGCGGACGAAGCTTGACTGAGGAAAACTTGGCGGACGAAGCTCGTCCGAGGAAAGCTCGGCGGACGAAGCTCGGAGGACGAAGCTCTTCTGAGGAAAGCTTGGCTGATGAAGCTTGGCGGACGAAGCTTGTCCGAGGAAAGCTTGGCGGACGAAGCGCGTTCGAGAAAAGCTTGGCGGATGAAGCTTGACCGAGGAAAGCTTGGCAGACAAAACTTGACCGAGGAAAGCTTGGCGGACGAAGCTTGGCGGATGAAGCTTGTCCGAAGAGAAGTTCCGTTGACCAATGCTGATCAGCGTTGACTGGACGGCTACGGGTCAAAGTTCATGGTACGTGACGAAGCCTTTGTGTTGGCTTCCCACAGACGGCACCAATGTTAACGTTAGTGATCGAGAGGTCTAATTAACGTAAAGAATGAGAGAGAGAGAGAGAGAGAGAGAGAGAGAAGAAATATAGTGGTTCGTCTCCCGCCTTAGCCGGAGACTACTTCCACTTGAATATTGTACTATGTGTGTTTGGGCCTTGCGGCCCAAAGGGGATTACAAAGTATGTAATAGGATGGCTTCTAAGTGTGAGGAGGGGTCCCTTTTATAGGTAAGGGAACCCCTCTCATTTACATGTTCTTCAATGTGGGATGCAAACCCACTATTAATTCTAGTCTTAGAAAGCATGTTGTGGAGGCATGTTGGCAAGGCCGGGAAGGTGGCTTCCCGGCGAGGTATTGGCCGCTTCCGACTACCGTGGCGTAGCTTGGACATCGGGCTACGGGATGCATGTCTCTGTTGGGCCCCACCTTGGCTTGTGGGCCCCTTAAAAAGGTGTTACTTATGCTTGGTGAGATAGCAAATTAGTCATGCTAGTGAGAGGTATCTACAATCTGGTTGAGATTTCTGCGGTTCATTTTGGCATGCATGGCGGCGGCCATCCTTGAATACAAAAAATAGAGAATGAGTTAACTCAGAACAGAGAATCTATGAAGAAATAATTGAAACAAAGAGAGCATTGCATTTTCGAAGAGTTTCGAGCCCAAGTATGCTGAAACAGAGAGAAGAGGAAGATATGAGCTCCAAGTCGAGTTAATCTGGAGCTGTGAGAGAGGCAGGGGAAATTCTGGAATTTTGCCTGATAGGTGGAGCCCACGTGATCTGACATGGCATGTGTTAACGTTTGTGACCGAGGGGTCTAATTAACGTAAGAGAGAGAGAGAGAGAGAACGATACAAGCGAAGTATAGTAGTTCGTCTCCCGCCTTAGCGGGAGACTATGTCCACTTAAAAGCTTAACTAGTGTGTTTGGGCTTTGCGGCCCAAAGGGATTACAAAAGATGTAATGGGATGATATTGAAGTGGGAGGAGGTTCCCTTTTATAGGTAAGGGAACCCCTCTCATTTACATTTTCTTAGATGTGGGATGACTAAAATCACTATTCTAGTCTAGAAAGCCATATTGTGAGGGCATGTTGGCAAGGCCGGAAAGGTGGCTTCCCGGCAACGTATTTGCCACTTCCGGATACCGTGGCGTAGCTTGAACATAGGGCTACAAGATGCAAGTAGCGGTTGGATCCCATGAGGGTGTTGTTTATGCTTGGTGAGGTAGCAAACTAGCCTTGCTAGTAGAGGTATCTACAAGTCCCCGAAGTCCCCGAGTAAGAGGAGCTTCTTGGTTCAGGAGTTATAATCATGAAGTCATCAAGCATAAACAATGTCCGAGAGGCGCCTAGCCCCTACAAGTCCCCGAACTCCTTAAGCAAGAAGGGACTCGTCTAACTTGCACAATGAGACGAAAAACGCTCATATGTAGAATGCTTTGTTGTATTGGTTACCGCTCGTATTAATGGAATGTGAAAAGAATTCGATTTGTTGCAAGCGACAAATGGTAGAAGAATTCAATATTCCATTAATGTGTATGAACATGCAAAATATTGGTAGTTGTATATGTGGATCTTATGGCCATATAACACGCACAATAGATAGTGGCTAGTGTAATGGGTGTCCAAAGTAATTTTGTGGGAGTAGCCCCGGTGACATAGCATGAAGCGTTTGTGAACTTGGGGCTTAAGTAAAGCATGTTGGACATGATCGAGCAAGTTGGGTGTAGTTGAGTGTGTAAGCGTTGTGCGAGCATACGGGGCATGGCCTAAGCGCAAGTTGTGGCCATACTCGATACCCAAGCGAGTCGTAACACGAGCAAGTCGTTTATCCTAGCATGTTTTATTAAGTCGTAAGTGTCACAAGCTTCTAGATGCATGTCGCATGTTTATTTAATTGAGTTGCAATTAAAATAGAAGCATGACATATGTGTATAGCATGTACTTGTAGTAAAGTTGCTAATAACATGTTGTAGGCATGCTTAAGGGTGATGGAGACATGTATAGTCATGGCAAAGGCTCTAATTGCAAGAGCGTAAGAGATAAGATATAGTTACTTATCTTATGCCGGTTTAGAGCGAGTTGAAGTTGGAATTGATGTAAGTACCCAAATCATGTTGGAGTTGTCCAAGCATGACGCTCCATGTAATCGGCGAATGACCGCAAATAGTTTGTTTTGGTCCTGAATGCTGTGGGCAAGGCACGGGATTGCAACTGATGTTGGGATCCTCATACTCTGCCGTCGGGATTGGAGCTCCGCTGGGATCCTCATACTCCACTAGGATTGGACTCCGCTGGGATTGAAGCTCCACTGGAATCCTCACTCCGCTGGGATTGCAACCGATGCTGGGATCCTCATTCTGCTAGGATTGGACTCCGCTGGGATTGAAGCTCCGCTGGGATTGAACTCCGTTGGGATCCTCACTCCGCTGGGATTGCAACTGATGTTGGGATCCTCATACTCCGCCGCCGGGATTGGAGCTCCACTGGGATTGAAGCTCCGCTGGGATTGAATGATAGAAGCATAAAATGCGACGTTAATAATGTTTAAACCCTATATTTTGCTAAGTTATTTCCTTTATCTTGATCAATTTAACTTAGTTAGTGTTTTGTAGGTGTAAATGGAGTCTCAAAGTCCAAAAATGGCTAAGGAAGGTACAAGTAGCGCAGAAATGGAAAGAAATGAAGAAATGGAAGTTCTCCCAATTTGACTAGGAGAAGGAATCCTAGTTGAAGTAGGAGTCTGAAGCTGACTTGGACTAAGAGTTCTACTTGGACAAGGAAACCCAATTCTACTCAGATAAGGAATACTAGTGTGACAAGGAGTCCCTGTTGGATAAGGATTACTCAAGAAGGTTCCGGAAGAGTGTGGAGGCATCTCGGAAAACGAAGCAGTATTCGACTAGGAAACCTAATTGCATATGGAGTTCTACTTGCACTAGGAGAGCTTAAAGAGAATTCATGAAGCATCTAGAAGTGGCGTGGAAGACATTTGAAAGGCATGTGATGTGAAGGAAAACCTAAATGGACTCAAGTTATGCTTTAAAGTCAAATCCATTTCAGATTAGGATTACTGCTTGTGCAGATCAGTCAACTTCAACGGAGTGTCATAAATCGCTCAGAGCTTGGAAAATTATGATCTTTATATGGTTGGAAAGCTACAGATGTCTAGTTTCCAGATAATTTTACGATTTGTCGATATCAATTTTCTAGATGAAGTTATGGACTTTTTAGTGCACTTAGGTCAATTCTGCCGGAAATCTGTTTTGTGTCAAAGAAGTCCTAAATCAATAAGAACTTGGAGAAGTCAAGTAGAAACGAATTGGGAGAGCTTTGAGACGTTCTCCTATATATACCTAGTGTATTTTATGTTTCAAAAGGGAACAATATTTCTCCACAAATTCGTTTCTCACTTGTTTGCTCTTGAGTTTCAGGTTTTTGCATCTACAAGTTCCTAGCCGTGCCATCTTCCATCCTTGCCGTGAATTCTACCTTCTGCCACCGCCTTGGAGCTGCTGTGGGTCTTTGGGACGTGTCTAAGGGTTGTTCATACCACCTTCCCTATGTTCTCTTCACGGTTTAGTGTTCTTGTATTTGTATTTTCTGTTTTGATTTCTGTATGTGTAAAACCGAAACCATGAGTTAACTATCTTATTTTTTGGACGCTATTTTGATGTTCTTTTCTATGATTGATTCATTTATGTGTCTTTGATTCTTGTTAGATACCAAATATGGATTGATAATCTGGTTTTGTTTTATAGAAAACTTTTGCATGTTCTTGTTCTTTGGTGGCCAACTTAGAGTGATTGCATGTAATTGGAGCTAGTAATTAGGTTTATGCGTTGTAACCCTAATTCAATATGGTAGTAAAGGCTTTGTACAAAGGTCGAAATCAGATTATGCATGTGATGAATTGACTTGCGTTGAGTACTTGGATTTGCATGTTTATTGACTAAATTAACTTTCACTTGCTCTTAATGATTTGAATGCATGAGATTATGAGTCGCTTCGATTGTGTGATACCTGCGTTTGAAATATGTTGGATTAAGTGCGTTGCTTGATCAACTGTGTAAAGGGAAGTCAAATAAGGGACATTGGTCGCTTGTATCTTTGTTTCTTGGTTGATATTTTTCCCTGGTAACTACAAAGATAAAAGAATGCATGAATGAATTGTTCTTGATTGGTTCTTGATAAATTGTTCTTCAAAAATTCTTCTTTTCCCACCTTTGTATAGAAACGATTTTTATTCTTTTAATGTTTTCTAAAATTTCTGTTTTCAATCTTCAAAAACCCCCCATCTTTATGTTTTCTTGTTTGTGTAAATAAATAAAATTAACTTAGAGTTTTTAGGTAGCATGTTCGGGTAAAGCTATAGTATGTTAACATTTCTCATACATCAACTATTTTTACCACTTTAAGGACTCATGTTACCACTTTGAGGACTAATATTATTATTTTGAGGACTCATATGGTAAACTAAGAAAATTTACCGCTTTAAGGACTCATGTTACCACTTTGAGGACTAATATTACTATTTTGAGGACTCATGTGGTAACTAAGAAAATTTATCACTTTAAGGACTCATGTTACCACTTTGAGGACTAATATTACTATTTTGAGGACTCAAATTACCACTTTTAAGGCAATTGTATGCATGTCATACGTTAACATTTTGTAGAATTTTCCAGCATGTTCATATAAATAATAAAATAATAAAATAAAAATGTTTTTAAAAATTCGTGAATAGTGTCTCCGTGAATAGTAAATATGTGTTGGTGTTTTCTAGGAATTAATTTGGTGGTTTTTAGGAGTTTGTTTTGTGTTTTTTAGGAGTTCCTATTGTTTAGGGATTCTTTGGTGTTTTTTAGGAAAAGTAGTTAGAGTTAGTTTTGACTTAGGATTTCTTGTTTGACTTGGTCAATAATTTGTTTTCTTGTAGATTAAGTAATCCTAATTAGTGTAGAAGTAGTATTCCTACTTGTATTTGGATTTCTAATATGACTATGACTTGTAAGATGTATTCTAGTAGGAGTAGGATTCCTAATTTAACTCTAACTTGGATTCTTTGTAAATTTCGAATTGTTGTCTATATATACTTGTTATTTTCGTTTGTCTTGTAAATTCTTTTTCTTATTTTTTCACATGTAAGTACCCTCAATCCCCGGCTTGAACGATCCCTGCTTATTCTATACTAACAACTACATCTTTTCAGGGTTAAATTGGCGATTGCTTTTGCACGTATCATTGAACTCCGCTGGGATCCTCATACTCCGCTAGGATTGGAGCTCCGCTGGATTGAAGCTCCGCTGGGATTGCAACTGATGCTGGGATCCTCATACTCCCCCGCTGGGATTGGAGCTCCGCTGGGATTGAAGCTCCGCTGGGATCCTCACTCCGCAGGGATTGCAGCTCCGCTGGGATCCTCATACTCCGCTAGGATTGGAGCTGATGCTGGGATCCTCATACTCCGCCGCCGGGATTGGAGCTCTGCTAGTTGAAGTTTTGGCTCGTTGGCGGAAACTCGGTGCTGCAGCTTGACAGAAGCTCGGCGGTGGCAATCGAGTTGTGATTTGAAACTGGCGCCAGTCCTCGCTAGCGGAGGATGATGATTGAAGATAGGATGGGTGTCCAGAGAGGTTTTCTGGGTATCTAAAGTGAATCATCACAAATATTTTTTTTTTTTTTTTTTGAGATGGTCGTTGACCAGCCACTGACCAGCATTGACCAGCCTTGTTCGGCGTTGACCGGACTTGTTCGGCGTTTGACTTGGCCGATGGTACAAGTTGCCACTAAGAATATGTTAAGATGACTTAACTCAATGGTAAGTGACGAAGCCTTTGCGTTGGCTTCCCACAGACTGCGCCAATGTTAACGTTTGTGACCGAGGGGTCTAATTAACGTAAGAGAGAGAGAGAAAACAACACAAGCGAAGTATAGTGGTTCGTCTCCCGCCTTAGCGGGAGACTACGTCCACTTGAAAGCTTAACTAGTGTGTTTGGACCTTGCGGCCCAAAGGGATTACAAAAGATGTAATGGGATGATATTGAAGTGGGAGGAGGGTTCCCTTTTATAGGTAAGGGAACCCCTCTCATTTACATTTTCTTAGATGTGGGATGACTAAAATCACTATTCTAGTCTAGAAAGCCATGTTGTGAGGGCATGTTGGCAAGGCCGGAAAGGTGGCTTCCCGGCGACGTATTTGCCACTTCCGGATACCGTGGCGTAGCTTGAACATAGGGCTACAAGATGCAAGTAGCGGTTGGATCCCATGAGGGTGTTGTTTATGCTTGGTGAGGTAGCAAACTAGCCTTGCTAGTAGAGGTATCTACAGCATGCCTCGTCAGCGAGTTAACGGTTCCAATTGACGGATTATTGACGGAATGACCTATTAGATGAGATTTGATAATGCAGGGGTGTTTTTGATGAAATTGAAAGTCGAGGGATTGAATCGATGTTGGGCTCAAACCACAGGGTACTAAACAATATTTAGCCCTAGAATAAAAGAATTAGAGGAAGAATTAAAAATTAAAAATATTAAAACCACCTCTCAAGTTAGTTACCCCAGTTATGTAGAAATTGAAACTCAACAAGTTTTAGATGAGGAACAAACATCTCCCAAAGCTACCAACTTTGAGGTTGTTCCTCAAATAAACCCTCAACTAAGTACACTTAGTCGGCCATTCACAATTATTCAACATTTCATAGGCACACCTAGCCTCACCTCTAAAATCCATGATCAACTTAGCAATCTCAGATGTCCAACCTTAAGTGATTTTAAATGGTATAAATGATGTTTTCATTTCTAGAGTTATGCTTAGAGATGATAGTAACCAACCCTTCTGGAAAGAAAAATTCATAAATAGCTTGCCCAAACTATTTGCTCACAAAATTTGACAAGTCCTGAGTAATGAAACAGGGCACATTAATTACGATACCCTTACTTATGGAAATATTATTACAATTATTCAAAAAGAAGGATTAAAAAAGTGCAAAGACATGAAATTAAACTCTCAAGTAAAATCAGATAAGAAAACAGCCAAATATGAATTAGGCAACTTTTGTGAACAATATGGTCTATCACCTCCACCTCCATCACGCCGACATAAAAAGAAAAATAATGAATTTGATTATCATCATACAAAACGAAAATTTACACCCAATAAATTTTACTCAAGAAACAAAAATAATTTCGAACCAAACAAATTTTACTCTAAAAAAAATTTCCGAAAACCCTGGCCAAAACAAACAAGCGGCCACCCAAACAGAAAACTTTCTGACAAAAGTAAAACCAAATGTTATAAATGTAACAAAACAGGTCACTTAGCAAATAATTGCCCGGTAAAAAATACTATTAAACAATTAAAAATCAATAATGAAGAACGTGAAAATCTTACCCGGCTTTTAGAATTAAGAAACACTGATTCCAAAAATGAACATAGTGAAAATAATTTTACATCAATAGAATCTTTCATCTCAGCTGATTCTGATGAACATTTTTTCACCAGATATCACTTTTGGGTGCAAAGATACTTGTTGCAAAACAATAAATGTTCTTTCTAAACAAGAAGAACAAGAATAATTATTAATTGACCTAATTGCAAAAATCGATAACCAAGAATTAAAATCTGAATACCTCAAGAAGTTGAAAATTAATCACACATGAAAAAGTAAAGAATTTTCCTTACTTCCACCTTTGACAAATTCAAAACTAGTAAAAAAGAAATAACAATTCAAGATTTACAACTAGAAATAAAGACACCTGATGAATGGAGGCTTACGGGTATATATGGTTTAGCTCAAACCGGGGACAGAAGGGCGACTTGGGCTCTGATGCGGCGGTTGGCGGCGGAGATAAAGCTACAGTGGCTGTTGTGCGGTGATTTCAACGAGATTGTGGATAGCAATGAGAAGTCTGGCGGCGGGGTTAGGAGGCTTGGGCAGATGCAAGCTTTCGTGGAGGCCATTACAGATTTTTCTCTGATTGATATGGGGTTTTACGGCAGCCCGTATACATGGTCTGATCATCAGACAAAGGAACGGTTAGACCGCAGTCTGTGAAACGTGGAGTTGCGTGATTTGTTCAGGCATTCACGCACTACACACCTCCACCCGAGTTCCTCTGATCATAGTCCACTCTTGATTGATATTTGTAATGATTCTGTAACGCATACATGTCGGAAGAGGCATAGATTTCGATTTGAGCAGTTTTGGGCACGGCATAGTGATTGTGAGGCTGTGGTTCAGAATGGATGGCAGGGGGCTACTAAGGGGACCCTATGCAAAAGGTTTGTCAGCAAATTAAGAAAACAGGGAAGCAGTTGGCTACATGGCAGCGAAATATTTTTCTCTTTCGACAAACGGAGATGCAAGCTATTAGGGCGAGGCTGGATGAACTGTTACAAGCCCCCTTTGATGCTGCGATGAATGTTGAGAAGCAAGAATTAAATAGCAGGTTACAGGAGATGTTGACAGAGGAGGAAACTATTTGGAGTCAATGATCCAAGGCAATGTGGTTGAAAGAGGGAGATAGGAATACATCTTATTTTCATAAAAGAGCATCAAATAGGAGACAACAAAATACGATCAAGAGGTTGAAGAATGTAGATGGAGCTTGGGTAATGGAACCAGAGGATATTGAGAATGTAGTGACTCAGTATTATCATTACTTGTTCTCTACGGAAGGCACAAATGAGGCAGCTTTGGAATTGATTTTGAATACTGTCCATCCTAAAGTTACATTTGAGATGAATCAGCAATTATTGGCAACTTATACAGATAATGAAATTCGGGCAGTATTATTTCAGATGCATCCTTCCAAGGCCCCGGGTCCGGATGACATGTCTCCTTTCTTCTTCTAGAAGTATTGGGACATT
Organism: Rosa rugosa; assembly: GCF_958449725.1. Taxonomy (NCBI): domain Eukaryota; kingdom Viridiplantae; phylum Streptophyta; class Magnoliopsida; order Rosales; family Rosaceae; genus Rosa; species Rosa rugosa. The sequence goes on along the minus strand of NC_084822.1, from coordinate 40,838,035 downwards.
GTAGGTAGTGATGTCTGTAGGGCAGTACGTTCTTTTCTGGTTTCTGGAAATCTTATCAGAGAGGTGAACTTTACTCATATCACCCTTATTCCCAAGGTGAAAGACCCGAAAGATATGACTGAGTTAAGGCCTATTGCACTATGTAATGTGGTCTACCGAATTTGCTCTAAAGTGTTGGCCAATAGATTGAAGAAGATTTTGGGAGAGGTTATATCTCCACTACAGAGTGCATTTGTACCAGGCCGATTGATCTCTGACAATACTTTAGTGGCAACTGAGGTGGCTCATTTTTTGCATAAGAAGAGAAGCGGGGAGGAGTATTTCTCTCTAAAACTTGACATTAGTAAAGTGTATAAAAGGCTGGAGTGGAATTTTTTGAGACAGATCCTTTTAAAGCTAGGGTTTGCAGAAGAGTGGGTGGATCTAGTGATGGCTAGTATCCAAACAGTCAGTTATTCCTTCTTAGTGAATGGAGAAGTCCGGGGTTATCTTCGACCATCTAGGGGTATTAGACAAGGTGATCCATTGTCACCTTATCTGTTTATCTTATGTGCTGAAGGGTTGTCTTTTCTAATTGAATTTTTTGCACAACAACAATGGATTCAAGGTATCAAGGTTACTCCTACTGCACCGATTTTGCATCATTTATTGTTTGAAGATGATAGTTTTTTGTTTGGCTCTGCAACTGAAGAGGAATGTCAACAATTCAGAAATATTTTATATGCATACGAGATAGCTTCTTGGCAGAGAGTAAATCTACAGAAAAGTAATGTCGCTTTTAGTAAGAATGTTAGTATGGACAGGCAATTGTATCTGGCAGATATCCTTGGGGTTCAAAGGGTGGATAAACATGAGAAGTATCTTGGCTTGCCTACCCATGTTGGAAGATCAAAGACAGCTGCATTTGCTTACTTGAAAGAGAAACTTACAAAGAAAGTCGTCAGCTGGAGAGCCAAATTATTAAGCTGTGCAGGTAAAGAAATTCTAATTAAAGCTGTTGCTCAATCTGTTCCAATGTATGTGATGAACTGCTATATGCTCCCTTTGGGTCTCTGTGATGATATGCATAAGTTATGTGTTGGTTTCTGGTGGGGGGATTCAGAGGAGAAAAATAAAATTCACTGGAGATCTTGGGAACGGTTATGTGTTCCTAAGAAGGAGGGTGGTATGGGCTTTAAGAACTTGCATTGGTTTAATAAGGCTATGTTGGCTAAACAAAGTTGGTGGTTGCTACAAAATCCAAATTCATTGATAGCTAGATTGTATAAAGCTATTTATTTTCCTAATGGTGAGTATCTCACAGCTGGTTTAGGGGATACACCCTCATTTTCATGGAGGAGCATTGTGGAAGCTAGGCAGGTGTTAGTACAGGGCCTCAGACGGCAGGTTGGGAATGGTGAGCGTATTGAGATATGGAATCATAATTGGATTCCATATGTGTACCCTAGAGGGCCGTCTTCACCTCCTCCATATGATGCACCCCGTTTTGTTGAGGAGCTTATTGACCCAATTACTCGGAGTTGGGATGTAAATCTACTTGCCAGGTACTTTACCCAATCTGATATTGATTTGATATTGAGCATTCCATTGACAAGGCATGCACAGAGTGATAGACAAATTTGGCATTTTCACAAGAAGGGTTTCTTTACTACAAATAGTGCATACTTTGTTGCTCGTGATTTGGCTTTGGGTTTAATTTTAGCCCCCCCACCACCACCACCTGTTGATTCTTATAAGGCAGTGTGGAAGGCAATATGGGATGCTAAAGTACCTAGCAAGGTAGCTTTACATGCATGGAAGATAGCGGTTAATATTCTCCCTACACGGGTGGGATTGAGTACTAAAGGCTATAATGGAGAGATGGGGTGTTTATTGTGTCCTCATACTTTGGAAAACAGTTTGCATGTTTTTGTTGATTGTCCATATGCACAGGAAGTTTGGCATAGAGCTGGTTTATAGCTGCCTGCTGGGCCGGGCGACAATTTTATAGATTGGTTTTTAGGTGCAATCAATAGTTTGACAAAGGAGCAGATAGCTAGGTGTTTGATGCTCTTGTGGGGGATTTGGAAAAACATGAACAACCAATTATGGGAACATAAGAGACAGCATGCATCTAAGGTTGTGTTGCTCACTATGGGTTGGTATGAGGAATTCAAAAAAGTAAATGTGCAGCCAACGGAGATTAGGAGACAATCGGTTAAATGGCCAAGACCACAAGAGAATTGGGTGAAAGTTAATTGTGATGGTGCATTCCAGCCGGCAACAAGAAAGGGGGGTGCTGGAGTTGTGATCCGAGATGCTAATGGTGATTTTCAAGTTGGTGCTGCTAGACCTCTCCCTTTAGTAACGTCACATTTCCATGCAGAATTGATGGCGTTAAAGGAAGGGATCAATTTGGCAGTGGCATTACAGCATGAGCAGGTACTGTTTGAATCTGATTGCTCTTTATTGGTTCAAGCTTTGCATTCAATTGAACCGGATTTATCTACAATGAGTATGTTGCTTGATGAGATCAGACTAGTGCTGCAATATCATGGTGGTTATGGAATTAATTATGTACCAAGGGAAGCAAATACAGTAGCTCATGGATTTGCTTCTCATGCTTTAAGAAATAGTGATAGTCAAACTTGGTTTGTCATAGCTCCCGAATTTATAAGAGATGTCATTCGAAACGATTGTAATCGTTAATTGATTCAATCAAAATTTATTTCAAAAAAAAAAAAAGACAATTAAAACACAAATACAATCATTACAAAAAATAAATTTAGAAATCAGTCATGACAACAAACAAAATCAAACATGATTTAAATATTCTTAAAATAGATAATCAATTCCTTAAAATACACCATCCTACCGAAAACCCTACCAACAATGAACTATCTGAGTAAAACGATGCGGAATCATCTGAGCAAAAAACCCTTAGTATTATGCGTCAAATCCAACTCAAAAAATGGTATGCCGAAGTACACCTTAAAATCAAAGACCTTCAATTAATAACAACAACACTTATTGATTCAGGTGCAGATCTCAACTACACACAAGAAGGTCTAATACCTTCTAAATATTTTGAAAAAACAAAAGAAACATTAAGATCAGCTAATGGAACCAAAATGGATATGAAATACGAAATTCCCAAAGCACATGTCTGTCAAAACAATGCATGCTTCAAAACATCATTTGTCCTAGTCAAAAACTTAACCGACAAAGTAATTCTCGGTCTTCCTTTCATCACTTTAATATACCCTTTTACAACAGAACACGATGGTATTACACACACACACACACACATATAGCTGCATTCTACAAGTAAAGAAACCATTCTGGCTGCACCATTGAAAACAGCAGAAGACTTCCACTTGTTCCAAAACCATATATGCATATATACATGCATCTGCTACAATCATTCATATGCATGTATCAGCAGAACTTAACAAAGTGATTTGTTTCCTTCAACCTACCACTAATTAGCTCCTACATATATGACTTGATGAAAACTTTGCCCACTCACTCCACATCACATCAATGTCCTCTTGGAAATACACAAGGTTGCTTCTCATCTCCCACTTAAACGATATCCAGTAACAAACCCAAGTTATATAAAGTGTAGGTCAACAGTACCAAACAGATCATTCAAACACATATAGAATACTAAGTGAATGAAAACAGGTGTATATCTTATAATTAAGTGTACCTTGTTGGCAAATGATAAATCCTTATCCTCAAATGTATCTCTCATGTAGCGCATCACAAAGTAGTCATAGTTCTTAGCAGTAAGTTGAGGAAATTGCAGATCAGGTGATCAATGAAATAAGTGATCAATCCCTTAAGCTCATGAAAGGACTGGAAACTTCATATCATGGTACAGTTTCAAAACTTGCCTCACCAAGCGAGGTCAATGGAGATAAGGAAAATGATGTTGGCATGACACTGGTAGTTTTAAGATCACGGCAAAAAAAATTAATAAAGAAAATGCGTAATGATAAGTGAGGATAGCATGGCTCCAACAAGATCTACATGTAATGACAATGTTTCGACTAGTAACAACTTTAAGATCCTTACTCAAGTGCAACAAGATGAGCCCATTGTTGCAAATGAACAAGTGATAGTTGGACTCTGCTTAAACACTTTGGTTGACACTGAGTAGAACATAATGTTCCAAAGATTTGTTGGGGTGATTTGGAAAAGGAAGAACCTCTTGGTCATACACTTTATGCTTAATCTGAGATAAATTATGAAACTTGGTTTGATGAGGGTGAAGCAACTTTAGATGAGAATCTTCTTCACACTCTCCCAAAGCCTGAACACAAAGAATTCAAGCAAAACAATGTCAAATGAGTTTAAGGTACCCGACACGCAATCGAACACCTATGATGCGTCTCAATCTTAGTTCTTTGGACTTTGGTTTATCTTCAACCATATCCATGATTTGGTAATGCTTGTTGCATTTTTATTCCTTATAAGAGGTTTTGGTCTCATGTCTTCCCCCGTTGATATTTGATCTCTCTTTCATTTAATAAATTTTTCTTTTGCCAAAAAAAAAAAAAAAAAATTCCATCATCTTTCCCTCCTCCAAAGTCCAAACACGCTAAAGTAAATAGATTGTGTCATTTGAAAGTTGACGGGTTGACCCGAGACCACCTGTTAAATTCACGTCTTATTTCGGGTCCAAAGACAATAATTGGGCTCAGTTATAGTTGGGCCTCTGATGGGATGGACCCGACCCTGAACCCCGAACCAGTTGTTTATCTCAAATTCTCAATAGCTCTCATGTTCAAACTTCCATGGCGGTAGAGCTTTGCCATATATAACCCAATCTGGTTCCGGCCAACGACGAAGAACCAAAATCACAGTGCGGAGAACAAAATGGCGGATGACGCGGCGGAGATCTACGACGGAGCTAGAGCCGAATTTCCTCTCACATTCGGTAAGCAATCCAAATCCCAAACCCCTCTCGAAACCATCCACAATACGACCCGTCGTAACCAGAACCTTCAACAACAGCAACGACAACCACCACCCTCCTCCGCCGACCTCCCTTCTCTCTCCTCCTCCTCCAAAACCTGGCTCAATTCCCTCCGTACCGCCAAAACCCCCAACACTAACCCTAACCCTAGCGATTCTGACGCAACCCTTATCGGACCGCCTCGTCCACCGCAGCCTAATTCGGCCTCCGACGACGACGGCGATGCCCTTATCGGACCGCCGCCGCCGTCCGGGAGTGCCGAGAGCGACGACGATGGTGAGATGATTGGACCGCCGGCGCCGGCGCGGTCCAATAGGGACGATTGGGATTCCGATGCGGAAGAGGAGAACAAGTACCGGATTCCGGTGAGCAATGAGATTGTCCTGAAGGGACACACCAAGGTGGTATCGGCCCTCGCCATTGATCACACTGGGTCTAGAGTTATATCTGGTAGCTATGACTACTCTGTGAGAATGTACGATTTTCAAGGAATGAATGCAAAGTTGCAATCTTTCCGGCAGCTGGAGCCGTCTGAAGGTCATCAGGTCAGAACTATAAGCTGGAGCCCCACCGCCGACCGGTTTCTGTGTGTCACCGGCTCAGCTCAGGCAAAGGTGAATCCCCATTAACTTCATCTTGTTATTATGTGCATATATTGTCTAGCTTTGTTTTTATCTATATGGGGGTTGAGGGGTTTTGCAATTTGTTATATGATGGTTGTGTGTTTTTGTTTTGCAATTTGAATTTGTTATATGGTTTCTGAAAACATTTGCATTATCAGATTTATGATCGTGACGGACTTACGCTAGGAGAGTTTGTCAAAGGGGACATGTATATTCGTGATCTTAAGAATACCAAGGGGCATATTACTGGATTGACCTGTGGACAGTGGCACCCTAGAAAGAAAGACGAAATCTTGACATCATCGGAGGATGGGTCACTGCGCATTTGGGATGTCAATAACTTCAATACTCAGAAACAGGTAAACAAAAATTTTGGGTTATACTTGCGAGACAGTTTCGTAGGAATGTATGGGTTTTAAGTATCACACATAACCATGCCAGCACTGCATTGTGTGTTGTTCTCTTCAGATTTTGGACGTGGTTTATGTTGATGCACAATCATTGTCTGCTATTCAGATTTGATTTCTAATGTGGAGACCTTTTTTTGCTTTTAGTATTGAGAATAGTTTTTACTGAACAAGAGTTTTGGACTAAATCATGCAATACTTCTATAACTAGGTAATCAAGCCAAAACTTGCTAGGCCTGGAAGAGTTCCAGTCACCACTTGTACTTGGGATCATGAAGGACAACGAATTGCAGGTGGTATAGGAGATGGTTCTATACAGGTGCGTTTTGTCTGAATATCTCTTACTTAAATAACCTCATTTTGTCTATTCCTTTTTTCGGAGGGAAGTTTGCATTGATTTCCTAGATGAATAATTAATACTCTTATGTCTCAGCTTATTCTCACATAACTCAAATCGTTCTATTAGGTTTGGAACATTAAGCCCGGATGGGGAAGTAGGCCGGACATACACGTTCAGGAAGCTCATTCAGATGATATTACTGGGCTTAAGTTTTCTAGGGATGGGAGAATCTTACTCTCAAGAAGCTGTGATGGCACTTTGAAGGTAATGTGTGTAGTATATTGCCATCCACTACCAGACAAATTGGTGCCTCTATGGATTTTCTCTGTGGTGAATTTACCTTCTAACGTTTGAAATATGTACCAGGTTTGGGACTTACGTCAGATGAAAGATCCTCTCAAGGTGTTTCAGGATCTCCCAAATAACTATGCACAAACCAACGTCACATTTAGTCCTGATGAGCAACTCTTTCTGACTGGAACCTCAATTGAAAGGGAGAGCACAACTGGAGGTTTACTATGCTTCTTTGATCGAGCAAAACTGGAACTTGTTTCAAAAGTTGGGATATCCCCTACTTGCAGTGTTGTGCAATGTGCCTGGCACCCAAAACTGAATCAGGTAATACTCTCATTGATAACATCCTTGTTTAATCAATCATTTTCTTTAGTCTTCCATGCATTGTTGATCTATTGAGAAGCACACTAAGTATTTTCTGAAATCTGAAATATACCTAGAACTGACATTCTTTTGTCCCTGAAGATCTTTGCAACATCAGGAGATAAAAGCCAAGGCGGAACTCATGTACTATATGATCCAACTCTTAGTGAAAGAGGAGCTCTTGTCTGCGTTGCACGTGCCCCTAGGAAAAAATCTGTTGATGATTTTGTGGCAAACCCAGTCATACACAACCCTCATGCTCTACCCTTATTTAGAGATCAACCAAGCCGTAAACGTGAGCGAGAAAAAACATTGAAGGATCCAGTTAAATCCCATAAGCCTGACCTTCCCATGACAGGACCAGGCTTTGGTGGAAGAGTTGGTGCAAGTAAAGGAAGCTTATTGACCCAGTACCTAATGAAGGTTTGCTATTTGTCCAATTCAATAGTCATCTTTCCTTTTCAAATTAATATACTGAAGAAATGAAGACAGTACTCATCGTTTGTTTCCCATCTCAGCAAGGTGGTATGATCAAGGAGACGTGGATGGACGAAGATCCAAGAGAAGCCATACTGAAGTATGCAGATGTTGCAGCAAAAGATCCAAAGTACATAGCTCCAGCTTATGCAGAAACCCAGCCTGAAACAGTTTTTGCGAAATCAGACTCTGAGGACGAGGAGAAATGATCTGATTATGGTTCCGATGATAGCCATTACTGGAATGTGACTGTTGCTTGACCAAGGATGAAACCAAAGGCTCCGCAGCGTTGCATCTGCAGAAACAATGTGAGCGCCATACTAATGGTCGTACTGAGGATTCAACTCTTGAAGGAAAATGCTAGAAGTCTAGAACTATACTTGCTAGTTGGTAGAATGAAATGTGACACGTTGAATATGCTATATTAATGGATGTGGTCCTCCAAAATTACGCCATCACAATGTAAATGTAAATGTAATAGTAAGTGGTGCAGGTTTCTCTAAAACTTTGTGACAGTAAAGTTTTGTAGTACTTTTATGACTGAAATTAGGTATTCTAGCTTCAACTTGTGTTGCCTAAATTAGATGTTAATCCATATCCGTTTCATTTTTCTCTGTTCCATTAGTTCAGTTCTCTGCCAAGAAAGGGAAATGTATTGCGCTGGAATGCAGGGAAATGTATTGTAATGCACATCTCATGCAATGACAAATAAACATCAGAGGCTAAAACATATGTGACTAGGAAAAAGTGCATCTTTCCTCTGATAATATGAACAAAGGTTTCCCTGTTCAAAAAAAAAAATATGAACAAAGGTTTCTTGATACAATATTTTTTCTATTTACATTTACAAGATTTCTGAGACGAAAATATGAAATAGACTGGTGTGGATTGATTTGCATTTATGACTGACAAAACACAATTGAGTATTTGCCACAAGTTTTCTTAGCAGATGGCAAATGTGGCTCCAAATCATTGGGTTGACAGGAATTCCTTGAGAGGTTATGAACAGCAGGGACAGAAGTCATTACCCTTTCACTTGTCCTCATGATCCATCAACACGTCATCGCCGTCGCTGACAGTGGCAAAAACCATTACGCGTGAGATGACTAGTTGAAATGCAACTTGGAATCTTAAAATGGTGCATTAAGTTGTAACAGGTTTGGACATGATGGTCGGCATTTAACTTAAAGGTTGCCATTCTCTAAGCTTGACAGACGAGAGTCGGATAGAACTGTGAACATTTGTGTGTCTACCAACAACTGCAGAAGTCAGAAATTGCAAAACAAATGAAAGGTGACAAAGTACTGGCCTTCAGTTACAACTTAATTAAATCACCAAAGATAATGAATCATCAACGCTTCTTTGGAAAGAAAGTTACCTTGATAAATGACCGGTCCTTACTAGGAAAGGAATCAATGAAGCTATCTTTGAGAAGTAACGAAACCTGAAACACAGTGAAAATTTGCATGTTACAGAAGTATAATGAGCCAGGTAATCTGTGATTTCTGCAGTATGTATAATAAGCCCTGGAATGAGATTCTCTACCCTGTCATTATTTGACTGTACACTTGTTATGGTGTAAGACCTTAGCTCTGAACAAAGTGACTCAATGTAGTTCTTCATGACTTTCAAAAACTGGGCTGCAGCTTCAGCCTGCAAATGTATTACACATCAGCAGCTTCCCAAATCATCTAGCACAATAACATAAGATATTCATATCATAACAAGCGGTAAGGATCCAAATTCATTGTGCACAAACAATGGGAAAAAAAAATCCTTAGAAGTTGGAACTGCTTATAAAATTTCAAAGAGATTATTTGATAAACTTAAAACTCTCACTTAGAACTCTTTAGCTCTCATTGAGATACTTGCAATATCAACAATGTCTCTCTGAATGAGAAATGAAGTTTCCATATGTAAAACCCCGCATAGACCTGAGCAGAAGCAATAAGCATGCAAGTATGAAAGTAAAAACCTGCACTTCGTTGCACCTATATACAGGATGCTTTTTAGCAAATGAACCTTCGAGTGACAGTTTAGAATGGATTGGCGCGAGTTCAAGGGCAAGATCTCTATATCGTGGTAATGTTGGCAAGTGATGAGGCAGTTTCACCTGCATAAACCATAAAGTACAATTATTATACAATGAAAAAGTCCAGAAAATCACTGAACAACTTTAAACTTATAGCATATATCAACAAAAAACTTCTGATTCCACCAAAGTAGCTGCAAGCAAATAAAATATAAAATAAACCTTTCACCATTTTCTGCAAGAGACAATCTACCCAAGTCTGATAAGGTAAGCAGAGAGACTTTAATAGAGATAATAAATAATAAAATAAAAATACCTGATCCATGAGCATGTTAACTACAACAGGATCTGATGTTTTCTTCCTTAGATCTGCAGGAACTTGTTCTATCCCAATCTGCATAATGATAAGGACAAAATAATTAGATTAAAACAGTGAGATCATTTCCTTACAAGTTTCCCTGAAATTTAAGTTAAAACATAGTTACATAAATCGAATCGAGCAAGCTCCCCTTGCATGCAAAATATGGCAACACGATAGAAACATTACGTAGTGTATAAAACATTTTGGCATAAAATAGAATTCCAAGAATTTATAAGTTCCATGGAACGCTACACAGTTTGAAGCATAATCTAATAGTACATGATTGTCAATAATTAAAAAATATATATATAATATAAAAAAATAAAATAAAACTGAACAATAAGGTGACTAAACTAATCAAAGAACAAAAATTGACCCCAGTAAAAACAGAAGCATAGTCAACTAATAAGCAATAGATAGAAGAAATTTCTCAGTATTGGAATATCTGTAAATCTTATGAAGGATCTTTCAAGGTCAACGAAAAAATAAACTTCAATGAAGCTTAACTAACTAGCATGGTTTTAGCAAAAATAAACTAAAATTACAATGCAACAAAACTTACAATGAAGGGAACTGGGGCATCAAGAAAATCCAGCATTTTCCCTGGTAGAACCTGAAGAATATTGAAGGAACTTAGAGAATCACATACACTGGATTCAGAAGTACATAACAGTGCACTTACAAAACAAAATCATCAAAGACCAAACTGTGGCTATAAGTACAAGGAAACGGCAAAGTCAAAGAGAGAAATTAGTAGGTCAAAAACGGTTATTTACAAATAAGAACCTGCCATAGTTTATGCTGAGTTCACAGAGGTTTCAGATTATATTTACACTTAGCTTATCTAAAATTTTTGAAATTGACACTGAATACATCAGTAAGAAAATATCTACTTACAGGAAGCATTAAACTCTGCCATTGAAATGGACGAATCATGGGTATGAGAGATAACACTGTAGCTGATAGAACACCCTGCATTGGTTGAAGTGTCAAATAATAAAAATCTGAAAATTAGTCAAAAGGAAAGAAACAAATATATTATTGAAAGCAGATTATTGACCTCAGAAATAATAATATTGTTCCGATACAAGTACTAAACTTACCAGATTAGGGCATACTAATATCACTTGCTTTTCCAGTAGTACTCCCGCAACCAATGCCAAAATCTGGCAAAAGCACCATTGACTAATTAACAAAAGTACAGAAGAAGGTTTACTACTTTAGGGTGTGGGGAGGGGAACTAGGAGAAATTCAGTGCAGGCTTACCATACAAGTCAGCCCAGAGTCTTAAGTAAAATGTGAAGGGTTAAAGTGTTCAGTTGCTACAAAGTTTACCACAAATTTTCTGGATCTCAATACCTTATCTACCAAGTTATTGAGAGGTAAATCACAAAAAGTCTTAAGCTGAAGCATGAACATCACTGTCAGTGGCAGTACCATTCTATCACTACACTGACTTAAATATTTAGATGATGATGATGGACTTTTTTCAGAGTTGTATTGTCTCAAAAGGTTTAGAAATTTTATTTGTAAAGTACCTCGCTGTCTGATCCTAGGAGCTATGAGAACATACTTGTTGCTCTTCCAATTTGAAAAAGATAAAAGAACACTTGAGTCTTAACTACAGGAAGGCTCACATCAATTCTATTATTGGCTTCCTATTATCAGATTATCTTTTCAAAGTCAGATGTTTAGGCACATTCCTGTGAACCCTTCATTCAGAAGTTATTGATCATAGGAAGGTGAAAAAGAAACCATTACCTCACATGATGAGAATAAATATTGCTTACCATGGAAAGAAAAATATAACATAGTAAAATGATTTAACACAGCTGGACTCGACTGAACAAATGAGCTTACACTTTCAACAGAGAGAACTCGGCAAATTGTAGCAGTTGTCCACAGTGATAGTGAAAGCGCTTCCTCAGAAGCAGCCAACTTTGCATCAACCTTTAACAAAGAGAGAACTATTGAGTGAGTATTTAAAAAGAAAAGAAAAAAAGGACCAACAACAGTTGAACAAAGAGCAATCAAACAATACCCCAGGATCTTCAGATGAATCTAAATTTTTTTCATCAAAACCAAGGGCAGCAATTGGAGGTCGATTATACTGGATTGCCTGTAGATGTTCAAGAGGTTGGAAAACTAACTCACTTCCTCGTTCGGGAAGAGGAAGAGCATGAAAACCACATACAATCTGTAGCAAATCGTTTTTATTCTCCTATCATGGAGGAAAAAAAAACATCAAATGGAAATCAAAATGTCACCTAAAACATGAATTTCATCAAAATCTACAACATTGATAGACTCACCCTAGCCCATGCCATTATCAAGTCATCGCTAAAATCTTGCTCACAAGTTGAGGAAAGGTCATCATCATCATCCTCTGACATGCTTCTAGCTGGACTGCCACAGATAACAATAGTTCACTGAAGTTGTTCTTGAATGATAAGAAGGATAAGAACTATTAAGTACGATACAACAAAGACTAGAAGAATTCAGAGATACGTCAGAGTAGCAAAGATTTTCCAAGTACTATGTGATCTCATATAACAGCATATATACACTGAAAGCACAGAAAGAAGGTTCTACTATTTTATGTTTTAGGCATAAAATGAGAAACAAATGAACAATCACCTGAATAGAGATTCAGAACTCCCAAAACGCTCCAATGTGCGATTCCTGGAGGAGAAAGATGTCCCAACTTCTGGAGAAGTATGACAATTTCTGAAAAGAAAAAGAAAAAAACAAAAGAAAAAAGGTGATAATAATCTATTAGATAATATTTTCAGCATAAACTGACATATTAGATGGTAAGTTACTCGTATATTTACCACCTAAATAGAGATTCAGAACTCCCAAGACTCTCGCGTGAAGTATGGCCATTTGTGTGACTTCCATATATTCTTTCTGAAGTTTCTGAGGAACCACAGTCATCAAAACATTGTGAATCCTTTCTATCATCCTTATCTAAATAGCGTACTTGAATAAAATCTGGAGCCTCACTAGCAGAAGCACTTTCCAGGGACTGTGGTTCCCATATCTTGAGTGAAGAAGTTGAAGTCTCATCATCAGGTGTAATTCCTGCAGCAACAGCTGTACGGGCTATTGCACTGTCAACAGGGATTGCAGAATTCATCCAATCATCAAAAGACTCTGTCTCAGGGGACTCCTCATTATTATTCATTTCATCATCTATTTTGGGCATTGAAGGGACATGGTCATTGAGGCTCATTCCATTAGCAAGTTGTGTTATTCGACTCAGGCGCTCCTGTTGAATGATACTGCATCCAAGTAAAAGATGGTGCATTGCTTTGAATTTTATAAATGTTTTTCTTAAAACGGCAATGTTGAAAAATCAATTACTAGAACTACAAGTTATATAACTGTTATGATAACTTCTTACCTGTTTAACATCTCGTAATGTAACTCAAAAAAAGGATATTTGGATAACAGACAGTAGCACCGAGGTGCAGAAACCAAAAAACGGAAGAGTCCTTCAGATGAATGAGGAAGAGGTGATGTGATGCCTAAGATAGCAGGAGGCCTCTGAACTATTTCCAACACATGTAGGCAAATACCATAAAGTGTTGCATTGTCTGCTACCTGATCAAAAGGCACAAAAAGTTATTTTCTGTAACCACATGTGCTACAAAGAAGATAGTATAAATCTTCAAAACAGAAAAGATAAATGCTTAATACCTTGAGTGAAAAGATAAATGCTAAATCATCTTTGCCTAAATGCTCCTGTTGAGGATATAAATAATTGGAGTGTTATTATGTGTTACATAACCATAAAGAAAATAAATTAACTAATCAGCAACCAATGAGATAAAATATAGTCATGAAGTGGTAAGACTATTTCCAAAGCTACAAATGGGTATGACTTAACAGTAACACTCTTGCATAGCTATATACGATTGATGAAACTTATGAGGACCTATTTCAAGGCCATATCAGTTTCCTAACATTGTTTAGTATAAAAATAAATAGCTTCAAAAAAAACCAACCCTCAAAACTATTGTTGGCTCAGTTTTGGCAAGATCATCTTAACTCAGTTATTTGTCATACATTGTGAGCTCATTCTCTTAACAGTTTAAGATTTTGAAGATATTGCCTGTTTAACATTATATCAGAGGCCTCCTCATATTTTTCCTCAACTTATTAGTTTGGAAGTGCAGGTTGGGGCTGCAGATATGTTTCTCTGTTTTTTCAGGTATAATTGCCACTCAACATGCAGGGTGGACTGCATATGGAAAGGGTGTCAGCTTAGTATAAATCTGTGTCTATTCCGTAAATATCTAAGCTTTTGACATCTTGTTGTTGTTACTTTCCAAGAAAGAGAGTGGTTGCTAAACATCTTAAATTGAGCACTAAACTCTGACTCACATACTGGACTGTTTTAAATGGACACTGCACTAAAACAACGACTTATATGAGCGCAATGAAACAAAAAGAAAGGTAAATCTATAGCTTGTACATATCCATCGTTGAATAACTGTTACACATTGTATTTTTCTTTTGTCGCTCACTTGGTTTTGTTTAATCAAGTAATAAAGGGTAATTAAAGGAGAAAGACTATGAAAAGCTAAAAGTCTACTTACCTTAAGGTATATATATGTGGACATAATTATATATGATACACACACTTGATAATAGCTCATACCCTACTACAATCTTGTTACTGGTACCAATCCAACAGACAATAAGTTGTGTAACTTCAAAATGAAACATATAGATCTTGGTGAGATGCCGTACCTGTCCATACACAATTTGATTAAGGTCACTTAGTGATGGAGTCTTCTCCATTAATCGTGCCTGTATCATGGCAATTCACACAAGGGATCATACAGCATACATCATTATAACAACTGTTATATGATTATAAGATTAATGGGAGAATATAGTATCAAAAGAAAAAGGTATATCAAACCTTAACACCTCCAGGAAAACAAAAGGAAGCTAAATCTTTCAAACGCATTGCTAGCCTCTTCCCGGGAGGATATTTAAAAAGTACCTGTGAACCCAAAAAGAAATATTTCAAAAATAGGTATATTATCTTCTCCCACCAGAAGAGGACAAGAAAGGACTGTCTATTTACGTAGCATGTAAAATTCTTGCAAATATTCAGAAATGAATAAAACCATCCTCTATTTTCTTTTTCATGCTAGCTTACAATGTCTTTCCATTGAAGAAAATAAAACTTTGTATCTACAAGCACAAATCATCGGAATGCATGGTCCAAAAATTAGTTTTCAGGAGTACTAGAATAATCATTAAATATTTCATAATTGTTGACAACTAAATCTGAGAAAATACCACTTATCCATCACTCATTCATATACACTGTTGAAAATAGAAAATAGATTTTTACACCAAAAACAAAACAGGAAAGAGGTTTGCAGGAAGCTTCATAAGCAGTCATGCATTCAACCTGAGGTTCTAATATTGGGGCTGGAGGTCCCTTCTGCTGCAGTAATTTAAGGTCGGTAATTCCATAGCTTATCATGTCCGTCTCCCATCTCTTTCTTTTAATGAATGCTGCCTCGGCATTTTTAAGATTAGTATCTGGATGAAGCCCCGCAATTATAAAATGCTCAAAGAGTGAAGTTGGCTCCTGATAATTTACATGACCCTACAATGGCATCATCATAAACTTTAGCTAATAACTTCATAATCCAAGGAATAACATTACAGGCAGTAATGTCTGATAAGATTCTACATTGTCTGATAAGCCAATTAATTATTAATATATCATATATCCCTTTGACAAGTTTGACATATAAAACTAAGAACATGAAATCTGAAAAGGAAAGGTTGAAACTGATGTTTCCTCTGAAGAAGAAAATAGCTTAAACAAAACTAACTCGACGACACAATAGACTAAGAACAAACCCTATGCTTGCTATAACTCAAGAGCATGAATCCCTCAAATAGTATGTTTCTTTCTTCAGTTTTTCCCTTCTGGATAAGTAACAATGTACTGAACAGTGACAGAGGCCAGCCACACAGCCATCCCCTTTCAAACATGACTAAAGAATCTATAGTAACAGCATGATGGATAAAGGCTAAATGCAAATAGTAGAAAAGAACACCTTTGATTTGGAGTGAAGCTGATACCACTGGCGTTTTTGGTTTGCCAAAACCTCAGGATTGAAAGCCAGCCGGGAATCATGATTGGTCCCCCATCTCCAAGCCTTCTGCATTTGGTTTTTCAATCTCTGAAAGCTATGACTGCGCCTGTGTTTGGTGGTCAAAACATCACTTTGGGTCCGCCTATGCCCATTCCCCGGTGCCAATGGCGGCATATTCGGACTGGCCAAGTTATTGGGGGCTTCTCCTGCCACTGTGCATGCCTCCTCAGATATAACCTGAATAGGGGACGAACCCCCCTCTTCGTGTCCTTCAGCATCTTCTTTTGCATCCATTTCAAACACTAAGCTCATCTTTGTAAATGCTCACGCACCAAATGATCGAATACACTTCATCACCACCCCATTGCTTACATGTGGCCAGAACCCAGCTTACCAGCATAGCGCTTTCACCCAATTTCACCAATTTCCATGTCTCACAACTTGTACAACATACCACCTAACAAAAACACCCAAATGCAAATAACACAAATATTTTGAATCGGGTTTTCTCCTTGAATGTGCTTGTTCCTCAATAATTCCTAAAACACCCGAATCACATCAACACTCAATATGATCAGACAATCAGAACACTCATCTCCTCGTCACGTGCACTCCACTATCTGCATGCAATTTCCAACCTATATACCATGAACAAAACAAATATCCTGAAAATTACAAACAATGGGAAGCAAAACATAAAATGTGACCAGCTTCTAAAGCATAAGCGTAATAACGCAGGAGAGGGAGACCAAGTGTTTATGATTCCCTATTTCAGATTTGGCAACGTCATCATGCATGATTCGTAACCGCAACAGAAGATGAACAACAGATTAAAATTACAACCGCAACAAGAAAAATGAATGGCATTTATTTGAAAAACAGAGCATGGAAAACAAGGATTTGAAGATGATTAGTACCTGTAGATGGTTTTTGTTTCAGGTGAAAAAGAAAGAGGAATGTGCTTGGGATATGGGGAGAGAGTAAAAAGAGAGAGAGAGGGAAAGATGGAAAGTTGCTAAATATAGGGGGAGAGTGGGATTTGGTGCAATGAACGGAAGTCAGGACAACATAAGAAAAGAAAAGAAGAGAAAAGAAAAGATAATTTAGATAATATCACCAACCTCCCTCCCTGGGTTAGCTAGAGCTCCCAGGGGACAAAAATCACAAAGTATAGGACTCTGCTTCTGATATTTAGTTATTTACCGCCTAAAAAATTTATGATAAAAAAAAAAAAAAAAAATCGCAATAACTTCCAATAACGAGAACGGGAGAAAGTGCTTTTTTGACTTTGAAATCCGACGTGTCGCATGCAGAAACCACCTAACGAACTGTGTTTTAAATGGAGGTGGGCCCCACTCCAGGAAAGCCGTTTTGTGATGACGCTAATAGCTCCGTAAATCCTGACCGTCCGCTCCAGGGCGTTTAATCTATACTATTATTAAGAGAAGAGAGCTTGTTCTCCAAAACTGAAAATTTTGACAAATATAACCCTCTAATATTAAAAAAACTTTAGAAACTGAAATAACCAACAAGGACAATAATGTCAATTTAAAAAAATAAAAAGAAATTAAATTTCTTAAAATAAAATAAATAGTAGTTATTGTTGTAGAAAACTGCTTTGGTTAAGAAAGTCAACTACCCACTTCCTAAAAAAAAAAAAAAACACCCACCCACGGTGGGCACATGCTAGTTAAAATTAATAAATAGCCACCGGGAAATCCTCCTAGGTTGCACGTGCCTCTCAGTATGTGTTTATTGGAACTTGTGTGATTTTTTTAGTTAATAATAATATTTTCGTGTGCAATTTGGAACTTGGCGCTTATAATAAAATCAATCTTTTATTTTTATTTTTTCTTAAGTAAGATTCTCGTAACCGAAAGTTAAATCACATTAAATTTGTAACCGACGGATTAGGGTGGATCCCCAGTTAATCACCGGAATGGCTTCTCCTCTCTATTTTTTTTGTTTTTAATGTTTTACCTTTTTTACTGGTACTATAATTATTTTCTGTGTTGCAAATTTAAAATTTGTAGCATTTTGGATGAGTGGTCAAACAAAGCCAACCTTTTCTTTCCTCGTTCTCGAAAGGCGTACAACGGTACAAGTAATGGTTAAGTCTGAAAATTTAGAGTAATTTGGACTCTTTTTTTTTTCCTTCTGTGTGTGACTATATAGTTCACTTAACATAATAATCTTTTTAAATAATTTTTTTTTAATAGAAGTTGACATAATTATATCAACAGCCAAAAGGCCAAAGTATATAAGCACTTTTAAAGACAAAAAAATTGGCGGGATAACAACCAAGTTCCTATCTAAGCATTGCATACTAATTACAAATCTATTTGAGCTCGCTTTTAAAAAAAAACCTATAAACAAAGAATAATTTCCTGTCTTCTAGGACTAAATCATCGACTAGCCATCCATCCACCTACACTCAATTGTGCTACGAAACAGAATGCTGCTTCCTAGCAAATAAATATGAACCAAATCTTTATGCATAAGCCGCTAAAGGACACCGGTCAAACTTGAGATAATTACCAATTCCACCAAAATCATGATCTGAATTGAAACTAGCCCTTAAAGACCATAAAATGCCCCAAAATTGCCCAAGTAGGTCAAACTCTTGGGCCAGACCAACCCAAAGCACTAAGTAATGGATAAGGCTAGGGTGTAAAGTGACCCTCCTGCCTGGCCCAGTTCTCAAGAGAACCAGACCCAATCACATGGGCTCAACACAAAGTTGAACCCGCACATCCCACAACCAAAGGCCCAAAACCAATGGTTTAATCTCTTTGCCATTCACGGGTAGTGCTTTCACTTGGACTAATAAACAGGCAGATAGCTCTAGAATTTCTGAAAGAATAGATCGAGTTCTTGTCAATAGTGAAGCTTTGAGTGTTTTTCCCTGTATGAACCTTAGTAATTTGCCAATTTCTGGATCCGATCATGGGCCGATATTTTTATCCTTTAATCCTCCTATCACTAGGAAACGCAAAGTGTTTAAACTGGAAGTTATGTGGTTACATCATCATGATTTCTCACATATTGTTAAACAGGCTTGGCTTGCCCCCATTGTTGGTAGTGCTGCGGAAAATTTTACCTCTAAAGTTAATGTTTTCCAGGCTTTAGCCTAGACCTGGAATTCTAATGTGTTTGGTAATCTGTTTCATCGAATGCGTGACTTACATACTCAACTTCAGAATATTCAGAATAATTCTACTCTTACTACTTCTTCTGATCTTCAGGCACAAGAGTTTCATATCCTTACTCAACTCGAGTCTTTATTTCAGGAAGAGGAGTTGTTTTGGGCTCAAAGAGCCAAATCTAGATGGTTACAATTCGGAGATAAGAACACTAAGTTTTTCCAAATGCAAGCTACTATTAAAAGGAAGAAAAACCAAATTCTGCGTATCAAGGATGACTTAAATAACTGGACTAATGATCAGGATGTTATTGCAGCTGTTCTTATCAATTCATTTAAGAAACGTTTTACTGCTTCTGGTCCACCTTCTAGTGCAGCTTTATCTTCTTTTCTGGAGTTCATTCATCCTTGTATTTCGGAAGCCGACAATCAAATGTTGATGGCGCCAGTGTCTTTGCAAGAGGTTTATTCAGCTGTTCATATAGCATAGGTCCGCTGAAGGCTCCTGGACCTGATGGTCTGCCAGCTATCTTTTACCATACTTTTTGGTCTCAAGTAAAGGAATCGTTATATCATTTAGTGTCTTCTGCTTTCTCCACAAATCTTGATCTCTCACTTATTAATCGTACTAACATCGTTTCCAAAGTCAGATAATCCGAAAACCGTTCATCACTAAAGACCTATCAGCCTTTGCAATGTGGCCTATAAAGTTATTACAAAAATAATGATAACTAGACTTCGTCCTTTGTTGTCTAAATGTATTTCTAATAATCAGGGAGCGTTCGCACCAGGTAAGTCTATTCATGATAATATCTGTATTGCCCATGAGTTATTTTCATCTTTTAACAAGAAGAAGGGTAGAATTGGTGCTAGGGCTATTAAGATTGATTTAGAGAAGGCTTACGATCTCCTTAATTGGGATTATTTACTAGCTTGTTTAAAGGTTTTTGCCTTTGCTCCTTCTTGGATTTGTCTGATTCGGAATTGCTTAAGTTCTGCCTCTTTTTCTATTCTTCTTAATGGCTCGCCCCATGGTTCTTTTAAGCCTACCCGTGGTGTTAGACAAGGGGACCCACTCTCACCCTACCTATTTATTTTGGCCATGAAACCTCTCATTAGGAAACTCAATGATATGACTCTTAAATCTATAACTCAGGTTGGTATTTTATCCTCTCCTTTTGGTTTTAAAATTTCTAACCTTATGTTTGCCGATGATTGTCTTACTTTTGCTAAAGCTTCACACACTGCGGCGAAAAATATTCTGAACACCTTAACTCTCTTTTGGAAGCTTCTGGACAACAAATCAATTATCATAAGTCCACAATTTATTTCTCAAATAATATTGCTGCATCTGTTAAAAGAGATATTGCTTGTTGTTTAGGTATTCAGCATAAATCTTCTATTGGTCGATATTTAGGGATTCAGAACATCATTTGCTGGAAGGATCCACTTAATCTTAATGACCTTACTGCTAAGATTCAGAAAAAACTTGCAAGTTGGAAAAAGAATACTCTCTCATGAGCTGGTAAGTTAACTTTATTACAGTCTAATCTTTCTGGGATGCGTAACCACATTCTTTCTTGCTTTAAATGTCCTAAGACACTTTCAGATAGAATTAATAGGGAATTTAGGCAGTTTTTCTGGGGTAAGTCTCACGGTCTAGTTGATTGGAATCAAGTTTGTCTTCCCAAAGCTAAGGGCGGGTTAGGCATTAGACTACCTAGTCACTTCAATCAAGTAGCTTTAGCTAAATTGGGTTGGAAGATTTTAACTCAGCCTGATAATTGGTGGGTTCAGTTGGTTCAGAGGAAAGTGTGGGATACCAAAGCATTTCCTACAAATAGCTTTTATTGTAATGGAAGACAATCAATTAGTTCTAAAAAAATTTCTTAATGATTGGGAATAGCCGAACCAAACTGCAATAAATTGGTTTTGTTTTATGGGAAATAGGTTTTATGAGTCAAGTTATGGGCCCTATGATTCATATTAAATACTTTTTTGCTGTCATTATTTATCCTTGCTCTATAGATATAAATAAATTATTGTAATACGTAATAATTAGACCGAAATTGCAATTTTTCGTTTTTATCTTCATAAAATTGGACTTAATAATTTTAATTTCATATTAACAATTCAATATTAATAATAAATTTAATAATAAACAAAGTACATATTTATTTTTCACTCGTAAATTGTTCATATCAGTAAATTGTTCATATCATTTGACTAACCCTAACTCTTCATCTTCATTTGAAATATTTGAAGTAGTTTGGAAAGATTCCGAATAATTAAACCTGGGAAATTCTATTTAAGTTTTATTTTATATATCTTAATTTTTTTTATTAATCGATCGCTTTCAAAAGAAAAGAAATAAGAACTGGTGAATCAGAAACAATTAATTAAGATAATTTTTTTATTTATTTTTATATGGAATATACATATCAATAATATCTGAGACGTAATCATTTTCTTACTGTTCAGAAAAAATCTTCTAATTCATTGGCTTGGAAAGGTATTTTAGATGCTCGTGACTTACTCTCCCAGGGCATTAGATGGATTGTGGGGGATGGTCACTCTATTTTATTTTGGTCTTTTAATTGGGTTTTTTCTTTTCCTTTATTTACCTTATTACCACTGTTGGGTGTGTGGATCCGATTCCACATAGGATAAGGATTTGTTAATCCTTGATCAAAGAGGAGTTTTGATTGTTTCCTACCTGCTTACATAATCCTACTTGGTAATGGTTTCTATGTCTATTGGGAATAGGTTTCCAATGTCTTATAGGGTCTAGTTAGATATCTATAAATAGGCTAGGGGCATATGTTGTAGTAGTAGATCAAGTCTTTGAAGCATTAAACAGAGAGAGCAAGTGCGGTCTTGATAGTTGGTGAGAACTTCTTGTGAGAGATCCTTGTATTCTTGTTCGTGTATTCTTCTTCTTCTATAGTGAAACCCAAGTAGCCCGGGGACGTAGGCAAAGTTCTTTGCTGAACCTCGTTAACAAGTTCGTGTTTGTTTTCTCGATCGTTTATCTATATTGTTTTGCACTTGTCTGCTTCCGCAAGAGGAATTTTAGGTCAAATTCCTAACAAAGTGGTATCAAAGCTTAGGCTCTAGAGTGGAAACAATGAGCGTAGAAAACGTTGAGAAGAGGGTTGATAAGTTCGACGGTAATGACTTTAGCCTATGGAGGTCACAAATCGAGGACTACTTGAATATGAAGAAACTTGCTAAGACTTTAGAGGGCAAGCTCCCAAAAGATATGAAGGAGGAAGAATTTGTCGAGATGGATAGGATAGCCCTTGGAGCCGTTCGACTATCGCTTTCAAATGATGTACGGCGATTTGTTATCAAGGAGACTACGTTGAAGGGGATGATGGATAGTTTGTCCAACATGTATGAGAAGCCAAATGCCGTTCAACAGTTGTACTTGATGAGGCAGCTGTTCACTTTGAAGATGGGTAAGGGTATATCTATTCGCCAGCAAGTTGGGATAGTTGGTGATATTATCGAGCAACTAGCATCGGTGGATGTTAAATTCGACGAACACATCAAAGCTTTGGTGTTGTTGACTTCCATGCCTTCAGATTGGGATGTGACTGTGAACTCGATTTGTAGTGGAGCTGGGACTACGAAGAAGCTGAAGTTTAATGATGTGCGTGACATTCTTCTGAATGAAGAGACGCGAAGACAAAATAACCTTGAAGATCCTTCAAGTTCTGCGCTCTCTATAGAAAATAGAGGTAGAATGTTCAACAAGAACTCAAACAACAATCGTGGAAGGTCCAAGTCTAGGGCCCCTGGAAAAGGCCGAAGCGTGTCCAAGTCAGGAAAGTGGTCCGATGGGTGTTGGCATTGTGGGAAATCTAGACATGTCAAGAGAGACTGTAACCAGTGGAAGGAGACAATGAAGATGGCAAACACAACTGAGTGTGATTCGGATGCACTTGTACTAAGTGTTACTGAAGCACCATTGGAGTCATGGAGCGTCATTTCACTCAACTTCACAACAAGAGCTCATGGTGAATTACCGACGTGGTAATTTTGGCAAAGTGTTTCTTGCTGATGGTGGAGCCTTGGAGATTGTGGGAAGGGGTGATGTGAAGATTTTGCTGACAAATGGTGGAACATGGACCTTGACCAATGTTAGACACATACCACGGTTAAAGAGGAATTTGATCTCTATGGGTCAGTTGGATTATGAAGGATGTCGCACTACCTTTGAGAAAGGTACGTGGAAGGTGTGTAAAGTATCTATGGTGTTAGCTCGTGGAATCAAGACAAGAACACTTTATACGACCTTGAATATTGTTGCTATTGTTGAGAACAATGAAGGCATTGCGATCGTTGAGAAAAATGAAGATGTATACTTATGGCATCGTAGACTTGGGCACATCAGTGAGAAAGGTATGGGTGTACTTCAGTCGAAGGGTAAACTACATGGTGTGGACTCAATGAAGATTGGGCTTTGTGAAGACTACATATTTGAGAAGCAAAAGGTTGTTAGTTTCTCAAAGGGTGGCAAGGCACCAAAAGATACAAAACTAGAGTTGGTTCATACTGACGTGTGGGGACCTGCACCGGAGCTTTCGTTAGGTGGCTCAAAGTACTATGTGACTTATATTGATGACTCCACAAGGAAAGTATGGATTTATTTCTTGAAATAAATGGTAAGTATTTGATACTTTCAAAAAGTGGAAGGCGATAGTAGAGAATGAGACCGGGTCGAAGATCAAATGTCTGAGGTCGGATAATGGAGGTGAATACTATGGTAATGATTTCCAAAGAGTATTGTGCAGAGAATGGGATTAGGATGGAGAAGACAATTCCCGGAACTCCACAGCAGAATGGAGTGGCTGAACGCATGAATAGGACTCTCAATGAGCGCGCAAGGAGTATGAGGATACATGCAGGATTGCCAGACATGTTTTTGGGCTGATGCGGTTAATACTGTTGCTTATTTAATTAACCGTGGACCATCAGTACCATTGAATCATCTCCTACCTGACGAAAAATGGAGTGGAAAAGAGATAGGCCTATCGCATTTAAGAGTGTTTGGTTGCGTGGCATATGTTCACATTGAGTCCGGTGCGAGAAGCAAGTTGGATCCCAAGTCTCAAAAGTGCATATTCATAGGCTATGGCGGTGACGAGCTTGGCTATAGGTTTTGGGATATGCAAAATAAGAAAGTTGTAAGGAGCAGGAATGTCATCTTTAATGAAGAAGTGATGTACAAGAATAGGCAAGCAGCAGAGCCTAAAAGTCTTGTAAGAAAAGATCGGCAGTTTGCAAGGTTGGAAGAATTGTCCAATGAAGATGTGTCTAAGGAAAATCATGGGGAGGAACGACAACAATAAGAAGCTCCTGAGGTTGCACAACCTGAAGAACAAGTTCCTAGTGATGAGCCAGTGACACCTCCTTTTGTGCCAAGAGTATCGTCAAGAAGTACTAAAGGAATACCAGCTGATAAATACTAGCCTTGTGCTAACTATTTGTTGTTAACTGACTGTGGTGAACCCGTGAGTTATGATGAGGCTATGCAACATAAAGATTCTGCTAAGTGGAAGGGTGCCATGCAAGATGAGATGGACTCTCTCATGTCCAACAATACTTGGGAGTTAGCTAAGTTACCAACAGGTAAGAAAGCATTGCATAACAAGTGGATTTACAAAATTAAGCAAGAAGTTGATGGGAGAAAACGTTACAAGGCAAGGTTGGTTGTGAAAGGTTTTCAGCAAAGGGAGGGAATTGATTTTGATGAGATCTTTTCGCCGGTTGTGAAACATACCACAATCCGGGTGGTGCTTGGTTTAGTGGAAGCTGAAGGTCTGTATTTGGAGCAGCTAGACGTCAAGACTGCTTTTCTTCATGGTGATTTGAAGGAGGTCATATACATGAAGCAACCACAAGGTTTTATAGCACCTGGTAAGGAGGACTTGGTATGCAAACTGCAAAAGAGCCTTTATGGCTTGAAACAAGCCCCAAGACAGTGGTATAAGAAGTTTGATGCTTTCATGTGTGGGAGTGGCTACACAAGATGTCAATCCGATCACTGTTGTTACTTCAAAAAGTTTGACAAATCTTATATCATTCTTTTACTGTATGTGGATGATATGTTGATAGCTGGGGAAGACTTCAATGAGATTGAGAAGTTGAAGAAAGAGATGTCAAACCAGTTCGCGATGAAGGATTTGGGTGAGGCGAAGAAAATCTTAGGTATAAAGATTATCCGTGATAAAGTGGCTGGTACTCTGAAGCTTTCACAAGCGGAGTATGTTGAGAAGGTGCTTAAGCGATTCAATATGGATGAATCAAAGGCTGTAGGAACACCGTTGGCGGCTCACTTTAAATTGTCCAAGGACCAATCACCCAAGAGCGAAAAAGATAAAGAATATATAAAGAATGTACCTTATGCATCGGCAGTTAGATGCTTAATGTATGCTATGGTGT
The DNA here is from genome assembly GCF_958449725.1 of Rosa rugosa. Taxonomy (NCBI): domain Eukaryota; kingdom Viridiplantae; phylum Streptophyta; class Magnoliopsida; order Rosales; family Rosaceae; genus Rosa; species Rosa rugosa. The sequence continues at coordinate 40,812,449 of NC_084822.1, read as the reverse complement.
GTACTAGACCTGATATTGCTCATGCAGTTGGAGTTGTGAGTAGGTACACGAGTAATCCAGGAAAGCAACATTGGGAGGCTATGAAGTGGATCATGAGGTATCTTCGGGGTACTACTGATATGTCTCTTTGTTTCAAGAGAGGTAGTGCTGAACTACAAGGATATGTTGATGCAGACTTGGCAGGAGATCATGATACTTGTCGGAGTACTACTGGTTATGTGTACACTGTGGGTGGTGATGCCGTATCTTGGGTCTCAAATTTGCAAGGGCAAGTGGCCCTGTCTACAACGGAGTCCGAGTATGTAGCAGTCTCAGAGGCTGGTAAGGAGATGGTGTGGCTAAAGGGTCTGTTGGAGAAATTGGGTAAAAAGCAAGAGAATTGTGCATTGTACAGTGATAGTCAAAGTGCAATTCACTTGGCAAAGAACCCTGCTTTTCATTCAAGGACTAAACACATTCCTATGAAGTATCACTACATACGAGAACTCGTGGAGAATGAAGTGCTGCAATTGTTGAAGATTCAAGGAAGTGAGAATCCTGCTGATATGTTGACTAAGTCTGTGTCAATAAGTAAACTGAAGCTGTGCTTAGCTTCAGTTGGTCTCCAAGTTTGAAGAAGGAGATGTTGGCTGTCACTACTACACAAAAGGCTTCACACGACGGTTTAAAACTGTCGTCTCACGTTTTGCATTTCCGTGGTCTATCGAGGTGTCGTCTGATGAAACGCTGTCAGACGACGGTTTTCAACCGTCGTATACCGATCATTGGGTCGTCGGTTTGCAGCTGAATCCGTCGTCAGATGGACCGGCAGATCTGCTGACATGCTGTCGACATGCTGTCGACAAGCTGTCGACAGAAATATGCCGTGGTGTAACTTCTACTCATACCACGGTTTTTAGGATTCCAGCGTGGTGTGACTTCTACTCATACCACGGTTTTTAGGATTCTAGCGTGGTGTGACTTCTACTCATACCACGGTTCAGTGTATGTGTGCCTTCACACGACAGATATAACTCGAACCGTTGTATGGTGACATTTGAGACAATGGTTTTTGCTAATACTTGTTGTCTTTGTGTGCATCCAACATTGATATCAGTAAGAACCGTCGTGTGAATTGTTGAAAATTTGTTTGAATCCACCCTATAATCTTCATCAGACGACATTTTCATTTGTTGTCCTACTAGAATGATTCATATTCAATGCTGGAATCAAAAATCACCAAATAAATAGTAATTTACCAATATATATATGATTGTTATAATCCACAAAAATGTACCTAAATGGATTTGACAATATATGCTACTATTGATACACAAATGGAGTACATCTAAGAAACCCTCATTGCAAAATACATCCAAAAATGTACTTAAAATTGTCAGGCCAGCCCTAAAAATAAATTTCAAGCCTATTGCACTTCAGAGCTTCCAGTCCATGAGCTTCAGCAGACTTTGCAGCCATGAACTCATTACCTTGTTTCTTTTTCTTCTCATGCTAAATAATATAACCATTGATGCTACAAACATAATAGCATAACCTCAAAACGAAAAGGCCTAAGATGAGGTGGACAAGGATCAAGGCTCAAGAGTAAAGGGCAGTGATTAGATCAGACCCTTGTCAGATGCCTATAGCAAGTCCACCAACTACTCCAATTAATGGAACGAAGACATTGGCTTTCTTCTTCTTGCATGATATTGCTGCACATAAGTTTTCGTTTTCTCCGACCCTAGCATGAACAAGGTTTATGCATATTAGTCATGGAAATATAGTTGACTACAGTAATCAATTTGTATAATAGATCAATAATGCCTAACAATATAGAAATTTTTCCACATAAAAAAATATAAGATTGCAACCAAAAACAGAAAGAAATACTCTGAATATATTACATGTTGACTCTGGACAGAAACAGACCTTAACAGTAGTGATCCACTTGTCGATTTTTCAATTAGCATAATCCAGCCATATACATACATTAATTTATAAATTCAGCTACGAATTACTGCACATATACACACACATAAAGTCAGCACAGAGGATCATTACCTTATGTTGAGGGAGCAGGAGCTCATCATCATTCCATGACAAGCAGCACTTGATCTTCTTATGTTGAGTGATATGGAACTTTGGCCCTTTAGGTATGGTTGGATGCTTCATGGACCTGAAACACAATCAAACACGAGAGCATAAGAAATTTTCACTACATCAAGTAGAGACAACCTGACATGCTCTCATTATATCAATGCTATTGTCCTAGTAATTAATAGGATATCCAGCATATATTATAGATACATTATGTGCTATATATGGAGGAATGGACACCCATGTGGTATAGGGACTAATTCTTCCTCTTTCTTGAAAGTTAAAAACAAGACATAAGCAATTTATGTGACCCACTTTTTGTTAAGATAGATCCCAAAACTATCCGCACTCTCTTTTTCTGCATATTGAGAAAGTGCAATAATATCATCAGCATCATTCTAACCCAAGACTATTATCCATAATCACTATAAAGACAAAAACAACTGTAACAAAAACCATGTTCTTTTAGAAACTATTTGCAGAGAAACTACACAAAAGCAAGAGAAGTTCCTTAATTCAGTTCTCAGCAGTTCTTTTCCAAGCAGTCTTCCAAACATTGAAGTCCAACAACTGTAACAAAGAAAAATAACAAAAAAAATAAGAGGAAGGTCAAACATATGTTACTGGGTTACCTTTGCAATAACGTTTTGAATCCCACATCACAACCCTGAATTGACAAGAGTACCAAATGGGTGGCATTTGATTCCACAAGTGACAGAGGATAAGATCCATACCTGACCATTTCTGCACACAGAATTCGAACATAAGTTGAATTTGGTTTGGTCAGTATAAGCACAGTCCGTGGGTGAGTTTCCCCTTCAAAGAAATCTGAAATAAAAGTGAATGTTTAGATAGAGTAAATTCATCTGTTTACTGCTGCGCTCTGCAGTTATTATGTTTCCTCTTTCAAAAGAGACAATGTCATGCTTGTGCTGGTCACTCTGGTCACCTTTGCACCACCATGAAAGTTTGAATGACGCTTGTGGAAATATGAATGTCATGATTAATTATGCGAAATTCATTGCACTAACAAAGTTGCAAAATGTGAAACACCAACAGGTCCTTGTGACAAATATAGAAATATACAAAGTAAACAGAGATATTGTATGATTGATCATGCTAACCAAGATTTCTTACCAAAAATTGTTATTAGGCTATAGACATATATATTTTACAGAATATATGCAGCTCAAATTTTGACCATATGATGAAATTGTCTCATGGAAGAAAAGAAAAGAAAAAAGTCTCTGAATTCATATTGAAATGGTGATTAACGATAGAGTTACTGGAATTACTACCCAAATCCACAGCTAGTACTAACAGAAATCAAAGTAGATCCAATGAATGAGAGAGAAAACCTTAACAAGCCAGAGATGTGAGTGGACCAATAAAAAGAGAGGCACCTTACCTTTCTTGCAAACTTATTGAGAAGCGATTTTGAATCAGTATCACATTCACCATCCCAAAGAACTTCATAAGAGCATATCCCATTACTCCCACAACATTGATCAGATTGGTCATTTGACCTCCTGGCCAAGTTCTCTATCCTCTCATCATCCCCATTATTCTCTCTAAAGAACTTCATAAGAGCATATCCCATTACTCCCACAACATTGTTCAGATTGGTCATTTGACCTCCTGGCCAAGTTCTCTATCCTCTCATCATCCCCATTATTCTCTCTATGTGATGGCCCTGTAACATAGAAAAACAATTACAAGTAGCACAGAAAAAGAGACAAAACATTAATCTAAAGTGAAACATAGTATTCATTGAATTATGGGAATTACGACAGAACTCGAAGTGTTAAACCAAGGAAGGATATATATTAAGTCCAGGAAAATAATCACAAAGTAGTCGATAATGGCTGACCAATTCAATTACTCTAAAAGTCATCAACTCAAAGTAGTCGACTAATTTCAGTTAAAGTTTCAATTTTGGAAATCAAATAGCAAGCAAGAGAAGAAGAACAAGGACAAAATACCAATATCAATAACAAGTGCCAAGTAAACAGCCTTTTGCCGAATAGTTAGTTAAAAGACACTGGTCTTGATCATTCCCAATTTGAGCCAATATCACATAAAGTTGCTTCAACTAAACCAAATAAGCACAGAAGGGATCTTTTAAAAGATAACAGAAGTTAATCAGAATACCAAAGATAATCAAGCATAAAAATGAGCAGTTACCAAAGTTAATCACAATACCAAAGATAAGCCGCTGAATCATTCAAAAATGTCAGATTGCAAAGAATAGCACAAGCAGTTACGTTACCGCAGCTTTCATTCAAAAATGTCAGATTGCAAAGAATAGCATAAGCAATTACGTTACCGCAGCTTTCAAACCAGCAGCAGCTGCCCCAGAACCTCCATGATGTACCTAAAAAGAATTAGAAATAGAAGAAGTAATTAATATATTCGAGTCAAAGATGAAAACACTAGCAGAAGAAACCAAATGCAAACAAGAGACTAGCTAATAAGGAGGTCTTCATTCAAGATAAAACTCAGATTTTGCAGAAGGATTACTTTCCTATAGACGAGCTTGCTTCTTATAGTCTGAATTATAGTAGAACAAGTCACTTTAGGAGGCTTTGGACTCCTTCATATTCTCTCCCTAACTACTCATTCATATTCCTCCTGTGACTTAAACCCGATTAACCTCTATCAGCTTCCTCCATTCTCCCTTTTTAGGTTATACATTCTACAAAGTAGTGCATACTGTGCATAGAATCCCTGAAGATTTTTTTATTCCTTCGAATCAAAAGGATTCTCTGCAACTTACCTACCCATTATTAGAAACACCATAGTACTTGCAAGCGTAAGTAAAACACCCATATTTAGAAATCATGTTTCGGTGGCATAGGTTCTGCAAAATACTTAGCTTCACCAATCAAGCTTTTGTTTCCATGATCCACCTGTATCTAAATCAATTATATAGGCTTATATATAGTCCATGCTGCTCCTTTTCCGATGTCATATTTATTGTGAAACTCAGCATAAAAGAATAATACTAAATGAAACAAAAAGATCCTAGGAGGACAAGTTAATTTCAGAAATAGACTTGATGAAGGTGAACTACAATTGTCTAGAGTGAAAATACTCACCTGTTCATTGCTTTCTCATGCTGCAAGTGGTTAACATATGTATGGGTTCAAAATTAAAAGACAAGATATATGATAGAGTATTACATGTTTGAGATATGATAAAATACAGTATGTCTTGTGGTAATGTGATTTGATCCTCCTCCTTAGCAGTGCCGCTTCCTGAGCTTCTGCAAATTAACCCAAATTAAACATGAAAGCTGTTAACATCTATCTATATAACTATTTCGAATAACAGATCCATATCAATTTTCATACTAAATTAAAAATCAAAAATTAATCGATACCTATCAAAAGTCCTCCTTGAAAATTCAGGAGCTTCAAAATTGTCTACTGATTCATTATAAACATCTCAAATCATCTAAACCAAGTTATTTAGCTACTGGATGCGTCTAGTTCATTATAAAAGAGAAATAAGCACAAACGAGAGAGAGATGGAGGAGAGAGAAAGTGGATCTGGAGGACTCTTTCTCCTCTGTCACTGATCTCTGACCATTAGGGTGGACTCACCGTAACCACCATCTTCTTCGCCTTCCTCCGACGAGTCAACGCCAGGCTGCACGCCATCCGGTCACGACTATAAGAATGGCCACACGGTTCTGTCCAGTCGACCTCCGAGATGAGCCACAAAGAAATCTCACTAGGGTTTTGTGGTTTCGTTTGATTGGGACCACCGCGGGTAAGGTGAATATGTCACCTCTCATACTCCGATTTCGAAGCCCTGGCAATCCGAGGTCTTCTTTCTCTGATTCAACTCCACCCGAAAGCAACAACCACCATCGCCGAAAGATCTGAAGAACCCTAGAGGCTACCCATTAGGTTTTCTTCCCTTCGCTGCTCCCAGATCGAATAACCAGATCTCTAGGATTTTGGCGTAGGTTTGTCTAAGAGAGAGACATCTTTGGTTGGGGTTTGTCGAAGAAGAGATAGGATTGGGGTCTATCGAGAAAGGGTTTGTCAAGGGAGAGAGTGGCCGGGACTTGTGAAGAGGAGAGAGAGCTTTGTCGGATGAGAGAGAGTGTCGGGGTCTGTCGAAGAAAGGCAGGCGTTTGTGAGGGTATTTCAATGTCGAGGTTAGTGGCTAGTCTTCACTTGATGTCTTGGCCGGGTAGTTGTGGAGTGAACGCCTAGTTGTTTTTTTTTCCCCCAAGTATACTTCGGTCTAAATGGGCTCACGTACTTGGCACGAACACATGAATAAGCTATTAGTTGATACATATGTACAAGCCATCAGACAATGGTTTTACATATAAGTGTTGTCTCAATGTCACTTTAAAATTTTTAATTTGCCTCCTATTGCTGCCTGGGTGGAGGGAAATGGGTTTGGGGGGAGAGTGGGGGGAAACATTTGGGGGGAATGTTGGTGAATATGTTTCTCTCTTGTAAACCTATGGATTCATACCACAGTTTTAAGCTAACCGTCGTATCACCACTATATGTTGGGAAAATTTGAGTGGTGTCAAATGGTGGGAAACTTGCCGCCCTATAACCATTTTAACCTCACACCACGCTTCCATTTATAAACGTCTTCTGAAGCAATACATAATTTCTGCATGAAAAACATCCGTTGGTTGAATTCATATTAGAAGACGGAAATTTTACAACCGTCATCTAAATAATGAGAAATGATTCACACCACGGAAAACAGTGTGACGTCGTATGAGAGGTGTCGTGTGATTCATTTTCTGTAGTAGTGTGTGATAATGGGTTTTGTGTTGGCTATGATTGAAGAGTATTGAAGAATTAATGTTAGCTACTAGCGTAATCGGCTCCAAGTGGAAGATTGTTGGGTGTGTGGATCCGATTCCACATAGGATAAGGATTTGTTAATCATTGATCAAAGAGGAGTTTTGATTGTTTCCTACCTGCTTACATAATCCTACTTGGTAATGGTTTCTATATCTATTGGGAATAGGTTTCCAATGTCTTATAGGGTCTAGTTAGATATCTATAAATAGGGGCATAGATTGTAGTAGTAGATCAAGTCTTTGAAGCATTAAACAGAGAGAGCAAGTGAGGTCTTGAGAGTTGGTGAGAACCTCTTGTGAGAGATCCTTGTATTCTTGTTCGTGTATTCTTCTTCTTCTATAGTGAAACCCAAGCAGCCCGGGGACGTAGGCAAAGTTCTTTGCTGAACCTCGTTAACAAGTTCGTGTTTGTTTTCTCGATCGTTTATCTATATTGTTTTGCACTTGTCTGCTTCCACAAGAGGAATTTTAGGTCAAATTCCTAACAACCACAAGATCAGAGATCTCAAGTGGACTGGCAACTTACGGTAGCTCATTTCATCACTAATAACACTTGGGATATTGCGGCTCTTCAAGATCTTCTTCCTCATGATATTGTTCAGCAGATTATAGCTATTCCTATCCCTATTTATCCTGTCTCAGATACTTTTGTTTGGGGTCCTTCTTCTTCAGGTGAGTTTTCTATTAAGTCTGCTTCTTTACTTCAAGCACGGTCGACTGTCTCATGCTCTAGAATATCCATTTTATCCAAATTATGGAGGTTAAATATTGCTCCTAAAGTTAAGATTTTTGCTTGGACTTAGTTAGAAATGCACTTAAAACTCGAGATTTGCTGTCTCAATTCAATCATAATATTCCTTCATATTGTGCTCTTTGTTCGCATTCAATTGAGACAATTGATCATCTTTTTATGCGTTGTCCGTTTGCTCATCAAGTTTGGTCCACTATCCCCTATATAAACCCCTTTCTTGGCATACTACTTTTCTAGACTGGATTCATAAGATTAGTACTGATCCATCCTCAGCTGATGCTCTTTCTACTATATTTTACACGACTTGGGCTATTTGGACTTGTAGAAATAAAATCATTTTCAGAAATCTACAACTTTCGCCGGTTGACTGTTTATTTCAGGTTTTCACACTCAGCTCTAACTATGCCAAAGCCAATCCTAAATGCTCCCAGCCAAAGATCTCGAGATACTTTCATATTAAATGGCAACCTCCTAATATGCACCAAGTTAAGTTAAACTTTGATGCTTCTGTCCGGAATCATGTGGCTTCTATTGGTTTTGTTATCCGTAATGAAGATGGACAACCTCTAGTGGCAGCTAATAGATAGACTGGTTGTGCTCCTGTTCTTGTTACGGAGGCTACAGCACTGCGGGAGGGCTTACACACAACGGTCTTACATGGCTTTCCTAATGTTATTGTTGAGGGTGACTCAAAGATTGTTATGGACTGCGTCCGTGGTGCTTGCCAACTACCTTGGCAAATCCGAACACTGATTCAGGATGTTCATATTCTCACTCGTCAGCTACAGTCGGTTATTTTCCGTCATATATATCGCGAAGCCAACTTTGTCCCAGATCAATTAGCATTGGCAGCTCAGAGGTCTCAAAATCCATCTGTTTGGTTTTACTGTTTACCTCTTTCTGTGTCCCCAGCATTCTATTTGGATTAGTTGGGAGGGGGTGTTAGCAGAGGTTTTGTCCTTTAGTTGTTGTTTGTATTTTGTCATCAAAAAATAAAAAAAAATTCTTCTAGAGTCTTCTTAGAAGAGCTATATCTATTTTCATACTACAATTGCGTGCTCGGTGAGAATATGTAACAAACTATATTTTCTTTTGTAACAAACTATATCAGTAGAGTTAAAGGTTTTTTTTTTTTTTTTTTTTTTTTTTTTCTGGCAAACAACCCCAGTATAGTCTAATCCACGCGGTCTGCATGGTTTAGATGTTGATATTCAGATCCATCCATATTGGATATTTGGTTAATATGCCTTATTTCTGGCTAGGAAGTCTTCTCTTGGGTGCCACTATATTTTTGCTCACACACGTAAAAGATGCTCTTCAGGAATATATATATTGATCATGAGTTGAAGTTGGTTGCATATATATAAACTTCTTGAGCATTGGATAATTGCCAAAAAGTGAAGGGCTCTTTCTCAAGATACACGTCTCTAGTGGCTGAGCCTCGTTATATTATGAGATGGCCTTGGCTCCCCAAACCTCCGTGTGGCTGTATTTGATTGATCATAGTTTTTATAATTATTAAAAATTAAGAGAAAATATATCATTAGCCCTCCTAAAAGTTTTGGGCTAGCAGCTAGCTCCGCCATTGCACGTCTCATTCTCATCTTATTGTGCAAAGATTAACGATCATTGTTTTTGCCCAATAAGTGATTTGATGGGGAGTGTGTGTTGGACTGTTGGCAAAAGACTAATGCTTTACCACAATGAGTGGAGGAGGGCATCTTAGTCATATGGACATCTTGCGATTGGTGTTTAATTTTATTACTTTAATAAAGAAATCTAAACTTTTTCAGTAACAAATTGTATTATTGAAAACACTACTTGAAAGACGTGATACGCATTCTAGAAAATAAAAATAAAAAAAATTGATACATGACTTAACTTTTTTTCTTTTTGAGAATTAATACATGACTAACACTTGAATAGGGGAAAAAGGTTTACCTAACAATCCTCCACAACATTTGTTATTGTTTTCACATAGTAAGTAATTTCGAAAGTGATTCGCTCTAATCTGTTTGAAATTCAAAACAATCATGAAAACATTTACTCAAGTTCGAGTCACTAGATCTGATCCTTTGCGAAAAGGGCGTTTAATAATCATATTTTATTTACGTGAAAGAAATGTGATGTGAAATATATCATGTGATATATATAATAAATCATGGCCAAGTAAATACAACAACATTACCACATTATATGAAATTTCGAAATTCAAAATTTGTTTTGTGCTAAAAAATCCTCACAGTCCTGTTTGTGGTCCAATACATCTTCTTTTGAAGCCCAAAATGCAACAAACAAAGCCTTGCATGACCCAAGCGTATCCACTACGCTGCCGTTGCGCCTTGCGGCACACGATCCCACCGACTCTCTCTCTCTCTCTTTCTCTCTCTCTCTCTCTATCTCTATTCCAGAAATACCCCTCCTCTGCAGAAAAGTACAAGACCCCCAGAGTGAAAAGAGACCAAAACTTTGGTAAAGTGGCGACTCCGACTCACTTCTCACTCAGTCTCTCCGCCACGATCCCATTTCAAAACCCTTACCCCAATTCTCAACTCCCCCATCTCCTCAATCCCCCCCCCCCCCAACAAACCCTAACCCAATTCCCAATTCCTCGATTCTCGAGGCGCCCCAATGACGTTTTCTTGAAACCCTAACTCCGCGATTTCTTGATTCTCTAACGATGAATTCGGGCCCCATAGACATAAGCTCCGACGAGGATACGGGTCTCAACGACCTCGATGACGACAGCGCCGACTGGCTCTCCAATCTCATCGAGTCCGTCGAGAGCAAGTTCGGCGACTACGATTCCGATGACGTGGTGGTGATCGGCGAGGTCAACAGCGGGTCAAAGTGTTCCCTGAAGGAGGTGGATGACGATTGTGTGGTCTTGGATGGTGACCCGGATAAGGCGGTTTCGGTTGTGGACGACGAGTCGGGTAGCGGGTCGGACGATTTGGTTGTGGTGGGCGAGAAGGGCCAGGTATTGTATAGAGAAATTTGTGTTCTTTTTTATGTGGAAAATTGTGTTGTGTTTTTTGGCTTTGTGGGTTTTTGCATTCTATGGTTTTATATAATCACAAGTAGAGAGGTTAGAGAAAGAGAAGTAAATATTGTGGGCGTTTTTGTTTGATTGAAAACTGATATAGAATTGAGGGAATGATGATTTGTTTCCTATAGAAAAAAGGATTGCAACATGAAGTATTTTCCAAATTAGGCTAATCGGATTATTGAGATATGAAAGAAGAACAATCTAGTAATAGTTTTTCCGATTCTGGGTTTTCAGTGATTATGGATGTGTGAAGCATCAACAGTGGTTGTGCTTGACTAGATGAACTTTAGGTTTAAACAAAGCCCGTGAAGATTGGGTCTTGTAAGGTGAGCTAGCTTGCTGGGCTAACTGATGTAGTGGTCCTTTGAAAGTATATTTTTGATTTGCCCATGATAGGTTAGACAAAAGGTCTCTCATAATGTTTACCCCAAATCAGGTTGTTAGTTGCAATAAAGCTGCATAGTTCTGCCTCATGGTGAATTCTTGCAGGATTTCAGCGCCAATGCTTGAGATGGCAAAATACAATGGACCTTTGGCTAGCTACTTCAGCTGCCGGGTTTGAGATAACTCCTTTTTACATGGAGTGACAAGTAGCAACCTGATCTGGGGTCCATGGGAGGTATCATCAAAAGAGAGTTTTTCTTATTCCTGATATCAGTTATAGTTGTTTTTTTTTTTTTTTTTTTGTACGATGAGTATGCACCATATTGATTTTGCTCCCGTTGATTTACCATCAACACTTGGTTTCTTGTTTATCACAGCCTTGAATTTGAAAATCTGTGGTTTTGAAGAAGTGTTTCTTAGATTATGGGGCTTCTTGGCTTAGGTTATCTATGCGTCATTTGTTGTCTGGTGGCTTAATCTTTCGGTATTTCCTTGTTATATTTTATGCTAAACATAGTTACATGTGCGTGATCTTAGTACCGCAAACGATCGGATGCTTTAGGATTTTAATTGCTTTGAAAGATGTAGAACCATTTTGTTTCTTGGTTAATTCATGTTATTTTTGTTGTTGTTGCAGATAGCGTGCAGAGACTACCCTCATCCACGACATCTTTGTGCCAAATTCCCTTTCACTTCTACGCCACATGAGAAGCACTGTGACCTGGTAAGTTAATTCTTGTGAGCCATGAATTCATAAAACATTATGCTACTTATTGTGCTAGGTTAGCTACTTACCACTGTGATTCTATACTTGCTGAAATGCAGTGTCACTGTTATGTCTGTGACTCTTTGGCACCCTGTGTACATTGGGGCACTGGCGCTTCGCATATTGGCCATTGTCATGCTATGGAGAAAGTAGAGATGTGGAAAGTACTGAGGAGAAATTTCAAGATGGGGAGAAGTGCTTCCATGCCAGCTATAAAAGTATCTTTGGCTCTGCCTCAACTTAATCAAGTTCCACCTCTTGATATTATTAGATTGGCACCCAACTCTATTCCACAGACTCAGGTCTGTAGGCCAACTACGACCCATGCTGTCTCCTCCGCCAGCCCTACTTTGCCAGCACCTACCTCTATACCACTGAATAAGGTCCCGAGGTCAACTTTGATCCGTGCTCCCCTCTCAACCACCCTTATCAATTCTACTGTCAGGAATCAAGGTAGAAGCCACCAACCAAGATTTCTTTCATCCAAGAATGGAGTCCAACCAGCTTCTGTCCAACCATCTTCAGCTTCTCAGCAGTTGCATAGTAATGCTGTAAGGAGTAGCAGAGCTCAGAATATGGGTAATGGAGGCCTTCACTCTACCTCTTCACCGACAATGTTTAAAAGAGCAGGGCCTGTTCGGATTTCTTTGGGAAGGAACCATTCTGCATATGGTTCATCATATAACAGCAATCATGTTAATCCATCACAGTGTGGTTCGTTAAATAACAGCGGCTGTGCCAATCCATCACAATATGGCAGAATTCCCTCCCCCATGGCAGCATCACATGACGGAATTCGCTTCAGTTGGCAGGAGGTTCATAACAGCTTGAATCGGATCCCCTCCGTGCCCATGGGCAGTGGCATTGTTGGAAGTGCATTGCCTCCCCAGCAGCCCCAAACATACAGTCAACCTTTTCCTCAGTCAGCATATAGCCAAAATGTTCAGCAAGGGAGTCAAATTCAAAATGATGCCCAAAATATCTATCAGTATGGGATTGAAAGTCAAAATGCAAGCCAGAACGTCTCTCTGCAAGGCATAGGTCCAAGTGCTGTGGACTTGGGGTTTTCAGATTGCAACTACAGTTGGATGAACAACACCAGTCAAAGCATTCAGCAACCTCAACCTCCCATTGGAAATTCTCAAGTTCAAAGCACCGAGGCTATATATGGGCCATCTCCAGTCAAGGAACCTGATTTCCAGTCCAACGGATACCCTAATTTCCAGGGGTTGGAAAGTGATTTCGAGAACTGGCTACTGGACAATCAGCCAACTCCACCAGTAACAAATGATTTTGTGCCTTCTCAACTGGATCTCTTGTCTCCAGGGCCTGCTCTTGCTGACGCGGGGATGCTTCTGTTTGATTTTGAAACCTCTCTCAACAGTCTCACACAGGTGTAGCTGACTGTCGGTCACTCCTTTGTGCTTCCTTAAAAGAACGAAGCTTGCAGAGGTTTAGCAACTCTTACCCATTGTGGTTTAGAATAGAAGGAAGCTAGTTAACCCGATTGGAGGTCAAGTGTAATAGTTATGGAGCTATGGTAGCACTGTATAGTCCTTTTGAAGCGCCAGTGTACAAAGTGCCCCTAGGTTGGTGTCTTGGAGATGCTGTATAGGGAGTCTGGTTGTTCCAATACTACACCTATTTTATTAATTAACATTCTCCCATTGTTGAATTTTCTAGTTCTGAATTGCCTGAAATAGAAAGCTTCGTGCTTGGCAGTAGTGCCAGTATGAAGCTGTTTTGGTTTTTGTATACCAGATTACCGTGGTTAAAGAAATGAAAGATTGTCAAAGATTATAAGAGCAAAATAATGTAGCACCTTTTGAAAGCGCAGATCCAATTTCCAAAACCTCAGCTTGTGTCATTAATCCCCCAAAATCGTGGAGCCTAAAACCCTATAATCCCCAAAACCCAGGAACATGCTCGTGGTCTAATAATTCTCGATCATCTTCATCCTAGTATGCTTGCTGCTATCCACAAACACATCATCCGCACCCAATTTCAGTGCTCTCGAAATTACTCTGCTGCTTATGCAATCAGTCTTCAGAACAGCTCCAAAAATTGGCAACAGCTCAGAGAAGAGAAACTGACGGCGAGCACATTTGCCGCGGCTGTCGGATTCTGGCCTCGCCAGCGGGTCAAGCTCTGGCGAGAGAAGATTGGAGCTGTTAAGCCGTTTTCCGGTAACCTATCTACCTCCTGGAGTAACATCAAAGAAGAAGAAGCTGTCCAAAGATACAAGATGATTACCCAAAACAATGTTTTGCCTCCTCGGTTCCAAGTTCATAGCAAAGCTGATTGGCTCGCAGCTTCACCGGATGGGATAGTCGAATCGCCTTCCAATTCGACAGGAGTACTGGAAATCAAGTGCCCATTTTTCGACGGAGAGAAGAGCCGGGCCTTGCCTTGGTTTCGCATTCCGGCGCACTGTATCCCCCAGGCCCAGGGATTGATGGAGATTCTTGACACAGAGTGGATGCATTTCTATGTTTGGACACTGAACGGGAGTAGCTTGTTTAAGTTGTACAGGGACAGGGAGTATTGGCGTGTTTTGGAACAAGCTCTCTCGGATTTTTGGTGGAAACATGTTCAACCGGCGAGGGAGATTTTCAGTAACAGATCGAAAACGGTGGGGAGCACGCATTTGCTATTGAAACCGCTGAGGCCAGCAGAAACGCATGAGATGATTGATCATATAGTTTGTGAAAGCAGACGCATTGTTTGTAGGTCTGAGTTGTTGGTGCGTGAAGTCCATGCCAAAATGCAAAATTGATGTATCCCACGCCTATTGTATAGACAACTTTTGAGGATCAAAACAATTCCCCATTCGATTGCGAGTGGTTTAGCCTTTTTTGAGTCAATTCGTCGAATATTAGCGTCCGTAGCCAAGTGTTTTCAAGTTTGTTAGCAAATACCTGGTTGCTACACCTGTTACTCTGTTAGAAAAGAACCCAACACATAAAGCTACAGAATTTTTCATTGCTCAAGGAACAAATCAATATCATGCAGTACGATTGTAGTTAACAAGACTTGTAAATTCTGTAATCGAGTAAATATAAGGAGCATCGTGTTTATTTGTAAGACATGGATTACTTAAGTTTCGAAAGTCCCATGAGAAGGTTAATCAACGTAGATGATACTGATGTTACTTTGATTGTTGGTTTTTTATTTGAAATTTTTACCAATAAACAAGATTGACATGGTTCTAGACTCTCTAGATAATGTTCACTCTGATAAGCATCATACTCCAATGTATTTAGAGAAGTTATTAAATAGTTTCAGATTGTGATTCAAGATAACCTGATTGGTTCATATGGCTTTACTTTGATAGTGATTGGTCTATTCTCTTACTTTTATATTTATACGGTATTTACGCATATATAAACATTATAGTGAATTAGTAATTTAGTCTATGAAAGTCTCGAACTATATAATGATTATTCATTTTTTTCGAAGAGTAAATTATTTAAAGAACGAAATAGTGAACATTCTAGTGTAGGGTAATGTGGTCATCATGTCATGGACTCCAAAATCTCAGTATAAACCAAACAAGAAACAGCCCTCTGCCTCCTTTTCTAGCTGAGTTGCAGGTAACACTAACACTAGGTAGCAGAAGAACAAACTAGTAGGGAAGAAGCGAACTCAAGAGAAGGCAAAGCAATGGCACTATGGATGGAGAAAGGCGCCGAACCCCAAACCGAAAGCGAAAAGGCTGACCTTGATGCCATCGCCGCCCTCAAAGAATCTGCTGCTATTGAACTCAAGGTCCTCTCTTTCTCAACAAGTAAACAACTTTGTGACTCTGGTCTCTTGTGTTTAAAATTTTACTGGGTTTGCAGGAGAAGGGCAACGAGTTTGTGAAAAAGGGTAAGAAGCATTACTCGGATGCCATAGACTGTTACACCAGGGCAATCAATAACCAAGCTTTGAGTGACCCAGAGACGTCTATTCTGTATTCGAATAGAGCCCATGTCAATCTTTTGCTTGGTAATTACAGACGTGCTCTTACTGATGCTGAGGAAGCAATTAGGCTCAGTAACACTAATGTCAAGGTAGTACTGATTCTTGAACATGTTTTTGTTCTCATCTGGGATATGTTTGCAAAGTTTGAATATTTGGTTGTTTGGGGTGTTGAGCATATTTGGGTGTTGTTGGCTTAGGCATTTTACCGAGCTGCGAAAGCGTGTTTGTCATTGAACTTGTTGGCTGAATCGATTTCACATTGCAAAAATGGGCTTCAAATTGACCCCACTAATGAAGGGCTAGAGAAGCTATTAGGGCAGGTTGAGTCTAAGAAGATGGAACTTGAACAGCGCGAGGCTCAAGTCTCCAAAGCTCTTACTGAGGCTAAGGTCTGAATTTTCGTGCTACTGGGATGATACCATTGTGAATTATAGTTGTTTTGTGGTGATTGTTCTCAAGATGATTTTTGTTTCTTGGCTGAGCAGGACATTGTTTCTGCAATTGAAAAAAGAGGCTTGAAGGTTGGGAAGCCAATGTATCAAGAACTTACTGGATCAAGAAAGCCTGTATTGGACAAGAATAGTATTCTTCATTGGCCTGTTCTTCTTTTGTATCCAGAGGTTATGTCAAGTGACTTTATCGAGGATTTCTGTGAGACGGAAATGTTCTCGGCTCATCTTGATATGATATCCTTCTTTTAAAGTGTTGTCCTATATTTTAAAGATGAATTGTCAATGAGTGCTTTATGTGGTATGCAATGCTTTTTGACATATGTGGATTTTGTTATGTCCTGAACTCCCAAACATGTTTTCAGAAAGCGCCCCGCCTTTGCCATGGGACGAGAAACACAATTATACTCGTGATGCTGTTGAACTATTCTATGAAGTAAGTCATTTATTTAAATGTGATTTTGTTGTTAAATTCCCTCTATATGTATAATGTTTTGTTTACTTGAAGTAAAAGGAAGTTCCTTCTTCAAGAGTCGTTTGTAGATTCTTCCATATTGAATTTTTTAGCAAATTATTCTTTTAGTTAGCATGCTGTTCTATTTTTTCTGGTTTCTTATCATTTTGAGATTAATTAGCTAATTCAACTCAGCAATTTGACCATATCAACCACATGAGCTGATGATAGTTATACTGCTAGGATGGTGCTATTCACTTTTTTGCATGATCTTTAGTGGACTCTGGCATGCCTATTGGAAATAAAATTTTGATTAGTTTGTAGGTTTGTCTAGTTCCCAACTGTCAGGACATGAGTTCACAGCTGGCTTGTTGATATAAATCAACTTTTGAAACAGGATATTTCTCTTTTGTGTTGCGACTAGCTCTTTCTGGGATTTTTGTGTGCATGTCTGTGTATTAGAGAACTTATATAAAACTAGCCCTCTCATTTTTCATATTCCCTGAAGACCTGATGCATATCCAAGTACTCCAAGGAATGATTTTCTGTATCTTTAAACATCGCATAGTTGTGTCTCGTTTCGAATTCCTCTGCCCTTTATTTACCAGGCTAAATCAGGAGTTCCACTGTCAAAGACGAAGATTCTTCGTTGTCTCCTAGAGGGAACTCCAGCATCCAATCTGGAAAGCGTGGTTGAGGAAAAAGATGCAACTGAAAATTCTAATTTTGGCAGCTCAGCAGGTAGGCTTCATTCAAATTATTTTTCCTTCCATTTTCCTATTTCAAGTGACAGCTACTGATATATACAATATTTGTTTTTTCTATTTCTGTACCTTTTATCTGTAGTTCATTAATATGCACCTGAGTATTCAGCTATTAGGCAAGAAATCAATCAAAATCATGGTTTGTGAGTGTATATCAAGGACTAGAGGTCTATGAATACTTATGTTGTCAGTGGTCTGCGGATATAGCTTCTCCTATTCATATAAATTATTAGAATACTAGTGCAGAAATCTTACACTATATGGCAACTTTGTTTATCTTACTTTCGAAGTTTACACCTTTGCTATTTTAATAAATCATCTGTCCTATGTCTTCGGCGTTCAGTCACTACACATAATTATGTTTTCACTTGGCTTTAGGATATGAACTTTCATTTGTGATTGTAGATTATATGTGCTCATGCTGATACAAGTTGAGAGACTGAACACTAGATTGGTGATTTAAGTTAGGGTCTTTGAGCTACTTCTACAATACAATCATTTTATGAAAATTGATACCTAATGGACTATATACAATCTTTCAGTTCATTTGGGAGAGCTGATAGTTATCTCTTACTTTTGATGCATCTTCTTTAGTTCTGTTCCAACTTCCAACTAAATGTTGTATGTAACTTATAATTTTTGCAAACTGTTTCTTATAGCGATTGAAGTTATTGCTTTGGCTGATTGCAAAGAAAATGATCCAACCCACTCTGTAGGTTTTTCTTTGCTCCACAGGGTTAGCTAATCTTTCTTTATCTGATGTTCCTCAGGCAAAGGTTCCTCTAGATGGGTCAAAGTAAATGAGAAAAGAACCCTTTATGATATTCTGAAAGAAGCTAATTTCATTATTCAAGGGATCCCAGGTGTGCATTTAACACTCTTTTTTAGTCAAAGTTTTCATTTTTTAAATTCTTGTTTCCTTGACACAACTCTTTGCCGTGTGTGCAGTGTTCGCTGTTGTTTCTAAAAAATCCAGCTTCTACAAAGAGTTCAAAGCCGGGGGCTGGGCTCTTCCAGGGTAGGCTGCAATTTTAAGATACTGAGTTCCTTTGGCTCCCTATTGAATTAGTCAAAAGCAAACAATAGCTAGGTATGTCTAGGAGTCATAGTTTTTGTTACACAGAACTGGCTTTGGACCACCCATTTCAGAATGAAGGCAAGGCAAGTCACAACGTTGTACAATTGTGATTCTTTAGAAATGTTTGTTTAGTAGTTAAGTTAGTTCTTACACCATCGACATGAAGACCCTAAATATAGCCCAGCCTATATGACCAAAAAGAATATAGCCCAGCTTTTCGTTGAATCAAGTCTTTTTGCTCATTGTCGAATCTCTTTTCTCTAGACTTATCATTGTCCTTTTTAATCAACACTTCAAAATATTTCTACACGGAATTAACGCTTAGTGTTTTAGGTTGTTAGCAGCTGTGAGATATACGTAAGACAATAGTGATGGAGAGTGTTTACTCCTATAGAAAAAGATCCGAGATTGGAATTTTTCCATTTCCCAGAACAAGAAATTAGAAGCAAAAGAGGAAAGAAAATTTCATTTGATCAAAGAAAAAGAAATTAATTTATAACATTGATTTCACTAACGTGTACTTAAAACATTCGTTTAACTTGGTATATAATTTGAGTTCATTTCACTAACGTGTTCTTGAAATATACATTTAACTTGGTATGTAATTTGAATTCCTCACGTTATATTCAAAATTCAAAAAAGGAATTAAAGTTCACAATTTTACAGCCAGTGTGGTAACTACTGAACTGTAATCCCTATAAAGATGGAAAACCAGACGTCTACTCCACTCCGGAATCTCTTGAGAATCTCCCGTTTATAACCAAATCCTAGGAATCTTCCGTTTCTCACTATAAAACTCTCCATTCATTGCTTTCAGATTCCCCTATTCCTCTCCACATTTCTCCCTCCAATGGCGGCCATCACTTGCTCCGCCTCGGACCTCCAGCCCCTCCTGGGCCCCAATGCCACCGCGGCTGCAGAATACATCTGCGGCCGCTTTGGTGCCGTGTCGAACAAGTTTGTCGACACGGGCTATGCAGTTGACAACACGTATCTTCTCTTCTCTGCCTATCTTGTTTTCGCCATGCAGCTCGGCTTTGCAATGCTCTGCGCCGGCTCCGTTCGTGCCAAAAACACCATGAACATTATGCTCACCAATGTCCTAGACGCTGCCACCGGCGGCATCTTCTACTATCTTTTCGGTTTTGCCTTTGCCTTTGGAACTCCCTCCAATGGCTTCATTGGCAAGCAATTCTTTGGTCTCAGCCATTTCCCTTCCCCCTCTTTCGACTACGGCTACTTCCTCTACCAATGGGCCTTTGCCATTGCGGCTGCCGGAATCACTAGTGGTTCAATCGCCGAAAGGACCCAATTCGTGGCCTATTTGATCTATTCATCTTTCTTGACAGGATTTGTGTACCCGATTGTGTCACATTGGTTTTGGTCTGCAGATGGATGGGCTAGCCCTGCTCGTGCTGAGAATCTCTTGTTTGGTTCTGGTGTGATTGACTTTGCAGGCTCCGGCGTTGTGCACTTGGTCGGAGGCATTGCCGGTTTGTGGGGTGCGCTGATCGAGGGGCCTAGGATCGGCCGGTTTGATCATGAAGGCCGGTCCGTGGCAATGCGTGGACATAGTGGCACATTGGTTGTTTTGGGCACATTTTTGTTGTGGTTTGGTTGGTATGGTTTCAATGCAGGTTCATTTCTCAACATATTGAAGGTTTATGGTGATAGTGGATCTTACTATGGACAATGGAGTGCTGTGGGCCGGACTGCTGTGACAACCACCTTGGCCGGATGTGCGGCAGCATTGACTACCCTCTTCGGAAAGCGCCTGCTCTCCGGGCACTGGAATGTCACTGATGTGTGCAATGGCTTGCTTGGCGGGTTCGCAGCTATTACATCTGGCTGTTCAGTGGTTGATCCTTGGGCAGCAATTATTTGTGGGATTGTGGCGGCTTGGGTTTTAATCGGGTGCAACAAGCTTGCCGAGAAGTTGAAGTATGATGACCCTTTGGAGGCTGCACAGCTTCATGGCGGGTGTGGGACGTGGGGGATCATATTCACGGCCTTGTTTGCCAAGAAGGCTTATGTGAATGAGGTCTATCCGGGGCACCCGGAGAGGCCATTTGGGCTGTTTATGGGAGGCAGTGCAAAACTCTTGGCTGCGCATTTGGTGCAGATTGTGGTGGTTGCGGGGTTTGTGAGTGTGACGATGGGGACATTGTTTTTCTTGCTGCACAAGTTGAAGCTGTTGAGGATTTCATCAGACGAGGAAATGGCAGGAATGGATGTGACGAGTCATGGAGGATTGGCTTATGTCTATACTGATGAAAGTGACCTGAAATCTGGATATATGGTGTCTAATACGGGTCCTCCACATGTTTGATTTGATGATCCTAGCTTAAATTCTACATGCGTGTATATATAGTTCAATTAGGTAATTTTAGTTTATGAAACATGTAGTAGCTGGACTGTGTTTAGAGTACAAATGCATTGATTCTTCATTTTGCTTAGTTTGTGTGGTTTCAATGATATTATATGTTGAGGTCAAGTAAAATAAAATTATCTGTACTTCTAGTCTAACTTGTGTTTGTGTGGTTTGATAAGAAATTCTCCTCTGCTTTGAGCATGTAGTGTCATCTGTCTACTTCATTAAAACCACCGGAGCTAAACACAAATCCATAAAACAAGAGCCCACATACACAAAATCAAGAGTTTCTTCTTCTTTTTCTAAATGTCAAAACAGATTGAAAACACCTCAAGTAATACGTCGCTGAATAGAAACCTTCAAGCATTTCTCGGAATCAGCTCAAAATCGACATCTTCCTCTTGCAACTTGTTGTCCCTTGCAAAAATGGGTCATGTTAATACCGCTCACATGAGTTTGGTCCATGCTACTGAATTTGGCGCAAGGATTTCTGTCTTTTAGTTGCTTCAGAAGCTGCAACCCTCCTTGGTTTCGGTCACTTAATCCCTTGAAGTCTCTAAAACCCAACTCCCCTGCATAAATCAACTGAAGAAATTGAAAATGTGCAGCTTTCTAACAGGCATTGATTGAACTTTATGTGCTGTTAAAGAAACCAAGACACTCAATATCAGATTCATCGTATCAGATACACATTTAATGATCAAGCAAATATTAGGATTTAGTGAATTGGCCTAATACTCAAAACTATTCCCGTTACTCAAAGAAATTATAGAATGAATTTTAAGTATTTTAATCTCAACTCTTTAAATTAAATCTAAAGACAAAATGAAATAGTTTTAGTTTTGCCATAAAGGGGACCGGAATTATGCATAGAAGAAAGCCTATGGCAATGGAGCATGGCCATTAAGTTTTTCACTTCTTCAACAATGCCCAGATTTGTTTTAATTTTCTGATAACCATTGCGTTCTGTTTTTATCATGCATTAACTGTATTCAATTATTCATCCTGCTAGAGTTTCTCAACCAACCTATTTGGACTGTCAAGACTGGGTTCAACAGCTGCTATTGTCTGTATGAATACTAGTAAAATGATTGAATTGTGACCAACAAGAAAGCATAATATCAAGACTGTTTCACTCTTCTTAACAAGCAAAAGCCTCCTTCAATACACAATATCCAGCAAACCAGTCTGCAGTTATACTTATAAAAGCAGCAACATCCAGTTATTTTTTGAAACAGCCATCAGTAAGAGGGATATATAACAAAGAAAAAGGGAAGAAGAAGTTTCATCCCATGCGAAACTTGGAGGTAGGCGCTCTTATGCTTCTGTAGAAAGCACACACCGGAGGCATCCCCCTTCATGCATCAAATCAAATGCCTTGTTTATTTCCCCAAGGGTCAAAGTGTGGGTGATGTATTCATCAACTTTGATTTCCTGTAACAAGAGAGCATAATGTTCAAATTCATTTACTAGTTAATAAAGAGGAATTCACATTGTTGAACACTTGTCAAACCATTTGTCACCTTCTTCAAGTACTTCTCTACAAGCCAAGGCACCTGTGAGCGGCTCTTGAAACCACCAAAGGCTGTTCCCTTCCACACACGACCAGTCACCAGCTGAAAAGGACGAGTTGATATCTCTTGCCCTGATGCCGCAACACCTACAATAACTGATGTTCCCCAGCCCTGCAAGTTTTTCAAGTGATGTCAAGATTTGTTCTATACAAAATAAATCAATCCACCAGTCAAAAATGCACTCACCTTGTGGCAGCACTCCAGGGCAGCCCTCATCACTGAGACATTCCCAATGCACTCAAAGCTATAGTCAACACCACCATCAGTGAGATCAACTATGACCTGTTGGATTGGCTTCTCATGGTCCTTTGGATTCACAAATTCAGTAACTCCAAAGTTCTTTGCTGCAAACAATACATGTAAATTTTAGAATCTTCGCTAAAACGATACCAAGAAACGAGACATTAATAATAGAAGCTGAAGATACATCAATAAGTATTTTTTGATTTTTATGACAAATTAAAAGCAGCAGCCAAAAGACAATCCTAGGTGCAGGAACTATAATACTTTTGACAGAGGCAAATTGAATGTACTTCAAATATTTGGTCAGAGGTGCATAATTTTTGCAGGGAAAAGCTTGTGACATCAACTCATTTTTGGTTAGTGTGAATGCCACCTATTCTGACTACCCATTACTGGTGACCTATATGCTTCATTCCTTCTTCCATTAAAATTTACGAGTAGAAGTCAACTTTTTCCTTTCACCCAAGGTCACACTAGCTTTGTTGAAAAGCATGGAGAATCATACGAAAAAAGCATACAAAGACTGATAAATCAAGATTTACTTTATACGGTTATGATGTGGAAGAACTTCAGATTTACCTGTATCAAACTTCTTGCTATCGATGTCGATGCCAATTATTCGTGATGCACCAGCTGTTTTGGCACCCTCAGCAACCTGTCAAGCAAGTCAACTAGTCACCCCTTACAATTCAGAACTCCATCATAAGATTATGAAACTGAAGGTCCCGTGGAAACTTACTGCAAGACCAACAGTTCCAAGGCCAAAAATAGCAACAATTGACCCTGCTTCTACTTTTGCTGTGTTCCAAACGGCCCCAAGACCTGGAATTACATGCGTATGAGTAATCAAGATGGAAGGAACAGAGAAATTTCACATATATCATACCTACAAAAGGCCAAAACTGCCAAAAACAAGTATCAAAATAGCTACACTTCTATCTTCTTTCTTTTTCCTTTTAGAAAGAACCAGGCAACTTCTTAGGAAAGCGGAAATAAGTATCACTGCTGTATGAATATACAGTTTAAATACAAACTGAATTGAAATGTATGATTTTATCCAAAGTTGAAACCGGGGACTAACTAGAAAAGTTCTATTATCCTTACCAGTAGGAACACCACATCCGAGAAGGCATACTTTCTCCAAAGGAGCTTTTGGATCTATCTTGGCAACGCTAACATCATGAACAACAGTGTACTGGCTAAATGTCGAGGTTCCCATAAAATGGTAAATAGGCTTTCCGTTTATAGAGAAACGGCTCTGACGATCACTCATCATGACTCCAACTCCAGTGGCAGCACGTACTTTTCCACAGAGATTTGTCTTCCCTGATTTGCAAAACTTGCATTCTCCGCATTCAGCCTGGTAACAAGGGATGACATGGTCTCCCGCCTGAACGTCAGTAACACCTTCACCAACACTCTCAACAATCCTGCATTAAGTTGAAGTGGCCGCCTTTGAATCAAAGAACCAACAAAACAATTAATATGTGATATAGCATAAATGACATACCCTGCAGCCTCATGACCAAGAATACAAGGGAAGAGACCTTCAGGGTCCTACAAGGCAAATAAAGAGAAATCAGTGTATTATATTTCCCTCTACATAAAATTGGTAATCAATCAGAGTAGATTCAAACAGCAGCATTATATTTTCGAAATGCAGAAAAGAACATATCAACGAAAGTGCTGCCTTACCGAAGCTCACTACCCTTAGCCTTAATAAATTCAAGTTCCTCCTACCATTTCCAAGAATCCTTTGAAATTTTTGTATTCAGTCAGTTCTATTACCACATACACCCTTATAATAACGAGTCGGCATTGATATATAATTATATTTACAGTGCTTCCATTCATATAATCATTTTTACATAACACGGCTAATAATAGAGTACAATGGGAAAATTCAATTTAGATGGCACGTCTTAACTCACAATTGATTATCTAACACAACCTAATATTAGTTAAACTTGTTATCAAAACAAAGTCTTGTCAAACAAAGATGAGGTTTGATGGGATGTATAAACTCCCCGCTCGCCCTAAACTCAGAATTGACCTTCCAACACACCTAATATTAGTTAAACTTGTTATCAAAAATACTATTTACCACCAAACAAAGATCACATAGTTAGTGCCGTATAAGTAATCAATTGTAAAAAGTTTAATTTTACAAAAAGAAAAGGTAAAAAATACAGAGAGAGAGAGAGAGAGAGAGAGAGAGAGAGTTTTGACCTTGCCGCCCCAGGTATAAGCGTCGGTGTGGCAGAGAGCGGTGTAGAGAATCTTGACGCGGACCTCTCCGGCCTGCGGCGGAGCCACCTGGACGTCTTCGATAACCAAAGGCTTGTTGGGTTCCCAGGCCACCGCCGCTTTGCAGGTGATGACTTGACCTTGGGTCGCCATGGATTTGACTGTAACTGTAACCGAAACCACAGAGCGAAACGGGAGAGAGAGAGAGAGAGAGAGAGAGAAGATGAGAGATCGGATGGAGAAGAGTGAGTGTGCTTATCATATGTGGACTGTGAAGAACAATTTATATATGGCCTGTTTCAGTGAACCCGACCCGGACCCGGGTTCTGGTTGGGTTATGGGCCCTACCGTTTTACTCCTAATGAATCTATGATGGGCAAAGAAATTCAAGATGCGTGAGTGAAGTAGAGGGATACAAATTGCTTTTCAGCTACACTTTCCATCACTTAAAAAGATATATATAATTAAGCCGAATTGAATCGGTTTTGAAATCCATATTTGTTTCGTTTCGTTTCGTTCCGTTAATGGATATGGAGTATCGCATTTCTATCCGCTATAGATTCAAATCAAAACTCAACACGTTGTGAATATACTTATGAATATTGATTTTTTTTTTTGGGTTCTTGACCCAAAGCACCAAAATTATCCCACTTTTACCCCAACAACAGATTTTTATTCTTACTAACCTAACTTAGAGTGAAATGACAATTTTACCCTCAGCTTAATTAAACAACTACTGTCATGCCACTCTCTTATCCATTCTATATTCTCTCTCCTCTAGAAGGCGTCGACCTTCTCTCTCTCTCTCTCTCTCTCTCTCGCCGGCACCACCAGCCAACGTAGCTAAGCTAACCGGCACGGCGGTCTCCGGTTTCGCAATCAAGGCGTGAATTCTTTCGCAGCCGGCCTCGCTTCCGTTTCCCGAGCGAGGAATCAACGCCGAAAATCGCACCTGCCAAGGCGCCGAGTGAAGGCTCTGGCGCAGCGCGGATTTTTTTGTTGGAAAGATCTTTTGTGATGTTTTTTTTTTTTGTTTTTTGGTAAAATGGGGGCAAAAGGCTCAGAAGGAAAGGGAAAAAAAAGTTTCATTGGGGACAATAGACGTCTATTGGGGGGCAATAGAAGTTTTGAATTAATGTAATCTCCTCGTTTTTTTTTCTTTAATTAAAGTTTTATTTGTCTAAATTTAAGGAGATTAGTTCTCATTTCAGCGACTGAAAATTCTATTGGGGGGCAATAGACCTCTACTGCCTCTCTATTGGGGGGCAATAGACATCTATTAGGGGCAATAAATCTTTCCAGTGACCTATGAGATCTCTGACGACCTCTTTGGAGACCTCCGGCGAGGTTTTCAGGAAAGACCCTTCGGCGGAGGCCGGTGACTGGAATCCGGCGAAAGTTGGCCGAAATCCGGCGACTGGTGATGGGGCTCCGGCGAAGTCTCCTCTGGTTTCTCTCTATTCCATTTTCTCTCTCTCTCTCTAAGTAACACATGGGTAAGGGTAAAATGGTATTAAAAAAAAACTTTATAGGGTATTAGGGAAGATTTCCTTAGAGTGTTTTGGGTAAGAGAGAATTAAAAAAACTTAGGGGAATTTGATTCTACACCCAAATTCACACACCCCTTTTAGAATAAACTCATCCATAAGAGTGTTTTAATATACACCCAAACCAATTAATTAGATTTATTCAAAATAAAAAAAAACCTATTAAATAGGGTAAATATTAAAACCCAATGTTGTTAAGAATTACTGAAGCTACCATTATCAAATTCCCCATTCACCTATTAAATAGGATTAATAGTCAAAATCATCTAGCAAATATTATGGAGTTTGATTGACGTTATTATTGGTATTACCTTCACTTTAGGTTTTTATTAGTACTTAATTTTAGGTGTTTATATTAATGTCATTATTATCATATAATGATGAATTTTTGGTATGTTTCTTCCTATATATAGAAGCTAGTGAATTCATTCGTCATTTTTTCTTTGGGTGGAGACGTTTCACAAAGTTGCATATGATTTCAAATGATGATTTCAAACTATCTATTCATGAGGTTTATTTCATCATTTTCTTATGGGTTAGAGACTTTCTTTCAAATAGGTACATATATCATATTCGTAATTCAAATTACCTATTCATCAGATTTATTTAGTATAATATCTTTGTTAATCTTTTGATTTTGTGTAAAGCTTGAATTGGATGGTTTTTTAGTAATTAGAAATTTCAATTTATGAATCTGGTACAAAACTTAGTTTCATTCCTTCAAAATAGAATCGTTGTTTCTAATTACCTGATACTTAGATTGCTTTAATATGTAATACCTATGATTTAGATGTTTGTTTTTGTAGTTTTAAATTATTTGTGTGACTCTATATCATAGGTTGTTTATTCCATAACCTATAGTATTGACAATTAATATACCTATAATTTAGATAATATATTTTGGATATATGTATTTAAATCCTAATAGAGTTTTACCTTTGAAATAGATCTATGAAGGTAATTTGCAATTGTATAAGGAATCACAACATGCAGGGCACTAGTAGTTGAGAGATTTATGAAGACTACATTGCAAAGTGCTAGTCGAGATGACGGATGAAGTGTTATAATATTCTTTATATTAGGTTTGAAAATGTAAAGTTTATATTTCAATTGTAAAAAAAAAATTTAATTGTTTATTTCAATACTGGATGAACATCATTTACGGTTACTCATTGTCCCTATTTCAATAAATTTTCAGGTTTATTCCTTCAAAAAGAATGTGTATTTAAATTACCTTGATATTAGAAATAAACTTCTTAATATTGTAAAGTTCATTTTCAATTGTAAAACAATGAATGATAATAATGAGTTTGCTAAATTATAGTGCAAAAACTCTTGCACATTCAAAATTATTCAATGTGCCAAAATTAAGGGATAATTATATATTAAGCAAACTCTACAGTTACACATAACTATTATGTGGTCCTTGACCACCCCATAGAATCAGGCACCTATGTGGAGAAAAATGTAGGGGCGGAAAAAAAAATTCTTGAAGCAATCAATCTACATCAAGTACATTTTACATGGGCTAATTACATTAACTCGACCATTTTAGAAAATTAATGAATATGGAATGATTGTATAACTACACCTATTAGAACGGATAAGCAAAATAACATACCTTAATGAGAGGATGTTTAATCATGTCGAGAAAGAGAAATATTTATATAATAGGAATATAACAGAATCTGATGATACAAAATAGCAAATATATAGATCACAGCGGAAAGGAAGAAATATAGGATAATTAAGGCAATTAATTGTTTTAAATAAGAGAAAAATCAAGGATTAAATTGATTGTATTAAATTCTAAATATTTAAATTCAAAAAATAGTCAACAGCTATATTTGAAGAATATTTTATTTATTCAATCAGACGGGCAAAAAAGTCAAACTAAAAAATGTGAAAAATGTTAATTATAGATTTAAAACCTATAAGGAATGTTCAATTATGTGAATTGGGTGTAGCTTAAAAGAAAATATAGGGATGGGTTTTTCTTAATAGGAGCTTTGTTTTTTGGGTTTTTATCTAATTTTCTCAAAAACTTAATAGGGGTAAGTGGGAAAAAAATCTCTATAAATGAAGTAAATGGATAAAACCCCTTTTTTTTTTCTTTTTTTTTTCTTTCCCTTTTTTAGGCTATTATGATCCATTTGATATTTTGATTTTGTCAGTAAAACCCAATGGCTTTGGATTTAGGCCCATGGAGAGTTTGTATAGCTCTAGCTCCTTAAGATCATAGTCCACTCGGCCTAATACATAATGAAGAGAACAAGAAAACGAGACATGTCCACTAACTATGTGGTGAAGTTCTTAAATTCTTAAGGCATATGGTCAGTTAATGGATTTCAGAAGCTGAAGTACCGTGTACAAATTAAGCTTTGTTGGCGTAATAATTTACAACACGGATTAGAATTTAATTTTAAGTTAAAATCATAGATCAACGGTTGACAATCATTTACTTATAACATTTGATGATTAGGGTTTGTGACATGAAAGAACTCCGTGTACAGTGCTAGCTAGATGATAATTATTGTAGGTATGCTCCTACACGTCCTACTAGAAACCCCCCAAAAACGACAATGACGGTGGTGATGACGGTGGTGATGAATGGGGCACGTGAGGTCTAGGTGAGTACTGTTCCAGATGATTCTTAACTTTCAAGTTATACCTGATCTGTTTCCTTATGTTTCTTTAAAGCCTTCAAAACGTGCATGTACAATTAACAATACTAGGCACAACAACTCATCGTTTACAAGGTATAAAATGTGTGCAGCCACTATAAGTCAAATTCCATGTCTGAATGAGACAACTGCTGCAATTTCTAACT
This sequence comes from Rosa rugosa, assembly GCF_958449725.1. Lineage (NCBI taxonomy): Eukaryota > Viridiplantae > Streptophyta > Magnoliopsida > Rosales > Rosaceae > Rosa > Rosa rugosa. Next base: position 40,783,054 of record NC_084822.1, on the reverse strand, counting down.
TGGAGCCAACAACTTAATGATTTTGATATTCACTCTTAAATTCCAAATTGGGCAGCCAAGATTGAAGAAGAACCTGCTTCATACATAAACAATGTGTGACAGATATGGATTCGTGATTCGCATATATGAGTTTAGAATTCTATGTTAAAGAAAGACTTGATGGTTGCCCCTTTAATATTTAGACGTCATTTGATTCTAAATGCTCAGTATGTCCAAATATAATTCAATAATTAAAATCAAATAGCCAGACATTTTATTTGATTGATCTTTGGTAAGTACATTGAAGAAGAATTTATAAGAACTATAGACACGATCAAAGTCAATGATTCAATAATATTTGCACGTTGTGTGACACGTGCAGATGTTCTGATTTGAGGAGGAGGAAGAGGATGACTTATGGAGGAGGGAAGCCAAAAGGGCTGACAGTAGCTATGTCGGTATCTTCAAGGATTTTGATTCCCGGTCAAACTGTCATATGGACCATCCATTCACCACTTGCCACGTATCCCATGTCGGTTAGATTTTCAGTCCAACCGTTGGACCAGTCAAGGATATATGCCTAAAATGCATATGCACAAATTAAAAGCAAAAAACTGTTAAATATACGATGTTACGTGACAACAGTAAAATTTTATCATAGACCGTCACAAATCTACTTACTATATTGGAATGATAAGTGCAATGCATGTATTTTATGTATTTTCTTAAAGTACAATCGCGATAAATTTTAAAATAATTACAATAGTTTGAAAAGAACTTATTATGATTTATTTTTTTAATGTTCGATCAGATGTTTTAATGTTCGATCAGATGTTTGTAATCTATATAGATTGCAAACTATATATGATGATATTTGATATTCTTTTAATTGGCCGGTCCTAATTAAATTTTGTTTGAACATAATTTATTAAGTTCATACGTTAGTGCTCTGTTGCACACTTGCACTATTCTTTTAAATTTTAATGAAATGTTTGCAGTCAAACAAAAGAAAGAAAAAAGGGTATCCTAAACATGTTTGAGAGGAGAGGAATTTCAAATAAAAAATGAACAACACCGTTAGTTTGGAGTTGGGGAGAGATTAGGGTTCTTTGCGACGCAAGTGATGACATTAATACAATTATTTTCTCAATTTGAATGGGATTTTGAAATGAAGAATAAATCTAAAAAGGGTCCTTAACCAAAAGCCCCAAAATGAGCCAAAGTTATCCCACTTACCCCAGCAAGAGATTTTTATTCTCACTCACCCTATTTGAAGTAAAATGACTATTTTGCCCTTAAAGTAATTAATTAATTACATTTGCTTCACGATCTGCCCTCTCTCTCTCTCTCTCTCTCTCTCTCCAATCTGGTCTCTCTCCGATCTCTTTCTCTCTCGGCTCAGAAAGACGGCGCCGGAAGATTCATCCACGGTAGAAACAGAAACTCGGCGAGTTTGATGGTCCGCCGGAATCGTGAGCTCGGAGAGTTGTGGTTCGCCGTCTCCGATTCCAAGCATCGTCGCTACGCGAAGAAGAACTCCCAAGCTCCGTCGATGATGCTCGGCCTCTGGAAGGACTTTCCAGCCAAGCTCCACCACAAGGTCTACAGATTCTCAATGTCGCCGGTAACCGCCTCTCCAGGGAAATCAAAACCGGAGCTCATCTCCGGCAAGATTTGGCGCTCGAGCTCGACCAAAATTGGGATTCATTGCGATTATGGGCAAATGAAGCAATATTGCTCCGTGTTTTGTGGTTAGAGAAGTTCGTTTGTGATTGCACACTAAAATTGCTTCCGTTGCGTACTATTGATGCAGTCAAGAATGGCATTTTGCTTCGTATTTAGAAAATTGCAGATGGTTCTGCATCAGAACTGCATAATTGCATGAATTATCCTTCTTTAGTTATTTACGAAACTTGTTTTATAAATTTTGTTGGATATTGTCTACATATGTGAATCTATGTCTCGATGCAGGTCTATCAAGCAATTGTTGCTTATACAAATAACAACAACTTTGTGTTTTTCTCGCTGTATTGATATTGTTGTTTATAATAAGTTGAAAAGCAAGGAAGATGGATATGTGGCTTTCTAGGAATACTATGGAAGATGGAGCCATAGCACTTTTTTTGCGGTAAAATGGGTCAAAAGCCCAAAATGAAAAGAAAAAAAAAAAATTCTATTGGGGCAATAGAGGCTCGTAAAAGGTCTATTGGGGGGGGCAGTAAACGTCTATTGGAGGGCAATAGACGTTTTGAATTGATGTAATCTCTTCGTTTTTTTTTCTTTAATGGAAGTTTTATTTGTTTAATTTAGAAAAATTAGTTCTCATTCCGGCGATCGAAAGTTGTATCGGGGGGCAATAGACGTCTATTGGGGGGCAATACATGGCTGATAGTCGTCTATTGGGGGCCAATAAACGTCTATTAGGGGGCAATAGACTATTGAGGCAATAGATGTCTATTGGGGGCAAAAAAACTTTCCGGTGAAATTTTCAGCAAATTCCGGTGGGCGGCAGCCGATGACCGGAATCCGGCAACCGGTGACCGAAATCCGGCGAAAGTTGGCCGGTGACCGGATTCCGGCGGCCGGTGACGGGCTCCGGCAAAGTCTCCTATGGTTTCTCTCTCTTCCATTTTCTCTCTCTCTCTCTCACTTTAAGTAACAAAGGGGTGAGGGGTAAAATGGTATTAAAAACCTCCGGCGGCCGGTGACGGGCTCCGGCGAAGTCTCCTATGGTTTCTCTCTCTTCCATTTTCTCCCTCTCTCTCTTTAAGTAACAAAGGGGTGAGGGGTAAAATGGTATTAAAAAAAAATTTAAAACAAAAAAAAAATCGTAATGGGGTATTAGGGAAGACTCATTTAGAGTGTATTGGGTAAGAGGGAATTAAGAGCAACTCCAACAGATTCCCTATATTTTGATTTTTCTCTACTTTAGGGAAAAATAAGCCTCTTTTGCTCCAACAGATTCCCTATAACTATCTCTATTTTACGGAAAGTGAGGAAAGAGAAAACCAAATTCCCTATATTTACAGCAAACTCTAAAATTTTAAGGAAGAATATGGAGATTTTAGAGATTGTTGCAAAATAGGGAATCTGTTGGAATTGGAGAAGAAAAAGAGGCTAAAGCTTTGACTTTTGCTTCCCTATAATACAGAAATTATAGGAAAGCTGTTGGAGTTGCTCTAAAAAAACTTAATAGGGTAAGTGGGAAAAAAATCCCTAGAAATAGAGTAAGTGGACAAAACCCCATCTAAAAATTGTGATGTAGCGTAGCGTGAGAGTAAGTGCTTTACCAGTTGACACCCAATTGCAAATTAAAGAACCGAAAACATAATTAGTGATCATGACATACATTGTGGTCAAGTCAATGGTAAATACTTAATGAGGAGTGAGGGTGAGAGAGAAGAAGAAGAGCTAGCTAGCTGTCCTTCTCTTCCTTCCCTTCTCTATATAATAAGCTTCCTTATCCTTCTCCTTCTCTTTCTATGTAAAAAGATTCCCTTCCCCTTCTCCCATCCCCCACAATACCTTGAGCTTTTGGCTACAACCCAAAATAAGAACAAGATATTATTCCAAAAAAACAGTTTCACCAGTACTGCTATAGCTCTTTCTAACATGGCTGCAGACTATTCCTGCTCTTCATCTTCATCTTCTTCTTCCTCAAACCTAAGAATCACAGTTGAGAAAAACCCTTCTGAGTCTCGCTTATCTGAATTGGACATCAAGTGCTGGCCCAAGTGAGTCTCTCTCTCTCTCTCTCTCTCTCTCTCTCTCTCTGTGTTCATCATATAATATAATTAAGGGTGTGTTTTGTTAGGTGGGGTTGTTCTCCTGGGAAGTACCAGCTGAAGTTTGATGCAGAGGAGACGTGTTACTTGCTCAAGGGAAGAGTGAAGGCATACCCGAAAGGGTCATCGGAGTTCGTCGAGTTCGGAGCCGGCGACCTGGTTACGATCCCAAAGGGACTCAGTTGCACTTGGGATGTATCAATTGCTGTTGATAAACACTATAAATTCGAATCATCATAACTATTTTAATATCACTCTTCATAGATCATTGTCTTCCATCTCTTTCTAATTTAGATTTTTTCTGGGTTTTTTAGGGTTTTATATAGGATTGATTGGGAGGGAGTGAATCTAGTAATCTCATTGTTCTCTTAGTAGTCAAACAAAGGGAAAACAATTAGTCAATGCATGTCCCATTGCAACTAATCCTGATAATAGCTTTTAATGTACCTTTGACTGGTCAAACTGGATAGTTTTTTTTATTTTTTTTTATTTTATTTTTTATAATTTATAGATGCAAGTAAAAAAATTCTTTTGTGTAGCCAATGATTTGGACACGTAAATGTTTCATATATTTTAGGGTTATTATCACAAATGGTACCTGAACTATACCTCAATTTTATCGATGGTACCTGAACTTCAATTTTGATCACAACCAGTACCTGAACTTTTCGATTTCATTTTAAATGGTACCTAGAGCCACCTCCAGTCACTATTCCAACTAAAAATGGCATGTAAAGGCAATCATAGTGATGATCTTTGATGATTTCAAGGGTTGCAATCATATATAGTGATGATTTTTTTGGTAATAGACTTGCCTTGAACTTTTTTTAAATTTTTTTATATTTTAGATTTGGCTTTTTTGGCCGGAATAGTGACCGAATGTGGCCTTAGGTACCATTTAAAATGAAATCGAAAAGTTCGGGTACTGGTTGTGATCAAAATTGAAGTTTAGGTACCATCGATAAGATTGAGATATAGTTCAGGTACCATTTGTGATAATAACCCTATATTTTAATTGTTTTGGAATTAGGTTAATTAGTTTTACGGTTTATTTAGTATTCACATGTTTCATATATTTTAATTGTTTTAGAATTAGGTTAATTAGTTTTACGGTTTATTTAGGATTCAGTTACACGATTTCATACTCTAAAAAAAAATTAACGACACTAGTAGAAGTGAAATAAATTTAAGTCTACGTTAGTCTAATTTTTCTTTAGGGATATGCAGATGCATAGCTATAGTTGAAACTTTGAGTTCTCTATTATTAAGTAATGAAAAGAATCGGTTAAAAAGTTGGGCTATTTGCGATGGATAAATTTTACATTGCCATTCGCCCCTAATGGAAAGGTGTTTTCACCGTTAGCTTTCATGATCATGGTAGCTAATAAGAAAATGTTACAGTAGTATTGATGACCGGTACGTACTTAGACAAGAGAATAAAAAGAAGAAGAAAAATTAATAAAAGCAATCGTCCATTTGTCCTCATTTTAATATGGATGAGTGTTCGTGATTACGGTAATATCCTCCTGATCAGTAAGTATGAAGAAAGAGATAACGATCCTGTTGCCCCTTAAATCTAGATCATGAGGTAGAAAATAATAGGGCATTTGAGTTGATAAACTATTTTTTTTTGGCAGTTTAACACTAGTTATGACAGGGTCAATAATATTTAGAGATGGGAAAGGAATATCTGTATTTAGTCATGTCTGTGTTTGGTTTGGAATTATTAGGGTTTCTTATTTGGGTGAAGGAGGAAGGTACCAGTTGAATGGACCAAAAGTTTGTCCGGATAAAATTGGTTCCTAGGGCTTCGGATCCCATCTTAATTTTTGTTTGCTTAGCTGGATGATGCTGTTTCCGCTGCTACATATGCTTCTTTTGTTTCATTCAAATTCATATATCTCCTCACGTGCCTCCGTCAACTGTTTTTCTGCTCATTATACTATAATCTAAAGCCGAATGTCCTTGACTGTTCATCCCTGTTCATTCAACTGTTCATAAGGATGCGAAATTACGGTATTGCCCTCGGTTTTCCCTGAATTACCATGCCACTATTTCCTCACAATATATAAATAAGCAAAATCCCTCATTTTTGTGTCTTCGGGAAGACTCTATCAAGATCGACGTTCACTGTTTCGCAGCAGCAAACGCAGCCAGCAACATCAACAACAAAATCGATATTTCTTCTGTTCATCCCTGTTCATTCAACTGTTCATAAGTGAAGTGGCGGGTTTGCCCTTCGGAACGCTTTGTTGCCGATTGTTATTACTGAGAGCTTCTATTTGGGAGAGAGAGACTGTGAGAGGAAAGAAGAAGTTATCGATCTTTGTTGCCGAAGAGAGAGAGAGGGAGAGAGAGAAGTGATTGATCTGGATTTGTTTCAGAAGAGGTATCTGCGTCTGAGTCTGTTTTGGGTTGCAATTTTTTTTAATTTTATTATTATTGTTTTTTTTTTATCTCTCAGCACTGTTGTTGGGTTGTGAATGATGATGGGCGATACGATCTTTGATTGATTGTACTTTTGGCTTTTCCTAATTGGGGCTTTTGGATTTTTTCTCCGATTCTTCTCAAACGGAAAATGAAGGGAGCCTTTTCGATAAAATTTGAGAAACCCAGAACCAAAACGTACGTGATTTGTTGATTTCGGAAATCGGGAATTGAATTTTGTTGCGTTTGGGTTGTGATTTTAGGGCCTTAATTTTGTTTGATTAGCTTTGAGGGTTAGGGTTATTGAATTGGGGGTTTCCTTGGGTGATTGAATTTCATTCTCCAATTTCATAATTTTGATTCCGAGTTTGTTGAAAGTTAAATTCAGTAACTCAGTTTGTTGTGTTTATGCTTAATTAAAGAGTTGGTTAATATGAATGATTGAAATGAAATTTCCGAATATACTCATGGATTTTTTCAAGGAAAGGACTGTTGCTTTAGGAAATTGGATAACTGATTTGGGTTTTTGGAGATAAGGTTCTTGACATAAGTAAACTGGTCTGCTTTTAAGACACAAGGAAGAAGAGTTCTGGAAAAGCAAATTGATTTGGTTTCTTTGCATTCATTGTGAAAGTGTGTTGTTTGATCGAATGTTTCCTCTTTTTCAATGCTTTAAGAAGTTAGAATTAGATTCTTTTAATTGTATTGGAGTTTCAGTCATGCTTGGTGAAAAAAAATTCTGAGTTTGTATAAGAGAAAACTGAGAATTGATTATTGGAGCACAAAATTTCATTCCTTCAATTATTTTGTTTTCATTCTTTTCTGGTATTGTTTTATTAATGTGCCTTTCTACTTGGGATTCTATTAGGAACTGTTTGAAATTGTTGTTTAGTTTGTATGAGTTGTTTAAAATTGTAGTTTTGTGTTTCTAAATTTGGTCTATTTTGTATATTAGCATGTAGGTCAAAGTAATTTGGGTTTGAGTTTGTGTTTGAATGAGTATGTATATATTTGTATGGATGTGTTCTATGGAATGAGTGTCTATATATGTGTTATGTTATGTATATATATCTATTTAGCAATCTGCAAGTAATGATTTGATTGTTTGCAGATTGTTCCTATTTGGTATAGGTTGTGGTATTGGTTTTTTTTTTTTTTTTTTTTTTTCTAATATTTAGATGATATAGCTTTTTGTGTCATGAGTTGATTTTGTAGTTTTAAAACAAAATTTGTGTTGTGATGTATACATGTACAGATTAAAGCACTGTATTAATTCAGCCTTTTCCCTTGCTCTTGCAGAGATAACTGAGATCTTTAGGTGGGTAACAAGACTTCACAGATTGGTTGGAGCTAATTTCAATTTAACATTGGTTGACTTAGTGACAAACCAATTTCAAGCACCACTTGATTATTCTTTTCCTCCCAATTGTTCATATCAATAGAGCTTTACATACAAAATTATTAACAACAACAAATCCCGCAGCATCGCGCGGGGACTTTTGCTAGTATTACTAATATACGAAACGTCGGTTTACTATTCACACCTGTTCATTGGGTGTGGAAAAGGCGGTTTTGCCCTTGCCTTTGCTTTACAATTTCACGCTGCCAATGCCTTCGATTTTTTGACCTCCACTGACCTTTCCAGAAGTTCCACGACTTCCAGACTTCTACTGACCTACATCTACAGAGAGAGAGGAACGATCCGGAGAGAGATAGAGAGATCGGGTCTGAGAGAGAGCAATCCAGAGAGATATCAAGGACGATCCACAGAGAGATAGAGAGATCGGGTGCGTGTTTTTTGCTTTGTACACACAGAGAGAGAGAGAGAGATTGCTGATAGTCACCAAAAGGGGATTTTCACCTCATCATCTGAGTACGAAGTTAGTTCTTTCTAAGCCAATTTGCCTTATAATTTCTGGGTTCTTTCTGCTTAATTTTCACCGAAAATCCTAGACCCTATTTTTTGACTTCATTTCCGCTTCTGACTCCATTTTTAACAGTTTGGTTTATCTTTGGTTTCAGGATAACTAGAAATTATGCCCGCGCTTTGCGGCGGGATTTAGTTTTATAAATTAGAAGCCTTGATTGAGCTAAAATAGATCTTAGTATCAGGGGACATCATTAGTTTGATCTCCATTCCTAATTATTTTCATTCAGATGTTAATATACTAATACACAAAATTTAGAAAGAAAAACACTCGAGAGCAGAATTTTAGATAACTGAATTTTAGCAGCTACTTCTTCTGAAACAAAGCTAAAGCTTCCTTCAAAAATTGACCAAAATCTTAGATCTCTCCTGAGGTTTTGGTCAATTTTTGAAGGAAGCTTTAGCTTTGTTTCAGAAGAAGTAGCTGCTAAAATTCAGTTATCTAAAATTCTGCTCTCGAGTGTTTTTCTTTCTAAATTTTGTGTATTAGTATATTAACATCTGAATGAAAATAATTAGGAATGGAGATCAAACTAATGATGTCCCCTGATACTAAGATCTATTTTAGCTCAATCAAGGCTTCTAATTTATAAAACTAAATCCCGCCGCAAAGCGCGGGCATAATTTCTAGTTAATTCGAGAATGCAGTCAGTTTTTGTACCATGCAGGATTACAGGTTAATAAGTCATCCGATGACTTTACACTTTTGCCGACGAACCGGTATATGTTAACAGTTTTGTCCGACGACAAAGACAACAAGATAGAAAAATGTCACACTTTTGTCGACGACAAATTCGTCCAGAGAGGTCTCCACCCTCTCCGCATTTGGATGACTAGTCATCCGCATAATTATACCCATCCTTAAGTAAACAAATTCAAGATGGATTCTAGTTTTGAAAGACCTTCAGAATTGTGAATTGAATATGCATGGCTCAAAGCCTCGTTTGGTTCGCGAAAAAGAAAATAATTCATCTGCCTCTCTCATACCATGGAAAATTAATTTCTCACGAAGTCTCATTTTCGGTGTTTAGTAACATAAGGAAAGTTGTTAGTAATATGCAATAAAATAATAAAAAATAACTAATAAATGTATGAAAATAATTGGGAAAAGTAAATCCTTTGGGTCTATGGGATGAGCCACTTTCCTCCATATTTTCCCTTCTTTAAGAAAATATTTCCTTTTCTTTTACATCCCAAACACAAGAAAAGAACAGGGTTCTTTCCCCATAGTCCAATTTCGTGTACCAAACGAGGCATAAATCCTCTAGGAAAGAACACATTTTTAAGGAGTTTTTCAACCTAGCGATCTTCTACCCTTTGATATACAAGGGAAAATGATCTCAGTATCGATGGCCTAAGAGTAACTCCAACAGCTTCTCAATAATTTTTGTATTATAGGGATGTAAAAGTCAAAACTTTCCATAATTTTTCTTCTCAAACTTCAACAGATTATTTTACAGCAATCTCTAAAATCTCTATAATTAGAGCAACTCTAACAGCTTCCCCATATTTTGATTTTTCTGTATTTTAGGGAAAATGAGCCTCTTTTGCTCCAAACAGATTCCCTATAACTATCCATATTTTAGGGATAGTGAGGAAAGAGAAAGAGAAATTCCATAAATTTACAGCAATCTCTAAAAATTTAAGGAAAAATTATAGAGATAGCTGTAAAATAGGAAATCTGTTAGAGTTGGAGAATAAAAATTGTTTAAAGCTTAAACTTTTGCTTTCTTATAATACAAAAATTATAGGAAAGCTGTTGGAGTTACTCTTATTCCTTAAAACTTTAGAGATTGCTGTAAATTTGGGAAGTTTTGTTTTCTCTTTCCTCACTATCCTTAAGATGGAAATAGTTATAGGAAATTTGTTGGAGCAAAAGATGCTCATTTTTCTTAAGGGTGGTTCTAATTAGACCTCCAAATTTGATATTTGGACCTCTAACTTTTTTCAATTATTAATAGACTTTGTTAGGTCATATGAAAGGACAAAGAGATAAAAATGAAAAAAATAATAATAATAATGTTCTTAGAGCATCTTTAGCAATGCTAGTCATTTTAGAGTTAAATTTTAGCCAAAGTACGTAGCTAAAAAGTCATTTTAGCTAGCCACTTTAGAAATACTTCTGCATCAATGCTCTCTATTTTAGCTAGTTTTGAATTTATATAATTTTTCAAATGAAGATTAAATAGTTTAAATATATTTATAAATTACATAAAATAACTTAAAAAGAATGTTTTAGATTATAGAGAGCTTGATCTCGCTCTCTATATTTAGGAGCGAGATAACTAAAAGTTATAATGGAGAGCCACTTAGGAGTCTGGTGCAGCTGCTAAAATAGATAAAAAGCTAAACATCCTCTCCAAAATAACTAAGGAGTCAAAATAGAGAGTCTGCTAAAGATGCTCCTTAAATATAACATTCAATTAAATTGTTTTTTTATTTCTTCCGGAATTTCCTTATATATATTGCCATATAGTTTTATAATTTACCTAAAATAATTAAGTGACAACAATAATTTCTATACATGGCCCATCATTTAATACAAAAATAAATTCAAAACAATCTAATTTGAAATTTTCTTAAACTTTTTTTTTTTTTTGAATAACTGAATTATCTTTATTGATGGCATTTAGCAACTCATGTTATAGTCGGTGATGAGAACATCAAGAATACAATCTGGTGGAATGTCATTCTAGACTGAACTATAATGGTCTTCAAAAGCTAGACTGGCTAGGCGATGGGCCACCATATTGCACAATCTAGGGGCAAAGTTGATTTGCACTTCCGGTTTGGCTTGTAAAGCTAGTGTGATATCATCAAGGATTCCAGCATACTCCAGCATATCATATCTAGGATTAGCCAAGTCGGTAGTTGCCTCGAGACAATTTGTTTCAATAACAACCGGTTGGTTGGGAAAGGCTTGAAGCAGCTCTAAACTTGTTTTTAGCGCAAGGAGTTCCACTTGCTTAGCCCCTGCAACATGTTGGACTGGCATGACAAAAGCTGCCTTGAAAGAGCCTTGAGCATCATGCAGTACACCTCCCAGTCCACCTCTTGTTTGGTTAGGGAGAAAACTGCCATCTATATTGACTTTCCATCTACCTTGAGCATCAGGCTTCCATGTTCTTCTTGGTTTTTCAATTGGTTTGTGCTTGGCATTCTGGGCTTTTCGAAACTCATCCAGCCACGACAAAGTGCCAAACACAATATCATTTGGAGATTGACAAGTTCCAAGCCCAAATTTATTATTTTTGTTCTTCCAAAGGGCCCAAATGACCATGAGAAGCTTGTCAAAAGTATCAAGCCTGAGATTGAGAGCATGGTCTAGCATCCATTCTTTGAAATCGATGCTTGGAAGTAAGCTCGGTTGCAGATTAAAAGGAGGAGGTGAAAGTATAGTTTGAGCAGTTGGGCACTTACAGAATATGTGAGCTTTATCTTCAAACTTGGCTAGGCAAAGCAAACAATTCGTGTCTCCTGTGTATCCTTTCCGAAGTAAGGTTGCCTTTGTAGGAAGTAAATCATTGCAAGCCCTCCATAAACAGATTTGCACTTTCCCAGGGATGTTTGCTTGCCAAAGACGCTTCCAGAGAGGAAGAAAAGGGTCACCCTGAGATGTGGTTGAGAGTACATGGCCAAGCACCTTCTCTCGTGCTATCCAGTACGCCGTTTTAACCGAGTAGAAGCCTTTTTTCTCTGGTTTTCAAAATACCTGGTGTCCCATAGTTCTCATGCTTAAGGGAATGCATAATATTTTGTCTGCAATATCAGAAGGAAAGACACCTCTAATCACATCTTCCTTCCAAGATCGACTGCCAACATCAATTAGCTTCGAGACCTGTTTCAAAGTACAGTGTGGTGGTTTGTGAATTAAATACTGTGCACAGTTGGGAATCCACTTATCCCTCCATATATTTATATCACAACCATCTCCTACACGCCAGTGTATCCCCACATGTAATACAGGTCTACCCTGTAGTATACTCCTCCATGAAAATGAAGGGGCATCCCCTAATTCAGCCTCCCAAAAGGAGTCATTTAGATAGTAGCGAGCTTTGTATAATTGAGCAATGAGAGAATTAGGGTTGTATATTAATCTCCATCCCTGTTTTGCTAACATAGCTAAATTATATCCATAAATATTTTTAAAACCCATACCTCCTTCATGTTTTGTGAGACACAATCTTTCCCAACTCCGCCAATGACTCTTCTTTTTCTCCTCAGTATCGCCCAAAAAAAAGGAGGCACAAAGTTGGTGAATGTCATCACAGAGACCCTTTGGTAGTAGATAACAGTTCATGGCATATAATGGCATTGTTTGGGCAACAACTTTGATCAGAGTCTCCTTGCCTGCAGAGCTCAGAATATTAGACTTCCAACTAATCAACTTCTTTGACAACTTCTCTTTAATGTATGCAAAAATTGCTGTTTTGGATCTGCCCACTCTCAGAGGCAAACCAAGATACCGATCATGCTCTTTCACACATTTAACCTGCAAAATATCAGCTAGCTTCATCTGTTTGTCCTGAAGGACATTATTGCTGAATACAACACTACTTTTCTGAAAGTTTACTTGTTGTCTTGAAGCATTCTCATAGACATTAAGCACTCTTCGGTATTGAATACATTCTTGCTCATTAGCTGTTCCAAACAAAAAGCTATCATCTGCGAAAAACAGATGGTGTAAAGTAGGAGCATGTGGACACATTTTAAGCCCCTCAATGGCATTTGACTCAATAGCCTTAGATATGAGAGCTGACAGACCTTCTGCACACAAGATGAATAGATAAGAGGATAAAGGATCCCCCTGTCGTATACCTCGGGTAGGAGTGATCATGGAAGTTGGTTCACCCTGAATTAGAATAGAGTACTGCACAGAAGTTACACAAGTCATAATCATACTTATCCATTGCGGCAAGAAACCCAGCTTGGTTAACATTGCAGTAAGAAAATCCCATTCCAATATATCATAAGCTTTAGTGATATCCAATTTCAGAGAGAAAAACCAGTTTCTTGATTTCTCAATTGATGCATGAAATGAGCTGCTTCTATTGTCACTAGTGTGTTATCTGAAATCAATCGACCTGGTACATATGCACTTTGTAGGGGGGAGATGATGTCAGGTAGCCAAACTTTCAACCTGTTGGCAACCACTTTAGAGCTGATTCTGCATATGACATTACATAACGCAATAGGTCTAAAATGTTTTGCATCTTTAGGATCTTTAATCTTTGGGATCAGACATAAGTGTGTGAAGTTGGACTCATTCCAAATTTCACCACTAGTGAGCAGGTTTCTAACAGCAGTACACACATCAAGACTCACTATATTCCAATACTTTTGATAGAAAAAGGGAGTCATACCGTCCGGTCCAGGACTTTTAGACGGGTGCATTTGGAATAGCGTCGTACGAATTTCCTCATCAGTATATGGCTTAGTAAGCTCGGCATTCATCCAATCAGTGACCTTGACTGGTGTTGCAGCAATGACTTCATTTAGGGCATCACGGTCCACACCTTCCGTGGAGAAGACTTGGGTAAAATAACTCATAAGTAGCCTTTTGATTTCAGAAGGGTCATTCTGCCAAACCCCATCCTCATCAACTAGCCCCTTAATAGTATTGCGGCTTTTCCTGTTACTAGCCCGCCGATGAAAGAAAGCAGAGTTACGGTCGCCATATTTCAACCATATGGCCCTGAATCGTTGTCTCCAATACCTCTCCTGTTGCGCAAGCAAACTACTGTGTTGGATGTGCAAAAGACGTTGCTCCTCATATTGTTCAGGGGAATAAGGCTGTTTCATAATGTCGTACAGTTTCTCCTGAATGATTCTCAACTCAATCTTTTGTTTATCAAATTCAGTTGAGTGCCATTGCATTAGTTTTTTTCCTGCTTGTTGAATCTTGTGTCCAAGTTGTCGCATTGCATTACCCGTAGTGGGCGTTGCCCATTCTTGTTGTATAATATTGCTACACATTTCATTCCCATGCCATATTTCCTCGAACTGAAACCTTCTTGGACCTTTTTTATGCGAAATTTTCTCTGCGCTCACTTCGATCAGTAAGGGACAATGATCTGACTCATTTGGACTTAGAGTCACTACTCTGCTATATGGGAACCTGCTTCTCCATTGTACAGATTGAAAGTTGCGATCAAGTCGTTCTTTCATGAATTTATTTGACCATGTGAAGCGACTCCCTGAGAAACCCATGTCAATAAGTCCACAATGTGCCATAGTGTGCCGGAACCTAGCCATTGCAGCAGCTGATCTTGGAGGACCCCCAGATTTGTCTGCCTGTGACACGATTTCGTTAAAGACTTAAAGTCACCGGCCATTAGCCATGGTAAATGGCATCCCTTAGTCGCCAGCTGCTCAATCAATTGCCATGTACGCTCTCTATGGCTTCTACTTGCGAAATCATATAGGCCTGTAAAACGCCACAATATTTCACCAGGTTTTCCTACCTCCACATCGATATGGTGGGCAGAGTGTGAATGCGGATTAACATGAGTTTCATCACTCCACAGTAACGCTACCCCCTGCACCTCATCTTGATGCTCAAAGCAAATATTCCCTTTAAAACCCAGCCGACTGGTGAGGGAATCGATCAGTCCCTGGTGCGTAAGGGTTTCAGAAAGGAAAATAAGGCAGGGTTTCTTGGCCTGCACGAGATCAATTAGGGCTCGCTGTGTCTCTGTGTTGACAATACCTCTGCAGTTCCACAGAAGGATATTGCCTTCATGCATGCTGATAGGAATGGTTTGCCGTATGGTACAGCCGTACTGGAGAATTGGTTGTCGTGAACTCACGGCGATGGATGTACAGCACAAGGTTTCCGGCGGCACTTAGGGTTTATTATAATTTTCTTAAACTAAATTCATTGAATATTATGATATAATTATTACTCGATTTTCCAACCCCAAACCCTTGAAATCATTTTAGCAAATTCAAAAGGATTACAGCAACATATCAAGATCGAGAACCTCTGATTAACTTTGGTGGAGGACAGACCTACTCATAAATGAGCAATATCATGTAATTTTGATTCATTCTTCTTCTCATGGTTGAAGATAGAGATAAAAAGTGGAGTAACATATTGTTGTATCTCATATTCAATGGTGTTTTGGTAAAAATAAGGGGTCTACTTAGCTTTTTAAGTATTCTAAAAAGTAAATTAGAGGTATACTAAGGCCCCGTTTGGGATTGCTTCGCTTTTAAAAAAAAATCAGCTTTTGTTCAAAATTTTAAATTTTATTGTGCTTGGTAAATAAATAAAAAACAGCTTTAATTGAAAGTTATAGATCACTGGCAGCAGATTTTAGAAGTAGTCTAGAGGTTGCTTTTAGAAGCTGTTGTGGATCAAAACACATTCTGCAGTTGTTTTATGTACTGACAACACTTTTAAAAATATTATTTACCAAACACGAAACTATTTTAATTCACAGCTGATTATTCTCACAACACAGCAGCAGCAGTTTTTTTTAAAAAAGTCATAGCAATCCCATACTAGCCTTAAGTATGGAATGTCTAAATAGCAAATTTAGAGGTCCAATTAGAACCATTCTTTTCTTAAAATAGAAAAGCTGTTAGAGTTGCTTTAACAAGTACAAGTAAATTCAATCGTAACAACCGATTTGAGGCTTGTTATTGAACAATGGAACCATTAAGATCACCACATGTTCATAAAATTTGTTACAAAAATCAGAAACTTTTATCCCGAATTTTTTTGTTTGATAGTCATGTCCATAACTCCATACCATAAATTAGTAATAAAAAAAAATTATCAATGTAACGTATGCTATTCTTCTGAATCAGTGGACAGAAGTCACAGAACCTTTCATTTTCCACTGAAAACGGTACTTCACAATTTCACAAGCTACGTAAAAAAAAAAAACAGATTGACTTTAAATGATCGTTTTGATCAAATAAGTTTTTTTTTTTTTTTTTTCTCTTTTTAATCAAACTTCTTTATAACTTATATGTACATGAATCTACCATGTCCCTTGCTATCACCCATACATGGTTTTCATACGCACCACCAATAATTTAAATGGAGCTGATTGCTTGACCTTTGATAGGGTACCCACCATTTTTCACAAGTTTCTAGATCCTTCACATCATCCTGCTTTGCACTTCAGAATACGTGGTTTTGAGAATGTGCAGAAGCTCGTTCAGAATGTGCATTCCGATATCTACATTGTCGTGGATCCTACAGCAACATCTCTCCATAAGTTCCAACAAAAACAGTAACAATAGCACAAGGCGGATGAAATTTATCCCGACATATGAAAATGTACATTGCTTTATGAAAAAGGGATTGCCCAAAATTATGACAAACAAATCTCATTTGGTATAAGTCAAGTTTATATCTAGTGAAAATAATATTTACACAACATAAGAGTTGGTCATGCAGGAAAGCTGAAAGAAGAGATGGTTCACTGTTACGAATCTAGCTTTTAAAATTTAAGCAAACAGAAAAAGATGAGGCTTATTGGCTCCCTCAACTTTACTCATCAATTTTATCCAATTGTACACTAACTTTTCCCAATCTTTGTCAATTTAAATGACTCCAATTTTATCGTTAAATATCTCATTCTCATCTGTTCCACATTCTTTTCATATTGATGTAGATAAATATTTAGTAATAGGAATAGAACATAAGTCTATTAAATTGACAGAGATGGGGCAATGGCAAGATTGGGAAACGTTATAGGGAATTCTGGCCCCATTAAGCCAAAAGATAAGCATGGAAGTGTTAGACATAGATAAAATACATCTAATGTCTAGCATTTGCACGCTTATCTTGCTTATCTCAATATCTCGTGAACATCAAGATAAAACCCACTTTCTTGACATCAGATATGATAAAACTCTTCGATTGTAATGCGCAGAGAGACACCAAACTAAAACATATCTCAATAACAGACACCTTAGAAAACTCACCAAGAATTATAGAACGGAAAAGTATGGTGCAACCTTGCTCACTATACCAGGGCAGCCATATTTTTCTCTGTAAAGCAGTTTCCACTGTGAGCACTATCAAACTGGAGGACTCTAAGCTTCCCTTCCTGCAATTTATAGCAAATTAGCATTGCAAATCAGAGCAGGGGAAGAGAAAACCTTTATAAAGGACCCAAGAAAGGTCAGTAGACTAATAATTGCAAGATTTCTGGGGAATGAAAAGCACACCTTAGTTCCATAAGCCAGACCGCCCCCAGCAAACGGATGAAAGCAAGCAACATTAACCTCATCATCTGCACTAGGAAGTACTCTCACAAGTTCCATATCTGAAACTCTGTAGACCTACAATAAAGAGAGAAATCATGAATTCATGATAACTGACACTACAACAAGTTAAACTCTGATAACAGTACCATATGTACCCACTAGGATCTTGCTGAAACACAAATAAATCAACAAAAAAGGCCGTGAAGTGCTTCTTCTTCTTTTTTGTCTCGAACAAAAGTCGACAAGAGTTACAACTGACAACTCCAAGGTTTTTAGAAGTTTCGTTCAAAATTTCCATATTTTATAGAAAGTTCCGTCATGTTTTGCTTTCTCACCTATATTCACCTACATTTTTACTTTTTCCAATATTTCAGTAATCAAGATAATGGAATATCTACTAATATTGATATTTCTTTCCTTGGTTTTAACAAAAACCTTTAAAAGACCATGACCAGTATATAGTAAAAGCTCCAAAAGTATTAACTAATGTCCCTATAAATGAAGCATCTGTCAACAAAGAACACTTTTTGTAAACTAAAACTTGTCAAAGAACAAACTACTCAATACAAGTAATAAGATAGTAAAATAAATATAAAAGAACCACCATAAGTTTTAGAACAAGAAGGGACTTAGAAGTACCTCAAGAACAGTGTAAATAGGTACGGTTGTTTCGCCATCAATGACAATACTTTTAAGAAGAGAACCATGGCGTCGACCATAGGCAATTAATATATGCTCAGACGTGGGTGAGAACTGCAAGCACAACATCAAATACAGAGGCTCAACTCAAAATAAAATGTGCCCCTTTCAGCAAACTAAGGAGGTAAGTAACAGTAGTTGGAATTTACGTTTAACAGTAATACATTTGCACTTAACCAACTATATGACTTCAATACTCAATACTAACGGATGGTTGGCCAAACTACTTCAACAAATGATAACACAATAAAATTGAATATAACAAACTAATCATAGTAGACAAGTATATCATCACATCATACATCATGACCAGAAAGAAGAGGATAATGGCCAAAACTAATCATAGTAGACAATGAATCCAAGGCAATAGCAACAAAGAAAACACCAGATCCCCAGACTATTGCAGATAGGAGCCAAGATTTCTATAAAACTAACCTGGATTGAAGTCAAACAATGTGCAGCTCTGATAGCCCGGGACGCGAGTATTGAACCAAATCTGTGTCAGAAAATGAACATATAAACAAAATATAAAATGTCGATAACAGAATTTAGATAAGAGCTGTAAAAAGGACTAGATTTTTACGTTGCTTCCTCGAGTGAATATATGCGAAGCTCATAAATGACTTGATGTGCTGAGATTGGATGCCGGGTTGGGGATGTTGCAATTCCAGAATCTTGATGGACTACACTTTGTAGTCCAGGTTCAGCTTCCATATCAGGAACCATGCATGCAACACAGGCGGCTAAGAATCTCCCACAAGGAGAGAAATGAGTGCCCATTTCACTGCAAAAGAAAAGAAGAAATATGCAGCTTAAATAGCATAAACATTATGCCGAGCTAAACAGAAACAATTCACAAAATGCATTCAATGAGAATCGTGTAAACAAAGATGTTGGTGACTTCGTGTGAAAAAAACTGCAATCAACTCATTAAGGCCATATGAGAGAAGAGTGTCATGTATGTCCAATATACCTGCAAAGAACAGCATGGGGAATGGTTAAGCGGCATCGTTCAGTATTGAGTGGAGCAGAAGGATTTTTTATGTCGTGTGACCATATTCTTAGCTTCACAGTGCATGGTAACTCTGCAGCTGCTGTAGCAGCCAGTGATGTAGTAATTTCAGACTGGATTCTGCTAATAATGGGCTGAGCTTCATTCCCATCATGCAGGGCATTTAAGAGAGCAGCACTATCCCCAGATTCTGGTACTGAGAAGCGAAAATGCAAACCAGCGCTTTCAGAAACCCCGGATACGCTGGTGCTTCCTCGCATTGCTAAAGAAGTTGCCACATGTGGCGCTAAATTAGAAGAACCATTATGTTGGGCTGAAGTGTCAAGCCCAGCACCATTAAGAGGAAGCATCGAGGGAAAAGTGGCTTGGCTTTGACCCGTTAACCACCCTTGGAGAAAAGGAAGCTCCCAAAATGCTGAATCTCTATAAGGAGAAATATGACGAAGTTGCCCAGGTTCAGCAGAATGAAGAGGATTCGGAATATTTTCAGGTAGTCTATTAATAGCAGAATCTACATTAGTAAAGTTTTCATGCTGGCTTCTCCCTATAGCCTGCATCTCATCAGTCTCCATGGCATCGTTGAGATGAGTAAGAGATATAACTGATGGAAATGCCTCCATGGGAGAAGCTGTGCTATCACTCTGCTCTGTTGCATTTGCAACTGCTTCAGACTGACGTAAAGCAGAAGTGACTTGCATGTTACTTGGACCAACATGCCCATCCCCCTGCATTTCTTTTCTTGGATTATCTACAGATGGTGACACAAAGAAGAAAGGCAAGGACATATGTGGCAGTTCAGCAGCCAAACTAAGGCGTTCACTAGAATGAACGTTTGCCAAGAAAACAGCAGGAGAAGGATATTGTAAGTAGCCGGAAGATGTTGCTGGTGTCATCAAGGAATCTGAAGAGTCAAGATCATTGACCTGCATATCAGTTTAATAATGTAACCTATATGATAGGTGACTTCAAATAATTGATTAAAATACTGTTTGGAATATTCACCTCAGCAGTTAGAAGAAATGGAGCAGCTTGGGGGTGAAAATGCACTGCTCTAAGTGAACGCCATGTTTTCAATACAATGTCTGGAGACGAATGCTGCTTTTTGTAGTTCCATATATACACCTGAAAGAGGAAATTGACATTAAATGTTATCAAATTTACAAGCTCATAAATCTTCAAGGACTATGTAATATACTAAAGATCCATATAAAAAAGAACCAATACCTTGTGTCCTGATGCAACAACTAGGAGTTCCCCTGTCGCATGAAAAGCCATGGATGCAATAGGTCGATCTGCAATCAAATTCAGCACACATAAGAACTATCAATCTTCATTGAATGAGTAAAAGATGCCACAAAAAAAAAATGCAGGTACTAAGGAAATGCAAGTTTTAGGTTTGAAATTACGGAAATCACGTGATCCTATACACTCAGAAGTGTTTAGATCCCATAAGCGAACTTCGTGATCCAAACCGCCACTAGCAATTATTTCTGGTTGCGAAGGGTGGAACCTCACCTGTAAGAGTTACATTTGTTAATTCCACAATTTTACTTGAGAATGATAATCATAATAAGCGTTGGAAATTTGTATCCATCAGAAGGTAGAACTCCAACATCAGTTTCACTCCTAATTGACTTCATGAGTTACCAAGTAAACCTAAGCAGGAACTAACATGGTACAGCTAACTCTGCAACAAGACTCTACTAACATTATTTTCCTGTTAATTCTTATACCGTATGTCCAATAACTGTGATAACAATATTTAATTTGTATCTGAATTTTCAGCAAAGTTCCTTCTAATTTTTTTTTTTTTTTTTTTAATGATTACTAAAAAAAAATAAAACTTTCAGTATGGTCTTCATTGAACAAGTTGCAAATAGTATTGCTGCAAAGGCACATAGCATAAGAAATCCTCAATAAACAAGTGCATGCAACTGTATAAACCAAGCTTACCACCCAGGGTGTCCTCCTATGGCCACTCAAAACCTTTAAGCACCTTCCAGTTTGGCAATCAATTATCTTCACAGTGTGGTCACCACTGCAAGTGTCAAAAGATTGAAAAAATTTATAAATATAAGCTAGTGTTCAAAATTTCAAATTGAGATAAATGAATGAATTAGATAACTCACTGTGTAGAAGCAACCGTTCTTCCATCGGGACTAAATGCTGCTGCAATGGTTGACCTTGGAGGAGGTACTAAATTACAGTACCTGGCTGACAAATGCCGTATTGACTCTGCTTCAACCCTGGAAAGATCATGATATATATTCAATAAATGCATAGCATCTCTGATAACCTATATAGAAAATACATAATCTCTCACTCATAAACCTTCTACCCTCTTAACACATATGTAGGTATATCTTATGAATACAGTTAAAAGAAGAAAGAACTCACGGTACCATGAAAGAAGGCCACGCTTAGCATCTATTGTTGCTTGGCACTCAGGGCCAGTGGAAGAGGAATCAGCTTTCACTTTAGGAATTTCTCCCCACCGTCTTCTAGGCAAGTGTTTTGCTCGAGGAGAAATTTCTCTCCTTACTATCAAGCCGACCACATTTCTGCTGCAAACATATTGAGAAGTTCATTCAACAATAACATTCTATGATTATGTATGTGTAAGAGGATTTAAAATAAAAACTCTGAATTTCAAGTTTTCGAGTAAACTGTTCGATTAGACCTTAAATTTTAATCCCTTATGTTAAAAAACTCAAGATATAAATTTACTAATTTAGGATTCAACAAAAAAGGAAAACAACTTCTTCTTTTGTCTAGGCTTTTACAAAGTAATACAGATTGGGCATATTTGACTAGAAAGCGTGCTAAGCTAGGCGAATCATAGAGGTCATCAAATGTTATTTCAAATTTTCAAATCCACCCCCTCAATAACTGTATTGTATGTTTTCTTCTCTTTTCATGATAGAAGGGATCAAAACTCTCTCCGCATATATATAGATCTCAACGAATCACACTAACTTTAAAGTTCTAATGCAAACTTTTTCAATACCAAAAGCTACACGCAGTCCAAGGGATCTATAAGATTGATGTTTTTACATATATGATCCTGAACAACGAACTGTTGTACGTACTTGAGGCAATCTCATCAAACACACATCTCAAACAAACCAACAGAATTGAAGAGGGCAGCGCATCGCATTCAACTTAATAACTAGAACATGAAATTCATCACTAAGACAGATCCAAATTCAAGAAGCACAAATGAATTCCGAAATTCCGGAATTCCAAACTTAAACCAATAAAACGCTCATTAAATTGAAGCTTTCCTAACTACACACTCAGATTCAACAACGCCATGAAACAAGCCTTCAGCCATAGGAGGCAAGTCAGGCAACCAACACGAATTATATAAAAGATCATAGATAGATTATCTGTGACTAAATTTCAAGCCGTACAAGCATCAATCTGAGCTCATAGATTCTGGAATCGAATACAATTCAGCCAATTCCAAAATGACAAATGCGTATAGATCCAAAAACAAACAATCAACAACGCAATGCGTAATAGATAGAGAATTTTCGGAATTCTTCTGACCTGCAGTGGTGGCTTTCGGCCGGCGACATGAACTGATCGGACGGTGGCGAAGGTCCCGTCATCATAAGATCGGACTTCATAGAGCAGAATTGAGAGCGACCTGTATGAAATCAATGGTAGACTCAATTCCGCAGGGCTTTGAATTTTGAGGAAGAAGTGTGTGAAATCTGAAACCCAGGGAGAAAAACCAAAAGAAAAAAATGTTGGAGGCTCTGGCTCTCTGTGTAGAAGAGAGAACAGGGGCTCTGTTTGTTCCTCTCTTTTCCTATATAGTTTCTTTTTTTTTTGGTCGATTTACGAAACCCCGATTGGGGATCCATGCCTTTTGACGAAAATGCCCCCTTTGCTTTCTTTACTTTCATAATTCGCACCGTCCATCTGAAGATTCTGAGGGTTGAGGTTATGACACGTCGGCATGTGATTATTTTAATGATTTTTCAGACCAAAAAAAAACAAAATCCTTGTCTTGATTTTATCAGAAAAGATCAACACTAACGACCAACTATTTTTGTTACTCTCTTAGTTGGATTCGAATTTACACATCTGTTAATACTATCCGATTTTTCTTTAGTTACATTCGAATTTATTGTAACAAATTACATCTAAGTTATTGACAGAATATTGTTTGACAGATACATCCTTAAAAGATGAAATTAAACATCCAAGGACAAAATCTTACAGATAAGGACAAGTTGATCTCCACTTGCCACCTGTTATAAGGTTAATTACTTATTTGCCCTTAACTTATTTTTTTGGGTTATTCTTTATTTAACTCCCTTTCTGCTACGTAGGAGAGACCGTCTCTCTCTCTCTTTATCTTTCTCCTTCGTCAGCGACACCTTCTTCTTCTTCTTCTTTATTTTGAAACGCAGTGAGAGAACCCGTCCATGGAAGCTTTCCAATTTCTCTTCTCCTATTGAAAGCGATCGAATTTCCATGTAAGTTTTTTGATTCTTCATGTCTTCTTGCTTCAAATTCATGCTTCTGTGTCAATTTCATGCTTTCTAAGATTTTGATCATCTACTGTTTCATCCAATTTTTTTGTGAATTTCTTCTAGTTTTGGTTCAATTTGTTTCGTTTTGAATTATTGAACTCGTTTTAGGTTGAATTTGATTCTTCTTTTTTCTTTTTACTTTTCTATTTTGAATTTGTCTGTTGGTTTTTTACCTATAATTGGTACGGGAATATACTTCGAGGCTATGATATTCAATCCTGAAGTTTGAGGTCTGAGTTGGTTTATAATTGGAGTATTGTGATTTTAGTGTCTGATGGTTTATAATTGTGTTATGATTGTAGTAGAGCAGTAGCAGGTGTTTGAATTTGTGTAATAGCAGTAGCAGGTGGTTGATTATTGTGTATTTGAGGTTTGATATCTTGTAGAGCAGTAGCAGAGTTTGATGTGATGTTTAGTTTTACTATTATCATAGTAGCTGTTTTAATATTTTGGCTTTCAGGTTGTGCAGTAGCAGTATATAACATTAATAATAGTTTTCTACATGTGTTTTATAGTATGTCAAAGTCAACATTTGGAAGATTTACATATGGGACAGAGACTATTCTTTTACCGTTGTCATCAAGCACCACGTATGAAAATTTGTGTGCCAAAATTTCCTCAAGGTTTCGAAACCTCAAGGATGGTCAATTTGTTTTTAGATATGCACTTAACGATTGCCCCAATTGCTACTTAGAGTGTGACGATGATATTTTGATCATGTTGGATATCTTCCAACTGCTAAATTTTCCCTTTATAGATATACATGTTCTTGATGTTGGAGCTTGTTCCAAGATGTGTGTCGATAAACAGGAAATTGCTGCTACTGTGGATACTGCTATTGTGAATATTCCTGAACTTGTTGATGAAGATCATGCTAGTAGTGATGATTCAAACCTTGAGGATGACAACAACATGATAATTGGAAATTTTGTGAGCAACAAGTCTAAAAGGAAGTATATGTCTAGTGATTGGAATGACAATATATATAAGATTGGTCAAGTTTTCATTGGTGGTGCCGTCGAATTTCGGGATAAGTTGTGCAAATTTGCAGTTGAGAAGGGGTTTGAGTTTAACTATGTTAAGAATGACAAGTGCCGTGTTAGTGCTACTTGTGCCAAGAAAGATTCCGATGGGTGTGAATGGTACGTTTATGCTTCCTTAAACAAGGCTAGTGGTTATTTCCATATAATAAAGTTGGTGAATAATCATTCTTGTGTTGGTGTTGTCCGGCATCAAAATCATAAGAGGCTAGGATCCAAAGTTATTTCCACTATTATGGCTGATAAAGTGAGATCCGATCCTTTGATTAAGCCCAAGGATATTGTCAAGCATTTCAAGCATGATTATGGGTTTGATATTCCTTATCACATGGCATATAGGGGCAAGGAGGCTGCTAATAAGATGTTACATGGTAGTGAAGCATTTGGGTATTCTCTATTGCCTTGGTATATTGACACATTAAAGAGAACCAACCCCGGTTCATACGTCATCCTTGACTCTCTTGATAATCGTTTTCGTCGATTGTTTATATCTTATGGGGCTTGCATAAACGGCTTCAAATATTGTCGACCTATGCTTTTCCTTGATGGGACTTTTATTAAAAACAAGTATAAAGGGATGCTATTGGGTGCTTGTGCTAAAACAGGGAACAAAGGTATGCAAACTTCTTCTAAAGTTGAGTTTTCTTTTTTGATTTTTTTTTTTTGTTTTGTCCATGTAGTAGCAGCATATGTAAATTTTGATTAAATGTGAATTTTTAGTGTAATTTATGAGAACCTGGCAGTAGCAGCCCTTATTGTGTTTTCTTGTGATCTTCACATGATGATCGGATGTGAGTTTGTTTTGCATGCTTTCCTATTGTCAAGTTGAATTTCTTTAATGCCAATAGTAGTAGCAGTAGCAGTAACATTATCAGTAGCATTTTAAAGCAGTAGCAGTTCTTATATTCGATCCTTTTTTTGTCTTATTTATTCTTGCTTTTGTTTTTGTTTTTTGTTTTTTTTTTTGTTTTCCAGATGTTTTCCCATTTGCCTTTGCCATTGTTGATGCTGAAAGTAAAGAGAATTGGAGGTGGTTCCTTGAACATTTGGCAATAATCTTGGCGAGCGACTACCGGACTATTGTATTCATGACAGACCGTGGAGCTGGTCTTTTGGATGGTGTGAAAGAGGTGTTTCCAAATGCGCCTCACTCCTACTGTATCAAGCATCTAAAGGACAATTTGAATGGCAGGTATCCAAGTTCCTATGGTTCTACTTTTAAGGAACACATTGTGAGATTGTTTACACAAGCTGCATATGCTAGGACTTTAGATATCTTCAATGAAAAGTTGGAAGAATTTAGGAAGCAAAGTCGTGGGCAGGGTCAGTCCTTTCTTGCTAACTTGCCACCCGAAAACTATGCTATTGCTTGCTTCCCTG
Organism: Rosa rugosa; assembly: GCF_958449725.1. Taxonomy (NCBI): domain Eukaryota; kingdom Viridiplantae; phylum Streptophyta; class Magnoliopsida; order Rosales; family Rosaceae; genus Rosa; species Rosa rugosa. The sequence continues at coordinate 40,757,030 of NC_084822.1, read as the reverse complement.
CTAAAAGATATGGCGAAATGAGTAATTCTTTGGCAGAGAGCTTCAACAACATGGTCAAGGATGAGAGATGCATGCCGCTGCCTCAGTTGCTTGAAGGCATTCGTGTGAGAGTTATGGAGATTTTTTGTGAAAGGAAGGTTCAATCTTCTACTTGGAGGAGTGTGCTATGTCCTAAGCTTGAGAAAAAGTTGTCGAAAAGGATAGAAACAGGGAGAAATTGGAGAGTTAGCCAGTCTACTAATGATATTTTTGAAGTTTGTACAGAGGATAGCACTGTCATGGTGAACTTGGTTGAGAGGGAGTGTTCTTGTGCTTGGTGGCAGTTTAGGTGCTTCCCATGTTCTCATGCAGTTCAAGTAATGCAGAAGGCGAACCGTATCCCTTACCGTTACATTGAAGATTACTGGAAGACCTCATTCTATAGAAGTGCTCATGATCTTCCTATTTTTCCAGTCCCGGATCTTGATAAGCCCAATCCTAGTAGTTTTGGTGATTCAGCTTTGCAGCCTCCCAAGACTCGAAAACCTCCTGGAAGACCACGGACAAGGAGGATCAAGTCATTTGGGGAAGAGTCCAGACCAGTGAAATGCACACGGTGTGATCAACTTGGCCACCACAATCGCAGGTCATGCAATGTGGCGATCTGAGACAGTAGCACATTCAACAATAACAGTAGCACATGACATGATTCAGCAGTAGCAAATTGATTCAACAGTAGCAGCAGATGGCATGATTCAACAATATGACATGATTCAGCAATAGCACATAACATGATTCAGCAGTAGCAGATTGATTCAACAGTAGCAGATGGCATGATTCAACAATATGACATGCAATTTTTTGATTCATATATGTTCACACTGCAATTTTATATAGTAGCAGTGCCTCAGATTAATTTTTTGAGTTTTTGAGAAGTTTCTATGTCATGAGGAACTGAGTATTATAGGGATAAATGGTCATGGATGATCGTTTTCAAGCAATAGCTTATTCAACAGTAGCATATGACATTGTTTCGTTGTAGCAAATTATAGAAAAAAGTTTAATTTCAGTGATTGATATTTTTGGTTTCCAGCAATGAAGTAGCAGATTTGTTTATGTTCACTCCTAAACAGGTGTAGTAGAGAAGTGTTTTAGTGTAGTAGCAGGGCCTGTTGGCGGTGCAGCGGCACGCTGCCTTGTTTTATGTTCAATCTTCTGCCTCCGTGTATATTCAATCTTTTTCATTTTATGTTTGGTCACCAAACCCGAAAACCACAATCAAATGCCTTCCAACATTACAATTCCCCAAGAAAATATCACACCAACCTAACATTAAATTTTGGTTTGGCTTAGAAAATTTGAATCAATTTCAACCTTTTAAGAACCTTTGCAATTCAAGATTTTGATCCCCTTCCCATCCTACTTGTTGAAAGATCAAAAAATGATAGGCAATAGCAAATCTACAAACATATCCCTATCTTCTGCACCAAATCCCATACGATTATACACAAAAAATGAAAATATATACAAATATATACTAACACCAAATCTACAAATATATACTAATTTGGATGACTGACTTAACACCGAATCCTATACGATTGGTGCACCAAAATAGACTACTAATATGTTTGTTAAGTCCTTTAATTGCTCTTCTTCCTCTGTTTCTTTGATGGTTTCTGCACCTCAAAACCTTCTAGTTGCTTCTCTTTCCGATCGGTTCTTTCTTTGATTCTCTTTATCGCTGATCGTGTCCTTGGTTCATTTGTTGGAGCAGTAGCATGAGCAGGAACAGCAGTAGAATGAGCAGGAACAGCAGCAGGAGCAGTAGCATGAGCAGGAACAGCAGCAGGAGCAGCAACAGCAGCAGGAGCAGCAGTAGCAGCAACATCTTCATTGGCCTCTTCATCTTTTTCTACCCTTTGCACTATCATCATTAGTTGTTTGCATTTGTTTCTCCATTTTCTAAGCTCTTCTTGCTTCTTCTTCAACTTTGTCTTCAACTTTGTGTATTTTTTTGACACTTCTTCTTTTTCATCCCACAATCTCTCTATATAAGCTTGCTTCCTCTTGCAGCTCTCGATAGCACTTCCCGCCATATCTTGTTTCAGCATTGCTACATCTTGCCAATGCTCCACTGTATTGATCTGCTCTTCATCAGTGCTTGGATAGCCAAATTCATCGTACTCACTTTGCAACAAGGCTTCCCATTCATCGAACCAAACTGGATCATTCCTGCACACAGTAGCATACAACCTCACCCAATTATGAACTTTCTATATTCCAACATCAAAACAACCAGCATTGCAATCCACACAACATGAATCAATATATGAACTTTCTATATTCCAACATCAAAACAACGAGCATTGCAATCCACACAACATGAATCATACCTGCTCTTGTACTCTTCATTCACAATCTCTTCTACAATGTTGTGCAAGATTTGATCAGCAATATTTGCACCAGCCTCAGTAGCAGCTTTGTCGTTCCTTGCAGCTTCATCGGCCTCAGTAGCAGCTTTTTCTTTCCTTGCAGCTTCATTCACAATCTCTTCTGTAATATTTTTCAGGGTTTGATCCATAAAATTTGCATCGGCCTCAGTAGCAGCTTTTTTGTTCCTTTCAACATCATCAGCCTCAGTAGCATCGGCCTCAGTATCAGCTTTTTTGTTCCTTTCAACATCATCAGCCTCAGTAGCATCGGCCTCAGTAGCAGCTTTGTCGTTCCTTTCAACATCATCAGCCTCAGTAGCAGCTTTTTCATTCCTTTCCATTTGATCTGGTTCTCCTCCTTCAGTTCCATCCCGATCCTGATCGACAAAGTTTGTTTCATTTTCCTGCCCCCCAAATCCAGTGTCAAAGCTAAAGTCATCTCTAATACCATCTGCAGCATCCTTAACCAAAAGAAAATGATAATTCAAAAAAATTAGAAAATAATGCAGTATCACATTATTACCAATCAAATTACATCAAAACAAGGTAAAAATCCAAAGTGAAGTAGACCAAAACAAATCTGCATAAACCGAGAAACTTAAATTTATTTACCTCTTCTTCCTCAGTTGCACCCAAATCCATATCATTGACATTTACTCCACTTGTGGTTTTTGTTTGCATCCCTTCCTCTCCTTTATTCTCGTCAATCTTTTTCGCAAAATTCATGCTGTTCATATCCACCTAAAAAACAAAGCAAAGATGATTTTAGTAAAAATGTACACGTAGCTACTATAAATGTAATTTTTCATTGTAGTTACCCAATCTCTTAATGTCATGTCTTCATGTTCATCTTCAAAACCTTCTGATTCATTATCAGCTGTCTCTTCTTCATTTCTACGTTTTTCCTTTTCAGCTGGTGCAGTAGCACCCTCATTCGAGATCTTATTTTCTTTACTTTTTGCTCTCTTTTCGGCCACCCGCTTTTTGGCTGGTTTTTTGGCAGCTACTGTGGCCTTCCTTTCTTCTCTTTGTCTTTTCTGCCCCTTTGCCTGTGCAGTAGCAGCATGCTTTGATGGAGGGTTCTCAAAGTCATCGTCACTGTTTTCCTTGCCATGTTTGCTTCTATTGTTGTCGACAACTGCATTATCAATCTGCAATAAAATATTTTTCAAGTTAGTAGCATATTGCACAGTAGCATAAGCATATATAGTAGCAGACAGTAGCGTATCCATCACCTCTATGTCATCAACTTGCATTTTCTGCAATTCTTTTGTGAATTGAGGGAGACTCCACTTGACGCACCCTGGAGTCATTGCTTCTCTGCCTTTAATTTCAACAAGCATAGTACTCCTCTCGCATATCCAATACTATAACAAAAACAAAACAGATATAAGTAACACATAATTTAACTATACAGTAGCAATAGCAGTAGCAGTAGCAGTAGTGACTTACCGGGATTAATGCTACACATCCACTGATTTGCCTTGCTTTTCCCGTTGTGGCAGCTTGCAAACACAATAACAAATAGTCTCTAACAGCTCTTGCCCAGTTATATCTCCTCATTGTCTCAATATCAGTGATGCATTTCACAAAGCTCCATCCTAAGGTAGACCCCGAGCTTGCAAACAGTAGTGTGATGAACAGATGCAGTAGCAGCAACTTTGTCATGTTCTCTATCCACCCAGGAGCTTTTTCCCTTAACTGCTCATCAATACAGCTCATGATTCTTGCTTTTTTTATCCTTCGGTCATTTGCAAAGAACCTTTGAACAAGAGGATGATCAGTCGGCTTCTTAGGATCATCTATTGGGTTTGGCACCGTGAGAGCTGATTTTTGGTTTGGCAAACCCAAAATGTAGTGCACATCCGATACACTTATTTCTGCCAACTTGTTTCCAAACTTAAATTTCTTCAAAGCCGGCTTGTAGCATTGCACTAACCTATGCATCTCTCGATCTGATTTTGCAGTTGTGTTCTTAGTCATCAATCCCTTGTCATAAGCTTCAATCAAGTTCCAAAATGGCGTCTTCTTCAACTCAGCTTTCAATCTCATATTTTCTTCACGATTGAGCTGCTCATACACTTTATGAAGCACATCATGGAAGGCAATCATATTGCACCTGTATTGGCAATATGATTGTTTCTGGTCTTTGCCACTGTTCCTTGCTCCATCATTCTTTTCTTCTTCCTCCTCCTCTTCTTCATTATCCGGTTCTACCCCGTCTTGTTCTTCTTTGTCTTTTTCATCCTCAGCTTCCTCATTTTCTTCATCCTCCTCTTCTTCCCTGTCTTGTTCCACTTCTTTATGCTTTTGTCTCTTTACTCTAGTGCTTGGAAACTTTATCCTACATGCCAGAGCTTTTCTGACGGGTAGCACATAGCAATAATGAAGTGCAGAAAGAAACTTCAATTGAACACAGTAGCACATAGCAATAATGAAGTGCAGAAAGAAACTTCATTTGAACACAGTAGCACATAGCAATAATAAACAGCAGAAAGAAACTTCAATTGAACACAGTAGCACATAGCAATAATGAAGTGAAGAAAGAAACTTCACTTTTGTACACAGTAGCACATAACAATAAGGAAGTGCAGAAAGAAACTTCATTTGAACACAGTAGCACATAGCAATAATGAAGTGCAGAAAGAAACTTCACTTTTGTACACAGTAGCACATAACAATAAGGAAGTGCAGAAAGAAACTTCATTTGAACACAGTAGCACATAGCAATAATGAAGGGCAGAAAGAAACTTCACTTTTGTACACAGTAGCACATAACAATAAGGAAGTGCAGAAAGAAACTTCATATAAACTGCACACAGTAGCACATAGCAATAATGAACTGCACAAAGAAACTTCAATTGAACACAGTAGCACATAGCATTAATGAACTGCAGAAAGAAACTTCACTTTAACACAGTAGCAATTCCACAGTAGTTATGCATTGATTGGACCTCCGAAATGAACACAAATAGTAACAACATTGTATGAAATCTGCAGCGGATTGTGAATCAGTGAATAACAATTAAAGAACACCCAGGTTCTCCAAATATTTTCCAACAGAAAAATTGGATGCACTTCAGATCCTTCAAAATAACCAAACTAACCACAAGGAAATTTCAAATGCAACCTGAAAGTTACTGTTTCCCAAACACAAACAAAAGCTTCGAGAACCACAATTTCGAAGCCACATTCAACATGCACCTGCATACACGAATTCTAACCACAACACAGACACAGTAGCTAATATACAAATCCTCGAAATCGATTATACAAATGTTGAGGTTTCAAGCTGGGTAAATCGAACTTTGGAGGTTTCGATTCTACTGCTACTTTTGATTTGCTCAGGTTTGGAGATTTCAATCGATTCTACTGCTACTTTCGAAGACACATAAATTAAGGCAGCAAAATTTGAGTAAGAGCTTACCTTATCAACCTCCATTGGAGCCAGATTCAAGCAGAGTGCTACTGCTTCGGATCTCTTGCAGTGCGTTTTGGATCCGTCAGAGATTTTAGGGTTTCTGACCAATTTGGGCGTTTTGCGTTTTGCTTTTTGGGGATTTCTGATTTCGGTCGTAGAGTATTATGCTACTGGCATGAACGTAAATTATCATGGAAAACTGGGCATTTTAGTCATTTTCTATCAAAATCTGAAGCCAGGCCTGCTACATTTGGTTTTGGGCCTGGGCTTGTGTCCTTATTTGTATAAAACAAATTGAATGTGAGTTTTCTGTGTTTATATCTTTGGTCAGGTGCTACTATGTAATTTTCTAAATTTATTGTCCACCACCGATTATTTTCATGTTTTGTAATTTGGTTAGTTTCTTTATTCTAAAAAAAAAAAACAAATAAAAAAAAACAGTATCGGATTAGCATGATTACTAGTGGCAATGTCGTAAAATAAATTGCATTTGCGTAGACTCATTTAGGCTTTTCCGACTTAGTAAAGTCCACCCATATGCAATTTACATATAATTTAAGTTTTTTGGTCTCTACTAAAGACAAATTTGGGAGAGAAATCTTTTCCTTTTCAGGTGTCGAAAGCTCTATTATTTGACCACTCATGGTCGGATTGTATTTCTTATAAATAAAAAAAAATAACGTTTTTGGTCCAAGTCTTTTGATGATTACATTTTTCGGGGTTACATTAAATTTGGTCACACTGATTTTAAAGACGCTGAGGCTTCTCATAAGGAGGATAGATGTTGGAGTTCAGTAATATGGACCGAAAATTTGCAGCCTGACCTGGACAAAAATGCAATAGTCCCAACAAAAGTTGGGTTTTGAAGGAACACAACAAGCTGAGAGTAGGAAAAGCAAAGAGTCATTTCTTACCCTCTCATAACTCGTGAATCAAAAGAAAACGTTGCAAATTTCAAGCAAAGCTCACATATTGTTCATAGTATAGTATGGAAAAGGTAAAGTACTGAGATCCAAGTTACTTCGGACAATGTGTTTATGGCGACTAGCAAAAGCGACCGCTACAGTCAAAAAGGAAAAATGGATCTAAACTGGAACTCTACACCAAAATTTTCAAAAAAAAAAAGATTTACAAACTCATTAATGAATAGGAAACTGAAAAGAACAAAAGCTATATATACACAGGTTGTGAAACTGGAGATGTGACAAGTTCAACTAAGTTTCTCAGGTTGAGTCTTTTTAGATAGACTAGATCCCCATATATGGATAGTATGATCATCACTAGCCGATGCCAGCATTTGAGGTCTCCTAAGATTCCAACTCACACAGTTCACAGTCATTGAATGCCCACACAAAACTTCAATTGGCATAGAGTTTCGCCGATTCCAAATGTAGACCTATAGCAGATGGTAATTATCTAACTTGTGAGGACCCATTCAGTTTAGTGGTGCAAGAATGATCGGTATACACATGTATAGGAAAACAAACAAAATTGGGGGAAGCAAGCATACCTGTGAGTTCTCACTACCGCTGGCAATAAATGTACTATTCACTCCACCGAAGCAGGAGCGTATTACGTATTTGCTCTGCCTGTGACCCATATACTTCAGTGGCTTCTCCAGTTTCCCAGCAACATCCCACATATGGATCTCCTGGCTATTTAGGTTGACGATAAAGTACTCACTATCTCTAGAAATTGAGAGGGATGTGATAGAATGGTCTTCAGAGATAACTCGCTCAGCATTTGTTCCCACATTCAAAATCCGAATTTCTTTATCAGAGAAAATGCTGATAAGATTTTCCCCATCTGGTGTTACAGCAAGATCTAAAATCTTGGGCATCCTCATACCTCTCCATGCTTTTAACTCGTTGCCATCGCAATCCCACATGTAGATACCTTTTTCAGGGTCAGAACTGCCACACACAAGTCGCTTTGAGTCGGGAAACCAAGCACATGAGCTGACAATGAAGCCATGATCTCCAAATGTATGCTTGCATGTACCTGTTTCCACATCCCATAGCTTGAGGACTTCACCATTTCCACACGTAAGCAACTTTGAGTCATCGGGGCTCCATGCCACAAAGGATACTGGTTTAAGGTGGCTCCATAGGGTATGTTTTAATATCACGCTGCCGTCTTCCAGCACCTGGCACCGAAAGGTAGAATTAATGTCAGAAACCCTAGCAGCTAAGCATCTTCCCCAACTTAGGCAGTATGATTATATTCCATGAAATTCTTTTTAGCAAATATTAAGGTGAAATCCAAGTCAGTATCTGATTTTGTAGTTTTTTGCCATCCACTAAACACTTTTCAAGCATTCCACTTATACAACTTCTATTGAATGGAGATACTAACAAAGAATAAAAAATTAAAACTCATACATTAGGATCCTATATGGCATATGTATCCAGTTTGCATTGAAACATGAGCTAACAATGGCATAATTTAGCAACAATATAACTTTGTTTCCACATTAACAAACTTTATTTCCGTTACAGACAGCTCATTTGATCCTGCATTTGTCCATGTGGCACTATAAACAATTTTGATGTACGTTAAAATAAGAATAAATTCCTTTTAATGCATTTCTCTTGCCTAAATGGACAAAATTTTATTTCCTGACACATTTGGTGGATTCTGGAAGCATATATTTACTAATAAAAAAATTTGCTTAAAGTATTTTCTAAATGTGCAATGTTCTGAACCAACAATTTTTTTCTTTATCTGTTTTGAAAAATTCAAGATTTTTCTCTAGCAATTTCTAGAACATTATTTGTATACTCAATGCATGATCTTATCCCTGCACAAGGCAGACTAGAATTCCATTGAATAAGTACACTATCTGCCTATATAGGTGAACATAATATTCAAATAGCCAGAAAGCGACTTTCAATAACTTGAATAAACTTCTAATACAGATCACCTCATGTAATGCAATGGTACCTTCCATATGATGGCCGTGCAATCACTTGATGAAGAAGCTAAGTACTCCCCATTATGAGAAAATTGTACAAACCAAACTTCGTCCTTATGCTCAGTCAAAATCTGCAGCATTGACAAACCAGTGTTCATTTATATCTCAACCATCCAGTAAAAGATGATGTGAGACAAAGAAGAAAAAAAAATCTAATAATGTTTCTTTTCAAGACAGAAGCTCAGCCAGCAAATCACACCTGTACAGTCTCAGTAGGGATCTGATCCCTACCACACAAATGGTCTGCATAAAGTGAAACAGCATCCGAAAAATTATGATACATACATGAATCAATCTGGGTCAAAACAGCAGTTTCAACCAGATGTTCCAACCTGCGCGGAGGTAGTGTAATTGGTGGAGGAAGCAAATTTTGCAATTCTTGCAACAGCTTTTTTCGCAATTCGCAAACCTCATTGTTGTCCATCTTACCCTGCTCCATATCCTTCGAGAAAAGGATACTGTGAGCCAGGTTGTGAACCTTATCTCTGCCCACCTGTAATGCTGAAACCTCTTTCTGCAAAATGTCTAAAGCCATCTTGTCATCCCCGCACTTTGAATACTCCAAAAGTGACTGTTTGAATACTAGAAACAAAGCAGTAGCTCTTGTTTCTTCTGTCAAATCCTTAATGGCATTAAGGATATCAATACAATCATTCCAATTCCCGCTCAATATCTTCGATTCCAGCATCTGAAAATAATCAGATTGGCAAGCAATGCCAGACTCCAACTCTGAGCATGAAGCGGCCTTCCCATAGCCCATCGAATATAGGCACTGAATTATTATTCTTACAAACTCATGCTTCTTTATTAGGCCTCTTGGCCCGAGCCTAGTCGAACCCTCCATCGACATCCAAGTTCGGCTAATCCAGCTACTGTACTTTCTACCCTTTCATACTCAAATATGCCAATTTCTTCCACCAACCATAACAACCCAATTACAAAACAAACACTCTTTCAAGTGTTTAATATTATTTCCAAGTAAAATCTTATTACAAGGGCAGAGTACCAAATGACTAAGCTCTCGAAATCAATTTGTCTCTACAGCTCCAAAACAATATATTATATCCAAATACCCAAAACCGAAAGCTCTGCACAGAAATCTCCAACAACCCTAAACCTCAAATTCTCTATTCAACCAACAAAAGCATTCAAAACTGAGCAAACGTACCAATACAACAGAAGCTCCAAACTCAAAGTGCCCAAAAATCCTTCTGTGCAACGAAGCAACCATGCAAACACATAGCCCCAGTATACATATAAACCAATAGGAACCCAAAATTGTAGGCGACGCACCTTCAAAGCCTTTCGATAATCAAAACCTCAAAATTGTATTGAATACGAGATTGGGATAAATAGGGGGGGTTGAGAACATTTATCACGACACCCCAGATGAGCATATAGTTCAAGTATTGAACTTTACATACAGAGATGAATATTGGGAAGGAATAGAACAAACCCAGAAGAGCTTGGAGTTCGAAAACGAAGAAACAGAGAGATAGGGTCTGTGATAAATAAGAGGACAGAGAAATGATAGAGAAGCAGAGACGATGTTAAAGACGAGGAGGAGTGATGATATCGAAGTGGGTGATGAATTGGAAGGCATGTAAGTAACAGTCAATGAGATGAAGGGGGGGGTAGAATCTAGTACACCCTGGGAAAGAAGAAAATGGCAGAGAGCAGATCTAATGCAGCACACGTCGTCGTTCTGATCCGTGATGGGAAAACAGGGGACCCATTATTCTCTCCCTTTTTTTATTATCCGCAACCATTTTTCTTTTCGAAAGAAAAAGAAAATGACGGAAAGTATTAACGACGTCGCCTTGCCGTATCCTTGCGGTTCGATTTTTTTTTCAGTGTGCTTTGGTGTCGAAAATTTCAAGAGAGGGCTAAAATTCTTTTACTCCTTGAGGGAATGGATATTTATATCTTTGTATAATTGCATCGAGTCACCGTTGGAAAATTAATCAAAGTTTAAATGCTTGAAGCAACAAACGAAAGACATTTCTTGCCTAATCGAGAAGAAAATCTCTAACCAGTAAAAACTATCCTACACACCTACTCAAAGTGACTAAGGGGAGTGTATTCATTTAAGAGTCTACAAGATTTTTTATTTATTTTAGAAGTCTATGGGTATTCAACTGAGATTTTAAACAGTCCTTTAAAATCTTGATGTATTCAATTAAGATTTAAAATTATCCATTCAAATCTGCTTATATTCAAAAGTATACGGATTTTTAAGGATTTCATTAAATGCTGGATTTTGGAGGATTTTATAGTGTTTTTTATACATATCAAAACTCAAAAACAATCCAACCATTTCCTAAGAGATTTTGATGGATTCTTTCACACTAAAAAAATGAAGAAGCTCTTCACCAAAAAAAAGAAAAAGCAAGTCTCAATAGGTGACACTCATCCATTTTGTCTTAGACCTATTTTCCCACTATCTTCCTCTACCTCTGCTCTCATCTAATAATTTTTTATTTTATTTTTATCACTATAGCTCTAGAAGCCTTAATCCTTCTAGCTAATTAAGCTCACTTTCAATGGTATTATTAAGATGATACATACACACATGATTCTTTTGTAAATTAGATATGAAATAAATTATGTCATTAGTTTACTACTTTATTTTTTGTGTAACATTTTGGCTGGTTAGTTTTCTCTTATTGTTCATATATCATTATACACAACATAAAGAATGGTAGATTGCCAAACTTTCTTGTCATTGATATAGCATTATAATTGGATCCATACATCCATTGCTTAATTAAAGAAGAAGAAGGAAAAAAAATTAACCTACAAAAACATCATAAGGATTTGTAAAATCTAAACAAATACTAATAAATTAATCCATTAGAATCAAACAGAGTCCATATAGAATTTAAACAATTCGTGGATTAAGTAAATCCATGGATTATAAAAAGGGGTTTTATCCATTTACCCCATTTCTAGGGATTTTTTTCCCACTTACCCCATTAAGTTTTTTTAATTCTCTCTTACCCAATACACTCTAAGAGAGTCTTCCCTAATACCCCATTAAGATTTTTTTTTTTTTTTTAATTTTTTTTTAATACCATTTTACCCCTCACCCCTTTGTTACTTAGAGAGAGAGATAGAGAAAATGAAAGAGAGAGAAACCATAGGAGACTTCGTCGGAGCCCGTCACCGGCAGCCTGAATCCTGCCAATTTTCGCCGGAATCCGGCCAACTTTCGCCGGAATCCGGTCACCGGCTGCCGCCCATCGGAATTTGCTGAAAATCTCACCGGAAAGTTTTTTTTGCCCCCAATAGACATCTATTGCTCCCTAATAGAGGGGCAATAGACGTTTATTGCCCCCCAATAGACGTCTATTGCCCCCCAATGGACGAATATCAGCCATGTATTGCCCCCAGTAGACGTCTATTGCCCCCCAATAGACGATTATCAGTCATGTATTGCCCCCCAATAGACGACTATCAGCCATGTATTGCCCCCCAATAGACGTCTATTGCCCCCCAATATGACTTTCAGTCGCCAAAATGGGAACTAATCTCCCTAAATTTAGACAAATAAAACTTTGATTACAGGAAAAAAACAAGAAGATTACATCAATTCAATACGTCTATTGCCCCCCAATAGTCGTCTATCGGCCCCCAATAAACGTCTATTACGAGATGATAAAACATTTTTTTTTCTTTCATTCTAGGCCTTTTGCCCACAAGTTTACTTAAAAAAGAAAAAAAAATGGAAATGAATACGTTTTGTAATGGCAGAAACTCAAGGATATGCATGCTTGATCAAAAAAAGAAACTCAAGGATATAAATAATGGTAGAACAGCGTTTCGTAACCCAATGATCCAAAAACTAGACAGATTGACAAGTGACAACCAAGTCTTTTATTGGAATATGATCTTATATCACTTTGTGCTCCAAGACCCGAAAACTAAACAGAGTCAACTCAGTCAAGTATTCCAGGTTCAAAACCCAACCTTCCTACCCAATTGGATATGATCAATTAGCCCTACCTAGTACCTAGCTCTGCCGCAGTCGACGTCGTCAAAGCCACTGGAGCTGGAAGAGGGAGGAGCGGGTCGGGTCGGGTCGCCACTGCTTGGAATCGGAGATGCAGTCGGAGCCTAGAATAATGAGATGTTCTTCGCGTGGCGATTGAGCTTCGGAGCACGAGCAAGGCGACGTGGCCGGGAAGAACAGTGAGCGGAGACGGCCTGGGTTGAGCGCCGGAGCCGGAGGGGGGAGAGAGAGGGCTTGGGTCGATCATCGGAGCCAGAGGAGAGAGAAAGACGGCCTGGGTCGATCGTTAGATTAGGGAAGAGAAAGGGAGACGGCATGGGTCGATCGCCAGAGCCGGAGGAGAAAGGGAGATGGCCTGGGTCTGCCGGAATCATGCTGAAGTGAAGGGAGGGGGGGGGGGAGAGTGCATCGTGCTGGACAGAGGGAATTGAGTGGCATTGATGTAGTTGTTTAATGGGGCTGTGACCAGTTACCCATTTTTAGCCCAAAAAATGCCCACTTACTCCACCAAGAGTTTTTTAACCCCATTTACCCAATCTTACATCTATTGACATTTTAGCCCCTGTTAATTAAATTAAAACTCATCCATCTCTTATCAGTCTCTCTCTCCTTCCCAAACTCTCTCTCTCTCCCCCCGATCTCCACCTCCACTCTCTCTCTCTCTCTCTCTCTCTCTCCTCCCCATGATCTCCACCTCCGGTCTGTCTCTCTCTCTCTGATCGCCGCGCCGGAGATGCAGTCCAAATCTGAACACGACGATGAAGCTCCAGTCGGCGATCCAACGTTCTCGTCGCCGTTCGATTGATCGGCGATCCAGCCACTCCAACGTCCTCGTCGCAGTTCATCGGCAATGTGTCTACTGCCCCTAACGCTGCCCCTAAACCCTAAACTTAACACGAAGACATTATTTGGGGGCAGTAATGTGTCTACTGCCCCCCACTAAACCATTATTACTGCCCCCCACTAAACCATTAAAACTTGCCCCAGTTTTGTGAAGGGTTCTGACTTCGTATGAAGACATTATTTGGGGGCAGTAATGTGTCTACTGCCCCCCACTAAACCATTAAAACTTGCACCAGTTAAGTGAAGGGTTCTGACTTCGTATGAAGACATTATTTGGGGCAGTAATGTGTCTACTGCCCCCCACTAAACCATTAAAACTTGCACCAGTTTCAAGGATTCACAGTGTATTGCACTTTATCACAAACAAATCAACAAGAGATGATTACTGTCTCCTAAGAAAGACATTATTGGGTGGCACTAATGTGTCTACTGCCCCCCAATAGACCATCAAACATTACACCGCTTCCTATGTTTCGCAGATTATACAAGTTATTCACACTCAAAACAACAGATAATGTCTAAAAACCCACATTATGAGGGTCAATATTCTGTCTACTGCCCCCCACTAGACTGACACAAACAACACAATTTTTTTCATTTATCAACTACTGCAATTTAACACTACATTTACTTTGGAATAGCAGTTTTCAGTCCGTCAATAAATAAAGCAGTCATCATTGGCCCCCAATACAAAGTCTACTGGGGGGCACTAATGTTACAACTTTTATGGTTATGACTGCACAATAGCAGATAGCCATTTTCAGTCCGTCGTCGATTCCTTCAGAAGGTCAACCCCGGCCTTGCCGAGCTTCTCAGCGACGAGGACCGTCGGCTTGGCGTCGAGCCTGGCAGCGGAGAGCACGACGACAAGTTTCGGCGCGGCGATGGCTAGAGCAGGCTTCGTGGGCGACCTGCCGGAGCGATGGAGGGAGGGAGAGAGAGATCCGACGTCTTCTGGAGAGAGAGAGAGAGAGAGAGAGAGAGAGAGAGAGAGAGAGAGAGAGAGAGAGAGAGAGAGAGAGAGAGAGAGAGAGAGAGAGAGAGAGAGAGAGAGATAGAGAAATCGGTGAGGGGGGAGGAGAGAGAAATCGGTGAGGGGGAGAGAGAGAGAGAGAGAGAGAAACTGAGAGTAGAGAGATTGAAGGAGAGGGCAAAAAAGTCCCAAAAATTAATAAAAAGAATTAATTGGGTAAAGGGGAAATAATCCCTTAGAGTGTTTTGGGTAAATGGGGTTTAAAAACTCTTAGTCGGGCAAGTGGGCACATTTTAAGCTAAAATTGGGTAAATGAGCATTTTCCCTTGTTTAATTAGGCTAAGGGTACATTTGTCATTTGCATCTAAATTGGGTTAGTGAGAATAAAAATCTTTTGCTGGGGTAAGTGGGATAACTTTAGCCAATTTTGGTGCTTTTGGTCAAGAACCCTTATAAAAACTCAAACAAAGTCTTTTAAAATCTGAATTGAATACACCCCCCTAAAACATAATACAAAAACATGAAAAAAAAAAAAAAAACCTCTGACCTATGTGACTTTACTTGACCTAAACAATCATCTAGAAAATTCGCATATCGGTCACAATTGGTGTACATCAAGACTAGCCAATTTAATGAGTCTGTCATGCACATACCATCAAAAGATCAAGGGATACACATGTTTTAATACCCTTAACTTTATAAAATAGAAGAAATATCCTCTTTATTTGGGTTTATGATTGGAATTGTTTTAAATATAAGTATATTTATATATATATATATTTATACCAAAGGCATTTAAAAATAAAATAAAAAACAAAAATAAATATTATGAGGAAATTTGTAGAAATTTTGTTAATTTACTTGACATATAAATAGAAGAAGTTTGAAGGTAAAGAAATAAAGTAAATAAAAGAAGAACAAAACCAAATTGCATGTTGATCTGGACAATTAATGTGAGTCCTGTAAATATTAAACGAGCTAAGGTGAGATTATTTGAGAATTATTTTATGGTCTCACTGATTTGTTGGAGTGTTCGAGAATATTTTATGATTTTTTTTATGAGGTGAAATCTTTGATTTGTGACGAGTTTGTGAGATTTTTTGGAAAATTTTTCGAACACCCGAGCTATTTATTATGATTTTTCAGAAGTTTTGAAATTATAGAAATTATTTTAAGAAAGAAGAAATTTGTGTGGTGCAATCTGAACCACAGGATTATCCACCGCTTGATCAGGGCCGTTGAAAACCAGTTAAACGGGAACTATATAAATACCAAGTCAAATCACGATTTGACTATCTTGACCCATTCTCTCAACCTGATGACCCGCAACAAGATACTCGATTGGAAATCCGCCGTTCGGCCACGATGTAGCATCGCACGGGTGTCGTTTGGCTCATCTTTCCTTTGCTGATCTATTTTTGGTATCGTCTTCACGTCTTGCCCAACCAATAGTTCAAGGAGAAGAATTGAAACTCGAAAGCGTTGGGCTTTCTGGCAGTTCCTCCGCGTTTTTCGGCAACTCTGGTCACCGTTGGTGGTGCATAAGGTATAAAACTTGATTCTCTCGTCAAGCTCTATGCTCTGTATTGTTGGTTTTTAGTTCAATTGAGTTCTAAATGAATTGGTATTTTAGGGTAAAATTCATCAAATTCAGATTATTTTCTTATAAATTCAGATTTAGGGTGTTACACATGTCCAACCCATACCTTATTGTAGAGTAGTGGGTTAGGGTTTGAAAGACAAGGACCCGAACCCATAAAACCAACCCTGCAACTGAATGTAGGCAGCCTGCTCCCTCAATAAATATATTAGCTGCTCAACTCGCCACATGGTAGGCTAGACCTCCACTCTGGTTGCCCAGTTAGACATCATCACAGGATGACCAACAAATAGATGGATTGGGATCGTTTTCCCTAGCCCACCCTCAACCTAGCTACTCGTCATCGATCACCACCACTACTGTCGCTACCTTCCACCCGCAAAGTGACATACCTACAAGTCAGGCACCACAAAGCAACTAGAGAAGATGAAGGGCTAACATGAATCTTTGTGTACATACCTCCAACAATATGGAGTATTTGCTATCTCACCAAGCATAATTAACACCCTCTTTGGGACACCCACAAGCCATGGTGAGGCCCAACCGAGACTTGCATCTTGTAGCCCTATGTTCAAGCTACGCTACGGTATCCGGAAGTCACAAATCCGTCGCCGGGAAGCCACCTTTCCGGCCTTGCAAAGTTGCCTCCACAAACTAGGCATTTCTACACTAGAATAGTTTCTATACTAGAATAGTTGTTACTTGTCCCACATCGAAAACAATGTAAAGGAAGAGCACTCCTTCACCTATAAAAGGAATGCCTCCTCCCACAACTCAAGAGATTCGATTACACCTCTTGTAATCTTGTTGGGCCGCAAGGCTCGACACACTAGTACACATTCAAGTGGACGTAGTCTCCCGCTCATGCGGAGGCGAACCACTATACATCTCGTGTCAACTCTTTCTCTCTCTCTCTATCTCTCTCTCTAAAGCTAACTAGCGACCCCCTCGGTCACTAACGTTAACACTTTGTGCACGCGCATATCCCTACACGCAACTCCGATCATCTTAGGCTTGAGTCGCTAACACCTAAAAAACTACCTTGGTTTAGAACCCCACATAGCCCGACCTCACTCTACTGCAACACAATGTCCAAGGACGCCTATTACATTCAGAGGAGTCACCCCGCTCTATACCCTATTGAATAGTCGTTGAATATAAAGTCAAATGAAGAAGCCAAAATTCTGGCTCACACACTAATTTATAAGTAAGAGATTCTAAATTAGACTCACACACTAGTTTTCGTGTGATCGAAAAAGAAAAGTAAAAGTATATGCTTTAAACTCTAATTATGAGCATGTTGTGATATATCTTGCGTTTTACAATGCAAGAAGACATACACATAAGATATATTGGGTTCACCATGAGTGTAAAAATTTGTTACTGCAATTAAAATACAAGATGTGGAGTCCACTACAAGAATATGAGAGTTCAGTTTTAAATATGTATTGAGATTTCAGAATGAGAACTTTATCCTCGTTTTATATACTCTCATACAATATCAGAAAGACATTAACCAAAATTCAAGTTTATTGAGAAAATTGAGAAGGGGATTCTTCTAAAAAAAAAAAAAAAAACTAAAAAATTGATACGGGGATTAACCATCTAATGAGGGTACAAAATTAGTTTCCAAATTATATGAACGAGCATGAACATAATGTCAACTATATCAAAATCATCAAGGTAGAAGCTAAAGACCCGAAATATTCCATTATCTTTCCTATTTTCTAGGGTAGTTAATACATGATTAAATCCTTACCAAATAGTTCATTTTAAAATTCAAAATTCATGGTTCACTTACAAAAAATTTCCAATTGGGGGTGAGATGTGATAGTTAAACACTTAAAACCCATTGACCCCCTATAGTTTTCTATATTTAAATTATTCCTCTGAAAAACAAAATTCAAAATTAACGTTTAGCAGAACAGAACAGAAAAACGGTTCCCAGCTCCCCCAACTGGGATACGAAACGGCCGTGCCCCTGGCGTTTCGGTGGGGCCCCCCTCCCCACCACACTCGCTCGCTTGGCGCGTGGATCAGACCGCCCCTACCAAAAAAAACCCAGTCTTGCTGGAGCTACACTCACACACAGAGACAGCAGCAATAAAGTCCCCTCACCTCACTCTCCCCTTTCTCTCATTCTCTCCTCTTCTTCTTCTTCTTCTTCTTCTTCTTCTTCAACCTCAAAGAAGAATCAAGATCTCTCCTCTCCCTCAATTCCTTTCTCTCTCCAAAACCACCCACATTTTCTCTCTCTAAAACAAACCGATTTGCTAGATCTTTTACCGCGTTTCATGGATCTGCAAGAGCCCCCCACCCACCCCGCAATGTCCGCCTCTTCTTCTCTCTCCTAGGGTTTAGTCGCCGCTAAGCTTCACTCTTCACTCTCTCCACTCTTTGTCTGAGCTATGAAATTCGTCTGTTTAGTCTTGAAATGCCGTGAAGAGGCTCGCCGCCGCCCGCTGCTGCTGCTTCACCGACAGTGTGGAATTTTCCGGCCGAACTCTGACAACACTCTCCAGCTCGGAGCTGGCTGCTTCTGAGAATGATTGCTGTGGATTTTAGAGACAATGCGTACTCCGATTCTGCTTCTTCTTCCTTTTGTTCTTCTCCAGCTCAACTTGGTTTTCTATTGCTCAGGTAAAGCTTTCTGTTTTTAGTATCTGGATTTGAATTTTTGGATTTCTGTTCAGTTCTTTGATGGCTTCTGGTGGGGAAAACAGAAGGAAAGGAAATTGTGAATTTTATATTGCACATTTTTTAATCAAACTGTGCTTGAATTAGTATCGAAGGTGCGACTCTTCGCTATATTGGGTAGTCTTTTGTTTTTATTTTTGATGCTAGATGTTACTAACGAGCAGCCGGAGTATATCAAGAAAAACTAACTTATTTGCTTTCTTATAACTTCAGGGCAATTGTCACTAACTCCTCAGATTTCAAATCGGCCATTAACTTTGAGAGGTTTCGCACTGGAGCGCGGTAAGTGAGATAGTATTTGTGTATAGTTCACCTGACAGGGTCAGTCTAAATCTGGACAAGTTACATTGTCACTGGGATGTAAATGAACTTTCTTGAACTGATGATATATTGGAAATGTTGTCAATACACTTGAAAAACTCTGGTTGAAAATCAATGCTGCAAATCATTTCCCAGAGTGTTTGTTTATGTGTCCCCATTCGGTTAACTTTACTTCTTTCTATAGCTATGGATATTGTTATGGATGATATATATGTATCGTTGTACTACCATTTGCAGCAAGGTCAATTTTGATGAGTTTTCCATTTGCTTCTTCAAAACCATCGAAAACACGAATGACCAAGCCTTCTTCAGCATCCCTTGCACCTGCACCTGCACCTTCTCCAGTTCATCTAGGTATATATCACCTTAAAAATACTATTGCACTGATATTCCAGTTCTGTGGCCTGATCTTGATGTTAAATTTTCAATTTCAGCTCCCAGCAGTTTGCCTTCACCACCACTCCGTCGTCGTCATCATCATCATCGTGGGAAAGGAAGACCCCATGCTGTTGCTCCTGCCCCGTCAAAAGACCCAGGTAATAATATAGGGCCCCAAATCTGTCAATTTCAGGGGCCAGTCATCTGTATTACATCTACTCAATCAATATATGCTAACTTTTGATGCATTTCAAACCAAATTATTTAATCTAATTTTTTTTTGCCTTGGATGCCAAGAACCTTTATTTGGCTAGTTGGATGCTACCTTGCTTATATCTGTAATCTAATCATCTAGTCCCTCATAACCACTCCTCTGCTGAGGCAATTATTTAGTGCGGTTTAATTTGTTCTGTTAGCAACTAAAAATAAAATAAATAATGGTCTGTAAAGTTACTTGGCAAGATGAGTTTGAGGCTTGGCTTGAATTTACCATATCCTGGGTTAGAGGGGTAGCTTGTCCAACTTCTGGCACAGCTTCTGCTCGAAAAAATAGGACTCAGATTCTTGGAAACCTGAAGATATTGTTTGTTTAACTATGGTCACGAAAAAACCTTTTTCATCTCATATATTTTATCTCCTGTGGAGTGGCTTGTTAGTTACTTCTTTGTCATGGTACTTTTTGCAGGTTGTGATCAACTTTGTGTGGAGCCACTTACTGCATCTCCATTTGGTTCACCTTGTGGTTGTGTATTTCCCATGAAAGTCAGACTTTTACTGGATATAGCTCCTTATTCTATTTTTCCAGTAATGAGTGAGTTGGAGATTGAGGTTGCTGAGGGCACGTATTTGGCACAAAGCCAAGTAATAATAATGGGTGCAAGTGCTGATAGTCAAAATCAAGGAAGAACAGTAGTGGATATTAACTTGGTTCCTTTAGGAGAGAAGTTTGATAATACCACTGCGATACTGACATATGACAGATTCAAGCATAAGAAAGTGCCTCTCAATCTAACTCTTTTTGGCAATTATGAAGTGTTGTACATTAGTTACCCAGGTACCAACCCCAACTCTCATATGTTCTGGCTTATCATTTCAGTATGTATTGTGGTTGAGACTGAAACAGTTATTATCAGGGATACCTTCTTCACCACCATATTTGAAGGGGAATGGACCAACTGGAAGTCCTCAAAACCTCCCTATCACTGCAAAGTTTCCCAGAAAGAACCAGAGAATGAATATAAGAACCATTGCCATTATTGCCCTCTCTGCCTTTGTACTCCTATTGGTTATTCTTGGAGCAATCTTGGTGTTCATAAAATGGAGGAAAGTTGGAAGACCATCTAGTGCTGTCGGTCCTGCACGTGAATCATCTATTCATAAAAGATCTGGTAAGTATGTGGCTTTTCATAATCAGAGTTACCAGGATCCTCTTTCATTGTCGTTGGTCTTACTTTTGGGTTTACTTTATGGGTAGGGGACAGCAATACACTCCTATTCCCCGTACACTGTCCATCAGGAGTATACTTTGTAGGGTTGCTGATACAGGTTGTGGTTCTCATTGTTAGGCTAGTCACGTGCGATGCGTATATGCATATATAAATTTATAAACAATTGCATAAGTGCATGTGTTCATAAAAAAATTTCAAGCATTTATTGGATAAAATAGTTGTATACACGTAATTTTTTGCCTTAAAGCTCAGAAAGCCAATACCTTTTATCTCCAGTTTTTCTTAATCTTGACCTTACTCTTTTTTCTTCCCGATATATTATGGTGTCTTGGGATAACCTTTGAAAAACTGGATAACTAAAGTACCATGACTTAAGACTGGCAAGCCAGTTATCAGTTCTCCAGTTGTGGGATTTGGTTATGCTTGTTCAGATTTGTAGAGTTTGTTTACAGAAAAGATGTTTCCTCCATTTCATGATCATTGCCCTTCTTTGGCTGCAAATTTGGTACTCTTATATGAATTTTGAACTCAGTTCTGTATTAAGCATACTGTACATAGGTACACTGATTGATATTTCTGTGTATAATGCAGGCTTTGGGTCTATGATATCAAGTAGCATTCCAAGCTCCACTTCAGTATCCCTAATGTCCACCATGGCTACCAGTATTCTCTCTGTTAAAACATTCCCACGTTCTGAGATTGAGAAAGCAACAAATAAGTTCAGTTCTCAAAGGGTTCTAGGAGAAGGAGGATTTGGACGTGTTTACCATGGAATTATGGAGGATGGAAGTGAAGTTGCAGTCAAAGTGCTTACAAGGGATAACAACCAAAATGGAGACCGTGAATTCATTGCAGAAGTTGAGATGTTAAGCCGATTACATCACCGTAATCTTGTGAAACTGATTGGTATATGTATTGAAGGGCACGCACGCAGCTTGGTGTATGAGCTTATTCGCAATGGCAGTGTTGAGTCTCATTTGCATGGTATGGTATCTTGTCAGCTTTGATCTCTTTCTTTGGCTCAAATTTGTTTTGCTAAATTAGCAAAATCAATCTCCTTCTCAATTATTTATCCAAAGCGCCTGAACAAGCTATTTGGTTTCCCCTCTCTTCATGGATGTTCATTTTTTGTTTGGTTTCTTGGAATTGATTAGTCTTAAATTCAAATGAATTGTATTTTATGATTGTTTTTCCAGGTGTTGACAAGAAAAAGGGCCCTCTTGACTGGGACGCACGGATGAAGATTGCCCTTGGGGCAGCAAGAGGATTAGCCTATCTTCATGAAGATTCTAATCCCCGTGTTATTCACCGAGATTTTAAGGCTAGTAATGTTTTGCTGGAAGATGACTTCACTCCCAAGGTTTCTGATTTTGGGTTGGCTAGGGAAGCAACTGAAGGAAGTCATCACATCTCTACAAGGGTCATGGGAACTTTCGGGTAATAACATGACATGATTTAAGATTTCATTTTGAAGATCAATTATCTAATATTTTGTAAGGCACATATAGGCATAGACTCCATGTCGCCATGTTAGCTATATTATGCCACGGTACAGGAAATCGGGAAACTTTAATGAACGATTTATGCAAACTACTAAACATGCCAAATGAATTGAAATTTGCCTCAGGCAAGATTTATTTAAAAGTCCTTGTATTAGTATGACCAATTGATGCATGTGATGGATTTACAGGTATGTTGCCCCAGAATATGCGATGACAGGGCATTTACTCGTCAAGAGCGATGTTTATAGTTATGGAGTTGTGCTGCTGGAACTTCTCTCTGGAAGGAAACCTGTTGACATGTCCCACCCTCAGGGGCAGGAGAATTTGGTCACGTGGGCAAGACCGCTGCTAACCAGCAGAGAAGGTTTGCAGCAGTTGGTGGATCCTGCCTTAGCCGGAACTTATGACTTCAATGACATGGCTAAAGTGGCAGCCATTGCTTCCATGTGCGTTCATCCTGAGGTCACTCACAGGCCTTTTATGGGTGAGGTTGTGCAGGCTCTAAAGCTGATATACAATGACACGGATGAGACTGGTGGGGACTGCCATAGTCAAAAGGAGTCTTCTGTCCCGGACTCCTTTAAATGTGATCTTGCCCCTTCTGATAGCAGTTGGTGGAACGCTGGTGGACTCACTCCCCGGTTAAATTACGGGCAAGCCTCTTCTTTCATTACAATGGAGTATAGCTCAGGGACTCTTGAAGACATGGAAAACAGACCGTTTTCAGTTTCAAGTTTGTTCGGGAATGGGGTATCTTTACCAATTAGACATGGCAATAGATCAGGGCCATTGAGAACCATCCGTAGCAAGCCGTCTTTCTACAGAGCAAGAGGAAGTATGAGTGAGCATGGAGGTCTGCTTGGAAAGCGTGCTTGGAACGATGGATTCTGGGTTTGAAGCTTGTTAATTTTATTTTTGAATTTGTACAGTTCAAAAAGGACCGCGGCTTTTCAAGAAAGCCATGGGTGTAGTTTAGAAGTTGAAATTCCTGCCTGAGTCCATGTGTGGAGGATGAGAAAAAAGAAGGAAAGAGAGGACAATGGCTTCTAATTTTGGAATTCTTGATTCATTACATACGAGTTGGATGGAGTTGTAAGTTGGATACTACCTGTGTATCATCTCCCTTTTGGGTTCAATGCCTAATTGATTGACAACTTCCCTTTTCTAAAATTTGTGAGGCTGAAAGTCATCTTTTGCTTGTAGCCAAATATGCATTGTCAGATGAAAAAAAATTCAGGAATTGTCAGCTTCTGATAAATTTAATTCAAATTTCAACTTAAAATTAGTTGGTCTCTGATTTTCACTTGGACTCAGTTCGATGATGGCCCAATGTGGTTTCCCGGGATACTGGAGAATGAGATTGAACACATTACCTATCTTAATCTGAAACAGTTTCCCCACCTCCTATCTTAATCCGGACATCATCTTTGATTAGTGAAAATGCTATCATGCTCAGTGCATGCCAGACAGTAATCATTCCGAAGTAGACATCCATGATTCTGACACCATAATTTCACAAATAAAAACAATTATCGATCATCTTTGTTGAAATCTTAAACAAAGTGTACCATTTATTCACAAATTTATGAATCAAAACTCCTCCTATAGTCTCAAATTCGAATCTTCCCTCTTTTGTTATGATATTGCAAAATACATAATGTATATATAGTCTTCTTAAAGACTTTGAAAAAAATACTCTGAAAACACCAATGGGCGTTAGTCTAAAACAATAGAAATTAAGTTGTATATATCTCAATTTGATATGAAAGTTTAACAAATTAACAGTCGTGAATCCTAAATTCCTAATAATATTGGCCATTATCATATTTTATCAATTATGATAAGTAATTGCATAAGTTACTTATCATAATTTGATGCTCATGCTTTTGAAGATGCAAACATAATTTCTCACATCCGGAAATTGTTATACTAATTATTTTTTTCCTTAATGTAGATACATACAAAGAAAAGGAATAGATTAGATACAACAAGATTGAACAATTTAGTCTATGTACAATTCAATGCCAAGATCATCAACAAGAAGAGAAAAATGTAGATGCGTACTACTTGCTAGTGAAGCTACTATGGCACAAGGATGGATTGTTGATGGTGGTGATGAAGATGTTGAGTCGGATCTTACTAGTGAAATGGTTGGAGAGGGATCGGGAGTGGATAGTAGCCTAGAGCCTAGGAAAGGTTCTATACTTCAAGAAATTAGAGAACTTCATAAGGAGGACTTTGTATCGGATGAAGAGGAAGAACTTAGAGATTTCTTGATACAGACGTTAGTCAGGAGAGAAGTGAAAAATCTTTAATGTCTTCAACGAGAGGTGTACCTCCTTGACGTCTGTCACTTTGAAATGACAGAACACAAACGAAATTGAAAAGATGCAATTGATTAGTTGAGGTTATAGCAATCGATGTGGCAGGTCTTTAATTGTCTGTGGTGAAGTTGACAACTCTTTTGCTTATGGATCCATATGGTGAAGATAATGTAGATGAGATGGATTTTGAGTTTGAGTTCAATACGGAAGGAGTACTAGAGGGATATGGGGAGGAAGAATTTGAGGAATAGGGTCGCAAGAATCAAATTTGCAATTGTTCTTTATTTTTAAGAACTCATTATCTCATTATTGTTGAACCATATTTGAAGTATTTTCACTATTTTCAAACATTACCTAGCGTTTTTTAGAACCTTGATTCTACCCTAACCATTTTACTGATTTTAGCTTCAACAAATTCTCTTCGTCATTCAAAACATGCAATGTTATCATATAAGTTCACATTCTCTTCGTCAATCATGATTAGCAATTCAGTTTGGTAGGAATTGTGGGTTTGCGTGTTGCCAAGTTCATCTATTATGTATTTTGTATATTGTGGGAATGCATTTTTGCTAATAATGGAAGTGACTCAACTGATGCAATTTCCATAACATTGTAACATAAACCATTGAGCTTAGTAATGGAAGTGACTCAACTCCATTGTTTCACCCACAAAGCTTAAACCTAACTAAGCAGTTTTCAAAGCGTGCTTTACCAAAACAGCCGAACTAACTAAGCACTTCCAAAACAAAGGATCCCAAAAGGCGCCCAATATGAAGCGGGCATAAGCCTCCTGAGTGTTTCTATGCACTCGAGTACATGAAGCCTTCTTCTCCGGCTCAACATCTTCATCACCACCATCAACAATCCATCCTTGTGCCATCAACAATCCATCCTTGTGCCATAGTAGTCATAAAATAGTAGTCAAACCCTAAGCAAAAACAAGAAGAAGAAAGAATACTTAGTTTTTGGCTACCCTATACTAGTCTCAAACCTTATGCCTTGTTAGGGCCATAAGTGCTCAAAACTAAATATTTTATGTTTCAACAATCGATTGTGACACACTCTAGCAACCATCACCACAAATAATAAGGTCGAAAAGAGTACTTGTGATAACAATTACCCTACCCAACAATTCCGAATACTATTCCGACAATCAAGGGTAATAATACTCAAAATTGGGTGATTGGAGAACCATAATCTAAGAAATCCAAATGGAAAATAGAGATATGCAATGGGCAAATTCCACCATACTCATATCATAATCTAAATTGAAATATAAATTCCCCAATTTAATATTCCAATTCCAACACACCAAACATAGATTAAGGAGGGGAAAACCTAAACCATACATCTAGAGTGAAGAAATTAAAGCAAGAGTACACAAATCATATGAATAAACATCAATTTTATTAATTCCTCAACAAATCCATATAAAACTAAACTTGGGTTTCAAAACCCTAAAACCATGAGAGGTCACACACAAGTATATATCAATACACATCAAACAACACCATAAGCAAGAAATAAGAGAGAGAAAGAAGAGGGAAAGAGAGGAGAAATCCATGAAATTTAAGGCAAAGCTTGTCACTAGCTATTGCCATAACTTCACGGCTTCTCTTGCTACCCTTACGAAGCCATGGTGTAGAGATGGTGGCCTAGATACCGGAAATGTGTGTGTCTCCTCCTTGTGCAAGCTTACATGTGAAGAATGGGGGATGAAGAAGAGAAGAAGAGGTGAGAAGAGATAGAAGTCCCAAATTCGGCCAAAAGGCCTAGGGTGTAGAAAAATGGGTCTTAAACTTGTGAAATGTGTGTGCAAAAGTGCTTAAATACTCCCTTGGGTTCAAGGGTCAAGATTAGACTTGTACCCTAGATCTAAGGGCTCAAAAACAAGTAGAAAAAAGGTAAAATGAAAAGACTAAAATAACCTAATAAAAAAGTAGAGAATTAGAAGTTTAGAAAACGTACATTTTAGAAAATATAAAGAAAACCGGAGGGCAAAAGTGTAAGTGAGTGTGTGCCTAGTGTGAACACAAATAAATATCTTCATCCACATGTGTGATGTGTGTGAGGTGCGGGCCACTATTTATTATTGTCATTACATCAATTTTGAATTTGAAATTTAAATACAAAGATGTAATACAAATGGGCTTGGGTCTTCACTTGTGTGCTTCTTTGGTCTTGGGCCTTGAACTTCTTGCTATTGGGCCAAGTTGTTGGTTGACCCGATGGTCAACTAGTTGACTTTTCGTCCTTTAGTCGGAGTTGACTTTTTGCTCAAATTCTCTCTTTGTTTCATCTTTTCCCTCTCTTGACCATAATTTCCTACAAATGAAGAAAACAAAGTAATACTACGAAATAATGCTTGAGTATTCGCTAATTTCAAGGTAATTAGGGCTAGAAACACACGTATATTGCGTGTGAATCAATAATAGAGCAATTCATCTCCACTAGTTTTTTGAAACTCGACCTTAAGCAACTCCAAATAGGAGTTGACAACCAACGAATGACACCCTCCGAAATTTAGAACAACTCAGTCATGTTGCTTCTCGTATTTGAGTTGAACGTAGAGCTTGAATGGGCTGTCGGAAACAGCGTAATTAACATTCTTGCGGAAGGACTCCTGGTCTACACCTTATCACATGGGTTTCATTTGAGGTGTCTAGGTCCAACTGTTATTTCAACGAATCAGGTTGATTTTTTCATTTTTGTTTTTGGCCACACACTTGTTCATTTTTTATTTTATCATAACCATTTTGCATCGACAAATTCTCTTCATCACTCAAGATTTGCACTGCTATCACATAAGTTTACATTCTCTTTGTCAACCAATCAAAATGGTAATCCTAGTTTTTGAATGGTCAAAAACGACTTAGTGTGACTAAATTAAAAATCTTTTTTCTTCCTTGATCAAGATGGTAACCCTAGTGTTTGAATGGTAAAAAACTACTTGTGACTAAAATTTGAAGCTCCACCATGTGAAGTGGATGATATTAACGGTTTAAGGAAGCGGGCTTCCTTTTCAAAAGCTGACTTTACCAAAACGGTTTAAGGAATCGGGCTTCCTTTTCAAAAGCTGACTTTACAAAAACGGTTTAAGGAATCGGGCTTCCTTTTCAAAACGGTATATAGCTATCTCATAAAATAAAAAAATAAAAATAATATTTCAAAGATATTTCTCATATGCCGTGTGGCCGGGTACAGAATACCTATGCGATGGAGTATGGACTGACAATGGACCTGGACTTGAACTTGGACTGACGTTGATCGACCTATGCAAAATTGGACCTGGACTTGGACTTGGACTGACCTATGCAAAGTGTGGAACTTTGAACTAGACTCGGACTATAGAACAATGCCTAACTAAGACAACTAAAATTGGTTGGTGCCATTTTTTTTGTTAGTGAAAAAAGAAAGAAAGAAAGAGATATTTCTCATATAGATGATAGCCCCTCTGTCTCTCTCTCGCTCTCTCTTTCTAGTTTCTAACAAACACACATTGCCTTCCACGCGCCATTGTATAACAGAAAAGATGCTGTCTCTCGTTTACACGACCCCAAAAGCCAATTCCACCTCTCCTCTCGTCAGCTTACCTCACTATTCTTCTTCTCCTCCTCCTTTTCACACTTCACCTTCAAAGACTCACCACAGCCACAGCCACACCCTATCTCTACCTGCTTCACCACGTCGCTCAACCAGGTCCGCCCTCATCCTTTAATACTCGTCTCCCAACTTTTCTTCATTTTCATCTCTTCAATCTCGTCTTACCAACACACAATTTCAGGTTCAGAATGTCGTCCTCCGATTCGCTTCCCCCTCTCCCGGAAAACCGGACCGTGGTACGTACTTCTTCTCCTATTCCCAGCAATGTAGGAGTTTGTTACTTACTATCGGAATATTCTTTTTTATGGTTCACTAAATGTGACGTCGCAGCTCGGTGTGGGCAGCATGGGGCTGGATTTCTTGGCGGTCGTGTCCTCTTATCCTAAGCCGGACGATAAGATCAGGACCACCAGCTTGAAGGTACACTTCCCGATTATATTTTTTCTTACCGTTACCGGAATATGTTGACTTTTTTAACTTTGTTGTGCAATTTTTACCAATTGTAGTAGGCGTAGGCTATGAGCTTTGTTGAGTTGGTCGTTGTTGTTGTTGATACATGTGTGGCTCGTTTTTAGGTTCAAGGAGGTGGAAATGCCAGTAATGCTTTAACTTGTGTGGCTCGTTTGGGGCTAAGTCCCAGGGTCATTTCCAAGGTGCTGCATTTTTTTTTTTTTTAGTCTATATTTTCTTTGCTGGTTTTGGATTTTGAGGACATGTTTTAATTATTGGGAAATGATAGGTTGCGGATGATACACAAGGCAGGGGTATAATGGAGGAGCTACAAGCCGAAGGCGTAGATACTTCTTTTGTTGTGGTGAGCATGCATTTTAAAGGAAAACCATTAGTCTTGACTGGGCTGTACTGTTTTACTGTGCTGCTGTAATGCATGTTCTTTAAGTATTTCGAGTCAGGAATGGACAATCTTTGCTGTCAGTTTAGGTATTTTGCTATTAATGTAATGAATGAATGTGTAGTATTCTAGCATCTCCACATGATCAACATGTCTTGGAAAGATCGGATTAGCATAGAAGCTTTGAACATTGCAAAATCTAAAACTGGATTTTAAAGTAATTTTCTTATATAAGTCAAAATAAGTAAGCAAAAAGTTAAGAAAATTTGTATCCCCCTTGATTTGTTTTGGAACCTGTCACTTTACATTGCCTTGGTAGCTATGCTATGTTGATTTATCACTTTACAAGTAGTACATGAATGCTCTGAAATCTGAATATTGCCATCATTTTTGGATTCTAATTGTCTTTATCCAGGTTGCTGAGGAGGGTAATTCACCATTTACCTACATTATTGTTGACAATGAAACGTGAGGCTCTCTCTCTCTCTCTCTCTCTCTCTCTCTCACACACACACACACACACGGTGTTATTGTTTAGCCCATCAGATTGTCCTTGTTGCTAGTTTTGAAACCGATCTAGTGCATATGTTCATACCTAGTTCTGGGCACTGACCCAGTGCAGGGATGGGGAGGGGCAGGGGCAGTACAGCGCTGGAGTAATTTCCTGATCATTGTATTTCAATTATTTTAAGGAATAAATGGAAATTGAACATGTACAACAAAAAAAATAAAAATTAAGAGGGACTAACTGAGAAATTTTGGATCCAAATAGAATTAATCACTCGTTTATGTTGCTAAAAGTTCAAAATTCCAGAAACATTACTGTTTTGCCAAGTGCTTTTCATTCATGTCATCTTTGATAGCAACCAAGTTAACCGGTGCCTTAAAATGCACTTACTCATTTATGAATTGGTGGTTCAGTGGGCAATGCTGGCATCATTGGCTTAATGATTTTCAAATTGATTTCTGATGTTCAACTGTATTTATGATTAGGAATACGTACCAATTTAGCATCTTATAAGGCTTTTTTTGGATTCTCAGTTTCCCATCCCCCGTTTGACATTTTCAGGAATACTCGTACGTGTATTCATACTGAAGGATATCCTCCTATGATACCGGATGACCTTTCGCCTTCAAGTTTATCGTCTGCACTGGATGGAGCAAGACTTGCTTATTTTGATGGACGTCTACATGAAACTGCTTTACTTATTGCACAGGAGGTAGCTGTTATCTTCGTGTTTCTACAATCTAACTTCTTGTTCTTATCTTTAGCTATTTTTTGAGAAAATTGTTACCGAGTAAAGAGAATAAATAGCATAGTTGAAATCTTACAGGCTACTCGCCGGAACATACCTATATTAATTGAGGCTGAAAGGATAAGAGAAGGGTTGGATGATCTTCTAAACTTGTCTGAGTATGCCATATGCTCAGCAAAATTTCCAAAGGCAAGTCAATTGTTTGTCCATGATATACTATTTGGTTGTCTTTCCAAACATTTCAGCTGATAAAACTACCACCAAATTTTGGATATTCATATTTCATATATGTGATTTTCTAGAGCATTGCTCTTCCTTTACCATCTGCTTTTATTAGTTAATCTAAGCATTATTGCATATATTTCACTCAAGACATATGCTATGTAATTACTATGATTTTACAATTAACATGTTCTTCATTTCTCTGGATCTTGTTGTGGGTTTCAGGCATGGACAGGAGCAGAAACTTTTCCAAGTGCTCTTGTTTCAATGCTTTTGAAATTGCCAAAGCTCAAATTTTCAATTGTGACCTTGGGTGAAGATGGATGCATAATGCTTGAGAGAAATATAGAAGGTATTTATGTGATTACCCATCTTTTACTGGAAAAACAATATGAAACATAGGGTCAGAAAATGTGGCTTTGAATTTTGTATATACAGTCTGTTTTTATCTTGGATTTGAAAATTACAGGTTTTCATTGACAGTCTCTGTCTTTGTTTTGACATGATTGACAATCTGTGTCTGGCAGAGGCTCCTCAGACGGAAGAAATGGACGTGGACAGCTTATTCGAAGCGCTGAAGCAGAGAAAGGATGACAGCATAACCAGACCAACATATGTTTCATCTGTAAGCCACTTTCTAATTACATTAAAAGTAGACTCCTTTTGCTTTTGGTGAAATTAAATCAAACCGGCTCAGAAGACGTGAAAGTAATTCTGGTCATTCTGCAGTCAACCATAAGAATGAGTTACAGTTGGGCAGCATGAGTTCATCAATTAATTTCTTCAATAGTTGAAATGAATTATAATATAGGAAATAAAGCCTTTGATGCCACATTGAGTCCAGTAACATGCAACTCTCTGACTTCAAACCAAATAAAATGATGAAACAAAACCATTGAAGCAATTGGTGTGACAATATAAAAAGGCATTAGAAGTGAGTAAGTTTCCTTGAATACAACTCTAGAGTCCTTTTCACTGCTTTTTTACCTGTTCCTCGCATGATTCTTGTCTAATTATCAATCCTTTTAGACAATTTTGAGGTCCCTCAAGGGGTCAAGGGTTCACCAGATAAGTTGGGAGCTCATCCACAGAAGCTGAATATTTACTTAGCCTCAGGACAACGAATTTTAACTCGAGATTCTTTTCATGCCATATAACTGTGTGATATTTTAATTATCTGTTTGAACAGAAAGTGTTGAACCAAGATAAGCTTATCTCAACGACTAATGAGGTGACCAAGTCTTGGCACATCTTAACCTGGCATTATATGCCCAACAATACCCAACTTGAACCAAATGCCTGTAGGAAGATGTAAAGGGAAATTTAGATTGGCAGAAACGTTCTAATTAGCATACAGTATACACACGCAAACCTGTTGTACACTCCTTTGTCCTTTAGATACCAAGGCTGGGGTGAATTGTGGATGCAGAAAGCAAGTTACTGAATTTCATTGCATGTTCCAGCTCTAGAATATGAGAGCTGTCATGACATGATTATATATGTTATCTACATATTATTAAGATCTGTTGCTCTCTAAGTCTATCCATTTATATCCTCTCAGCCAGTTACAAACTTGAGAGCCAATGGAATAGGGACAGTGTGTGGAAGGCTGCTTGTGGGAACAGCTGAGAAAATACCACCCTCTGAGCTTGTAGATACAACGGGTGCTGGAGATAGTTTTATTGGAGCAGTTATTTATGGTATGTTTTAATTGTTTAATGTTATTTTCCTTACTGACGGTCAGCACCTTTTCATCATTAATAAGAAAACGTGGTTTCTGATTCACTGAGCTTTTCTTGCATTTGTATTTCTATTATCAAAATAATATTAAAATAAATAAATAAATAAAATGTCGTATTTGTTTAGTTTTAAGAGATTGCAACGTTTTTCATTCTTTAAAGCCCTACTAGCGATTATCTGAACAGAAGGGCTAGGATCACCAGTTTAATCTTGTGGAAGAGTGGGGCTGTGGTTGGGCTACCAGCATGACTAACTAGATAAACCATCCATGTGAATATGGACTAAATGAAGTCAAATCATCCTCTGGGTGTACTTGTATCTGAAGAAATGTTTTGGTCTTCTTTGATTTCCTAAACTTGAATCAAAATGCTGCTGCAAATTTTACGTTTTGTACCTTGTCCTCAGTCAGTCATAACATTTTTTTTTTAACGATACAGTAGTAAGAAGTTGGTTCCAGACTTCAGTTTATCTTCCTTGTCATGGCTGTTGTCTCTTGTATCTTTTTTATTGATTCAGCATTTCCATTTACTGCAGCTGTTTGCACCAACACGCCACCAGAGAAAATGCTCCCTTTTGCTTCTCAAGTGGTTAGTAGACATGTTTCTGCCAAATGGCTAACTGACCCAAAGGCATAGTTTTATGTGGTAGTAGTATTGTGCAGCATATATTTGTTCATGACCTTTTCTATACGATTTCAATTGCAGGCTGCTGCCTGCTGTAGAGGTTTGGGAGCACGAACTAGTCTTCCACACCGCACAGATCCACTCTTGGCACCATTTCTATGATAAGATTTCACACAGCTACAACTCAGAGCTCTAATTTGGAGACATTAGGCCTAGAACTTGAGATACTTCCTCCCATGAGATAGAAATTTGTAAACTATTGTTCTTGATGGAGACATTTGCAATCCCCTTGTAAACAACAGAAGGTTTGATAATGTAGTTTGTAAATTTGTGCAATTTCATTCTTACCAACTCCAGTCAATTCCTCTGTAATTTTCTTATGTTGTGAGATTAAAGGTCAATTCTCAGTATTACTGCTCGTGTACTCTCCTCAGATAATGCTTCTTGTAAGTGCAATTTTCATGCCCAGAATGTTTTCATCTTTCAATTTTCAGGTATATATTAGATCGAAAAAAGTCAGGTATGCCAGTGCAAATAAGCGCAGTATGTAGAAAAAAAAAAAAAAAACAGATCTGCACATTATATAATGCCATGGGAGGAATCAGCAGTTTTTTTATAAAACAAAGGATAACACTTTCTCACATTAACCCGAACCACCATTGCCTAATAAACTACTACCTAAATCTGAATTAAATACCTAGTGAACAGCCTACATAGTACATACCAAGCAGCTAAACAACTAAACAGGAAGACAATATCCTACATGCCAAGCACAAAAGGCCTTCCCACTATGTCCAGAAGTTCTAGTTGAACTGCTAAATTAGATAGTCATAAAAAGCTCTAAATATCTAAGATGATGGTCAAGCAGATAATTCAACAGTCTACAACAAGCTATCAGCCCTAGTTGGCAACCTCCTGAAGAAGCTCAAAGGCTGAGAAGGCAGCTTGCTCCTGAATCTCGGCGGCCTGAGTGCATACAATCCCACCAAAACCACCACCACTCTAATCGGCACAGCATAGAACACAACAGCAGCAATCAAGCAGAAGATCACAAACAAGAATGTTGCCCTTGGGTCTCTCCAGCTTAGCAATGCTTGGAACCTCTCACCTTGTGTAGCCACATCACCAACAACAGTTTGAATCCTCCCAGCCACACTCCTAAGCCGGTCATACCTCATCCTAACAATCTCTGCACTCCGACTCGTTGGGAACGAATCAAACTCCTCATCCAACTCATCAGCATAAACACTCTCAGCATGGGATAGATTAGTGTCCATGAAACATGGGTGGCGAGGGCGGGACTTAAACCGCCACATTCCCACAAATGCCATATGCAGCAAGATCATTGGGACTATGAGCTCCGGAAATGCAACTAGCAAAAGGAAAGTTGCAACGAACAAGGCAGAGCAGATTGGCTTCTGCCAACTGCGCATCAACTCCACAAATCTTCCAAAAGCAACAGGCCCTGATAGAACATTCACTAGCCTGAAGAAGTTGGCTTTGCTCCTTCTCATGCTCCACATATGCGAGTCATGGTCAAGCATGTACTCCACCACCTCTCTCCCCAACGGTGGCTCTGTCCTGCTAAGCCTCGACACCACCACATTCATAGCCTGGTATCTCAGAGTTTCCAGTTGATTCACAGTCAAAGGCTGCACAAAATGCATCTTGGGAAGCAGTGGCATAGTGTACATGTTCAACATGTTACCCATATTGGCACAAGAAAACCTGACCGCCAAATGAAGCTCACCCATTTTCTTGACACCAGAAGGGTGCAGCATCAAGAGCGGATATGAGTGAGTGTAGACTCGGTCAGACTCAAGTGTGGACAATCGAATCCTAACCTTCCCAATCCGGGAATCACGGACTCCAGCATTGTTGGCCGTGTTCTTATCAATCCGAGAATTATCAAACACCCCAATGGTAACAACAGTGCAAGGATCAAACACCTCCCACGTGTACTGCTCGTTCCACTTAGGCGACAAGCTATCAACAACAGTTCGAGTTCGAACCCATTTCTGTCCATACTTTGCAACACAATAAGCATCACTAGACCCTCCTTTCCCTTCTTTGATCTTCATCGGCATAAGCCCAGTGGCTCCCAAAATACCCATTTCAAGCACACCAATGTGAGGCTTCCAAAGCCTCTTATCAGTCGGCTTAAGATCACTGCTATACATTGTAGCCTCATCAAGGACGTGATAACCTCCATCAAGTGAAACCCTCAAATGAATTCTAGACCCAAACCTTGTCAACACTTTGGACTCCCCAGCTGCATTGGTGAAACGGTTGCCGTTGTCAAGGTTGAACCACCTCGAAACGACAGGCTTATCATCCGTTCGCCTTTCAATTGCTGCCACCGGAATAACCACTCTCCCTGCCACCTCGTCACGTCCCGGCCCAACCCTATCCTCAACACAGACCAGCAAGTAGTCCTCAATCGGCTCAGCCACCACAAACATCATCTCCTCATTCCACAAAGGATTCGAGAGGCTCCTCACACTGCTAGGCTGCGCAATCCTAGTCCTCAAGACCTGATTCCCCACCTGGATTTTCGCCGAAAGCTCAGGAAACCTCATCATTGCAGACCCTTTCTCCCCTGGAACAATGTCTTGAGCTTCAATCACAGTAACCCTCAGGTACCAAAGCCTTGGTGTCAAGTAAACCTTGGACTTAATCGAACCAAGCCCATCAAAATTCACATTTGCAGCCTTGGAATGCCAAGCTTCAGCAAATGCCTCATCAGCCTGAGTCCCAAACCAAATCGAAATCATCACCTCCCCCGATTTCGACTTGTCTCCCTTCTTATCCTCCATTCTATACCACTGCGGCGCCAACTGACTATCCGGCGGCACCCTCCTCGGAACCTCATTCAAATCAAACCACACCCTTCCCAAGAAGTCATCTTTGTTCCCCTCCTTCACAAAAACCTCCACCACTGAAGACTGTATGCAATCTTTAGAAAAAGCAAACGCCTGACCCCACTCCACATTGTTCAAACTCACCCTCTTTGTTATCCCTTTGTAATTTCCCAACTTCACTTCAGCCACAACCTCCCCTCCACCAAAAACAGAGAAGTCTCTAGCTTTCACCAGTTTCACATACAAATATTGCATTTGCTCAACAAGGTCATAAGTAGAGCTGCTTTTATCCTTTTTCAAAGACTCACCGCCGAGCTGAGGCCGCGTCTCCTTCAGCGAAAACTCCGTCAACACATTTCCGTAAACACCACCTCCGCCACCGCCTCCTCCGCCGGTTGCTCCGCCGCCGCCGGAGATTGCAGAAACAGGGCCTGTATTGATCAGAATCGGCTTCATCATCACTCCTTGGTTGTTCTCCACAGGCTTTGAGTGATTATTGTTGCTCTGACCCTGCTGCGTTGGCTTTGCTTCTTGTATCAACTGGTTCTGTGACACCATAACCGAGTTTTGGCCCTGAAGTTTCTTGCTTTTCTTCGAAAACCCAGAGGAAGAAGCAGAGTTGGAAACAGAGGAACCCACTATTCCATTAGCCCCAACTTCCTTGACCTCTTCTCTCGTCGAAAGGTAAAGCTTCAAGCTAATCTCGCCTCTGATATGAGAAAAGAGGCTTCTTTTGTCGAGAGTATAAAGCTGAGGAATCTCCTCTCCTTCTTTGGCAATATTGGACCCTGAAACTCTGACTTTACCCAGAAAATTTCTGCTGTTGCCGGACCTCCGCTCGTTGAAAATGTTGACCTCTATGGCTCTATAGGGAAGATCAGCCACGTCCTTGACACTAAAGACTAGCTTCTCGTTCCAGACCGGGTTCAGGTCCTTGTACTTGACCTGGGTTCGGAGCCTCTGGTTTTCAAATTCAATTTCGACGAATGGGGAAGACGAGCCTTCGCCGTCTTTGGGCATGAGGTTGTGGGCCGCCACCACCTCCACCACAAGGCATTCTTTGCCGGTGCTGTTGCTCACAGTCATGGATGGGTTTTGGTAAAAGAAGAAGAGGAAGAAGGAGGAGGAAACAGAGAAAATGAAAGATGAAGCAGAGAACAGAGGAATAAAATAAAAAAAACAGAGGAAGCAAACAATGAATGAAGCAGAGCAGAGAGATGGGTAGAGAGTGGTGTATAGGGAACACAATGTGACAAATTCGGAGGCTCAATAAAGCCAGAAAACCACTGTGCAAATCAGAAGAGCGTGCAGCTCAGAGATAGAGAGATAAATAAAGAGCCAGAGAGAGAGAGTGCTCTGTTTCGGAGAGAGTACAGAGGAGGAGCTCACTCTCTCTGAGTTGGAAGAAGGAAAAGACAGTCAAACAGTCCCACTCTTTGACTCAACGCGTGAAGTCCACGGACCAATGGACATCCGAGAAGAGTGTTCGACCGATTGGATATAGCGGGACCCATGGTTGTTTAAAGGTTAACCCACCTTGTTAAACGCGATTTCCATTTCTAATGGACTTTGAATCAACTGGGGGGAGATAAACGGACTTGTTCTCGGGTCGGGCACAACCAAGACCAGAATAAAGGTTTGTGCTCGTTGTAATTACTGTAATTTAATAACACTTCACCTCCTAAACGCCTGGTTGGTGTAATCTTTATTCTCATTTATGTGCTTGGGAGCCTGCAAAATAGTAATGAGACAAAATGTAATTACTTAAAGTTTTAGAAAGAAGTAGATTGTCACTAAATTGTGGCATGTTGTTTGAAATAATCAGGTTACAGATTCAAATTTCACAGATATTATTAGATAAAATTAGAAGTGAGATGGTGATAAATATCGTGGTTTAAAAAAGTGAAAATTCTTCTATGCACCGATAGTGTAAGTGTCTCAATACTTATAAAATGATTTCAGCCGTTAATATTCATATTCAACATCTTTTTTAATAAATAAAAGTATATTTAATGCAATCTAGCCCGTTGTTTATTGATTCTAAATTCTCCAAAAAAAAAAAACAGAAAGTGGAACCCAATTTTGTGAGCTGAAAATTTGAATTCCAAAACGGGTCGGGTTGGCCACAGCCACACGCGACGGAGTGGAGTGGAGTGAGTCATCTTTTTTTTTTTTTTTGGTCAAAGAGTGAGTCATCAGATAGCAGCGAAATTTGTGTCAGAAAAGCTGAGCTAAGGTAGCAACCTGCAAGGCGACAATATTATTCTAATAATAAATAGTGTGTCTCGAAGTCCGAGGTTTCTGAACTAGAACTTTTGTCCTTTCGCTTTCATCCAAAACATTTTTATTTTTATCTTTTCAGTTTTTTTAGAATTTAATTTATGTTTGGTCGTCCGTCGCGCGAGGCGTGGATATTCTCAAACGTACTACTGTTTTGTATTTCAATTCCTTGGTCTGGTCTGGGTCAGTAAAGAAATTAAAGCGAAGCCAAAAATGGGATTTGGTTCCTCAGCTGGGTTTAGGGTTTAACGTCGTTAATCTGAATGGTTAGAGGCTCAGCATGACACGTGGCGCGCATGCATTGCAGAAATGCCTTGATTTGATTGGATTTTGGAGTATGATGACACTTGACTAGGAGCTACGATTGGAAGATTTGGTTTTTGTCTTCTTTCGTGGACGGTTATAAATCCGTTATGGTAAATCTGTACTGAAAGCTAAGCATCATTGCAAGCTTCATTTGTCCCCTAGAGAAAAGGAAGGGCTTCTCTTGGGTTGTCACGGGGTTGAAGGCTGAAGGTGATTCTCTTTTTTTTTTCTTTTTTCTTTGATGATAACTGAAGGTGATGCACTCTTGAGAGATTCTATTCATATTTGGACCTCCTACAATATTTTTACCACTATATTTCCAGTTCTACCCGTATTGATTTCTCTGTACACCTCTTTTCCTACCTCCACTATAATATATTAGTCTTTCTCCACACATGCACTGCATGTGCAAGTATTTTTTTTTTCTTGAAAATAAAAAAGAAAACAGTTATTGTAGAGAATAGATAATAGAAGAGAAAAGTGGGTTGTGGGTTATATTTTTATTTATTTTTTTAATAAAAATATATTTTGTAAATGTCATAACTGTCCTTATGATTTAATTAATTCTCAAAGTTTATTAATTTTTTAGGGTCATTTCTGTCAAAATTTTGGATTTTGGCTAACAAACCCTCTTCTCTTAATAATAGTATAGATATACCATCAACGTCTTCACCCGAAGAAATTTTTCTCCCCAAAACAATTGATAGTTTCTTTAATAAGAAACTAAAATCTCTTGGAAACTGAAATTTTCTAGTAAGGGATTTTTCTAGTTCATAAACATGGATAGTTTCTTTGTTTGGGGAATTAAGATTTCTGGGTTGCGGAATAAGTTTTGTGCAATTTCTTTGATGTTCATACATAATCAGGTCCATCTCAGGGCCATGAACTTGTAACTATTATGATTAAAACCAGTCTCGAAGTATGATTTGAAGATAACAAATTGATTGGAAAATGTAATTGAGAGTGCCAATTCGTACTTTAGCAAGATTGTTAATAATAAAAAAAAAAGTTTCAAGATTGCTGTATTCCTCATACTGTGATTGTAATCCCATATAGATGTTTATGTCAAACAGTAAACCCAGAAAGATGTTTACGTCAAGTATCGTGTCCATGTCAACATGAGAATGCTCATATCAAAACCAATCTGATAAGGTAGTCAACTTGAACAATGAAACTATCACTGTTTATGAACTTGAAACATAGAATTCTAGTAATAGAAAATCCTTAAAAACTGTACTTTGTCTGTATGAGTGAGAGAGAGAGATGACTACAACTGGAGATATTATTATTTTTTAGCTTAATTGTATCAAGGGTAAAATAGGATTATGAAATGTTCAAAAATTGCAAAAGGTCTGACTAGTGATTTTGGAGGTATGAATAGAATCCCTCTTCTCTCAATCCATAGGGCGGGTAATATAAAAATGGTCTTTCTAAATGCACCCACCAAATATCTAAATACACCCAGCACTTAAAATATTGTCCTATAACTTCCAACTTTACCCTTGCTTTGATTTACAAACCCAGCAACAATATCCAAGAGACGTAGAAGACAATGGGCTACTTACTGCTTCATTGAGTTCAATACTCCTCTGGAAGCCGAACTTGCCAGGGAGAAGACTCATGGATACAAGTTGGACAGATCACACATTTTTGCTGTCTCACTTAATGATTTGCTTTTTCATTCTTTTCATTTTTTGTTTGTTTGCACGTGCTCAGCATACCTCATGATTTTGGATTTGGGAAGCAGCTCTTGCATTTGCATCTCTTTGATTTTATATCTCATAGATATTTTCCATCTGTACCTTGATTTTATAAGAACTTCACACAATACTTTCAGCAATCAATATGAATGGACTGATGTAAACTTTGTTGCATCTCTTTGGCAGCTTGCTGTGACTCTTACAGAAACAACATGGAGGAGAATACGAGCTTGGTTTTTGTTGCTTTCGTTGAAAACTTTTCTTTACTGTTGTACAAAGAGACACAAATTTGGAGCT
The DNA here is from genome assembly GCF_958449725.1 of Rosa rugosa. Taxonomy (NCBI): domain Eukaryota; kingdom Viridiplantae; phylum Streptophyta; class Magnoliopsida; order Rosales; family Rosaceae; genus Rosa; species Rosa rugosa. The sequence continues at coordinate 40,716,385 of NC_084822.1, read as the reverse complement.
CTTCACAGCATCTTGCGTTTTTTTTGCTGGGTTTTTAGCTGGGTGTATTTTATTTAAGGGTAAATTTGGAAAATTTAATATAATATTCTAGGGCTGGGTATGTTAAGATATTTGCTGGATACATTTAGAAACACTCTATTAGGCCTGGGCACGGTCCCAGCCCGGCATGGGTTTTACAGGAACCGGGACCGAGCCCGAAATTTTCGGGTCTTGACATGTTTTCCATTTTCAGGGATCGGGAAAGCCCGGACCGTTAATAAACCGGCCGGTCCTTCGGGCTTTCCGGGCTTTTCGGTAGCCAGAGAGAGGAAGCAAGGACTAGAAGCTCCAAATCGAATAAGAGGCCGATTAAGGTGGTTCATATATCAAACATTCAAACCCGATGAGCGCCTCCGAATTTAGAACCTTGGTTTAGCAATTCACCGGCCAAGATGCCGACTTCAGCACACCTCACAAACTTTCGGCTGCTTTTGAAATCATCCACCTAGAACTATACAAAAACTTCAATCTTTCACTAATCCAATCCAGAAGCCATTGAATCTATGAGAAATAGTTTCAATTAATCATATGATTATGAGGCCATGAGTTGCAGAAGAGGGAAAGGAAGAAGCAGAAGAAAGAGAAGTCGCCTCACCGCCATCAGTCGCGGTTCCTCCACCAGTAGCCGATCCGCCATTAGTCGCCGCACCGCCCTCAGTCGCCCCACTGCCCTCAGTGGATGGATTCGCCGGCACGATCTCATTCCCAGAAGTGGTCATTTCGAACAAGCAATGGATTTAACAGGCTGATGAAAGTTATACACGAACTGATTGAAGCTTGATTGGGCGTAATAGGCTGGGATTGGAAATCTGAAATTTGGGGTTTTAGGGTTCGAAGAACAGAGAGGCAGAGAGCTGAGGTCGTGCTAAACGAGTGGTGGATAAGGGTTTTCCAAAACGAGTCGTCTAGGTAAGTAGGATCAGATAAAAAAAAAAGTCTAGGTAAGTAGGGTTCGGTGATCACCTGTGGTCAATTTCACACTATACTTAAATAACTAGCCTATCACAGAGGGACATATGACACTATGGGTTATGCGGGCTGTTATTCGGGCTTTTACGCTGCTGAGATATCTGGCCCGGGACCGGCCCGTTTTATTCATAAACGGTCCGGGCCTCAAATTTTCATGTTTTTTTTTTTCAAAGCCCGGCCCGAACCCGGTGGTCCGGGCCAATCCGGGCCGGGTTTTCGGGTTTCCTGTTCAAAACGCCCAGCCCTACACTCTATAAAAAAACTATAGACATTTTTTTAACCGAAATTTATGGTTATTCTTCATACGTCTAAAATATCACATTCGGTTACGTATTCACGTATATAGATTAACCAACGAATTTGTCACGAATATATATGATTGTAGTTGTATTTGGTTGTCTAATTTCTTCACGATATACTTGCCTTATAGAAACTGAAAATTCAGTTATAGATAGTTCTCTAGATGCATGAATACCATATATAGTTTCGTTTTACTAAAATTCAATTTTTTTGATTACATAGTTAGCATGGTCAACGGGTCAACCTAGCTCCATAGATATTTTCCATCTGTGGCTATCTTAGAGCATCTCCAACCATTTAGCTATAAGTCATTTTGACTTTGGCTTTTTGGTAGAGGGATCTCCAACCATGGTCTTGCTTTAGCTATTTTGACTCTTGAGCCATAACTGGAGTCAAAATTACTCAAGTTTGTATAACGAAAGCCAAATTTCTTTGGCTGAAAAAATGGTGGGCCCTACTGCATGTGCTACATATTGTAGTTAATTAATTCTCGAAAATGATTAATTTATTAAATGACTTTGGCTTTTGACTAAAGATGGTTGGAGATGCAAAAATTGAATGAATAGTGATGAGAGTCATATTTTGCATATGACTTTGGCTTTTGACTAAATGGTTGGAGATGCTCTTAATTTCTCCACTCCTCAAACGAATGTTGAAGATGAAGTATAGTGTCAGATGCAGAGGTCACTGCCCTGCACAATTTAGGGTTATCTCCTCTCGTTGGACCCACCATAATCCCAGAGAGAATGAGAGAGATGGGTTTCTTGTCGCTTATATATGCAAGCAATTAATGCGAAACAACAGACAAAACTTTGGGTAATAGAGGGCAGCAAAAGAAACAATGGAAAGTCCAACCAAATGGTCCATCTCTCAAAAATTTCTGATGGCAGAAAGCCATAAAAGGAACGAAGAAAGCACAGCTGTGTATGCACATAAGGTATGCGAGTGCAAAAACGAATAGTAGTCTTTTTCTGCATTTTGAATTGGGTTAACCTAAAACGTACCCACTACCCACTACCCAGTACTGGAATACTGGAAATATATGAATATATGATATGTCATTACCCTAGCTTTTGAATCTATCTAAAATCCCTTTTTCCTTTTTTACACCAAAACCCCTTTTTCCTGTTTCGTGCAGAGAGAGAGAGAGAGAGACAGAGAGAGATAGAGAAGTGTGATCTGGTGAGTGGTGACGATTCGAAAATGTGAATTATTTATCAGTCGCATTCTCCAACTCCGGCAACAAATAACAGAGAGAAATATATAATACTGAGCAGTGCACGGTTGTCCATGCATTGCAGCAATGGTGGAGGGAAAAAGACTCTGTCTTGGGGCCCTGGTTACCTGTCGGAGGGACCTTCCCACAAATTTTAGGTATGGGGACGTCCATAATCCATATTCTATAGAACTTTTTTTTGAGTTTCTTTTTATGAACTTTTTTATGAGTATTTTTTATTATTATTATCATTTTCAATATTTTTAGATCTGATACCAATGCCAAATTTTTGAATTAATAGTAATTTCATTTATAAAACTTATGTCAATAATGTCATTACATATCCACCCGCTGTCTCACAATGGACAGAACAAAGTTTCATGGTGAAACCACAGTGATATATATATATATATATATATATATATATATATATATATATATACCGTTCATATCCAGAGCGAGGCCTCGCTTTGAAATTAAAATGCGAGGTTGGAGTTTAGGATCACTTTTCGGTCGCATATCCACATCTCGACCGTTCAGTTTTTAGGTACTAATATATAGATCATCTCTGCAAAATTTCAGCCAAATTGATGATATTTAAGGTATCTAACTCGCTTAAACCAATGGACGAACTAAATCTGTCAAACCTGAACCGTACTAGTTTTACGGCAGATATCAATGCCTTAACAACTATCAATTTAGCTGAAATTTTGCAGGGATAATCTATACATTAATACCTAAAAACTGAACGGTCGAGATGTAGATATGCGACCGAAAAGTGATCTTAAACTACAACCTCGCACTTTAATGGCCTCGCTCTGAATAATATATATATATATATATATATACAGGCCTTCTCCACTGCGGACGTCCGCAGTTTTTCATTGGTGTGGATTTCCAGTTTTGACCCACTTTCCGATCATATTTTCACATCTTAACCGTTCAGTTTTTAGGTCCTAATGTATAGATCACCTCTGCAAAATTTCAGCCAAATTGGTGATCGTTAAGGCATCCAAAACTGCAATTTACAACAATGTACACGAACGGTTCCGGTTCGGCAGATTCGGTCCGTTCGTGTAAATTGCAGTTTTGGATGCCTTAACGATCACCAATTTGGCTGAAATTTTGTTGAGATGATCTATACATTAGGACCTAAAAACTGAACGGCTAAGATGTGAAAATGTGATCGGAAAGTGGGGAAAAAATGGAAATCCGCACCTTTTTTCTTAGGTGCGGATATCCGCACCTGAGAATGATTATATATATATATATATATATATATATATATATATATATATATATATATATATCCTATCCAGAGCGGAGCTCCGCTTTGAAAATTAACCTGTGAAGTTCGAGTTTTGGGCCACTTTTCGGTCGCATATCCACATCTCGACCGTTCAGTTTTTAGGTACTAGTGTATAGATCGTCTCTGCAAATTTTCAGCCAAAATGATGATCGTTAAGGCATTGATAACTGCCTTAAAGCTAGTACGGTTCAGGTTGACAGATTCAGTCCGTCCATTGGTTTAAGCGAGTTAGATACCTTAACGATAATCAATTTGGCTGAAAATTTGCAGAGATGATCTATACACTAGTACCTAAAAACTGAACGGTCGAGATGTAGATATGTGACCAAAAAGTGGCCCAAAACTCGAACTTCACACGTTAATTTCAAAGCGGAGCTCCGCTCTGGATTGGATATGTATATATATAATAGACCAATTATATTCTAACTTATCGCTCACTTAAAAGCGAGCCTATAAGCTATGGAAAAAACATAGCGAATAGATAAGAAAAATTACATTCGTTAGGGCTCATTAAGTAACCTAACCTAACAAGCAATCAAGCATAGGGCCCTGAAAAAAAAAATATATATATATTATTATTATAGAGGCCACAACCAAATAGCCCACAGTTAGCCCTAGCCCGAGCCTAGCAGCAAGCAACCCAATCCAACCCCTGTCGCACTGTGCCAAGCCGCCAATAGTCTAACATAGCAGCCCCGCCGCCGCTACGAGGAACACCACCACCATCAACACCCGACGCGGTCAACCAGAGCTCTCAGCGAAATCGAACAAGAGAAGACCCGACCCACCAGGATCGATCTTCATCACACCAAGTCACCACCAAACAAACTCCGCTGCCTACGCCTCCATCAAAGCCATCACCTGTGCGTTGCCCCTCGACCTGCCATGTCGCCGTCGATCCCACATGCCACAGCGTCCAACAGAGTAAGATCCGGCAGCGATGCCGTCAAACTCCAAGCAAAGAGACAAACTGAGAACAACTATCAGCAAGTCTTTTCGGTCCAGCAGCAGCCCTGACATCACGCGACAAGGCCGACATAGATGCCAGGCCACCACCGGACGAGCGTCGTTCGAGTACGCCGGAAGACGCGCTAGGGTTTTGGAAGAAAATTTTGAAGAAAGATTAGAACTTGATACCAATGCCAAATAGAATAGATTGAAGTTGATAAAATAAAAAATACAAACAAAAGGGGTTGGGTCTTTCTATTTTTGTTATGTTACATTCTTACATGTAGTAAAATACATAGAATGGTTTAAAAACTCAATCCCTCTCTGCTTAATAAAAAAAAATGTAATAAATTTTCTTTTTCTATTATATTGATTAAATTGATCAAGTTCGAAGAAAGTAATTTTCATTTTCAAACTTGAATGACCTCAGTACTTAATTGATTAAAATATACAAAATACTTTCTAAAATCCTTCTCTTTTTTTTTTGCCCCTCCTTTTTTATTTTACATTAAAAAAGGGTGGGATACCAAAGCATTTCCTACAAATAGCTTTTATTGTGATGGAAGAGAATCAATTAGTTCTAAAAAAATTTAATGATAGACTGGTATCAATCCTCCAAACATATGCTAGACTAGTACCAATCTTTGCCTGCAAGAAAGAGTTGTTAGAAATCTATCAAGCTCATTACTAAAAATGACAGGACCCGCCCCTGGATTTCACCCTGAAATTCGAAGTGGCCCTGCGGGGTCCACCTTAGAAGAAATTCTTTCAAAAATTTGACAGAACTTCCCCTAAAATGGACTACCCAAAACCTGGAGAAATGAAATTTACACTTCTAAATCACTCATCCTTATTCTCCTGGAGCCACCTGCTCCTCAAATCACAACTCCAATTTCACAAATATCAGTCTCAACCCAAAAACAATATTAATCTCACAGGTTATCAGAGCAATACTAATCCACTAGGTAACAAAGAAAATAGAAATAGAATGAGTACGCGGAAGCAATGCTGTTGTCTATGCCTCGACTCCATGTACGCCCGACCTCAACTAATTTCGCCTGCAAACTGGGCATTTGAAACCGAAGGGCCCAGGGGAAAAGTATATGAAAACGTTAGCGTGAGTGGACAAAAATAAATAATTGAAAAGAAAAAGGATTCTATACTTTCCCACATTTATTTCTTTAAAAACTCGATGCATGCAACAATGGTAAAACATTTATCTTTAAAATCAGGAAACTGGAAACTGTAAATCAAATCCGCTGAGTGTCGTATCATCGGACTAGACCCCGCTAGCCCATAAATAATATAAAAGTAGGGGAAGAAGATAGCCATACGAATGAGCCTCCCAGGCTCGGGTGATAGCTTCCCAGGCTAAAGTACTCCCATATACTCTCGTTATATACCCACACGCCACTAAGTGTAGCGATTAGGATACTGGGCTTCAACATTACTGTCACAAAGACAGTAACCAGCGCCACAAAGGCGGACGGGCTTCGGTGATCCCATCACCTCGCCACAAAGGCGGAAGATCAATGCTAGCAATGATAATAGTCACCCAAAGTCTGGCAAAATAAAATCCGAAAACCACATAAATCCATAAAGCTTCCCCAACTCTCGCAAATGAATTTCCAACGACGTGTCCCACACGCCAAGAGTATCTCAAATCAATAGCAAAAAATGCGAGAAATATTAATAAATCATAATCTCCATAATTCGAAACAAAACCAATTCCAAAATCATCATCAAGGCATTCCCAATGCCAAATCCGAAAGTCGATAAATAAATAAGAAATATCAATAAATCAACGGCGTGTCCCACACGCAAAAATATTCTCGGGTCAATGATTAATAAGCAAGGAAGTTCAATAATGAACTAATATTCCACTTTAAAATAAATACCATGGAAAATACTTTGTTGAAAAACAACATAAATCATAATTTCGAATCCGAGCATAACAAAATTAATATCCGAAAATCACAACCGGAATAATTCATAATCACTTCATGAAACTCATCAATGAAAGTAAATCCACGAGATAAACCGAAATCAAATTCCGAAATCAATTCATATGCTCGAAAAGTAATATGTTAATTAAATAAAGCATTAATTCAAGAAAATAAACGCATGCATCATTATTTAAAACAAAAGTCCACTCATAGTACCATTTAGGCGATCATGCGTACGAGTTCCTTCGTCGAGCAATAGCTCGGTACAACGCCATGTACATAAATATAATTCGTGAATAACTATTGTAATTAAATACAATTCTCAAAATCGAATCCTCATAAATCATCTCTCCAATTCTTTTCGGATTCAACCCACAACATACCCATAACACCAATTCCTCGATTTACATATTCCACAACGAAAACAAGGGAAGTCTGACGGCCGGATTTCCCACAATTCAATCACAAACTCCAAACTTCGGAAAATCACAACCAATTCCAAACTCCTCCAAAATTCACCAAACTTCACATACAAGCTCTTCAACATTTATAGGATTTAATTGGGCTAAAACAGGAATTAAAAACAAACCCTACACGCCTCCACGCGCCACCCACAGTAGCGGTGCGTAGGGCCCACGCGCCGGTGACCAGCACCTCCGATGGCCACCAAATTTTGGCAGCACCACCTACTCAACAGACCCAACACTTTTCACAACTACAAGAAATTCCAATTTTACCTTTAAGTGCTCGAGATTGGCCGATGAAGAAAACCCAGAAATTTTCCAAGAACCCTAGGATCGGGTTTTGATCGATTCTCCCTCTACACTGCAAATCGTGGATCAAGGCTAGGGGCAAAATGATCATTGGCAAAAACCGCACCTTCGACGGTGGTTTTGGTGGCCGGATACGGCCGGAAATCGACGAAACCTCCGTTCGGCTACAGTAAACTTTGCGGCTCAATTCTGAGCTCCTCCGGCCGAGCCACCGCAAAACACCACCGCAGGCATGACAAGGAGGAGGAGGCGAGCCTGCCGGTGCTCGGATTCCGTCGTGGGGTGGCCGGAAACGGAAGAATTCGCCGATGGAAGAAAACAGGCAGAAGGGGAAGGAAAGTCGGGGAAGAAGAGAGAGAAAATTCGGTAGATTTCCGAAAATGGAAATCTACCACAGTAACTCAGCTATTTATAGAAAGTTACCGTGAACAGTAACCATGAACAATAACTTTAATCTTTCGCATACGAACTCCGATTTTTACGAACCAAGTATGCACGCGCTCGGTTTAATGTCCTCTACGACTTCCATGAAGAAAGTTTCCTCAAATTTTGACCCGAACGAAAAGTCAACTTTTAGGGCCACTAAAAGTACTTAAACGACAGTAAAAGTGAAAGTAAAGGTCGTTTACCGTCCAAATGACTAGTAAACGGGTAAATTGAGATACGGGACGTAACAAATTTTTTTACCATTAGCACCTTTTTTTAGCCACCACAAATCATCGGTCCAGAAATGAATAGTATTACACTGATATAAAATATTGGTGGGTTTTTTTTTTCTATCATTGGCCATCAGTGTGTATTGTATTCAGTACATGCAAAGTATTACTTCTTTAATCCCTATGACACTGTTAGTGGTGTCAAAATGGAATAGTATTGCTTAGGGGTCATCAATAATCAATGGACTCGGGCTGGGCAAAGTCACAACATATGTTTTCTTATTTTTTGACCAAGCTTTTTCATAAAATTAAGGCTCAGGCCCGCCCATAGGCACAGGGCATTACAGACTTTTTGGGTGGGCAGGGCCGAGCTCATTATATTTATATGTAATGTCATTCTTTTAAAAAAAAAAAATACAAAAAGATATAAAAAAAATTATGATATATTTTAATGATTGAACAAGATAAAATATATTGCCCAAAAAAAAAGAAAAAAGAACAAGATAAAATACAAAATTCAAGGAAAATATGGCCTTTAATTCACAGATTCAATTAATAACTACATAAAAAATTATTAATACTAGAATTGAATGCGCTTTCATGTCTGGGTTTATAAGGCCAGGCCTAGGCTTTGAACCCTCCGCCCTAACCCTGCCTCATGGCCAAGGGGCAGGGCTGAGATAGGATTTGCTACGGGTCGAGATTTTTCCCACTAAACCAGGCGAGTGCCCATGAATTTTTGGGCATGTGGACCAAATGATTACCCTTAAGTGAAATATATTTGTGATTGTTTTATAGAGGAAATGATAATTAAGGTCATCTATACATGTGATATGTTAGATTAAATAACATAATATTTTATGTTAAATCACTCCATTTCCTAATAACATGACCTTAAAAGACTAAAAATTACAACTCATGTCATCGTCTGTCTGTCTGTCTGTCTCTCTCTCTCCACTATCTCAAGACCTACGAGCTTCATCAACAGAATTACAAAGAAGCGAAGACGTCTTCAGCCTCCATGATTTACAGAATAATAGTTCGAGGAGCCGGATTAGCTTAGGACTTCAATGAGAGGTATGGTGGAGGAGCTCCATGGCTTGGGTCGACGAAAGTTCTAGAAGCGTCGTGAAAGAGCTGGCGTTCTCCGACGGCACAGCACGAGCCGCTGGATTTCTTCACGGATTTGGAAGGTCTCGACCCCGGGTACTTTGTGTTCGGGTCTGGGTACAACGGATCCGGATACAGTTTCAGAGGTTGGTTCCATGAGTGGTATCAATTGAGAAGGTTTAAAGATTACATTGAAGCATGAAGCATCTCATCCAACACCTTTATTGATCTAACACCTACTAATCTAGTTGAGATTGTGGCACCCCGAAGGCCGGACTACCACAGTTCCGCCACCCCAAGGAACCCTACTCCCGCAACACTTGGGGAGTAAGTGATTTGGGCCTAGAATCCCTTAGAGAGGTAAAGCCTTAAAGTTGAAATCCAAAAAATCTATAAGCCCACAATTTTTTAGCTTACATAGAAGGGAAGATGGTGTAGTATTGAACTTAAGACTTACATCATTAATATTTTTAGCTCAAGTTTACATTAGGTTCATTAAACAAATTTAATGTGAGTCTTTTCAATTTAGCTCACTATGACCTATATTCAAGTGAAGATTCTATTCCTAATGTTCAACTTTGGTGGTAAGCAATCACGCACATCATCAACCATATATGTCTTAACAAAATTTGATGAGATTAAACATCTCAAGTAAGGAGGCAAATAAACTTTAAAAAAAATAATTTGTGGTTTCCAAAAGTAATCCTCCGTATCCAAGCTTCGACACACAACTGCAACCATATATGTCTTAACAGGAACCGCTTCTTTACTGATCAAACTGCAAGGCAGTGGTCGTAAACAACGGGACCGAAGGAGTGGAATGCCCATGGTTTGCTAAGTTATCAGCAAGGAAATTAGCTTCTCTCCACACATGAGCAAAAGAAACCGATGAGGAATTTAATTCGCCAAGGAACAAAGACACGATGGTTCAAGGCATCAATAAGCAGCTGCGAGTCACCTTCTATAAGCAGAGGTTGAGAAGTAATGTTGGAGAGATGAGAGAGACTTTCACGAAGGGCCGGGCATCGCTTCAGCAAAAAGAACATCCATGAAACCCAAGTTCTTGGACATATATAGCTAAGAGACGCTGGCTAAATGAGTCTCGCACTACAAAACCCGCAGCAGCACGATGGGAGGGGAGAATCGAGCCATCAAAATTAAGCTTTATGGTATATGAGGAAAATTAAGGCTTAGTTTGGGATTGTTGTGCTGTGAGAAGAAGCACTTCCGAACCTGCTGTGAAAGGAAACACTTCCGAACCTGCTGTGAGAGGAAACACTTCCGAACTTGCTGTGAGAAGAAGCAGCTGAGGCGTTTGGTAAACTGATTTTAAAAGTGCTGTGAGAACGAAAGCAATTTCTAGATGTTTGGTAAGTTGTAAGGCAAAAGTGCTTTGGCTGGGTATAATTACCAAAATGGTCATATATGCTAAGATATGCTACTAAAATACATAATTTTATTTTTTGATTATGTAACCATACCAAATAAAAAAAAATCTTATGTATTATCCTTGGACCAAATAAAAGATTTACTTTAAACCCTTCAACATGCATATTATGTTTTACTATTACACAATTGTCTAGAATAACTGGATTAATTTTTGAATTAATTTCCCAACCATAGTTCAACGGGAACCATTACACAATATGTTAAAGTCACTTGAAATTTGCAACTAAATGCTAAATGGATAAAAGTGCTGTGACTGGGTATAATCACTAAAACGGTCATAAATGCTAAAAATACTAATCTGGGCAATTTTGCTTGGACCTAAGCAATTCTGGGTAACAAACAAGAAGTTTGTGAATCAGAGATGCACATCCATTTGAAAACTTTGTTGAGAAATAAGACGATGAATTTGAAAGGGGTTTAACATTAACATTGTGTTAAAATACAATGATTTTGTCTTACAACAATAGTGATCCAGTCTCTTTGGAGATCACTTACAAATTGGTAATAATAGTACAATAATAGTCAAAGTTCAATCAATTTTGTAATATGTAGATGAAGCCTGTGACTGCACAGGTCTTATTTTCCTTTTCCATGCTATACCTCTTATGATGCGGAAATAGCAGCAACCTCTTGAAATAGAACATATGATATATTGTATGTGAGTTCAAATTTATATTAACAAAAAATTGAATATCGTTAGACAACAATATCATGAAAATAATCATGAGGTCGTTTTCAAAGTAGATAAACTACATGTTTGAGCAGCCTTGTATTCCTATTCCTACTACTCTTGAAACCAATTGTCTTCAAGCTATTCAACAATGAAATCTTCTATACTTGGATGTCAACCCGCTAGAAGATATCCAGGTGCTTCTTGTCTTCTTGATCCCATTCGTATTTCTCTTTTTTCTATGTCCCCGACTCCCTGGGCAAGCCAATGGTGTTGCACAGAGACTATCTGACAATGATGTGTCCTCTTTTTATTGAGACCTCTTGTAGTAGTAAAATCTCCAAATTTAATCTGTACATTGCTTTTGGGCTTATGAGTCTAGTCTACGGCCTGTATGTTCACAAGATCTTAAGTTAGTTCACAGTAGAGACTAGAGTTATCCAAAATTCATTTATCTGAGCTCAGTTAAAGATGATAATAGTAATCAATAAAGTCTAAAAGAATACTGAAAGTAGAGTATTAAAGATAATCAATTGATTATGCAAAATCAAGCAATGGTAGCACAAAGTAATACAGAAACCAAACCTTCCAATAATTATGCATTATGTACAATTGATAAAGTAAAAGCCAATAGAAAATGTCATATGCTAACACAATGACACAAAGAAAAGCCCCAATGCAAAAACCATGTAAATTAGAGGAGAAGAGCCACCCACACTGCTTGTGAAGGAGAGTTTCTTACATGACAATGAGGTGGTGTCACCTGCATCAAGCAAAGCATCAACTTATTGTCAGTAGGACATAATTCTCTTTCAAATACCATTAAGATAATTAGAGTATTCTAAAACCTTAGTTGCACTGACAGTTTTTTTGAAAGCGAAAGTTCAAAGTCAATTCAATCACCCAGTAATTCAAATTGCAAAGAAATTATACACCATAATTCAGACCAGCCGACTCCTGCATGTTATCCAAAACCTGGATAATGATCACTGATGTAAACATCACATGCCCTATTAAACAGATAATAAAAACATTTGAGAATAAAAGGTATGCTGGTGTGTATAAATGATGTTAAATCACTAAAGTCCTCAACAACAACAAAAATGCCACTTGAAGCGCCATAAATCATTGCTTTATAAAAGTGCCTGTACTGTATATGAATCCATTATACATTGCTTCGTCACAAGTTTAATTTCCCTCGATCTCCATATATACGCCTAAAGCAAAATGAAAGAAACAGAAACAACAGGCATTGCCCAGTCACTAGTTCACCATCATAGCTGGTTCATATTTTAGCTTGCACTAATATCACTGCTCAGTCACTAGTTTGCCACTATACCAGATTCAGATAATTGCTTACACTAATATACATGAATTCATCATACATTGCTTACTCACTAGTATTATTATGACAGAATCAGAAACAACAACAGGCATCCATATTGACGACAATATTTTACCCCTCAATAGTATTTGATCATCAGAGTACTCCTGTGACGACAACTTACACAAATTCTTAAACAAAAGAAATTAGTAATCCTTTTGTTTACTATACAGTTGAGTCAAGTTCCTCCAACTGTAATTGCAATGAAAATTTTACAAACGAAGCTTTACCTTTCTGGTCTGAAACACAACAGACCCAATGTCTCTCTCTCTCCCTCTCTAATCGATCCACCGACCAATCCCACGCAGCCACAATTCGATCCGCCATTGCCGCCTGAGATTCGAGCAGGATTTGATTCGGTTTGGCGTCTTGGATGTGATCTGTGCGAAATCGGAGACAAATGGCGGCCGGTGCGTATACGGATCAGCTGGAAGCTTACTTTCGGAGAGCGGAGCTGAGGCCGTCGCTTTCTTTCAAGGCGCCAATTTGCCCAAACCAGTTCTTGCTCAGGTTCGTCATCCTTTGGCTTTAATCTTCGAATTTCATCCTCTGGTATTGAGCTTGAATATCATCGAATTATCGTAGTTGATAATGAGCAGGGAGACTTGAAATTAGTAATGCTCTTCTATAGAAAAGATGAGGACATAAATACTGTTCACTCCGTGTTTTGACAGAAGCAGCTTCCCAAAGCTGGTACTTGGGTGCTTCTCAATTTCAGATTCTAGGAGAAGCAAGTTGGATCAAAAGCCACTTTCTAGACATTTACCAAACAGCATAACATAAACCCAAAAGCAGAAGCAGGTCCAGAAGCACCTTCAAAATCAATCCCAAACTGGGCCTAAGCTCCAGGTAAGCTTCTTATTTGGTCGAATGGTTTCACATTTTGGGTGCGATTGGTTGGGTTTTGAATTTCAGTGCATGCAACTTTGGGTGGTAGAAAATTGAAATGGAGAGGAAATAGCTTTGGTTGGATAGATAGTTTGAGAGAGACCGAGATTGATTGATTGGGTTAGGGATAGGGTCTGGATTCGAATTCTGTAATCCAATTACAGTCTCCAAGAGCTTTTGGTGGACTTGGACAGAGAGGGAGGGGACTTTTCGCTGCCAATTAGAAGAAGAAGAAGAAGAAGATTTGCTGAGGGAAAGTCTAGAGAGGAGGAAGGGATGTCTTGGTCGGTTTCAGTCTGTTCCCAATTTGGGAATTTCCGTTTCACATTCAAAGTTTCAATCTTTAAATTAAGTATCAGCTAACTTATAAATTTTTCGGTCAATTTTGTTGGGTTCAGCTTTTTGAGATTATTCGATTAAGGGTTTTATGTAAAATTTCATCATCCTGAGCTTGGCTTTGATAGTTTCTTCTGATCGATTGCCATTTAAGGTGGTCTATGCTTTGGGTTCATCTGTTTCTTTTGCTTTGCCTCATTTGTTTTAGATTCTGTGTTCATATAGTATACATCGAACAGAGCCTGCATCATAAGACAGATTTTGTGGGTATTTTTTTTTTTTTTTTGAGCTTCTTCTGATCGTTTATAAGCTCAAAATGGTTGTTTTATGTGTTTTTTTTGGGTTAATTGGTAATTTCCTTATTCAGGGCACGATCTGCTTCACGAATGAGTTTTCTTCTCTGAATTTCTTGACTGCCAATTCTAATCCCCTTAACGCAGCAGAAGAACCCTTAAACCTTTTTTCCTTTTGGGAATTTGATTAAAGTTTGTTCCTTTTCTTTTGTGATTGAATCTTGGCAGTCAAAACTATTGCAAAGAAGATAGAAAAACAACCTGGAATTATAGTGACCCTGTTTGAAAGTGTTATCAAAAGTTAATTAGTTTTATGCATCTTAGGCAAACTTTAATTGAAAATAGTTTGGGTGTTAGGTCGACTGCTGAGATAATCAAGGAAGTGAATGGAAATTTAAGGTATTCAAATTTCGGTCTGTATAGTACTTGGAAGTGAAAACGCAAACTTAGTTCAAGGTGAATGCCTTACCGGAAAAAATGTATACATATAGTGCTGCAATTATAAAAGTACAGTTTAGTGGCACCAGCATTACTCTTTTGCATTCCAGGCCTATTTAGAAATGTGACTCATATAGGTTGCAGAAAGTAACTAAACAATTAAGTTTTCATTTGACACTACAAATGAGAACTAGTGCAGTTCTCTCATGTTGGTCGATCATTAAGGTTATTTTATTTGGTCTCAACTCTTGATAGGCATTAACTGAGCTAATTTCTTAATAGACCTTATTACTTAATCCAGCAGACACTCGAGACCCTACAGGCTTGCAAATAAAACCACACTACTATCATATTTTTATCTACTTCAAAGTTGGATAGTGGTAATAATTCTCATTTCATGTTTATATTTTTCATATTCTTCTTCAACGTCATCCAAACATTGATCCTGATACTTAATCTTTTGTTTGAAGCATGTTATGTCAAAGATCATTTTTCGAAACATCAATTTACATCATGTATACACTACGTGATCAAATTATTTTCCCTCTGTCAAATTTGGATTAACTTGGCTTAATTCAAGCAGAGAGAGATCAATGTCTGTAAACTGCAAGTGAGACTCCTGCAACCTCTTACTATACTACCTGATCATCAGACTACTTAGTCTTTGATTTGAACTTATATGTACTAAAGACTATAAGTAGGGTAGATCCAGGTAGTGTTAAGATGATCAGGTAGTATAGTTACAAACGTATTATCAAAATAACCTCTTACTATACAAATCAAACCAAATAACTTTAGCTAAACTTCCTTCAATTATCTGAATAAGATGTAATAATTGGTATTCCAGTGTTGTTGTCTATACAAGCAGTTACTCTCCTAAACAATCTCCACCAATTACTTAAGCTAAACTAACTTCAATTCATTGATAAGAGTATGTTCCACGGCAAAGCGCGGGCACAATTTCTAGTAAGTAACCAAGCAAAAAGTTTCACCTTAGGAGGAATTATAAGCCTCCACATGATAGAAAACAGTTTGGATTTAGAATGCTCAAGTAAGTGAGATGACTGAAGATTTGAGGCAGATTTAATAGTAAACTTTCCAAAGCCAATTAGACCCCAAACATATTCATCAGGCCTATGCACCAGCGGCATAGGTAACGAAGTAATAGTTCGTAAGGTATCATCATGTAGAAATTGTTGAACCGGAGCAAGGTTCCGAGAACCATTAGCAATAACTTTATCAACAGTTAGAGTGAGATCCAGAAAAGGTTTTTGGTTATCAGGGACAAGATTATATAAAGGAAAAGGAAAGCACCAATTAAAAGTCCGAAAATTAATTTGCTCACCGTTTACCAACAATCCAACGAATACCTTGCAAAAGGAGAGAACGAGCACCTAAAATACCTTTACATGCTAAAGAATGGTGTGATTGCTTACGAGCCAAGAAAAAACTGTCCCGACGAATTCAGATATTTCTGTTACATAATTTTAAGTTTTTAACCCACCAATTGGAAGGTTCAGCAATAATCTTCCAAGCTAATTTGCAAAGGGCAGCTTTATTAAAAGTAGCTGGTCTCACACCCAAACTTCCTTTTTCTTTTGGGGAGCAAATTTGGGACCAGGCAATGGGAGGCTAGCCCGAGGTAGAACCCCAGAATAACTTCCTACACTCAGCATCAACTCTAGAAGTAACTCGAGAAGGGCATTTAAAACAAGAAAGAACATGATGGGTAAACCTGAGAGATTAGCTTTGAGAAGAGTAAGTTTACCACCTCGCGAAAGAGTATTAGCTTTCCAGCCTGTAAATTTCTTCTGCATTCGTAAAACTAATTCTGTCGAGTTAACTGGATCTTTCCAAAAAACAATGTTATGGATACCTAAATATTTCTCAATATGAGCTTTCCTCATAATACCGAGTAAAGCACAAATATCATCTTTAAGTAGACAAGGAACATTATTAGAAAAATAGCATGTAGATTTGTGATAATTAATTTGCTGGCCTGAAGTAAGAGAAAAAAGATCAAGAACTTCCTTAATATTACGAACTGCAATTACAGTTGCTTTAGCAAAAATTAAGCAATCATATGCAAATACTAAATTAGAAACATGGAAACCAAAAGGAGAAGTGAGAAGGCCTGCCTGGGGCTTAGCAACTTGAGCCAACTGATTTAAATGACGGATTAGAGGTTCCATACAGATGATAAAAATGTATGGAGACAAGGGATCCCTCTGCCTTATACCTCTAGAAGGTTTGAAATTACCTTGAGGAGATCCATTGATCAGCATTGAAAAAGAGACAGTAGTTTTATATTTCATAATTAAGTTAATCCAATGAGGATGGAACCCAAAATCTAATCAAGCATTGCTTAATATACTCCCAATTCAAGTAATCATAAGCTTTCTCTAAATCAAGCTTTATAGCTAAAGAACCAAGTTTAGCTTTTTTTCTTGTTAAAGGAGTTAAACATTTCATGAGCAATCAAAATATTATCGAAAATAGAAAGTCCCGGGCAAAAGGCACCCTGATTAGGCGAAATACATTAAATCAAGAACAGGCCTTAATCTATTAACAATAATCTTGGAAATAACTTTGTAAGCTACATTGCAAAGACTGATTGGTCTATAATGGTTAACAACCTCTGGATTATCAATTTTAGGTATAAGGGGCAACATTAGTATGATTAAGTGTAGAAAGATCAGTGGCATTCAAAAAGAAGTCATTCACCAGCTGAAATAACGAAGAACTAATAATATTCCAATGATGTTGAAAGAACTTGGCATGAAGACCATCTGGTCCAGGAGCCTTAAGAGGACCAATGGAAAAAAGAGCAATATAGACATCATCCATTGTAATAGGAGATAAAAGAGCAGAGTTATCCAAATCAGAAATGCAAGGAGAAATAATCTGTAAATAAGTCGTCATACTTGAGTTGTCTAGAGTTCTAGGAGCAGAAAAACGTTTGTTTAGACCATCTGGTTCTAACTTCTAACAAAAATAGAAGCAATATCAGCACAATCATCATGCCATAAGCCTAAATCATCCTTAACTTTGAGAATACACTTATGTTTACGACGAATTAGAGCTTGAGTTTGAAAGTATTTAGTATTCTCATCTCCAAGCTGCAACCAATTAGTACGAGCTTGTTGTGCCCAAAATACTTCTCCAGCTTGATAAGTTGCGGTAAGCCGAGCATAAATTAAGTTGTTGTTCTTGCATAAATAAGGCATCAGACCAAGAATGTGAAAGTTGACTCTGAATCAATTTCAGTTGATCATGCACAGTAGAAAGAGTACTAAACAAGTTACCAAAAATATTGCGATTCCAAGTTTTAGCTAAAGCTTGAAATTGACCGGTATAAGTAAGAAAATCCTGAAAGTGGAGAACCCTGAAATGAGGAACTGCAAACTGTCTTAATCAAATCAGAAAAAGAAGGGTGTTAAAGCCACATGGCTTCAAACTTAAAACCTCGGCAAGTACATTTTGTAGTAGTATTAAAAGTTCGAGAAATAGGAGCATGATCAGACCCATGAATGGGAAGATTGGTTAGAGTAGCATGAGGGAAGCGAGTAAGCCAAGTAGAATTGGGTAAAGCTCTATGTAGCCGTTCATAAATTCTACTAGGAATAATTGGCCGCGCGTTGCTGCGGGAGTTATGCCGTTGTAGAGGAGTTATGCATATTTAGTCTGAAACTTGTGGAAGTTGAAAATTTAATTGATGAAATGAGATATTAAATTTTAAGAAGAGAGTAGCAAATATATATCTGGTATTTTATCAACTTGATTTGTTGGCATTGTCAAATTGTATGATGAAGAAACAACTAATTGCAGTGTAGAAGTAAGGCAGCGGATATTCAAGTTCATCAAGCATTCACATTATAAAACTTGCAAGCTCTGCCTACTTTTTGTATAATCTAATGACTGTGTGGTTTTGGAGTACTTGTTAATATCATATTAAAGAAACCGACTGAATACAATTGACATGAAACTGAAAATGAAAGAGTAGAAAAGAAAGTGCTAATACAGGTTAGGAAAATGCTCTGGAAACCTAAGTAAAGATCCAATCTAAGCGCCTGAAATTCCAGAAGGAATACAAGAAGTGCAGATTCCGCTAATTGAAACGTATTATTCCGCTTTACTTGGTTGTATGAGATATACTCACGGTGATTCAAATGCAGTAGACCCAATTTGAGCATAAATAGAATTTTGTGGTATGTAAAGGAACTAACTTCAACACCTCCAGTAAAAAAAACTTAAAACTTCATCATTACAGCATACTGAAAACCAGTTCACGAATCAAAAACATATGCCATTATCAAAAACACATACCAGTATGATCACTCCTATATCTCTGAACTTAACAGATTTTATCTACTTTGAGATTGGTAAGAAATTAAGGAAAAGAAAAGAAAACCGATGTTTTTTAGGAGAAATTTCTATATAGTATACACACAGACTACCAAAAATATGCATGGATATAAAATTGCAAGGAGAACTAAAAGCTATCAGATATCGATTCATTAATGACAAACATTTTACATGTTTACTGCATCATATTTTACAGCATTCATATTAATTATCTGTCACTGCCTCTTCCTTTGCAGGAAATAACAAAAACAATTTTCAAAAGTGCTGCATTTCTCAAAGAAAGAGATTTCAGACACAACGATGATAGAAGATCTCTCCTATAACAAACAACATGTGAGAAAAGATCTCAAAGTTCCCGAGTTCAGCACCTTTGTGTGACTAAAGCCTTTACAACATGAGTACTGAAGCAGGCTGCTATACATCTACTCATAGCTCTGATCGAGTTATCACTGTTTCACCCAAAGAAGAAAAAGAAAGATGTTCAACTGCAGTCATCATCCAAAGTTACAAAATCTTGCAGATGGAGAATTTGAGAAATGGTATGAAAACATAATATTAGCTAATGCACACCTCCACATCAAATCAAGAAGAAGTATCTATTTACATCGAGAACATTACATTAAACAACACTAAACTACTTGGATATATGCATTTAGCAGATACCAGGCATAAATAGTGATGCAGATATTGAAATTGAAAACTGTAAAATGATGTCCAAGACTGTAAATACTTTATCGTCTGACCTTTGAGTGCCACTATGTTGGGAGGATAATACAAATAAATCAATGATCAAAATCACAGAAGGACATTCCCAGACCTGTGGAAGGGGTGCTTGAATTAGATTAGACGTGGAGTCTAACCAAGTATACTTAAGGAGAGTATATAGAAAGAAAGAAAAAAATTAGAAAAAGATACCATCAGATTTGCAAACCATACCAGATTCGTAAGAGAACCATGACGTTTTAGAAGCAATTCGTTTTGTATCTTTGACATGCTGATATTGCTTAACTTGTACAGAAACAATATAAAGAATACATAACCTTTAATTGTCAAGAAGTGCAAACATAAGGAATTTAGAGATGAATAAAAGCAAACCTTTAATTGTCAAGGCAGCAAGACAGCTTTTATATGAATCTGAAGGATGCTGAAGTTTCATTTTCTGTCAAAAGCTTATGCATTATATGTTGTTGCAAACGAATTATTTTTCTAAGCTTAACATCAGATGAAAAACAAAACTGCTTGAAGTTTAAAGCACTTTGGTACAGTAAGAAGAAGTAGTACGTTTGTTAGCTAGTAGTGCCTGCGTGTTGATAAACTGACTTATCTGTAATGGAAATTTGTTTGTAAGAATGATGTAACAACATACTTAGAGCAGCTTTATCAGTATAAACTAAACAAAAGAATATGGATCTGCATGCTACAACTATCTAATAAGCAACATGAATGACATTATCAAAATGCAGAACAATAATCTTGGGAATGTTCTTTTCAAAGATGAATTCCTATTGAATGAGGAATTCATACAGATCTAAAGGATTGTCTCTATGGCAGATAGTGATTTTGAAATAAAAAGCAGCATTGATATAGTAAGGCATAAAGATTCACAAAACAATAAAGATTAAGGAGTTGACAATTGTCAATATTCCAACGATCTTCTAACCCTGAATTTAACAGAAATGAAATACTAAAACAAACATCCATAAGCAAAACAACAATCTTGCTGTAGATACCTCAGTGAATTAATTGAAAATCGAAGAGCTTCAAAATGAGCAAGAATTCAAAATGGAAGGAATAGTAACAACAGATCTAAAATTGAAGCTGGAAACAGAAAGAAACAAACAAAATAGAAAGAAAGTTGAAAACTGAAAGCAGTAGCAAAACATTTTGGATACTGGAACTATTGAAAACTTAAAAGTTTGCTTATTAAATGAGATCAAATTGTATGTATTTAAAATTAATAGATAAATAAAAAACGACAATGATAAAGGAAAAAGACGATAAATGTGGCTGAGTGTTTGTTGTGCTTGAAAGTATCAGATTGAAATGGTGGATTCATAAGATAAACAGAGAACTGATTGGAAAATATCAGATTGTTACCTTCGAAGTATTGCAGTCGGTTACTCAGATGCCAAGTCATGGAAGAAACAAAGTTCCTACAATATGAAAACATTGAATTACTGCCTCAATTCTGGCAGATCAATAAATCCATATAAAGTGACCAATATAAACTAAATTGAAGAACAAATAGGGATAAAAAACAAACCAAATTCAGAGGTGACTTTCTGCAATTTCAGCAGCTTGGCTTCTTTATTAGAAAACCACGTGTTCTGATCACCCTGTTAAATACAATTCAAATGGACATTACATAAACATATACTAAATCAACAAAATTCAGAACTTAGGAGTAGATCGGAGCAGAAAACTGAATAAAAGTAATGATGTGCGGAAGTTGAAAAAATAACCGTAGAAAGATGGTTTGTTTCAAAATCAAGCCTTTTCTATTTGCTTTTGGTATGAGTTTGTTTTCTTAGATTATCAACTAAATCTCAGTTTGGGAGCTGTATAAAACTGAAAGTGTAAATTATGATAGAAATTAAAATTGTTGAAGTAAACAAAGAAGTTTGTAAAGAAATTCAATCAAAATTCAGCTAGAAGTGTTATTCATCTACAGCTAGAATAATATTCTATGTTCAGAAACTGGAAACTCTTTTATTCAAATCAAAAAATCGATCAGTTGGTTAACATCACAGACTTGAATGAACTTTTTGGCAAATAGACACATAGAAGATTATGTCGACCAAGCCCTCACTGTACCACCCTCATAATTTGGTATGTAAGTTATGCAGTGGGTGTGCATTGTACCACCCTCAACATAGAACTTTTTGACCAAGCCTGGCCCTCATTTAACAAAACAAATATACACATAGAAGATTACTTCTTACCTTAATGTGGTCGACTTGATTCTTGTTGAAGAACCTAAAAGCCTGTTTTAGATAGAAAAACAACAAAAGCAAGGTTGTCATAAGTTCATGATAAACACAGAACAAAATGTTCCGGAATTAAAAATAGATTTGGGCTTTATTATAGGTCATTAAAATTTCTACCATTTATCCGAATATTGTCAAAAATTTGAAGGCCTAGCATCAAACAAAACAACAGATAACAAATCATACCAGTTGCCAGGTTCCCTTTACAATGTCATTTGTGGCAGAATTAATATCACTCGTGAGCCAGGAGTGATATTAATTCCTTTACCAAATTCGAGTGACTATCTAAGTTTAAATTAAAGATCTTGATGAAACCAATCATGAGCCAAGAGCAATAAAACAAATTCCAACTATAAAGCATACAAATTCCAAATTCGATTCCAGAATTCCATTAAGAATCTAACATAATAAAACCATTTACTTTACATGCAATAGGATACGTGGTTGCCATACATATTGGCATTTAAATCCTTAAAGATTGGTTCCAGTTTAGAAAGACCCTTTAATAAACTAACCAGCTTTTTGTGGCAGATGAATCCAATTGCCACCAGTTCCATGAGTCTCAAGATTTAGCTTTATCTTCCTCAGGAGACCACTGTCTTTTGACATTAGCTTTGTCACAACATGGAGCTCTTGCCATGGTCAATAGTATAGAAATGAGATGTGATCATCCTAAACTCTTTATAATGAACAAATTGATTATGAAATTACTACAAATTTGACAAAAGTATGGAACCTAAGAATAATAAAAATGCAAAAGAACTTCTATAAGTAGTCTAAAAGTGCAAAACCCAGAAGGCATGTTAGCAACTAATCCTACCTTATAAGTAGTCTAAGAATAATAAAAATGCAAAAGAACTTCCATTCGCAACTCAAACTCGTAAACCAATTGAGCCACACAATTCGTAATGCAAAAGTTCAGAATCACTTACCACACTTTCCTCAGCCTCTTTTGGCTGAGATTCTGCTCCAAACTCGTTTCTGTCATTGCCTGAAAAAACAAAATCAAGAAAAGCCTTTCAATAACCTATACAAATCAATAAAATCTCAATCAATATTAAAATTAAAACCAACTTCCTACTACTTGATATCGTTTACTTTTAGTTAACTATCAAATTTGTTTTGTATTATCAGGGTATATTGTTGATGTGTCCTCACAAATTAGTTCCACTTCATATACCAAATGCGTTGTCAATGCTGCATGAAGAAGTCAGAGAATAAGATCGAATTTAATTCTTGTCATTAATCACCATTATGTGAGAGACCCTTAAGAACATTAACAGCAGAAACAGATTTCTTGTCATTGATCACCATCATCTGATTTGTTAATAGTCAGATATGGTATTAATAAATCTGCAGGAACACACCTTCTCGAAAGTAACTAACCACAATACAAAAGCAAATGAAGTTTTGAAAAAAAACAAAACAGTAATGTCTCTCAAAGAACTCACCAGAGTCAAATCAGAAAAATACCACTCCAATAATATCTCAACTGAAAAGCCTTAAGCAGATGTTGAGGATAAAGGAAATTAAGGAAAGCTTGAAAATATGAGCTTCACCCATTTTAAGCTATGTCTAATCGGTTTTCATTCTTAGTATCACAATTCAATCACACACATTATTTTTTCTCCAAAAGTTTGTTCTTTGCAGACATAAATAATCAGAAAATTGAACTAAAGTAATTAAATTGAGCTAATCTTACATGCAGTAAGCAGTGAGGGGCTTCGCGAGCTCAGTGGCTACAACACAGTCCGTCCTCTGTTTCTTCACTCAAATCCCAGGTAGGTGCAGAACTAATGACTAAAATCAAGACAAAAAATGAATGCATTAGAGAGAACACTATTAAAAGATAAAACTAAAATGTGGTGGTTTAGAGATTCAAATCTTACTATGACAAACACTAATGCGAGGATCCATAAATAAAATCATAATCAATATCACATTTCAGTTTGTGTTATTCATACAATCAAAGCAATAACACATTTCAGTTTCATTATTTTGTTTTGAAGCCTAAATGTAGAATATACAGGCACATAAATTCACAAAAAAACATTGAACAGCGGACAATTAATTCAGCTAACCAAAAATTAATTGGAGTATATGCTAATACTTACGAAGAAAGCAAAAGGCAACAATCCAAATATCAGAAACCGAAGCAGTACTGTTAACTCCTGTTGTTACACTCAAATCGCAAGGAGATGCAGACACTGTTATATTACTACAATCAAAACAGAAAACTGATGAGCATTTTTTTGATAGTAGAAAGAATTAAACAAATCTGAAATGCTTATTTGATTTAAGTTTTATTAAGGTGCTTTCAACATTAAGCTTCCATTTGTATAATAATATAAGGAGGAAGTTTGTACTTGTGAAGGTTTGTCAGAAAAGCGGGAGCCAACCACAGATGAGAGAAAGCTGAAAAAGGCCTGTTTAGTGCGAAATGATCAACTAATAGACACAAAATAAAAAAATAAAAAACAAAAAAGCAAGTAATAAACAATAGATACCATAACTAAAAGACTCTTTAATCTAACAATCAGAATGTGTAATAAATTTCAATTGTACTTAATTTATCCGAAGCTGATCAATATAAGAGAACCCTAAAACCTATATAAAACTCTATGAACAATAATGTGTCTATGAACCATGTTCCTGATGAAGTCACAAAAAGGGAATTGAATTGGAGTTATTTAAACTGACCAAACTCAACTTACAAAAAATGACTAAAGCTTATCAAAATATTTAGCTTTTTGAACAAAATCTAAAATATTTAAGATATCAAACGTATACTCCGATTTCAATTCGATACAAATTTTGAATTTACACAGATCTAAGGTGAAGACCTTAAAATACAGGAAGATTATGGATTTCAAACATACACTGAAAGTCGAAGATGCTAGATTTTATATGATGCCAAAATTGAAACTTCACCTTGGCGGTATCGACGGAGACAAAGCTGACGGGCTGTCAAAGAATCACGATCAGAGTTGCAGACTGAACGTATCTCTTTCCCTTAACAGAAAACCAGCAAAGTCAGTCAGTCCAGATTTAATATTTGAAACTAAAATAACTAAAAGACTAGTCGAGAGATTCAATATTTGAAACAGAAGACTATTACTCTAAGACTGTAGATCAGTTCCAGATTTACCTGTTTCTGCGCAGCAAAGAAACGAAGACGCGAGAAGTCAAAAACGAACTCGAGCACAAATATAATACCCCTAAAACATCAAAGCCCATATCAATTCAAAACCAATCACAACAAAAAACCCATCTCATCTCATTAGAGAATGAGAAGGGGTTCATGGTAGCATTAACAGTCTCATACATAGAAGCAATGTGAGGATATCAATATCAATAATTGGGACACAAACTGGAAACCAAGTAGGTTCTAGAAGAAGTAACAAAATTCTACGATAGTGAACGAAGTAATTGACCAGACTTCTTTGATTAAGGGTGCGATAGTTAATTAAAGTAATCATAGAAAAGCATTGATCTGTTCTGTTCTGTTTTGAAACACAAAAGAATTCCAATAAAGAGTATACGTACCTGGATTCCGTCTTGGTATAATTGAGAACAATGATTAAAACAAGGTCAAAGGAACCATGTACGTACCAGAAAATGCTTCTTACTTCTGAGGGAAATATCTCTCTGCGCTTGTAAAAATGGAGCCGTTGAACTGCGGCGTCGTCTCTCTCCAAATTCTTCAATTGAAGTGAAAGGAAGAAGGAAAGCCCTTGGCAAAAACATCGATCTTTAACAGCGACGCCGATTTCGCCGAGATATAAAGCCAAAGACAAGCCAAAACAACTAAAATTTGAACTTTAAAGACCCACGGCCTAATAATGGTCCCAATTAATGATTGCAAATGCCGAAATGATAGCAGCTGATAGCAGAGACATGAGGAATCCAAGACAATTTCAAACGGAGCCTGAATTCGTGACAAAGAGTGGTTACGGTTACTGTAGCAGTTGTGAGTAGTGGAAAAGAATAAAACTATTGGGCAGTAGTTCAGGAGAAGATCGAGGAATAAGAATCCGGGGGCCAATCAGGGGTTTGAGGCCAATAGAGCCGGCATGCAAAGGGTGGAACGCTAGAGCTCGGAAAGGGGAAGGGGAAACGGGGTTCGGGGGCCGATCATATATGTTAATTTCAATTTCAATTCCAATTCATATACTGTAATCTCGTAGTCTATACCATTTGTAATGACCTGATGAAGACTCCAGAGAGATAGATCAACGTGATCCTCAAGGCACCAAACAGGTATTAAACATTCATGTGTGATAAGCTGATCATATGTTTTCATATTTGCAATATAGTGTTTCCATGCATATATACTTAAAGTGTTACATGAGCTGTAGCACACTATGCTTTCCAGCAATGCTGCAGCTGGAATATACTAATATTGACAGAGGTGTGTATGTAAGCTTTCTAGCTGTAATACACACAGTGTAATCATGGTATGAGCTCTATAACAGCATGATTGTAATTCAGTAGTAAGAGTGCTTGAATACAGAAATACATTACCAGATTTGACATAAAGTTCATAATATTCCACTCGTTATAGCTTAATGAACAATATATACATCTTTGGAGTTTGGACCTAAGTTTGGAAGGTGCAATTTTTGATGAGATCCAACTTTTGGTGCAAGAATTTGAAGCAATTACATCGAGGAAGATCCCAAGGAGATGCAACCAAGCTGCTCGTACGTACTGGCTAGCTAGATGATATTTAATTACTGCACATAGTAGACGTTTATATCATTTTTACTTGCTCATCTAAGGAGGCCACCTTAATCCTTACGTACGGTTGTAATCTACCAAACTTTATTAGTTTCATCCAATTTCGCCCTGATTTCTTGCAGGAAATCATTTATCATATCTCTTTTACATATTGAATCGATGACAATGGGTACGTATTAGTCAAGATAGGGAGTTTTCCATACACTCTGATCAATTTGGAAAGAAACTAATGGTAATTGAATGAGTTAATTAATTTTCTCTTGATTTTATAATGTTGAAAATAATAATAAGATCTCGTCTTCAATGCATTTTATTTAGCCATGAATGTCGATTTCTTGCGATGTTATATCATATAATTAGGGGTGCATAAATTGATAAAAGATTGATTGCAATCGATTATTCGGTACTTAACACCAAATAATAATATTCCATATGCATAGGAAATCAAACATATACATCGCATAATCATTGTTGATTTCTTGGTTACAATTATAATTACCAAATACCAAATTATTTTTTAGTTACTTTAACTAAAATTTGATTACAAAATGACAAATGTCATGTCGAAATTGTATAGATTTAAATCAACAGATATACCAAATGTTTGGTCTTAATCAAATACGGATAACCAATCTCAATCAATATTAATAACAATTATTTGACTTAATTAGAAAAGACTTCATCATAATCTCAGATTCTCAGATGATTAGGACATAACAAACCGACATGTACATGCTAAAAACAGCTAGCAAATGCAACTCCTAAGCGTGTCAGCGTGTATGCAAGTCATACAAGTTTAGAAATGCTTTCCCTAATTGCAATAAACTAACCTAATATAGGAAGAATCAAGCAACAATCACATGTCACAATTAATTGCAAAATAAATCTTAAGACCTATAAACATGCTCTTTCTCTTCAAAATCATAACACATCGAGTCCATCCTTTCATCATCGGGGTTGGAAAGATATTAGGCACAACTTATTTTCAACAAAACTAAATAACAAAGAAACAATTTATTTTTTTTAATAGGGTACCCTAGCCCTCACCACCACACTTAAAACCATCATATTAACCCTTGAACCACCATCTTGGCTGCCTTCTCCAGCTCTTTAGCTTCTGCGTTCTTGTAATATAAATCTTCAAAATCCGGCAGGTTGTTAGTAAGCTGGCAGGGAATTTGGGGATTGTGGAGGAATTCAGCTCCATTGATTTTTCCAAACGCCTCCTTCAGAAACCCCAACAATGAGTTGACCGCCGGTGAAGCACAACCCCCAAATTTCAGAACGACCCTATCATCTTGCTTCTGGTATTCGAGCTCAACGAACAGTTTCAAGGGGCTGTCGGAAACAACGATTTTATCATTTTTGTCGAAGAACTCCTTGTTTCTGATTTCTGCCTTCCGTTGAAGTGAACAGTATTGGTTAAACCTATTACTTTCCGAGAGTCGTCGAAGGTTGTCGACTTCCGCCCGGAGAATTTCGGGAAGGGTATGAACTTGGGGTGTCTCCGGCACTTCTCGTAACCGAAAAGTTGGCCGGAGTTGTGAGAATTTGCAGGCACATAGCCCAGGTTGGAGGGGCTGTTGGTCAGTGAAGGAGGAGGAGGAGGGGAAGGAGAGGGAGCAGAAGGTGGTGGTGATGGGCTCAGAAAGGCAGAAGCTTGTTGCCTTGTCAATGCAACAAACATTTTGTTTGTTGAGAAAAGCTTGAAGCTATACCTATTTACACAAATTATCTCAGCAAAAGTAATAAGGAATCACAACATGGACGAGATGACGGATGAAGTATTAGGTTCGAAAATGTAAAGTTTATATTTCAATTGTAAAAACAAATTTAAAATTGTTTATTTCAATACTGGATGAACATCATTTACGGTTGTACTCATTGTCCCCAGTTCAATAAATATTTAGGTTTATTCATTAAAAAAGAATTTGTGTATTTAAATTACCTTGTTGTTAGAAAGAAACTTCTTAATATCGTAAAGTTCATTTTCAATTGTAAAACAATCAATCATAATAATTAGTTTGCTAAATTATAGTCCAACACACCGAATATAGATTAAGGAGGGGAAAACCTAAACCATACATCTAGAGTGAAGAAATTAAAGCAAGAGTACACAAATCATATGAATAAACATCAATTTTACAATAAAACACAAAATCTCACAAGTTGGTATGCAAGTCATACAAGTTTAGAAATGTTTTCCTTAATTGCAATAAACTAATCTAATGTAGGAAGAATCATGCAACAATCACATGTCACAATTAATTGCAAAATAAATCTTAAGACCTATAAACATGCTCTTTCTCTTCAAAATCATAACACATCGAGTCTATCCTTTCATCATCGGGGTTGGAAAGATATTAGGCACAACTTATTTTCAACAAAACTAAATAACAAAGAAACAAATTTTTTTTTTTTAATAGGGTACCGCAGCCCTCATCACCACACTTAAAACCAACATATTAACCCTTGAACCACCATCTTGGCTGCCTTCTCCAGCTCTTTAGCTTCTGCGTTCTTGTAATATAAATCTTCAAAATCCGGCAGGTTGTTAGTAAGCTGGCAGGGAATTTGGGGATTGTGGAGGAATTCAGCTTCATTGATTTTTCCAAACGCCTCCTTCAGAAACCCCAACAATGAGTTGACCGCCGGTGAAGCACAACCCCCAAATTTCAGAACGACCCTATCATCTTGCTTCTGGTATTCGAGCTCAACGAACAGTTTCAAGGGGCTGTCGGAAACAACGATTTTATCATTTTTGTCGAAGAACTCCTTGTTTCTGATTTCTGCCTTCCGTTGAAGTGAACTGTATTGGTTAAACCTATTACTTTCCGAGAGTCGTCGAAGGTTGTCGACTTCCGCCCGGAGAATTTCGGGAAGGGTATGAACTTGGGGTGTCTCCGGCACTTCTCGTAACCGAAAAGTTGGCCGGAGTTGTGAGAATTTGCAGGCACATAGCCCAGGTTGGAGGGGCTGTTGGTCAGTGAAGGAGGAGGAGGAGGGGAAGGAGAGGGAGCAGAAGGTGGTGGTGATGGGCTTAGAAAGGCAGAAGCCTTGTCAATGCAACAAACATTTTGCTTGTTGAGAAAAGCTTGAAGCTATACCTATTTACACAAATTATCTCAGCAAAAGTAATAAGGAATCACAACATGGTCGAGATGACGGATGAAGTATTAGGTTCGAAAATGTAAAGTTTATATTTCAATTGTAAAAACAAATTTAAAATTGTTTATTTCAATACTGGATGAACATCATTTACGGTTGTACTCATTGTCCCCAGTTCAATAAATATTTAGGTTTATTCATTAAAAAAGAATTTGTGTATTTAAATTACCTTGTTGTTAGAAAGAAACTTCTTAATATCGTAAAGTTCATTTTCAATTGTAAAACAATCAATCATAATAATTAGTTTGCTAAATTATAGTCCAACACACCGAATATAGATTAAGGAGGGGAAAACCTAAACCATACATCTAGAGTGAAGAAATTAAAGCAAGAGTACACAAATCATATGAATAAACATCAATTTTACAATAAAACACAAAATCTCACAAGTTGGTATGCAAGTCATACAAGTTTAGAAATGTTTTCCCTAATTGCAATAAACTAATCTAATGTAGGAAGAATCATGCAACAATCACATGTCACAATTAATTGCAAAATAAATCTTAAGACCTATAAACATGCTATTTCTCTTCAAAATCATAACACATCGAGTCCATCCTTTCATCATCGGGGTTGGAAAGATATTAGGCACAACTTATTTTCAACAAAACTAAATAACAAAGAAACAAAGAAGGTCATCTAATTTAGAGGTTGAAAAAAAAAAAAAAAAAAAAAGGGGGAGAGAGAAAGAACTTCCACAAGCACAAGCCACTATGAAGGCCCATCAAGTTTTGATGGAACCAAGGCCCATATAAGTGCCAAACGAATTAAAACCGACCCGAGACCATGATCCATATTCCATAGCAACCACCACCGAAGCTCCAGTTTAAGGGTTTTAGAGGATTGAATAACAAAACCTAGACTCTCAACCCTACCCACCACACCGAACAATCATGGGTATGTCTCCGATCCCTCTTCATCCTCAAAGGGTTTTGACTTTTTTGAATGTTAAAGGGGTTTAGTTGACTCAGCAGATGCAATGCTTCTTTTTGATTCTCAGGGTCATACAAGTGTGCTCTGCAGCTATGGAGGAGAAAGCAATCAGATTTAGTTGGGGTTTTGCCAAAGATTTCAAGGGCTTTCCACACCCAGAAGACAACTTCAGATCAGGTATCTATGATTTTTGCTTCACTAGTGTTTCTAGCTTTTTAAAGGCTTCAACTTTTGTAAACTGTGGAGTTGGTGTTGGCAATGATGCAGCTACTGGGAATGGTGCAGTCTGGTGTTGCAAGGCAGTCTACTGCTTACTCAAGTCATTTGACCAGGGTGAGGTAATTGTGATATATTGGTTTTCACCAATCTCTTGCTTTTGCACATTGTAAGCTGATTTTTGTTTTTTGTTTTTTTGCTTTTTTGATTCTGCAGCGCATAGTTGGAACTGATGGTTAGTGATTCCTATCACGTACTCTGTTCTTGTTTATTGCTTATCCTATTAAAACCAGCTTCTTCTTTTTTATTAATATCAAACAGTTTGTTTTCGCTTCTTTTATGGAGTTTTTGTAGTTGAATGTTGATACTGCAACGATTTGAATGAATTAGGAAATGTGTGTGAGTGTGTGGTGGTGGGGGGATTGGGACTATCTACCTTCTGCAGGATGGTTTTTCTTTCCTCATAGGTCCAGTTTTCATTGAATTGCGGGTTGTGATAGAATTTCTAATGGAGTTTAGTGGCTTTTTCTTAAACCAAACCATCTTATATAATTACAGTGATCATTTGTTGTGCCTCCAAAACATTGAACTGACATTGATAGTTTGAATCTTGATGACTTGTTAGTTTCTACAGATAGTTTAGGATGTTCACATCTCTTTCACACTCTCTTAAACTGACATTTATGCTAGCAGATTGACTTTCTAAAATTGAATGTGTCTTAACATAGGGCTTTGATAAAGAAAGGTGATAAGTTCAACTTTTGAAGGGTCTGAACATGCGTTGGTCGTTTGGAAATCAATCAATGAGATGAACTGAGCAATTAGGAAAGTAGGCATTTGCATCACTGATTGGTTTATTATTTGTATCTTATTTTGATGAAATCATGTTTGGCAGGAATTTCGGTTCTGTCTGGAAGGAATTTTACTAGAGAATTAATCAATACTAAGTGGGCTCCATTACAACTTACGAGAAACTATGGAGCAAACAATGTTGTTCCTCGCTTTAGTAGAACCATGTCTTCAGAAGCTTCACAGAAACCGCGAAGAAATCGATCTGAGGTTAGAGTCTGAATCAAATTTCTAAAAGTTACATGTCCATTCTATTCTGTCTTCATATTTGTAGATGCATCATTAAGCCATGCAAACATCATCTGTTATTGATCTATGTTCATGTGCTTGATCGATCATATGCTGAATAGTACCATAGAAATCTGGTTGAAATATGTTAAACACGTGTCATTATCAATGTGAGGAAAACAGGCTAATTCTTGTCATTTCTTCAGATCAAAGTTTTAAAACCATCTTCCTGCTTGGGATTCTAAGATTCCGTGTGAATGTGTAAACATTAAGATAGTTGTATCAGCTCCTCAAAATAACAATCTCTTGCTCTGCGCATGAAATTGCTATTCTCTCTTGATAACGTTTAAACTTCTATGGTCTTAATTTGTCAACTATTTCCCTTTGCAGACTAAGAAAGACATATCCACTGTGGAGGAGCCTTTTGATGATGCTCCTACGTACAATATCCCTCAGAAGCCACTGACGTTTGTTGAGGGGGCATCCTATAGTGTTGTCATTCTTATCGGGTTTGGAATTGCTGGCTTGGCAGCATATGCCGTTTTTAAGGAGCTTATTTTTGAACCAAAAGAGTAAGTGGAACAACATATCTTATTTAAATTTCCTAGTTAAAATAATTGTCATGGTTATAAATGCTGTTCATTGTTCTTAAATATCACTATAATTTGACAACATGATCATTCACAGGTACAAAATCTTCAACAAGGCGCTTAAACGGATTCAAGATGATGCTCAGGTTAGTAAATCTTTTTGTCCTCCAAATTTCATGAACAACATATCTTTTAGGATTTAAGATGATTTCCTAAAAGGGGTTTCCACTTATGTGTGCTGGTCTCTGGTGCCTTGTGTTTTCTGATGGATTTTCAATTTCCTTTTAGACATTACTTGCATCATTTGTGCATTGTGTGGGTAGGCAGAAGCCTAAAAAGCAAAAAGTAGCATTTAAGGACTTAAAGTTTACTCCCAGTTGAAGCAAAAGGTGCCAGTAGTTAAATAAGCACTCATCTAGTGTTAAATCTAATAGTATTTAATATATGAGCTACATACTTAAGACATAATCAACGTATAAATGAAGTGTGCTCACACCTCACACCATTCTGATAAAATTCTGCTTTGGTGAGAATTCCACTTAAGTTTTTATACAGTACTATCATGGCATTGGAAAACATGATTGGTGGGATGGCCAAGTCAAATCAATGTTGCAGCATATATATTATCGTGGCAATACAGTATCTCATATTTTGTTACTTTGATTGTGTTTCATTAGGTTAGAATGAGGGTTGGATACCCTATCACAGGATATGGTCAAGAAAGTAGAAATCGTGCTGCTCGACAACGCATTCCAAACAGAATGTGGACTGATGAAGATGGTTTAGAGCACGTAGAGGTGACTTCCTTCTAGCATGTTGTGTTTGTCATTTGTCATTTGTCATTTTGAGTTTTGTAATTGTCCAAAATCTGTCTATCCTGAACTGCTATCTTTGGACTAGAATGCTAATTTCTGGTTGTATGCCCAATTGAATGTAGGTCAATTTCTATGTCCGTGGGCCGCACGGAGCTGGGAAAGTATTCGCTGAGATGTTCAAAGACGCAGACAAGAGGTGGAAATACACATATCTGGTTGTCGAGACAACATCACCTTCCCAATCACGTCTGATCCTAGAGTCCTATCTGCCGGAGTACAAGCCAGCCCCCTAGTCGCGCTCTTCAACAAGGTGTAACAAATTCCCTAGAGTTTAGACCTGTTAATAATCCCTCTCTTATCTTTTCCCCGTAATATCCTGGAAAAGGGTTAGCGCTGCTCTTCCCTAACTCTCCCAGAACAGTACCGAGCTTCAACTTTTGAATCCCCCGTCTTTATTTATCAACTCACATGAGAAAGTCTTAAGAGTACGTTTTTGATACACAATGACTCGTTTTTTTTTGCATATTGTTGTTCAAGTGGTTTGGCCTTTTCAATTAGAGAACGTGCATGTTGCTGTTTTAAGCAGGTAAACGTTTTCCTTCCTACTCAAATTGCGCTACAAAGTTATAACAATCATGCTGTCGTGGGCATTTTTGTCAACATCATGGTTTTAAGATTACGATCTTAATTACCCCAATTTGTTGTTAATCACCCCATAATTAGTTTTTTTTTTTTTTTAATTGAAAAAGCATAAATGTGACAGCTTCTTTTATATGATTGCAAATCTCCAATTTGAGCCCCGTGAGTCATGGCGGTGGATTGCACTTTTGGGGTACCGCGTCCCCATCAACGGCCTTGATTGCACCGCATTATTTCTCCTGGGATCTCCACCGTCAACTTGATTGACCCCATATTAGGTAGACAAGGAGTCGCTTTGCACGTCCAAAACTAAACAGATTGGGGCCGACACGCGCGGAAGAACGTGCAGATGACTTGCCTCAATACTTCAACTTCAAATACACGGTCGTGTTCCTCACGCGCTCTAGTTGTGTAGAGAGTTCGTAATGTGTGTGACACGGTGGGTTAACGGAATAAACCGAAGGGCGCGTGGTCGATTCCGACATCCTAAATTCGCTGGCTTACGTGGCCCCTTCTTATTGGCCTCCTTCTTTTACCATGTGCTTTTTTATTAGCGGATATTTTACCTCCGTATATACTTTTTTTTTTTTTTTTTTTTTTGAGAATGATCCCCCGTATATACTTTGTTTATGAGTCTTGGATGACATGTTTAGCTTAGGTATATTTGTGTATTTCCATAACTGCCCAGGAAGCTGGGATGTTATTACGAAGGTAGCCTTGTGAATTTTTCAATGGTCAAGTTTATACAATTTTAGACGCAATAATTTATCACTAAAAAAATTGGATTGCATTTACACTGATGCACGTCACATTGAAGACTTTTGGGATTCTAGATAATTAAGGACATAGAATCTTGTATATAAAGGGTAATTACCATGTTAAGTTGAGATAGTGCCATCAAGCAATAATGAAAACACCAAATTACTCATGGTTAACGATTGATTGAGGGTTTTTACCTTACAATATGATTACCAACTCTTACCTCCATATCGACCTATATCGTGTATTGAACAATGACTTGCACATAGCATATTTTGTCTTCTTCCATTAATGGATAATTTGTGAACAACACATTTGAATATTTGATAGTGCATAATGAATTCTTTGATGTATATTGAAAGTTCTCATAAACAATGATGTGTAGCCATATATTTGTTTTTACATAAAATTATTATTATAATAAAGAGTTTGTAACTTGTGAAAGTTAAAGAGTACCAAAGAACGAATTGGCATTTTCAATGTTGCCAATGCCAAACAAACTTGGAATTTTTTTATTTTTTTTTTGTGAAAGTTCATATTATGTGTTTTTTTTTTTTTTTTGGGGCCATTTATGTTTATAATATGTGCTAGTTTCATAGTAAAATGTACAATGCTTCCAATGGGTAGTAAAGACTAAAACAATTATTAGACTTTCAATTTTTATTTTTTCTAAAATCAAATTCAAAAAAAAAAAAAGTGGTAAAGAAAAAAACAACTTTACAAGAAGAAGACCTTTGACAACTGGAAAGAAAAGGAACAAGGAACAAGTTGACAAAAACCAAATACTTCAAAGTGAAGGTCTTGGAGTTAGTTTTACCGCCTCCCAAGTTCGAGAATTTCTGGGACCAGAAGACTTCGGACAACGAACAAAAGACGGTGTCTTTGGAGCCAACTGCCAAACATTCCGTTATTACCCTCGAGATCCGAGGGCATTTCCGGAAACGAAGCCATGGATTAGGCGTTTAATTTTTGTTAATTAAATTCCAAATATGAAACAATTTAGGGTAATAAAGGCTTAGAAAAAGAAAAATAAGACCAAAGTCCAAGCAAGCAAAGGCTGGATAGAGGAGAAGCAGTAAAACAAAGCAACTAAGGAAAGGAAACAAAAGAAGAACAGCATCTTGTGGGGGGTGGCTTAATCTCTTCTTCAAGTTATTTTGGACCTGTTGAAGGGTTTAAGCTTCTCATTTCTCTCAAATCAAATCATTGTTTTTTATTCTTTCCCATTTTATTGGTTTTTGGATTGGTTTGGGGGGAATAGACCAAGTAAAGATTGGAGCCTTGGAGGGGCAAAGTTTGAAGCTTTGAAGGGTTTTGGTGCTGGGTTTGAATGGTTGTTGTTGGAGTAGATCCAGAAGCAAAGCTGTGTCTCTGATCCGATCAGTTCTCGGCGTGAATGGTATTTTTTTGTTATGTGTTTTTGTTTTGTTTTTGATTTGTTGGAAGTTCTGGGCTGTCATAAAAAAGTATGGAACTTGTGTTTGTGAATGTGAGTTCTTGATGATTTGGTGGTTGCCAATGGTGTTTATGTTGTTGGTGGACTGATCTGTGTTTGGGATGAAGCAGAAGAGAGATTTGATCTAGCTTAGGACTAGAGTTTTTAGAAATGAGAGGTTATAACTCAATGTGATTACTACTTTTGGGATATTTGTTTGGGGGGTTGTGCTGAAATTTGACTCATGGGTTGAATGGTTCAACTTCCCTAGGCTGAAAATGCGATTGGTAATGCTGCAGATTCATGACCACATCCAAGTTTGTGATGGAAGTGGAATTGGATGCCCGTATTCGAACTTAATGGAATGGTGGCTTTTTATGCCATTGAATTTTTGATTGAGTTCGAACTTTGAGCGTTCAAGTCCACGGCTTATGCTATGCTGAAAATCTAGCTTATTAAGTTCCACATTCTCAATTTTTCTAGCTTATTTACTATTGACTTGATATAAA
This sequence comes from Rosa rugosa, assembly GCF_958449725.1. Taxonomy (NCBI): domain Eukaryota; kingdom Viridiplantae; phylum Streptophyta; class Magnoliopsida; order Rosales; family Rosaceae; genus Rosa; species Rosa rugosa. The sequence continues at coordinate 40,679,428 of NC_084822.1, read as the reverse complement.
CCTTGTATACTCCTTTCCCGTCTGAGGGTTTAAGGGCTTTTTGTTAATTAATGCGATGGGATGTCGGATTTGTTTACATTTCCTTACGATTTGGGATCGGCATTTTGTATTTGCTAGTGTGCATATGCTGATTCTTCTGCTTAGTTCTGTAAAATTTCTTGGTATTGAAAACAGAGAGTGTTTTAGCTTTGTTATTGCCAGGGGCACTAATTCTTGGTTGTCTTTAAATGTTCACTGAATGCTTCTTACTTCTAACTATGATAACTCACTTAATACAACTGCAAGTCTGCAACAAACAAAGCAATTCAATTTTATATGTTAACTGTTGAAACTCTTTGCTTGGTAGGCTGCTCCTGTAAGTCCTGTGGTTGGATCTCTTGTTTGGGTGGAGGATTCTGAAGAAGCATGGCTAGATGGTGAAATCGTGGAGGTTAAAGGTGAAGAGATCAAGGTTCTCTGCACTTCAGGGAAGACGGTAAGTGCATTATGAATTATACTACTATGTTGTGCATGCCAATTTCAATTAATTATGTTCTATGCTGAATATGGTGCACAGTTATTTGCTTTGAGTCATCTTTGCAATTGTGTACTTGATATAACTCCCGACTTTTCATTCCTCACTAATCCCATTTTTTTCATGTGAAATTGCAGGTTGTTGTTAAAACTTCCAATGCCTATCCCAAAGATCCTGAAGCTCCACCATGTGGAGTGGATGATATGACAAAGTTAGCTTATTTGCATGAACCAGGAGTTCTAGATAATCTAAGATCAAGATATGATATAAACGAAATATATGTAAGTATGCATAAACAAAAAATTTCTTCTATTTAAATATTTTTCCTGTATATATTCCATCTGGTTTTGCTAGTGGGGAGGGAGCGATAAGGTATATCCTGCATGTTTGTGATGCACAGGCGTGTGAAGTTCCTTTCAGTTGTTTTATTATGTGAAGGGTAATTGTCTGACATAATGAGTGTGCTTCCAGACTTATACAGGGAACATTTTGATCGCTGTGAACCCTTTCATGAGACTACCTCATCTTTATGATAGCCATATGATGGCACAATATAAAGGGGCAGCCTTTGGTGAGTTGAGTCCACACCCCTTTGCTGTTGCTGATGCTGCATATAGGTATGTTGTCATATCTCATTGTAGCTTGTTTATATGGTCTCTGGTTCTCTCTTCTTGCACATTGAAGTAAAATTCCATTCATTTGGTTACAGACTGATGATTAATGACGGAGTAAGTCAGGCAATATTGGTTAGTGGTGAGAGTGGGGCTGGTAAAACAGAAAGCACCAAATTGCTTATGCGGTATCTTGCTTACATGGGAGGGAGAGCTGTTGCTGAAGGGAGGACTGTTGAGCAGCAAGTCCTGGAGGTACGAAGGATTGAACCTCAGTTTGTGTGGCAAACTTAGATGAGAAACCAAAAAGCTTGTCAGATTTTATCATGTTTATTGGTCGACAACTGTTTTCTTTATAATTTTGAAGTTTATCACTTTATCCATATGACATGAACTTATTTTGGTTTTGTTTGATTTTCAGTCCAATCCTGTTTTGGAAGCATTTGGTAATGCAAAAACTGTTAGAAACAATAACTCCAGGTGGGATGATCTTTATTTAGAACGTTCCCTTTCCACACCCTAATTTCTGCATACTACATGTTTGATTGGGATATGCATTTATTTTGTGTTGTGTCTTGCGGTTGCTACAGTCGTTTTGGTAAATTTGTGGAGATTCAGTTTGATCAGAGGGGGAGAATATCTGGAGCTGCTATAAGAACTTATTTGCTCGAAAGATCACGTGTTTGTCAGGTGTCCAATCCTGAGAGAAATTATCATTGTTTCTACATGCTTTGTGCTGCTCCACCAGAGGTAATGAATCTTGGCTTCATATGACTGGACTACCTTTACAATAGTCAGGAACCTTACGTGTTGCACATTTGGTCCTAGTGTTTCTGTATCCCTTGGCATTTGGATCGATTTTTTTTTTCTTAATTAATTGAGTCTGCCTTGAGAAAAGATCTAAACTATGGATTCAAATACTGAGAAGAGCTTGAATGCCCTCTCTTGATTGAAAATTTCATTTCTTGTAACGAATTACACCCCATGCATATTTTTATTTTCAATTTTTTTGTCATGACATGCACATTAAAACCTCAGAGCAGCCAACATTGATTTTAGGAGGTCAGAATTGTGATATGATATTAGAATTCTGTATTCTTTACCCAACCAAATCCTATGGACAATGTAGCATTTGCCTAAATCTTTTAAGACCATGTATGGATTATGGAACATTTAAAAAAAAAAAAAGTATGGATTATGGAAGCTATATGTTTAGAATATCTTATTCATATGAGCCATCTACTGATCTACATGTCAAATAGCATTCTATTGTTTTTCACTCTCTCTCCCACTATCTCTTACAATCAAATTATGTCCATCTAGAAGCAGATACACTCTTTTCTATGTAATTATCATTTTTTTTCTTTACAACTTGTTCTCTGTTATTTGCAGGATGTTCAGAGGTACAAATTGGGACACCCAAGAACATTTCATTATTTAAATCAATCAGATTGCTATGAGTTGGATGGGGTTGATGATTCTGAAGAGTACAAGGCAACACGGAAGGCAATGGATATTGTTGGAATAAGTACTGATGAACAGGTACTTTTATAGGAGGTAGCTTCAAGTGATAGGAGCCTTCACAAATAGCCTGAATGTTAATTCTAATTTTTATTTCTACTGCATTTAGGATGCAATATTTCGAGTTGTGGCAGCAGTTCTGCATCTTGGAAACATTGAATTTGCAAAGGGAAATGAAATGGACTCGTCCATGCCAAAAGATGAAAAATCTTGGTTCCACCTGAGAACTGTTGCTGAGCTTCTAATGTAAATATTCTATTTCATTGACCCATTAGAATACAATGCTCTTAATTTAAGTCTGGCTCTCCATGTCTTCATTAAGTAATGCAATCCTATTTTCAGGTGTGATGTGAAGGCACTGGAAGATTCTCTTTGCAAACGTGTAATTGTAACTCGTGATGAAACAATCACAAAGTGGCTGGATCCTGAAGCCGCAGCTGTCAGCAGAGATGCTCTGGCCAAAGTTGTGTACTCCAGGCTGTTTGATTGGTAAGTTTTTATATAATTATAGCTTGATAGAAGCTATATTTCTGTGGACCTTTTCTTTCGCTTGCTCTTTAATTGCTCTCTCTCTCTCTCTCTCTCTGTCATGCAGGCTTGTAGACAAGATTAACAATTCAATTGGGCAAGACCCCAACTCAAAGGTTTTAATTGGTGTTCTGGACATTTACGGATTTGAGAGTTTCAAGACCAACAGGTGCTTAAACAGTATGCCTTTTGTTTTTATCATTTATGATTTTTTTTTTGTCAAGTGCTTAAACATTCCCCTCACCCCAGTACAAGCACGTGTTTTAGATCTGAAATAGTTGAGGCAGCCCTATCATCTCCCATCAGTTGTTCAAAGTCACTACTCAGAAAAAAAGTAATTTCTCATGGTTATACTGGTCCAATGAGCTCCAGTGAACACATTATGTTTTCCTACCCAAACTTGTTGAGGATTGTAAAGTTATTATAGTTTACATTTACTCTTCCTACTTTGTTGGTGCATGCGGGTTGACTGGAAAACCACAGTATGAGAGCAAGATTTTGGCCCTACTTTATGTGAAGTTCTAAGATGCATAATATAGTTTGATTGACATTCGAGTTACAGAATGTGACCCCAGTTTAAAGAGTTGCTTTCTGGGTTCTTTTTTCTGATGCAGTTTTGAGCAGTTTTGTATCAATTTGACGAATGAGAAGCTTCAGCAACATTTCAATCAGGTTTGACTGAAGAGGCTTTTTATGTTCTCTAGTATCCTTGGAATATCTTCAGTACATCTATATTGGTTGCATCTTTTTATTTGGCAGCACGTTTTTAAAATGGAGCAAGAAGAATATACAAAAGAAGAAATTGATTGGAGTTACATTGATTTTGTTGACAATCAAGATATCCTAGATCTAATTGAAAAGGTTTGTACTCTCTAATTGTGCATGGAGTCCTGAATAAATTTTCCTTCATGATATTTTCTTGACAACAGTTTACCATTTTCAGTGTTGCAAGGTAATTCTGTTTTCATTTCTGTCACTGTTTAACAGACATTACTGCCAAAAAAAAACATTACTTTTCGCTAAATTGAAAATTGAGTGAATATACTGCAAAATAGTAAATGTGTATATTTTATTGATGACTCTATTTAATAAAGTTATAATTTATATGTTTTGATATCTGATTTCAGAAACCTGGTGGTATAATTGCTCTTCTAGATGAAGCTTGGTAAGTGTAGTACTTCAGACCTTTTATAACACATGGGAAATCAATCACCCATTGATAGTTTGACATTTTTGCTGGTGAGATAACTGAGTCTTGTTTTTTTGTAGTATGTTTCCAAGATCGACTCATGAAACATTTGCCCAGAAGTTATATCAGACATTCAAGAATCATCAACGCTTCAGTAAACCAAAATTGTCACGGACTGACTTCACAATTGGCCATTATGCTGGTGATGTAAGTATGCTTTGTTTGCCCAAGTGTTATGAGTACTTTTGGTTTTAGTTTGTTGTATGCTTTATTAAGAGTTAGACCCAACTAGTAATAAGGTTTGATATAATTTCCAGGTCACTTATCAAACAGAATTGTTTCTGGACAAGAACAAGGACTATGTGGTTGCTGAACATCAGGCACTTTTATGTGCTTCCAAATGTTCCTTTGTCTCAGGCTTGTTTCTGTCTTTAGTTGAGGATTCAGCTAAGTCGTCAAAGTTCTCTTCTATCGGTTCTCGGTTTAAGGTCTGATTATTTTAATATTCTTTGAAGGTATATAATTGGTTTATATCTTTACTTGTGTTGGTTATGATACCTCATTTGTACTTTATGCAGCTACAATTGCAACAATTGCTTGAAACTCTCAGTCACACAGAGCCACATTATATTCGCTGTGTAAAACCCAATAATGTTCTTAAACCTGCAATCTTTGAGAACAAGAATGTTTTGCAACAACTACGGTGTGGGGTAAGAGGGTGTCATATTCAGATTACTTTTTTTTCTTTTTCTTTTTCCCATGTTGTATTAAATTTCCTGCACTTATGTATGGTCTCAATTCAGGGTGTCATGGAGGCAATCAGGATAAGTTGTGCTGGATATCCTACTAGAAAACCGTTTGCTGAATTTGTAGACCGATTTGGCCTTCTTGCACCTGAAGTTTTGGATGGAAGGTGCTTTTCTTCTTGGCTGGACTTTGTTATGCATTGATATAGTGTCATATCAATACAGGTGCTAACTTCTTTTTCTTCTACTTATCTTCTTCCGTTGTAGTACTGATGAGGTCAATGCTTGCAAAAGACTTTTAGAGAAGGTGGCCTTAGAAGGCTATCAGGTAATGATTTCTTGATGATAAATTTTCCTTAAACTTATTCTCACGGTTTTCATCTATCACTTTAGTTTTTGCTGCATAGTTTCAGTGCAAATTACGTTCAATCTTGTAGCTTTTTAATGTCTTTGTATATCTTTTGCTTAGGATTTTTTTCTGAAGATGTGTCTGATTATTATTGGAGTTATTATAGTTGTCTAGCCGAAATGTATTTCCTCTGCCTAGAAAATGGCATATGTGTCATAACTCCTTCAGCATAAGGAAGGCTGGCTGCTAGTTATGATCACCAGTTGGTTGTCGGCAGGTCACACATTCACTTCACTGCATCCAACAAGCATGATTTTCTTTTAATGACTCCAACACATAAATGATATGTCAAGTTGCAAACAAGTTGTTGGTCATCAATATTGCGTTGTACGATGATGGACCAAAAAACACTGTTTGCATTTTTATTAGTCCATGTCAGTGATCATAATGCCATTTTGCTAACAGGAAGGGCTAGAATATAGGTTTCCATTAAATGGAGTTGTTATCATTATTGGTTCCTTTAGTTAAGATAAGTTTGATACTTGATTGCACATGCCATACATTGATTTTGTGTTTAAATTTTCCAAATCGATCTTAACTTGTTCATGTTTTCAGATTGGTAAGACAAAGGTCTTTCTTAGAGCTGGGCAGATGGCAGAACTGGATACTCGTAGAACCGAGGTCTTAGGACGATCTGCTAGTATCATTCAAAGGAAGGTTCGATCTTATTTGGCTCGAAGAAGTTATGCCAAACTTCGTGTTTCTGCAATACTCATTCAGTCGGCTTGCAGAGGTAAGGTTTCTAAAGATTACAGATGATCTCGAGTTTCAAAGCTATATTACTGTGCCTCCTTCTACTGAGACCTTGAGATTTTTTCATAATTGTTGTGTCACATGGTTTGTGTCAATTGTAGGACAACTTGCTCGACATGTTTACGAGGGTTTGCGGAGAGAAGCTTCCTGTCTGATGATCCAAAGGCATCTGCGCATGTATTTTGCTAGGAAAGCTTACCAAGATTTGTATTTCTCTGCTGTATCTATTCAGACAGGCATCCGAGGGTTGACTGCTCGTAATGAGCTACGCTTAAGAAGGCAGACTAGAGCAGCAATTATCATCCAGGTATAATAATTCATTGACAAAATAGATCATTGAAATTTGTTTTTTTTCCCCGGCAAGTGGACCTTTTATTTGAAATGTCAATACCAATTTTGAACTATCTGTGAACGGTTCTTTTAGTAGTCCAATTGTGCCCTTCAATATCAAAATATTTTGGTTTCATGTAATTTTCCTGAAGATATTTCGAATTATTTTGGTAACTGCAGAGCCACAGTCGCAAATTTTTGGCACGTTTGCATTATACAAGGACAAAGAAAGCTGCAATCACCACACAGTGTGCTTGGAGGGGAAGAGTTGCTCGTTTAGAACTACGAAAACTTAAGATGGTAAATTTATCCTTTAATTTTCTTCTCACAGCTGTTCTTATGCTAGACCTCTGTTCAACATGTTACCGACTCCAAAAGTTTTGTGATAATGTCTTGTTTTGTTTCTTTCATTATGTGGTCTTTCCGAAGCAGATAAACTGTTGAGTTTGTCAATTTTTAACTTTCCGCAACTTGACTTTTGATGATCTCATTTCTTTATTGTAAAATTATACAGGCTGCAAGAGAAACGGGAGCCCTCCAAGCTGCCAAAAATAAATTGGAAAAGCAAGTTGAAGAATTGACATGGAGATTACAACTGGAGAAGCGCATGAGGGTATGCATGGCTATGAATTTACTGCAAGTTGTGATACTAGAAATGCAACTAATCAGAATGGTCTTGCTTGATTTTTAATTATTACTATTGTTCTTGATTTAGGTTCTTTAACTAAGGATAATGTGAAATTGTTGCATGTTATCTGTTGATAAACATTTAGTGTTGGTGAAGAGTGAATAGTGAAGTGGAAAGACCTTATTCTTTGAGCTTCCATTGTCTATGTGTCCCTTCCTGGTGATATATCAGAATAAACCTGTTTTTTCTCCCCCCCCCCCCAAGACTTGTGCAAAGGTTTCCAAAACTCACCTTCCAGAAACTATTGTCACGGGAAGGGCTGGACCAATTTAGGGGTCTAGGCTTAGCGTTGGCTTGGATTCCTGTTGCACTTTCAACTGACAAAGTTGACCAAAGCTGCCCAGGGAAAAAATAAATTTATTAAAAAAAAAAATCTGGGTATCGCAGGCCGGGCCATTACCATTTGGCCAATTGGCCTCGGTCTATGTTGGGGCTTTGGCCTGATGGATCGGACCTCAGGTCACTGGGTCAAATGCTGCTGTTTATCCCCCTCCCAGTCTTATTCATGTGGGAGGTGGTGTCACTGGGGGGGGGCACAACTAATCTGCTAATGATTTTTGTTGCCACCGTGTGTTTTGTGGTCATGAATAATGTATCCAGCTTGAAAATGGTGTGTTGGGAAAATCAAACAACATATATTGGGACAAAAGGACAATAAATGTGCTTGCCTTTATCTATGATGTTTTCCATTTCTAATATTTTGCTGCTTCTAGGCCGACTTGGAAGAAGCTAAAACACAAGAAAATGAAAAACTGAAGTCTGCTTTGCAAGAGATGCAAGTTCAATTTAAAGAAACTAAGGTGACGTTTGAGAAGGAACGTGAGGCTGCAAGAAGAGCAGAAGAAAAAGTCCCAATAATACAGGAGGTTCCAGTTGTTGACCATGCCATGATGGACCAGCTAACGAATGAAAATGAAAAGCTCAAGGTAAGGTGGCCAGAAGTATAGAATGTACAATTTGCTGAAGAGTATTCTATTCTTTTAGTGAATCTGATGCCCTATTGAGATAGTACAGTTAGTTTGGGAAAATGAACTCGTCCATTTCTGTTTTTGTTTTTGTTGATGTGATTCTAACTTCACATCCCTATTTGCTGAGGTGTTGCTCCTCTGATATATCTGCAGGCTTTGGTGAACTCACTTGAAAAGAAAATTGATGAAACAGAGAAAAAATATGTAGAGGCAAACAAAATTAGTGAGGAAAGGTTGAAGCAAGCTTTGGATGCAGAATCAAAAATACTTCAGTTAAAGACTACCATGCAAAGGTTCTTTCATTACCCTTCTTTTCTGTAATAGGCTGACACGTGGATTGATTTATGGTCCAATTTGAACGTAATTCGGCTTTGTTACAGATTTGCATTTAATTTGCTACTAGTCATGCATTCATGCTCTCTCTGCGTCTGCCTTTCCTGTCCCAGTTTGTGTCATAGTGATTGATGTTACTTTAATTTGTAGGATTCAAGAAAAATTTTCTGACATTGAATCTGAAAACGAAGCTCTTCGTCTGCAATCCTTACAAAGTACGCCTGTTAAAAAGGCATCAGAGCATCCACGTATTCCACCTATTCCATCAACTCCGGAAACTCAGGTTATCCCTCTCCCCCACACCGCACGTGCTCTCTCTCTCTCTCTCTCTCCTCTCATTCTCGCCATTTATTTATTTATTATTATTATTTTGTTGCAGAGGTTGGAAAATGGTCACCACTCTAGTGAAGAAGACGGAGCCAATGTAACTTACCTTTACTTTTCTTCATTTCCATCAATCTTCTTTTAGCTTTATTGTATTTTCTGGCAGTTGAACGAGTTGTCTTTTCAGGAATTACAGAGTGCAACACCTGTGAAGAAGTTCGGCACAGAAGCTGATAGCAAGTTGAGGAGATCTATTGTTGAACGGCAACATGTATGTTCTTAGTAACACAAGAATATTTTCATCTTGTCTTGCCCCTCCCCCCTTATTTTCTCATTTGTCTTTCTTTTTTCTGGTCAGAGGTTAAAGTTTCACTAATGCATATTTCATATGTCTTGCCTTCCTCTAGACTCAGCACCTGAGCGTGCTCTGTGCACTGGCTGTGCCTTTTCCCTTACTCCTGTTCTTTCTTAGTAGGCGCCCTTCATTAACGCATTGACTTGTACTTTTTCCACAGGAGAGTGTTGATGCTCTTATCAAGTGTGTTGTGAAAAACATAGGATTCAGTCAGGGAAAACCTGTTGCAGCTTTTACAATCTACAAATGTCTTCTCCAATGGAAATCTTTTGAGGCTGAAAGAACTAGTGTCTTTGATCGTCTCATCCAGATGATTGGTTCAGAAATTGAGGTACCTGACTTAATCTATGTGTTATTATAGGAAGTGATTTCTGAACTGAAATGTGATACTTGAATCAATGTTTTTGATCTGTACTTGTGATAAAAATTCAAAGACAAAAATGATCATAAAATGTTTAACCGACCAACATTGGTCATATGTCTTGATTGATTCCAGAACCAAGACAACAATGACCACATGGCTTACTGGTTATCAAATACTTCTGCATTATTATTCTTGCTCCAACGAAGTCTGAAGGCTGCTGGTACAACTTCACACCGGAAACCATCTGCTCCAACATCTCTCTTTGGGAGGATGACCATGGTATCAAAAATCTTCTCACTATATTATCTCTCCTTTTTTTTCTCTTCTTTTTACACTTTATATTTTTTTGAGATGCGTTATAACAAACGTATCACAGATGTCACTCTTGTCCTTAATATGGTTCTCTAATTGTAGGGTTTTCGCTCATCCCCTTCTTCTGCAAATCTTCCTGCACCTGCACTTGATGTAGTACGCCAAGTGGAGGCTAAGTACCCAGCATTACTTTTCAAGCAGCAGCTTACAGCCTATGTGGAGAAAATATATGGCATACTTCGAGACAACTTGAAAAAGGAATTATCATCATTGCTTTCTTTGTGTATCCAGGTATACTGAATTCTATATAATCTGTGTGTGATTGGGATAAAGGTGTTGATCCTGCCAAAGGGGGCTGTGGCTGTGATACCATCTATAAATTCATTTGATTGAATTATGCGACTTTGACTTTTGAAGCTCTTTTCTTGACTTCTGAATCGTAGATTGTCATTTTCATTGAGTTCCTTTGTCCTATGCTTTGTTTTCTTTTCTCTTAATAACTTTGGTTTTTTTCCTTTCTGTTGCTACATTAATGGTATAGGCACCAAGAACAGCAAAGGGTGTACTAAGATCTGGGAAGTCCTTTGGTAAAGATTCTCCTGCAAGTCACTGGCAGAGCATTATTGATAGCCTTAGCACTTTCCTTAGCACCTTGAAAGAAAATTTTGTAAGAAACTTATAGTACTTTTGTTTGACTATGCTTTACCAATTGATGCCACTCTCTTTATTTGGTCTTATTCTTTTCTTCGTCTTGAAGCATAAAATTGATTGTGGTATTGGGGTTTCAGGTGCCTCCTATTCTTGTCAAGGAGATCTACACTCAGACTTTCTCATACATTAATGTGCAGCTCTTTAATAGGTAATTACTTCTTTCTTCTTGGCAATTGTATAACTTCTGCTGAAATAATGTTCAACTATACTGATCATGCTTTACTTTTGCAGTCTTCTTCTGCGCCGTGAATGCTGTACATTCAGCAATGGGGAATATGTCAAATCTGGATTGGCTGAGTTGGAGCTATGGTGTTGCCAAGCCAAAGAAGAGGTCTTTTTCCATTCTTTAACTTAAGCACCTGCACAGATCTCTAGTGTTTTTCTGACTTTCATGACTCCTCCATCTCTTTGAATTGCAGTATGCAGGCTCATCTTGGGATGAACTTAAGCACATAAGACAAGCTGTTGGTTTCCTGGTATGTTTTTTATCAAAATATCATAGTATATATCATGTGTTGCACTCAGGTCAATTTGGTTATTTGAGATCTGATACATATACCAATTAGCATGGATGACACAACAATCCCTCAATTTTGGATGCTTGTTTATTAGTTGAAAGAATGTAGCATAAATGTTATTCACTTATTGACTTGCATTGGAATGTCTGTCCTGTATTTAGTAGTGTCTTACTGACCTCCATAATTTGGGGTCTTCCTGTCTCTCTTTCTTACACTTACTAGGCCCAACTATAATTATATTGCTATATAGCATAGTTGATATTAATTCACGTTGATTAACAGGTCATTCATCAGAAGTACAGGATTTCTTATGATGAAATTATCAATGATCTGTGTCCTGTGAGTCTCTCTCTCTCTCTCTCTCTCTCTCTCTCTCTCTCTCTCTCTCTCTCTCTCTCTCCAGCATATTTTCCACACAATTCTCTTCCTCTGTTTTTCTCACACATATCAATGCCTTGGTTTCTTCAGATCCTGAGTGTTCAGCAACTTTATAGAATATGCACTCTCTACTTTGATGACAACTACAATACCCGAAGTGTATCTCCAGATGTAAGTTTGTTTATGGATTAGGATGATACCTCCTTAGTTGCAGTCATTGGATGCATATAGTTGTTCAGTGAATCTGGGTCTTAGCAGTGGCTGTTTTTATCATATGTTACAGGTAATATCCAGTATGAGAATACTCATGACGGAGGACTCTAACAATGCTGTCAGCAACTCATTTTTGTTGGATGATAATTCTAGGTTGGGATCTCGTCTATCATTAATATGCTGTCGCTGATGGAATTCCTATATGTTTTACTGTAAATGAATTTTTCATCTTAGTTTTAGTTATAAAGAAAACTGGTTACTAAAACATGCTTCTTCATACACAGCATCCCTTTCTCGGTTGAAGACCTCTCTACTTCCCTGCAAGAGAAGGATTTCACCGATGTCAAACCAGCAGACGAACTTCTTGAGAATCCTGCCTTCGAATTTTTACACGAGTAGGGCTAAGGAAGCTCAAGTTTTTTTTTTATTTTTCACAAGTTAGGCAGTAAATCAAATTATATTGCATTTGTTGTTGTAAATCTTGTTTTTTTTTTTTTTTTTCTTTTAAGCCGTTTTATATCCATGCCCCTTCTGTTTATTCTTTCATTGTGGCATTCAAATTGTATAGTCCTCATCATTATAAGGGGCAACAATACATAGAAGTGGGTGTGTATTTTTTTTTTTTCCCCTTCCGTCTTGTTTTGTCTGCCATTTTGCGGAGCAAGATATAGGAAGTCCAGTATAGACGAATGTCTTGTGGTAGCTTAGCTATTGCTGTAGCCACCAATTTTCGTTGTACAAAAAGAAGTATATATACAACATAAATATATAATTTTTTGATGTTTTCGGTCTCAGATTCTGGAGAAGTTTGAAAATTCATTAGAGATTATAAAGAAATCACCTCTTAAGCACACTGAGCAATTTTGGGCGTTCCTTTGTTGGCATGCCTAGGACTCAACCCTAAATCTGAGGCTGTAGTCGCCCTTCACACAAATTTAGGGCTTTAGATATGTAATGTTTGTTTGTTTGTTTTTTTTTTTTTTTTTTTTTTTAGAAAAAGGGCGGTGCGGCAGCCCTCAAGCCTTGATTAAAAAAACTGTCGAATACAAGGCGGGGCACAATGAGCTTAAACCCCTGATTACAATAAGTAGAACATCCTGAAATACTATCTTGAGTTTTTACTAAACGCTTGTACTCAACAAAGCACCAACTAGCAAAGAGCGCTCTACTGACGACTCTATTTGCTTTAACGCAGCGGTGACACAACGGAACGATAACTTGATCTGCAATGTTTGTATGCGTAAGAGAATTTTGCGGTTGCTGCAGTGCTACTTGAAATGCACTCAAAAGTGTTGTGGATTTAGCGTGTATATTCTTCGATGTGCATCTTGCAAGCACTTAATCATGTCCACAGCATGTGCTGAAGACTTTTGCTATTGAGACTTGAGCATCACTGAAAATACTGTGAATTCTATTTTGGACCAGCCTTCTGGCCTGTGTTCATATTATGCATGGTGGTAACCCTTATCAAATCATCAATGTGCATTGAAGTCCTCTGGAGCATCACTATCTTTCTTTATCATTCTCATTCTCATTCTCCAGTTCTTTCCACCAGTTTCCATTACCAAATTCTAAGCTATATCAACAAGTTGATAACATAGATATTTTGTAATGAAACAGGTCATGCCATCAATAACTTTTAGCAATATTGACTCGCTAAACAATAATTGAACGAGGTCATGTATTATTGCACAGTTGAAAATCAAAGCAAAATTGATTTTGGAGTATAAACAAAATTCTACTTCGTTTGCCATGAGGATTTCACATGGGACAGACCAAACTCCTTCACATATTTCACAAGGAGCTTCACCATTCCCTTCTCAACCACAAGAACGTCCCAAGTCCTCATTAGGATCTGGACCATGGATATAATTTTAGGACCCCTTACTGGACCACCCTAATTTCAAACCAGTACAACTGTACTCCCAAAATTATTCATCAATTTCATACAGCTTGCAAATTGGGATTGGACCCTATCCACATATATGTCAACTTGATCCATGTGGTATTCCTGAATGTTCACCTGGCCGAACCAATTTAAACACCCTGGTATTGGTCCGTGGTAATTGCTTAAGGTCCCCTCAATTTTTTTTTTTTTTATCTAATCTCTCCTCTTGCCACTTGGAAATTAGACAAAAACCACAACATCATTAACTACAATATTGTTGGGTCCATTTCTCAGACCGTTACATTATTTAGCTATATTTAGTCCAAGTATTACAATCCAACGTACAGAAGATATTTCTCTTATTAGAATGAGTGACCGGTTTATAAATTTCGGCGTGTTCTCACATTCGCGCAATGCAGGCATAATTATAGGGTAGGGAAGCCTCTTTGAGGTTCTAAGAAAATTTTGCATCGCAAACTTACTGAAAGATTAGATGTGAAGGTCTTTCATGGCTTTCCGGAAAGTTCAATTGGCATAGTTGACTATAAGGCTGTCAATTCCGACACGACTCGAAACTCGCACGAAATAAAGCGGGTTGGACCCACACGATTACAAAGCGGGTAGGCCGTGGGTTAACCCGCCATGACTTATTTAATAAATGGGTCGGCCACATGTCAACTCACCAACACAAAGTGAACCCGTATAAAGACGCGAAATTTGAATCCCTTTCTTCTCTTCAATTATTGATAAGACCCTTATGTATGTTTATCCGGGGAGTGCTCAATTTGAGCAATCAAGTAGCTAGCTATATTGATCATCTCTTCCTGTTGTCTAGTATATATTGTGGTTTTCATCCTAAACTATGATATGTTTTCATATATCATCAATTTCACGTCCAAAACCTGATTATGTTATACTTCTTGAAATTTTGGACGTTGGGAGTATTTGATCATAGGATACAATTTGAAATATTTTACTTCACCATTATTGGATTTAGTTATTTATGAATTATATATAATTATTTATATTCTTTTTTTCTTTTCTTTTTTGAAGTGAATTATTTATATTCTTTGTCTTGTGGGGTTTTTAATAAATTTATGTATTTTTTTAGTTAAATGGGTCCCAATGTTAACCCTTAAATTAGTCATTTTGTCCAACACGACACGACATATTTATTAAATGGGTTAAGCGGGTTGGAAATGGGTAACCCGTTTAATAAATAGGTTGGGTTTGTGTTTAAATTTTTGACAATTTTATTAAATAGGTTGAGTTTGAGTTTGTATCTTGCGACATGACAAATACTTTGACCTGACACGAACCCAACCCGACACGACCCATTGATAGCCCTAGTTGACTATGCTTGCGCCCCCTCACGGACTGGACTATCATTTTTATTGTTACGGGCTACTACATAACAAGCAAATTCAAAGTTAAACTCACTTTGCAATCATTGAGCAAAAACGGGCCCAATAAAATGCAACTTAAAATAAAGCCTTTGGGTTTCCCTTGACAAAGTTAAAAAAAAAGTCTCATTGTAATTTGTTGTGTACCCTAAACCCTAATCTGTCTCCAAATTTGATTAAACCTTTGACCCAATATATAACACTAATTCATGCTTTGAATCAAACAAAAAACAAACCAAGTAGCCGTTGTGATCGATCATTGTCATGACATTCGCAATCATGTATAATATACCCTAATTTTGTCTTACTACTTTACTAGGGGATGAAGATGATGGGTAATTTGTTGTGTGCCCTAAACCCTAATCTGTCTCCAAATTTGATTAAGCCTTTGACCCAATATATAACACTAATTCATGCTTTGAATAAAAATTAAAAATTTAAAAAAACTCGGTAGTCGTTGTGATCGATCATTGTCATGACATTCGCAATCATGTATGATGTACCCTAATTTTGTCTTACTAGAGGATGAAGATGATGGGGATTTAATTGGAGGAGTCCAAGTGAGTCACTTTCATTATCACATGGCACATCAAATGTATCCAAGTTGAACCCTCTAGTTATAGATTATGAGATCATCTCCTTGATATGATCTTATCATATTTGTCTCACCCGGTTAAGATCATACATGTTTCAGAGTTTGTGGATACGATTCAAAGTGCTATGAGTAAAGGGGAGAAGTTCTTAGTTATTGTAGGCTAGAGAAAGAGCAAAGATCGAGAAGTCCCCCTACATTTCAAATTAGTACTGCCATAATGATACCTAATGATCTGCAAAACCCCCAGCCGTTGGACTGGTGAAGTACTTCTTCATTTTATGTATCTCGTGATCATATGTAACTTGGACTTAAAACTAGGGCTAAAATGGGAGAAATTGTTAGCTCCGGTGGTAGAACACTTCACTCTCACGTTCATCAAAAGAGTTTGGCTTTTACCCTACACTTAGGTGAACGGCGCCTATTGTTATAAACTTCATACGTACATGTTTCTTATAGTTTTACAAGTAAACATGCATACGGGTCAGATTACTAATTAGCATAATAAGCTTCTAAAGACTCGGACCGTGTTTTGGCAACAACTACTCAATTAGTTTAGCGATATCGTAAAAAACAATGGCTTCCCTTATCTACCTGCATATATACATCACAACAAACTACGAGAAGGAAAAGCAGAAAATCCAAATGCATTAATTTGTTCAGTCAATGGTGCTCTAATCCTCTCTTTAGTATATTGAACAATCATATGGAGATTATAGTTGGTCAAGACAACCAAATATTATAGGTGTGAGACGGGTGGGATTATGATCATGTATCTGTTGCACATGATGGTTTGGTAAATGGAATTTCAATTGGCTAATAAATTTGATTTGACTAATTTCTCACTAACGGTCTAATTGAGGTCTTATTATTCGAAATAAGGTGGTGGTTATAATCGGCTATTCCATGTGGTTTCATGTGTTTTCCAGAATCCAGATCTCTCTGGTCAAACCTCCATCGCCATTAATTCATGACGTAATGCTAATCCATCCATTGCTCTTATCGTTAATGGTCACGTTCTTGTTTCCTCCGGTAAACCTAGCTTTGCTCTGGTCATGTTCTTAATTAATTAACTAATCACGAGTCCTAAGCTAGTTGAAAAATAAGTAGTGTTGTTAGCTATATTTATAATAAGCTTGCAGTTAATGTAGTTACAAAGTTAGTTAACACGAAATCTTAATAAATTAATTGAAGGTAGTGAACTGAAAACGATCTCACTTTCAGATCAGGACCAAGATGTGTTGCCGACTTTTTTTTTTTTTTTTTTTTGTGATTTTGAAAGGTATTCAAAGGTGGACTTGCCGACCTCTTCATGAGGTTCAATTCGTATAACTTGGTTATCAGTATCAGTATCACTCTTAATTTGGGTGTTTGATTTCGTTGTTCAAATTTTTCTTTGAAAAAAATAAGATGAAATTCGAAACCCTGGCTTCTTCCAATTCTGTCCTGGTCCTGATCTAACCCTAGCTAGCTGGTATTCAGTAGTTCTCTTTTATTTGAATCAGTCTTCGTTCGATTATGGACGACCATATTCACATATATTGCCGTCTAGTTCAACATCAAGAATGATCGAGAGGAAATTAAAAAACGTACTGGTTATAGAATTCGGTTTGGAAATATTAAACAAAAGGTTGACTTTTGCATGAACCCAAGTGACTTTATTTTCTGGGTTTTCATCTGTAATTTTTAAGTGTTGACTTTCCAAATGAGGAAAATATTCGGGTCATACCCAATTGCTCAGAATAGTTATTAGGATCATGGGTCACATCACATGGAATGAAATAGCTAGGCATTAAAATTTTAGACGGTGTTGGGATAGTTTTTGAAGCGACGATCACACTCCACATGGTTCAACGCCGGTCGACACAGTTCAGACCGGCCAGCCTCAGATAATGCCTCTTATGTGGAGTGTGCATGCTGCTTATACCCAGGCACGAAGCATGTAACATTCATAGTTAAAAGAAATTAAATCGAATTTTAAACGTATCTTCTACATTCGAGACAATAATATTATCATCTATAGTATTTCTTTTTTGTTTGATATCATCGATACTATCATACTAATGTTTCTTTAAATTGCTCATCAATGACGTCGCACAAAATATATATTTGTATCTTCCATACTTTCTTTTTTTTTTCAGAAGAAAGTGAAAAATATGGAACAGTACTATGATAGCAGCACCTTATTTATTAAATATAAATCTGAAATTAACCAAATTAATTTGAGCAACAGTATATGTAGTATGTGTACGTGTGTCTGTATATTATATACTGATCATCAAATTCTGTTGAAATAATGACATCATTTAGTTGAAAAATGAGGAAACCGCAATGGTATTGTTTGAGTGAATAAAGTGAAGAAATACACATAAATTTGAGCTAAGGAAACTTTAGTTGCGAGCTGCAACTTTGTTATTCATGTTTGTGCTACTCTAGATCATTTTCCAATATGCTCCAAAATCGGGAATGGTATCATTTAGAGTTATTTTGTTTTAAAGAAAGTTAGCTAGTTTTTTTTTACTTTGAATGTGATTGAGAATATCAACCGTTGTCACCAGAATTTTTTCTTATAAAATATATATATATATATATATATATATATATATATATATATATATATATATATTCTAGTCACTAGAAGTAATTTTGTGTTCATTCATATTGGAAATTTTGAAACTCTTTAGCTTCACTTGATTACTTAAGAGCTTAAAAATGTTAATTTTTTCTAACTTACAACTTTAATCGGTTTAAAATAGGTAGTTGTGAAATCTATTTGTAATGTTTATTTCACCATAAAAAAATATATCGAACAATTTTGGTAAGTGAGAACCTATATATATATACGGAATATAATTAATGAATTAATCCGTATATAACTAAAAAATTTATTCAAAAAAAAAAAAACTAATGAATTAATCATGTGTGTCAGTGTGGAGTCGCACTAGTTGTATCTACCAGCTTCGGAAGAATCAAAGAGCTACATGAGACTGCAGACGTCAATGGGTGAGTTGACGTGTATACATGCATGAATCTGATTGCATCTAAAATAGCCACGTAGACAACAACATGCATATCATTGAACTTCCAACTTCGAACTTCGAACTACTGCAGCCAACTAACTTTGTTCTCGAGAACTCCTTGAGATTCTGACAGAAAATTTAGATTGGATATATATTCCCTCCTTTGTAATTCTTCCTGATCATCGATCTGCTCTGGCCAGTCTTCTTGCATCAACTTAATTCTTTAAGAATACATTGTATTGGGAAATAAACCAATTAATTTAATTAGAATACACGTCTCAAGTATGTGGTGTTCCAAGAGGAGGAAAGCAATTTTAATTAGTAGCTAGGCATTTTAGTGCATATGTGCATTGCATGATCTCACCTTGTGAGCATATACTTCTTTTACTATTTGCAAAAGCACATGTAAGCATATGCATGGTGAAACCATAACTTGACCAAATCGAAATTTACATTTTATTTTTAGTTATATATATTGTACTTCTCACATATATAATAATTTTACCTCATAAAAAATAAGCATGCATTAGTCAAACCATATGCTAATAATATGATAATAACAACAATTAGTCTTGACCAAAGAAACAAAAGAAAAAGAAAACCACAATTAGTATATGAAGTACCATAATGTGGGAAGGATATTTACTTATCTAAGACTTAGTAATTAACTTGAATAATTGGAAATATATATATATATATATATATATATACACACACACACAGCCCTTCTTGGCTGCGGACGTCCGCACTTTTTGCTTAGGTGCGGATTTCCGGTTTGTACCCACTTTCCGATCACAATTTCACATCTTAACCGTTCAGTTTGTAGGTCATAATGTATAGATCACCTCTGCAAAATTTCAGCCAATTTGGTGATCATTAAGGCATTCAAAACTGCAAATTACAACAATATATACGAACGGTTCCGGTTCGACAGATTCGGTTCGTTCGTGTAAATTGCAGTTTTGGATGCCTTAACGATCACCAAATTGGCTGAAATTTTGCAGAGGTGATCTATACATTAGGACCTAAAAACTGAACGGTTAAGATGTGAATGTGTGATCAAAAAGTGGGGAAAAACACAAAATCCGTACGTTTTTGCTTAGGTGCGGATATCCGTACCTAAGCAAAATGTACGGATTTCCGGTTTTTACCCACTTTTTTATCACACATTTACATCTTAACCGTTCAGTTTTTAGGTCCTAATGTATAGATCATCTCTGCAAAATTTCAGCCAATTTGATGATCGTTAAGGCATTCAAAACTGCAATTTACAACAATGAACACGAACGGTTCCGGTTCGACAGATTCGGTTTGTTCGTGTAAATTGCAGTTTTGGATGCCTTAACGATCATCAATTTGGCTGAAAATTTGTAGAGATGATCTATACATTAGGACCTAAAAACTGAACGGTTAAGATGTAAATGTGTGATAAAAAATTGAGTAAAAACCAGAAATCCGTGCAAAAGGTACGGATATCCGCACCTGAGCAAGATTATATATATATATATATATATATATATATATATAACTTGCTGTAGATGACCTAGAAAACACCTTCAACACATCTCATCAAGAATTACCACATGTTCACCTCTTGCGCGCTCTATATTCTAATCTAATCAAACAGTACTCTCACGGTCTCACCTGAACTCCCTCTCTCTTACTCACACTGACTTGGGAGACTAAATCTGTGTGTGGATATTGAGGCCGGGTTTGTGGCCGGTATAACAATAGAAGGGGGCGGCACCTAGGATAAAGAGAAGGCCAAATTAGTAGAAAATTCACATCAAAATTAATAATATTTGTTTGAAAATAAATTGCTTAAAACATAAAAGTCCAATGCCACATGCAATGCTACGGTTGCGCCAGGTGCAATGATCCTAACATAGATAGATACCAATTAGGAGATAACTTGACACTTACTTCATTAAACTGTTTTACCGACCCTCATCAACCGAAATTAATAAATGAAAGGAATGACCATCTATTTTCGTGTTGTTTACATTTTAATTTTGATTTCTAGGGGAAGAAACAATGAGAACATACACACCCGTAATTAATGAGGTCACCCACATTCCAAGCTCAATGATTCATTTTAAACAAACACATAGACCATGTTCTCAAACCATGTGATTAAACAAAATGCTTATTATTTGGGAATTGGGATCCTAGCTTACCAAGTGATCACAGCGTAATCCATAGTTTAGGGCACAATTCTAATTTTATTAGAGCATTTTCAATGGTATTCATACCAAAATTGGATAGCACATGCTACACACTAATCCTTTGTTTTTTCCCCCCAGCTACAATGATCTAAAAGCTAATATTTGGGTTTTTTACAATTAAAGTACTACTAAGAAGTGGAAACAGCCTAGTTCCTCAATGAAAGCTTATAGGGTTATACCTAACAGTATATAGTAGGTATATGACTACTATAGGCCTTATTGGGTTTGTTTAATTAAGATTGTATAAATTATAATACCATTAGCTCCTCAATAGGTATATGCAGCCATGTTCCTTTCTCTCTAGAATCTTCATTTTCCCCTCAAGTTTTTCTTAGTCGAGCATTCAAATAAGAAGATTTCAGAAAAAGAAAAATCATAAGCAGCAATTATGTATAGAAAATTGTCCTCTTGTGCCCCATGTTAAAACAAGATTTAGGAATCGTCAAATTTATAAAAATGAACTTAACGACATGAAATTTCATGTAAAATAGCTACTCTTCACATTAATTAAGAACCATAACATTTAATGCACTAACTATACGTTTGACTGAATAGAATGTCATGAATTTTTCCGTTGACCAGAATCCTAAACCCTAAACAAAAGTTAAGCACTAATCTCCTGGTACCAATTTTATGCCTACCATAATTTTTTTTTTTGAAAGGAACCTACCATAATTTATGTATCACTAAGATTTTATGTTCGAATTTATATGTACAACATATCCAAACACATGGAAGATATATTCCTTCTAGAATTAATCTAAGTTCTTTTCAATATTGCTTGTATATTGGTGAGGAATTTAGTGAACCACATGAAAGAAGAGCAAGAGAAGGTTTGAAGATCTTTCCAAATCTTTCTAATGTTCTTATGTGTGTGTATAGATATTGATTCAGATTTTCTTTGTTTTATTTCATTGTGTATGTCATGTGAGGCATTTTGATAGAGCCCCAAGGCATTTAACATCAACGGCTTGGGATTAAAATTCAGGTAGGACGCATTTGGAGCCGTGGATTTATGAGCCACTTGATTTGTGAGGTTGGGGGTTCACCCTAACGTTGTTTTAATGATTGGGTGGGTCGGCAAGTCGATTATCATTTTTTTTTTTGCTAAACAATAATTGAGAGCTTTGAATTTGCAGTTGTGAGTGAAATGAGTGTATGAGAGATATAGTATATATCATTAATACTTATTTTTTGATACTATCATACTTAAAAATATTCAACCTCTTGTAATCTTTTGGGGTCCTTGCATAATCATTAATTGGACCTAACCCTACAATTAAATTTCTATTATATATTTCCTTTCGATTCATACAAGCGAAATATTGTACTTATATATTCCTTTCCTTCTGGTTGACTAAGAAGAAGTGTGAGACTACCAAATCCGAAGATGATGAGCAGTATGGAAATCAAGAGGAAGAAGCCCCATAATAAAGGTTCTAATGAAATTCTTTAGAGATAAAGAATACATTGTTAATAGATACGTTCACTAACTTTTTAAATGAAAAATCGAGGGCTAGAGTCAAGACGGTAGCCTCCCTTCTCGATCATGTAATTCGAAGGAAAAAAAAATGATCGAGGGAGATCATTAACAGTGTAATTTATGAGTCAATAAGACCGAAATTATGCATATATAGGCGGGAATTGAGAAATCAACTAATGACATAAGACGTTAATTGATTTTAGAAGTGATTACTTATTTACTTTGGTTTTATTTATTTATTTTTCGTTAGATATGTATTCTTTTTATAAAAGTCTTTGATAAATCATTTTTCTATCCTTTTAAGTTTTAACTCGTTAGGTAAATATTGATATAGCATATTTGATACATAAAATAATCTTTCGTCCGGCAGTCCGGCTCAGACATTTTCAAATTCTTTGTTTGGCTCGACATTAATCTTTTCCAAGCTCAAGCTAGGCTAGGCTGGATTGATTTTTGTTTTCAAGCTCAAGCTTAGCTCGATTTGACTCAATTGGGGAATGAGTCAAAGAACTATTTAATCAATTCGAACTAAGTTTTAGTAAATGAACCGAGCACAAACATATTCAAGATGGTTCCTAAAGGTATACAAGTTGTTCATGAGTTTTACGATATGAATATGGAGGCCAGTGATATTTACATACTCTTTTGTGTTACAAATTACTAATCACACACCTTCTATTGTGTTAATTAGAACAATAATTAAAAGGTGTGTGATTAGCATTTTTAAAAGAAAATAAAATGATGTGTGAATATCATTTCTCTAAATATAGATATATCAGTGTTCATAATCAGTTCTTATATCTTATCAAGCTTAATATTGAGTTCAAACTCCACTCAGTTTTTTACATACAAAGCCCAGAAGAGAAAGAACAAAAAGAAGAACCGGCCATATGTCCAGCCAAATTTACAGCCCTAATATATAACATACTCAATAAATATCTACCTTTAATTCATAGTCTTTTCACATAAAAATAAAATAAAAAATCATACTCAACAAATATATAGGACATTCTTCTTACAAGTTTACTGTCTACTCGACCTCCACGATTAATTCCAACATGCCCTAGATAGATTGGAGAGGATTGTATGCACCGACAGTGCACTTGCATTGTCGGTTATTTTAATCTCTAAAAAAATAACAGCCACTCATCTAATCCACCCCTTTATATATTTTAATATAAAAAAAATTACATCCATTCATATTGCAAGTACCCATGCACTGACGATGCATGGAGAGGATTGTATGCACTTCCACATATATATGCCAGCTACACTTCTGTTTATTACCCTCTAATCCATGTGTGCTTCATGCTCTCCACTTGTACTAGCCACCGCCATTTCCATTCCCCAAATCACCTTTCTGCTTGGTGATGATCAATTAAGTTGTGGCATAAACTCAGCTTCTATAGCAAGTCTAGCTAGCTAATCTTAAATTAAACAAACAAACTTCGAAGCCAGTGATATGATTTCGCTTTTCTTCCAAGCACTTTTCCTTACGCGTGACTATTTTAACGAGCTATAAAGCACTAACTAATCATCGATCATCTAAAGAAAGATATTATTCCTCCATTTCCAATATTCAAACGCGGTTGCCCTAGCTAGTTTCCTTCTCAGCAACTGTAGCGCCGTCCATGGAAATATTAAACCTAGCCAAGCTCATGCATGCACATATCGATGAAAGAAAACAAACCGTAGCGAGCCAATGCAGCTAGGATCTTTCTATGAAAGAAGAGGAAAAGGCAGGGATGAATATACTACGATGGAGCTAGAAAACAATTCCTCCCCATCATTCTAAAAGTAGAAAGTGGTACGTCCTACCTAAGCTGGCAGACTGGCAGTGGAGCATTGCAAGGCTGTTAGAATAGCTAGGGGATAACAAAGAAGCACACAGCCCTATCATCATATCAAATACTATCATATTATTATGCATGGGATATGGGATTATGTATATCCCTTTTGTATGTTTGCATTTGGAGCTTTCAGCTCTGTTTTCCAATTTAAAAATGGCAAATAGGGTTTTGTAGTAACTTGGTAGAGTTGGGATGATGGTGGTGATGATGATACTACTCAGTCTCATTGATTTCAAAGCCAGTCTGGGATATAATATGCAGAAAACCCTAGAAAGGCCAAGCTTCTATCTATCTCCCAAAAGACCTTTCGTAAAAAGGAGAGACGCCTCATGGAATTCTAGGTTTCAGGCACATGCTTTCCTCTCCTCCCCATGAAGTGTTTGATATTTTCTTTGATTTTCACACTGATCATATCCGAGCTAATGAGCTAGCTAGCTCCAAGTGGAGTGAGTGAGTGCAGATGTGGGGTAGACTATGAATTTCACGGCCACCTAGCTAGCATCTATATATTTCACAGAAACCCTAACCCTAGCTTCAATCACGGTCGTGATCTACTATTATCTTGCATATCCGTGAAGTATGTCATACCCAAAGTTTTACAGTTTTTAAAAATAATTAATTAAAACTTTCGTCTAAATAATAGTAATTTGACCTTATTGTTATTTGAGCAATATTAAAAATAATTTTTAAATATTAATATTTACTAATATTTCAATCATGGTGTAATTCAGATCACCAAAATTTTCATCAAAACTGAAATTACGAACTTTGTATCACACAACTTTGAGAATATAGGTATTCAACTCACATTTTATTATGTATTGAAAAGAAGAAAAAGCAATGACAAAGATTTAGTTAATTGAAAGATTATAATATGTGTTTTTACAAATTTGAGAGTAAATTATACAAACAATACACTAATTAAGGCCCATTCTTAACTTCAGTACCCGACTATGCAAAACTATCACTTTGGTACCCCAAGTTTGAAGCCAGACCCAACAATCGTACACGCCGTCCATAACGATGTTAAGAGCCCAGACACGTGGCAAAACCTGAAGGGTAATTAAGTCATTTCAACCCAAATTTACACTCTCTCAATCAAACCCAAATTCAACAACTCCACCCAAATCACATACCAACTCCCCCACTTCCTCCGCCTCCTCCACCACCACTAGCCCAAACCGTACCCAAGAAATCCCAACAATCCATGGAATCGCAGTTCACAAACACAATACACAACCAAATCCTTCAATAACTTTATCAATTTCTCTCTGAAATTCGTAAACCCTGTTGCATAGAGAGAGAGAGAGAGAGATGAACAGTGAGGGAATACATGGCCGACCCGGAAACCGACGAGGTCTTCGCCAGAATCTGGCTTCTCCCTTCCGAGAGCAGCGAGCTTTTTGCTCAAGACCGGGGCTATGTGGACTCTGATGGGTCTGACAATCTGGAAAAGCCTTCTTCTTTAGCTAAAACTCTGACCCAGTCCGACGCCAACAATGGCGGCAGCTTCTCCGTCCCGAGGTACTGCGTTGAGATCATTTTCTTGAGGCTCGACTACTCCGCTGACCCGCCGGTGCAGACGGTGGTCACCAAGGGCGTCCACGGCGAGGTGTGGAAGTTTCAGCACATTTACCTAGGCATCCCTCGCAGGCATTTGCTGATGACTGAGTGGAGCATGTTCGTGAACCAGAAGAAGCTCGTTGTCGGTGACTCGATTGTGTTCCTGCGAGTCAAAAATGGCGACCTCTGCGTCTGGATTTGGCGGGCCAAGCGGGGATCGCCGGATGGGTGGTCGGAATCAGGGTGGAACCACGGTGGTTCTAGATGAGCGTCGGGTTTTTAGTATTCCGAGCTCTCGGTGTTTCAGAAAGATGAAGAGAACAAAATGGGGAGTAATCAAGGAGAGAGAAACCAAGTTGCAATTAATTAAAAATAGTCTCTTAAAAATATAAAAAAAAAATCTGGATTAAGACATGAAGTGACCAAAATATCCCTCAAAATTTGCTAGGTGGCACAAGACTTAACACCGTTAATAACGGCGTATACGATTGTTGGGTCGGGCTTCAAACTTGGGGTACCAAAGTAATAGTTTTGCATAATTGGGTACTGAAGTTAAGAATGAGCCTTAGTTTGGATACTGTTTGTAAAATTGTTCCCAAAATTTATACCTGCAATGACGTTTGAATGAAACGCTATATGACATCGGATACACTATTATTAATCCACTTATGAACTTGATCACGAAAAAGTTTAAAATTCACTTTCTAGGTTAGCTAGCTTCAGCCATGGGACGCATGTGAAAATGACATTTATTCAATTTGTTACCGAAAGTAGATCCAACACATCATTTTTTCTCAAACTTCCGCGTACGTACTATGATTCTATGAACGGACCTATAGATTTTATCAAATAACATAATGTAGCTAAGATAGATTCGTGCTTTGAATCTAGCTAGCTGGCTAGCTAGGTGTTCGATCATACAATTTAATCTCCCAGAGGAATCATTTTTTATCACTTAAAAACGTACTATACTAATTCTATATTCATCGGGGTAGCAGACCTTTAATTCTAGCTAGCTATAGTAACTATTAAAGATAAAAGAAAGTAACGTGCTTTCTACCTATAAACTAGGGTTTTTACTTTTCCTCCCGATGGCATGGGAAAGGTTGTGGCCTGTGGGAAGGTTGTACTTGTACCTGTATTTTTAGGTATATATCTTAATGAAAAAAAAGGGGTATATATGTCATTCTCAATCATTAGTCTTATATCCGTGCGGCGCATGTATTGTTATAAAAAATATAAAAATGTGGAAGTTTCTATCACTTCTTTAAATTTTCATATTTCTATTTTATTTTTATTTTTTTAGTTTACTATAATATCTCTTTTGGATAATTTTATTTTGAGCTTTTATTTTTCATTCATAAAGACATTTTAAACATTTTAAAATTTGGTGCAGCCCATGAAACTAAACTCTAGGCTTTCTTTTTTTATATATAGATCTTTAGATTGTGAAAACAAGCACTCATTTGTAAGCTTAATATAAATAATAATGTAAATCATCATCAAACATCGTTATGAAAAAGACCATAGAGTTTTTAGATTGTCAAACATTGTTAGATAGAGTCTTTCTGATATTTATTTGAAACATTTTCATCTACACTATTTTCTCCAAAGACATAATTGTCAAAGTACTGAAACAAAAAAAAATTAGATAAAAATGAAAAAATAGGAAACTACAATCCACTTTTCTCTACAGATCTATCCATTATCTGCATGGAGCGAATCATTCAAATAACTATCCACTATCATATAACTTTCTAACTTTTTTTGTTCTTAATAATTTTTACTATCTGAGCAATTTTCTTATACGTGCAGAATATGTGTTTGCAGACTAATTAGCTTATTCTTAAAAAAAAAAATTTGTTTACGTGATATTAATTCAAACTTTCCCGACTTTATCAATTTATCATCGCTTCGCGTACAAATGTGTCGGACACGTGTGGGGCCAACAAGGGTGCTAGCGTGGTGCGGGAACGGTTGGCCGGGATGGGCTTTGTGGACCGGAACCAGCTTTGCAATCGCAATCCCTATGCATGGAGCCACCTTCTTCCTCCTCCTCCAAGGGGTCCAGGGCTTCGATGTGATCCCCGGGTCTCATCTCCTGCACGTGGGAACATTTGCTTGGGGTCCTAGTCAATTGCCACATAGACATTTCCTACCTCATGCTAGAATAGATCTTTTTCCTTTTTTCCAAATATTATTTTGAAGGGGAGAATTTGTGGGCCAATTAAAATCAGTTTAGGATGACTTGTCATTGTCACAACATCCTAATTCCCTTTTTATGCTTGTCTGAAAACTTCCTAATTCTTGGAAGGAAATTGACTTCAAGTTTTTATATCTATATTATTATTATTCATCTCGTTAATTATAACAGAAAAAATTATTAAAATATTCTTTAAGTATTAAAAATTAACGAGTAATTGCTTAACTACCATAATGTGGTCAGATACTCAGATGACTGTCATGCCCTCATTTTAGACATAAAATATCTTGGTAACATACAAGATGTCAAGTTATTTGATACACATTTTGGTACAAACATTTAATACCTATGACATTACTCTAAATATAAAAAGGAAATATACAAAACATTAAACAAGTTTTTTTTTATTTTTTGTTGACAAAACCCTAAACAAGTTTCTAGTTTGGAAGAAAATGTCTCTGACCCTCTCTCGAGAGGACTATCGTCAGTTATTCTCTACGGCGAGCAACGGCGACAAAACTTCTCACCTGCTTCTTTTTTCATATAGCGGCGGCGATAAAATCATTTGTCTACCTCTCTCTTCGGGTGGAGGAGGCATTTTTGCTGATGTTGGTGGGGATGGGGTTCTGGTTGACCGAATCTGGCATGGAGGATTTTCAATTGGCAGTGATGGTGGATCCGCTCTCTATCCAACGATCTGTGTCGGGGAAGGCTATGGTAGAGATCGGGGGTTCGATCTAAGCTTGGTGGTTTTTCAGGTTGTGCTGTGCGTCTCTGATCGGGTTCGTCCCGAACTAGGGACTGATTTCTTCATTGCTTGCGACAGAGCTCCTCCTTAGGAAGTAGATGCGGTTGAGGGGGAGGAAATTGATACCTTGATGGAGGTGTCATCCAGGATCGAGGCGCTCTGGATCCCGGATGCTGGTGGAGCGGTTTACGTTGACGACAACGGTAAACTCTTCTCTGGCGACTGGACGGAGGCTTTGGAAGATGGAGGTTGGTCTTGGTTGGTGGCTTGGGCCTCCAAGTGGGCTTGCTTCTTTGGGCTAGGGTTCCTTGTGGGCTGTTTTGTTTTGTGTTGGTGGGCTCGGTGGTTCTCGGCCCATCAGCAAAATGGCTTTTTGTTTATTTTATTGTTGGTCATGATTGGTTTTTTCATGGTGGAGGGCGAGGCTGTGTAGATGGTGGAGTCTGCTACTGTAGAGAGTAAAGTGGAAGGTGTTATGTCACCTTCTACTGATAGTTTAATTTAATTCTTATTTGGGTCGCAAAAACCAGAGCTTTAGTTGGTTCCATTTTATGTCTGCTTTGAGGTTTTTTGGTTTTTGTTAGAATAAATGTGCGTGGATTTTCTAAAAGGTGGGTGTACTGGGGATTTTCGGGATCTTTATTTTTCTAGAATAGGGATTTAGAAGGTTTTGAGGAACGATTCTTTCTGTCGACTCCATAGGGGTGTTTCGTTTTTGTACTGCTTGCTGAATTTAATGAAAGGGCTGACCTATTTCAATCAAAAGAAAGTTTCTAGTTTGGAATATGCATAACTAAAAATTAAAGAAAGTAAGTAGTTTTAATTGGTCTAGAATATCTACCGATCCTCAATGAACATCAAATCTAACTCCCTACTATTGATCATTCATATTACCATTTTGTTGTGGCTACTTAGTTTTGATACATATGTTTCGGCCAATAATATTTTTATGGAACTCAGATCATAATATATGATTCAATTTCTATGAACAAAAGTATTTATTTTAACAAATTTAGTTTCAGTGTCAAATACAAATAGTCTGATTAAAGCTTAATGTAAACTAATTTAGTGTTAACTGATTGATGTATTTGGAGTCACTTTTCTTTTTTATTTGAAATGAAATTGATATCATGAGAATCAATAGCTGTTGGCTAGAGTCTAACATGTACTTGAATAGGATAACAGACATGAAAATCCTGAAACTCTATCAAGCAAATACAACTCATTACAAATCTATGTTGAGCTCGCTACTTTAGCGTGTTTATAAACAAAGAACAACTCCATATTTTCTAGGGAAAAAATCATTGACTAGCCTCTCATTAACCTGCACGCAATTGTGGTACCAACAAAACGCCACGTCCTAGCAAACAAATAGGAGTAACTCCTTATCCATAAGCCATTTGAAATAAGTAAACCAATCATATTCTAGATATTTACCAACTCTTGTAGAAGTCATGATTCGAAAAGATTGGTACTTGACAACCATATATCGACCCAAAATGAACAATAAGGTCTAACTCTTATGGGAGACCTACTCAAATCACTAAGTGATAAGTGAGGGTGGCAAGACATTCTCCTTGAAAACCTACAAAATACGCTAACCCACATTTGAGCCTAAGCCCAAACACGGGCAAAGTTAGCAAAAGCATGAGCGACCATCTTCTACCAAGTTGTTGCCGCCGCCGTCAAGCCTTCTGGTGGCCAATCCTCCAGCTCAACATCAACCATCGAACTCTGGATTTGCTCACCACTTGAGCAGAATATACCAAAGCCTAGCCTCAGCCGGCAGAAAAAACTTGCCACTATGTAGCACCTCAACCTGCTTCCCGATGCTACTGCTTCAACAAACGTCAATCATCGGTATGACCACACAAGACCAACCGTAATTAGGGGGTGAACGCTTTCTGCTGATTTGCTACCTGTTGACTTTATCATGCCTTCAAAGGAGCAGTTCAAGATCAAAGACAACTAGTCTCGCCGCCTAATAGAATTCAACCACCGCAACTCTGCTCTACGCATTGAGAACGAAACCCTATACAACTTCACCTGGCCTAGACCAGCACTGGACACGATTGGCCGATCAGGCACCGCTGTTGTTTTGCATAGTTTTTTTTTTAGAGTCACTTATTGAAGTAAATCTTAAAAAAAAAAAAAAAAAAACCACGTCCAAATAGAGTTTGATTTTGAGATATTATTCTCTATAATTGTTAATTTTATAAGTCAAAATCATTAAAATGCATACCTTCAAGGATGATTGAAGCGTCTTCCTAACATTACTTATTTCCTACATACCTATTTCCACAAAAATAAAACAAACACAAAGAATCTCTATTAAAAAGTTCTTCATCTCTTGTGGTGGTGAAAACTATCCCAAGAAAAGAATAATACCAATAATAGATTATAATACTTGAGAATTTTCTTTGACTTTTTTCTCTCAAAACCCTAGGAGCCGCGACTGCTCTTTCGGCAAAAGCATATGCCTGGTCCGACGGCACGCCATCGCGGCTGCGTCGTCGGACAGGCCAGAAGGGACCCTGTGTCTGGTGGTGATTTGCCCAGTCGAATTGTAGTTTGCATGGTGATGGCGGTTTTTTCCAGGGCGCTTGAAGGATATGATGGAGAAGGGCAGCGGCGGTGACGCAGTCGGATTGATAACTAGGTTTACCAGCAATAAACCTAACAAAAGGGTTCTGGAGTCCACCAGAGATAAAAGAGAAAATTCTCTATTTTATTGATAAAAGATAGGTTCTGCAGCCGCTTGCGGCTGCTTAAATAAGAGAAAAGTAACCCTAGGGCGACTAACAATGAAACCGTAAAGCTCATGGGTAAAAACGAAAACAACCCAAAAATAATTAGGAAAACCAAAACTCCGAAAAATAGAAAAATGCAGTTTTGAGGCCCTAAACGACCCCGAAAGCCCAAAAAAGGCCACAGCTCATAGCAAAGCGATGAGTCTTGTTTCTGGCGCGATTCCCTTTCCGGAAAGGTAAGGCACGTCCCAATCGGACATCGAGCTGTTTCGTGTATACTAGTCACTTTTCGTTTTCCTTCTTTAGCACGATCCAACTGTTCTTCGAATTGGACTGCCATCCATTCTGCATCAGGCGGGGCGATGGATGGATGGCGGGGTCAATGTCGCCTTGCCATAGGGAAGAGCACGATCGACCTGGTGGATGCTTCGAGGTTGGGTCACGGGTTCAGAGATTGTCTGATGGTGACGACCTAATGTCGTTGAGACCTGGGTTCAGATCGGATCGGTTAGACTTGTTATGGGTTGGGCGGTTCGGCTCCAATCCGAGGAGAGGTGGCGCGGCTAGATGGCGTGAGGTTGGTCGGAGAGGCGCGGTTGCCGGTGGTGGGATGGCAGGGGAGGCGCTGGAAGGATGGAGACGTTGTGATTCAAGCAACCTGATGGTTTGGCTTGGGCCTATTGGGTATGGGGACTGGGCTTTGGCCTTAGACCCATTTACCTTTTATTTTTTGCTTTATTGTTTTTTACTTTTAATTCAACGTGGCTCTATGCCAGCAATAAATCCCTATCATCTTTTGGTAGGGCGATGTAGGCTGTGTCCCGGTCTGCACGCTCTGCGTGTCTTGTCTGGCCTAGCGAGGCGGCGAGCTATTTGCTTGATCAAATGAACGCAACATCCTAATGGCAGGATGAAATTGAGTGTCGCCGGATTTATTTCCGTGCGGCAACATAGTAGGAAAACTGTGCTATTTGTAATGATGCTTCTTCGTGATAGAGTTATCTTTCCGGTATGTCACCGCTATGTCAAAGCAAATGGAGTAGCCATTCGTGCACTCTTTGCTAATTGGTGCTTGTTAGAATACATAGGTTTTGTGGAGAATCTTGATATTATTTCAGGATGTTCTCTTTATGCTTATTGTAATTTGGGGTCCAGGCTCTACGCCCCCCCTTGTATTCTGCAATGTCATTAATCAAGACTTGAGGGCAGCCGCACCAACTCCCTTTCAAAAAAGAATAATCCCAATAAAATAATTCCAAAAAAAAATGCTTAAGTCTCTAAATATTATAGTCCAAAAATAATGTTGTAAGATCTAATAATATAATGTTGGAAATATTGAGTATTATTAAAAAACATAAAAGGCAGCCCAACACTTATGATTTGCAGTCTCAGCATCAACTTCACACACTAGTATCACATGCATCCTTCTATTTAAGCACCCTCACCCTTCATCTCCCTCCAAACCAAACCAAACTCAACAATCATCTACTTCTCTCTAACAAACCTCCTCATTTGCAAAACCTCAAAATCTCTCACAATATATTCTCTCATTTTCTTCTTCAACAACAACAACAACCACTTCAAACTTGAAAACCCATCACTCATTTCCTTTGAGATACCTACTTTGATCAACATGGAGAACTTGTTTCGCTTAGTGGATCATGAGGATTTCTTTGCTTGCCGTTGCATCATGGTCAACGGACCAGTCATAGTTGGAGCTGGTCCGTCTGGCTTGGCAACGGCAGCTTGCCTCAGGGACCAAGGAGTCCCATTCGAAGTCCTTGAAAGAGCCGAGTGCATAGCCTCACTGTGGCAAAAACGCACCTATGACAGGCTCAAGCTTCATCTTCCCAAGGCATTTTGCCAACTCCCTAAACTTCCATTCCCTGAGGATTTCCCTGAGTATCCAACAAAGAGACAATTCATCGACTACCTTGAATCATACGCCAAACACTTTGAAATCAACCCAAAATTCAACTCCTCCGTCCAATCAGCCCGCTACGACGAGACCAGCGGTTTCTGGAGGGTCAAGACTGTTGCAACAACCGGGTCAACCCGATCAGAGGTCGAGTACATCTGCAGGTGGCTCATAGTTGCCACCGGCGAAAATGCCGAGTGTGTGGTGCCTGACATCGACGGACTCAGCGAGTTTGGCGGCGAAGTTGTCCACGCTTGTGAGTACAAGTCCGGCGAGAAGTACAAGGGACAGAAAGTACTTGTCGTCGGTTGTGGAAATTCCGGCATGGAACTCTCTCTTGACCTCTGCAACCACAATGCCTCGCCTTCCATGGTCGTTAGAAGCTCGGTAAGTACTTGAGACAATATAATATAGTAACTCTGATAAACTGAAGTTAAATAATTTGAGAGTGGTTTCTAATAAGCTTCTGCTCTGTTTCAGGTTCATGTCTTGCCAAGAGAAATCTATGGAAAATCGACATTCGAGTTGGCGGTCTTTTTGCTAAAATGGCTACCAGTCTGGTTAGCTGACAAGCTCCTCCTACTTTTCTCATGGTTGATACTCGGAAGCATCGAGAAATACGGGCTCAACAGGCCTTCCGTAGGCCCAATGGAGCTAAAGAACACACAAGGAAAGACCCCTGTTCTTGACATTGGAGCACTAGACAAAATCAAGTCCGGTGGTATCAAAGTCGTTCCCGGAATCAAGAGATTCTCATACGGCCGCGTTGAGCTTGTCGACGGCGAAGTTCTTGACATTGATTCAGTTGTTCTAGCTACAGGATACCGCAGCAATGTTCCTTCTTGGCTACAGGTGAGAAAAAGTTTCGAAAAACTTGTTGTTTATGTCTGTTTGCTTGCTTGCAAAGAAGCTTAGTAATTTTGAAAGTGCAAAGATACTAATCTTTAATTTGATTATTGTTTACAGGAAGGTGAATTTTTCTCCAAGAGCGGATTCCCAAAGCAGCCATTCCCACAGGGCTGGAAAGGAAATGCCGGACTCTATGCAGTCGGGTTCACAAGGAGAGGGCTCTCTGGTGCTTCATGTGACGCCATGAGAATAGCACAAGATATTGGAAACGTCTGGAAATGCGAAACGAAACAGAACAAGAAGAGAACCACCGCTGGCCATAGACGATGCATTTCCCAGACGTTCTAAACAGTTCAGATTAACCATTCATTGACTGACTCAGTGCTTAGTTAACCTCAAATTCATGGTGTGAAGAAAGTTTAAAAGGAAAAAAAAAAACAAAAAAAACAAAAAAATTACTGTATATCATATACAAAGAAAAGAAACAGACAGATTAGTACAGGGACAGAGCCAGCCCTCTCCAAAGGCCCAAGTTTTGAACAATGTTTGGGCATTCTGTAAACTGAGGATGATGAGGCTTTTTCTTCTTCTTTCTTTTTTCAGTTCCATACAGTTCTTTTGTACTATAATCCAATGATCGATTTCAATCGCAAAGTTACTTGTTTGTCTCTCCATTTTTTGGTACATAGTTTAAACTTTCTCTGTTTCAATCATTTAATTTCAAGTGTTCATCTGAGATATTCATCCCCTACTCTCCATCTGCTCTTCAATTTTCATGTGCAAGGTTCCCCATGAACCAAGAAGTTATGGCTCCGATAATACCAGCAATAATACCCTATATCCGATAAGAATAATTACTTAAAGTATATAGTTCTAAAGTTTAGTGCTGCATTAGCATAATACACCATCTTTCTCCCAAACCCATTAAAGAAAAAGTCCACTAATCCAACGCCTGAGATTGGCAAGTTGCTGCTAGCATCTATCATCAGATGGGTAGGACCCATTTTATGCAATGCAATTCAACTCCACCATACCCACTACCTTCATTTTCTCATTCCTCTCTCCCCCTCTTTGAGATGAATAGCCTAATTCCAATATTATCATTCTCTTTAATATTGTTAACTTAAGGTTGACCCTATTTATGCTGAAATAAACAATGTCTTTAAGCTTCTGTTGCATTGCACATGGATATATCATAGAGCCCAAACTTCATGACAATTACAGTTGAGTCCTCTCTGTAAAGCATAATCAGAAGCTTGGATACAGTTCAAACTTCAAAACATCTGAGTGATAACTTGTCATGATGCACATAATGTCATTAGTGGAAGTTAAACCTAACTAAGCAGATAGCTATGTAGTTAGGATTCGGATCCTCTGAAGTGAATAAGTCATGAAGTTTGTAAAGTTAGGCTTTGCATGCCCCTGATTGACTGATTGTGTCATAATGGCACAGATGTGAGTTAGTTATTTACTAATTCTACACCTGGCAAAAGTACCCAAACTCGTTTCATCCACAAAAATTTGGTATGAAAATAGGTACCCAACTGTCTCATTTTCATGCCTTATTTAGTTCCTACACATTCCAGGCTTCAAGCATTTCAGTCAACAAAAATATGAACCCCATCAAACTCGACTCAATTAATCTACAAGAGATACATTGATTCAGTTTGATAAATAGAAACATGTTGGGCTGTCAAACCAAACTAATTGTTGAGTTTTTCTACATAAAAACAAATGATGTGATACAGACTTTGACAGTGTCATGAAGATGGTACAATCACTTTTCTTAAACAGCTTCTTTGACTGCCAGAAATCCTACCCAAAAAATATCACAATTGAACTAGTGAAGATAACAGTTCAAACAATCCCAATCTGTACCTGTTATCAAATAGTTAAAGACGTTCTAACATTGGCATCAGATGTTATGTGAATTTAGGTATGCCTGTTAATTAAATGATATGCATGATCTGCAAAATGAAGTATTTGAAAATCACAGAAGCTTATCCATTGAATACAAAATAGAGACTAGAAAACATAAGGCTTTGTTCTTCACCTCACAAAATAGAGACTAGAAAACATCCCACATGAGTACCCCATGCTGCTCATTAAAAATTTTCCAAGAGGGTTTTTAACTTAGTAATGCTCTTTTCACTACCACAAACTCAAATCAGCAACTGGGTTTCCTTCAAAACCAGACTGAGAATCCAACACACTATCAATTCTTTTTTTTCTTTTTTTTCCTGTGTGTATTTTTCCAACCCCTTGTTCTATGAAGAGACATTTTCTCAGAAACATTAAAAGTAACACGTGGGAGGGCCAGAGTTTTCATTGCCACTATTTCCATCTGAAAAGGGCCCAATTTCTTCTGCTTACAGAAACCATTCCAATATGTAACTAAGAATCTGCTGCTTTCACATGTTGTGTCTACTGCACACTGGG
This sequence comes from Rosa rugosa, assembly GCF_958449725.1. Classification (NCBI taxonomy): domain Eukaryota; kingdom Viridiplantae; phylum Streptophyta; class Magnoliopsida; order Rosales; family Rosaceae; genus Rosa; species Rosa rugosa. Next base: position 40,642,732 of record NC_084822.1, on the reverse strand, counting down.
TTTGGTGGCCCTAAAGATCATTTGTAGGATCTCTGTCTTAAAGTAAAACATGCATACATCAAAGGAGATGCAACACTTCATTTGGACTATAATCTTTTCTGAAAACTCAATAATGCAATGAAAAATATTATAAGATGAAGAATGTGATAACTGATAGAAAAATTAAACCGCTTCTTTCGATCCCACCGAGAATAAGCAAATCAGGGTTTTGTCCAGGACCCAACTAACTATTTTTAAACTCTCTAAAGATACTATTGCCTCACTAACTTTAGCTGCCATGTACTGGTTTAGTACTTATTTTAAGTGCAATTGTGTTGTCTGGTGCAAGGGTTTTGCTGGAATTAATGCACATTTTGATCGTAAACATGCTGTCACATCCCTACTGCATAATTCATTCTTCTCATGATTTCTTTTTCTACAATCATAAGAAACATTTCCGTCTATATATCCCACAGTAATCTCACTAATATATTCTACCTACTTTTCATCAAATACCTTCCGGCCTCACCCATAGAACTACATTTTTGTCTATATCCAAATTTTGGTTAGCAATGGTGGCTCCTAGTTTCCAAGACATTGATTTTGACTAGACCTCTGTACGTAAGAGTGTCATACTCAATTATACAAAAAACATGGTTATGAGTTATGAGCATGTTAGATATATAGACAAACTGAAACCTCTTAAACTTAGGGTGCAACCTCTAACTTAATTGGCACCATGAGTGAAGCCCATCCTTTTCTCCTTTCTTGTAGTGCAAGGTGGGACATATTTACACTAGTGTTTACACATTGAAGAAGAATGCAAGTCTTTTGGAGTCTATGACCCTGCAGCTAAGTCTTCTTCTGTGGAAATTACATGTCTTGCTGGATAGTGAGTGTCTAAGAGAGAATTCACACTGAGTTCTCACCATTTTTCAAGCCTTCACTTTGAAATTCAGCACCAAACAAATATGAATATCTGATCAGTATAGTAGTATAACCCTTGAAATTCAAAACTAAAACAGTAGAATGTATCTGATGAACCTGTAATTTAAGGGAAAACAGATATGGGAAATAGGGGCACATTGTGTTGTGAAAGCAGATTTGTTTGAAGATTCTACACTTGTGGAATAACTGAGATTATTTATGAAATGATGATATGCATGAATTCTTCCCTGACATGCATGTATAGTGACAGAATTATAAATGGGTTTACAATCTATGTCTGAGGAAGCTGCAGATGTTGAAAATAGGTGCATTGATTGTGTTGTGAAAGCAGAAGCAACAGTATATGAATCACAGGTTTTGAAGAACCTACATGGCTACATACATTCAGGAGATTTAGACATGTAAATAGTAGTTAAATACCACTAACCAGGAGACAAGTATGAATCCCTCAAGTTATGAATAAGCATTGACAAGAACCTACACTAATAATAGAGAAACCTGATCATCCACAGTGGCTTCTTTCTCTTCTGCGTTGTGTGAAAATGTGCAGGTATTTCTGTTTGCTTTCTTTTGACCCTTTATTCAGGACACTTGGTCAACTAGACTACTACGTACAGTGTGTGAAGGGTGTCTATATTTTTGTTTTTCGTTTTGGTATAAAACTCATTTCTAATGACAAAATTAGGATTCATACTCGAGACTTCGGATGTAGAGACCGGTGAATCTCTTAACTACTAGAGTTACAAGCGTCAGCAACAAACTCAGTGCTTAATAATATCAACATATGGTGACTATTCCTAGTTTCCAGGACCTTGATTGTGACTACACCTCCCTAGCTAACTTGTCAGACTCATCGATCTATTCTTCTTAGAGAGACCAGAGTCTAACAACCAAACATTATGAAATGTGTGCTGAACAATGGAGGTAAAACCGCCGTAAAACAACTCAGATGGTTATGAGTTATGAGCATGTTGGATAGACAGACTCAAAGGGACTTCAACTGAGGATGCAACCTCTAACTAGGCACCTTGAGCTGGCAGCCCAATTTTTTGTTGTCCAAGTTGGGGCATAATCTACAATTCATTCAACACGATATACCATGAGTAAGATTGCTCCTAGCTAGGTGGACCATGCATGTACACAGATGAGGAGCTAGTGCAAGCCCACTGCAACCCTAAACCTGAAACCACCCAGCAGCCTCGAGCAGGCACGGAATGAGGGGTGGGCTAAGGTGTGCTGTAGCTCACCCCAACTTTTTGATTAAAAAATATTAATATATATGTATTATTAGCAGCACCCCTAAAAAAAGAAGTTATATATACATCATCAAACAAAAAGTTGACAAATAGCGTCCATTTTTTTCATTTCTCTGTAGTGAACTTCTCTTGGCTTAGTCACTTTCTGCTCTAAACCTCAGTCGCTCTCTTCTGTTATTGTCATGAACTCTGCAACTCCACAAGGAGCACCAAGGCACCTAATAACCTTAATGATTTAGCAATCCCCAGGTATTAGAGTTTAAATTTTGTTCTAATACAAATTTTTTTGAGACATTAGGATTAAAATTTAGGTTATAAATTGGGGCCTTCAAGATTTATTTTCAGTACTTCATTTTTCTTGCTGTAATTGTTAGCAAGTAGTCAAAAATATTGGGTTTTTTTTTTTTTTTTTTTTGAATCAAGCCCACAGGGCGAAATAGTATATTCATCACAAGCCAGAATAGGCCGTTACATACCATTCCGCTGTCATTTAAGGACATAGACAGACAAGAAGGTAGTGGTAGTACCCACAGTGGTACGTAGAATTAGACCCACTCATTATACATTTCAGATCGTAGAGATAGCGAAGATCCTCCTTTGGTACTACGCCGGAGGCGCTAGAGATCTAGGTTCCTAATACAAGAACATTATTGAATTTAGATAAAACTAAAAGCATAGGGTTGGGCCAAGAGCCTAAACCCTAGCCCAAATAGCGATGGACCAGGGCAGAACCCCAGCCCAACAGTTCGCGGCCCAATAGGGTAGTCCACCAAGGGAAATTGCTCCAGGCCTGTCATGTTGGTTCGGTCCAGTCCCCCTTCCCTCGCATCCCCGTCGTACATCACCTTCCGGCCACGTTCCGTCCGACCCACATCGCCTGACCTGCGTCTTCCAGATCCGCCCCACCACCGCCGAGACCTGCATCAGCACAAAACGACCATCCCGGTGATCTAAGCCGTCCCGAGTCCATGCCGCCGCCGCGACCTGCATCAGTTCGGAACAACCATCCCTAAGCCAGGCGTCGCAACCGCCCTCCGCCATCAATCCATGGCACCGTCGATCCAACAAAACCCAGCAGCGGGGATCGACAAATTGGATCGTAAAGCACGATCCCCCCTTCACCACCATCCCAGCCGAACGCTCTGACAAAACCCGAGCAAAATCCTTCGACAACCCCATGAACAGTAGGTCTCCTGTCCGGTAGCAAACCCTATGACGGTGGTGAGGCCGGAGGCCGGAGGCCAGCCCGGACGTCCAGGCGCCGCCGGACGAGAACGAAATTGCAACCGGAGGCGGCCTTAGGGTTTCTCGAGGTGAGAGAGAAACCTTGGAGAATATTGGGTTTATTTTATTGATGCATAGGGAAATATATTGAATTTATTTTATTGACGCCCAATTGTTCAAAATAGTGGTGAATTTGTTAAAAAGTTGACTGTTGAGAATTGAGCAATTGTTTAGATGTGTTTTAACAAGTGTTATGCAATTGAAATATTCCATCAAAACAAGGTAGACTCTGCCAAATTTAAAAAAAAAAAAAAAAAAAAAATCTTGATAGCATAAGGTAAATTTAGCCCACCCCAATTTTAATTCTTGATACCGTCCCTGGCCTCAAGTCTATGTCTCTATTATTCGTTGCATGATATTATGACAGAACTCAATAACTCATAACCCCCATGTTAGAGGTTTTTACTTTGGGATTAATATGTGAAGACCTTAAATGTGATTTACATATTATCAGAGATGGAGCTGGGACTGAAAACTACGGTGAGCTTAATATATATAAACAATTAGTTGGATTTAGCTTTTTTGTTTTTGTTTTAAGGGCTTATATTACTTTTACATGCGTTTTAAAGGCTTGTGTTGAGCCATTTAAGGATTGTAATGTGCTTTTAGTGGTCTTTGATTCTTTGTGCCTTGACTTAGGATCAAATGGGATGAAATCAGCTGTCCCCAATACACTATTCCTATTCTGTCTCCATGCAATCATTGGTCCACAAAGATTAAGAAAATATTTTCTTAATCTTTTGTTCTATTTTTTATTCTTTGTAGACCAATGAATGCATGGGGACAGAATATGGATAATGTAATTGGGGACAGCTGATTTCATCCCGGATCAAATGGTTTTAAAAGCTACTAACATTATTAGAAAAATAATTCGTAATGATTTTCAATATCATTGGAGCTAGTGAAAGACGAATAGCGCCATATTGTGATAAAGACAGATGACTTAAGATTCCTACCAAAGTGTGAAGGCCCATAAGTCTGTAGCAAAACTGATATGCTGCCTTGCTTCGTTGGCCCAAAATACTCTTAGGGTGCGTTTGGATGAGAAAATTATGAAATCCGTAGAAATTTATAAATAATGGAATCTTTAACTCCATCAATCTAAAATTCCATTAATTGCAATTTCTATTGTTTGGTTGTATTTATTTAGGATTTGAAATGTGTAATAAATTAAGGAAGTTTAAAACAAAACAAAAAATAAAATAGAAAAAAGTCTTTTTGGAAATAAAAATTGAATACTGCAAAGGAATTTGTAAATGACACATATTTTGGTGGAAATTAACGCAGAGAAATTTAAAATTTCCAATCTGATAATGCCAAATGAGGGAATTGGCCTTCTGGAATTATGAAATCCTCACTTTCAATTAAATTCCATCATTTTTTCCCTCATCCAAACACACTCTTAAGGCTAAAGTCTAGCAATCCCCTTATATTATGCTAATTTAACTACGGATTTAGTATGGAAGCCCCGTTATGTTTTAATTTTTGGCCAATCTTCAATGAGAAATTCTTAGGTAGGAGCAGTCCTACCTCATGGCGGTAGGGCTGCCCAATTAAAATTAAGAAAAGATTTTATCTATTTCTAAATTGTCTATCTTTTAAAAAAATTAATATACCTAAAACACCCGCAAGATCCTGATTGGGCAGCCCTACTGTCACATAATACGGTTGCCCTATCTAAGAATCTCTCATCTTCAATTTATCAACTAAGAGTATTTACAACAGCTTCTCTATATTGATGTCGATCTAGACATTAAACCATTGCCTGCAACTCTTAAAATCTTCTTTTGCTCCATCTGACAAGTCCTCACGACGTCATTGTAGGACGGACTTGCATAGCCCAAACGTTCCTATGCTATCCTATGGGGGGAAGGTGGGCGTGGTGGGCAAGTAGGGCCTAGTGGTCAAAGATGTCAGATGTCTAGATTGACCTCGATCTGATCATCTTGGTCTTAGGATAAAGACTGGTGAATTGGCAACGTCGATGAGTTGAGCACCATGGGATAGCGAGATGATGGACGACATTTGCGTTGGGTTTTTTGGTCATGTTGTCGGTTAATGGTTGGTGAATGTTGTGACCGATCATCTCGAGTCTGATCTAGGTCAGATACGGTGCATGCAGTAGCTGGTGCATAGTGGTGGGAGGAGGTGGCTAATGTCTAGACGGGCTTTGCTAGGGTCATAGGCAAAGGGTGATGGTGTTGAGCCTCATTAGAGCTTCTATCTTACTCGGCTATCTGGGTATGAGAATTATTCTTAGGTTTAGCTTATTTATTTTTTATTTCCTTTAATTTTTTTTTATAGATCTATAGTGCCCATAATGGATCTCTACCATCTGGTTTATTTGATTCTTTAATTGTTCAATTGTACAACAATTAAGTTCTCTAGGCGATTAGATTTTCTGTTTTGAGAGTTAGGTTTACCTTGTTTTGGTCCATTTAATTTGTAGGCTTGTTTGTTTTGAATATGCAAGCTTATTATTCTTAATGATCGGTATTTGTCAAATTTTTTAGCTTACTTTATCCTCAGAGATATGGTCTGAGTTTGAGAATTCATGTATGTGCCATTTTGGCTACGATAATCAATTGATATTATCTGTTTGGTCAAAAAGAAAAACACAACTTCCCTGTACCTTACTTTTTCTCTATTTTAGGAGAAAAATGCATCTTTTTGCCCAATTGATTCCATATATCTATCTCCAGTTTAGAGAAACTAAAGAGAGAGAAAACAAAAATTCCTATATTTACAGTAAATTGTAAAATTATAGGAAATCATTATTTATGAAGTTTCTACTCTTTTCTCTCTTCTCTTTTCAAATTATATTTATTTTCATCATTAATTATTTCATTACATTTTTTTTAAATCTTAAAAATATTATTATATTTAGAATATGATAACGAAGATATTGGAATTCTGAAAGAAAAATGATAGGGATTTCAATTTTTAGGTCCACATAATAGGAATTTTATAGGGAAGCTATTGAAGATGCTCTAATTTTATCACTACTAAAGTGGTGAGGGGTAGTTGAGAGTTATGTTAGGATTATGGTAAGTAGGAGATTCGATTTCGCTCAAATATAACAACAGGATTAAAAAAAAAATCTAATTTTATCAACGCAACATTATGGGTTTTTAATTTTGTTGTTCATATATTAATAGATGAAATGTTATAAATGAAAAAATAAGAAGTATTAATCGCAAGTTATGGTAGCGCCATTTGTGATGACCTGAAATTTCATTATTTAATTTTTACAATTAATAATGACCAATTGTATGAATTATTGTTGTTAGGCCTTGTTCGTATGTTGTTTGTGAAATGAAATTATTTTTGGACGATTAATTATTCGAAACGCATAGTTTTAGGGGGGCACGAAGGTTGACTTTTTATATGTTGAGTTTCTACGAAAACTTCATTCACGAAAGTCGTAGAGCGCGTCGATACTAGTTTGTAAAAATGCGGCACACATAAATCGGAGTTCGTACGAGAAAGTTATGATCATCGTAAGTTTCTTCTAATTATGGAAATTCCTATAAATAAAATTTCTGAAATTGGAAATTCATAATTTGACATTTTTGGAAAGTTTTTTTTTTCGGAGACCAAAAATGCTCCGTTCTTTCTCCTCGAAACCCTAGGATCCGGTAGTCCTCCGTCCGACCCGACTTTTCAAGCCTATTCCAGCGTTCTCCGACCACGACACCTACCCAGATTCCTTCCTCTCCTCTGTCCTGTCCTCCCTACGGTGGCTTTTAGCGCCGATTCTCACCCATGGCAACGAAGCGGCGAAGCTAGGCAGTGGCGGACTTGATCGGTTATCTCGATTCCCGTAACGGTTGGACGTTAAACCGGTCATGTTTTGCTCCTGGCAGTGTCCTCTTTCGATCCTTGGAGGTTTGGCTGATCGATTTTCAGTGTAGAGCTGCAACTCATGGTGAATAGTGTTTTTTGGCTTGCGACGACGATCAACGGAGATCTAAGCCGATTTGGCTTGAACTTCAAGTATTAAAGTTGCTCGACTTGGCATTCTCTACATTCTGGATGGTTGGATTGAGCTGGTATTGAGTTTGGCATAACGGCGCGTGGGCTTACGTGTAGTTGCCTGTGGCGGTGCGTCCGGCCATATTTGGGGTAGTTTCTTGCTTTGTTATCTTCTACTCATCGATACGAGCATTTTGATATGTGATATGTAACTTTTGGAGATCGTTTGATAATGTTAGGGTTTTCCATAATTTTGAATTATTCGGTTTTCGATCCGTGAGGATTCGACTGTTGGATCGACTTGTAGTTTTGACATATCGATCCTAGCAGCATTCTGGAGACTTTGGGTTGGTCTCAGATGAAGTTTCTCCTCGATTGGCGTTACTTTTGAGTTTTAGTTCAAATGAGGGATTCGAACTTTACTCGCTTTGTGATTTGTGTACTGAATTGAGACCGTACTTTCCTTATGTGCTTAACAGAGTGCGTTCTGTGAGTTATCTGGTTATGTGAAGATACAGCAGGAATTGCAAGGTGAGTAATCTCACAATGTTCATTTACGAACGAAGTTACCTTATCTTTTTGGGAGTTATTTATCTAACTGCAAACTATAGTTGGTATTAGTGGCATTCTTGAGTTAATGACTACGTGCGCGCGCGCGCATGCGCGCGTGTGTGTATATATTTACATCAAAATATATATGTATTGGTGGTTTTGTTGTGATGTAAACAATATTTGTGAGTAAGTTCACATTATTGTTTTGGGGTATGACTTTTTGAGTCACAATATGTTGTGAAAATGATGTTTTCCATTGTTTTGAAAAGTATTGAGATTTGTGTAACATTTTGAGTCTTGTGACTTCTTTAAATGTTTTATTCCGAGGGACAGAGAGGACTGAGGATTCAAGGTCACAGGGTGACTTTAGGCAGTAAATTGAGTAACCATGCCTTTAGCCGGGTTATGGTTAATTAAGATTCAGTTAGAGCTCTAGTCTGTCTGCCTGTATATCTCATGGGGTAACAGAGCGAGGTTATTTTCAACTCATGAGTACGTTTTGACAGAATTCAAAGTGTGAGTTGTTTTCCTTATTATTAGTGTGAGTTGTTGGGTTGTTGTATTTGAGTTTTACTCATACAAGCTTTCAAAAGCTCATCGGGTTTGTTGTGTGGCAACCTGGAGCACTATTTAATGGTGTAGGGGTTAATCTTGCAGGCCAGGAAAATCGTGGCTGAAGCTGAGAATTTGTATTTGCGGCTTTACCGTAGGAAGCCAATTTTATGACTTTACCATTGATAAGAGTTCCGCTATGTAGTAAGCTTTGAGGAACATTTACATTTATTTTGTTGTGGCAATTTAATTCATAAACTTGTGTAATATATGACTCTGCGGAGCGAGTCTGTATTGACATAGTCGATTCAGGGCATCAGTATGTACTTGGTTTAAAAGGAAAAAGTTTTTCAGGTATTTTGTATTGATGGCTGGACCATCACGTCTGTATAATTGCCTGAATTATATTAATTTTTAATGTTGTTTAAAAATCGGAGTGTGACACCATTGCTCTCCACAAACCATAGCCATCATGGGCTAGGATCTCAACGCCATTTGTGACGGTGGCACTCTCATCCTCTGCAATTAGATTGGCTAATGTTGGGTTAAGAATAAGAAGACTTTGGCCTTCAAAGAAAATACTTTGGTTGGTTTTCTTCTCTCCCGGATATTCAAGGCTGCTCTGGCAACGTTTTCACTACTTGTTGTTATCTGATCCCTCTCGTGAGCGTTACTGGTGTATGATTGGTGATGATTATGTAATACCACGAATTTTTGTTATTAATTTATGATGATTTCTGAAAATTAATAAGTGGTTAATTAGTGCGATCATTTGTTTGTGGGCGCCTTTCATTTGTTTTGTGGTGAAGTGAAAGTGTTTCGGATGACTAATTACACGAAACATTTTATTTTCGAGGGGTCAAGGGTTGGCTTTTTATTCGTTGGGTTTCTCCGAAAACTTCATTCACAAAAGTTGTAGAGTGCATCGATACTAGTTCGTAAACATGCGGCACGCGAGAATCGAAGATTGTGAAGAAGTTATGGTCAGCGGAAGTTATTTCCTTTTTCAGAAATTTCCCTATACATAGGAAAAAACCCCAGAAATTCCGGAGTTTCCAATTTTGGTAGGTTTTCTGAAATTTCCGGAACCCATTCTTTCTCAATTAACCGATTGACCTGACCCAGTTTACCCTGAACCGACCCGGTCGAAACTCACTCCTTCGACGTCCTCTAGCGGCGCCACCGACCCAGACCGGCGCGCCTCGACGTCTCTGTCCTCCCTGTGGTGGTTGCTTTCGCCGATTCGCATTGGCAGCGGCCGTTAGAATGCGTGTTTGGCTGTGATGACTGACCTGATCGTATCTCTCACCTCCGGCGACGGCTGTGCATGAAATTGGTCTTTGAAGCTCTCTTCATCCCCGTTCGATCCATACCAGCCTTGCAACTCGATTTGAAGTGTGGATTTCCGATTTTCAAATTGAAGTTTTGAGCTTTAAGCTGCGATCCCGACCGATTTAGGCCGAATTGGCCTTAGTTCCAGGTATGAAAGTTGCTTCTCTCACCTAGATCTTCATTTTGACTAGTTGCATCAACCTGGTTTTGAGGTTGGTATGGTGGCGCGTGGGGCTCACGCGCAGCCACTTGTGGCGCCGCATCTGACCATGGTTGGAGTCGATTTTTGCTCTGTTATCATCTACTCGTCGATACGAGCATTTTAATATATGAGTTGTAGCATTTGGCGATCATTTGAACATGTTAGGTTTTTCGTAGTTTCGATTCGTTCGATTTTCGATCAGTGAGGATCCAATCGTGGGATCGATTTGTCATTTTGATATATTGACCCTAGGGAGACTTTGGTTAGTTTCAGATGAAGTTTCATGTCGATTGGCGTATCTTTCGGGTTTAGTTCAAATGGATAATTCGAACTTTAATCGCTTTATGTTTCGTGTACTGAGTTGAGACCGTATTTTCCTTAGGTGTTTGACAGAGAGTGTTATGTAAGTTATCTAGTTTTGTATGAAAACACAACTGGATATTAAGGTGAGTAAATCTCACAATATTCATTTACGAGCGAGTTACCTTATCGTCTTAGAGTTATTTATTTAACTGTGACTATAGTTGGTATATGTGGCATTCCTGAGTGAATGACTACGCACGTGCGCGCGTCTGTGTGTAGGTGGAATATATATCCTTGTGGATTTATATCCTTAAGGTGAGTAAATCTTACAATGTTCATTTACAGAGTTACCTTATCGTCTTAGAGTTATTTATTTAACTGTGACTATAGTTGGTATATGAATGACTACGTGCGCGCGCGTGTAGGTGGAATATATATCCTTGTGGATTTGATGTGTGATGAAAGCAATGTGCATGATGTTATTCATATTATTGTTTGAGATTTGACTTTTCGGAAAGCAATATATTGTGGAAATGATAATTTATATTGTTTTGAAAAGTATTGAGATTTGTGTAATATTTTTTAGGTCTTGGGCGAGTTATTTAAATGGTTTTAGTCTTGTGTGACCATGGGTCTAGTGTGACCTATTTTTAATGATTTTGGACTTGTGTGACCATAGGTCTAGTGTGACCATAGGTCTAGTGTGACATTCTTATACGGTTTTGGTCTTGTACCGGAAATCTGAAGACCTGAGAGTCTGAAGATTGGGGGTCACAAAATGTGAGCAAGGAATGTTATCGTTAACCAAGCCTTTATCTGGTTGATTGGTTACGATCAGTTAGAGCTCTAGTCTGTCTGCCATTATATTTCATAGGGGTAACGGACTTGGGACTCATGAATATGTATTTTAAAAGGGAGTTTCGAGAGTATTCTTTATTTTATTTTCCAGGATGGGCCTATTTTTCATATTTAAATTATTGGGTTAACAAATAATATGATTTTGTCACAGAGTGACATGTGTTTTTCCTTCTGAGAAAAAATGTGAAGTTTTGAAAGAAACCAAAGCGTGAGTTGCTTTCCTTGAGTTGAAAGGGTTTTTTTTTTTTTTGCGTGAGTTTCTTTGGTGTGGTTCCAATGAAGTCTTCTAAACAAAACTTTACGCAGAGGATTTCTGGTTTTACTTAGCGTAAATTGTGAGTGCAGTTGTGGTTTGAGATTTATATTTCTTCGCAAGATTGTGGTGAGTTGTGAAATGATTTATAATGTCATAATGATGACAAATGCTTCATGTCGAGAGGAAAGAATTGTGATTTCGTGGTTTTGTCATTGAGACTAAAATGATTTGAAAATGTCACTGGGGTGACAATTGACTTTTGGTTGAGACAAATGAAGTGTGATTCTGTAATTAGCCATTGCACGTTACAATGATTTCAAACATTACTCGAAGCGATTTTGTTTTGACTATGATTGTGAAATTGAATGCTGAGTTGAAAGTTAGAGCATGTGGGTTTCAGTCACGAGTTGACTTACTTATGCGTGCTATTGAAGGATGAGAAATTGATGGTTGTTGTTGTGATATATGCTTGTTGTTTGTCTAGGTTGAGATGACTTAAGCATGCGGTTGTTTGAGTTTACTCACACGAGTTTCAAAAGCTTACCGAGTTTGTTGTTGCAACCCGGTGCACTATTCAATGGTGTAGTGGTTATCCTGCAGGTTAGGGTGAGCGTGGTTGAAGCCGTAGAGCTTTCTTGCTGTTGCAGTGGTAGGTTTAATAACCTAATTGTGTTTTGCACTTGTTAGTCTTTCGCTGTGTAATGAGTGTAGTGTGTGAGTTTACTTATTGAATTGTTGTTTCAGTTTAATTTGTAAACTTAGTTTAATGTAATATGTGACTCTAAAGAACGAGTCTGTATTCACATTGTGGGTTTGAGACATCTTTGGTTGCTTGTGTTAAAAGAAACATTTACAGGTATTTAGTGTTGATGTCCGAACTATCATGCCCAGAGTATTTGTGTTTGTTTTAATTGTATTACTATTAGTGATTGAAAATCGGGGCGTGATTACTCCTTCGATCATGAGTGTTCATGGAAGATCGAGTCACGAAGACCCATTGATTTTTTATGGGTGAAGGGAGACAAGTCTCTACGCGGGTCTGCTTTTCCTAACCTGGTCGTGACCCACTCTGGTGATGGCTGGATGGAAATCTATTTTTCTATAGATTCTAGGATGATGTCGAGTTGGAAATGTTCTTTTGCAAAGATATGGTTCCGACGACGTTTGGAAGCTTGATGGACAGAGCTGGCTTGGAGCTCCCCGTTACTACAGTGGCGATGTGCGGCGGGCTTTAAAGGTGGCAAGTATGTGTGCTAGCTTTAGGTCTAAGTCCTTAATTGAGCTTGGGTTTATTGCGCCGACTGCTATAGAAGGGCTACTTGGTTCTAAGGAGCCCCATGTTGCGCGCTGCTGTTATGATTGGGCTCTGCTTCTTGGGCCTGCAACTATAGTTAGATTAGACTAGTTTACTGAGGAGGGTGTCTGACCGCCCTAAATTAATTATTACTTAAGGCCTAGATAGTTCTTAGCCTACAATTTTTCTTGGTGTTGTTACACTTAGTAAAAAAGAACCTTCACGCAAGTACGATAATTGAGTGCACTAACGACGAGATTCTCAATTAATTTTAAATTTTTGTAAGAAAACTAGTCATAATCTTATAGGCTCACTGAATAAGTGAGTGTCAATGTTCTAGTGGATAATACTGATTGTTTCTAAATTATTTGGCCACTGATATAGGGTGCAGGTATAGAAAATTATTGTATGTGCCCTTTTGACTATGAGATTAATAAAATCTCTTCTTCTTGTTCAAAAAAGAAAGAAAAAAAATAATAAAACGAAAAAAGAATTGCTAAAAGAAAGGATTGTGAGGGAAACCAAGTCAAGAGCAGCTAATAACAATGAAAATGTCCTTAGAAACATTAACAATAGGAAGGGTGAAAATGGATTGGCTCTGTTCTTGTTGAACCGATGCCAATTATGCAAGGATTGTCATCTACGTGTTCCACTAACCGTGGCTATGTTTATTTACATCAAACAGTAAAGAAAAAAAAGCACGTTGGCTATTTTTTTCAATGATTACAACTAGACGATAAGGAATAAATTGTGGGCTAAGAACGGTTGGTTACTTTTTTCAATGATGATTACATTCGACCTAGATGTTCAGATGACTATAGCAAATGCATAAAAACCCAACGGCAACAAAGGTTTTTCACTTTTCATCTGTCGGTGAATCTCCAACAGTTAAAACCCAACAACAAGAAAAACAAAAAGAGATCGAGCAAAGTGGGTTCATAAATTGCCAAACACAATAAGCAAAAAGCTCCAAGAAAGCTGCGAGAGACAGCAACAATGGCAGTCTCCTCTAATCTGACAAATTTCACATCCGTTTCTCTAAACTCTGCTCGCATTCTTTCTTCTACAAACCGGTCCTGCATTTGCTCCGTTCCTCTGAACAACAATTACAGTTCTCGAAGCAGCTCGGGCATAAGTGCTTCCGGGATCAATGTCAGGAGACCCATGTCGGTTAAGTCTATGTCTTCTTCCTCGTTCGGCTCTCGGCTCGAAGAGAGCGTCAAGAAGACAGTGGACGAGAACCCAGTTGTGGTCTATTCCAAAAGTTGGTGTTCGTGAGTGAAATTTAATCAAATCTCTGTTGATGTTAAAGTTTGTGAATTTTTGATTTTGGTGTGAATTTGGTTTCTTTTTGAGATTTTTGAAATGGGTTTTTGGATAATTTTGTTGCAAGGTACTCCTCTGAGGTGAAATCCTTGTTCAAAAGGCTTGGTGCGGAGCCAACCGTGATTGAATTGGATGAACTAGGTGTGTATGTAGTCTTAACTCTCAATTGTATATGCAAGCAATGTATCGTTTATCTCGGGTCTTTTTTTTGCTTAGTTTTGGGGAAGGCATTTCAGCTTTAATGTAATTCGTTAATTGAAGCCCAATTCTGTGGCAATGGATGCCTATCAGATTGTTTGGTGTATGTTAAAGTTCACCTAGGAATTGAATAGTGAAAATTAGAAGCATATCCAGCTCTGTTTCATCAATTTTGCCTTCAGAGTTGAAATTATATTCTTCATTGCTTGAATTCTCATTTTAGGCTTTTCTTTTTTTCTTTTTGCTTGGTTTCCAGGAAAACATCTCAAATATAATGTAATTCAGTAATTGAGCCTCAATAATGTGGCTTTAATATCAAGAATGTCCATCAGTATGATAGAATCCTGGGATTGATTGAGTAATGAAGATTAGAAGCATTGTTTGAACCCAGCTCTGTTTCATCAGTTGTGCCTTTAGATTTGATGAAGTTATTCTCATATTTGCAATCTATTTCTTTTCATCAGGTGCCCAAGGACCACAGGTTCAGAAGGTATTGGAGAGGCTTACAGGACAACATACTGTCCCAAATGTTTTTATTGGTAAGCAATCCTCTTTGTAATGATCATTTGTTTCCTTAAAACACCGAGATATGCTTTTATTTACTCAAACGACTTGAATCTGCCTTTAGATCATTTCATATATGACTGATTCAAGGGCGGATCTATGTTTAAGCTATAGGTTGGAGCTGGGGGATAGCCTATTAAATATATATTGTTTATATATAGTTTCAACATTATATTTATTATGTACTTATATAATTAATTGCCCTTCATACCTACTTGTCAAAGTAGTCCATTACTTTTGTCGATTGATGAACGTGATAATGTATGCAATATGCACATAATTTGGTATTTGCCTCATTGGTGAAGCACATTATCTTTGACCAGCAAATTGTTAACGTCCAGGCTGAAACCATACTTTTATATCATACGAAGCAGTTCATGGTATTTTTCTTGTTGTTTTAATATTTTGGCAAGTTAGTAAAAATGGTGACTTGTTGAATCCCTTTTTCATTCTCTTCGCAAACACTTTATCTTCCTTTTGTTTTCATTCTTTTTTTCAAAACTCAATCCCAATAATTTGCTGTCATTTCTCTCTTTTGAAACATTGAATCTAATCCTCTGAGGCCACATACAAAAGTAAGTAAAGAATCCTCCTTGAACTCTCCTTTTGTTCATGCATTTTTTTTTCCATATTGTTTGGTCTAAGAAAAGGACAGAATAGAAATAGAATTTTCAGTGTATATTCAACATTGCTTGGAAAATTGCAATCTCAATATGGCTATAAATGTAAAGACTAGGCCATATGAACAGGCTTCTGTTTAGCTGAATTAAATTCTTCATAAACTGGCAACATTATAATTATGTCGTATTGTGGTTTCTATAATTGATCTTATTTCTTTCTTTAATGATAATAGAATCTGAAACATTAACTTTTGATGGACAGGGGGGAAACACATTGGAGGTTGTACAGGTACAGTGTTCTTGCATTACATATGGTTGTCTTTATAGCTCTTTTTAGCAAAATATTCATCTTAGTTAAAATGGAGTGGAGGCTTGGATTCAACTCCATGTAAAAACTAACATGAACCGGTGGACATGCAAATCACACAAATATGCTTAAAAAAAGAAAATTCTCTTATTCAGTCACTAAATGTTTATAGTATTGGTATAACATCTAAACATGGTTATGTAATTGTAATTACAAAGACTTCAAGCATTGTAATTCTTGATAGAGACTTCCCACCTCCTGTCATGTGTTCCTCACATTATCTGTAATTCTGTAGTACCTTCAATAGTCTTGCTTGAGTTCTTAACTTGAACTGGCTTTCCAACTTCTCAATTATACTTGTATCAAATTTATGTATGAACGTTAAGCAGTTACGGATCCCAAATCTCTAGCCAATATCTATGGATGTGCGGTATCTGATTGGAGTGCTTGTAGCTATTAGTGTTGGCCATGAGCCTATGATAGCCTGTTATGACATCTACGAAAAGATACAAGAGATTGAGTTGAACAAAGTGAACACATTTTAATACCTTGTGTTACTTTCTATTCATGCAGATACTGTGAAGCTACACCGAAAAGGTGAACTTGAACCTTTGCTGGCAGAAGCTAAATCCAAAAACACACAAACATAGGCCCCATGGTGCATGTTTTTATTGAAAGATTCTGATCTCCTTGCCGCTGTGATTTGAAAGAAAAGATGCCCCCTTTCTATTTCCTCAAGTTTCACCAATTCGAGATTATATATTGGGAACCTTTGCTCATTTATTTCACAAAAGCTTGTCATCTGGCATTGATGAAGGGTTTGTGAAGCTTATACAGAGTTTCAAAGATAAACTTGATGTGATTAAAACTATTCACTGATATCATTCCTTGTTTTTTTGGTTCTGTTTCAACCTTTGTTCTTATCTGGTACTTGTGCTGTTTGAAATTACAAGTACGAGATCAAGTAGTCGCTGGCTTGGTATACATCTCCCTTAGCCATTTGAAATAGGCTAACAGCCGAGTTTGGTCAGGATGATTTTCTTTAACCACAGGAACTTCCTTGAAATTTCTAATCCATGCGTGCAAGCGAGGGAAGCTATTGGCTTCCAGAACTTGTACACCAGCTGCTTCTTCCATGGCTTCAAACCAGAATGCTAGCCATCCCATGGATAAGTCTGTCATTCCAATCTTGTCACCATCAAAGAACTTCTTCTCCTGAAGGCCATGCTCTTCTAAGATCTTCAGACACTCCTGGGCTTCTTTTGCTGCTTGTATTTGCTCTTCTCCAGCTCTTTTAAAGAATCCGTAAAGGTCCGGCTTCTAAATTATACAAAATAACCAGTCAGTTAAAGATTAATATTTAATATGGGTAGGAGAAGCTCTCTAGGAAGAAAAGGCAGGCACGATTACCTTGTCATCTCGAAACTTTGTCCAAAATCGAGCCATGGCCCTCGCATGAGGGTCTGTTGGAAGCAGTGGGTTCTGCGGCCAGGTCTCTTCAATGTACTCCAGAATGACACTCGACTCTGCAATCAGCTTTCCACCATGAACAAACACTGGAACCTTCTTGTGCACCGGGTTGTACTGAAGAAGCAAACCACTCTTGTTGAATATGTCCTCTTCTTGATATTCATATTTGACTCCCTTGAGATTCAGAGCCCATGTAACCCTGTAAACATATGGACTTGCCCAGAATCCTATTACCTTCACTTCCTCCATATTCGTTTTGCTTCTGCTCATCTTCTTATTCCTACTATATATATGTACATATAGTTGAAGCCTAAACAGTCTATGTAATTCTGATCTGCTTAGGCTCCAAGCCATCTTGATTCAGTAGATAAGATTAGGTGAGGAAAATACTAATAGTTATGTATCCTCTTGTTTGACCAAGTATTGAGTCATATAAAATTAATACTTGAAACTCGAGTCACATATTTTATCAAGTGCTTCAGAGATCAACAGAAGAGACTTCTTTACTTATATGACGTATTAAGTTTAAACAATATCTCAGACAGTCGGACTTGTTTTAAGTTTCTCTCTTTCCCCTTGATTTTCTAATGTGATATCAGTGAATGCCCAATGTTCTTGAACATCTGATGGAACTTAATTACTGACTCAGTTTCATACATACAAACATATATCTATGCCATAAGTGCATGAAAATACATGTTTATTCAAACTGCGAGCTTTTATTTGCTGGAGTTATTGTTGGATAAGAAAATTACGTACAGAAACAACCGTACATCAGGTAATAGCTAATATTATTGTTTGAAAAGTAGAAGCTCAGCAGAAGCAGGTTCTAGCTAGAAATGTCTAAGATTTTGCTAAAGCAAGAAATGTTGCTCTTCGACCTTTGAAATAGGTCAACATTGCACTGCGATCAGGAAGGGTCTCTCTGATTGTGGGAATCTCCTTGAACCTTTGAATCCATGCATGTAAGCGAGGGAAGCTTTCGGCATCAATCACTTTAACCCCAGCTGTTTCACTCATGATTTCCAGCCACCAAGCTAGCCACCCGAATTCTAAATCAGCCATTCCAATCTCGTCTCCACCGAAAAACTTCTTGTCACCGAGGCCCTGCTCTTCCAAGATTCTCAGCTGCTCCTGCCCTTCTTTTGTTGCTTTCACTTGTTGTTCTCCCTCAGTCAAGAAAAATCCAAACAGGGCTGGGCTCTATGTCACACAAACATCTACATTAGTACGAGTTGGATAAAATTCAATTTTTTGTTATGTTGTTAGACAGTCAAGTGTCAGGCAGTTACGTAAACAAACATGCATGTGACAAATGATTCATTTGACAATATATATAACGTAGTAAAAATAGTTGAGTGATCATTACTTACCTTGTCCTCTCCGAACTTCGTCCAGAATCGGGCCAGAGCTCGTCCATGTGGGTCTTTAGGAAGCAAGGGGTTTTGTGGCCACGTCTCTTCGATGTACTCGAGAATAATAGCGGACTCTGCTATTGGTTTTCCAGCATGAACAAGAACTGGAACCTTCTTATGGACTGGGTTGTACTTTAGAAGACGGTCACTCTAGTTGTATAACACATCCTCCTCCTCAACATACTCATAATCTACACCCTTGAGTTTAAGTGCCCAGATAACCCTGTAAACAAATGGACTAGGGAAAAATCCTACCAATGTAACTTGTGCCATTTTTGCTGGGTTCTGTTCTGATCCTAGACTGGTTTCTACATGTATATATATGCCTCACATTCAATGTACAAGGTAAGCGAGGATTAGAGGTCAATTCGTCCTTTTTTTGCTATTGTTGACTGTACTTTCAGATGTAGTTGGTATACATCTGCGCCCCAAATTCTGAAGATCATGTTTTTCCAACAAAAACAAAACTTGTCAAGCAAGTTGTGCTAGTTGATTATTCTTCTTAAAGTCGACCAGAACTTTTGACTACAAAATTTAAAAAGCAGAACGAAGCCAATCCTTATGTTGAAGACAGGTGTTGAAGAGGGAAAGAAAACACTTGCTTACAGAAATGGAAGAAGTGAAGCTGCTAGGAACATGTCCCAGTCCCTTTCGTTACAAGTCACTAGTCCCCGAACAAGAGGAACAGAGATTCATCCGGTGAATACATTGAGGAGGTGTGCCACAGAATCCCTTGGTTTTGGGATGACCCTTATGAAGGCAAGGTAAATTTTGATCATATATTCAACCAAATCTCAATGAGAATTGTTATATATGATGCAGACTTCTTTTAAGAGCAGAGCTTGATAATTGATCAGATGATCTATCGATGAAACATAACTTTAGCTCAGTTAAGAAGTTGCAAACTGAACGGAACCCCAATTTCCCTAGACCAGACCGCATTGCACTACGTGAGTAAAGTGAATGTGATCAGAATTAGATGGTTAGATGATTATGGTTTAAGTAAAGGACAGAATAGTAATAGAACTTTCAGTGTATATACTCAACATTGCTTGATAAATTGCAATCTCAATAAGGCTATAAATGAAAGACTAGGCCATATAAACAGGCTTCGGTGTTGCTGAATTAATTTCTTCATAAACTGGCAACATTCTAATTATGTCGTGTTGTAAATTCTATAATTGGTCTTATTCTGTGTTTAAAGACGAGGTAGAAACACATTGGAGGTTGTACAGGTACAGTGTTCTTGCATTACATATTGTTGTCTTCATAGCTCTGGTTTTTTACAAAAATATTCTTCTTAATTAAAATGGAGTGGAGGCTTGGATTCAACTCCATGTAAAAAGTTACATGAGCCAGTGGACAAGCAAAACACATGCATTAGAAAGAACTTCTCTTATTCAGTCACTAACAGTACTTGATGTGATTGAAACTATTCACTGGTATTATTCCTTGTTTATTGTTTATGTCACAACTCACAACCATTATTCTTACCCGCTACATGTGCTGTTGTTTGAAATTAAGAGTATGATATCAAGTCGTCGCTGGCTTGGTAAACATCTCCCTTAGCCGTTTGAAATAGGCTACCAGCCGAGTGTGGTCAGGATGATTTTCTTTAATCACAGGAACCTGCTTGAAATTTCTAATCCATGCGTGCAAGCGAGGGAAGCTATTGGCTTCAAGAACTTGTACACCAGATGCTTCTTCCATGGCCTCAAGCCAGAATGCTAGCCATCCCATGGATAAGTCTGTCATTCCAATGTTGTCACCATCAAAGAACTTCTCCTCCTCAGGGCCATGGTCTTCTAAGATCTTCAGATACTCCTGGGCTTCTTTTACTGCTTTTATTTGCTCTTCTCCAGCTCTTTTATAGAATCCGACAAAGTTCTGAATCTAAATTGCACAAAATAGCCAGTCAGTTAAGGCAACATTTTATTTTCATTAGGAGAAACTCTCTATGAAGAAAGGCAGGTATGTATGATTACCTTGTCACCAACAAACTTTATCCAAAATCGAGCCATGGCCCTCGCATGAGGGTCTGTTGGAACTAGAGGGTTCTGCGGCCAGGTCTCGTCAATGTACTCCAGAATAATACCCGACTCTACAATCGTCTTTCCACCATGAACAAACACTGGAACCTTCTTGTGCACTGGGTTGTACTGAAGAAGCAAATCACTCTTGTTCCATATGTCCTCTTCTTGATATTCATATTCGACTCCCTTGAGTTTCAGAGCCCATGTAACCCTGTAAACATATGGACTTGTCCAGAATCCTATTACCTTCACTTCCTCCATATTCCTTTCTTTTCTGCTCATCTTCTTAGTTCTTACTCTACTGGGTGTATATATACATATACATATATATATATATATATATAGCTGAAGATTCTGATCTGCCATAAGTTACTGTTCGGCCTTTAAAATAGGTCAACATTGTACTGCGTTCTGCCATAAGATTCTGTCATTGTTTACTATTGTTGACTTTTCATACGTAGCTGGTAAATTTCGCTATATTTGAATATCATGTTTCTTAAACAAAAAGATACTAGTCGAGAAAGTCATACTAGACGATTAATCTTCCTAAAGTTAACCAGAACATTTGACTACAGATTTATAAAGCACACCGAAGCCAATCCTTAGAGCAAGTGCACCCGCAGTCAAGAAATGTCAAAGTCGAGAAGTCAAGAATTCAACCAGTCAAGCTACTATTCACTGCCACTGGACATGGGTTTGCACCCGTTGTTTTTCTTGCCCGGTCAACACTGTTCACAACACTGTTCACGTGGGATTTCATGACTGTTGGGATCAGAATTCAAAGCCTCCAATGGGTCTCTTCCACGTGGTCTGCAGCTGCCGGTCCATGCACGTCGCTACGCGACAAGCGCGTTTCTTCAGTCTTTCAACAATTGCGGCGCCACGCGTCAACAGGTTGTCCCTCACTTCCCAAGCTGGCGCGTCTCCTTCTCCCCTGTTTTGCTGACGTCGCCCATGTTCCCTTGCAGACTTCCTTCTCCAAACCGCTGGCCTGTTTGTTGCCTGGTCATGAAATTAGTCATGGGAATGACTAATTTCTTGGCTGTAGTCAAGAAGGAGTCGGTTTTGCCCGGGCAAAAAACCACCGGTGCAAGTATGAAAATTGCTCTCAAGGTCACCACATAGGATTTTTCTTGACTATGACCAGTCAAGGGCAAACCGCTGCACTTGCTCTTATGTTAAGGACAGGTGTTTAAGAGGGAAATAGAACACTTGTTTACAGAAATGGAACAAGTGAAGCTGCTAGGAACATGGCCTAGTCCCCTTCGTTACAGTCTCTAAAATTCAAGTATGAATATGTGGAAGAGAACCTTATTAAAAAAAGATTTGTCTTCTTTAGAAGTATAACCCGCTTTATAATAAGATTACGATCATCAAACAAAAGATACTGAAACAAGAAAAGCCAAAGAAAGAAGTCACTCTGTTATGGTGAATACATTGAGGAGGTGTGGCCAGAGAGTCCCTTGCTTTTGGGATGACCCATATGAAGGCAAGGTAAATTTTGTGCATATATTTATCCAAATCTCAATGAGAATTGTTCTACATATATATGCTAGCACAAGAGAAGCAGACTTCTTTTAAAGATCAGCTTGATAATTGAACAGATGATCAATCGATGAAATATAACTTTAACTCAGTTAAGAAGTGTTAATGTCTAAAAGTTCGGCGGTAGCTGAACCTTTGTTAACGCTGATCCGGTGGGCGGATCGATACTTGCGGTGTTCTCAAAGCTTCCGCTACCTGTCAAGTAAAATACAAAGGGCGTCAGAGGGAGACCGCGCTGAGCGGTCTTCAACTCTCCGATGCCTAAGTTAGTCAATGTATTTATGTTGACAAAGTAACAGTAGGTAAGTATTGAATGCGTAATTAATGAGGAGAGAGGAGAGAACCTTTTATAGGTGAGGAGGAGGCTGACCTCTTCCTTGTTTTCGATGTGGGACTGATGTGCTTCAGTTCCCAGCTTCAGGAGCTTCTGATGCTATCTTGGCGCGGCGCGTGGCGGCGCGTCGGCAGTGATCTGGGGGTGATCCGCCGCTGAGGTTGTAGCCCGCCTGGCGGTGTATCTGTATGTCATTCCTTTGGTTGGAATTAGTACCTTTGGCGGTACAATGAGCTTGGCCCATTATAGCTAATTATGCTTGCAAATGTACATGTATGTACAAGAAGTGATCTGCAAACTTAACAAAACCCCTATCACACTAGACCAGACCGCATTGCACCATGTGAGTAGAGTGAATGTGATCAGAATTAGATGGTTAGGCGATTATGGTTTGCTTGATCTTTTACATGTAAGAATGATGTTCACAAGATGCAAGGTTTGTATGTTAACGAGTTGAAACTTATCTTCCATTTTGTACGAGCATCAAGGTAAAGATAGTCCAACGAAAGTAACAACAATTCAATGCAATAAGGGGTTGAATTAGGCATATCTCGAGGAGCTTTCTCACACCATCCAGAGGCTTGGAAATGATCACATAATTCTACTAGAATGGCTCAGCCCTGAAGGCTGCAATCGCAATCTGAGTCTTTAAAGTACATAAAACTCAAGCTACTATCTTTTTTTTTGACTTTGTCAAGTGGAACCCAAAGGCTTCCTAGGCCCAAGATAAATCCCTCCGGCGCATGTGAAATGCTCCAACTGTGCATTGCAGCACAGTGCCTGGTCACTTTGACAGCTTCGGGGTTCGAACCTAGGTTGGGGAGCACACCCAACTAGGCAAGACCCACTAGGCCACTTGCAGTGGTTAACTCAAGCTACTATCTTTATTCCAAGCCCAATTTTATTTGGATGTAAGCTTTGGAAAATTACGACAAGGAAAAATTCTGAAAAGAAAAACTGGGGGAAAACGGATAAGATGGGTTTAAAGTTGAAGGGCTCTGAATAGTGAATACAAAGCTTGAAACAAAAACTAGGATAATAATATGAAAAAAAGAGGAGGGTGTTTTAGGAAAACTGAAATTGGGAGAGAATAGAGTCGTACTTTCATTGATAATAGGGGCCTCTTTATATAGAGGATTACAAACATAGAGATAGAGTTGTACATGGAAACATAATCGTACATTGATTGGATATCTCCTAAGATTCTCCGAGAATATCTCTAATATAAACTCTATTTCAACTAGAGCAAGTAACCTCTAGTTTGGGCCAGACACATATTCTGAATTTACTTGAACACTCCCCCTTGTGTCGCCCAAACGTGGTGCTTATCTCGTTGTCTCATTAAAAACCTTGCCGAGTAACAAAAACCCAGTGGGACAAAAATAACCTCGGTCGAAGGGGAAAAAGAGCACAACACACCCTTCACGTTTCGAGACCATACATGTAGACAACTCCCCCTGATGTCTGCATCTCCCCCTGATGACTACGGTCATTGGAGTTCGGATAACTTCCGCAAACGATGCTACTAACACTACTAGAATTTTTCTCATATACATCGGCCAGAAACCGATGTAAAAAAAAATTTGTACACATGTGTTAGTGGGTGATGTAAAAGATCGCCAAAACATATACATCGGTCAAAAACCGATGTCACATACAATAATAAACATCGGATTAGACTCTAGACTCGATGTTAAACTGCTATTATGATCACAAATTGGTGTTTATAGATATTGTTAAACCTTCATATTTATGCATTTAATGCTTAACGAAATATAGGTCCAATAGCACTAATATTCATTTTAACATCGTTACTCATTCTAGAAACGATGTCTTATATTCTCTTACACATCGATGTTTTTGAAGTTTGCGTACTGTTTATAAGTTTTCCGGGTACTTGCCATATATCACACCATTTAAGATTGAATCTATATTCTTTTGTATTACGCGACCGATGTTCATTAATCTATTAAACATCGTTTCCTGTTTTGAAGCGATGTCCATTTTTCTATTAAACATCAGTTTTTAAGGTTGGCACCGATGTTCATACTTATACTAAACATCGTTTTTCATTTAATAAATCGATGTTCATTGATGTGTTTTACATCATTTTTTACACAATGTCGATGTCCATTGCATTGTTTTAGATCGTTTCTTACTTAATAAATCGATGTCCATTAGGTTGTGTTACATCGTTTCTTACTTAATAATTCGACGTGCACTAAATAAAGAGACATCGATTTTTATTTCCAATCTGATGTATCATCTCTTTAATAACATCATTTTTGTAGTTTAATACTGATTTGAAATACGCATATATACATCATGTCCTTCATAAATTGAAAATTAGTAAGATACCAATATGAACTCATTTCAATTACAAACCAACAATCACAATTGTAACACCAACCAAAGGTTTTGCAAAATTAGAAGCATCAAAATACCTAAAACTACTAAGCTTCTTGTTGAACTTAAAGAGTTATACACAAAGCTAGTGACCAAAACTTCTGAACCATATGTGTGGTAATAACTAACATCCTCCTTGCTTGTAACATTCCTCACCAAAAGACAGGTTGAAAGACCTGCACATATAAAGACACGTTCAAATTTATATTAGGATCCACGCCAGAACACTTCTAGCTGGAGCAGCCCCATTCTAATGCTCCTGCATAATATGTATATATCAATTAGATGAAATTTCATTTTTCTAGCTAGAGGTTTAGCCATTGTTTCATAGTACAAGAAAATGATTACCGACTCACATAAATAATTGTTTGACACCAATTTTAACTTTCAAGTATGCAATGCCTGACAATGGTACTGCTTGAACTCTTAAATAAGTAAATTCTACATCTTAGAGGTTATGCAGCACAATTTCTATTTAGCAAGAAAATATATCAATATAAATTTGCTCCAATTAGACAAGATCATAAAACTTATAACTATAGACTTCTTGTTGAGTAAGAGACAGGTGGAATTAGTAATTCCTTTATAACTTGGTGAAACCTGTGTGTTAATGACAACTAATTAGAAGGCCAGCTTAAAAGGCATATTCACAATAGTAGTAAGCACAAGCAAAGACTGGTAATATTGTTATTTATGTATCAAGTAACCAACCACCAACCATTTATATGCAGGCTTCCTTGTATCTGCTGCATGGGTCTACATATTTTTGAACAAGGGGCACAGTTTAGCTTGGCAGTACATTATACTAGCTGTTTAAGAGATTATGAATTCTAATATTTCTCTATCACAAGTTCTACAAGTTTTACCTTTTCAATAAGATTCATGGAGGACGAAACATTTGCAATATCATAAATCCGCCTTACTTTAGCTGCTTCATCAAGTAGAGAAAAGGCAAGAGTTTCAGCTCCTTAAGTAATATGTCAAAAAGATTCAAGAATAAACAAAAGCAAGTATAGATTTCTTACTTCTTATTACGGATGCATTGTGTGCATCCCCAAGTAATAACCTTGCAGCTTCATCAAGGGAGATGTATTTTACCTACAAAATTAGATTACTACCATAGTCATCTAAATAAAAAGAAAGAAGTAAATAAGTGGCAGTGGAAACAAAATTGGACATATTTGTTACTACAAACAGAGGCACAGGTTCTGAAGAGCATATAATACAACTATAGTCCGCTGGTTTGCATGTTGCCAAACTCCACCACTCTGCTCTTCCCCAGCAGCTGAAATAGTAGCCCTGGACTTAACAGCACAAACAACACCACCGCTATCACCACCGGTCCCCAATCTGCCATTACTACTACTGCATTCTACTTCTTGATCACTTCTTCTGTGTATAGTTGATCAGTTTGTGTGTGTAGTGAAGTTGTCAACTTAGGAACTAAGACTTAATGTTTCTCTCTAGCTAAGCTAGCAAGCTATATATACTGAATCTAAAAGTACAAGGAAAAATGTGTTGGCAAGTTTTGTTAGCAATGTCAGGATACTTTTTGATGTTTCGTAATGAATTCCATAAATATCAAAGAAATCGAACATAATTATATCCTAATAAGAGGACAAAATGGAAATCATAACAGAGGTTTAGGTGCAAAAGTTTACCAGAAGGGCCTCCTATATTGACTACAAGCAATGGCTTCAGGAGCGGTGCCAGTTCAGCGTGCCAGGTAGAAGCAGCACTCCTAAGTGCAGCAGAATCATCCTGATAAAGAGATCCAATGGTGAGAACCTGAATCATAACAAAGAACCTAATTATATCTATATTCCTGCATAATTAAGTATTCTTCAGTATCCATTTCATCTTTTGGCTCTTCCACATATCATAAACGGATAAGCAAATGACACCATACACCAAAACTACAGAACATCAGTTGCTTTTCGAGGAAAACGTACAAACATAATAAACCTCATCATGGTCTTAAACACATTGAATATAACACAAGGCTTTCTAGGCACTAGAACTCTGTGCAGGATAGTCTTAATATATCAAGACAAATAATGGCAACAATTCAACCAATAACCAGTTAAGAACTCCACCTAAAAAACATCACTAGACATGGAGATAACATAAATAAATAATAGCATTTTACCTAAAGTTTCACATGCCATCATACTAGACGCAGGTGGACAAAAGCCTTAAAAGAATAGGTCATTAATCCTCAAGCATCGGACCCAAACACAAAGCCTTAAACATAGACGATGCACAAAATGTAAACATGGTGCAATCATAATTTAATTTGAAGTGTAAATGGAGCAGACACATCTCACAACATACTGTTTTGTCTAGTCACAGGCCTTCTGCGACACACAATTAGATAAAAATTGAACCAACAAGGCAAAAGCTTTCGAGTTATATACCACAGTGTTTATCCAATCCCTTGTCTCTGCTTTAGCCTCCTCCTTTGGATCCTATCATTAAAAAGAATGACAACATCAACAACTGCAGTGGTGTAAACACACACACACACACACAATTTGATCATACTGACATACTGAAATCAAACCAAGAGCAAGGCAGCAACTTACCTGAGCTTGAAGATTTCTGAATCGAACCAAGACTCCAAGAGCAAGACCAGTTGACCACGAGCTCGATACTTCAACTGAAAACCCAGAACAGATCGATTGAAAACATTAAACCCAGAAACAATTCACAGTTTGATACCATCATACAAATGACAATGCGCCCAGAAACTTAACAAGAGTGAAGAGTTGAAGAATCACTGAATCCAAAACCCATAAATCGAGCTTGAAGAATCACCAAGCTTCGAACCCAAAATTTCTGCTTTGCGGCTTCACAGCAAGAGGAAGAGTTCGAGCCTTCGATTGAAATTGTGAACCTGGAAATTGTGAGATTGTGAGAGTCAGAAATTCGATTGGAAGACTAAAACCCAGAATTCCAGAAATTTGACTTACCAGCAATGTCACCGACTCACCAGCGAATATGGATAACCAGAGGTGGAGAGCTGGAAGCTTGGAAGTCCAGATAACCAGAGCCACCAGTTTTGCAGGAGAGAGAAGGAAAGAGAGAGAGAGAGAAGAGATGCGGCATTCCATCGTCGAGCAGAGGAGCTGGTCCGAGGCGGAAAAGGAGGAGGGTAGGGTTCTGATTGTAGCCGGAGAACGGAGACGAGGAGGAGGGTTGTGGTCTGAGGCGGAGAACGAAGAGGAGGATGATTTTTGTCGGAGGCGGAGAACGAAGCAGAAAAGGGAGGTTTGGTCGAATAGTGTTAGGGCAAGCTGAAGTCAATGTTACTCTAAATATGTCTAAGTGTGGGAATGAGTTTTTCCTCCCCCGCGCTTCTTTTACAAATTTTAACTTAGCCGCTCAGCGGTTTTCTGAAAATTCAAACAAAAGTTTTGTCATCTGTCAACAGTAAAAAGCGATGTCAGTTATATGCATACAAATCGGTTTTTGAGGAATCAATGTTAATAATGCTGTTTTACATCGCGTGTATTTCTCACCGACTTAAATGGCATGATGTCTATGAGCATAATTCTAGTAGTGTAACATGTTTCTCGAAAGTGGAATTTAGGCAATGACTTAATGAGCAAGTCTGCCATACTGTCCTCAGATCGAATCTAGTTCACTTTGATCTTGAGGAGAGTTTGTTGTTGCTAATTATCTTTGGTGTGGTTGCTTCTGATGTAGCCTTGCTTCAAAACAAGCAGCATTATCTTATATGCTTGTAGGCTCATCTGTGGTAGACTTCAAACCACAATTGTTCGAACATGCGTAACTATGGATCAAATCCATATACATTCACGAATCACTTCGTGAAGAGCAATAATCTCTGCATTGTTCGAAGATATAGCGACTAGGGTCTGCTCTGTAGACCTCCAAGATATCACGGTCTTTACCCATGGCGAACACTTAACCAGTTTGGGAACGACCTTTGTGTGGGTCAGAGAGATACCTAATATCAACAAAACCTTTCAAAACACATGTCGTTTTGGGATGGGGATAGAGGACACAAGCCAGTGTTGGCGGCGTTCCTGCTGTGTGATGGGTCTGAATCCATCATCTCTCTGTAGGGATAGAACAAGCCCATATCAATCGTACATCTCAAGTACTGAAAATGACGTCGCGTTTACACCAATCCTAATGGCGTCGCGTTGGAGCAGAGCTATATCTTAGCTAACAAGCTTACTGCAAATGAGATGTCTGGTCTTGTGCATTTAGCTAAGTACAATAATGCGCCTATTGTACTAAGTAAGGCACTTCTGCCTCTAGCATATCTTCGTCATCATCCTTTCGACGAAGAGGATCCTTTTCAGGATCAAGACTACGGACGATCATGGGGGTGCTTGAAGGCTTGACCTTGTCAAAATGCCTAAGCATCTATCGACACGATGCTCAAGTTCCAAACCGAGACATAATCGTGTTCTCCCAAAATCCTTCATCTCAAACTCGGATTTCAAATGTTCAGCGGTTTCCCTTAACTCTTTAAGGGCTTCCAATGAAGATCATGTCCAACATGAACCGCGATAGAATCCGAAACTTGTTATAAAAACGCGTGGGCATATCCCTTCCCAATCAAGTAGTCACTTTAGTGAGCGTTTCAATCTTATTGTAAACGCGCTCCGTGGTCTAGAGCCACTTGACTTGGGTAGATGAAGTTCACCATGAACCGTCATGTATATTCCGTATCTAGATCCCCATAGAGATACGTAGTGACCACATTTGTAAGCTGCATGATCAGTTATTCGGAAACTACTAAACTGACAAGGTAGTGGAGTGCAATGACATCCATTACAAGAGAATATGTCTCATCGTAGTCGATTCCAGGACGTTTTGTGAGAAGCCTTGCGCCATAAGGCGAGATTGCCATCTCTTTTTCTCATCACGCTTTCTAACGACGACCCATTAGTCAATTGGTTTTATGTTAGGAGGTGTTGGCATCACTAGCTCGAAAACCTTCCTCTTCATTAGAGAATCCAACTTAACCTGGATCGCATCTTTTCATTTAGGCCAAATCTCTCTACGTTGGCATTCATTCATCAACGGAGCGTTGTTCGATATCATCTGACTCAACAAACTCATGCGCAACGAAATGCGCAACTACGTCATCAATTATGATGGAGTTTCTATCCCACGTCTCATGCACACTAGTGTAAGTTTCATAGAGCTCTATATTCTCAGGAATATGTTCTGACGTTGAGGCGTCTCCCAACGATAACCATAACCCAGAAGATACTCATGAGACGGATTTTGAGTCTTGATGATCAAAGGATTGGGTTGTGCCAAAGTATCATTCGAACTCACGGGCCTCCCACGCATCCTAGCTGGGGTCATGGCCTGTAACGCCAGAGTGCCACTCTCTTTGGCGTTGGCGCCATGCCTACCTCCGTGTAGGGTGGCGCTACGTCCTCTCGTAGGGACGTCCTTCCTTGCAGGCATGTTTGCAGCATATTTGTGTGATCTCGTCACTTTAGTAGGGATCGGGATGAGACATAGTGGGGTCAGACCACGACAATTCCTGTCGTTCCTGCTGAACATCTGTGTTCTTATCTCCCCCTAACGATGGGAAGACTGTCTCATCAAAGTGACATCCGCAAATCTAGCGGTAAGGAGATCGCTTAGCAAGGGCATGAAGTGGCGGACGATTGTTGGAGTTGTTTGGACCCAAAATGAACATTTTGGCCTGACAAGGCATGTGTTGGAGAAATTGAGCCAATGTCAGTGGCTCAAGCTATATATTTTCGACAAGCTCGAAATATATATTTAGAGGCTAAATAAAGCCTACTATGGAAGCATGGAAGCATGAAAAGTTAACTTTAGCACATTTTCCTACTTCGGCTAGGAGAAACCGAGCTAAACAAGGAAGGAGGGGCGGCAGACTAACCAAATGAAATCGAAATGTGCTGAAACTTTCCAGATCCATTCTAGACAGCCCAAGGATCATTTCTTATGAAGAGTGCAAGAGCTTTTTTTGAGTGGAAGACCTTCAAACAATCAGCCCAATTTTCTACAGAAGCAAAACTGGAAAACTGGACCTGTAAGAGGTCCAGCAGCATTTTCGGCCCAACCACATGGAATAAAAATCTGAAAATTTGTCAGGATGATCTACACTCATAGTGGAACATTTAATATGAAGAAGTCAAAGGCATATAATGAAGTCTTGTTGGAGAAATAATTGAAGGAATAAAGGGGCAGAAACTGACCTAAAACCAGCTCAATATTCACATGTTCATGTTTCCTACCCACATGAAGAAAGCTAGATGCTTTTCTCTTTTTCCTTGGATATATTTTTCTTCTACAATCTCTTTAATAGATCATCACCACTTCCATGTTGCTGCACCTTCATGCTTTGCTTTCATTTCATCTTTTCTCTATCTTTTCCATATTTTACAAGTGAACTTAGATCTACTTTCATTATTTTTCTTCCACTCATCATTTCACTCTTCTTTTTCTTCCCTATATAAACACCTTCTCCTCTCATTCTAACACACCCATTCACAACACACATTCACATTCAACAACAACATCTCTAAGATGATCTAAGTTCTCTCTAGAGCAAACCTCTCTAAGAGCAACTCCTCTCCCTCTCTTTCTCTTTCTCTTAGCGGTGATCACACTCCTAGTCCTAGTCTTCTCAGAAGCCGACTTTCAGTGCCACCAAACCCTCTGTCAACGTGCTTCGGTCCTAGTCTCCTCGGGAGCAGACGGTAGTGCCGCGACCACAACGGTTACAGAACCAGCCAAGCAAGGGTAACGCCCTAGCAACCCAGCCAAGCTAAAGTCACGCTTTAGCAAGATCTCAACACTTCCCGGTGATGTCGCTCTGCTCGATCTACAATATTGAGTATCGATTGTGTTAACAAGAAGAAACTTCAGCAAAGTCCTCACCACGAGGCAGAAAGAATCCCCACGACGAGGTTGGTGCTCTCCTCGTCTACAATCGCTTGAAAAGAAGTCAGGTCAAGGGACATCCCCGACGACCGCACCCGAACGGTGCTGGCACGCCCGCGCAGAAAAGAGACTGTTGACCAGCTGCAGCAAAATTGGAGCCAAACAGGAGTCTCAAATCCAACTGAGTTGCCCATTCGTCTGTAAGGACCCATTATAGAGCGCTGTGGCGGCGCAATTGGCACATAAAGGCATACTCAAATATGCGTAAGTACGATACTTGTACCCAGTCACTAGCTGTAACGCAGAGGTAGGTTGAGTGGCGGTGGGTCGTAGACGAATTAGCATAGCTACATGCGATATTGCATCACTCCAAGCGGATATAAGGAAATTAGTGCGCATTACCAATGTCCGGACTACCATCGTAGTCGTTTCCGCGAGACCAATTGGGTGTGTTTATGGGAATATAATGTCCAACATTAGTCCCAATGCAATAACCATCGAAAGTCTTCGATGTAAACTCTCTAGCATTGTCAAGTCCAATTGACGGAAGAGGATGATCCGGGGAATGATCCCGTTGTCATATGATATGTGCTAGAAGTGTAGCATAAGCAACATTTAGAGGTGGACAATGGCACAACACGTGACCAGCGTGTTTGCGTATCAACCAATATCATGAGATATTTAAACGTCCGCAAGTTGGTTGAATCAGTCCATAGAATCCCCATGGATTCTATGTAAGAACATAATGAGTATTTTCATATCCTTTTCATAGGACGGTCTCAGTCCTAGTTTCCCTAAGGAACGGGCTTTGTAAAACGAGCGAGAGGCTTTAGAAGTAACCAATGAGGATTTTGGTTGGGCCTGAGCGTCTGAAACGCTATTTGAAGCAAGTTGGTGATTGCAGCATCACCTAGGGCGCCATCACCATGATGGACGCCATCCATGGCGTCATGGATAGGGACTACGCCAGCCCTAGGCTGGTGGTGGACGGAGGCGGTGCCCTAGGCAGCTACGTCGGTCACACTTAGTCCAGAAATCAACTTTTGATTCATGCTTCGTTTCGCTCGAAAGAAATGATGTCCTTATGAAGTCTTTAGTAGACGGATCATCATATCATGACTAGGATGATCTATCCTATCGTGACAAAGCCAATATGTGTCTAAATCCAAGAGATCTTCTCTCATAACTTTATTGGATTTTATAGCTCGAATAGTGACATAGAGTCCACTAGAGAGACACATAAACTTCTCTAAGATGCGCATTTGTTCGCAATCATTAGAGGTATTGCAAATGAACTCATTTCCGTTCTCTACATGCGTTTTCGCATGGAATCCGTTTGGCTATTCATAGGTGCGATTGGCCCTAGGAGCGTAGAGAGTTTTTTGTGATAGTAATTAAGGTGCCATTTGGCAAGTGGAACTTGGGCTATTCCATGTCCTTGAATTAATACTGATGGCCCAGCCATCGTAGTCACAAAAGTCATATGCTCATAATCAAAATGGAGCCATAAAGAACTCGAAATTTTATTCATAAGCCAACAGAGTTACATCATTGTCTCTTTGACCAAAGAAAATCTAATCCAAAATGCTAGCTAATGCAAAACAATGGTAGTTGTCTAACTTCTTTCGGTAATTCCAAAATAAATGTGACCAGGTGAGTAGAGAGATGTTGGTGGAGCAAGGCTCGCTTAAGTACCACTAATCTCAGAACCTTCCTAGACATCACACTTATTTTGGGTGAGCCTACTTTGAAGAAAGACTTAAACCATTGGCATTCACTACAAAGTATATGGCAATTGCCTATTACATCTCTTGGAAAAATAAGGACTTAAACAGAATTGGCGATCTATTGATCCCAGCCAGATTTGTAGTCTTCAACCCTTCACTCTAGATCATCTTCTTGATCTTCTTGTTCCATATAGTGAGTTTCTCTTGCTTCACAATATGCTTTGTAGGCGGTGAGAAGTTCTTCACGAGCTCTACAAATGTGTGCCCAATGATCAGACACTCCACATCGAGAACATACATCTCTTTGCTCAAACTCCATTGATTGAGGCGCTTTGAAAGCGTCATTTAGATGGCTCTTAGTGTTGGTGGCGCCACCAATATGGCCAGAGGCGTTGCCTCCCTCTCTCTTTCCACGTTGACATTTTCGGTTCCGTGTTCGCCTATTTTGGCGATTACCTTCCCAAGTAGAGCGATTATATGGACCAGAAAGTCCAGAAGTATCCCTAAGGTTAGGGTTTTGCTTTTGACACCTTCTCTTAGGGGCGCAACTATAATTGGATTCCGGAATATGCTCTATTTCCATGGATCTCGAATTATAGTTCTTCACAAGGATGTTGTCATGCTTTTCAGCGACATTCATAGCTCCAATGAGCTCATGAAACCTTGTGATCCGTCCTGCAGTAACATCAATTCGATAGTTCTTAGCAACCATCAATGCAGAGACGGGGAAGGTAGAGAGAGTCTTCTCAATCAACATCGCATTTGTGATCTCTTTACCACAGAATTCCATTGAGGATTTAATGAGAAGTGCTTCCGAGTTGTAGTCAAGAACTGACTTGAAATCACAGAAGCGAAGGCTATGCCATCTCACTTCTAGGTCAGGAAGCAGGGAGTCACGGACGTTGCCAAATCTTTTTTCGAGTGAGACCCACAGCCTTCTGGGGCCTTCTTCATTCATACACTCGTACTGGAGCGAATCATCCATATGACGAGTCATTAGGATGATGGCTTTCGCCTTATTTGCCTCTAAGGCTGCTCTATTTGCTTCCAAAGCTTGAGCTTGCTCAACAGTTAGCATGTCCTGGCTAGGCTCGAGAATCGTATCCAGGATTCCATCGGCCTTGAGATGCTGG
Source organism: Rosa rugosa (assembly GCF_958449725.1). Taxonomy (NCBI): domain Eukaryota; kingdom Viridiplantae; phylum Streptophyta; class Magnoliopsida; order Rosales; family Rosaceae; genus Rosa; species Rosa rugosa. Next base: position 40,607,954 of record NC_084822.1, on the reverse strand, counting down.
AAGACATCACGAACCCACTTGTGATATTCAGAGCCAGTTGTTCCCAATTGAGCAAAGTCCAATTTGTTCAGGTTACTCATCCTGAAAGAGAACAAGAAAAAGGGTTAGTTTCAGAGCGGAAAAAGCTACCACGAAAACATATAAAATTTCTGAGCGTAGTCGCTTCTAAGAAATTAGGAATTTCTGAGCATAATATCTTCCAAGAAATTCAATTCCAAGAGGTATTGGATTAGATCGAAACAATGACGTAAGTGGTCGATCATAAATTCTCTACAAACTTTAAGTTTGGAGATCTCAACAAGCTCCAAGCTTGGAGTGAGCACGAAACCCCACAGTTCGGCTAAATTAGGTCTCCCCTATGATGAAGAAAGGGGGGTAGAAGAAGGGATGTTGCAAGTCCCCGATAAAAGAAGAGAAACTGAATTTAAAAACTCTAAAAAAACGGGAACTTTTAGAAAAAATACCTCGAAATAGATAGCCGGAAAATTTGGTCGGAAAAAGTCGCAGGAAAACTGCCGGAAAAGTGGCTGAAAAGTGGTTGACCGGCGTTGACCGACATTGACCAGAGGGTTGACCGGAGGCTGACGTTGCACTGATGCTGACATGTCAGGATGATGTGGCGCTGTCGCTGACATGGCAGGCTGATGTGGCTGTGCTGACGTGGCGGTGGGTCATGTGGGTCAGGTGTGTCAGTGGGCCGGGTCAGGTCAGTGGGCTTCTGGGCTTTTCTTCTTTGGGCTGGGCTCCTTCTTCTTTTCCTTTTCTTTTATTTTCTGCCGGTTTTTCTGCCGGACGATGAGGTGGCCGGTTCAGCAAGTTTTAGGCCGGTTTTTTTTGACTTTTTATTCCGGTTCCTGAAACTTCAGATCAAGAGGCTTCTGCTACCAAAATTTGGTGGAAATTGGAGGTCCGGAAGATGGTGAACCAGTGGAATATTTGCTGCGAGTTGTATGGAGCTTCCGGTGGCCGGTTCGGTAGGTTTCCGGCCGGTTCTTGGGGTGCCGCCGCCGGTTCTGGACTCCTGGAATCGAGTTCTTCAAGGTTTGAGGTGGAGGCAGAAAAGGCTTTAAGGTTTTGTATTCGGATTCAAGGTTTTTAGCTTCTTGAATCAGAGTTTGGCTATTTGTTTCAGGGTTAGGGCTTCGTGCTGATAACGTGTTTTAGGAAAACTGAAATTGGGAGAGAATAGAGTCGTACTTTCATTGATAATAGGGGCCTCTTTATATAGAGGATTACAAACATAGAGATAGAGTTGTACATGGAAACATAATTGTACATTGATTGGATATCTCCTAAGATTCTCCGAGAATATCTCTAATATAAACACTATTTCAACTAGAGCAAGTAACCTCTAGTTTGGGCCAGACACATATTCTGGATTTACTTGAACAGAGGGAAGATTATGTGGGAAATCTTTACATCCGATAAAATGCATTAACACATACAAATACACAAAGAATATATAAGAATGTTGAAACAATGATAAAGGACTTGCCAAAGAAATATAAGAATGTTGATCATCAAACAATAGATATTAAAAGAAAACCGTAGAAATATTACTCCGGGTTGAAAAAGAAAGAGGTCGCTAGTTCCTGAACAAGAGCAAAAGTTCTGACAGCAAACATAGTTGCTGTAAAGTCATCCCAACATCCTTCAAACAGAGAATCTATCACTTAAACAAATCTATATAAGAATATCTAAAGCGACATTAAATCCACCCTAGCACTTGTATTTGGAGTTGAGATGTAAAAACAAACATAGCATTATGATTTAAGTAACATGCTCTGTATATATATATATATATATATATATATATATATATATATATATATCTAGATGGAAGACGACAAACAAACATATCATTAAGATTAAGTGATTTAGTCTAGGATTAATTTCAGTTTACCTTCCTGAGGTTTGGGGGTGTCATCATTTCACCCCCCAAACTCTCAATTTCACTTTTTTACCCCCTGAACTTTCCAATTTTTGTCTTCCGTGCCCAATTTCTCATTTTCCGTCCAAATTGGACGTTAAGTCTGACTATTTGATCCACTTTGAGGCTAAAATGGTCATTTCAAGGCAAAAAAACAAAAACCCAAAACAAAAAATAAAAAAACCTTTCTCCTTCACTTTCGGTTTCTCTTTCATCTCTCTCTCTCTCTCTCTCTCTCATATCTGCCCAAATCTATCTCTCTCTCTCGACACCTCCCTCACGCGCCTCGCCGCCACCAACTCCTCTGACCCCTCCCCTTCCTTCGAGTCCACCTCCGCCTTCCTCTCCTGCTTCTCCATCTCCAAGTCCTCCGGCCACCTTCTCATCACGCTGCCACCTCCAATAGATCCAACACCCAAATCCGACCCAAGCTCGAGCCTTATCGTAGACATGCATCTCCCACAGCCACCGTACACGACCACCACAGTCGCAACACCACTGCCCCTCTTCGTTCATCGATTTCCGACCATCACCTCGCCACACCGACACCACCTTCAGACTCAGCAAGACCTAGAGAGCAAATCCCGAACCATAGCCTCAAGCTTCGATGCCGAAAAACGCTGAACGCACATCGCCGGAACCCGAGACTCTGCATGTCGTCGTTTTTCAATTCCTAGCCATGTTTGAGTTACACGACCACCATGGATGAAGTCAGCACCTCAAAGAGCATAACCCTCTAACTCTGACCTCCAATTTCGGCAAGAGCCGCCGTACGCGCCGCCGCCGTGCATAGCCGCCAAACTCCCAGACCTTCTTAACTAGGTAATTTTGTCCTCTCCCTTTGGATAACGCCTTGAGTCATTGTGAATCGAAAACCCTAATTCACTACTCTTTTATTGGAATTTGAGGTTTGTGGAATCTGGAAAATTGAAGCTTTGGAGAAGAAATGAGCTACTGGTTCAGTTTCGATTGAAATCGAATAAGGTAAGAATCTCGACCTGTGTTTGGATGAAATATTGGATGAGGGTTTTTCATTGATTGTGTATTGTTTGCTAGGAATTTAGATGGTTAATGGTTGTGGATTTCTGCGTTTTTGGAGTGTTGGAAAATAGAGAAACTGTTGTTTCAGCCCAAATGATTTTGGAAATTGGTAAGGGTATTCTGCAGTTTCTGTTTTAGATACAAAAACATTGGTGATGGGTTGATTGTTGAGCTTATACTGTCTGCTAGGGATTCGAAATATTGGTGAGGATGGGGCACAACTATGTGGGATCGAGTTACGGTTTGGAAAAGCAGGAGAGGGAGAGTTGATGGAGGAATTGGAGATGGAGAAGCAGGAGAGGAAGGCGGAGGTGGACTCGAAGGAAGGGGAGGGGTCGGAGGAGTTGGCGGCGGCGAGGCGCGTGAGGGAGGTGTCGAGAGAGAGAGATAGATTTGGAGATGCAGATCTGAGAGAGAGAGATAGAGAGATTTGGGCAGATATGAGAGAGAGAGAGAGAGAGAGAGATGAAAGAGAAACCGAAAGTGAAGGAGAAAGGTTTTTTTATTTTTTGTTTTGGGTTTTTGTTTTTTGGGAGAATTTTTCGAACAGTACATGAACTAAAGGTCACTGTGAATTAACGTTCCTCACTTTACACTAATTACACTTTGGTACCTAGACTATAAAACCTGACTACATTTACATACATGCCGTTAATAACACCGTTAATCTTATGTCATTTTTAATTTTTCAAAGGGTAGTTTGGTATTTTCAGTCTCTCTCTCTCTCTCAACCTCTCGACCTCTCGACCTCTTCTTCTCCAGCTCCTCATTCTTATTGCCACGACTAATCACACCACCATCTCCCTCTCCTCCAATTCCTGCAACACCCCCAAATCACAGAGATCTAACTCAACCAATCACAATCCACAAAACCTAAATCCCCATAAACAAGATAAGAAAATTCGAGGGACTCACAAGGACGTCCAATGCCCAGAACTTGTACCTACCTTTCCCGAGTACTAGGCTTGAATCAGAGCTGTCCTTCTTCGTGCCGGCGACCATCATCGTCGGAAGGCCATCGTCATCCTTCATTTCTGGACCGGATATCTTCCTTGATTATTTAAGATCCTTAATTTCTTCTTTAAGTGGATGAACCTGTTTCCTGACCCGATTCGTGCTTCTGCTCATCACCATTTACCATGTGCTTTCTGGGCTTTTTGGGTCGTCCTAGACCCACCACTTGCACAGGAACTTGGAGGAGATGCAGTCTCTGCCGCCTCCGGTCCAGCTCGGCGAGATCACCGTTGATGAGCTGAAGTAGTACGATGGCTCCGACCAAGTGTTGAATCAAAATTTCAATTTGGGGTTTTTAGGATTTAGCTTCTGGGGTTGTGATTGTTGTGATTAACAAGGTGGTTGCTTTTCGTTTCGGTGCTTGATGAGAAACTGTTTCTATCTAGCTGAAAAAAAAAAGAGAACAGATGAAGAAGACAGAACAGTCGAGGAGAGAGAGAGAGAGAGAGAGAGAGAGCTGGGTGCCCAGGGTAGGGGAGATATAGAGATGGGTGCATAGAGTAAAAAGATGAAGAGACAACTTTACCCTTGAAAATATGCCAGGTGGCATGCCAACTAACGGAGTCATTAACGGCGTGTATGTAAATGTAGTCGGGTTTTATAGTCCAGGTACCAAAGTGTAGTTAGTGTAAAGTGAGGCACGTTAATTCACAGTGATCTTTAGTTCAGGTACTGTTTGAAAAATTCTCCCTTGTTTTTTTGCCTTGAAATGACCATTTTAGCCTCAAAGTGGGTCAAATAGTCAGACTTAACGTCCAATTTGGACGGAAAATGAGAAATTGGGCACGGAAGACAAAAATTGGAAAGTTCAGGGGGTAAAAAAGTGAAATTGAGAGTTTGGGGGGTGAAATGATGACACCTCCAAACCTCAGGGGGGTAAACTAAAATTAATCCTATAGTCTATCAGGATATTGGCTTAGTTGAGCCTATTTGATACACCAAACAAGAACAAAAGCTTCCTCACATTACTAAGCATTTTTAAAACAACCAACTTATAGCCTTGAGAACTCCTACAAAAAAAGGTATCAATATGGGAAGCAAGCTTTGATATTTCTCCATCACCCTCTTCAAAACCTTCACAGTTTTGGGCATCAAAAAGCACAAGCAGTTTGCAGCCCCGCAGTAGCGTAACAACACCATCCCTTTCAATGCGAAAATTTCTCGCAAAAAAATTCTGAAGGTTTGGCAGCGAGTTCACAATTGTGGACGCCTCAACTTCACCAACAGTGGCGTGAAAAATGTTTAAATCTGTAAAATACTTGCAGTGAGTGCCAATCTGCACAATGATTCTATCCAAAACATTGTAGCAGAGGAGACTTTCTGATGCCAACAGCTCCTCCTTTCAAACTGTTTCAGAATTCTAACCATGCCTCCCCCAAAAAAACACGGACTCCAAAAATTTCCACTTTACAATTACCTCTAGAATAATCTGAGAACTCTTGAAGACAACTAAATCATCCTTGAACCAGATAACCTTAAGGAGGGGGCACTCATGTGAAACATATCTCACTGCTTCTTCGGTACAGAATTCAGGTACTTCGAGTAAAGTAACCTTTCCACGGCTACGGTTTACAACACACTTTACAAAAGCAGTGATAGAGACACGACTCTTATCAATTCCACATTGATCTATAAACTTATCATAAAAGGGACCAAAACTCTGAGGCCCAACATCATCATCAACATTACGAATGAACATATCATCATCCACATTACCAATGAACAAAGGACAAGGTACATGGTCTAGGAATCTGAGACTATGCCAGCATAAAGGATTGAGGATAGTTTTGTACCATGATTTGCAGACGAAAGGGACGGCCAGAAGCAGAGACTCCATCCCAACTCTGGAGAGCATATTGGTCAAGCAGTCCGACTGTAACTCCTCCCATCTTCTTCGCTCAGTCCGGCCTTCTTCTTCTTCTTCGCAGTCCATGAATCGGGCATTCGTGCCGGTATTTTGAACGACGTCGTCCCCCATCGGTGTGGATATTTGCTGAGGCCAAACCCTAAACCCCCAAAATGTTCGCGCCAAATAGTTATGATGAAGTGGGAAATGGAATTGGGGCAGATTTGCCAAATATTACCAAAGCCTTGAATGGTTAATTTATATTCTCTAATGGTTTGATGAAATGACTTAGACTAGGTAGTGGTACGATCATGTCACAAGGTTATCAATTACAACAGACTCGATAATACAACCGAAAATCTTCATAAAATTGAGAGAGTGAAACATGTTTAAGATATTTAAGTGAATTAATTCATTTTATAATGTCATCATAATTCATTTCAAGTTTGGGTTTGTTTCTGATGATTATAAAATAAGTTGGATTTAATTTGTCTGTTGTGACATGTTTAATACGGTCGACATAATACAAACTAAGACACAAAATATTGATAGCCCTAATCACTATAGTTATTCGTATTTAAACGTTTATTTCGGATGAATAAGCTGGGTTAGCACTATGATACCTACGTATAGGCTTATAGCAGCAAGAATGTGACACCATAATGATAATTGATTGTGGCAAAACCTAGATTTGGTGTGACTAGTCCAAATATGGATGTGATATTTTATGTAATAGGGAAAGTACATTAAATCATAGATTTCATACATCCAAGGTTCTAAAAAATGCTAGGCGCTAGTCGGGCGGTGACCCGGGGACTAGCGCCTAGGGGCCTAGGCAGGAGTCTAGGCGGGGACTAGGCGGTTTTTATTATTTTATTATTTTATGACATAAAATTAATTAATAATAATATTTAAAGTCCTATAATTAAATAAAAATAATCAAATATGTAAAAAAAAGAAGGTACATGAACTTGTGAGCCTCATGATAGAAGCAGCACGTGTTGTTAACGTGGCCAGATGAATCTGATGAAGACTTTCCAACTATTTTAGCTTATCCAAGAGGCTGAGACCAAATTCCAAGAAAAGAAAGACCAAGAGCAGTAAACCCATAGCTCTCGTTCTTCTTTCTCTGAAACACACAGTGAGATGGAGGAGAAAACAATCAAATTGTGGGAACCCAGATAACCCATCACTGCCATCCTCACCATAGACCCAGATAACCCATCAACACCGAGCTTGAAGCCTTGAAACCCAGAAATTCGATTGAAAGACAAAAACCCAGAGAGAGACAAAATCGAGCTGGAAGTCCAGTTTACCGGCGAGCTGGAGAGCTAGAGAGCTGGCCGGAGACTCGGAGAGAGACTGAGAGTCGACTGATCGAGGGATGAAGGAGCGACGGAGCGGCGTTCCTTCTTGATTTCGAACCCAGAAAATGAAACCCGATTTCGTGATTTCGTCCCGTTTTGGTTTTCCTTAAAAAAAAAAAAAAAAAAAAAAAAAGCCTAGGCGTCGACCGCCCAGCCCTGCCTAGGCGGTCTAGGCGGCCGACTTTATTCCCAACGCCCAGCTCGCTCGACTAGGGGAGAATCGGAACGGTGTTGCTGCGCCTAGGCGCCGATTTTTAGAACACTGCATACATATTTTCAGAATAGAATTTCTTGTAATCTTTGTACTCTTGACTCTTTATATAAAGGGCCCTATCATCAATAAAGAAACACACAATTATCTCTCAAATTCTCTTATTCTACAACACTGAAATTTTTTTGAAGAAGTAAAGCTGCGAGCTTTTATTTGCTGGAGTTAATTTTTCGATATGCCAATGTTCTTGAAAATTTGATGGAATGTATGGACTCTGTTTCATATACAGACATATATCTATGCCATATGTCCATGGAAATATATGTTTATTCAAGCTGCGAGTTTTTCTTTGCTGGAGTTAATGTGGACAAGAAAATTACAGAAACAACCTTACATCAGCTAATAGCTATATCATTGTTTGAAAAGTAGAAGCTCAGTAGAAGCAGGTTCTAGCTAGCTAGTGTTTAAGATTTTAGCAAGAATTGTTGCTCTTCGATCTTTGAAATAGGTCAACATTGCACTGCGATCAGGAAGGGTCTCTTTGATTGTGGGAATCTCCTTGAACCTTTGAATCCATGCATGTAAGCGAGGGAAGCTTTCGACTTCAATCGCTTTAACCCCAGCTGCTTCACTCAAGACTTCCAGCCACCAAGCTAACCATCCAAATTCTAAATCAGCCATTCCAATCTCGTCTCCACCGAAAAACTTCTTGTCACCGAGGCCCTGCTCTTCCAAGATTCTCAGCTGCTCCTGCCGTTCTTCTGTTGCTTTCACTTGTTGTTCTCCCTCAGTTGAGAAAAATCCAAACAGGGCTGGCCTCTATGTCACACAAACATCTACATTAGTTCGAGTTGGATAAAATTCGATTTTTTGTTAGTTGTTAGACAGTCAAGTGTCAACTAGTTATATAAACAAACATGCGACAAATGACTCATTTGACAATATATATAACGTAGTAAAAATAGTTGAGTGATCATTACTTACCTTGTCCTCTCCGAACTTTGTCCAGAATCGAGCCAGAGCTCGTCCATGAGGGTCTTTAGGAAGCAAGGGGTTCTGTGGCCACGTCTCTTCAATGTACTCAAGAATGACAGCGGACTCTGCGATTGGTTTTCCGGCATGAACAAGAACCGGAACCTTCTTATGGACTGGGTTGTACTTTAGAAGACGGTCACTCTTGTTGTATAACACATCCTCCTCCTCAACATACTCATAATCTACACCCTTGAGTTTAAGTGCCCAGATAACCCTGTAAACAAATGGACTAGTCCAAGCTCCTAACAATGTAACTATTGCCATTTTGCTGGGTTCTGTTTTGCTCCTAGACTGGTTTCTACATGTATATATATGCCTCACATTCAATGTACAAGGTAAGGAAGGATGGAGGCCAATTTATCCTTTGTTGGCTATTGTTGACTTTACTATTCATATGTAGTTGGTATACATCTTGTCAAGCAAGTTGTACTAGTTGATTATTCTTCTTAAAGTCGACCAGAACTTTTGACTACAAAATTTAAAAAGCAGAACGAAGCCAATCCTTATGTTGAAGACAGGTGTTGGAGAGGGAAAGAAAACACTTGCTTACGGAAATGGAAGAAGTGAAGCTGCTAGGAACATGTCCCAGTCCTTTTCGTTACAAGAATCATAGGGCTCTAAAACAATGTGTTAGGTACTGAATATGTGGAAGAGAACCTTGTTAAGAAGATTAGTCTTGTTTTGAAGTATAACCTGGTTAATAAGATCCGGTGCTCGTTCAAGGAGCATTCTCACTAAATAGAGATCTTTAGAAATGATCATATCTTCTAGTATGCTCCACCAAATGTAACAGCAATCCGAGTCTTCAAACCACATAAATTTAAGCTACTATCTTTGTTCAAAAACCAGTTCTATATACAGAACCGAACCAATTGAAAGCGGTTACTCGAAATAAGCTTTGGAAACTCAAGGCAAGGAGAAGTTTTAAATAGATAAACATGGGAACGTTACATGGCATGGTGTATATAGTTGTATACAGAGTTAAAGTTACAAAGGCTCAGATTATACCTTCAGACATAGACTAGGATGATATATAACGTACATGAGAAAAGAGGAGGGAAGATTGTACAGGAATTCTTTGCATCAGATAGAAAGCCTCTGCACATAAATATGCATAAAGCAATGAACTGTTGGCAAAAACTTATTGAATTTGAATCTTAAAACATCAAACAATGATAAAGAAAGGACTGGCCAAAGAAAGAAGAGAATGTGGATCATGAAACAAAAGATATTAAGAAGTCACTAGTCCCCGAACAAGAGGAACAGAGATTCCTGTGAATACATTGAGGAGGTGTGCCACAGAATCCCTTGGTTTTGGGATGACCCTTACGAAGGCAAGGTAAATTTTGATCATATATTCAACCAAATCTCAATGAGAATTGTTATATATGATGCAGACTTCTTTTAAGAGCAGAGCTTGATAATTGATCAGATGATCAATCGATGAAACATAACTTTAGCTCAGTTAAGAAGTTGCAAACTGAACGGAACCCCAATTTCCCTAGACCAGACCGCATTGCACTACGTGAGTACGTAAAGTGAATGTGATCAGAATTAGATGGTTAAATTATGTCGTGTTGTAAATTCTATAATTGGTCTTATTCTGTGTTTAAAGACAAGGTAGAAACACATTGGAGGTTGTACAGGTACAGTGTTCTTGCATTACATATTGTTGTCTTCATAGCTCTGGTTTTTTACCAAAATATTCTTCTTAATTAAAATGGAGTGGAGGCTTAGATTCAACTCCATGTAAAAAGTTACATGAGCCAGTGGACAAGCAAAACACACATGCATTAGAAAGAACTTCTCTTATTCAGTCACTAACAGTACTTGATGTGATTGAAACTATTCACTGGTATTATTCCTTGTTTATTGTTTATGTCACAACTCACAACCATTATTCTTACCCGCTACATGTGCTGTTGTTTGAAATTAAGAGTAGGATATCAAGTCGTCGCTGGCTTGGTAAACATCTCCCTTAGCCGTTTGAAATAGGCTACCAGCCGAGTGTGGTCAGGATGATTTTCTTTAATCACAGGAACCTGCTTGAAATTTCTAATCCATGCGTGCAAGCGAGGGAAGCTATTGGCTTCGAGAACTTGTACACCAGATGCTTCTTCCATGGCCTCAAGCCAGAATGCTAGCCATCCCATGGATAAGTCTGTCATTCCAATGTTGTCACCATCAAAGAACTTCTTCTCCTCAGGGCCATGGTCTTCTAAGATCTTCAGATACTCCTGGGCTTCTTTTACTGCTTTTATTTGCTCTTCTCCAGCTCTTTTGAAGAAGAATCCTTGAAAGTTCCGCATCTAAATTGCACAAAATAGCCAGTCAGTTAAGGCAACATTTTATTTTCATTAGGAGAAACTCTCTATGAAGAAAGGCAGGGTATGTATGATTACCTTGTCACCAACAAACTTTATCCAAAATCGAGCCATGGCCCTCGCATGAGGGTCTGTTGGAACTAGAGGGTTCTGCGGCCAGGTCTCGTCAATGTACTCCAGAATAATACCCGACTCTACAATCGTCTTTCCACCATGAACAAACACTGGAACCTTCTTGTGCACTGGGTTGTACTGAAGAAGCAAATCACTCTTGTTCCATATGTCCTCTTCTTGATATTCATATTCGACTCCCTTGAGTTTCAGAGCCCATGTAACCCTGTAAACATATGGACTTGTCCAGAATCCTATTACCTTCACTTCCTCCATACTCCTTTCTTTTCTGCTCATCTTCTTAGTTCTTACTCTACTGGGTATATATATATATATATATATAGCTGAAGATTCTGATCTGCCATAAGTTACTGTTCGGCCTTTAAAATAGGTCAACATTGTACTGCGTTCTGCCATAAGATTCTGTCATTGTTTACTATTGTTGACTTTTCATACGTAGCTGGTAAATTTCGCTATATTTGAATATCATGTTTCTTAAACAAAAAGATACTAGTCGAGAAAGTCGATCATACTAGACGATTAATCTTCCTAAAGTTAACCAGAACATTTGACTACAGATTTATAAAGCACACCGAAGCCAATCCTTATGTTGAGGACAGGTGTTTAAGAGGGAAATAGAACACTTGTTTACAGAAATGGAACAAGTGAAGCTGCTAGGAACATGGCCTAGTCCCCTTCGTTAGTCTCTAAATATGAATATGTGGAAGAGAACCTTATTAAAAAAGATTAGTCTTCTTTAGAAGTATAACCCGGTTTATAATAAGATTACGATCATCAAACAAAAGACACTGAAACAAGAAAAGCCAAAGAAAGAAGTCACTAGTCCTTGAACAAGAGGAACAGAGGTTCTGGTGAATACATTGAGGAGGTGTGGCCACAGAATCCCTTGCTTTTGGGATGACCCATATGAAGGAAAGGTAAATTTTGTGCATATATTTATCCAAATCTCAATGAGAATTGTTCTACACTAGAAATTGTACCTGCGCTTTGCTGCGGGATTTGTAGTATATAAGAATTTATAATAATGATAGATATGAATGAACAATATTGGAGTTTGTCCAAAAGAGTGATTAGTCTAGTTGTAGCTGTACAAAGTAGTCCAGTCAATTGGGTGAGTGCAGTTGTAGAAAAGGTGTGGCTGTTGTAGTTGCAGATGCAGCTGCATGAAATAGGTTAGTGTAGCAAAAGTTACACCTGTACAGAGTGGTCATCCATGTTCAGTCACTTCTTTGTTTGCACGATTGTTTTTTGGTTGCTGATGATGATGTTGTTGTTGTTCCATGTTTGGTTTCCCTATCACTTTAAACCACACAGAACAGAGTTAAAAGTATGTACTACAACAAAAGTATTGTTAACATTTAGAAATGAAGTAAATCAAGTTGAAATAGGATGCAAATGTAAACTGAGCTATGCAAACGTAAACATTTAGAGTTGTTTCAATGAAATGCCTAAATTGTGCCAGAATTAAATAGTAGAGAAATTGGAATTCAGGCTTTCAGTGAAAGCGTATTGTTTTTCATGTTCATCGAAATGCCTATGTTTTTTCTCCTCTGTAATCAATGATTTCCTGTCTCTAACTAATTGAAACGCTCAAATAATCCATAAAATGGATTTCATAATGACTCAACCGATATAAAATTGAAATCAGGATTGTCACTTTAGAATCAAGCATTATCACAGTATAATGATTTCAAACTTAAAGTGATTGCATGTCTCAAATCTGTATAACATAGAAACGAATGAACTTTCAAATTTCATAGCCAAGTTAACCATGAAACGGCAGCGACAGATAGAAAAAAGGAATGTATCTAAAAGAACAAAGGAATAAACTTTTAAGTTAAAACAAATCATAAACTTTTACAAAATAAATAGACACAACAAACGAATATATCTAAAAGATGTAGATACAGATCTCAAAATGCAGAAACTTGAGATTTATCAGTTAAATTTTTTTTTTTTTTTTTTTTTTTTTTTTTTTTTTTTTTTTTGTGCTTGCTATTTGTTTTAAGTTGAAATATCTTGAACCACTCCACTATGAGTAATACATTGCAGAAATACCAAGTTCCAAAATCAATGAAGAGCCTCCAAATCGTTTTTGAGGATTAAAATAGAATTGTACATGAATACCAATTTCGGAACTGGAGAAGACAACACCATATTAAATGAATATCTAACAGCGTCACAAAAGAGTTATACCTGCAACCAATTTTTATAAAATCCTTCAATGTAGATCCTCTTTGAGTCTCTTTAGCTGGAGACCCAAATGCAACACACACAGTGCGGTCAGTATTGCACTTTCACCACCTATACAAAACAGACCCAATAACCTATGTCAGGTAAGCTTCAAGAAACAAAACCAAATGAGCCCAGTTTGACAAAAAAACGAAATGAATAAGTGCACAAAGCAGCAACGTAAACTAAAGAACAGAAAATATCAGAAGAATATTTACAAATGAGTTGTAGACGAATTCTGATAGTACCATAAGCCAAAATGAAGAAAAAGTTAAAATAATTTTCGAACCAAGACCTATTCTGAGTCAATTACTGTTAAGTAAGCGTGAGCTAGAGAAAGCAAGGAGCTATACACAATCAAATGAAGACAGGTTTTAGTAAAAATAAGAGGACGGGGAAAAACTAAAACAAATCAAAATTTTAGAAATTCGTCTGGAACGGATTCAAAATCCTCCTATCTTTTGTGTACACATCCATCTTCTGTCATGGCTTTTAGACTGTGTCAAGCCCTAAATTTTTTCTGGCAGATCATTCCAAACATTTACTAGCAATATGACCAAGCAAGAAGGTTGACTCCAAAATGCTGTAACAATTTATACACCAGAAAGAGCTAGATGATGCACACACTCTAGCAGTGTTGAAGGCAAAACACAAAACAAAAGGAAAAGATAGAAGTGCTTACCCAACAGAACACTAACTTGTGCTTAGATCACCCATTAGATAATCAACCACTTGTTCCACAATTTTCCTTCAAAGAGTTATTAGGTATTACCGTCAACAATTATTGTTAATCCAATTGACACAATCCAGATATAATTATAATAAAGTTTAGACTTTCTACCTGAATCAAAACAGCAGATCGAGATAGCACTAAATAGCAGACAAAGCAACACTGGCACGAAAATCACGATAAGACCTTTTTTCATAGAATCTGCAAAGAGAAACAAACTAATAATGAAAAAAAAAATCTTGAAAATTAGATCAAAGAACACACAATTTTGTCAATATGTTTTTCTCTCAAATATCAGCTCATATTACGTGCATTCTAATGCACACTTCCCTACTCAATGATCAAATCATGAAAAAACAAACATAACAAAAATCAATCACTATATATCACTATAAACACAATTTTCCAATTACAAAAACACCTCCAATTTCTGAACTAAATGACCACTAATAAATTTCCAAAAACACCTCCAATTTCTGAACCAAACACCTGATTTACAAAACAAATTACTAATTACAGAGTCCTCCAATTTAGTGTAAAGCTTGTAGTCTAATTCTAATCTAACAAAAACCACGAAAACCAACCATAAACTCAGAAAACACTTGATCACCACTCCAAACCATTTGACCACAAAGCTGAAAATGCACAACAAAAGAAACAAAACTGCAAGATCTACTCAGAAATCAAACTGATCCATAAACAAATTCAAATGCTAAACAAATCCAAATTTAAACCCAAATGCTTAACAAATCCTAATTTGATTCAGTCCCCAAATCCATATACATTTCTTTCCTGCCTTTTCAAAGCATAAGCAACATCCATGGAAGTAATAAATAAAAAAAATAGGAAAACCCAAACTGATTTAAGCTGAACAGATTAACAATTTATTCTGATCAAGTGTAATCTCATAAACCCAACATCCGTAACCGATACAATATACAAAACAACGACAAAGATGAATAAAGCTAACAACCAAACCTCTTTTCTTTGCTTCCACTTCAAACCTCTCTCCCTTCAATATGCACAACCTGCAAATTAAAAACAGACAACAAAAGTAAAAAACCAGATTCAACTTATAAACAACTCAATTAAAAATTTCGATTAAATTCACAACAATCAATTAGATTGCAGTCCATGAATATACCCAAATTTGTCTTCTTCTCCAGCAGAACAAAACTGACGAATCTAGCTCCCTCTGCAAATCAAATCGATTGAAAACTACAAACCAAAATTCCTCCACAGATGATCAGAAACTGACAACTGCTCTCACCCTTTTTCAAACTATAACCCAGCCAATCCAAAAGATGTAACAAAAACTGCATTAGAAGCCAAAAAAATGAACAAAATCTAAATCAGAGAAGATGGTAAGCACAAAAGAATAAACCAAATCCAAGTTTACAAATATCAAACACAGGAAAACAAAAAAACTCACTCTCTCAATCTTCCTTATAGAAGAAGCAATCCACTGATTATAGAAATCCATATGGACGGCTGTAGAAGAGAGAATAAGATGACTAGATGAGGTCGATCGATACACAACAGAAGTACAGAACAAAAAAATCTCAAAGGACGGCAGAACGGTCTCTTCAGACGACAATGGCAGAGCCGTAAAAAAAAGGTAAAGTGAGGACGTAGCCGTCCTTTCTGTCCCTTAGGAACAGTCAGGAACAGTGCACTGAGATTTAGTATATAGTAAATATACTAGAAAATTCTCCCGCGCGATGCTGCGGGTATAATTTTTTTTTTTTTTTCCTCAAATCTTGATCTACATAATTTAATACAATTATAATTTTACATATTACAAAAATTGGTATTTCAATCGTAAAGAGAAAGATTCAGCTAACACCTGGTATTTTAAGCAAGCTGGTATCAAGTTTCTACAATGGGGTTTAGCACTGATCTAATTCATTGGCAGACTCAAATGCATCTTCAACTGAAGTGGACTCATCTGCAGATCTATGGACTGTACACACAAAAAACCATTCACAGTTACCACTTAAATTTGTCCCTTTCCTTCTTGCCAAAAAAAAAAAAACTGACCAAATGTCAACAATATTTATCATCGAAACTTTGTTATCCAAAGTGTCACCAAGCATATCTGAAGTTAGCCTAATTTAAATACTATGAAACTTTGTGATTCATAGAATTGGCTCTGATACACTCTTTGTTGCAGTTGTGTATTCTAACAGCTCAACTCCAATTCCATTGTAGATGTTTTGAAATAAGTTATGGGAGAAAAAAAAGAAAAACAAAAACAAAAAACAAAAAAACAAAAAACAAAACAAAACAAAGGAAAAACAGTACTGCAAAACCGTTTAACATGGTGATAAAAAAGTTTATATACCCGATAACATGTGAAACAGTTTGAAACAAACTAATCTAATTGTCTAAAAATTTAATAGTAATAAAAAAAATTCGATAGCAGAGAACATCACAACCACAATGACTTTCACTGTTTGAATCTTCCAATCCAAGAATTTTATCTTTGTAAATCCTTAATGTGCATATAATCTTCAAATAAATGTTACTTGAGATCAGTAAACACTAACAGTCACCAATAAACAATAATGGATCCAAATTCCGAAACCTTGAAATAAAATGAATCAGAAAGCAATCCCAAATTTGGATAGATGTAGAGAAAAACAATCGAAAAACTTTTATTTTATATTTATCATCAGAGCCGTGCTCGAAAGCAACAACATCTATAAAAAAAATAAGCAAATTATGAAAACATTACAGCTATGATCAATGTTGGAGATGCACTTATTCAGGCTACTCATATTTATAATCAAACGAACCAAAACAACAGCCTTAAAGAAGTTGATGAAAATCAGAAGATTAATATCAATTAGAAGCAAGAAAACAGAATCAAATGCTCAATCAATTTTCTATCAACTGATCGCTAAGTACTTTTTCCTATAGACCAATCCTTATTTCCAAGTACAGACCATAAAAACATGTAAAATGAATAAAAACTTCAAACTGCAGAAAAAGCCATAACATTTTCGGAGACTGAAACCTTTATACACCGTACAGATTTTGAATATATGTCAGAGAACCAACAATAATAGACACATAAGACTATCTCCATCAAGAAAGAAGAGGTGCAGGACTTGAAAACCTAAGCGATTAGGTTTTGTTCCCAAATCCTAGCGGAGCTAGGTTCTCAGAGGTTGGCATACGTGGAGTAAATTTAGTTTTCCTTTGCAAAAATCATGAAATACACTTATTTTAGACACTCTCAAAGTAAATATAAATGGTTAGACACTCACTACAATTAGGTTAATGTCCACAGTTCAAGAGCCTTGAGTTGAAAAGCGTACCCCAAAATAAACTGTGACCAAACAAAATGTCGACCTGTTGAGCGCAAAAGACAAATAAGACTACAATCAGCATATAAAGATTTATAAAAACACAATTAATGCAATGAGCTTCATATATCTGATAATCCACCCAACAAAGACGTTTTCATGTTCAACAGCCTAAGCTATTGTTGTTTAACATCCAAGAAAAGAAATAACTCACACCTGGAACACAAATCTTCTGACAGATAAATCACTTGAAATAGGAACAGTAGTAGGAAGCAAAACCTGCAAGCAAAATCAATCACAACCCAATATGAAAAACAGCATAATCAATTTTATATCTGCTATTACTCAAAATCTCACTCTCTATGATCAAGTATTAAATTTTGAAGCATGCAATCCTTGAGTTATCAAATACAGGACCCAGAAACAATTTCAATCAGAAAATTTGAGATTAAAAAACAAAAAACGAAGACGAAAAAATAACAAAGCAGAAGCAGAAATTCCAGAAGTTTGCAAGGAAGTTCAAGCAAAGTTCGAAAAGTACAGAAAATCCATTGTTCTGATACTAAATAAAAGCTGCGTATTCAAAAAGAATTTTGCTGTAATTCCTTTATTCAAGTCTATTGTACAACAGTCTGTATGCTATTGTTCTGAGAGAGGGAGATAAGAGACTAAATCGTAATGGAGAAAAGCCAGGACAAATTTGTCATAAATGCAGTTTCCTGTCTTAAGTGATTGCAGCTAAGGTCAGACTTAGCAAGTTCAACCTTTTTAAGGAACCTATAGCAGAACCTATGTTCCTTCAAATCTACTACGGGAATTAAAATGAATGAGAAAGCAATCCATAAAGGTACAGGAAAACCATTGAACAACTTTTATTTTATATTTATCATCAAAGCCATGCTCCAAAGGAACAACATCTGTAAAGAAGTTGATGAAAATCAGAAGGAATATTTTCAAAGGTCAATTATGAAAACAGAAGATCAACACCAATTAGAAGCAAAAAAACAGGATGAAATGCTCAATCAATTTTCTATCAACCGATCACTATGTATCTTGATTTGGACAGACCAATCCTTAACCCTCCCAATCTAAACGTTGTGATATGCAAAACCCACAACACAACCCATGCTTATTAAATCACCCACAAAATTTAGATTAAAAAACTTACCTCTTATCAACTGAACTCTCACTCTGTTTTCTCTCCTCTCACTATCAGATAGCGGCGATTTAACCAAAAATACCAACAGTCCCTCACACTTTGTCATCAAAAACAGAAGACGATGGCAAACTGTAATTGACCAGCGTAGCAAGAACAGAAACGCCAATTCAACACATCCCAGGGCTGAAGAACAATTAAGGGCAAAACCATCATTTTACTGTTAAATCAATTAACAGTATGAACAGTCACGGGCTTTAGCTGTATGTATAATAATATGCTAGCACAAGAAAATCAGACTTCTTTTAAAGATCAGCTTGATAATTGAACAGATGATCAATCGATGATATATAACTTTAACTCAGTTAAGAAGTGATCTGCAAACTCAACAAAACCCCTATCACACTAGACCAGACCGCATTGCACCATGTGAGTAGAGTGAATGTGATCAGAATTAGATGGTTAGGCGATTATGGTTGGCTTGATCTTTTACATGTAAGAATGATGTTCACAAGAATGCAAGGTTTGTAGGTTAACGAGTTGAAACTTATCTTCCATTTTGTACGAGCATCAAGGTAAAAGATAGTCCAAGGAAAGTAACAACAATTCAATGCAATAAGGGGTTGAATTAGGCATATCTCGAGGAGCTTTCTCACACCATCCAGAGGCTTGGAAATGATCGCATAATTCTACTAGAATGGCTCAGCCCTGAAGGCTGCAACTGCAATCTGAGTCTTTAAAGTACATAAAACTCAAGCTACTATCTTTATTCCAAGCCCAGTTTTAAATCCACCCTAGCACTTGTATTTGGAGTTAAGATGCAAAAACAAACATAGCATTATGATTTAAGTAACATGCTCTATATATATACCTAGATGGAAGACAGACAGACAAACATATCATTAAGATTAAGTGATATAGTCTATCAGGATATTGGCTTAGTTGAGCCTATTTAATACCACCCAACAAGAAAAAAAGCTTCCTCACATTACTAAGCATTTTTAAAACAACCAACTTATAGCCTTGAGAACTCCTACAAAAAAAAGTATCAATATGGGAAGCAAGCTTTGATATTTCTCCATCACCCTCTTCAAAACCTTCACAGTTTTGGGCATCAAAAAGCACAAGCTGTTTGCAGCCCCGCAGTAGCGTAACAACACCATCCCTTTCAATGCGAAAATTTCTCGCAAAAAAATTCTGAAGGTTTGGCAGCGAGTTCACAATTGTGGACGCCTCAACTTCACCAACAGTGGCGTGAAAAATGTTTAAATCTGTAAAATACTTGCAGTGAGTGCCAATCTGCGCAAGGATTCTATCCAAAACATTGTAGCAGAGGAGACTTTCCGATGCCAACAATACCTTAAAATGTTTACTCAAACCTTGAGGGCAGCTTCTCCTTTCAAACTGTTTCATAATTCTAACCATGCCTCCCCCAAAAAAACACGGACTCCAAAAATTTCCACTTTGCAATTACCTCTGAGAACTTATCAATTCCACATCATCATCAACTAAATAATCTATAAACTTATCATAAAAGGGACCAAGACTCCGAGGCCCAACATCATCATCATCAACATTACGAATGAACATATCATCATCCACATTACCGATGAACAAATGACAAGGTACATGGTCTAGGAATCTGAGACTATGCCAGCATAAAGGATTGAGGATAGTTTTGTACCATGATTTGCAGACAAAAGGGACGGCCAGAAGCAGAGATGCCATCCCAACTCTGGAGAGTATATTGGTCAAGCAGTCTGACTGTAACTCCTCCCATCTTCTTCGCTCAGTCCGGCCTTCTTCTTCTTCTTCTTCTTCGCTGTCCATGAATCGGGCCTTCTTGCCGGTATTTTGAACGACGTCGTCCCCCATCGGTGTGGATATTTGCTGAGACCAAACCCTAAACCACCCAAATGCTCGCGCCAAATAGTTATGATGAAGTGGGAAATGGAATTGGGGCAGATTTACCAAAGCCTTGAATGGTTAATTTATATTTTCTAATGGTTTCAAGGTTATCAATTACAACAGACTCGATAATCATGATAAAATTGAGAGAGTGAAACATGTTTAAGTGAATTAATTCATTTTATAATGTCATCATACAACCGAGCTTTTATTTGCTGGAGTTAAGAAAATTACAGAAACAACCTTACATCAGCTAATAGCTTCATTGTTTGAGAAGTAGAAGCAGGTTCTAGCTAGCTAGTGTTTAAGATTTTGCTAAAGCAAGAAATCTTGCTCTTCGATCTTTGCAATGGGTCAACATTGCACTGCGATCAGGAAGGGTCTCTTTGATTGTGGGAATCTCCTTGAACCTTTGAATCCATGCATGTAAGCGAGGGAAGCTTTCGACTTCAATCGCTTTAACCCCAGCTACTTCACTCAAGACTTCCAGCCACCAAGCTAGCCATCCAAATTCTAAATCAGCCATTCCAATCTCGTCTCCACCGAAAAACTTCTTGTCACCGAGGCCCTGCTCTTCCAAGATTCTCAGCTGCTCCTGCCGTTCTTCTGTTGCTTTCACTTGTTGTTCTCCCTCAGTTGAGAAAAATCCAAACAGGGCTGGCCTCTATGTCACACAAACATCTACATTAGTTCGAGTTGGATAAAATTCGATTTTTTGTTAGTTGTTAGACAGTCAAGTGTCAACTAGTTACATAAACAAACATGCGACAAATGACTCATTTGACAATATCTAAAAATAGTTGAGTGATCATTGCTTACCTTGTCCTCTCCGAACTTTGTCCAGAATCGAGCCACAGCTCGTCCATGAGGGTCTTTAGGAAGCAAGGGGTTCTGTGGCCACGTCTCTTCGATGTACTCAAGAATGACAGCGGACTCTGCGATTGGTTTTTCGGCATGAACAAGAACCGGAACCTTCTTATAGACTGGGTTGTACTTTAGAAGACGGTCACTCTTGTTGTATAAGACATCCTCCTCTACATACTCATAGTCTACACCTTTGAGTTTAAGTGCCCAGATAACCCTGTAAACAAATGGACTAGGCCAAGCTCCTAACAATGTAACTATTGCCATTTTGCTGGGTTCTGCATGTTTTGCTCCTGGACTGGTTTCTACATGTATATATATGCCTCACATTCAATGTACAAGGTAAGGAAGGATAGAGGCCAATTTGTCCTTTGTTGGCTATTGTTGACTTTACTATTCATATGTAGTTGGTATACATCTTAGAGATAAGATATTGTTTTGCACCCCAAATTCTGAAGATCATGTTTTTTCCAACAAAAACAATTAAAATGCTTGTCGAGCAAGTTGTACTAGTTGATTAATTATTATTCTTAAAGTTGACCAGAACTTTTGACTACAAAATTTAAAAAGCAGAACGAAGCCAATCCATATGTTGAAGACAAGTGTTGAAGAGGGAAAGAAAACACTTGCTTTCAGAAATGGAAGAAGTGAAGCTGCTAGGAACATGTCCCAGTCCCTTTCGTTACAAGAATCATATGGGCTCTAAAAGTAGGTGTTAAGTACTGAATGTGTGGAAGAGAACATTGTTAACAAGATTAGTCTTGTTTTGAAGTATAACCTGGTTAATAAGAAGATTCTGGTGCTCGTTCAAGGAGCATTCTCACGAAATACAGAGCTTCACAAATGATCATATAATTCTTCTAGTATGCTCCACCAAATGTAACAGCAAGTCCCTTTCATTTTTGTTTATTACACTTGCAAGTTGCAACTGATAAAGACTTGCAAACATGTCCCAGTCCCTTTCATTTTTGTTTATTACACTTGCAAGTTGCAACTGATAAAGACTAATGCAACTTGACTAAATGGTCATGAAATTTAACTTTTTTTTTTTTTTTTTTTTTTTTTGAAAGAATGGCTGGTGCGGCTGCCCTCAAGCCTTGATTAATGAAACTGCTGAATACAAGGGGGGGGACATAAAACGTAAACCCCTGATTACAATAAGTATCTAGAGAACATCCCGAAATAATATCAGAAGCCTCTGCAAAATACATGTATTCAAACAAGCACCAATTAGCAAAGAGTGCACTACTGGCTACTCTATTTGCTTTGATAGAGCGGTGACGTACCGGAAAGATAACTCGATTACAACGAAGCATAATTATCCAAATCACTGCTTTCCCACTATGTTGCCGCCGGAAAATAAATCTGACGACACTCAGTCTCTTCTTTTTTCTTTTTTCTAACTTTAGTGTCGCCACAATGTGTTAATTCTTTCCTTTATATTTTCTAATGGTTTGATGAAATGACTTGGACTAGGTAGTGGTATGATTATGTCACAAGGTTATCAATTACAACAGACTCGATAATACAACCGAAAATCTTCATAAAATTGAGAGAGTGAAACATGTTCAAGATTTTTTTTTTTTTTTTTCAGGAAGCGGTGTAAGAGCTAACTCAGCGCTCTTACCCGAATTTATTAAAAATTAAGTAAAAAAAGAAAATAGCAAGGGGGGCTAGACCAAACCTTGCCGAGAGAGAATACAAAATTGCAAAGTACAAAAGATACAAAAAAAACCATTGAGAAGCGGGGGGACTAGGCCAAGACCACTTCCAAAACAAACATAATACTAAAAGATAAAAGAAAGAGACACTGCTTATCTTTTCTGTTTTTTCCATCCATAAAACGATAATTTGGAAAACCCAAATAATCAGCTTGTAGAAGCCTGTGGAGCTCACTAGGAGGATTATCATACCAAGTAAACGTTGCATTTGAGATTCCCAAATTTGTCATCTTGTCAGCTACAACAGTACCTTCTCTAAAAATATGACTACATTGAAAATTCATCTGGTGTACTTTAGAGAGACAATTGCCCCAACGAACTCTTAAATTCCATAGAGGAGAAAAGGACCTAGAAGAGAAGCAAGCTACCACACTAATAGAATCACTTTCCAACCATAAATGGAACCACCCTCTAGCAAAGGCAATTTCGATAGCCAAGATAACAGCGTAAAGTTCAGAATAGAAGGAAGAATTCCAGCCAAGGGACTGACAAAAACTCCCTAAAAAACCACCTGAGGCATCTCGAAACACACCCCCACAAGCTGACGGGCTTGGATTGAGTTTCGCCAAGCCATCAGTGTTTACTTTGACCCAAGTGATGCGGCTTAAATAGCCTCACAATTTAACCCTGCAAAATGTAGTTGTCAGTATAGGATAAGCAGGGATCGTTCAGTCCGGGGATTGTAGGGTACACCTACACAAAAAGGTCAATTAGCAAATAAAAGAATAAAATGGGGGTTTTGAAATTTGGTTCCTAATCTACTTAAAATAAAAACAAAACAAATAAAACTATATACAATGATCGACTTCCCTAACCTAGACCAATACCACTCAAAAATTCATTTCAACATGCTACAAAACTGTGCCCATCTTAAATGCCTAGATAAGAGCCCAAATGAAAAGCCTCAGCGGATCAATCCATTTATCTAATTCGTTCTAATGTAGGCTTGGATAGGAAAAGTCCTTACCAAGCCTAATACTACTAATTTTCGAAAACACTCAGCGTAATTCTCTTAACTAGTAGTATTATCTAACCCTCGAATCAACTCACACGTGCAAATTAACCATTACACATAGAAATCATTAAAGCATGATTTTTACCACTTTTTAGAACCAATTGCTACTTGTTTAACTCAGCGCCTTAACAAATAACAATTACCCTTGGCAAATTAAGCAAACACACAAGAATACTCAGCGTGATTCTAGCATGCAAACTTATTAACCTAACTCTGAAAATTACCTAAACACGTAAAAGGGCACAAGATTGTCATGCATCATAAAAGAATTCTCGAAATTAACTCAATAATAAACTGAAAATCTCAAAAATATTAATAAAAATATTCTGAAAATTTCATGTCTCCAATTACACAACTCACAAATCCAAACACACAAAACCGAAACAAAAATTGTAAGTAGAGTCATAGTTACACTTTGAAGCTTTCCTCAGCGGCTTAGCAACAAGGTGATGAACTCGTCTCTGCTATGGTGGTGGAGCGTCCTTGACTCAGCGCCTAAGAACTTCGTAGATTGATGGATGGATGGTGGTCACGGTCTTGTAGGTGTTGGAGGTTTAAGGAGTGAATTGGGCAGAGTCTCGGAAAAGTTTTTGGCCAGGAAGTGATGGGCCGGGAAGTGATAGGCCGGGAAGTGATACCAATTCTATTCTGGACGTTGCCTATTTATAGGGGAGCATTGGTTGGCTTTTGTCGATCATACCCTTCATCATTGGACGGATGGGATTGCATCATAATTCCTTTAATTTCCCAACTGAAACGTCTCCTTTATGGCCTTAATTCCTCTCATAATGGGGTCTTTTAACAAGCTGAAACGTCTTTCTCTTATTTATTTTCCAGTTGAAACATCTTTTTTTCTTTATTCCCCAACTGAAAAACGTCTTTCTCCTTTATTTCCCTTCTTCATTGCTTGGTCAAATGTCTTAAATGCTTTATTTTATGACTCCATCGTTGTTGTTTCCAAGAGTTCTACCAGCCAAGGTTTCCTACAACAAGCAGGAGAATATCAAAATTTTCTAGAGAAAATAAAGGGAATTAAAATGTAAAGACCGCAAAAACAGTCGACAGTGAGGAATCCTGATCCAGCTAGGATTTTTCATGAATTTATCTTTTTCCGCTTATTTCACGCCAAACACTCTACAATACTCTTAAAATGACTCGATGACTCAAAACACGAAACTTAAGGGAGAAACAAGGCTAAAATGGGGCATATACTCAATAATATCGTCGCACTTTATGCTCCTATCACTAAGGAAAAATTGGCCATTTCCAAAAAACATGGTGAACTTTGGGAGCCTTACCGCGTTTAGGAGCAACTCCAAGAGAAGACAATAATTGGGCATCCAGAACACCCTTATTGTGACCAGGAGCAAACAAACTAATTTGACGAATCCATGCCATAATAGAACAACACATATTAGAAAAGATAGGGGGACGATTATCAAACCTTAGCCTATTCCGAGCCTTCCATATTGCCATAAAAGTAAACATGCCAACCGCTAGCCACAAATTAAAGAGCTGGGAGGAGAAAGGCTTTCGACAATAGCTCACCCAAAAGTCCAACAGAGAGTCATTAGAAGAAAAAGAAGTACCAAATTGAGCAGCCAACCATCTCCAAACCCGTTGGGCAAAAGGGCAGTGTAAAAATAAATGTAATGATGATTCCGCAGAACTATAGCATAACTGACAAATAGACACGACCGGAATCCCACCTATTTTCACTCGATCATCAGTAGGTAGCCGATCAAATAAGATTCTCCAAACCAAGAAAGAATAACGAGGGGGGATGAAAGGCCGCCATAAATTAGAAGCCCAATCCTTTACATTAAGATGATGGCTCAAAAATTCATAGCCGGCAGAGAAGGATAGCTCACCAGAGGAAGAAGGCTCCCAAATAAGCATATCTGACTTCTCAGTAAGAGGGAGAGCAATATCTGAAATCTGTCTAGCCAAAACCGGAAAAGTGTGACAAAAAAAAGGAGGAAGTTGCCATGAATGATGTGAAATAAAATCTGCCACCTGAAGATTGCTGAATGGGACCAATTTGAGATACCCAAAGTTTCCAAAATAGGAGCTTGAAGCCATTTATCCTTCCAAAATGACACAGATTTACCATCCCCAATCAACCATCGACAATTCTGAACAAAATGAGAAGCAATTGACCAGAAGCCTGGCCAAATTGAGGACTTACAATAACCCAATTTGCGATTATTCAAAATTGGATACCTAGACCGCACATATTTTCCCCATTGAGAAGAAGAGGTATAAGAGTCCCAAGCAAACTTCAAAATAGCAGCTGAATTAAGAGATGATAAAGTGCGAATACCAAGCCCTCCTTCCTGCTTTGAGACACAGACTTAAGCTCAAGGAATAGTTACTATCTTTCGAGTCCCAATATTACCGGACCAAATAAAGTTACGTGCCCATGACGTTAATTTCTTGACAAGATACACTGGCCACTGATACACAGAGAAACTATGAAGCAACATGCTCTGAAAAACTGATTGCACAAGTTGAGTACGGCCAGCCATAGAAAGAAGCCGCCCTTGCCAACCCATGAGTCTTGCCTTTGTTTTATCCGTAATAACTTGAAGATGACACCTCCGAGGTTTACCACAAAAAATTGGAACACCGAAATAAATAAAAGGCAACCTACCTGCACGGCTGCACGAAAGCCCAATATTCGCTGAATTGATGCCTGCCTATGATGATACTTGGCTCCAAGATAAAAGGTACTTTTCTGTGCATTAATATACTGACTAAAAGCTTCACTATAACGATCAAAGAACTTTCGCAAGTGGCTGAGAGAAGATTTGTCCCCACGACAAAAAACAACAAGATCATCTGCATATAACACATGAGAAGGGGAGATGCAGTTCCTTGGAAAAGATATAGCTAGGCTTCAACCGACTAGTGCGAAGTAACATGGATAAGCCACGGCTGAGAGCTTCTTCGGCAAGACAAAATAGAAGTGGAGAAAGAGGGTCCCCTTGTCTAACCCCGCGAGAACAAGAGAAAAAGCCCTGAGGAGAGCCATTAATTAAAACTGATAACCTTGCCGATTGAAGAATAGTGATAATCCAGTTGATGAAAGTAGTAGAGAACCCAAAATTATATAAAACTCGGAGCAAAAAATCCCAATTCAGCGTGTCAAAAGCTTTAGCTATGTCCACTTTGATCCCCACATTACACCGTAGGCCTTACGATCAAGAAAATTAAAACATTCAGACACTGTACCAATACAATTCAAAATTTGCCTACCAGGAAGAAAAGCATATTGTTCTGGTGATATTATACGAGCAGCAATTAATCCCAAGCGAGAAGCCAAAATCTTTGGAATTATCTTGAAAAGAAAATTGGCCAAAGCAATAGGCCGAAATTGAGCAATTTCATGGGCATCTTGAACTTTTGGAATGAGAACCAAGAAATTACAATTCATGTTAGGAAACAACAAATTTTGCATGAAAAACTGTCTCACGCATGCAACCACATCGCAACTAACAATATCCCAACAAGCTTGATAAAAAGAACCTGGAAACCCATCGGGGCCTGGTGCACTAGAAGCATCCATAGCAAAGATGACATTTTTAATTTCTTCTGCAGTAGGGATTGCTATAAGCAAATCATTCTCAGCATTTGTGACCAATGAAGGAATAACAGAGCATACTTCATCTATATTTGTTGTAGGAGTTGAAGAAGAATAAAGATTGTGATAGAACCCTACTACATGAGCTGCAATTTCTGAAGGATCAAAGAGAATCCTATCCCCATCATGAATAGAAGACATTCGAGCACTAGCAGAACGAACCTTGGCATAGGCATGAAAAAAAGAAGTGCTGTGATCCCCATCAGTGAGCCATTTAACCCGAGCTCTTTCTTTCCAAAAACTTTCTTGCAACGTGACCGCATTCAAAAAGACTTTGCCTCAACCTCTTGTTCAAATTTTTGAACGTTCAAACCATTAATAGCAATGTCTTGTTGAATTCTAGATAAATCTTCACGAGCCCTATTAACATTCTGATGGACATCACCAAAAACCTCTTTATTCCAATTCAGCAAACATGATTTCAAAGCCTTCAATTTATGCAAAGTGACATACATCGGGCAGCCCCAAAATCGGCTAGAACGCCAACAAGTAGCTACTGTTTCCTGAAAATTATGATGATTCAACCACATAGACTGAAACCTGAAAGGCTTAGGGCCACTTGGAGAGAGCTTTGAAGCAGAGAAAATTAAAGGGGTGTGGTCAGAGACTACACGAGGCAGAGCAATGCAGCTAGAGAATCGAAAGGCCAAGCTTCAAACCAACTAGTGTTGCAAAGAGATCTGTCTAACCGAAGCTCAACATGTACCCTAGATCCCCAACCATTCGTCCAAGTAAAAGAGGCCCCAGATGGGTCCAAATGAATAAAATCACAAGTATCTGACATATATATTCTGGAACTCTAAACAAGAGATACAGGATGGAGGAGGACCCCCTGATTTTTCATGAGCTCCCAACACAGAATTAAAGTCACCAATAGACATCTAAGGGAGAGTTGTTTGAGCACTAATAATTGATAACTCATGCCATAAATCCCTGCGTTTGATGTAAGAAGTAGAAGTATAAATAAAAGAGAATTGGCTAAGTTCATTCTCAAGAGATACCTGAATAGTGACTTGCTACTCCGTATTAGAGATAATCACTGGACTAGGAACATGAAGACCCTTTAACAACCAAAGAGTTGGAAGCCTAGCTCCACGGTCATTAGCCACGACAAAGTCCAAATTCAAAGAAGACCAAAAAGTTGGAGAAATTGAGTTAAAACTCACCATCGGCTCAGCAATGCAAATAAAATCTGGTTTATGAATACGATAAATATTTGAGAGTTCAGATTGGGAGTCAATGTTTCCAGCTTCTCTGATGTTCCAATAAAGAACCTTCATTATAGATACTTTTGATTTTTTTCCTGTCCCATTTTGAATAAGGACCTTCACTGACAATGGCCTGTTTGACTTGTTGTTTCTGTTTTTTCTTTTGGGATTTAGAAAGAGCCATAACAAAATCATCCTCCACTATAGCTTCTTTCTCAGCATGGCTAGTAATTAAAGAAACATCCCTAGCTAAAGCACCCACATGCTCGAACCCAGGAGGGGCTCCACCTAGGCCTCATCATTTAGCCCTTCGGCCCTAAGCTCGCCCTAAACCCTCCCGGCCTGTAAGGCCGAAGCCCGACCCGGCCCTTGCATTAGGGCGGGCCGGCCCTACCCTTTCTCAAATAGGGTCTGGTAAGGGTCATGCAAATGAAACCCGGCCCTACCCTACGGCCCGGCCCTAAAAGCCCTACCCAGCCCAACCCTAAAATTTATATTTTATTTTTTGTGGATGCCTCAACTTCACCAACAGTGGTGTGAAAAATGTTTAAATCTGTAAAATACTTGCAGTGAGTGCCAATCTGCACAAGGATTCTATCCAAAACATTGTAGCAGAGGAGACTTTCCGATACCAACAATACCTTAAAATGTTTACTCAAATCTTGAGGGCAACTCCTCCTTTCAAACTGTTTCAGAATTCTAACCATGCCTTCCCCAAAAAACACTGACTCCAAAAATTTCCACTTTGCAATTACCTCTGGAATAATCTGAGAACTCTTGAACACAACTAAATCATCCTTGAACCAGATAACCTTAAGGAGGGGGCACTCATGTGAAACATATCTCACCGCTTCTTCGGTACAGAATTCAGGTAATTCGAGTAAAGTAACCTTTCCACGGCTACGGTTTACAACACACTTTACAAAAGCGGTGATAGAGAAACGACTCTTATCAATTCCACATTGATCTATAAACTTATCATAAAAGGGACCAAAACTCTGAGGCCCAACATCATCATCAACATTACCAATGAACATATCATCATCCACATTACCAATGAACAAAGGACAAGGTACATGGTCCAGGAATCTGAGACTATGCCAGCATAAAGGATTGAGAGTAGTTTTGTACCATGATTTGCAGACAAAAGGGACGGCCAGAAGCAGAGATTCCATCCCAACTCTGGATAGTATATTGGTCAAGCAGTCTGACTGTAACTCCTCCCATCTTCTTCGCTCAGTCCGGCCTTCTTCTTCTTCTTCTTCTTCTTCGTTGTCCATGAATCGGGCCTTCTTGCCGGTATTTTGAATGACGTCGTCCCCCATCGGTGTGGATATTTGCTGAGACCAAACCCTAAACCACCAAAATGCTCGCGCCAAATAGTTATGAACTTATGATGAAGTGGGAAATGGAATTAGGGCAGATTTGCCGTATTTACCAAATATTACCAAAGCCTTGAATGGTTAATTTATTTTCTAATGGTTTGATGAAATGACTTGGACTAGGTAGTGATCATACCTGTCACAAGGTTATCAATTACAACAGACTCGTTAATACAACCGAAAATCTTCATAAAATTGAGAGAGTGAAACATGTTTAAGATATTTAAGTGAATTAATTCATTTTATACTGTCATTATAATTGATTTCAAATTTGGGTTTGTTTCTGATGATTATAAAATAAGCTGAATTTAATTTGTCTGTTGTGACATGTTTAATATGGTTGACATAATACAAACTAAGACACAAAATATTGATAGCCCTAATCACTACAGTTATTCGTATTTGAACATTCATTTTGGATGAATAAGCAGGGTTAGCACTATGATACCTACTTATAGGCTTATAGCAGCAAGAATGTGACACCATAATGATAATTGATTGTTGCAAAACCTAGATTTGGTGTGACTAGTCCAAATATGGATGTGATATTTTATGTAATAGGGAAAGTACATTAAATCATAGATTTCATATCTCTTTTCAGAATAGAATTTCTTGTAATCTTTGTACTATTGACCCTTTATATAAAGGGGCAGTGACCACTTACCCAATTTTAGTCTAAAAATTGCCCACTTGCTCCACTAAGAGTTTTTTAACCTCATTTACCTGATCTAACATATATTGACAGTATTGCCCTCATACTCTCTCTTTCTATCTCTCTCGACTCCCCTAAGCACTCTCACCATGAATCCAATCCTTCTCCTTCTCCTCTTCTCCCTTCAAGCCACCATCTCCCATGCCACCACAGCCTACCCTTCCATTCCGGGCACCACCCCCATTCTGGACTCCAGTCCCCTTACACAATCTCCTCAACCACTCCTGCACCGGCCTCACACTCCAGAGGGTGCCCAAAGCAATTTCTGGGTGCCCATAGCTTCTTTTTTTTTTTTTTTTGGGTTCCAAATATAGGGAAGGAAAAAAAAAAGAAAAAAAAAAAGTGAACTTATACAATTGAACATATAAATTGATTTTGGTTTTGGGAGTTTATGCATTTCACTTAAGGGCAATAATAAGATTATTGGGAGGCAATAATAATATTACTGGGGGCAGTAAAATGTTTATTAGGGCAATAATAAGATTATTTATTCAAAATTAAAAACATATTCATTTTTCACTAATTATTGCCCCAATGAACTTGTTACTGGGGGGCAATAATATGATTATTGAGGGGTAATAAAATCATACGCCGGAATCTAGTCACCAGTCCGGCAGTCGGATTCGGGATTCCGGTGACTGGTTGTCGGATTCCGGTCACTGGACGCCGGACTCCAGTCACCGGTCGCCGGAGACCGCGGCCGGCCACTGGTCACAGGAGCACAGCAAGGTGGAGGATGACTTCTCTCTCTAAGTGAGAAAGAAGGAGAGGGCAAAAAAGTCTCAAAAATAAATAAAAAGAATAAAAAAAGAATTAATTGGGTATTAGGGAAATAATCTCTTAGAGTGTGTTTGGATGAGGGAAAAAACTGGGGAATTTAAAGAAAAGTCGGTATTTCACGATTCCACGACCCAAAGTCCTCTGTTTGGATAGACACTCCACGAAATTTGCAATTGCTGCACGAGAAAAATCGATGGAATTGGAGATGGAGATTCCCGGCTTCAATTCCTTCAAAAATAGACGTTATTCTTCAATTCCATCCAAGAGGGGAGATTTGCTTTTCCATCGCGCCAAAGCCTTCGTGTCTGGCGGTAAAGTTTCATCTGATATGAGTTTATATAAAGCTATAATTATATCAAAGTCTTCCAACTCAGAACCGTAAGATAGGAGCTTTGATAAGTACCAGAGGAAGAAGAATTGATTGGATAATAGAGGAAGACGAAGACGAAGTGGAGGGTTGCTGTTGGATATAGTCGTGGCCTCCTTATTGGAAAATTGGCTGCACATACAACTTCATCGTCTATCTTCTGAAAATTCACTCTTCTTCTAAAAATTAGATATATCTCCTTCTATATATATTAAAAGTTGAATAGATGATTTTTGTGATTGATTAAGAATGATTTTTGTGGCTGTGATGCTGGATCTATATTTGATGCTTCAGAATCAAATTCTGTTGGAACATGGATTTCTGTTTCATATCTATTTGGTGGTTTTTCTGTAAGTTGCTCTTCCTCTCATTGTTTCTTCTTATTTGCATTTGGTTGTGGTTTGGCACTTTTTATGCATGATGTAGCTCTTGATCTTTGAATACAGACAACAATGGTTCTGTTTTGGAGTATGTGTAATATATGCAATGGATTGTTCCATAAAATATGTATGATATATCTTACTAGAAAATGTGGTTTTGTTGTAGGAAATGGAAGAATAGTAGGGTGTAGAAGAAGAGCTGATCTATCTGTCTCCTCATTTCCTCAATCAGCCATTAATCGCATCAATTGAATAAAATTTCTTGATAATCTGTCATCTCTCTTCATTTCGGAGTAGTTTACTTCTAGAGAAATAAATTCAGATGTATATTCTACATAATCATATATTAACCTTCATTGAGTAAGAATAGATGGAAGGGAAGACACTACTCTTTCTTCAAACCTAATGTGTTCATCTTCTTTCTCCAGCCTTTGTGTTTGACAACTCTAGCTGAATCTTATCATCAAACATCCTGAGGTTGAAATTCGTTGTTATTGAACATAACATGAGGCTTGCCCATGCTGAAGTTAAGGACTCTTACATCCATGTTGTACTTGATTTCTCCATCAGAGAAGATTCCTTATGTAGTGCTCTATGTCTGAACCAATCAAACACAGACTGTATTATTTTCTGTCAAATCTGCACCCTGATTTTCACACCAAATATAGATGTCTCAGTAAGGACTAAGGAACAAAACCTCAACTACAAAAACTTGGACAGAAATATATATTTAGTGTACGTTATAGATCAAAGGCAAGGCCAAGAGGGATAGAATTATGGTTGGATCTTTGTTTAGAATCTGATCCTAACTTTTATTTGATTATTCCAATAATTTGTTTGAATTTGATTTGAATTCCATTAACAAAAATGAGTCCAAACACTAGAATTCGTAATTCTTGTCATTTTAAAAATTCAACATTATGAAATCCAAACAATAGAATTCTCAATTAATGGAATTTAAAATCATGATATCGTAATTCCCATGATTTGAGAGTGTTTTGGGTAAATGGGGTTAAAAAACTGTTAGTGGAGCAAGTGGGCAATTTTTAAGCTAAAATTGGGTAAATGATCATTTCCCCTTATATAAAGGGCCCTATTATCAATAAAGAAGCACACAATTCTCTCTCAAATTCTCTTATTCTACAACACTGAAATTTTTTTGAAGAAGTAAAGCTGCGAGCTTTTATTTGCTGGAGTTAATTTTTTGATATGCCAATGTTCTTGAAAATTTGATGAAATTTATGGACTCTGTTTCATATAGATACATATATATATGCCATAAGTCCATGGAAATATATGTTTATTCAAGCTGCGAGCTTTTATTTGCTGGAGTTAATGTGGTTAAGAAAATTACAGAAACAACCTTACATCAGCTAATAGTTATAGCTATATCATTGTTTGAGAAGTAGAAGCTCAGCAGAAGCAGGTTCTAGCTAGCTAGTGTTTAAGATTTTAGCAAG
This sequence comes from Rosa rugosa, assembly GCF_958449725.1. Classification (NCBI taxonomy): domain Eukaryota; kingdom Viridiplantae; phylum Streptophyta; class Magnoliopsida; order Rosales; family Rosaceae; genus Rosa; species Rosa rugosa. The sequence continues at coordinate 40,574,185 of NC_084822.1, read as the reverse complement.
AATTGTTGCTCTTCGATCTTTGAAATAGGTCAACATTGCACTGCGATCAGGAAGGGTCTCTTTGATTGTGGGAATCTCCTTGAACCTTTGAATCCATGCATGTAAGCGAGGGAATCTTTCGACTTCCATCACTTTAACCCCAGCTGCTTCACTCAAGACTTCCAGCCACCAAGCTAGCCATCCAAATTCTAAATCAGCCATTCCAATCTCGTCTCCACCGAAAAACTTCTTGTCACCGAGGCCCTGCTCTTCCAAGATTCTCAGCTGCTCCTGCCGTTCTTCTGTTGCTTTCACTTGTTGTTCTCCCTCAGTAAAGAAAAATCCAAACAGGGCTGAGCTCTATGTCACACAAACATCTACATTAGTTCGAGTTTGATAAAATTCGAGTTTTAGTTGTTAGACAGTCAAGTGTCAACTAGTTACATAAACAAACATGCGACAAATGACTCATTTGACAGTATCTATAACGTAGTAAAAATAGTTGAGTGATCATTACTTACCTTGTCCTCTCCGAACTTTGTCCAGAATCGAGCCAGAGCTCGTCCATGAGGGTCTTTAGGAAGCAAGGGGTTCTGTGGCCACGTCTCTTCGATGTACTCAAGAATGACAGCGGACTCTGCGATTGGTTTTCCGGCATGAATAAGAACCGGAACCTTCTTATGGACCGGGTTGTACTTTAGAAGACGGTCACTCTTGTTGTATAAGACATCCTCCTCTACATACTCATAGTGTACACCTTTGAGTTTAAGTGCCCAGATAACCCTGTAAACAAATGAACTAGGCCAAGCTCCTAACAATGTAACTTGTGCCATTTTTCTGGGTTCTGTTTTGCTCCTGGACTGGTTTCTACATGTATATATATGCCTCACATTCAATGTACAAGGTAAGGAAGGATAGAGGCCAATTTGTCCTTTGTTGGCTATTGTTGACTTTATATTCATATGTAGTTGGTATACATCTTAGAGATAAGATATTGTTTTGCACCCCAAATTCTGAAGATCATGTTTTTTCCAACAAAAACAATTAAAATGCTTGTCGAGCAAGTTGTACTAGTTGATTAATTATTATTCTTAAAGTTGACCAGAACTTTTGACTACAAAATTTAAAAAGCAGAACGAAGCCAATCCATATGTTGAAGACAAGTGTTGAAGAGGGAAAGAAAACACTTGCTTTCAGAAATGGAAGAAGTGAAGCTGCTAGGAACATGTCCCAGTCCCTTTCGTTACAAGAATCATATGGGCTCTAAAAGTAGGTGTTAAGTACTGAATGTGTGGAAGAGAACATTGTTAACAAGATTAGTCTTGTTTTGAAGTATAACCTGGTTAATAAGAAGATTCTGGTGCTCGTTCAAGGAGCATTTTCACGAAATACAGAGCTTCACAAATGATCATATAATTCTTCTAGTATGCTCCACCAAATGTAACAGCAAGTTGGTAATATTTGTTTATTACACTTGCAAGTTGCGACTGATAAAGACTAATGCAACTTGACTAAATGGTCATGAAATATAACTTCTTTTTTTTTTTTTTTTTTTCTAACTTTAGTGTCGCCACAATGTGTTAATTTATATTTTCTAATGGTTTGATGAAATGACTTGGACTAGGTAGTGGTATGATCATGTCACAAGGTTATCAATTACAACTGACTCAATAATACAACCGAAAATCTTCATAAAATTAAGAGAGTGAAACATGTTTAAGATATTTAAGTGAATTAATTCATTTTATACTGTCATCATAATTCATTTCAAGTTTGGGTTTGTTTCTGATGATTATAAAATAAGTTGAATTTAATTTTTCTGTTGTGACATGTTTAATACGGTCGACATAATACAAACTAAGATACAAAATATTGATAGCCCTAATCACTACAGTTATTCGTATTTGAATGTTCATTTCGGATGAATAAGCTGAGTTAGCACTATGATACCTACTTATAGGCTTATAGCAGCAAGAATGTGCCACGATAATGATAATTGATTGTTGCAAAACCTAGATTTGGTGTGACTACTCCAAATACGGATGTGATATCATATGTAATAGGGAAAGTACATTAAATCATAGATTTCATATCTCTTTTCGGAATAGAATTCCTTGTAATCTTTGTACTCTTGACCCTCTATATAAAGGGCCCTATTATCAATAAAGAAGCACACAATTCTCTCTCAAATTCTCTTATTCTACAACACTGAAATTTTTTTGAAGAAGTAAAGAACTGTAGTGTATCTAACCATAACACGAGCAAAACTCTTACAAGTACAAGGAAAGTTTACTTTTATAATATCATGCTGCCCTTGAAGCAACAAGCATCTCCCTCTTCTGCTTGTAATACACATACATTTGATCAGGCTAGGGTCAGGGAGGTTCTTTTTGATTGCTGGGTTCTCCTTAAACTTCTTAACCCAATTACACAAGCCAGGGAACTCATCCCCATTCAGCACTTTGACACCAGCCAATTCTTCAATAACTCCAAAACTGGAGGCTATAAATCCCATGGCCAAGTCGGCCAGTCCAATCTCATTGCCACCAAAGAACTCCTTCTCTCCTAGACCCTGGTCTTCCAAGATCTTAAGTATCTCCTTCACCTCTTTCGATGCCTTCTCTAGTTCTTCTCCGTCGGTCATCAATAACATAGCAAATGGAAGAGCCTGCTTCACCCAAAATGAAGTATTTGCATTATTAAAAGTACTAACAACCAGAAAGTTTTGAAGTGAAAATGATAACTAAGTAGTAAAATGATCACCTTGTCATCTATAAACTTGGTCCAGAACCGCGCCGAGGCTCTTCCATGAGGGTCTTCAAGAGAAGGAAGTGTTAGAAAATATGGACTTAACAATATCTGATTTACATCAAGAATAAAAACCAATTGATTTATCTTTACATAAATAACAAGAAGTATATAATCATAACTCTAATTCTGGTTATCTATTGAGGAGTATGTCTCTTGATAGAAGTAGGAAGCTCATTAGTAATTAACCTGTATTACATCAAGTGTTGGTGATAAATTCTAAGTCTCCTATCTCGATAAACATGAAGCAGTGTTGGACTCCTTATGGGATGAGTCTAACTCGTGGTTTTGGCCAATATAAATAGGGAGCAAAGTCCCTGTATTCATCACCAGTTGTTAAGCATTTGTTCAGCCCCATTCTGAAGCTTTTGGTGTTGACATACAGAAGGCTTTTCTGCTCCAGTTCTGCTGCTATTCATTCTCGTTTCCAGTTGCTCAAGATGTCTAACCTTGGTCAAGTTGTTTCTGCAGGGATCCAGAGCGTCATTGATCCAGGTGGAGTCCTAGTGCAGCTAGGAAAGCTATTCTGCAGATTATGTGATTGTTATGCAGTTAGTTTATTGTTCTTGATGTGTGTTGTATGATTAGATCCTGTGGTTGATGTGTTTTGCTGTTGCATCATGTAGATTTAACAAATGGTATCAAAGCTTAGGAATTTCATAAAACACATATCATGTGTTTTGTTTTAGAAAACCATACTGTGAAATAATTTTCTGGAAAATAAAATATAATTTCTATTTATTGTAAAGCAGGCATTAAGTATTTTTTTTTTGAGAGAAAATAGGTCAGCCCTTTCATTAGATTCAGCAAGCAGTACAAAAACGAAACACCCCTATGGGGTCGACAGAAAGCAATCGTTCCTTAGAACCTCAAGAAACCCTATTCTAGAAGAATAAAATCCCAAAAAATCCCGAGTACACCCACCTTTTAGGAAATCCACGCACCATTATTTTAACAAAAACCAAGAAACCTCGAAGCAGACATAAAAGGGAAACAACTAAGGCACTGGTTTTTGCGACCCAAGCAAAAATTAAACAATACTATGGGTCATAAAGACCCATTCCATCCTAACCCACAACAAAGGTAGATTCCCACTCCATAATCCAGTGAGCCCAAGAAAAAAGCCCACAAAGCATTCCAAGGCCCAAGGGGCCCAGTCCATCCACAGTTTGAGTGGAGCAATGGAGACAACGGCGTTGCCGCCGCACCAACCACCACCTCCACATCCATCGTGCCCGTCCATGCAGCCATTTCTGACTCCGTCATCAATAGCCACCTCGCCCCAGTCATCACCACCAGACGTCGAATCCAAACCAAGGCCAGCATCCCCTATAGCAACGCCGACATCACGAGCCGCACCACCAGTCCGCCACAAACCATCGCTGGTCTTGCCTCCATGCTCCCCATCGTTATCACGACGCCACCACTCAGATCGGGAAACCTGAATACCATAGCCACTAGTGCAGCCAACTTCGCTGTCGCCCAACACGGTAACAAGAAGGGGACACCAATGCTGCGACTGCTGCCTCCAACCCATCACTCCAGGCTCCCTACCACCGTCGGAAGTCAGACGACCCCGATCCACAACCCAGTCGGGCCGATCTAATACAAACCCTACCAGAACCACACCATCAGAGCACGGCCTCAGATCAGCCACCCAAACATCAAACCTACCATTGCAAACAGCAACCCCAGGGAACCCACACCAAGGCGGCCGCGATCCAAGATCCAAACCGATGCCAACCGGTCGACCACGATCCACGATCCAGACTTGCCGATCCGCCTTAAACCAATATAGCTCCACTCCCTTGGAGCTCGGCTTCAGATCAGCCATAGCCCAACCAGCACCCCCAGACATCCCCATCCAAGGCGGAACACCTAGCACCAGATCGAAAACAGCAAGAAGAAATAGAGAGGTAGCCACAAGGCTAGCAATGGCCATGACCAAAGAGGTCTGGAAGGTTTGAGAATTTTGTCGATGGAGGAGGCCAACGATAACCCTAGCAGAGCACTAGGTCATTTTTAAAACTAGCAGGCATTAAGTATTGTTTAACCCGTTTTTTGGTATTATTAATCCAACTCATTAAGTAAATAGGCCCAAAACCCGAGTCCAGAATTTATATATTATTTAAAGAATATTACCGTTAGAACATAACGGTCACTTATGCTTTAGGGATCGGATTGAGTAGGGCTTACTGAGATTGAATTCTCAGTTATGAGATTCAAGACCCCTCTTTAGAATCGATTGGATCATATGGAAAGGGTTGAAATTGTTGCTTGTTTTTCTTTTTGCTTCCGCTATAAAATAATTGTTGCAGCGCTGTAGCAGAGGCCAAGGTATGTTCATTGGGAATCCCAGAACTTGTATTTCAATTTCTGCATATGGAAAGGGTTGTCATATGGATTACTGTTTAGCATATGGAAAGGGTTGTCATAATCATATTTGGAATGATTGATCATGCATATTGAAGAAATTCTGCATATATGGTTGAATGTCTCACTGTGATCGTGTGATGAAAAGTGTGGAATTGAGAATGATATGATTACTGTGATGGTATTATTTGATGATTTTGATTGAGTATTGTTTGTTTTAAGTATGCTATGGTTTTTAGTTAACAATTATAAATATATCTCCCAACATAAAATCTGCAGTATTGTTATTTTCATGGCATAAATTAATAAGTTCATACAGAAACTGAGCATATGGTTATTAATTCTAGTTTTGGTATTCTTGTAAGATTGTATTGGTCATTTTGCACAAAGCAAGTTTTCATTATCACTCTTCAAGGATTTTAAGTTTTAACAAAACTGGAACTTGTGTTTATGTATTTAAAATTGCACTTATATTTTGTCTTCCAAAGAAGTTGTTCACTGTGTAATTTTGAATGCAGAACAGTATCATATGTAAACACAATTATCTATTGAGATACCTTGAAGTTTTTCTTGTCCAAAGATATAGACTGATTCATCGAATGACAGATTTTTGTTAAATACAATGTGATAATTAAGAACTTTAGAATGTTGAGTTTTATGCCACAAAGGTGTTACTTGATATTGTTTCAGTTATGGGGTTTTATAAAAACTAATCATGTATCTGCATAAATTAAAGCTCATGACTATTTTTGAATTTTATGTCTTTTGCTTTATTTTGGTTGTGTTATTCAAATACATGATTTTGTTTTAAAGATTAACACACAGATAAAAGTTTTACTGCAGAAATCTTATTTTCTTTATTTTTCTGTGTTTTTAGGTCTAAATGTGGTCACTATAGGCCAAATTCAGTTGCTTAATGGATGGAATTATAAGAAGTGGAGAAACCAAGTTGAATTTTATCTGTCTATGCATCAAAACATGGATCTTTGCTTGATTGAGGAACAGCCATTAGAGCTAGACACTGAGAGCACAGAAGAAGATAGGAAATATTATAAGGAGTGGTATAGCGCCAACAGGAAAGCTAAAAATGTGATAAGAACCTCCATGTCTGACACAGTTAGGGGTTCAATCATTGAGCCAGAGCTTGCCATGGATTTCCTAGAGGCCATAGGAGATAAATACCAGGAAAGTGACAAAGCTGAGGCTGCTAGGCTATCCAAAAGATTTAATGAGCTGGAGTTTTCAGGAAAAGGAAGTGTGAGGGAGCACATTATGGAGCTTATTGACCTCAACTCGAGGCTGAGGGATTTAGACATGGGAGTTAAAGACTCTCAGGTTGTGCATGTGGCACTTCAGTCACTGCCTAACACCTACAGTAACCTGAGAACCTCCTACCATGCCCAAGAGTCTAACTGGGATTTGAACAAGTTGATTTCTATCTGTGTAGTAGAGGAAGAGAGAATTAGAAAAGAAGGCAAACCAACTACTGCAGTCAACCTAGTTGAGAAGCCTAAATGGAAGAAAAAGAACCAACTTAAGGCCAAGAAGACTACCACCACTAAAGTACCTGGCAAACCTGCAGAACATAAAGCTGAGAAACCTTTTAAGTTTAAGTGCTATTTTTGCAAGAAAATAGGGCACATGAAGAGAGATTGCAGTGGTTTCAAGGCTTGGATGATAAAGAAGGGTGAGTCTTTTCCAAATTCTGTCTTTTCTCTAGAAGTTAATTTTGTTAATATAGCATCTCACTCTTACTGGTTAGACTCAGGCTCACCTATACACATTACAAATTCCTTGCAGGGTTTAACAAACAAGAGGACACCAAAGAATAGTGAGGTCCAAGTCTGTGTGGGGAATGGTTCGAGAGTAGCAGTTAAGGCCATTGGGACTCTGAAGATTGATTTAGGCTTAGGAAATTTTCTTTTTCTAGATAGTGTTTATTATATTCCTTCTTTAAAAAGGAATTTGATTTCAGTAGGTCTTTTAGTTAAGATTGGTTGCAAACTCATTATTGATTTCAGTGGAATAAAGTTGTTTCAGGGTTCAAATTATCTTGGCTGTGGTGTGTTTATGCATGATTATTTGAAATTAAATTGTTCTGTTGCTCAACAGGAGATTATGTTGATTGAAAATAATCAAAACACTATTAAGAATAACACTGTCACAGGTACAAAAAGAACATTGTTCAATAATAAGTCTGCAAATATATGGCATAGAAGATTAGGCCATATATCTAAAGAAAGACTGAAAACACTCGAGAAAAACAAAATTTTACCTGCATTGGATTATACTGATTTAAATGACTGCATTGAGTGTTTTAAAGGAAAATTGACTAACTGCAGAAAGAAAAAGGCCTTAAGAAGTCAAAACCTATTAGAACTAATACATACAGACATATGTGGTCCATTTAAACACAAAACTATCTGTGGAAATTTTTACTTCATCACATTCATAGACGATTTTTCCAGGTACTGCTATATCTATTTACTATCAGAAAAGTCACAAGCTCTAGATGCATTCAAAATTTATAAAACTGAAGTTGAATTGCAGCTAGAGAAGAAAATTAAGTTAGTGAGATCTGATAGGGGAGGGGAGTTCTATGGAAAACACACTGAAGCAGGCCAGCAAAAGGGTCCCTTTGCACTATATTTACAGGAAAATGGCATTAAGGCTCAGTACACAACTCCCTATAATCCTACACAAAATGGAGTAGCAGAGAGGAAAAATAGAACATTATTAAACATGGTGAGAAGTATGATGTGCACTACAGGTCTACCTATATTTTTATGGGGTGAAGCTCTTAAGACTGCAAATTATATTTGCAATAGATCACCTAGTAAATCAGTAGACAAAACACCTTTTGAGTTATGGTGTGGAAGGCAACCTAGCTTGCATCACTGCCATGTGTGGGGATGCAAGGCTGAGGCAAAGTTGCCAAATGCACAGACACAGAAGCTTGAATCCAAAACAGTCAGTTGCCATTTTATTGGCTACTGTGAGAAATCTAAAGGCTATAGGTTCTATGCAGCTCAAAATTTCACCAGAACTTTTGAAACTCATCAAGCAAAATTTTTGGATGAAGGTTACAGTAATACTAATTTTGAAGACTTGTCTTTAGAGTTAGAAGAAATTACTGAAAACGAAAATTTACAGAATATCTTGCCTTTAATTCAGTCAAATAATGCAGATTTAGAAACTCAAAGCCAAAATCAAGTTTTAGAAGAACCAGTAGTCTTAGAACCTCATGTAGATGAACCTATGAATGATGTCCATTTAGAAAATAACCCTGCAGAAGAACAAATTCCACCTCAGCCTAGGAGATCCCAGAGAGAGAGAAGACCAGTATATGGGGAAGATAGTGATTTTGTAGTGTACCTGCAAGAAACTGATATCCTAGGTGAAGATAATGATCCTTCAAGCTTCAAGCAAGCTATTGAGAGCCATGAAGTTGAAGAATGGCAGAAAGCCATGAAGGCTGAGATCGAGTCAATGAAGCAAAATTCAGTATGGGAACTAGTCAGACCAAACCTAAACCAAAAACCAATAGGCTGCAAGTGGGTGTTTAAGACAAAGAGAGATGCAAATGGTAATATAGAAAGGCATAAAGCCAGGCTAGTAGCTAAGGGTTTCACACAAAAAGAAGGCATAGACTATACAGAAACTTTCTCTCCAGTTTCAACTAAAGACTCATTTAGGATTATAATGGCTTTAGTAGCTCATTATAATATGGAACTGCATCAAATGGATGTGAAAACAACTTTTTTGAATGGAGAGTTAGAAGAGGTCATATATATGAAACAACCTGAAGGTTTTGTGAAAACAGGAAAAGAAGATCATGTATGCAAACTGAAAAGATCAATTTATGGACTTAAGCAGGCTTCTAGACAATGGTATAAGAAGTTTGATTCAGTGATTTCATCTTTTGGCTTTTCAGAAAATATTGTAGATGAATGTGTGTACATTAAGATAGCTGGGAAAAATTTTATTTTTCTTATACTGTATGTAGATGATATTCTTTTAGCTAGCACTGACATAAAATTGCTTAAAGATACCAAAGCTTTTCTGTCTAAAAATTTTGACATGAAAGATTTGGGTGAGGCATCCTATGTTTTAGGAATTGAGATTAAGAGAGACAGGGCACAAGGCTTATTAGGCTTATCTCAACACAATTACATCACAAAAGTGTTAAAGAGATTTGGAATGGAGTCTTGTGCATCAGGTGATGCTCCTATGACCAAAGGTGACAAACTGTCTAAAAACAAAAATTCTAAAATTGGGGGGAAGATGTCTGATATGGAAAGCAAGCCTTATGCTAGGTTAATTGGTAGCCTAATGTATGCACAGGTCTGCACTAGACCTGATTTATCATTTGCAGTTGGGATTTTATCTAGGTTTCAGTCTAATCCTAGTCATGAGCACTAGGTTGCAGGAAAGAAAGTACTTAGATATCTGCAGAAAACTAAATCTCACATGTTGGTTTACAGACAAGTTAAGAAGCTTGAACTTGTTGGCTATACTGATTCAGATTTTGCAGGCCATTATCCGGATTCTAAAAAGTCCACATCAGGTTATGTCTTCATGCTTGCAGGAGGGGCTGTTGCATGGAAAACCATGAAACAGTCATTGATTTCAACCTCCACTATGCAGGCTGAGTTCATAGCCATTTATGAAGGAGTCTGTGAAGGCTTGTGGATCAAAAAATTTCTATTGCATACTAAAGTATTAAGTTCAATTGGTTCAGATGCATTGAAAATATTTTGTGATAATGAGGCTGCAGTATTTTTTGGTAAAAACAGTAAAAGATCCAACAACTCTAAACACATAGACTTAAAATTCTATAGTGTTAGAGAAAGAGTGAAGCATGGTGAGATAAATGTTTTGAATATTGACACTGAATCACAACTTGCAGATCCTTTCACTAAAGCATTATCAGTTACAAGTTTTCAGAAGCATACCAAGAACATGGGAATTCTATCTAGTTTGGAGGCTTGAGCTCAGTGGGAGCCAATTTTAATTTTTAGAATTTATTTTGTAATAGGATTCTTGGTTCAGTCATTATCGATTTTAGTTTTTGCTTGTAATTTTGATACTGCAGTTTCTGAATAGATGAGGTATTTCATATATGTGTTCTTTTGTTTTTAGCATTACTTTAATTTTGCAGTCTTGCAAATTACAGTTTTTGAACTTTAAAATATCAATGTGTGTTATCAAGTGAACTTTTCTGCATTGAGGAATTTTGCAGGTTCAGTTTCAGTTTTCAGTTAAGCAAATACCAGTTCACTAGTGTTTCAGTTTTTGCTGTCAAGATTTTGAATTGTCAAAATCATTCTGTTGGACTGTGAGCATTGGATTTTGCAGGTAGATATACTTATCCAAATTTCTGCTCTTATTATCACTTTGAGCTTATGTGATTGCAGTATTTGATGTTAGTGATCTTTAATCAGTTTGGTTATTTAATCAAAATTGGTTTGAGGTTCTGCATTATTTTCTGCAAATTGACCAAGCTGAATGAGCTGTGAGTTTTTGTATACTTCAGTGCACACTTTAGTTGTTGGTTATGTTGAGTTATTGGTTCAATTGGTTTGTATGCAGACAATGTTAGTCCAAGTGGGAGATTGTTAGAAAATATGGACTTAACAATATCTGATTTACATCAAGAATAAAAACCAATTGATTTATCTTTACATAAATAACAAGAAGTATATAATCATAACTCTAATTCTGGTTATCTATTGAGGAGTATGTCTCTTGATAGAAGTAGGAAGCTCATTAGTAATTAACCTGTATTACATCAAGTGTTGGTGATAAATTCTAAGTCTCCTATCTCGATAAACATGAAGCAGTGTTGGACTCCTTATGGGATGAGTCTAACTCGTGGTTTTGGCCAATATAAATAGGGAGCAAAGTCCCTGTATTCATCACCAGTTGTTAAGCATTTGTTCAGCCCCATTTTGAAGCTTTTGGTGTTGACATACAGAAGGCTTTTCTGCTCCAGTTCTGCTGCTATTCATTCTCGTTTCCAGTTGCTCAAGATGTCTAACCTTGGTCAAGTTGTTTCTGCAGGGATCCAAAGCGTCATTGATCCAGGTGGAGTCCTAGTGCAACTAGGAAAGCTATTCTGCAGATTATGCGATTGTTATGCAGTTAGTTTATTGTTCTTGATGTGTGTTGTATGATTAGATCCTGTGGTTGATGTGTTTTGCTGTTGCATCATGTAGATTTAACAGGAAGCAACGGATTTCCGGGCCACGTCTCTTCAATATACTCGAGGATAACAGTGGACTCAGAAATTGGCTTCCCATTGTGAACAAGCACCGGGATCTTCTTGTGAATTGGGTTGTACTGTAGAAGCAAATCACTCTTGTTACTCAAATCTTCTTCTATATACTCATACTTGACGCCCTTGAGCTCCAGAGCCCAAATCGCTCTGTAACCATATGGACTAGGCCATGCTCCAAATAGCTTAACATCTTCCATTTCTTCTTCAACTTGTGTTCTTCCCTGAACTCTGCAGTCCCCTTTATGTATATATGATTCTCTGCAAAGCTTTGAACTTTCCTTTTGGAATGTTAGACGGGAAGTTGGGTTTTTCTTCTTGGCCTTCTTAAATTTTGACCACTTGGATGCCGGGTCCATCAAGATAAGAAACTTTCTAAAGAGGCATGCACAAAGATGACTTGTTAGCCAAGCTCAAGCATATTATTTTAAGAGGACTAACTGAGTACTCACTATTCTTGTTTAATTGTCCAACAGCTTATAAAGACCAGCACATCATTAAAAAGAGGTAGGAAGATCAAAACACATCCTGATTCTTTACACAGAAATGGAAGAAGTGAAGCTACTAGGAACATGGCCTAGTCCCTTTTGTTACAGGGTCATATGGGCTCTGAAACTGAAGGGTGTGAAGTATGAAGATGTGGAAGAGGACCTTGTCAACAAGAGTGATCGTCTTTTACAGTACAACCCAGTTCATAAGAAGGTACCGGTGCTCGTTCATGGTGGAAAACCGATCTTAGAGTCTACTACTGTTATTCTTGAATACATTGAGGAGGTGTGGCCACAGAATCCCTTGCTTTCTGATGACCCTTATGAGAGGGCCACGGCTCGGTTTTGGACTAAATTTGGAGCGGACAAGGTAAGATATATTTTGATTAAGTCGTTTAGATACTCATCCAAAACTTGGCTAAAACAAATAACAACCACTATGTTACACATTTTGAATTTCAATTTTGGTCCATATGTTGCGAATCAAATTGAATAATTTGTAACACATACACCAAAATTGAAATTTTGACTATAGTGTGGATACCGAAAATAATTTTTAACCTTACATTTATTCACATCAATCGGATGACTGATTAGCAATGGGGACTGTAGAGCCCCATTTTTATTAAATTTTTTCATACAGTTGGGGAAGAGCATGAGAGGGCAAGAAAAGAGGGACAAGAAGTGCTGAAAATAATGGAAGAACAAGGGCTTGGAGAAAAGAAATTTTTTGGAGGGGACAAAGTTGGACTGGCAGACTTGGCATTTGGATGGATAGCTGGTTGGCTTCAAGCGATGGAAGAAGCAGCTGGTGTGAAGCTTTTAGAAGCCAACATGTTTCCTCGCTTGGAGGATTGGATCAAGAATTTCAGAGAAGTCACTGTGATCAAGGACAACCTTCCAGGTCATGAAGAATTGTTGGACTATTTCAGGCGCCTAAGAGAGAGGCTTGCTCTATTATCAACGTCGTAGCTAGGCACTGGTTTGAAATATATGTATTACGAGAACGATACATATTTTGAGTATGAAGTATGAACAAAACTTAGTGCTAAGTTAAATAAGGCCCATGTTTAATCGAAACAGCACCACTACTCACTACAAATAACTAGCCTCAAAGGCGGAATTTCCAAGGAAATGGAGCAATCAGACCACCGTTGCCTGCCAAGCAATGTCCTCTTGAGCTCAATCTTATGCCAAACATAGTATTCTAATTGTAAATGCACTATGTAGTTCAAAGAAAAAAGAAACTAGCTTGCTGCAGACTTACAATTAGAGTCTACTATAACAAATAAAAACTCTGCTTCAAGTTTGGCCTCTAGCTATACACTTAATCTGTAGGCCTTCTACTATACAAATGCTAGCCGGTACTTTGAATGAAACCAACTTCATATTTGTGTTTAAAGAAATGGAATGTGCGCCTGCCGGACAAAACTTAGAAGTCCTGCGCTTTCCGTCTCAATTCATTAAGCTCCATTTCAATTTCAGAATCCTTGAATGGATATGCCTTGTTTGAACTGGGAGTAACAGTTCTTCCGGGTGGAAGATCTCCTTTCTGTTTGGAGTAACAAAAGAAAGAAAATAGGTCAATGACCCCGGTTGTTGAGAAGGATTAACGAAAAAGTTTAAGAACCTAAAATTGATTACACTTTTTCAAGAATATATATTTCCCCTGCATGATAAGGCATACCTTTGAACTACCAGACAGTTCTTTCTTCAAGCTTGCAAGATCATCATCAACAGAAGAGCTCTCTAGCATCGCAAACTGCAATTTCGGTACAGATTTGAAATGATAAGAAATCCAGTATGAGCAGAGAAACTATCATAAGTAGGTTAAATGGTAAATCAATGTACTGCTATCAATTAGGTAGCTAAACAACGTAAATTGTAATCATCTTATATGGTCATTTGAAAATCAGCAGTTTTCTTTGCCTTTGAAGCTCATTATAAATAACCAAAGTGCATTTGAAACAAAGAAGCTGGTTTAGAATAAATTTTTTGAAACACGAGATACAAAGAACATCCTATCCAAACACGAGATGGTATGTATTACTATACGTGATGAAATCTATGTTCCTACCCACTACTATGTATGTATGTATATATGTATGTCTTATACAGCTGGAACTATGCCACCATAACAGATTAATAAGCTTCCTTTTTGACAGTTTCTATATTGTTTTTCTAAACATGTGTGATCTGCTTTGTCTTTCCACTTTCCATGGGTCTAATCAATCGGAAGATGATATTGAATTATAGACACGCCAGATCAAACACGGAATGGGTAGCCAAGACAATGAGCCCTCACCTTTCCTTCCAGATCGTCTGTAGTTAACTGGCCAAGAGCTTCTGCTTGGGATTCCATTGCCAGGACTATTCATAGGAAAAAGAATTTGAACATTAATATGCATCCACCTATGTGTCTATATGTTTAACATAAAGATTCAGTGCAATATAAATCTGGCTGTCACCAATCAATAATAGACAATCAACATGCAACGCACATAACCATGTGGTTAGATTCAATAACTTGTGCAAACAGAAGTAACAGCACAGGCATAATAAAAGTAACTTCACTTATAATCTAAAGCCACGGCAGTAAGACATTGTTACCCCTTCAATCTTATTATATAAAGCAAACTCCCCCTCAAATGATTAAATTTTTGAATTTCCACAAAAGGCCTTTCGTTAACAATATAAGTAAAACAAAGAATCTAATAAACTAGGAGCTTGACTAAATCATAAAGTGTTTCCAAATAGACAACTTCCTTACCTTTCTCCTCCATCTTGTCAAAAGCGGAAAGGGCACTACTTGTATTGACATTCCCCACCATCTCACTCACTTTAGTAGCAGTCCTGAAGCAACAGCACAGTGACCATTAACAGCGACATTAAGGAGATACCCAACTCCATTGACCCAATTTTTTTTTCTTTCTTAAGAAAATGGAGATGACAGACTTTGTAGAAAAGGAAAGTGAGAATTGGTAACAAACTTTGCAGACTGAGCGCGTGCTTTGAGGGTATCTTTTTTCGATCTTGCCTCTTGTATCTTGCTCTCTAAAAGCTACATAAAATGTACATGATAGTAATAGTTGCATTCATATCCACATAATTGCAAGCACTACTAATATTTGTAATTATATATGCTAAGAAAAGCTAATTTTGATAAAAACTGATTAACCTCAATGCTCACTCTTTCGGACAGTTTTCTATGAACATAAGAAAGAGAACACTTGCTTATTTTCTCCTAATTATAAAACTTTGTCATTCCTAAGTAGTAACAGATAAAACCTGATAAGATAATCACAGGATCAAATATACTTCTAAACCTTTTCTTTAATCAAAAAGCTTCTCTCTTCATCTTTCATATTTTATAGGAAAACTTTTATCTAATCTTTTTTTGGTTTTCTCTCGATCTATGATTCATCAGTCTCTTAAACACGTAATAACTAGCACTTCCAATAACTAGCACTTCCTTTTGGCCAAAAGTAGATAGTAAACTTGCTACTTTTCGTAAGCCATACAGCAAATTTGATTTGCAAGCTTCAAACAAGAAACTTGACTCTGTGACATGCCATCAGATGCTAAGCTTTATAGTCATAACATGCAAAAAGACTGGAAATGCAGATGCCAGTCAGCAATTCTATCTTTCATAAAACATGAGTAACACAAACAAATTCAATAATAAATATAAATCTGGTAACAAAAGAATTCAATGATAAAATAGAAATTAGCTTACCTTTGTATTAGACACAAGATTATCAACAACACCTTTTTGTTGATCAAGTTGCGTTCTCAAAGAATTAGCATTATCCTGAAATACAAATAAAGAAATATAAATTATTTTGTATAACCCTTTGCAGCCTGAAGGTGAGGCAACTAGTCTGAGGCGAAAGGAAACATTGGATTCATGATGATTCATATATAGGGTTCCAACTCTTTTAGTTGTCAACTTGAGCTAAATACTTCAAATCATGTATTTGCTCAGTAAAATGGTTGAAAAGCAGAAAGTTCTCAAAATTAAAAACATGAAACAAAAAGTAAGTGAGAAACATCTAAACACATAAAAAACTTCTACTACTGATTAGACTTGCCGCAAAAGATTTACGCCTCTTCAGAGCTTCACGTGCAAGATCCTCCTCTCCTTTCTGAAGAGCTAATTGTGCTTTTCGATACCTATATCAAAGAAAGACCGTGAATTTACAAATCACTTGACAATACTAGTAACATTAGACAACCATCCCATCTACATTACCAGTCCTCAGAAGCTTGTTGTGCAGCTTTGTACTTATTTTCCAATCGTTTTTGAGAAGCCAATACCTTCATAAGGAAAACAAAGATAACTATGATCAATTCAAAATAAACAAAAAGTATATAAACCATATCAGTAAAGAAATGCATAGACATTTATAAAATACCTGAAGTTCACTACAATAACCTCTCATGGTTATGGGTAAGTAATCAAAAAATAACATACAAGAAAGAAGTAAAAGAGATGAACTAATATAAAAAGATAATAGATGGAAGATAAAAAGTAAAAAGAGATAACTGACGGAACTGAAGATGGGAAATCTACAATGAATATGAGCAAATTCTAGAGCATATAAGAGTAAAAAACACAAGGAAATTGCGCGAAACTCCCAGATACTTGTACTAAAAATGCAAAGAATTGATTCAAAAATTTGGGAAAATAGCATTACCTGTGCTGTGGCCTGACGCATCTTTGTCAAGTCATCATTCATTTCAAGAACTGCTTGCTCCAAGATTTTCTCAGGATCTTCAAAGGAACTTATGATTGCATTTGCATATGACTGCAATCAGTAAAACTTGTGTAAGGAAGGTACTAGGTATAATAAGAACATCACATTGTTATTATTATGCGGATACAGGTTAAGCTATCAATTTACAAGATGTCACCTTGACAACTCTAGAAAACCGGTCAAAAAGGTTCATACGGGCACCGAGAGCACCTCCACGTTGTCTCGAATGATGTCGCTTATTGGAAGGAGCAACCCTAATGACTTCAACTTTTAGAGCTCCCACTGAAAGAAAAGTAAATGTAAGACGGGAGATAATACCTACTTGTAGGTGGTGTTTACACAAATTCCATAGCTCACAACGAATCAACTATCATTTTGATATGTCAAGTTATGACCAGAATTTACGTTCAACTGGGACTAGAACATCATCAACACCTAAAAAACTAGAGTGCAAAGCTATTCAAAACTTCACACAGGTAGTGTAAGATGAAATTCTTAACCATATCATTAATCCATATACACCACTGACCGCTCCAATCAATCAAATGTCATTATCCTTTTATGTTCTCACCTTTTCATTCTATATATGTGTAGTGTCAACATCTCTAAGTTAGAATATGCAATTCATGTATCTTACATGGACATAATAAACAGAGATTTAGGGAAAAAAGAAAGGCCCTTAATGATAACACACAAACACAAAAATCCAATTATAAAGTTGATGTGAGAGTAACTGAGTAACAACAAACTTACTAAAGTAACTCAATTTTCAGATGTTCCATAGCAGTATTATTGCTAGCAATAGCATCTTAGTATCAAATAAGCCAACAATCACATGGCATGTTTGTTTATTCTTGCCTATATCAGGCTGCTCCATGTCATTATTACATCTGACATGATGAGAGCCTGACAAGATAATGAGATCGAGAAAAAAATCTCATTGCTTACACTGTCCTTGCATTTCCTCAACTAAAGTTGATATTCTTAACAGTAACTCTACTAATAAATAATACTACCGAGATGAAGTAAATAAACAACAGTGACAAACTAGCATACTATTATACTTTTTCTGAATTAAAGAAATAAAACAAAGTGAATTATTTCAGGTAATGCTTGTTTTTCCAGAAACATAGTACACCCACTAGAGTTCAATAATGGCACTATATTACACATAAAGTAGGCTCCTACAATCAGAGAACACGACCTTGATTATCTAAAGATCTCTTTAAATCTTTCTTCTGACTAGCCATCATGCCTATGCTGGAAGAAATAAAAAAAGATAGTAGGGTTTAGGGTCGAGCGGCAACCAGATAAATGAGGCTGAAAATTACAAATTTGTTGAAATCCTTCACAGTCCACTGCTACTAGTGTCTAGGAGAGTAGGACATTACCGAAATGATTTCTTACATCGTATACAAACTTTCAAACCAAACTAATTAGCTTTTGAATTATAAATTTGACACCCATTGGTTTAGACAAAAACAGATATGAAAATAAGTAAAGTTAAAGTATTGATTTTTTTTCGAAATCAAAAGAGTACAGTGTCCAACAATCCCACGTCCACATGCATTAAAACATGTAACCAATATATGAACACCAAACGACTGAGCTGAGGACAATAACAAACTACATAGGGGCATTACCAAACAGAAAAACAGAGAGCAACAATAAGCAGAAAGCAGGAATACAACACTTGTTAATAACTACAAAACAAAACAAAAAAGCTAATTGCACATTATAGAAACCGGAATGTCTCTAAACTCCCCATTCATCGATACTCACAAAGAAATCCCAAGTTTCACTCTTTCGCACAAAGTTTTCACCTTCTGCTCCGCCGCCTCAAAAGTTCCACCAGACCACCCAAAAAAAAAAAAAAAACAGCCAAAAACACAACAATTTGGCAGAACTCGCATCAATTCAACAAACACAGCACACTGCTCTTCAGCCAATAGTGAAACACAAGACCGAAAATGACCCAAGTCAGATCTTGCCCCTTCAAAAAGCTGATGCCACTAGGAGTGTAACTAAGCAATGTAGAAATAAGTGTCAACTTTACAAATGATACCAGAACATTCTTAACGCCCTTATGTGCACTTATCCAAAAGCTAGTACTTATACTTGACTAGTTATCTTGGACTTCCAAATGAAGTTGGATGCACTGCAAAAGGGTGAGGATTGTTTATCAATCAACCAATTACTACTATAGCACTAGCTTCAAAACATTTCGGAACATTTTCGATAACATCTAACCTATTTGAAACACCATTCAGCCTCCAAACACGAGAATTCCAACCCTAAGACTGCTGGAATAGCAACTGACACATTATGAGTAGAACACATTTGAATTCCAGAAATCTAAAAATCTCCCAATTTCCAAAACAAGATATAGTTTTGAGGGAGAGAGACAGCAAAAATCAATTCTATTATTTTGAACTTGAATGAAATCAAAAACACAGGGGAGTGAGAAAGAGGCGCATACCTCCGCCGTTGAAAAACGACGTCGTGAGAGGTCTCCTGACCATGGAGAGGGTGGTGGAGGATGATGAAGAAGAAGAAGAAGAAGGCGGGGATTGGAACGAAGAGGCGGGAGTTGAAGCCATGGTCAATCCTGTAAATATCTGCAATTTGGTGGCCATTTTCTCAATATAGGATGAGTTGAAATGGTGCGATTGGGATTGAAGAATGAAGAGAGACACTGCGATTAGAAACGTGGTGGTTTAGATTCAGAGTACAACTGCCTTCTAGTTCATGGCGGAGAAGAGGTGTGGCCACACAGACTCGTTTGTTTTCAGATGAGACAGCTTGGTTCTGGACCAATTTGACTATATTTTCTAAAACATGGACTAAATTGAAAACTTCAACTCTTTCACTTTTTCTATTAAAAAAAAAGGTTTTTGTCCATTTACCCCATTTCTAGGGATTTTTTTCCCACTTACCCCATTAAGTTTTTTTAATTCTCTCTTACCCAATACACTGTTGATGGGTTAAGTGGGGTAAGTGGGATAACTTTGGCTCATTTTGGGGCTTTTGGTCAAGGACCCTATTATGTAAATGTACGTGTATCACTGATCTTTTTTATCTCTTATCTATTGATCTCTATGAATTCATTCATATGATTCTTGTACTTTTGGAGATATACATTTTTCTGTCCTTGGTTGTTCTGCAAAATTGGAAAGAAGCGTTGAAGAAGGTGTTTGGCTCCAAAACCAGTTGGCTTGCAAACTGTCTCTTTTGAGCGAGTGATTGCGCAGGCGTGCCAGCACCGCGGGGTGTAGTCGTTGGGGTAGTCCCTTGACCTGACTTCTTCTTCAAGCGCTGTGGACGAGGAGAGCACCAACCTCGTCACAGGGTTCTTCTCTAGCCTTTCGGAAAAGGACTTTTGCCTTACGGATAAGGACTTTGGATGTGATCTCTTCGCGTCACCGAATCGATACTTAGTATTGCAGACTAAGCAGAGCAATCACTGGGAAGTTTGGAGAAAGCACGGGTTGCGTTAAAGCGTGACTTTAGCTTCGCTGGGTTGCGAGGGCGTTACCCTTGCTTCGCTGGTAGTAACAGTGGCGGTTGCGCTCGCAGTCGGCTCCTGGGGAGACTGGGACTGGAAGTACGGTCGCCGGTTGGTTTGGTGATGCTGACAGTCGGCTCTTGGAGAGACTAGGACTGGCGCACGGTCACCGGGTTTCAACAAGGTTGAAGGTTTGCTCCGGGGAGGCTTTGTAATCGCTAGGATTGATTGATATGAGAGACCTCTAATTCGTCCTTGAAACCTGGTATATATACCTAGGGTTTCGACAGCTCCTTGTTGTAGAAGGATTATTGATTGAAGTTTCCTAGTCAATCTCTGCTACCTGACTCCAATAAGGTTTCGTTTTCCTCATGGATTCCGGAATGGGTGAAGCTGTAACCCAAACCCTAGTAGGCTTATTTTTGGGCCGCTGGTATCGGCCCGCTGTGCTAGATCCACTAAAGGATATTGCCAAAATTACTTTTGGGCTCAAACATTGCCCCCCAGGCCTCGAAATCAGGCCCATGAAAATGTAACTGATTGAAGGGGACTAAAACGACGCGTTCAATGCTTGAAACGATGTCATTAATGAGGGTTGCGTCCTTTCGCTCACGAAAAATGCCCTTTCTGTCGTATCGTTTCCCTCACAAAATCTCTTATTTAAATCCGCAGCCACTTCAGACCTGTCACATCAGAAACTCTTTTAGTCTCCTAAACCCAGAAACCCTTTTTTGCACACATCTTCCTCTTTGAAACCCAGAAATGGCTCCCCCGAAAAAGATAGTTATCGATCAAGAAGAAGAACTGAATGAACAGGCCGCCCATTCTTGGGGAACCAACATCGGTGCCAGCCTGATCCTCCAGACCATTATCCAGAGACCCCTGCTCCTCAGACTCTCGAACAACCATGCCGGACTGGGTCCAACGCCGCGAGATTCTTTCCCGGCCGACGCCATCGCCTTCTATGGCTTACCTGTTCGCCGCCCCATCCCAGTCCTCCGAAGGACTCCTGGGGATTTTACCAGTTGGAGTGCCCCTAATCATCGATCAAAAATAGGGCATTGGCCATCTTTTATCAGTGCGGCGGAGCTTTCCTGGTATCGTGAGGCGCGAGCTCGAGATCTGGCTCGCTGGAACGCAGCATGTATCACCCATACTATCGATCTTTGTTTTCGTCTTCCGCGCGGTGGCAATCGTTCGCCACTCGCTGCCTTTCTCTGTTTTTGGAACACCGCCACCAACACCTTCGATTTTCGATTTGGCCAAATGAGTATCACTTTATTGGACATTCTCACCGTCACTGGCCTACCCATCGACGGCGAGCCTTATCTGCATGGCCAATTCGACTCTGATAATTTTACCTCCACCATGGCCCAACATGGTCGCAGCGCTCATAGCGGCTCCTATCCGCGGTGGTTGGCTTATTACCGCCAGGAGCACAATGCGACTGGCGGGATTGCTTTCTTGGAGTACTGGCTCTGTAAGTTTATCTTCTGTACTTCCTCCTGTAAGCCCACTGGTGCCTGGACCTTTCTGGCAACGACCCTCTACAACGGTCGCCGCGTGGGGTTAGGACAACCAGTGCTGGGTGCCCTCTATCGCACTTTGTACCAAGCCACCATGCATCCCTTCGAGACTAGCATTTCTGGCCCTTTTTGGATTCTTGACTTCTGGATTCAAATTTACTTCCCATATTTTCGTCGCGACGACATCCCATTGCTTCCACCTACTGATCAACTCCTGGGACGATGGCTCAGTCGCGATGAAAGGTACACATCCCCTCCTTATTCTGAGTGCTTCACATACTTGTACCTTCTGCACGAGATGCCATACTGCGACTTAGTGCTGAGTAGAAGATTCCCGGCTCCGCTTGAACACGGATTTCTCCCTGGCGCCTCTCGCTACAGTGATCGCGCGCGCTTGGCTTTTCGCCGCGCAATCTCCTGTTTAGACATCAGGATTACCGCTGACGAACTCAATTACGAGCTCTACGCTCCCAACCACTTCGCTGGCCAATTCGGCCTTGTTCAATTAGTGCCATTCCCTCTGTATGATGCTTGGAACTACAACACCTCTTGGCGTAGACTTGGACCTCTCTCTGGGCCTCCGCCAGCACAAAGCACACTCGCACTGGTTGATCTCCCTGACTGGGCTAAAGAGATTGACTCTGTGGATGGGGCTGAGGAAGGATACGAGGCATGGTGGGCAGAAGTTTCTGTTAACTGCTGGAGGCAACAGCATGATGAGCTATTCGCTGCCATTTTCGGGGAACTGCGATACCCCTATACTGCCGACGTCGATCTACTTGCTCGCGTCCCTGAATACGTTGCACAAGCTCCTCCTCCTGCTGCTGAGCCGGCTCAGCGACCCGCGCGAGCCCCACGTCAGGCCCAGGCTGGTATCGTAATCCGCGAACCCCCTCAAGAGGTAAATATCCTGACTCATGTTTTGTCCTTTGTTCATTTGCTCTGCCCTTTTAATTCAAATTTTGCTATTCCAGGGAAACGCGCCATTTTCTGGCAGTCGCGCAGCCAACACTTCCCAAGCCACTGGCCAGTCTGGGAAACAAAAGGCAGTAATGACAAAGCCTGAAGACAAAGAATCCTCCTCTGATGATGATGACTCGCAGACGGTAAGAACTTTCTGTTTGAGTAAATCATACTTCCTCCACGAATCAAACCTAATCTTCTTATCCCAACAGATCGCCGCCCTCTCGGCTCGGAAACGCAGTCGCTCTGATCCTCGAACTGACCTATGGGCAGAAGATGAACCAATCGCTGACCGACTGGTAAGACACAAGCACACTCAATACTTGTTAGCAATTTCTTTTCATTCTATGCGACCATGTAACAATCCTCATTCGCAGGTTCGCCACAGGTCCTCGAGACACACTGAAGAAGGATCTTCAGCTGCTGGTGAAGGCACATCTGCTTCCCAAGCCCAAGCGCCAACTATTATGAACAACTCTCCACCTCCTGCGGGCGCTGCCAGTAATGCACAGTTGGCCCCCTAGTATTCGTAGGTGAAGCAAGTACAGGATACTAAGGCCACAGAAAAGGCCTGATTATGGATGAAGCGAACCTGGGGAGACTAAGGTTGCCCCCCTGTCTGAGAAGAAGGGTGATCCGGTGGATCTTCAAACTCCCAAACACTAGGGTAGTATTTCTTCAGGAAACGCCCGTTAATGGGATTGCGGTGGAGGTCGCCATCCAAATCTTTGAGGTGAAAGGCCCCGCGCTCCAGAATGCGATGAACAACGAAGGGTCCTTCCCATCGCGGAGTCCATTTACCGCGACCGGTCAACTTCTCGCCAAAAGGCAAAACAGGCTTCCAAACCAAGTCACCCTCTTTGTAACTACGGCCACGCGTCCTCTTGTCATAGGCGCGAGCAATCCGTTGCTTTTCCAAGACCAAGTTGTCCAAAGCTGCTAAACGTTGCTCGCTGAGATCTTCGTGTTCTTGCCACATCGCCTGAACATAATCTTCCCCGATCAAGTGATGCTGATCTTGGACGCGCAAAGACTGGACGTTGATTTCCAAAGGTAAGATTGCATCATGACCGAACATTAGTGCATAGGGGGTCGTAGCAGTGGGATTCCTCTTGGAGGTACGATAAGCCCATAAGGTCTCATACAACGTAGCGTGCCACTGTCTAGGGTTTTCCACAAGCATCTTCTTGAGCAAGGTGATAATAATCTTGTTACTGGCCTCTGCTTGACCATTGGATTGGGCATAATATGGTGTGCTGTGGACGAACTGGATGCCCAAGTCCTTGACAAGTTTCTCTACCTCACCGCCCATAAATGCTGCCCCCCTGTCTGAGACCAACACTTCTGGAATGCCAAACCTGCAAATAATATTCTGAAAGATAAACTGGCGAATGGTAGCGCCGGAAGCTTCCTTCAAAGGTTCAGCCTCAACCCATTTCGTGAAGAAATCGGTGGCTACAATGATGAACTTATGCTGGAGCGAGGAGTGAGGGTGAATCATCCCAATCAAATCCAAAGCCCAGCCTCGGGCAAGCCAGGGTTTAATAATGGGTTGCATGGGAATATTGGGAATGTGCTGCACTGGACCATGCGCCTGACAGTCTTGGCAGCCTTTCGCGAACGCGATACAGTCCTTCAAAATGCTGGGCCAATAATACCCATGTCTTCTGATAAGCCAACGCATCTTGGGGCCTGCTTGATGGGCTCCACATACTCCCGTGTGCGCTTCGCGCATCAACCTCTTGGCTTCGCGGCCATAGACACAGCGAAAGTCTACGCCATCTTCCCCACGTCGTCGCAGCTCGTCACCTCTGAGGAAATAATTCAAGGCAAGAAAACGAGTCTTCCTGTCTGCTGTAGGATCTGGTTGCTTGAGGTAGTCAATCAGCAGAATGCGCCAATCGACGTCAATAGGCTCGAGAACCGCGACGACTGGATCATCAGGTGGGTCAGGCCGTGCGAGCCACGAAGGCAGTGTGCGGCGCTCGACTTTCAGAATGCGCTCGCGAACGCCATACTTCAATGTAATACCTGTAGCCAATTGAGCGAGCTCATTGGCCGCAAAGTTGCGCTCACGAGGTATGTGCTCCAAATCCGCATCATCGAATTGATCCAGAAGTTCAATGGCGCGATGCAAATAGGGTATAAGCAAAAAGCTTTCACATTTGTACTTTCCTTGGAGCTGGTTGATTACAAGCAAAGAGTCGCCGTGTACCTGAACATCCCTTACTCCCAACTCTAGCAGAACCTCTAGGCCAATGATAAGGGCTTCATACTCTGCTTGATTGTTTGTACATTTAAACTCCAACTGGAAAGAATAAGAAAAACGATTGCCCGCTGGATTCTCCAGAACAATCCCTGCCCCTGCTAACGTTTCCGTTCTTGAACCATCAAAGTATAGTATCCAGGGCTGCAAGGAGACTGTGGCTTGATACCGAACAGCGTATTCTGGGATGCGCGCTAAATCTGGCCGAGTTATGGTCACAGCTGCTATCTCCAACTCCTTCACTATGGGGATGTCCAAGGTAGGGTGGTGTGCTAGGAAGTCTGCGATAGCCTGTCCCTTTACTGCCTTTTGTGGCACGTATTGTAGCGAGAATTCAGATAAAGCCAATACCCATTTGCCAATGCGGCCTCTTAGAATAGGCCGCGACAGCATGTACTTGACCAAGTCAGTTTGAGCGATGATGCAAGTGGTAAAGGATAACATGTAGTGGCGCAGCTTGCATGCTGAGAAGTACAATGTGAGACACAGCTTTTCCATCGGAGTGTATCTTGTCTCGCAGTCTGTGAGTGTCCTACTAAGATAGAATATGGCATGTTCGACACCGTCCTCATCGTCTTGGGCGAGCAGGCTGCCAATGGAGGCCTCAGCTGCTGAAATATATAGTTTTAATGGGGATCCAGCCCTAGGAGGAACGAGCACTGGTGGGCTTGTCAGGTAGGCCTTGATTTGATTAAAAGCCTCTTGGTGTTTATGCTCCCAGACGAACTCGCTCTGGCCCTGTAGCTTCAGCAGAGGAGAGAAAGGCTGGATCTTACCTGCAGAGTTAGAGATAAAGCGTCTCAAAAAGTTGATTTTACCGAGCAAACGCTGCAGCTCTTTCTTCGTGCGTGGCGGAGATGCGTTGATGACTGCGCTCGCTTTGTCTTCAGGGACCTCAATTCCCCTCTGATGGACAATGAACCCCAGAAAGTCTCCTGCTTGAACCCCAAAAACGCACTTAGCGGGATTCATTTTAAGCTTGTGCTGTCGCATGCGCTCGAATACTTTCCTGAGATCTGTGATGTGATCCCCTCTTTTCTGAGATTTGACAACCACGTCATCAATGTAAACCTCCAAAATCTTTCCAAGGATGTCATGGAAGATTAGGTTCATGGCTCTTTGATAAGTCGTTCCAGCGTTCTTTAGTCCAAAAGGCATAACCACATATTCAAAAACGCCCGCGAACCCAGGGCAACGGAACGCGGTTTTGTGTCTGTCCTCTTCTGCGACCGGAATCTGGTGATATCCTGCAGTGCCGTCCATGAAGGACAATAATTCATGTCGCGCAACGGCGTCTACCAACATATCCGCGACCGGCATGGGGTAGACATCCTTAGGTGTAGCAGTATTAAGGTCTCTATAGTCTACGCAGACCCTCATCTTGCCATTCTTCTTGCGGACAGGCACTATGTTAGATAGCCACTGATTGTATTTGGCCACTCTGATAATGCCTGATTTATGCATTTTTTCAACCTCCTCTTTGACGAGGATTTGAGTTTCTGAATTCATTCTTCGCGGTTCTTGTTTCACAGGCCTCTTGTCAGGGAGTGTTGGTAGCTGGTGGCAAACCAAGTCCGGTGACAGGCCGGGCATATCCTCGTACTTTTCCGCAAAGCAGTCTTTGAATTCTAGCAATAAGTCGATAAGCCTCTGTTTCTCGCTAGGCTCTAGGTAAGCGCTGATAGCCACTTCCATAGGCTCATCTGCTGTCCCGAGATTGACTTTCTCGGTAGGGTCTCTGACTTTGGGAGGCGTGTCGTCCAACGCTGCCGGAGCGAGCTGAATTTCCACCTCATCCTCTTGTTCCTGATCAGAGAGTTCTTCTTCAACGATTTCCAAAATAGCGATTCGCTCATAGGCCTCTTTTTTCACTAGATATGATGATAATCTTTCGTACAGCGAGTGGAGGGCCTCTATCCCTTCCTCTGGAAGCTCGTAATCCATTAATCGTTTAAGGATTTAGGCACAGCGTGGCCAGGCCTTTCCAAGCCTTCTTTTGCGAGCGTAAGCCCCCACTGTGCCAGTTCAGAGGCCGTCACCCCTGTAGGGCGGCCTTTGTTATCGAGGCCACTGACTTGCAATGGAGCGATAGGCTCCAAATAGTACCTGGCATCTACATAGTTTGCGGAAACTGGGAATGGACGAGGATCCGCTTTGATCACCTCAGCTTTATCTGTCTCCCTGTTCCACATAATAAGTTCCTGATGGAGGGTTGACGGAACACAGTAGCTCCGGTGAATCCAGTCCCTTCCCAGGATAGCGCTGTAGGCCGCATAGCAATCTGTCACAAAGAAAGCATAAACTCCCTCTGCTGGACCTACCTTGATACGCAAGAAAAGTAATCCCAAGGTCTTTGTTACAGTCCCCGCGAAGTTTTTGAGAGTGAGAGACGTTGACTGGATCTTCTCCTTCTTGATTCCAAGCAAGTGCATGGTCCTAGTAGTAATGACATTAACAGCAGCTCCAGTATCAACCATGATCTTGCTAACTTTGGTACCGCCAACTTCTGCCGTGATGTATAAAGGTCTCATGTGCTGGACCATAGCAGGCGTTGGCCTAGTGAAGCTCATGAAGAATTCTTTACTGTTGGCGTCCTCTGTTTCCAGAAAGACAGTCTCTTCTACCGGTGTTGTGACCGCTGACGTGATCTGCAGGGGCTGTGTATTACATTCCTCAGCTTCTACGCATTCCTGAGCAGCGACCGGTATTGCATACCGCGCTGGGAGCACATAAACCATATTGCAGGACGTATCTAATTCACCTATGTCGTCCTCCAGGTTAAGCTTGGGTTCGTTGACAGGGATAGCCGTGTTGAACTGTTTAGCCAACCTGTCTACTAAGGATTCCTCAGTGAGGCCTGTTACCTCACACTGCTCATGCTTCTGAACCACGGGAGCTTGTTCAGGGGAAACTGACTTTGGTTCCCTAGCAGCGTCCCCCCAGTCTCTCGAAAACTGAGGATTTGGCTTCTGGTTCCTCGCGAAACAACCGGCGCCTGACGTGCTGTCGCCTGGACGGCGAGCTCTCCTTTCTTGCTGGCGGAAGTGTTCTCTCCTTGGTAATTCTGCAAAAAACACTGGGCTCAGATGCCTCTTTTGCTGAGCTCGCTTGCTTTCGCAAACTGCGAGGGGCCACTAATGGCTTGGCAGCAAGTGCTTCCATCTCCCTCTGATACTGCTCAGGCGATTTGACCAATTGTGAAGGTTTGATCAGACCCTGGTCTAAAGCCTCGAGCGCGCGCTTGGCTTCCCCAAACCTGCGCTGCAGTTTTCGCTTCTTGGAAGGACTTATCTCCACTGCCTTCCCCTTCTCCCTGGTGTACCACTTCCCTTCCTTGATGGTAGCGGTTGAAGCAGGTGGTATGTAGGGTTTGGTCAGGATGTCTTTGTGCTTGTTTGCAGCCTTCTCCTCTGTCTGCTGATCAACCGTAGCTGCCCTCAGCTTCTTGAACAGATTGGAGTCCTTTGGTGATGTAGGTGACCCCATTTCCTCCCTTTCTCTCGGGCTGGAAGGTTGATAGTTTCGCGATGGCGAGGCCCACTTGATGGGCGGGAGAGAGCCAAAATGAAATGTCTGCTCGACCTCTTCGTGCGACATTTGGATGCCACACTCTTCTTTGCATCGCGAGCATAACACTACGGGTGAGGCTTGACCAAATGGTTTAGCCTTCTTCTAGGCAGGGGCCTCGTTAGGCTCTCCTTCTCGCCCCTGTGTGTTCAAATCCAGGGTTGGTTTCCTCTGGTTCTGCTTGGTCCAGTTCACATCGACCATGTTGATCCCAGTATCAGGAAAAGGGTTTAGGTCAACAAGCGCTGCTGCAGTTACTGGAGCTTCCACTTGAAGACTACCGTTATTGAGCCATACCTGAATCTGGTCCTTGAGCTTCACACAGTCAGCTGTATTATGGTTCCACAAGTTATGGAATTTACAATACTTCTTTCCTTTCAGCTGATCTGGTCGAGGGAAAGGTCCAAAGTCGGTCTTCACCATCTTCGCGGCGATCATCTCATCTAGAATCTCGTGTGCCTTGTTGGCATCATATGTATACGCCGCAAACTCAGGTTTAGTGAAGGCCATTGATTTGAGCTTAACAGGTTCCTTGGAGATTTTCAGTTGCTTCAAGGCTGGGTTCTTTCTCCCTGTCAGTTCATAAGCGGCGATGTCGCTCTCATCTTTTTCATCGTCCTCCTGAACCAAATCCTCACTGTGATAGTGATAGTAAGGATCATACGTAGCCGGCTGGTAGCTCAGGGCCGCTATGGTGCGATTTTTCCCTGGTACATATGTCCCTCTGGACGCATTCTTCCTGGCATCAGTTTCTCTGAGGAGATGTTCGAAGCTTCCCATCTCTGTGATGAGCTCTCCCATTGACTGAATCATGCTTCCATGCTGCTTCTTTCGCTGGCGCGGCTCTAAGCCTTTGATTGCCAACTTGATCAACTCTTTCTCCGGCAGGATCACATTCAATTTGGCCTTCTGAATCTGGAAGCGCTGAAGGTAGGCCACAGCGGACTCCGTGGGCTGTTGGGCCATCTGGGTGAGAGAAGCCAAGTCTACCTCAGGTTCTGTGGCCCCAAAAGTCTCTCGGAAGAGCTTTTCCATTGCAGGCCAATCTGCCACAGTTCCTGGTCGTAGTTTGGAGAACCACCTAAAGGCAGCCCCTGATAGAGAAGTGCCAAAGATCCTGCACTTGAGGATGTCATCATTCTGGTACTGGCTGCATTGTACCCTGAACTTGGCCAGATGAGTTGCCGCATTCTCGGTACCCTCCCCTGAAAAAGTAGCAAATATGATGTTTTTATAACCCCTGGGGAAAGGCGCGAGCATTATGTGCGGTGGGAAAGGTCCCTCATAGACCCCATCCATCTGGGCCCTAGGATTGGCCAGCCGGATCATCTCCTCCACCTCATCACGTCTCACGTACTCAGGACCAGGAGGAAGAGGTATCGCCACATTCTGGCGAGCAGCAGCAGCCTGCAATGGTATGGCTTGGATGGTATTTGTTGTTGCTCTTTCTCCTACCTGTACAACGCGAGTTGTAACCGGCTGCTGT
This sequence comes from Rosa rugosa, assembly GCF_958449725.1. Classification (NCBI taxonomy): domain Eukaryota; kingdom Viridiplantae; phylum Streptophyta; class Magnoliopsida; order Rosales; family Rosaceae; genus Rosa; species Rosa rugosa. Next base: position 40,544,190 of record NC_084822.1, on the reverse strand, counting down.
AGAGTCACGGCCGGCATGGCATCTCCTTTGCCAGAGCTGTTATCCTAACCGGGTTGCCAGCCTGGTCAATCCCGTAGTAGCTTCCTGGCAACTCTTGATATACGTTCTCTGCCCCGTCGCTGTCGTATTGAACGAACGTAGAATCGGACGAGGTTCCAGCGCCCTTTGAGGCCTGGTGCTTCTGCCTGGTAGTCTGCCCACCTGAGGCAGTACCCTTCTCTTTGCTACCGCCGATAACAAGCGCTTGTTCTTTGTTTTTCGACGGCGTGGCAGCAACAGTTGCGGAAGGTATAGCTGTATTGCTGCTAACCCTCTCCCGTTGATTCGATGGGACGTATTTGCCCGAACCGGATGGTTGGCCAAGAGAACCAAGGATAGCATTGGGATCGCCCAAAGTCTGGTTCAATACCTCCTTAGCCTGGTTCAACTCGGCCCTTTGCATGGCAACCTCGGTTGCGAGGGTCTCTCCATCTTTACGGAGACCAGCCATATCAGCCATTGTTTGCTTCGTATGGTTCGCAATAGCCTCCATTATCCCTTTCTGGCGCTGGTTTTGCTCTTCTGCGATACCTGAAGCATGAGCCATCAAAGCATTCTCAGTTTGTGAGATTTACTTCTTAGTCTCCTCCGCTTGTCGGGAAATACGCTGGTTTATTTCGCGTGTGACCTGGTCGGCCCTTGCGTTATCCTTTGCAAGATCAGCAGCTATTTTCTTGCTATGGTTTTCAATGTTTTCCAGGATAATCGCGAATACGACCTCGGAGGAGGCTCCCTCTGGGATAGGCTTCGGAACGAAAGCCTCTCTTTCTCTACTTGTCGCTGTGTTGGAGGCAGCGACAGTGTCAGCCGGCTCGTTGGCCTGGTTGTTGGTGACAGTTTGACCCTCAGCAGTGGTCGGGCGATTCCCTCCTTGTTCAGTCAACATGTCGGCTAAATGGGAATGAAGAGCGAATCTTTGAGTCACTTGTTGTTCTGAAAGACCACGACAATCCGCGCGAGGATGTGGTTTGTAACTGGAGGTCTTATGCTTTGGGCAGTTGGCGTAAACCTTTTGGTAAGGGTTTTCGCTTAACTTCCCAATGGCTAATGTTCACGAAGAGACACTAAATAGGTCCCACTGGGCGTGCCAAAATGTTTGGCTCCAAAACCAGTTGGCTTGCAAACTGTCTCTTTTGAGCGAGTGATTGCGCAGGCGTGCCAGCACCGCGGGGTGCAGTCGTTGGGGTAGTCCCTTGACCTGACTTCTTCTTCAAGCGCTGTGGACGAGGAGAGCACCAACCTCGTCACAGGGTTCTTCTCTAGCCTTTTGGAAAAGGACTTTTGCCTTACGGATAAGGACTTTGGATGTGATCTCTTCGCGTCACCGAATCGATACTTAGTATTGCAGACTAAGCAGAGCAATCACTGGGAAGTTTGGAGAAAGCACGGGTTGCGCTAAAGCGTGACTTTAGCTTCGCTGGGTTGCGAGGGCGTTACCCTTGCTTCGCTGGTAGTAACAGTGGCGGTTGCGCTCGCAGTCGGCTCCTGGGGAGACTGGAACTGGAAGTACGGTCGCCGGTTGGTTTGGTGATGCTGACAGTCGGCTCTTGGAGAGACTAGGACTGGCGCACGGTCACCGGGTTTCAACAAGGTTGAAGGTTTGCTCCGGGGAGGCTTTGTAATCGCTAGGATTGATTGATATGAGAGACCTCTAATTCGTCCTTGAAACCTGGTATATATACCTAGGGTTTCGACAGCTCCTTGTTGTAGAAGGATTATTGATTGAAGTTTCCTAGTCAATCTCTGCTACCTGACTCCAATAAGGTTTCGTTTTCCTCATGGATTCCGGAATGGGTGAAGCTGTAACCCAAACCCTAGTAGGCTTATTTTTGGGCCGCTGGTATCGGCCCGCTGTGCTAGATCCACTAAAGGATATTGCCAAAATTACTTTTGGGCTCAAACAGAAGGTATAATGGCATGGGATACATGTGGATGGAGTGGGTTTTTTTTTTTTTTTGTTACAAAGGAGGCCTAACAAACCTGAAACAAAAGGGAAAACAGAAAATTAGCCCTCAGGCCCTGTTCTAACGTACTCTCCTAGCTCTTGGGAGATTGCAGAGATCATCAGTGAAAGCACTAGCAACATGAGGGGGAGGGCTGTCAAAAATCACAATACCATAGTCATGGCTAAGACTTCCCTTAGCAAGAGCATTAGCAGTATAGTTGCATTCTCTGAAAATATGTCGGATCCTAACGTCTTCAAAACCATTGATTAGATGTCTACAATAATGTTGCCTAAAGGATGAGATATAGGACAACCATCAATCAGCAACTTAACAAAGATAGCTGAGTCAGATTCTACTTCAAGCTTTCTGATATTCAAGTCAGAAGCAAGTTTCAATCCAGAAAGCATCCCCCTAGCTTCAGCATTGATGATTTGGCCAACCCCCAAGTTTATGCTGAAACCAGATAACCAATCTCCATTGTGATCTCTAATTACCCCACCAGCTCCAATAAACCTAGATTGATTGGATCTGGTGCCATCCACATTAAGTTTCATAAATCCAATTGGAGGTTTCAACCAAGAAAGGATATTAAGACAATAACTATCTAACCTGGAGAGTTGAGCTTGAGCATTCATCCATTCATTTGCAGCATTAACGATCAGTTGAGTAGCATTGGTAGGCAGCTGGAAATTATCCTCAAAAACTACGTACCTTATTTCTCCACTTCCATAAGTACCAACAAGTGAAAACAAAGATATTGCACCATCTTAAATTCTCAGTGTAGAAGATAAGGCAATGAAGATTTGCAGCAAGCCATCCAAACCAATCCAATTGAAAAGCATTTTTGATAGTGGTAGGCCAATTGAGAGACTCCCATATGGTGATAGCTTTAGGGCAGTCCCTAAATAGATGCAGAAGAGTTTCTTGGCTCCTTGTACAAGCATGACACTTACCATTTTCAGTAAACCCTCTTCTAATTCTCTGGACATTTGTAAGAAGTCTACCATGAACAATAGTCCATAAAAAGGTTTTTAATTTGGGGGGAATGTTCATTCCCCAAATGAATTTCCATTGGAATCGATTATGTTCCATAGGGTTAAAAACACTACTATAGGCTAATTTCACAGTAAAACATCCATTAGTAGTGTAACCCCAAATTTTCATATCAGCTCCGCAACCATCAAAGCCAGGGGGAACACAACAAATTTCATGAATAATGTCTTGAGGTAAGCATAGAGATAGTAAATTCATATTCCAGCCATTGTTATCCCAAAATGAGCAAACAAGAGCATTCATATCAATATGAGCATTAGGCAGGGCTACATTAAAAAGTGGAAGCTTACCAATCCATACGTCGGTCCAGAATTTTATAGTTCTTCCATCTCCAACCCTCCAGACAATGCCATTACGGAGTAAATCTGATCCATGAACCACACCTCTCCAAGTGCTAGAACTTCCAGCAGGGGTTTTATAATTTCTGTCAGTAATAGAGCAATTGGCAAGACATTTCGCTTTGTAGATGGAGCTTCAAAGGCCAGTATCACCTTGAAAAATCCTCCAACTAGCTTTGGCAAGCATGGCTTGGTTCATGTCAGCAGTTCTTTTGATTCCCAAGCCACCGAGATATTTGGGTAAGCAAACAGTATCCCAGTTGACAAGATCGATGAACTCTCTTTTTATCTACAGTATCACCCCAGAGAAAATCCCGATTTAGTTTATCCAATTTATGACAAAGGTCCATTGGTAATTTGGCTGTTTTTGCATAGCATAGATTGGGATGGAAGAAGACACTGACTGAATTAGAGCCAATCTTCTTGCCACATTGAGGGTCTTACTCTTCCAGGTGGCTAGCCTTCCATGAACCTTATCAAGAATGCCATTGTAAGTATATTTACTCTAGAATGCAAAAGAGGCATTCCCAAATACTTTCACAGGTCATCAGTAAGGGGAGAACCACAGAGGGAGCTGATATCATTAGCAAGATTCTTGTCGGTGTTAGGAGAACAGAAAACAAGAGACTTTTCGAAGTTTACAGATTGGCCCGATAAAGAGCAAAAGATGTCAAGACATTTCCTTAAGACAGTAGCTTGTTGACAAGAAGCCTTAGCAAAAAGAAGTAAATCATCAGCAAAAAAGAGATGCGAGATCTTGGGTCCAGATTGAGAGGCTCTAACTGGGTTCCATTGGCCTACCTCAATAGCAGAATATATGAGGTGAGATAACTTTTCCATACACAAAACAAAGATATAGGGAGAGAGAGGGTCTCCCTGTCTTATTCCTGTAGAAGCACGAAAGGATTGGAGTGGTTTTTCACCGATGGTTTTGACTCATGAATGAGAGGGTCTCCCTGTCTTATTTCTCTCGGACGCTCGTGAATGCTCCTAGAAGCGTTCAATTCTGGCCTGATATCCCTGGCTAACGCAAGGAAAACCCCTTCCACATTTATGTTCGTCTTTGCAATGGTTTCGAAGAACTTGAGGCCGAACTCATCAGCAAGAGCCTGACCTCTAGATTTCGTCACTGCCCTTTTGCTCTCACCGATGTCAGCCTTGTTTCCCACCAGTATCTTCTTGACATTTACAGAAGGAGGGTGCTTTTCCTCCCCAATCCCTAAAGTGGTTGAATGATGACTCATTAGTAACATCATACACCAACAGAATGCCCTTGGCTGCCTGGTAGCAACCTCTTGTGATTGTTTTGAACCGTTCCTGACCGGCTGTGTCCCAGATTTGCAACTTGATTCGTTCGCCGGCCATCGAGCTCAGTGGTTTTGACACTGAAGTCTATTCATATAATAGTCATGAAACTAGTATTGAAGGCTAGGGTTTGTCTGGAAATCGGAGAAGTAGACTGGGCTTCCCAACGGCGCCACTGTCACCGAGGAGGAGGAGCTTGATGAGGTCGAGATTAGGAGAGTCCTTGTACGCTCAGTATATATTGTAAACCTCGTAGTTTAGTTTTTGGAATGCATGCTTAGGAGGAAAGCAATCTGAATAAAGGTATGTTCTTTCATTTCATAATCAATTGGGAGGTTAAGACTATAGCTTACTCGCAGAGAAACAAAATCAATCAAGACTAGTAGGTAGGATAGGATATATAGGAGGCTTGCTAGTTAAAGCCTCTCCTAGTCTTAAATTCCTTGGTAGAGAAGCAAGATCTTCGTTAATCATAATTAATTATTAGCCCTAGTTATGTATCATAATTGAAGAAATTTTAGTTTTGATCAAGAAAATACCATATATGTCAATGTTATTTGTGAATTATGATTTAATGGAACACACAAAAAAGATAATTTTTCATGCGCAGAATAATTTAGTCTAGTGACATTAATCTCTCCATTTATAAGTGAGAGGTTGTGAGTTCGACTCATAAAAAATTAGTTGTTATATTTCTCAGTTGTTGATGTAATAAAAGAAAATTCACGAAAAAGAATCAGATTAAAACTCAACATCTTTGTTCCTTTTCCATTTCAAAAAGGTAAACATATCATCAGTTTTCAATCTTGACACAAATCTAACTACTACTATAAAGTGGACAACCACGCATCCCATATATTCAATATTCACAGAAATAGCTATCTATCCATAGTCATGGCTACTCAGTGTGGTGTCTGCAATGTATATTCTGTAAGTATATTTTCATCTTATTGATTATGTGGTTTCTTTTTCACATAATCTCTATTATAGTTGAAAAGAATTGCGTTTTCTGTTTCTACAGAATAAATTGAGCTACTATACATATTGGGAGGAATCTGTGTGTCGTGAACATGCCTCTGATGGGACTCTCAGGTGTTATACCTGTCATAGATTTAAGGTGTGTGGGAAGACATCTAATTTCAATTAACTCTACCAGTCATAGTTTGATAATGTAACTTAAGTTGGGGACTTATTTTCGTTTGGTTCAATTCATGCAGAAAGCTCAGGACCCAGAATATTTGGACCTTAATGATAATGGCAGAAAACTTTGCTCATATTGTTCTAGCATTGCTACCTTGGATCCAAAGGAATGCATGCCCCTTATTCAAAATGTGCGTGAATTTTATAGAAGTTTAAACCTCGTGGTGGATGAAACCATTCCTTTTTTGTTGGTCGACAAGGATATGATGCTCAAATTCATACCAGGTATATTATTATATATGATTCGTTTAGTATAAGGAATAAGAGCGAGAAGCAGAATGATCGACAGTCACTTCTATTTTTTTTTTTTTTCCTTCCAATCTTGTGTTTACAACTTTAGAAGAAGAGAAAATAAGTTCAATTAATTCTTTAGAAGAGAGTAGAATTGAAAATTTATTGATCATGAATCAACTTTTCATACCATAAGTGCAATTTTTTTTTGTTCCCAACAACCTACAGTAGATCCTTACGGTAAAATAAATAAAAACTAAAAAAAAAAAACGAAGTTCTCTATCAAAAAGATATATATCTTGACTCTAGAAGTTAGTAAGGATCTTGCTAGGAGTGATTCATGTATCATGTCTACCATATTTCCATCTTTCCTCACTCATTTTTAATTCGGCTCCCATCATGCAAGTTTAGTACATGCACCCGTAATGAATAAATTATATAAGTTGTATATGTTTAGTAGCTAAACATAAATTAATTACTACTTTTTGATGTTAAATCTTAGTTGTGTTTTCCTACGACCTTGATTTATTATGAGAGTGCAGCCTGTGCAGGCAAAGATACGATTGGTACCATATGGTACAAGGATAGCAGTTTGCGTGCTTGCACAACGGTACGTATTCATCCATTTATGCATAAACAATTTATCGATTACAAGAAACAGAAAATCTGTCTATGCTATAATTAAAACCTAGCTCACTTTGGTTAATTTGTAAGCAGATTAAGAAATGTTCAACAAGTGAAGGAATTATTAAGGTGGAGAAAAACACAGAGAGGCTAACCCGACGTTGCAATTTATTAACCATGCGACGGAAAAGTTCAGTACGGGCATTGATAATTTTGTTCGGTACACCGGGGTATATCAACTATGTTTTATTTTTTATAGTAGATTCGTACATACATTTACAATTTTTTGTATCTGATATGTAAGTTTTGTCAACTAATTGCAGAGTCTGCATAGGTGAAACAATGGCACATGAGATGATGCATGCATGGTTTTACCTTCAAGGTCTGAATCTTGATTAAGCTTTGTTGTTTTGCCGATAGTTTTCTCAGGAAAAAAAACATAATAAATTTGTATATTTCATATGCAGCTATACTATCAGTGAATCAATAAAACAAGTACATAATCTGGGCCAAAGAAAAAAGGACCTAAAAATCAGAAATATTACTTGCATATATGATACTAGCCACTTAGCACACGCCAAATTGCTTTTAAAAATTTATTATCAGCAAGAAAACCATTTTTGTTGATTTACTATTATGTCCTTGAAATAATATGAAGCTGTATTCATATTAGATAAATGGCAACTCTGGACTTAAAAAAATTTAACCATCTTAATCTCTGTTGGTTTAATATATATATATATATATATATATATATATATATATATATATATATATATATATATATATTATCCAGTTTCTTTTGATTTTTACATATTTATTATTATTTGTTGGATAGGTTGTAGAGGGAAATTGGAAAGAAGTGTTGAAGAAGGTATTTGCAGATTAATGGGATACATGTGGATGGAGTGGTTTTGTTCTGGTGGTGTTGACTCCTTTTACAAAACCAGTGTACAAGTTCAATATACAAAAGACTTGAAAGATTATATAGCGCATTGGATGGAACTTAGTCAAGACAAAAGTTATGGCCAAGGATTTAGAGATGCTATCAAGGCTGTTAGCAAGTTTGGCTTCAACTATACAGTGGACTATATCGTCAAGAACAAATGCCTCCCTTGTGAAATTTAATGCCCTATGGCCCTATTCAGTATCTTAATTGTTTAATGGAAGCTCCAAGATTGATTATCATTCATGGGAAGGATTAATTAGTGATGTAAACCAAAGAAATTACTACTGCAACCCAAAAGTTTTCTTTACTCTTTGCCTATGGTATATATGGTATGTGTCCATTTACTCGAATTAATCCTAAATTTATTTCACATATTCTGTGGAGCCTAGAACTAATTACCAGCATCATACCTATAAGCCACGATCTCACTCATGCATCTCTGAAATATTATTATCATCTAACTCAAAGAAAGTAGTAATTGAAATCGGTAAACAAGGATTGTGGTCAACTGACGAGGTTTTCAAGTTGCTTCCGTGTTCCGGTAGCAAGGCTATGGAAGAACAGTAGTGGTCGTCGTCGTTGCCAAACTTGTTGCAGCTAGCATGAACTTATTTGCTGTTGTCGTCGTCGTCCTTGTTTTTGTGGCGTCGGCAAGGAGTATTGCCTCAAGGACTCTGTCCACATCATGGTGCAAAGACTTGAGGTCTTGGTTCAGGGGCTCTTTTTCACGGTCCAGGCAGGCATCTAGCTAGTTTGTCCGGTCACGGAGTAAAGCTCTCACCATCACTACACCGAGACTTGTTCGCAGCCAACTCTCACTTTCAAGGACGCATTCTCTCCTAACCGGTTGAGAGTCTTCCCTTCACAGTCAACAAGCTAGACCCCATTCACGGCGCCGAAGCTCACCAATGAATCTCAATTTCATTCTGGATTTGCCCTGGGTTTGTAACGTTGGTAAATGTGCGGCTTAGATAATTGTAACCCGCATCAGAAAAGTTTACTAGTTCCTATTAAAAAAAAAAAAGTTTACCAATTATAAGAAAATGGTACAACACACACTAACACACACAAATGTTGATGTCTTTTTTTATTAAAATCTCATATATGTCGCAATCGGACTGATTAAATTGAGGAAAATATCGGCATTATCAAACCCGTACATATAGAACTCGTTCACTGTTTTCACACAATAGGTAAGCATGATATTTAATTAATTGATTTTTTTTTTAGAAGAGTATGTGATTGTGATTTTTTTGTAATAGGAACACTGAAATCTATTTGTTTGTAAGTGTACATTATATGTACAATTGTGATTGACACATTACAAATACGTACTATTTCTAGTTGCATGTACGAAGTGGGTATTTTTATTAAATGAGGACACATTATCCGTCCCTTTTTTTATTAAAGGGACATATATCTTCTTTAGTCCCTACTTATCATCTAAAGGCACATATGAAGGATTTATCCCTAATGTATGTCCCTAAAGCCCTTTTTGTAGTAGTGTAAAATACAAAGTATATACACTGTGTTGCAAACACTATCAGTGAAGAGTACAAATTGTTTGAATTAAAAGTATGGAACAACACCAATATACCATTAACCAAAAGTCTGGCTTCTCTGCAATTTATTCCCCAATGCAGTTTCTCCTTTGTTTAGCTGGCTAATCCCAAATGTCTGAGGCTCATGAGCGACCCGGGAAGCTTTAGATTCCAGCATGATATCCCGGGCTATTGAAAAGAAGACCTCCTCCACATTCATGTTCGTCTCCGCACTCGTTTCAAAGAACTCAATGTCGTACTCTTTAGCAAGAGCTTGACCTCTAGCAGTGCTCACAGCCCTTTCGCTCTCATCCTTATCAGCCTTGTTCCCCACCAGTATCTTCTTGATATTATTGTCAGGATCTTCTTTGATGTTGCGAAGCCATTTACTGATTTCGGTGAAAGACAACTGATTAGTGACATCATACACCAATAGAAGCCCCTTGGCCCCTTGATAAAAGGTTTTCGGAATCTTTTGAAACCGTTCCTGAACAGCTGCGTTCCAGATTTGCAACTTGACCAGTTCATTGTCTAGTTGAATGGTTCTTGCGGTGTATTCTATCCCATAAGGCTTCAGGAGTTCGGTGTGGGAACCACAGGGAGAGAATTTTCTCATCAGAGAAGACTTTCCGACGTCTCTGTTGCCGACAACCATGAGCTTGACGAGACTCTCGTGTGGCTCTGCCATCGATTAAGGAAGGTAGCTTAGCTAGCAAGCAAGTACGAAAAGAGAGAAGGAGAACTCAGAGGAACGTACTACAAACTATGCAAATTAAGGGTATAGTGATAAAGGAGGGTATTTATAGATCGGCGGGATGGATTCCATTAAGGAAAAGGAGAGAAGTACAGGCTTAGAATTGTAACTTCTTTGGTTTTCTGATAAGATACGGATAGAAGTACGGATAGAATTGTAAGCCCGAACTCTTAATTTATTAGTGTTAGTCCTTTTTGAGATCTAGCTACTTCGAGATATTGGAAGTGAAATTACACATCGACGTACCATCTAAGAAAACCACAAAAAAGTCACAATTGTTGTAAATCATTATGGCTATATCATGTAAATAGATATAGGGTAAATCATTATGTTGTTATAGGCTTACCCTTTAGCTCTAGGATTCGGATTGCCGATCGACAAGAGAAGAGGTGAATAACTCTTGGGTTGCAGAAAAGAAGAGGTTCATCATTCAATCAACATCAATCTACCAGCTCTACAACCAAGTATGTTTTTCCAAGCAAAAACAGATTTTACTGTTTCAGTTTACCTTCTGTCCTCTGTGTTCCCGTATTTATTTAAAATAGTAATTCAACTCCAAAATTCACCAAATTTTGTATGCTAGAGCCTCTGTGTGTTTACTGCATCTCTATAATTTTTCATATTTTTCTGGGTTGTTTTGGTTGGGATTTTGGTTTGTTTTTCGACTGCTATTCAGTAGAAGCTGCAATCACGATTTATGACTTTTATTGAAGCATCTAGTTTAACTTAATCATCTATGAGAGACACTTATTTCTCTTGCACTATAATTGGCATAATGGAATGAGTAAAAGGAAAATCAATAGCTTTTTAATTTAGCTATTAATTCATGTATATTGTGACAAATATCTATAAATACTTGTTTGGACTTTGTGATAATGATACATCTTTCCTTCATTATTTATTATGATAATGTTTTGTGGTGTTACCTGCTCATATTAAATTTAAATATTTTACCCGCTTAAATTCTTTGCATTAGAATATATATGTGCGGAATGCAGGTACTTAACGAACCGGAAGTTCACACACATAAACATTGAACCAAAATTTCATACATAAATATTGAACCAGAAGTTCACATATAGTATCGAACCTGTAGTTTTGACAACACTGAAATATTATGAATCTTTCCAAGTAGGCTCACCCAATTCGATGTGATGTCTAGGCAAGATACAATGAGGCTGTGTACTTAAGAGAGCCTCGCTCCACCCAAACCTCATACTCTTACCTGGTCGTATTTAATTGGAGTTACCAAAAGGGTTGAGTAATAACTTTTCATTCCTTGGCAGACCAGCTTGAGCCCAGCAGGCCCACTCTCCCTCTGAGGGACCTAGCAGCCCAGCAGGCCTCACACACCATTTAAATTACGCATGAAAGGCCGGGTCACAAGCCCGCAGACTAAGCCCGATAGGCTTCACTATCAAGCCCATTCCTTAGGCTTCACACACCAAAATGATTTGATTCTACTGAGATTTGAACCCAAACAATGTACATGTCATTATGGCTATTGCAAATAAATTCACCATATTTCATATGTGTAATTAATTTCCAGAAGCATTTATTCACATAATTGTGTGACAATTAATATGTTATATTACTAGCATGCAATTAATGTCTCAATTGATTTGTGATTTCCATTTATTCAATTTGTGAGATATTATTTCAATTTGCTCTATTCAATATTATTGTGTTACTTGTCTAAATTTTCGCACTAGAATATATGTGTAGAAAATGCAGGTACCTAATGAACTAGAAGTTCTAAATGAACCAGTAGTTCATACACATATCGAACTTGTAGTTTCGATAATGCCATTTAAGAAACTTGAAGTTTCCTTCATAAATTCACCACACATGATAAAACCAGTAGATTTTACATGTTTAATCCGATTTTTCATACCATGTTATAGAACCTGAAGTTCCTATTAGTTGCTTATGGACGATATTACCCAAAGCACTAAGATTATTTGTTCCTTTCCTGTAAGAAATACCAAATCTCAACAAACTTGACTTTGTTTCTTTGGAGGTTTCCGGAAGAAACTATCTAAAGTGGTTCAAGATGTGATAATTCATCTAACTGCAAAGAAGATGAGATCAACAATCAATGCTAACAATGTCGTCATTGAGGCTTTTAATATGAGTGCCATAATTTTCAAAGGAAACATATGGAGAAAACACTCCAAGTTGAGTATCCGATGAAGAGGATACACAGATTCTTTGGGTCGCTCTAGAAGAGCACTTTCACCATCAAATGACCATTTTCTTGCTTGAAGCAAGACATGATTGGCAGAATGAAATTAGCCCATATGACCGTCTGCCACTTGGCCAAAGCCCAAGAGGCCATGTAATCAGGCTCCACGTGGCCAAGGCCCACGTGGTAGGAACCATGATGCCATAACTCAGCAAGCCCGAGTTGAAAGGAACACTGGTCCGGCCCGCTGCCACCAGAATCGATCAGCATGATCTTTGTTATCAATGTGGAGGAATTGACTGCTGGTCCCGCACCTGTTGTGCGATAGCCTAAGCAGTAGATGAGTATTACGCCAGTCGCAGAACTCGAAATACCAACTTTATTAAAGGGTCATTTTCTATCGATTCCACACTAGAGATCATGGATTTTCAGGCAGTTACTGAACATACCGAGGATTAGAACTCGAAGACATGGGTATAATTGGCCCCTTGTGCCATATCTATTTCATCTTAATGAATGAAACATCTTCGGATTTTGGTGATTTATGTTTTCAATTATTTTGGATTATAGAAATGTGGTTATGTTCGAATATATTTAATTCAATAAACTTATTCATACATGTGATCCATTGAATTAAATAAATGAATAGGCATATTCTGTGGGGAAGTTTGTTGTCCGGTTAAAAGTGCTATTACGCACACCATACTCCGAGATCGGAGATATGTTTCAAACTTATTGCCCATGCATACCTCTGTGACAACCATATCAGGCCAATCCAACCTGATAGAGGGCTATGGCAAAGCCCACTTTATGTTGTCCAATGGTACTGAATTTACCATTAATGAGGCCTTATATTCTCCACGTTCCAGAAGAACGTTATTGAGTATTAAGGATATTCGAACCAACATTTATCACGTTGAAACCCCTAAGAAAAATGAGTGTAATATCTTTGCATAACCTCTGAATGTGCGGCCAGAAGCGTATATTGGAGAAATTGAAATTTGTTAGCCAGAAGCTAACCAATTCGAGCAACTACTTGCTATGGCATGACCATTTGGGACACCCAGGTCAAAGTATGATGCACCGTATCCTCAACTTATCACACGGGCATCCCCTTCTGAATAAGGGTCCTGTGTTTAGTAACACATTACGCCAAACTTGCTCGTTAGGAATGTTAAACTCTAGACCATCATGTGCAAAGACTAGTATATACACACACCATTTTTTTGCACAGAATGCAAGGAAAATTTGTGGACCTTTCCAACCACCATGCGGACAATTTAAATATTTCATGGTTGTGGTTGATGTATCGACAAAGTGATCACATGTTACACTATTGTCCACAAGAAAATGCTGCTTTTGCTAAACTCTCGCCCAGATCATGAAATTGTGGATCACCACTCGGATTATCCCATAAAGTCCATAAGACCTGATAATGCCGGAGAGTTTACAGATTGTCACTTTGATGAGACAGTCTTCCCGCCGTTAGGGGGAGATAAGAACGTTACCGTTCCTGATGAACGACGTGAATTGACGTGGAATGTCCCCACTATGTCTCATCTCGATCCCCGAACCGCACAATGCGATAGTGAAGTGCGGAGAATTCTAGATCTACAAAGTGTAGCCCAAAATATGCCAGACGCTTTCTCTGATCTAGCTAAAGTGACGAGATCACATATACCTGCTGCAAATGTGCCTACAAGAATAGATGTCCCTGTAGGACGCGTCGTCCCAGATGGACGAGGTACGACCATGGCGGCTAACCAGTTACATGTCCCTGCCCAGAAGCGAGGTAGACCATTAGGTTCGAAGGATTCCTATCCCCGGAAGAGGGTAAAACCGGCACAAACGAATCCACTAGACATCGCGATGTCAACTGATCCATCTCACGAGATAATTCCAGATTATGGGTCCGTCCTAGAAGAGACAACGTTGGGGGACGCTCCAACGTCTGAACCCACTCACGAGAATAGAGAAATCTCGATAAACTATGCATGCTTAAGTGAGATTTGGAATCGGAATGAGATTATCATCGATGATATATTTGTATTCGCGGTAGCTACCGAAATTATAACTAGCGATGACATCGAACCTCGCTCTATTGATGAATGTCAACGTAGAGACGACTGGCCAAAATGGAAAGAAGCAATCCAGGTCAAATTAGATTCCTTGACAAAGAGAAAGGTGTTTTGGACCTGTTGTTCCTACACCTCCCCATGTTAAACCTGTAGAATTTAAATGGGTATTTATAAGGAAGCGTAATGAGAAAAATGAGATTGTGATACACAAAGCTCGTCTAGTGGCGCAAGAATTTTCTCAACGCCCTGTGATTGATTACGAGGACGCGTATTCTCCCGTAATGAACATCATAACGTTCCACTACCTTATCAATTTGGTAGTTTCCGAAAAACTGAATATGCAGCTTATGAATGTGGTCATAACTTATCTCTAGGGGGATCATAATACAGAAATATACCTGAAAGTTCCTGAAGAACTTAATATACCCGATGCAAATAGTTCTAGACCACGGAACACGCTCTCCATTAGTTTTGAGGCGTTCACTTTATGGATTGAAACAATCCAGACGGAGGTGGTATAACCGTCTAAGTGAATATTTAATCAGGATGGGATATGTGAATAATAAACTATGCCCATGCGTGTTTATTAAGGAAACAAGTTCCTAGTTTAGAATTGTGGCGGTCTATGTCAATGACATGAATTTGATCGATACTCCTGAAGAGATAAAGGAAACCGCAAAGCACCTGAAGTTGGAATTTGAGATGAAAGGCCTTGGGAGAACAAATTATTGTCTCGACCTGGAGCCCGAGCACAGTGCAGATGAAATTTTGGTCCATCAACCAAATTACATCCAGAAGATGTTAAGATGCTTTAATGAGGATAAAAGCAAGCACACCCATGGTCGTCTGAAGTCTAGAGAGAACCGTATCGTCCTGCAGATGATAACGAAGAGATATTGGTACCAGAAGTCTCATATCTAAGTGCAATAGGCGCATTATTGTACTTGGCTCAATGCCCTAGATAGGACATCTCATTCGATGTGAACTTGTTAGCTAGATATAGCTCTGCGCCAACACGCCGCCACTGGAATGGCATGAAAGACATTTTTCCGCTACCTTAGAGGTACAACGGATATGGGCTTATTCTATCCCTACGCATCAAGGAATGGATCAAACCCCCTTGATCCTCAGAATGATGCTCGCCTTGTTGGATATGCTGATATAGACTATCTATCAGACCCGCACAAGGCACGTTCCCAAACTGGTTATGTCTTTACCATTGGGAATACTGCAATTTCTTGGAGGTCTACGAAATAGACACTTGTTGCTACCTCTTCGAATCATGCTGAGATACTAGCTCTTCAAGAAGCAGTATGTGAATGTACATGGCTAAGAGCCGTTACAAAGCATGTTCGAAGCACATGTGGACTGCATTCCACCACTGATGAACCAACCATTATCTACGAGGATAATGCTGCTTACATAGAGCAGATGAAGACGGGTTTCATCAAAGGAGACAACACCAAACATATTGCACCGAAGTTCTTCTTCAATCAGCAACAACAGGAGCATCAGAAGATTGAAGTCAAGCAGATTCGATCTGAAGATAATCGTGCAGACCTCTTTACCAAGTCACTACCAAAGTCTACATTCCAGAAGCATGTTCAAGGTATTGGTCTACGTAAACTATCTGAATTACCTAACATGTAATTTTCAGGGGGAGTCGAAATCAGGGGGAGTATCCCGAAGCATATACACTTGACCATCGTGTACTCTTTTCGTCCTTCGTCCAAGGTTATTTTGTCCCACTGGGTTTTGTTACCTGGCAAGGTTTTAACGAGGCACATCTTTAGAATGGTCACCCCACTTATACTACATCCTGAAGATGCTTTGATTTGACATATATGCATTTGCTCATCTTTTCCCTTCGACCACGGGTTTCTCCCACTGGGTTTACCGGGCAAGGTTTTGGTGTAGCAAATCTAAATGCATCCCTCTCGTAGACATACTACCTACTTATGATGCTAATAAGAAGACTCCACTTATCTCCGAAGCTGTGATATTACTACTCCACACTCATACGCGTTGTGCTCTTTTTCTCCTTCGACCAAGGTTGTTTTTTTCCCACAGGGTTTTTATTACTTGGCAAGGTTTTTGATGAGACAACTTAGAAGCGCACAACCCATGCAACACTATTGACATGAAATATCCAAGGGGGAGTGTTGTAAATCATTATGGCTATATCATGTAAATAGATATAGGGTAAATCATTATGTTGTTATAGGCTTACCCTTTCCATGTTTTATGGATGACTTTAGGAATCCTTGTTTTATGGAGGACTTTAGGGGTCCTTGTTTTATGGAGGACTTTAGGCTACATGTTCCCTATCTTCCACTATATGTAGTCCATTTCTCATCCATGTTATAAGGAGAAAAACAGAAAATACTACACTTATTATCTGCATCTAAACTCTCTCTCTCTCAAGTTCTTAGAAGCAAAGCTCTCTCCATTTTCTGAAACACTTTCTATGTTAGTTTTACAACAACAATCTAAATAATTATACATATTCTATAAGTAGCGTATATTAATGTTGTAATTTAAAAAGTTTCATATTTTCCTTTAGAATTCTGTTATAAATAGATATATAGAGTTACCTTCGCCAGTTAGTGAGCGACTAGACTTTGTGTCAATTCATCGCCTGACCCGATTTTAAGTCCACCGACGAAAAATAATAGAAAACTCCACAATCAATAGTTATCTAGGTTCTTGTCAAGGTAAATAAAAAAGTTTTAAGGCAAAAAGAAATTACTTTAAATGACATTTTTTACAAGTTGTCCAAACTATCTTTCATTTATGAAACACTGTGAAAGTTTCAATTTCACATAACATTACAAAACTTAAGTTCAATAATGAAATACAAGTATGTTGCATAATCTTATAATAAATTCGTAAATAAGGGGCAATCTCAACATTTTTCATTGCAAAAAGATCATCTTTTTTTTTTAACCAAACCCCAAGTCGGGTATCCATAGTTATATTCATCTAAAGCCAGAATAGGCCGTTACATACCATTCCGCTGTCATTTAAGGACATAGACAGACAAGAAGGTAGTGGTAGTACCCACAATGGTACATAGAAATAGACCTACTCATTAGATATTCATGTGCGTAGATATAGCGGAGATCCTCCTTTTGGTACTACTCCAGAGGCGCTAGAGATACATAAAGTGCACATAACGTGCATTAACTTCCTAATACAAGGAATTATTGTAATTAGACTAACTAAAAACATAGAGATGGGCCTAGGGCAAAAAACCCTAGCCCAAAATTCTGCAGCCCAAGTAGCTCAAGAAGAAGGCCCACTCAAGGCCCAACAAGCTTGGCTTGGCCCAAGATCCGGCCACCCCCTCCAGACCAGCAACTTCCAGCGCAGCCCCTCCCCATTGCCGGCTCCGTCATGTTCCCGCCGCCCCGAGTCCGCCACCGTTCGCCACGCCTGAAAATCTGACGAAACACGCCGCCACAAGAAATACAACAAAACTACCACCGCCACAAGCTGCGTCATGCCCCAGTGTTGGCTCTGTCATATCCCCACCGACCCGAGTCCGCCACAGTTCGCCTCTCCTGCAAACCCGACGAACCCCGCCGCCACAAGAAACACGACGAATCCAGCGCCTCCACGAGCTGCAGCACCACAAATCCGTCTCAATTTCATCTAACCCGATCGACGCCGCCACAGATCGCGCCATCAATCCAAGCCTCCAACAACACAAGATTGTCCACCTCCCAGAGATCTCCTGCCAGAAACTCAAACCCGACCCTCACCTGCCAGAACACATGAGCAACCCCATTAAAGGACTACCTGAACCCTAAAATTCAGTCCCCGTCCGGCAGCAAAACCACGTGACATTGGCGAGGCCAAGGCCAGCCGAGGTGTCAGGGCCGCCGCCGGACGAGAAGTTTGCACCTTGGTCGTTGCCGAGCTAGGGTTTCTCTCAAGGGGAGAGAAGTTTTTGGTCTGAAAGAATTTTTTATTGATATTATGAGAAGATATCACTACTCACCATTTAACATGCTCATTTTAATGAATTGTCAACGATAAAACCATATTTGGTAATAGAAGTACACTGTAGTTCTCTAGCTAGAAACATGTGGTGCTAAACTTAGCCTGCGAACGGCGTCGTTAAGGCCACATCAGAATGCAAGCAAAAGATATAAGAATGGCTGTGATTTACTAGTTGGGTTGTGAGAGGTGGCAGTATTGTGATCATCCAAATATGTCCTTCCCAGAAAACAGTGACAAACTTTAACTGCAAGCACCTCAGTCTGGAGCTTTGTTTGGCCATGGCTTCTGTGGCAAACGCTCCCTTAAACCTTCTTAAACCTCTCAACCTTCCTCGTTACAAACCCGGCATCGGCAGTGGTTTTGTAACGACGCCATTACGTTCTACCATTAATGCACCATTCCTCACAGCTCAGAGCTCAAAGCAAAGCTCTTCACCCATCATCTGCTTTGCTTCTGAGAAGCAAAATTCCTCTACTGATGCTAGGCAGGTCACACTTTGCTCTTTGGCTTCCATATTTCTTATTCAGTCCTCAACTTTCAAGTATTTATTGTTTCGTTTGATGTAATTAAGCTAAGCTTCCCCATATCTTAATGCTGTCTTAGATTTTGATATAGAAAAATAAAGGAGCTTGCTTTATGGTAGTAATGAGTTGGGTTCAAGTATGAAGTTTCTTATATGAGTTGGGTTCTTTGTAAACCAATGCATTGTGCTATGATCAGCTTCTGTTTTAGAAATGAGGCTTCTTTGGATATAGAAACTAACCCGTATCTTAATGCTGTCTTAGATTTTGATATAGACAAATAAAGGAACTTGCTTTATGGTAGTAATGACTAATGGGTTGGGTTCAAGTTTGAAGCTTCTTTTATGAGTTGGATTCTTTGTGAACCAATGCATTTTGCTGTGATATGTGTTTTAGAAATGAGGCTTCATTGTGATGATAATTGGTGTTTGTTTGTTCTTCAGTTCCACGGCCAGGATTAGGAGTGAAGTTCTCACTCCCTTTCGCTCCGTTCGGATGTTTTTCTATCTTGCTTTCATTGCAAGTGGTGGTTTAGGAACACTGATAGCAACCACACAATTGATTGCAGCACTAACAAACCCATCAAGAGCACTTGATGCCCCTGAAATTGCTAAGGGTCTCGGCATAGACATTTGCGCGGTGTCTCTCTTTGCATTCTTGTATTATAGGGAGAACACTGCCAAGAATGCGCAGATTGCTAGGCTGTCAAGAGAGGAGAACCTTTCGAATCTTAAGCTCCGGGTGGATGAAAAGAGGGTCATTCCTGTCAGCTCTTTGAGAGGGTTTGCTAGGCTTGTGATATGTGCTGGCCCTGCGTCGTTCATCACTGAGTCGTTTAAGTTCAGCGAGCCTTTCACTGAAGGGCTTGTGGAAAGAGGAGTGTTGGTGGTGCCCTTTGCTACAGATGGTAATTCACCAAGTTTTGAGTTTGATGAAAGTGAAGAGTCTAAGGATTTTACTTCAAAGAGAAAGAGACTCTGGCAGCTGAATCCAGTTATTGTTAGTGAATGGACCAAGTAAGAAAACCATGTTAAAGAAGAAAAAAGAAATGTTGGTTTAGTCAGTTCATCAAGTTGTCACACTCACACTACTTTTTTCTTTTGACTTTTAGTTGGTTAGATGAACAAAAGAAACTGGCTGGTGTCTCCTCTGACTCTCCTGTGTAAGTGATTCCCTCATGCTAATTCTGTCTTTAATTTCACTAGTTAAAGGTTATTTGATTCTGCATATGAAAATTTCAATTTCTTTGGTTGCATGCTCCAATTTTAACTTGGTAAGCAGAAATTCTGTTAGGTGACTTTAGGTCCACGAACTCTTGTAGTCAACTGTATAAATTGTGCAACACATGCTATTACTAATGAGTTATGCTCTTAAGGAACCGTTTCCTGATAAAGTCGAATCTTTTTGTGATACATACTTGTAGGTATATATCTCTACGCCTGGACGGTCGTGTTCGTGGCAGTGGCATAGGTTACCCGCCTTGGAATGCTTTTGTTGCACAGTTACCGCCTGTTAAGGGAATGTGGTCAGGTCTTCTGGATGGTTTTGATGGAAGAGTTTAAGCAAAACTTTTTTGTTTCTATAGGTTAGTTTCTAGTTCTAGATTACTTAATATCAATTGTTATACTATGAATTACAGTAGATTTGTTCTTGATTACAGTACAACATCTTGTAAACTTTTTTTGCTTATAAATAAAAAGTTCTGTTTCCTTTCACCCCTGTAAATGTGCACATAGGGTTTTGAATGGTTTTTAGCAAAGGAATGATAATGCATGTGCTAACTCTAATAAAAGATTCCTTTTCATATAACTGTTAGAAACTAAGACATTGGATATTGTAGCTGCAACTGACTATGACTTTATTTTGAAACAAGTGAAAGGATTGAAACAGTGGAACCAGTAGGGAGCATAGTTCACTTGCTCAGTATGATTCACTTGGAAGTGTCATTATCACCTTACATACTTATGATAGGAAATGTTGTATTTATCTTCTGCAAAAAAAAATTTGCTGAATCAATGTCAGTGGTAATATTAGTTATTCTTGCATTACTTGTGACGACTCTGCAAATTGCTGAGTATTGTGAAGTGCTGTGCCATTTCATATTCATGAATAACTCAGGAAAGGAAAATCATATTCACCTTTAGGTTCTCTGTTAACTGCCATTTATTATTGACTTCTTAACTACCTGGTTTTTCTTTTCAAAAAAATGTCAAGCATAATGGGTGGTGATGACAAGGGTTTTCAAAATACAAACCTAAATAGCACTTATCATCCAATGAAACATTCATAAGCACTTAATTTCTCATCATGGGAAATGTGGAATTCAGACTCTGGTAAAACTTTCTAATGACACAACTGCCTATTGTAGTTGGCATTCTGTGTTCTGTGAACTAGTGTGATAACATTGCATGTCTTGAGTGACGAAGAGAATTTATTGAAGTAAAATAGCTATGCTAGAATAAAAAATCAACGTACTTTTTTGAGATAACAGTTGGACTTAGACATCTCAAATGAAAACCCAAGTGATAAATAGTCATTGAAATGCCTCAACCACAACTCAGCTCCCACAATGTATTCTCTAGCAAACTTCTGGTTTTCAAAGTTGGATATGACCACCACCACCACATTCTCCCGCTCCTCCTCCTCCTCCTTCTCCTCAATTGTCTCTGGTCTACTGTCCTTCCAACTAAGGCTTGTAGCCCAATTTTCACCCAAGGCAGCCAAGTCCCAACTTTCACCTGAAATCCCTGAATTCCTGATGCCTCTAAAGTTCTGCTGGTGGAAGTCGAACGACTTCCCCACCTTTCCCCAAGTGGGAGTGCCTTTTACATTTTGTATTCTTTATTTCACATTTTTTTTGGTAACATGTCTTAACCAACCTTTTTAACAATTTTCTTTCCCATTATCTAATACAAATTCAACTGTTAAGTTCTATCTTCACACCAAAATTCTTGAAATCCATAAGACATGCAATGCTATCACACATGTTCATTTTGGTTTTTGGTCACTCACTCGTTCATTGGTTGACGAAGAGAATGTGAACTTGTTCATTGGTTGACGAAGAGAATGTGAACTTGTGTTTTGACTCAATTCTAATGGCATGATATGTAAGTAGATGAATGAGAAAAAAAAAATTTGTCTAAGTTTTGTGTTTGGGTTTATACATTCTATAACCCGCTTTCTGTGATTAGCTTCATGTTCACTTTGCATCTTTTCTGGGTTGATTTTTCTTGAATTCCCATTTTGATGTCAGCCATAGTTGACTTTCATAAGTATTCAGCGCTAATTGTGGAGTTAACAGTCACCTTAAATGAGTTGGTTCAAGTTTCTTACTTATTTTGAAGGAAGAAATAGCTAAAATGTACATCAAATAAGGAATAACTCTTAAGAAGTAAGAACGCTATCACTTTGGACCTTTTACCAACTTGTAATTGAAACATAAATGAGAAAAGGTGGAAGAAATCACAGAGTATGATACACAATTGAGGAACAAAGTAGAAAGTGGTTGATAGAAGGAGATTTAAGATCACAATTTACATTAATGCTAGAACCAACTCATTTAACTTCTTCAATCTCGTCCAACGCATAGTTATTTGTGGACACATTTGCGTAGTTAACTTTGTTGAATCGAACCACGACTGGGTAACGGGTGTTTGGGTCCTGTGGAATGAATACAAACATCGAGATTAGAAACTTAAGCACATACTCTTTTCATTGGAATCAACAGAGAGGTGCTAGAGGTTATACCTGATCCACAGCTACAACAGAGCCAATGCCTTTGAACCAGTAGGACTCCCTCCTAAGAATCTTCACCTGTGAGAGAAAATGTTAAGAAGTTTTTCATCTAAAGTTGTGATGAAGTGTGAGTACATGAAATACCCGATCGCGAACTAGTCAATCTCTTATGCAATCATTAGCAACTTAGTAGCTGTATGTTTTCAATTTGTTGTCATCTCAGTTTCTGCTGATGCAATCAAAACTAAACCGAGTGTTTTGTTCTTCTGATCAAGAACATGTATTTTCTGGCCAGAATATAGAAGCATCAGTTTTTCCTCTTAATGCATAACAGTTCTTTTAAAGTTTAGTGCTTTCTGGTTTTCTCCTTTATGAGTTCAATTCGGTTTGTTGATTCAGCAATTCCAACTATTACAGTGATCTAAACCAAGAAACATAACCTGCTCCTATGTGACAGCATGATAGTAGAGTCTTGAACTTTGGGACTAAAGTACTTATACCATGTTACACAATTATGGAATTAATTCTGAAAACTTAAGCCTAGTCATGAAACACATACCAAACTAAGAATAGTCAAACTAACCTTGGTGCCTCTCTTGGGTCCAATTGGTGGTGGCTTAGGCTTTGTGGCAGCTGCACCTTCGGGGGCCTTGGGGGCTGCGGCGGGCGGCGCTGCTCCTTCCTCGGCTGCCCTGATCACAAACCTGCCACTGTTAGTTCTGGCGTTGGTGTTGCTCTTGGAAGAGAAAAACAACATGCTACTCCGGCTAGTAGCGGAGCCTGAGTTGGTTGCAACATTTGGGTTGACCACAAAGCCTGAGGCAGCTGATGCCATGCTGCAGCTAGCCATTTCTGCTGTAATGTGTTAAGGTTGGTCTCTTTCTTTCTGGGTGTTTGATGGACTTTAAGTGTGTGGCAAAATTAGATTAAGAAAGGACGAGCCAAACAAGATTGAGAGGCTTTGAATGAATTATCCCGAGTGTTTCTATGCATCTAGGACCAATGATCTGATCCTTCAACGTGGGAATAAATCCGTTGCCGCCACTAGGGTCCTGACACCTGTGCACCATATCCTTCTTCTCTGGATAATGTGATTACAAGTCATCCCTTTGTTAAACCAGCGCGAGTGGACTCACTCACTGAGTCTGCCAAACACAATCACTGAATCACCTCTTGTTCGTTTTTTCCAAGTAAAAATCCTTTTAATATTGAAAATGAAGTTTTCTCACACTGTAAAGAATCCAAATTATGGCTAGCAATTCTGAAAGTTCAGGCTTGTTTTTCAAAAAGTGAATTTTGTTGCGGATGCAATCACGACTCACGAGTTTGGGTCATAGTGCTGCTAATCCAACAACGTGGATTGAGAAGCTACCTCTTTCAGCTTTGTCTATATTTAATTTTGATCAGTTAAGTTTTGGTTGTAACAGAGCTTTTTCTTTCCTCTTTTTAAAAAAAAAAATCCTACAATATAAAAGAAACACTTTTATTATTATTATTATTATTATTATTTAGGATTATCAATCGTCTAAATTTATCTCAACTCTATATATTTGTGCATTGATAATTTGTATAAGTTGCCTGAGTTGTTTATATTATTCAATAAACTAAAATAGAGGGCGGTCGGTGGGTTTCCGAGTGTAGTGTTCTCTTCCCCTTTACGGGGAGGATAGGCGCCCCACGCGAAAACCATTAACAAGATACTAACATCGCCTATATCTTCTATTTTATTAAAAAAAAAAAACAATTATAATACTTCATGTGAAGATACTTGGTGCGCAAAAGCAACCCAATCATAGATAGTTTAGTCATCCAACTATCAAAACTAATACATAAATTTTATAACAATTTACATCTCATTACGAACGGTCTATTTGTTACAGCTAGATTACTAGATAATATTTGATTCAGTTAATATTTTACACATATGATCATATGGCCAATAAAATTATTTAGATGGTTATAAAATCTCATTTGAGACTCTACACAGTCGTAACTTGTAAGAGCTCTACGTTTGTGGTTTTGACAAATCAAGTTTTGTAAAAACTGTTCTTTATTATTAGTGAATGTTTTGAAACAATAGCTTGCAATATGTGTAGAATTAGAAAGCAATGAGATAAAATGCAAGTGAAAAATGTATAACTAGCCCTAATTTTTTAATTCCAAATTAAAGTTTTCAAATCCTAAAATTTATAAAAATAAAATAAAATTATATTTTTAAATAATATTTTAAAAAAACCAGCCGCACGCTCCCTATCACGTGCCGTTTGGCGCCTAAATTCCACACAGTGTCTCCCTATTCCCCTGCAACTTTCAAAATCAAAAGCTAGGGTTTAGCCCATCACCCCAAAACATGAAGCGTAAATTTTCCGAACGCATCCCCAAAGCTCCATGGCAGATCCAATCTCCTTCACCGCGAGGTCATCGGCTTCGTCGCAGCTCCGATTCCCGGTTCCCCATCACAACGCCCCCAACAACCACAGGTTCTCGCTCCCAAACCCTAGAATTGATCTCAGCTCCATAGTCCAATTAGTCGTCCAAACTGAAATTTATGTTCAATTTATAGATATCAGCGGCAAGAAAGGAGTCAAATTTACGAATCTCGATGACGAAAATCGCAGACCCCCAAGAACTGAATCTGGTAATTTTCTCAAGCTCTCACATTTTTCATAGATTCATTAGCTGTGGGTTGTTCTTGATTCAAATTTGTTTGAATGAATAATGATCTGATGCAAAATCTAGATAATGCGAAGACTTCCGAGTATGCATTCTTCAAGAAATTGAAGGAAGATGCAAGCCACAAACATCACTCTTGTTCTGAGAGCAAAGAGGCGTACCGAGGAAGCAATTCAAAGCCGAGAGACAGTTCCAGAGGTCATTATCTAATACAATTATTACAGAGATGATTGTTTTATAGGCCTTTTGAGTATGCCCACCAGGTGTATGACGAAATGCCTAACTGTGCAGAGAGGACTAACATGGTTCGGAATAAGAGCGACGACGTCAGGTCCTCAGTGTTCAACAAAGATGTCACAGAAGATAGCTTTGAGTCATCTCACGCACTACCTGGCAGTGCATCGAGAAACTCAGGTATTCAATGTAAAGAGGCATAGTTAGATATTAACTGCAGCAATCGATGTGGCGAGTATTCTGTTGAGTGTAGTTTGAGTGGCATTTGTGTGTATTGTTTGCTCAACCAACTTGCTTTAGAGGAAAAAAATAGTACAGGGATATGTTTTGAATTAGTGATGTTAATTCTGTGGCTCAAACTCTGAGAGCCAGCTAGGCTAGAAACTCTGAGAGTTTGTCCTCATTGGTACTACTTACTACTGTCATTTCTCTTTGTAGGATCAAATAGGACGAGAGCTCGAGCAACATTGGAGGATTTACACAGGAAAAAGAAATATATGGTAGAGGAAACTGAAAACACCATGAAACCTATAGGTAATTTGCATGTCAATACTCTACATTCTATACTATGCTTCATTTGACGTTCCAAGTTTTCTTTCAGTGGTTCTGTTTCCTGATGCAATGTAGCCTAGATTACTGCTCAGTTTAACAGTGTATATGCAGTTTTGATGACACTGTTAAGTAATTCTGAATCATTTAGGAAAAGGGCTAGATCTCTTTGAAGAGACAGAAACTCAATGCAGGCATGCAAACGTTTTTGATAGGAAGAGACAGAAATTACTTCATTGGGTCAGAGAAACCTCCATTCCCGAAATTGATGATGGGTAAGAGATATGACATTCAATATGTTGTTTCACTTGCTTTATGCCTCTTGTTAAATGATTCAAGATATATTTTCTCAGGTCCAGTTTGGTTTCTGTTCTCCTCAGTCGGCTGATCCCCACGAGCAATGGGAACAATGTATCCTCTTTTAACTTGTGGGCCTTAACTTGATCCTTTTCATGGTTTTTGATTACTGAAAAAGTATTTGCTATTGCAGAATGTTAAGAATCCAAAGTTAATGAAAGTGGTGCCCGTTGACGAGTCTATGCCACTTCCATCCTTTGAGTCAGATATTCATTTCAAGGAACTTCAATTGGCACCTACTAAAAGCTTTATGGATCTTGGTTGTGACCCTTATTTCGGTGATGCGACATTATCTTGTAGGGCAAAGAGATCAAGAGATATGGTTTCCTGCTCCTATTCTCCAACTAGTGATGCTTACAAGAACCATCTTGATTACACAGTGTGGGAACCTGACTCTGAATTACTAGGAGGAAGTGCAATTTTATGTCCGAATAGTGATTCATATTCTATTCTCCCATTCAAAGAATATGGATTGGTGACATCTGGCTATGTCAAAGAGTCGGATATATTCTATCAGCCACCTGAATATATGGTTGGAAGAGAGCCATGCACTCCTATACTGGATTGGGATTTTGACAGGACAGATGAAGAAAGAAAATTATTTAACTTGTCAAGATACAGAGCAGACTCTGAACTACTAGGAAGTAGTACAATGTCATGTCCGATGATTGATTCAGATTATGTTCTTCCATTCAGGGAATATGGATTGAGGGAACCTAGCCATGTTAAAGAGCTGGATGTATTCTGTCAGCCAAATGAATTTATGGTTCGGGAAGAGCTAGGTGCTCCTATGCTGGGTTGGGATTTTGATAGCACAGATGAAGAAAGAAAATTATCTAACTTGTCAAGATACAGAGCAGAGTCTAAACTACTAGGAAGTAGTCCAATGTCATGTCCTAGGATTGATTCAGATTATGTTCTTCCATTCAGGGAATATGGATTGAGGGAAACTAGCCATGTTAAAGAGCTGGATGTATTCTGTCAGCCGAATGAATATATGGTGCGGAAAGAGCCATGTGTTCCTATGCTGGGTTGGGATTTTGATAGCACAGATGAAGAAAGAAACTTGTCTAGCTTATCAAGATATAGAGCTGACTCTGAATTACTGGGAGGTACTGCAATTTCATGCTCTATGAGTGATGTAGATTCTGTGCTTCCATTTAAAGAATATGGGTTGAGGGCATCTAACCATGCCGAAGAGCTGGATGTTTTCTATAAGCCAAACAAATATTTGGTTGGAAGAGAAACTTGCGCTCTGATGCTAGGTTGGGATTTTGACACCGCGAAGGAAAGAAACTCATCTAACCTATCAGGACGTACAGCTGGACACACATCTGCATGCGTGGCCGGTTATCACAGCCATGATGACGAAAGACAGTGTCTTGAAGGCAAGTATGAACTACAATCAGATTTTCACCAAATTGATCTCCCCTTAACCCTATCATGCATACCAACCCTTCTAAATCGAGCCTGGGGTTGCATTGATGACAGAGTATGGGAAGGTGGCACAACATTCTTTTCTCTCCAAAATGACCATTGGTTTAGGCGGAAGATTATCAATAAGGGGCATCCTTATCCTAATGCAGAATCTCTCCTTCAACTAGGTGGTTCCTCGGGGGATCATTATTCATCTACATGTCAAGCTCTACAATTTCCCAGAGAGGAAATATCTTCCCAGCTTCTTACTTTCGATGATATGAACATCAGATGCCTGAATGACTCACCTCATAAAAGAACTCTTACTCATTTCATCAAAGATAATGTCAACGTCCACGACAGCTCAGCCCTTTGCCTCCAGATATCACTCGACAGACAGAAGGCTCAGCCCTTGGGGATTGATATTGACAAGCCAAGCTGGGATGGGAGTGAAAGGGAGATAAGTTTTGATGATGGTGATGTCAATTATATTCAATTGTAAAGTGTAATGGCTACATCGGAAACTTCAAATTTTGGGGCAGAGATTAGTTTTCAGGATTGCAGCATTATGTTCAGGGACCAGTTGCTACATCCATATGAATCACAGTTCTGCCTTCTTTGACTTTCTGATGAATTGATGATCATTAAGCATCGTGGGTTAAATGCTTTGTTTTAGTGCGGTAGACATGTCCAGCCATTATTATCTGAGCAGGTGCTTGCTAATTGCTTTGTCTACTTTTAGCAGAAAGAATGCAACTTGACATTTTGCCCCAGTGTATGTTGACGTCAACTTCTAGTCTCAACAGCATTGATCGCATCTCTCAAGTGGCGCGGGATGCAGGTGGAAGTCTAGTGTAGGGTTGTTCTACTTACATGAACAAGTTCTAGCATTTCCCAATGTGAGCTGTAAATATGGTACAAATAGTTTTGAATACGTCGTTAAAACTCAAAGACTTATATATAGCTTTGTATAACCCTTTTAGTATTGTTACTATAGAATGGTGTCCTTTAGTTATAACGACAAAAAAATGGATTTGTACATGTGGGGGGTTACGTATCAATTCAAACTAGACTGTTTTCATGATTTCTATAGAAACAAGGGATGTGTTGCTAGGATCATCCAAGAAAATTAAATGAGAGTTCTTCATATTGCTTCCTCTTACCTTTGCTGCATCAGATTGTCAAACTTGAATTTAAGGATGTTAGGTATTCGGTAGATTTTACAGATTCTACTTCAACTTTCAAAGTAGTTGAGGCGAGGGCAACATTTCATGGAAATGAAAACTCATAAGAATTGAATGCCGTTGTGGAGGACCCCTGGATTTGGCAAACAAGTCATCGGTGCCTTACTTGTGAGGTTACAGGTGAAAATGATGTGTTCAGATTAAAACCGTCTTGATTGTGAAAATTCATAACAGCACGAGTGGCAATTAGTAGTGGTTGCCATAAATTAATTCTAGAACCAAGAGAAGTATCTATGGAGGCTCGGAGCCCCGAAACCCACTGCATTTAGGAGGAAGAACTATGTGGTCCCATGTGACGATGTCATCTGTCCCCTGATCTTCGCCGGAATTGTAATTCTGGCACGGAAGAGGTGGTGATATCACATGCGCAGTTTTGGGTTAAATTTTGAATGTGTGTTTGGAAAAGCTCATATTTTCTATGTTCATTTGAAGCGACACAAAGTTTCAAGTTCTGATTGTAAGATTTTTAAATTGTCAGTTCTACAATATATACTTTTTTTATATAGTTTTGTAGTATAGAATATGTGAAGTTACTTGAGTGATGTCTCATTTTGTATATTTCACAAAAAGTGAAATGTCATGTGTAATCTTTGTCGATTAATATCATTTTTTTTTTCTCAATTACCCTTGACAATTAGGTGAGCGTTATTGTTAATAATATTCAAACGATGTAGAATCATCTAACATTCTAACTGTTGTCTTACATCTCGCAATTGATTTCGCATCTTTCAGAAAAGTGGTGCGAGTACTTTTTGATTTAAATTTTCTCTTTCTTTCAAAGTAGCATTTTACACATAAATGAAAACTAACTGTAGTTAAAACTCAAAACCTTTGCTCTAATAATAACCACTTTACACTCAAATTGAAAATCATACTGTGAATGGTGGGCGCCAAATATGAAATTAAGAACCATTTCATGGAAGTTGGAGGTGACACTTCTCCTTCGATCACTCAAAGTATATATTACACTGGGGTTGGTTGGTAGAGGTTTGAAAAAGTGCTTTAATATGTAATCCTAACACTCAATTAGACACGTAATTATAATTAGCAGCATATATGAATCATAATATTACATTAATCGATGAGGAGGACTTGACCAAATGGAAACAAAATGGAAAGTCATTTTCATTTGCATGTGCACCCTATATGCTTCACCATTATATGACCAAAAAAAAATATGCTTCACCACTGACAAAACTATCAAGGATTTGCGGCCCCTCCCAGATTTTTTGCCGGATTAGATTACCCATCAGATGGGAAAACTCGACTTTTCCTAAGTCAGTTTGGACAATTATGCTCATAGTTATTTTCGAAACTGAAAATAAACATATAAACAAGAATTCTGTACTGAAAATTGATTACACTAACCAGTACTATTTGGTCTAGTGACATAGTCTTTTTTTCATAAGTGGGAGGTTTTAAGTTCAACTCACGAAATACTAATTATAGCATTTGAGCTATTTATCTCATCAAAAAAAAAATTTGATTACATAGGGAGCCATGTGGGGTATAGTGGGTCCCGTGCTCCATCTCAATTTTTAATTTTTTTTTAAATAAAATTTTTGTACTTTTAAAAATGCATAAATTATTTAGAGTTTCTAAGTATTGCTAATAGCTAATGTTGCAAACATAATTCGAACTTGGGACCAACTGCAAAACATGGGAAAGCCTTACGACTACACCAAGTTAGCTATTAGCAATACTTAGAAACTCTAAATAATTTATGCATTTTTAAAAGTACAAAAAATTTATTAAAAAAAAAATTAAAAATTGAGATGGAGCACGGGACCCACTATACCCCACATGGCTCCCTATGTAATCAAATTTTTTTTTTGATGAGATAAATAGCTCAAATGCTATAATCATAGTCTAATGTTGCAAACATGGGAAAGCCTAATTCGAACATAATTCGAACTTAGTCCACCGGAGGTCATAGTCATAGTCATAGTCATAATTTGACTTGCTCTAATTTTTTTTGTATTAGAGCAAGTCCACCGGAGGTCATAGTCATAGTCATAGTCAAGAAAAATCTGATGTGGTGACCTTGAGAGCAATTTTCATACTTGCACCGGTGGTTTTTTGCCCGGGCAAAACCGACTCCTTCTTGACTACAGCCAAGAAATTAGTCATTCCCATGACTAATTTCATGACCAGGCAACAAACAGGCCAGCGGTTTGGAGAAGGAAGTCTGCAAGGGAACGTGGGCGACGTCAGCTCTTCAGGGGAGAAGGAGACGCGCCAGCTTGGGAAGTGAGGGACAACCCGTTGACGCGTGGCGCCGCAATTGTTGAAATCCTCAAACCACCAAACTACACAACTCGATCAAACTATGCATAACACCATGATTCAACCAAATCTCCAGGACAGAAATAATTCAAGAGCTCTTCAGTCCACAATTTTCGAATTCATCACAAGAGCAACATTTGAATTCAAGATTTGGAATTATACCTTCGGAAATCGACTGCAACCAAGCTCAACACACTGCCGAGACTGGGAAAGGGATGAACTGATGATTCCTCGTGCCACAACCCAGAAAGCTCCTTCATTCCTCGTCTACAGTTGCAGTCGAGGCCGAGACCAAGCCAAGGAAAGCGGGAAAGGCCGCCGGCGTTGAAGAACACGGCAGCCGAGACCAAACCCAGAAACGAAATCAGCAAAACTCCATCAATTTCAAAGACTAATTGATCTAACGTGTAGAGAAGGCGAGAGGATGAATTTCTGTACCGAATGCGGCCCAGACGGTGGCCGGAAATCGCTGGAATTTGCCGGAACAGTCAGACCTTCTCTCTGTCGTGTCTCCCTCCTCGTCCGGTGCATGAGCGATCGAAGACTGCAGTCGTGACGGCGACGACGAGAGGAAGAGATCGGTGGTTGTGCGTCGTCGATCGGTGGCCGGACGGCGTCGCTCCGGTCGGTTTCTCACTCGGGTCGCGGTTGTGTCCGGGTCAGGGAGCTCTGATGCTCTCTCGAGCTTTCTAGGAGCAATTGATCACGATCCTTGATCTGATCAAACGGTATTTATAACCCCAAGCTCAAACTATTTTAATGGCTAGGATGAAGCGGTGGATTTATGGACGGTTAGGATTGCACCGCGGAAATTTCTTTTTATTTAAATGAATTTCCATAATTTCCAAACTTCGGAAATTCATTATAAACACTTCGAGTGTCCGAAAAATTCTCCGAAAATTCCCACAAACTCGTCGTGTCGTGTACTTTATTATCCAACACTTAAATTGAAGATTTCACTTTATGAAAATTTCTGAAAATATCGTAGCGACAACGGTGGATACTTAATGAACAGTGGATTTAAACAGTAAAATCCACTGGTGAACAGTAGATTTAAATAGTAAAAAGTGAACAGTGTTGATCGGGCAAGAAAAAAAACGGGTGCGAACCTATGTCCAATGGCAATAAATAGTAACTTGACTGGTCGAATTCTTGACTTCTCGACTTTGCCTTTTCTTGACTACGGGTGCACTTGCTCTTAGAAGATATATGAAGACTTACTATAATATACAATAAGATTAATAAGCACATTTTATAGGAATATAGTTTACTCCCGTTTCCAATGCCGGTCAAACACTTGACCTGGAATATGGGTTTCCTATTCAAGTTGAACCACAAACTCAAAGTACTCCAACAAATCGACTACTTGGACCACCAGAGTCCTAGAAAAAAAATAGATCTGGAGAACCCAGCAGATGACATCGGCAAACTCATCGTCAAACTCGACAGATTAATCTGGTTCCCTATTCACTTCTCTGCTATTCTCTTGTCTTCTCGCTCCGATAGACCAAGGTGAGCTCCCATCCTCTCTTTCTCTTCCCCTTTCATAATTTTTGTCAAGCTTGAAAAGCCATGGCTGTCTCCACCGCGACTTCAGTTTCACGATCAGAATTGGTTTGATCGGTGGGTTGGGGAGAGCTGTAGTGTAGAGGTGCGGTGGCTTGGGCAGAGCTCCGGTGCAGAGGCACGGTGGCTTGGGTGATTAGGTTTTGTCGATTTGGAGTTTAGGTGTCGCGAAAAAAATATATATATATTGAAACCGCCTAGCCACCCAGACGGACGCCCAGGCCGCCTAAATCCAATCCGCCTCAGAGCTCCGTTTAGCCATTACTCGCCTCGGTCTGCCGCCGCCCAACGCCTAGGCGGCGCTTGGGCGGCCGTTTTTTAGAACACTGATTCTAACAAACACCAACTAGCAAAGAGTACACGATTGGAACATTGAGTATAAACCCCTAATTACAATAAACATATAGAGTGTGCCCCAAAATAATATCAAGAGTCTCTACAAAAAAACATGTATTCTAGCAAGCACCAACTAGCAAAGAGTACACGAGTGACTACTCCATTTGCTTTGATATAGTGGTGACATATCGGAAAAATAACTCGATTACAACGAAACATAATTACCAAAATCACAGCTTTCCCACTATGTTGCCGCCGGAGAAGAAATCCGTCGACACTAAGTTTCATCCTGCCACTAGGAGGTTGCGACCATTTAACCAGAATTGATCGTCGTCTCACTAGACCAAACAAGGCACTTAGAGTACACACACAGGCATTTAGCCCGACTAACCCTACAAAATACTTGCAGGGACTTATTACACGCCAACAGCGTGACAATTCTAACCAACTAACATAAGCAAAATTAAAAACAGTAATTAAACAACCAGCCCAGGCAAGGCCCTTAATTTGGGCCCAAGCCCAAACCTAAGCCTTAACCCAGGAAAGAGGAGAAAAGATAGCCGCCAGCCAAGCTTGGCCCAACCCCTTCCGGGCCACCACCTTGTCGCTAGTCTCGCCGGATTGCCACAGCCCACGTTCCACCATCACACCTGACCCTTCCAGATCGGATCCTTTTAGATTGGATCCAATCGACCCAAACCATATCACGCCACCACTCTCCCTCCAGATCGGGCACAACCCAGATCGGATCGAACCTTACCGCCGATCTGAACCAAGCCATGTCGCCACGACCACCACCCAACCAAGCAGCCTCCGACCCCGCGACAGTACTCCACAGTGCCAACCAAGCTAGCAAGGGACAAATCACAACCCGACAGCCACTGTGTTCTCCTCCTTCCTCACCTCCCAAACCACCGCCACAATCTCCCTAAACCGGATGAGAATGTCGATCAAGGAGCCCGACACCACATCAGACCCACAAGGGGATGACAAAGGCCCATCCGACAATGTCGAAAGGGCTCGCCGCCAGACAAGAAGGAAAACCTCACTTTTTCTCGTCAAGCGCGTTCAACGACACTTTAACAACTATTTTTCTATGAACTCGTAGAAGTGCCTTTATGATTTAATTAATTCTCAAAGTTTTTAATCTTTTAGGGTCATTTCTGTCAAAAATTTTGATTTTGCTAACATCTCTTCTCTTAATAATAGTATAGATTAAAAAAATATTAATCTTAAAAAAAAAAAAAAAAAAAAAAAAAAACCATTAGCCCACCCCACCCTTACATATGACAGTGAAAATCAAACCCTTGACCTTTATAATATTGAAATTATAATTTACTAACAGATTAAATATTAATCTTACCTTAGTTTTATTCTAATTTATTATATTTTATTAAAGTTTTGGTATATATTTTAAGTTATGAATTTTTTTCTAAAACTTCTATGTGCCCCACTTATGATGAAGTTCTAGCTCTGCCACTTAATTCTCAGGCATACACCTAAACTGTCACTTTGTTATATAACAATCAATGAATTCATAACCGAGCCAGTGAATATAAGAAGAAGATGTCATACAATGCATAAGAAAATCGTCTTAGTAGCCTGTTGTGAACATGAAGTTAAGTTTACCGACAGTTTGTGTGCCATTGCTTTCCATCGAATTTGTGTTCAAGACGATCTAGTTACACAGGGTTTCTAAAGCCAGTAGTTTGTCTGTCCTATATCCAAATAGCTTTAACTGCCTCGGGGAATAATCAATATGACAAATTGAAACAAAAAGGAGCTGCAAAGATCATACGATTGAGTACATAAAATTTTATGGATCCGGCTCCTCTAAAGTGAGAAGCCAATGAATTTACTTCAATTTCATAAAATCTGAACTCTTTGTCTAATCTAAGGGTCATGAAAATTGACACATCACTCTTTCATTAAATTTTTTATTTTAGTTTAAACCACAGTTAACTTGCCATTAACTAAAAAAAAATATGTCTGGGATTTCTCGTCAATATTTCTACCCTGCATCAAGTTTCTTTAACATGCAAGGATACCTTCTTCATTTTATAGTGTAAAGAGTGAATTTGATCAATCCTAAATTAAGAATCGAGTTTGGTAAAAATTAATTAATTAGTCATATAGGGAATAACTTACCCTTATTGTTAACGATTCCTTCATGAATCAACTCTAGGACACAATTTCAACACCAAAGTTGCCGCTGCTGCAGGCCAAAAGCCAATCAACCACCATCGCAATCTTCATTTTTCTTGCCACTTCCAGTGCCCACCCACAACTCTCATCAACAATTAGCCAACTGATTTTTTCTCCTTCCCCGGCCTTGGTTGATTCTCTCAATGAGCTCCTCCAACGTTTGAACATGAGTTCTTGTATTACTTCAGTTAACAAATGTATCGAATTCTTATCCTCCCCGGGTTCTAGCCCATCTAGAATTGAAACCAGATATATATGATCATCCCCATGTAACTTTCATTAGCCATGGAATTAATGAGAAGAGAACCTAATTGTATCTATGCCTTCTTGTAATCATGGGCAAGTTTTCATGGAAACACGGAGAAACATCAATGCAGCAAGAAGTGAATTTGGGGTTGGGACTACGCATAGAAGAAAGACAGTAAACCTTTTTTTTTTTTTTGGCTGGAGTTAATGATAGTGAACAATAGAGTTAACTGTGGTTTAGAGTAAAAATAAAAAATTGATGAAAGAGTGATGTGTCAATTTTCATTATCTTTAGATTAAACAGAGAGTCCAGATTTTATGAAATTGAAGTAAATTAACAGACTTCTCACTTTAGAGGAGCCGGATCCAAATTTTATGACCCCTCTTTACAATGTCACTTGATGAATGCAAATATATGGTGTTGCATTATTTATTTCGGTCCTAAAATTGGAGAATTATGTAGAATTATGTAGAGTGAGAAAAGACACATCAAATCTCCCGCCAGTGACTCAATTTATGGGCAAAGAAGATCTTTTGAGGATGGTGGTAGGTCCTTCAATTATATTTGTATCACATATTTGTTGAGTAATCTTGTCAATGTCAAAGATGTTACCGTTGGGATTTCAAAGCAGGTGGCCAAATAATCAACATTTGCTGGCCTATAATATGTTTCACCTTGTGCTCTTTACCTGCTACAATTTTTCCCCATATGCTTTTAAAATGTGATGATGGTCACGTTCATGGTAAAGTTCCACTCTAGTACCATCAAAACACACTTATTAGATCATGTTTTTCTTTTGATGAAGACTTATTAGATCATGTGGGAGTTGTAACTGCTATGTTTTTGTACTCATATCACACGTACATAAAGTCATAAACGTTGTTTGGAAAGACGTGAGAATAGAGGCGGAACTAAAGGTCAAAATTTACGTAAAAAAAAAAAATTAAAATTCACATGAACTTCAATTACGGTCTATAATATGTTTTACCCTGTGCTTTTTTCTTTACCTGCTACAATTTTTTTTCATTTGAGCTTTGAGTATTATTCAACTATAGCTGAGTAAATTTTCTCTTAGCTCTGCTTTGCATGCGAGTCTCTTTTTTTTGAAGGAAGATAGCGATTGCATTCATAGTAAACTCAGGCCAGAATGGCATGATACATAGTTCCCACCAGGAGTGATAGGTGCCATTACATTTAAAACAATTCCGCTCCTTTACTCAGGAGCCTATCAGAACAAGAATATTCTAGCTAGGAATAATAGCGCGCAAAGAAAAACTTCTGAAGCCAAAGCGCTCAATTGCGGTGTATTAAGAAACTCTTCCTCTTTGGATGTAGGATACCAACATTCTGTAGGCCAAACAGATAAGAGAAAATTATTGTAATTAGACAAAATCTAAAAACATAGAGTTGGGCTTAGGGCAAAAAACCCTAGCCCAAAATAGCAAGATCCAAGAAACTCCAAGGGAATGCCCACTCAAAAGGCCCAGCAGGCTGGGTTTGGCTCCAGCCCAACATCCATCTCCAACCCCGAAACCCCGCTCGCAGTTCCAGTGAAGCCGCTCCGCTGTGATCCCCGCCACCACAGAACAGACCCGCAGCGATCCAAACACACCGCAGCGCGTGCCGCCTCCACCTGCCTCACACCGAAGCCACCTTAATCCAGTACCCCGCCAACCCACGCCGCCGCTGATCTTGAATCTCAAAGCCCTGCAACCGTCGTCAGTTGAAGACGCCCAAATCGAGTTCCACCAAAACCTGCAAACGCAAAGCCACCAGAATCTCGAGATGCGACACCAGAGACCAGAGCAGAAAACCAGCCTGCCAAAAAAACCCCGAGCGACCCCCGCACAAGAGTTCGATGATCGCATATAGCAATCCCCATCCGGCAGCGGGGTCGGCGAGGCCCAAAGGCCAGCCCAGAGCCACCACCAGACGAAGAGTGATCGCTCAAAAAGCCACCGGCTGTGCGTAAGGTTTTGGGATAGCAGATAGAGAATTTTGCATGCGAGTCTTTAAAACTTCATATGTTATTATAACAACCGAAAATGTGTTGACTTATGAAAAAGATTCATCAATAAACCAAAAAAAACTGACCATACTCTAAGTACGTACTCACTTGTAACAAATAATAATTACCTTAATTATGAGTCTTTATCATTATCGATCTTAAAGTATAAGTAACCAGCATATACCCTTTATCTACATTTACCTGAATGGCAAGAAAATATTCATACAACATACGTACTAAGAAGCAACTAAATCCAAAGGAACAAAACAAGGAGGCCTCTGATATTCTTGGAGCGATCTCGGAGTACGAAACTTAGGTTTCGTGTTGCTGGCGGCGGTGTAGCTTCGCTCCCCAGACCAGGCAAGGCTGCGGCACGCTCTCGGGTGTGACGACGGTGCGGCGGCGGTGCGGACTTTCGTCTGGATCGTGGTGGGTTCGGCGATGGCGGATTAGCTTCTGGGTTGGTATAGATCCGGATCTGCAGCCGATCGTGGTGGGTCCGGTGTAGGGCTGCAATCTCGGCATAGCACCGTGACGGAGCATTCCTGAGTGGGAGAAAGGCGGCAGTGACGCTTCCAAAGCGGGAGTCGATCGGCGAGACAGGTCGGGATATCGGCTTCCAGTGGGTATTGTAGGGGATCGGATCCTCTCCGACTGGGTCTGATTGTCGGCGTGTAGCAGAGAGGCAGCTGACCCGGGGACAGTGATGCAGTGCTGGAGAGGCCGGCCGCCGGCGAGATTGGCGACGGCGGTGATGGGGCGACAGCAGAATTGGGTTGCTACTCACTTTACTCAGAGTTGGGTTTGGGTCTTTGGGCCTGGGCTCAAGTTTGAGTTGTTGGGCTTTCTGTTATGGGCCAGTAGGGAGGGTGTCTTACCACCCTCATTTGTCACTTAGTGATGAAGGTGGACCTGGCCTGAGATGTGGACATTCTTGGGCTTTCAGGTCGACTTTTGGTCCAGAACCAATCGTTTCGGATCAAGACTGCTACGGGAGTTGGTAATTATCTGGAACAAGATTGGCGTTCAAGCGGCTTATGGATAAGGAGTTGCTCCTATTTGTTGGCTAGGAAGTGACTTTCTATTGGTACCACAATTGCGTGATTGGCTAATGGGAGGTTAGAATATGATTTTGCCCTAGAAGACTTTGGAGTTTCTTTGTCTATAAGTTCGCTAATTATAGCGAGCTTATCAGTGACTTGTTATGAGTTTGCTTTGCTTAGATTAGGGTTCCGGATTTTCTTGCCGGCTATCTTTCTGTAAGTGTAGCTAGACTCTAGCCATTGGCTGAATGCCGGGCTATTAATTCTAATGATATCAATTTCTATTAAAAAAAAAAAAGAATTCGAAGCAACTAAATCCAATTTTTTTTTTTTTTCATTATCACTCTTAATCCCAGAGCAATAATAGTGTTCTGAGTTGTACAAGCATCACCAACAAAATTAACATCTCTTAACACAATAGTGTTCTGAGTTGTACAAGCATCACCAACAAAATTAACATCTCTTAACACACTAGCTTACAAAGCCAAATATTGTTATAGCATATTCTATAGTGTTCTTGAATAATCGAAACACAACATGTACGTTTATCATATTTAAATGACCCAATTGTTAACAGAGAAAAACAAATTTGTCATTTAAACATAGGTTAATTAACAGTGCATCAAGACAATTATACTATGTTGTTTAGTTAAACCCTAATTATTCACTCGTAATTTGCTCTAATTATGTATTAGGAGGGCTGGATCAATTCTGTCTTAACCATTGCTATCAAACAAAAAATCCAGAAAATTAACAAAGAATCTTCTTATCTTATTTGCCGAACTTGGCAGAAGAAATTTAAATTTATTTATTTTGATTGCAAATATTTGAATATTATACGTAATTAAACAACTAGAAAAATTGCATGGCAATTACATAACTGAACACTCCATTTCTGGTATCTACAAGACTACAGATTCATAATTAAATCCTCAATTATGATTAGTAGGTAGGTGTGGATCTTGGGATTCAAGGACTTCATATTAAATCTTTGAAAATATTGCTGGACCTAATTATCAAAAAAGTTAAATCTTAACAAGGAAGGGCATGCATGAGCATGATTATTGTTTATGTACTAATACTTGAAGACTCATTCCTCACGTAAAATTATCGAGTTTTGAATCATTGGTGACAGCTCAAAATAAAGATAGTGATCAAATTTGTTCATTTGGCGTCTAAGTGTGGTTATAGTACTAGATGTTTCTCAATAACATGTTGTTAGTTGATAGATTTTTTTCTTTTTCTTAAAAGGCCAGTATATTATGTGATAAATTATAATTATGAGCAATTGTCGTAATACATTTTGCATGTTCGATCTCTTTTTACTATTGGTAGAAAATAATCACATCAATGAGTCCTGATATTTTAACATAAAGAACAAATTAATACTCAAAATTGTAATAAAACCATAGATTTGGCATTAATACTTGTAACGTAAACAGAGAATCGAGTAGTAACAAAGGGTATTGATGGTAGCCAACCCAATAAAGTGTGGCAAACCGGATCAGAATCTGTAATGATCAGTAACATCATTTGGCCAAAAGTATGATATTCTTCCTATAAAGTGCAATATCCATCTTTTTCATCTACGGCCATTTAAAATTGATATTTATGAAAGATGTCATATTTTTCTCCAAAAAATAACACTTCACTCAACGTACTTGTTAAGCAAATGAAAAATCGTACATTTTTTTTCTCTAGGATTTTAAGGATAAAATAAAGAAATATAAACATACACAATTAAGAGAAAAAGTCAAGAGAAAAGCAGTTACTTGCTAACTAAACCATCACAAAAAAGAAAGAAGTGGAAATATATCATTTTTTTTTTTTTTTGGACGAAGGAAAGATATATTCTTAATAATTCACAATTTACATATATTTTTGTAAATAATCACCACAAAAAACTAGTCAAATAACTAACTGAGTCGTGATTGTCTAAATTCTAGCAAAATTTAACATTGAGAAAACTTGTCAAAGCTTATATTAAAGATGGATCAACACCGAAAATGTACTCACTAATAAAAGAGGAAAATTTGAAACTCAAAAGAAGAGGGCTTATTGGGAGGGGGAGGGGGAGGGGGGGGAAAGCAAAACCCAATAAATTTGACTAAATATCCGTAATATATAGGGCAACGATTGAAAATATTCTAGAGTACAAGGACATAAATAGAAAAAACAAAACCTCCCTGTAAAATATTACTATTGTCTGATTATCCACTATTTTTCCATACTATTTTCATTTTTTTCACACACACTCTCTCTCCTTTTTTCGTCTGCTTCTTCCTCTCACATTCTCTCTCTCTCTCTCTCTCTCTCTCTCTCTCTCCGAAATCGAAACTCATATATCAGTCACAATTAAACAAAACCCATTTTGCATTTTCAACTCCAGACAACCCACCACAGAGCTAGAGCTTCAGCTTTAGTCGGTGGACAGAGACCCAGAGACCCAAGAAGCAGAAGCAGAAGCAGAACCAGCTCAACCTCAAGCCGCCGCCACTCTCGCTTAGCCGATCTATCGCCGCCACGTCAGATGCCGGTGGCCGAGTCTCCGACCACGTCCTCACCGGAATGAGAGTTTCCGACCACCTCACCAGGTCTCCAATCTCTCTCCTTCTCTCTCTCTCTCTCTCTCAAAAAGAATGCAGCTTGAAAGAGACTCTTGGTTCCACATTACTTTTTCTCTCACTTTCCGATCTCGCAGTTCTCGAAGCTCTCTACGCGAATCTGATTCCTTCGCAGACCTAATATTCTCTCCCTCTTTTTTTTTTTTTTTTGTTACATTTCGTTTTAATTTGCCTTGCTACTTTTTCCGATTTAAAAAAAAAAAAAAAAAAAAAAACTTTTTTGGGGTTCTTGCTTTTCTGGGGGTGATTGGAACTTGTCACAGTAAATTGAGTGATCAGTGGTATTGAATAATTGGTTCGGAGCTGTTCCCAGAATTTGATGTGATATTTCACTCTGCTTCCATTTGTCTCTTATTATCTCTAATACCAACGCCTCTCTAATAACATAAATCTTTCTTTTTTTTTTTGGGAATCTGCAGCTCCCAAAATTGCCTAATTGAGATTCAAGTTTTAAGCTTTGAGAGGTTTGTGCTAATTTTGAGTGAAAAAAAAAAAAAAAAACCCTTTTCCTCTTGTTTGTCAAATTATTAATCATGATGAATTTGGTAGCTTCAAATGATATTTTTGTTTGTTTTTTTAGTGATTCGCTTCGGTGGAAGCTGTCGTTTTTGTCAATGCATTTGTTACTTCTTTGACTCCAGATTTCTTTTATTGCGTTAACAAGTCATAGAAATTGAAAGTGATTGCGTACTGGGATTAATCTAATCAAGTGTTGTGTGATGACAACAGGGTCTGAAATGAAGGGGATGCATAGCAGCAAAGGGCACAATGTTGATAAGCCCTTCCCGGGATGCCTGGGAAGAATGGTCAACCTCTTTGATATGAGTACTGGGGTTTCTAGAAACAAGCTGCTCACGGATAAACCCCACCGAGATGGTAATTTCTTTGATGATTCGGTCATCATGTAGATGTCGAAACTTTAGGAGTAAAAACTGAGTTGTTGAAGCTTATTGAATATAGTACTGAGACATTGATTTTGGTAGGCTCTTCACTCTCAAGGAGTCAATCAGATGTGGTAACAATGCTGGGTTCCCCCTTTGGAGAACAAATAGAGGATAAAGTGGTAAGTTATTGCAGGATTTTTCATTGACTAGTGAAATTATAGAAGAGTGATCACTGGCAAAGCAATTTGCATGTATTTAGTTCTCATTAGGTTATAATACACTTCAGTTTCTAGATTTGTGTTGAATTGAATGGGTGTTTTTTCTTACCC
Source organism: Rosa rugosa (assembly GCF_958449725.1). Lineage (NCBI taxonomy): Eukaryota > Viridiplantae > Streptophyta > Magnoliopsida > Rosales > Rosaceae > Rosa > Rosa rugosa. Next base: position 40,501,685 of record NC_084822.1, on the reverse strand, counting down.
GTATTTGTATGGTGTCTTTAGATTGTTTCAGAGTTGAGGAGAAGTTCATCAAACAATAAAGCAAATGGAACACCGATAAAGATGCTTTTAGACCAAGAAATGTCAAAAGAGGTGGAAACTAAGAAGAATCCACCTAATGTAGTTGCCAAGTTGATGGGTCTTGATGCTTTCCCACGACAACAGCCTGATTCAACTGCACAAAGAAGTAATGCAAGCAATTATTCACAATGTACTAATAATCATTCCAGTGTACCATTGGGATGTTGGCAGCAAGAAGATGAGTTTTTGGACAAGAGAATGCAGCATGAATTTCATCAGTGTCCGGAGCAGAATGATTACAAAGATGTTTATGAAGTATGGCAGCAACCTCAGAAGACAAGTTACGGAAGAAATAAATCACCACAGAGGGGAAGGTATAATGAAAAGATTAATGAGAAGCAGATGGATCTTGTTCGTCAGAAGTTCATGGAAGCCAAACGCTTGGCTACAGATGACAGGCTTCGCCAATCCAAAGAATTCCAAGATGCACTAGAAGTATTAAGTTCCAATAAAGATTTGTTTCTTAAGTTTCTGCAAGAACCAAATTCCTTGTTTTCTCAACATCTATATGAATTACAATCTCTTCCTCCACCTACAGAGACAAAGCGAATCACTGTTCTTAGACCTACAAAGATGGTTTCAAATGACAATTTTGCGGGATCAGGGAATAAGAGTGATAAACAGACAAAGAAGTCATCTCAGGTATGTCAGGCAGCGTGGGAAAGCCACCATTTATACTCTCCTACCATTGCTGATCAGAAAGTTGATGAATATCCTGCTCCAGCGACTCGGATAGTGGTGTTGAGGCCTAGCCCTGGGAAGACTCAGGATGGTAAGGCCATGGGTTCTTCCCCTACCTCATCACCAAGATTACATGGTGAAAACTTCTATGAGGAGCATGAAGATGATGAGGTGCGAGAATCAATAGAAGTTGCAGAGGAGATCACACAGACAATGCGTGATAATTCGATGGGCCACCGGAGGGTGGAAACTCTGCTTTCCTCTGTCTTTTCCAATGGTTATACTGGAGATGAGAGTTCGTTTCACAAATCAGAAAATGAATATGCAGCTGGAAATCTCAGTGACTCAGAAGTCATGTCACCATCTCCTAGGCATACGTGGGATCACATTAATGGGTTTGGCAGCCCTTTTTCTTCTTCTTCCTTCAGCCGCATGTCATGTTCTCCAGAGTCATCTGTATGCAGAGAAGCCAAGAAGCGACTTTCTGAAAGATGGGCCATGATGGCATTAAATGGAAATTCTCAGGAGCAAAGACATGCCCGAAGGAGCTCTAGTACATTAGGTGAGATGCTTGCTCTATCAGAGGTTAAGAAGTCAACAACATCTGAGGATGAGAGTAGTCACAAGGAAGAAGAACGAAGGGAATCAGTTTCATGCTTGATTAGTGATTCAAGTAAGGAAGAGCTGGTTGATTCTCCTAGTCTTTTGAGGTCGAAATCTCTCCCTGTATCTTCTGCGGTATTTAGCAACCGGATCAACATTGAAGTTTCAGATCATGAGGCGGGGAAGATAGATGTTCCCAAAGAGCTGAATAAGGCAAAGAGCATGAAGTCATCATTGAAAGGGAAAGTCTCAAGTTTATTTTTCTCTAGAAATAAGAAATCAAATAAAGAGAAATCTGAGGCATTTCGAGCAAACAAGGAATCTCAATCTTCCTTTTCTGAACAATTACGTTCTCTGGTTCGTCCGGGAATGATTAGTGATGATGCATCTCAGTGTTCCAATGATGGTGGATTTGAAGGGTGTTTCTCTCCTGCTTTATGTGGTGCTTCAGGAAAAGACTCTCCGGTTGTAACAAACATTGAACAAAAACAAGAGGCAGCTCCATGGGAGGTAAATCAGTACTCTTTTTCTATTACTACCTACTACAATGACCAAGTACACCGCCCTCTAAAAACAAAAATGAAGAAAAAAGGAATAAAAACAAAAACTAAAGAAGGAATTAGTTTTGAGGATCTGTCTTAAAACAACCTGTCTCTGGTTGCTCCTTTGTGTTGCTTGTTCGCTTGAAACAATAGTACTTAATGACTGTACCGGTGCGGAGGAAATACTATGATCTGCTATGCGAGTTTCTCATTCTTTTGTTGTTTACCACTCACCTATGAGCATTTATATGTTACCGCTTGTTTTTGGTACTTAACGACTGTACTGGTGCGGAGGAATACTACTATGATCTGCTATGCGAGTTTCTCATTCTTTTGTTGTTTAACCACTCACCTATGAGCATTTCTATGTTACCGCTTGTTTTTGGTACTTTTAATTTCTTTTTGTTCAGTCGTTAGAAGGGGGTTAGGTTACTAGACATGTGTTCAAGTGCAGCAATCTCGAAGTAAGATAATTTGGGCTTTTATGGTTTAGGGTACACACAATGAAATTACTAACATGGAAAGTATGTCAATGATGGTTTGTAATTCAGTCTGTTGTCGACTGTATGCATTTGACTTGGCATCGCAAAAATGGTTTCCTTTTGTTTTGTTTTGTTTGTTGTTTTTTTTTTTGTTCCCTTTCTGCATATTCTTGGACCTTAAGACTTTTATGACAATATCATTGAAAATCGCTTGTTTGTAATCCGCAGGCAGGGTTGTCTTTGGCAAAGCCTGTGGCGCCTGGAAATGTTGGTGAGAATCAGGACCAGCCAAGTCCAATATCAGTTCTAGAACCACCATTTGTAGAGGATGACAATACTATTCAGGAATTTTCTAGGTTTTTGAAGCCAGACCACCTAGGTAATCTCTCTCTCTCTCTCTCATTATTTTTATTGACTGCTTTCTTTTTTGTTTATTTATTTCCTTCGTAACTGTCTTAGTGAGGATCGTCATTTGTTATAACAGGAAGACACCTCAAGTCTAACTTGATTGACAAATCACCACCAATAGGATCAATTGCTCGGACCCTGTCATGGGATGAATCTTGTGCAGAGACTGCCACACCATATGGTCTATTAAAATCGCCTTCAGTTTCCACAAGCATTGAGGAAGAAGAACAAGACTGGCAAGCCATTGTCCAAACTCTTTTATCAGCAGCCGGCCTTGATGGTGAGCTGCAGTGTGATTCGTTTTTCGGTAAATGGCATTCGCTTGAAAGTCCTTTGGACCCATCTCTCCGAGATAAGTACGCCAACCCGGATGACAAAGAGCTTTTGCACGAGGCAAAGAGAAGGAAATGGCGATCAAGTCGGAAGCTCGTATTCGATTGTGTTAATGCAGCCCTAGTGGACATCACTGATTACGGGTCAGCAGACAGCAGCAGCACGAGGACCGTTTCGTGCAGTGGGGCCCACGACAGGTTCTTAGAGGGTGATTCCCCCCTATTGGCAGACCGCGTATGGTCCCGGGTGAAGGAATGGTTTTTGAGTGAGGTGAGGTGTGTTCCGGAAGATGGTGGGGACATCAACAGCCTGGTGGTAGAGAGGGTGGTGAAGAAGGAGGTTGTGGGGAGAGTGTGGCCTGAACAAATGAGAAATGAAATTGACATTGTAGGGAAGGATATAGAGGGGAAGTTGCTGCAAGAGCTTGTGGAGGAGGCTGTGGTTGATTTGACAGGGAGGACATAAAACCAAACCATTGCATGATATGGGGGCCTTAGTTATTTTTCCTCTTATTAAATTTCACTGTAACTCTATTATTTGTGCATTTGATTTTCAACAATTATGGTCCCCCGCCCACCTTAATTGTTTAATGCCACAAACATTTAATCATTATTTGATAATTTATGTCCGTTGTGTTAATATACAAGTGTATAATAATGTTACTTCCTAAGCTGACTTTGTCTGACATTCAGATCTTTAGTCCTGTTTGTACTGCGTACGGTGGAATGTTGAATAGAAATTGACAACGACTATTTTGCGTCAAATTGCTGTGTTCCTGTGGTTGTAATGTAGTTTTTCTTGATCATTAAGAGTTGGATATGGTGCTTTACTGCTTAACTCAATCGAAAATAGTTTTATTATCCGACTGTTCTGTTATTATGCAGATTTGACAGTTGACGACAGCAATGTGCATGGTTTGAGCTAAATATCTCTTGAGAATGCAAGTGTAATTTTATTTTGAATCATGGAAAACTCATTCTAATCCAAATTCCTGAAAGCTAATCAGGAATTAGAATGGCGTATACAGAAGTGAGCCCAGGACAAAGTTCTGTTTGGTCATTCTGTTCCAAAGCAGTCCCCACTGGTTAACTAAAGCAGCAAAGAGAGAATGGAAACATTTATATTCCGCTTTCAATATTTTGTTGGCAAATACTTCTATCTTGGTATAATATTCTCCATGTACCCACGTGAAATGTCAATCCTAAAAACTAACAGTGGCCCCAAAAGTATTAATGTGATGTAGTAGTTCTATCTTACTACAGCTGCTGCTCAGAGTTGGATATCAGAATATCAATGGGAGTTATTGTGAGTAGGTATGTGGGATGGCTGAGCAGCTTCTGTTTTTGGGTGGTTAAGGCATTCAAGAATGTCACATTTGAATTTCAAGTATAGACACTAAATGAATGCACCAAAGAAATACTATGGGATAAAGTTTGGCAAATCACTCTTCAAACTTCAACCGTTTTTTCTAATATACGTCATTTGATTAAATCTTTAATTTGAGTGTCCTCTTAAAAGTTATTGTTTTGTCTAATGTCTCTGAACCGTCACATATTGACGTGCATTTCTATCCTTTTGGGTTGTTAGTGATTGTCCTTAATCCAATTTTACCCATATTGAATTATTGACACAAGTCCTCCTATATATAACGCATTCCTCCATTACTTTCTGCTAAACTTTCTTCTGTTTATAACCCCAATCGTTCCCATCATGATCCATGAAGAAGACCAACAACGATGATAATCAAGAAAATTAGTTTTCAAAATGGTAAAGGACAGAGCAAAAATCCATTAAAAAAAAAATAGCATAGCTAAATGCTTAGTTAATTAATAAGAAAGCATAATAGAAAACCAATCAAAACTCAAGGGTTTAGGGAGCATATGCAGACTCTCCAGAGCAGACAAATGAGTACCAAAATAATGTCATTTCTCAAGTGGAGTTATTTAAAAATGAGCATCTATCTATCTGTAGCTGGCAGAAACTAGAAATCATATATGTACTTACTCAAATTGCTCATAGGTCAGAAACCAAATTGTCAATAAATTAGTTAAGACTTCTCAAACTCCCTGTGAGATCCGTAACTTGCTGAGGCCAACTGCTCTGCAGGCCATAGAAATATAATAGAGGTAAAAAGGACAAGTGACAAAGATTTTGCCATGAGAGAGTTGCAGAAGGGTCAATATCACATCATGATCATAGAAAACCAGTTTATCTCTGTCACCAATTTTCAAATCCCAACCACTCTGTAGAAGTTTGGTGCCATTTCTTAATGCAGAAAGGAGAAAATATGCAGTAGTGAGCAGAGTACTAGTAGTACTAGCTCTGGCATAAGAAATCTCGTGACTGGAGCATCATGGTCATCCGTGGAATCAAATGACAATTATGGCAGTCATGGAGTTCTTGAAGGCTGAATGAAGCCAGAGATGTATAGGACCTTATGTACCATATGAAAGGACAGCAAAGAGAATATTATATGTCACTTACAGTTTTGCATGCATGGCCCCATTCTTTGTTTTTTTATCACTGTTATTTTCACATCTTCTGAACTTCTACTGTGGAGCATGAGCAATGGGTGAGCTAATTTAAATTCGAACATAATACTACTAGATTTTTTTTGAAAGAAGGCAAAGCCAATATATTGATCAAAAGCCAGAATGACCCTTACATACCCTTCCGCTGCCATCGATAGACAGACAAGAAGATGTGTTAGTACCCACAGTGGTACATATATCTAGGTCACTCATTTGACATTAAATACATCAAGATAGCGTGAATCCTCCATCGGTACTACTCCAAAGGATTCGCTAAAGGCACAGAGGTGCGTAGCTCCCTAAAAAATTAGGGAATTATTGAAAGTAATAAAATTACTAACCTAGAGTTCCTTAAAAAAGGAAGCTAACTAATGACCCAAATGGCCCAAAGAAAAAACAGAAAACCCTAGGCCCAAATCGTTGACCCAGCCTTGCCACGCCTCCACCTTCCTGTGTTGAGGACGATGCACGCCGCCAGCGAGCCACTGCCACGACCGCTCCATACTGTCGCCGCCCACTACAAGGACCACCGGCCACACCACAACGCCACCACCTGGAGGCCAACACCGAACCCGAAATGCACCAGACCCGATCCAAAAAGAATCACCTGTGCCCCTAGAGCGCCGGCTGCATCTCGACGATGAAGTTGCGCTGCCACCGATGTCACGACCCAAACACCAGTCATCGCCGCCCCTTGAAACCAGACACCACGACTCCCCCCGCCACAGATAAGCTTCGAACCAAGCAAGATCAGATCGAACAATCAGGCTTCGAGCCACTGCAGATCGAATAAGCCAAAGAATCCTAGACCATCATCACCCGTCCGGCAGTCTCACAGCGACGACGAGGCAAGCCCCACCGACGTGGAGTACCGCCGGACGAGAGGAGCTCGGCTAAAAACTTGGTTAAGGTTGGGCGCGTGCGGCGCGTTCCGTCAGAGAGAGAATTTTTCTTTCTAGTGTCTAATATAATACTACTAGATAAGTAAGTATAATAGGAAGAAAATAAAAATGTCAGATTGAAGTGGATTAGGTTACATTGTGCTTCATACCAATTATGAAAGTTTACATTGTGCTCCGGAGCACTCTTGTAAAATATAGGGAAAAATTCACCAACGGTGTCTGGACACTTAGGGGACTTTCAGAATGATACCTGAACTTACAAAGTTATCAATGTGATACCTGGACTCATTTTTTCGTATCAACATCGTACCTGTGACCAATTTCCGTAACGGCTCCGTGACGGAAATTGGCCATAGGTATCACATTGATACGAAAAAATGAGTCCAGGTATCACATTGATAACTTTGTAAGTTCAGGTATCATTCTGAAAGTCCCTAAGTGTCCAGACACCGTTGGTGAATTTTTCCCTATTTTGCACGTGCGATGCACGTGAGTCACTTAATGAAGACAAAAGGACCGATTTACCCTCAAATTCTTTCTTTCTTTCTTTTCTTTTCTTTTTTTCTTTATTCTTCTTTCTTTCTTTCTTCTTCTTCTTTTCTGGTTTCTTCTTCCCCTGATTTGAATCATCAAGATTCAAATCATCTTGCTCGTCCGATTCCCACTGCCGATCGCCGATCAAACACCGCCGCTGCGTCTCAATCCACCTTCATGCACCACAGATGTTTCTGGTTCCCCCAACTTCAAATCCTATAGCAAATTGAAATTGTGCATTGAGGCTTCACCGCTCACTCCGAGTTCATCCCCGCCGCCGCCGCCAATGACTTGACCACCACCACTATCGTTCTCTCCTCCGACCCCCTTTTATACACCATTGATCAGAAACTCAGACTCTGCCAGCCCTCCACTCTCAAATCACAGCTCCAATCCCACCCCTCCATCCTCTCCTTCGTTCCTGACATGCAACACCACCTCCACACCATCCTCACCTGCAACTTCATCGGTTTAGCCCAACTTCGATCAGAGGCAATTTTAGGCAGACAAAGATTAACAACTTCGACCTCCACACCATCCTCACCTGCAGAAAGTTCGAGCTGTTCTTATTCACCAGCTTCGCCACTCCGCTGCTACCCACCATTGTGCCTCGCCGATTAGTAGACAAAGAACTCGGAGCCTCCACCATCGAGAAATTGAGGCTCACGTTCTGCGTGTCCTGAAGCGGCGGATATCGGCATCGTCGGAGAAAATGTTGTATGAACATAAATTTAGTTTGGGTTCAACGGTGGCAGCTAGTCAAGCTCGTTGATTGCGGCATTGGCTTTCTTGATTAGCCAATCGACGACCTTGCTAAGCTGGTCGTATCCAAGCCGGTCCTGCATGTCGTAGAATTGAATGGCGGTGTGGGCGACGAGCCGGATGCTGCGGTCCCTGGGGCCTTTGGTGGTGCAAACCTTGTTGTGGCGGTCCTTCCGGTCGGTGGCCCTTAGAATGTGGCATTGAGCCTCCACGATTTCGCTAGCGGTGGAGGAAGAAGCAGTCCTTATCCCCAAACCCAATCGAGAAGCAGCGGAGGACGACGTTGTTGTGCGGTGGTGGAGGTTGTTGTGGTCAAGTCATTGGCGACGACGGCGAGGATGAACTCGGAGTGAGCGGTGAAGCCTCAATGCACAATTTCAATTTGCTATAGGATTTGAAGTTGGGGGAACCAGAAACATCTATGGTGCATGAAGGTGGATTGAGACGCAGCGGCGGTGTTTGATCGGCGATCGGCGGTAGGAATCGGACGAGCAAGATGATTTGAATCTTGATGATTCAAATCAGGGGAAGAAGAAACCAGAAAAGAAGAAGAAGAAAGAAAGAAAGAAAGAAGAATAAAGAAAAAAAGAAAAGAAAAGAAAGAAAGAATTTGAGGGTAAATCGGTCCTTTTGTCTTCCTTAAGTGACTCACGTGCATCGCATGTGCAAAATAGGAAAAAATTCACCAACGGTGTCTGGACACTTAGGGACTTTCAGAATGATACCTGAACTTACAAAGTGCTCCGTGACGGAAATTGGCGTTAGGGACTTTCAGAATGATACCTGAACTTACAAAGTGCTCCGTTACGGAAATTGGTCACAGGTACGATGTTGATACGAAAAAATGAGTCCAGGTATCACATTGATAACTTTGTAAGTTCAGGTATCATTCTGAAAGTCCCTTAAGTGTCCAGACACCGTTGGTGAATTTTTCCCTAAAATATATGATTGGTAAAGTAATTTGGGGTTCACATCCAAAATCAATTGGTAATGATTTTACCACTATCAAACTCTTATAAACCCACTATCAAGGTCTCATTTTTCCCATGTGGGATGTATATATTCTCAACAATGATATACCATGATCGCAAAGAAAGTATGTAAATCAGAAGCTTTCTTCCTTCGCAGTGAGTGACATATAACATCTCACCAGAAAGACATATCCCCAATAGAAGCAGTTCAGAGCAACGAAGCAATCACCAGTACTTTGAGGTCTTATATATACGCAAAATGATAATACATTTCACCAACACAAAATGCATGATAGAAAACAACAGAAGCAAGTGAACAATGATATACATTTGAAAATCAAGGAAACCGCTGATCAGAAAAACCGATCAGCTAGATTCACTGCCTGGATTTCCTACACCTCTATGCATTCTGATTTACAGAACTGTAGTTATCAGTTATCAGCAGAGCTTAATCCATACTGCATCAAAAGGACAAGAAGAAAATATTCATATTGATAAAACACAGTCAGTGACATTGTTTCACATTATTTTACATGCCCAAAATCATAGACTATATTTATCAGCACTTCAGCTTTGAAAAATACAAATGATTTTGAATTAACTTCTTTGGTACTTCATCTAGTGCTACAATGCAAAATCTTCCAACTAAAGAAACTGGGGTGGGAATGACAAGCCTTTTGCTTTCTGGGAACTCATACCATCATGACTAGAAATTTCTTCCTTGTGTTAGTTTGGTAGTTTTAGTGAGCAGCCAAGTTAATTGAGCATTTTCCAATAATGGACTCACCATTTTTAAGGGTCTAGATATATTAATCTTAGTTACAGAAGTTACAGCATTGGAAGAAACTTTGGAATGAAATAACATGCACCACTTCAGATCCAACCTTAACTTTCAGATGGTAAAACCAAGCCATCTGAACACAATGCTCTCACTGAAAGCAAGTGAAAACTAAATAGTTAGCTACTATCCTCAACTTCTTCATCAACTCTGAGAGCCATGAAGGCTTTAGTAGTCTAGGTACTGGTGTCGGCCACCATGGGAGCACTAATGGAAAGAAATCGCCATTAACATTAACGTGACTCTTTCCAACGAGCTCTGACAAATTTCCTGTTCGAATGTTGCACAGGCAAATTTCTTCATCAACATCAAGATACAACAAGTCATCATTATTTGGATCAAAAGCTAACAATTCCCCAACAGAAGCCATTCTCAATCCCAGTGAATAGACTCCAGTCTGTTTCCAACACAATTCACTGCTGCCAGCTTCATTCTGATCACAATCTTGTTCTTCTTTCCAGTCCCAAACATATAGAGTATCGTCTGCCTCCTGGTAGTAACACATACGTAGATACCCTCCGCACACACCAAAGCAGTCAATGGTGCCAAGGTGATCTAAAACTTCATCATCAAATTTCATGAAACGAAGTTTATAATGATCACCATTACCATTACTGTTGATCATAAAAGGATCCATCCCAACATATCGGTTGGTAAAAGAATCCCACCAATACAACATTCCATTGTAAGCAAAGCTAATACGGCTTGTGCTCAAATTCAAAGGTACAGGGGAAGCTACGACCGACTCTTTCCAGTCACCAGACTCAGAAGAAAAGATCTCCACAGTAAACCTGGAGGGTTGATAATGTGGATCCTCTCCTACAAATGGAAGTATTCTGACAACCTTGCACCTATAATCAGCATTAAGCAGGATGGTGATATGTCCTCTTCCTTCCTTCGTGTAATCATAGTACTTACGATCACAGATGATTGCTGCTGGTGCTTTCCTCTGTGGCCAAGTATAGGACCTAGGAGAGGGAGGAAGAGCAACCCATTCCACAGTGGATGGATTGCAAATGTAGTAGAAGTCCATCCCGTCTTCGCAGCACAAAACCAAGTCATTATAAGTCGCTTTCACAATTGGCTCATATTTCAATCCATGGAAACTCATGAGTTTTCTGAATACCGGTGCTAGCAAATTGGACGACCACCACGATGGTGACCATGACAGTTCCTCCCCTTTGCGGTTTATCAGAGTACGGATTATTGGTGGCGCTTCCATATCACTACTTCGGAGATGGCATATAAAGCGGCCAATAAAGTAAGGATCTGAGATGAGAGCGCACCAACGCTTGGAGACACACTTGGACTGAAAAACAAGTTTATAGCAAGGAAGTCTACAAAGAATCTCAACCAATACAAGGCCAGGCAGATCATCAATATTCATAGGAATTAATTTTGATTCTGATCTTTCTTCAATGGATGAATATCGAGGAGGCCTGCGGTGCACTGATTGACGAATAGGATCCTCTCCTACTCGTTCATTCTGTAGCAACATCACCACCGCCTCTCGAGTTGCAGAAACGTAACTTGGAGAGAGGAGACCCAACTAGCCAGAACATATATCAGCCAAGTTCTTGCACATGAAGTCCTAATTTTTCAACAAATCCAATCCCAATCTTATATGGATTAAAAGAAAACCAGAACAGACTCATGATTGTCAGAGCAAGACAAGGGACAAAGGGACAAGGGGCTGGATCAATTGGGCGAAAATTTTTATCTTTTAATTTGTTTTTAGTTTTCGTTTTTGGCGATGAAAGCTGAAAGGGGCGGGGATAATTTGGTAGATGGGGCATGATACTAACATATTTTTTTCTGTCAAATTTTTTTTTTTTTTTTTTTTTTTTCAGTAGAATAGTCGGTTACTTTCAGCTACAGTTCTGCATGAATAACAAAAGCCATGTGTTCTTGCTTTGATTTAATCTCTGTTATTTCATAACTTTATACCAAAGATGATGATGGTCACAAACATTGTACATATATCACAAGCTTTCTACTATTACCATTAGTGACTAACATATTACTGGACACATTTGCCAATTGATACAAGGCAAAGCAGGCAGTAGATCAAACACACTGTTGAAGACTTGTATATACACACACATCAGTGCTTTGTCTGAGTATTTGATTTTTTGAGAGCAGAAAACATTAGAAATGAGAGAATGATGATATACAGTCAAATATCAATGAAAAACCTTTATCTGTCTTCACTGCCTGGATTTCATACTCATTGATGCATTCTGATTTACAGAATTGTATTTATCACCAGAGCTCAATCCATACTGCACAAAAGGATAAGAAGGTTATGATTAGAGAAGAAAAGGTTTCACACAGGCAATACCATAAGAAGATCCTTATAAAAGCATTGTTTCACGGTATTTCACATGGCCAATAACACTAAGGGCACAGGCAATGTAACCGTGAAGAATAAGCTGAAGGCAGTGGAAGTTCAGATATTTTTTTTATATTAAATCTATGGTTACTTGCACCACGGGTGTCATAACATCGCTACTTTAACTACTATAAGGATAATGAACATTGAACAATAATACACAGAAATGTTCAAGCAAAGAGCATACTGATCATAATGAAATAACCAGAAGATTGAGCAATAATTAGTCAAGGAGATAAAATATAGGTGCCATAACATTGCGACTTATGAACTGAAGGCAGTGGAAATATATCTGGTTACTTGCACCACAGGTCTCATAACATCACAACTTTAACAACTATAAGGATAACGAACATTGAACAATAATACACAGAAATGTTCAGGCAAAGAGCATACTGACAATAATGAGATAACCAGAAGATTGAGCAAATATTAGTCAAAGAGATCAAATATAGGTGCCCCCAATCTCCCTCCCTCCCTCTCTCCCTCTCTAAACCGCCCCAAATAGATTATGCTTTGAGATGTGGGTAGCATTGCAGTTTCATTGAATTCTTTGACTGAAACTAACAACAAGAACATACAACAGAAAGACAAATTCAAGTTGGACCACTTAATTTATAGACTTCAGAGATTGTCGGTGACAGGGCACACATAAACTTGACCATTTATATTTCATACGCCAGCAGATTTCATATATTCTGATAACTTGGGGGTGGGGTCAACAATATCAATCAAGCTAAAAACTTGTTACGACTTGGAAAACATCCGGCACATTGTAATTGAAAATGTACTGCAGAATTGTTACGGTCAAAAGACTATGCTTTTGTAAATCAAAGCACAAAATTGTGGATTATGGATACTACACAAAAGATATACCTTATCTCTTATTCGTGAGCTCCAAATGTCAGAGTGAGTCCCTCTGCCATCACCCTTGGTTGATCCAGATGCTTGGCTTGACTGTTGATTTAGCAGTGGTTCCCAAGTTCTACCCCTAGCATCGTACTCATCTTCAACATCATAGTCAGGTTTATGAGTAGATATCATGCCTCGTAGAATTATTGCTAGTAGCAGAGATAAAGCCTGACATTGCAAGAAAGATGTATATAAGAAACAATAAACAAAATAATCATAAACAGGAATGCTCTCATACGCTAAAAGGCAGCCATGTTTTCTGAAAAAAAAAAAAAAAACAGATCCTGGAACTGGATACTTGTGTTACGGCTTCTGTGAATGAAAGAGGGCTACTGATATTAATACTATGCAATCAAGAGAGCAACAAAGTCATCATTATAACTGCAGCATACCTGTATTCCAACAACAGCTATCCCAACCCACTTACAGATGTCAATGTTCTCTTCTATAAAAGATCGAAGACTCTCAAGTTCACCAGTTGGGTCAAGTGGAAGATCCTGTACAGGCATGATGGAACATGTTAACTTTATTGGGTAAACAAGCAGGGTGAAAACCCATGCAGATATTACTGAAATAATATTCAATATTGTTAACAAAGCATCACCTTGTCCCAATGGTGATCAATTTCTATGAACGCAACCAGAGCTGCTTCCACTAGAGTTAGTACCGTTGTGAGCAGACTGTACTAAAGTTTGCAAAGAGTCAAGGGAAATGTAGGATATAGAATCCAGAGCTGAAACTTTGGAACAATAATTCAATTTATACACAATCCAATTTGCATGATATATTTCGATTTTGAAACTTTAACTAAAGTTCATTGCCTCAAAGATCAATCAGTTCACAACTTGTGAAAAATGTTCTTAGACTGTAAAAATATGCAGTGGGAAAAATAGGAGGTGGAAGAAAATATGAAACAAGGACCTTGAACTTTTGAATGCCTTTCATTTAAGTAGTCTCTCTTTTTTTGGCAAGTTCATCTAGTTTCTGAAATGCAAAACTTATAAAGGAATGAGGCAAAACTTATAGCAGTAACAGTAGAAAAATTCAAAGATGTTAAGGATACGAAACACAGGCAGCAGCCGTTGATTGATTCGGCTGCGATACAACCTATGAAAGTAATGCAACAGAGCAAAGCCCCCACTCCCATAAAAGAGTAGATGAACCTGCCACCAAGAAAACCACATATATCAAATCAAGAACCGTATTTCTCCCTCTGAAAAAACTTCCAACCAATTCTAAACATGTAACAACTAGTCAATGCCAAATCCAAAGAACCAAATTGCTCCCAGGCCACAAAATTTGCAATCAAAACCCTAAAAAAGCAACTTCTTTTACAAAATCACCCAAAATTCAAAGAAATTTCAAAATTACCAAGGAGCAGGGAGCTTCAGTGCATTCAATTGAAACCCCATGCCGTCATCGAACCCAGACACCAACCGGACTGCAAAATCCAACGGCGTGACCTGATCGGAAGCCGCGCCGGCGTCGGAGCCCAACGAAAGTGAGAAAGGAGAGTCCGGGGAAGGCGCGGAGGACGGTGGGAACACCGGAATATGATGGTTCCACTGATCAAGCATCCACGCCGAGTAGACTATGATCGAGACGCCGACGAAAGCTTGAAGAAAGTTGAGCAATTTGAGCACGAAAGCTAAGCATACGTGGCAGCAATTCTTCCGCATTTTGGAAAAACCCTTACCCTAACCCTAACCCTAATCGGCTGCAGGACTGTGATTTTGGGTGGGTTTTCGGGTATTGGAAAATTTCGCTGCGGTGTTTTTGTATTTGCGTGTCAGCGTGTGTTTGTTTCTGGGTAAGAATTGAAATTTGAAAAGGAATCAGTTCAGGGCCTGGGAGGAGGCCCCAAACTGAGAAGAGAAAAAATTCACCAACGGTAACAATTCGGAAACTTGTTTTTTGTTTGTTTGTTTGTTTCTCGCGGTAACTTTAACTGCCTTGACAACTGTCAAACGCGATGGCGCCAACTGTTAAAACTCTTCTGAAAGCTTTTGGACTAATGTGTTTGGGTTGGGCTTAAAGAAGAAGTCTTCACTTTATGACTCGAAGCCCAATCTACCAGAGGTCGGATTTACGACCAAGTTAGGTGGGTCCAATGAACTATTCAAAAAAAAACAATTTTCTTTTTTATATATATACCTTGTTTGTTTGTAGGGAGTGATACTCGGTTTCATCAATTACGTTAGTTAAAAATAATCGTTAGATCCTGTCAAATTTCTATTTTTCTTAAAAAGTAGAATCGGTTGAAAGTTTTGACAACCTCTTATAGCTAGCTTTTACTATGATAATGTTTATCAATTTTACACTGTTTTTACTACTTTTATCGAACATTTTACTTATTCAATTGTAATATAATTTATATAATACATGAATGAGGCTCTGATCATGATTTTTACAATGAAGACATCATGAGCACTTTTAGAACAAGACCACTCATTCAACCTGTTGATTTGAAAGTCTTTATAAAATCATCATTTTAAAATTCTCACTAGCTAGAAACTTTGTCATATTTTAAATTTAGGCCCTGTCATATTTTGATATAGGGTTTATCTTCATTCCCTCCATATACATTAAGTAGCTAATAAACAATAGTTCTCTCCATTGAAGCAATGATTTACTTCTCCGTACTTCCCCTTCGATGTAGTCAATCCTCAAGTACCTAAGAGCAAGTGCACCCGTAGTCAAGAAAATGCAAAGTCGAGAAGTCAAGAATTCGACCAGTCAAGTTACTATTTACTGCCACTGGACATAGGTTTGCACCCGTTTTTTTCTTGCCCGGCCAACACTGTTCACCTTTTTACTGTTCACTGCTTTTCACTGTTCGCTTTATTGCTTTAACTTTACTGTTCATCGGAATTTTAAACTTTTTCATCCACTAGACATTTTACTGTTCATTTCCCTGTTACTGTTTATTTACTGTTCATCAATATTAATTCCCTAGCCGTCAGATCTGCAGAACACTTTTTAATCCAACGTCCCATTTTATTTGACCGTTGGGTTCAAAATCCCATGACGTCACCCACGTTGCCTTCCTTCCGTGCTGGCAGCTTGCCTTGCTTGGGCAAGAAAAATGTCAAGAGCTTGCCCATTTTTTTGACTTGGGGCAGGGAAAGGCAAAACTTGCCCAGCTATATTTGGACCGGTGGAAGCTTGATTCTCTCCATGACTGGTCAACACATCATCATTCTCTCACTTTGCCCGGGCAAAAGAGCACCGGTGGACTTGCTCTAAGCTTTCATAAAATTGTCAACTGTATTACTCTACCATCACGTCGATCAATATCCTTATATCTCTGGTGTCACCTCCTTCGTCTGTTTGTGCAACATAGAATAGAACATATATACTACTATTCTACCAAGTACCCTGCAGTAGTTCTTCTCATATTGTATGCATCGCAAAATTTTTAATTGCATGTAGTCATGTAGTGATCGACTAGTGAGATCGAACACCCATGAATTTATAATGTATAAATAGATGCCCTTAATTCTAGTTTTAGAGCAAATTTTTCTTTTCCAAATGGGCGTGTGTGGCTCCATATCGATCTGATGCCTCTGATATATCGATTGCGCATGAAAACTAGAAAGGGTATAAGGAAAAATGTCTCTAGGTCTTCAATTATATATCATTCAATGTTGCATTGTGTGATCGAACTGTGAAACAAAGATGAAAAGCTAGCTTTGCTACCTTCCTCACCAAACAAGTCTTTTTAATATATAACTCACTCGTGGACCAAACTCATAATGTACTTCCAAATTATTTGCCTGATGGGTAAGTTTCAGATCGAATTAATAAGTTTCCGGTATCAAGGGTTCAGAGTGGTTTTTTTTTTCGGTTCCAAAAACGTCACCCTTGTTTAGAAATTAGGTTGTAAGAGTGATACAAAGAGATTTGATTAATCCAAAGAAATTTGCTCATTGCCTTATTCAGCTGATCAAGTTTCCACATATGGTGCAGATATTGAATTCAGTAGTAAGAGTCATGTGCATAATTTGAGCAACTCAAAGCCAGACTCATTTATTTTACTCACATGGCTTACTGCACGCACAGCAAAACTTTTCACTTTGCAAGGTAGGCTACCCAGGCTCTCTGCTAGCTTGCAGTGACCCTAATTTGCAATCTTTGATCATTATATTTATCCATGAAAATGACTTCTTCCTACCATAATTACTGCTAGATTAATATTCATTCTAACGATCTGTGCCTTGGTTCAAGAGTACGTTCGAATGTCAAAGTGACTTTGACTCTCCCTAAAAGCTTTACTAGCTTTTGCTTTGTTCTGTTTAAACAAGCAGTTTATTATTTCCCATGCCCCTCACATTTACTTGAACTCTAAATAAAACCCTAAAAGGCTCTAGTATTCCCAACAACTTAATTTATACTGTAGTCTCCAAAGAAACTCTCTCATTAGCTTTCATGTCTCCTCCTAGGGTTTGTTCCGGTGCCACCATGGCTGTTGCCCTAGTGCTAATGGTGGCAATGAGCACGGTGATTCTCGCACCTCATCAAACTGAGGCAGCTCGCGCTTTCTTTGTTTTCGGAGACTCTCTTGTGGACAACGGAAACAACAATTACTTGGCCACCACCGCTCGTGCCGATTCTCCTCCCTACGGCATTGATTTCCCTACCCACCACCCCACCGGCCGCTTCTCCAACGGCTTAAACCTCCCTGACCTCATCAGTAAGTACTCATGAGCTGTATATTTATTTCACATATTAATATTCATTTCCTTTCGTATTATAATATTTTAGGTGAGCAAATAGGATCGGAGCTAGTCTTGCCATATTTGAGCAGTGAGCTCACCGGACAAAAGATGCTTATTGGTGCTAACTTTGCTTCTGCTGGAATTGGAATCCTCAATGATACAGGGGTTCAATTTGTAAGTGCTTTTTTTTTTTTTTGAAGGGGTGCTTTTCCTTTTTTAAATGAGAAGAAATAATCATTTTGTAAGTTTAAATATAGCCATATATACCAGAATAAAAGGACTAAATGCACTAATTAATTTGTTTAGATCAACATAATAAGGATCTTCAGCCAGTTTGAGATGTTCCAGCAATACCAGCAACGAGTGAGTGCCCTAATCGGAGCAGCGCAAGTCAAGAGGCTGGTAAACGACGCTCTTGTCCTCATAACTCTCGGTGGCAATGACTTCGTCAACAACTACTTCTTGGTACCCTTCTCTGCAAGATCACGCCAGTACTCAATCCCTCAGTACTCCCAGTACCTCATCTCCGAGTACCGCAAGATTCTCCTGGTAATAATCATAGATATCCATTTAATTAACTAAGTAGTTCAAAATTATTTAGACTACATGGTAGTTTATTTCTTTCAAATTTAATCTTTTCTGAAATTTTCCCCATAAATTTATTACAAGGAGCTTGTTTGATGGGAACTTGGGAAGGGATTCAATGCCGTTTGAAAAACAGTATCTAATCCTTGGGGAAGTAAAAAACTTTCCTATAATGGATACCTAGCTAATTAAGATAAATTAAGTAAGTTAATTTGTAAATGGTAACGTCATTAATTACATGCAGAGGCTATTTGAATTAGGAGGGAGAAGGGTGTTGGTGACCGGTACAGGCCCATTAGGCTGTGTTCCCGCCGCTATGGCCCAGAGGAGTAGGAATGGTGAATGTGCACCAGAGCTCCAGAGGGCAGCAGCCATCTTCAATCCCCTGCTTGTCCAGATGGTTCAGGGACTCAACGCTCAGCTTGGTACTGATGCTTTCGTTGCTGCTAATGCTTTTGCAAATGTGGAGTTCCTCAGTAACCCCCGGAAATATGGTAAATTAAGTTTTTGCCAAATCTTGTGTAACCAATACGTTTTCTCATTTGAACATTATGTTTGTGAATTGTGCGGCCAAAATGAAATCGTTTGGATATTTTATTTATAGGCTTTGTTACGTCAAAGGTGGCTTGTTGCGGGCAAGGACCGTACAATGGGTTGGGACTATGTACCCCATTGTCGAATCTGTGCTCCAACCGGGATGTGTATGCGTTTTGGGATCCTTTCCATCCATCTGAGCGGGCGAACCGGCTGATTGTGCAGACGATCATAACCGGGTCTAGCAAGTACATGAGCCCTATGAACCTAAGCACCATCATGGCCATGGACTCCGGGAATAACTAGGCTGTTAGCTAGATAGGCACTCATCAGCTGCCTGCTAGCTTCTTCTATGACTTATGTGGCTTCTTAGGCTAGCCCCCTTAATTTATAGTAAGATTGGTGTGTTTTCTCTTTGTGATGTTCCTGTAATGCTTCTTCTGGCCCTGGTAAAAATTAATTGGCCCCGGCCATAGTTAAATTGTGGATTCAAGAAGGAGCCATAGTTAATTGGCTCCAAATTAAATTTCTGTAATGCTTATTCTGACCCTGGCCATAATTAAAATGTGGATTAATTCAATGACACTGCATTATTCAAGGCTTCATTACGTACAATGCTTTTATTAAGATGCAACTTATGCTAGGTTGATCATACTAAAACGTACTTGCAATTTTAATGTCACTTACCTACGAGCAGTTGATTAGATGGATTCTCTAAAAACAACGTTGTTGGTATAGATCAATACAACAATGCATCAGACTCGGATGCAGAAAAATTATAAGGCGTCTAACACATTAAATTATTATGCATTGTATTATTATTCCACTCAAATAGTAATTTCTTGAGTAAAATGATATACCTTATAAAAATCATAGTGCGAGATTTTTTGTGGTTTGCTATCCACTTTTTGCGAAAACTCTTTTTAAAGTTTAAGGGCATCCAACTAAACAACAGGGATAAACTTCACTCACAAGCCATTTCACTAAACATGCAAGTTTGGAACCTGGCTGGCATGAATTTCCCGATTAATTGGGAAGACGGTTACATCTCGGTTTTCTATATTAAAAAACTTTTTCAAAGTGATTTATTTGAAAAAATGATTACCATTAATTTGCTGGCAGGTCTGGAAAGCAAGAAATGATCTTTTTTTTTAGAGGAATTGCTCAGCATCCCTTATCTGTCTCTGCAAGTCTGCAGCTTCAGCGGCCACCCTAAAGAGCTTCACTGAAGCTAATGTTCGATCAACCTAGTAACAATAAGAGATTTGTTGCACCAGCCACGATCAAATGGGAACCTCCAAAATATGATCATGTTAAAATAAACTTTGACGGCTCTGTCCACAAAAATTCGGCTGCTGGAGGTTTTATCATTAGAAACCATGTTGGTAAGCCTCTTTATGCAGCCTCCATTCCAACGGGAAGTGCAACAGTTCCAGTTGTTGAGGCAACTGCCCTCTGCAACAGTCTTCTTCATGCCAATTAAGGAAAAAGGTTATCAGAAGGTGGAAGTGGAAGGCAACTCCAAACTTGTTATAGATGCAGTTAATGGAGTAATTAGTCCACCATGGAGACTAATGAAGATTGTCCAAGATATTAGAAGTATTACTGCCACTAATTTTCTCTCAATTACTTTTAAACATGTTTTGAAAGAAGCTAACTTTGTTGCTGATGCCTTAGTCAGCCTAGGCCAAGTTACTAATTTGTATACCATTTGGAACGATAGAGTTCCCCCTCAGACCTCAAAAGTCTTATTGTTCGATCTTGTAAACTCTGGTTGTCCCATAAACTTTGCCTTTTAATGAAGTTCCTTTCATCAAAAAAAAAAAAAAAACTTCACTCACACGCCTATAACTTTGATCCCCGGAGTTTTTGGTTGGAACTTGGAAATTAGAATTATCTTAGGTTTTCCCTAATTCCAAACGACGTCGCTGCATAGATAATTCTCAATTAAAGACAGATTTTCTGCGTAACGTTTGCTCGTAATTCCTTGACTCCTCTCTGTCTCTCTGTACGAGCTGCTGCTGCTGCTTCTTCTTCTGCTTGAACGCGCGGTGAGTTCCCGCTTCTTCTGTCTCTCTGTCTCTCAAAGATTTCCCGGTGAGTTCTATATTCCGTACTTCCGATACTTCAAATAATACCAACTCCGGCAATCTCTTATAAATTCGTCTTTGTTCTGAACAAAACGCGCAGATTGATTCCTCTCAAGCATGAGCGAAAGTGAGATTCCGTCTCTGATCTCTCTGTGCATAGACGCAATCAAAACCGACCTGCTTCGCGGTAATTTTCTCTAATTTACTCTTCTCACTCCTCATGATTCAGATATCAGCTGCATTTTAGAATTTGAATTCGGACTGCATTTTTGCAGGGGATGATCTTCTTCCGATTATCCATGAGCTTCCTTTGAACTTGCTCGATCTTCTGGTCTCGCGGTTGCCTCCATTCGCCTTGCACAAGCTACACACAGCAATGTAGGTTTCATCCTAATCAAAGCTTTACTAAAATTGCAATTGCTCAAGATTTTACTTCAGAATTTCGAGTCGTTTTGCGGTTTTGTAATCGAATTTGTTCTTCAAGCAGGCCTTTTGATGACAGAGAAGACGAGTTTTCTGATGAATGCCTTGGAAATAGTAGAAAGCGTGGAAGGTCTGCAAGGTTGAGTGTTTTCATAATCATATTTGGTTTAGTTTGTAATTTGGTTGAGTTTAGTACAGCCGTGAAACTGCTTAATCATGTTGCAGGTCAAGGAATTTCGACAAGGCATGGAGAAATTTGTTTAAATCGCGGTGGCTGGAGCTTGGCAGTAGGATTGAACCGCCTGACTGGCAGCAGATATATTGGGAAACGCATCTGCAAAAGTATGCTGTTCTTTTTATTTTTCTATTGTTTTTTAATAGCTGTTTTCCCTTTTCAATGACAGAAGAGGGATTGGTGAACTTTGTTCATGGATGATTTGGTTTTTTTGTTTTCTGAAACCATAAAGAACAGTTGTCTAGATGAAGTAGCAGAGCTAGCTTCGCTGCCCTCATTTGATGGGTGCCTTGGTGAAATCAAGATTTCAGGTACTAGCTACTAGCGTGTATATCCTTCCTACGTGAAGTTCTGTTGAAAGCAGGATGAATGGTATCAGTTCAAGCTTCTGTAGGAGCTTGATTAGCATCTTCACCTACTTGTTTTGAACTGAATGAAAATATGTCTCTCATATTATTATACTCCTAGAAAAGGTGTCTACCTTTACAGTGAAGTTGAAAGAGTTTTGTTTTTTCCATTCAGCATACTTGCTTATCTGCTATGTCTAATCATTTGTGTTTCTTCTATGCAGACTCTTTATTGGAATTGATAGGTTGTGAGGGTGACATGGCTACTTCAACTTGTGAATATTCCAAACTATATCACCATTGTCTACACTT
The DNA here is from genome assembly GCF_958449725.1 of Rosa rugosa. Lineage (NCBI taxonomy): Eukaryota > Viridiplantae > Streptophyta > Magnoliopsida > Rosales > Rosaceae > Rosa > Rosa rugosa. The sequence goes on along the minus strand of NC_084822.1, from coordinate 40,479,451 downwards.
TGGTTACTTTGTGCAGTAAGTTTGCAATTAGATGAGAGCGTAGTCCTATGTCCTTCCAAGAATGGAGGACTGGGTTGTATACTGAAATTTTACTTCGTTATCCATTTGCATATACAGACTTCAATGTTCTTGTCTTTATGCATAATTTATGTTATTGGATTGTGTTCTTATCTATATGCAGATGCCTGAGACTTCAAAATGTTTTCTGTGATGAAGAAATTTGTGTAAGTTACTCTATTCATGTATAGATGCCAACAGAGATTTCCTAATTAGATTAAACCTTAGTTGGACAACGCCTTATCTACATCTGAAAAAGAATTGTGTTACTATTTCCCTAGTATAAAAGTCTTAAGCATCTATTGTGAAAGTTTTGTGAGGCATGCTATGAATCTGTCCGGTCAAACCATATTTGTGCTAAATGTCATTTTTGCATTCTTGAATTCTGATTTCCTGTCCCTATAGCCTCCCTATGCCATCTGCGGGTTTAAAAATTAAAAAGAAAGACGTCATTAAAGTTATGAGGAATACCATGATAAACAAGGGAGGACATATGCATCGGCCAGAAGCGGCCTTCGCCTAAAGCTTCATATATGCTTTGCTTATGTACTTGTTTAAATTAATGGCTGGAATTGGTTTATTCATGACTGTAATATAATCTGTTGCAGCACCTACTGAGGAACAGCAAATTGCAGAGCTTGGAACTAAGATGGATAAGATCCAAGGAGCATGTAAGCTCATTTCTTTCTCTTTGAATGTTCAAAAAATGGTCTATGATTGCAAGCTTCTTTCTCAAAGACAGAACACTTCCTCAAGAAATAAAGCAATTTTTCTGAAAAATTTTGTAGCCTTAAGTTCTATGCTCTAGTGAGTAGGTGATATGATGACTGCGGTAGTACCTCGTATTTGAAAAGGTAAAATAGACAATGCATAGAGAGATACCTCTCTTATGCTGGGAAATATATGTTTTACTTTTACATGGTATACCAAATCACAAAGTAAAATAGAAATGTTCATTCCATAAGATTCTCATGTATATTTCCAGATCTGATTCTTTAAGCTAGTAGCCAACTCATGTTCAATAAATATTATAGAGATCAGACTGATATGTTTTTGCTATGTGCTGGTTCAATTAAATGCCTGATGCCATATACATTTCTACAGATTACTGGATTATGCAAGCTTCTCAACCAGAACAGTGAAAGTTTAACGTCGCTTGAATTCATTCACTGTACACTTTCTTCAGCTTCTATCACAGCTATTTGTAGTTCTCTATCCTCAAAGAGTTTGCAAGCACATGGAATAAAACACTTCTCAATCAACACAACAAAGTTTCTTGAAACTAACCCATCTTCTGTACCTGTCGAACTTGTGTCATTTTTATCTTCAGGAAGGTGTGTCTGTTTTTCCAATTCAGGCTTCAATTAAATTCTATTCAACTTTTTGGTGTGTGTTCTTGACTGGTTGAAGTGGCATGCTCAGAAGCTCACAAATAAGAAAGGAATATAATTGTGCTTGTGTGTGTGCGCGCGTGAGTCCGCTATGAATTTCCTGTTGCATAGCTGATCTTTGGAGGCTTGTTCAATCTAAAGATATACTTTAACTTATTATTATTTTTTTCGGATTTTAGCCTTGGACTTATTGGCATTTCAATTTTGTTGACCAAGAGTTTATAGTGCCTTGTTTTCCATATTGCACCTCACATCTGATTCTAGTGGCACTTAAAGGCTTGTTGGAAAGACTCACGTTCGTGATAAAAGATGCTAATAATCTTGTCATATGTCCTATGACCATTTCCAAAGGGTTAAAAATCTCGATTCTTGTGTATTACTATAGGTCTACAACATTTTGTCTTCTCATTTGAATCATATTTATCTGTGAGCATACATTTACATCTTGATTAATGATTTAGTTGCTTCAATGGTATTCCTTTTTGGTCCTTCAATTTATCTTATTTTGCTCCAGGTCCTTGTATTCTTTGAAACTCTCTGACAACCACCTTGGCCGAAAATTTGCGGAAGTGGTATTTAGTACGCTTCTCAATGCTTCGTCCAGTCTATCCATCCTTGACCTTTCAGAAAACAATGTAAATGTCGCAATTCCATTGAGAAAAGTTTTCTTATACTGTTATATCGTTTGTGCAAACTAACATGAATATTACACAAAACCATGCAGATATCAGGCTGGCTTTCTGAACTCTGTAGGAGATCACGAAATAGACACCCAACACCTTTAGGAGTTGGAAAGTCCTTGCAATCATTACGGGTGCTAAATTTAAGGTTTCAACCTACACTGTTACTACTACGTTGTATGCGAACTTTTATACTGGAAATAAGAATTTATGGCAGTTATAAAATAGGGAGAATAGTCACTTTGGTCACTCAACTATGACTCATTCGACACTTTGGTCACTCAAGTTTCAAATATATCACTTTGGTCACTCAAGTATTACACTGTCATTCACAAAAGTCACTTTGTTGTGAGAAAAAATGCCCCTTGGGTGACTTTTGTGAATGACAGTGTAATACTTGAGTGACCAAAGTGATATATTTGAAACTTGAGTGACCAAAGTGTCGAGTGAGTCATAGTTGAGTGACCATTTGTGGAATTCTCCCTATAAAATATATGGATCATTGAACTCCAAATGGTGAACAGTAAGTTCTTTGCATCAATTACCCCTGTGAACAAGCACGATGCCACTAGTTGTATTAAAATGATGCTACACAGAGCGTATGTTGAACAAAAAACAAACATGCAGGTTTTAAACTATTAATTACTTGTATTATTTTAGGGGAAACAATCTCAACAAAGATGATGCAGATGACCTTAGATATGCTCTTGTTCATATGCCTAACTTGGAGGTCCTGGATATGAGTGATAATCCTATTGAGGATGTTGGAATCAGGTCAGTGGAATTTTTTATTGCTACATAGGTATTGATCCTATAAGATATTTGGTCTAACATTCTATATCATCAATGTCTCAGGAGTTTAATTCCCTTTTTAATGGAAGCTTCTGAAAAATGCACTCCCTTTGTTGATTTAATGTTGGAGAACTGTGAGCTTTCCTGTCATGGAGTGACTCAACTTATAAAAACCCTTTCTAGCTTAAGCAGACCATTGAAGTCTCTATCTGTTGCAGATAATGATCTTGGCAGGTTTGTCTTATCAACACACGGCAGTGGCTTAGACGCTGCACTTCTTTATTTTTGTTTCTTTCTCAAGATTTACCGGATCCATAATCACAATTATGCAGTCAAGTAGCAGCAGCTTTGGGAGAACTTTTGTGCACGTCCATTCAAGTACTCAATGTTGGAGGTATTGGATTAGGTTCATCTGGTTTTCGGGTACTACAAGAAGAACTTACTAAAGAGTTGAAGCTAGTGGAGATCAACATAAGGTTCACTATCATTGTTAATACTTTTCTTCTGATTTTTGCTATACCCGGTTCCAGGACATTTATCATATCAATAAATTATGTGTAGCAAAAACCGCGGAGGAATTGAAACTGCAAATTTTTTGTCAAAGCTCATGTCAAAGGCTCCCGAACTTGTTACAGTCAATGCTGCATATAATCTTATGCCTGTAGAATCCTTGACCACCATATGCTCTGCCATCAAAAATGCAAAAGGTATTTGTATTAGCTGCCTTTAAAGTCTTGTTTCAATTCAAAAGAAGTTACATCTCGTATTTGTGTACTCTGCAAAGAAACAAAACAAAAAATCTGAGATTCTGAACTGTTAACATTTGTTTTTCAGCCAGTTCCTCATTATTGCTATTACAATTTCTAAGTTTAGGTTGCCTGATATTAGGTTATAGAGGTTTGACTGTAATGCCAGTTGAATCTTTGGTCTTGACTCTTGACCTTCTACCTCTTTCCATTGATAAATCAAAATAAACCATTTAAGGATTGCTAGTGAGTAGTAAGTGAACAGATTTTGTGTGCCTCTAGCATGCATGCTTCTACATATGAACAAACTACTTGAACTTATAAGTAACCTTATTTGTTAGGTACTCTTCGGCGTTTGGACTTGAGCGGAAATACTTGGGACTATAAGCCAGTTTATGATTCTATGCTTGCCGACATCCAATGTATTGAAAGGCTCGTTTTGATTCTTCCATCTCTTACTCCGGATGCACCCTATGACGCTGACCCATAGAGGTTTGGCTCATGATGCAATTTCTTCAACCATTGTTATGCAAACTAACCCACTGGAGTTGCCACTTTCCCCACTGTGGAAAAAAGTATGCAGGTATCATTCTTATTGAATGCACTTTTGTGTATATTGCCTGCCAGCTTTTCAGATAAGTAATTGTAGGCTTCAGTTGTCGGTCAATGTTATGTATTGATCTAATGTGTTGTTAAGTTTCCTGCTGTTGGATTCACTCTTATATAAAGAATTCCATATAACTTTGATTAAACATGCCTTGCTGATTGCATTTGCACATTTTCAAATACAGCACCTCAACTTGACTAAGATACTTTGCTTCCATTTTCTGCAGAGCACACTACTATTTCTGATCCTTGGTGTTTATTACCATACGTCAAAAAGACACCTGTAGCTGTGGTTGCAAAATCATGCCTTGGAGTCATTGGCTTTACTGGCTATCCAAATTTACTCCATCACCTATGTAGCTATTGATTTGTTAATCTATTCTGGCTAAAAGAAAAATCATTCGTTTATTAAATGACCAGCTGGTCGTGAAGAAATTGGTGACAGAAGCTGAGATTAACATCAGTTTCTGAGATGATTAATGAAAACACACTTCAGCATTTTAGTACACTGATCCCTACAAATGGGAACCAAGCTGCTTAGGACTCGGCTCTTTTGTTGATTTGCTTGTAATTGACTGCTCATTACTTACTCTTCAAAGTTCGAACACCTTATCCCTTACTGATCGATCCCTCGAACCAGTTGTAAAAAAAGAAGCAAAAGTCGAGGATTGTTGCGATAGCTCTGTTTCTCTACATCGATCATATGCAGAAGAACATAATCATGTGCAACTGTTCATGTATTTGAGCACACTGATGCCCAGCCTTACCCAACAAAAACCCCATCAGCCAACCTGTAAAGGTCATACTATATACAACATATTGCAGCACCCCCACTTTGATTGAGCTGTTTAGTATTAGACTATTACCATGTGGTGAAAGTGGACCACTCTTTTCTATGGGGTTGTTGGCTAGGCTTGGTCATGAAGTTAGGCTTTTTTCTTATTTGGGTATCTTTCAATCACCTTCCCTTTTATAACTTATCCCTTCCCCAATCTCTCATTTGTTAATGATGAATAATGATGATAATGATGCCTTTGAATGACCCGTGAACAACTTGTTTTGTTACTAATTTCTGGTTAAACTTACTATCAGTTTTGGCTGGACGAACTCTCGTAATCATCAGGGGCGAGTCTTCGAGCAGCCATAATATTGAGTCCCATTCTGAGTTTGTGTCATTCTCATCCTTTTCTTCACTTGATAACACATGAAGGTCCCTTTCAAATAGTATATCTTTGAGACCGGAAAGATTAGTTTTGTGCAATAAATACAAGTGATAATCGGTAATTACGTAATGATAAGTCTGCTAGTTAAGTAGTGTTTATCGTGTTTCAGTCGAATTTGAGTCGTATTACGTGTCGAGTCAAAGATAACTCGCCGGAACAGAAAGTTCAGTGATGAGGAAGAAGTGATAGTCAATTAAGGAAGAAGAATGTGCAGTGTGAGAGTGCGAGTCTCTGCCCTTTTGATCATTTCCTCGTTTGGAAAACTTTAAGGTTTGTACTTCAGCTACCAACCTTCAGCTTCAGCAGTCAATTAAGAATACTTGTCAAATAAAATAAATATACTGACTGATATTCTGGGAACCTGGTCCAGAGTTGCAGAACTCTACATTTGAAATGCAATTTCACTTTCATTCGTTGAAAGTTAATAATGGCAAGGTAATTAGGTGACCAACCTCCTGTCCTCATGGGGAAGATTATGCCCTAACATTTTTGTTCATGCACGTTCCTTCTCTGTCAGGTCTCTGTTGAGATTGTATGGTACATAGGGACATGACATAGGTAACAAACGACGACAAGTCTGTTTTCTTGGTATTTTTGTTTATTCGTAGTAAACCTCAATATTTAATGATTCGTTTCTCATGAGTTTTTAACTACAAATAATAATTGTTAATCAGGACCCTTCTAGTGAGGGATTCATTTTTTGGTCATCTGAAGGGATCCCTTATAGGACTCACTTTTCAATCACATATCGGTATCTCGACTGTTCAGTTTTTAGGTCTTTATGAGTATATTAGTCAGCCAAATTGATGATCATTTGAGTATTCATAATCATAATTCACTATTATGAACATGAACGGTTCAGGTTAGACAAATTTAGTTCGTCTATTAATTTGATCTAATACGGTATCCTAACGATTATCAATTTGGTTGAAAAATTTGTACAAATGATCTACTCATAGAAACTTAAAAACTGAATAATAGAGATGCCGATATGTGACCAAAGAGTTGGCCTAATAAGCGATTCTTTAAAACTGGCAAAAAAAAAAAAAACGGATCCCTTAGTGGAAGGACCCTCATTGTTAATATCACAAGTTCACAACAATTATTTTCTTAGAGCAACTCCAACAGATTCCCTATATTTTGATTTTTCTCTAATTTAGGGAAAAATAAGTCTATTTTGCTCCAACAGATTCCCTATAATCATCCCTATTTTAGGAAAAGTGAGGAAAGAGAAAATCAAATTCCCTATATTTACAGCAAACTCTAAAAATTTTAAGGAAGAATATGGAGATTTTAGAGATTGCTGTAAAATAGGAAATCTGTTGGAGTTGGAGAAGAAAAAGAGGCTAAAGCTTTGACTTTTGCTTCCCTATAATTTATGAATTATAGGGAAGCAAAAGTCAAAGCTTTAGCCTCTTTTTCTTCTCCAACTCCAACAGATTCTTTATTTTACAGCAATTTCTAATTTTTCCTTAAAATTTTAGAGATTACTGTAAATTTAGGGAATTTGATTTTCTCTTTCCTCACTATCTCTAAAATGGAGATAGTTATAGGGAATCTGTTGGAATAAAAGAGGCTCAGTTTTCTCTAAAATAGAGAAAAATTAAAATATGAAGAAGCTGTTGGAGTTGCTCTTATGGCCGATTGCAAGTATTTTCTTCAATCTATTTATTTTTCAAATGGCCATGTGTATGGACTTAATTAATAGTGTAATACTCCTTTGATACGCTCAAAGCAAGCGCATAATTTAACCCTGAAAACATCGTTAGTAGTATAAGCAAATAGGGATCGTTCTATTCCGGGGATTGAGGGTACACCTGTCATTGTCAAAAACAAATAAAGAATTAAAATAATAAAGTAAAAAGTATTATGTACAAAAATAAAATAAAGAATAAAAATATATACAAGTTAATATAAAAAGGGGGGTTTTGAGATTATAGAATTGGAATTAAAATTAAATGAAATAAAGAAAGTGTAAAAACACATATACAAGGGTGGAACACAAGAAACAAAGATCAAAACTACAATCATATGAATGAAATCCAATTACAATTCCTATAGTTGATTATCTATGTCATGAGAAATAAGTTGACCATGTGAAACATTCGAAGCAAATGATTTCCCATATTTTACTTTCCTTGAATATTTAATCTAAGTGAAAGCACCTAAATTAAACCTATTGAACATGCAATCATAGTCTAGAAAACTAGCTAATCAAGAACACATTCAATGCATGAAGAACAAAGAAAGGATGTCAACCAAAGTGCACAACCTAGTATGAAAAAGTCCATCTATTTGCAATCCTCCTTAATTGATTTCGACTTTTGTCCAAAGCCTTTACTACTTAAATCTAGCACCAATTACATGCATATATCCTAAGTTGGCCATCAAAGAACACATACATATAAAATTTTTCCATAATCCAAGATCAATTAAGCAATCTCACATAAGCAACATAAAAATCAACATAAAGAAATCACAATTTTTATTCAAACATAGAAATTGGGCTTAAACTTTGCCCTTAATGTTATTGTTAACTAGAAACAAATTCCTACGAAATTAAATAAGGAAAAAGAATGAATTACACCGTGAGTTGGAGATGGAGATGGAGTGCTTGAAACGTTGAAATCTTGAATCTTGGAAGCAAGCCTTCAAGGTGGACGATGGAGGATATGATATTCCCGGCTCCTTCTTCTTCTTCTTCTTCTTACTTGAAAACGCAGAATTTTGCAACTAGAGAATGGAGAGAAAAATGGAATGGAAATGGAGAGACAAAGAAGATGAAATGGATGAAGGAATGTATTTAGAGTGAGAGGAGAAGGTGTTTATATAGGGAAGAAAAAGAAGAGTGAAATGATAAATGGAAGAAAAATAATGATAGTGGTTTGTAAAATATGGAAAAGATGGAGTAATGATGAAATGAAAGCAAGGCATGAATGTGCAGAAGTATGGAAGTGATGATGATCTATTGGAGCAGAAAAATATATCCAAGGAAAAAGAGAAAAGCATCTAGCTTTCTTCATGTGGGTAGGAAACATGAACATGTGATGTTGAGCTGTTTTTTAGATCAGTTTCTGCCCCTTTATTCCTTCAATTATTTCTCCAACAAGCATTCCCAATTTCACTATGACCTCTTCATAAAAAATGTTCCATTATGAGTGTAGATCACCCTGGTAAAATTTCAGATTTTTATTCCATGTGGTTGGGCCGAAAATGCTGCTGGACCTCTTACAGGTCCAGTTTTCCAGTTTTGCTTCTGTAGAAAATTGGGCTGATTGTTTGAAGGCCTTCCACTCAACAAAAGTTCTTGCACTCTTCATAAGAAATGATCCTTGGGCTGTCTAGAATGGATCTGGAAAGTTTCAGCTCATTTGAAGTTCATTTGGTCCGGCGGCCGCTCCTTCTTCCTTGCTTGGCTTGGTTTCTCCTAGCCGGAGTAGGAAAATGTGTAAAATTGACATTTTAGTACATTTCCATTTTTCTCCACCATTTATAGGTAAGTGTGGACCTAATGCTCATTTCACCATCATTTACTCCAATGTACCTAAGAAAATAGAAATTGAGTTAAAAATCGATTCGTTAAGGAATTAACTAAGCAAAATGTGAGGAATTAACTATTAAAATACCACATTAAAATGCTCCTATCAAATTCCCCCACACTTAGCTTTTGCTAGTCCCTTAGCAAAATCAAAAACTAACAAACCAAAAAGACTATGACACAAAACAAAGAAACCAACGAAAAAAATGACTAAGTATGGAAACAAAAACACAAAGACTCAAAGAAACCAAAAACGTAAAACACAAAGCAAAACACAAAGAAAAAAAAAAACGTCACACATAAAAGAGTAAATTCAAAGACAAAGACCAAGATGTTGACATCACAAAGACCTCTATTGCCCTTTAACATATTGTCTCAGAAATCTCATACTTTCACAACACCAAGATTAGCACTCAATCAAGAATCAATGTTAAGCATTCGAGAGTTAATTAAAACATATGATCCACACATACACAAGTAGGACTTGGTTGTAATAATGGTGATTGGGGTTTAGCTTAGCATGCTTCAGACAAGTATGATTCATATCCTCACAAGGTATATCCACTCTTTCTTCTCTCAGATCAAGGCAATGCTTAAAAGCTTATAATCACTCATTTATATGTGAGAGAACATATTTTAAGGCAGTCAAATAGCTCACATATATAAGAAACGAAAAGCACTTTGTGAATATAATTTTTTTCAAAAGATCTCATGAAGGATATCAACTACTTGCACGAATGGACCCAAGCCATAGGTTCAACTCTTGTAACTCATCTCCACATCAAAGGCTGTCCCATCTTAAGGATCAAGAAGGTCCTCTCAAAGGTTGTAATGGGGCTAAGGCTCAAGGTTTAAAGAAATGAAAGGTAAGGATTATCAAAGTGTCCTAAAAACCTAGTAGAGCTCATATGAATGTAGAGATCTCGAAATATTTCACCAAGGCATTGCAAAAACGTCACTTCCCCATAGAGGTAATATAAGAGGGCCAAATGTCTTCATGTTGGGCCCAATCTTCAATATAAACTTCCCTTGAACTCTAGTGAAATGGACAAAGGCCAAATTTTTCTGTAGTGGGCCTTCAATTCAAAGCAAACTCCAAAATCACTAAGTATGGGGGATGAAAGTCCATAAACATATATATATATTTTTTTTCTTTTTCTTTTTAGCCGTACACAATTTTTCTCTTTTCTTTTCATTTTTCACGGCTTCAACATATCTTTTTCTTTATGGACAAGTCTATCCCCACACTTGAACTTTCACCTCTTCTCAATCTTCATCCTTAGCACCAAACCCATGTAGTATGTCTCAAAAGATAGCTCCACTAAGTCCTTAGAACAAAGGGTAGGGTTGTAACTATACTAAGCTTCATGGTTAAGGATTTTAAGGGTGATGAACGAAAAGGCTCAAAGTAGGCTCAAAGGGGCTTATCTAGGGGGGTCCCACGACGGGCACAAATGGGGACACAAGTTTATTTGGCAATGGTGGTAATTCCTAGAGAACCTCTATCCCTTCCAGAATCAGGGCCATGTATTGATATCACGTCTCAACAAGCACAAGAGCGAATTCTAGCATTCTCTAGTCCATTAAACTTAATCTATGGCAAGCAGTCAATCAAGATGAAAGAATAATGAGATCATCAAAACATCGCCAAGAAATTAAGAATATATTTTTCATTTCACTCCAAGAAAAAGGGACATGGTTCAATTATCTCACATGGCTTTATGAATCACACCTCATCTTAACATGCTCATATTCTGTACCAAGGTCATGCAATCCATATCCACTACAAGGCACACATTTTTCATATATCTCAATTAACCAAAGAATACCATGTTTAAAATCATCTCAATGTTGTGATCCTCTTTTAGTCATGATTTCAGAGATATAGAATCATCCCAGACAGTTGAAAGGCATCCTAAGACTCAAAACAAAAACAAAAGCAACGAAATTTTTTATATTTCTGACATTTTTCGATTTTTTTGTTTTGTTTTCTTTTTATGACAAAAACTAACTACAAGCATTAATCCTTCCCCCCACACTTAAATCATACATTGTCCTCAATGTTAAACAAGTTAGAGCATGCAATGAACAATTATCATGTGAATGGAATGATTAACTCAAGAAAACCTAAAAACAAAAACTAAAAACGCAAATAACAAAGATACAATCAGAAAATAGTAATAGAGGAGATAGAGGAGATAGAGTTTAAGAGAGCAAATCTGCGTTGATGGCTCCTCCACAGCTACGGTTGAAATGGGTTGCCTCCCATGCAGCGCTTAATGTTTAAAGTCTTTCAGCCTAGACTTGTACCTCCATTTACTCCTTTGGATGAGCGGTATGCGGGCGAGTGGCAGCCTTCTTGCTGGTTTCAGCCTTCGGAGGAGGGTTCTGATGGAGTGACATAAATAAATAAAAAAAAACGGGGGAGGCAAGGTTCGAAACCTTAACCTGCTACACGAAACCTTTGTCCCCAACCACTGGAGCACAAGCTGTGCTTAATATAATGTGTACAAATTTTATACTTATTATGTCATAAACGAACATAATAAAAATAAACGAGAGGCGAGGTTCGAACCTCAGACCTCTTGTACACGAACTTTACACTCAACCACTCGAGCACGGCTGCTCACGTTATTATCCATACCAATCCTTTTATTTAAACCAACTGTTTCAACTGTTTCAACAATTCGGCACAAAACATCCAAGACTGTTTCAGAAACTCGGCCCAACGTATCCAAAACTGTTACAGAAATCCGGCCCAACTCATCCAAAACTGTTTCAGAAACTCGGCCCATCAGGCCTCCACCCACAGCTACAGTGATGCCTTGATCCGAGACAGGCCCAAGTACGGCCCACTTGTGTCACGGCTTATCCCTTCCGTGATTTACGGCAGTCAAATCTGCTTTCGGCTACAGCTGTCCGCCACAGCGCCTCGAGATTCCCTCGGTCCCCTTACACGCTCTCCACGCGCCAACAACTTTTCCGGGTTTCAGGGCGACTTTAATCCAACGCGTAGAATGAATCACAGGAATCGTCCATCCAACGGTGGAGATCTGCTCACCTCGCTCTATAAATAGGTGCATTCTGAGGGCGCAACTGTTCACTCCAAAGGAACGAAAATCTCTCCTGAGTTCCAGCCCCTCTCTCCCAACTCTTCAGCTTTTCCTCTTCTTTCAAAACTCAAAATATTTCTTCTTCGATTCAATCCTTCTCTTCTGATCTTCTCTCCCATCTAGTTGATTCAATCCCATCTTTCCTCTGAACTTTCAGATCTCCAACACACCATCATCATCCTTAATCCCTTTAACAACAACTCCTTCAAACACTTGACAACTTTACTCTTCGATCTTCACATCCCCTCAACCCATCACCATGGAACCACGAACTCTGCAACTGATGGAGCTACAAACCCAGCAACAAATCGAGGATGGAGGAAACAACCAAGCAGCCGGGAGTAGTGCCAACACAGATTTCTGGCGAAGCCGTGCCAGGTGGGTTCCTACTCCAGATCAAATAAGGATCCTCAAGGATCTTTACTACGACAAGGGAGTTAAGCGCCCAACTACAGAGCATATTCACGAGATCTGTCTCCAGCTGAACCAGTATGGACATGTTGAGGGCAAGAACATTTATTTTTGGTTCCAGAATGTCAGGGCTCGAGAGAAGCAGATGAAGAGGTGCAATCAGGCTGCTCAAGTGCCCATGAGAACTAGTTCTCCTGGTACTGGTGGATCCATTGATCTCAATTTTGGGTCCACTGGTTCTACTGGTGCTGGTGGATCCATCGACATCAATTTTGGGCCAGCTGGTGGATCCATTGACATCAATTTTGGGTCCACTAGTTCTACTGATGATGGTAGATCCATTAATCTCAACTTTGGTTCCACCGATTCTACTGGTAATGAAGGATTTCTTGATTTAAATTTTGTTTCATATTCTTCCTCACACTTCAACACTAATACCAGTACAACTCTTTTGGCACAACAGGAGGACAAACATCCCTGCAACAACGAGGAGGAGATCACCAGGAGATTGAAACCCTTCCATTGTTCCCCATGCATGGTGAGGACATCTTGGGCATCATGAAGACTACTTCCGAGGGAGGTAGCGGTTATGGCGGTGGCTCTCACATTTCCCTTGAGCTCAGCCTCAACTCCTACAGAGATGCAGACATGGCTTAGTATAGAGTATTATTATTATTATTATTATTTTTTTTTTTTTTTTTTTATTATTATTATTATTATTTTTTTTTTTTTTTTTTTTTTGTAAATAGCTGAAATTAATAAGACTGAATGAATGCATTTTTTTTTTATTTTTTTTTTTTATTATTATTATTTTTTTTTAAAATTTTTTTTTTTATTATTATTATTATTTTTTTTTTTGTAAAAAGCTGAATTTAATAAGACTGAATGAATGCATTTTATTTTATTTTTATTTTTATTTTATTTTTATTTTTTTTTATTATTATTAAAAAATATAGGACTCAAAAATATTTATAGGACACAAAATGAAAGACAAAAATATTTATAGGATTCAAAATGAAAGACAAAAATATAAATCCCTTCCCCCACACTTAAATATTGCATTATCCTCAATGTAATCAATTAAAAGCATGCAATGAAATAAGTAAGCATATAGGGATGGAATTTACGAAAATAACTACTAAAACAAAAAGAAAATGGAGGAGTAAAAGGGGAAGAGAAAGCAAATCTGATTATATTCTGAATTGGGTTGCCTCCCAAGCAGCGCTTGTATTTTACGTCTTGCAGCCAGACGGTACCTACATTAAATAAAGTTAGTAACTTAATATTAACAAAGAAATACAAAAAAAATAAACAAGTAACTATGAATTACAAACTACAAGTATAATTAACAAGTATTTTGTACATAAGACACAAGTTAAGTACACAAGTGAGTATAAAACGTAAAAAGTATTTTTACAAGTATAAAGTGTGAAACAACAAAATAATTTACACGTAAAGAGTATTCACAAGTATTTCTTTTGTTATAAACATTATTGATATCAAATCTAATTCCAAGCGGTAAATCAAGTGGACGTGCGGCCCAAGTATAGTCGTCTAGACACAAAGTCCCTCCTACATCCGTTGGGCAACCTTACTGAAATGGCCAGGTAGGGGAGGGTGAACACGAGAGGAAAAATCCATTTTGGCATGAGCTAAGCCCATTTATAAGCACTTCTGGATTCAAAAACCCGTCATGAACGTTGTCCCCTTCCTAGACACCATCTCACATAGGATATTCTTACTAGGATGTAAAAGGTCCTAAGTGTGTTAGACAGTTCAATGAATGTTAATAAAGGCCGCCCTCAACCTTAAGGGACCTGAACTAGGTACCAATAAGGGGTTTAGGCCAATATTAATAAACACGACTTCACCTATTCCTTCTTTAATTTACAACTCACAATTAAACTCGTATTCAACAATAAAAAAAACAACCTAGTTAATTTAAACTAAGTATCAAACAGTTTATATACAACAATTATAAACAAAAACAAGTGATTTTTCAATCCCCGGCAACGGCGCCAAAAATTGATACGCTCAAAGCAAGCGCATAATTTAACCCTGAAAACATCGTTAGTAGTATAAGCAAATAGGGATCGTTCTATTCCGGGGATTGAGGGTACACCTGTCATTGTCAAAAACAAATAAAGAATTAAAATAATAAAGTAAAAAGTATTATGTACAAAAATAAAATAAAGAATAAAAATATATACAAGTTAATATAAAAAGGGGGGTTTTGAGATTATAGAATTGGAATTAAAATTAAATGAAATAAAGAAAGTGTAAAAACACATATACAATGGTGGAACACAAGAAACAAAGATCAAAACTACAATCATATGAATGAAATCCAATTACAATTCCTATAGTTGATTATCTATGTCATGAGAAATAAGTTGACCATGTGAAACATTCGAAGCAAATGATTTCCCATATTTTACTTTCCTTGAATATTTAATCTAAGTGAAAGCACCTAAATTAAACCTATTGAACATGCAATCATAGTCTAGAAAACTAGCTAATCAAGAACACATTCAATGCATGAAGAACAAAGAAAGGATGTCAACCAAAGTGCACAACCTAGTATGAAAAAGTCCATCTATTTGCAATTCTCCTTAATTGATTTCGACTTTTGTCCAAAGCCTTTACTACTTAAATCTAGCACCAATTACATGCATATATCCTAAGTTGGCCATCAAAGAACACATACATATAAAATTTTTCCATAATCCAAGATCAATTAAGCAATCTCACATAAGCAACATAAAAATCAACATAAAGAAATCACAATTTTTATTCAAACATAGAAATTGGGCTTAAACTTTGCCCTTAATGTTATTGTTAACTAGAAACAAATTCCTACGAAATTAAATAAGGAAAAAGAATGAATTACACCGTGAGTTGGAGATGGAGATGGAGTGCTTGAAACGTTGAAATCTTGAATCTTGGAAGCAAGCCTTCAAGGTGGACGATGGAGGATATGATATTCCCGGCTCCTTCTTCTTCTTCTTCTTCTTACTTGAAAACGCAGAATTTTGCAACTAGAGAATGGAGAGAAAAATGGAATGGAAATGGAGAGACAAAGAAGATGAAATGGATGAAGGAATGTATTTAGAGTGAGAGGAGAAGGTGTTTATATAGGGAAGAAAAAGAAGAGTGAAATGATAAATGGAAGAAAAATAATGATAGTGGTTTGTAAAATATGGAAAAGATGGAGTAATGATGAAATGAAAGCAAGGCATGAATGTGCAGAAGTATGGAAGTGATGATGATCTATTGGAGCAGAAAAATATATCCAAGGAAAAAGAGAAAAAGCTTTCTTCATGTGGGTAGGAAACATGAACATGTGATGTTGAGCTGTTTTTTAGATCAGTTTCTGCCCCTTTATTCCTTCAATTATTTCTCCAACAAGCATTCCCAATTTCACTATGACCTCTTCATAAAAAATGTTCCATTATGAGTGTAGATCACCCTGGTAAAATTTCAGATTTTTATTCCATGTGGTTGGGCCGAAAATACTGCTGGACCTCTTACAGGTCCAGTTTTCCAGTTTTGCTTCTGTAGAAAATTGGGCTGATTGTTTGAAGGCCTTCCACTCAACAAAAGTTCTTGCACTCTTCATAAGAAATGATCCTTGGGCTGTCTAGAATGGATCTGGAAAGTTTCAGCTCATTTGAAGTTCATTTGGTCCGGCGGCCGCTCCTTCTTCCTTGTTTGGCTTGGTTTCTCCTAGCCGGAGTAGGAAAATGTGTAAAATTGACATTTTAGTACATTTCCATTTTTCTGCACCATTTATAGGTAAGTGTGGACCTAATGCTCATTTCACCATCATTTACTCCAATGTACCTAAGAAAATAGAAATTGAGTTAAAAATCGATTCGTTAAGGAATTAACTAAGCAAAATGTGAGGAATTAACTATTAAAATACCACATTAAAATGCTCCTATCATCCTTCATAAACAACTCTCAATGCGATCACCTTAAGCAATTTTTTTTTCAATGAGAAGATATTTAGAAGGTGACTTATCATTGCATTTTTACAAATCAATTGCACATTCAATAAATAAAGCCACTAGGTTTTGTCGCCTAAGATGCCTACGAAAGAAGAAAATCATAATTGATTGAAAATCAAAACAAAGGTGACGACTCATATAACTTTATAATAAAGTATTTTGTAACATGAAGTGGATATTGCCATCTTCTGTCATACATGAAGACGAAGTTAACACTTGGGTGTTGAAATTGGCCTACCCCAAGAGTAAAGATTAAATGATAATAATAAATCCCACATTCCCTTCAAAAAAAAAAAGGAGGTCTCACATAAAAACAACCCCGGGCTTTGATTCTCCTCCCTTTTGGTTTGATGGTCGGATCTCCTCGTTCAGAATCAGATGCGCTTTTGCGTCGATTTCTATATATATGAAGCACTATGCCTCTATTTGTGTCCATGTTTGCCTTTGTTCCGGGTAGGGTTGCTATGTATGCAATCTTATTTTGGTAGTGATATCTTAATTAGTGTTTATGGCAGGGTTACAGAAGAGGGACTTCTTCAAAGGAGTTCAAGGTGATTTGAGAGCAAGTTCAAAAGAGAATTATCGCTTCATTGGTTTCTTTTAAGTATCATTTTTTTAACTTTTGAATATATTTATCTTGAAAGCTAATGTATTGACCAACTAGCGTTTTATATTTGGAGCTATCCTATTAACATGATCAAAGTTTGTCCATATAGTACTATACTTTTCCAGTTTTTTATTTATTCTTTATTTTTTATCATGCATGTCGTCAACATGGATATTGAACACATTTACAACTGTAAGATTGAGAGTCAACCGAAGACTAAAAACAAATTTAATAGCTAAAAATGCGTCCAACAATAGCATGATCTACAAAATCCCTTTCGGGAGAAATATATCATGAGTCTCTTCCTCTGATATTTATTAAAAGGGGCCGTGACCACTTACCCAATTTTAGCCTAAAAATTGCCCACTCCACTAAGAGTTTTTTACTCTCATTTACCCAATCTAACATCTATTGACAGTATTGCCCTCATTTTAATTAATAAATTACACTCATCTCTCTCTCCACCCTCCCCTCTTCGATCTATTCTCTCTCTCCTCCCCCCTCACCGATTTCTCTCTCTCTTTCTCTCAACTCGTCTCAGACTCTCTCTCTCTCTCCTTCTCTCAACTACGGTGAGGCCACAGTTGTTTGGTGACTTTCGGAGAAGTTCAACCTCCGGCAGTGATCGGATTCGAACTAAGAGGATCCGAATCGGATCTTGCAGAACCAGACGCCTCGATCACCTTGTTGCTTCGAATAGGACTCCGATCGATCTGCAAGTACAACCATTTTCGGAGGCAAGAACCTAGCGAGCACAGGCAGCAGATCAAGGAAGCCACCGCCTCCGTAAAGACCCGAAACAAAGCGAATCTTACAGCCGGGTCAATCCAAAACTCGAATTCTGCACAACCACCACTCTGGTTTCTCCACCGCCCGGAGCCATACCTGAGATAAGCCAATCACCGGCTAGTCCTCCAACCCAACCGGTCTCATCTTCCGCCGCCCAATCCGGTCACGACCCCCAAACTGCTGCCGGGGAAGCATCGGCAAAAAAACCAGCCTGCCTCACACTCCGGTGGGTGCCCAGAGCACTTTTTTTTTTTTGTATACTGTGAGCTCCGAGAATGAGGAAGGAAAAAAAATTACGTGTACAATTAAACATATAAATTGATCAATTGTGTCTGTAGTGTATTCATTTTGGTTTTGAGAGTTTATGCAATTCACTTGAGGGCAATAATATGATTATTGGAGGGTAATAATATGATTCTTGGGGGCAATAATATGATTATTGTGAGGCAATAAAAAGAGTATTGGGAGGCAATAATATGGTTATTGGATATTATTAGGGGGCAATAAATTCAGACGTCGGAATCCGATCACTAGTCCGGCGACCGGATTCGGGATTCCGGTGACCGGTCGCCGGAGTCCCCGGCCGGCCACTGGTCACCGGAGTCCGGCAAGGTCTCTGATGACTTCTCTCACTAAGTGACAAAGAATGAGAGGGCAAAATTGTCCCAAAAATAAATAAAAAAGAATAAAAAATACTTAATTGGGTATTAGAGAAATAATCTCTTAGAGTGTTTGGGTAAGTGGACAATCTCTTAGAGTGTTTGGATAAGTGGCCAATTTTTAAGCTAAAATTAGATAAATGATCATTTCCCCTTATCTATACTATTATTAATAGAAGAGCCTTTGTTAGCCAAAACTCAAAATTTTGACAAAAATAACCCTAAAAGATTAAAATACTTTGATAATAAATTAAATCACAATGGTAAATACGACAATTATAAAATAAATTTTTCTTAAAAAAAAAAAAAGTTATCCCACAACCCACTTTTTTCTCTCACTATCTCTCTCTACAATAACTGTTTTATTCAATTCTTTTCTTTTTTATTTTCTCAAATAAAAAAAAAAAAACTACTACACATGCTGACATGCAGAGCATGTATGGAGAATGCTAGTTAAGAAATATTGAAACACCAAGTTATAATCCAATAGACATCAATTTATTGCAACACATTAATACACATTGAAATAATACACAAAATTATGGAAAGCATTATAAATGCACCTAGGAACTTGATCTCTCTTGCCTTTGTAAAATGTTTATTACTCTTTAAAACCCCTCCAAACCAGGAATAAACCAGATTCTTCTGGAACTTGTGCTTGAAATATTTTTGGAATAACCATTTATTTTCAAATCTAAAAAAAAAAAAAAAAAAACCAGATTCTTTCTTTGGACATGAAATAATTAATTTTTTTTTTATTCAAAAAAAAAAAGAAATAATTTTTTTTTTGAAAGGTGTACATGAAATAATTAACCAAGGTCAAGTCCAATAAAAAATTAAAGACAAAAAAAAAGAATAAAATAAAAGAAAGACCGTGACTGTTGTTCACTGTAGTAATAACTACCAAACGAGTACAGAACACAGTGGTAGAATCCGTAAATTACAAAAACACCAGGGGTAACGCTCTTAACTGCCCCTCTCTCAACCACATCGTGTTTTCTTCATCCCTTCTCCTTCAATCTAGCAAAAGCCAAACCACCCTGTCTCTCTCTCTCTCTCCTCCTCTCTCTCTTTCTCTCTCTAAAAATCTAAACCAGGAAGCAAGCCCCTCCTGCTCTAAGCTCGAGCCTCGGAGACGAAGAAGAGGCCCCCCTGTAAATTCAGCCACACTCTTCCTCTGAATTATCTCTCACATTTCCACTCTCTCTCTCACTCTCAGTCTCTCTCTCACTGACTCACTTGACTTCACCAACCGAATCGCATGCCCTAACTCCGACGCCGGAATTCGCCAGATCTGAGCCGGTCCGCACCAGATCACGCCCCGATGGAGGAAGCGCTTGAACTCGCACGCGCCAAGGACACCAAGGAGCGCATGGCCGGAGTGGAGCGCCTCCACCAGCTTCTCGAAGCTTCCAGGAAGAGCCTCACTTCGGCCGAGGTCACTGCGCTCGTCGATTGCTGCATGGATCTTCTCAAGGACAACAACTTCCGAGTCTCCCAGGGCGCTCTTCAGGCCCTCGCCTCCGCCGCCGTCCTCTCCGGCGACCATCTCAAGCTTCATTTCAATGCGCTTGTCCCCGCCGTCGTCGAGCGCCTCGGCGATGCCAAGCAGCCCGTTCGTGACGCCGCCCGGAGGCTCCTGCTTACTCTTATGGAGGTTTGTTCCTTCCTCTCTTGCCCCTCCACATTTTTGATTCAATTTTCTCAAATGTACTTGATGCATGCTAGAATTGACTGATTCCGAACCCGAATCGTTTTGGTTGCTACTTTTGGACTTGTACTGATGTTGATTCCTCATTTGCCCTCTTAATTTACATGAGAATACATTTAAATGTGGGAAAATTTTGGTCTCGTGACTAGTTAATGAAGTGAATTTCTTAGTGGATTGGGATCCCATTGGTGTAGTTTCTAATTTTTCATTCATAATTACAGTTTAACAGCCACATTAGATGTTTATTCTGGTGCTCGGCTGGTTTGCGTTTACTGCAGACACATCTCAATGGTTACTGGTTACTGGTTACTGGTTACTGTTCTGGTGTTTTTTCCTTAAGCTCCAATTGGTCTACCCAATCAGTTTGTTTCTATCTTCCAGATGATATGAAATATGTAATTGTACATTCACACATTTGAAATTTAAAATATGGAAACCGTCCGCCACTGATACTATTCTTTTCTTTTCTTTGAAGCTAGTAGAAGTTAGCAACTATAGTAGTGTTTATAGTCTTTTTGCCATTGTAGTCTTTGGTGATGCTTAAATTTTTTATTGTTTCCTTCTGTCATTTCTCAAAATATATCCCAACTTTCTTACAAATAGGTGTTTTACTGAAAGTTACCAAATCTGAAATGTCACATTCCTTCTGCTGCAGGTTTCTTCTCCAACACTCATTGTTGAAAGAGCAGGTTCTTATGCCTGGGCACACAAAAGTTGGAGAGTTAGAGAGGAGTTTGCACGAACTGTCACCTCAGCAATTGGACTTTTTGCATCAACCGAACTTCCTCTTCAGCGTGCTATACTTCCTCCGGTATGTTTGCTGACTTCTATGAACAAGACAATCAATTTTCTTTCTACTTAGTTCAAATGTTCATGGGAAACAAACTAATTTAATTATGTATTTTTTTGATATCAGATTCTGCAGATGTTAAGTGATTCAAATCCCGGTGTAAGGGACGCAGCTATATTGTGCATTGAGGTTAGTGGTTCTGGTCTTATAGTTTCAGTTTAATGCACTATATTAAAACTTTTCTTCTTATGCTACCACCTGGTGACTTTGGTCCTCCTTAGATGCTTTGAAGCCATGCTATGTAGAGTATATCTTTAAATTTTTCGTAGGTTGGGATTGGATTTGTTGATGTAATCTGACTTTTATACTTATTCCAATTCCCAGGAGATGTATACGCAGGCAGGGACTCAGTTCCGTGATGAACTTCAGCGGCACCATCTTCCCATGTCCATGGTGAGTATCTAATATCTAACTGAGAAAATTTGACGTCTAATTGCTGTTCAGTTTCCCATATTTATTTTGTCGTTATCTTTTCCTAGTACTTCAAATATTGTTAATGATTGATTATGTCTTCCGGATGTTATTTGATGCTAGTTGCTCATTGGGTTCTATTCAATTTGCAATGCAGGTGAAGGATATTAATGCAAGGCTAGAGAGGATTGAACCTAAGAATCGCTCATCAGATGGACTTGCTGCTGTAGAAACAAAGCCCTTGAGCCATAACCCAAAGAGAAATAGTCCAAAGGCTAAGAGTTCCTCAAGGGAGGTATCTCTATTTGGAGGTGAGAATGCTTTTCGTTCAATTCTGGGGACACCATGATGTTATTTGCTTGCTCAGAAGTGATTAATTGAACCTGGTATACATAGTAATGGTGAAGTTAAATCTTCTTCCAAAAATCAATTGTTCTCAATTTTCTTGTCACAACAATACTTCCTTGTCTTTGTTTTTAGTTTTGAAAGTTAGCTGATTATTTTTCTTTATAAATTATCATGGAAAACCATCTTAATTCTTGTTTCTCGATTTAGAGCTCTGTGATAGCCTCATCTATTTAATTGTTTATTCAAATTTCATTTATGTATATTTGCTGCATATTAGGTGAAATATTTTTTGGGATGTTGGAAATGAATAGAAATTTTATTTCTAAATCATGTGAATACTAGTCGCTATTGAAATATATAGCCACTGTAAAAAATTGCCTTTAAAGTCTAATTTCTATACTATAGAATAGTGGTTTGAATCCGGCCTTAAATATATGATGTGTTATCCATTGAACAGGTAAGATTGAGTATTCACATAATATTGATTTGTTTTCTTCATCTGTCCTATGCAGCGGAAACTGATCCAACTGTAAAATCTGTAGACCCTATAAAAGTTTATTCTGAAAAGGAACTAATAAGAGAAGTGGAGAAAATAGCTTCTACCCTTGTACCAGAGAAAGACTGGTCAATTCGGATTGCTGCAATGCAGAGAATAGAAGGGCTTGTATATGGAGGTATCTTTGCCCTACTCTCTCTTACTAATTTCTTCAGTATAATATTTGCAGATGCAGAGAGATTATGTTTAGTAATTCATGCTTCAGGCAGTTGCTGTGGTTCTCTTTAGGCATTGTCTTAATACATTTTACTTGTAACTTTAAATTCTTATTTATTGCATATTCGGTTAAACATGCACTTCTCGTGGGAATGCTAAATAAATTTTTGTTTTGTTGTGTCCCAAAGTCGATGTCTGATTAAAGTATTGTTGCCTCCTTACTTTTCTCTCTTCTCCCAACACTGTCATCTTTGCATGTTCGAAGTAATAAATAGTGAAATGGCATGTTGGAAAATAGATTATTGGCCACTAAATATTGGATATGATAAATACATGTAGTAGTTCTGGTGTAGAGTTTGCTAATAATCACTTCCTATCAGGTGCTGCTGATTATCAATCATTTCGGGGACTTTTGAAGCAACTTGTGAATCCTCTGAACACACAGTTATCTGATCGAAGGTCTAGCATAGTGAAGCAGGTATTATACTAATAACCTCTTTTAGGCTATTGGTTCAAAATCACTTTAGCAATATCTGGCTTTCTTTTGTGAGCAGTTTACTGTAGTATTAGCTCTTGCAATTTTTTGCAGTTGTCAGTAGGACTGTTGGGTTAGGATGTTTAGCTCTTTTAATATATAAACAGTGGTTCAACTGTCAAAGGCACTAGTTCATGTTGTCCATTTGCTCTTTGATATTTTCTGTTTATTCCTATAGCATCAAGGGGTTCTTATGATTAACTTGATTTGTTTCTAGGCTTGCCATTTGTTATGCTTTTTGTCGAAGGAGCTATTGGGAGATTTTGAGGCATATGCAGAGATTTTCATTCCAGTAAGTTCATAATTATCTGACCAAAAATAATCCTTAAAAATGGAAGGGGAAAAGAAAAGTAAAAATCCTCAAGTGATGAAAAAGCAGTACTCTAATTTATCGTATGTAACCAGGTCCTTTTCAAGCTGGTTGTGATCACTGTACTTGTAATTGCAGAGTCTGCAGATAACTGCATAAAAACGGTAATTACAATTCTATTGATCCTTTTACTTTTACTTTTACCTTTACCTTTACCTTTTTTTTTGTAAGTAGAAAATCGTTCGTTTATGAAAAAGTATCTTGTGTTTCTTCCTTTCTGCTTCCCAGATGTTGCGTAACTGTAAAGTTGCTCGGGTGCTCCCTCGTATTGCGGATTGTGCAAAGAATGACCGTAATGCAATACTTCGAGCAAGGTATATATCTGACACTAATTTATATGTGGGTGCTGTTAGACTTTGTTTTTGTTTGAGTCATTAATATTTCGTGTTGTAGGTGCTGTGACTATGCACTTTTGATACTGGAGTATTGGGCCGATGAACCTGAAATACAGAGATCGGCAGATTTGTATGAAGATCTAATAAGATGTTGTGTTGCAGATGCAATGAGCGAGGTATTCAATTCAACAATTCATATCTTGTATTTTATGACTTATTTGGAATGGTTAAATGTCATGGATATCATATGTGAACCTCCCTGTGTAATTGACAGGTCCGTTCAACTGCAAGAATGTGCTATAGAATGTTTTCAAAAACCTGGCCAGAGCGTTCCCGACGACTATTTTCACTATTTGATCCCGTTATTCAAAGGGTATGTGCTCTTAACCTTAAAGATAATTTGATTCTATTTTGTAGTCAACTTCTTGTATTCATGTTTAAAAATTTGCACAGTTAATCAATGAAGAGGATGGGGGGATACATAGGCGACATGCTTCTCCATCTGTTCGTGATAGGGGTACACCGGTCGCATTTACTCCCCAGCCATCTGCTTCTGCTAATCTACCTGGATATGGAACTTCGGCTATTGTTGCAATGGATAGAAGTTCAAGTTTATCTTCTGGGACTTCATTCTCTTCAGGACTTCATCTGTCACAAGCGAAGTCACATGGTAAAGGTACTGAGCGTAGTCTGGAAAGTGTGTTACATGCAAGCAAACAGAAGGTCAGTGCAATTGAAAGCATGCTTAGAGGTTTGGAGTTGTCTGACAGACATAATTCTTCAACTCTCCGGTCATCTAGTCTGGATCTAGGTACCTAATATCTTACTTTCTTTCACCTTGATATAACTTGTGAATTTCAGTATGCCAACACATTAGATAATCTATATATCTGAATTGTCAAAATCTGGTTGATTTGTGAGCGGCTAAATTGTTCTCTTTTTGCCCCTAGTGCAGGAGTTGACCCTCCATCATCTCGTGATCCACCATTCCCTGCTGCTGTCCCAGCTTCTAATCATCTTTCAAACTCTCTAATGACAGATTCAACCACCTCAAGTAACAAAGGTAGTAACCGCAATGGTGGCCTGGTTTTGTCTGATATCATTACGCAAATTCAAGCTTCCAAAGATTCTGCTAAATCATCATATCGCAGTAATTTATCAGCTGAAACACTGCCAACTGTTTCATCCTACAACATAAAGAGGGCTTCTGAGAGAATCCACGAAAGGGGTTTCATTGAAGAGAATACTGACGGTAGGGAGGCTAGGCGAACTATGAATCATCAAGCTGACAGGCATTATTTGGACACATCTCACAGGGATGGAAACTTTAGGGATTCACATAATAACCATATCCCCAATTTTCAAAGGCCCCTCTTAAGAAAGAATGCTACAGGAAGGATATCTGCAGGCAGGAGGAGAAGTTTTGATGATAGCCAACTCTCACAGGAGATGGCAAATTATGTAGAAGGTCCAGCATCGCTAAATGATGCTCTGAGTGAAGGACTAAGTTCATCTTCAGACTGGTCAGCTAGGGTTGCTGCATTTAATTATCTTCGGTCTTTGTTGCAGCAAGGCCAAAGAGGAATTCAAGAAGTGATTCAGAATTTCGAGAAAGTAATGAAGTTGTTTTTCCAACACTTGGATGATCCGCACCACAAAGTTGCACAAGCAGCCCTTTCAACACTTGCAGACATTATTCCATCATGCCGTAAGCCCTTTGAAAGTTACATGGAAAGGATTCTACCTCATGTTTTCTCACGGTTAATTGACCCAAAGGAGTTAGT
Organism: Rosa rugosa; assembly: GCF_958449725.1. Classification (NCBI taxonomy): domain Eukaryota; kingdom Viridiplantae; phylum Streptophyta; class Magnoliopsida; order Rosales; family Rosaceae; genus Rosa; species Rosa rugosa. The sequence goes on along the minus strand of NC_084822.1, from coordinate 40,453,773 downwards.
TAGGCAACCTTGCTCAACAACTTTGGTCATCGTTGGCAAGACTTACAGTGTAGATTCCCTGTTACCTGCTTTGCTTCGTTCACTAGATGAACAGAGGTCACCAAAGGCTAAATTAGCTGTTATTGAGTTTTCTATTGGTTCATTTAACAAGCATTCAGTGAATACTGAAGGTTCTGGTAATAGTGGCATCCTAAAATTATGGCTTTCGAAGTTGACACCATTGGTCCATGATAAAAACACTAAACTAAAGGAGGCAGCTATTACATGCATAATCTCTGTATACTCCCACTTTGATCCAACAGCTGTCTTGAATTTTATTCTTAGCTTGTCAGTTGAAGAACAAAATTCGTTGAGAAGAGCCTTGAAACAAAGTACTCCTCGCATCGAAGTGGACCTTATGAACTTTTTGCAAAACAAGAAAGAGCGACAGCGCAAGTCTTCTTATGATCCGTCTGATGCAGTTGGAACATCTTCCGAAGAAGGATATGTTAGTGCCTCAAAGAAGAGTCATTTCTTTGGGAGGTATTCTGCTGGTTCAGTTGATAGTGATGGTGGCAGGAAGTGGAGTTCAACCCAAGAAACAGCCTTGGTCACTGGCTCGGTTGGCCAAGCAGCTTCTGATCAGACTGGGGAAAACTTGTATCAGAATTTTGAGACTGGTTCTAACATTGATGTTCTCAATGCAAAATCCAAGGATCCAACTTACATGATCAGTGCCATGAATCAGAGCTCTGGTTCCTGGACTAGCCCTCTGGACAATGGCGAAGGTAGAGTAAATTTAGAAAGTTTGCATACTCATTCCCTGGATGTTAATGGGGTTTTGAACTCGGACCATATTGGGGCTGCTGAGAGCATTGGGCATAGTGAAGCTTCCACCGACTTGGACCAGAATCACCACCAACTTAAAGCTTTAAAGGTTAATTCCATTCCAGACTCAGGTCCCAGCATTCCTCAGATACTCCACCTGGTGAGTTCTTTGACATTATAACCTCCAAACTTTTTTTTTTTTTTTGAAATCGTAAGTTTATCGTTTTCTTTTTATAAGTTATTATTAGTATTTTGTGATAAAACTCTAGTTTTTAAAAAAGTAATCCTTAGTAAGACATTAGAATGATTTCACTAGTGATTTGCTTCTCTAAACATGTAAACAGTCAATTGTTGTGTCAAGAAAAATATTGATCATAAATTTGCACTTTCTGGAGCTTTACCCCTTATATAAGTAGTGTTTTGTTTCTGTTTATAGATTAGCACTGGAACTGAGGAAAGTCCTGCAGAAAGTAAGCGTGGTGCACTTCAACAGCTAATCGAAGCTTCTAAAACTAATGACCACTCTATTTGGACCAAGGTTTGTTAGTCTCAATTATTGGCACACTTAATCATTCAATGCATGTATAAACTCTTAAATTTTATAATCAGATGGGGGGTGAGGAAGGTCGAGATAAATTAGAAAATGAGAAAGTGGCAATTGTTAGGATATTGATGAAAAGAAACATGGAGAATTTTATAAAGAACTCACCAGTTTTCCATGCGGAGAATGTTCCGCAAACATGGAGAACTCATCCATATACTACCATTCTACATTTCTATTTTTTGTTTTATTTTATTTTATAAATGTTGTAAATTGTATGTGGTAGGTTTAATTTTCTTGTTTGAAAAGAAGACGGACAGCTTCAAACGGTTTTAGCATTGAGGGTAACACAATATCAAGAATTGGCCTAACAGTTTATACAATACTAAAATAGTTAGGATTTCAATTTGGGGACATCTTGATCACAATGGCCAATTGATTGTGTTGACAGCACAGAGAAGTCAACATGGTGAGGGGTGTTGCATATTGTTGTTGCACGAGAGATCCAAACTATATATTTGTTTTGTGTAAGTATAGATCTTTGGTGTATGCAAGTGCTCTGGATCTTATGTTAATGATTATTTTGCGGTATCTGTGCAGTACTTCAATCAAATTTTGACAGTTGTACTTGAGGTGTTGGATGATTTTGACTCCTCCATCCGGGAGCTCTCTCTTTCATTGATTATTGAAATGCTTAAGAACCAGGTTTGTTATTTACTTTGTTGCATGATGTGAAGAGCATTTAATCCTCCAATCTAGTATTGCTGATATTGGTTTTGTTTTTTTTCAGAAAGCTGCAATGGAAGATTCTATTGAGATCGTAATTGAGAAGCTGCTGCATGTTACAAAGGACTTAGTTCCCCAGGTAGCTTTTATTCAACTAAGGTTAATTTTATTATTTATTTGCATTGTTTTTCATGTCTCAAACTAATCTTATTTTATTTCATGTTCAGGTTTCAAATGAATCAGAGCACTGCTTGAGTATTGTTCTGTCACAGTATGATCCATTCAGATGTTTAAGTGTATGTATCCATTTCAGTTCCCTCCCAGCCTTGTGAAATTTTTAGCAGCACTAAGAAAACTGGTTCCTGATAAAACAGGAAAAAAAAAAAGAAAAAAAAAAGAAAGGTGAAGAAAATATGTGTGCTCCACAGTCAAAGAAGTCATTGGCTGAACACTAATCCAAAAACATTAGAAAAATTGTGTCAACTTTTGGCTTCTTGCCTTTCTATTTACTAATGTGTGGTGTTGTCAATTGTTGATGCTGCAGGTCATTGTCCCTTTATTGGTAACTGAAGATGAGAAAACTCTTGTTACTTGCATAAACTGTTTGACAAAGGTATTACACTTATGTATTCGATCTATATGAAATTTTTGGATGGTTATGACTATGCATAGACACTTAAGATTTCGGATGTTTATTGGTTGTGGTCCCTTTGGAAACTTCTTCCCCATCCAAAGATGTACTATTTTCCAGAGAAAAGAGTGATCTGTTTTCTTCCAACAATTCACATTACCCTCTCGGTATCTATCAAGTACTATCTTGCTAAGCCTCTTTGTTCTCTTCTTCAGCTTGTAGGCAGGCTTTCACAGGAGGAACTAATGGCTCAATTACCATCTTTTTTGCCTGCACTGTTCGAAGCGTTTGGAAATCAGAGTGCTGATGTTCGCAAGGTAAGGGCTTTAATTTATCTTATCCCTTAATCCCTGTAGTGCATTAGCAATGACCATTCAAATGAAAAATGTCACAAATGATCTAGACCTTAAGTTGCTTGGTATGAGTTCTCCAGGTTTTTATTTTTGTTTCTTTTTTCCCCTTTAATTTTACTTTTTTTTTTCCCATACCTTTGCCATCTGTGAAAGTGTTTCTGAGATTAAATCAAGTTCAATTTCTTGAAACTTTCTCATCGTCTTTAAAGACTATTTTATTCAGAGCAAGTTTGGAGAGCTGATTGTAACTGATTAACTTGAAGCTGTCTGATAATGCCGCCTGTCAATTTATTTCTTTCTTCCATTTGCTCTGAAAATTTAGAAGTTGGAACATTTATACTACTGCACTTGTTCAATACCACCCGAACCTGCAGTAGGACCTTCTGGAACCATAGAAGGTTGAGATTGGATTTCTGCAACAGTTGTGGTTTTATGCCCTTAAAATAGAGACTGCTCGAATTTACTTCAGTGGGATATTTGTATTCTGTATATGTTCTTGTGCTTTGTTTCTGAATTAGTGCAATCTATGCTGTGCTTTGCAGACTGTTGTCTTCTGTTTAGTTGATATATATATCATGCTTGGAAAAGCATTCTTGCCATATCTGGAGGGGCTCAACAGCACACAGTTACGGTTGGTGACTATTTATGCTAATCGAATTTCACAGGCGAGGACAGGCACGCCAATAGACACTAACCATGATTAGCAGTTCAGTTAGGTAGGAATTGTGGGTTTGGGTGTTGCCAAGTTCATCTGTTGTATTTTGTATATTGTGTGAATGCATTTTCGCTTCTTTCTATTCATTTTTGTTTTGGGGGGTTTTCACATGTTTGTATTCTCATTCTTTTTCAAATTCTTATGTGTCTGGTTTGGAGGTAGAGTGCATTTTGTGGGAAACATTTAGTGTTACAGCGCACATATTGTAATCTAGATTTCCCAAACAGCATTTAATCATTTATATATAAAAGAAAGGTTTTGCATTACCATTTATAGAGTGATTACATTTTTTAGCTTCATATATGCCTTTTTCTGCTTGGCCACTGTATGGGCATCGCCAATGATATGTGGTATTAATAGACAAGGCATTTTAAGCATTTTATAATATTGACGGCAAAAAAAAAAAAAAAATTGACGTCAAACAGAAGAATCGGAGCTTAATAATGGAAGTGACTTGACTCATGCAATTTTAAGTTCACAACTCTTGGTTAATTGACAGGGAACTTAATGTCGCAACTCGTAACTTCATGCAATTTTAGGACTACTTCAGTGCAAAGTAGCTTACAGAAGATATGATTGTTGTCTGAGGCATACTGGAAGTCTTAAACATCGGTCTTCTTTTTCGTTTTATTTGAGACATGAGTCTGCGATATGGTATCCAGCTTCTGATGTTAAATATGATGTAAAGAATTGAAAAAAATATCCAACGTAGGTGGCAAATGGAAGAGAACTAACTACATGGTCAGTCACTTGTGCAACAATTTTATCCAGAGTGGGAAATGTGAACGAGTTCAAGGAATTTTTGCTCATATGCTAAAGGATACCTGCAAATCGGCAAGAATGGTAGAAAACCGAACTCATTAGCAAGCATATCACGTGAAGTGTTCACGCGATAATCATTAACGCTTTTGTTTTCGAGCAATTAAGATGCATAGATTCATTGAAATCTCAGAAATTAACTCCATAAGGAGAAAAAAATCTGGTTTTCCGATTGTTGCACCTAAATAATCACCCCCTTTTCGCGCAAATAACACTCTCCTTCATGCTTTCCTCGTCACTGCCTGCACTTTTAGCCTGCTGGAAATGGTAGAAAACATTTCAGTTTTCTGCAGTGGTGTATATAAGCATATCAGCTGAGAGCTTCAAGACTTTGCTGGTATCCCTACACTTCCTTCTACAACCTCCTTCCTGAGGTATGTATATCTCTTTTATATGAAGTTTTATAGAGCTTTTCATCTACAAAACATAGAAATGCTATTGCATATTTGTTTTTCACATGCTTTTATTGTTGTTCTTTCATTGTACAATCCATAGCATACTAACATTTGCTCCCCAGTAGATCAGTAAGCAGTATTCCTATGTTGTAAGATTGCTGTTTCGTTAAACTATTTTTCATTACACTTTTCTCTTTGTTCATGTACAGAAACCAGTCTACTAATTGCTTCCTTCAAACAATGTTGCCAGCAATTGCTAATGGTCGCATGTCAAACAATGGGAACCCTGCAGAAAACGGTAACGGTGGGAATCCGGATAGGCCAGCTTTGAGGAATTGGAGAAACAAGCTGACTATCCTTCTTATTGACGAATCTGAAAACCACAGGATTCTGGGGACGGCTTATCTTACAGCTTATGGTGTCGAAACTACATCTGTGACTGATGGACGGGCTGCTTTGGAGCTCATATTTTCTGGTGCTAGGTTCAGTTTGATCCTCATTGACATGCATATGCGCTATATGAGTGGTGCACAGGTGTTATATACACACTTCTAATTTCCATTTTCTTCTAATTTCCATTTTCATCCTTTTATTTACATTCAGGGAATAAACAAACTAAGCATGTAATGATTAGTTCATTCTCATTATAAGTACTGATTTCAATCATTTGATGTTTGCCTGTTTGGCATGTCTATGACAGTGTGTGAGTCACCTTCGAACCATGGGAGTGAGGTCCCTGATGCTCGGTATGACAACTTTTTGTAGAGAAAGAGAGGAACGGGCATTTCTGGAAGCAGGGGGTAATGGCTTCATTCCAAAGCCTCTTAGTCCTGATAACTTTCTTCAAGTCCTGGAAGCGCTGGATAACAACCAGGGATGAAAAGCCAGGCTGCTCCAGCCTAAATCAAGGACTTTTTTATTTATTTTCATGTCTTAGTTGTTGTGCCCTTGTACTTTGTTTTTAATATTTCAATAAAATGGATTTCTCTATATCTTTGCAGTAGTGTTTCTATCCCATTGCTGGCTTCTTTCATTTTTGTGTGAAATTGCCCTCTAAGAATACACACTGAGATAGGATCATGCTATGAAAAATGCTACAAGAAATAAGTATGCACATACACCATCTAAACATAAAGCATAAACAATGAAGAATACTACATACCAGACATTAGACAACAATGTAATATTCGGCTATTTTAAGAGGATGCTGCAAGGAAACATGCAAAACTGGCTTACAACCAGAGCTATAAGCCGAGTGGTCAGCTATGAATTAAGTTGGGTGCATTGGTGAACCTGTGAAAGAAAACAGATGCTAAACACGCTATACCACTAGAGTTGTAGGCTCTCACAGGTGAAAAGCGAAAGCATTAGCCAGACAGTTTGTATGTTATCACATATGTTTCCAATGATATTGCTAATACTGAGGGGGTATTCTTAGCCTAGCCTGAAAGAATGGCAGTTAGTACTCATTGTATGATTTAAAGTTAAGCTTTTAGCAGAAATTCTGTTTGGGACTATTCCAGTGTAAGATAACTTGGACATGTTTGTTTGATCGTTATTTAGGAGAAACTCCATACTGTAAACAAAATTTTTTCCTCTCCTTATCCGAGACATGAGTTTGCGATGTGTTGTGAAGTCCAAAAACTGTACGAAAGAGGAGACCAGAAACATGAGAGACTTTTCCAAAAATGAAAACCAGCTAAGAAGTACTAATATTAAGTTTCTTAGATGTCCAATATAGGCGGTAAATGAATACAGGAGGACTATATGAATTTGTCACTTGTGCAACAATCTCATCCACAATGGTAAACTAATGTACGTTATTGAGTTAAAGAAATTTTTGTTCATATGCTTAAAGTATGTAAATCATCAATCAAGAATAGTAGAAAGTAGCTAGAAACCGAACTAACATTAGCAAACACGCACAAAATGTGAGCACCTTCACATGATAAATATTTAGTGCTTTTGTTTTCGAGTACTTAAGATGCATGGATTCGACTAAATCCGAAAAATTACCTCAATAAGGAAACAAAAAAAGAAAGCTGGCTGTCGTTTTTTTCCGCGAATCTCGGTATCATTATTTCCCTTATAATTTTTGTGCTTTTATTAGCCCATAGGAAGTGCAGCACACTGGAAATAGTTTCTGTAATCTCTATATAAGCATCTTTAAGGTATTTCTACAATCAACTTAGAGCTTCAAGTTGGTGAAACCTTACAATTCCTTCTATAATTATCTCCTCCTAAGGTATCTGCTTTTCTAGTTAAGAGCATTTTAATTTTCTTTTTAAAGTTTTGTTATATTGCATCTACAAAGTTGGAATGCTGGTTGACATATTTTTTAATTAACCACATGATTAATTTTTCTTTGAAGTAGCATCAAATCAATAGCTTTCCTATATAAGAAGGTTGCCTAGCTTCTGGTATATATAAGATTTAATGTGTTACCCTTAACAGATGAGCTAGCACAACTTGATGCCCCTGAGTTTGATTATACTTTTTTTTGTTCATGTAGAGGGAAACCATCAACTGCTTCCTTGAAAAATGACTGATGGAAATGCTAATGGTAACCAAGAAGGTGCTACGACTCCCTTAATGTCTTGGAACAACAACCTGAAAGCACTTCTGGTGGATCCATCACCCGCCTGCAGACTTATTGGGAAGGCATATCTCACGGCCTATGGTGTAAACACCGAGGCTGTGGACAATGCAGATGTTGCCATTATTCTGCTTAATATGGGAGCCAGTTTCAATGTGATTCTCATAGATATGCATATGCGAGAAATGAACGGAGCGCAGGTCATATATTCACATCTAATTTCCATTGATCATTTTATTAACAAACAGTGAAACTAGAAAGCATGATATGATTAGATTTTGATCCTCTCTATAAGTACTCTCAAGCATCTGTTTACTCATTGATGATTGTCATGAATGGAGCTGAGGCTTTATACACACATCTAGTATTCCTTCTGACCTGTTTATTAACATGTGGAAACTAGACATCATGTATTGATTAGACTTTGATACTCATTATAAGTACTTCAATTCTACATACAGGCAATCTGAAATCATATTAAATGTACTCAAGCATATAGTTTACTCATTGATGTTTGGCATGTCTATGACAGTTTGCTATGCTGCTTCGGAGCTCGGGAGTACAGACCAAGCTGCTTGGTATGTCAGCTATGTTTAGAGAACGTGAGAAAGAAGAGTTTCTGGAAGCTGGGGGTGATGGTTTTATTGAGAAGCCTCTTCATCCTTCCAAGTTTGTTCCAATCCTGCAAGAGCTGGATAGCAACTGAGGGTGAAAAGCTATCTAGGCTGCATCAAGCCGAAATAGAGGACTCTCTTGTTTAGTTTCTGTTCAAGTTGTTGTGGACTTTGTAATCCTTTCTTTAATGTTTGAATAAAATGGAGTTCTCTTTATTTAATAAACCCTCAAATCTATGGTTTCCTTCTTTTGGCCTCTTGCATTTGGTTTGAGATGATTGCCTATGAAGAACTACAAACCAGAAAGCCTAAAACAATGTAATATTGTTGGCCTCTAATGATGAACAATGAAGTTCAAGACTCTATAGCTACCACTAGAACTATAATCCCTCATAATCAAGTACCAAGTCAAATCAAAAGCGAAAGAAATCAGTGATACAGCTGTTGCATGAGATAATCGTATCATTGCTTACTTTCTATAACAGTAAACCATTTTGGACCATTTAATCGATGCATTCATCCAAGAAGTTTCACCATCTATTAGACATTCATAAAATCACGTCAGAATCTCTTTAGATTCTGGTTCATTGCATACCATGACTAGAATGAAGATAGTGCCCATTTTCTTTCCCTTCAGCTGGTAACCTCAGCGTGGATGTGTGACTGCCTATGGGACTTAATTACATGGACCTAATACCATTATGTATGTAAATGAGGCATTAGCTCAATTTTGGGGTGGCAAGTCAAACAACCAGCTGGCCGAATTGTGTATGCATGTCTTTTTCAGATTCCGTCATGTCAAAAGGACAAGCTGCATATGTCCTTATTACAGATTATCAAGCAAACAACGATATCAGAAATTAGTACAAAGTGTCCTTTCTAATGATGACAAGGATAATGTGTTACAGCCTACAAAAAATTCTTGTACCACTGACATTAGTTCAACGTGCGACTTGGGTGGATATATGTACGCATCGTGCACTGATGTGGATATACCTATGCCACGTGCACCGCCACGTAAGATGATAAGACACGAGTGCAGCCGTGAGGCCACTTTACCAACCTAAAAAAAAAAAAAAAAAAATTAGACGGTTAATTTCTAATGACACTGAATTGGTTGCTTATAGAAGTTGTTCGAAAGAGGTAAAAATTTCGAACTATGGAAGTTGCATGCGGTGTAGAATACTTTCTTTATACTTGATGATTCGGGTTATCAAATTATGCCAAAATCAAATATGAGGCTATTGAATGAAAAAATTGGGTGGTGAAAAAGAGTAAAAGTATGTTAGCCTTTAGTGTGAAATGATCTTTACATTTGGTTGTCACTTTCACATTTTTCAATTATGCAAAGATGTTTTGAAAGAATGCAGTAGCGTCTCATCTTTGCATATCAACAAATAAGGCAAAAATCAAACACTTTTAGATTTTTAGATCTTCAACTAAATCCAAGTGATACTCTATGACTCTGTGTGTACCCCCACAATTTCACTTTAACCTTTTTTCCATTTTCTTTTTGGTAGAGGATCCTCTTTCCAGGTGTCATTCCTGCCCTTTTAAATATGGTCAGAATTCAACCATTGGAAGAACACACCATTTCTCTCATCTGACCTGCAATCATATACAGCAGCAGAAGCAGAATCCTCTTTCTTCAATCCATTCTGCATTTTACAATTAAGGTACCTACTGAGCCTTCATTTCTCTTATATGTTGTTGTATACAGAAGTTATTCCTATTTACAAGGTTAAATTGGTTTTTTTTTTTTTTTGTTTGGTTAATAAGGTTAAATTGGTTGGTAGCAAACATTTGGTATCAGCGTTTTGACAAAAAAAATCTAGATACCAGGTTCCGAATTCTGTTCCTTTTGGCGAAGTAAATCTTTGAGCCAAGCCTGTTTTCCCCATATACAACACCAAATGAAATGCTAAAAATGTGAATGTCTTCTTATCATTATTAGGCACATTTGACATATTCTCTCATTTTTCACAATGGCTGTTTCTGTTTTTCTAGGGAAACAGACTTTGGAACCTCTGAATTACTTTACAAGAGCAACAAAATGTTGAAGAGCACAAATGCAAATGAGGCTGCAGCCAAGATAACAGCTCTCGTCGTAGATGACAGCAGGATCAACCAAAGTATTCACCGCAGGCTCTTGGAGAATCTTGGCATTGAAAACCAAGTCGCAGGTAACGGAAAAGAAGCTGTTGATGTCCACTGCTCTGGCAAACAGTTTGATCTTATACTGATGGACATGGACATGCCTATCATGAATGGCATTGAGGTAAAAAATTAAAACCAATGTTGCCTAAGAAATTGATTTTCCTGATGAGTTTACTTGCTGATATTGCTTAACTAATTTGGTCTTTTCGGTTATCTTTTGTACAATAGGCCACCAGGACACTGCGTGCAATGGGGATTCGAAGTACGATTGCTGGTGTATCATCACATGCTCACAACGAAAATATACAAGAGTTTGTGAATGCAGGACTAGATGACTACCAAGAGAAGCCCTTAACCATTTCTAAGCTAGTTTCCATCCTCCAGAAGGTGAATATCAACTAGTGCATGTTTGAACTTCATATGGATTACTAGAGGAGAAAAGAATGTCATATTTCTCATGTAACACTGACCATGACGAATTAGTATCTTGAAATGTTATATGATTAATTGAAGCAGTTGTATAATCAAAGATAATTAGTATCTGGAAGTATTGCATGTTCATGTCCAGAAGGTGAATAGCAACTAGTGCATGTTTGAACTTCATATGGATTACTAGAGAAGAAAATTAAGAATGTCATGTTTCTCATGTAACGTACTTTATTAACAACGGTAGCTTTTGTGATTTCTTCGAGGCGATGTTCATTAAAAGTACTCTGGTAGTGTAAGAAAGTTTGTTTATGGGTGCAGTTGTTCTAGACGGAATATTCATCGGTAAGAGTTTCCCATAATTTTGCAAATAAATTTTGTCGTCAAAACCAACCATAAGAAATATTAAAATAAAACATGTGCCGACGAAAACATTGTTGGCATAAACCTTCTATAATCTATTGATGAAATTTGGTGGTAAAAAAAAATGAATACACTTTTGCCAATGCAGCATTCATGGATAAATGCCTCCCATAAATTCGCTGATGAAATTTCATCTTCGAAGACACCTAGTGTCGATGAAAGCTTCGTTGGAGAAGGGCTCTCATAAACCTACCCTAGCCTCAATTCGGCATGCACGTAGAATACAGCTAGAAAACCTAAATTGATTTTTATTTTCTTTTCCTGATTGCAAACGAAGTAGATTTTCTCTCAAACTCTCTTTATTTGTAGTTGCCGAAATCTTCTTGAATCTTCTTCTATTTCACGGCAATAATCAATAAAGATTGATTTAGGATTCTTTTGAGACGTTAAGAAGGGTCTAGAAACTCATGTGCAAGTCACATGCTTCAATCTTTGGGCCGGGCTTCTCAATTGGACAATTTCAAGGCCCATTCTTCAATTGCCGAAATTCCTTGTGCATTCTAGTATATTCTTGAACAATCTTGAGTCATCTTGAAGCATTGTTGAGAATGTGTATAAATATAACTCCCACATTGGAAAAATATAACTTTGCTTATGGCTTTATAAGGGTTTGGGCCACTCCATCTATTGCCAATTGGTTTTGGATGTGAACCTCAGATTACTTTATCATGGTATCAGAGCGGGTTACCCACATATTTGGTTTCAGCAATTGCCACACGTGCTGACCGTTACCCAATATAACTTGTCCATGTGTATGGCTTGAGAAATCGCCACATGTGCGGGGGCGTGTTGAGAATGTGTATAAATATAACTCCCACATTGGAAAAATATAACTTTGCTTATGGCTTTATAAGGGTTTGAGCCACTCCATCCATTGCCAATTGGTTTTGGATGTAAACCTCAGATTAGTTTATCAGCATCTCCTAGCCTCACCAGGTCTCCTAGTAGCATCAGGACATGATCCTAGTGTGATTAGGTTTCCTAGTCCAAATGGGACTCTTCCATTTTTCATTTCCGAACAACATTTTTCCGAGCTCATTCATAGTTGACTTAGGATTCCTACTTCAACTAGGATTCCTTTTCCTGATAGGATTAGGAAAGTTTCATTTCTCCATTTCTTTCCCATTTCTGCGCTACATTTCTGCCTTGCCTTCATTTCCTTCATTTACAGCTCTTCTTAGCTCATTTCTTACGTTTGAAGCTCAAATGTACCCAAAGTAAGTTAGAAATGACATTGTTAAAGGAATAACTAAGTAAAATATAGGGAAAATGACACTAAAAATGTCACATCCCAATTTTTATTTTTTTTCTTTTTGAGATGAAACTCATACTCTAATCATGGAAATAAATTTCCGAGCTCGAAATATGAATAATTGGAAAAGAACGATACTAGACAAGTTTCCGAAATTGAAACACAACCTTTATTACAAGAGGGGTTTACACCAACATTTACAACAAAATGTCAACTATATTCCAAGTTCTTGTCTAGGAACCCAAGCATGATTAACAATAACACACATGTATATTACATTATTAAAAACACCCTTGCATTAAAATAACTTCAAACTTATTTATTCGTCACCTGCAAAAGATAAAAAGGGGTGAGCAAACATTGCCCAGTAGGAAAAATAAACCTCTTTAAAAATCATAGTTAGAATAGCAATAATGAATGGATGCAACTACTATCTATTCCCGATAATCCACATTGCAAAATAAACCGAGCCTACATGTCCCATACCATGTATTTTACTACGATGGTGACTCAGAGTATTCAACAATGTGAACTAACCCCCACCTAAAATCAATCCCCCTAACCCTCTTTTGCTAGTCATCTTGTCTATTCCCCTTTCGCCAGTCCCGAATTACCCTTTCAATATCCTATACTAAGTGCACATTCACAAGTGGGTATAACTGGGATCTGGTACCTGCTGAGGTTATAGACTCAACTACGCAAAAGATAAACCAACATACTCATTCCAATAGCATATTCACATTACCATCACCACCCTTATACTTCATGTCTTATTAATGCACAAATACTTTGAATATGTAAGTGTATTCACTATTCAGCCAGACCAAACAAACAGAAACAGAGGACATAAATGCATATAATCATGTACACAACCATCCAATACAATCATGTAAGCAACCATCCAATGCAAACATAGAGGCTCCCCAAGTTTTTCCCCTACCTCGATTGATTTTCACGTTAAGTATCCGGATGAAAACAAGTTCCTATTGCAAGAATAGAATTCATTAGTTCCACACACAAAGAATTAAAGCAAAACTCAGCTAACATACTATGAAAATCTTAGCAGTGAGTTATTTTGACCAAAACAGGTTTTTACTTGACAAACTGAAATATTACAGTTTTCTGACCCAGTCACCTTAATGTTAAAAACTGTACAAATCTGTTTAAAATCTGCTTTCATAGTCTTCTAACGATTTGTAGCTGACATCCTAAAGAAACTCACGGAATTTGAATCACCTGAAATTTTTTTTCCTAGAATTAGTTATGAACTTTTAAAGTTCAGCTACAGTCCCACATTTTTCTGCAGAAACTGCTACTGTGTGCTAACCTCTTCAGTTTTAATGTACTTTCTAAAACTCCCATTTGTGTAAAACTTTCAGTACTGAAAATAGACATTCTAAAGTGTCAAAGAAAAGAAACCTCACTTTCAACAAGGCTTTAAAAGATGAGTGAAGGCTTTCTAAATTCAACTTTAAAACTGCATATGTTTCCTACTTGGTTCTTGACTCTTCTCAAGTCAGATTTTATTAATCTATGTCTTCCAAAAACTCTAATGACTAAAGGAAACAACAAACCAGATACAAAGTGATTTCAAATTCTAATTTGGATTAATTCAAAGACCAAAAATATAAACTATTTTCGAGAAAACTAGTGAAATCAAAATAGAAGATGAGAAAATAATTAGTTCTAGTTGTTCCAGTAACAACAACTTTATTCCTAACTGAACTTCATCTATATTGCAACTTCTTCTATCATCATGAATCCCCAGGTCTTATAATAGCCTATGAACATAACCCAATTTCCAAATTGCATTAACCATCAGAACCAACAAAGGACTTATCAAATCAAAAATAAAAGAATCACACCTGACTTTTTACTCCTCCACTTCTAAGATACAAAAAAAACTCTCTTTCTCTCTCTCTCCCTTGTTTGTCTATGTATCTAGCAACTCAAGGAACTGTATGGAAAACATAGATGGTTCAACCTATTTATAGTATCTGGAAAGGAGGTGTAAACGTAGAAAGCAAGATTGGTCTAACAGAAGGAAAATTGGATATTCTAATTGAAATCTTACCCATATAGGTACTAGACTCGCCACCTCCAGATTGTTAGAGTTCCAGCTCTTGATTCTAGGGTTCCAGCTCTAGCTTCATAGCTTTGGGGAATCACCAATCTGAAACTTGATTTCCAAGGCTGTTGACACCTCCTACTTACCCATGGTGGTGGCTATGTCCTTTGTACTTTCCTAAGGCGGTGGCTGGTGTATCAGATGGAGAAGAATGTGGAGGTGAGGAAGACGATGAAGAGAAGGGACAAAACTTTGAGTTTAGGCGTTGTTGATCTAGTTTTGGTCGTGGAAATCGTTCTATAGGCTGTTAAGTTACTTTGGGTTTGAGTTTTGGGCCAAAAATTTTTGGGCTACTCTAATTACTTAAACCCAAAAGAAAACAAGTAAAATTATCTCTAAATAATAATATTTAAACAAATAATTTAGCACAATAATTAAAATTAAACTTATTTTTTTAGAAAATGTTAAAAATTTTAGGTCGTCACAAAAAACATAGGAAATATTAGTTCGATCACCTGCCAACAAAATTCCCTAGTCAAAAGCAACCATAAAATATATGAAAATGAACACAGTTTCTCCGACGATATATTCTTCAAAAAGTATCTCTTGTATGGTTGGTACGAAAATTGCATTAGCAAAACCCACTAATAAAAAATATAGAAATGAACACACTTTTAATTGCTAATAAAATGCTCATCGCAATCTCAGTGGCGTAGCCATAAATATTAACTAGGAGGGTCAGAATTTGAATAATAATATACTAAAGAAAAATAAACTACATATCAAATAACATAAAATTGCATATATTGATTGTCAAGAAATTGCATATATTGTTCAAAAAATAAAAAATAATTACAATACTCAAAATAACAAGTCTCTCTAAAACAATTATAATTGTCCACAATGGTTGCTCATATTTTAAAATCTTTTCATGATGGTTTCATTATCAATAGTCATCAAACAAAAGGAATATATAATTAGGGTTTGATGAATTACCTTTATTGATTGAGAAATCTACCAAAATATTAAAGAAAGATGACCAAATTGATTGCTTAATACTCTAGGAATCTGCACATTTGGATGATCATCCTTAATTGAATAATTTTTTTGAATCAAAATCACAACTAATGTCATTATCTCAAGCCAGAGTGGCAACGCTACATACCTTTTCACTGCATAATTCGCAAGTAAGAAAATAATGGCACATACATGGCACCACTCATTTAACATCCCATGCTCACTAATTTAAAGTGAGCCTATAAACTATGAAAAATGCATAGTAAGGCTAAGCTAAAAGCAAAAGAAAAGCTTAAATTTTCTCCTTGCCCTTAATGCTAGGGCTAGGAGGTGTTGTAAGATAGGCATAACAAAGTTCCTGAGCTTCAGTCACCTTCTTTGACTTGTGCGGGTTCTTGTTTTTGGATCCTAGAGGTCTCTCGCGCTTTTTCTCTGGAGCATCATGCTTAGCCAATTGTTCCTTGGGCACCAAAATGCTACCAGGCGCCTCAACCATTCCCAATGATTTAGCGGAGAAACATGTAGTGAACTCCGACATTTTCACCTTCTTGGTAGGTGCTATCATAGGGTTAGGCTGTTGAAAGAGTTCAGGCAAGAGAATCTTCAACTTTTTCAGAGAGGAGTAGGGGGAGGGGGTCAGTTTCTCTTGCTGCCTTCATCCAACAGTAATGGGGTTTCAGCCAGTGGTTTCGAACTGGATGGATAAGCAGGGACAATTGTCCATGACTGATCCGGACTACCATGCTCACCCTTTCCACTACGCACTGTTGGTTTGCGACCACTGCTATACTCCTTACCAAAGAGGCTTCTGCCCACCGCCGACATAATAGGGGTTTGCAGACCCTGGAACTTGAAAGCTCCATTGGCAAACTGAGGTATGTTGAAGCCAAAAGACGAGCTTGCAATCTCCAATCTCTTGGTCTCAGGGTTAGACGTTGGTGTGATCTGAGCAGTAACTCCAGAACTACCACACTTATCATTCTCATGGAAGATCAGATGACACACATTACACTTTCCCACCAGATTTTCAAAGATATTTCAGCCTCCACCCCAGGCGCAAGCTTTAGGGTTTTTTTGGAGGAAGAAGGGTTTCGATATGTCAGGAGAAACTCGAACCCTTACCTTTTCAATACCTTGTTATGATCCAGTAACAGGTCAAAAGCCAGAATGAAGCGATTGTTCTCTCGTTCCTAGATCTTAAAACCGCGATCAAGGACCCATACTCTATTGAAAAAAAAGCCTGAGATAGTTTAGAGAGGCTGGCTTGGAGGCAAGAGGTCGTGCAACCAGATAGGATTGTGTCTCACGCCTCTGCGCTCCGCCAATTCTTTGCGAGATATCCACGACGTTGGAGCCAGCCAAAGCTAGGGAGGCTGCGAAGGAAGTTGTGACGTCGTCGATCGACATGCTGAAGGTGGACGAAGATCGACGTTGAATTAGCGTTTTGGGTACGTCGCACAGAGAGCGGCTCTTTAGGATTTTATTTCTATTATTCAAACTAAAGAAGAAAATGAAAAACTAAAAAACCCTTAATTGAATAAATTGATCTCGAAAAATTTTAAACTATGCAAAGAATTAAAGAAATTTCTTTAATTAAAATTAAATTTATTAACCAGATAAAAGAAAATCTTACTTTGAGTTTATGTTAAAGACTTTGACTTGCCGTTCATATGAGAAAATCTGAGAAATACGAGACTACGAGAGGAAAACGGGTTAGAGAGAATGACCATGAGACTAAAACAAACTGTATAAACATAATATATATATATAGGTTTTTTTTTTCGAAAAGAAATTTAATATATATAGGTTACGTAAATATATATAGACATAGAGAACCCTTTCTAATGAGGACTAGTTGAGGACATTCTAATTATCGGTTTGGGAGACCCATTTTTCAATTACATTATGACAAATCAACCTTTAGATATTTATGTATGCATGAGTAGATCACTTATTAAAATTTTCTTTTAAACTGCTAATCGTTAAGGTTTCAAACCAGATCAAATCAATGGACGGACCAAAATTGTCAAACATAAACCGTTCATGTTCATAACTGATAAATCACAATTATAAATGTCTTAACGATTTTCAATTTGGTTGAAAAATTACATAAATAATCTACACATAAATATCTAAATATTTAACAGTTTGCAGAAATGTGATCGAAAAGTGGGTCTCACATAAAAGTCTTCAACTAGTACTTAATTTAGTGGTCCTCATTAGAAGTTATCTCTCATTTTTCGCGGGTGATAATGTGATGTTAATGGAAAATAGATTGATTAAAAAAAATAGTGGTTATTTATTTTTTAGACATAGAATAGTGGTGGTTTGGGTATTTTTTTCAATTTACTCTTTTATTTATTTATATTTTATTAACTTAATTTAATAATTATGTTGTTGAAGGATATTATAGGCACTTTCAAAATTTGATGAAGTCTTTGACACCAAAAGAGGCCTCCAATTATAATAGTAGAGATATAGGTGAAAAGTCAGAAAATAATCATTGATTAATTAATCAATGAATTTAAAAAATTAAAAGATAGTGGGAGTTCCATCCAAATTGGGGAGGTGAATGGGCCAAACCTTTAAAACAATTTTCTTATTATCTTGTATGTCAAAAAGATCAAACATCAAATGATAGGCTTCTTTTACTAGACATATGAACCAGTCATTTGCTTAGTTTCAAAAACTAAGAAAGGTCATTTCGCCCTAAACTAAAATAGGTCATTGGGGAGGACGGGAGGTGAATGGGCCAAACCTTTAAAACAATTTTTTTATTATTATCTTTTATGTCAAAAAGATCAAACATTAAATGATAGGCTTCTTTTACTAGACAAATCAACCAGTCACTGCTTAGTTTCAAAATCCAAGAAAGGTCATTTCGCCTTATTGTAGCTACGCCATTACATCGCATATATATTTTGCACCAGCTGGTTGAAGGGAAAGTTCCCAACCTCCTACGGTGGCATATATATGGACCATACCAAACCATGTGAGAACAGAATGAGAAGAATACAAGTACCAAAGTACACAAGGTGATCGGTAATTGAATACTAGTACAATTCACACAAACGAAAAAAAACAGAAGAACCTTAAAAGAAATTTATAAAGAACATAAATCCTCATACTCACGTGAGCTAAAGATATTCATATAAGAAGTTATAATTTTAGTGGTTAAGAATTCTTACATCAAAGGTTCTGAGAATGTCGCCTCTCTCAAAATTGCTTCTCAAAACACACTCACCACTCCCAAAATTGCTTCTCAAAAGACATAGACACATCACAGGACTAATAATTTTTTCTTTTTTGATGATTATCATAGGACTGTTAAAATTGTTGGTATTAAAATAGGGGCCGTGACCACTTACCCAATTTCAGCTTAAAAATTGCCCACTTACTCCACTAAGAGTTTTTTAACCCCATTTACCCACTCTAACATCTGCTGACAGTTTTGCCCCTATTAATTAAATTGAAACTCATCTCTTAGACTCTCTCTCTCTCTCCCCGATCTCCACCTCCAGTTTCTCTCTCTCTCTCTCTACCTCCGGCTGACTGCCAGACTCTCTCTCTCTCTCTCCTCTCATAAAAGCCTCCTCCAGGTCGTCCGGCCACCTCCAGGCGTCTCACAGGCGCGGTCAATCTGGACCAGTCCGAAATCCGTCGGGTAATCCTTGGCCAGATTGTTCCTGTCGATCCAGTCCGATCCCTTCGCCGACACACTCGATTTCAGATCCTCCCACTTCTTGTACTCGACGAATCAGACGACATAGTTTTGGGGACGAGGATCTAGGGTCGTGTTGGGCTCTAGGGTTGGGGGATTCTGGTGGGGTTTGAAAATGGAAGGAAGAGAGAGAGATGGAGACGGAGATGTTGATGGAGACGATGATGAAGAAGAAGGAGAATGATGACGTGGCGGTCAGAGGAGTAGTCATAGCAATTAGCAACTATGCAAGTATTATTTTCATGGCCATCTTTCTATCCATTGCGGCAACTATTATTATTATTTTTATTTTTTTTGGTAAATTTGGCAGAAGGTTTATAAGGAAAGAAGAAAGAAGAATGAAAAAAAGGTTTTATTGAGTAGTTATACATGTCTATTGTGGGGCAATAATATGCATATAAATTGATCAATTGTGCCTGTAGTGTATTCATTTTGGCTTTGGGAGTTTATGCAATTCACTAGAGGGCAATAATATGATTATTGGGAGGCAATAATATGATTACTGGGGGGCAATAATATGGTTACTGGGTATTATTAGGGGGCAATAAATTCAGACGCCGGAATCCGGTCACCAGTCCGGTAGCCGGATTTCGGTCACCGGTCGCCGGAGTTGGGTCACCAGTCGCCAAAGTCCGCCACCGGAGTCAAGCAAGGTCTCCAATGACTTATTTCTCTAAGTGACAAAAAAGGAGAGGGCAAAATTGTCCCAAAAATAAATAAAAATGAATTAAAAAGTACTTAATTGGGTATTAGGGAAATAATCTCTTAGAGTGTTTGGGTAAGTAGATAATTTGTAAGCTAAAATTGGATAAATGATTATTTCCCCTATGTTTTATTTAGTCAGATAATTGTTGATTTGCCAAATGGATCGGAAATTAAGCCCACAGCCCAAAATCGAACCCGTGGCTTTCGGCTTTTGTAACTGGACTTTGCCTTTCACCACCAAAACCCTAAACCCTACTTCACAACACTCTCGCTTCTAGACCTTTCTCTGCTCCACATTTTATACTCTCCTCCCTCCTCTCCCTCTCTCTCTCTCTCTCTCTTGCAGTATCCGATTCATTCTTACCCAGTAGCCCATACTTCCTCTCCCTCTGCAACTTTGATCACCATGTACCGCTTCGCCACTAACCTCGCCTCCAAAGCCAGGTAAAGATTCAAACTTGGGGCCAAAAGTCACTTCCTTTGATTCAAATCTCATTTGGGTTTCTCTAGTTTTACTCATTTTTCATTGCTTTTGTGATTCGCAGATTGGCTAGGAACAGTGGCCAGCAGGTACTCATTCTGGGCTGCTTGTTGCTTTTGAAAGTTGCGATTTTTGTTTCATTGTTTGATTGGGTTTTGATGGGAGGTCTTTTTTTGAATGTTCAGATTGGCAGCAGAATAAGTTGGAGAAGGAACTATGCGGCCAAGGATATTAAATTCGGTGTGGAAGCCCGATCGTTGATGCTTAGGGGTGTGGAAGAGCTTGCTGATGCTGTTAAAGTCACAATGGGGCCAAAAGTGAGTGACTTTACATTGTTGTTGTTGTTGTTGGATTTGGTGCTTTGCCTCAAGTTACAATACTTGTATATATGTAATATGTATGTGTATCGATCTGTTTGTATTAAATTTGCTGCTGCAATTATATCTTGTTGTGCATTGGTTCAGTTTGAATCTGAGATGTGTTTGTTATCTGTTGTTCGTTTCCTTGTTTTTTTGTTTCTTCAATTTGGTACTGAATGCAATTGAAGTGGAGAATAAAGTTAGTTTCAATGGTCTTCAATCTTCAATTCCGTCAGAGTAATTGACAGTTATGGAGGCTTGGGTTGTTATGGTGGTTTTGTTGATGTTTGATCTTTCCACAGGGACGCAATGTTGTTCTGGAGCAAAGCTTTGGAGCTCCCAAAGTGACAAAGGATGGTGTGACTGTAGCAAAGAGCATTGAGTTCAAAGACAAAGTCAAGAACATTGGTGCTAGTCTTGTAAAGCAGGTGGCAAATGCTACAAATGATGCTGCGGGCGATGGTGAGATTCCATTCATTCTTATGATGACTATTTCTACAAATTTAGAATTTTGGATGATCATAATACGGTAATGTGAATGTTTTTGATTGTGTTTGCAGGTACCACTTGTGCTACAGTTCTCACCCGTGCCATATTTACCGAAGGATGCAAGTCAGTGGCAGCTGGAATGAATGCTATGGACCTAAGACGAGGCATCACAATGGCAGTTGATTGTGTTGTGACAAACTTGAAGAGCAGGGCTCGGATGATCAGTACATCAGAGGAAATAGCTCAGGTCTGCTTTATTTTAATTCCATAACAGAAAAGGAACAACATGAGTGGTTAAGGGGCTTACAAACGTTAACTTTTTTGCTCATATGAAATGTTTTCTTGAAAAGGTTGGCACAATATCAGCTAATGGTGACAGAGAGATTGGTGAGCTAATAGCTAAGGCTATGGAAAAAGTTGGTAAAGAAGGTGTTATCACCATATCTGTAAGTTGGTTCCTTGAAACATTCCTTCTTTCCAATTCCTTTCTTTGAATAGTTATCTTGTTATGACATGTGGTTGCAGCAGTAGAACTTCTCTGCATTCTCTATGCAAGTCTGAAAATATTTCTTGTTGAATTATTTCAGGATGGAAAAACACTCGACAATGAATTGGAGGTTGTTGAAGGAATGAAGCTGGACAGGGGTTATATATCCCCTTACTTTATCACCAATCAGAAGAACCAAAAATGTGTAAGCATTTGTCCATTAATTCTTCCCTGTTTTGTTATAAGCAATCCGTGTTACATGGTTCTTCAGTCTGAAGGTTGTTGCCATAACATATTTGGGATCCTTTAACTATCAGATTTATAGAAAACTTCTTTGCTGTGGGTTTTTACTTTTGGTTTTTCACTTTAACAGGAATTGGACGATCCACTTGTCTTAATCTACGAGAAGAAAATCTCAAATCTAAATGCTGTAGTGAAAATATTAGAGCTGGCATTGAAGGTAAGTGATTGTGAGGATTACTGAAGTCTGTTGATTATGCTTCTCCTGTTGTTTTAGCTCATTAGTTGTTGGTTTCAGAAACAAAGGCCTCTGCTGATTGTTGCTGAAGATTTTGAAAGTGAAGCACTTGCTACACTCATTTTAAACAAGCTTCGTGCTGGAATTAAGGTGATCCTTAGTTTTCACTATATATGCTCGGTGTTCACTGTCTAAATTGTTGACTACTGTTATGGAGGTAGCAAGTTACATGGTTTTAATATAAATCTTTTAATGCATTGAAGGTCTGTGCAATTAAAGCCCCCGGATTCGGAGAGAACAGGAAGGCAAATCTGCAGGACCTAGCCATTCTTACTGGAGGCGAGGTAGGTTCATTCTGTAGTTTTCACTTTGCCTTGTATTTGATATTATTTTGAGTCTGACACAATAACCTCTTTATCTTTTATCTTTGTAGGTGATAACTGAAGAGCTTGGTCTGAACCTCGAAAAAGTGGGACCAGAGATGCTTGGCACATGCAAAAGGGTGAGACACATCAACCATTTATTTTTAATTTTACCCTTCAGAGTACATATGCCTAGAGCCCTAGAGTTTTGTAATCAAAAGAATAGCGACATGTTCCCACTCGATGCTTCTAAATAAGTTGAAATGTGGTCTATCAAAATGAGATCTGGATTGATCAGAGGATACTTTCTTTAAATTGTTGGAATGCTGTTTGTTTGCTTCTGACTTGCATGCATGGTTTGGAATTGTAGATTACAGTATCCAAAGATGATACTGTTATTCTTGATGGGGCTGGTGACAAGAAAGCTATTGAAGAAAGATGTGAACAGGTTAATGCTGATTCTTTATTCCTTTTTTTTTTTTAAGCTATCTTAACAAATATTCTTGGGTTCCATTGTGTATGCTAATGATATATGGACTATGATCATTTTGACAGTTAAGATCATCAATTGAATTGAGCACTTCTGATTACGACAAGGAGAAGCTACAAGAGCGGCTGGCAAAGATTTCTGGTGGTGTTGCTGTTTTAAAGGTATCCTGTCATTTCTATATATTCTAGGGTGAACGGCATGGTAGCACAAAAAGTGACTTTAATTGAGGTGTACTTTGTAGATTGGCGGAGCTAGTGAAGCAGAAGTCGGTGAAAAGAAGGATAGGGTTACTGATGCTCTGAATGCCACTAAGGCTGCTGTAGAAGAAGGAAT
Source organism: Rosa rugosa (assembly GCF_958449725.1). NCBI lineage: Eukaryota > Viridiplantae > Streptophyta > Magnoliopsida > Rosales > Rosaceae > Rosa > Rosa rugosa. Next base: position 40,430,328 of record NC_084822.1, on the reverse strand, counting down.
TGTACCTGGTGAGTTGTCTTCTAGAAAATATATGGTTTTCGTAGTTCAAGTGGGATAATTTATCATGCTAACTAAGATCATCTTCCCATGTGCAGGTGGTGGTGCAGCACTTCTGTATGCCTCCAAAGAGCTGGACAAGTTACAAACTGCAAACTTTGATCAAAAGATTGGTGTGCAGATCATTCAAAATGCCCTTAAGGTTCACTATATTACTCCTCTTCTCATTCCCCTGTTATACAAACAATTAATTTCATCACTTCTGTTACTCATCTTATAAAATGAACATTAGAAAATGATTCTACAAAGATGTAAGACTAGCTAGAAGTATCTTTGATAGGAGGGAACATGTGTCTGCTAGTTTCTCATATATTCTTTGCTGGATAATGCTAAGCATGTAAAATTCACTCATATGATTCCACTGTCATATAGATGCCTGTATCCACAATTGCTTCTAACGCTGGAGTTGAGGGGGCAGTCGTTGTCGGCAAGCTGTTGGAGCAGGACAATCCTGACCTTGGATATGATGCAGCAAAGGGTTCGTTTTTCTTTTTATAACCTTTCAATACAAACCAAGGGTGGTTACTGGATTCAGGTGCACGTCTTTGCACTGTGAAACTTAGGTCATGATTTATTCTCTCTCTCTCTCTCTATGCTTCTTTCAGGTGAATATGTAGACATGATAAAGGCCGGGATCATTGATCCCTTGAAAGTCATCAGAACTGCCTTGGTAGATGCTGCAAGGTAATTCATCCGTCTTAGAAGGCCTACTTTTTCAATGTCTGTTCATTTCTTTTTTTCTTTTGAGCTTATAATTCCTGAATCCAAGCAACTGAAATTTTTTTAATTTGTGCAGTGTCTCCTCGTTAATGACTACCACCGAGGCAGTTGTTGTCTCGCTTCCTGAGAAGGAAGGCCCTGCAGTGGGAGCTGGTATGGGAGGAATGGGAGGCATGGATTACTAGCAGTTCAATCAGTAGTTGGATTTGCTGGAGCCTCTGCTGCTAATAGTCTATCCTCTTTAAACTGACTTCTCAAATTCCTTTTTTCTTTTCCCCGATGGTATTGTTGGAGGCCGAGCATGAATGTAATCATAGTGAGATGAGGTTTTAATGTGTAGGAATATTGTAGTCTCTGGTGCTGTTAATTAGTCAGGAAAGGGATTTTGTTCTTTTCACATTAGACTTCAGAAAATTCATATTTCCAGAAACACCATAATGTGCATGGTGAACAATGATGGTACAAAAACTAAAATAATCTGGGGGAGAATATCTTCTGAATCAACAATTGTCTTTGCATCAGATCTTCCTTGTTTCTATATCATTTCAACTTGGTGCTAGACTTTGTGATGAGTCATATACCCTAAACCCCAGATTTATGTGCTTTAAATGAGTAGTGAGTTCTGGATTTCTTAGATTCTAACATAACCTGAAGTATAAATAATTGGTAGATACATACCGTGTTCAGGTCACACTACTAATTGGAAGCCCCAAGTGATGGGTGAAGAGGTAGATCAGTGGGTCACTGTGCGGCGCTGACGTGTTGGCAAACTCACCAACATGTCATGCTCACTCATTGACACCTCTGCAAGCCATACGAAGAAAATTTATAACTTGTTTTCTTGACGATAATTTGTGTATTAAGGTACAGTCATCGTCTATGAGGCTCTTATTAGTGCTTAATATTATTTAGTTGAGTGACATTACTGTTTATTTTATAAGGTAATATGTTTGACTTAATCTAATTGGTGAGAATTCTCCGTTGTAAAATTTTTAGTTGTTTATTGCAGTTTATATTTAAAAAAAAAAAATTAAGAAAATTTTTATTTACAGATGATTTGATGGCGCAGAGTAATAAAACACCCTAAAGTCGTAAACACTTGATACATAAACTCATACCACGATGGAGGTCCAACTCGAATCCCAAAGCGATATATGCAGATCTGCATAACCCTACATCCGAACCAACTAAAAACGCGACAGTGGCGCATAATACCATTAGCTTGCAAAATGGAAACCGGAACCACCAGAGAAGGACGTGTATTATATTTAGAAGAAAAGATATATTTTTCCTTGTCTCAATAAGGGGTGAAGAGCTTTGTTTGTCTTTAATTTTTTTTATTTTATCTTTTATCTTTTTATGAACAAGAAGAGCGCATCATTAGGCCCATATTCATCTAGAAACAGAAAAAGAAGAAAAAAATAAAAATCTAGAAATAGATTTAGATAAAGGGGGATGGATGGATGAAGCTGGTGTAGGAATGGTGCCAACAAGGCACCGACGAATGTCTTCGTTGTCCTCTCCCTGTGGATTGCCAGAAACCAAGTGACTCGAGTCAGTCGGGCACTGATTTCATTACATTAATTACAGCAGAAAGAAAGAAGATGATTCAGAAGATATTCCAAATGATGCAAGGCATTGACTTGAATAGTATTGATGATGATGAATAGTTTGATGATGATTAACTTATCCATGATCTGATATATATATATAGAAAATTAACGCAGCACATGGGATGATATATTAGAAACTAGGGCTTAAGATAAAAATCCAGATACAGCCTGAGCTTACTTCAATTCTTATTTATTTATATAACTGTTTGTTGCTGAGTTTTGGACTCTTTCGATTTCAGATGTGAATACAATGCATATCTGGAATTTTTCTGGGGAGTTATCGCATTGGCAATGGAAGCAGCTATCACTTTTTAATTAAAATTATTTCTGAGAGGGATCCCTGCTAGATCGAATAGATGAGAAAGAGAAACGTTTGTTTTTTTGTTGTTGTAATTTTTATGTTTTTGTCTTCTCAATTTTTTTTTTTTTTTTTATGTTTTTGTGTCCGATAATTTCCTACTCCAATACTCCAACCGTACACATGCAAATCAATCAAATGCAAAACTCTTAAGCATGCAGATATCTTAAGCCCGAGCAAATGATCGAAAATGACAAATACATCTTATTAAAAATAATCATTCTAATCTGAGTCGTGAAGTAAAAATTAATACATATCGCAATAATGGCATGGTGGCTGTTGAGGTTTGATGTTCCGTTTGCTTTACCTATATCAATCTTTCTTCAAAATTTACATTGCTATCTTTATCTAAACATGTGGTTTGTCGGTGTATACACCCAGAAATAGAAAGTTTAGGTCTAATAGTACTGGATTTGCATGTGAAGGATATATATATATATATATATATATATATATATATATATATATATATATATGATACTCGTCATATATAAGAAGTTAGTCCTGGTAGACAATACATATGATGAACGGTGGAATGGTCAGAATGATGTTCCAACTTCCAATTCTCCGTCCCACCACCACAATTGACTTGGATCCATTCGCCAACCAAACCTGTAAATACGGTCAATCATCGATCAACAACAGCGATACTTGTTTTGGGACCCATGCATGGACGCCATGAAACCCTATACCCACATTCGATATATTTCTTTCTCGACAAGATTAATATATATATATATATATATATATATATATAATCAATTGTTTAGATGCGTTGATTGATTGAAAATTACATTACCAAGAGTCTTTAAGCGTTGGAATAGTCTTTTCATAAAAATAAAAAATAAAACGTTGGAATAGTTACTTGTTAAGTACGTGTTAACTATGTTGTTTATTTTGATAGCACTTTAGTGAGGTGAAATATTTTGATTTCTTACTAGTTTATATCATTATGGTAAGTGTGTCAAACATTTCATATACGCTCTACGTATGATCGATTGTGCAACTTTTAATTATCCTAACAAAATGCATAGGTTAATGATTTAACAATTGGGGTTAGAAAATGTTGATCAATACCGACAATACGTGACATAAATAATAGGGCTGGGATTTTAGCCCGGAAACCCGGAAACCCGGAAACCGACCCGGAACCGGCCCGGGACCGGCCCGAACGGTCCGGGCTTTAGTTTTTCCTTTTCCTGTTTTGCAAGGCCCGGCCCGAAATAAATATAAAACGGTCCGGGCCCGGGCCTCAGAAATCAAAAAAAAAAAGCCCGAAGGCCCGAAGGTTGTGTTCTTTGACACATGTCTGTATATTATTGGTAGGATAATAGGCTTACAATATGTATGCTGCAGGGGATTACGATCCCAACTAAAGATCTAACCCTAACCTAAACACCTCTCCCACACTTCGACTCACCCTCAGCCTCTCTTCGACTCACACAAACCCTCTCTCAGTCTCAGACCATGTCGCCGCCAAATCTCTCAGTCTCACTCTCTCTGTCTCTCAACCCAGTCTTCGACTCACTCTCTTAGCCTCTCTTCGGCTCTCAGTCTAAGTCTCACACTCTCCCTAATCTCTAACCTAGAATCGCCGATCCACTGTGTCGCCGCCTACCCACGGCTTTGCTTCGACGGTTCGACCCACTGTAAGTTCAATACCATCTCTTCTTCGACTCACCTCTTTGTACTTGATTATTGGGATGTTGAATCTGAAAGTTCGATACCGCCTCTTCTTCGACTCACCTCTCTTATGCGATTTCCGTTCAATCATTCATGGCAGTGAGAAGATTGATCTGCGAGGAAGGTCTGCGAGGAAGATCTGCTATCAATTTTGGTGATTTGGTCTGCATCAATTTTGGGGGTTTCTAAGCTCACAAGCTAAAAGGGCGAGGAAGGTCTGCTATCATAATTTTGGTACTTTCTGTTAATAGTTTTGATTGATTTTGAAGAGATTGATTCTTTATTTCAGTTAAAACTTAATAGTTCTGCTAGTTGCTTTCTCATTGTTTTGATTCTTTATTTTTTTTTCTCAGCTTCAGTCGATTCATAGTCTCATTAAGGCTATATGCATCTTTGAATCACTGCTAGGATGGAACTTAAATGAAGCTGTTGGAGCTGGAGACCTGGAGTGCTGGATCCATGTGAAGGAGCTGCCTCCTTGCTTACTGCTTAGTTGTTTATTTATGAACTTGTTTACTTTGTTTTTTTTTTTTTTCCGAATTATGAACTTGTTTGGTTGTTTATTTGGAACTTGGAAGATTTGAAACTTACTGGGATTTGTTGAGTTGTTATGTTGGAATTTGAAACTTGTTCAGCAGGTGGATTTATTCATTTGGTTTGCCTTGAATTGTGATGAATCATTGAATCATTTGCTTGAATAGATTGACATGTTCATCAGTGGATATTTGGTATTGTTATGTTGGAATTTGAAACTTGTTTAGCAGGTGGATTTATTTGGTACTGATCTTGTGAAAATGTGAAGTTTTGACAGTTTGTATGTGTTTTTTTTTCCTCCCTTAATCAGCTTGTTGGGCCCGAAAACCCGGCCCGTAAAAATCGGTTCGGGCCCAACTCGGTCCCTAAACTGAAAAAATGTTATTTAGGCCCGGCCCGAAAATTTCGGTCCGGGTCCGGGCCCTATAAATTTTACACGGGCCGGGCCCAATCCCAGCCCTAATAAATAATGTAAACGCCAATGTACTTCCAAGGTTGTCCAAAAAGAGAGAGAGAAAGGTATATGTACTTCCAAATCTTTTCTTTGAATAAGGATGAAAATTATTCTATGCACTCACGGTGTAAATGACCAAACACTTATAAGATGATCTCAACCATTGATATTTATAAGTAATATTTTTATTAAAAACCTAAGAGTGTATTTAATATAATCTAACCATCTATTTATGTCATCCCTTCTTTGAATTGGTTTATTTCTCTCGAGTTTAATCATCGTGTCAATAATTGTTAGTAGAGTTTAGAATTAATCACACAGATTAAGGCTTGCGCGTGTTCTATTTCTTAATTATTGTTCTTTTTGTCTTGTCAATTACTTTATCCTTCTGTTTGGAGACGGTCTGCCATTAATTGTCGTTTTCCAAATTTGGCAAATTCACTCATCTTACTATTTCTATCTCATTGTCACGGTAAAACTTGCAACCCAAGATAAAATTAAAGATTGAAATTAGGATTTGTGCACATGCAAGTGAGCTGTTCGTGAGGAGGCCTCCGAGCAATACGGAACGACCTCGAGAGTGCGAAACCTAGGGTTTTCCGTGTGGCGGTGGCGACCGTGCGGTGTCTAGACCAGGGCGACGGCGAGAAGACGGAGCGGCATGTCCTCTTTTGGCGACGTCGGGTTCTGGGGATTGTTCGAAGGCCCATTTCGAGGTGGTGTGGCTCCGATTCGCGGCGGCTTTCGGCTGAAGCGTTCGAGGGTGTGGTGTGTTTGATCCAGTGGTGACGGGTTCCGATCACGGCGGCTCAAGACTGTGGTGGTGAGGGTGGTGGTTTAAGGCTTCGGGTTGGACAGATAGGATCCGTGGTGGTGCGGTGCTTGTTCTCGGAGGTTTACTGATTTACGGCGGAGGCTCCGAGGAGACGCCTTTAAGCGTCACCTGTTGATTCCAGGTCGGAGGTCAGGAGCTCTTCTCTCGTCTTCAACGATGGTGGAGGCCAGAGGGAGACCGCCGGAACACTGAGGTTGGGCTGCCCACCGGTTGGTCCTTCCGGCTGGATCTTTGGGGCCGAGTTGTGGGGTGTAGGATTGGCCTTGGGCCCCGGCTTCCCTGGGCTGCTGTCTGGTGGGCTGGGCCTTGGGCTGGTCCTTGTCTCCTTCTTTACCCTTTGGGTTTGGCTCGGTTTGGGCCAGTTGGGGGTGAGCCTAGTTTGTTTGTTTGTTTGTTTTTTTTTTTTTCTGAATAAGTGCTCTTACCTTGTTCAGTCCTTGGTCGTAGCTGTTTGCTGACTGATGAGTGATGATGTACACCAGGAGGGTCTTAGGCGTCATTACTTGTCCAGTCGGTTGCTCTGATTTAGGGTTGGATAGGTGTAAGGTTTTTATTTTCTGCATTTTTTTAGTTTTGGTTTAGTTTTTTTAGATGGCTCTGCTTTATGCAGACTGAATTGTACTTTGCGATGTATTATGAAGGATTTTCGAATCCTTCTAGCTTGACGGAGAGACATCGTTAATATAATGGAACCTGATTCTGTTTCCCTCAAAAAAAAAAAGTGAGCTGTTCGTGGCTTTGGAACATATAAAATGTGCAATTGAGAGCTAGAAGATCTAACAATCTTCGTCAGAAATGTTTGTTAGTTGAACAAGAATATAGAAATATGGGTAGCTAGATTATCTCTGCCTTTTAAAATTAGTGCTAGGGTTTTCTTTTATTTTCTTTTGCATTTGAATCATAAAACTGCTTGAGATGCCTGACCAAACAAGCAATATGTCCTCCTCAAACAATACAGGACAAGAAACACAATCACATCTAAGTACTATTAAAAATCGAAGAAAGTCAAGAGTGAATTTCAACTCTATTCACTCTTGAAAATCAATCATTTAGAGTTGGCTCAAATTTGTATTTTCACACAACTAAAGGAAAAAGAATCGGATTTTTTATAATAGTATCAGATATGCTGAAGGCCGACATAGAACAATATTACTTAAATTTATGTATTTATTTAGGGTGGTGCTATTCATACACTAATTTTCTCTATTCACACACTCCCTCTATTTTCCTATTACTTTAATTCAATTTGTTCTACAATTTACCCTAACTACTCTTCCTTGTAATTATGTTTCTTTTTCTGTTTTCATTTTTCTATTTGGCAAGTCAATCATGAATCAAATATCATTATACAATAAATCAATTTTTTTACCTATATAAATGAAGAAAATTATTACGTTCATTAAGTGGAATGACCTGTATCATTAGACAAGGAATATGTTTCCTAGGTAATTACGTTCATCAATCTAAATTACAGAGTTTGTCCTCATACAAGTAGGAGGGCTAAGAAGCATGCTTTACTCATTTGTTGTCTCAGGTTCCAATATTGCACCTAGCATATTTGAGTTTCTCGTCTCTTATAGATTGGCAATAAGCCATTTTCAAACGCAGTCTACAAATTTGGGAAATTTCTAGTTACAAAAAAAAAATAAAAAAATTGGAGTATAGTTCAAAATTAATTGTTTGAACAAGACTTACCTGAGGAGCTAGACAAATGCAGACGCACACATAATCAATGGTATGAAACTCTTAATATAATGTATTTTAGATAAATGTATTGAAAGAACACTCACCCATAAATAAAAAATTCAACATTGGGCTGAAAAAAAAATACTAGACTTTGGAACATTATTTCCAGTATGTAACAAGTAGATCCTATGCAATAATATCTCAAATGTTGTAAAATAGTATGGTACACTAATCAACATGGAATCAAAGCATCTTATAGTCAACTAGCCATAAATCCACGGCTATATATACATAGTGATGAGTATGTGATTGCTAATCTCTCAATCAAAAATAATAAGAATGTATTATGCAAGGCCAGATTAATCAAAATATGATCGAACATAGTCAACAATGTTAGTCAACATCTTCTAAATCATGTAGAATGATTCCCTCAGCAAAATTTCATGATAGCACCGGTACTTTATACTACAACACTATAGTTACTCTAGTTCGCAATATCCTAAGGAATCTCAAGAGAGAAGACTCTGGAATCTCTATTACATTTTTTTTGAATCAGCCTTCCTTACTATCGGAAAGATCCCTAAGGAGGAAATCCCAAAGGTTTCCTAGGCCCAATGACTAATCCCCCCCCCGACGCCTGTGAAAGGCTCCAACCATGCATTGCAGCATGGTGCCTGGCCACGTTTGATAATCCAGCAATTACAAAGTGCCGCCCCCAGCGTTCGAACCCAAGACGTGGGGGTTTCATATCCTGAGTTACCCGTGGTGGGACCCATTGCATCCACTGAACCACTTGCCGTGGTTAAAACGTAATCTCAAGAGAGAAGACTCTGGAATCTCTATTTTTAATCTCAAAAGAACAAGGAAAAATCATCTCCCAAAGTTAAGTTTACAATAGCAGAAGAAAACTACATGAGAAAATACATCAGCACTTAGATAAGAACTTGCTTCTAAAGAAAATACAATAGCACTTCAGGTAAAAGATTATTGTTACGTAATGGCACTATGAATCTGCAACAAAACATAAACAAAAAAAGCATAATGTTAGTCAATCAACTCAAGTCAAAACCATGATTAACACGCTGCCCATACGAAAATCAAACTAAGACGAATAGAATGCACAAATTTAAAGCACATTGTACACACTAGGGAACACTTCACTAGGTTTGGCACTATCAGCTGGGGCCCGTACGGATACCCAGATACCATGCCATGGGCCGGGTTCACAACCCACCATGACGGGGCTCACCAGGGACGACACCACGGGCACCCAAGGCCCGGGGACCTGATCAGCACATCCCATCTAATTACACACCAGAAGGTTGATATAACTACAGAGGGACAACCTGCGTCCCACATCGAGAGGATGGGCAACTCCCTGCCCAGGCTAGAGTATAAAGGGAGCACAACAATCTTTTGAGGGTAATAACTCCTTTATCCACTATTTACATAATTCATTTATATATTAGTATCTTACTCAGGCATCGGAGGGGCATAAACCGTCCGGTACGGTTTATCCCTCTAACGCTGTGTTCCTGGTACAGGATTAAGGAGTTTGATAGGTATCCCAGGTGGTATAGCATTCTGATTGAGGTACCCGGAGAAAGCCACCAGAAACATTGGCGCTCCAGATAGGGGTGCCGAATCATGACCGAGCCGGAAGGAACGGTAGGTAAGGGTAGAAGTGTTGCCAGAGCATTGGTATTCACTCCGGGCACTTCATCGGTTGAAGCGCCAAGTGTCGGAAGAGAAACACATGGTCTTGGATTCTTGGACCCGCAGAACGCAAGCAACCCACCGGCCGTCACGGACCAATTGGCCCCGGTCTCAGAGTTGGAGTCCATGCGAGCAGAGATCGCAGCCTTACGGGAATAAGCCAGAATCGATCGGGAACAACAAAGAATCGATAGAGAGACCAACCTCCTTTCACAGCAGAGACTGCAGGAGCTGGAGGATGAAAACATTGCGCTTGCTCGGGCACTAGACTGAAGGCACCAGCATAATGAGGCACTCACCCAGGCCCTCACTAGGGCATCTCAAGTAACAACAGAGTTGAGTGCTGCCCCAGTTACGGGGATAGCCGGCACCGTGCCAGCTCCACCCACGGGGATCGGCCACCGGGTCGTCCAGATACTTTTAGATCTGTACCCGGAAAGCCTGAGGCATATGCCACCACCGCCTTTGCCACAACCAACTCAAAATGAGCCACCGGTAACTGATCCAAACACGGCGTTTCTCTTGCAAGTGAGCAACTCATTGTATGCCCTTCAGGCAAAGGTAGAGGCAGCAGAGAATAGGGACACCTGGCGGCCCCTGACCACTTACGAAGACCGACCGGGTCCTTTCACCCAGCAGGTTAGCGGTGCAATTCGGTCGAACATATCAAAGCCGCTGAAGATTGACTATACAGGAATTGGCGACCCGTACCAACACCTATAGGCTTTTCGGTCGCAGACGAGCGCTAAGGGATACACGGACGAGGTGTGTTGTAACATGTTCCAGGAGACATTATCAGGGGAAGATTTGAGTTGGTTCTACCAACTACCGGCCGGTTCTGTAGGGAATTTCAAGGAGCTCGCGGACAAATTCGTAGCTCGATTCATCCTACGTACCGATGGGATACACACCCCAAAGGGACTACTGAAGGTTCAGCAAGGAGAGAATGAAACGTTGAAATCCTTCGTCAACCGGTGGCAGGCGGCTACCGCTAAGTGCCGGGACCTTAACAAGGAACTGGCCGAACTGGCTTTCAGGAGGGGCTTAAGGCCCGGGGAGTTCCTTTACAGGATTAATCATCATCCCCTGGCTAGCTACGACGAGTTGATGGCCACAGCCATCAGACACGCTCAGGCCGAATTCGAAACATACGGGGATAACGTCAGACCAGAGCGAAGGGTCTTCAACCCGACCTCGGTGGCCAGGGATGAGCCACGAAAGCGGGAGTGGGTCCATGATCAAGGGCGATCACCACACAACTCGAGCAAAAGGAGAAAAGAGTCATCATCCAGGTCTAGTGGTTATGTAACCACTCAGTCCCACCGCGAAGAAAGGGCGCAACAAGGCCCACGAACATCCTAGGACTATGTCAACCTGAGCCCAAATTCGCTATCTGGAATCAGAAACACAAGGGTCAGCCTGAGAGTCTAGATCTACGACTTAGTTGAAGCGCGGATCGTTCCCAACTTCAAAACCCATAAAACTAAACAAAACCCAGAAAACCAAAAAAAAAAGAAGAAGGGAAAAACAAAACCCTAGAAAGACCCAGTTTTTTCCCCCAGACACTACCCACAGGCAACCCACACCAGCATTATTCCTATTCCTTTTCATTACACAAACGCAAAGAACACATGAACAGTGAACTCACACTAGAAAAACATTAATGGCAGAAACAAAAACGAGAGGACACAAACAAAAATCGCACAAACAAGGCAAAAGAGAACTCTGACCTTTCCTTCAGCAGGCGATCGATCGCTCACTCCACAAGTATGTACACCACTTCTCCCCTAGATCTTCCTCTTCTTCGCTGCAAATCCACAGGGTTTTCTGAGAGTTTTCGCGAAAGTGAAGGGAAACAGTCGATTTCCCTCTTAAATTCAATCTCCAATAAATCACAACTGTTGAAGACGAAAGGCCTTCAACCGTAGGATCACTATACGTGTCCCACGCATCTCTCCACGCCTCGAAACCGTCAATCGATGGGACGGGCATTTATTGCACAACCCACTCTGTCCCACGTGGCTGACATGCACCAACAACCTTATCGGGTACCAGAGGCCCAAGGCCATGAATACCCTATCGGGTACGAGACACCAAACTCTCAATCCCACCGGGATCAAAGGCTCACTCACCTCATCCAGAAATTTTATTCTCTCTCTCTTCTCTCTCGACTGCACCTTCAGAATCGAAGAAACCCGACTGAACCGACCCGGACCCGGCATACCAGACCTTACTTTTCCGGCGAGGTCCGGCGGTCTCCGGCGGTGAAACTCTCCAGATTAGTTTGTCTCCTTGCTCCGGTCGTCCCTCTGGCATCATCTAGCGGCGATTCTCGACGGTGGCGGCGCTAGAAGACGGCGAAAATCTGTGTATTCGGACCCGATCGGTTCTCCGATCTCTGACGTTGGCAAAGCTTCAAACCAGGCTTGGGGAGCTCGCAGCAGCCTCTTGGATCGATCTGTGGTGGTTGTTTGGATCGATTCAAGTGAAACTTGGTTCAACTCGGATTGAACAGTGATTCACGGTTTGTGAGGTAGTTTTCGACCCTTTTTGCTTAGATTCTGATTTGAGGCTAGTTATGAAAGTTGTTAAGCATGCTGAAATGAAGATCTTTGATGTTGGGAGTTTTGTGAAATAGTGAGTTTTGGCCGGCGGTGGTGCGCCACCGCCTGTGGTGGTGTTCTGGTAGCGTTTCGACCGTTTAAGGGACTATTTCTGGTATTATATATCTTCTACTCGTTGATACGAGCGTTTCGATATATAATACGAAATTTTTGGAGTTCGTATGAATTTGTTATGATTTTTCGGTTTCATACCGGTTGATTTATTCGATCCGTGAGGATTCCAGAGTCCGATCGACTTGTTGTTTGGACACATCGATCGTGGAAGTATTCCGGAGACTTTGGGAGGTCTCGGATGTGGTTTCGCCTCGATTGACGCCACTTTGGGGATTTTAGTTCGATTTGGGGATTCGAACTTTATTAAATTGTGATTCGTTGACTGAATCAAGGTTGTACTTCCTTAGGTGCTTGACATAGGGCGTTCTGTAAGTAGTCTAGTGGTGTGAAGACGCAGCGGGAGTTTGGAGGTGAGTAATCTCACAACGTTCATTTACGAACGGAGTTGCCATTATTGTTTTGGCGTTATTTATTTAACTGCAAATTATAGTTGGTATTAGTAGGCATTCCTGAGCGAATGACTACGTATATATATATTTACGTGAAATATATATATTCTTGTGAGTGATGTGTGATGAATAATTTGCATGGTTGTGTTCATATTATTGTTGAAGGCGACTTTTCAGGAAACGATATTGTGGAAAAAGATGTTTTCTATTGTTTGAAAAGTAGTGAGTTTGATGTTACATTTTTGAGTCGAGCATGACTTATTTTAAATGTATTGGTCCTTGTACCAAGAGTCACAGATGGTGACCAACGTTTGATTCTAAGACCAGACGGGGTCTGAAAATCATATGTTCAGATGGTGACAGGTCGCAGATGGTGACCAACGTTTGATTCTAAGACCAGACGGGGTCTGAAAATCATATGTTCAGATGGTGACAGGTCGCAGATGGTGACCAACGTTTGATTCTAAGACCAGACGGGGTCTGAAAATCATATGTCACAGATGGTGACAGGTTGTAGATGGTGACCAACATTTGTTTCTAAGACCAGACGGGGTCTGAAAATCATATGTCTCAGATGGTGACAGGTCGCAGATGGTGACCAAGGCAAGAATTGGGGAATCACGCCTTTGGCAGGGCGAGTGGTTACGATAAGTTAGAGCGCTAGTCTGTCTGCCATTATAGCTTATGGGAGTAATGGTCGAGGTTGCTGGAGACTCATAAGTATGTAGCTTAAAAGAGAGTCTCGAGAGTATTCTTTCTTTTATTGTCCAGATGAGACTTGATTTGCTTATTGATGGTTAAGTTAGCAAATAGTACTTTGTCACAGTGGTGACTTATGTTGTCCCTTCGGTGGAAAGGACATGGAATGTTAGAAGGAATTGTGGTTGCATTGTTTCTTTAAGTTGATTTATGTGAGTTGTTGATTGATGTTCATGAGTTACTCATACGAGCTTTCACAAGCTTACCGGGTTTGTTGTGTGGCAACCCGGTGCACTACTCAATGGTGTAGGGGTTAATCCTGCAGGTCAGGGTAATCGTGGCTGAAGCTGAGGTAGCTTGTTGGCAGCAGAACGGGTAGGAAGCAAATTTTGTTGGCTTTGCCATTGTTATGAGTTCCGCTATGTAGTAAGCTCTGAGGAGTATTTACGTTTTATTTTGTTGTTGACAATTTAATTCGTAAGCTTGTGTAATATATAACTCTTTAGAGCGAGTGTATATTGACATAGTGGGTTCAGGGCATCAGTATATACTTGGTTTAAAGGGAAAAAGATTTCCAGGTATTTTGTATTGATCGATGATTGAACGATCACGCATGTATAATTATGGGATTATATATCGATTTTTATTTGTGTTAAAAATCAGGGGCGTGACCAGGGCCGGTGATAGGTTCATAATTTCATACATTTTTATACCCTTAAATGTAGGATTCTAGGCTTAGTTCTTATTATTTTTGAGTCATTTACTTTGTGTTTGTGTTTTGTAGGTTAAATTGGAGAAAAGAAAGATTTGGAGCTTAAAGTCAGACGCAGGATTGAAAGGGTGCTGGCTATCCTGAGTGTCTAGAATTGTCTCTGCTTTGCGTCAACTCCACGGATTAAACTGTACCTTCTCACAAGGAATTAGCAGGCGACCCTTATACCACTGGAAAGATACGGATGTTAGCTTTCTGAGGAATTTTACGGAAGTGGATTCGCATTCTTGTGGAGGAAGTTATGATGATTTAAGTGAACCTAGTTCGGGAAGGCAGATTCTGACGGATTTTGCATATCTTTTCGGAATTAAACTTGTGAGGCCCAAGTCCGTTGTTCTTAACACTTGAATGGAACAAGGCTGAACGTTTTTGACATATTTGGAGTAATATCTTGCATTGACTTTAATAACCCTGCGTTTCTTTGGAGAGAAGAAAGCTATTCCAAGTTGGACTAGAAGACCTAAGAAGCCCAAGTCAAGGAGGAATTGGGAGAGACATACAAGGAAAAGAAAACCTAGAACGTCTAGAGACAGAAGACACAGCATATTCTGCAGAGAACGAGGAGAAGAGTAGCTCTCACCAACGCTGGTTCCGAGTTTCTCAATTCTTCCATTGTTTGTTTCATGTTTTCTTTGATTCTAGTCATGTTTTTCATAGTTATGGATTGTTAAACTTCTAAGCTTGGGCTGAGATGAAGCCCCTAGTATGACTATTCTATTTATTTAGTTGGTTTGCCATTGAATTTCTGGATTTCTATGTTAAACTCTTAATCACCGTTTCAATAGAACTTTTATTCAAAATCTTTGCTCAGGATCAATAAGACCTAGGTTTTGTTTATGAGTTATTTGGTTGGAGAACATGTTGCTTGATCAATGAGTAGATGTTTTCTAGGGTGCCAAAAGATAATTCAATCTTGTGATTAGAGAGTTGTGAATTAAGAATACAAGTGCTTGATCATAGTCGATATTCTTGTTTGCATGATTTCCTAGTTCTTTTGTGCTTAATGGAATTGAACATGTTTGCTTGAACCTGATCATTAAGTGGAGTAAATTATAGTTTGGCTACTTGAGTTCTATACAGGATCAATAAGTTGGAATTCATAGGTTAGAAGAACTTTGGCATATGTCCGGGATCAATAAGGCTTATGTACGGAAATCTTTAGCATGAAATCTAGGTGTTCAATAGTTAACAACTAGAGAATCGGATGGAAGTATTAGGTGGTGGATTCAATGCTTTAGCATCTTCATAATCTGCTTTCTTTAGATTTTAAATCTCATTGCTCATTCTTGTCTTTAATTTTAGTTTTTATTTCTTTAATTTTATGTTTAAACCTCAATCACATCATAAAAATCAGTTTGTTTCACTTAAGTATAGCACATTTGTCATAACAAAATTGTCTCAATCAGTCCTTGAGGGAATGACCTCGTGCTTGCACCTCTATTCTACAATTGATTCGTGCACTTGCGAGTACTAAATTAAAATTGACAACAGCCGGTCCTCAGCTTTTTAATGCCCTGGGCGAAATTTTGTGTGTGTGCCCAACTAGCTTAAATGGACATGTAATGATTCTTACAAAATGTCATATTCTAAATTATTTTTTTAGGGGTTTGGAACCTAGTCAAGCTGGGTGACTCATCCCCACGCCGATTTTATTACATAAAGAAACATTATACAATGGGGGGGACATAAAGCCAAAACACTAAACGTTGAATGATAAACACTTTAGCATAGAACAATAAAACCTGGAAATCTAGAATCAGCTTTTTTCCTTCTCGTTTTTTCTTTTCTGATCGAGACTGACTTGCAAATCCAACTTCTAATTGCACCTAATATTGAAAAGTGAAAACCAATGAATGAGCAGGTTGTTAGAAATCAAAATTGGGTGTTCTTCAATTTTGATATCTAATATTCAATGGTTACTCAATTGCCAATTGCCAGAATAATCCATCATCAAGAAGTCCATGGAGAAAATAAAATGAAAACTTGTAAATTGGATTCAAGTCGTTCTGTAAATTTTTTGAGTAATCAATAACCACATCCGACTATAACTAGAATAGTATATGAGAGAAACTAAAGAATACACCAAAAAGAAGCATGGCATTTCTGAAGCTGCACTTACCGGACAAAATTTCTTGACCATTAGTCATTAGATGAGCGTCATTTCAATCGTCTAAGCATACTGGATCCGATGCTTTGGCTGCTGCAGAACGAGTGCTCATCGGCAAGGCCGGTCCTGAATTGAAGAACACCCAATACAAATCAAAATTAGATATCAAAATTGAAGAACACCCAATACCAATCAAAATTAGATATCAAAATTGAAGATTTGAAGTACACCTAATACCTATTTTGATTTGTACCTCAGCCTACATCGATCGAAAGCTGAAAAATACGTATGATC
This sequence comes from Rosa rugosa, assembly GCF_958449725.1. Taxonomy (NCBI): domain Eukaryota; kingdom Viridiplantae; phylum Streptophyta; class Magnoliopsida; order Rosales; family Rosaceae; genus Rosa; species Rosa rugosa. The sequence continues at coordinate 40,413,673 of NC_084822.1, read as the reverse complement.
ACCGTAGAATAACAGAAACATAGAGAGGAGAAAGATTGGGTGATGGATGAGAATGAACTGAATAATTGAGTATCCATTGAAACCAATTTAAAGAAAAAATTTGCAGGCTTTCAAGGTTTGGGACTTGGGAGAGAGCAAGAGATGCTTGATAATCAATTTTTTTCCCGTACGTTGCGCATTGGAAGAAGAAGAAGAAGAATGAGAAGTAAAGACGTGATTACGCGTCTAGAAATCTGAATTTTTTTTTTTAAACACGTCCCACTCTATACATATATAATTATATATATATATATATATATATATATATATATATTAAATATTATGGTTGAAATCTGGTGCCCCCAATATCTTGGGCCCTGGGCTGTCGCCAATAATGCCCATGGGCAAGGCCGGCCCTGGGCGTGACATTAGGATTTGGGGATGATTGACTTGCCAAATAGAAAAAAGAAAAAAGAAAAAGAATCAAAATTGCAAGGAAGGCTAGTTAGGGTAATTTGTATAAAAAAATTGAATTAAAGTAATAAAAAAATAGAGGGGATGTGTGAATAGAAAAAATGGGTGTGTGAATAGCACCTCTCTTTATTTAGTTACATATTTTCTAGGGCTAAATACTGTTTAGTACCCTGTGGTTTGTGCCCAACATCAATTTAGTCCCTCGATTTTCAATTTCATCACAAACACCCTTACACTAGTATTTCTAGTTTAATAGGTCCATCCGTCATCATTTTGTCAAATTTAGCTGTTAACCTGCTGACATGGCATTTCCAACTCAGCAAAGTGGGGCCCACATGGCAGGTAAAATTCCCTAATTAACCTTTGCTAAAAAATTCAGTTCCAGTCTGATGCCAAACAATGGCAGCGGGGTTCTCGATTCCAAGATACTGCACCGAGACCATTTTTTTAAAGGCCAAACTACTTCGCCGACCCTCTGATGCAGACGATGATCGCCAAAGACGTTAACAACGAGCTGTGGAAGTTCCGGCACAATTACAGAGGAACACCTTGCTAGCATTTGTTGACGACTCGACGGCCCACGTTCGTGATCCTGAAAAAGCTCGTCGTCGGCAACTCGATTGTGTTCTTGCGAGCCAAAAACGACGACCTCTGCGTCGGGATTCAGAGGGCAAGAGAGGATTGGTGGAGGGTTTGTCATGATCGACCGTGTCTGGGTGGAACCAAGATGGTTCAGATGTCTCGGTTTTGCCGTATTCTGGGTTCTTTGTTTTTCTGAAAGAGGAAGAGAACAAAATGGGTTTCGAAATTTGAGTCCGAATGGGTACCTATCTTTGATCTATTTCATGTCTCATTAGAATTCAATACAACTTTCGTTATACATGCATAATTCTCAATCTCTTCTCTGAATTTAGAAACCAAGTCTTTTAGATCTATGGCCGCACTATTACTGTCTTTAACTTCAGCCTTTGATCTATAAAAACCCACAACTTTCCCGGCAAAATTTTCAGGCATGGGTGGCACAACCCTTTTACGCAAGTTCACATCTTGGTTGAACACTGATGGCCTTTAAGACCCAGATTTTAATGTCAACGCTTCGATTGCACATTTCCAAATGAGTGCTGAAGGACTTTTGTGTCAAGGCCTCGGTGGAGAGCACAAAGGTGAGGGTGCAGTGGTATTCAGGCCTGAGGTTTAAGATGGCCTCCTGATCAAGATTCATTTTGGGTGAAATCTGGGACAGAAGAGAGCCACGACATGTCCTTGGGTTTTCTCCAAATTTTTAGGTTTCTCCAAACGGGATTTGATTTGGAACTGTGTTAAGGGTTTCAGGTCGCATAATGAGAGAGGCGTAATGGGCATACAATTTGGGGCTGTCATATGGGTTAGAATAGAGTCAGGGCCACTTTGGGAAATTGGCTTTCATGTGGGCCCCACTTTGCTGAGTTGGAAATGCTATGTCAGCAGGTTAACGGCTAAATTTGACGGATGAACTTATTAAACGAGAAATACTAGTGTAGGAGTGTTTTTGATGAAATTGAAAATTGAGAGACTGAATTGATGTTGGGCACAAACCACATGGTACTAAACAGTATTTAACCCTATTTTCTATATAACTTTTGATTTCGCTAATTTTTTGCGTAGATGATGTACAATTCCTAATTAAAGGGTGTCACTTTCTACAAAATCGTTCGGATACTGATTAGTACTTTATTTGTTTCTACTAAAAATATTTGAAATCCAGAAAAAATTAAGGTTTGGAGTTTCCGCTTTGGTAAACCCTATTACTAATTCAACCAATTAAATGGAAAAACTTTATCTCAATGTACAACACGAGTAAACAAAACATATTCTTCTAAAAAAAAAAAGAGTAAACAAAACATATTCGAAAAAAAAGAAGAGCGAGTTCTCCTCGTTTTGTTTTTTTGTGTGCTAGTGTGCGTATGAAGTTCACACTCAATGTGATTTCGTTGTTTTTAAAATGAAAACTATATATGGATGTAAATATAATCGTTTACAGAGTATTTTTGTTTGTATGTATATAGAATCGTACAAACCCAAACTACAACTACAATAGGGAAGTTATGCGCAGAGCAACGGCTATGCATAATCTACTCGGCAGCCATCACTAGAAACACAAACCGTATGTTCATACGTACATTGGCTTCCCAAGTATGTTCATACGTAAATAGAATCGTACAAACCCAAACCGTCAATTGTTCTCATTCTCACATGCAAAACGATAAAGAAAATAGAAAAAGAAACAGAAGAGGACAACTAGTTTATCCCCCCGAGTGGGCTGAGGCGTGCCTCTCAGAAATAAAAGATTTCAGCTTTGAAGTCTTATCATCCAAACTGAGTAGCAAGAAGGAGGTTCGATCTTGTGGCGAGGAGCCGAGCCGAGCAGAGCAAAGAGTAGTGGTGATGAGGAAAAGTTAAAAGCTTTGAGTTTTCGATTAATTTGGGGGCAGCGGTTATTAATGGGTGGTGCTGAGTTCATTAACTAGCGTGCTTGCGACAGAGAAAATAATAAGGGAGCTAGTGTGTTATGGCGTCTACTCGGGAAGGACACAGTGCGTCGCGTCAAAACTTGATTTCGTCTTTTCCTTGGTATTATTCGGAGAGAGAGAGAAACAAGCAAAAGCTGGAGAGAGAAGAAGACCTTATCGTTTGGAGGAGGACGAGCGAGCAGTAGTATTACTAGTACTGGTAACCGCGGGAGAGACAGAAACACATCTACACACAAAAAAAAAAAAAAAAAAGCAACCCAATCCTCTGTTTCCAGAGTCGGCGAAATCAAAGACTGAATCTTTCAGTCTTTAGTTTCCAAGTCTCAGTCTTGTTGAGAGAATCTTTGCATATATATATGGTAAGTAACTGGGAGATTGAAGGATTTGAATCGACATCGGGCGCGGTTTGGCCGTGTTCTTAATTGTACGTTTGTTGGGTAGGTATTCACTATTAAGAGAAAAAATGAATTACCGCGTTCCCGAATTCGAAATGGAGGGAGATTACTCACTTCCGGCATCTTCTCCTCGCTCGAGAAAATCCACCATGTAAGTCCATATATATATAATCTTCTACTTTAATTTTCCGAACTGTAGTTCATCGAATTAGCTAACTGCTGGTGTGTGTGATTGTTAGGCCGGAAGATGAGGTCATGGAGCTGCTGTGGCAGAACGGACAGGTGGTGATGCAGAGCCAAACCCAGAGGTCCGGACATAAGAAGTCCAAATATGACGCTGTTATTCCCGAACATACCAGACCTCCGGCAGCGCAACCGCCGCCGGTGAATCAACCTCAAAACCCGCAGCTGTTTATGCAGGAAGACGAAATGGCCGCCTGGCTACAGTGCCCTCTCGGCGACGACGATCCTTTCTGCGCCGAACTTCTTTATACCGATTCCAGAAACGCTCAATCCAACAACACCGCCGCCAACCTTCCACCGATTTCTCCGCCGCCGCCGCCTCGGCCGCCGATCCATCCGGCGCCGAGGAGGACCGAGCTCCCGAACTTCCTCCACTTCTCCAGGATGACCAACAACAACAACAATAAGTCTCGGTATGAATCCGCGGCGGTGGGGCCGTCGGGGTCGAAGAGGCTCGACGCCTCCAGCAACAATGCTAGCGGCGGCGGAAGAGGACTTGCCGCCACCGCTACGATGTCGTTCGGTGCCGCCGCCTCAGCCGGGAAAGACGCCGTGACGTGCGAGACGTCGCTGACGTCGTCCACCGGAGACTCCAGCGCGAGCGGCAGCCTAAGCGCCGAGCAGATGTCGATTCAGAAGCCGCCGCCGCCTCCGCCTCCGCCGCCGCCGGTGGAGGATCGGAAGCGCAAAGGGAGAGTGGCCGACGACGCCGAGTGTCAGAGCGAGGTGAGTTCTCTACTCATTTTAGTATTAATTAATTAATTAAGTGCTTTAATGGTGATTAGTTAATTATGAGCCTATCTATCTTTCGTGTCCTAAAAATTCTCCATCCCCTTTCCCAAAGGGGCGTTGTGCACTTGTTTGTTGGCTGGTCTAGGCTAACATGCGCAGGTGGTGACGTGGGTAAGCGTGAGCACACTGCACACCCAGTAGCCAGTACCAAGTTAGCCCCACCCGCCGCTCCACCCTAGGCTAATAGCTATATCCCAATACCTAGGACCTTGTAAGCCTATCTGGTGCAGTCACTTCAGTTCTAAGCCGTACACGTGTCGGCGATGAAAGGGAAGTACGTGTAGCGTAGGAGCGCATATTAAATTTTCAAGGCAGAAATTAAATGGAGGATGATGTAGGTCGCAGTGTATTTACAGTGGGTACGTTCACGGCAAATTAAAACTAACTGCTTGTTTTGTTTCCTGGTTCAAACAGGATGTGGAGTTTGAATCTGGGAGTGGAAAGAAGCAGACCCGGGGATCGAGTTCTACTAAGAGATCACGAGCTGCGGAGGTCCACAATCTCTCCGAAAGGGTTTGTAGTTTTGACTTGAATGATGATAAACTGTTGATTGATTGAACTAGTTCTTCACTTTATTTTCTGTGTACGGTTCTTAATTTTTAAACTATCCAAATATTGAATATTGGATTGCCTGTGCAGAGACGTCGAGATAGGATCAATGAGAAGATGAGGTCTTTGCAAGAATTAATACCTCGTTGCAATAAGGTTGGCATACATGTTCAATGAATAGTAGAACATTTTACGTGTCTTGGCATTTGTTTTTTTTTTTTGGTTAGATGTGAAATAAAGGTTTCTTTGATCAGAATTTAACAGTGGTTCTTTTTTCCTTTCTTTATATCAGTCGGACAAAGCGTCAATGCTGGATGAAGCGATTGAGTATTTGAAATCACTTCAGTTGCAAGTACAGGTATGGTCTTGTTTTATTTTCATGTATCATGTAATATTCTGGGAATCGAGATTTCTAACTCCCTCTTCACATGAACAATTGTTGGTCAAGTAAATCTGTGAGTGGCAAATCAGTGGAGCAACCATATTAAATTATTCGACCAGTGGAAAGATCTGAGAGTCACATTTTATATGAGCTCATGCATTATTCATGACAAATTCAGATTGTAACCAATTTTTGTAGATGATGTCCATGGGATGCGGCATGGTCCCTATGATGTTTCCTGGTGTTCAGCAGTATATGCCAATGGGGATGGGAATGGGAATGGGCATGGGCATGGGAATGGGAATGGAAATGGGAATGAGTCGGCCTGTGATGCCATTTCCGAATGTGTTAGCTGGTTCCACCATTCCAACAGCACCTGCAACAGCTCATATGGGACCGAGGTTCCCTTTGCCACCATTTCAATTGCAGACTATGCTTCCCAATGATCCTAACAGAGTCCAAGCAACAAATCAGTCTGAACATATGTTAAACTCGCTTGGGACACAAAATCAGAACCAATCACGAGTAACAAATTTTGCGGATCCTTACCAGCAGTACTTCACTCCCCAGCAAATGCGGATGCAACTACAGCAGGTACGGGTATTGCATAACATTACCTACAAGGATAAGTTATAAACAAGAGTAATGACTAGTTTATGGTCCGGTTCTTGTCATACAGTAACCATAAATCCTTATGTAGAAGAAATGATTGTAAAAAAAAAAAAATGTAATATCAGGCTTAAATGGGGTCACATTTTAAGATATGTTGAAGCGAAGATCGTTCTAATCCTTCTTTTGTTTAACAATTAACAGTACATCCTCTATCTCTTATGGGAAATTAACTGTTCTGTTGTCTCTAATAAAAATTAAAAATCCTACTTGAGCATGATTTTTTCTTGTATTTATGGGTCCATTTCCTCTTACAGAATCAAGCCATGCCTCAGCCAAGTTCTAGCAAGCCGAGTTCCAGTATGGGACCTGAAAATCAAGAGAGTCATCAATGAGGTATGCCTTTGTCTTCTATCTTAGTTTCTTTCATATAAGTTGAAGTTTAGTCTGGTTCTATAGGCAGGGTAATATGAAAGTGTATAGAGGGTACTAACTCTTTATAGTTCAGATGACTAGTTATTGCGTCAAATAGAAATACTTCTCAGTCCCAGAGAAACACAGAATCTTATCCAGGTAGTTATTGCGTCAAATAGAAATACTTCTCAGTCCCAGAGAAACACAGAATCTTATCCAGGGCCATCGCGTAGAAATTTTCTGGGTGGTTTACTGACTATCTCGTAGAAATTCTCTTAATGCTTATTGTAATATGGGGTTTAGGTACAATGTCCCATAGGGTAATCAAGTTGTTGATGCTTTAGCTAATTTTGGTGCGTCATTGTCTGATATGATTTGGTGGGATTCGATTATACATTTGAAATTTCTTTCTATACTTGTCTACTTGAGACAGTTTAGGTCTTCTTAGTTTTCGATTTAGCTAGTTTGTAGTTTTTTATTGTTCTTGGAGAGGCATGTCTCTTCAATGTTTTGAGGGTTAAGGTTTTTGAAGAGGCATGCCTTTCAATGTTTTGAGGGGTAAGGTACTAAGGTTGTTTGTCTTTCCCTTGCCTGTGTTGATGTACTCTTGTTTTTTTTTTCCCTTTCAATACATTATCCTTGTTCTGACGAGGTTTGCCCAGAAAAAAAAAAAAAAAAAAAAAAATCCTCCTTGCTCAGAAATTGTTCGCTCATCTTCTTGTTGGAGATTGAATTGGATTGTAGGAAAATGTATATAAATTCAGAGGGGAATTGCACTGAAGATTTTTCACTCGTTTTGGAGATGCCTTTTTTCCAATAAGAAAAGGCACACAAACTAATACTGTGTCAACTGCCCTGAGGACTACTGCATTGTGTTAATGATGGTGGTTCAGAAATGTTGTGAAGGAAGCTGGGGTGATATGAACTGATGGTGAAACTTTTGTGCATTGCAGGTTCAAATTTTGGCGGATCGATCACAGAAGGCATTTGCCTGCGAAGTTTTGTAGTCTTAAAGCTCTGAGAGTAGCTTTTTCTTGTCTTGGTAATGCCATGTAACAAAACTAACCTGTAATTATCACAACCCCATAGCAATATATATTTTAGTGTTGTTGCTCCTTATGCGACTTATTTATTACTCAACAGTTTTAGATATAGAATTATTGATCTCATATTTCATGGAAGTGCGGATTGCTGTTGAACTTATACAGTCCATCCAAAAGAGGTTGTGAAAGGAGGCGCTTTAGGCTAAGCGTTTGTGGCGGTTAAAGAGGAAATCCTATCCGAGTCATTGTTTTTTTTACTTTCCAGGTTTCGATTCTCTACTTCAAAGTTTACTGGATATGAATTTCACAGAAGAATGATCCATCAAAAGGTAGAAGACCACCAAATAGTGTCAACTACGTACACTGAGAATGGTAGGGGATTGTGGTTTCTGATGTCGTACAGTGATCAATGAGATGAACTGAAAGTCTTTCTTCAAATTATGATTGAAACATCGGGGTTGAGATGCCGATGAAGTTTCATCCCCCAAGCTTTTTCACACCTTCGGTCTGATACTTTTTTCACTTCCATCGTAGCCTATACGTTGGTAAAAGTTTCTCATAAGAAAAAAAGGAAACGAATTGTTTGTCGGGAAACAAAAAAGTAAAAATAAAAAGAAGGGGTCGTGACCACTTACCCAATTTTAACCAAAAAATTGCCCACTTGCTCCACTAAGAGTTTTTTGACCCCATTTACCCAATCTAACTTCTACTGACATAATTACCCTCCTTTTAATCTCTCTCTCTCTCTCCCCCCCCTCACCGATCTCTCTCTCTCTCTCTCTCTCTCTCACTGAATTCCGTCACGCTCGACGAATCCGGCGACCCAGACCGCAACGACTTCTCTCTCTCTCTCTCTCACTGATGCTCAACCCAGGCCTCCGGCGACCTAGGCTTCTGACGAATCAGATCGTCGAACTTCCAGTGCCACTGGAGCATCTCCACTGGTTGTACATGTCCAGGTCTATCGGGTTGTCAGAGACCCGAACCGTCGGGACAAACTGCTCCTCCTCGCCGGGCACGTCGGGTGCTATCGTCGTTCTCCTCCTCGCCGTGGACGACGTCGATCCGCGTCAGAGCTTTCTCCAATGACCAGTCGAAAGAGGTCGTCAAGCTTCTGGAGAAGCAGTCGACGTGCACCGCCGATGAGCTCCACCATCAACCTCGTCCCAAATCCAATCAATTCTGGAGCTTCAAGGTCCGGCCATTTGCACCTGCAATTTCACAGTTCTGGCCGGCCGATCAGACAACAAATAGTGCGCCGGTGCCTCCGTCCCTTGTCCTTCAGATCCGGTGCCCAGAGCAATTTCTGGGTGCCAGAAGCTTTTTTTTTTTTTTGTACATTGTGAACCCCGAGAATGAGGAAGGAATTGCAATGTAACTGTGGGGTTTGTTTGATGGTCTACTGGGGGCAGTAGACACATTATTGGCCCCCAGTAGACTTCGATATGAGGGACAGGAATCACTATAGTGTGGTGTTTTGATAAGTTATATGTTGTTTTCTGTGTATTAAAGTCAAATTATCTGTGAATCCTACAAAAAGGTGCATTTTTGGTGGTCTATTGGGAGGCAGTAGAAACATTAGACTTTGTATTGGGGGGCAATAATATGATTACTGGGGGGCAGTAATATGATTATAAATTGATCAATTGTTCCTGTAGTGTATTCATTTTGGTTTTGGGAGTTCATACGTCAATAATATGATTTTTGGGAGGCAATAATATGATTACTGGGGGGCAGTAATATGATTACTGGAGGGCAATAATAGCCGGATTCTGGAATCCGGTCACCGGTCGTCGGAATCCGGTCACCGTTCGCCAGAGTCCGGTCACCGGTCGCCGGAATCCGGTCACCGTTCGCCGGAGTCCGGTCACCGGTCGCCGGAGACCGCGCCGGCCACTGGTCACCGGAGCACAGCAAAGTGGAGGGTGACTTCTCTCTCTAAGTGAGAAAGAAGGAGAGGGCAAAAAAGTCTCAAAAAAAAAGAAAAAAGAATTAATTGGGTAAAGGGGAAATAATCCCTTAGAGTGTTTTGGGTAAATGGGGTTAAAAAACAGTTGGTGGAGCAAGTGGGCAATTTTTAGCCTAAAATTGGGTAAACGAGCATTTTCCCTAAAAAGAATGCACCTTTGCAGAAGAATAATTCGTCGCACCACAAAAAATTAAAATAAAATAAGATACACCTTTGCCGGCTAATGTTGGTCGGTGAATGATGTAATAAAGGTTAGAGTTCAAAGTGACATTGAAGTAGTTTAGTTCAAACTGACATTGTAAGTGGTTTAGTTGTGAAGACCGACTAGAATGGATATTGCAAAGTTTCGTTGTCTTAGATTTAAACTTACTGTTATAAAGACTGAATGTCCCTCAAGAACCTTTATAGTAAACTCATGGCTAGTTGAATACACATTGCAGTGTTGCACAATACCATAGTATAAGGCTATTAGCAAACACGTCGAGTAAATTTATCCTTGGATTGGGCACAAGAGAGAGGTAGAATGAAAAAGTACTCCTGGTTGGTTATCCAGGATTAGAAGAGTAGGTGAAATTACATATAACACAAAACGACACTAATAATCTTACAAGCAAATTGAAGCCAATCTCGTTTGTATTGTTTGTAATGTATCATTTTTGCAAACAAGAGATGCAGATTCTTAAGCATTTTTGATTTTTGTATGATGCCTCCAGCGAAGCTGTTACACATTATACCTTACAATATCCATCAAGCCTGAAGACCCTATTCTTATTCTTCAGAAACAGATGGACGATGCAAAAATAGAAGACCAGGACCCCATATGGCAGCACTCTATAGAATTTTATGCAATTACGCTAGTGTTTGTGGATGGTGGAGAGCTTTAAAATTGGGTCTCAAGTCCCTCTCAAAACTTGCTCTCGTCTATGACAGCCTGTAGTTATGGGTTGATGGTAGATAGGATCTGAAGACAGAAATTTCAAGTGGATTGATGATATGATCATATGGCATGGCAACCAAATACAGTTCACAAAAGCTTAAGAAGATGGGGCATTACCTTGTCAGTAAATATTCGAAACATCTCCACATCCATAGCTTTATCAAGTTCCTAATCGTAAGCAAAGAACATGATTAGCAAAAATACAAGCTGGAGAGTTTGAATCAACATCATGTCTAAATGAGATAGAAATTTGACAATCACAGTACTCTGCTCTTCATTGAAGTAAATGTCATTACTCACATTCTCTGCATCTGGAGAACAATCTATACTCTCAATGAGTCTTTGAAGACTTTCATCTTTCAAAGCATCGCGAATTTCACTGGAAGAAGCTGCAATAGCAAAAACAAGTGGGTCTGATGATTAAAAAGACAATCTTGTTAGTCCTGAAACTAAAATTTTCTTATTAGCTGCCTAGTTCAACAATTTCTACATGCAGAAAAATTCAACCCAACAACCAGAGGTCTTAAGAGGAGAAATTCCACCATCAACCATGCGAACGTGGGAAAGGTGTCTGCTCTGAATGATGCATTACAACAACTTTGATGCAGAGTAGGCAGCAAATTATTATAATCACGCTCACGACATTCATAGCAAATTGTTGCCAATGCTAAACCAAAACCACTAAATAGATTTATTAACTGAAAAGACCAGCAGTTTAGCATCATCGGAAAAGTAAATGACTACCAAGTTAACAGCCACAGAAGAAACTTCAAGACAAAAATATTAATTTAAGAAAATTCCAGGGAAACGTGAGGAAAGATGACGAAATAACAAGAAAGACTTTCATAGAAACCATAACACCATGGGTTAATGACAAAGTTTGGAATAAACAACAACATAATCCTTGCTGGTTTCTGTGAAACAAAATAACCCTTAATTCTAAAATTGGTTTCAAAATAGCCTTTTTCATTCTCCTATTCTGCCTTATAAGGCTTATAAGCATTAGTTTGCATTTTCCTTTTTAAATTGGTAAGTTAAGTAATTTAAATTGAGTTGGAATATCCATTGTTTAAGCTTTAAAAGATTATAGCAATAAGGACATTAAGGTCTTAGCATGCACCATAAAAGGGTCGTCATTCTCATAGCTGAAACTTAGATCCCTCAAAAATATGTAAGCCCAGGGTTGCAATTTCCACCCAGTAGCCCATCTTGTGTAGACTTCCAAGCTATATAGATCCATACCTATAGCCTCTAGTTGCTGCCTTTCCAGCACGGCACTTGGTTCAGTAACAGTTATTGGCCTTTTGACCACTGATTCTGGAGCAGCAGCTGAAGAATAAGAAATAAGCATAATAGAACTGTCAAATCCCGCAGAGAAAATATGTTCCATGCAACTGCCATAAAAAACCTATTCAGCAGGAAGGAACAATAACCACTCACAAAGAAAATCAGATTTACTCTTTAAGAAGCTGTCTTTACTGATGTAGAATAACAGCCAGATATTAAGACATAAATAAGCATTGTCAACAGAGCTCAAAAATGAAAACAGAAAGATTCCCTGCTAGTAGTAATACTACGATTATGAGTAAAAGAACAAGTTGTCCAAGTAAACCTCCTTATGTCAGAAATCCAGAACATTTCACTGAAAAACAAACATTCCTTCACTCTTACAAACCTGTGCAACTTAAACAACTATTCAAGGTTGGATATTTCCTAATTTTTGGTACCCTTATTCTGAAATGAATCGATATCATCTTCTGTAATTCACATGAACAAAAAACTACTATAAAGTTCCAGTTTGGCATATGAAAGCAGTTACATTGTCCAAGGGCGTTGGAAAGTATGGGACAGAATTCTTACTTGGTTTTTCCTCAGATGGCACTGGCAAAACAGATGCGCTTTCTGTAACATCCAATATATGAGCTCAAATTAGTCTCATTTCAATGCCAAAAGAGCAATCTTTGAAATTTCAGGATTAGGAATAGTAAGAACGCAGTCTAAGTATCATGTCTTTGGGTTTCACAACCATAATCATTTATACTTCTAAAAAAAGCCCTGTGTTTACTGAGGTAGGATAACAACCAGATATCAAGACATAATTAAACATTGTAAAAAACAGCTCAAAAGTAAAAACATATAGGTTTCCTGCGAAGCCATGCACATGCCACCCGGATAATATCACTAAAAAGAACAGTTCTTTCAATTTTACAAAATCTGCAAATCGAAAAACAGGTTTAGTTATACAAAATTTCCTTAGTCTGATACACAAGGAAGAAATACCCATATGTGCTTATTGCAAAATGACTCAATCCCATACATGATTTTCTCTCTAATATCTTAAAGTTAGGCAAATGGGTACAACTTAATTATACAAGTTCTTACTTGGTTTCTCCTCTGGCAAAACGCATGGGGTTTCTGCAACATTCAACACATAAGCTCAAAATGAGTCAAAACATTCAAACAACCTAGTAAGCCAACTGAAAATTTGGGGAAGAGCAAAAGCAGAGTGGGCATATACCTTTGTGTTTTTTGAAACAGGGAACAGAACAACTGCAAGAAAAGCAAAGATTTTTGTTTGGAGAGTCAGAAAGAGTAATAATTTTTTTCAGAACCAAAAAAGCTGTCGAATTGCGGATTGCTTACTAAGGCGCACGGCATGAGGGACACTTGTACTTGGATTGAGCTTCGTTGCAGACTTGGCACAGTCGACGACCCATTGGAGACCAACTCCAGCTCCTCAAATTTCTCTCAAGGAATGTTACGAGAGAAAGGAGGAGTCCCGGGAACGCCGAACGGCCGAAGCACTGCTTTAAAAGTTGCCAGATAAAAGGATGAAACCAAATTAAATATTTTTATATATATATATATTTATTTTTTTATGTAATTTATTTTTGAGCTAATTTCATTTTACTTCCCTAATATTTACATTTTAAATCAGTTACCCTACACTTTTAGTTTCATTACATGTACCTCTGTGCTCTCTAATTTAATTAATCATGTCCAACAAGTTATTTTTTTGTCAAGTATTTTATAAATTGAAAATGTGGCTCTAATGGGCTCCCTTCTATAATGACAATTCACTAATGTAGTATGCAAAATTATATTTTATGTGACTACAATTTCAAAATATATCACACAATAGTTGACAAAAAAAGCCAAGGATGATGAAATTAAAAGTGCAGAGGCACAAATGATTTAGAGTGTAAAACAATCCCACAACAATTTTCAATTTTTATCTTGTTACTTTTTATTACCGGAAACTACTCCTAGAACTATTACAAACAGAACAAATTGAGTCATTATAATTTTTCATAAATTGAATAAAGCAAACAATAGGGCAACAAGTATAAGGTGATCATTCGGCTGCATATCGTTACTAAAATAAATAAAAAAGACCGGAGGGAAATGATTTCGTTGAAATGATAAAGAGAAGACGTAATTGTTGTGTATTTTTCGTTAATTCCTTAACAAGAAATTATATAGATTTAAGTTGATATATGATCATTCGAATATGGAATGTCGTCAAGAACCAAAACAAGAACCTTCGAATGCAAAAGGTACAAACAACTCGGACTCGAAATAGAATCCTTCTGTACATACATGTACATTGACAAGCATAATTAGCTATAATGGGCTACGCTCATTGTACCGCCAGAGGTACTGGTTCCCGCCAAAGGAGTAACCCACGGATACACTGCCAGGCGAGCTACCGCCTGAGCCTCGGATCACCCCCAGATCACCGCCGACGCGCCGCCACGCGCCGTGTCAAGATAGCATCAGAAGCTCCTGAAGCTGGGAACTGAAGCACATCAGTCCCACATCGAAAACAAGGAGAAGATCAGCCTTCTCCTCACCTATAAAAGGTTCTCTCATCTCTCCTCATTAATTACGCATTCAATACTTACCTATTGTTACTTTGTCAACATAAATACATTGACTAACTTAGGCATCGGAGAGTTGAAGACCGCCCAGCGCGGTCTCCCTCTAACGCCCTTTGTATTTCACTTGACAGGTAGCGGAAGATTTGAGAACATCACAAGTATCGATCCGCTCCTCGGATCAGCGTTAGTAAAGGTTTGGCTACCGCCAGACTTTGAGCATTAACACCTTCAAATCAAAGCCTCTTGAAGAACACCACAAGGTTTTAATCCTTTTTTTTTTTTTCCGAGTTTTTCTTCGGGAATAAGTTTGATCCTTGTGGTCACTATGTTTTTCTCATGACGTCATATCACTATTGCGTATTGTGATGACGATTTTTAACCAGGACTTGAAAGTGTCCGATCACGTGTATTCACTTGTCAAGAGGCGAAGAGGGCTCGAGCACATGTAGTTTTCCATTTTATGTCCAAGCCATGACCGAAGTGGACATGCTAGCGTATGGTTTCAACCATTTTATGGCCCGCAGCTGGATTAGTAGCTATCTCTTGGTCTCATGGTGTTCTGTAGATTTTTTAGCTCCATTGTTTGTTTCTTTTAATTCTAGAAAGGTATGTACAGATCTGTTGATCGTTTTTGTGTTAGAAGTAGGTACTTATGGCTCCTGTTTGTATTATATTCCTACTCTTAACATTACCATTCCATTTGAATGAGATCTAATGCTTTGATAAAAAAAAAGGGTCTTTCTAAATGTACCCAGCAAATTTCTATGTAGACCCAACAAATTTTTTACTTTCAGTAAAAAAATAGAATTTGTAATTACACCCAGCAACTTTTCCAACAATACCCTTATTTTTTAACTCACACCCAACAAATCTCACGCTCAAAACTCACACCCAGCAATTTCACACCCAACAAAACCTTGATTATCTCGGCATCAATGAGGGTCGCGCCAAGCTCATTCCTCAATAGAGGAACTCGTGCAAAGCATCATTATGGAGGAAAGACTCGGTGGCGAGTCGAGGAAAAGAAGCGCAATCTCAAACTCAAGAATATCTCCATCTTGTACTGATATTCAGTGGTTGTTGGCCGAATATAGCAATCATGTTCGGTGGTTGTGTTCCGAATATTTTGCTAAATTTCGGTGGTTATCTGCCGAACTTTTCTACTTGGTTCGGTGGTTTCCTGCCAAATATTCTAATGACTTTCGGCGTTTCTTGACCGATTGAAGTGCGATAAACTGCAGTAATTTTTTTTTTTTTTTTCGGTTCTATGATAAACAAAATACACAAACCTTATTTGACGCCTCCGAAATCATAATTGCAGTCACAACTTGGTCAATATCATGCATATTAAACCCTTGAACCAATTATAAAGAAAGGAAAGTGAAATTTGGGTTTAAGGTTTTTCTCGAAGAAACAACGTGACAACATAAACACAATGAAATGCTGGGTACAAATGAACTGCTGGGTACAAATACAAAAAAGAGTTGTAAACTTTTTGGTTTCTTTTGTTGTTATTTTTATTTACCATGACTATTATTGTCATTTCGTATGAGGATATAAATGTCTTTTCATACAAAATTGATTTGCTGGGTCTACTTAGAAATTTGCTGGGTACATTAAAAAAGACCCAAAAAAAATGAACACCACAACGACCAATAAAAGTAAATCATTTCAATCCACCCAGAGATGGACCAATATAAGTAGATCCACGGTGCTACATATAACTTCTATAAGTATAGTTGGTCGAAGTTGTCCCTAGACAGCACTTGTGGCCCTTCTATTAAGGGATTTTTTTTTTTTTTTTTTTTTTTTTTTAAATTTTAAGGGACCGCTTGTGAACCCACCTTTCAACCATATTTCGATAATTCCGCCTTCAATGATTTGGGATTAATCATTATGAACAAAAATAGATTAGTGTAAGGAATCTCGTGCATCTATACCATGCAACCTTCCAAGTCCTATGTGATCAGTGGCGGATCCAAGATTTGAAACTTGTCTAGGCTAATTAGAACAACCACTATTATTTTTTTTTTTTGCATAAACCCAGACACTATTGTTTGGACCCAAAATGAACATTTTGGCCTGACAAGGCACGTCTTGGAGAAATTGAGCCAATATCAGTGGCTCAAGCTATATATTGTCGACAAGCTCGAAATATATATTTAGAGGCTAAATAAAGCCTACTATGGAAGTATGACAAGTCAACTTTAACATATTTTCCTACTTCGGCTAGGAAAAACCGAGCTAGACAAGGAAGGAGGGGTGGCAGACTAACCAAATGAAATCGAAATGTGCTGAAACTTTCCAGATCCATTCTAGACAGCCCAAGGATCATTTCTTATGAAGAGTGCAAGAGCTTTTTTTGAGTGGAAGGCCTTCAAACAATCAGCCCAATTTTCTACAGAAGCAAAACTGGAAAACTGGACCTGTAAGAGGTCCAGCAGCATTTTCGGCCCAACCACATGGAATAAAAATCTGAAAATTTGTCAGGATGATCTACACTCATAGTGGAACATTTCATATGAAGAAGTCGAAGGCATATAATGAAGTCTTGTTGGAGAAATAATTGAAGGAATAAAGGGGCAGAAACTGACCTAAAACCAGCTCAATATTCACATGTTCATGTTTCCTACCCACATGAAGAAAGTTAGATGCTTTTCTCTTTTTCCTTGGATATATTTTTCTTCTACAATTTCTTTAATAGATCATCACCACTTCCATGTTGCTGCACCTTCATGCTTCGCTTTCATTTCATCTTTTCTCTATCTTTTCCATATTTTACAAGTGAACTTAGATCTACTTTCATTATTTTTCTTCCACTCATCATTTCACTCTTCTTTTTCTTCCCTATATAAACACCTTCTCTTCTCATTCTAAAACACACATTCACATTCAACAACAACATCTCTAAGATGATCTAAGTTCTCTCTAGAGCAAACCTCTCTAAGAGCAACTCCTCTCCTTCTCTTTCTCTTACCGGTGATCATACTCCTAGTCCTAGTCTTCTCAGAAGCCGACTTTCAGTGCCACCAAACCCTCTGTCAACGTGCTTCGGTCCTAGTCTCCTCGGGAGCCGACGGTAGTGCCGCGACCACAACGGTTACAGAACCAGCCAAGCAAGGGTAACGCCCTAGCAACCCAGCCAAGCTAAAGTCACGCTTTAGCAAGATCTCAACATTTCCCGGTGATGTCGCTCTGCTCGATCTACAATATTGAGTATCGATTGTGTTAACAAGAAGAAACTTCAGCAAAGTCCTCACCACGAGGCACAAAGAATCCCACGACGAGGTTGGTGCTCTCCTCGTCCACAATTGCTTGAAAGAAGTCAGGTCAAGGGACACCCCCGACGACCGCACCCGAACGGTGCTGGCACGCCCGCGCAGAAAAGAGACTGTTGACCAGCTGCAGCAAAATTGGAGCCAAACAACTATCACCAAAACTCTAAAAAAAATCTCTAATCTGCAACACAATATGCACATCTTTAAATAAAATATAATCACAACATAATCAGAAGCCAAAGAAAGCATCAAGAAATTCCAAAGCCCAACAAAAGCTTGACTGCTTGAGCTGAAAAACCAGTCCCTGTTTGATGTTTCCGAACACCCACCAGAAATAGTGTACACAAACAAACCCAAAACCGATAGCCCCCAACTCACCAAGCAAAACCAATAGTAAGAGCAGTCCCAACAATCCCAATCCTCAACTTATACACAAAAGCCCAACTCACAATTACATCCGCCACTGGTAGCAAACAGAATCGGCGAGCTTCTCCTTCTGCAATTTCTTTAAGAAAACCCCATTGGGAAAAACAGAGCAGGAAGAAGAACAGAGATGTATCAAAGATTCAAAACAGGAGAGATCGATAGAGTTTCATACCTTGTTTACGAGAAAGCGAAAGAAAGATTGTTGTTTTGGAGATTCCTTAGTCTGCGTCGCAGACTGAGGCTACTGGACAACAAGGGGTTAGATTTTCCACAAGAAGGGAACTTGGGTGTGGATTGCTTGAGGCATTTCGCTTTCGAAGATAAGTAGTGTGAGGCTCCATCGAAAGAAAGATTGTTGCTATGGAGATTCCTTGGTCTGCGTCGCAGACTGAGGCTACTGGACAATAAGGGTGAGATTTTCCACAAGAAGGGAATTTAGGTGTGGATTGCTTGAGGCATTTCGCTTTCGAAGATAAGTAGTGTGAGGCTCCATCGAAAGAAAGATTGTTGCTTTGGAGATTCCTTGGTCTACGTCGCAGACTGAGGCTACTGGACAACAAGGGGTGAGATTTTCCACAAGAAGGGAATTTGGGTGTGGATTGCTTGAGGCATTTCGCTTTCGAAGATAAGTAGTGTGAGGCTCTTGTTGCTTTGGAGATTCCTTGGTCTGCGTCGCAGACTGAGGCTACTAACAAGGGTGAGATTTTCCACAAGAAGGGAATTTGGGTGTGGATTGCTTGAGGCATTTCGCTTTCGAAGATAAGTAGTGTGAGGCTCTTGTTGCTTTGGAGATTCCTTGGTCTGCGTCGCAGACTGAGGCTACTAACAAGGGTGAGATTTTCCACAAGAAGGGAATTTGGGTGTGGATTGCTTGAGGCATTTTGCTTTCGAAGATAAGTAGTGTGAGGCTTTTTGTTGCTTTGGAGATTCCTTGGTCTGCGTCGCAGACTGAGGCTACTGGACAACAAGGGGTGAGATTTTCCACAAGAAGGGAATTTAGGTGTGGATTGCTTGAGGCATTTCACTTTCGAAGATAAGTAGTGTGAGGCTCTTGTTGCTTTGGAAATTCCTCGGTCTGCGTCGCAGACTGAGGCTACTGGACAACAAGGGGTGAGATTTTCCACAAGAAAGAAATTTGGGTGTGGATTGCTTTAGGCATTTCGCTTTCGAAGATAAGTAGTGTGAGGCTCCATCGAAACACACAAATCTGACCTACTGAGTAGTGTGCTGCTGTGAGCTGCTGTGGGAGACTGGGAATACACGCAACTTATATATATATATATACTTAAGAGTTTTTGGCCTAAAATATTGTCTAGGCTTGAGCCCATATAGCCTTCTACTTCCTTCCGCCCCTGTATGTGATTGAGTTGATGACACTAAAGCCCCCACGGTAAAACGTGTCTTATAATAGGAATGTGAGTTTGCACCTATGAAAAACATTACCTTCCTTCCTCCGGACAATGTGGGAGTGCATCTGGTAGTCTGTTAGTGCCTTTTGTAAGTTGTAAGATTGGTTAATTGTACCGATCGTTGTTGAGTTATTGCTCGAAGGAATGTGCTTCAATGGAGAATATGAAGACGCTTATGCACGCATGTGGTATTTCGAAAGTTTATTTCGAACCTTAGAGCTCATGTCCAACAAGTTCATCATGAATGTGAATGAAATCTTATATCTTATTGAATTCGAGCCAGGATGGCTTACGGAATCGACTGAGGTGGATATGGACATTGGACTATTGACTAATGAATGGTTAATTATACCTAAAAGTTCTCATGAACTTATTCATGATTGTGAAAACAATCTCTTGATGATGAATGAATAATTACTGCTTATCGATTAAGGTGGATTTGGACAATCTTGTGGCCTGTCTTTCGAATAACTCTTTTCATTTTCACTTGTTTTTTTCTATGTTTTACGTTCATAAGGAAAGTGTAGTAAACCGTGTACGTGCAATGTTATTATAGCGCTTCTCCTTATTTGAGACGTTTTACAAAATCAGTTTCTAGTACATGTGAAAGTGGCCTTATATGTCAATGAGTCCATTTCATAACTACCAAATTCTCAGAGGTCTTTTCTACAATTATTGTAGTTGTTGTGCTTTGTCATCTTGTAAAAAGTGTTGCAGACGGCAGACGACTTGATCGGTCGTCGTCTCCTGGAAATTTCGAGGTGCTTTCATTTCATACTCACTTCCTGGAAATTCCGAGCTTAGAAAATATGCTAGCGTAAGGAGCACTCCAGTAGAAAATATACTCTGCTTATAAAAATCAGTATGGGTAATCTGCATTTCAGAAAGCCTGGTTTATTTTGATACCACTGTTTCGATCTTTTACTCTGATCGATCATCAACACATATATAGGTAATATGAGTTTGCACTTACATTGAAGTTTAGATTATGTTGTCTAATCACTAAAAAGTTTAATTTCTGATTTTGCTGCTGGTTTTTTATGTGCTTATCAAGATGGCTGGAGAGCTTGCTGCAGGGGGTGCAGTAGGACTAGCATTTTCTTTGCTGTATGAAGGCGTTAGCACACTTGTCATCAAATCTGAGCAGTTTAAACCCCTTCTCGAAGAGCTCATAGTCACGTTAGACTACTTAAAACCACTGATCAAACAGATAGGAGCTGGTAACAGGGAACTGGATCACCCAAATGAAAGGGTATATTTTGAGAACCAAATGGAGAAGGGCAAGAGGCTCATTGACAAGTTGTCCAAAGTTGGTAGTTGGAATTTGCTCAAGCCTTATTACAGCAATAAGCTTGTTGAATTGGATAGGTCTCTCAGCAAGATGTTGCTGAATCTAATACCGCAGGGAGTAAGGGATGGACAAGATATATTGGTTATGGTAAGGTCTATAGAGCACAAGTTGATCCAAATGGAGCTGCATGGTCAGGTACAAAATCAAAATGCACTTGGTGGTGGTGAAACTAGAGCTACAGAACCTTATCCACCATCTTTCCCAATTGGATTGGATAAGCCTTTAAGGGAACTGAAGATGAAGCTTCTTAACGATGATCGAGTTTCAATGCTTTCGGTCACTGCTCCTGGAGGGTCCGGGAAAACAACTTTGGCCCAAATGTTTTGTCATGATCGGGAAGTCAAAGGTATCAAGACTATAAACTTAACATCATTTTTAGGCCAGTCAATTTAACATCATCAAAGTTCATATATTTCTGTGTACATCTTGATATTACTTTCTCATATTCATTAATTCTTTTTGTAATAGGTAAGTTCAGCAACAGGATCTTCTTTGCAACTGTTTCGAACAAACCCAAGTTAGATTGGCTGCAAACATCTCTGCAGCAATTTCTAAAGGAAGTAGAAGAAAATGATGCACTGTTGGTCCTGGATGATGTTTGGCCTGACTCATCAGGAACCCTTCTTGAAGAGTTATATCAACTCAGCGAAGGATCAAGTTGCAAGACTCTAGTCACATCAAGATCTTTTCCAAAATATGGTTCTCATTATACTTTAGATCCATTGACAAATGATGAGGCAATGACTCTTCTCAAGAATTCTACATCCCTGGATCATTCCTCTGGTACTTTAGATGAACTTCTGAAACAGGTGATTAGTTTCTTATCTTACAATTCAAAACTTTAATATATATGCTACTTAAAGCGGGAATTCACATCTTATGGTAAAAGCATATCTGCAAATAATAACACATTCATCTATCCTAAAACTAACCTTAGAATAAGAAAAAAAAAAGTAGACTACTGCTTTGTGTATAACATTTGCTCAACTTTCATGAAGCCATTTGGATGAGGATTAAATGATGAGAACCTTCAACTTTTGGTTAGCAACTCGGACACTAATCGATTTCATTTTGGAAAAATTTACTGCAGATAGTAAAGTACTGTAAGAGATCTCCACTTGCCATTACGGTGGTTGGAAAATCACTTGTCAAGGGTAGTATAGAGATTTGGAAAGAAAAAGTAATAGAATGGTCTAAAAGTCCTTCTATTCTTGATGAGTATGATATTTTGCGTGTCCGCCTCCAAACCAGCTTAGATGTTTTATGTGAAAATAAGCCTATCCTCAAGGAATGTTTCATAGACCTTGCTTCATTTCCCGAAGACGGAAGAATCCCTGCTGGTGTGCTCATTGATATGTGGTCAGAGCTACATGGGCTACATGAAGATGATTTGTCTATTGCGAAACTGCAACACCTCAACAAT
This sequence comes from Rosa rugosa, assembly GCF_958449725.1. Classification (NCBI taxonomy): domain Eukaryota; kingdom Viridiplantae; phylum Streptophyta; class Magnoliopsida; order Rosales; family Rosaceae; genus Rosa; species Rosa rugosa. The sequence goes on along the minus strand of NC_084822.1, from coordinate 40,391,609 downwards.
CATAATCTGGCCAAAATTGTTGTCATAAGGTATGCATACTTGTATGATTCTCTTGTCTGGTGTATACATATTTTCAATGTCTTTATTTCCGGTATATAGTTGTATTCATGACTAAATTCTACTAGCACGTAACTAGATACTACGTATATTGAAGAAATTTCTTCTAAGAAAATTGATTAAGTTTAAAAAAATAACCAGCAAGGAGAACGGGTATGTGGATACCTGCTACAGTGAGCAGTTTGTTACGCAGCATGATATGCTTAGAGAGCTGGCATTGCATCAGATCCGTCAGGACCCGGTAGGAGAGAGCAAAAGACTAATTATAGACATATGTGGAGATGATCTTCCGAAACGGTGGACACAAAAGAAGGATAAGCTTAAGGAAACTCGCTTGTTATCTATATCAACTGGTAGTCCCATCTTTCTTTTTCTTAGCAAATACATGCATATCAACACATGCACAGGAGCAATATACACCCTACATAAATGCTAATTAAGGCCTGTTATAGTGCTTTCAATGCATTCATTTATCCTTTCACTCACATGATATAGTGTGTTGTTTGCAGATGGAGAGTTCTCATCAAAATGGGACCACATGCATCTACCAAAAGCTGAGGTTCTGATTCTGAATTTTCAGACAAAGAACTATACCTTGCCCAAGTTCAATAGCAAAATGTCCAAGGCATTGAAGGTTGTAATAGTCAGAAATAATGGTTTATCACCTGCAGAATTAAGTAATTTAGACCTATTGAGTTCCTTACCTAATCTGAAGAGAGTCAGATTAGAGCGCATTTCCATTTCTTCCATAAGTTTGACCAAAAAGAAGTTGAAAAGTCTGGAGAAGATATCTATGTTCATGTGTAACATTGGTCAACCTTCTAGCAACAATTCCATCCAATTTTTTGAGGCATTGCCAAATCTTTTGGAGATAAACATCGACTATAGCAATGATTTGAAGGAATTGCCTGCTGAACTCTGTGATCTTAAGTACCTAAAGAAGCTTGTTATCACCAACTGCCATAACCTATCTGCCTTGCCTGAAGAGATTGGAAACCTGAGCAAGTTAGAAGTCCTAAGGCTACGGTCTTGCACAATGCTGGAAACTTTAAAGGACTCAATTACGAACTTCAAGAACCTAACCTTTCTCGACATATCTGATTGCTTCAGCATTAAGGAGTTGCCTGAAGACATTGGTCAGCTGTGCAAATTAAAGACGATCAACATGAGACAGTGCACCAGATTGCAGGGGCTACCTACAACAATCTGGGATCTTGAGAATATATTAGAGGAAGTGATATGTGATGAAGAGACAGAAGAGTTATGGGAACCTTTCAAAATGATCAAAAACTTGCGCATAACAATGGTCAAAGAAGAATTCAACCTACGTTGGCTCCATGGTCATTGATCTTGATCTTGAGCCATCTCAGTTTGGGGTAATGTCCTGTTGAGAATATGATCCCACATGCAATAATGAGGATCATGCCTATGAGTTTGTAAGGATTTGGAAGATCATTTGGTTTTGTTTGTGAAGTTTCATCATTTGTTTTTTGGCAAAAATAATCTGGAGTGATGTTTCATTTTCAATCTAGTTTGGGAGTTTTCATATAAACGTTCCTGGAATAGTTATTTCTTTCTTTTCTGGTGAGATTTATATGGCAAGAATTTCTAGCTCAACTCTAGGTTTCCGAATGAGAGATTAGGAATGGCAACAGTTCAGTACATGCACACCACAAATGAATTAGGAATTTTCTCTTCACTACTTTCAGTGATAGATTAAGGGAGGGAATGTCTTTTCTTCACCGCTAGTACATAACAGTGATGGATTCAAAATGTTAAAAATGAAAAATAAAACAGTGGTGATAGCTTAAGGAGAAACTGATCTCTACCCCTGCAACTCACTCCCAGAATTTCCCCTCATGCGAATTTAGTTGCCAACATAAATCCACATGTATTTAAGACTAAATAATAGCTAGTGTTCCAGCTAATAAGGCATACGTGAAGAATTTCAACAAGTAGAAAACGTGTCCTCTAATCTCCCAATGACCTTTTCAAAACCCTGAATTTCAATGTAAGCATTGCATTCCATCAGAAGTGACAGAATAAGCTGGCATATATTTGAAATTTGAAGTTGAGGTAACAGCACTCAAGGATGCATCATTAAACATTCGAATTCAAAAGCACAAGCAACTTTGAAAAAGTTTAATATTCTAATCCACACCATGAACAGAAAGGGATGTGGATGTATCCTTGAAAGTACACGGTCCAGGTGATTTCTTCACATGTAAAGTCCTTCTGGAACACCTTCCTTCTTCTTAAACATAACCTTCTCCTTGGCCTTCTTGAAGTCCACATGTGTCACCTGATGCCCAGAAAATAAACATAGAAAACACAAGTCAATTCCAATAGATAGGCAATGTATGTTAAATGACATATAGGGAAAATAAAGTTTCAGGTATTAAAAAGGTGAGGCTACCTTCATTCGGCGCTCTCTCAATGCAAGCAGACCAGCTTCAGTGCATATAGCCTTTATATCAGCCCCAGAGAACTCATCTTTAGTCATGACGAATTCTTCTAGGTTAACATCGTCAGCCAATGTCATCCTTGATGTGTGAATCTAACAATCAATAAATCCCAGATTGTGTAAGTCACTAGAGTAAAAACCTTTGCACAATCGAAACACAAATTGCTGCTTTCATATATATGCATGGTTGTCAGTTTTTCAAGCCTACCTGGAAGATGCGCCTCCTTGTTTTGATATCTGGAAGCGGAAATTCAATCTTTCTATCGATTCGTCCTGGTCGAAGCAAGGCTGGGTCAAGACTATCAATTCTGTTTGTTGCAAGAATCACCTTGACATCACCTCTTGAGTCAAAGCCATCCAATTGGTTCAGTAACTCCAACATGGTCCTCTGTATTTCCCTTTCACCACCTGAATGGGCATCGTACCTGCAGACAAATGATTAAGGTCATAAACATTTGTTTATCACTAATCTGCAATCCTCTCAACAATCTTCAGTGGCTCACCTCTTTGTACCAACTGCATCAATTTCATCAATGAAGACAATCGAGGGTGAGAGGTCATCAGCAACCCTAAAGAGCTCCCTCACTAACTTGGGACCATCTCCCAGATACTTTTGAATCAATTCACTACCAACAACACGCAAGAAAGTTGCTGATGTTGAGTTAGCCACAGCCTGAAAAGTAGATGAAAATAGCTTAAAAGCTGAAGCCATATTGTCCCAAACTATGTGGGGAATATGTCATATTAATATGCACAACTGGAACAGCACATCCCTCAACTACAGGTTTTGCAAAATATATTGTGTTCAGGTTTAGTGATTGCAGAGAAAGCAGCTGAGCCCACAAACACAGGCACTGGAAAACCAGCAACAGAAGATAGCTTGCTTAAAATATATGGAACTAATCGCTACAGGAAGAAAAATAACAGTTATGATATTGACACCCCCATAAGTGACCACCACATCTCTCCATATGAAAAAAATGATATGCAATGGAAACCAACATGGAAAAGGGAGGACTTAGCTACTTGTCATTCATGCAGAAAGAGGACATCAAAGAAGCAATTATTGCAAGCAGAGTTTCTTTGTAGCATGTATCAGCCGATATACAGAAGGTGAATTTGTATGCTGTGGCTTAGTGGGAAAAATGCAATTGTACCTTTGCAAGCAAGGTCTTGCCAGTTCCAGGCTCTCCATACAATATGACTCCCTTGGGAGGCCTGATGCCAATGTCTTCATACAGCTCAGGATGCGTCAGTGGGAGCTCAACTGCTTCTTTAATCTCCTGTATTTGGGCATCTAATCCACCAATGTCAGCATATGACTCCAGCGGAGCTTTTTCAACCTTCATTACTGAAACCATTGGATCAACTTCATCTTGCAGAAGCCCAACAACAGAAAGCACCTACAAAAAATAAGGAATATTACACTTCAATCAACCCACACATACAAATAGATGAATCATACAACAGAAGTTGAAGATAGATGAAACCACCCAAAGAACATATGTAATTTAATCAAAGTTATTTTGTATTTATCCTTACACTAGTTACTAGATGAAGATTCAAATCCATTGCTAAGCACAGTTAAAAAAAAAAAAAAACAAAGGTTTTGTATATAGCAGCCAAATCTAAATTGAACAACAAAACCAAGGTTTTGGCTTTTATAAACACTTCCCATAGCTGATTATACTCAAAAGTTATAACCAAAATCTTGATTCATCTTTCATGGCTTTAGGTAGCACAGTAAATGGAAATCAAGGTTCAGGCCATAGCAGCAACATCAAAACAATTACACCTAAAAATAGAATGAAACAACAGACAATGAAATATATACAACTAGTTTCATCCAGAGCCTGATTATGTTCCAAGCATAACACACTCGACTGAACTCTCAATCTCATATGCTGTTTTTCAGAACCAAATTCTATTAAGCACCACCTATACATTAAGAACCGTCTCTATTGTTCTGCTATTTGGAACACATTTGGGTTCCAAAACTGATGAATGTATACTAAAAATTCATCGTTCCCAGAAACAAACAAACCTTTTTCAAATAGCAAACATCAACCCACCCCTAAATTACCCACTGCACTCGAATGAACCCAATTTCACATGCTGCTTTTCACAATCGAGCTCTAATAGAAAACCATTACATCTAAATCATCCACCATTCCCAAAACTCTTTCCAACCAACCAACCAAACATGGCATCAACACCTACCCAAATTCAAAATTTCCAATCAACAAACCCTAACCATTAAAAATCACCACAATCCAAAACACACAAAACAAAGCATCACCAACCAAATCACCTCAACCCAATCAAAAAACCCTAGCAAGCCCAAAACCCTAATTACCTTATTGTGCATCAAAATGGCGCACCCAGGCTCCAACTGGTCCTTATCGACAAAGGAGAGGATCCCCACATAGTACTCGGGCCCCACCGACGACGAAACAATCGCGTGGTTCTCGTCGATCAGCTCCTCGAGATTGCCGACGCTCATGGGCGAGCCACGTAGATCGTCGACCTTAGATCTGTCCTCCTCGGCCTTCTCCTCCTGAGGCTTAAGCCGCTCCTGGTTCGTCACAAACTCCTCCTCCATGAGCAGGTAATCCTTAATCCGCTCCAGCTTCAGTAGTCGGAGCTTGCACTTGGTCAGCGGCGTCACCGTCGGAAGCCTCGCCGCCGCTTCTGGACCCTTCTGTTTCCGCTGCTTGCGGCCCACTCGGGCCGGCGGAGCCGCCGGCTCGAACTTCTTCTCCTTCTTGTCGTTGCCGTCGGGCTTTCGGTCGCCCGGTAGGCCTTGCCGGTTCAAACCGCCCGGAGTTCCCTGACCCATTTTGGTTCCCAAGTTCTAAGAGAGAGAGAGAGTGTGAAAAGTTTTGGGGAGAGAATTGGCTTTGAGAACAAGTTAAACAAATTATCAGGAGATGCGGCTATATAGAGGAATGGCCTGTTGGGCCGAGTTTTGCTATCCTATCCTTTTTTATGGGCTTCCTGTAAAACTCCATTCGTTTACAATTAAAAAAATGGATAATGACCATTTACACAATCTTAGGATAAAAATTGTCCAGTTACCCAAACACTCTAACGGTGCGTTTGGATGAGAAAACTATCAAATCCGTAGGAATTTATAAATGATGGAATCTTTAACTCCATCAATCTAAAATTCCATTAATTGCAATTTCTATTGTTTGGTTACATCTATTTAGGATTTGAAATGTGTAATAAATTAATAAAGTTTAAAACAAATAAAAAGAAAAAATAGAAAAAAATCTTGTTTTGGAAATAAAAATTGAATACTGCAAAGGAATTCGTAAATGACACCTATTTTGATGGAAATTGAAAGTGAGGAATTTAAATAACGAATTCCTTCGTTTTTTTCCACAGAAAAAATTAAAATTTCCAATCTGATAATGTCAAACGAGGGAATTGGCTTTTAGGAATTATGAAATCCTCACTTTCAATTAAATTCCATCATTTTTTCCCTCATCTAAACACACTCTAAGAGATTGCCCACTTACCCAAACACTCTAACAGTGTGTTTGGATGAGGAAAAAAATGATGGAATTTAATTGAAAGTGAGGATTTCATAACCCTCGTTTGACATTATCAGATTAGAAATTTTAAATTTCTCTGTGGAAAAAAACGAAGGAATTCGTTATTTAAATTCTTTACTTCAATTTCCACCAAAATAGGTGTCATTTACGAATTCCTTTGCAGTATTCAATTTTTATTTCCAAAACAAGACTTTTTTTCTATTTTATCTTTTTTTTTTTTTAAAAAACTTTCTTAATTTATTACACATTTCAAATCCTAAATAGATGCAACCAAACAATAGAAATTGCAATTAATGGAATTTTAGATTGATGGAGTTAAAGATTCCATCATTTATAAATTCCTACGGATTTTATTGTTTTCTCATCCAAACGCACCGTTAGAGTGTTTGGGTAACTGGACAATTTTTATCCTTAATACCCAATTAATTATTTTTTTATTTATTTTTGGGACTTTTTTGCCCTCTCCTTCTTTCTCACTTAGAGAGAGAAGTCATCGGAGACCTTGCCGGACTCCGGTGACCAGTGGCTGGCCGCCGACTCCGGTGACCGGAATCCGGCAACCGTTCGCCGGAATCCCGAATCTGCCTACCGGACTAGTGATCGGATTCCGGCGTCTGAATTGATTGCCCCATAATAATACCCAGTAACCATATTATTGCCCCCAATAATCATATTATTGCCCCCGGTAATCATATCATTGTCTCCTAATAATCATATTATTGCCCCAATAATCATATTATTACCCTCCAATAATCATATTATTTCCCTTAAGTGAAATGCATAAACTCCCAAAACCAAAATGAATACAGTACAGACACAATTGATCAATTTATATGTTCAATTGTACAAGTTCACTTTTTTTTTTCCTTCCCTATTCTCGGAACTGAAAGTATACCAAAAAAAAAAAAAAGTGCTCAGGGCACCCAGAAATTGCTCTGGGCACCCTCTGGAGTGTGAGGCCGGTGCAGGAGTGGTCGGGGCGTGGTTGTGTAAGGGGAGCGGAGTCCAGATGCAGTGCTCCGATCTTGGGGCTGGCTTGGGGGACCATGACCGTTGAGATTGTCTCTGATGGCGGACATCCAACTCGAGAGTATCGACGTCGAAGTTGGCGTCAAAGTAGTGATCGAAGACGTGGCCGGGGGGGTCGACATGGGTCCCTGTGTGGGTGGGGAGCTTCATCTCGGAGTTGTTAGCAATGGAGCCATTCTTCATGCTGTTGGGGAGCCAGAGTAACTGGCCGACGCCGTCGACGGAGTCAAACGCCGGCATGTCGGGGCTGTAGCGGTGGCTGATGTCGAAGATTCGGCCCTTTCCGTGAACTTCGCGGCGAGGGGGGATCAGGTTGGTGGCGGTGGCACCGGAGGAGATGTCGACGGGGGTGGTGCCCGGAATGGAAGGGTAGGCTGTGGTGGCGTGGGAGAGGGTGGCTTGAAGGGAGAAGAGGAGAAGGAGAATGATTGGATTCATGGTGAGAGTGCTGAGGGGAGTCGAGAGAGAGAGAGAGAGAGAGAGAGAGAGAGAGAGAGAGAGAGAGAGAGAGAGAGAGAGAGTATGAGGGCAATATTGTCAATATATGTTAGATCGGGTAAATGGGGTTAACAAATTCTTAGTGGAGCAAGTGGGCAATTTTTAGACTAAAATTGGGTAAGTGGTCACGCCCCCTTAAAAAAACACAAAAGGGTGCGATCATACCAGCAATAATGCACCGGATCCCACCAGAACTCCGAAATTAAGCTTGCTTGGGCGAGAGCAGTACTGGGATGGGTGACCTCCTGGGAAGTCCGCGTGTTGCACCCCTCTTTAGACAAAAGACCAAAAACAGTTCTTTTGCTTTATTCACCCCCCCCCCCCCCCCCCACTTACCTTTTGGCTGGTAGACTCACTCTAATTAATTCTGTGACTGCTTCTATACCAATTTACACTATGCAGACAGCTAAGATCCCCGTATCTACTTGTGATGCTTTAGATAAACTTAACAGGGATTTTCTTTGGGGTGATAGTGATGACAAAAGGAAAATACATTTGGTAAATTGGGACAATGTTTGCAAACCTAAAAATAGGGGTGGCTTGGGCATTAAGAGGACAGTTGATATGAATAAAGCCATGTTGGCAAAGGCTAGTTGGAGAATTCTACAAAATGATGATGGTCTCTGGTGCAATTTGTACAAAGCTAAGTATTTGAAACATGTTAGTTTGATTAGCAATCTCTACAAACTTCCTGATAAGTGCTCTACTACTTGGCATAGTATTTGCTCTGGTGCTACTCTATTAAGACAAGGAATTATATGGAGAATTGGTGATGGTGGCACTGCTTGATTTTGGACTGACCATTGGTCCCCTCAAGAAATTTTGGCTCCTCTGGCTATTGATCGTACCATGGTGGATCCCAACTTACTAGTTCAGGACTTCTGGAATGGCTATGATTGGGATATCACAATGGTTTATGCTTGTTTACCTCCTGAAGTTGTAGCTAAAATTATTTGCACTTCTATTGATAACTATGGTTGCACTCCTGATAAGATGATATGGAAGCCCACGCCTGATGGCAAATTTTCTGTGAAAAGTGCTTATAATAGCATTGTTGATGATGGTCAACCTATTAGTGGTCTTTGGAAAGGTATCTAGAGCTTAAATATTCATCCAAAATTAAAAATCTTCACTTGGCTCTTTGTTTGAGGGAGGTTGCTGACTAATATGCATCGAGCACAAAGACACTTTACTATGAACCCAAACTGTAAACATTGACCTGAGGAACCTGAATCTATGATTCATTTGTTCAGGGATTGTCCCATGGCTACTACTGTTTGGAAGGAAATTGGAATGCCTGCTACCATTATTAGAACTTTCAATCTTGACTGGAATAGTTGGATAGCAGCTTACCTCTTGCAAAAAAACTGTAAGTTTTTGGGATTTGAATGGTCTCATTTGTTCATTTACACTTGTTGGTTTATTTGGAAATGGGGCAACAAATATATTTTTGATGATGGCTTCCAAAGACCTCATAATACTGCCTCCATTATATTTCAGTACATTAGAGAATTGAGCTCTTGTCACATTAACTCTAAGAATATCTCTATCAGTAGAACTGAGATGTTGTGTTGGTAAAAACCTTCTGTTGGCCAATTCAAATTAAATGTGGATGGATCCAGAACCAATAATGGTTTAATTGGTGCTGGAGGGGTCATAAGAGACAGCTCAGAAATTTGGCATCATGGCTTTATGCACAACATTGGTAGTGGTGAAGTTCTTTAAGCTGAAGCTTGGGGTTTGTTTACAGGTTTGCAGATTGCCATTGAGCTTAAGATCAAGCATATTACTGTGGAAACAGATTCTGCTACCCTTTTGAACCTAATGATGAGCGCTGACATTGATCTCCATCCCTTGGGTACTCTGCTTTCTAATTGTAAGATTATGGTTACCTCCTTTGAATCTTATTCTATTCAGCATATCCATCGTGAGCGGAATATGGTTGGGGATGGTTTAGCCAAGAGAAGTACTGATCAAGAGTTGGGGCTTTGCAGATGCCCTTCCATTCCTCCTTTTGTCTATCAAGCTGTGATGGATGATATTGATGGCATTTCTAGGCTTAGAACCTTTATGTCTTCTGAGATAGACTAGTTTTTTTTTTTTCTTCCTTGCGTCTGGGCCTTGTGCCCCCCACTGTACCAAAAAAAAAAAACACAAAAAAGAAATCATCGGTCCATCGTTGGGGTAGCCCAAGTAGGGCTGTCAATGGGTTGTGTCGGGTTGGGTTCGTGTCGGGTCAAGATATATGTCGTGTCACAAGAGACAAACTCAAACCCAACCCATTTATTAATCGTGTCGAAAATTTAAACCTAAACCCAACCTATTTATTAAACGGGTTACCCGTTTCCAACCCACTTAACCCATTTAATAAATAGGTCGTGTCGTGTTTGACAAAATGATCCATTTAAGGGTTAACGCTGCGACCCATTTAACTAAAAAAATGCATAAATTGATTAAATTCACTAAAAACTCCATAAGATGAAGAATATAAATAATTATATATAATTCATAAATAATTAAATCTAATAATGATGAAGCAAAATATTTCAAATTGTCTAATCCTAAGATCAAATACTCCAAAAGTCCAAAATTTCAAGAAGAAGTATAGCATAATCGGATTATACGGGTTCACTTCGTGTTGGCGGGTTGACCCGCGGCTGACCCGTTTATTAAATGGGTCATGACGGGTTGACCCACTGTCGACCCGCTTTTTAATCGTGCGGGTTCAACCCGCTTTATTTCGTGCGGGTTTCGAGTCGTGTTATTGGGTCGTGTCAGAATTGACAGCCCTAAGCCCAAGTGATGAAGTAAGGTGCCAATGTAACCAAAAATATTATTTTTATATATGTCTAAGGACAACCATGTAGTAACAGTAAGAAAAAATGGGTTAATCATGATGTGTAGCGAAATACATTTAACTCAAAATTCAGGTCGAGCATGCATGACTTGACAATTTCATAAACGGTTCAAAATAGTTTGGTTTGGATAAAGTTAATTTATACCGTTAATAATTACTTGTCATGCCTGAGCTTTAAAGTCTTCTCCACATATATATCTCAGTTTCTTTAACCTTAACGTTATGTATCATTTATCAGATAATATAGTAATTATTAGTATGATTTATTTGGATCAAGTTAAATACTGTACGAGCATGCTCCTCGAGTAGGGGTCATCATGGGCCGGGCTAGGGCCGACCCTACCCTAAATTTTAGGGCTTAGGGTCAGGCCGGGCCGGGCCTAGTCAAAGTCAACAAAATTTAGGGCCGGGTAGGGTCGGGCCGGGGCTTAAATATGCTAACCCTTACCCGCCCGAAAGGCCCGAGCCACTAGGGCCGCGTCAGGCCGGCCTTCTGAATAGGGCCGAAATGGGCCTTAATTTGTTTAACAAAAAGAAATATATTATTTTTATTTTTTTATCTCAAAATGTGGCTCAATGGTTATATAGGTAATACAAGACTCATTGTTTTTTGTTGATCATATTTAATATAAATATATATATTGGAATTAACTTATAAGTTATAACATTTATAAATATTAGTTAAGATGGTTATATTCAATTAACTATCTCTCTAAATCTCCCAAAATTAATTGTTGTTTAACAAAGGAAACAAAAATTAAAGAAAATAAAGCTTAGGAAATCAATTACAAAAATTATATAAGTTGTATGTTATAGACTAAAGAGAAACATATTTAAAAAATATAAAATTATTAGGGCTTAATTGGGCGGGCTTAAAGGGCCGAGCCGGGTTTTTCCCTAACGGGCTCAAACGGGCTGGGCCGTAGGGTAGGGTCGGGCTTCATTTGGATGACCCTTACCCTACCCTATTTGAGAAAGGGTAGGGCTTCGGCCCTACGGGCCGGGCAGGCCTAGGGCAAGCTTAGGGCCGAAGGGCTAAATGATGAGGCCTATCCTCGAGGATGTAATGTAACATCATTAATTTATTCGTTTTGGGTACAAACTTCAATCTCAATTTAGTGTTTCGATGCCAAAATGCCAAGGGCAAATCAAGAGCTATCGAATGAGCCTAATTAACTAGACCCTAAAGCAGAAAAAAAATTATATATATATATATATTGCTCGAAAAAAAGTTCATTGGAGGTGGCTCTAACCTACCGCTCTGCTAGGGTTTGTGGAGCGGCATATCTCTGCATCCGTCGCGACCTACACCTTCTCCATTCATGGAGTTTCGTTTAGGCTTCGACCTCGTCGTTTTGCCTTCGTTTTTTTCACAGGGATAGTGTGTTTAGAGGTATCTTGGCGCGTGTGTTGTCTTGCTGGAGAATCAAGGGATTGTTGAGTCGGCAGTGGAGAGTGGTGGAGGCTGTCAGGAGGAATGAGATCTAGATCGTTGCAGAGTGGGATCCGGGTCATTACGGCGGTCATCGACAAGTTTGATTGCTGCGAGGGCGGGGATTGGCATTTGAGTCTCTGCGGTTTGCGGCAAGAGTAGCTTTCTCTGGCAGAATTGGGGTGGTCATTGATTTGCTCCTTCAGTGGTCAAGGATGATGAGATCGGATGACAAGACCCGCCCCGAATTCCACCCTGGAATCCGAAGTGGCCCTGCGGGACCCACCTTTAAAGGAGATTTACCAAAAATTTCGGCATAACCTCCCTTAAAAATGGATAACCCAAAATCCTGCGGAAAATCAAAATTCACTTCTAATCATCCAACCATAACTCCTGGAGCCACCCTGCTCCCAAATTCCTCCAAATCCGTCTCAAAGTTAAAAACATCATACATAATCTCCGAAAGGTACAAGTTACTACAATCACCAAAGTTAGGCCATAGACCTCAAATATAATACATATAAGTTGGGTCACATATCCCTTAGTAATCAGAGCATTCTAAGAATATAAATAGACAAGGAATACAGTAGGTTAACCAGGTAACCTACAGAATGTGATGGCGGAAGCAGGTACGGTCACTATGGCTCACCCTCGTACACCGAGCAACAGTACTGCAATCTGGGCATTTGAAACCGAAGGGCCCAGGGGAAAGTACATAAAAACGTTAGCGTGAGTGGACAAAAATAAATAATTGTAAAAACATAAGAGTTTATACTTTCCCACATTTATCTTTTTAAAAAACCCGATGCATGCAACAATTTAAAGAAACACAACAATTTTAGTTCAGCTCAAGAAAACCGACTAGCCCCGCTAGCCACAACCAAGCAAAGAGGAAAGAACTCTGATACTCATGAAAATAAGACCAGCCCCGCTGGTTAAGGGAATCGGACTAGACCCCGCTAGCCCAGCAATAATATAATGAGTAGGGGAAGATGATAGCCATACGAATAAGCCACGCAGGCTTGGTTGGGTGATAGCCTCCCAGGCTAAAGAACTCCCATAACTCCCGTAATATACCCTTACGCCACTAAGTGTAGCGATAGGATACTGGGCTACAGAATTACTATCACAGAGACAGTAACCTGCGCCACAAAGGCGGAAGGGCTACGGTGATCCCATCACCGCGCCACAAAGGCGGAAAATCAATGTTAGCATGATAAAATCACCCCTCAGTATGGCACAGGGAAACATAACCGAAAATCCAGTAAATCCAAAATACATAAGGCTTCCCCCATCTCTCGTTAAAGAATTTCCAACAACGTGTCCCACACGCCAAAAGTATCTCCAAATCAATAGCAGAAAAGCGAGATCAAACAAAATCACAATTCTCAAACCGAAATCATTACTAAGGCATTCCCAATGCCAAAACCAAAGATCGAATAAATAAACAAGAAATAATTCCATCGAAATCCCATTTCGAAACTCCTTTAAAAGTCTCAAATCGAAATAAAATATAATTAGAGAATAATTCCGGAAATAACCTCGGAAATAAGATAATTCACCATTAAGATTATAAATCAAAAGCAATTTCGGAAACGAATCAATAATGAAAGTATTTATATGAGATAATACGAAATCAATTTATAATCTCATACTCGAAATGTAAATTGATGAATAAATAGAGCATACTTTAAGAAATAATGCATGCATCAATTACTTAAAAACAAAAGTCCACTCACAATATGCGGTCAATCCTGACGTCGCTCGTGGTTCTCCTCGTATGGAGACTCCTCTCGTCCTGTACGAATAACAATCATAAATATGTATAATTCACAGGACTGAACTTTAACTTTACGATACTTATAATTGGAAATTCAAAATAATCCCCCTTCCTAAAACCGACTTCTCAACACTCTACAACATCCATCCTTAATACTCCGTCAATATTCAATCATCGATAAATTAATTCTCGAGTGAATTCGAAATAATTCCGGCATTCGAATTCACGCAAACCGTTAATTATACAATTTAAACTCAATCCGAAATTCCTCCGATGTCAACCAAACTTCACACATTACATTCTACAATCATTAACTGGTATAGGGGATTAAAACGACATCTAAAACCCTGCTATACGCGCCTCCACGCGCTACCTACAGTGGCGGCGCGTGGGGACCACGCGCCGGCGGCGACCTTCTCCGATGACCACCAAATTCCGGCAACAACATCATCTCAACAGACCCAAACAACTTCTCAACTACAACATTGATCAATTTTACCTCTAAGTGGCCGAATCGAGCCGGTGAAGGAAAGCCCCGAAGCTCCAAGAACCCTTCGATGGGAATATGGCGGCCGGAGGTGGCCGGAATGGCCGGAAATCGGCAAAATCCCAAAACTGCAACCGGGGAGGAATTTCCTTCGATCCGAGCTTTTCCGGCCAAATCGTCCAAAGATACCTCCAGGGACGTGACCGGGGGAAGAAACCGAGCTTGGGGGTGGCCGGATTACGTCCGGAGTCGGCCGGAAGAGGAAGAAATCGAAGGGGAAAGAAATCGGCCGAGAGGGGAGGAAGAGTCGGGGAGAGAGAGAGAAAAAGGGGGGGGGGGGGTGGGTTTCCGGTTTTGGAAACCTACCCTGGTAAGTTTCTATTTTTATCCAAAATTACCATGAACAGTAATTTTTGAATTTCACTCATAACTTTTGTATACGAGCTCCGATTTTTACGTACCACATATGCACGCACTCGGTTTAACGTCCTCTACAACTTTCATGAAGGAAATTTTCTCAAATTTTTAACTCATAAAAAGTCAATTTTTAACCACCCCCTAAACGTTAAAATTATAACCGCAAACGGTAACCATAAGGAATTCCATGCAACTGAATAACAAGGGTATATCAGATATGGGGTGTAACATCGGAGGCAAATCCAATCATTGTTTGGTGGTGATAGTCATTGAAGTGGGTTGAATTGGATTTGGGTGATGGTGATGGAGTACGATTTTCCCGGCCGAAATTGGAACCGACTATGTCGTGCTTTGTAGTGATCTATGGTTGCAGAGGCATTTGCGGCTATGGTAGTGCTGACGATGGTCCTCAGTAGGGCGGCTATTTTGGTGCTAAGGCTTCAAGTGAGAGTTGGGCTCCAAACAAATTGTTGGGCTTGGGTAGTTTCATTTGGATCCTGGGCTTTTAGTAATATTTTCATAATGAGCTTCCTTCCTTTTGTACGAAAGGATGATGAGTCTACGTTTTTTCTTTTTTCAGTGGGGAAGATCAACAAGAGACATGCTGCTTCTTGGTTAATTTTATTTGTTTTTGAGGTAACCTTGTTTTCTTGTGACCTCGATTTAATATTTGTACCTGTTATTTTTATTTATTATTTTATATTAATATTTTTATTTAAGCTCTTAATCAAAAAAGGTGGGTGTGCTAAGGATGTACTTAGTAGTATGAGGAATGCTAGTAACCTTCCCCATCCACCTTCCCTTTCTACCTTTCTCACCTATTGACTGACATGTGTCACCTTATTTCACTCAAAACTATAGCACAATCAACTCCTTATTTTCTTATATTTCCATTTAAATAATTCTTCTTCTACCTGATAAAAAAAAAATTCTTCTACTTCTTCTCTCTTCCTCTCTCTCTCCGAACTATTCTTCTTCCTGTCATTGTCTTCTTCATCTTCATCTTCGTCTTCCTCCTTTTCCATTTTGTTTGTATCATTAATTCTTCTTTGGTTCAATATCAATTCTTCTTTGATTCAATACAAACCGTCTAGGAACAATTGCATAGCTCAGAGAAGAAAAAAGTATTTCAAGAATTTCACACCCAGACAAAACAAGTTTCCAACGCCAGATCAAACAAAACTTCTACCCACAATATAATGAAGTGCCAAAACCAAATACCAATTATAAACCGTACCTTCTGGTTCAAGTATATAGCCTAGATCTAAGAAATTTTCCACGCTCTCAACATAGAAATAATGAAAAACAAAAAAGATACAAAGAATATATGATTGAAACCCAGAAACCTTCATTGTTGTCTGCATTTGTTGCTCTCAGATCATGTAGTTTAATTCTAGGTTTTAATCAAAATTGAATCAGGGTTTGAATAATAGGTCATCAATCTCCTTCAATCATAGTGATTTCTTAAAATTCTTCTCCTGTTGGGGGGGGGGGGGGGGGGGTGGATTTAAGTAGAAAGAAGAAAAATAATAAAATTATTCGTAAGCAATAATTAGGAGTATATTCGGAAGAAATGAAAGTCAGTTTTTGCAATATTAATATCATGAATTTGAGTGAAATAAGAGGACACGTGTCAGTTAATAAGTGGGAAAAGTAGAAAGGGAAGGTTGCTGGTATTTCTCTAGTAAGTATACTCATGTGAGGGGTGTGCTAGTGTTGTGTGCTCTATATAATGATTTTTCCTGACAGTCCTAATGGGTAAGTCATTATCGTTTTGCTTGCTGAATTGCATAAGGTCATCCATTTTCAACATCAAAAAAAAAAAAGCCTAGACCCTGTAGCAGTGTAGCTACCGTCAAATCTAACCAAACAGATAGATGTACAAATAGTCTTTCCATTAAATAAGATCAGAGCTGATTAAGAACTTAAATTTGTATCATTATGAATAATAACCTAAGGGCTGCAGGAACAATATTATTGAAATGATGCCATTACCCCTTGTACATTAGATCTCTATTTGACATTCATCGTCTATCACGATTCACGATCACTTGTCCCAGTTATAAAACTTTCTACTTTTCTTCTTCTCAAAGTTCATAGTATATACCATCATCCTTAGTAGCCCATTAATTGGACATATAAGGGTAGACATCTCGGAAAAATATATGACCTCTTAGGCCAGAACACTAGCTATGTAGTTACTAGTTACCACCATGTTTGGGTTGGTTTTCTGATTCTCAACTTAAATTCACACAAGATTTCAGCTTCAGACCAACGCCAAACCTTGTAATCCATGGTGTAAGCCTCCCCATTCCTGACTAACGTGACACCAAAATCAATTTGATAACGATCCGCGGATTTACAATGGACCTTAAAGCTTATTCAACTCGTGCCCTCTACTCAACTCATTCTGAAGGCGAACACTGATCAGAAACACCACAATGAAAGAAACAATGCATTGCGCCAAAGAAAATGTTGAAATTGCAAGAAAAAAAAAATGGCGTGGTTGAAAAAAGAGATTCTCATGGTTATCAAAATATGCTTCTAGTTTGGAACTTTATAGTCAGCTTTCAATTGTGACAGTAAAATTGCATAATCAGAGATCAGAGGGTCAATCAAATACTTAAATTGTCAAACTTGTAAAGGTAATATATATATATATAAAATATATAGAAATGAATCCTTTTATAGAAAGAGATAAACATAGGACAATAAATATAATAGAATTAAAGGTGGTGCTATTCGCACACTCATTTTCTCTATTCACACACCCCTTTTATTTATATATTACTTTAATTTATTTATTTATTACAAATTATCCTAACTACCTTCCCTTGCAATTATGTTTTTTTTTTTTTTTTTTTTTTTTTTTTCTATTTGGCAAGTCAATCATTCTCAAATCCTAAACCCTTATTTTCCTGCAGACGCAGAGAACTTCAAAACTCTTTACGATTTTCTCTTTTCTTTTCCATCAAAAACTTCTCTAGCATAGTCATTCTATCTCTCCAACGTGATGTTTTGAAGTTTAATTATGGTAGAACAAGCAACTTTAGACCATCTTTGGGAAAAAAAAATTACATCTGATTTGCAATTGAGACATGGAAGAAAAATATGAATTTAGTGATCATTCGAGCCCATTTGAATCTATCATTCCTGGTAAGATTCTAATTGAAATTATTTGGTGTATTTCAATCCATTGCTCTCCGCTAAAAAGACCAATTTCTCAGCGATTTGGTGGACTGGGAGCTTTAAATTTGTGCGTTCTGTTCATCTTAGTTTGATTTTGGTATGGCTTGCTTGCTAATCATGTTTTTGACTTGAGTTGATTGATAATTTTGAAATTATTGACACTTTGATTTCATTTTGACTTTAGTCATATCATCACTCTACAAAATGCTTTATGTCACTGAGAATGGTATCTTGAATCAACGTTACTTAATCAGATGTGAGAGGTTTTGGATCTCCTTTAGTTTAGGTGATATGCTTATATCTTTCTTCAGTTTTGTATAGCAGTCATGATGACATACCTAGATCCCCAAACTCAGTTACATCGTGATTTTTCATCTGAGCCCTAAACTTTGCCACACTAATTGCAGAACTTTTGACAGATTGCATTTCGTTCTGCCCATCAGTTTTTTTTTCTAATCAGCAATGACATTCATGAGAAAAATTGGTTTATTGTATAATGATGTTTAATTCGATCATGATTGACATGCCAAATAGAAAAAAGAAACATAATTAATTAAAAGATAGGGTAGTTAGGGTAATTTGTAAAAAAAAATTGTATTAAAATAATGAAAAAATAGAGGGGGTGTGTGAATAGAGAAAATGGGTGTGCGAATAGCACCACCCTAGAATTAACTATAACAAATACTAAAAATTCATATAAATTTTCGTATTTTGTAACAATGTGGTTTGATAATTAATAGGTTATAAGGAGAGAGCCAAAATAATTACATCTTGTAGCTCATGGTTCAACAAATATTCTGATAAATATTATTCAGATACAAACAGGGAGAGAAAAACCCTAGCTACAAAGAAAACGCAAATAGTGAGGTTTGCCTGTCCGGCGACTGTGCGCCCTCGCTACATTGTTGTCGGACGGGTCAGAAGGGACCTATTGTCTGGCAGTGAGGAGTCCAGTCCAAGAAGAGGATGCGGGGCAATGGCGAGGCTTTCTAATTCGTTTGGAGATTCCGATGTCGAAGGGCAATGGTAGCTGGAGAACAGGCAAGCAAGATCGGCATCATCCTGTGCTCGGGCGGAGCGCGGACGGCCCCGTGGTTGGTTCGAGTTAGGGTTGCAGGATTGGGTGGCGGCTTAGCTGGGATCTACTAGTTTTCATTCAGATCACCTCGGTTTCTCTAATCAGGTCGTTCCGATCGAGATTGGGATGTCTAGCTCCGATCTAGGGAGGGGTGGCGCTTCTTGCCGGAATAGGGGGGATGATGGAGGGTTGAAGCGTCTGATCGCGCTTCCACGACGTCAAGTTGGCGGCGGGACCACGAAGGAGGCACAGGCGAGTTGGCTGGGTCGTGTAGTCTACGTTTCTCATCTTAGGCTTGGGCTTATTGGTATTTGGGCCTGGGCTTTGGCTCTAGGCCTAATTTATTTTTCTGTTTTATTTTATTATTTAGTACTTTTAATTAAACGTGGCTTTATGCCGGTAATAAGTCCCTTCCATTTCTTGGTAGGGCGACGTGGGCTATGTCTTGGACTACACACTCAGGGGACGTTTGTTATATGGGATTGGACTGGCTTATCTCATATAAGGAGACTTATCCCGTGTTTGGCATCACCCGGACTCTATTAAATGAAACTATGGAGTCCCAAAAACAGACTCAACCCCTTCTTCCATAGTGAGCCCAAAAATCATCAGACTGTGGAAGCACCGTTTTACGCTTCAGCCTCGCGCCTTGATTCTCACCTCCTTACCTGCAATTCAGCTCCGTCTGCATCGTTTGGGTTTTCAATTTCTTGTCATCAATTCCTTATTTCTGATCAATTTCTTCTCATCGTTTGGGTTTCAAGTTCATTGGTTGTGTTATTTCTCTCTCTTTCTCTTTGGTGTCTGGGTAGCTTGATCTGCTAAGATTTTGATCAATTTGGTGTATGGGTAGCTTGACCTGGTAAGAATTGTGATCAATTTCACGTTTTTGCTTTTCTCTTCTATTTTTTCTTCTTCTGGGTTTAAGAAATGTTTTTTTTTGTTCAAAAGCTATTACTCACCAAAAATTTGAGTTCTTGCATGCAATCCGATTACCACAAATTTTATTTGGGTTCCTAGTCAGTGGCAATAAAGACCTCTGATTTAGATTCTGAGGAGAAATAAGAAAAGAGAGTTAGAGTACAGAACCACTGAAGCAAGAGCTGGACAAAGAAGACACATTTATGAATTTAAGTCTGATTTTGATTTTGATTTTTGCTTTTGGTATTTGAGATTTGGTCTGATGTTTGGCAAATTGTTCAAACTGGTTGTAGTGTTACATGATAAAGTCTGGGAGAGCAGAGAGAGATTAAGGGATTGGTTGCCATGCCAAACTAGTGTCCATATGTTTTGTTTTAAAAAATTTCAGATAAGTTGAGATCTGTCTCTATGTTTTTTGGATAGTTCATCAAGGCTTGGTTAATCCTTAATTGATCTCTATGTTGGCTTCTCTTGAAGCCTCTTGGAGAGCATGGGAGGGTGGCCTCCTTACGAGGTACCGGCCGAGCTCCACCATAGCGAGGTAGCTCGGGTGTCGGACTACCGGATGCATGTCGTAGGCGGGACTAGCCATGTCGCGGGGCCCACCTAAGAGGTCGTTGCTTATGCTTGGAGGTATGTGATATAGGTGGTATGTACAAGTCCCCGAGTAAGAGGCGCTTCTTGGTTGGGGAGTTTAAATGTGATGCCGCCAAGTATGAGTGATGACCTTGTTGAATGCCATATCCATACTAGTCCCCCAACTCCGTAAGTAAGAAGGGACTCTACGGGTATGTTGGTGCCCCGGGGCCCTTATCAAGCTAGTACCTGCAAATAAGATGAGTGCACACAAAGCATATTGATTGCGCTAGGGCAATCTAAGTGACATTTGAGTCAAATGCATCGAGGTGCATGAATGTTTATGTGAGATGCATGTTACACATGGTGTGGATGCTCATATTATGTAATGTTGACATATGACGCATAAGTCGAAAATGTATGTGGTTGTGATAGCATACAAAGTGCATATGATGCAAAGATGTGTGATGTACATGATGAAACTTAATGATATGTAATGTTGTATGCACGTGGTGAACACGGTAAGACATGATAGTCCTCCAAGTATGAATGTAAGAATTGCGATCGCTCATATTGAGCGAGCAGTAGGTTGTGTGAATTAGGTCCTATGGTCCTATTAATGGGATGTAAAAGAAATTTAATTGTTGCGATCAACAATAGGTGAAAAATTTCAATATTTCCATTAATAGACCGTAGCACGGAAAGTATGAGCGTGAAGCTCAATGATAGTCCCGGGCGGGTACCACCCCTAGTGATAAGTGGTATGAATAAGTCCCCCAAGTATAGAGAATGCTCGGGAGGTGAGATGACTCAAAAGCAAAGGATTGGACTTTGGCTTATGTAAGGGAGCTACCCTTTAGTTATCTTGTTGGGATACCTCGCTCGAGTAGAGGATTTAATTGAGAGCTAGGTGTCTCGTACCCAATAGGGTATTATGGCCTTGGGCCTCCGGTACCCGATGAGGGTGTCTGGCATTGGGCCTCCGGTACCCGATGAGGGTTGGGCTGACTCGTATACCTAGTGGAGCAGATAGGCCCGAGGCCTCATGTACTCGATGAGGTAAGTGAGCCCGTGATACCGGTGGGATTGAGAGCTATGGAGTCTCGTACCCGATAAGGTATTTATGGCCTTGGGCCTTTGATACCCGATGAGGGTTGGGCTGACTCGTATACCTAGAAGAGTAGATAGGCCCGAGGCCTCATGTACCCGATGAGGTGAGTGAGCTCGTGATCCCGGTGGGATTGATGAGGGCTTGAGCCTCCTTAACCCAATGGGGTTGAATGAGGGCTGGTAGGCCTCATTTACCCGTTGGCGTGGCCCCGGGTAGAATGATGTAACCCTGTTGGGTTAACCGGTGGCATGGCCCCGGGTAGAATGATGTAACCCCGTTGGGGTACCTCGCCTGATTAGAGAGGATTTATGCAAGGATATGATCTTGGCTTACCCCTTGGGGGTACCGCGCTCGGGGCGAGGATTTATGAGATGCATGTTGCATTTATTTTAGTGTGTCACATGTATATATGTAGCAATTTAATTGGATTGCAATTAAATTAACGTATGACATTAATACATAAGCATAATAGAGATGATATCAAATTTATCAAATATCGTAGGCATGCTTAGATTATAGAAATCGTTATTGAAGCATGTAAAATATTGCATTAGCTCAAATTGAAAGAGTGTGAAAGATGACTTATCTGGAGCCGATTGAAAGTAGTAAGATATTGGAATTCTTTGAAACATGAGATTCCATGCTTTTCCTAAGAAACTAAGATCCTTCCTATGTAATTGACTGATAATGGGTTGGGTGGGAGGGATTCGTCCTCCTCCGAAAAAAAATGGTGAGGAACAATTAGTGATCCATATTACTTCGATCAATTAAATACAAGTAATTGAATTGTATGCTTTTTCATGGAGAAGTATGAGAAACATAATGTACTGACTAGCAAAAATTTGTTTTGCATGAAAGTGGGGCACCAGTAATCACACTTCACATAATTAAGATGGGTATTGCCTTATTTGTTCAGCATATGAGAATGTGGCGGTGCTCATCATGGAATAGGCCTTATTAGCTAGCAATCAAGTATACAATACTATGTAGAAAAATAATGGTGTGATGGCCGCTGGCGTGTCGCCCATGTGAAAAATCAGCATGCATTAATTTGTTGTAGATAAGAGTTGTCATGACTGAACTTGTGAGAGATGATTATGCTTTCACAAATATATATCACGTCATGGTGAGTATTCAATTATGTGAGAGATTATGTATGAAATCAGTAGGATAAATGTGTACGAATAGTCAAATGCCTGTATCACTCTTTGGTTACGTAGTTCGAGATTAATATAGCATATCAAGTATGGCTCATGATTTGTCGTGGTGGAGTAGCGATGTGTAGTGAGCTGACAGACTGTGTGCATGTGGTCATGCATTAGACACATGTTATGACAAAATGAAGCCACCGGGATGGCAAAACATGCTTACAGTTTCAATTGAATCAAGTGCATATACGACAACTTATCTTGGTGTGATGAAGATCATAAGCATGCTGGCTGTCCCCAAAGCAGACTGGTGTGTTTGCAGGTGCTCAGGTAGAAGGGATGTAGGGCAAAGTTGACCATTAGCTAGTGTTGATGATTGAAAGGGAGATGGGCGCTCAGAGTACATATGCAGATCACATACTGGTGCCCCTGGACTTCACGTTCTTCTCCTCCTCCCCTTTTTTTTTTTTAAGGTCAGTGCCGAGAGTTGAAAACGTAGGTGAGCTCTCAAACAATAACACCATGGTGATTGACAAGCTCGGTCGGGGAGTGACCACGTAAGGGTGCCAGAGGCCAGAAGTAGTCACCGGGAGGTGGCATTGCTGCCAGGAGGGGTCACCGGGAAGATAAATAGATGCTCAAAAGCGAAGTGAGGCGCTACCGGTGACGATCCGGGATTCCTCGAAAGGTGCTGTTGGGCGGTGTCGGAGAGACTAGGAGAAGATCAATTGAGGTCTCGTAGAGTGATACCGCTGGGAAAACTCAAGGATGTGCAGGTACTTCATAGTATCAAGTGTCGGTGACTGGAGCTAGTTCACTAAGAGAGGGATCGATGTACCGGTGAGGCATGGGTCACCGAGACCCGGTGGAATGAGCCATCGGGATCGGGATGTTGTCATGAGAAGGGTGCCGGCTGGGGTCACCGAGATGCTGTGCGATGCCGGATCGACCACCGGGAGGTGGGAAAGGTAGCGAGACCTAGAAAATAGCGAAATTGGGTGCCGGAGGCTAGTGGGTACTGAAAGATACTTCCCTACCCGGTCACTGAGAGGTGGAGATCGAGGCTACCGGGTTCCAGGTTTCCATGATGCCGAATTGTTGCCTGGAAGTAAGGTTGTCGCCGAGATGGGTCACTGGTACACCGGGTGTCCAGAGTTTTTTTTTTTTTTTTGTTGCTCGAATCATTGAACAAAGTTGGCTTCCGGGACTCCAGCTTATACATGATGCCACCGGGATGTGTCAGAGATGGGATCAGCTTCAAGGTTTAGTCACCGAGACCCATCCCAAGTCTACTATTGGGAGGTGTTGCTGGGTTGGTCAGCAAGAGGGTGGAAGAAGTTGCCGGGTTGACGCATTTTTCCCAGTTGAAGAGGATGCCGGACGGGTTGCAATAGTGCGGTACCGGAGGAGATCCAAGTCTAGCATATGTTGTAGTGCAGGTGGTGCGAACGGGATCTTTAGAATTTTACTTCAACTTGGTCACCTTGGGCTTGACCCGGTGGGTAAGGTCAGCAGTACCATGAGGGATGCTAGACTTAATTGGGCCCAGGTTGGTTGCTGGGTGGTGCTTGGCAAAGGCATAGATGAATGCATGATCTGGGTCCGCTGATTCATGAGTCCAGGAGAAGAATGGAGCTTGGGTTGGAGGGTTGGAGGCATAGATGAATGCATGATCGTACCCGCTGACTCATGGTACCCGATGAGGGTTGGAGGATCATGCACCAGCTGGCTCGTCAGAGGCTTGGGTGAGGAAGGTGAGGGGTGTCGTGCATGACCCTTGCTCAAGGTCGGAGGTTCATACCCAAACTAGGGACCCTCCTTCTAGCGCCAATGTTTCTACTGAAGAATACGGTAACTAAGAAGCATGATGGGGAGAGAGAGAGAGATGACACCGCATGTATAGTGGTTCACCTTGCCCTTGAGGCAAGGCTACATCCATTTAGATATTTTACTATGAGTGAGGTCAAGTGACCTTTGTAGTGATACAAATGTGAGGATCACGGATCCATCCTCTCTAAGAAGGGGAGGACTTCCTCTTATAGCTAAGGGAAGTCCCACTCTATTCTATATTTCCAATGTGGGATACAACATACATATTGCTTCTCTTGAAGCCTCTTGGAGAGCATGGGAGGGTGGCCTCCCTACGAGGTACCGGCCGACCTCCACCATAGCGAGGTAGCTCGGGTGTTGGACTACCGGATGCATGTCGTAGGCAGGACTAGCCATGCCGCGGGGCCCACCTAAGAGGTCGTTGCTTATGCTTGGCGGTATGTGATATAAGTGGTATGTACAGATACCATTTAGACCTCTCAAGTAGAAGGTAGCGGGTCCGACGACCTCAACAATCTCGTACGACCTTTCCCATGTGGCTTTCAGTCCTGTTGGGGGTGGCATCTTTTCCTTCATCACCCAATCCCTGACAGAGAGGAGGCGAGGCATCACCCTGACATTGTAGTATCGGGCGATACGTTGCTTGTTATTGATATTGCGGAGGTGGGCTCGCTCACGGCGCTCTTCCAAGAGATCAGAGTCGAGGTTCAACCCTTCCGAGTTGGTGAGTGCGTCGAAGCATGCCACTCTATCGCTTTGTACCTCCTGCTCGACTGGGATCACCGCCTCGGTGCCAAATGACATGCAAAAAGGGGACTCGACATGGGCCTCTGTGGGGGTTATTCTGATCGCCCATAGGACCTCGGGTAATTTTTCTACCCATAATCCCTTGGCATTGTCCAGCCTCTTTTTCAGGTTTTGCTTGATAATTTTGTTGACTGCTTCGACCTGGCCATTCGTATGTGGGTGTGCGGGGGAGGCGTATCGGATCGTTGTGCCGTATTGGCCGACGAAGTCCCTGAGAGTATCGTTATCGAATTGGGCACCGTTATCGGTGATAATGGTTTCAGGGATTCCAAATCGGCAGTAAATGTTCTTCCAGAGGAAGTTGATGACCTTGGCGACTGTGATCGTTGCTAGAGCTTCGGCCTCCACCCATTTAGTGTTGTAATCAACGACGACAATGACAAATTTTAGCTGTCCTGGTGCTGTTGGGAATTTTCCAATGAAATCAAGTACCCATTGGTAGTATGCCCAAAGGGCGATGATAATTAAGAGTGGTACTGATGGTGCGAGAAGGGAGTTGGCAAACTGGTGGCATTTGAGGCAGGCGCTACCGATACGCTTTGCATCTTGCTCGATTGTGGGCCAGTAGTATCCTGTGCGCAGTGCCTTAAATGCGAGGTTTCTTGCCCCTACGTGGTTGCTGTAGACCCCACTGTGTAGCGATAACAGGACTTGCTGCCCCTCCTCGAGGGAGATGCATTTCAGCAGGGGGAATGACCTTCCTTTTCTGTACAACTTGCCTTCTCGAACCGTGTATAGTGTTGCCCTTCTGCGGAGTCTGGTGGCGATGGTCCTATCCGTTGGTTCGATACCTTTGGAGAGGTAATCAATGAATGGGTCTATCCACGAAGGTGGGTGCTCGCTCTCCGTAAGGAATATTTTCGAGAACGGCTTG
Organism: Rosa rugosa; assembly: GCF_958449725.1. Taxonomy (NCBI): domain Eukaryota; kingdom Viridiplantae; phylum Streptophyta; class Magnoliopsida; order Rosales; family Rosaceae; genus Rosa; species Rosa rugosa. The sequence continues at coordinate 40,365,494 of NC_084822.1, read as the reverse complement.
TCGATACTCAGCTTTTCCAGGATTTCCATCTTGAGGCTTCCAATATCGGTGTTTGGCGGGGATGTCGCCAACCGGGCGACAACATCTGCCTTAGTGTTCTGTGCTCCGGGAATCAGAGCGATGGTGTGGCTGGTGAAGCACCGTTGAAGTAGGGTCTTGGTGAGTGATTGGTAATGAGATAGATGTGGTTCCTTGGCTTGGAAGTCGCCACCGACCTGGTTTACGACAAGTTGGGAATCGCTGAAGATTGCCAGGCTCGTGACTCCCAACTCTTTTGCCAACTGGATGCCAGCTATGAGCGCCTCGTACTCGGCTGCGTTGTTCGATGCTTTGAACTTGAATTGTAGCGCATACTCGTATGTGTGTCCCTCTGGGTCTGTTAAGACCACTCCAGCTCCACTAAGCTTACTGTTGGAGGATCCGTCGATGTGAAGGGTCCATTTCGGAGTGGGGCTGGGTTCTGATGCCATCTTGTCTGAGGGCTCACTGTCCTCGCGAGGTATGAATTCTGCAATGAAGTCTGCAGCAGCCTGTCCCTTAATGGCTGTGCGCGGTGTGTAATGAATGTCGAACTCGCCGAGTTCGATAGACCATTTAACTAATCAGCCTGAGGATTCTGGTTTCTGGAGGACCTGCTTCAAAGGCTGGTTGGTCAAGACATGTATGGTGTGCGCCTGGAAGTATTGTCACAATCGCCGGGCGGCTGTGAGGAGTGCGAGGGTGAAATTTTTGATATCGGAATACCTGGACTCGGCATCGTTGAACCCATTGCCGGTGTAGTAGACTGGCAGTTCATCACTGTTCTCGCGTCTGACCAGGGCAGCGCTGATTGCCGTGATCCATACTGCAAGATAGATGTATAAGACTTCGCCTGGAGTGGGTTTGGAGAGATTGGGCACTGATGCCAGGTAGTCTCGGATGCCTTGAAAAGCTTTGCCATGCTCGGGTCCCTAATTGATTTTCTCAGTTTGGTGAGTTTTAAGGAGCTTGAAGAAGGGAGCGCATTTGTCGGTTAAACGCGATATGAACATGGCGAGAGCGACAACCTTCCCACTAAGGGATTGTACCTCATTCCTTGTCTTTGGTGGTACCATGTCAAGGATTGCCTGAACCTTCTCAGGATTTGTTTCGATGCCTCTCTCGCTGACTACGAAGCCCAGGAATTTGCCACCAAGTACGCCAAACACGCACTTGGCTGGGTTGAGTCGCATGCCATACCTGAGTAGGATGTCGAAGACGACGCCCAGGTTCTTGATGTAGTCTTCAATAATGACGCTCTTGACGAGCATGTCGTCCACATATACCTCCATTATCGTCCCGATATGTTATGCGAACATGGCGTTGACTAATCTCTGGTATGTGGCCCGGCGTTCTTTAGACCGAAGGGCATTACCTTGTAACAATATAAGCCCTTGTCGGTGGTGAAGGATGTGTGCTCTTGATCGGAAGGTTCCATGGCGATCTGGTTGTAGCCCGAGAAGGCGTCCATGAAGCTAAGGAGCTTGTGGCCGGCGGTGGAGTCAACTAGTTGATCGATTCTTGGCAAGGGAAAGCTGTCATTTGGGTAAGCCTTGTTCAGGTTGGTGTAATCGACACACATGCGACACTTGCCGTTAAATTTTTTTACCATCACGACATTGGATAGCCACGTCGGGTAGGATACCTCCCTGACAAACCCGATATCCTGGAGTTTCTTGACCTCGGCCTGGATGGCTTTATATTTCTCTTCCATGGAGGCCCTTCTTTTCTGCTTGACCGGGGGGACGTCTGGTGAGATGGTGAGCTTATGGGTCAGCAGTTCCAGCGATATCCTTGGCATATCGGCGTATGACCATGCAAACACCTCCTGTCTGATCTTGAGGAAGGCGATTAATTCTTCTTGGAACTGTGGGTCTGTCTTAGAACCGATCTTGACCTTTGTTGCTGGTTGGGCATCGGATATGGAAACCGATAGCAGATCTTCCAGGGCATCTGGCTTCGGGTGCTTGAGTTTGTGCTTATCTTCATTCTTTTTGCTACGTGTAGCGCAAGCGTCTGGAGTCTCGGGGTCCTCTCTTGGGTCGTCTGGCTTGTCAGAAGGGGAAGGCAAGTCTGACGTGAGGAGTACCTCTCGCCTGCCATGTCCCCGCGTGACAGTCAGGGAGTTACACTGTCTCGCCAATTCTTGATTGCCTCAAATGGTGAGGACGCCACCCGGGGTAGGGATTTTCATGATTAACATGTGTCCTGCAACAAAACATTAAAGTCCCCAGATAGCGTCTCGCCCTAAGATGACGTTGTAGGAGGAAGGGCAGTCAACGATGATAAAATGCGTTTTCATGGTGGCGATAGTGTTGCCTCCACCGAGGGTGATCCGCAAATTGTCGGATCCCAAAGGCTGTGTGATTTCTCTTGCAAAGCTGATCAGGGGCTCGTGGTCTTGGGTGAGTTTCCTCTAGTCTCGGTTGAGGACTTTGTAGCAGTTGCCAAACATGACATTGACCGCCGAGCCGCTATCGACCAGGACTCGATGGCATCAATAGTGGTCGATGACCATGGTGATTAGGAAGGGGTCGTTATGGTGCTTCTTTATGGTGTCCTTGCTGTGACTAAAAGCAATTGAGTCCCACTCTACCTGAGGGGTGTGGCAGCCATGGCTGAGTCGCAATATCTCCTGGCCCCGAGGGCACTGGCGCTTCTGTGCATGACGAGTCTCGAGTGTCCTCAAGGCGCCGCCATGTATCGTTAGGATCTGTCCGTAGACTTCAATGGCGTTAGCTCCCGTTGTGGGAGTACGATACTGCGAGAGTTGGCCGCTCTGGATGAGGTGCTCAATGGCATTTTTCAGTGCCCAGCAAATATTGGTAGGGTGGCCGGATTCCTCATGGTATGTATAGTATTTGCCATTATCTTGTGGTTTGGCCTGGCCGGGTTTGCGCCGCGGTGGGCGTAGGATGACGTCTTTGTGGTTATTCCAAATTTCTTCATACGAAGTGGTGAGGGTGGTGTAAACCTCGTATCGAGGTGCCTCGAATCTTTGGTTTTCCTTGTGTCGGGTACTACCGTATGGCGCATTGTGATACCTACTGCTGGAGGAATTGTACTTTGGCTTCTCGAGGCTTTTCCCGTATTGCTTGTCCCTTTTGTCGTTGTAGCCTTGTCGCTCTCGCTGGGATATGTCATTGTGGTGGACAGGCTTGTCTCTCGTGTCTTTGCTCCTGCTATCTGTGGTCCCGATTGGGTTGGTGACTTGGGGGACATTGACTGGGTGTGTATTGGTATTTGTATCGCGACCAAAAGTGTCGTACTCGGCCTGCGCGAAAGCGGTAGCGGCGTCGAGGAGGTCGTTATATGTCGCAGGGGGATTGGTGTTGATTTGCAATAGGAAGTATCCCGGCTGGAGTGCCTGCTTGAATGCCAATGCCACTAGGGCTGGGTCAAGAGAGCGGCACTGTGTGGCTTGCTTCTGCCAACGGCAGATGAAGTCTAGCAATCGCTCGTTTGGCAGCTGCTTGAGTCTGAATAAGTCCGGCGTCGTGCGATAGCCACTGCCGCACAGGATGAATCTGCGGAGGAATTTGTCCCCGAGCTCCTGAAAGCTATCGATGGAGTTAGGGGGGGAGGTTAAGAAACCATCGCAAAGCCTCGTCTATTAGGGTTTCCTCGAATGCGTGGCATGCCATTGTGTTCGTGTATCAGGTTCCATGTATAAGGGACTGAAAGACTTCCAAGTGGTGGTATGGTTCTCTAGTACCATTGTATTTCTCAATCTTGAAGGGCTTGGCCTCCGGTGGGCGCTTCTCGTCCTATATTCTGGGAGTGAATGGTCTCATCTTTCCCTGGAAGCCAACCGTAATCGGTTGCCAGCCGGTCCTGCTTTCGGCGCTCTCAATCCGCGCTTGCAAGGTGGCGATGGTTTCGCTCATTTGGATCAATAACAGAGTATTGGGGTCAGTTGGAGGTATGTTGGCGATTGCAGCTATGTTTGTATCTGAGATTCCCGCTATATCGGGGGCGGGCTGAGGTGGTGGCGCTGTGCCGAGTTGATTGGGGAGAAGAGGGGAGTTCAGGTAGATTACTTGTGGTCCAGCGCTGGTGTTGCCTAGAGTGGGGCCCGTGGGGCTTCCAGAGGTTACGCTTGGTGGCACAAAAGTGCCAGCGAGGCCAGTGCTTGGGTCTGTGGTGAGGACTGCTCCGGGTGTCGGGACACCGCCAATTGTTGGTATTGGAGTTTCCTGTTGACGGGCCCTGTCCAGTGCCTCGTTGTTCACAACTCGCCGTTGGAGTGCCTCCCGGAGGATGAGATTCTGGTTTGTCATATTTTCGACTTCCCGGCGAGTTGCCATGGCTGCTGTGCGCTCGGCCTCGGCCTGTGCACGTGTCTCCATTAGGTCGTGCATCGCTATTTCCAGTGTGGTGGTTGCGTCAGTGGTCATGACCGAGCGTGTCTCGGTGTTCAGGCTCTGAAACTCAAGCGTGCGCTGGACCTCACGGTTCGCTGCCTCGTGGGGCGAGTCGTCGCTATTGGTATCGGGAGTGCTGGTAGCCATTGGCGGCGTGTTGTTCTGCCTGCAAGGAGCGAGGGGACTCCTTCTAGCGCGAAATGTTTTAGCTGTCTCGATAGGGATCTGATCAAGCTAAATCACGAGATGTTCTTGGTCTGCCACTATCGCAATCAGTCTCGCTTATTTGCAAAACAGACGAGGTCAGATGGAAGACCTGGTGTGCAGGCCTTCGACGCTCTGATGCCTAAGTCAGTATCGATACGAGATAATGATAATGGAAAGCGATAGTAAACAATTCACTCTTTGGGTTGTTGGAGATGACCTTAATGTAGTAGATTTGTGGGAGCTTGGTTCCGTTTCTTTCTGTGTGGGACGATCGGGGCTCCCGATATCGCCTAGAGGGGTATCGAGAACCTCAGCTGGGAGCTTTCCTTACTTCTGTATTGGCGATATGAGTCTTGTGCTCCCAATACTTGTGCCTAGGAGGTATATGTATACCAACAAGTTGGTTTTTTGTTCTTTAATTTTCTACTCCACCAATCATTCTCCTGGTGTTCTTTCTTGTGTTGTTCTTTCTTATTAACAATTCATTCTTTATGTTGTAGTCCTTAGTTCTACGGAGCACCAAACATGGATCAGGTATTAGTTTAGCATAAGTCAAGCTAGAGAAGTCCAGGACTCTTATAGAAATTAAGGTGGGGCATGGTAATCCTATGAAACAAACATGCCCTCAGTGTGCCTTGTCTGCCCTAGCAAGGTGGCGAACTATTTGCTTGATCAAATGGACGTAATCTTCTAGTGGCAGGATGAAACTGAGTGCCACCGGTTTTATTTCCGTGCGGCAACATAGTGGGAAAGCTGTGCTATTTGCAATTATGCTTCTTCGTGATAGAGTTATCTTTCCTGTATGTCACCGCTATGTCAAAGCAAATGGAGTACCCATACATGCACTCTTTGCTAATTGGTGCTTGTTAAAATACATAGATTTTGTGGAGAGACCTGATATTATTTCAGGATGTTCTCTTTATGCTTATTGTAATATGGAGTTATTCAGGATGTCCCCCCCTTGTATTCTACAATTTCATTAATCAACGCTTGAGGGTAGCCGCAGCAGCCCATTTCAAAAAAAAAAAATTATTAGGTTATTGTTCAAGTGAATCTCTATTTTGTGTTTGGCCCAAACTCTAGGTTACTTGACCTAGTGGTAATAGAGTTTAATTAGAAGAATCTAGAGATATTCATTCATTGTATGATTACATTTCCTTGTACAATTCAGATTCTATGCATTGTAATCCTCTATATAAAGAGGCCCCTATTATCAATGAGAATACACAGTGATTTTCTCTCAATTCCCGTTTCTCTAAAACAAGTTATCAGCACGATCGAAGCCCTAACCTTGAAACCTTAAATTCGTAGCCTTCATATCCCTGCAACCTCCGCTGCCCACCTTGAAGCTCTCAACTCCAGGAGTCTAGAACCGGCGGCGCCACCCCCATAACCGGTCGGAAAAACACTGAACTAGCCCCCGAAAATACCAGAAACTCCTCTGCCCGGTTCAAGACTGTTTCCTCCGCCTCTGACAGCCGTACTCCACCACATGCAACGTCTCGATCCCAGACACCCGGAACCGGAAAAATTATTCCCGGAACCGGCCAAAAGATACCCAGACCGGCCACCAGAAGCCACTGCAGCGTTGAGCCGCCACCTGACTTTCCAGCCCCTACTTCAATCAGATCTGCGCAGCCCAGCTCAGAAGAAACAGACGCAACCCAGAAGCGCAGCAGAAGTCCACGACCCAGAATCACTGCAGGCCTGAAGCCCACTGACGTCAGCCCAACCTGATCCACGTCAGCGTCTGCGTCACCACCCAGTCAGCATCCAGTCAGCCCTGCTGCGTTAGCAACAGATCCGCCACGTCAGCAGCTCCAGCGACAGGTCACCGCCGGCCACTTTTCTGGCGACTTTTTCCGGCCAACTTTTCCGACGACCTATTTAGTGGTATTTTTTTTTTCTAAAAGTTCCCATTTTTTTAGAGTTTTTTAATTCAATTGCTCTTCTTTTTATCGGGGACTTGCAACCTCCCTTCTTCTACCCCCCTTTCTTCTTTATAGGGGAGACCAAAAAGCCGAACTGTGGGGGTTCGTGCTCACTCCAAGCTTGGAGCCTGTAGAGTCCTCCAAACTTAGAGTTTGTTGAGAAGGAAAACAATCGACCACATATGACAGGACCCGCCCCCGGATTTCACCCTGAAATTCGAAGTGGCCCTGTGGGGTCCACCTTAGAAGAAATTCTTCCAAAAATTTGGCAGAACTTCCCCTAAAATGGACTACCCAAAACCTGGAGAAACGAAATTTACACTTCTAAATCACTCATCCTTATTCTCCTAGAGCCACCTGTTCCCCAAATCACAACTCCAATTTCACAAATATCAGTCTCAACCCAAAAACAATATTTATCCCACAGGTTATCAGAGCAATACTAATCCACTAGGTAACAAAGAAAATAGAAATAGAATGAGTACGCGGAAGCAATGCTGTTGGCTATGCCTCGACTCCATGTACACCCGACCTCCACTAATTTCGCCAGCAAACTGGGCATTTGAAACCGAAGGGCCCAGGGGAAAGTACATAAAAACGTTAGCGTGAGTGGACAAAAATAAATAATTGAAAAGAAAAAGGATTTTATACTTTCCCACAGTTATTTAATTAAAAACCCGATGCATGCAACAATTATAAAGCATAATTCTTTAAACTCTAAAATCTCGTGGAAACATACCAGCCCCGCTGGTTAAGAGAAATCGGACTAGGCCCCGCTAGTCAAGTAATAATATAAAAGTAGGGGAAGAAGATAGCCATACGAATGAGCCTCCCAGGCTAAAGTACTCCCATATACTCCCGTTATATACCCACATGCCACTAAGTGTAGCGATTAGGATACTGGGCTTCAGCATTACTGTCACAAAGACAGTAACCAGCGCCACAAAGGCGGACGGGCTTCGGTGATCCCATCACCTCGCCACAAAGGCGGACACATCAATGCTAGCAATGATAATAGTCACCCAAAGTATGGCAAAAGAAAATCCGAAAACCACAAAAATCCATAAATACATAAGGCTTCCCCATCTCTTGCAAATGAATTTCCAATGACGTGTCCCACACGCCAAGATAATCTCAAGTCAATGAACCATTAGGCGTGAAATAATCGATAAATATAATTCCATCAAAAATCCCATTTTCGAAAAAATATTCCAGAAATCTCAATATCGACGAATAGAAATGTATTATAAATTTCCGGAAAATCACCTCGGAAAATAACTCGTCGAAAATCATGATTTCAAATAAAAGCCATATATCGGAGATACTTATCGAAGGCTCAAAATCCATTTCCGAATCATAATTGAAAATAATTCATAATTAATCTCCGAAAATTAAATCGTATTTCCAAAAATAAATCATAAATCCAAATCTGAGCATAATAGATTCGTAATCGAAATTCATATGGAAAAACAATGTTAAAATTATAATCCAAGGCTCATATGCTCGATAAATAAAATGATAATTAAATTAATCAATAATTTCAAGATAAATGCATGCATCATTATTTAAAACAAAAGTCCACTCACAGTACTATTTAGGCGATCACGCATCCGAGTTCCTTCGTCGAGCAATAGCTCGGTACATCGCCCTGTACACAATTATATTCCGTGAATAACAACTCGGCCATTTAATACAATTCCTAAAATCAAATCCTCATAATCACATCTCCACTTCTTCTCGGACTCAACCCAAATTATACAACTAATACCAATTCGCTAATTTAAAGGTTCCAAGACAGAACCAAGAGATATCCAACGGTCGGATTCTCGTAAATCGATAATCGAAACTCATAATTTTTGAAAATTCATAATACATTCAAAACCTCACCAATCTTCACCAAACCTCATATATAAGCTCCATAACATTTATAGGATTTAATTGGGCTAAAACAGAATTTAAAAACCTACTTTACTCGCCTCCACGCGCCACCAACAGTGGCAGCGCGTGGGCCCCACGCGCCGACAGCCACCACCAAACTTTGGTAGCAGCACCTACTCAACAGACCCAATAACTTTCTCAACTGAGACAAAGTCAGAAAACAAGTAGAAGTACCTCAACAATTAAGGAGAAGGTTGAACCCGATCGGTGAATAGTAACCCAGAAATTCATCTCTTCGATTCTTCCTCCACGCTGCAAATCGTGGCTCAAGGCTAGGGGAAAAATGATCCTTGGCAAAAACCGAACCTTCGACGCCGGTTTGGTGGCCGGAGACGGCCGGAATCGGAAAATATCGGCGTTGACTCAAAAATGCTACAGTGACCATCCTCTTCTTCTCGTTGCTGCACCTTCCACAGTTCAAATTAAGCTACCAAACGAACCCAGAAATGAAGAGAAGGAAGAGAGCTTTCCAACGACAGCTTATGTGTCAAAATCCATCACCGGATGGAGGAGTTATGGCCGGAAGAAGGTGAAGAGGTCGGAGAGGAAGAGAGAATCGGGGAGAGAGAAGAGAGAGTTTTCGGAAACTTACCACAGTAACTTGACTATTTATAGACAAATTACCATGAACAGTAACTTCCGTTTTTCGCTTATAACTTTCGCATACGAGCTCCGATTTTTACGAACCAAGTATGCACGCGCTCGGTTTAATGTCCTCTACGACTTCCATGAAGAAAGTTTCCTCAAATTTTGACCCGAAAAAAAAGTCAACTTTTTAGGGCCACTAAAAGTACTGAAACGACAGTAAAAGTGAAAGTAAATGTCATTTACCGTCCAAATGACTAATAAACGTGTAAATTGAGATATGGGACGTTACAACATACATCGTTGTTTCGATCTAATCCAAATCCCTCTTGGAACCGGATTTTCTTGGAAGCGACTACGCTCAGAAAATCCCTAATTTCTTGGAAGCGACTACGCTCAGAAATTTTATAGTTTTTTTGTGGTAGCCTTTTCGCTCCGAAACTAACCCTAATCTTGTGTTGTTTTTCAGGATGAGTAACCTGAACAAGTTGAACTTTGTTCCACTGGAGACAACTGGCGCAGGATGCCATAGGTTGGTCCGAGATGTGCGCCAACATCTTAAGGCTGATGGACTTCTGGAAACCATCCAAGAGCCAAGTTAGGACGTGCTTACTCCTGAACAAGCTGCTGCTTTTGAATCAAATAGAGCTATGAGAGAGGAAAATGAAGCCAAAGCTATCATTCTCATGACAAGGCACATGAATGACGCGCTCCAAAGTGAATACCTCAATGAGGAAGACCCCAGAAAACTATGGGTGGAACTTGAGCAGCGATTTGGCAACGTTCGTGACTCCCTGCTTCCTGATTTAGAAGTGAGATGGCATAGCCTCCACTTCTGTGGTTTCAAGTCTATGCTTGATTATAACTCGGAAGCTCTTCGTATCAAGTCTTTGATGGAGTTTTGTGGCAAAACCATAACTGATACGATGTTGATCGAGAATACTCTCTCTACCTTCCCCGTGATGATTTCAAAGAATTATCGGATTGATGTGAATGCAGGACGTATCACAAGGTTTCATGAGCTCATTGGCGCCATGAATGTAGCTGAGAAGCACGACAATATCCTTGTGAAGAACTATAATGCTAGACCCGTGGGAACCAAGTCTATTTAATAGGCTAACTATAGTCGCGCCCCCAAGGGAGGATGCAAGGAACGAAACACTAAGAGTAGGGACAATTATGGACGTTCTGGTCCATATTCTCGCTCTAAAGAGGAAGGAAACCGCCAAGAGAGGTGTGCACGGAACCGTAGAGGTCAACGTGTGAAGAGAGAGAGAGGGGGAACCTCCGACCATGGTGGTGACGCCACCAAGAGCAATGGTCGTCCAAATCGCGCCCCAAAGGCGCCTCGATCAAGGGAGCCTGACCATAATGATGTTTGTCTTCGATGTGGATCAACTGGACATTAGGCCAAAGCATGTAGAGTATCCCAGAATTTTGCAGAAGCATACAAGGGGTATCGTGAAGCAAGGGAGGCACACTACATGGAGCAAGAAGATCAAGAGGATGACGTTGCTCTTAGGGTGGACGACTTCAAGGGCTAAGAAACTGGCGATTTTGATTAAGTCATTTTTATTTTCCAAGCGATGTAGTATTTTTGTAGTAGATGCCAATGGTTTAATCTTTCTTCAAAGTAGGCATACTCAATGTAAATGTGATGTCTAGGAAGGTTTTGAGATAAGTGGTACTTAAGTGAGCCTCGCTCCACCGACATCTCTCTACTCACCTGGTCACATTTGCATTGGAATTACCGAAAGAAGTTAGACGACTGCTATTGTTTTGCATTAGCTAGTTTATTGGATTAGATTTTCTTTGGTCAAAGAAATAATGATGTAACTCCGTTTGGCTTATTAATAAAAGTTGAGTTCTTTTCTGTATGACTCCTTTTTAATTACGAGCTTTTCTTTTAGGAATGGATTCTGGAGAACTACAATGTCTTGCGGATAGTGCGACTATGCACACCATTCTACGTCATAGGCAATTATTCTTAGAGATGTTGCCTACATATTCCTCTGTGACTTCGATGGCTGGGCCATCAGATTTAGTTCAAGGACATGGAAGGGCCCAATTCCTATTGCCTAATGGCACCTTGATTAAAGTCGCAAAAGCTCTCTACGCTCCTAAGGCAAATCGAACTTTATTGAGCTTTAAAGATATAAGAGCCAATGGAATCCATGCAGAAACGCATACTGAGAATGGAAAAGAGTTCCTTTGCATTACCTCTAATGACTGCGGACGAAAGCGCATCTTAGAGAAGCTTATGTGTCAATCTAGTGGACTTTATGTCATTACAATTCGACTAATTGAATCCAATAATGTGATAAGAGAAGATCTCTTGGATTCTGACACATACTGGCTTTGGTATGATCGATTAGGACATCCTAGTCGTGATATGATGATCCGTATACAAAAGACTTCACACGGACATTCATTCTTCAGAGTGAGAAGAAGCAAGAATCGACAATTGATTCCGCAACAACCGCAGCATCTAGCGCTGCTGCAATCTTGGACCACTATAGGGCCGCCCACATCCCTTGTGACGACGCCATAAATGGCGCCACCCATGGTCATGACGCCATGGATGTTTCTCCCCATGGCCAAGGCGCCATGGATGCCACTTTCCATGGTTCCAACGCCATGATGGGTGATGTAGTCACACATTTTGCTTCAAATAGCGCTATAGACGCTTAGGCCTAACCAAAATCCTCATTGGTTGCTTCTAAGGCCCCTCGCTCATTTTCCAAAGCATGCTCCTGCGGGAAATTAGGACCGAGACCATCCTACGCAAAGGATCCTAAAGTACTCATTCCATTCTTACAGAGAATCCAAGGGGATATCTGTGGACCAATTCAACCATCATGCGGACCTTTTAAATATTTTATGGTATTGGTTGATGCGTCGACACGCTGGTCACATGTCGCGCTGTTGTCCACTCGAAATGCTGCTTATGCTAAATTCCTCGCCCAGATTATCCGTCTACGGGCTCACTTCCCTGACCATCCTATTAAGTCAATTCGACTTGATAATGCTGGGGAGTTTACATCGAAAACTTTCGATGACTATGGCATGTCACTGGGGATTGATGTAGAGCATCCAGTTCCCCATGTTCATACCCAAAATGGTCTCGCAGAAGCCGCTATCAAACGACTATAGGTGATAGCACGGACATTGGTCATGCGCACCAATCTCCCTGTTTCTGCTTGGGGATATGGAATATTGCATGCAGCAACGCTAATTCGTCTACGACCCACTGCAACCCAATCTTACTCTGCGTTACAGCTAGTGACTGGGTACGAGCCTGATATCTCGCACTTACGCATTTTTGGGTGTGCCATTTATGTGCCTATTACGCTGCCACAGCGTACTAAGATGGGTCCACAACGACAAATGGGCATCTATGTTGGCTATGAATCTCCAACTATCGTCCGCTATCTTGAACCCTTGACAGGCGATCTCTTTACCGCTAGATTTGTGGATTGTCACTTTGATGAGACAGTCTTCCCATTGTTAGGGAGAGATAAGAACACAGATGTTCAACAGGAATGACATGAATTGTCGTGGTCTGTCTCCACTATGTCTCATCTCAATCCCCGTACCGCACAGTCCGAAGTTGAAGTGCGAAGAATAATCGAGCTCCAGAACGTAGCAGATACTCTGCCTGATGCGTTTTCTGATGTTGCCAAAGTGACGAGATCACGCATACCTGTTGCAAACGTGCCTGCAAGGATTGATGTCCCGAATACTGGACATAACGCCACTCTTGTGACACCAGGAGATGGCGCCATTACCCAGAATGGCAATGATATGGCGTCTATGGCCGCCGGTCCCGCAAGGAAGCACGGTAGACCAATCAGTTTCGAAGGATACTCGCCCTAGAAAGAGAACGAATAAGGCACAAACAAATCCTTTGATCATCGATACTCAAAATCCATCCCATGAGAATGTTCTGGATTATGGTTATGTCCAAGAGACATCATTGGGGGACGCCTCAATGTCAGAACCTATTCCTGAGAACGTAGAGATCTCTGTAAATTACACTAGTGTACATGGGACGTGGGAAAGAAGCTCCATCATCGTTGATGATGTATTCGCGTACTCCGTAGCGCGTGAGATTATTGAGACCGATGACATCGAACCACACTACGTTGATGAATGCCAACGTAGAGCTGACTGGCCAAAATGGAAAGATGCGATCCAGGTAGAACTTGATTCTCTAGTGAAAAGAAAGGTATTTGGCAAAGTTGTACCAATACCGCCCAACACCAAACCAGTTGGTCACAAATAGGTATTCGTTAGAAAGCGTAATGAGAGAAATTAGATTGTAAGGTACAAAGTTCGCCTTGTGGCGCAAGGCTTCTCACAACGCCCTGGAATCGACTACGAGGAGACATATTCTCCCGTAATGGATGTCATTACGTTCCGCTACCTTGTCAGTTTGGTAGTTTCTGAAAAACTGAACATGCAGCTTATGGATGTGGTTACTGCGTATCTATATGGGGATCTAGATACAGAGATATACATGAAGGTCCCAGATGGACTTCAGTTACCCAAATCAAGTGGCTCTAAACCACGGAGCGCGTTTGCTATAAGATTGAAACGCTCACTATATGGATTGAAACAATCTGGACGGATGTGGTATAACCGTCTAAGTGACTACTTGATTGGTAAGGGATATGTCAACAATGAACTATGCTCATGTGTGTTCATTAAAAGGACAAGTTCCGGATTTGCAATAGTAGTGGTTTAAGTCGATGACATGAACATAATTGGCACCCTTAAAGAGTTAAGGGAAACCGCTGAACACTTGAAATCCGAGTTTGAGATGAAAGATCTTGGGAGAACACGGTTTTGCCTCGGTTCAGAACTTGAGCACCGTAGAGATGGTATCCTGATTCATCAATCAGTTTATACCCAAAAGATGCTTAGGCGTTTTTACACTGACAAAATTAAGCCTTCAAGCACCCCAATGGTCGTCCGTAGTCTTGATCCAAAGAAGGATCCATTCCGTCCAAAAGTTGACGACGAAGAAGTGCTAGAGGCAGAAGTGCCCTACCTAAGTGCAATAGGCGCATTATTGTACTTAGCATAATGCACAAGACCGGACATCTCATTCGCTGTGAACTTGTTAGCTAGATATAGCTTTGCGCCAACATGACACCATTGGACTGGTGTTAAAGATATCTTTCGATACCTAAGTGGTATGATCGATATGGACTTGTTCTATCCCTATAGAGAGACGATGGATTTGGACCCATCGAGTGCCAGGGACGTCACACATGATGGACTACGTTCCCTCTCCCCATCCCAAAACGATATAAGTGTTTTGGAAGGTTTTGCTGATGCTAGGTACCTTTCTGACCCACACAAAGGTCGCTCCCAAATTGGTTATGTATTCACCATGGGAAAGACCGCGATATGTTGGAGGTCTTCAAAGTAGACCTTAGTCGCTACCTCTTCGAATCATGCAGAGATTATTGCTCTTCACGAAGCAGTTCGTGAATGTATATGACTTCGATCCATAGTTACGCATATTCGAAGCAATTGTGGTCTGAAGTCTACCACAGATGAGCCAATGAGCATTTATGAGGATAATGCTGCTTGCATTGAACAAATGAAGCAAGGCTACATCAAAGGCGACAACACCAAGCATATATCGCCTAAATTCTTCTACAATCAGCAACAACAGAAGCTTCTCAAGATCAAAGTAAATCAGGTTAGATCTGAGGACAATGTGGCAGACTTGTTTACTAAGTCATTCCCCAAATCCACGTTCGAGAAACATGTGGCAAGAATTGGCTTGCGGAAATTATCTGAACTCCCATGATCGTAGTCATCATGGGGAGGCGCATACATCAGGGGGAGATGTCTACATGTTCGTCTCGAAGCGTGAAGGGTGTGTTGTGCTCTTTTTCCCCTTCGACTGAGGTTATTTTTGTCCCACTGGGTTTTTGTTACTCGGCAAGTTTTTAAGCGAGGCAACGAGAGAAGCACCGCGTTTGGGCAACACAAGGGGGAGTGTTCAAGTGAATCTCTATTTTGTGATTGGCCCAAACTCTAGATTACTTGACCTAGTGGTAATAGGGTTTAATTAGAAGAATCTTGAGATATTCATTTATTATATGATTACCTTTCCTTGTACAATTCAGATTCTATGCATTGTAATCCTCTATATAAAGAGGCCCCTATTATCAATGAGAATACACAACGATTTTCTCTCAATTCCCGTTTCGCTAAAACAGTTATAAGGTGCATTTAACTAGAATCCGCCTTTTTTGTGTTTGGTCAGTTATTAGACTAGAAACTAGAAAGAGGCCTTCTATTCATACCTCCTAAAATAGCAATTAGATCTCTCTTCAAAATTATTGCATTAGACTTCCAATTTTGCCCTTGTTTCTCCATATATAGTGTTTCTTTCTTCCACCACTGCCATACTATATATTTGACAACATCAATCTAACTGGATATCCTCCAATTACTTCTGGCAGAGCAAATGAAAATGTGATATCATTCTCAATCGTTGTGTTAATTCTACATAAACTATATTTGGTTTTTATTTGGGTTTTTCTGTGCAGCTATTTGTCCTCATGATTAATTGTTTCCTTAAGCATTCTTGCAGAGATTCCATATGTTTAATTGTATCCATGTCCCCTCCTTGACATTTGTTTGTAATTGCAAGCGTTCTCCTCATATTAAGGATTGGGAGGCAAGAGGCCGTCTTCCCTTTAACATGAATAAAGAAAAATTCTTCCCCTTCAAGGGATTATTTTTTAAGCACAATTATATGAGCTAAGAGCCCGGTGCTCCCTTTGCAATAAGATGATGGAGAGGGAGGGATAGAGGAGAAGACAGTTTATTCTCCAGGCACGAATGTGGCATGCTGCAAACAAAATTCAATGTTTTTTTTTATTTGATTTCAGTTTTTATTTTAAGGGGCAAAGTTGGATTTAAAATTTTCCAAAAATAATGAGAGGTCTAAATACTATTTTTGAAGGTATGAATAGAACTCTCCAGAAATGCATTTGAGTAACCAAAAGAAGGAACCTTATTCTCTTAACCCATAATTAATACTAGGTTTAGGGTTTTGTAATATTAATTTAGCATCCTGTTGGAGAGCTTAAGGTTACTTTCTCTCAACTGGTAGGAGAGAAAGCAATATAGCAGTTCGACTGTGTTTCCAAATCCATGAAATAAATCGAACTCATCCAATCTCTAATTAGATTCAAATTGAGCTGAGCGAAGCCGAGCTTGTTACATTTCAACACAATGTTTTAGGCTAAACTTGCTCTTTTATTTCTTCATAAATATAGAAATTCGACATCTTGCTTTACAATCGATCTTTAAACATATATTAAGACACACGAAGTGCAAATTTAAACATTTCCACCTTTTCAATATCACCGTCATGTTTCCCATGGATGAATACGCTCGTCACGATTCTCTGGAACGTTTTTGAGGTAAATCCCATCATCTTTCGCAGTCCAAAAGCACGCTTTCCAATTGCATCTGGTCCGAAGCCACATATGTTGACTCTCCTTCCAAAACACATCAAATGAAGCGTGTTGTTTGTCTGCATGGAAGTCGCAAGTGAAACGCGTTGACCCGGGCAAGTTGACATGGAAATTCCAATTGAAGTCGCCACCAGGATAAAGAGTATGGGTGCCGAGATCGTTGACGTCGGACTTACAGTGGACCACCAGTGCTCTTCGCCCACTGAAACCGTTAACCACGTGCACATGCCAGTCGGTGGGATCAAGACCGGGCGCTTTGGCAGAGGATCCCGGGAAGATACTCAGGGCTAAAGCTGCACACAAATAGAAAACGACAATGCCTTTGAGAGCTCTCATTCTTGTTTCTGAGGAGCTAGCTAGCTGACTAATAAGATATGAATTGGATATCAATTTATATTCCTTGGTTTTTTTTATAGGCAAAATCTGGTGATGTATCATCTTGCGCCCAAGGAAAAAGCTGATAGTATTTAATTCATGAAAGGCTATTAATGCTTTCCACTCCCTTAAAAAAAGATAACCGTTCTTTTTTGAGTCAACAAGAAAAATCTAGTTTGTTGTTCTGTTTTCTTTGTTGTACCAAAAAAAAAAAAAGAACAAGAAAAATCTAATCTTGGTACACAAGAGAGCATTGGCGAAATGTGTAATTTTAGTTGTAAATGGATATACGGTTTAGGGCTCTCGGTAGCTCTCCCAAGGACTAGGTCAAGGGTTAAATTTTATCCAAGGATTAGGGGCTCCTACTCTATGTTCACATGATTAAGGAAGTAGAAGACGAAGTATAAGAAAAAAAGAATGAAAAAAAAAAAAACGAAATATTTCACAACGGAAAATGTAATTACAAATTATTTGCTTTTATATATTTCTCATACTAAACCTTAAATTAAGGTCCTTAATTACTTAATATATCCTTACTATTGAAAGCTGAAGCGTTGATTGATGAGATTATCTGTCATTATATCGAACTCATGAAATATAAGCTAGCTATTGTCCCTCTGAAAAAACCCTAAAGGTCGGTTTTTTTCCGAGCGTGATTTCGAGCTCGTCCGGCAGCGCCCTGGCATCTGGGATGGCCTCTGGCTGCGCTGACGTCTTGAGGTTTGCTGCCGGACGGGTTTTGACGGCTATTGCTCGTGGGGTTCCGCCGAAGGAAGAACTGCTGGTGCTTGTCGGCTGGTTTTGGCTGGACTGGTGCGAGGCGGAGGGTTGTGCAAATTGGGTAGGCGATCGATCCTTGATGAAGGTTCTTGGTTGGCGGCGCTACGGATCCGACTTGTTGGCCGTGTGCGGGGCAAGGACCTGGATTGGGGTTGGTTTTCCGTGCTGACGTGGGTCGTGGCGGTTTGGTTTCGTGGTGGTTTGGGTTGTGGTTGTGGCAGCAGGGATTGAGGCGGCGCGGATCGTGGCGGCATGCGGTGGACGGAGCTCGACCTGGCGGTTTCGTACGACGGGATGGGGAAAAGCAGGTGGACTGGACCTTGACCTTGCTGATGGGCCTGCGTGGACTTCCTTTGGTGGATGCCCTAGTTGGGCTTTGAGTTTTTGGCTGTTGGGCTGCTAGTTTTGGGCTAGGTTTTTGTTCTAGGCCCTCTTATTTTGTTTAGTCATTTTGATTAAAATAATTCCCTACTTTGTTAGGGAGCTATGCTTTCTAGTTTTTTTAGTGAGCGTCATCAAGTCTAGTTTTCTCGGCCTATTTACTATGTAGTAGTTAATAGTTTATAGGCTTCCTTTCGGAGCATGGAACCGTCAAATGATTGGACCTAATCTATGTATCACTATGCTACTACCACAAACTCTTTATCTACCCCTTGATGGTAGAGGGAGGATATGTAATGGCTCTTTCTGGCTTTCGATGAATGATAGTCGCCCTATTTGGGTTTGTTCACAAAAAAAAAGAAAAGAAATAGAAGCTAGCTCAATTCTTGAACCCACGAGATTATATCAAACTAATTCATCACTTATTAGATTCAAAACCAATTAATATAACGAAACAACATGAGCTTAATTGTTATATATAACCCTAATTCCGATCCCAATCGGAATGGGGTTTGGGGTCCAGCGTGGTTGGAGTTGGAGAGGGGTGGGTGCTTGACCTATTTTGGGCTGGAGATGGGAGGAATTACATGTCTAATCTGGGTAGGGTGGTTGGTGGTATACTGGTTGGGGGCATCCAGTTTGGTAGTGTGCTGACGGAGGCGACCTAAAGATGGTGGTGGTGCGATAGGAAAAGGTGGTGGCTGCACATGATTTAGGTTGGCGTTGCAAGTTGACTATGATCCTCTTGCTATCTGGGCTTCTGTTTGGGTTTGGGCTCAATTTTTGGACCCTGCCATGGCTATTTTTTTAGTTTTGTTATTGAAGTTCTTTAGTTTTGTTGTGCTTTTAATTTGCAAGTAATAAGTCCTTACAATTGTAGTATAGGCTTAGTCTGGCTATATGCCTATGTGTGCACTCAAAGTGCCTTGTCCTCCCTATGTAGGCAGTGAGTTCCTTGCTTCATCAAATGGTTGCAACCGCTTGGTGGCAGGGTGAAGCTAAGTGTCACTGGATAAACAATCTGGTGCTTGTTAGAATGCATGATTTAAGTTGAATGCATGATTTAAGTTGAGACTCTTGTTATTATCTCAGGAAGTTCTCTTGATGCGTTATCTAATATGAGGTATAGGCACCATGTCCCGCATGTATTCATCGGTTTCATTAATCAAAACTTGAAGGCAGCCGCATCGGCCCTTACTTTCAAAAAAAAATAAAAATTGTTACATGTAACATTTCCACACAATATGTTAGGCTTAACTTCTTTCTTTTATTTCATAATAGGATTTTGATATCTTCTTTTTCCAAATATTTTAACCAAATGACAATATAACACAGAGTAGGTGCAAATTATCTAATGACCACCCTTTCAATATCACCATCCTGTTTCCCATGCGTGATTAAACTCTTGTCGACCTTCTGGAATATTTTTGAGGTAAATCCCATCGTCTTTGGCGATCCAAAAGCATTATTTACATTTGCATCTATATCGAAGCCAATGATTTTTACTCTCCGGCCAAAACACATCAAACGGGATGTGTTGATGGTCAGTACGGAAGTAGCAACTGAAACGTGTTGTCCCCAAGTAGTTGATCTTAAAATGCCAGTTGAATTCGAAACCTGGAGTAGGTGTATGGGTGCCCAGATTGTCTTTTTTGGACTTACAATGAATCTCCAATGCTATATGTGCACCCAATCCGTTCACGACGTACACATGCCATGTCGTGGGATCAATACCCCAGTCGATCTCGGCAGAGTTTGCAGGAGATGAGATATTCAGAGCTAAAGCCGCACACAGAATGACAGAAAGAAAAGGGCATGGAGTTTGAAAGCACTCTTTTTTTTTTCTCTCAGCTAAAGCTGACTATAATGTGATGTGAATTGGGACTCAATTCCTTCATGATTTTTATAGCCAAATCCTTGTGCTAAAGGGAGATTGTACTCTTCATTGATTTTTTTTTTTGTGTAGTTTCTATTGTTTTTTTTTTTTTGGAGAGAGCAGAGCCTCCCAATCTGATTTAATAAAAGAGCTGGATGATACAAACAGAAGAAGGGAGGACATCGCTCATTAACAGAAAAGCTAAAGAGGTTCTAACCTCTAGTCGATCAACAGATTAAAAGGGAGAAGAAAACTACAACTCAAATAAACCGAAAATTGGGAAGACCAACTGAGTCTCGTCGACAAAGATCCAAAAGAAAAGGAGGAGCCTCATTCCACCACACCAAGCCTAACAATGACAAACCAGCATTAGCAAGCGCATCTGCCACCTGATTTCCCTCTCTAAAAATATGAGAAGATTTAAATTGCATTTGCGAGATACGGTGCAAACAATTATCCCAAGCAACACGGAACCTCCATGGAACAAGATGGGGTGCACGAAGAAAATTAAGTACCATGGCTGAATCAACTTCAAGCCAAATGTGCTTCCACTCCCTAACCCAAGCAAGCTCAATTGCATGAATAACCGCCATGATCTCCGCATCGATGGAACTAGAAATCTCAAGATTAGAAGCAAAAGCACCCATAAAAGAGCCCTGATAGTCCCTAAACACTCCACCGTAACCTACTTTTCCCAAAACATGTTGCCATGCACCATCTGTATTAATCTTCACCCAGCCCATAATTGGAGGAATCCAATTAACCTCAACGATCCTTGGAGTCCGACGAGGACGACAACTAACCCCAAAGAATTTTAAGATTTGAAGCTCAACCACTAAATTATACATGCTCCCTGTGGCTAGTTTACTAGCAGCTTGAACATGGCCCATAATTAACCTCTTCGTAGCCTCCACAGTAACCACACAATTATCATGCTTGACTTCGGCCTTCATTGAATTAAATGTGCTATCTAGGATGATAAATGAGCTACACCTAAGGATAGAGCTAATCGTAAGTATTTAATTGAAGGCAATGCTTTTGAGTTTTGACAATCCATTGAAAAGAAAATAATTTTTCCTTTTGGTTTGATGTGAAAAAGACTGACACAAGCTAGAAAGAAGCTCTTGGGAAAACTTAAACGAAAATTGTCACAAATGAAGGCGTTGAGAGCACTGAGGTATACTCTTTATGTTCCAAATGCGACTTATGCATGTTAGAACTTGTTGGTGTTTTGAGTCCCACATTGGAAACAAGTCCTTTGTGTCCTTTATATATGCTTAAACAAAACACATACTGAATGGATGAGTGGAGAGACAAGGCCCAATCGGGGTGAAAGCCCATTGGGTTTGCAAATATAAATATATATCAAAGACTAGGCCTTCGGCCTTGGGGCTCCGAGGACTTAATTAAAAATCCAACAAAACAATTTCTTTTTGCAAAATTCGGATAAATATGAAGATAACTGTTTGATAAACAGTTGAAACTGTTCAATTCAAACTCAAATGAACAGTTGCGTCTCTTCTTCTCCGAACTCTATAAAAGAACGTCAAAAATTTCTTGGAAATATATAACATTGCTTTCTAACATCTCTTCTTCTACAAAGACTTGAGAGAAACTCAAGTGAAGTTCGCCAGGTTTCAAGGCAACGGTGCGACGCCTTAAAACGAGAGTTGTATCCTGCAGGGCAGACGTCTACAATCAACCACATCACACGTGTGGGGAGAAAATTTCTGTCTTAGGACATTGCGCTGCATACGCAAGCCCCTCTCAAAGAACCAAGTCAATGATTGCATTCTTGTTTAATTCAATCTTTATTAGTATTAATTTATTTTGTACGTTGTTGTATATTGTTGTTTCAATTCTATTATTTCTGTTCATATATATATATATTTATATATATACTGTGAATTCGGCGATAAAGGATTCATCAAGGGTAATCAATCCCCACATAAAATAACAAAGCGTCCTAAGATAATGTCTGGTCTTTGCCTAACCGTTATCTATGAAATTTGTTTCTCTGAAAATGACTTCTTCAAAGAAGATTGAGAGTCACTTGATGTCTTCAAAGATTTTCTTGATTCTCCATTAACTTTCCATTGATGCAATCAATTAGAATTTTGGAGTCACCTTTGCCTTAATTCTTTATGAACTCAAATGCAAGAGCTTGTCAGAATTCTTCACGTAATGCCAAACTTTTAGCCATGTTGTTGATGCCTACATTTTCTGATCCAGCTAAAAGATGAGTGCCTTGAATATCTATGACTACAAATCCAATCGAGGTCAGATTTGTTATCAAGATAGACGATGTGGTGTCGAGTAACTTCCTGATACATGAAAAACTCAAGCAGAACGATAGCAAGAAAGATAAACTTTTTGATTGATATGGTGCTAGAGTATAAGTGGCATTGTTGTTGTTGATTCTGAAACCATTAAAATATGATGATCTGGGAATTCAACACATTCCGAGAGGACAAGAGTTTAACTAGAGTTTTTGGTTGCGCATCCATTTCCGATCCCATTTTCGATTGCAATCTGTGGTGGAGCCATGGACAAAAAGATTTCATAGGTTTTGATCTTCATGTTATTCATGCTTGCAGTGGAACAGAATGCTCGGGGAGAGCACAAGATGATGGAATTTACTTGTATAATTTTCGACCAAACATTATGTTCTCAAATATAGTTGGGAACCATGAAAGTGGTGATATATATGGTGCAAGTAAGCCTGTGCAACTACCAAAGAATTAAATTGTATTGATCATCAGAATCTCTAATTGCTTGTTATTATCTTAGGGCCCGTTTGGATATAGGGATTTGGGAGTGTGGATTTGGATTTGGAACCCCCGAATCCAAATCTGTCTGTTTGGCTGTCATCTGTAGTGGGTATTTGGATGTCTTCAAAATCAGCCTAGAGATTTCAGATGTCAAAAGTTGATGATTTGAAATAACTAGGGGACCCTAGTTATTTCAAATCACCAGGCCTTGGACTCGTTGAAAAAAAACAGATCGTGCATCTCTCCAGCTCTCTTCTTCGCTCCTCCTTCTCTCACATCTCTCTCTCTACACGCTCCGGCTCTACCTCAGTAGCTTCTTTTGCATCGCCGATGACACCGGCGACTGTGCCCAAGCTTTCCGGCGCCGACTTCATCCCGATCCACTCTCTCTCTCTCTACGTTTCGGCTCAGCCTCCGTAGATTCTTCTGCATTGCCGATGACTCGTTGACTCCGACGACGGTGGCTGAGCTCTCCATCGATGACTTCATCCCCTCTGAGTCAAGTTGCAGGTTGCTCTGAAGGCCTTTGAACCAAGTCAACCATGAGTTGGATGCTGTTCTAATACTGCAAAATCTAAATCTTCAATTTTAAATCTTTACATATTTTTTTCAATCCAAACGGTAAGATTTAAAATACACATTTCAATTCTGCAGATTTTAAATACATCAGATTTGAAATTCAAATCCAAATCAAAATTCTGATTCCAAACGGGGCCTTACATTTTTTTTTTCCTGATCAAATACAATAACTAATTTATTGTGAGTCGAACTCACGACCTTCCACTATACAAAGAGGAAACTTATGCCCTAGACCAAATGGTATTTTGTTCCTCATTTTTCCATCATCGATCATTAAAGATATATTCCCTTGGGGAATTTGGAAATGATCTCGGGTCTTGTTGGTTGGTTCTCTTTCCAATTACAAATGACGATGATCGAAGATACTTGTATTTATTTATGAGATGTGGCGTTCTATTTGTACCACAATTGCGTGTATTGACAGGTAAATTCTAGACCATAAGTATATCTAGCGAACATCATCATAATATAATAAGTAATATTTGCCATATTTTTTAGAAAATTGATGCATGTGGAAGTCTTGATCAATGAAATAATACCAAAAGAAAATAAAATATCTAAAAGCAATTGCAAATCACAAACCCCAAAATCTAAGAGAAATGCATATAGTTTTATTTTTGAGATTGGAGGTTAAACACATCAACAATAATATATTTATTAATTTTTCCCATTTATGTCCAACAACATATTTATGTTGTCCCAAATCATACTAGTAAATTTCATCATCTATCGTTTTCCACTCACAATATCCACCGGTCGAATCACCGCAAGAATTTGTTATCATACGATCTCTAGCATTGAAAATGTCAAAAGTTAGGTGTCCACCGCTCCACCACATGTTGGAAAAGAAAAGAGCTGTACCCCAAAAGTTGCTTTGAAAGTGCCAATGAAACTCCCCATTCTGGGATATCATGAAACCCTAAATCGTCGTCCTTGGATTGGCAATGAGCATGAAGAACCTGATTGTTTCCCAAGCCATTTACGATGAATACCGTGTACTCCCCCAACCAATTACCATGGGTCCCTGTACTCCCCCAGCCAACCATGTGTGACCCATGGTTGGCTCAGGCAGATAAGTAAGACAAGCAATATTCATTTCTGGATCTGTGAGTGGGTAGCTGCTGCAAATTTGGTTGAGTAATACATTTCTAATTCCCTATAGGGGGTTTAAATAGGCATCAACGTATATATCCATCCTGGACATTTTTTTATTGATTAGCGGAATCATATTTACCTACGTAAGGCTGACAAAAAACTCAATACCTAAACAATTCAACATTTTCAAGAAATAATGAAGCACATCCAAACAGCGTTCAACACCATCCTTAACATAACAATCCTTGACGTCATATCTCAACAAAAATCGAGCTTGGTGCCGTTGCAAAAACCAAAACAACACCACTATCTGTAATCTTCTTCACGAGAGTTTCCTTCTCCTCACCAAAGAAAAAAGCAAACTCAAGAATTGCCCAGACCAAGCCCAAAACCAAACAGGCCTTGAACCCAGACCCAACTTAGTACCCCGGCCCAACTAAAGTTGCTATGGGCACCCACCCGTGCACCACTTCCACAGTGGTGCCTCCGTCGCCAACATCAGAGCCACGGTCAGCGCCGCCATCGTCACAGCCGCTGCTCCCGTCTTCGAGTCCGTCGCTAATAGAATCAGAAAGAGAACTAGGAACCCAGTTCCTACTAGGAATGGGCAAACGGGGGCAGGGGCGGGGTACCCGCGAGTTTTCCCCGCATTTGTCAAGCGGGGGCGGGGGCAGGGTTTCCCATTACCCATGCGGGTTCTCCAATTTATTTATTTATTATTATTTTTTCAACGAGGGAATTTTTATAAATTTTCGTATTCTAAAAAAACAAAAAACCTATACACAGGGTGTTTTTCTTTCCCACCTTCAAGTCTTCAAGTCTTGAACAAGACGAGCCGCCATGGTTGGAGGTGTTGTGCAGCTAAAAGGCGATGTGTGAGGATCCGACCGTTGTAATGACCGAGATTTTTGGTATTAATTCTTGTTTGGCATAAATTTAATAAAGTCTTAGTTGTTACGAAATGTAGTTTCGATATATTGGCGTAAATGGGTTTTTATCTGTGAGGATCAGACCGTCCGATCAACTTTTACCTTTGATATATTGATCGTAGAAGTGTTCCGATGACTATGTGTGGTCCCGGATGAGGATCCGACCGTTGGATCATCGTATAATTTTGTGAGGAATATTCTAAAGGCGATCCGGGACGATCCAACCGCTGGATCTTCATATAATTTTGAAAGGATGATCCTAAGAGCGATCTGTGAGGATCCAACCGTTGGATCATCGTATAAATTGGTAAAGATGATTCTCTAGGCGATCCGTGAGGATCCGACCGTTAGATCGTAGTATAATTGTGATTTGTGCATTGTATGCTGAGTTAAGATCGTATGTGATTAGGTGCTTGACGGAATTGTATTGACCGATCATTTGTGATTTTGTGATCGTATGCTATTTTGAAATTTTCTATTTTCTAAAAAGATAGAAAATAGAAAATTTCAAAATAGAAAAACAAAAAAGTTCATATAGAGAAAATGGCAAATGCAGGGGCGGGGGCGGGGAATCCCCAATTTAAAAATATCTCCAGATGGGGAACAGGGGCACGGGGGAAATTTGGGGCAGGGGCGGGGGTGGGGGAATCCCCCGTTTGCCCATTCATAGTTCCTACCACATTGAACCTATGACGACGGCGAACTCTTCCACCGCCGGCAATCTCCTCAGTGTACCACATCTTAGCTTCTTAAAATGCAATAGTTTGTCAATTCTAACTAACGGTATGTTTTGATAAGCCAATTCAAAGCAAAAGGTGAAACACTTAATTAGTGGGTTTTACATGTTAGCTAAGAAGTAAAGTTTGTTGATGTGGAGGAATTGGGTGCACAAGGCCATATTCTTCCTCAAAATGGTAATCAGTCAATTTGGAATTCTGCTTTTGATCGAATATGATATTAAGTTCAGTTGAGTTTTCTTTGAAGTTCTGAGAATCGCAATGCGTAATTTAGCGTTTGGAAAATGTTATGTTGTTGCCCTCATTGGAAAATGCATTGAAAGTTCAGTTGGCAGAGTATTTGATTCTCATGAAATTGGATGTTCACAGTTGATTAACGTTAAGAGAGTTATGGCCAATTTTGAGCTTAGTTTGCTGCATACAACAATCTCTATTTACCTTGGTTGGCATTTGGCAGCAGACTTCCTGTTTGTATAGTTGTTGAGAATAATGAAGTTGAATTTGGACTGTGTATATCGAAGTTGGTCAAATAACACAACATATTTTCTTGGTCCAATTTTATTATGGGTGTCGTTAGTAAATTGTGGATTACGATTAATGAGTAAAGCAATGTCGTTCGAAAAATAATAATTGGATTCGACTTGTTATTGAATTTTGGATTTTAGTAACACTCGGAAATATTGTCGGACTTAGGAACTCCAGTTACCCATGAAAGTGAGCTTACTCGGAAGAGTGGATCGGAGTTGGCCTAGGAGAGCGAATGGAACCAAATATGTGATATTAGGTAGAGGACTCTAGACTTGCCTCAATTAGTGATTTTCTGTTTTCTAATGTGTATGTATGAGTAGTTTTATTTCAAATTTTGTATTTGAGTTATCTAAAGTGTTCAAATTTTCATTATTTTGCCTTGCGAGCTTTTATCAGCTCTATTTGACATTCATCGATCACTTCTCCTAATTATAAAACTTTTTACTTTTCTTCTTCTCAAAGTTCAGAATATATAGTCCATCGTCCTTAGCAGCCCAATTGGACGTATATAGGGTAGAAGTCTCGGGCAAACAATGAACTGGCAGCCCAGAACACCAAGTAGTTACCACCATGTTTGGCTTGGTTATCTGATTCCCAACTTAATTCACACAAGATTTATGCGTCATACCAACTCTAAGCCTTGTAATCCACGGTGTAAGCCTCCCCACTCTTGACCAACATGACACCGAAATGAATTTAAGAACGATCTGCGTATTTTCAATGGACCTTCAATTTGTGCCCTCCACTGAACTAATTCTGAATGCGAAAACTGATAAAAAAAAACACCACAATGCATGAAAGCAAAAACACATTGCGTCAAAACAAGTGTTAAAAGTGCAAGAAAGAAAATGGCCTGGTTGAAAATGTAGATTCTCATGGTTATCAAAATATGAGTATATGTATGCTTCTAGTTTAAAACGTTTTAGTCAGCTTTCAATTTTAACAGTAAAATTGCATAATCAGAGGTTAGAGGGTCAATCAAACACTTAAATTTTTGAGTAAAATGATGATTGCATTAATAGCAAAACGCAGGCCAGAATGGCACATGTACATAGTTCCCACCAGGGGTGATAGGTGCCATTACATTTGAAACATTTCCGCTCCTCTAGTAGGAGTCTATCAGAACTAGAATATTCTAGCTAGGAATAATAGCAAAGAAAAGCTTCCGAAGCCAATGCGCTCAATTGCGGTGCATCAAGAAACTCTTCCTCTTTGGATGTAGAATACAACATTTTGTAGGCCAAACTAAAAACAGTGCTTAGCTTCCTAATACAAGGAATTTATTGTAATTACACAAACTAAAAACATAGGATGGGTCTAGGGCAAAACACCCCAGCCCAATTAGTAGGCCCAAGAGCATCCAAAAAGGTAATCCAAACTCCAGAGCCCATTCAGCAGCCTTGGTCCCAGCCCATCATCCCGGACGACATGTCGTACGTCACCAGCCCGGCGCCTCCTTCGGACCTGCACTGCCACGACCCTTTCCGCCTCGATCGACGCCACCGCGACCACCCGCCGCGACCTTCCACCACAACCATCCGCCGTTGTGACCCAAACCGCTGCGCACCACGCCATCCCAGCACAATCCGCTGTGAAGGCCCAACTCCGAATCGCACTGGTCCAGCATCCCACCTTTTGCACCACCACCGACTTAGAACCAGACACCGATCTTGATTAGCACAGTCACGCCGCCGGTCACCAGAGCACAAGCCGCAGGCCCCCTGGACCTACCTCGAGCTCAACCACCCATGGAGCACTCTTGAAACAAATCGGGTCGAATACCCGTCCAACAGCAAATCCCAACGCCGACGAGGCCAGAGGCCCACACTGGTCGGGCCGCCGCCGGACGAGCTCGAGTTATCAATCAGAAAGGAACTGGTCTTGGGTATTAGGGTTTCTCGAGGTGGGAGCCTCTCTGTTTGTGAAGCCGTAATCAAACACTTAAATTGTTACTAGTATTGTTTGGTTTAATCATATTTTGTAAAACTGTGGTCCGATAATTATTAGGTTATTAAGGTGTATTTAACTACAATCTGGATCCTATCTTTTTCTCTAAACGTACACCAAAGAACCCTAAGGCCGGTGTTCTCCGTTTGCTGCAAATTGTTCTCGTCCGGCGGCGCCCCGACGTCTGGGTGGCCTCCGGCCTCCTCACCGTCATGGGGTGGCTGCCGGACGGGTGATCGATATATACTGCCCATAGGGCCTTGTCGAAGGGGTTGTGTTCCCGGTTTTGTCAGTTTCAGTTCAGCTGGGCTCGTGACAGAGGATGAGGTCGTGATGTTACTGGTCAGTTATCGGTCCCTGTGATTGGTCTCTTGGAGCGCCTACGCCGCCTGGAGTTTCGATCGACGGTGGTATGGGGCTGTGAGAACCCAGATCGAGGATGGGGTTGTTCCATGGTGATGCAGATTGAAGTGGCTCGGGACGACGCGGGACGTGGCTCTGGCGGCGTGGATCACGTCTACGGAGTGCGGCGAACTGGATCGGATGGAACTCTGCTGGAAAGTGACGTATGACGAGGGACTGGGAGAAGATGGTGGACTGGGCCTGAATCAGCTGCTGGGCCTGGAGTGCTCCCCCTAGTGACTACCCTCTTGGGCTCAGTTGTTGGACTGGGATCCTATTCTAGTCCATTAACTTCTATTTGGGCTAGGGTTTAGGCTCTTGGCGCAAACGTATGTTTTTAGATTTTTTTGTCTAATTACAATAAGTTTCTTTGTATTAGGAACCTAGAACTTTAGCGCCTCCGGTGTAGTACCAAAGGAGGATCTCCGCTATCTCTACGATCTGAAATTTGTAATGAGTGGGTCTGCTTCTACGTACCACTGTGGGTATTACCACTACCTTCTTGTCTGTCTATGTCCTTAAATGACATCGGAAGGGTATGTAATGGCTTATTCTGGCTTGTGATAAATATACTATTTCGCCCCGCGGGCTTGATTAAAAAAAAAAAAAAACTGCAATCCGCATTTTTTTTTTGGTCAGGTATCAGACTAGAAATGCATTTGACCAAAAGAAGGAAAATTATTGCCTTATCCTCTTAACCCATAATTAAGACTAGGTTTAGGGTTTAGTAATATTAAATTAGCATCTTGTTGGAGAGCTTAAGGTTACTTTCTCTCAAGTAGTAGGAGAGAAAGCAATATAGCAGTTCGAGTGTTCTCAAATCCATGAAATAAATTTAGGAATTTGACATCTTCCGTTTGTTACATTATGTTTTAAGCAATATAGCCGAGCTTGTTACATTTCAACACAATGTTTTAGGCCGATATTGTTCTTTTATTTCTTCATAAATTTAGGAATTTGACATGTTCCTTCATAATCGATCTTTAAACATATATTAAGACACAAGAAGTGCCAATTAAAACACTACCACCATTTGAATATCACAATCGTGTTTCCCATGGATGAATACGGTCGTCACGATTCTCCGGAACGTTTTTGAGGTAAATCCCATCATCTTTCGCAATCCAAAAACATGCTTTCCAGTTGCAATGGGTCCGAAGCCACATATGTTTGCTCTCCTTCCAAAACACATCAAACAAAGCGTGTTGTTTGTCTGCATGGAAGTCGCAAGTGAAACGCGTTGTCCCGGGCAAGTTGACATGGAAATGCCAGTTGAAGTCGCCACCAGGATAAAGAGTATGGGTGCCAAGATCGTCGAGGTCGGACCAACAATGGACAACCAATGCTCTTTGTCCACTGAGACCGTTAACGACGTGCACATGCCAGTTGGTGGGATCAAGACCGGGCCATTTGGCAGAGGATCTCGAGCAAATACTCAGGGCCAAAGCTGCACACAAATGGAAAACGAGAATGCCTTTGAGAGCTCTCATTCTTGTTTCTGGGGAGCTAGCTAGCTGATTTGATAAGATATGAATTATCAATTCCATGATTTGTTTTATAGGAAAATTCTAGTGATGTATTATCTGGCGCCCAAGGAAAAAGCTTATTGTATTTAATTAATGAAGGCATTAATTGCCTTCCACTCCCTTAAAAGGAGATAACCGTTTAACAAGAGAAATCTAATCCGGTACACAAGAGAACATTGGTGCAATGTGTAATTTTAGTTGTAACTAGCAATGATGCCCACGCTTAATTTGCCGGGGACTTTGTTGTTGCTAACAAATTACAACCATGAAATACATAACTGAAATTGACTTCATTCTTGATGAAAGTGGGAAATAAAGAAAGATAAAACTGACTATTCTCGAAAAAAAGCACTGAAGGTTACCTATATATAATGCGGGCTAGGTTCAAAGCACTGTCAAAATTAAACTAAATGCTATAAATCTTAATGATAGTTAAGTATTCTACTATTGGAAATTATGAATGTTGTTTGGAGAAGCGCTAATAGCTTATCAGTATGTGAAGCCTTTTCACCAGCTTGAGGATATGATTTGCAAAAGCAATAAGAAAAGCTACATTGGCTTCAATCTGGACATATGCACAGAACTAAGCGAAAAATGAATATGAAAAAAAGAATGGAGTGTGGGCTACAATGTTTAGTGCAGAAGCTAGGAAAAGGGATAAATCACTTATGCCATTCAATTAATTCAATAGACTCCTGGCCTTTTTTGCATTCAAGCACTTAATGATGTCTTATAGTTTCTTAACTCGAGTCCATCTCCATCAATCTAGGTCTCATAGATATGAGAAGATATAACAATCTAAAGTCTTGTGACAATTTAGTAAAAGCTAGCTAGGGCGATGGCAGCTTGTTAAAACTGTTTCCAATTAGTTGTCCATTTCAATTCCTAGGTTGTTCTCAAACTATAAACATATATAGACTATCAAGATCTGATGTGTTTCTCCAAAATGAGAACATCAATATATCATTGAAAACAAATCAGAAAACAAAGCAAATCTTAACGGTGCTCAGAATCTAAAAGCAATAGACCACACCAAGTCTTTTTCATGCAATTTACTTCTCAAATTCAGTATGTTGATAAGTTGCCCTACTTCTTGCATAAAATTTGGAGAGGCTGAAACCTTTATGCACTGTACAAATTTTAAATATATGTGGGAGAACACACCTAATTGAACACACCTAATTCTCGACCGAAATAGAAGAAAAGGGAATCAAAGTAAATAGCTGGAAAAAGGCACAAAATTTTGTCCCGGTTTGTTGGCACCCTCCTCCGCATGGTTGGCTAAAAGTGAATACTGATGCTCTTTTAAGGGGCCTCAAACAGCTGGCTTTGGAGGAGTATTCAGAGACAACGATGGTCTGTTTCAGGGTGCTTTTTCACACAAGGTTCATGCTCACAACGCGGTAGAGACTGAAATTTTAGCAATAATTGAAGCACTCAATGTAGCCAAGCATGTGGATGGATTAAGATTTGGCTTGAGACGGATACATCTCTTGTGGTGCACTATTTCAAGTCCCCTGATTTGGTTCCTTGGAAGCTGAAAGTGTTGTGGTTAAATTGCATGATTTTCACCTCAGCCATTCAATTTAAGGTCATACACATTTTCAGAGAAGGTAATGCTTTAGCTGACAAGCTTGTAGATTATGGGCCTAATAATATTGGCTATGTTTGGTGGCTTAGGCTACCTAGTTTTGTTACTAGTATTTATGGTAGGGAGCTTAGTATGCGTACTACTTTTCGTTTTACTTAGTCCTTTTAATTTTGTTTTTTCTTGTAAGTTTGTTGGTTTCAATAGGATCTTGTCTTTGTCCCATGGAAGTGGTTTTGGCCTAGTCCCCCCTTCCTTTTGTACCTTTTTTCTCTATCAATAAAATTTCTCGAATAGGGATAATGACTATTTACACAATTTTGGCCTAAAAATTGCCCACTTACTCCATTAAGAGTTTTTTACTCCCATTTACCCAATCTAACATCTATTGACAGTATTGCCCTCATTTTAATTAATAAATTACACTAATCTCTCTCTCTCTCTCTCTCTCTCTCTCCCCCCTCCCCTCTTCGATCTATTCTCTCTCTCCTCCCCCCTCACCGATTTCTCTCTCTCTCTCTCTCTCAACTCGTCTCAGACTCTCTCTCTCTCTCTCTCTCTCTCTCTCTCTCTTGGTCTCTCTCTGTCACTGGACTCTGCCGCGCTCGACGACTCTGGCGACCCAGACCGCGACGACCTCTCTCTCACTGTCACTGACGCTCGACCCAGGTTTCCAGCGAACCAGGCCTCCGGCGAATCAGACCGCGACGGCCTCCAAGTCCGATTACGACCTCTTGAACTATCTCCTTGGATTAGACGGCTTCTTCTCCCCCGGATTTAGGGTTTCCTAGTGGTGATCCAGATCGGAATTGGCCTCGACGACTCGCTGGTCCCAGTCTAGATTGGAAAACATGCAGAACAGGAGAGAGAGATTTCCGGATCCTGATTTTGATTATGGTCTACGTTTTGGATTTTCGATTTGAATTTGATTGTGATGGAATGAATGTATAAGATGGTGAAATCCGGTGAATTCAAGCCTCGAAGAAGGCAGGTCTGCAACCGTCGAAGTCGAAGATGGAAGGAGAAGAAGATGTGGGTGCCCAAATCAATTTTTTATTTTTTTTGGTAAAATTGGGGCAGAATGCCCAGAAGGAAAGAAAAAAGAAAATAGAAAAAAAATTTAGGAGGCAATAATACGATTACTGGGGGTCAATAATATGATTACTGAGAGGCAATAATATGATTATTGGGTATTATTAGGGGCAATAAAATCGGATGCCGGAATTCGGTTATCGGTTGCCGGATTCCGGTCACTGGTTGTCGGATTCCGGTCACCGGAGTCCATAGCCGGCCACCCGTCACCGGAGTCTGGCGAGGTCTCCGATGACTTCTCTCTCTAAGTGACAAAGAAGGAGAGGGGAAAATTGTCCTAAAAATAAATAAAAAGCAATAAAAAAAATACTTAATTGAGTATTAGGGCAAAATATATATAAGATATTGTGTAAGTGGGCAATCTCTTAGAGTGTTTAGGTAAGTGGGGTTAATTAATCCCAAAATTGTGTAAATGGTTATTATCCCTTTCGAATAAGGGCATTGAGTTAGCCCTTATCTAGCTTCCATAAAAAAAAAAATTAAAAAAAAAAAACTAAATAAAAAAAAATGTTATATATATATATAGCTGGAAAAGGGGAGAAGTGTTGTAGACAATAGTCACCCTTGCTCATAAAGCTTTATCATTGTCATGATTTTTAAATTTAAAATAAGTTCAAACAAAATCTGAGATTGGCAAAAACTTGCTGGAAGGAAGTAAGCAAGTGCATTTTACTTTCCGAGATACATAATCAAGATGTTTACTTTTTTAGTCAAGTTGTTACATGTTTACTTTCAGGGACTGAAAACAGACGTAGAACTCTTACCTCTCTCCTCACTATACAGATGGAATGCTAGGAATCGTTGTCTTTACAGCCCAAAAGTGCTAGAAACGGTCGTGTTCGGATGCAAAAGCGTGGAGAGCGGAGGAAAGGGGAAAAATTTCATGCTGCTACTGTT
Organism: Rosa rugosa; assembly: GCF_958449725.1. Taxonomy (NCBI): domain Eukaryota; kingdom Viridiplantae; phylum Streptophyta; class Magnoliopsida; order Rosales; family Rosaceae; genus Rosa; species Rosa rugosa. The sequence continues at coordinate 40,331,440 of NC_084822.1, read as the reverse complement.
GGTCCAGATTTATACCTAGGGTGAATGGTAAAGTAATTTGCGAAAAAAGGGGGCAAAACGGTCTTTTAATAGAACTGGCTCGGATCGAGCCTACACTGTTACTAAGCCGATCAACAATGTGGTATGCTTTAATATATAGTATAATGGTATTCTTATATACATTTGTTTATTGTAATATTTAAGTATTTTGTTTAAAGACAACTTTAAAGTAAATAATGCAATTCATTTTTTTGTCTGATTAAGGTATAGAACTATAGGATATGAACTTGCAATCTAATAAGAGGTGATGGATTTCGCAAGGTCAGTGATCACAACACTGAACCTTCTCTCTAACCACCGGCTGCTAGCATTGACCAGCAACAATGAAGAGTTAAGAGCATTATTAAGGCCAAGTAACTGCAAATACATTTAAATGATCAATTGAATTAAAGATTTTGATTGACCTTTTCAACAAAGATTTGGTCATGCTAATGTCTATCCTCAACCTAAAATTGAAATGCAGGAAACAAAAGTGTTTTCCTAATAATACATGCGTTGCTTTATTAAATTTCTTATGGCTATATGTATAAATTGCTGAAGAGAAGAAGTAAAAATATTCTCACTTCCTCCACCAAAGCTCTCCTTCAGTCAACCAAGCAAGATCATGACTATTAAGATGGTGAATCATTACCAACGCATCCCCAGAATAATGTGACTTGCTGATAAACCTGCTTGGTAGATTGTTTCTGGAATAATGAATGTGATAGTCTATTATATGGAACGTTCAAAAAGTTAATACATTAATTGCATAATAACAGTTCAGAGGGTCAATGAAATACTTAAATTGCCAAACTTGTATACGAAATTTATTCAGAAAAAAATAGAAATGAATCCTTTTTATAGCAAAATATAAAATATTTCGTTTCAAAAAAAAGATAAAATATTTAGGAAAAGAATGAAAGTAAAATTATAACAAATACTAAAACTTACTTTATAAAATTTACAACACCAAAACTTGTTCTGTAATATAGTGGTCAAATAAGAGAAATTTTAAATACACCCCCTCAATTACTTAATGCACATCCCTTATATTTTTTTGTAACATTTTTTCATCAAACTTCCATCTATGCCCCTCCTCATCAAATAAATAAATGAGAAAAACTTAAGGAAAAAAATATGTAGGCTATGTATCACAAATATTTATTTAATGTTTTAGAGAAACGGGAATTGAGAGAAAATTGATGTTTGTTCTCATTGATAATAGGGGCCTCTTTATATAGAGTATTACAATGCATAAAATCTGAATTGTACAAGGAAGGGTAATCATACAATGAATGAATATCTCTAAGATATTCTCCGACATTATCTCTAATTAAACTCTATTACCACTAGGTCAAGTAACCTAGAGTTTGGGCCAGACACAATTTGGATATACTTAAACACTCCCTCTTGTGTCACCCAAACGTGGTGCTTCTCTTGTTGCCTCGTTAAAAACCTTGCCGAGTAACAAAAACCCAGTGGGACAAAAATAACCTCGGTCGAAGGGGAAAAAGAGCACAACACACTCTTCACGTTTCGAGATCAACATATAGATATCTCCCCCTGATGTCTGTGTCTCCCCCTGATGACTACGATCATGGGAGTTCAGATAACTTCTGCAAGCCAATGCTTGCAATATGTTTCTCAAACATGGATTTAGGCAATGACTTAGTGAACAAGTCTGCCACATTGTCCTCAGATCGAACCTGGTTCATTTTGATCTTGAGGAGCTTTTGTTGTTGCTGATTGTAGAAGAACTTAGGCGATATGTGCTTAGTGTTGTTGCCTTTGATGTAGCCTTGCTTCATTTGCTCAATGCAAGCAGCATTATCCTCATAAATTCTAGTAGGCTCATCTGTGGTGGATTCCAAACCACAATTACTTCGAACATGCGGAACTATGGATCTAAGCCATATACATTCACGAACTGCTTCGTGAAAAATAATAATCTCTGCATGGTTCGAAGAAGTAGTGACTAAGGTATGTTTAGTAGACCTCCAAGATATCGCGGTCTTACCCATGGTGAATACATAACCAGTTTGAGAACGACCTTTGTGCGGATCAGAGAGATTCCCAGCGTCAGCAAAACCTTCCAAAACACTTATATTGTTTTGGAATGGGGAGAGAGAACGCAGACCACTTTTGGTGGCGTTCTTGACATATGATGGGTCCGAATCCATCGTCTCTCTATAGGGATAGAATAAGCCCATATCAATCGTACCACTTAGGTATCGAAAGATATCTTTAACACCAGTCCAATGGCGTCGTGTTGGCGCAGAGCTATATCTAGCTAACAAGTTCACGGCAAATGAGATATCCGGTCTTGTGCATTGTGCTAAGTACAATAATGCACCTATTGCACTTAGGTAGGGCACTTCTGCCTCTAGCACATCCTCGTTGTCTTCTTTTGGACGGAATAGATCCTTCTTTGGATCAAGACTACGGTCAACCATTGGGGTGCTTGAAGGCTTAACTTTGTCAGTATTGAAACGCCTAAGCATCTTTTGGGTATAAGCTAATTGATGAATCAGGATACCATCTTGACGGTGCTCAAGTTCCAAACTGAGGCAAAACTGTGTTGTCCCAAGATCTTTCATCTCGAACTCGGATTTCAAGTATTCAGCAGTTTCCCTTAACTCTTTAAGGGTGCGAATTATGTTCATATAATTGACATAAGCCGCTACTATTGCAAATCCGGAACTTGTTCTTTTCATGAACACACATGGGCATAGTTCATTGTTAACATATCTCTTCCCAATCAAGTAGTCACTTAGACGGTTATACCACATCTGTCCGGATTGCTTCAATCCATATAGTGAGAGTTTCAATCTAATTGCGAACGCGCTCTGTGGTTTAGAGCCACTTGATTTGGGTTACTGAAGTCCATCTGGGACTTTCATGTATATCTCTGTATCTAGATCCCCATATAGATACGCTGTACCCACATCCATAAGCTTCATGTTCAGTTTTTTGGAAAACTACCAAACTAACAAGGTAGCAGAACGTAATAATGTCCATTACGGGAGAAAAAGTCTCCTCGTAGTCGATTCCAGGGCATTGTGAGAAGCCTTGCGCCACAAGGCGAGCTTTGTACCTTACAATCTCGTTTATCTCCTTACGCTTTCTAACGAATACCCATTTATGACCAACCGGTTTGGTGTTGGGTGGTATTGGCACAACTGGCCCGAATACCTTTCTCTTCGCTAGAGAATCAAGTTATGGCTGGATCACATCTTTCCATTTTGGCCAATCAGCTCTACGTTGACATTCATCAACGGAGCGTGGTTCGATGTCATCGGTCTCAATAATCTCACGCGCTACTGAATACGTTAATACATCATCAATGATGATGGAGTTTCTTTCCCACGTCCCATGTAAACTATTGTAATTTACAGAGATCTCTACGTTCTCAGGGATAGGTTTTGACATTGAGGCGTCCCCCAAAGATGTCTCTTGGACATAACCATAATCCAGAACATTCTCATGGGACGGATTTTGAGTATCGATGATAAAAGGATTTGTTTGTGCCTCATTCGCTCTCTTTCTAGGGCGAGTATCCTTCGAACCAATCGGTCTACCGCGCTTCCTCGCGTGACCTGCGGCCATAGATGCCACATCACTGTTATTCTGGGCAGTGGTGCCATCTCCTGGTGTCACAGGAGTGGCGTTACATCTAGTATTTGGAACGTCAATCCTTGCAGGCACTTTTGCAGCAGGTATATGTGATCTCGTCACTTTAGCAACATCAGAAAACGCATCAGGCAAAGTGTCTGCTACGTTCTGGAGCTCGATTATTCTTAGCACTTCAAGTTCAGACTGTGCGGTACGGGGATCGAGATGAGACATAGTGGGGACGGACCACGACAATTCCTGTCGTTCCTATTGAACATCTGTGTTCTTATCTCCCCCTAACGACGGGAAGACTGTCTCATCAAAGTGACAATCCGCAAATCTAGCTGTAAAGAGATCGCCTGTCAAGGGTTCAAGGTAGAGGACGATAGTTGGAAATTCATATCCAACATAGATGCCCATTCATCTCTGTGGACCCATCTTAGTACGTTGTGGCGGCGTAATAGACATATAAATGGCACACCCAAAAATGCGTAAGTGCGAGATATCAGGCTCGTACCCAGTCACTAGCTGTAACGCAGAATAAGGTTGGGTGGCAGTGGGTCGTAGACGAATTAGCGTGGCTGCGTGCAATATTGCATATCCCCAACCAGAAGTAGGGAGATTGGTGCGCATAACCAACGTCCGTGCTATCATTTGTAGTCATTTGATAGTGGCTTCCGCGAGATAATTTTGGGTATGAATATGGGGAACTTGATGCTCTACATCAATACCCAGTGACATGCAATAGTCATCGAACGTTTTCGATGTAAACTCCCCAACATTATCAAGTCGAATTGACTTAATTGGGTGGTCCGGGTAGTGAGCCCGTAGACGGATAATCTGGGCTAGGAGTCTAGCATAAGCAGCATTTCGAGTGGACAACAGCGCGACATGTGACTAGCGTTTCGACGCATCAACCAATACCATAAAGTATTTAAAAGGTCCGCATGATGGTTGAATTGGTCCACAGATATCCCCTTGGATTCTCTATAAGAACGGAATGAGTATTTTGGGATCCTTTGCGTAGGACGGTGTACATACATGTACATTTACAAGCATAATTAGCTATAATGGGCTACGCTCATTGTACCGCCAGAGGTACTAATTCCCGCCAAAGGAATAACATGCAGATACACAGCCAGGCGGGCAACAGCCTGAGCCTCGGATCACCCCCAGATTACCGCCGACGCGCCGTGCCAAGATAGCATCAGAAGCTCCCAGAGCTGGGGACTGAAGCACATCAGTCCCACATCGAAAACAAAGAGAAGATCAACCTCCTCCTCACCTATAAAAGGTTCTCTCCTCTCTCCTCATTAATTACGCATTTACTACTCATTTATTGTTATGCTGTCTATATGTTTGGACTGACTTAGGCATCAGAGAAGTGAAGACCGCCCAACGCGGTCTCCCTCTGACGCCCTGTCTTTCATTTGACAGCTAGCGAAGATCACCAAGTCTACAGAGTAGCGGTCCGCCCATCGAACCCGCATTAAACGAAGGTTCGGCTACCACCGGACTTTGAGCATTAACATTGGCACCGTCTGTGGGAAATCTTGAACAAAAGGTCATCCCACCACAATCACCATGACTAACGGTAGCGAGGGAAACGCTGAAGAGCAGGCAGACCAGTCCGCCATTCCCCAACCCCCCGACCCAGCGGTAGGTATTAACCGCGCACTATTCACCACCCCTGCCAACAACCCCAGCAGTGAGGCAAATCCAAGCAGCAACCGCCCATCGGGCCAAGGTCTCACCACTATGTACGAGCTGGCACTGGCGGACCTTCATAAGGCAAACAGAGAGCGTGAAGAGGAGCGCAGAGAAAAGGCTGAGGCCCAAAGACAAGTGGCTACGCTGATGTCACGTTTTGATGAACTGAAGAGGACGCTGGAAGCCACCGCTAATCCGACACAGAGCGAGCAATGACCAGCACCAGGCGTAGTCAGCCCGGCACCGGCACATTGGTACCGGGGCCAGTCATACAGATGCAGGTACCGCTAGACCCACCTGAACTATTGGGGATGGGACCATCGCCCATCCCTCAACTAAAGTTGGAGCAGTAGGCGGAATCACTGCCGCGTACCAACCGCTCGGAGGCTAGGGCAAGGACTGAAGGCAATCCGCCTGCGCCAAGGCGCAGACAGGTCCAGCGGAATATCCAGGCTGGTTCCGCCGGCGATGCAAACGCCCAGATATTTGAAAGGATGCAACAACTGAAGCAGAGATTAATCCGGGCGGAGTCGGGCGCCCCAGCTCCAACTCAGAATCCACTTTTCGCTTCCAGACCTGGGCCCTTCACCGCTGCGATTCTGCAGGCTATCAGACCAGCGTATGCAAAAACCCCAAAGATGTCACATTACAGCGGCATGTCTGACCCCTTCGTCCATATGGACACCTTCAAGAAGGTCACCAACAAGAAGGGATTTGACGACGCCACCCAGTGCCACTTGTTCAGCGAAACGTTGGATGGCGAGGCAATGAACTGGTTCTTCGAGTGTCCGCCGGGGTCCATTGACTCATTCCATGCACTATCACAAGCCTTCCTCTCTCGGTTCATCTTATTGTCCGCCGGACATCACAACACAAGTCAGCTGTTCAGTGTCAAGCAAGGGGAAGACGAATCACTAAAGGCATTCGTCACAAGATGGCGGGCGGCAGCGTCTCAGTGCCGCGACCTAGACAAAACAATGGCATCGACGACCTTCAAGCAGGGACTCCCCAAGGGCCATTCCTCTATCACCTCAACTAAAATCATCCAAATGCGGTGTACATACATGTACATTTGCAAGCATAATTAGCTATAATGGGCCACGCTCATTGTACCGCCAAAGTTACTAATTCCAACCAAAGGAGTGACATACAGATACACCGCCAGACGGGCTACAACCTCAGCGTCGGATCACCCCCAGGTCACCGCCGACGCGCCGTGCCAAAATGGCATCAGTAGCTCCCAGAGCTGGGAACTGAAGCACATCAGTCCCACATCGAAAACAAGGAGGAGGTCAGCCTCCTCCTCACCTATAAAAGGTTCTCTCCTCATTAATTTCGCATTCAATACTTACCTACTGTTACTTTGTCAACATAAATACATTGACTAACTTAGGCATCGGAGAGTTGAAGACCGCCCGGCGCGGTCTCCCTCTGACGCCCTTTGTATTTTACTTGACAGGTAGCGGAAACTTTGAGTATATCACAAGTATCGATCCGCCTATCGGATCAGCGTTAACAAAGGTTCAGCTACCGCCGAACTTTTAGACATTAACATTGGCGCCGTCTGTGGGAAGCCTTGAACAAAAGGTCATCCCACCACAATCACCATGACTAACGGTAGCGGGGGAAACGCTGAAGAGCAGGCAGACCATTCCGCCATCCCCCAACCCTCCGACCCAGCGGTAGGCATTAACCGCGCACTATTCACAACCCTGGCCAACCCCGGCGGTGAGGCAAATCCAAGCAGCAGCCACCCGCCGGGCCAAGATCTCGTCACTATGTACGAGCTAGCACTGGCGGATCTTCATAAGGAAAACAGAGAACGTGAGGAGGAGCGCAAGGAAAAGGCTGAAGCCCAAAGACAGGTGGCTACGCTCATGGCACGTTTTGAGGAACTAAAGAGGACGCTGGAGGCCACCGCCCGCCCAGCACAGAGCGAGCAGTCACGTAGCACCAGGCGTAGTCGACCCTGCACCGGCACATTGGTACCGGGGCCGGTCATACAGATGCAAGTACCGCTAAACCCACCTGAGTTGTTGGGAATGGGACCACCGCCCATCCCCCAACTAATGTTAGAGCAGGAGGCGGAATCACTCCCGCACACCAACCCCTCGGAAGCTAGGGCGAGGACTGAAGGCAATCCGCCTGCGCCGAGGCGCAGGCAGAACCAGCGGATTATTCAGGCTGATTCCGTCGACGATGCAACCGCCCAGATATTGGAAAGGATGCACCAAGTGGAGCAGTGGTTGATCCGGGCGGAGTCGGGCGCCCCAGCGCCAACTCAGAATCCACTTTTCGCTTCCAGACCTGGGCCCTTCACCGCTGCGATTCTGCAAGCTATCAGACCAGCGTCTGCAAAAACCCCAAAGATGTCGCATTACGGCGGAATGTCTGATCCCTTCGTCCACATGGACACCTTCAAGAAAGTCACCAACAACAAGGGATTCGACGACGCCACCCTGTGCCACTTGTTCAGCGAGACATTGGACGGTGAGGCAATGAGCTGGTTTTTCGAGTGTCCGCCAGGGTCCATTGACTCATTCCATGCACTGTCACACGCCTTCCTCTCTCGGTTCATCCTATTGTCCGCCGGACATCACAACACAAGTCAGCTGTTCTGCGTCAAGCAAGGAGCAGACGAATCACTGAAGGCCTTCGTCACAAGGTGGCGGGCGGCAGCTTCTCAGTGCCGTGACCTAGACAAAACAATGGCATTGGCGGCCTTCAAACAGGGACTCCTCAATGGGCCATTCCTCTATCATCTCAACTACAATCATCCTAATGCGGCATATGACCAAGTTATGAGTGAGGCGGTCATCCACGCCCAGGCGGAATTCCTCACATATGGAGAAGCCCCACCGCCACCAGCAACTCCAACAAAGCCAACACAGCCATCCTCCAGTCAGCAGGAAACTGCTCACAAGACCCCGTCAGCACCGCCAACAGACAAGAAAAGGGAGTGGCAGCAGGGCCACCACCAGAACAAGCGGCAAAGGGACCAGAATTACAACAAGGGCAACCACCCAACCCATGGGGATAACCGCAACAAGCAGGCAGAGTCCTCGCAGCGGTATGCAGTGTTCACTGTCCTCAAGGCCTCGTATGAAGACATCTACAATCAGTGCAAGGATCAGATCCCACCGCCACCCCCTCCAAAGTACCCAAAAACGGGCAAACCTAGGAACACCGGCAAGTGGTGCAAATACCACGAGGACAGCGGCCACAATACCAACAACTGCAATGCTCTCAAAACGGCCGTTGAGACCTTGTACCGTGACGGCAAGCTAGAGCAGTTCAAGGTACGCCAACCACCACCAGTAATTGCCAACGTTGAGACCTTGGGCCGCATCAACACCATCGATGGCGGCGCTCCAATCACCAGCTTGTCTCACAGGGCGAGAAAGCGCTATGCACGCGCCAATCACCCAAAGGAGGTCTGCAACATCCGTTACGAGAGGTCCGCCAAGCTCCCAAAGGCAGGTTGGGAACCTATTACCTCCTCAGAGGAGGAGGAGCGCGGAGTGCATCTACCACATGACGACCCATTCTTGGTCGACGCCATTCTTGGCAAATTCTCAGTGGGGAGAATCTTGGTGGACAGCGGGTCCGCTGTCAACGTCATCTTCAGCGGATGCTACAACCACCTCAAGCGGAACAAGAAACTACTCCAAGATCACGAGCCATTGCTCAACTTCTCCGGCGACGTCACACAACCGCTAGGGTCAGATTACATGCGACTGGTTATTGGTGCTAGCCCATGCATGGCGGAGGTACATACGGAATTCATTATTGTTGATTGTATCAGTTCGTACAACGCCATCATTGGACGACCAGCGCTTAACAAGCTCAAGTGCATTATCGCCGGATACATGCTTCTCATGAAGTTCCCCACACCCAACGGCACGGGCTGTGTGAGAGGAAGTCAGCAGTTAGCTCGAGAGTGCTATTCAACGACTATGGCGCGGTCGGCCCGCCGCCATGAAATTTTGACGGTGGGTAATCAGGCACCAAATATCTTTGAGTATCCTAGGGATGAGGAGAAGAAGTATGTAAAGAAGGAACCGGTCAACCCAGAGACGTCGTTGAAAGTCCTCTGCATCTCGGAGGAGCACCCTGAGCGGACGGTCCGCATAGGCGCCCAGCTAGACCCAGAGGTAGCGGCGGAGCTCACTCAGTTCTTGCGTGATAACGCCGCCGTCTTTGCCTGGTCCTACGCTGACATGCCAGGTATCTCTCCTGAAATTATAACTCACAAGCTGACCATCAAACCCTCCTTTTATCCCATCAAACAGAAGCGGAGGGCCTTTGATGAGGAAAAGTACCAGGCAATAGGAGAGAAAGTTGCCAAGCTCCAGGGCATTGGATTCATCCGCCAAGTCATCTATCCCCAGTGGATCTCCAATTTGGTAATGGTCAAGAAGCCCAGCGGCAAGTGGAGAATGTGTGTCGACTTCAAAAATCTCAACAAGGCATGCCTAAAGGATAGTTTCCCGCTACCTCGTATCGATCAGCTAGTCGATGCAACCGCCGGACATGAGCTCCTCAGCATGATGGACGCTTTCTCCGGATATAATCAGATCAAGATGCATCCCGGCGACCAGGAATGCACCACCTTCACGACCGACAAAGGCCTCTACTGCTACAATGTCATGCCTTTCGGTCTGAAGAACGCCGGTGCAACTTATCAGCGGTTGATGAATGCCATGTTCGCTGAGCATCTGGGGAAAATCATCGAGGTCTACGTGGACGACATGCTAGTTAAGAGCATCAAGGCCAGCGGACATGTGGCAAACCTCAAGATCATAGTAACCATTCTCCTGGCCTATGGTATGTGCCTCAACCCAGAAAAATGTTTCTTTGGAGTCACCGCCAGCAAATTTTTGGGCTACATCGTCAGCGAGCGGGGCATCGAGGCTAACCCAGACAAGGTGCAGGCCATCCTTGACCTGGCGGACCTGGAGTATAAAGTGGACGTCCAGTGCCTCCAGGGCAAGCTAACTGCCCTTTCTCGATTCATCTCCAGACTCACTGATAAGTGTGCCCCATTCTTCAAACTCCTCAAAACGACTCACAAAAAAGTCATCAGTTGGAACCCAGAGTGTCAGGCGGCGTTCCAGGGCCTGAAGGAATACCTAGCGGCAGTCCCTCTCCTTTCTGTCCCTGTGCAAGGAGAGACACTGTTCATATACCTAGCGGTCTCGGTATCGGCGGTAAGTTGCGCCATTGTCCGGCGGGAAGGCCAAGACGAGCTTCCAGTGTTCTACACCGGCAGGGGGATGAACGGAGCAGAAACAAGGTATCCTCCCTTAGAACAACTAGCCCTTGCACTCATCGTTGCCGCCAGACGCCTCCGCCAATACTTCCAGGCTCACACAATCCATGTGTTAACCAATCAACCGCTGAGGCAAGTGATGCAGAACCCTGAACACTCAGGGCGCCTCAGCCAGTGGGCCATTGAGCTCAGCGAGTTCGATATAGACTACAAGCCAAGAACGGCCATGAAAGGCCAGGCAGTGGCGGACTTCATCGCTGAACTCACCGAGCGTCAGCCGGAACCCGGTACCGAGACAGAGCCCGGAACAGAAATGGTAACCGCTGAGGAAGCAACTCCCCCATAGTCAGATTGGAACCTGCATGTGGACGGCTCTGCCAGCGCCAAGGCCAGCGGCGCCAGAGTCATCTCAACAGGACCCGGGGGACTGAACGCGGAGTACGCGTTGAAATTCAACTTCAAAGCTTTAAACAACATGGCGGAGTACGAGGCCCTCATTGCCGGCTTGCTCCTCGCCATTGACTCAGGGGCTGACAGCGTCAACATATTCAGCGACTCTCAATTAGTCGTTAACCAGGTCAACGACAGCTTCCAAGCCAAGGACCAACAGTTAGCGGCATATTTGGGGTACGTCAAAAGGTTGCTCAAAAAGTTCAAATTCACACCATCACACAAATCCCCAGGGAAAAGAACGCTAAGGCTAATTCACTGGCGAGACTGGCAACCGCCCAACCACATCAAAGTCTAGCGGACACAAGAGTGGAGTGCCTTGATAGGCCGAGTATCACAAAGACCCTGGCGGAGATCTTCAGCATTGAGGTCAGTCCCAGCTGGATGGACGAGATCATTGCATACAAGCGCAGCGGCACATTGCCAGAAGATAAGGTCCAGGCGAGACAGCTCAAGCGGAGAGCAACCCGCTACAACATCCAGAATGGCAAGCTTTACCGCCAAGGATTCACCCATCCCAACCTCCGCTGCCTAACCCCAGAGGAGGGAAAGGTCGTCCTAGCGGAAATCCATGGCGGAGAATGTGGAAACCACTCAGGCGCCAGATCCTTGGCCAACCGCACAATGCGACAGGGCTACTTCTGGCCCACACTTGGTGATGACGCCCGACGGATTTCGAGGTCTTGCCACAAATGCCAACAGTTTGCAGATCTCCCACATGCACCGGCAGAGCCGCTGTCAATCATCGTCGGCCCATGGATTCACTCCACGTGGGGCCTCGATTTTATGGGAAAATTCCAAACCGCCAAGGGCCAGTTCAAGTACATCATCGTCGCCATCGACTACAACAGCAAGTGGATAGAGGCGGAGCCACTGACGGCAATAACTACCGCCAAGGTAATTCACTTCCTCTGGAAGAACATCTATTGCCGCTATGGTGTCCCACACACAATCATTACAGACAACGGCACGCAGTTCAACAATACGGAACTCATCTCCTTTACCGCCAACTTGGGCACCAAGATGAGTTTTGCATCTGTCGCCCATCCCCAAACCAACGGCCAGGTCGAAGCAGCAAACAAGATAATCAAGAAGCTGCTAAAAAAGAAACTTGACGACGCCAAGGGTTTATGGGCGGAGAAGCTTCCAGAAGTTCTATGGGCCATCCGGACTACCCCAACTACCGCCACTGGCGAAACCCCTTTTTGTATGATGTTCGGGGCAGAGGCGGTCCTACCTATTGAAGTAACTCAGCCTACCGCTAGGGTCGAAGGCTACTGCCCAGAGACCAACAGCGACGACGTCAACCTGGATAGGGACCTCCTAGAAGAAAAAAGACACAAGGCCCATTTGCACAACTTGCAAAACAAAAGGCTGGTATCGCGTTTCTACAACGCCAGAGTCAAGGCCCGGAACCTCCAATTGGGGGACTGGGTAATGAAGGAAGTCATTCCGCCACCAACAAAACTCCGCCCAACTTGGGAAGGTCCATACACAATTGTGGAAGTCGTTAGCCCAGGCACCTTCTACTTAATGGACAAGGATGGCGTCACGTCGACCCACCATTGGAATACCAAACACCTTCGGTATTACTACAAATAGTCATGCCGCTACCCAGGAGCATCTTGACTTAGCTAATTTTTTTGTTCAATATTTAGCTAAGGGAAGCTACCCAACGGGTACTACCCCACTTTTGTACACGCTGATCAATCAGCTATCAATGAAACGAGGAATTATTCAAACCATTGTTCCCAAGTCTAGCACCGAGGGCAACTGGCAACGCCAGCAATCGTCAGCGGACCTCGTCCGCTACATGGTGCACTTGAACCAATCTTAATTCCTTTAATGTTTCATTGATTGACAAAAGAAAAATCCAAGTCAGAATACTAGCGGTACAAACACATCATAACAAAAGCATTCAAAAGTTCATTTCATTTCAAAATGTCTAGTACAAATTTTTTTTTTTTTTTATGCCTCAGCGGCTACAAAAAAAAAAAGAGAACATAGTAAGGCTCCAGCTTCAGGGGTTGCCCTCGGCATCTTCTACTTCAGCATCCGGCGGCGCAATGGCCCGGCTCGTTTGATCAGACTCTCGAGCTGTAGGACTTGGAGTTTCGATCGTGCCGTCCGCCCGGGTGTGCGCCGCCAGGAAGCCAGCACGTGACACCTCCGACTGAGTAGGTGGAGGAGTCTGCTGGGACCCTTCCGCTGGGCGTGCGCCACTTTCCCCACTACCTGAGCGGGCACCTCTCGCTGGGGCAGTCACGACACCATTCTCCGACGGAGCACTCTTAGTCGGCGGCACGTCGGGCTGGGACGCTTTAGCGAAGTCGATAGCGCCCTTCCGCTTCAGCATGTCTATGTTTGCTAGGGCCCCTTCCTTTGCCGACTGGGTCAGCGCTTTCTTGTACTCCGCCGACTGTTTGAATGCTTCAACGGCGGCGGCCGCGGCAGTATCCCCTTCAGCCCTCAGGCGGGCAACCTCACCCTCCAGCCGCTTCACCTCAGTTATTCTGGCGGCGGACTCCCGCTGCACGATAATGAGTTTTTTGTCCTTAGCGGCTATCCGCTCCTGCAGCAGGGCGATGTCCTGCTCCAACTTGGAGACGTGTTCATTCCGGTCCAAGTCCCGCTCGATGGCCACTGTCAGCTTGTCTCGAGCGTCCGCAAAATCACACTCCGCCTTCGCCAGGCGCCGCTCTGCCTCCACCAGTTTCTCCTTCACCTCCGCCAACTCCCTCTGGAGACCTTGGATTTCATCCCTGAGCTCCCCCTCGACCAGAGGCTGCTTCTTCGCCGCCTCAAACATGTCGTGCAACCCTGCGGATATTTGACCAAACGCCGAGCTGTAGGGCGACTGGTCAATAGCCGTTGGGCGCGAGATCCCCGCTAGGCCACCGAACCCTAGCCGTTCGCAGAGGTGGAAGAGGAACTCTCGTTCACCATCCGTCATGAACTCTGCATACTCAGCAAATGAGTCCAAGTCCCTGGCGGCAGACGCTTCTCCCCCCATCACGGCAGCTTTGGACGGAGCTTGGCGGGCCTTCTTCTGTTGGTGGACCCGGATTGGCTCCACATCCTCCCCCTCTTCCCCGTCAGGAGAGTCAATCTGCCGGTGCTTTCTTTCCAGCGCCCTTGTATTCCCGGCAGCGACCCTCGTGTCCTTCGCCGGCGGCTCCTCCCTTGGCCTGGTGACGGTCTCCACCGGCGGCACCGGTCTTTCTTTATGGGGACCGCGCCTGTTGGCGGGTACCCTCTCCTTCTGAGGAGCCGCCGCAGCGGCTCCCTTTTTCCCGCCCGCCACGGGGACCCCCGCCTGGACGACAGGCAGGCCGTCGTCACCAAGATGGGAGTGGTGCGGCATTGGCAGCACCACCGGAACCTCGGACTGGCTCAGCGCCAGTGTCTCTGGGTTCACCAGCGTCTTCTGGGCCGCCAGCCCCTCGGCGTACATGGTCTCCAGAAAGTTGTCTATCTCCGCACGGTCCATTGCTTTTTCAAAAGCGTCGCGACTCGATTTGTTACCTGGAGGAGTTTCTAAAAAAAAAAAAAAAAAAAAAAAAAGCCAGTCAGCCTGGGTTACTTATAATAAAGCAAAAGCGCTGTGGCGGAAATTTCTTACCAACGGAGCGAGTTAGTTTCTGCTCGACTAACAACTCCCAACCAGTCAGAAGTCGGAAGTCCAGCAAGTTACGGTTCCGCCAACAACCTCTGATCCGCGCCACGCGACACTCCTCCTCGCGCGTTAGGTTGTACCACAATCCCGCTGCACAAACACAAGTCGATTAGTAAAAGTACGTCTGCAAAATACAAGAACCCACCAGCTACGTTCGGCGGAAACTGGTTACCAACCTCGGATAGGTTGGAACTCCGACTTAATCCTAAACGTCGGCCCTTCCTCGTTCGCCCCAGCCTGATACTCTTACCCCTCTGTGGCGACGCAGAAGGTCCCCCGCCAGTAGGACATTGAATCCCTTAGATTCTCGATCAGCTTGGGCGCTCCCTGGCGGCGGCTCAAGTTCACTTGCCCTCTGCAACCCTGGCGCTTTACATAGACCAGCTCGTAGAAATGAAGCACCTCCGCCACAGTAGGCCCTTCACATCCGGACAACCGCCACAGAGAGTTTAGCGCCAGCAGCAACCGCCACATGTTGGGGCAAATCTGACCGAAGGCAAGGCCAAATTCGCACACCAGGATTTGGAGATTTGGCACCAGCGGGAGTGTCACTCCTTGCCGGAATATCGCCTCATGCACGGCCGCAAATCCCTCTGGGAGAATCGACGCCTTCTCATCCACCGTCGGCGAGCGCAGCTTCACCGAGCCCGGCAACCGGAACGTCTTCTTCATTTGAGTGACGGCGGCGGCATTCATCCGCCCTCCTGCCTCGTCAACGGCGGTGCCATCCTGGAGGAACCACGCTGATTCAGCATTCTCCCCCGCTGTTTCTTCTTCCCCCGCGGAGCCGCTAGCAGCGCTGTTGCTCGCCAGACGCTCGTCGCGCCTAGCTTTGGCAGTAGCGGCCTCACCCGCCCTAGAGCTCTCTGGACGTGGACCACGACCCATAGCTACTTCCCAAGGTATGGTCTGTAGCGGCTCAACCTCTAGCGGTTCTGGCAGTGAGGTTCCTGCATGGGCAGACGGATGCAACGAGTCAATAAATATCCTATCCGCCGCACTGAACGACACGTCAGACCCGGAATCCTCACTGCTCGAAATCTCTATGACGTTAGCCATCCCAAACCCTAAAACCCACACCAGTTAGCACAAACACAGAACTAACCTATTCTTACATCAGTTATAGCCAAGAACATCAAGAACAATTTACCCAGAAAATGCCAAAATAAGAACAAACACACTCAACCCAGATTCGACCATCTAGCAAATCCCTAAACGCCAACTCTCTGCCAACCACCATAACCCAACCCCCCCAAATCTCACTTCACACCTCAGAACACGCCAAAGAAGAACAGAAATCATCCCAAAAAACCAAAAACAACAAAACCCAGAAAATAGCAGATCCAATGAAACAGGGAAAAGGGAATCCAGGTACCAACCTCGGTGGTGAAGCCTACGATATGATGGTGCACAGTAATCTTAGGGGGGTGAGATCGTCGTTTCTCCGGGAACGATATCTCCAAGCTCCGGCAACCTCTTTCTTCAGTCTCGGACGAACAGAGCGAGAAGACGACGACTGTGAGTTTGAAGCTTTTACCAAAGTGTCAAATCTCGCTGAGTTCCCCCCCCCCTTTTATGTCAACATCAGCGCGTTCTCAGCCGTCCGCTCAAAAAGGACATCACACACCAGCCGTACACGTGTCGCGGATCTCCACTTACTCTCCGGATTAACCGAGGCGACGCCTGGGTTACGGAATCCATAATTGCTATCATTTATGGCGAGAAGACGGCCAGGCTTAGGAGACAAACCTAGGCAAGCTAACCCTCTACGGGTTGGACACGTGTCAACCACCACCAGACGAAGCGTCTGGTGGAAGTAACCGCTTGAGATGACTTCCCCAACCGTCTGAAGTCTCCGCTGAGCGAAACCCCGCCAGCGGAACTTCTCCCTTGACATCCTCCAAGTGACGAAGTCTCCGCTGAGCGAAACCCCGCCAGCGGAACTTCTCCCTTGTCATCCTCCAGGTGACGAAGTCTCCGCTGAGCGGAACCCCGCCAGCGGAACTTCTCCCTTGTCATCCTCCAGGTGACGAAGTCTCCGCTGAGCGCAACCCCTCCAGCGGAACTTCTCCCTTGTCACCTTCCAGGTGACGAAGTCTCCGCTGAGCGAAACCCCGCCAGCGGAACTTCTCCCTTGTCATCTTCCAAGTGACAAAGTCTCCGCTGAGCGAAACCCCGCCAGCGGAACTTCTCCCTTGTCATCTTCCAAGTGACGAAGTCTCCGCTGAGCGAAACCCCGCCAGCGGAACTTCTCCCTTGTCATCTTCCAAGTGACGAAGTCTACGCTGAACGAAACCCCGCCAGCAGAACTTCTCCCTTGCCATCCTGCAAGCGGGACATCTTCCGCTACACACCCCTAGCGGAACCCCCTTCATCTTGCAAGCTGCGTGCTTTGTTCAGCGCAGTATCGCTCAATAAAGTACCGCCAGGCACGTCTACTGGACGCTGCTTCCTGCTACAGTCAGCGGGGGGATATCCGCCAGCGGCGGATCCAGAGGCCACGCCTCACTCTGACAACGCCCGCCACGCGGCGTTACGGTCAGACCGTCCCTACGGGACACGGGGACTTGTCAACAGTCTACGACGGCCCTAATCAGGCACGTTGACCCCCGTCACTCGGGTACTAAGATTGGGTTCGCTACCCAACACCCTCTGCTCCGTGCAGTTCCCCCTCAAGAAACAAATTGCCGACCATCAGGAGGTCTATCTTAGCCGGGGAGTGGGGGACTCCCTGGGGGGCCTACCAGGGGCCCACCCGAAAGGGTATAAAGCGTTTGCTCATTAAATCCATGGTTGACAACGCACTGACGCTAATTATGCTCTTGCAAGTCTAGCGGAACAAAACGCTTCGAACCGCCGAGCAACTCCCCAACCAAGATTGCCCTCCTTGACTGGGGACTGGGGGACTTGTACATACATGTACATTTGCAAGCATAATTAGCTATAATGGGCCACGCTCATTGTACCGCCAAAGGTACTAATTCCAACCAAAGGAGTGACATACAGATACACCGCCAGGCGGGCTACAACCTCAGCGTCGGATCACCCCCAGGTCACCGCCGACGCGCCGTGCCAAAATGGCATCAGTAGCTCCCAGAGCTGGGAACTGAAGCACATCAGTCCCACATCGAAAACAAGGAGGAGGTCAGCCTCCTCCTCACCTATAAAAGGTTCTCTCCTCTCTCCTCATTAATTACGCATTCAATACTTACCTACTGTTACTTTGTCAACATAAATACATTGACTAACTTAGGCATCGGAGAGTTGAAGACCGCCCGGCGCGGTCTCCCTCTGACGCCCTTTGTATTTTACTTGACAGGTAGCGGAAACTTTAAGTATATCACAAGTATCGATCCGCCCATCGGATCAGCGTTAACAAAGGTTCAGCTACCGCCGAACTTTTAGACATTAACATGCGGTATATGACCACGTCATGAGTGAGGCGGTCATTCACGCCCAGGCGGAATTCATCACATATGGAGAAACCCCACCGCCACCAGCAACACCAACAAAGTCAACACAGCCATCCTCCAGTCATCAGGAAACCGCTAACAAGACCCCTTCAGCGCCGCCAACTGACAAGAAGAGGGAGTGGCAGCAGGGCCACCACCAGAACAAGCGGCCGAGGGACCAACACTACAACAAGGGCAACCGCCCAACTCATGGGGATAACCGCAACAAACAGGCGGAGTCCTCTCAGCGGTATGCAGTGTTTACAGTCCTCACAGCCTCGTATGAGGAAATATACAATCAGTGCAAGGATCAGATCCCACCGCCACCCCCACCAAGATACCCAAAAACGGGAAAACCAAGAAACACCGGCAAGTGGTGCAAATACCACAAGGACAGCGGTCACAATACCAACAGCTGCAATGCTCTCAAAACGGCCATTGAGACCTTGTACCGTGACGGCAAGATGGAGCAGTTCAAGGTGCGCCAACCGCCACCTGTGATCGCCAATGTTGAGACCTTGGGCCGCATCAACACCATCGATGGCGGTGCTCCAATCACTATCATGTCTCACAGGGTAAGGAAGCGCTATGCACGCGCTAATCACCCAAAGGAAGTTTGCAACATCCGCTATGAGAGATCCGCCAAACTCCCAAGGTCAGGTTGGGAACCTATTACCTTCTCAGAGGAGGAGCGCGGAGTGCATTTACCCCATGATGACCCATTCTTGGTCGACGCCATTCTTGGCAGATTTTCAGTGGGGAGAATCCTGGTGGATAGCGGGTCCGCTGTCAACGTCATCTTCAGCGGTTGCTACAACCATCTCAAGCGGAACAGGAAACTACTCCAGGATCACGAGCCACTGCTCAGCTTCTCCGGCAACGTCACGCAACCGCTGGGTTCCGACTACATGCGGTTGACTATTGGCACTAGTCCATGTATGGCGGAGGTGCATACAGAATTCATAGTCGTCGATTGTTTCAGCTTGTACAACGCCATCATTGGACGGCCGGCACTCAACAAGCTCAAGTGCATCATCGCCGGATACATGCTTCTCATAAAGTTCCCCACACCCAACGGCACGGGCTGTGTGAGGGGAAGTCAGCAGTTGGCACGAGAATGCTATTCAACGATTATAGCGCGGTCAACGCGCCGCCATGAAATCCTGACGGTGGGTAATCAGGCACCGCCACCAAATATCTTCGAGGATCTTAGAGATGAGGAGAAGAAGTATGTAAAGAATGAGTCGGTCAACCCGGAAACGTCGTTGAAGGTTGTCTGCATCTCGGACGAGCACGCTGAGCGGACAGTCCGCATAGGCGCCCAACTAGACCCAGAGATAGCGGCAGAACTCACTCAATTCCTACGTGACAATGCTGCCGTCTTTGCATGGTCATGCGCGGACCTGCCAGGTATCTCTCCTAAAATCATCACACACAAGTTGACCATCAAACCATCCTTTTATCCCATCAAACAGAAGCGGAGGGCCTTTGATGAGGAAAAGTACCGGGCAATAGGAGAGGAGGTTGCCAATCTCCAGGGCATTGGGTTCATCCGCCAAGTCATCTATCCCCAGTGGATCTCCAACTTGGTCATGGTCAAAAAGCCCAGCAGAAAGTGGCGGATGTGTGTCGACTTCAAAAATCTGAATAAGGCATGCCCAAAGGATAGCTTCCCACTACCCCGCATTGATCAATTAGTTGACGCAACAGCCGGGCATGAGCTCCTTAGCATGATGGATGCTTTCTCCGGCTATAATCAGATCAAGATGCATCTCGGCGACCAGGAGTGCACCACCTTCACCACCGACAAGGGCCTCTACTGCTACAATGTTATGCCTTTCGGTCTGAAGAACGCCGGTGCAACTTATCAACGACTGATGAACGCCATGTTCGCGGAGCATCTCGGAAAAATAATCGAGGTCTACGTGGACGACATGCTGGTCAAGAGCATAAAGGCCAGCGGACATGTGGCGAACCTCAAGATCATAGTAACCATTCTCCTGGCCTATGGTATGCGCCTCAACCCAGAAAAATGTTTTTTTGGCGTCACCGCCAGCAAGTTTCTGGGTTATATCGTCAGCGAACGAGGCATCGAGACTAACCCGGACAAAATACAAGAGCCATCCTCGACCTGGCGGATCCTGAGTATATGGTGCACGTCCAGTGCCTCCAGGGCAAGTTAACCGCCCTTTCTCGATTCATCTCCAGACTCACTGATAAGTGTGCCCCATTTTTCAAACTCCTCAAAACGACTCACAAGAAAGTCATCAACTGGAACCCAGAGTGTCAGGAGGCGTTCCAGGGCCTGAAGGAATACCTAGCGGCAGTCCCACTCTTTTCCATCCCTGTGCAAGGAGAAACACTGTACATATACCTAGCGGTATCGGTATCAGCGGTAAGCTGCGCCATTGTCCGGCGTGAGGGCCAGGAGGAACTCCCAGTATTCTACGCCATTAGGGGCATGAACGGAGCGGAAACAAGATATCCTCCCTTAGAGCAACTCGCTCTCGCACTCATCGTTGCCGCCAGGCGCCTCCGCCAATACTTTCAGGCCCACACAATCCATGTGTTAACCAATCAACCGCTAAGGCAGGTAATGCAGAACCTGAACATTCGGGGTGCCTCAGCAAGTGGGCCATTGAGCTCAGCGAGTTCAACATTGATTACAAACCAAGAACCACCATGAAAGGCCAGGCGGTGGCGAACTTCATCGCTGAACTCGCCGAGCGTCAGCCAGAACCCGGTACCGAGACAGAGCCCGGAACGGAAATGGTAACCGCTGAAGAAGCAGCTCCCCTACACTCAGATTGGAACCTGCATGTGGACGGCTCCGCTAGCGCCAAGGCCAGCGGCGCCGGAGTCATCTTAACAGGACCCGGGGGACTGAACGCGGAGTACGCGTTGAAATTCAACTTCAAAGCTTCAAACAATATGGCGGAGTACGAAGCACTCATCGTCGGCCTACTCCTCGCCATCGACTCAGGTGCTGACAGCGTCAACATCTTCAGCGACTCTCAATTAGTCGTTAACCAGGTCAACGACAGCTTCCAAGCCAAGGACCAACAATTAGCGGCATATTTGGGGTACGTCAGGACACTGCTCAAAAAGTTCAAATTTCACACCATCACACAAATCCCCAGGGAAAAGAACGCTAAGGCTGATTCACTGGCGAGACTGGCAACCGCCCAGCCACATCAGAGTCCATCGGACACAAGAGTGGAGTGCCTTGACAAGCCAAGTATCACAAAGACCCTGGCGGAGATCTTCAGCATCGAGGTCAATCCCAGCTGGATGGACGAGATTATCGAATACAAGCGCAACGGGACATTGCCGGAGGACAAAGTCAAGGCGCGACAGCTCAAGCGGAGAGCAACCCGCTACAACATCCAGAATGGCAAGCTCTACCGCCAGGGGTTCACCCACCCCAACCTCTGCTGTTTAACCCCAGAAGAGGGAAAGGTCGTGCTGGCAAGGATCCACGGCGGAGAATGCGGAAACCACTCGGGCGCCAGATCCTTGGCCAACCGCACAATGCGACAAGGCTACTTTTGGCCCACACTCGGTGATGACGCCCGGCGGATATCTAGATCTTGCCACAAATGCCAACAGTATGTTGATCTCCCACATGCACCGGCAGAGCCGCTATCAATCATCATCGGCCCATGGGTTCACTCTACGTGGGGCCTCGACTTGATGGGAAAATTCCAAATCGCCAAGGGCCAGTTCAAATACATCATTGTTGCTATCGACTACAACAGCAAGTGGATAGAGGCAAAGCCACTGACGGCAATAACTACCGCCAAGGTAATTCACTTCCTCTGGAAGAACATCTACTGCCGCTATGGTGTCCCACATACAATCATTACAGAAAACGGCACACAGTTCAACAACAAAGAGCTCATATCTTTCACCGCCAACCTTGGCACCAAGTTGAGTTTTGCGTCTGTCGCCCACCCCCAAACCAATGGCCATGTCGAAGCAGCAAACAAGATAATCAAGAAGCTGCTGAAAAAGAAACTCGACAACGCCAAGGGTTTGTGGGCGGAGAAGCTTCCAGAAGTTCTATGGGCCATTAGGACAACTCTAACCTCCGCCACCGGCGAAACCCCTTTTTGTATGATGTTCGGAACAGAGGTTGTCCTACCTGTTAAGGTAACTCAACCTACCGCTAGGGTCGAAGGCTACTGCCCAGAGACCAACAGCGACGGCGTCAACCTGGACAATGACCTCCTGGAGGAAAAACAACACAAGACCCATTTGCACAACTTGCAAAACAAGCAGCGGGTATCGCGTTTCTACAACGTCAGAGTCAAAGCCCGGAACCTCCAATTGGGGGACTGGGTAATGAAGGAAGTCATTCCACCGCCAACAAAACTCCGCCCAACTTGGGAAGGTCCATACAAAATTGTGGAAGTCGTTAGCCCAGACACCTTCTACTTAATGGGCAAGGATGGCGTCACAACGACCCACCCTTGGAATACCGAACACCTTCGGTATTACTACAAATAGTCATGCCGCTACCGAGGAGCATCTTGACTTAGCTAAATTTTTGTTCAATATTTAGCTAAGGGAAGCTACCCAACGGGTACTACCCCACTTTTGTAAACGTTGATCAATCAACTATCAATGAAACGAGGAATTATTCAAACCATTGTTCCTAAGTCTAGCACCGAGGGCAACTGGAAACGCCATCAATCGTCAGCGGTGCACTTGGACCAATCTTAATTCCTTTAATGTTTCATTGATTGGCAAAAGCAAAACTCTAAGTTAAAACCCTAGCGGTACAAGCATATCATGAAAAACACCAAAATTCAAAACTTAATTCCATATAAAGGGTTGGGACTCCCCACCCAAAAATGTTCATTACAAAAAAAAGTTTACGCCTCAGCGGCTACAAAAAAAAGAAGGGAAAATTCCAACATGTCAAGGGTTGGCCTTAGCATCTTCACCTTCAGCATGCGGCGGCGGCTGTGCACGGCTTGTTTGGTCAGACCCTCGGGCAGTGGGACTTGGAGTCTCTATGGTACCATCTGCCCGGGTATGAGCCGCCAGGAAACCAGCACGGGATACCTCCGACTGGGTAGGAGGAAGAGTCCGCTGGGAGCCATCCGCCGGGCGTGCGCCACTCTCTCCGCTCCCCGAGCGAGCTCCTTCAGGTTGGGCGGGGACCACACCCTTCGCCGACGGGGCATTCTGAGCTGGCGGCACGTTGGGCTGGGACGCATTCGCCCAGTCGATAGGGCCCTTCTGTCTCAGCATCTCCACATTGGCTAGGGCCCCAGCCTTCGCCGCCTCAGTCATTGCCTTTTTATAATCCACCGACTGTTTGAATGCCTCAACAGCTGCGGCTGCGGCGCGGCTCCCTTCAGCTTTCAAGCGGGCGACCTCACCCTCCAGCTTCTTCACCTCGGCTAGCCTAGCGGCGGACTCTCGCTGCAAGATATCAATCTTCTTATCCTTGGTAGCCACCCGTTCCTGCAGCAGGGACATGTCTTGCTCCAGCTTGGAGACATGTTCATTCCGCTCCAAGTCCCGCTTGATGGCCACCGCCAACTTGCCGCGGGCGTCTGCGGTGTCACAGTAAGCCTTTGTCAGGCATCGTTCCACCTCCGCCAGCCTGTCCTTTGCCTTCGCCAGCTCTCTTTGAAGACCCTGGACCTCCTCCCTGAGCTCCCGCTCAACCTGGGGCTGATTTGACGCCGCCAGGAACATTGCATGCAGCCCAACCGACAGGTGACCGAAGGCCGAGCTAAAGGGCGACTGGTCAATGGCCGTTGGGCGCGAGATCCCCGCTAGGCCACCAAACCCCAGCCGCTCGCAGAGCTGGTAGAGAAATTCCCGCTCACCATCGGTCATGTACTCCGCGTACGCGGCGAACGAGTCCAGGTCACTCGTGGGCATCTCTCTCTCCTCGACCACGGGAGCCTTGGGCGGAGCTTGTCGAGCCCTCTTCTGCTAGTGGGCCCCAATGGTCTCCACATCGTCCCCTCTTCCTCTTCAGGGGAGTCATTCTGCCGGCGCCTTCGTTGGAGCACCCTTGTGTTCCCAGCAGCAGGCCTCGATCCCCTTGCCGGCGGCTCCTCCCTTGCGGGTGTGACGGTCTCCGCCGGCGGCACCGTTCTCTCCTTATGAGAGCCGCGCCTGTTAGCAGACGCCCTCTCCTTATGCGGCACGGCGGTAGCAGCTCCCTTCTTCCCGCCATCCACATTGGCCCCCGCCTGAACGACCGGCAGCCCGTCACCACCAAGGTAGGAGTGGTGCGGCATAGGTAGCACCACAGGAACCTCGGACGGGCTCAACGCCAGCGTTTCCGGGTTCACGACCGTCTGCTGAGCTGCAAGCCCGGAGGCATACATGGTCTCCAGGAAGTTGTCGATCTCTGCACGGTCCATCGCCTTATCAAAAGCGTCACAGCTCGCTTTGTTACCTGGCGGAATTTCTATAAAAAAAAAAATAAAAAATAAAAAACCAGTCAGCCTGAGGCACTCTAATCACAAGTACAATCTGGCGGAGATTTCTTACCAACGACACGAGTCAATCGTTGATCGACCAACAACTCCCAACTGGTAAGAAGGCGAAAGTCCAGCAAGTTGCGATTCCGCCAACAGCCTCTGATGCGTGCCACGCGACACTCTTCTTCACGAGTCAGGTTGTAGCGCAGGCCCGCTGCACAAACAAACAGTAATCATTAGTAGAAGTACAAGGCTATGCATAAGAGAAACCGCCAGTTATGTTCAGCGGAGACCGGTAGACAACCTCGGATATGTTGAAACTCCGACTTAATCCTAAATGTCGGCTCCCCCTCGTTGGACCCATCTTGGTATTCCCACCCCGCCGTGGCAACACAGAAGGTCCCCCGCCAGTAGGACATGGAATCCCTCAAGTTCTCGATCAGCTTGGGCGCTCCCTGGCGGCGAATCAAGTTCACCTGCCCTCTGCAACCTTGGCGCTTCACGTACACCAGCTTGTAGAAGTGCAGCACTTCCGTCACGGTTGGCCCCTCACAACCGGACAACCGCCATAGGGAGTTCAGCGCCAGCATTAACCGCCACATATTGGGACAAATTTTCCCAAAAGCAAGGCCAAACTCGCAGACCAAAATTTGAAGGTTGGGCACCAGCGGGAGTGTCACTCCTTGGCGGAATATCGCCTCGTGCACGGCGACAAACCCCTCTAGGAGAATCGATGCCTGCTCATCCACCGTCGGTGGACGCAGCTTCACCGAACCTGGCAACCGGAACATCCGCTTCACCAGATTGACGGCAGCAACATTCATCTGCCCTCCTGCCTCATCAACAAGGGTGCCGTCCTGGAGAACCCACGCTGACTTAGCATCCTCCCCCGCCAGCGGAGCCACTGGCAGCGCTATTACTCGCCAACCGCTCGTCATGCCTATTTTTGGCAGCGGCGGCTTCCCCTGCCCTAGAACTCTCTGGACGCGAGGCACGACCCATAGCTACTTCCCAGGGTATGGTCTGTAGCAGTTCAACCTCTAGCGCTTCTGGTAGTGAGGTTCCTGCATGGGCAGACGAACGCAACGAGTCAATAAATATTCTATCCGCCACGCTGAACGACACGTCAGACCCGGAATCCTCACTGCTCGAAATCTCTACGACGTTAGCCATCCCAAACCCTAAAACCAAAATCAGTTAGCTCAAACAGAATCTAGCCTATGCCTATATCAGTTATAGCCAAGAACATCAAGAACAGTTTTCCCAGAAAATGCCAAAACAAGAACAAACACACTCAACCCAGATTCGACCATCTAGCAAATCCCTAAACGCCGACTCTCTGCCAAACACCATAACCCACCCCCAAATCTCACTTCACACCCTCAGAGCACACCAAAGAAGAGCAGATAGAACCCCAAACACAAAAACAGCAAAACCTAGAAACCAACAGATCCAATGAAACAGGGAAGAGAATCAAGATACAAACCTTAATGGCGAAAACTCCGGTGTGATGATGCACAATAGTCTTCGATGAGGAAAATCTTCGTTTTTCGGGAACGATATCTCCACCAAATTCCAGAAGCCTCTTTCTTAAGTCTCGGACGAGCAAAGCGTGAAGACGACGAGTAAGAGTTTGAAGCCTTAGCAAAGTGTCAAATCTCGCTGAGTTCCCCCCCTTTTATGTCAACATCAACGAATTCTAAACCGTCCACTGAAAAATGACATTTCACACCAACCGTACACGTGTCCCACGTCTCCACTTACTCTCCAGATTAACCGAGGCGTCGCCTCGGTTAAGGAATCCATAATTACTCGCATTAATGGCGAGAAGATGGCCAGGCTTAGGAGACAAGTCTCCAGACGCTAACCCTCTAGGAGTTGGTCACGTGTCGACCACCATCAGACGAAGCGTCTAATGGAAGTAACCACTTGGGAAGAAATCACCAACCGTCCGAAGTCTCCGCTGAGCGAAACCCCGCCAGCGGAACTTCTCCCCTGTCACCTTCCAAGTGACGAAGTCTCCACTGAGCGAAACCCCGCCAGCGGAACATCTCCCTTGTCACCTTCCAAGTGACGAAGTCTCCGCCAGCGGAACTTCTCCCTTGTCATCCTGCAAGCGGGGCGTCTTCCGCTATACACCTCTAGCGGAACTCCCTTTTTCATCTTGCAAGCCGTGTACTTTGTTCAGCGCAATATCGCTCAATAAAATACCGCCAGGCACGTCTACTGGACACTGTTTCCTGCTACAGTCAGCGGAGGGATATCCGCCAGCGGCGGATCCCGAGGCCACGCCTCACTTTGACAACGACCGCCACGCGGCGTTACAGTCAGACCGTCCCTACGGGACACGGGCACATGTCAACAGTCTACGATGGCCCTGATCAGGCACGTTGACCCCCGTCACTTGGGTACTAAAGATTGGGCTCGCTACCCAACACCCTCTGCTCCGTGCAGCTCCCCCTCAACAAAAAATTTGCCGACCATCCGGAGGTCTATCTTCGCCGGGGAGTGGGGGACTCCCTGGGGGGCCTAGCAGGGGCCCACCCGAAAATATATAAAGCGTTTGCTCAGTAAATCCATGGTTGACAACGCACTGACGCTAATTATGCTGTTGCAAGTCTAGCGGAAGATAACGCTTCAAACCGCTGAACAACTCCCCAACCAAGATTGCCTTCCTTGACTGGGGACTTGGGGGACTTGTACATACATGTACATTTACAAGCATAATTAGCTATAATGGGCTACGCTCATTGTACCGCTAGAGGTACTAATTCCCGCCAAAGGAATAACATGCAGATACATAGCCAGGCGGGCAACAGCCTGAGCCTCGGATCACCCCCAGATCACCGCCGACGCGCAGCCATGCGCCGTGCCAAGATAGCATCAGAAGCTCCCAGAGCTGGGGACTGAAGCACATCAGTCCCACATCGAAAACAAAGAGAAGATCAACCTCCTCCTCACCTATAAAAGGTTCTCTCCTCTCTCCTCATTAATTACGCATTTACTACTCATTTATTGTTATGCTGTCTATATGTTTGGACTGACTTAGGCATCGCAGAAGTGAAGACCGCCCAACGCGGTCTCCCTCTGACGCCCTGTCTTTCATTTGACAGCTAGCGAAGATCACCAAGTCCTCAGAGTAGCAGTCCGCCCACCAGACCCGCATTAAATGAAGGTTCGGCTACCGCCGGACTTTGAGCATTAACAGACGGTCTCGGTTCTAATTTCCCTAAGGAACAGGTTTTGTAAAATGAGTGAGGGGCCTTAGAAGCAACCAATGAGGATTTTGGTTGGGCCTGAGCATTGGAATCGCTATTAGAAGCAAAATTTGTGACTACATCACCCATCATGGCGTTGGAACCATGGGAAGTGGCACCCATGGCGCCATTGCCATGGGTGACGCCATTTTTGGTGTTGTCAAGTGGGACATGGGCGGCCCTAGGCCTGCAGTGGATGGCGGCGGCGGCGGTCACACTAAGTCCGGGAATCAATCTTTGATTCTTGCTTCTTTTCGCTTGAAAGAATGGATGTCTGTGTGAAGTTTTCAGTATACGGATCATCGATCTTGTGACGACTAGGATGTCCTAGTCGGTCATGCCAAAGCCAAAATGTGTCGGAATCCAAGAGATCTTCTCTTATGATGTTATTGGATTCAATAGGTCGAATGGTAGTGACATAAAGTCCACTAGATTGACACATAAGCTTCTCTAAGATGCAATTTCTAGAGGTAATGCAAAGGAACTCTTTTCCGTTCTCAGTATGCGTTTCCGCATAGAATCCATTGGCTCGGATATCTTTAAAGCTCAATAAGGTTTGATTTGCCATAGGAGCGTAGAGAGCTTCTGCGACATTAATCAAGGTGCCATTTGGCAAAAGGAATTGGGTCATTCCATGTCCTTGAACTAATCCTGATGGGCTCAGCCATCGTAGTCACAGAGGAATATGTAGGCAACATCTCCAAAAATAATTGCCTATGGCGGAGAATGGTGTGTGTAGTCACACTATCCGCAAGACATTATAGTTCTCAAGAATCAATTCCTAAAAGAAAAAGCTCGTAATTAAAAAAGGAGTCATAAAGAAAAGAACTCAACTTTTATTAATAAGCCAACGGAATTACATCATTGTCTCTTTCACTAGAGAGAATCTAATCCAAAAACTAGTGTTAATGCTTGGATCCTTGGGGATCTAATTAACGATAAGTAAAAGAGAGAGAGAGAGAGAGAGAGAGCGACACAAGAAGTATAGTGGTTCATTTCCCGCCTTAGCGGGAAACTACGTCCACTCGAATGTTTAACTAGTGTGTTCGAGCCTTGCGGCCCAAAGGGATTACATGAGATGTAATCGGATGTCTTGAGTTGTGGGAGGAGAGTTCCTTTTATAGGTGAAGGAAGCCATCTCCTTTACATTTTCTTAGATGTGGGACAAGAACCCACTATTCTAGTCTTAGAAAAGCATATTGTGGAGGCAACTTGGCAAGGCCGGAAAGGTGGCTTTCCGGCGACGGATTTGCGACTTCCGGATACCGTAGCGTAGCTTGAACATAGGGCTACAAGATGCAAGTAGTGGTTGGGCCTCACCATGGCTTGTGGGTGTCCCAAAGAGGGTGTTAATTATGCTTGGTGAGATAGCAAACTAGTCATGCTAGTAGAGGTATCTACAACTAGCTAATGCAAAAAAATGGTAGTCGTCTAACTTCTTTCGGTAGCTCCAAAGCAAATATGACCAGCTGAGTAGAGAGATGTCGGTGGAGCAAGGCTCGCTTAAGTACCACTTATCTCAAAACCTTCCTAGACATCACACTTACTTTGTGTGAGCCTACTTTGAAGAAAAACTAAGTCATTGGCATCTACTACAAAAATAATATGGCAATTGCCTACATCTCTTGGAAAATAAAGACTTAATCAAAATCGCCAATTTCTGGATCTTGACCCTTGAAGTCTTCCACCCTTAGATCGAGATCGCCATCTTGATCTTCTCGTTCCATATAATGTGCCTCCCTTGCTTCACGATACATCTTGTATGCGTTTGCAACATTCTGGGATGCTTTACACGCCCTTGCCCAATGTCTGGGTAGTCCACACCTAAGACAAGCATCTTTATGGTCAGGTTCCCTTGATCGAGGCGCTTTAGGAGCGCTTTGGGGACGGCTTCTTCCTTTGGTGGCGTCACCACCATAGCCGGAGGCTTGGCCTCTCTCTCTTCACACGTTTACCTCCACGATTCCGTGCACGCCTATCTTGGCGGTTTCCTTCATCTTTAGGGCGAGAATATGGACCAGAACGTCCAGAATTATCCCTTTCCTTAGGGTTTCGCTCCTTGCACCCTCTTTTAGGGGCGCGACTATAATTAGACTTCGGAATTGGCTTGGCTCCCATGGGTCTAGAGTTATAGTTCTTCACAAGTATGTTGTCGTGTTTTTCAGCCACGTTCGTGGCACCAATGAGCTCATGAAATCTTTTGATGCGTCCAGCATTGACATCAATCCGATAGTTCTTAGCTATCATCAATGCAGAGACGGGGAAGGTAGAGAGAGTCTTCTCGATCAACATCGTATAAGTGATTTTCTGTCCACAGAATTCCATCAAAGACTTGATACGAAGTGCTTCCGAATTATAGTCAAGTACATACTTGAAATCACAGAAGAGGAGGCTATGCCATCTCACTTCTAAGTCTGGAAGCAGGGAGTCACGAACGTTGCCAAAACGCGGCACGAGTTCTACCCACAGTTTTCTTGGGTCTTCCTCATTGAGGTACTCATTCTGGAGCACGTCATTCATGTGCCTTGTCATGAGAATGATGTCTTTAGCTTCATTCTCCTCTCTCGTAGCTCTATTAGCTTCAAAAGCGGCAGCTTGTTGAGGAGTACTAAGCACGTTCTGACTTGGCTCTTGGATCGTACTTAGGATCCCATCAGCCTTAAGATGCTGGTGCACATCACGGACCCACTTGTGGTATCCTGCGTCTGTTTTCTCTAGTTGAGCGAAGCTCAACTTGTTCAGGTTACTCATCCTGAAAAACAACAAGAAAATAGAGTTAGTTTCGGAGCGAAAAAGGCTACCACGAAAACAATACAAATTTCTGAGCGTAGTCGCTTCCAAGAAATTAGGAATTTCCGAGCGTAGTCGTTTCCAAGAAATTCGATTCCAAGAGGGGTTGGATTAGATCGAAACAATGATGTTTGTGGTCGATCGTTTTATCTCAACAAACTCTAAGTTTGGAGGACTCTACAAGCTCCAAGCTTGGAGTGAGCACGAACCCCCACAGTTCGGCTTAATTTGGTCTCCCCTATGATGTAGAAAGGGGGCTAGAATAAGGGAGATTGCGAGTCCCCGAAAAACAAGAGAAATTGTATTAAAAGACTCTAAAAAAAGGAAACTTTTAGAAAAAAAATATCTCGAAATAGGTCGCTAGAAAATTTGGCCGGAAAAGTCGCCGGAGGTCGCCGGAGCTGACGTGGCACCGACTGCTGATGTGACAGTCTAATGCTGACGTGGGCGCTGACGCGACAAGCTGGCTGGATACTGACGTGGACGAGGCTTCTGGACTGACGTTAGTGGGCTGAGTTATTGGGCTTCAGGCCTGTTTCTTTCTTCTGGGCGGTGGGCTGCCCCTTTGCTTCTGGGACTAGGGCTAGATTCCTTCTGGGCTGGGCTTGTCTTCTTCTGGATTGGGCTAGGAACATAAGGAGGAGCTGTAAGAGGAAGGGCTGGCAGCAGTTTAGGGTGCAGAGACTTCAGGCGGGCGGTTCGGATGTTTCTAGGCCAGTTCCGGTGGTGATTTTTCCGGTTCCCGGAATCTGGGGACGAGGCGCTGTTGGTGGTGAAGTATGGCTGTTGGAGGCGGAGGGGAATGCCTTGAACCGGGCAGAGGAACTTCTGTCACTTCCGGAGGCCGGTTCAGTGTTTTTCCGGCCGGTTCTGGGGTGGCGCCGCCGGTTCTGGACACCTGGAGTTGAGAGCTTCAAGGTGGGCGGCGGGGGTTTCTGGGATTTGAAGGCTACGAATTTAGGGTTTCAGGGTTAGGGTTTTGTGTTGATATCGTGTTTTAGAGAAACGGGAATTGAGAGAAAATTGCTGTTTGTTCTCGTTGATAATAGGGGCCTCTTTATATAGATGATTACAATGCATAGAATCTGAATTGTACAAGGAAAAGTAATCATACAATGAATGGACATCTCTAAGATATTCTCCGAGATTATCTCTAATTAAACTAGGTCAAGTAACCTAGAGTTTGGGCCAGACACAATTTCAATTTACTTAAAAATTTAATACATTCTTTTTGCTTTATTGTGAAATTAATTGCTAATTAATTTCGGCACATATTAATATGGTAATTACTCATTGTTTTTCTTCTTTCTCATATAAATGAGGTTGGTATATCGCTAGAAGATAATGACATACATTGAGCAATTAATGTATTAACTTTTTGAACGTTCCATATAATAGACTATCACATTCAGGCAAATAGTGCTCAATGTATGTCAATATATTCGCGATCGATATAGTCATGGTCAATATTAAAATCGGTAAAGAATGAGTCATGGTGGTTGGTTTGCAAATAAAGTGATTGACCATGATGTATATGCATGTATCCAAGATATTTTTGATCGTTTTATAACTTCTTTCACTTTGTTTCAACAAATTTGGTTTTATACATATGATCTTGAAGAGATGGATTGTGATATGAAGACGATGAGAAAATTTAACCCATAAGAAATATGTAATTAATATTTTTGATATATAAAAGCATTTAATTCTTACTTTTTTTCCAGCCTTATGTAAAGCTTAAGGTTTCTTTCTCTTAGTTAAGAGAAACAAATTTGAGAAATTTGTTTCTCAAAGTGAAAGAAGTTATCCGCTAATTTAGCTAATTTAGGTTTCTTGTTGTAAAGCTTAAGGTTAGAGTTTTTCTATTGTAATCTTCAAATTTACTCACTTGACCTCTATGCTTTTTACACCTCTTATCAAATTTTCAAATACTAAATTTACTCACTAAACTTCCTCAAATAACCTCACTCATATAATTTGCAAACAAATTATTCTTTCAAATAAAAAATTTAGTCATTTCAATGATTTAATCACTCTATAAATTTTAACTAAATATACATTTCTTAATCAAACTTGAGTTTCAAAAATTAATGTCTAATCAATAAGAAAATGCCATGACCTATTCTGTTTTTTTTTTTTAATTTTTTTTTTTCAATTTTAGCTGTGCAAAAAAAAAAAATGAAGAAATCATTTGTTTTTATTCTCAACAAAAAAAAATCATTTTGTTTTTTAATGTTTTTTTTTGGTATTTTTTGTACCACATGATTAATTATTTAATTTTTTTTTTTATTATTATTATTTTTTTTGCAAATATAATGGATTGACTTAGATTTAGGTCATAAATCATAAGAAGATTTATTTTGTTTTTCCTCACCGATATGCGTTCAACATAATATCATACATTTTTATGTCACATGATCTTGATCATATTTTTAATTCTTATTAAATATATATGAATGAAATAATGAGTATGTAGTAAAATTGGAAAATGAAAATAGATAAGGAAAATAATAAGAAATACAATCTAATATTATTGAATTGGAAAGTCTACATAAAATAAATATAATAGTTTTTGATATAATTATTGTCCTTAATAGTCATTTTATAGTAGGTTATATATGTCATTTAATAATTCATAATAGAGTGAGGCAAGTGAGCAGATTTGGAGGTCCCAATAGAAACTCTCTTAAGATTACTTTCTCTTAATTAAGAGATAAATTAGCGGTTCGAGTGTTCTATCGAGCTCAAACAATTTCTGATTAGATTGAAATTGAGGCGAGCGGACAAAACTCGTAACATTTAACATTTCAACACAATATTTTAGGTCGAACTTGTTCTTTTATTTCATCATATATATAAGAACTTGACAACTTCCATTACAATCTTTAAACCATATATTAAGACAAAAAAAGTGCGAATTAAAACATTACCACACTTTTAATATCACCGTCATGTTTCCCATGTATGAATAAGCTCGTCACGACTCGCCGGAATGTTCTTGAGGTAAATCCCATCGTCTTTCGCAATCCAAAAGCACGCTTTCCAGTCACATCTGGTCCGAAGCCACATATGTTTACTCTCCCTCCAAAACACATCAAACAAAGCGTGTTGTTTGTCTGCATGGAAGTCGCAAGTGAAACGCGTTGTCCCAGGCAAGTTGACATGGAAATGCCAGTTGAAGTCACCACCATGATAAAGAGTATGGGTGCCAAGATCATCGAGGTCAGACCAACAATGGACAACCAATGCTCTTTGTCCGCCGAAACCGTTAACGACGTGCACATGCCAGTTGGTGGGATCAAGACCGGGCCATTTGGCAGAGGATTCCGGGCAGATACTCAGGGCTAAAGCGGCACACAAATAGAAAATGGCAATGCTTTTGATAGCTCCCATTCTTGCTTCTGAGGAGCTAGCTGCTTGACTTGATAAGATATCATGAATTGGATCTCAATCCATGATTTCTTTTTATAGGCAAATTCTGGTGATGTATTCATTGAATCACATTAATGTGTAATCTGGCGCCTAAGGAAAAAGCTGGTCGTATTTAATTAATTAAAGGCAATTAATGCTTTTCATGCATACTTAAAAGGAGAAAACCGTTCTTTTTTGAGTCAACAAGAAAAATGTAAGAGTGTTTCTATTGGGACCTCTAAATCTGCTCAATTGACCTCACTCTATTATGAATTATTAAATTAATGACATATATAACCTCTTATAAAATGACTATTAAGGACAATAATTAAACCAAAAATTATTATAGTTAATTTCTCTAGACTTTCCAATTCAATAATATTATATTGCATTCTTTATTATTTTCCTTATCTATTTTCATGTTCCAATTTCACTACAAACTCATTAAACATTTATATATATTTAATATAAATTAAAACTATAATCAAGATCATGTGACATAAAAATTCCTATCATCATATATGTTGAACGAATATTGGTGAGGGATAACAAAAGAAATCATATTATGACCTAAATCCCAGTCTATTTATTATATTTACAAAAAAAAAAAAAAAAAGAGCTAGCAGTAAAAGAAATCTGAAAAACTATTAAATAATTAATCATGAGGTACAGAAAATAGAGAGAATAATTAAACATTAAGAAAATTTCTCTTCATTTTTTTTTTTTGCACATCTACAAGAGAAAAAAAAAAGTAAAAAAAAAAAAAGAATTCTTTTTTATTAGAAATTAATTTTTAAAGCCCAATACCTTGTGTTTGAGTTTTTTTTTTATTAGATAAGAGATTTATGTAATCTGGTTAAGGAATGAATATGTAATTAATAATTTGTTTGCAAATTATATGAGTAAGGTTATTTCAGGAACTTGAGTGAGGTTTAGTGAGTAAATTTAGTATTTGAAAATTTGATAGGAGATGTAAAAAGCAAGGAGGTCAAGTGAGTAAATTTGGATGTTCCAAAAGAAAAACTCAAAATGTAATATGACCTGAGTAAACCACCACAGGTGGTCGAGTTGGAAAGAG
The DNA here is from genome assembly GCF_958449725.1 of Rosa rugosa. NCBI lineage: Eukaryota > Viridiplantae > Streptophyta > Magnoliopsida > Rosales > Rosaceae > Rosa > Rosa rugosa. The sequence goes on along the minus strand of NC_084822.1, from coordinate 40,296,262 downwards.
CCTCCAGGTGTGAAACCCCCACTGACAGGACCCGCACCAGATTTCACCTTGAAATCCGAAGTGACCCTGCGGGGCCCACCTTAGAAGAAGTTCTACCAAAAATTGAGCGGAACTTCCCCTAAAATGGGCTATCCAAACCTGTAGAAAACATTTACACTTCTCAATCAATTCATCCTTATGCTCCTGGAGCCACCCTGCTCCCCAAATCAACATCAGTCTCCAATTAACAAAACACACATCTCAATTCGAGTAGCATAAATCTCATAGGTAATCAGAGCAATTCTAACAGAAATGTATAAGAGGAAAACTTAATTCAAAGGCAGATGCGGAAGCCACGCTGTTAACTATGCCTCAACTCCGTGTACGCCCGACCTCAACCAATTCGCCTGCAAACTGGGCATTTGAAACCGAAGAGCCCAGGGGAAAGTACATAGAATACGTTAGCGTGAGTGGACAAAAATAAACAATTTTTAAACCCAATGGATTTTATACTTTCCCACATTTATTTCCTTAAAAACTCTCGATGCATGCAACGATTTAGAAAACAAATCACAAAAAGCTCCGCTCAAGAAAAACCGACTAGCCCCGCTAGTCATAAACAACTGAGAGAAAAGATCGAAACTCCAATACTCAACAGGATAAGACCAGCCCCGCTGGTTACACGGAAATCAGACTAGGCCCCGCTAGTCGAGAAATGATAGGATATGGGGAAAAGATATCACTATACGGGAAATGGAGCCTCCCAGGCTCTAACTACCCTCAACTGCCACTCACACATAGATTGTGCGAGGAGGAGAACTAATAGCCTCGACTGCCACCCACGTGAGGAGGAGAATAAATCACCTCTACTGCCACTCACCAACACAAAGTAGGTGAGGAGGAGAACAAGCTACCTCAACTGCCACTCACCAACACAAAGTCAGTGAGGAGGAGACCTAATCACATAACTCGCGTATGGTGAGGAAAAATGATCGAAAACCAGTAAATCCATGTAGCTTCCCCATATTTCTCACGAGATAGAAACCATGTATTCAACGACGTGACCCCGCACGCCAAGATTACTCTCAATCTCAAAATGGATAAGTGAGAAATAGGAATAAATCGACGGACACGCCCAAATATTCTCAAATCCGTGACCAAAACCGGAAATTAGTATAGGTAAATTCCATTTCCAAAAATCTCTCAAAATCTCCAAGAAGCCAACCCAAACCAAAATCCTTAATTAGGCATTCCCGATGCTAAAACCGAAAGTCAGTAAACAATTGAGAATATCCAACCCCATTGAAACTCATCTTAAAAATCTTCAGGAGCTTAACTCGGTGATTAGGGATATTCTTAATTCCGGAAATTTACCTCGGAAATAGGGAATTCATCAAATAATATTATAAATCAAAACCAACCTTTGAAATTCATTATTGAAAGCAAATCCATGATATAATTCGAAATCAATTTCTGGAAATTAATTCATTTCCTCAAAAAAAGTAATATGAATAATCACTAGAGCATTATTTTAAGAAAATAAATGCATGCATCGCTATTTAAAACAAAAGTCCACTCACAGTACTATTCCGACGATCACGCATTCGTGTTCCGTCATCGAGCAATAGCTCGGTACGTCGTCCTGTACACAATTATATTCCGTGAATAATTCTTCAATAATTTAATACAATTCCTAAAATCAACTCCTCATAATTTCACCTCCCAATTCTCCTCGGATTTAGCCCAAATTATACCACTAATACCAATTCGTTAATTTAAAGGTTCCAAGGCAGAACCGAGAGATATCCGACGGTCGGATTCTCGTAATTCGATAATCGAAACCTTAAATTTCAAAATCCATAAATAATTCTAAGTTTCTCCAAAAATTACCAAATTTCACATACAAGCTCTACACAATTAATAGGATTTAATGGGCTAAAAACCGGAATTAAAACACTGCTCTACGCGCCTCCACGCGCTACCCACAGTGGCGGCGCGTGGACCCCACGCGCCGGCGACCACTACCTCCGATGACCACCAAAATCCGGCAATAGCATCAACACAACAGACCCAACAATTTTCCCAACAGCAACACATTCCAATTTTACCTTGAAGTAGTCGAATCCAACCAGTGAAGAAAAGCCCCGAAACCTGAAGAACCCTAGAAATGCAACTCGTTAATTCGACCTCTACAAAGCAAATTGGAATGAAATACTTTAGGGGAAATGATCTCCATCAAAAACCGAACCTTCGACGTTAACTTGGTGGCCGGAGGTGGCCGGAATTGCCGGAAATCGGCGAAAACCCCAAACTGCAGCCGGAGAGAACTTTGCTTCGATCCGAGCTTTTCCGGCCAAATCGTTGAAAACAAAGGGCACCAGCGTGACAAGGGGGAGGAGGCGACCCTGTGGTGGCCGGCTTTCTGCCGGGTGATGGCCGGACGGCGGCCAATCGAAGGGAAGAAGAATTTCCCGAAGGAGAAAGAGGGAAATCGGGGGAGAGGAGAGAGAAAGGTGGGTTTCCGGTTTTGGAAACCTACCACAGTAAATTTCCTTATATATATAATTTTCTTACCATGAACAGTAACTTTCTTAAATCACTCATAACTTTCGCATACGAACTCTGATTTAGGTGTATCACATGTCCACGGACTCGGTTTAACGTCCTCTACGACTTTCAAGAAGGAAGTTTTCTCAAATTTTGGCCCGATCAAAAAGTCAACTTTTAGGGCCACTAAAATACCGAATTAGAGTAAAAAGTGAGAGTAGTTGTCATTTACCGTCCAAATGACTAGTAAACGGGTAAGTGAAAATACGGGATGTTACATTCTCCCCTCCTTATAAAAATTTCGTCCTCGAAATTTCAAACCGTTGAAGAGTACACCTCAACCCGAAGTACTGCTCAAACACGTAGAACTTAGTTTCAAAAAAAATGTTCCAAGAATTGGCCGATCGAAAGGAGATCAAACTTAAAGAGAAACGATCCTCATTCAATACTTTCTAAAACTTTAAACTTGTCGTCTCTTCCTTGGGTTAAGTTCACCTTCACAATCTCACGTCACTACTTTAACAATCCAAAGAGTCTCTAACCATACCAACTACTCAAGCAAAACACAACCTGTTTATAACCCAGAAAACACAAGGTATTGACATTACAAGTCACTCGGTTGGAAAGAGGTATCCATAATCTTTTCATATAACTTGTATGGTGAAGATCCACTCTGTTCACCAATAACGTGGTGATAACCACTAGGTGATCACAGTTACTACAAGCCCAAGACAAGTAGTTCCGTAACTACCACAAAAACAACACTTTCTTTTGTCTGTTTGTATTTAAATTTCTGATCAAATGTCATTTCATGTAAAGGTCTCACTGTGACGACAAGTATCAAAGGGTAGTTTGCTCAATTTGATCAATTTTTTTTTTTTTTTTTTTTATATATATATTTTTTTTTATGTTCCATGATGGTAATATTCCAACAATCAATATCAAACTACAAAGTACTTAAATATAGTCAACTTCTCTCCCTTGACTCAAAATTGACATTCCCAAGCAACCCTTGTCCTTTACCAAGCTAGGGATAATACTATTGAAAATCTGCTCTCTAAACAGCACTGATTCAATATGGTTCCAGCTACAGCAACAATTTCAAAGACCATACCACGTGAACAAATCTTGCACCACAATTTCTCAAACGCTGCCTACCTCACAATTTAAATCATAGGCAACTGAGGATTCACATTTCTGATGTCAATTAATTTCAAACAAATCGTAGGTATATGCCCAGGTATGAAATTCGAAGAATATTGGATCGTGTGCAATTTCACCTCAAATCTTTCCTTGAAAAACAAATCAAACTAAACAAGAAATAATGAGATCCGCAATCTCAACCTTGACCATTCCTCCTTTAAATACTCATACCTAAGATAACACATGGTAGTGGTGTTACAAACCACCCTATTAAAATTATAGCACCCAAAACTCCCTCAAAAAGTCGCTTAGTGAAAAACCAACCCATTCACCATCAGTATCGTGATAACCTCAAGATGGTCATTGTTAGTTAACAATTCCAAAACAAAGAACTTCCTTGGTTACCACAAGACATCCCTTCCTTCCTTGTTTGTTTGTGCTCAAATTCCTAATCAAGGTCGTGCACATAAAGGTCCCATAGTTGTCAACACACAAAGGTTAACCTCGAACGAACCCAAAAGTTCTTAATCAGGTAGGTTATGGGACCACTACACTTCCACTGCGCTACTCTGACACCTGACTAAATCATATACCTCAGTAATTCTCACTACCGAGAGCACCACAATCTGAATTACTAGATGTTAGACTCGAATCTTGCTCAATCCAAAATAGAATAGCTTTCTTAATTAGTTAGGAAAACTCTCTCTTATAACTACTTCACCAGCCCAAATAGCAACATCTCAAACCAGCTGACAAAACCTCATGACAATTTTATTACAGATACAACATTGTGGAAATTTTTCCTAACTCTGTATGTACCAACCCCTTTACTGGACTACACTGTAACCAACAACACTAATAAATGTTCCAAATCCGATCCAAGAGTTGACCAACTATAAAAGAGATTCAATTCATAAAATGAACGATTCTCAAACTGAAACATTGCCAGACATTTTAATTTGATCGATTCCATAGCAACCCCGCCGAACTCAACATTCCAAAAGAAAGGTTCACCTCCGTTCGTGACTGAAAAACCCTATGTTCAAAACAACCTGCAATTATCTCGAATGTGTAACCAGAAACATAAAGCAAAATTTTGAGAGTAGAAGGCTCAAGGGTAAACTAAAGCCGATTACGTGAGTGTAAGGCACCCCAAATACTGTAGAAAAGAAATCGACTTACGAATTAAGGAAAAAGATATCGAAGCAATAACGAAATCCACCAGCAGGAAAGAGATTCTTCCGTAGTCCCCAAAGGACTCATCGAGAAAACCATCAATAAATGCTGGCAGAATTCCAAAACTTCTTGACTAGTATCGCCCCGCAAGGAAACTGCCTCCAAACCTTCGCCATAACTCAAAGATTTTAAATTAAGATCATAACTACATCACTTAGCACTTCCACTTGAATTACAATGGACACCCCGTGGGGTCACTACGACCAATTCTTGATTCCAAGTTCAACAATTTCACCCAAATGGATATCCAATGACACTTAATAGTACCCTCATGCACGATAAAAGTGATCGCAACTGTTGTAAGACGATCCAAATGTCCTTGATTTTCAAAACCTTTCAAAACCTCAATTCTCACTTTTGTGCTCTTAATTGGTTTCAAATTCCAAATTATTGCTACACGGGGCCATCCCCCCTGACCACATCACCAGTTTTAGGATGAAGGACACCCGTCCACATCATGTATCACACCAAGCGATACCAGGATCCGACAGTGGTCCCACCACATTACGATCAAATTCTCAAGTTCAACCCATAAGAAGTTTTACTCAAAATATAACTTAGAACTCCGGTCAATCTATGACCATAAATACTTCCTGAGGCAACTGGGAAAACTCATGTCCTTAGAGTTACTCTACTTACTACTCTTATAAAATCTTGACCATTCAATCTAACAATCACTCCAACCAGAACTTACTACATTTCAATTCCTATGACTCCACGATTCATAATTCGAATCAAACTCCGTATCATATAGTGATTCGCTTGAACCACTATAGATACCCAATAGGATCACTATCATCAATCCCTGAAGTTGCGATAAACCATTTCACCGAAAAAAATCATTAACCAAAAACACAAAACCTCGGACAATATTCTTCACTTGGACAAGACTATGTCCACAAGTCATGGTCAGGTCAACAGACCAAGATGTCCAAATAGAGGAAATTTCCAATCCGGTTGTCTTTGTAAATTGCAAAGTATCAATCCAAAATGACTCTCACAACACCAACCACGTCTACATGACACATCCCCCGTAACTCGGTTCAAGGTTAGAACCAAAATTTACTATTAGTCTCACATCAAACCACAATTCTAATTCTAATTATTCGGAGACAGCCCAAAGCCATAGTCGCTCGTCTCCGATACTCAAACACGAAATCGAACTCCGTTCTCGCACCTTAAACCCAGCACCAACAAACTTACTGGCATCGAGGAAGAAATAACCACAACATTTCCTCGAATTACTACATAGCACAATTCGAATCTGTAGAGTAGCCTTACTCTACCATTACTAGGGAAAGGTGCATGACATGAATCAATTCGATACGTAGCGAAATTCCTATGAGGTCGGCGTACAGGAGGCATAAAATCCAAGGAAAACCAACAAGACATGTACCGTACACACTTGATGAATACAACAGCACCGAAGAGCATATGATGGGGAACCGCTGCAGTCGGGCCATCACTTGGGAGGTACTGAGTAACGTCAAGCATATACGGTAACAAGATATGAACAAGTCTACAGAATCTGACAGCCTAATGCTCTGATACCAACTGACAGGACCCGCACCAGATTTCACCTTGAAATCCGAAGTAACCCTGCGGGGCCCACCTTAGAAGAAGTTCTACCAAAAATTGAGCGGAACTTCCCCTAAAATGGGCTACCCAAACCTGTAGAAAACATTTACACTTCTCAATCAATTCATCCTTATGCTCCTGGAGCCACCCTGCTCCCCAAATCAACATCAGTCTCCAATTAACAAAACACACATCTCAATTCGAGTAGCATAAATCCCATAGGTAATCAGAGCAATTCTAACAGAAATGTATAAGAGGAAAACTTAATTCAAAGGCAGATGCGGAAGCCACGCTGTTAACTATGCCTCAACTCCGTGTACGCCCGACCTCAACCAATTCGCCTGCAAACTGGGCATTTGAAACCGAAGAGCCCAGGGGAAAGTACATAGAATACGTTAGCGTGAGTGGACAAAAATAAACAATTTTTAAACCCAATGGATTTTATACTTTCCCACATTTATTTCCTTAAAAACTCTCGATGCATGCAACGATTTAGAAAACAAATCACAAAAAGCTCCGCTCAAGAAAAACCGACTAGCCCCGCTAGTCATAAACAACTGAGAGAAAAGATCGAAACTCCAATACTCAACAGGATAAGACCAGCCCCGCTGGTTACACGAAAATCAGACTAGGCCCCGCTAGTCGAGAAATGATAGGATATGGGGAAGAGATATCACTATACGGGAAATGGAGCCTCCCAGGCTCTAACTACCCTCAACTGCCACTCACACATAGATTGTGCGAGGAGGAGAACTAATAGCCTCGACTGCCACCCACGTGAGGAGGAGAATAAATCACCTCTACTGCCACTCACCAACACAAAGTAGGTGAGGAGGAGAACAAGCTACCTCAACTGCCACTCACCAACACAAAGTCAGTGGGGAGGAGACCTAATCACATAACCCGCGTATGGTGAGGAAAAATGATCGAAAACCAGTAAATCCATGTAGCTTCCCCACATTTCTCACGAGATAGAAACCATGTATTCAACGACGTGACCCCGCACGCCAAGATTACTCTCAATCTCAAAATGGATAAGTGAGAAATAGGAATAAATCGACGGACACGCCCAAATATTCTCAAATCCGTGACCAAAACCGGAAATTAGTATAGGTAAATTCCATATTTCCAAAAATCTCTCAAAATCTCCAAGAAGCCAACCCAAACCAAAATCCTTAATTAGGCATTCCCGATGCTAAAACCGAAAGTCAGTAAACAATTGAGAATATCCAACCCCATTGAAACTCATCTTAAAAATCTTTCAGGAGCTTAACTCGGTGATTAGGGATATTCTTAATTCTGGAAATTTACCTCGGAAATAGGGAATTCATCAAATAATATTATAAATCAAAACCAACCTTTGAAATTCATTATTGAAAGCAAATCCATGATATAATTCGAAATCAATTTCTGGAAATTAATTCATTTCCTCAAAAAAAGTAATATGAATAATCACTAGAGCATTATTTTAAGAAAATAAATGCATGCATCGCTATTTAAAACAAAAGTCCACCCACAGTACTATTCCGACGATCACGCATTCGTGTTCCGTCATCGAGCAATAGCTCGGTACGTCGTCCTGTACACAATTATATTCCGTGAATAATTCTTCAATAATTTAATACAATTCCTAAAATCAACTCCTCATAATTTCACCTCCCAATTCTCCTCGGATTTAGCCCAAATTATACCACTAATACCAATTCGTTAATTTAAAGGTTCCAAGGCAGAACCGAGAGATATCAGACGGTCGGATTCTCGTAATTCGATAATCGAAACCTTAAATTTCAAAATCCATAAATAATTCTAAGTTTCTCCAAAAATTACCAAATTTCACATACAAGCTCTACACAATTAATAGGATTTAATTAATGGGCTAAAAACCGGAATTAAAACACTGCTCTACGCGCCTCCACGCGCTACCCACAGTGGCGGCGCGTGGGGTCCACGCGCCGGCGACCACTACCTCCGATGACCACCAAAATCCGGCAATAGCATCAACACAACAGACCCAACAATTTTCCCAACAGCAACACATTCCAATTTTACCTTGAAGTAGTCGAATCCAACCAGTGAAGAAAAGCCCCGAAACCTGAAGAACCCTAGAAATGCAACTCGTTAATTCGACCTCTACAAAGCAAATTGGAATGAAATACTTTAGGGGAAATGATCTCCATCAAAAACCGAACCTTCGACGTTAACTTGGTGGCCGGAGGTGGCCGGAATTGCCGGAAATCGGCGAAAACCCCAAACTGCAGCCGGAGAGAACTTTGCTTCGATCCGAGCTTTTCCGGCCAAATCGTTGAAAACAAAGGGCACCAGCGTGACAAGGGGGAGGAGGCGACCCTATGGTGGCCGGCTTTCTGCCGGGTGATGGCCGGACGGCGGCCAATCGAAGGGAAGAAGAATTTCCCGAAGGAGAAAGAGGGAAAAATCGGGGGAGAGGAGAGAGAAAGGTGGGTTTCCGGTTTTGGAAACCTACCACAGTAAATTTCCTTATATATATAATTTTCTTACCATGAACAGTAACTTTCTTAAATCACTCATAACTTTCGCATACGAACTCTGATTTAGGTGTATCACATGTCCACGGACTCGGTTTAACGTCCTCTACGACTTTCAAGAAGGAAGTTTTCTCAAATTTTGGCCCGATCAAAAAGTCAACTTTTAGGGCCACTAAAATACCGAATTAGAGTAAAAAGTGAGAGTAGTTGTCATTTACCGTCCAAATGACTAGTAAACGGGTAAGTGAAAATACGGGATGTTACACCCACACCCGGGTTTGAATCCCGCCAACGGTTATTGGAGTTAAATCCCAATATATTTGTACCTACATGTACGTTGCAAAGCATAATTAGCTATAATCAGACACACTCATCGTACCGCCAGAGGTACCAACTATCATCAAAGGAGTAACCCACAGATAGGCAGTCAGGCGGGCCACGGCCGGAGCACAAGAGTTCCCCAGGATCACCGCTGACGCGCCGCCACGCACTCTGCCAAGACGGCATCAGAAGCTACTGAAACTGGGAACTGAAGCACATCAGTCCCATATCGAAAACAAGGAGAAGATCAGACCTCTCCTCACCTATAAAAGGTCCTCTCTTCTCCCTTCATTAAATTACGCATTAATTCTCATTTATTACTATGCTGCCTATATATATCAACTGACTTAGGCATCAGAGAAGTGAAGACCGCCCAGCGCGGTCTCCCTCTGACGCCCTGCCTTTCATTTGGCAGCTAGCAGGAATCACCAAGTATACAGAGTAGCGGTCCGCCCGCCGGACCCGCGTTAAACGAAGGCTTGGCTACCGCCAGACTTTGAGCATTAACATTGGCGTCGTCTGTGGGAACCCTTGAACAAGAGGTCACCCCATCACAACTACCATGACTAGCGGTAGCGGGGGAAACGCCCATGAGCAGGCAGACCAGTCCGCCATCCCCCAACCATCCAATCCAGCGGTAGGTGTTAACCGCGCACTATTCAACACCCCAACTAACCCTGGCGATGAGACGGATCCAGGCAGCAGCCGCCCACCAGGCCAGGACCTCGCCGCCATGTACGAGTTGGCACTGGCAGACCTTCACAAGGCAAACAGAGAACGTGAGGAGGAGCGCAGAGAGAAGACCGAGGCCCAAAAGCAGGTGGCTGCGCTGATGTCACGTTTTGATGACCTGAAAAGGACGTTAGAAAGAACCGCCAACCCGGTACAAAGCGAGCATTCGCATAGTACAAGGCGTAGTCATCCCAACGCTGGTGCATTGGGACCGGAACCAGTTGTACAGATGCAGGTCCCGCTGGACCCCCCTGAACTACTGGAGATGGGACCACCGCCCATTCCCCAACTCATGTTGGAGCAGGAAGCAGAGTCGGTACCACGCACTAACCGCTCAGAAATTAGGGCAAGAACTGAGGGTGGTCCGCCTGCGCCAAGGCATAGGCAGACCCAGCGGAGTACATGTGCCGGACCCGCTGGCGACGCAACAGCCCAAATTCTGGAGAGGATGCAGCAGTTGGAACAAAGGCTGGTCCGGGCGGAGTCGGGCGCCGCGCCATCAACTCAAAGTCCACTTTTCACGTCCAGACCAGGGCCCTTCACCGCTGCAATCCTACAGGCTATCAGGCCTGCGTACGCAAAAACTCCGAAAATGTCGCATTACAGCGGTACAACCGACCCCTTCGTCCATATGGACACCTTCAAGAAAGTCACCAACAACAAGGGATTTGACGACCCCACTCTGTGCCACTTGTTCAGCGAAACACTGGACGGGGAGGCAATGAATTGGTTCTTTGAATGTCCGCCAGGATCCATCGACTCATTCAACGAACTGTCACATACCTTCCTCTCCCGGTTCATCTTACTATCCGCCGGACATCATAACACGAGTCAGCTGTTCAGCGTCAAACAGGGAGAGAATGAGTCACTCAAGGCATTCGTCACAAGGTGGCGAGCGGCGGCATCTCAGTGCCGCGATCTGGACAAATCGATGGCATCGGCGGCCTTCAAGCAAGGACTCCTCAAAGGGCCGTTCCTCTATCACCTCAACTACAATCATCCAAATGCGGCATATGACCATATCATGAGTGAGGCGGTCATTCACGCCCAGGCGGAATTCATTACATATGGAGAAGTCCCACCGCCACCGGTAACGCCAGCAAAGGCCACACAGCCTACCTCCAGTCATGAAACCGTTAATAAGGCACCCGCCGCATCACCAACTGACAAGAAGAGGGAATGGCCACAGGGTCACTACCAGAACAAGCGGCAGAAGGATCAATACCACAAGGGAAACCGCCCAACCCAGGAAGATAACCGCAACAGGCAAACGGAGTCTTCTCAACGGTATGCAGTGTTCACGGTCCTCACAACCTCGTACGAGGAAATATACAATCAGTGCAAGGATCAGATCCCGCCATCTCCTCCAGCAAAATACCCAAAGACGAGCAAACCCAAAAACACCGGCAGATGGTGCAAATACCACGAGGACAGCGGCCACAATACCAACAGCTGCAACGCACTCAAGACGGCAATTGAGACCTTGTACCGTGAAGGCAAGATGGAACAGTTCAAGGTGCGCCAACCGCCACCAGTGATCGCCAACGTAGAGACGTTGGGCCGCATCAACACAATCGACGGCGGTGCTCCAATCACGAGCTTGTCTCACAGAGCCAGGAAGCGTTACGCACGCGTTAATCACCCAAAGGAAGTCTGCAATATCTGTTACGAGAGATCCGCCAAGGTCCCAAAGGTTGGTTGGGAACCTATCACGTTCTCTGAGGAGGAAGAGCGTGGGGTGCACCTACCCCATGATGACCCCTTCTTGGTCGACGCCATTCTTGGTAGGTTCTCAGTGGGGAGAATATTGGTAGATAGCGGGTCCGCTGTCAACGTCATATTCAGCGGTTGCTACAGCCATCTCAAGCGGAATAACAAGTTGCTCCAGGATCATGAGCCACTGCTCAGCTTCTCTGGTGACGTCACACAGCCGCTTGGTTCTAACTACATGCGGTTGACTATTGGCGCTAGTCCGTGTATGGCGGAGGTACATACAGAATTTATAATCGTTGATTGTCTCAGCTCATATAATGCCATCCTCGGACGACCGGCGCTCAACAAGCTTAAGTGCATTATCGCTGGGTACATGCTTCTCCTGAAGTTCCCCACACCTAACGGCACTGGCAGTGCGAGGGGAAGCCAACAGTTGGCACGCGAGTGTTATTCAACGACTATGGCACGGTCAACACGCCGCCATGATGTCCTAACGGTAGGAAACCAGGCACCGCCACCAAATATCTTCGAGGACCCTAGGGATGAGGAGAAGAAGTATGTAAGGAAGGAGCCGGTCAACCCGGACACATCCTTGAAGGTTGTCTGTATCTCGGACGAGCACCCTGAGCGGACGGTCCGTATAGGCGCCCAACTAGATCCAGAAGTAGAGGCAGAACTCATTCAATTCCTACGTCATAACGCCTCCGTCTTTGCATGGTCCTACGCGGACATGCCAGGTATCTCCCCTGAGATTATCACTCATAAACTGACCATCAAACCCTCTTTTTATCCCATCAAGCAGAAGCGGAGGGCCTTCGATGAAGAAAAATACCAAGCAATCGGAGAAGAGGTCGCCAAACTCCAGGACATTGGATTCATCCGCCAAGTCATCTATCCCCAGTGGATCTCAAATTTGGTGATGGTCAAAAAGCCCAGCGGCAAGTGGCGGATGTGTGTTGACTTCAAAAACCTCAACAAGGCATGCCCAAAGGATAGTTTCCCGCTACCCCGTATCGATCAGCTGGTCGATTCCACCGCCGGACATGAGCTCCTCAGCATGATGGACGCTTTCTCCGGATACAATCAGATCAAAATGCACCCCAGCGACCAGGAATGCACAACCTTCACCACCGACAAAGGCCTCTACTGCTACAATGTCATGCCTTTCGGTCTGAAGAACGCCGGTGCCACTTACCAGCGGTTGATGAACGCCATGTTCGCGGAGCATCTGGGAAAAATCATCGAGGTCTACGTAGACGACATGCTAGTTAAGAGCATAAAGGCCGGCGGACATGTGGCAAACCTCAGGATCATAGTAACCATTCTCTTGGCCTATGGTATGCGCCTCAACCCGGAAAAATGTTTCTTTGCGGTCACCGCTAGCAAATTCCTGGGATACATTGTCAGCGAGCGGGGCATCGAGGCTAACCCAGACAAGGTCCAGGCCATCCTTGACTTGGCGGACCCAGAGTACAAGGTGCACGTCCAATGCCTCCAGGGCAAGTTAACCGCCCTTTCTCGATTCATCTCTCGACTCACGGACAAGTGTGCCCCATTCTTCAAACTCCTCAAAACAACGCACAAGAAGGTCATCGACTGGAATCCGGAATGTCAGGCGGCGTTCCAAGGCCTGAAGGAATATCTGGCGGCAGTCCCTCTCCTCTCTGTCCCTGTCCAAGGAGAAACCCTATTCATATATCTAGCGGTATCTGCATCAGCGGTAAGTTGCGCAATTGTCCGAAGGGAAGGCCAAGATGAGCTCCCGGTTTTCTACGCCGGCAGAGGCATGAACGGAGCGGAGACAAGGTATCCTCCCTTGGAACAACTGGCCCTTGCACTTATCGTTGCCGCCAGGCGCCTTCGCCAGTACTTCCAGGCCCACACGATCCATGTGTTAACAAATCAACCGCTGAGACAAGTAATGCAGAACCTTGAACACTCGGGGCGCCTCAGCAAGTGGGCCATCGAGCTCAGCGAGTTCGACATAGAATACAAACCAAGAACCGCCATAAAGGGCCAGGCAGTGGCGGACTTCATCGCTGAACTCACCGAACGTCAACCTGAACCCGGTGTAGAGATGGTACCTGGAGCAGAAGTGGTAACCGTCGGGGAGGCAGGTCCCCTCCAGTCGGATTGGAACCTACATGTGGACGGATCCGCCAGCGCCAAGGCCAGCGGCGCCGGAGTCATCCTAACAGGACCCGGGGGACTGAACGCGGAGTATGCGTTGAAATTCAACTTCAAAGCTTCAAACAATGTGGCGGAGTACGAGGCACTGATCGCCGGTCTACTTCTCGCCATTGACTCGGGGGCTGACAGCGTCAACATATTCAGCGACTCTCAATTAGTCGTTAACCAGGTCAACGACAGCTTCCAGGCAAAGGACCAGCAGCTGGCGGCATACTTGGGATATGTCAAAACGTTGCTCAAAAAGTTCAACTTTCACACCATCACACAAATTCCCAGGGAAAAGAACGCCAAGGCTGATTCCCTGGCAAGACTGGCAACCGCCCAGCCACATCAAAGTCCAACGGACACAAAGGTGGAATGCCTTGACAAGCCAAGCATCACGAAAACCCTAGCGGAGATCTTCAACATTGAAGTCAACCCCAGCTGGATGGACGAGATCACTGCATACAAGCGCAGCGGCACACTACCAGAGGATAAGGTCAAGGCACGCCAAATTCAGCGGAGAGCAACCCGCTACAATATCCAGAATGGCAAGCTTTACCGACAGGGGTTCACTCACCCCAACCTCCGCTGTTTAACCCCGGAGGAAGGAAAGGTCGTGTTGGCAGGAATCCACGGCGGGGAGTGCGGAAACCACTCGGGCGCCAGATCCCTGGCCAATCGTACAATGCGACAGGGCTACTTTTGGCCTACGCTTGGTGAGGACGCCCGGCAGGTGTCAAGATCTTGCCACAAATGCCAGCAGTTCGCCGATCTCCCGCATGCGCCAGCTGAACCACTTTCAGTCATCATCGGTCCATGGGTCCACTCTACATGGGGCCTCGACTTAATGGGAAAATTCCCAACCGCCAAGGGACAGTTCAAGTACATCATTGTCGCTATCGACTACAACAGCAAGTGGATAGAGGCAGAGCCACTGAGCCATCACTACCGCCAAAGTCATTCACTTCCTCTGGAAAAACATTTACTGCCGCTATGGTGTCCCACACACAATCATTACAGACAACGGCACACAGTTCAACAATGAGGAGCTCATTTCGTTCACCGCCAATCTGGGCACCAGGATGAGCTTTGCCTCTGTCGCCCACCCCCAAACCAACGGCCAGGTCGAAGCGGCAAACAAGATAATCAAGAAGCTACTAAAAAAGAAACTCGACACTGCCAAGGGCCTGTGGGCGGAAAAGCTTCCAGAAGTGCTATGGGCCATCAGAACGACTCCATCCTCCGCCACTGGTGAAACCCCCTTTTGTATGACGTTCGGAACTGAGGCCGTTCTGCCTGTCGAGGTGGCTCAACCCACCGCTCGGGTCGAATGCTACCACCCAGACACCAACGGCGATGGCATCAACCTGGACTTGGACCTCCTAGAGGAAAAACGACACAAGGCCCATTTGCAAAACCTGCAAAACAAACAACGAGTTTCGCGTTTCTATAACGCCAGAGTCAAGGCCCGCAACCTCCAACTGGGGGACTGGGTAATGAAGGAAGTCATTCCAGCACCAACAAAACTCCGCCCAACTTGGGAAGGTCCATATAAAATAGTAGAAGTCGTTAGCCCAGGCACCTTCTACTTAATGGACAAGGATGGAGTCACTACGACCCACCCTTGGAATACCGAACACCTTCGGTATTACTACAAATAGTCATGTCGCTACCCAGGAGCATCTTGACTTAGCTAAATTTTTGTTCAATATTTAGCTAAGGGAAGCTACCCAACGGGTACATCCCCACGTTTGTTAACACTGACCAGTCAGTTATCAATGAAACGAGGAATTATTCAAACCATTGTTACCAAGTCTAGCACTGAGGGCAGCTGGCAACGCCGGCAATCGTCAGCGGACCTCGTCCGCTACGTTGTGCACTTGGACCAATCTTAATTCCTTTAATTTTTCATTGATTACAAAAGAACATCCTAAGTCAAAACTCTAGCGGTATAGACATGTCATCACACAACGTCAAAAATTCCATATTTCATATATTCAGGGCTGGGACTCCCCACCCAAACATTGTTCATTACATTCAAAAAAAAAACAACAAAAGTACATATATTTTCAGCCTCAGCGGCTACACAATCAAAACAGGGCACGTCCGGCATGTCAGGGGTTGGCCTCGGCGTCGCCTACTTCAGCCTGCGACGGCTGTTCACAGCTTGCTTGGTCAGTCCCTCGCGCGGTAGGACTTGGCGTCTCAATGGTCCCATCCGCCGGAGTCTGATACCCACTGCCTGAGCTGCCACCTCCTGCTGGGGGACTGGGTACTGGCGGGGGTCTCTTCGTCGGCGCTGCATTTTTTGCTTGCGGCGCCTTGGACAGGGACGCCTTGGCCCAATCAATGGCACCCTTCGCTCGCAACATCTCGACATTCGCCAGGGCGCCGGCCTTCGCCGCTTCATTCAGCGCGTTTTTGTATTCCGCCGACTGCTTGAAATTCTCCACAGCGGCGGCGGCGGCTCGGCTTCCATCATCCCTCAGCCGGATCAACTCACCCTCCAGTCTCTTCACTTCCCCTTGCCTGGCGGCAGACTCCCGCTGCAAGATGTCAATTTTCTTCTCCTTGGCGGTCACACGCTCTTGCAGCAAGGCCTTGTCTTGCTCCAGCTGGAAGACTTGATCATTTCGCTCTATGTCCCGCTGGATGGCGACGTCTAGCTTGCCTCGACCGTCCGCCGCGTCACAGTCTGCCTTCATCAGGCGTCGCTCCACATCTGCCAGCCTGTCCTTGGCTTCCCCCAGCTCCCTCTCAAGCCTCTTAACCTCCTCCCGGAGCTGACCCTCAATTCGAGGTTGCTTGGGCGCCGCCAAGAACATTTCGTTCAGCCCCACCGCCAGATGCCCAAAGGCTGAGCTAAAGGGCGACTGCTCGATCGCCGTTGGCCGCGTCATCCCTGCCAGACCGCCGAACCCCAACCGCTCGCACAAATGATAGAGAAACTCCCGCTCGCTGTCGGTCATGAACTCGGTGAAGGCAGCGAACGAGTCCAGATCGCTCACGGGCATTTCTCTCTCGGCCGTCACTGGAGCCTTCGACGGGCCTTGTCGGCTCTTCTTTTGCCTGTGGACCTCGAGGGTCTCGTCATCATCCTCCTCCCCGCCTGAGTTACACTGGCGCCGCTTCCGCAGAATCCCCCGTGCATCTCCAGTGGGCGCAGCCCTGGACCCCATCGGCGGTTGTCTCCCCACCGCAGTCGCGGCAGCCCCCGCCGGCGCCAGAACTCTTTCTTTCTGCGGCCCACGTCGACTGCCAACCGCTCTTTCCTTCTGCGGCACGGTAGAGGATCCTTTTTTTCCCCCGCCCGCATTCCCATCCCCCTGCACGCTGGGCAGACCGTCGGCCCCTAGGTGCGAGTGGTGCGGCATGGGCAGCGTCACCGCAACCTCGGATGCGCTCACCTCCAGCGTCTCCGGGTTCACAACTGTCATCCGGGCCGCCTCGCCTGAAGCATACATTGTCTCCAGGAAGTTGTCTATCTCCGCGCGATCCATAGCTTTGTCAAAGGCGTCACGGCTCGCTTTGTTGCCTGGCGGAGTCTCTGAGAACATGCAAACACTTGTCAGCTTTAACCAAGTTATCAAAAGATACAATGTGGCGGAGGCCTCTTACCAATGGCGCGCGTTAGCTGCTGATCGACCAACAGCTCCCAGCCGGTGAGGAGACGGAAGTCCAGCAAATTGCGGTTCTTCCAACAACCTTTGATACGCGCAATCCGGCACTCTTCCTCCCGCGTCAGATTGTAGCGCAGGCCCGCTGTAAAACAACAGAAAGTGTCAGTCAAACGATTGCAACATGTATACCATAAACCGCCAGCTATGTTCAGCGGAGATCGACGGACAACCTCGGATTGGCTGAAACTCCGACTTAATCCTAAATGTCGGCTCCCCCTGGTTGGACTCCGCTTGATACTCCCACCCCGTCGTGGCCACGCAAAACGTCCCCCGCCAGTAGGACATCGAATCCCTCAAATTCTCTATCAGCTTGGGCGCTCCCTGCCGGCGGCTCAGATTTACTTGCCCCCTACACCCTTGGCGATTAATGTACACCAGTTCGTAGAAGTGCAAAACCTCCGCCACCGTCGGCCCCTCGGACCCGGATAGCCGCCACAAGGAGTTCATCGCCAGCATCAACCGCCACATGTTGGGACAGATCTGCCCAAAAGCGACGCCGAACTCACACACCAGGATCTGAAGGTTGGGCACTAGCGGCAACGTCACTCCTTGGCGGAATATTGCCTCGTGAACGGCGGCGAACCCCGCTAGAAGAATTGAGGCCTTTTCGTCCGCAGTCGGTTGGCGCAGCTTCACCACTCCCGGCAGCCGGTATGTCCGTTTCATCCGGTTGACCACGGCGGCAGTCATCCGCCCTCCCGCCTCGTCGACGGGGGTCCCATCCGGGAGCACCCACGCCGACTCTGTTTCCTCCCCCGTCACGTTTCCCCCGTCAGCAGAACCACTGGCGGCACTATTACTTGCTAGCCGCTCCTCACTCCTCTCCCGCGCAACAGCTTCCTCACCCGCCCTAGAACTCTCCGGACGCAACGTACGGCCCATGACAACTTCCCAGGGTATGGTTTGCAGCGGCTCGATGTCTAACGGCTCTGGCAGTGAGGTTCCTGCACGGGCAGACGGACGCAACGAGTCAATAAAAACCCTATCCGCCGCACTGATTGACACGTCAGACCCGGAGTCCTCACTGCTCGAGATCTCTACGACGTTGGCCATCCCAAAAACCCTAAAACCCAAATCAGTTAGCCCACAGAAGGATCTAACCTATCCCTACATCAGCCATAGCAAAGCACCACGAACAGCTACCCAGAAAATACCAAAACATGAACAAACCCCCCCCCCCCTCAACCCAGATTCAACCATCTAGCAAAACCCTAACTATCAACTCTCTGTCAAAGCATCGTAACCTGCCTCAAATCTCATCTTACACCCCCGACGAGCATCAAGAAACCCAGTTCACACACCAATCCCAGACACAAATACCAAACCCACAATTCGACAACACAAAACCGAAGAGAAGGATAACCAGAACACTAACCTGTCGTTAACTCGCCGGCGTACTGATGCTCGCTATGCCCCGACAACGGAAATTTTCGTCTCTTCGACCACGAGAACTCCACCAACTCACGGTACTCTCTCTGCAAATCTCGGCTGGGCAGAGCTTGAAGACGACAAACAGTTCGAATGGATTTTCTGATCTCCTTTCTCAACACGTTCCCCCCCTTTTATGTCAACATCAGCGGCTTTTGGGCCGTCCGCTAGAAAACGACATCACACCCCAGCCGTCCACGTGTCCCCTGTCCGCACTAACCCTCCGGGTTAACCGAGGCGTCGCCTCGGTTACGAAATCCATCATTACTCGCATTAATCACGAGAAGACGGCCGGACTGAGGAGACGCGTCTCCACACGCTAACCCTCTAGTTACTTGCCACGTGTCAAGGCGTATCACGAAAGCAGTCCAGGGTACACCCCTCTCCAAGTGAGTCTCCGCTGAGCGAAACCCCGCCAGCGGAACTTCTCACTTGTCCTCTCCAAGTGAGTCTCCGCTGAGCGAAACCCCGCCAGCAAAACTTCTCACTTATCCTCTCCTAGTGACGTTCTCCGCCGGGCGGAACCCCGCCAGCAGAACTTTTCATTAGCTGTTATTTACGAAGTCTCCTAAAAGCGACACTTCTCCCTTGTCATCATACAAACGGGGCACCTTCCGCTACGCACCTCTAGCGGAAACCTCTTTTATCTGACAAATCGCGTACTTTATTCAGCGCGGTACCGCTCAATAAATTAACGCCAAGCACGTCCACTGGACGCTGTTTACTGCTATAAACCAGCGGGGGGACTCCCGCCAGCGGCGGATCCCGAGGCCACGCCTCATTCTGACAAATGACCGCCACGCGGCATTACAGTCAGATTGTCCCTACGGGACACGGGGACTAGTCAACAGTCTACGACGACCCAAATCAGGTACGTTGGCCCCCGTCACTCGGGTCCTAAAGATTGGGTTCGCTACCCAACACCCTCTGCTCCGTGCAGCTCCCCCTCACCAAACAAATTTCGCCACCATCCGGAGATCCATCTTAGCCGGGGAGTGGGGGACTTCCTGGGGGGCCTAGCAGGGGCCCACCCGAAAGGGTATAAAGCGTTTGCTCAGTAATATCCATGGTTGACAACGCACTGACGCTAATTATACTTCTGCAAAAGTCTAGCGGAAGAAAACGCTTCACACCGCCGATCAACTCCCCAACCAAGATTGCCCTCCTTGACTGGGGACTTGGGGGACTTGTACCTACATGTACGTTGCAAAGCATAATTAGCTATAATCAGACACACTCATCGTACCGCCAGAGGTACCAACTATCATCAAAGGAGTAACCCACAGATAGGCAGCCAGGCGGGCCACGGCCGGAGCACAAGAGTTCCCCAGGATCACCGCTGACGTGCCGCCACGCACTCTGCCAAGACGGCATCAGAAGCTACTGAAACTGGGAACTGAAGCACATCAGTCCCACATCGAAAACAAGGAGAAGATCAGACCTCTCCTCACCTATAAAAGGTCCTCTCTTCTCCCTTCATTAAATTACGCATTAATTCTCATTTATTACTATGCTGCCTATATATATCAACTGACTTAGGCATCGGAGAAGTGAAGACCGCCCAGCGCGGTCTCCCTCTGACGCCCTGCCTTTCATTTGGCAGCTAGCAGGAATCACCAAGTATACAGAGTAGCGGTCCGCCCGCCGGACCCGCGTTAAACGAAGGCTTGGCTACCGCCAGACTTTGAGCATTAACAATATTCTTGGTGGCAAGGGGGGAGGAAGCGTTCTGACATGATCCCCCGGCACAGATTAGTCTCTGGGCCTAGGAAGCCTTTGAGGAACTGTGTGATCTCGATAAAAAAAAATGACCTGAGTAATGCTAAATAATTTGGATTAATAAAGCAATAATTCTTGGGTACACATATAAGGTGAACCTGCTCATTCATATTTCTCTCAATTATCCATTCATATTGTGACATTTGTACATTAACTGTTTTAGTGTTAACTCACATTTTGACTTTTTTTTTTTTTAAAATAATAATACATGTGTTTGAGCCCAAAAGTATTTTTGGCAAGGTCCCTTCAGGGGATTTAGCGTGGCGGGCCGATACCTGTAGCACAAAAATAAGCCTACTTGGGTTTGGGTTACAGCTTCACCCATTCCGAGATCCATAAGGAAAACGAGCCTTTGTTGGATTCAAGTAGCAGAGATTGAATAGGAAACTTCAATCAATAATCCTTCTATGGCAAGGAACAGTAAAAAACCCTAAGGTATAAATACCAGGTTTCAAGGATGAATCAAGGACAACTCTTCAATCAACTAATCTCAACGATTACCAAAGCCTCCCCGGAGCAAACCTACCTGCAACCTAGTTGCAACCTAGCGAAGCAAGGGTAACGCCCTCGCAACCCAGCGAAGCTAAAGTCACGCTTTAGCAAACCCTGTGCTTTCTCCCAACTTCCCAGTGATTGCTTTGCTTAGTCTACAACACTAAGTATCGATTCGGTGAATGCAAGAGACCACAACCAAAGCCCTTATCCATAAGGCAAGAAGTCATTTTCCGAAAGGCAGAGAAAAGAACCCGGTGACGAGGTTGGTGCTCTCCTCGTCCACAGCGTTTGAAAAGAAGTCAGGTCAAGGGACTCCCCCGACGAGTGCACCCCATAGTGCAGGCACGCCCGCAATCACAGCAGCAAAAGAGACTGTTTGCAGCCAAGCTGGTTTTGGAGCCAAACATTTTGGCACGCCCAGTGGGACCTGCATAGCGTTTCTTAGTGATGACAACGATTGGGAAGTCGAGCGCAAACCCTTACCAAAAGGTTTACGTTAACTGCCCAAAACATAGGACCTCCAGTTACAGCCCGCACTCTCTTGCAGATTGTCATGGTCTTTCTGAAGAACAAGTGAATCAAAGGTTCTCGCTCAATCCACGATCATTCGACATGTCAACGGAACAGAGCGGAACGCCCCAGCCCACTACTGAGGGTGACAAAACCCCCACTATCCAGCCTAACGAGGCTGGCAACGCGTCCAACACCACCCAGGTGGTCGCGGGCGCAGAGATGATTGAGCCCTATGTGCCTATTCTTGTCCTGGAGAATGTGAGCATAGAGGAGCGGCTTGCTATCTTTCAGCAGAATTCCACTTCGTACAACGAGAGGACAAGAAAAGTCCTGGCGGCACAGCAAAGGAGGATGGGTGAGCTTTGGCAAGAGTTGCAACACACCTAGGAGCAGCTGGCTGACATGACCAAGCAGAGCCAAGAAAACCACAAGGAGCTCGTGGATATGAGAAAACACATCTCTGCTGACATCGCGAACCAAGCCAAGCATATTGCATCAGAATTGGCAGTTCTTCGCAATGAGGGGTCTAATCTCGCGACCCAGGTCGCCATGCAAAGAGCTGAGTTGGATTAGGCTAAAGAGGTTCTGAATAAAGCTTTAGGAGATCCTAATGTCGTCATTGGTTCGCTTGGTCCCCTCAGGCTCTGGAAAATATATACCACCGAATGCTCGGGAGAAGGCTAGTAGCGGCATGACCACGTCATCTGCAACAGCTACTGCCGCGTCAGCTAAGAGTAAGGAAAAAGCCCTGGTAATTGGCGATAACAAGGCCACTCCACCGGCTCTGCAAAAGAGTAGGACTCTGAAAATCGGTGAAGGCACTCCTGCTGATCCTGTTATGTTTACTCAATACGACAGCGATGGGGCAAAAAATGTGTACGAAGAACTCCCAGGAAATTACTACGGCATTGACCAGTCAAGCAATCCAATCAAGATAACAGCTCTAGTAAAGAATGTAACCACGCCAGCAATGACCCTTCAGCAGTCCACCACTCCCCGGACCATTCGCCTGGGAGAAGGAACAGTGACTGCTAGCCAGGCTATACCTCTGCAGACTGCTCACCAGACTGTGGCGACACCTCCTCATCCTGGTCCGGACTATGTGAGACGCGAAGAGGTCGAGGAGATGATCAAGTTGGCTAACCCTAGGGCTCACCTTGATAGGGTTTATGAAGGACCTTTCCCGCCGCACATAATGCTCGCACCTTTCCCCAGAGGCTACAAAAATATCATATTTTCTACTTTTTCAGGAGAGGATACTGAGAATGCGGCAACCCATTTGGCCAGGTTTACGGTGCAATGCGGCCAGTATCAGAATGATGACATCCTCAAGTGCAGGATCTTTGGTACTTCTCTTTCTGGAGCTGCTTTTAGATGATTTTCTAAGCTGCGACCAGAGTCAGTGGCAGATTGGCCGGCAATGGAAAAGCTTTTCCGAGAAACTTTATGGACTATCGAGCCTGAGGTAGATTTGGCCTCCCTTACCCAGATGGCCCAACAGCCTACCGAATCCGCTGTTGCTTATCTTCAACGCTTCCAGATACAGAAGGCCAAGCTGAACTTGGTCTTGCCTGAGAAAGAACTGATTAAGCTGGCGATCAAAGGCTTAGAGCCACGTCAGCGAAAGAAGCAACTTGGCAACATAATCCAATCCATGGGAGAGCTTATCACAGAGGTGGGTAGCTTTGAGCATCTTCTCAGAGAAACTGATGCTAGGAAGAATGCGTCCAAAGGTACTTACGTACTCGGAAAACACCGTACAGTGGCCGCCCTGAACTACCAACCAACCACCTATGATCCCTATTATCAAGTTGAAGAGGTTTTCTAGGACGAAGATGATGAAGAGGAGAATGATGTCTCCGCATTTGAGCTAACAGGGAAGAAGAATCCAGCCTTGAAGCAGTTGAAAATATCGAAGGAACCAGTCAAGCTCAAATCTGTAGCCTTCACCAAACCTGAGTTCGCGATGTACACATATGATGCCAATAAGGCACATGAAATTCTGGATGAAATGATTGCCGCGAAGATGGTAAAGACAGATTTCAGACCCTTTCCTCGACCAGATCAGCTGAAAGGAAAAAAGTATTGTAAATTCCACAACCTGTGGAATCATAACACAGCTGACTGCGTGAAGCTAAAGGACCAGATTTAGGTATGGCTCAATAATGGTAGTTTGCAAGTAGAAGCCCCAGCGACCGCGTCAGCACTAGTAGACCTGAACCCTTTTCCTGACACTAGGGTCAATATGGTTGATGTGAACTGGACCAAGAAGAACCAGAGGAAACCAACGCTAGATTTGACTACAAAAGGCTAAGACGAGAAGACTGAGGGGGATGAGGCCCCCGCAAAGAAAAAAACTATACCCATCAGCGAGGCCTCACCAGTGGTCCTATGCTCGCGAGGCCAAAACAATCTCCAAAATCGATTTCTTCACTTAAATCATCTTGCGAAAAATCTTATTGGCAAAAAATTACCTTTAAAAATTAAACAAAATTTTCGGGGGCTCACAACATAGAACTCCTCCCAGTCCTCCCTTTGGTACGTAATTGCATCAGAAAGGCTCCATCTACATTTAGTTTGAAACTATTCTGGGCAGGCTTCCATCGGTGCACATCAGCTTTGTTAGATGTTGAACCTGTCATTCTGACTTTCCGAAATTCTTGAAGTAATGTCATGTAGCTTAAGAAAATATTAGTGGCAAATTGAACTCTGTCCTCCCATAACTTGTTATTTCTATTTCTCCACAGGCTCCAAATAACCATTAAAAGCTTTTCAAAAATCTCAGGTTTGACATATAAAGCTTGCATGTTCTAACATCCACTCCTAAAAATCAATATGGGGAGGCATAGTAAGATTAAAGGGAGCTTGAGACAGTAAAAATGAGTAGTCTTCTTGTCTTCCTCAATTAATTATAGGTGTAGGGGTTGTTCTTTTTTATTTTTATCTTTTTTGTTGTTCATGAACTTTCCTTTTTTTTTTTTTAGTCATGAATTTGAAGAACATTTTCCTTCTTCAAATGTTTAAAATCAGGTATGAATAGGTGTACATACATGTACATTTGCAAGCATAATTAGCTATAATGGGCCACGCTCATTGTACCGCTAAAGGTACTAATTCCAACCAAAGGAATGACATACAGGTACACCGCCAGGCGGGCTACAACCTCAGCGTCGGATCACCCCCAGATCACCGCCACGCGCCGTGCCAAAATGGCATCAGTAGCTCCCAGAGCTGGGAACTGAAACATTTCAGTCCCACATCGAAAACAAAGAGAAGAACCTCCTCTTCCTCACCTATAAAAGGTTCTCTCCTCTCTCCTCATTAATTACGCATTCAGTACTTACCTATTGTTACTTTGTCAACATAAATACATTGACTAACTTAGGCATCGGAGAGTCGAAGACCGCCCAGCGCGGTCTCCCTCTGACGCCCTTTGTATTTTACTTGACAGGTAGCGGAAGCTTTGAGAACGTTACAAGTATCAATCCGCCCACCGGATCAGCGTTAACAAAAGTTTGGCTAACGCCGAACTTTTAGATATTAACATTGGCGCCGTCTGTGGGAACCCTTGAACAAAAGGTCATCCCACCACAATCACCATGACTAACGGTAGCGGGGGAAACGCTGAGGAGCAGGCAGACCATTCCGCCATCCCCCAACCCTCCGACCCAGCGGTAGCCGTTAACCGCGCACTATTCACAACCCCGGCCAACCCCGGCGTTGAGGCAAATCCAAGCAGCAGCCGCCCGCCGAGCCAAGATCTCATCACTATGTACGAGCTAGCACTGGCGGATCTTTATAAGGCAAACAGAGAACATGAGGAGGAGCGCAAGGAGAAGGCTGATTACATGCATTTTTATGCATGTAATTGTATCTAAAACACTAGAAATAAGTTAATCCTCAACTCAATTATTATGTAATTAATCCATTTTTATTTATTGTGTAGAGAATATGCGAAGTTGCGGAGATGAGAGAAAATGACACGAAATTGAAGCAAAATAAAAAGACGATTTAGTTGGTGCCGGTAAACAATGGTCAATGTCAAGAGAGTGCGAGAGTGCAAGGAAAAACTTTGAATTGTTGAACGGAGAAAAAGAAAAAAAAAAGAATTATGAAGTGAAGTAAATGGTGGCCGTTTAATTAATCAATCATAATGGTTGATTAATTAAACAAAGTTAGCTAAATGGTAGAAAGTGCTGCACGTGTCAGCTCCCATTTTCTCCTTTTAATTAAGCAAAGATTCCCATCAGTTTATTATTCCTTTCTTAGCCACGGACGTTGCACGTGATCCTCTTATCTACTTGAACATTGACGAGCAGCCACCCATTATAAATTCAACACTTCTCTCTCACCCGAGAGGAGAGCGCCGCACGGTACCAAAAACAGAGGCAGCCCTTTGGGCTGCTCTCTTCTCCCATCTTCTTCCTCCATTTTTTCCTCTTTTCTTTATATTTTGTTTTGAGATTTGAAGGACTACTCATACAAAGCTTCAAGGATCCATCAAGGGACTCAATTTCTACAAGATTCAAGATTTGGGTATTTTGTGGAGTTGTAATTCAAGGCTTGTCATGCTACCTTCATAGCTATTTGTGACTCTCCTTGTTTTCTCCTACACTTCTCTACTCTTTGCTATTTGAATTTTGTAATTTTGATGTTCATGAATATGGGTTGTGAGTAGTTACTTTTGGGGGCTAGGGTTTCTAACTCTAGCTCAATTTTGATGTAATGAACATATTTTTCAAGTGATAAATAATGTATTTTCATATGGGTGCACTCTAATTACTATGTTAATTGATTCTTGATGCATAAATTTTAGGGAATTGACCACTCTCTTTGTTATGTTTTGAGATTTGTGATGTGTGATACAATTGGTGGTTCTTTTGTTCACTAGCTTCATGTAATTAGTGTGGTGTGTCAAGTAGTTGCTTAATCGAGAATGAATGATTGCCTAAGTTTCTATTTTCTTGTGCCCTTCGCCTTTAATCCTAGACCTTGTGGCCCTAACAAGGCATAATGATTAGGGTTAGAGAGTTCATTCTTGCCTTAACCGGAAGAATGGATACCAAATAAGAGAAATTGACTTAATGGCCTTAATCGGCATTAGGTAGAGAACTAAGCAATCGTTAAATTTTAGGTTGTAACTATTGCATGCTTAAATCCCTAATTTCTAGAGCTCTAGGCCTTTAGGTCATGTTTTGGTAGCCCTACTAAGGTACTAACTCATGAATTAGAGAGTTCATATTTGTCCTAACCGAAAATGTGAATACCCTTAAGGAAATTCGGCTTAGTGGCCTTGACCGGCATTAAGTACGGGATTTGGTTCTCATGAAAATATGTTTGTTTGCTTGAAATGTGTTCGTTGCATTGAAATTGCTAGAGAGTGATCCCTAGTACCCAAACCTATCTCTCTTTTATTTTTATTTTCTTTGTTTTTAATTGTTGTTGTTCATTTAGTTTTTGACTTAGTCTTTTTAGAAAATTAAATCACAATGTTTAATGACAATTTCTACCTCATTGTAAATAGTCATCACTAGGCTTTTAGTTTTGATTAGGCTTTGGTGAAAACCAAAGCCGAGCATTGCTAAGGCTTGGTGCCTTAGATTAGCATTTTTATTCACTTTACTTTTATTTTGTTTGCTTAGTGACTTTAGTTCCGACCACCCAAGGATTGTGGGTTAGCCACTAATCCCCGTGGTACGATAAACTTTGGGCTCAATACTTCCCTATCTTGACAACGATACGTACGCTTGCGTAAATGTGTATCAAGTCAAAGGCTGAGGCCCAAGGACAGTTGGCTACGCTGATGTCATGTTTTGATGAACTAAAGAGGACGCTGGAAGCTACCGCCAATCCAACGCAAAGCGAACAGTCACGTAGCACCAGGCGTAGTCGACCCGGCACTCGTACATTGGCACCAGGGCTAGTCATACAGATGCAGGTACCACTGGACCCACCTTAGTTATTGGGGATGGGACCACCGCCCATCCCCCAACTAATGTTAGAGCAGGAGGCGGAATCACTACCGCACACCAACCGCTCGGAAGCTAGGGCGAGGACTGAAGGCAATCCGCCTGCGCCTCGGCGCAGGCAGACCCAGCGGATTATTCAGGCTGATTCCGTCGACGATGCAACCGCCCAGATATTGGAAAGGATGCACCAACTGGAGCAGAGGTTGATCCGGGTGAAGTTGGGCGCCCCAGCGCCAACTTAGAATCCACTTTTCGCTTCCAGACCTGGGCTCTTCACCGCTGCGATTCTGCAAGCTATCAGACCAGCGTCTACAAAAACCCCAAAGATGTCGCATTACGGCGGAATGTCTGATCCCTTCGTCCACATGGACACCTTCAAGAAAGTCACCAACAACAAGGGATTCGACGACGCCACCCTGTGCCACTTGTTCAGCGAGACATTGGACGGTGAGGCGATGAGCTGGTTTTTCGAGTGTCCGCCAGGGTCCATTGACTCATTCCATGCACTGTCACACACCTTCCTCTCTCGGTTCATCCTATTGTCAGCCAGACATCACAACACAAGTCAGCTGTTCTGCGTCAAGCAAGGAGCGAACGAATCACTGAAGGCCTTCGTCACAAGGTGGCGGGCGGCAGCTTCTCAGTGCCGTGACCTAGACAAAACAATGGCATTGGCGGCTTTCAAGCAGGGACTCCTCAAGGGGCCATTCCTCTATCATCTCAACTACAATCATCCTAATGCGGCATATGACCACATCATGAGTGAGGCGGTCATCCACGCCCAGGCGGAATTCCTCACATATGGAGAAGCCCCACCGCCACCAGCAACTCCAACAAAGCCAACACAGCCATCCTCCAGTCAGCAGGAAACTGCTCACAAGACCCCGTCAGCACCGCCAACAGACAAGAAAAGGGAGTGGCAGCAAGGCCACCACCAGAACAAGCGGCAAAGGGACCAGAATTACAACAAGGGCAACCGCCCAACCCATGGGGATAACCGCAACAAGCAGGCAGAGTCCTCGCAGCGGTATGCAGTGTTCACTGTCCTCACGGCCTCGTATGAAGACATCTACAATCAGTGCAAGGATCAGATCCCACCGCCACCTCCTCCAAAGTACCCAAAAACGGGCAAACCTAGGAACACCGGCAAGTGGTGCAAATACCACGAGGACAGCGGCCACAATACCAACAGCTGCAATGCTCTCAAAACGGCCGTTGAGACCTTGTACCGTGATGGCAAGCTAGAGCAGTTCAAGGTACGCCAACCACCACCAGTAATTGCCAACGTTGAGACCTTGGGCCGCATCAACACCATCGATGGCGGCGCTCCAATCACCAGCTTGTCTCACAGGGCGAGAAAGCGCTATGCACGCGCCAATCACCCAAATGAGGTCTGCAACATCCGTTATGAGAGGTCCGCCAAGCTCCCAAAGGCAGGTTGGGAACCTATTACCTTCTCAGAGGAGGAGGAACGCGGAGTGCATCTACCACATGACGACCCATTCTTGGTCGACGCCATTCTTAGCAAATTCTCAGTGGGGAGAATCTTGGTGGACAGCGGGTCCGCTGTCAACGTCATCTTCAGCGGATGCTACAACCACCTCAAGCGGAACAAGAAACTACTCCAGGATCACGAGACATTGCTCAGCTTCTCCGGCGACGTCACACAACCGCTAGGGTCGGATTACATGCGACTGGTTATTGGTGCTAGCCCATGCATGGCGGAGGTACATACAGAATTCATTATTGTTGATTGTATCAGTTCGTACAACGCCATCATTGGACGACCAGCGCTTAACAAGCTCAAGTGCATTATCGCCGGATACATGCTTCTCATGAAGTTCCCCACACCCAACGGCACGGGCTGTGTGAGAGGAAGTCAGCAGTTAGCTCGAGAGTGCTATTCAACGACTATGGCGCGGTCGGCCCGCCGCCATGAAATTCTGACGGTGGGTAATCAGGCACCAAATATCTTTGAGGATCCTAGGGATGAGGAGAAGAAGTATGTAAAGAAGGAACCGGTCAACCCGGAGACGTCGTTGAAAGTCCTCTGCATCTCGGACGAGCACCCTGAGCGGACGGTCCGCATAGGCGCCCAGCTAGACCCAGAGGTAGCGGCGGAGCTCACTCAGTTCTTGCGTGATAACGCCGCCGTCTTTGCCTGGTCCTACGCTGACATGCCAGGTATCTCTCCTGAAATTATAACTCACAAGCTGACCATCAAACCCTCCTTTTATCCCATCAAACAGAAGCGGAGGGCCTTTGATGAGGAAAAGTACCAGGCAATAGGAGAGAAAGTTGCCAAGCTCCAGGGCATTGGATTCATCCGCCAAGTCATCTATCCCCAGTGGATCTCCAATTTGGTAATGGTCATGAAGCCCAGCGGCAAGTGGCGGATGTGTGTCGACTTCAAAAATCTCAACATGGCATGCCCAAAGGATAGTTTCCCGCTACCTCGTATCGATCAGCTAGTCGATGCAACCGCCGGACATGAGCTCCTCAACATGATGGACGCTTTCTCCGGATATAATCAGATCAAGATGCATCCCGGCGACCAGGAATGCACCACCTTCACCACCGACAAAGGCCTCTACTGCTACAATGTCATGCCTTTCGGTCTGAAGAACGCCGGTGCAACTTATCAGCGGTTGATGAATGCCATGTTCGCTGAGCATCTGGAGAAAATCATCGAGGTCTACGTGGACGACATGCTAGTTAAGAGCATCAAGGCCAGCGGACATGTGGCAAACCTCAAGATCATAGTAACCATTCTCCTGGCCTTTGGTATGTGCCTCAACCCAGAAAAATGTTTCTTTGGAGTCACCGCCAGCAAATTTCTGGGCTACATCGTCAGCGAGCGGGGCATCGAGGCTAACCCAGACAAGGTGCAGGCCATCCTTGACCTGGCGGACCTGGAGTATAAAGTGGACGTCCAGTGCCTCCAGGGCAAGCTAACTGCCCTTTCTCGATTCATCTCCAGACTCACTGATAAGTGTGCCCCATTCTTCAAACTCCTCAAAACGACTCACAAAAAAGTCATCAGTTGGAACCCAGAGTGTTAGGCGGCGTTCCAGGGCCTGAAGGAATACCTAGCGGCAGTCCCTCTCCTTTCTGTCCCTGTGCAAGGAGAGACACTGTTCATATACCTAGCGGTCTCGGTATCGGCGGTAAGTTGAGCCATTGTCCGGCGGGAAGGCCAAGACGAGCTTCCAGTGTTCTACACCGGCAGGGGCATGAACGGAGCAGAAACAAGGTATCCTCCCTTGGAGCAACTAGCCCTTGCACTCATCGTTGCCGCCAGACGCCTCCGCCAATACTTCCAGGCTCACACAATCCATGTGTTAACCAATCAACCGCTGAGGCAAGTGATGCAGAACCCTGAACACTCAGGGCGCCTCAGCAAGTGGGCCATTGAGCTCAGCGAGTTCGACATAGACTACAAGCCAAGAACCGCCATGAAGGGCCAGGCAGTGGCGGACTTCATCGCTGAACTCACCGAGCGTCAGCCGGAACCCGGTACCGAGACAGAGCCCGGAATAGAAATGGTAACCGCTGAGGAAGCAACTCCCCCACAGTCAGATTGGAACCTGCATGTGGACGGCTACGCCAGCGCCAAGGCCAGAGTCATCTTAACAGGACCCGGGGGACTGAACAAGGAGTACGCGTTGAAATTCAACTTCAAAGCTTCAAACAACATGGCGGAGTACGAGGCCCTCATTGCCGGCTTGCTCCTCGCCATTGACTCAGGGGCTGACAGCGTCAACATATTCAGCGACTCTCAATTAGTCGTTAACCAGGTCAACGACAGCTTCCAAGCCAAGGACCAACAGTTAGCGGCATATTTGGGGTACGTCACAACGTTGCTCAAAAAGTTCAAATTTCACACCATCACACAAATCCCCAGGGAAAAGAACGCTAAGGCTGATTCACTGGCGAGACTGGCAACCGCCCAACCACATCAAAGTCCAGCGGACACAAGAGTGGAGTGCCTTGACAGGCCGAGTATCACAAAGACCCTGGCGGAGATCTTCAGCATTGAGGTCAGTCCCAGCTGGATGGACGAGATCATTGCATACAAGCGCAGCGGCACATTGCCAGAAGATAAGGTCCAGGCGAGACAGCTCAAGCGGAGAGCAACCAGCTACAACATCCAAAATGGCAAGCTTTACCGCCAAGGATTCACCCATCCCAACCTCCGCTGCCTAACCCCAGAGGAGGGAAAGGTCGTCCTAGCGGAAATCCATGGCAGAGAATGTGGAAACCACTCAGGCGCCAGATCCTTGGCCAACCGCACAATGCGACAGGGCTACTTCTGGCCCACACTTGGTGATGACGCCCGGCGGATTTCGAGGTCTTGCCACAAATGCCAACAGTTTGCAGATCTCCCACATGCACCGGCAGAGCCGTTGTCAATCATCGTCGGCCCATGGATTCACTCCACGTGGGGCCTCGATTTGATGGGAAAGTTCCAAACCGCCAAGGGCCAGTTCAAGTACATCATCGTCGCCATCGACTACAATAGCAAGTGGATAGAGGCGGAGCCACTGACGGCAATAACTACCGCCAAGGAAATTCACTTCCTCTGGAAGAACATCTATTGCCGCTATGGTGTCCCACACACAATCATTACAGACAACGGCACGCAGTTCAACAATACGGAACTCATCTCCTTTACCGCCAACTTGGGCACCAAGATGAGTTTTGCATCTGTCGCCCATCCCCAAACCAACGGCCAGGTCGAAGCAGCAAACAAGATAATCAAGAAGCTGCTAAAAAAGAAACTTGACGACGCCAAGGGTTTATGGGCGGAGAAGCTTCCAGAAGTTCTATGGGCCATCCGGACTACCCCAACTACCGCCACTGGCGAAACCCCTTTTTGTATGATGTTCGGGGCAGAGGCGGTCCTACCTGTTGAAGTAACTCAGCCTACCGCTAGGGTCGAAGGCTACTGCCCAGAGACCAACAGCGATGGCGTCAACCTAGACAGGGACCTCCTAGAAGAAAAAAGACACAAGGCCCATTTGCACAACTTGCAAAACAAAAGGCTGGTATCGCGTTTCTACAACGCCAGAGTCAAGGCCCGGAACCTCCAATTGGGGGACTGGGTAATGAAGGAAGTCATTCCGCCACCAACAAAACTCCGCCCAACTTGGGAAGGTCCATACACAATTGTGGAAGTCGTTAGCCCAGGCACCTTCTACTTAATGGACAAGGATGGCGTCACGTCGACCCACCCTTGGAATACCAAACACCTTCAGTATTACTAGAAATAGTCATGCCGCTACCCAGGAGCATCTTGACTTAGCTAAATTTTTTGTTCAATATTTAGCTAAGGGAAGCTACCCAACGGGTACTACCCCACTTTTGTACACGCTGATCAATCAGCTATCAATGAAACGAGGAATTATTCAAACCATTGTTCCCAAGTCTAGCACCGAGGGCAACTGGCAACGCCAGTAATCGTCAGCGGACCTCGTCCGCTACATGGTGCACTTGAACCAATCTTAATTCCTTTAATGTTTTATTGATTGACAAAAGAAAAATCCAAGTCAGAATACTAGCGGTACAAACACATCATAACAAAAGCATTCAAAAGTTCATTTCATTTCAAAATGTCTAGTACAATTTTTTTTTTTTATGCCTCAGCGGCTACAAAAAAAAAAGAGAGAACATAGTAAGGCTCCAGCTTCAGGGGTTGCCCTCGGCATCTTCTACTTCAGCATCCGGCGGCGCAATGGCGTGGCTCGTTTGATCAGACCCTCGGGCTGTAGGACTTGGAGTTTCGATCGTGCCGTCCGCCCGGGTGTGCGCCGCCAGGAAGCCAGCACGTGACACCTCCGACTGAGTAGGTGGAGAAGTCTGCTGGGACCCTCCCGCTGGGCAGTCACGACACCTTTCTCCGGCGGAGCACTCTTAGCCGGCGGCACGTCGGGCTGGGACGCTTTCGCGAAGTCGATGGCGCCCTTCCGCTTCAGCATGTCTATGTTTGCTAGGGCCCCTTCCTTCGCCGACTGGGTCAACGCTTTCTTGTACTCCGCTGACTATTTGAATGCTTCAACGGCGGCGGCCGCGGCAGTATCCCCTTCAGCCCTCAGGTGGGCAACCTCACCCTCCAGCCGCTTCACCTCAGTTATTCTGGCGGCGGACTCCCGCTGCACGATAATGAGTTTTTTGGCTTTAGCAGCTTTCCGCTCCTGCAGCAGGGCGATGTCCTGCTCCAACTTGGAGACGTGTTCATTCCGGTCCAAGTCCCTCTCGATGGCCACTGTCAGCTTGCCTCGATCGTCCGCAAAATCACACTCCGCCTTCGCCAGGCGCCGCTCTGCCTCAGCCAGTTTCTCTTTCGCCTCCGCCAACTCCCTCTGGAGACCTTGGATTTCATCCCTGAGCTCCCCCTCGACCAGAGGCTGCTTCTTTACCGCCTCAAACATGTCGTGCAACCCTGCGGATATTTGACCAAACGTCGAGCTGTAGGGCGACTGGTCAATAGCCGTTGGGCGCGAGATCCCCGCTAGCCCACCGAACCCTAGCCGTTCGCAGAGGTGGAAGAGGAACTCTCGTTCACCATCCGTCATGAACTCTGCATACTCAGCAAATGAGTCCAAGTCCCTGGCGGCAGACGCTTCTCCCCCCACCAAGGCAGCTTTGGACGGAGCTTGGCGGGCCTTCTTCTGTTGGTGGATCCGGATTGGCTCCACATCCTCCCCCTCTTCCCCGTCAGGAGAGTCAATCTGCCGGCGCTTTCTTTCCAGCGCCCTTGTATTGCCGGCAGCGACCCTCGTGTCCTTCGCCGGCGGCTCCTCCCTTGGCCTGGTGACGGTCTCCACCGGCGGCACCGGTCTTTCTTTATGGGGACCGCGCCTGTTGGCGGGTACGCTCTCCTTCTGAGGAGCCGCCGCAGCGGCTCCCTTTTTCCCGCCAGCCACGGGGGCCCCCGCCTGGACGACAGGCAGGCCGTCGTCACCAAGATGGGAGTGGTGCGGCATTGGCAGCACCACCGGAACCTTGGACTGGCTCAGCGCCAGTGTCTCTGGGTTCACCAGCGTCTTCTGGGCCGCCAGTCAGCCTGGGTTACTTATAATAAAGCAAAAGCGCTGTGGCGGAAATTTCTTACCAACGGAGCGAGTTTGTTTTTGCTCGACTAACAACTCCCAACCAGTCAGAAGTCGGAAGTCGAGCAAGTTACGGTTCCGCCAACAACCTCTGATCCGCGCCACGCGACACTTTTCCTCGCGCGTTAGGTTGTACCACAGTCCCGCTGCACAAACACAAGTCGATTAGTAAAAGTACGTCTGCAAAATACAAGAACCCACCAGCTACGTTCAGCGGAAACTGGTTACCAACCTCGGATAGGTTGGAACTCCGACTTAATCCTAAACGTCGGCCCTGCCTCGTTCGCCCCAGCCTGATACTCCCACCCCTCTGTGGCGACGCAGAAGGTCCCCCGCCAGTAGGACATTGAATCCCTTAGATTCTCGATCAGCTTGGGCGCTCCCTGGCGGCGGCTCAAGTTCACTTGCCCTCTGCAACCCTGGCGCTTTACATAGACCAGCTCGTAGAAATGAAGCACCTCCGCCACAGTAGGCCCTTCACATCCGGACAACCGCCACAGAGAGTTTAGCGCCAGCAGCAACCGCCACATGTTGGGGCAAATCTGACCGAAGGCAAGGCCAAATTCGCACACCAGGATTTGGAGATTTGGCACCAGCGGGAGTGTCACTCCTTGGTGGAATATCGCCTCATGCACGGCCGCAAATCCCTCTGGGAGAATCGACGCCTTCTCATCCACCGTCGGCGGGCGCAGCTTCACCGAGCCGGGCAACCGGAACGTCTTCTTCATTCGAGTGACGGCGGCGGCATTCATCCGCCCTCCTGCCACGTCAACGGCGGTGCCATCCTGGAGGAACCACGCTGATTCAGCATTCTCCCCCGCTGTTTCTTCTTCCCCCGCGGAGCCGCTGGCAGCGCTGTTGCTCGCCAGACGCTCGTCGCGCCTAGCTTTGGCAGCAACGGCCTCACCCGCCCTAGAGCTCTCTGGACGTGGACCACGACCC
The DNA here is from genome assembly GCF_958449725.1 of Rosa rugosa. Taxonomy (NCBI): domain Eukaryota; kingdom Viridiplantae; phylum Streptophyta; class Magnoliopsida; order Rosales; family Rosaceae; genus Rosa; species Rosa rugosa. The sequence goes on along the minus strand of NC_084822.1, from coordinate 40,260,419 downwards.
ATAGCTACTTCCCAAGGTATGGTCTGTAGCGGCTCAACCTCTAGCGGTTCTGGCAGTGAGGTTCCTGCATGGGCAGACGGACGCAACGAGTCAATAAATATCCTACCCGCCGCACTGAACGACACGTCAGACCCGTTATCCTCACTGCTCGAAATCTCTATGACGTTAGCCATCCCAAACCCTAAAACCCACACCAGTTAGCACAAACACAGATCTAGCCTATTCTTACATCAGTTATAGCCAAGAACATCAAGAACAATTTACCCAGAAAATGCCAAAATAAGAACAAACACACTCAACCCAGATTCGACCATCTAGCAAATCCCTAAACGCCAACTCTCTGCCAACCACCATAACCCAACCCCCCAAATCTCACTTCACACCTCAGAACACGCCAAAGAAGAACAGAAATCATCCCAAAAAAACCAAAAACAACAAAACCCAGAAAATAGCAGATCCAATGAAACAGGGAAAAGGGAATCCAGGTACCAACCTCGGTGGTGAAGCCTACGATATGATGGTGCAGAGTAATCATAGGGGGGTGAGATCGTCGTTTCTCCGGGAACGATATCTCCAAGCTCCGGCAACCTCTTTCTTCAGTCTCGGACGAACAGAGCGAGAAGACGACGACTGTTAGTTTGAAGCTTTTACCAAAGTGTCAAATCTCGCTGAGTTTCCCCCTCCCCTTTTATGTCGACATCAGCGCGTTCTCAGCCGTCCGCTCAAAAACGACATCACACACCAGCAGTACACGTGTCGCGGATCTCCACTTACTCTCCGGATTAACCGAGGCGTCGCCTCGGTTACGGAATCCATAATTGCTATCATTTATGGCGAGAAGACGGCCAGGCTTAGGAGACAAACCTACGCAAGCTAACCCTTTACGGGTTGGACACGTGTCAACCACCACCAGACGAAGCGTCTGGTGGAAGTAACCGCTTGGGATGACTTCCCCAACCGTCCGGAGTCTCCGCTGAGCGAAACCCCGCCAGCGGAACTTCTCCCTTGTCATCCTCCAAGTGACGAAGTCTCCGCTGAGCGAAACCCCGCCAGCGGAACATCTCCCTTGTCATCTTCCAAGTGACGAAGTCTCCGCTGAGCGAAACCCCGCCAGCGGAACTTCTCCCTTGTCATCCTCCAAGTGACGAAGTCTCCGCTGAGCGAAACCCCGCCAGCGGAACTTCTCCCTTGTCATCTTCCAAGTGACGAAGTCTCCGCTGAGCGAAATCCTACCAGCGGAATTTCTCCCTTGTCATCTTCCAAGTGACGAAGTCTCCGCTTAGCGAAACCCCGCCAGCGGAACTTCTCCCTTGTCAACTTCAAAGCTTCAAACAACATGGCGGAGTACGAGGCCCTCATTGCGGGCTTGCTCCTCGCCATTGACTCAGGGGCTGACAGCGTACATATTTAGCGACTCTCAATTAGTTGTTAACCAGGTCAACGACAGCTTCCAAGCCAAGGACCAATAGTTAGCGGCATATTTGGGGTACGTCAAAACGTTGCTCAAAAAGTTCAAATTTCACACCATCACACAAATCCCCAGGGAAAAGAACGCTAAGGCTGATTCACTGGCGAGACTGGCAACCGCCCAACCACATCAAAGTCCAGCGGACACAAGAGTGGAGTGCCTTGACAGACCAAGTATCACAAAGACCCTGGCAGAGATCTTCAGCATCGAGGTCAATCCCAGCTGGATGGACGAGATTATCGAATACAAGCGCAACGGGACATTGCCGGAGGACAAAGTCAAGGAGCGACAGCTCAAGCGGAGAGCAACCCGCTACAACATCCAGAATGGCAAGCTCTACCGCCAGGGGTTCACCCACCCCAACCTCTGCTGTTTAACCCCAGAAGAGGGAAAGGTCGTGCTGGCAAGGATCCACGGCGGAGAATGCAGAAACCACTCGGGCACCAGATCCCTGGCCAACCGCACAATGCGACAAGGCTACTTTTGGCCCACACTCAGTGATGATGCCCGGCGGATATCTAGATCTTGCCACAAATGCCAACAGTATGTTGATCTCCCACATGCACCGGCAGAGCCGCTGTCAATCATCATCGGCCCATGGGTTCACTCTACGTGGGCCCTCGACTTGATGGGAAAATTCCAAACAGCCAAGGGCCAGTTCAAATACATCATTGTTGCTATCGACTACAACAACAAGTGGATAGAGGCAAAGCCACTGACGGCAATAACTACCGCCAAGGTAATTCACTTCCTCTGGAAGAACATCTACTGCCGCTATGGTGTCCCACATACAATCATTACAGACAACGGCACACAGTTCAACAACAAAGAGCTCATATCTTTCACCGCCAACCTTGGCACCAAGTTGAGTTTTGCGTCTGTCGCCCACCCCCAAACCAATGGCCACGTCGAAGCAGCAAACAAGATAATCAAGAAGCTGCTGAAAAAGAAACTCGACAACGCCAAGGGTTTGTGGGCGGAGAAGCTTCCAGAAGTTCTATGGGCCATTAGGACAACTCTAACTTCCGCCACCGGCGAAAATCCTTTTTGTATGATGTTCGGAACAGAGGTTGTCCGACCTGTTAAGGTAACTCAACCTACCGCTAGGGTCGAAGGCTACTGCCTAGAGACCAACAGCGACGGCGTCAACCTGGACAAGGACCTCCTGGAGGAAAAACGACACAAGACCCATTTGCACAACTTGCAAAACAAGCAGCGGGTATCGTGTTTCTACAACGCCAGAGTCAAAGCCCGGAACCTCCAATTGGGGTACTGGGTAATGAAGGAAGTCATTCCACCGCCAACAAACTCCGCCCAACTTGGGAAGGTCCATACAAAATTGTGGAAGTCGTTAGCCCAGGCACCTTCGGTATTACTACAAATAGTCATGCCGCTACCGAGGAGCATCTTGACTTAGCTAAACTTTTGTTCAATATTTAGCTAAGGGAAGCTACCCAACGGGTACTACCCCACTTTTGTAAACGCTGATCAATCAGCTATCAATGAAACGAGGAATTATTCAAACCATTGTTCCTAAGTCTAGCACCGAGGGCAACTGGCAACGCCATCAATCGTCAGCGGACCACGTCCACTACGCGGTGCACTTGGACCAATCTTAATTCCTTTAATGTTTCATTGATTGGCAAAAGCAAAACTCTAAGTTAAAACCCTAGCGGTACAAGCATATCATGAAAAACACCAAAATTCAAAACTTAATTCCATATAAAGGGCTGGGACTCCCCACCCAAAAATGTTCATTACAAAAAAAAGTTTACGCCTCAGCGGCTACAAAAAAAAAAGGGGGAAAATTCCAACATGTCAGGGGTTGGCCTCAGCATCTTCACCTTCAGCATGCGGCGGCGGCTGTGCACGGCTTGTTTGGTCAGACCCTCGGGCGGTGGGACTTGGAGTCTCTATGGTACCATCTGCCCGGGTATGAGCCACCAGGAAACCAGCACGGGATACCTCCGACTGGGTAGGAGGAGGAGTCCGCTGGGAGCCATCCGCCGGGCGTGCGCCACTCTCTCCGCTCCCCGAGCGAACTCCTTCAGGTTGGGCGGGGACCACACCCTTTGCCGACGGGGCATTCTGAGCTGGCGGCACGTTGGGCTGGGACGCCTTCGCCCAGTCGATAGGGCCCTTCTGTCTCAGCATCTCCACATTGGCTAGGGCCCCAGCCTTCGCCGCCTCAGTGATTGCCTTTTTATAATCCACCGACTGTTTGAATGCCTCAACAGCTGCGGCTGCGGTGCGGCTCCCTTCAGCTTTCAAGCGGGCGACCTCACCCTCCAGCTTCTTCACCTCGGCTAGCCTGGCGGCGGACTCTCGCTGCAAGATATCAATCTTCTTATCCTTGGCAGCCACCCGTTCCTGCAGCAGGGACATGTCTTGCTCCAGCTTGGAGACATGTTCATTCCGCTCCAAGTCCCCCTTGATGGCCACCGCCAACTTGCCGCGGGCGTCTGCGGTGTCACAGTCCGCCTTTGTCAGGCGTCGTTCCACCTCCGCCAGCCTGTCCTTTGCCTCCGCCAGCTCTCTCTGAAGACCCTGGACCTCCTCCCTGAGCTCCCGCTCAACCTGGGGCTGCTTTGACGCCGCCAGGAACATTGCATGCAGCCCAACCGACAGGTGACCGAAGGTCGAGCTAAAGGGCGATTGGTCAACGGCCGTTGGGTGCGAGATCCCCGCTAGGCCACCAAACCCCAGCCGCTCGCAGAGGTGGTAGAGAAATTCCCGCTCACCATCGGTCATGAACTCCGCGTACGCGGCGAACGAGTCCAGGTCACTCGTGGGCATCTCTCTCTCCTCGACCACGGGAGCCTTGGGCGGAGCTTGTCGAGCCCTCTTCTGCTAGTGGGCCCCAATGGTCTCCACATCGTCCCCTCTTCCTCTTCAGGGGAGTCATTCTGCCGGCGCCTTCGCTGGAGCACCCTTGTGTTCCCAGCAGCAGGCCTCGATCCCCTTGCCGGCGGCTCCTCCCTTGCGGCGGTGACGGTCTCCGCCGGCGACACCGTTCTCTCCTTATGAGTGCCGCGCCTGTTAGCAGGCGCCCTCTCCTTATGCGGCACGGCGGTAGCAGCTCCCTTCTTCCCGCCATCCACATTGCCCCCGCCTGAACGACCGGCAGCCCGTCACCACCAAGGTAGGAGTGGTGCGGCATAGGTAGCAACACCGGAACCTCGGACGGGCTCAGCGCCAGCGTTTCCGGGTTCACGACCGTCTGCTGAGCTCCCAGCCCGGAGGCATACATGGTCTCCAGGACGTTGTCGATCTTTGCACGGTCCATCGCCTTATCAAAAGCGTCACGGCTCGCTTTGTTACCTGGCAGAATTTCTATAAAAAAAAAAAAAAAAAAAAAAGAAAACCAGTCAGCCTGAGGCACTCTAATCACAAGTAAAATTTGGCGGAGATTTCTTACCAACGACACGAGTCAATCGTTGATCGACCAACAACTCCCAACCGGTAAGAAGGCGAAAGTCCAGCAAGTTGCGATTCCGCCAACAGCCTCTGATGCGTGCCACGCGACACTGTTCTTCACGAGTCAGGTTGTAGCACAGGCCCGCTGCACAAACAAACAGTAATCATTAGTAGAAGTACAAGGCTATGCATAAGAGAAACCGCCAGTTATGTTCAGCGGAGACCGGTAGACAACCTCGGATATGTTGAAACTCCGACTTAATCCTAAACGTCGGCTCCCCCTCGTTGGACCCATCTTGGTATTCCCACCCCGCCGTGGCAACACAGAAGGTCCCCCGCCAGTAGGACATGGAATCCCTCAAGTTCTCGATCAGCTTGGGCACTCCCTGGCGGCGACTCAAGTTGACCTGCCCTCTGCAACCTTGGCGCTTCACGTACACCAGCTCGTAGAAGTGCAGCACTTCTGTCACGGTTGGCCCCTCACAACCGGACAACCGCCATAGGGAGTTCAGCGCCAACATTAACCGCCACATATTGGGACAAATTTGCCCAAAAGCAAGGCCAAACTCGCAGACCAAAATTTGAAGGTTGGGCACCAGCGGGAGTGTCACTCCTTGGCGGAATATCGCCTCGTGCACGGCGACAAACCCCTCTAGGAGAATCGATGCCTGCTCATCCACCGTCGGCGGACGCAGCTTCACCGAACCTGGCAACCGGAACATCCGCTTCACCAGATTGACGGCAGCAACATTCATCTGCCTTCCTGCCTCGTCAACAAGGGTGCCGTCCTGGAGGACCCACGCTGACTTAGCATCCTCCCCCGCCAGCGGAGCCACTGGCAGCGCTATTACTCGCCAACCGCTCGTCATGCCTATTTTTGGCAGCGGCGGCTTCCCTTGCCCTAGAACTCTCTGGACGCGAGGCACGACCCATAGCTACTTCCCAGGGTATGGTCTGTAGCGGTTCAACCTCTAGCGGTTCTGGCAGTGAGGTTCCTGCATGGGCAGACGAACGCAACGAGTCAATAAATATTCTATCCGCCACGCTGAACGACACGTCAGACCCGGAATCCTCACTGCTCGAAATCTCTACGACGTTAGCCATCCCAAACCCTAAAACCCAAATCAGTTAGTTCAAACAGAATCTAGCCTATGCCTATATCAGTTATAGCCAAGAACATCAAGAACAGTTTTCCCAGAAAATGCCAAAACAAGAACAAACACACTCAACCCAGATTCGACCATCTAGCAAATCCCTAAACGCCGACTCTCTGCCAAACACCATAACCCACCCCCAAATCTCACTTCACACCCTCAGAGCACACCAAAGAAGAGCAGATAGCACCCCAAACACAAAAACAGCAAAACCCAAAAACCAACAGATCCAATGAAACAGGGAAGAGAATCAAGATACAAACCTTAATGGAAGTAACCACTTGGGAAGAAATCACCAACCGTCCGAAGTCTCCGCTGAGCGAAACCCCGCCAGCGGAACTTCTCCCCTGTCACCTTCCAAGTGACGAAGTCTCCACTGAGCGAAACCCCGCCAGCGGAACATCTCCCTTGTCACCTTCCAAGTGACGAAGTCTCCGCTGGGCGAAACTCCGCCAGCGGAACTTCTCCCTTGTCATCCTGCAAGCGGGGCATCTTCCGCTACACACCTCTAGCGGAACCCCCTTTTTCATCTTGCAAGCCGTGTACTTTGTTCAGCGCAATATCGCTCAATAAAATACCGCCAGGCACGTCTACTGGACGCTGTTTCCTGCTACAGTCAGCAGGGGGATATCCGCCAGCGGCGGATCCCGAGGCCACGCCTTACTCTGTCAACGACCACCACGCGGCGTTACTGTCAGACCGTCCCTACGGGACACGGGGACTTGTCAACAGTCTACGACAGCCCTGATTAGGCACGTTGACCCCCGTCACTTGGGTACTAAAGATTGGGCTCGCTACCCAACACCCTCTGCTCCGTACAGCTCCCCCTCAACAAACAATCCGCCGACCATCCGGAGGTCTATCTTCGCCGGGGAGTGGGGGACTCCCTGTGGGGCCTAGCAGGGGCCCACCCGAAAATGTATAAAGCGTTTGCTCAGCAAATCCATGGTTGACAACGCACTGACGCTAATTATGCTGTTGCAAGTCTAGCGGAAGATAACGCTTCAAACCGCTGAACAACTCCCCAACCAAGATTGCCCTCCTTGACTGGGGACTTGGGGGACTTGTACATACATGTACATTTACAAGCATAATTAGCTATAATTGTGATTACACGCATTTTTTTACGTGTAATTATATCTAAAATACTAGAATTAAACTAATCCTCGAGTCAATTATTATGTAATTAATCCATATTTTTTTTATTGTGTAGGAAATAAGCGGAATTGCGGAAACGAGATAAAATGACGTGAAATCAGAGCAAATAATTGAGAAATGAAGAAAAGAAGAATTTGTGTTAATTAATCATTGGTTTCATTAATTAATCATTGAATAATGATTAATTGAAGTTACCATCAGAGCCATCATCACGTGGTGCAACCTTTCAACAAAATTGTTTAATTAAAGTAGCCAATTACATGATGACAAGTGGCAATCCATGACCTTACTATTATCCCATTCTTCATGAACGGCAGACTATTCTTTCTCTTCTTTGAATCATCTGCTGACAGCTCACCCATCACCTTATCTCTCCTCTACCTCTTCCAACAGTCGACAACCACAATTAAAAGGAGGAGACCACCTATATATATATATATATTGATTCGACCCTCTCCGAAGAACCCTAGACCAACAGCCGCACCAGACCACACCCAAAAACAGAGGCAGCCCCTTTGGGCTGCTCTCTCTCCTCTCTCTCCCTCTCCTTCTTCTCCTTCATTTTTCCTCTTTTCTTTAGTTTTATTTTAGAGATTTCAAGGATTTACTCACACAAAGCTTCAAGGATTCATCAAATGACTCAACCTCTACAAGATTCAAGATTTGGGTAATTGTGGGAGTTATAATTCAAGAGTAGTCATGTTGGCTTTCTAGCTAATTGTGGCTATCATTGTTTTCTCCTACACTTCTCTTTTCTTTTCTCTTTGAATTTTGTAGTTTTGATGTCTATAATTATGGGTTGTGAGTAATTTTCTTGTTGGGTTTTAGGGTTGTGTCCCTAACCCAAATTTTGTGTAAAAGATGTTTAATTTAATGTAATGATGCAATTTTCATATGATGGATGCTTATATCTATTTTTGTTGGGTTAAAATGCATGTCTAGGAGCCTAGTCAACTCTAGGGTGTGTATTTTGAGCATGTCTAGGATGGAGTTAGGGGCTTGACTTCCTCTAATTCCTAAGCTAGAAACCTTCAATTTCGTATTCGAGGGGTTATAAGCATGGTGATTTACACCCGTTGCGTGATTGCGCGGGCGGGTCGCTTAGTAGTCTAATTCCTCGATCTCTACGCCTCTTGATGTGAATTAGTGACCATTGAACCGGCTCTAATTCATGCCAAGTGAGTCCCTACGGCCCTTGAACCGGAGTAGGAATACCATGAAAGGGAATTTCGGTCCTTGAGCCTTGAACCGCCTTGGATACGACTACCGCCAAAATAGGAAATATGCATCTATATTAGATTAGCTTCCAACACATGAGATTTGGGTGAAGGAACCTCCCTAACACCCGGCATTTTCATTTTTATTGTTTACATTTCATTTTTATTTTTTATTGCTTTACATATCATTATTATTTGTTAAGTTAGAATCAACCCCCAAACATTAAACTCTTCCACTCATTTGTGCATATCCACTACTAGGCTCTTAGTTTTGATTAGGCTTTGGTGAAAATCAAAGCCGAGCATTGCTAAGGCTTGATGCCTTAGATTAGCCTTTTTATTTATTTTCTTTTTCTTTTCGTTGTTTGCTAAGTGTCTTTATTTCCGATTACCCAAGGATTGTGGGTTAGCCACTAATCCCCGTGGTACGATAAACTTTGGGCATAATATTTCCCTATCTTGACAATGATACGTACGCTTGCGTAAATGTGTATCCAAGTCAATGGGCAACGCTCATTGTACCGCTAGAGGTACTAATTCCCGCCAAAGGAATAACATGCAGATACATAGCTAGGCGGGCAACAGCCTGAGCCTCGGATCACCGCCGACGCGCAGCCATGCGCCGTGCCAAGATAGCATCAGAAGCTCCCAGAGCTGGGGACTGAAGCACATCAGTACCACATCGAAAACAAAGAGAATATCAACCTCCTCCTCACCTATAAAAAGTTCTCTCCTCTCTCCTCATTAATTACGCATTTACTACTCATTTATTGTTATGCTGTCTATATGTTTGGACTGACTTAGGCATCGGAGAAGTGAAGACCGCCCAACGCGGTCTCCCTCTGACGCCCTGTCTTTCATTTGACAGCTAGCGAAGATCACCAAGTCCTCAGAGTAGCAGTCCGCCCACCGGACCCGCATTAAATGAAGGTTCGGCTACCGCCGGACTTTGAGCATTAACAGACGGTCTCGGTTCTAATTTCCCTAAGGAACAGGTTTTGTAAAATGAGCGAGGGGCCTTAGAAGCAACCAATGAGGATTTTGGTTGGGCCTGAGCATTGGAATCGCTATTAGAAGCAAAATTTGTGACTACATCACCCATCATGGCGTTGGAACCATGGGAAGTGGCACCCATGGCGCCATTGCCATGGGTGACGCCATTTTTGGTGTTGTCAAGTGGGACATGGGCGGCCCTAGGCCTGCAGTGGATGGCGGCGGCGGCGGTCACACTAAGTCCGGGAATCAATCTTTGATTCTTGCTTCTTTTCGCTTGAAAGAATGGATGTCTGTGTGAAGTTTTCAGTATACGGATCATCGATCTTGTGACGACTAGGATGTCCTAGTCGGTCATGCCAAAGCCAAAATGTGTCGGAATCCAAGAGATCTTCTCTTATGATGTTATTGGATTCAATAGGTCGAATGGTAGTGACATAAAGTCCACTAGATTGACACATAAGCTTCTCTAAGATGCAATTTCTAGAGGTAATGCAAAGGAACTCTTTTCCGTTCTCAGTATGCGTTTCCGCATAGAATCCATTGGCTCAGATATCTTTAAAGCTCAATAAGGTTTGATTTGCCGTAGGAGCGTAGAGAGCTTCTGCGACATTAATCAAGGTGCCATTTGGCAAAAGGAATTGGGTCATTCCATGTCCTTGAACTAATCCTGATGGGCTCAGCCAACGCAGTCACAGAGGAATATGTAGGCAACATCTCCAAAAATAATTGCCTATGGCGGAGAATGGTGTGTGTAGTCACACTATCCGCAAGACATTATAGTTCTCAAGAATCAATTCCTAAAAGAAAAAGCTCGTAATTAAAAAATGAGTCATAAAGAAAAGAACTCAACTTTTATTAATAAGCCAACAGAATTACATCATTGTCTCTTTCACTAGAGAGAATCTAATCCAAAAACTAGTGTTAATGCTTGGATCATTGGGGATCTAATTAACGATAAGTAGTAAGAGAGAGAGAGAGAGAGAGCGACACAAGAAGTATAGTGGTTCATTTCCCGCCTTAGCGGGAAACTACATCCACTCGAATGTTAAACTAGTGTGTTCGGGCCTTGCGGCCCAAAGGGATTACATGAGATGTAATGGGATGTCTTGAGTTGTGGGAGGAGAGTTCCTTTTATAGGTGAAGGAAGCCATCTCCTTTACATTTTCTTAGATGTGGGACAAGAACCCACTATTCTAGTCTTAGAAAAGCATATTGTGGAGGCAACTTGGCAAGGCCGGAAAGGTGGCTTTCCGGCGACGGATTTGCGACTTCCGGATACCGTAGCGTAGCTTGAACATAGGGCTACAAGATGCAAGTAGTGGTTGGGCCTCACCATGGCTTGTGGGTGTCCTAAAGAGGGTGTTAATTATGCTTGGTGAGATAGCAAACTAGTCATGCTAGTAGAGGTATCTACAAGTCCCCGAAGTCCCCAAGTGTTAACGTTAGTGACCGAGGGGTCTCTAGTTAGCTTTAGGATGGTTGTAATGGAATGTGTTGAGTTGTGGGAGGAGGCATTCCTTTTATAGGTGAAGGAAGTCATCTCCTTTACATGGTTTTCGATGTGGGACAAGCAAACAACTATTCTAGTATAGAAATGCATATTGTGGAGGCAACTTGGCAAGGCCGGAAAGGTGGCTTCCCGGCGACGGATTTGCGACTTCCGGATACCCTAGCGTAGCTTGAACATAGGGCTACAAGATGCAAGTAGCGGTTGGGCCTCACCACGACTTGTGGGTGTCCCAAAGAGGGTGTTACTTATGCTTGGTGATGTAGTAAATACTCCATATTGTTGGTGGTATGTACACCAAGTAAGAGGAGCTTCTTGGTTGGGGAGTTATACACATGATGTCACCAAGCATAAGTAACCGGGCGGTACGGAGCCCCTACAAGTCCCCGAACTCCGTAAGCAAGAAGGGACTCGTTAACCTGCACAACAAAGACAAAAAAAACAGGCATATGTAGAATGCTCGTTGCACTGGGCAACAAATGTGAGTTGCATGGATATGCTTTGGCATACACGAATGTATGAGGTGCGTGATACATGGTCGTGTGAGCGTATGGATTGCATATGATAAATGTGTTACGCGCGCAAGGAGACGAACGAGGTCGAGTTTGACGGGGTTACGCTCGTGAGATGTAAGTTACATAAATGCCGCGAAGGTATGCATTTGCAACTCATGAACGATGACCGCGCGTACGGTTGTGTCTATTTGGTTTTCGGTCGTATTAATGGAACGCGAAAAGAATTTGATTTGTCGCAGTCGATAAATGACAAATGGTAGAAAAATTCAATGTTCCATTAACATGTGGTGTGTTGAGTAGACATGAGCGTAAAGCTCGAGGATTGCCGGGAAGGCATGAGCGGAAAGCTGGTGAGCGGGAAGCTCGGGGTTGCCGGGAAGGCATGAGTGGGAAGCTCGTGGGTTGCCGGGAAGGCATGAGCGGGAAGCTCGGGGTGCCGGGAAGGCATGAGCGGAAGCTCGGGGTGCCGCGAAGGCATGAGCGGTAAGCTCGTGAGTTGCCGGGGAGGCATGAGCGGAGGCTCAAGGGTTGCCGGGGAGGCATGAGCGGGAATCTCATGAGCGGAGGCTCGTGGGTGCCGGGAAGGCGTGAGCAGTGAGCTCGTGAGCGGAAGCTCAAGGGTGCCGCGAAGGCATGAGCGGGAAGCTCGGCGGTGCCGGGAATGCACGAGGGCGAAAGTAGGCGGTGCCGTTGAGGAACGAGCGCGAAAAGTTCGGCAGTGCCGCTGAGGCACAAGCGCGAAAAGGTCGACGGTTGCCGCTAAGGCGAGAGCGTGAAAGCTAGGTGGTGCCGCTGAGGCACGAGCGCGAAAAGTTCGACGGGGCCGCTGAGGCACAAGCGCGAAAGCTCGGCGGTGCGAAAGCTCGTCAGTTGCCGCTGAGGCGAGAGCGTGAAAGCTCGGCAGTGCCGCTGAGGCATGAGCGCGAAAAGCTCGGCGGTGCTGCTGAGGCACGAGCCCGAAAAGCTCGGCGGCGCATTAACGGGTAGCTCGAGGTGATGCCCTGAGGCATGAGCGTGACCGTTGCTAATTATGCTGGGCTATATGTACAAGTCCCCGAAGTCCCCAGTCAAGGAGGGTGTTTTTGCGGGTTGATACCAAAGCGTAGCTTTGTGCCGTATATCAAGCATAATTAGTGCGAGTGCGTCGTCCATCTAGAATTGGTTGGAGCGAACGCTTTTGCCCTTTCGGGTGGGCCCCTGCCAGGCCCTGCGAGGAGTCCCCCACTCCTGGCTATAGACCTCCGGATGGTCGGAGCAGAGGGTGTTGGGTAGCGAGCCCAATCTTTGTTACCCAAGCGTCGGGGTTAACTGCCGAATCAATGGCTGCTGTGGGCTATGTTAACTAGTCAATTTGCTATTTCTCGGAGGAGAAACTTGACTGCAATACCGCGTAGCGGTCATTGTCATTATGAGGCGTTGTCTTACCGCTTGGCGGTTGAAAGAAAAATGATAAACACATAGAGCAAGTAATAATATTTTGTTTGAGTGTCCCATGTTTATTTAATTGAGTTGCAATTAAAATAGAAGCATGGCATATGTGTATAGCATGTACTTGTAGTAAAGTTGCTAATAACATTTTTGCATTTTGGTAGATATGCTAAAGGATCATTGGGATCGGTATGTGAAGCATGGCATATCTAGTATGTGAGATCTAGAAAGTGTTGCCAAATCTACAAAATGTTGTAGGCATGCTTAATGGTCATGGAGACATGTATAGACATGGCAATAGCTCTAATCGCAAGAGCGGAAAAGATAAGATATGGTTACTTATCTTGTGCGAATTTGGAGTGAGTTGGAGTTGTCCAAGCATGACGGTCCATTGCCCGTGGCGGATAAAGTACTCGGATAATGTACATCAACCTGTAGTTGAGGTATCATTTGCAAGTAGTTGAATGCTCGGTAGAAATAGTTGAATTTCCTTGAAACAAAATAGATGGTTAATATGTGTATTTGTAAAAGCAACATCAATAATTTGCATATGTACTTTGACAAAATTGTAAGCAAAGTGTATAAACAAATGTGGTGGTCGATGACAAATAACATGTATATATATCTATTTTGTGTCAAAGTGTCCGAAGGACAATACCGAATTTATTGTTGTGCAAAGGACAAAAAAAATGCATCCATTGTACTTATATGGCATTTAAACGAAGTTGGAGCAGACCATATATGCATTTATATATTTGAAATATGACACAATGTTCACTACTAGAAATATTGGCTTTAAGGACACCCTACAAGGACACATTTTTATGCATGTGTCCTAATAACCTTATGAGGACGACTAAAAAAAAAAACAGGACCCCCGCCGATTTTTTCGCCAAAAGTTAAACTTCCCACACAAATTTGCAAGTGACCCGCCTCTCTCTCAAATTGAGACTTTAGGGGTCAGACCTAAATCAAAACCAGATCTGTGCAACCCCCTCTCCCTCGTCCACCCTCTGTTTTCGATCCCTGTCTCTCTCTTCTCCATTGGCGGCCTTCTTCTCGGTTGCTACCTTTCTTACCTTGATTTCTCACTGCTGATCGAAACCCTAAGCTAACACCTCAAAAAAGCCAACCCAAAATCTGAATGCAAACCACTCTTCCGCCACACTTTCTGTCTTCCTCCACCGTCATTCGCCATCTGCAATTTCTCCATGCTCATCTCTTTAATCTCTTACCACTTTTGTCTATAAACGTCAAACCCCCATCATACACTTTTCTAATTCCCTTCCAAATTTCCCATATTTTTCTCAATCTAACACCCAATTTTCTCTGCCCAGCATTTTGATATGCAGGTACTTTGATATATTTGAATTTTTTTTAAATTTCATTCAAGAAAGTAAATTTTTTTTCTGGGTTTAGGTTTGATTTGGTGGTCAGTTCTGGGTTTGTAGTAGTTTAAGTATATGTTGGGGTTGTAGTTTTCATTGAACAAAAGCCCAGATGTCTATTTTCTTTCGAGGGGTTTCAATTGCTTAAGGGGTTTATTGGGATTTATGCAGAAGATTGATTTGTGGGAAAGAAAACTAGTGTTTGAGTTGAGAGTCAATTTTTTAGGCTTTTGATTAGCATGTGCTTTGTAGGATTGTAAGACAAGAATTTGAGTTTTATAGTGTTTTGTTATTTATAGGGTGTGGGGGATCATGGGTTCCAAGGATCCTGCTCCGGTGGTTGACAACGTTAAGAGGGCAAAGCAGGTGCCGGTGGACTGGTAAGTGTTACAAATCTTAGGTTTGATGTAGATGTAGAAGTGTCTATGTGAAAGCTTGGAATGTCTGTTACATGTTTTGGAACTGTGCATTTATGAGAACATATAATTCTACTTTTCTTCATTTCATCTTATATTCATGATTAGCTTTCGATATTTTTCTTTAATCATTATCCATATGATAGTGGGTGGTTCTTAATTGACCTTTTTTATCTTCCTCATGATTGGAACTCTGAAGCATAAATATTTGGAACACTTAACCCGCTTTGGTTTATTGCTAAAGTTGAATGGTTTGTGCAGATTTCACTCTCTTTATAGCGTGCAAGTGAAACATAAATGTGGTATTGCTTATATTTGCACAAGAGGTTAGTATAGTATACTATGACACCATAAACATTACACAAACAGATCTGATAGAGTGCACAGAATGCAAGTTTGTTGTTGTTTTGACCTGATTAGTGTGGTACTCTCAATTCATTGCATTACATTATTGTTGTGTTTGCAGGTCTTGTGTGAAAATTAAAGTCGGACAGTATCAAGGGGGAATTGTACTTGGTATTAATAAAGTGAGTTTCTTTTATCAAACTGCTTCAGTTTTGGATTGGGAACTGAAATTTATGAAACATACTCTTAATAAACTTCTTGACATTATGGCATTAGTTTTTCCTTAACCATGTATTTATTATGTCACTGTCCCTTGAATTGATTCTTTGAATCCTTTTGTAGTTGGAGGATAGATCTGTGTCTCGAACTAGCACGTCATGCACAAGCCAAAGGTATGGAATTCCTATCTAGCTAGCTTCACCCAATACATTCCTTTATCAACACCAAGTTCTCTGTTTTTTTTTTTTGAACAATCCAGGCCGGTTATCAAATTTTGAGATCTTTGTTAGGTAGATTTGTTTCTTTTGTTTTTCCTTCTGATCATTCGTTTTCAATGATAGTCATTTTGGCTTTTTTAACTCTCACTTTGATCCTCGCTTGAGTTCTGAAAAGCCAAAACCCTTTAATTCTATGGTCTTCTGAGTGAATGGCTTCAGCTCTTTTTGCAAGGACTCTTTTGGGTCATCGCCTTTTTCACTCTTCTGCACACACTCTCTCTCCAAAGCCCCAAACCCTCACTTCCCTGCTCAATGTAAATCTCTTTTCCCTCTCTTTTTCTGAGTAATCTTTTATTGGGTTTCTGCTTAATCTTCCATTTTGTTTGTAAAGTTTGTTGTTTTTGATGATGTTCTGAATCCATCTCTGTAAAGTTTTGATCTTTTGCTTGTTTGATCGGTTTTTTTTTTATCTGGGTTTTAGTATCAGTGAATTTGAGATGCAAAGTCTTTGGTTTGGAGCGTTTTGTAGTGGTTTACTAACATTGGTTCTCATTGTTTAATCAATTAGTGACTTGTAGTATGTAGTGTACTATTGTTAAGGTGTTTACTGTAATTGTTCTGTACATGCACTCAGTTCCTGACTATGTTCATTGACCCCTAAACTTGGTTTTCTTGGAGATTTCTTGTTTGTATCCTAGACTCTTGTTTGATTATCGTTGTGACTTAAAGTATTTGAGTTGGTTAACTATGCAAATGCATAGTTCTGTGCTGTGAGTTATTGGCTTTGCGTTAATTTGAAAATCATATAGTGCTAGGAGATTGGTTGGTTTAGTTGTCTCTGTCTTATTTACAAGATTTCTTCTTTAATAATAACCAAAATGGGAGGTGGTAGTATTTCTCTGTTCTCTGATTTTTGGCTACCCAAGTCACAACCCACAGCCGTCCAATAAAATTTGACAACTAACTTGGTGAAGTTTGAGCTTTGTTTAAATGGATATCAACTTCAGTTTGTGGACAGTCTGAGTTTGCATTATATATGAAACTTCTCATTGTCATTAAAGAATTAAATACAAGTGCGTACCCATGTAGTTAAAATAGAAAGCTGTCATGGGACAGCTAACAATTAATCTCCTACCTTTCCTCTATAGCAAACAAAACTAATAAAAACCACTGTCTATCTAGCTATACCCTAAGTCTTCCAAGTATGCTTCAGTTGCTTATTCTATACATACTTATGTAATGTAATCTATCTAAGCAACACTAATATGGATATTAACATTAATATTATTGAACAGTGATTGCAGATTGGGCAAAAGTGAAGATTATTGTCAATCATATTTTAATACAAGGACATGTGTGACATTGATCATTGTATGGAATTGATCATTAGCATTATTGTATGGACTTGATCATTGTTTTTGCTTTATTTTGATCATGTCAGGTTAGATATTTTTTCCTAAAAAGAAAATTCTTTTTGTTTTTCTCTGTTTTGTGTTATGCTTAGGGGTTTGAAAAAAAATCCTTTTTTGCAAATATGGTTGGTTAAAGTGGCTACTGTGGTATTGGTATTGGTATTGTAGAAATTGGCATAATATGCTCCTCTTTGTTTATTAGATCGATTCTTTACTTCCAGTGTTATATCCTCTTTTAAATCTACAGTTTTGGTGTTTAATTAATTGTGATTAAATGTATGCTTTGTTAATGTATTTGAAAATATATGTTAAAGTGTTATCACTTGGAAGCAATGGAAGGAAGAGTGAGTTAGTTGTTTATTTAAACTGTTGTTTTTGCAGCATTGCAGATTGGCATAGAGAGAGAGCTTGAACAACAACTTCAACTTCAGCTGTTACTTTGTAAGTTTGATGGATGAATTTGAATTTACCCATTCAGGTTGTTAGAACTTAATAAAATGAAAACTGTTTGTCTTTTTTTTTTTTTTTTTTTCCTAATGAGATCTATGTTTACTGCATTAATTACCGGCCTTATTATTTAATCATGAAGAATGTATGCTTCCAGTATTATGACTCCAAAGATTGAATGAATATTTTTATACGATTTCAAATTATCTTCTTCTTCACTTTTAACAAGAAATAACTTTTGGAGCCTAACAACTACCTTATACAGTCCTTTACCTTAAGGTTGATGATGATTCTTTAGTGATGGTCTTTATTTTCCTTTCTCTGATTTTTACAGTGATTAGGTTTGCTGATTGAATATTATATATGAGTATTCTGATATTTGGTTTGATATAAGTTTATGATTTCTAAATGTTTTAGTTGACAGCAGTGAGATTTCAGAGAGAGACGGCAGCAGCTAGGAGAATATGTGAGGCTGTTCCTAACGTGAACAAGGACAATAACCAGGTAATTCCAGTTTTGCTTAAAGTTTATTAAGATGTTTTAAGATTATAATGTGGATTATTTGTAGCTACCAGCAAACAATGATTATAAGACAATATTTTTTATAAGACAATATTTATAGCTTCCCCCTTTGCAATAGATTAAGGAAAGTAATTAAGGATTAATCATCATGTTACTTTTAGGTATAAGACAAGATTCTGTGGCCAATTATGTTGCTTAAAATGAGATGTTGTAATACAGACTAATTTGAATTATATATTGTTGGTTGGAAGACCTGTTGATAAGCCCTGCGGTTGGATTCTAGACTTGGCTCAATATAATTGTTGAATTTCAGGAGTGTTAATACTTAATATGTACTTGATATTGGTTTGTGCTATATTTATCAGGTTATATATGATTGAAGATATTGGGAAGCAGCTTATACAAGGTGCAGGATATTGATTTACTTGACTATAATTGTTGAACTGTAATTTGTTATAGTTTATAAATTTGTTTGCATATGGTGTATTTTGATTCAGTTAATATTGCATTTGGTGGTGTATTTTGAGAGGTGTACATGCAATTGGAGAAAGCTTCCTTTTATTATTAATTAATTAATTTTTTTTTTTGGGTTTTTTACAAGTTTTAAGGACACGTTTTGAACGTCCTGTATGACTCTTTTAAGTGTCCTATTTTAGTTTTAAGGACACATATGAGTGTATTTTTTGTGTCCTCTTATGGTTTTAAGGACTCCATTTTCAAAGCTTTAAGGACACAGTTTGTGTGTCCTAGTATAGAATAGAGGACACATATTAGAAGATATAAGGATGCAATTTAGGTGTCATCTTATGGATTTAAGGACACTGCATCCAGAGTTTTAAGGACACACAAACTGTGTCCTCATATAGAAAAGAGGACACGTTTTCAGTGTCCTTGTTTGAGACTTACAATGACTGCTGGATAGAGGACTCTTTTTTAAAGAGTCCTTGTATGTATTTAAGGACACAGTTTCAGTGTCCTTAAATGGTGTTTTTCTAGTAGTGGTTTCAGTGCTCTCTACTTTGCAATTGTGCAATAGATTATAGTATATATATATATATGGAGTGCTTGTAAGCTGTACACACGGCATAACAATGTTATGCAAGCAAAGACAGGCTTTTTGAGATAAGGTCATTAATTAAGCATAGATGTGCTATGTATGCACATGAGTTTTAAATTTGGACCCAGCGAAATAGGCCTAGTTGACCCTCTCGGCTAGCTCGTTTGTGGACCACAACTATATATGTATAACTCACACGTCTCTGCCACATGCGTGTTTGGTAAAGAAGTTCCGACACATAACTACTCACTTCATATTTAGCTTAATAGTAGATGTGCATGTGTCCATTGCTGATGGTAGCGGCGCACGTGGGCAATACTATAAATGTAAATATATGTGGTGTATATGCAGGCAGGTGTCCCAAGCGGTAAGTGTATGTGCACACAAATAAGGAGATAGCAGAAGCACGTGGTGCTTTCATAGTGAAGAGAACATTATATATGGAGGAACACTTAGCTTTTGCTGGGCAGATCAGATTGCTATATGGCTGGGTATAGCAAATATAGCCCAGATAGCGCTGATCAATAGGTTGAACGCTCGGAGGCTACTGCAACTGATACCTATTGAGCATCAGAAGATGCAGGCCTGGTGAAGAACAGACCATTGTTCAGCGGTGGTGGAGCTGGCGGAGGGCTCCTTGGCTTCAGTAGAGTGGTGGAGTTCAACGGTGCTTGGCCAGCGGTGATATTCGGCGGTGCCCGGCCAGTAGAGGCTGCTGCCGGTTGGTGGAGCAGAGCTTTTGCCATTGGAGTTTTGGCCGGCGGAGGGATCTTTGGTCAGCGGAGGATACTTTGGCCGGCGGTGGTTGTGGGCCGTCAGTTTTGATGGTCAGCGGAGAAACTGCTCAGCGGAGACCATTGCCGGTTAGCGGAGCGGAGATGCTGGTTGGCGGATGAGAGATGGTGCCAGTGGAGTGATGGCTGCTGAAGCTAGAGGTGCTGTGATTGGAGTTGGGCGGTGCCGCTGACGAAAGCCCAGCGGTGCCGCTGATAGAAGTTTGGTGCTGGTATGGGGTGTTGGCCAGCGATACTCGGTGCTCAGCGGAAACACGGAGCTCGGCGGAGGCTCTGAGCTCAGCGGATCCTTGGAGCTCAGCGGAAGCTTTGGCGGAGGAGAAGTTGCTCATCGGAGGCGTTGCTTAGCGGAGCCTTGCCGGCGGAGGCGCTGCTTAGTGGAGGCGTTGCTCAACGTAGAAGCTCGGCGGAGGTTTTGCCGCTGAGGTCTCCTAGCGATGTTTGTAGCTAGCTGCGGACTTGGTGTGCAGCGAAGAGTCGGCGGAGGATTTGTTTTTTGAACACCGCTGGCGTTGTTTGTGAAGTTGAGTGGCGCTGCTTCAAAGTACTTGGCGGTGGCCAGCCTTGCTCTTGCCTTCTCGCTGATAAAAAAGAGTGCCCAAAGTAATTTGGCACCCAAAGATGTGTTTTTTTTTTTTTTTTTTTAGTTCAGCGTTGACCAGACGTTGACCGGCCCCTGATGGGCGTTGACCGACTCCGCTAGGCGTTGACCAACCCCGCCGGGCGTTGACCGGCTCCGCTGGGCGTTGGCCAACCCCACCAGGCGTTGACCAACCCCGCCGGGCGTTGACCAGCCCTAATTTGATGTTGAATGAGCGTTGACTCGATACTTTTGGGTCGAAGTTCGTGGTAAGTGACGAAGCCTTTGTGTTGGCTTCCCACAGACGGCGCCAATGTTAATGCTTGGATCCTTGGGGATCTAATTAACGATAAGTAGTAAGAGAGAGAGAGAGAGAGAGAGAGAGAGAGCGACACAAGAAGTATAGTGGTTCATTTCCCGCCTTAGCGGGAAACTACGTCCACTCGAATGTTTAACTAGTGTGTTCGGGCCTTGCGGCCCAAAGGGATTACATGAGATGTAATGGGATGTCTTGAGTTGTGGGAGGAGAGTTCCTTTTATAGGTGAAGGAAGCCATCTCCTTTACATTTTCTTAGATGTGGGACAAGAACCCACTATTCTAGTCTTAGAAAAGCATATTGTGGAGGCAACTTGGCAAGGCCGGAAAGGTGGCTTTCCGGCGACGGATTTGCGACTTCCGGATACCGTAGCGTAGCTTGAACATAGGGCTACAAGATGCAAGTAGTGGTTGGGCCTCACCATGGCTTGTGGGCCTCACCACGGATTTGCGACTTCCGACTTCCGGATACCGTAGCGTAGCTTGAACATAGGGCTACAAGATGCAAGTAGTGGTTGGGCCTCACCATGGCTTGTGGGTGTCCCAAAGAGGGTGTTAATTATGCTTGGTGAGATAGCAAACTAGTCATGCTGCTAGTAGAGGTATCTACAACTAGCTAATGCAAAAAAATGGTAGTCGTCTAACTTCTTTCGGTAGCTCCAAAGAAAATATGACCAGCTGAGTAGAGAGATGTCGGTGGAGCAAGGCTCGCTTAAGTACCACTTATCTCAAAACCTTCCTAGACATCACACTTACTTTGTGTGAGCCTACTTTGAAGAAAAACTAAGTCATTGGCATCTACTACAAAAATAACATGGCAATTGCCTACATCTCTTGGAAAATACAAAGACTTAATCAAAATCGCCAATTTCTGGATCTTGACCCTTGAAGTCTTCCACCCTTAGATCGAGATCGCCATCTTGATCTTCTTGTTCCATATAATGTGCCTCCCTTACTTTACACGCCCTTGCCCAATGTCTGGGTAGTCCACACCTAAGACAAGCATCTTTATGGTCAGGTTCCCTTGATCGAGGCGCTTTAGGAGCGCTTTGGGGACTGCTTCTTCCTTTGGTGGCGTCACCACCATAGCCGGAGGCTTGGCCTCTCTCTCTTCACACGTTTACCTCCACGATTCCGTGCACGCCTATCTTGGCGGTTTCCTTCATCTTTAGGGCGAGAATATTGACCAGAACGTCCAGAATTATCCCTTTCCTTAGGGTTTCGCTCCTTGCACCCTCTTTTAGGGGCGCGACTATAATTAGACTCCGGAATTGGCTTGGCTCCCACGGGTCTAGAGTTATAGTTCTTCACAAGTATGTTGTCGTGTTTTTCAGCCACGTTCGTGGCACCAATGAGCTCATGAAATCTTTTGATGCGTCCAGCATTGACATCAATCCGATAGTTCTTAGCTATCATCAATGCAGAGACGGGGAAGGTAGAGAGAGTCTTCTCGATCAACATCGTATAAGTGATTTTCTGTCCACAGAATTCCATCAAAGACTTGATACGAAGTGCTTCCGAATTATAGTCAAGTACATACTTGAAATCACAGAAGAGGAGGCTATGCCATCTCACTTCTAAGTCTGGAAGCAGGGAGTCACGAACGTTGCCAAAACGCTGCACGAGTTCTACCCACAGTTTTCTTGGGTCTTCCTCATTGAGGTACTCATTCTGGAGCACGTCATTCATGTGCCTTGTCATGAGAATGATGTCTTTAGCTTCATTCTCCTCTCTCGTAGCTCTATTAGCTTTAAAAGCGGCAGCTTGTTGAGGAGTACTAAGCACGTTCTGACTTGGCTCTTGGATCGTACTTAGGATCCCATCAGCCTTAAGATGCTGGTGCACATCACGGACCCACTTGTGGTATCCTGCGTCTGTTTTCTCTAGTTGAGCAAAGCTCAACTTGTTCAGGTTACTCATCCTGAAAAACAACAAGAAAATAGAGTTAGTTTCGGAGCGAAAAAGGCTACCACGAAAACAATAAAAATTTCTGAGCGTAGTCGCTTCCAAGAAATTAGGAATTTCCGAGCGTAGTCGCTTCCAAGAAATTCGATTCCAAGAGGGGTTGGATTAGATCGAAACAATGATGTTTGTGGTCGATCGTTTTATCTCAACAAACTCTAAGTTTGGAGGACTCTACAAGCTCCAAGCTTGGAGTGAGCACGAACCCCCACAGTTCAGCTTAATTTGGTCTCCCCTATGATGTAGAAAGGGGGCTAGAATAAGGGAGATTGCAAGTCCCCGAAAAACAAGAGAAATTGTATTAAAAGACTCTAAAAAAAGGAAACTTTTAGAAAAAAAATATCTCGAAATAGGTCGCTAGAAAATTTGGCCGGAAAAGTCGCCGGAGGTCGCCGGAGCTGACGTGGCACCGACTGCTAATGTGGCAGTCTAATGCTGACGTGGGCGCTGACGCGACAAGCTGGCGGGATGCTGACGTGGACGAGGCTTCTGGACTGACGTTAGTGGGCTGAGTTATTGGGCTTCAGGCCTGTTTCTTTCTTCTGGGCGGTGGGCTGCCCCTTTGCTTCTGGGACTAGGGCTGGGCTTGTCTTCTTCTGGATTGGGCTAGGAACATAAGGAAGAGCTGTAAGAGGAAGGGCTGGCAGCAGTTTAGGGTGCAGAGACTTCAGGCGGGCGGTTCGGATGTTTCTAGGCCAGTTCCGGTGGTGATTTTTCCGGTTCCCGGAATCTGGGGACGAGGTGCTGTTGGTGGTGAAGTATGGTTGTTGGAGGCGGAGGGGAATGCCTTGAACCAGGCAGAGGAACTTCTGTCACTTCCGGAGGCCGGTTCAGTGTTTTTCCGACCGGTTCTGGGGTGGCGCCGCCGGTTCTGGACACCTGGAGTTGAGAGCTTCCAGGTGGGTGGCGGGGGTTTCTGGGATTTGAAGGCTACGAATTTAGGGTTTCAGGGTTAGGGTTTTGTGTTGATATCGTGTTTTAGAGAAACGGGAATTGAGAGAAAATTGCTGTTTGTTCTCGTTGATAATAGGGGCCTCTTTATATAGAGGATTACAATGCATAGAATCTGAATTGTAGAAGGAAAAGTAATCATACAATGAATGGACATCTCTAAGATATTCTCCGAGATTATCTCTAATTAAACTAGGTCAAGTAACCTAGAGTTTGGGCCAGACACAATTTCAATTTACTTAAAAATTTAATACATTCGTTTTGCTTTATTGTGAAATTAATTGCTAATTAATTTCGGCACATGACACCTCCGACTGGGTAGGAGGAGGAGTCTGCTGGGACCCTTCCGCTGGGCGTACGCCACTTTCTCCACTGCCTGAGCGGGCACCTCCCGCTGGGGCAGTTACGACATTCTTCTCCGGCGGGGCACTCTTCGCCGCTGGCACATCGGGCTGGGACGCTTTTGCGAAGTCGATGGCGCCCTTCCACTGCAGCAGCTCTACGTTCGCTAAGGCCCCAGCATTCGCCGCCTCAGTCATGGCCTTCTTGTACTCCGCCGACTGTTTGAATGCCTCAACAGCGGCGGCCGCGACAGTATCCCCTTCAACCCTCAGGCGGGCAACCTGACCCTCTAGCCGCTTCACCTCCGTTATTCTGGCGGCGGACTCCCGCTGCACGATAATGAGCTTCTTATCTTAAGCGGCTACCCGCTCCTGCAGCAGGGCGATGTCCTGCTCCAACTTGGAGACGCGTTCATTCCTCTCCAAGTCCCGCTCGATGGCCACCGTCAGCTTGCCGCGGACGTCCGCGGCGTCACACTCCGCCTTTGCCAGACGCCGCTCCACCTCCGCCAGCTTCTCCCTCACCTCCGCCAGCTCCCTCTGGAGACTTTGGATTTCCTCCCTAAGCTCCCCTTCGACCAGAGGCTGCTTCTTCGCCGCCTCAAACATGTCGTGCAGCCCTGCTGATATTTGACCAAACGCAGAGCTGTAGGGCGACTGGTCAATCGTTGTGGGGCGCGAGATCCCCGCTAGGCCGCCGAACCCTAGCCGTTCGCAGAGATGGAAGAGGAACTCCCGCTCACCAGCCGTCATAAACTCCGCATACGCGGCAAATGAGTCCAATTCACTGGCGGCGGGCGCCTTTCCCTCCACCACGGCAGCTTTCGACGGAGCTTGACGGGCTTTCTTCTGCTGACGAGCCCCGATTGTCTCCACATCCTCCCCCTCTTCCTCGTCAGGAGAGTCAATCTGCCGGTGCTTTCTCTCCAACGCCCTTGGGTTCTCGGCCGCGGCCCTCGTCACCCTCGCCAGCGGCTCCTCCCTTGGCGCGGCTACAGTCTCCGCCGGCTGCACCGTTCTTTTTTTATGGGAACCACGCCTGATGGCGGGTACCCTCTCCTTTTGTGAAGCCGCTGTTGCGGCCCCCTTTTTCCCGCCGCCCACAGAGGCCCCCGCCTGGACGACAGGCAAGCCGTCGTCACCAATATGGGAGTGGTGCGGCATTGGCAGCACCACAGGAACCTCGGACTGGCTCAGCGCCAGTGTCTCGGGGTTCACCAGAGTCTGCTCGGCCGCCAGACCCTCGGCATACATCGACTCCAGGAAGTTGTCAACCTCCGCACGATCCATCGCTTTTTCGAAGGCGTCGCGACTCGCTTTGTTACCCGGCGGATGTTCTAAAATAAAAAAACCAGTCAGCATGGGTTACTCATTACAAAAAAAAAAAAAAAAACAGTATGGCGGAGATTTCTTACCAACGGAGCGAGTTAGCCGATGATCGACCAGCAACTCCCAACCGGTCAGAAGTCGGAAGTCCAGCAAGTTGCGGTTCCGCCAGCAACCTCTGATCCGTGCTACGCGACACTCTTCTTCGCGCGTTAGATTATACCGCAGTCCCGCTGCACAAACACAATAGTCGTTAGTAAAAATACAAGTCTGCAAATACAAAAACCCGCCAACTACGTTCAGCGGAAACCGGTTACCAACCTCGGATGGGTTGGAACTCCGACTTAATCCTAAACGTCGGCCCTTCCTCGTTCGACCCAGCCTGATACTCCCACCCCTCTGTGGCGACGCAGAAGGTCCCCCGCCAGTAGGACATTGAATCCCTTAGATTCTCGATCAGCTTGGGCGCTCCCTGGCGGCGGCTCAAGTTCACTTGCCCTCTGCAACCCTGGCGCTTCACATAGACCAGCTCGTAGAAATGAAGCACCTCCGCCACAGTAGGCCCCCCACATCCGGACAACCGCCACAGAGAGTTTAGCGCAAGCATCAACCGCCACATGTTGGGGCAAATTTGACCGAAGGCAAGGCCAAATTCGCACACCAGGATTTTAAGATTTGGCACCAGTGGGAGTGTCACTCCTTGGCGGAATATCGCCTCATTCACGGCGGCAAACCCCTCTGGGAGAATCGACGCCTTCTCATCCGCCGTCGGCGGGCGCAGCTTCACCGAACCCGGTAACCGGAACATCCGCTTCACCCGAGTGACGGCGGCGGCATTCGTCCGTCCTCCTGCCTCGTCAACGGCGGTGCAATCCTGGAGGAACCACGCTGACTCAGCGTCGTCCCCCGCTGTTTCTTCTTCCCCAGCGGAGCCGCTGGCAGCGCTGTTGCTTGCCAACCGCTCGTCGCGCCTAACTTTGGCCGCAGCGGCCTCACCCGCCCTAGAGCTCTCTAGACGTGAAGCACGACCCATGACTACTTCCCAAGGTATGGTCTGTAGCGGCTCAACCTCTAGCGGTTCTGGCAGTGAGGTTCCTGCATGGGCAGACGGACGTAACGAGTCAATAAATATTTTGTCCGCCGCGCTGAACGACACGTCAGACCCGAAATCCTCACTGCTCGAAATCTCTATGACGTTAGCCATCCCAAACTCTAAAACCCACACCAGTTAGCACAAACACAGATCTAGCCTATTCTTACATCAGTTATAGCCAAGAACATCAGCAACAGTTTACCCAGAAAACACCAAAACAAGAACAAACAACCCCCAAACACTTAACCCAGATTCGACCATCTAGTAAATCCCGAAATCCCAACTGTGTCAAAAACACCAAAACCCACTTTACACACTCAGAGCACGCCAAACAAGAACAGAACACCCCAAAATCCAGAAACCCAAAAAACCGACAGAAGCAAACACACAGAAATTCAATGGAACAGGGATGAGATTCAGAGCACCAACCTCAAAGGTGAAATTTTTGGTGTGATTGAAGGCGCTTGTCTTCACCGGTAAAGGCCTCGTCCCCAAGATCCGATAACTCAACAGATTTCGTCCCCCGGAACTCTCTTCGCAAATCGCACAGAGCTTTAAGACGACGACTCAGGTTTGAAGTTTTCACAAGGTGTCAAATCTCGCTAAGTTCCCCCCCCCCCCCTTTTATGTCAACATCAACGCGTTCTAAGCCGTCCGCTCAAAAACGACATCACACACCAGCCGTACACGTGTCGAAATCCATAATTACTATCATTAATGGCGAGAAGACGGCCGGGCTTAGGAGGCAAGCCTCCGCACGCTAACCCTCTACGGGTTGGACACGTGTCAACCACCACCAGACGAAGCGTCTGGTGGAAGTAACCACTTGGGATGAATTCACCAACCGTCCGAAGCCTCCGCTGAGCGAAACCCCGCCAGCGGAACTTCTCCCTTGTCATCTTCCAAGTGACGAAGTCTCCGCTGAGCGAAACCCCGCCAGCGGAACTTCTCCCTTGTCATCCCCCAAGTGACGAAGTCTCCGCTGAGCGA
Organism: Rosa rugosa; assembly: GCF_958449725.1. Taxonomy (NCBI): domain Eukaryota; kingdom Viridiplantae; phylum Streptophyta; class Magnoliopsida; order Rosales; family Rosaceae; genus Rosa; species Rosa rugosa. Next base: position 40,233,182 of record NC_084822.1, on the reverse strand, counting down.
AACCCCGCCAGCGGAACTTCTCCCTTGTCATCCCCCAAGTTACGAAGTCTCCGCTGAGCGAAACCCCGCCAGCGGAACTTCTCCCTTGTCATCCCCCAAGTGACGAAGTCTCCGCTGAGCGAACCCCGCCAGCGGAACTTCTCCCTTGTCATCTTCCAAGTGATGAAGTCTCCGCTGAGCGAAACCCCGCCAGCGGAACTTCTCCCTTGTCATCCCCCAAGTGACGAAGTCTCCACTGAGCGAAACCCCGCCACCGGAACTTCTCCCTTGTCATCTTTCAAGTGACGAAGTCTCCGCTGAGCGAAACCCCGCCAGCGGAACTTCTCCCTTGCCATCCTGCAAGCTGGGCGTCTTCCGCTACACACCTCTAGCGGAATCCCCTTTTCATCTTGCAAGCTGCGTGCTTTATTCAGCGCAATATCGCTCAATAAAATACCGCCAGGCACGTCTACTGGACGCTGCTTCCTGCTGCAGTCAGCGGGGGGATATCCACCAGCGGCGGATCCCGAGGCCACGCCTCACTCTGACAATGACCGCCACGCGGCGTTAAAGTCAGACCGTCCCTACGGGACACGGGGACTTGTCAACAGTCTACGACGGCCCTGATCTGGCACGTTGACCCCCGTCACTGGGGTACTAAAGATTGGGCTCGCTACCCAACACCCTCTGTTCCGTGCAGCTCCCCCCTCAACAAACAATCCGCCCACCATCCGGAGGTCTACCTTGGCCGGGGAGTGGGGGACTCCCTGGGGGGCCTAGCAGGGGCCCACCCAAAAGGGTATAAAGCGTTTGCTCACTAAAATCCATGGTTGACAACGCACTGACGCTAATTATGCTCTTGCAAGTCTAGCGGAAGAAAACGCTTCAAACCGCCGAACAACTCCCCAACCAAGATTGCCCTCCTTGACTGGGGACTTTGGGGACTTGTACATACATGTACATTTGCAAGCATAATTAGCTATAATGGGCCACGCTCATTGTACCGCTAAAGGTACTAATTCCAACCAAGGGAATGACATACAGGTACACCGCCAGGCGGGCTACAACCTCAGCGTCGGATCACCCCCAGATCACCGCCGACGCACCGCCACGCGCCGTGCCAAAATGGCATCAGTAGCTCCCAGAGCTGGGAACTGAAACATTTCAGTCCCACATCGAAAACAAAGAGAAGAACCTCCTCTTCCTCACCTATAAAAGGTTCTCTCCTCTCTCCTCATTAATTACATATTAAATACTTACCTATTGTTACTTTGTCAACATAAATACATTGACTAACTTAGGCATCGGAGAGTCGAAGACCGCCCAGCGCGGTCTCCCTCTGACGCCCTTTGTATTTTACTTGACAGGTAGCGGAAGCTTTGAGAACGTTACAAGTATCGATCCGCCCATCGGATCAGCGTTAACAAAGGTTTGGCTACCGCCGAACTTTTAGACATTAACAATAGGCTATATGACCATATCGGAAGCTGATTATCTTGAATAAGTACAATAAGTTAGATGAGTGCTAAAATGATTGTCACGCCCCGAATTTTGAATAAAGGAATTCAAATCCGAAACGCGAAAACTCAACAATCACAAGAAGACACTTAGAAAATTTTCAATTAAATCAAGCAACTAAACAAACTGAGCTAACAATGTCAATACCGACTCGTTCTTTAGAGTCACATATTACATTCCGAGAGTTTACAAATTAAACTAAATAACAATTCAATAAGTAAACTCACACACCACACTCACTACACAGCGGAACATTAAAACCAAAGCATCATACTACGTCCAAGCTACAGCAGCAACATCACCTCAGCTTCGACGACTGTTACTCCCACCTGCACAATAAACCCTACACCATGGAATAGTGCATTGAGTTGAAACTACAACCCGGTAAGCTTTTTAAGCCCGTATGAGTAAACTCAATTAAAATGACTCATGTCACTCATGCTTATAATTTCTCAACTCGTGAGATAAATTAAAGCAACAACATTTAACTCCACAAAACACAACCAAACATCAAGTTCATATCATATCATATCATGCTCACGTAAGTTAACTCATATCAAAATCAACATGCTCTGACTCTCGACTCATGCATCCAATTTCACAACTCACTACAAATCTCAAACCACAACCGCACGTACAATTGAATTAAGTAAAATCAGTAATCACTGCATAGAAACTTAGTTCAGGAGATCAAATTAAAAAAAAACAATAGAAATCAGATAAATCCCTGCATAGAGTTTAGTTCAGGAATTTACATTAAAACAAACAATTCAAAAAGCGGTAATCCCTGCATATAATTTAGTTCAGGAGATCACATTAAAAACAAACAATACAAAAGACAGTAATCCCTGCATATAACTTAGTTCAGGAGATCACAATAAAACAAATAATAAAAATCATAGTAATCCCTGCATAGAATTTAGTTAAGGAGATTACCAAGAAAACAAACAATTCAATAATAGAAATAAATAGAAACATTTACTAAAAACATCCATTAATAACGCTAATCACCACACAGGTCATCACACAGATCACCACACAGGTCATTACACAGATCACAACACAGGTCAACAACTCACACTAGAGTCGATGATTACCCATCAACACCAAAGTCGATGATCACCCATCAACTCCAAATAAATCATCTCACAACATGACTCGTTTTCAAAACTCGACATCCTTACCCCTTAAGGTAACATACATCACAAAAGTGATAAAAAAAAATCATATTATCCCAACTCACCCATAATATGAAAATCAAGTCCCTCTTGGACAATAAAAGAAAGAACCCACCCGAACTCTCTTTTAAAAACACGTGTACTCATGGGCCTCAAGTGACCCAATGCGTCACTCCCATTCAGTACGTACTCATGGGCCTCAAGTAACCCAAAGCGTCACTCCCATGCAGTACAAAGGCAGACAGACTAGAGCTCTAACTGATGGTATCCACACACCCGGCCAAAGGCGTGGTTCCCGATATACTTGCCTCAGTCACCACTGTGACACTGATGTGCTCATATTTTCCTATATTGTTGTACCTCTTAATCTTGATATTTATGTTTAGTTCTCCTTGTTTATAGTCTATTTACTTAGTTTAGTGTGTTTATAGGTATGAAGAGCAAGGATGAGAAAAAGAAGGAAAAAGAGAGGAAATGGATTGAAGGTGCTTTGCAATCCTAAAAACTGAAGCAGCCTCTGCAGAATGGCTAACTTTGAGGATTAAACTGTACTGATCCAGAGATAACCAGAAGACGAGCCTTATATGCACGGAAAGCCCTGAATGTCTAGTATCTGGAGAATTTTACGGTTCGTGATTTCGATATTCCTAGAGAGAGATATGGCCGTTTAAGTACAGGCAGTTCGGTCGATACGCGGATCTGCGACGTGTTTCCAAGAGCTCGAGTTTTCAAGGCCTGAATGACTTAGCAAAATTCTGAGAAGATTGATCTAGCATTATGGACCATTTGAGAGCCCAACATATGTTTCCTTGGAATTTTAGGGTGCCACATCACCTTTCTTTTGTGCTAAGTTATTAAGGAGTTCCAGAGGCCTAAAGCAAGAAGGAAAAGTTGCACCTTATAAAAGGAGAATGTGTCAAGATAGAGGATTCACCATTCAATATCAGATTTTCATCAAAGAAAGCTGCTGCCATCACGTGTTCACCTTCCATCTCCATTCAACAAGTTCTTTTATGTTTTTAAGATTTTCTATTATGTTTTCTTTGAACATGAGTAGCTAAACTCCTTTTCTAGGGCTAGGATGAGGCCCTAGCATGATTGTTTACATGTTTTGATATTCAATTGATGGATTAATAGTTTCTTTTTGATAAATTCTTAATCTCTGCTTGAATTGTTGCTTATGTTAAAGTTCTATTGATTCGCGACCTTTAGGGCTTTGCATCTAGTTATCAAAAGATGAATTTGAGGCGTACCTGCAATATAATTCAAATTAGCTTCATGAGATAAAGAATTGTGAATTACATTATTGTCGTACCTGAAGTAATGGTTTGCATGATTCCCTTGTTTTCTAGAATGTAATGAGTCCTATATGTTAAATTTATGCCGTACCTGGATAGACTGCATGCTAGGATATACGACCTCTGCCGTACCTGGAGAGAATCATACACTTAAGGAAAACTATGGTCTAAGTGTCGTACCTGAACTTAGATACGGGAATTGTTATCAAAAGAAACGAAAGAATCCATTGGTTGTTTCAAAACGTAGATAAGATTGCTTGTGGTTGATTCCGACACCCTAGGCTCATCATCATCATATTCTTACTTTCAATCATTATAGACTCTTTTCAATTTCAGTTTATTTAGATTCACTTTTTAAGTTTCTGTTTTCAAGTTATTTTCCCATTATCAACAACTATTTTCAAAACCGTGAAAATCATAAGTCTTAGTTTGAGTCATTGTGTGTGTCTTAGTCGATTTGTGCTTATTGTTTTGTGTGTTTTTCGTTTAATTAACGTAGGTTTTCATATTGTGAAGTGAACTAATATCCTCGTGGGAACGACAACCCCTTTTCTTCCATTACTATACTACATCCACCCTGTATACTTGCAGGAATTCCATCAGACACCAGATCCGTAGATCCGAAAACAGTCACCACTGTGACACCAGATCCGTAGATCCGAACATATTTATGTACATACATGTGCATTTGCAAGCATAATTAGCTATAATGAGCTACGCTCACGGTACCGCCAGAGGTACTGACTCCCACCAAAGGAGTAGCCTACGGATACACAGCCAAGCGAGCTACCGCCTGAGCCTCGGATTGCCCCTAGATCACTGCCGACGCGCCGCCACGCGCCGTGCCAAGATAGCATCAGAAGCTCCTGACGCTGGGAACTGAAGCACATCAGTCCCACATCGAAAACAAGGAGAAGATCAGCCTTCTCCTCACCTATAAAAGGTTCTCTCCTCTCTCCTCATTAATTACGCATTTACTACTCATTTATTGTTATGCTATCTATATGTATCGACTGACTTAGGCATCGGAGAAGTGAAAACCACCCAACGATGTCTCCCTCTGACGCCCTGTCTTTCATTTGACAGCTAGCGAAGATCACCAAGTCCTCAGAGTAGCGGTCCGCCCACCGGACCCGGCCCGCATTAAACGAAGGTTCGGCTACCGCCGGACTTTGAGCATTAACAATTTATAAAGTCCCACACAACTCAACACATCACACTCAACACAAGATACTCTTTAACACAATCACATCAATCAATCACATGATATATTGCATTCCCGAAAAGAGTAAATGCACAATTAATAATGCGAATAATTCCCAAATCATACGCATATCACCATGTCACGCCATCAACATATATTTATGTCACGCCCCTGATTTTTAACACAATTAAAAATCGATGTATAACCCCATAATTATAAATGCGTGAACATTCAGTCATCAATACAAATACATGGAAAACTTTTTCCGTTTTAAACCAAGTACATACTGATGCCCTGAACCCTCAAAGGTAATATACACCCACTCCACAGAGTTATATATTACACAAGCTTACGAATTAAATTGTCAACAACAAAATAAAACGTAAATGCTACTCAGAGCTCACTACAAGCGGAAGTCTTTATAACGGTAAAGTCACAAAATTGGCTTCCTACCGTTAAGCTACAAGCACGCCACCTCAGCTTCAGCCACGATTACCCTGACCGGCAGGATTAACCCCTACACCGTTAGAATGGTGTACCGGGTTGCCACACAACAAACCCGGTAGGCTTTTGCAAGCCCGTATGAGTATCTCCAAACCATACATGCACAACTCGCCCAATGATGAAACCCATCAACTCATAAAAGGAACACACACCCTCTTTTCCCAAAACAACCCATTCTTTTCCCAAAAGAAACAACTCGAGTCACCCCGTGACTGAAATCATATCAATTGAAAACTCTGACAATTCAATATGATAAACAAGTCCTCCCCGGACATTTAAAAGAAAGAATCCCCGAAACTCCCTTTTAAAACACATTCCCGAATCAACACAAGTCACCCCATGACAAAATCATAATAATTGAAACTCTGACAATTAAATTATGATACATAAGTCCTCCCAGGACATTTAAAAGAAAGAATCCCCGAAACTCCCTTTTAAAACACATTCCCAAATCAACACAAGTCACCCCGTGACAAAATCATAATAATTGAAACTCTGACAATTAAATTATGATACATAAGTCCTCCCAGGACATTTAAAAGAAAGAATCCCCGAAACTCCCTTTTAAAATACGTACTCATGAGCATCAGATAGCTTCCCGCTACCCCCCATGATGTACCATGGCGACATACTAGAGCTCTAACTTATCATATCCACTCACCCGGCCAAAGGTGTTGAGTCCCGATATATTTGCCTGAGGTCACTCCCAGCAACCTCAAATCCTCAGACCTCCCCGGTCATCAGATCAAAACATTTCAAAACGGTCACTCCAGGACCCCAAAGTTATTCAACTCTCAAAAGGAGATGTCACCCCGTGACCTCCGATCATCAGACCTCCCCGGTCGTCAAATCAAAACATTAAGCAACTCACACCAAATCTTGACACTTTTCAAACAATAGAAATTCTCAATTCCTAAAACAATGTTTCCGAAAAGTCAAGCATCAAAACAATAGAATGAAACCCATCAATACCTATTGCTTAATTCACCACCAACCCACAAGAATATACATATTCCACGTAAATATATATATATGTAGTCATCCGCTCAGGAATGCCTATTAATACCAACTATAGTTTGCAGTTAACTAAATAACTCTCAAAACAACAATGGTAACTCTGTTCGTGAATGAACGTAATGAGATTACTCACCTTGAAACTCCCGCTGCGTCTTCAATACAGAACAAAGCAGCCAATGTCACGCCCCTGATTTTTAACAACAATAAAAATCGATATATATAATCCCATAATTATACATGCGTGAATGTTCAGTCATCAATACAAATACCTGGAACATCTTTCCCTTAAAACAAGTACTTACTGATACACTGAACCATCCAAGTTAATATACACTCGCTCCACAGAGTTATATATTACAAAAATTTACGAATTTAAATTGTCATCACAAAATAAAACGTGAATGCTCCTCAGAGCTTACTGCATAGCGGAAATTATATATTGGCAAAGCCAACAAAAATTGCTTCCTACCCGTTCTGCTGCCAACAAGCTCCTTCAGCTTCAGCCACGATTTTCCTGACCTGCAGGATTAGCCCCTACACCATTGAATGGTGCACCGGGGTTGCCAAACAACAAACCCGGTAAGCTTCTTCAAGCTCGTATGAGTAACTCATGAACATCAATCAACAACTCACGTCAATCTACTTAAGGAACATGCCACCATGATTTCCTTCTAACATTCCATATCCTTTCCATAGAAAGGACAACATGAGTCACCGCTATGACCATGCCCTATTTGCTAACTTAACCATCAAGTAGCAATTCAAGTCTCATCTAGACAATTAAAGAAGAATGCCATCAGAACTCTCCTTTAAGCTGCATACCTATGAGTCTCAAGCAACCTCGACCGTTACTCCCATAAGCTATCATGACTGACAGACTAGAGCTCTATTGAAATCGTAATCACTCGTCCTACCAAGGACGTGATTACCAATTTCCTGCCTTGGTCACCATCTGCGACCTGTCACCATCTGTGACATATGATTTCAGACCCCGTCTGATCATGAAATCAAACATCAAGGTCGCCATCTGCAACCTGTCACCATCTGTGACCTATGACCTTCAGACCCCGTCCGGTCTCAAAGTCGAACGTTAAGTAAGTCACACCTGACCTAAAACGTTACTAACATCTAATCTCGGCTTTCCTTATCCCTGCTCACCATCTGTGACTCTTGGTACAAAGACCAATACATTTAAATGAGTCACGCTTGACTCAAAAATGTAACATCAAACATCAATACATTTCAACAATAGAAAACATCTTTTTCCACAATATTGTTTCCATGAAAGTCATATTCAACAATAATATAAACATCATCATGCATATTATTCATCAAATACCATCCACAAGAATATATATATTTCACGTAAATATATATATACGTAGTCATTCGCTCAGGAATGCCTACTAATACCAACTATAGTTTGCAGTTAAATAATTAACGCCAAAACAATAATGGTACTTCTTGTTCATAAAGATCCTTGTGAGATTTACTCACCTTGAATTCCCGCTGCGTCTTCAACCAAGAACAAAACGGTCAATCCGCCAATTAACCGTCCAAATACTTCGTCAAGTACCTAATCACAACGGTATCCACTTAGTAACGATTCACATTTGATTTAAATCCGAAACCCCTGTTTTGGACTAAAATCCCCAAAGTGGCGCCAATCGAGGCAAAACCACATCCGAGACCTCCCAAGGTCACCGGAACACTTCCATGATCTATGTGTCCAAACCACAAGTCGATCGGATACTCAAATCCTCACGGATCGAATAAATTTATCGATATGAAACGATAAAAATCATAACAAATTCATTCGAACTCCAAAACTTGCATATTATATATCGAAACGCTCGTATCAACGAGTAGAAGACATATAATACCAGAAACTGTCTCATACATGGACGGAACACCGCCGGAACGCCGCCACAGACGGAGGCGCACCGCCGCCGACCAAAACTCAATATTTCACAAAACTCCCAACATCAAAAAGCTTCATCTAAGCATGCTTGTGCCAACACATAACTAGCTCGAAGTCAGAAAACAACCATAAGGGATCGAAAACTACCTCACAAGCCGTGAACAGTAAACCCAACTGAGTTGATCGAGTTTTCACGTGTATCCTTCCAAACAACCACCACAGCTTGCACAAGGAGGCTGCTGCGAACTCCCCAGGCCAAGGTTGAAGCGCCGCCGACGTCGGAGCTGCGTTTTCCGGTCGGGTTGAAAAACCACGAACTGCACCGCCTTGCTGCGCTTCCTCCACCGAAAATCGTCGCTCGAGGTCACCACAGAGACGACCGGAGCAAGAAGGCGAGTCGTTCTGTGCAGGTTTCGCCGGTAGAGATCGTCGGAGAATGGAGTTCCGGCCGGGTCGGAACACCGGGTTCGGGTCGGGTCAGCAGGATATTTTCGTTTCTGAAGAGGCCGACCGAGAGAGAAGAGAGAGAGAGGAGAGGGCTTTCCGGAAAAGGAAAGGGAAAAATGAAATAAAATTCTGATTTTCCATATTTATACTAAAACGGAAACTTCTTCCGATAGCCATAACTTCCTCATACGAACTCCGATTCCCACGTTCCGCATGTCCACGAACTCGTATCGACGCGCTCTACAACTTTTGTGAAGGAAGTTTTCCAAGAATCCCAATATATAAAAAGTCAAACTTCACACGACCTCCTAAACTGTGAAATTCAAATATTTATACGTACGAAAACCATTCCACTTCACAAACAATCTACGAATAAAGCACAATAATAATTATTCGTACGACTGGTCCATTATTAATTACCAAAATTAAATAACAGAAATCCAGGTCATCACATTCTACCCTCCTTAAAGGAATTTCGTCCCGAAATTCACGCTTGCTCATCAACAAACAACTGTGGGTACTTCGCTCTCATATCCGACTCCAACTCCCAAGAAGCATCACCCTCGTCATGGTGACTCCACAATACCTTGACCAAGTCAACTTCCTTCCTTCGAAGTTGCTTTGTTGACCTGTCCAGAATACGAACAGGTTCAACAACAAAGGTCGTATCCGCATGCACCTCAATCGGGCCATAATCGATCACATGTGACACATCCTGGACATACTTCCTCAACATAGACACATGGAACACATTATGCACACCAGACATACTAGGAGGTAAGGCAAGCCTATAAGCCAAATCTCCTACCCTTTCCAGAATTTCAAAAGGTCCAACAAACCTTGGTGATAACTTCCCCTTCTTGCCAAATCTCACCACACCCTTCATGGGTGAGACCTTCAAGAACACATGGTCACCCTCATTAAATTCAACATGTCTCCTTTTCAAATCTGCATAACTCTTCTGTCTACTCTGTGCTGTTCGAATCCTGTCCCTGATAACTGAAATCTTTTCAGTGGTCTCCTGCACAATCTCAGGACCCAATAACACTTTATCTCCCGCTTCTGCCCAGCAGATCGGAGATCTACATGGCCTACCATACAGGGCCTCGTATGGTGCCATGCCAATACTGGAGTCATAACTGTTGTTGTAGGAGAATTCAATCAACGACAGATGATCCTCCCAGCTTCCCTTGAAGTCCAACACACAGGATCTCAACATATCCTCCAACACCTGATTCACTCGCTCAGTCTGCCCATCAGTCTGAGGGTGAAATGCCGTACTCATATCTAAATCAGTTCCCATGGCCTTTTGGAAACCGCTCCAAAATTTTGAGGTAAACCGAGCATCACGATCAGAAACAATCGACACAGGCACTCCATGAAGTTTCACGATCACCTCGATGTAAAGCTCGCATAACTTGTCAACCGAATACGTCATTGACACAGGTAGGAAGTGCGCCGACTTCGTCAAACGGTCCACGATCACCCACACTGCATCGTGATTCCGTTTGGACTTAGGCAGTCCAGTGACAAAATCCATTGAGATCTGCTCCCATTTCCACACGGGAATAGGTAATGGCTTCAACATACCTGCAGGTCTCTGATGCTCAGCCTTCACACGTTGGCAAGTAAGACACTTGGAAACATACTCTGCCACGTCCTTCTTCATCCCATTCCACCAGAATTGCCTTCGCAAATCCCGATACATCTTAGTATTTCCAGGGTGTACAGTGTATCGAGATCGATGTGCTTCCCGAAGGATCTCCCCCTTGAGTTCATCGCAATCCGGAACACACAACCTCGATCTCAACCTCAAACCACCATCGGATCCAACTGCCCACTCAGAAGGACAATCATCAATCAAATCTGCAACTAACTCTGCCAGCCTTGCACGTGAGAACACATCCTGCGCTTGACCCTGAATAATCCTGGAAATCAGGGTAGGCTGTACCGTGATACTTCCAAGGAAACTCCCATTCTCAACTCTTGGTTGTACAAGGTCAAATTCAGATGCAGTCTCCAACATAAGCCACTCCTGGACCATAACAGAAGCAACAATACCTCTGGGCTTCCTACTCAAAGCATCCGCCACCACATTGGCCTTTCCTGGATGATACTCCAAGGTGAAATCATAGTCCTTTATGAGCTCCATCCACCTTCTCTGTCTCATGTTCAACTCCTTCTGAGAGAACAGATACTTCAAACTCTTATGATCCGAAAAGAGTTCGAACTTCTCTCCATACAAGTAATGCCTCCAAATCTTCAAGGCAAAAACAACTGCAGCCAACTCCAAATCATGAGTGGGATAATTACGCTCATGCACCTTCAACTGTCTAGAGCCATAAGCGACAACACCGCCATGCTGCATCAACACACACCCCAAACCCTGATGAGATGCATCACTATAGATGACTAAACCACCACCGCTTGTGGGAATAGTCAACACTGGGGCTGTGGTCAATCTTCTCTTCAACTCATTGAATGCTCGCTCACATTTCTCAGTCCACACAAACTGAACATCCTTCCTGGTCAACTTGGTCAAAGCTGAAGCAATACTAGCAAATCCTTCAATGAATCTCCGATAATAACCTGCCAAACCCAGAAAACTACGTACCTCAGTAACTGTAGTGGGTTGGCCCCAGTTCATCACTGCTTCCACCTTAGAAGGATCCACAGAGACTCTATCCTTCGAAACTACATGACCAAGGAACTTGACCTCCCTTTGCCAAAATTCGCACTTCTCGAATTTCGCAAACAATTCCTTTTCTCTGAAAATCTGTAGCACAATCCGCAGATGCCTATCATGATCTTCCAACGTCTTGGAATAAACCAAAATATCATCCACGAACACTACCACGAACTTATCCAAGTACGGACTGAACATACGGTTCATCAAGTCCATAAATGCAGCAGGTGCATTGGTTAGACCAAAAGGCATGACAACAAACTCAAAGTGTCCATACCTGGTCCTAAAAGCAGTATTAGGAATATCCTCGTCCTTCACCCTCAACTGGTGATATCCAGATCTCAAATCAATCTTCGAGAATACAGTAGCTTCCTTAAGCTGGTCAAACAAGTCATCAATCCTAGGTAAAGGGTACCTATTCTTAATCGTCACCTTGTTCAACTGCCGATAATCCACACACAACCTTAGTGAACCATCCTTCTTCTTCGCAAACACCACAGGTGCACCCCAAGGAGAAGTACTAGGTCTAATGAACCCCTGCTCAAGTAAACCATCAATTTGCTCCTTCAACTCTCTAAGTTCAGTTGGTGCCATCCGAAATGGTGCCATAGATACAGGTGCAGTACCTGGTATCACATCGATAGCAAAGTCCACTACCCTCCTTGGAGGTAACCCTGGTATATCCTGAAATACATCACTGTACTCGGAAACCACAGAAATCTCTGTCATAACCGCAGCACAACTCACTGACTCCACGTGAGCTAAGAATCCTGCCCTCATAGCAGTATCTGACCTAAGACACCGGTAACGAAACACTGGCTGTCCAGGTATATGAAATGACACTACCATTTCAAAGCAATCAATCATAGCATGATTTGGCCTCAGCCAATCAATACCCAAAATGACATCATACTTATGATCTGATAACACAATCAAGGTCGCGGTAAATTCCTTACCACCAATCACGATCGGACATGCATCACAAAACATATCAAGCTCAAGGGAAACACCAAGTGGGGAAATAACACACAAGGGTCTAGCAAGAGGCCTAGGAGTCAAACCTAACATATCAACCACAGAACTAGATATGAAAGAGTGGGACGCTCCCGTATCAAATAACACCCTAGCAAAGAAATCAAATAAGGATAAGGTACCTTCCACTCCGGCATTCTGCTGACCAATAGCAAACACCCTAGCCTGCCCCTGAGGCAGTTGCCTCTGCTGATTCCCTTGTCCCCTACCCTGCTGGGTACAATCCCTTGAGAAGTGCCCCGTCTGGCCACATGTGAAGCATGCCAAGTTCTTAGGTTTCGTGCAAGCTCGAGCAACATGGCCCATCTCATTGCAATTGAAACACTTAGGGTTTGCCACCTGCCTATTAGGCGCAACCCTAGCAGGTGCAGCTGCAGCCCTAGCTGGCGCCTGCTGATTAGTCCTCTGTCTCTTCCAGAATCCACTTCGATTTCCAGATGCTTTACTGCTCCCCGCAATTGCCTTTCCCTTTCTTTGAAAATCTCTCTCAGCCGATTCCTGTTCCTGGAAAGTCAGGTTCTCCTGCTCAATGGCCATAGCCTTAGCGAAAATGAGTTCCACCGTCTTCAGTTCCAGAACAGCGATATCGCGCCGGATTGAAGCATTCAGTCCCCACTGAAACTTCATAGCTAAGCTCTCAGCATCCATCTGCCTTACAAAGCGGTACAACCTTGAGAACTCAGCCTCATACTCCCTCACACTCTTAGTCCCTTGGACTAACGAGACAAAATCCCTTTCCAATTGCTCCCTCACAGAAGGCGGAAAGTACTTCCTCCTGAACAGTTCCACAAAACCGTCCCAGGTCATGGTGGACACATCCATCACCCTCTGTGTGCCGTTCCACCACACTCGTGCATCGCCTTGGAGCATAAATGTGGCAATCTTCCTCTTCTCAATGTCGTCACAGACGACCATCTCGAAGTAGGTCTTCATGTTCTCGATCCATTGATCTGCCAACATGTGATCCGTACCTCCCTGAAATGGGACTCCTCCCAACCTCGATATCTCCTTTGCCAACTTTGACAAACGAATGGGATCTACAACATTTGCGGCCTCCACAACAGGTGGAACAGGCAGCTCAACATTCGATGCCTCAACGTCATTATCGAATACCTCTTCAACAGGAGGAGGAATCCTGCCCCTACCTCGGGCTCTACCCCTGCCTCTGGGTCTACCGCGACCCCTAGCTCTGCCTCCTTGAGAATCCATCACCTAAGGAGCATAGCAACATGTGGTTAATACCTGTATAACTCTCAAACACAAGTATAAGTCAACGCTATGACTCAATCAACCACGATACTACGTCAGAGGATACAATTCCATCCCCTACGTCAATCTTGAGTTAAAACTAAAGGTCATCATTCCTCAAAAGTCTTTAACTCATAGAAGCTACATCTAGCTCCTAACCTTCATCCACTGAGCCAACACTACCCTGACGACTCACATCCTAACGCTCACTACATATCCAATGACTATATCAATACCGAAGAGCATCCGATGGGGATCCACTGCAGACGGGCCATCACTCGAGGAGTATTGACTGTCACCAAATATGTACCTTACGCTCTGATACCAATCTGTCACGCCCCTGATTTTTAACAACAATAAAAATCGATATATATAATCCCATAATTATACATGCGTGAATGTTCAGTCATCAATACAAATACCTGGAACATCTTTCCCTTAAAACAAGTACTTACTGATACACTGAACCATCCAAGTTAATATACACTCGCTCCACAGAGTTATATATTACAAAAATTTACGAATTTAAATTGTCATCACAAAATAAAACGTGAATGCTCCTCAGAGCTTACTGCATAGCGGAAATTATATATTGGCAAAGCCAACAAAAATTGCTTCCTACCCGTTCTGCTGCCAACAAGCTACTTCAGCTTCAGCCACAATTTTCCTGACCTGCAGGATTAGCCCCTACACCATTGAATGGTGCACCGGGGTTGCCAAACAACAAACCCGGTAAGCTTCTTCAAGCTCGTATGAGTAACTCATGAACATCAATCAACAACTCACGTCAATCTACTTAAGGAACATGCCACCATGATTTCCTTCTAACATTCCATATCCTTTCCATAGAAAGGACAACATGAGTCACCGCTATGACCATGCCCTATTTGCTAACTTAACCATCAAGTAGCAATTCAAGTCTCATCTAGACAATTAAAGAAGAATGCCATCAGAACTCTCCTTTAAGCTGCATACCTATGAGTCTCAAGCAACCTCGACCGTTACTCCCATAAGCTATCATGACTGACAGACTAGAGCTCTATTGAAATCGTAATCACTCGTCCTACCAAGGACGTGATTACCAATTTCCTGCCTTGGTCACCATCTGCGACCTGTCACCATCTGTGACATATGATTTCAGACCCCGTCTGATCATGAAATCAAACATCAAGGTCGCCATCTGCAACCTGTCACCATCTGTGACCTATGACCTTCAGACCCCGTCCGGTCTCAAAGTCGAACGTTAAGTAAGTCACACCTGACCTAAAACGTTACTAACATCTAATCTCGGCTTTCCTTATCCCTGCTCACCATCTGTGACTCTTGGTACAAAGACCAATACATTTAAATGAGTCACGCTTGACTCAAAAATGTAACATCAAACATCAATACATTTCAACAATAGAAAACATCTTTTTCCACAATATTGTTTCCATGAAAGTCATATTCAACAATAATATAAGCATCATCATGCATATTATTCATCAAATACCATCCACAAGAATATATATATTTCACGTAAATATATATATACGTAGTCATTCGCTCAGGAATGCCTACTAATACCAACTATAGTTTGCAGTTAAATAATTAACGCCAAAACAATAATGGTACTTCTTGTTCATAAAGATCCTTGTGAGATTTACTCACCTTGAATTCCCGCTGCGTCTTCAACCAAGAACAAAACGGTCAATCCGCCAATTAACCGTCCAAATACTTCGTCAAGTACCTAATCACAACGGTATCCACTTAGTAACGATTCACATTTGATTTAAATCCGAAACCCCTGTTTTGGACTAAAATCCCCAAAGTGGCGCCAATCGAGGCAAAACCACATCCGAGACCTCCCAAGGTCACCGGAACACTTCCATGATCTATGTGTCCAAACCACAAGTCGATCGGATACTCAAATCCTCACGGATCGAATAAATTTATCGATATGAAACGATAAAAATCATAACAAATTCATTCGAACTCCAAAACTTGCATATTATATATCGAAACGCTCGTATCAACGAGTAGAAGACATATAATACCAGAAACTGTCTCATACATGGACGGAACACCGCCGGAACGCCGCCACAGACGGAGGCGCACCGCCGCCGACCAAAACTCAATATTTCACAAAACTCCCAACATCAAAAAGCTTCATCTAAGCATGCTTGTGCCAACACATAACTAGCTCGAAGTCAGAAAACAACCATAAGGGATCGAAAACTACCTCACAAGCCGTGAACAGTAAACCCAACTGAGTTGATCGAGTTTTCACGTGTATCCTTCCAAACAACCACCACAGCTTGCACAAGGAGGCTGCTGCGAACTCCCCAGGCCAAGGTTGAAGCGCCGCCGACGTCGGAGCTGCGTTTTCCGGTCGGGTTGAAAAACCACGAACTGCACCGCCTTGCTGCGCTTCCTCCACCGAAAATCGTCGCTCGAGGTCACCACAGAGACGACCGGAGCAAGAAGGCGAGTCGTTCTGTGCAGGTTTCGCCGGTAGAGATCGTCGGAGAATGGAGTTCCGGCCGGGTCGGAACACCGGGTTCGGGTCGGGTCAGCAGGATATTTTCGTTTCTGAAGAGGCCGACCGAGAGAGAAGAGAGAGAGAGGAGAGGGCTTTCCGGAAAAGGAAAGGGAAAAATGAAATAAAATTCTGATTTTCCATATTTATACTAAAACGGAAACTTCTTCCGATAGCCATAACTTCCTCATACGAACTCCGATTCCCACGTTCCGCATGTCCACGAACTCGTATCGACGCGCTCTACAACTTTTGTGAAGGAAGTTTTCCAAGAATCCCAATATATAAAAAGTCAAACTTCACACGACCTCCTAAACTGTGAAATTCAAATATTTATACGTACGAAAACCATTCCACTTCACAAACAATCTACGAATAAAGCACAATAATAATTATTCGTACGACTGGTCCATTATTAATTACCAAAATTAAATAACAGAAATCCAGGTCATCACAGCCAAACCACAAAAAAACCGTCCAAGAATACTTCCCAAATACCTAATCACATATGGTTTCAACTTAGTAACGATTCACAAACGATTTAAGTTCGAATCTCCTGTTTTGAACTAAAATCCCCAAAGTGGCGCCAATCAAGGCAAAACCACATCCGAGACCTCCCAAAGTCTCCGGAATACATCCACGATCGATACGTCCCAACCACAAGTCGATCGGACGCTCGGATCCTCACGGATCGAATAAATCAACTGGTATGAAACTGTAAAAATCATAACAATTCCATACGAACTCAAAAAACAGTCCCTTACATGGCCGGAACGCCGCCACAGGTGGTGGCGCACCACCGCCGGCCAAAACTCAATATTTCCCAAAACTCCCAACATCAAAAAGCTTCATCAAAGCATGCTTGTGAATTCTCATAACTAGCTCGAAGTCAGTAAACAAGCATAAAGGGTCGAAAACTACCTCACAAGCCGTGAACAGTAATCCAATCTGAGTTGAACCGATTTCCACGTAAATCGATCCAAACAAACACGATAGATCGACTCAGACGACCACCACGAAGCCAAGGAAGGAAAATTGAAACCGTGCCGTCACCGGAGCTACGATTTCCGGTCGGGTCGAAAAACCTCAAACTGCACCGCCTGGCTGCGTCCCACACGGTGGATATCACCGCTAGAGGACACCACAGGGACCACCAGACGGAGGAGACGATCCAATCTGGAAAGTTTCGTCGCCGGAGACCGCCGCAGTTTGTCGGAAAAGCCGGGTCGGATCTCCGGGTTCGAGTCGGGTCAGTCGGATTATTTCGTTTCTGAAGGTGCAGCCGAGAGAGAAGAGAGAGAGAAGATAGAAGGGTTTTCGGAAGAGGAAGGAAATGAAAATAGTAAGTTTCCAACTTGGGAAACTTCTATTTATACCAAAATGGAAATTTCTTCCAATAGCCATAACTTTCTCATACAAACTCCGATTCTCACGTTCCACATGTTCACAAACTCGTATCGACGCGCTCTACAACTTTCGTGAAGGACGTTTTCAGAGAATCTCAACGTATCAAAAGTCAACCTTAGCAACCCCCCTAACGTCATACTTTTCGAATAAAAATTCCTTCGAAACACTTCCGCTCCATCCACGAGCCACGAAATCGTCCAATAACCACAAATTAGATTCCGGAAAATCCTCGGAAAATAAATACGAATTTCCGGGGCATCACATTCCACTCCCCTTAAAGAAATTTCGTCCTGAAATTTAAACATACCAACCAACAAGTACGAATAAACTCATTCCCAAAAATCCAATTCTCATTTCTCAACAACCTGTTCTTATCTCACTGTGCAACATACCTAGCTCAACAATAGATACAGGTACCCTACCTAGTATCAAAACTCCAGGAATCGTTACCACACCACTTAGTGGTAACCTAATCATTTCATGGATCTCATCCTTGTACACTATCCAACAAAGACTCTGTGACCACAACACTACACACAGATCACATAAGAGTCCAGAATCCTGTCATCACAACAGTATCTGTATCATTTCCTCGATAATGCAACCCTTGCATTACAAGAATTGAAAGTGAAACCTTCACTTCAACTCAATCAACAAAAGCCCCAGTATCACAACTCAATAAGTGTCTACCCAATTTGAGACACAATTTAAGCTAAGGTCTGCCCCCACCTGACCCACACATAAATCATCACCTGTCATTGCAATCACAAACAAAGTGGTATAGACCCTCTACTACCACAACAATGAAGGATGCATCACACCACATGCCACACTCAAAAGTCTAACTATAGACAACAGGCAAAACTTAACACATCACAACACACGGAAAGAAGTACGCAACTATCACACATCATTCTAACAACACAAGTAGAATAAGATAAGGTACCTTATTCCCTAGCACCCTGCTGACCAACAGCAAACACCCTCGCATTTCCCTGAGGTAGTTGCCTCTGTTGATTCCCTTGTCCTCCACCTTGTGCCTGGACACAATCCCTGGAGTAATGCCCTGCCTGGCCACATCTAAAGCATATTACATTCTTCGGCCTCGTGCAACCCCTGGCAGTATGACCCATCTCACCGCAATTGAAACACCTCAGCGGTCCTACCTGTCCCACAGGTGCAGCCGCTTCCCTAGCTGGAGCTTGTTGATGAGTCATGCGCCTCCTCCAGGACCCACCTTGATTATCCGTTCCTTCACTGCTCTCAGCAGTTGCCTTTCCCTTCCTTCGGGAGTCCCTCTCAGCCGACTCCTGCTCCTGGAAAATTAGGTTCTCCTGCTCAATGGCCATAGCCTTAGCAAAAATGAGCTCCACCGTCTTCAGTTCCAGAACAGCGACATCGCGCCGGATCGAAGTATTCAGTCCCCGTTGAAACTTCATAGCCAAGCTCTCAGCATCCATCTACCTCACAAAGCGATACAACCTTGAGAACTCAGCCTCATACTCCCTCACACTCTTAGACCCTTGGACTAACGAGACAAATTCCCTTTCCAACTGCTCCCTTACTGAAGGCGGAAAGTACTTCTTCCGGAACAGTTCCACAAAACCATCCCAGGTCATGGTGGACACATCCATAACTCTCTGTGTGCCGCTCCACCATATCCTTGCATCTCCTTAGAGCATAAACGCAACAATCTTTCTCTTCTCAATGTCGTCGCAGACGACCATCTCGAAGTACGTCTTCATGTTCTCGATCCATTGATCTGCCAACATGTGATCCGTTCCTCCCTGGAATGGAACTCCTCCCAGCCTCGAGATCTCCTTTGCCAACTTCGACAGACGAGTGGCATCCGCAACATCCACAACATGTGTAGTAGGCTGCACAACGTGCGATGCCTCCACCTCATCCTGAAAAATCTCCTCAACAGGAGGAATCCTGCCCCTACCTCGGGCTCTACCCCTGCCTCTGGGTCTACCTCGACCCCTAGCTCTGCCTCCTTGTGAATCCATCACCTAAGGAGCAAAACACACGTGATTAATACTTGCAAAATCTACAACACGCCAGTACAAGTCAAACAACATGACTTCAAAAAATCAAACAACTAAGCTCGTAGGAAAGGATATAGTTTTCCCCGAAAACAATCCTTATCACCTCACCAAAGTTCAATCCAGAGGTTCCCATTCCTCAAAGGACTGCAACTCAAGGATCCTACACCTAAGTTCACAACTTCACTAACAGAGCAAACCAATGCTCTGACGATTCTACACTCTAACCCACAACTAGCACTCCTACATACCCAATGATTATATCAATACTAAAGAGCATTAGATGGGGATCCGCTGCAGACGGGCCATCACTCGGATAGTACTGATTATCACCAAATATGTACCTTACGCTCTGATACCAAACTGTCACGCCCCTGATTTTTAACACAATTAAAAATCGATATATAACCCTATAATTATATATGCGTGAACGTTCAGTCATCAATACAAATACATGGAAAACTTTTTCCTTTTTAAACCAAGTACATACTGATGCCCTGAACCCTCAAAGTTAATATACACCCACTCCACAGACTTTGTTAATGTCTAAAAGTTCGGCGGTAGCTGAACCTTTGTTAACGCTGATCCGGTGGGCGGATCGATACTTGTGATATACTCAAAGTTTCCGCTACCTGTCAAGTAAAATACAAAGGGCGTTAGAGGGAGACCGCGCCGGGCGGTCTTCAACTGTCCGATGCCTAAGTTAGTCAATGTATTTATGTTGACAAAGTAACAGTAGGTAAGTATTGAATGCGTAATTAATGAGGAGAGAGGAGAGAACCTTTTATAGGTGAGGAGGAGGCTGACCTCCTCCTTGTTTTCGATGTGGGACTGATGTGCTTCAGTTCCCAGCTCTGAGAGCTACTGATGCCATTTTGGTACGGCGCGTGGCGGCGCGTCGGCGGCGATCTGGGAGTGATCCGACGCTGAGGTTGTAGCCCGCCTGGCGGTGTGTCCGCATGTCATTCCTTTGGTTGGAATTAGTACCTTTGGCGGTACAATGAGCGTGGCCCATTATAGCTAATTATGCTTGCAAATGTACATGTATGTACAAGTCCCCCAAGTCCCCAGTCAAGGAGGGCAATCTTGGTTGGGGAGTTGCCCGGCGGTTTGAAGCGTTTTCTTCCGCTAGACTTGCAAGAGCATAATTAGCGTCAGTGCGTTGTCGACCATGGATTTTGTAAGCAAACGCTTTATACCCTTTCGGGTGGGCCCCTGCTAGGCCCCCCAGGGAGTCCCCCACTCCCCGGCTAAGATAGACCTCCGGATGGTCGGCAAATTGTTTGTTGAGGGGGAGCTACACGGAGCAGAGGGTGTTGGGTAGCGAACCCAATCTTAGCACCCGAGTGACGGGGGTCAACGTGCCTGATCAGGGCTGTCGTAGACTGTTGACAAGTCCTCGTGTCCCGTAGGGACCGTTTGACCGTAACGCCGCGTGGGGGTCGTTGTCAGAGTGAGGCGTGGCCTCGGGATCCGCCGCTGGCGGATATCCACCCACTGACTGCAGCGTCCAGTAGACGTGTCTGGCGGTACTTCATTGAGCGATATTGCGCTGAACAAAGCACGCAGCTTGCAAGATGAAAAGGGGGTTCCGCCAGATGTGTGTGGCGGAAGACGCCCCGCTTGCAGGATGGCAAGGGAGAAGTTTCACTGGCGGGGTTTCGTTCAGCGGATACTTCGTCTCTTGGAAGATGACAAGGGAGAAGTTCCGCTGGCGGGGTTTCGCTCAGCGGAGACTTCGTCTCTTGGAAGATGACAAGGGAGAAGTTCCGCTGGCGGGGTTTCGCTCAACGGAGACTTCGTCTCTTGGAAGATAAGGGAGAAGTTCCTTTGGCGGGGTTTCGCTCAGCTGAGGTTTCAGATGGTTGGGGAGGTCATCCCAGTGGTTACTTCCACCAGACGCTTCGTCTGGTGGTGGTTGACACGTGTCCAACCCGTAAAGGGTTAGCGTGCGGAGGTTTGTCTCCTAAGCCTGGCCGTCTTCTCGCCATTAATGATAGTAATTATGGATTTCGTCATAGAGATTTCGAGCAGTGAGGATTCCGGGTCTGACGTGTCTTTCAGTGCGGCGGATAGGATATTTATTGACTCGTTGCTTCCGTCTGCCCATGCAGGAACCTCACTGCCAGAACCGCTAGAGGTTGAGCCACTACAGACCATACCTTGGGAAGTAGCTATGGGTCGTGGTCCACGTCCAGAGAGCTCTAGGGCGGGTGAGGCCGCTACTGCCAAAGCTAGGCGGGACGAGCGATTGGCGAGCAATAGCGCTCCCAGCGGCTCCGCTGAGGAAGAAGAAACAGCGGGGGAGAATGCTGAGTCAGCGTGGTTCCTCCAGGATGGCACCGCCGTTGACGAGGCAGGAGGGCGGATGAATGCCGCCGCCGTCACTCGAATGAAGAAAACGTTTCGGTTGCCGGTTCGGTGGAGCTGCGCCCGCCGACGGTGGATGAGAAGGCGTCGATTCTCCCAGAGGGATCTGCGGCCGTGCATGAGGCGATATTCCGCCAAGGAGTGACACTCCCGCTGGTGCCAAATCTCCAAATCCTGGTGTGCGAATTTGGCCTTGCCTTCGGTCAGATTTGCCCCAACATGTGGCGGTTGATGTTGGCGATGAACTCACTGTGGTTGTTGTCCGGGTGCGAGGGGCCTGCTGTGGCGGAAGTTCTTCACTTCTACAAGCTGGTCTATGTGAAGAGCCAGGGTTGCAGAGGGCAAGTGAACTTGAGCCGCAGCCAGGGAGCGCCCAAGATGATCGAGAATCTAAGGGATTCAATGTCCTACTGGCGGGGGACCTTCTGCGTCGTCACAGAGGGGTGGGAGTATCAGGCTGGGGCGAACGAGGAAGGGCCGACGTTTAGGATTAAGTCGGAGTTCCAACCTATCCGAGGTTGGTAACCAGTTTCCGCCGAACGTAGCTGGCGGGTTCTTGTATTTTGCATACGTACTTTTACTAATCGACTTGTGTTTGTGCAGCGGGACTGCGGTACAACCTAACGCGCGAGGAGGAGTGTCGCGTGGCGCGGATCAGAGGTTGTTGGCGGAACCGCAACTTGCTGGACTTCCGACTTCTGACTGGTTGGGAGTTGTTAGTCGAGCAGAAACTAACTCGCTCCGTTGGTAAGAAATTTCCGCCATACTGCTCTTTTTTTTGTAATAAGTAGCCCAGACTGACTGGTTTTTTTTTTTTTTTTTTAGAAACTCCGCCATGCAATAAGGCCAGCCGCGACGCTTTCGAAAAAGCGATGGATTGTGCGGAGGTTGACAACTTCCTGGAGACGATGTACGCCGAGGGTCTGGCGGCCCAGAAGACCCTGCTGAACCCCGAGACCCTGGCGGTAAGCCAGTCCGAGGTTCTTGTGGTGCTGCCAATGCCGCACCACTCCCATCTGGGTGAGGACGGTCTGCCCGACTTTCAAGCTGGGGTTCCCGTGGCAGGCTACAAAAAGGTGGCCGCAACAGTGGCTGCCTAAAAGGAAAGGGTACCCTTTAACAGGCATGGTTCCCAGAAAGAAAGACCGGTGCAGCCGGCAGGGATTGTCACCGCGCCAAGGGAGGAGCCGCCGGCGAGGAATACAAGGGTGCTCCAGAGGAAGCGCCGGCAGATAGACTCCCCCGACGAGGAAGAGGGGGAGGATGTGGAGACTATCGGGGCCCGGCAGCCGAAGAAGGCCCGTCAAGCCCCCTCGAAAGCTGCTGTGGTGGAATGGGATGCGCCCGCCGCTAGTGACCTACACGGAGTTTATGACGGATGGTGAGCGGGAGTTCCTCTTCTATCTGTGCGAAAGGCTAGGGTTTGGCGGCCTAGCGGGCATCTCGCGCCCGACAGCGATTGACCAATCGCCCTACAGCTCGGCGTTTGGTCAGATATCAGCTGGGCTGCACGACATGTTTGAGGCGGCGAAGAAGCAGCCTCTGGTCGAAGGGGAGCTCAGGGAGGAGATTCAAAGCCTCCAGAGGGAGCTGGCGGAGGCGAGGGAGAAGCTGGTGGAGACAGAAAGGCGGCTGGCCAAGGCGGAATGTGACTTCGCCGACGCCCGCGGTAAGCTCACCGTGGCCATCGATCGGGACTTGGAGAGGAATGAACGCGTCTCCAAGTTGCAGCAGGACATCGCCCTGCTGCAGGAGCGGGTAGCCGCTAAGGACAAGAAACTCATTATCGTGCAGCGGGAGTCCGCCGCCAGGGTGACGGAGCTGAAGCGGCTGGAAGGCCAGGTTGCCCGCCTGAGGGCTGAAGGGGATACTGCCGCGGCCGCCGCCGTCGAAGCATTCAAGCAGTCGGCGGAGTATGCGAAGGCGATGACCGAGTCAGCGAAGGCTGGGGCCCTAGCGAACATAGACATGCTGAAGCGGAAGGGCGCCATCGACTTCGCCAAAGCGTCACAGCCCGATGCGCCGCCGGCCAAGAGTGCCCCGTCGGAGAAAGATGTCGTGCCTGCCCCAGCGGGAGGCGCCCGCTCAGGCAGTAGAGAAAGTGGTGTACATCCGACAGAAGGGTCCCAGCAGAATCCCAATCCCACCCCGTCGGAGGTGTCACGTGCTGGATTCCTGGCGGCGCACACCCGGGCGGACGGCACTATAGAAACCCCAAGTCCGACAGCCCGAAGGTCCGATCAAACGAGTCAAGCGATCGTGCCGCCGCGTGCTGAAGCAGAAGATGCCGAGGGCAACCCCTGAAGCCAGCTGGAACCGCATTATATTTTCTTTTCTTTTTTGTAGCCGCTGAGGCATAACAACTTGTGATGAATGCTTTGAAATGAAATGAAGTTTTGAATTCGTGTTTGCTATGATGTGTTTGTACCGTTAGTACTTTGACTTATATTTTTCTTTTGTCAATCAATGAAACATTAAAGGAATTAAGATTGGTCCAAGTACACCACGTAGCGGACGAGGTCCGCTGACGATTGCTGGCGTTGCCAGTTGCCCTCAGTGCTAGACTTGGTAACAATGGTTTGAATAATTCCTCGTTTCATTGATTGATCAGCATGTACAAAAGTGGGGTAGTACCCGTTGGGTAGCTTCCCTTAGCTAAATATTGAACAAAAATTTAGCTAAGTCAAGATGCTCTTGGGTAGCGGTCTGACTATTTGTAGTAATACCGAAGGTGTTCGGTATTCCAAGGGTGGGTCGACGTGACGCCATCCTTGTCCATTAAGTAGAAGGTTCCTGGGCTAACGACTTCCACAATTTTGTATGGACCTTCCCAAGTTGGGCGGAGTTTTGTTGGTGGCGGCATGACTTCCTTCATTACCCAGTCCCCTAATTGGAGGTTCCGGGCCTTGACTCTGGCGTTGTAGAAACGCGATACCCGTTGTTTGTTTTGCAGGTTGTGCAAATGGGCCTTGTGTCTTTTTTCTTCTAAGAGGTCCCTGTCCAGGTTGACGCCGTCGCTGTTGGTCTCTGGGCAGTAGCCTTCGACCCTAGCGGTAGGCTGGGTTACCTCAACAGGTAGGACAGCCTCTGTTCCGAACATCATACAAAAAGGGCTTTCGCCAGTGGCGGTAGTTAGAGTTGTCCGGATGGCCCATAAAACTTCTGGAAACTTCTCCGCCCATAAACCTTTGGCATCGTCGAGCTTCTTTTTTAGCAGCTTCTTGATTATCTTGTTTGCTGCTTCGACCTGGCCGTTGGTTTGGGGATGGGCGACAAATGCAAAACTCATCTTGGTGCCCAAGTTGGCGGTGAAGGAGATGAGTTCCTTGTTGTTGAACTGTGTGCCGTTGTCCGTAATGATTGTATGTGGGACACCATAGCGGCAATAGATGTTTTTCCAGAGGAAATGAGTAACCTTAGCGGTGGTTATCGCCGTCAGTGGCTCCGCCTCTATCCACTTGCTGTTATAGTCGATAGCAACAATGATGTACTTGAACTGGCCCTTGGCGGTTTAGAACTTTTCCATCAAATCGAGGCCCCACGTGGAGTGAATCCATGGGCCGACGATGATTGACAGCGGCTCTGCCGGTGCATGTGGGAGATCTGCAAACTGTTGGCATTTGTGGCAAGACCTCGAAATCCGTCGGGCGTCATCACCAAGTGTGGGCCAGAAGTAGCCCTGTCGCATTGTGCGGTTGGCCAAGGATCTGGCGCCTGAGTGGTTTCCACATTCTCCGCCATGGATTTCCGCTAGGACGACCTTTCCCTCCTCTGGGGTTAGGCAGCGGAGGTTGGGATGGGTGAATCCTTGGCGGTAAAGCTTGCCATTCTGGATGTTGTAGCGGGTTGCTCTCCGCTTGAGCTGTCTCGCCTGGACCTTATCTTCTGGCAATGTGCCGCTGCGCTTGTATGCAATGATCTCGTCCATCCAGCTGGGACTGACCTCAATGCTGAAGATCTCCGCCAGGGTCTTTGTGATACTCGGCCTGTCAAGGCACTCCACTCTTGTGTCCGCTGGACTTTGATGTGGTTGGGCGGTTGCCAGTCTCGCTAGTGAATCAGCCTTAGCGTTCTTTTCCCTGGGGATTTGTGTGATGGTGTGAAATTTGAACTTTTTGAGCAACGTTCTGACGTACCCCAAATATGCCGCTAACTGTTGGTCCTTGGCTTGGAAGCTGTCGTTGACCTGGTTAACGACTAATTGAGAGTCGCTGAATATGTTGACGCTGTCAGCCCCTGAGTCAATGGCGAGGAGCAAGCCGGCAATGAGGGCCTCGTACTCCGTCATGTTGTTTGAAGCTTTGAAGTTGAATTTCAACGCGTACTCCGCGTTGAGTCCCCCGGGTCCTGTTAAGATGACTCCGGCGCCGCTGGCCTTCGCGCTGGCAGAGCCGTCCATATGCAGGTTCCAATCTGACTGTGGGGGAGTTGCTTCCTCAGCGGTTACCATTTCTGTTCCGGGCTCTGTCTCGGTACCGGGTTCCGGCTGACGCTCGGTGAGTTCAGCGATGAAGTCTGCCACTGCCTGGCCCTTCATGGCGGTTCTTGGCTTGTAGTCTATGTCGAACTCGCTGAGCTCAATGGCCCACTTGCTGAGGCGCCCTGAGTGTTCAGGGT
The DNA here is from genome assembly GCF_958449725.1 of Rosa rugosa. Lineage (NCBI taxonomy): Eukaryota > Viridiplantae > Streptophyta > Magnoliopsida > Rosales > Rosaceae > Rosa > Rosa rugosa. The sequence continues at coordinate 40,206,193 of NC_084822.1, read as the reverse complement.
TCTGCATCACTTGCCTCAGCGGTTGATTGGTTAACACATGGATTGTGTGAGCCTGGAAGTATTGGCGGAGGCGCCTGGCGGCAACGATGAGTGCGAGGGCTAGCTGCTCCAAGGGAGGATACCTCGTTTCTGCTCCGTTCATGCCCCTGCTGGTGTTGAACACTGGAAGCTCGTCTTGGCCTTCCCGTCGGACAATGGATCAACTTACCGCCGATACCGAGACCGCTAGGTATATGAACAGTGTTTCTCCTTGCACGGGGACAGAAAGGAGAGGGACTGTCGCCAGGTACTCCTTCAGGCCCTGGAACGCCGCCTGACATTCTGGGTTTCAGTTGATGACCTTCTTGTGAGTCGTTTTGAGGAGTTTGAAGAATGGGGCGCACTTATCAGTGAGTCTGGAGATGAATCGAGAAAGGGCAGTTAGCTTGCCCTGGAGGCACTGGACGTCCACTTTATACTCCGGGTCCGCCAGGTCAAGGATGGCCTGCACCTTGTCTGGGTTAGCCTCGATGCCCCGCTCGCTGACGATGTAACCCAGAAATTTGCTGGCGGTGACTCCAAAGAAACATTTTTCTGGGTTGAGGCGCATACCATAGGCCAGGAGAAGGGTTACTATGATCTTGAGGTTTGCCACATGTCCGCTGGCCCTGATGCTCTTAACTAGCATGTCGTCCACGTAGACCTCGATGACTTTCCCCAGATGCTCAGCGAACATGGCATTTATCAACCGCTGATAAGTTGCACCGGCGTTCTTTAGACCGAAAGGCATGACATTGTAGCAGTAGAGGCCTTTGTCGGTGGTGAAGGTGGTGCATTCCTGGTCGCCGGGATGCATCTTGATTTCATTATATCCGGAGAAAGCGTCCATCATGCTGAGGAGATCATGTCCGGCGGTTGCATCGACTAGCTGATCGATACGAGGTAGCGGGAAACTATCCTTTGGGCATGCCTTGTTGAGATTTTTGAAGTCGACACACATCCGCCACTTGCCGCTGGGCTTCATGACCATTACCAAATTGGAGATCCACTGGGGATAGATGACTTGGCGGATGAATCCAATGCCCTGGAGCTTGGCAACCTCCTCTCCTATTGCCTGGTACTTTTCCTTATCAAAGGCCCTCCGCTTCTGCTTGATGGGATAAAAGGAGGGTTTGATGGTCAGCTTGTGAGTTATAATTTCAGGAGAGATACCTGGCATGTCAGCGTATGACCAGGCAAAGACGGCGGCGTTATCACGCAGGAACTGAGTGAGCTCCGCCGCTACCTCTGGGTCTAGCTGGGCGCCTATGCGGACCGTCCGCTCAGGGTGCTCGTCCGAGATGCAGATGACTTTCAACGACGTCTCCGGGTTGACCGGTTCCTTCTTTACATACTTCTTCTCCTCATCCCTAGGATCCTCAAAGATATTTGGTGCCTGATTACCCACCGTCAGAATTTCATAGCGGCGGGCCGACCGCGCCATAGTCGTTGAATAGCACTCTCGAGCTAACTGCTGACTTCCTCTCACACAGCCCGTGCCGTTGGGTGTGGGGAACTTCATGAGAAGCATGTATCCGGCGATAATGCACTTGAGCTTGTTAAGCGCTGGTCGTCCAATGATGGCGTTGTACGAACTGAAACAATCGACAATAATGAATTCCGTATGTACCTCCGCCATGCATGGACTAGTACCAATAACCAGTCGCATGTAATCCGACCCCAGCGGTTGTGTGACGTCGCCGGAGAAGCTGAGCAGTGGCTCGTGATCCTGGAGTAGTTTCTTGTTCCGCTTGAGGTGGTTGTAGCAACCGTTGAAGATGACATTGACAGCGAACCCGCTGTCCACCAAGATTCTCCCTACTGAGAATTTGCCAAGAATGGCGTCGACCAAGAATGGGTCGTCATGCGGTAGATGCACTCCGCGCTCTTCCTCCTCCGAGAAGGTAATAGGTTCCCAACCTGATTTCGGGAGCTTGGCGGACCTCTCGTAGCGGATGTTGCAGACCTCCTTTGGGTGATTGGCACGTGCATAGCGCTTTCTTGCCCTGTGAGACATGCTGGTGATTGGAGCGCCACCATCGATGGTGTTGATGCGGTCCAAGGTCTCAACGTTGGCAATTACTGGTGGTGGTTGGCGTACCTTGAACTGCTCTAGCTTGGCGTAGCTTGTTGTCAGTTGGCGGTGTTGAAGGGGTCTTGTTAGCGGTTTCCTGATGACTGGGGGATGGCCGTGATGACTTTGTTGGAGTTGCTGGTGGCGGTGGGGTTTCTCCATATGTAATGAATTCCGCCTGGGCGTGGATGACCGCCTCACTCATGACGTGGTCGTACGCCGCATTTGGGTGATTGTAGTTGAGGTGATAGAGGAATGGCCCCTTGAGAAGTCCCTGCTTGAAGGCCGCCGATGCCATTGTTTTGTCTAGATCACGGCACTGAGACGCTGCCGCTCGCCACCTTGTGACGAAGGCCTTCAGTGATTCGTCCTCCCCCTGCTTGACGCTGAACAGCTGACTTGTGTTGTGATGCCCGGCAGATAATAAGATGAACCGGGAGAGGAAAGCGTGTGATAGTGCATGGAATGAGCTGACAGACCCCGGCGGACACTCAAAGAACCAGTTCATTGCCTCGCCATCCAACGTTTCGCTGAACAAGTGGCACAAGGTGGAGTCGTCGAATCCCTTGTTGTTGGTGACTTTCTTGAAGGTGTCCACGTGGACGAAGGGATTAGACATTCCGCCGTAATGCGACATCTTTGGGGTTTTTGCAGACGCTGGTCTGATAGCTTGCAGAATCGCAGCGGTGAAGGGCCCAGGTCTGGAAGCGAAAAGTGGATTCTGAGTTGGCGCTGGGGCGCCCGACTCCGCCCGGATCAACCTCTACTCCAGTTGGTGCATCCTTTCCAATATCTGGGCGGTTGCATCGTCGGCGGAATCAGTCTGAATAATCCGCTGGGTCTGCCTGCGCCTCGGCGCAGGCGGATTGCCTTCAGTCCTCGCCCTAGCCTCCGAGCGGTTGGTGTGCGGGAGTGATTCCGCCTCCTGCTCTAACATTAGTTGGGGGATGGGCGGTGGTCCTATTCCCAACAACTCAGGTGGGTTCAGTGGTACTTGCATCTGTATGACCGGCCCTGGTACCAATGCGCCGGTGCCGGGTCAACTACGCCTGGTGCTACGTGACTGCTCGCTCTGTGCTGGGCGGGCGGTGGCCTCCAGCGTCCTCTTTAGCTCCTCAAAACGTGCCATGAGCGTAGCCACCTGTCTTTGGGCTTCAGCCTTTTCCTTGTGCTCCTCCTCACGTTCTCTGTTTGCCTTATGAAGATCCGCCAGTGCTAGCTCGTACATAGTGACGAGATCTTGGCCCGGCGGGCCGCTGATGCTTGGGTTTGCCTCACCGCCGGGGTTGGCCGGGGTTGTGAATAGTGCGCGGTTAACGCCTACCGCTGGGTCGGAGGGTTGGGGGATGGCGGACTGGTCCGCCTGTTACTCAGCGTTTCCTCCGCTACCGTTAGTCATGGTGGATGTGGTGGGATGACCTTTTGTTCAAGGATTCCCACAGACGGCGCCAATGTTAATGTCTAAAAGTTCGGCGGTAGCTGAACCTTTGTTAACGCTGATCCGGTGGGCGGATCGATACTTGTGATATACTCAAAGTTTCCGCTACCTGTCAAGTAAAATACAAAGGGCGTTAGAGGGAGACCGCGCCGGGCGGTCTTCAACTCTCCGATGCCTAAGTTAGTCAATGTATTTATGTTGACAAAGTAACAGTAGGTAAGTATTGAATGCGTAATTAATGAGGAGAGAGGAGAGAACCTTTTATAGGTGAGGAGGAGGCTGACCTCCTCCTTGTTTTCGATGTGGGACTGATGTGCTTCAGTTCCCAGCTCTGGGAGCTACTGATGCCATTTTGGCAGGGCGCGTGGCGGCGCGTCGGTGGCGATCTGGGGGTGATCCGACGCTGAGGTTGTAGCCCGCCTGGCGGTGTGTCTGCATGTCATTCCTTTGGTTGGAATTAGTACCTTTGGCGATACAATGAGCGTGGCCCATTATAGCTAATTATGCTTGCAAATGTACATGTATGTACAGAGTTATATATTACACAAGCTTAAGAATTAAATTGTCAACAACAAAATAAAACGTAAATGCTCCTCAGAGCTCACTACAAGCGGAAGTCTTTATAACGGTAAAGTCACAAAATTGGCTTGATACGTGCAAAAGCATTCGCCAATTTAAACCCTGAAAAAGTCGAGCGTTAGTATAGGATAAGCAGGGATCGTTCTAAACCAGGGATTGAGGGTGCTAACATGTGAGAAACAAATTAAAAGAAAGAATATACAATTCACGAAATCAAAGATACAATATACAAGTTTGTACGAAAATAGTTAGAAGAATAACAAAGAAAGAATTAGAGAGCACACATACATGTATCACGAAATTAGAAGACAAAGAATGAGAAACCAACGAAACATACAAGTATATATATATATATATATATATATATATATATATATATATATATATATATAGAATTCGAGAGAAACAAAGAATTTAAGTTAGAAAAGGTTTTGGAAATCCTACTCCTATTTATACACAATTTACAAGTCATAATCACATTAGAAAACCATATACAACAAGGATTACTAGTTATACACTAATTAGAATTACTTAATCTACAAGAAAACAAATTATTGACCAAGTCAAACAAGAAATCCTAAGTCAAAACTAAGTCTAACTACTTTTCCTAAAAAACACCAAAGAATCCCTAAAATTTAGGAACTCCTAAAAAACACAAAACAAACTCCTAAAAACCACCAAATTAATTCCTAGAAAACACTAACACATATTTATTATTCACGGAGACACTATTCACTAATTTTTTAAAACATTTTTTTATTTTATTTATTTTCTAAGTTAACATGCTACCTAAAAGTCTAAGTTAATTTTAATTATTTACACAAACAAGAAAACATAAAGATGAGGGGTTTTTGAAGATTGAAAACATAAATTTTCGAAAACAAATAAAAGATTAAAAACGTTTTATTTATAAGAGGTGGGAAAAGAAGGATTTTTGGAAAACAATTTATCAAGAACAATTCAAGAACAACATATTCATGCATCCCTTAATCTTGTTAATTACCATGGAACATCATCAACCAAGAAACAAAGATCAACGCAACCAATGTCCCTTATTTTACTTCCCTTTACTTAGTCAATTAAGCAGCGCACTTAATCCAACATATTTCGAAAACAGGTATCACACAATCAACGCAACTCATGATCTCATGCATTCGAATCATTAAGAACAAGTGAAAGTTTGGTCAATGAACATGCAAATTCAAGTACTCAACGCAACTCAATTCATCACATGCATAATCTGATTTCGACCTTTGTCCAAAGCCTTTACTACTTAAGTGAATTAGGGTTACAACACATAAACCTAATTACTAGCTCCAATTACATGCAATCACTCTAAGTTTCGAACCAAAGAACAAGAACATGCAAAAGTTTTCCATAAAACAAAATCAGATCATCATTCCATATAATCGGCAATCAACAAGAATCAAACACACATAAACACATCATACATTGAAAAGACTATCCAAATCGCATCCAAAAATCAAATTATCAAATCATTGTTTCGGTTTTACACAAAGAAAATCAAAAACAGAAAATCTAACTACAAGAACACTAAACCGTGAAGAATACATATGGAAGGTGGTATGTGTTAATGCTCAAAGTCTGGCGGTAGCCAAACCTCCGTTTAACGCAGGTCCGGTGGGCGGACCGCTACTCTGTATACTTGATGATCTTCGCTGGCTACCAAATGAAAGACAGGACGTCAGAGGGAGACCGTGTTGGGCGGTCTTCACTTCTCCGATGCCTAAGTCAGTTGACACATATAGGCAGCATAATAATAAATGAGTAGTTAATGCGTAAAAATGAAGAGAGAAGAGAGGACCTATTTATAGTTGAGGAGGGGTCTGATCTTCTCTCTGTTTTCGATGTGGGACTGATGTGCTTCAGTTCTTAGTTTCAGTAGCTTCTGACGCTGTCTTGGCGCAGCGCGTGGCGGCGCGTCGGCGGTGATCTGGGGACGATCCTGTGCCCAGGCCGTAGGCCGCCTGGCTGTCTATCCGTAGGACATTACTTTGGTGGGAGTTGGTACTTCTGGCGGTACAATGACCGTAGCTCATTATAGCTAATTATGCTTGCAAATGTACATGTAGGTACAAGTCCCCCAAGTCCCCAGTCAAGGAGGGCAATCTTGGTTGGGGAGTTGATCGGCGGTTCGAAGCGTTTTCTTCTGCTAGACTTTGCAAAAGCATAATTAGCGTCAGTGCGTTGTCAGCCATGGATATTACTGAGCAAACACTTTATACCCTTTCGGGCGGGCCCCTGCTAGGCCCCCCAGGGAGTCCCCCACTCCCCGGCTAAGATGGACCTCCGGATGGTCGCAAAATTGTTTGGTGAGGGGGAGCTGCACGGAGCAGAGGGTGTTGGGTAGCGAGCCCAATCTTTAGTACCCGAGTGACGGGGGTCAACGTACCTGATCAGGGCCGTCGTAGACTGTTGAATAGTCCCCGTGTCCCGTAGGGACAATCTGACTCTAACGCCGCGTGGCGGTCGTTTGTCAGAATGAGGCGTGGCCTCGGGATCCGCCGCTGGCGGATGTCCCCCCGCTGGTTGTAGCAGTAAACAGCGTCCAGTAGACGTGCTTGGCGGTACTGTATTGAGCGGTACCGCGCTGAATAAAGTACGCGACTTGCCAGATAAAAGAGGGTTCCGCTAGAGGTGCGTAGCGGAAGGCGCCCCGTTTGCATGATGACAAGGGAGAAGTTCCGCTGTTGGAAGACTTCGTGAATGACAGCTAGTAAAAAGTTCCGCTGGCGGGGTTTCGCTCAGCGGAGACCGTCACGTGGAGAGGACAAGTGAGAAGTTCCGCTGGCGGGGTTTCGCTCAGCGGAGACCGTCACTTGGAGAGGACAAGTGAGAAGTTCCGCTGGCGGGGTTTCGCTCAGCGGAGACCGTCACTTGGAGAGGACAAGTGAGAAGTTCCGCTGGCGGGGTTTCGCTCAGCGGAGACCGTCACTTGGAGAGGACAAGTGAGAAGTTCCGCTGGCGGGGTTTCGCTCAGCGGAGACCGTCACTTGGAGAGGACAAGTGAGAAGTTCCGCTGGCGGGGTTTCGCTCAGCGGAGACCGTCACTTGGAGAGGACAAGTGAGATTGCTTCCATGACACGCCTCGTCTGACGGCGGTTAACACGTGGCGAATAACTAGAGGGTTAGCGTGTGGAGACGCGTCTCCTCAATCTGGCCGTCTTCTCGCCATTAATGTGAGTAAGGATGGATTTCGTAACCGAGGTGACGCCTCGGTTAATCCGGAGGGTTAGTGCGAGCAGGGGACACGTGTACGGCTGGGGTGTGATGTCGTTTTCTAGCGGACGGCCCAAAAGCCTCTGATGTGGACATAAAAGAGGGGGAACGCATCGAGAATGGACACTGCGAAAACCATTCGAACCTTAGCCGTCTTCAAGCTCTGCCCATCCCAGATTGAAGAGAGAGTGCCGTGCGTTGGTGGGGTTCTCGTGGTCGGAGAGACGAAAACTTCTGTCGTCGGAGCATAGCGAGCATCACTACGCCAGAGAGTTTACGACTGAGATTAGTGTTCTGGTTATCCTTCTTGTCGCATTCGTTTCTGTCGATTTATCGGTTTGGTGGCTATTTCTGGGATTGGTGTGTGAACTCGTTATCTTGGTGTTCGTCGGGGGTGTAGGGTGAGATTAGGGGGTAGGTTATGGTGTTTGACAGAGGGTTGACACTTAGGGATTTGCTAGATGGTGGAATCTGGGTTGAGGGGGTGTGTTCATATTTTGGTATTTTCTGGGTAGCTGTTCTTGGTGTGCTTTGCTATACCTGATGTAGGGATAGGTTAGATCCTTCTGTGGGCTAACTGATTTGGGTTTTAGGGTTTGGGATGGTCAACGTCATAGAGATCTCGAGCAGTGAGGACTCCGGGTCTGACGTGTCAATCAGTGCGGCGGATAGGTTTTTTATTGACTCGTTGCGTCCGTCTGCCCGTGCAGGAACCTCACTGCCAGAGCCGCTAGACATCGAGCCGCTACAAACCATACCCTGGCAAGTAGTCATGGGCCGTACGTCGCGTCCGGAGAGTTCTAGGGCGGGTGAGGATGCGGCTGCGCGGAATAGGCGTGAGTAGCGGCTAGCAAGTAACAGCGCCGCCAGTGGTTCCGCTTACGGGGGAAATGTGACGGGGGAGGAAACAGAGTCGGCATGGGTTCTCCAGGATGGGACCCCCGTTGACGAGGCGGGAGGGCGGATGACTGCCGCCGCTGTCAGCCGGATGAAGCGGATATACCGGCTGCCGGGAGTGGTGAAACTTCGTCAACCGACGCGGACGAGAAGGCCTCAATTCTTCCAGCGGGGTTCGCCGCTGTTCACGAGGTAATATTCCGCCAAGGAGTGACGTTGCCGCTTGTACCCAACCTTCAGATCCTGGTGTGCGAGTTCGGCGTCGCCTTTGGGAAGATCTGTCCCAACATGTGGCGGTTGATGCTGGCGATGAACTCACTGTGGCGGCTATCCGGGTGGGAGGGGCCGACTGTGGCGGAGGTACTGTACTTCTACGAACTGGTGTACGTGAATCGCCAAGGTTGTAGAGGGCAAGTAAATTAATTTGAGCCGCCGGCAGGGAGCGCCAAAGTTGATAGAGAATTTGAGGGATTCGATGTCTTACTGGCGGGGGACGTTTTGCGTGGCAATGACGGGGTGGGAGTATCAAGCGGAGTCCAACGAGGGGGAGCCGACGTTTAGGATTAAGTCGGAGTTTCAGCCAATCCGAGGTTGTCCGTCGATCTCCGCTGAACATAGTTGGCGGTTTACTGTATATGTATTGCAACCGTTTTACTGACGCCTCTCTTCTTGTTTTGTAGCGGGACTGCATTATAACCTGACGCGTGAGGAAGAGTGCCGTGTTGCGCGTATCAAAGGCTGTTGGCGGAATCGTAATTTGCTGGACTTCCGTCTCCTCACCGGCTGGGAGTTGTTGGTCGATCAACAACTAACGCGCGCTATTGGTAAGAGATCTCCGCCACATTGTATCTCGATAACTTGGTTAAAGCTGACGGGTGTTTGCATATTCTCAGATACTCCGCCAGGCAACAAAGCGAGCCGCGACGCTTTTGACAAAGCCATGGACCGCGCTGAGATCGACAATTTCTTGGAGGCGATGTATGCCTCAGGGGAGGCGGCCCAAATGACGGTTGTGAACCCGGAGACTCTGGCGGTGAGCGCATCCGAGGTTCCGGTGGTGCTGCCCATGCCGTACCACTCCCACCTAGGGGCCGACGGTCTGCCCACCGTGCAAGCGGATGGAAATGCGGGCGGGGGTAAAAAGGGGTCCTCTACCGTGCCACAGAAGGAAAGAGTTGTGGAGCCGGCGGGGGCTGCCGCTACTGCGGTGGAGAGACAACCGCACAAGGGGCCCAGGGCTGCACCCACCGGAGATACAAGGGGGATCCTGCAGAAGCGGCGCCAATGTGACTCGGCCGGGGAGGAGGATGAGGACGAGACCATTGGGGTCCATATGCAGAAGAAGGCCCGAGAAGACCCGTTGAAGGCCCCCGTGACGGCCGAGAGAGAGATGCCTGTGAGCGATCTGGACTCCTTCGCCGCCTTCACCGAGTTCATGACCGACAGTGAGCAAGAGTTTCTCTATCATCTGTGCGAGCGGTTGGGGTTCGGCGGTCTAGCAGGGATGACGCGGCCAACGGCGATCGAGCAGTCGCCCTATAGCTCAGCCTTTGGGCACCTGGCGGTTGGGCTGAACGAAATGTTCTTGGCGGCCTCCAAGCAACCCCGGATTGAGGTACAGCTCCGGGAGGAGGTTAAGAGACTTGAGAGGGAGCTGGTGGATGCCAAGGACAGGCTGGCTGGTGTGGAGCGACGCCTGATGAAGGCGGACTGTGATGCTGCGGACGCTCGTGGCAAGCTAGAAGTGGCCATCCAGCGGGACATAGAACGAAATGATCATGTCTCCAAGCTGGAGCAGGACATGGCCTTGCTGCAAGAGCGGGTGGCCGCCAAGGATAAGAAAATTGATATCCTGCAGCGGGAGTCTGCCGCCAGGCAAGGGGAGGTGAAGAGACTGGAGGGTGAGGTGACCCGGCTGAGGGACGAGGGAAGCCGAGCCGCTACCGCCGCTGTGGAACAATTCAAACAGTTGGTGGAGTACAAAAAGGCGATGAATGAATCGGCGAAGGCCGGCGCCCTAGCGAACGTGGAGATGCTGAAAGCGAAGGGTGCCATCGACTGGGCGAAGGCGTCCTTGCCTAAGGCGCCGTAAGCAAAGAATGTAGCGCCGACGAAGAAAATCCCGCCAGTACCCAGTCCCTCAGCAGGAGGCGGCAGCTCAGGCAGTGGGTATCATACTCCGGCGGATGGGACCATAGAGACGCCAAGTCCCACCGCTCGAGGGACTGACCAAGTAAGCTGTGTACAGCCGCCGCAGTCTGAAGTAGGCGATGCCGGGGCCAACCCCTGAGATGCCGGACTTGCTCTCATATGATTTTGTGTAGCCGCTGAGGCTGAATATATATATATATATATATATATATATATATATATATATATATATATATATATTTTTTTTTTTTTTTTTTTTTTTTTTTTGAATGTAAGGAATATTTTTGGGTGGGGAGTCCCAGCCCTGAATATATGAACTATGGAATTTTTGATGTTTTGTGATGACATGTCTATACCGCTAGCGTTTTGACTTAGGATTTTCTTTTGCAATCAATGAAACACTAAAGGAATTAAGATTGGTCCAAGTGCACAACGTAGCGGACGTGGTCCGCTAACGATTACTGGCGTTGCCAGCTGCCCTCAGTGCTAGACTTGGTAACAATGGTTTGAATAATTCCTCGTTTCATTGATAACTGACTGGTCAGTGTTTACAAAAGTGGGGATGTACCCGTTAGGTAGCTTCCCTTAGCTAAATATTGAACAAAAATTTAGCTAAGTCAAGATGCTCCTGGGTAGCGACATGACTATTTGTAGTAATACCGAAGGTGTTCGGTATTCCAAGGGTGGGTCGTAGTGACGCCATCCTTGTCCATTAAGTAGAAGGTGCCTGGGCCAACGACTTCTACTATTTTGTATGGACCTTCCCAAGTTGGGCGGAGTTTTGTTGGCGGTGGAATGACTTCCTTCATTACCCAGTCCCCCAGTTGGAGGTTCCGGGCCTTGACTCTGGCGTTGTAGAAACGCGATACTCGTTGTTTGTTTTGCAGGTTTTGCAAATGGGCCTTGTGTCGTTTTTCCTCTAGGAGGTCTAAGTCCAGGTTGATGCCATCGCCGTTGGTCTCTGGGCGGTAGCCCTCTACCCGAGCGGTGGGTTGAGTTCCGAACGTCATACAAAAAGGGGTTTCACCAGTGGCGGAGGATGGAGTCGTCCTGATGGCCCATAGCACTTCTGGAAGCTTTTCCGCCCACAAACCCTTGGTAGTGTTGAGTTTCTTTTTTAGCAGCTTCTTGATTATCTTGTTTGCTGCTTCGACCTGGCCGTTGGTTTGGGGGTGGGCGACAGATGCGAAGCTCATCTTGGTGCCCAGATTGGCGGTGAATGAAATGAGCTCCTTGTTGTTGAACTGTGTGCCGTTGTCTGTAATGATTGTATGTGGGACACCATAGCGGCAGTAAATGTTTTTCCAGAGGAAGTGAATGACCTTGGCGGTAGTGATGGCCGTCAGTGGCTCTGCCTCTATCCACTTGCTGTTGTAGTCGATAGCAACAATGATGTACTTGAACTGTCCTTTGGCGGTTGGGAATTTTCCCATCAAATCGAGGCCCCATGTAGAGTGAACCCATGGACCGATGATGATTGAAAGTGGTTCCGCCGGTGCATGTGGGAGATCAGCGAACTGCTGGCATTTGTGGCAAGATCTTGACACCTGCCGGGCGTCCTCACCAAGCGTAGGCCAAAAGTAGCCCTGTCGCATTGTGCGATTGGCCAGGGATCTGGCGCCCGAGTGGTTTCCGCACTCCCCGCCGTGGATTCCTGCCAACACGACCTTTCCCTCCTCTGGGGTTAAACAGCGGAGGTTGGGGTGAGTGAACCCCTGGCGGTAAAGCTTGCCATTCTGGATATTGTAGCGGGTTGCTCTCCGCTGAATTTGGCGTGCCTTGACCTTATCCTCTGGTAATGTGCCGCTGCGCTTGTATGCAGTGATCTCGTCCATCCAGCTGGGGTTGATTTCAATGTTGAAGATCTCCGCTAGGGTCTTTGTGATGCTTGGCTTGCCAAGGCATTCGACCCTTGTGTCCGCCGGACTTTGATGCGGCTGGGTGGTTGCCAGTCTCGCCAGTGAATCAGCCTTGGCATTCTTTTCCCTGGGGATTTGTGTGATGGTGTGAAATTTGAACTTTTTTAGCAGCGTTTTGACGTATCCCAAGTATGCCGCTAACTGCTGGTCCTTGGCTTGGAAGCTGTCGTTGACCTGGTTAACGACTAATTGAGAGTCGCTGAATATGTTGACGCTGTCAGCCCCTGAGTCAATGGCGAGGAGCAGACCGGCGATAAGTGCCTCGTACTCCGCCACGTTGTTTGAAGCTTTGAAGTTGAATTTCAACGCGTACTCCGCGTTCAGTCCCCCGGGTCCTGCTAAAATGACTCCGGCGCCGCTGGCCTTGGCACTGGCGGAGCCGTCCACATGCAGGTTCCACTCTGACTGTAGGGGAGTTGCCTCCTCAACGGTTACCATTTCTGGTCCGGGTTCTGGTTCAGTACCGTGTTCTGGCTGACGCTTAGTGAGTTCAGCGATGAAATCCGCCACTGCCTGGCCCTTCATGGCGGTTCTTGGCTTATATTCTATGTCGAACTCGCTGAGCTGAATGGCCCACTTGCTGAGGCGCCCCGAATGTTCGGGGTTTTGCATCACTTGCCTCAGCGGCTGATTGGTTAACACATGGATCGTGTGAGCCTGGAAGTATTGGCGGAGGCGTCTGGCGGCAACGATAATTGCGAGGGCCAGTTGCTCCATGGGAGGATATCTTGTTTCTGCTCCGTTCATGCCTCTGCCGGCGTAGAATACTGGGAGCTCATCTTGGCCTTCCCTTCGGACAATTGCGCAACTTACCGCCGATGCGGATACCGCTAGGTATATGAATAGGGTTTCTCCTTGCACAGGGACAGAAAGGAGAGGGACAGCCGCCAGGTATTCCTTCAGGCCCTGGAACGCCGCCTAACATTCTGGATTCCAGTCGATGACCTTCTTGTGCGTTGTTTTGAGGAGTTTGAAGAATGGGGCACACTTATCAGTGAGTCGAGAGATGAATCGAGAAAGGGCGGTTAACTTGCCCTGGAGGCACTGGACGTCCTTCTTATACTCGGGGTCCGCCAGGTTAAGGATGGCCTGTACCTTGTCTGGGTTAGCCTCGATGCCCCGCTCGCTGACAATGTATCCCAGGAATTTGCTAGCGGTGACTGCAAAGAAACATTTTTCTGGGTTTAGGCGCATACCATAGGCCAAGAGAATGGTTACTATGATCCTGAGGTTTGTCACATGTCGCTGGCCTTTATGCTCTTAACTAGCATGTCATCCACGTAGACCTCGATGATTTTTCCCAGATGCTCAGCGAACATGGCGTTCATCAACCGCTGGTAAGTTGCACCGGCGTTCTTCAGACCGAAAGGCATGACATTGTAGCAGTAGAGGCCTTTGTCAGTGGTGAAGGTGGTGCATTCCTGGTCGCTGGGGTGCATTTTGATCTGATTGTATCCGGAGAAAGCGTCCATCATGCTGAGGAGCTCATGTCCGGCGGTTGAATCGACCAACTGATCGATACGAGGTAGCGGGAAACTATCCTTTGGGCATGCCTTGTTGAGATTTTTGAAGTCAACACACATCCGCCACTTGCCGCTGGGCTTTTTGACTATTACCAAATTTGAGATCCACTGGGGATAGATGACTTGGCGGATGAATCCAATGTCCTGGAGTTTGGCGACCTCCTCTCCGATTGCCCGGTATTTTTCCTCATCGAAGGCCCTCCGCTTCTGCTTGATGGGATAAAAGGAGGGCTTGATGGTCAGTTTATGAGTGATAATTTCAGGGGAGATACCTGGCATGTCCGCGTAGGACCATGCAAAGATGGAGGCGTTATGACGTAGGAATTGAATGAGTTCTGCCTCCACTTCTGGGTCTAGTTGGGCGCCTATGCGGACTGTCCGCTCAGGGTGCTCGTCTGAGATGCAGACAACTTTCAAGGATGTGTCCGGGTTGACCGGCTCCTTCCTTACATACTTCTCCTCCTCATCCCTAGGGTCCTCGAAGATATTTGGTGGCGGTGCCTGGTTTCCCACTGTCAGGATATCATGGCGGCGTGTTGACCGCGCTATAGTCGTTGAATAACACTCCCGTGCCAACTGCTGGCTTCCCCTCACACTGCCCGTGCCATTAGGTGTGGGGAACTTCATGAGAAACATGTATCCGGCGATAATGCACTTAAGCTTGTTGAGCGCCGGTCGTCCGAGGATGGCATTATACGAGCTGAGACAATCAACGATTATGAATTCTGTATGTACCTCCGCCATACATGGACTAGCGCCAATAGTCAACCGCATGTAGTCAGAACCGAGCGGTTGTGTGACGTCACCAGAGAAGCTGAGCAGTGGCTCATGGTCCTGGAGCAACTTGTTATTCCGCTTGAGGTGGCTGTAGCAACCGCTAAAGATGACGTTGACAGCGGACCCGCTATCTACCAATATTCTCCCCACTGAGAATCTGCCAAGAATGGCGTCGACCAAGAAGGGGTCATCATGGGGTAGATGCACCCCTCGCTCCTCCTCCTCTGAGAATGTAATAGGTTCCCAACCCGCCTTCGGGATTTTGGCGGATCTCTCGTAGCGGATATGGCAGACGTCCTTTGGGTGATTAGCGCGTGCGTAACGCTTCCTTGCTCTGTGAGACATGCCCGTGATTGGAGCACCGCCGTCGATGGTGTTAATGCGGCCCAAGGTCTCTACGTTGGCGATCACGGGCGGCGGTTGGCGCACCTTGAACTGCTCCAACCTGCCTTCACAGTATAAGGTCTCAATGGCCGTTTTCAGTGCGTTGCAGCCGTTGGTATTGTGGCCGCTGTCTTCATGGTACTTGCACCACCTGCCGGTGTTTCTAGGTTTGCCCGCCTTTGGGTATTTTGCTGGGGGTGGTGGCGGGATTTGATCCTTGCACTGATTGTATATTTCCTCGTACGAGGTCGTGAGGACCGTGAACACTGCATACCGCTGAGAAGACTCCGTTTGCTTGTTGCGGTTATCCTCCTGGGTTGGGCGGTTGCCCTTATGGTATTGGTCCTTCTGCCGCTTGTTCTGGTAGTGGCCCTGTTGCCATTCCCTTTTCTTGTCAGTTGGCGGTGCGGTGGGTGCTTTATTAACGGTCTCATGCTGACTGAAGGTGGGTTGTGTTGTCTTTGCTGGCATTGCCGGTGGCGGTGGGGCTTCTCCATATGTAATGAATTCCGCCTGGGCGTGAATGACCGCCTCACTCATGATATGGTCATATGCCGCGTTTGGATGGTTGTAGTTGAGGTGATAGAGGAACGGCCCCTTGAGGAGTCCTTGCTTGAAGGCCGCCGATGCCATCGATTTGTCTAGATCGCGGCACTGAGATGCTGCCGCTCGCCACCTTGTGACGAATGCCTTGAGTGATTCGTTTTCCCCCTGTTTGACGCTGAACAGCTGACTTGTGTTATGATGTCCGGCGGACAATAAGATGAACCGGGAGAGGAAGGTATGTGATAGTGCATGGAATGAGTCAATAGATCCCGGCGGACACTCGAAGAACCAATTCATCGCCTCTCCGTCCAGTGTTTCGCTGAACAAGTGGCACAGGGTGGGGTCGTCAAATCCCTTGTTGTTGGTGACCTTCTTGAAGGTGTCCATGTGGACGAAGGGGTCGGACGTACCGCTGTAGTATGACATCTTTGGAGTTTTTGCGTACGCCGGCCTGATAGCTTGTAGAATTGCAGCGGTGAAAGGCCATGGTCTGGACGTGAAAAGTGGACTTTGAGTTGGCGCCGGGGCGCCCGACTCCGCCCGTACCAACC
Organism: Rosa rugosa; assembly: GCF_958449725.1. Classification (NCBI taxonomy): domain Eukaryota; kingdom Viridiplantae; phylum Streptophyta; class Magnoliopsida; order Rosales; family Rosaceae; genus Rosa; species Rosa rugosa. The sequence continues at coordinate 40,190,096 of NC_084822.1, read as the reverse complement.
TCTGTTCCAACTGTTGCATCCTTTCCAGAATTTGGGTTGTTGCGTCGCCGGCGGATCCGGCATGTGTACTCCGCTGGGCCTGCCTATGCCTTGGCGCAGGCGGATTGCCCTCAGTTCTTGCCCTAGCTTCCGAGCGGTTGGTGCGCGGCACTGACTCTGCCTCCTGCTCCAACATGAGCTGGGGGATGGGCGGTGGTCCCATCCCCAATAGTTCAGGTGGGTCCAGCGGAACCTGCATCTGTATGACTGGTCCTGGTGCTAATGTGCCAGTGTTGGGCTGACTACGCATGGTGCTGTGTGAATGCCTTCTTTGCGCTGGATTGGCGGTTCTTTCCAACGACCTTTTCAGGTCATCAAAACGTGACATCAGCATAGCCACCTGTTTTTGGGCCTCAGTCTTCTCTCTGCGCTCCTCTTCACGCTCTCTGTTTGCCTTGTGAAGGTCTGCCAGTGCCAGCTCGTACATGGCGGCGAGCTCCTGGCCTGGTGGGCGGCTGCTGCTTGGATTTGCCTCACCGCCGGGGTTGGCCGGGGTGGTGAATAGTGCGCGGTTAACACCTACCGCTGGATTGGAGGGTTGGGGGATGGCGGATTGGTCTGCCTGCTCCTCAGCGTTTCCCCCGCTACCGCTAGTCATAGTAGTTGTGATGGGATGACCTTTTGTTCAAGGGTTCCCACAGACGGCGCCAATGTTAATGCTCAAAGTCTGGCGGTAGCCAAACCTCCGTTTAACGCAGGTCCGGTGGGCGAACCGCTACTCTGTATACTTGATGATCTTCGCTGGCTACCAAATGAAAGACAGGACGTCAGAGGGAGACCGCGTTGGGCGGTCTTCACTTCTCCGATGCCTAAGTCAGTTGACACATATAGGCAGCATAATAATAAATGAGTAGTTAATGCGTAAAAATGAAGAGAGAAGAGAGGACTTATTTATAGTTGAGGAGGGGTCTGATCTTCTCTCTGTTTTTGATGTGGGACTGATGTGCTTCAGTTCTTAGTTTCAGTAGCTTCTGACGCTGTCTTGGCGCAGCGCGTGGCGGCGCGTCGGCGGTGATCTGGGGACGATCCTGTGCCCAGGCCGTAGCCCGCCTGGCTGTCTATCCGTAGGACATTACTTTGGTGGGAGTTGGTACTTCTAGCGGTACAATGACCATAGCTCATTATAGCTAATTATGCTTGCAAATGTACATGTAGATACAGTATGAACAACCCTTAGAAACGTCCCAAGGTCCAACGCAGATCCAAGGCGGTGGTACAAAGTGAAGATCACGGCAAAGATGGAGGATGGCATGGCTAGGAACTTGTAGTAGCGAAAACCTGAAACTCAAGAGCACCCAAGTGAGAAATCGAAATTGTGGAGAAAATTGTTAACCTTGAGACGTCAAATACACTAGGTATATATAGGAGAACGTCTCAAAGTACTTCTAATTCGTTTCTACTTGACTTCTCTTAGTTTGTGTTGATTTAGAACTTGTTTGGCACAAAACAGATTTCTGGCAGACTTGACCTCAGTGCACTAAAAAGGCCATAACTTCTTCTAGAAAATAGATATTGCTAAGCTGTAAAAAGTTCTGGAAACTAGACATCTGTAGCTTTCCAACCATATTTAAATATCATAATTTTCTGAGCTCTGAGATATTTTTGACACTCCGTTGAAGTTGACTGATCTGCACAGGCAGTAATCCGAATCTGTAATGGATTTGACCTTTAAAGCATAACTTAAGTCCAACTCGGTTTTCCTTCACATCACATTCCTCTCACGTGTCTTCCACGCCTTATTGAAGAATGAAACGTCAAGAACTCCCTAGAACCTTCAAGAATCTCACGGCAATTCCAATCCATACTCAAATAGAAATCTAAACTCCACACTACTTTGAAATCCGAATTCCTTGTTGCTTTCTCTTCCATGTGCACAACATATGATCTTCTTGAGACTTCTAGATACTTCATGAACGTTCCAAGTCTCTCCTAGTATGAGTAGAACTCCATATGCAAGTAGGTTTCCTAGTTGAATACAAACTTCTTTTCCGAGATGCTTCTACACTCTTCCGGAACCTTCTTGAGTAATCCTTATCCAACAAGGACTCCTTGTCACACTAGCATTCCTTATCTGAGTAGAATTGGGTTTCCTTGTCCAAGTAGAACTCCTAGTCCAAGTCAGCTTCAGACTCCTACTTCAACTGGGATTCCTTCTCCTAGTCAAACTGGGAGAACTTCCATTTCTTCATTTCTTTCCATTTCTGCGCCACTTGTGCCTTCCTTAGCCATTTTTGGACTTTGAGACTCCATTTACACATGTAAAACACTAACTAAGTTAAATTGATCAAGATAAAGGAAATAACTTAGCAAAATATAGGGTTTCAACATTATAAACGTCGCATTTTATGCTCCTATCATGGCTAGCTTCCTACCGTTAAGCTGCAAGCACGCCACCTCAGCTTCAGCCACGATTACCCTGACCTGCAGGATTAACCCCTACACCGTTTGAATGGTGTACCGGGTTGCCACACAACAAACCCGGTAAGCTTTTGCAAGCCCGTATGAGTATCTCCAAACCATACATGCACAACTCGCCCAATGATGAAACCCATCAACTCGTAAAAGGAACACACACCCTGTTTTCCCAAAACAACCCATTCTTTTCCCAAAAGAAACAACTCGAGTCACCCCGTGACTGAAATCATATCAATTGAAAACTCTGACAATTCAATATGATAAACAAGTCCTCCCCGGACATTTAAAAGAAAGAATCCCCGAAACTCCCTTTTAAAACACATTCCCGAATCAACACAAGTCACCCCATGACAAAATCATAATAATTGAAACTCTGACAATTAAATTATGATACATAAGTCCTCCCAGGACATTTAAAAGAAAAAATCCCCGAAACTCCCTTTTAAAACACATTCCCAAATCAACACAAGTCACCCCGTGAAAAAATCATAATAATTGAAACTCTGACAATTAAATTATGATACATAAGTCCTCCCAGGACATTTAAAAGAAAGAATCCCCGAAACTCCCTTTTAAAATACGTACTCATGAGCATCAGATAGCTTCCCGCTACCCCCCATGATGTACCATGGCAACAGACTAGAGCTCTAACTGATCATATCAACTCACCCGGCCAAAGGTGTGGAGTCCCGATATATTTTCCTGAGGTCACTCCCAGCAACCTCGAATCCTCAGACCTCCCCGGTCATCAGATCAAAACATTTCAAAACGGTCACTCAGGACCCAAAAGTTATTCAACTCTCAAAAGGAGATGTCACCCCGTGACCTCCGATCATCAGACCTCCCCGGTCGTCAAATCAAAACATTAAGCAACTCACACCAAATCTTGACACTTTTCAAACAATAGAAATTCCCAATTCCTAAAACAATGTTTCCGAAAAGTCAAGCATCAAAACAATAGAATGAAACCCATCAATACCTATTGCTTAATTCACCACCAACCCACAAGAATATACATATTCCACGTAAATATATATATATGTACTCATCCGCTCAAGAATGCCTACTAATACCAACTATAGTTTGCAGTTAACTAAATAACTCTCAAAACAACAATGGTAACTCCGTTCGTGAATGAACGTAGTGAGATTACTCACCTCCAAACTCCCGCTGCGTCTTCAATACAGAACAAAGCAGCCAAACCACAAAACAACCGTCCAAGAATACTTCCCAAGTACCTAATCACATATGGTTTCAACATAGTAACGATTCACAAACGATTTAAGTTCGAAACCCCTGTTTTGAACTAAAATCCCCAAAGTGGCGCCAATCGAGGCAAAACCACATCCGAGACCTCCCAAAGTCTCTGGAATACATCCACGATCGATACGTCCCAACCACAAGTCGATCGGACGCTCGGATCCTCACGGATTGAATAAATCAACCGGTATGAAACCGTAAAATCCAAAACAATTCCATACGAACTCCAAAATTTGCATATTATATATCAAAACGCTCGTATCAACGAGTAGAACATATATAATACCAAAAACAGTCCCTTACATGGCCGGAACACCGCCGGAACACCGCCACAGGCGGTGGCGCACCACAGCCGGACAAAACTCAATATTTCCCAAAACTCCCAACATTAAAAAGCTTCATCAAAGCATGCTTGTGAATTCTCATAACTAGCTCGAAGTCAGTAAACAAGCATAAAGGGTCGAAAACTACCTCACAAGTCGTGAACAGTAATCCAATCTGAGTTGAACCGATTACCACGTAAATCGATCCAAACAAACACCATAGATCGACTCAGACGACCCCCACGAAGCCAATGAAGGAAACTTGAAGCCTTGCCGTCGCCGGAGCTACGATTTCTGGTCGGGTCGAAAAACCTCAAACTGCACCGCCTTGTTGCGTCGCACACGGTGGATATCGCCGCTAGAGGACACCACAGGGACCACCAGACGGAGGAGACGATCCAATCTGGAAAGTTTCGTCGCCGGAGACCGCCGCAGTTCGCCGAAAAAGCCGGGTCGGATCTCCTGGTTCGGGTTGGGTCAGTCGGATTATTTCGTTTCTGAAGGTGCAGCCGAGAGAGAAGAGAGAGAGAAGATAGAAGGGTTTCAGGAAAAGGAAGGAAATGAAAATAGTAAGTTTCCAACTTGGGAAACTTCTATTTATACCAAAATGGAAATTTCTTCCAATAGCCATAACTTTCTCATACAAACTCCGATTCTCGCGTTCCATATGTCCACGAACTCGTATCAACGTGCTCTACAACTTTCATGAAGGAAGTTTTCAGAGAATCTCAACGTATCAAAAGTCAACCTTAGCAACCCCCCTAAAGTCATACTTTTCGAATAAATATTCATCCGAAACACTTCCGCTCCATCCACGAGCCACGAAATCATCCAATAACCACGAATTAGATTCCGGAAAATCCTCAAAAAATAAATACGAATTTCAGGGGCATCACAATATATTCCACGTAAATATATATATACGTAGTCATTCACGCAGGAATAACCACTAATACCAACTATAGTTCATACGTAATAAAACCAAGAAATTCATTTTTATAATAAAACTTCATTTTACTTACCTATGAACCGTTGACGATCAAGTTCATATAATTTTAAAACAAATATTTATTTATGAAAAACGATTTCACAATTTATCACACAATTCCGACTAATAAGTAAACCCGTTCATAAATGAACCTCGTGAGATTTACTCACCTCCAAATCATGCTGCGTCTTCACACAAACCAAGACCAGTACAAAATCATCCATACTCCGCTCACACAATTCCATCAATCACCTAATCACATCAAGGTCACACTCAATACAACACAAAGCACACAATTCACAAAACACAATTATACGACGGTCCAATAGTCGGATCCTCATCCGAGACCATCCAATGTCTTCGGAACGCTTCTACGATCAATATATCAAATCTACAAGTTGATCGGACGGCCGGATCCACACGGATCGAAAGCCGAACTAAACGAAAACCCTAAAACTTTGAAAATTCATAACATGCTCAAACGATCTCCAAAAATTACAAGCCACATATCGAAATGCTCGTATCAACGAGTAGGTCGAAATCAGAAACAGAAACTGTCCCTGGGGTTACCGGAAGCCGCCGGAAAACACCACCACAGTGGCGGCGCCGCCGCCCACCCAAAGTCAAAATTTGACAAAACTTCCAACACAAAATATCTTCATCTCAACTCCAATTACAATTTTCATAACTAGCACAAAGTCTAAATCGAAGCCATATGGCCGGAAATTACCTCGAAAGCTAAGAAATTTGAACCCTAGAATCACAATCTTCAAAATTCGACCTCCACACTTTGAATCGTTGCAAGCCACCTTGAAGAGAAGCATCTACGTCCTCTGGGCTCCAAAAGCCCTCAAGAAACACCGGCTATGGTGGCCGGAATCGTCAGCTCCGATCTAGGCGATTTGCAGCGCCGCCGCCTATCTTTCCGGCCTTGCTGCGTCGCCTACGATGCTTTCCACGATGAACTTCCACCACATACATGTAGACGGGATCAAGGCTAGAAAAAACCCCGTTGGAATCGAAGCAAAAGGTGGCTGGACGAGCGAGAAATCGGTCTGCGAAGGGAGGATGCGAAACTGGGCTCGGGACCGAAGAGAGAGAAAACTTTCCGAAAATGGAAAGTTGGCATTTTCTGATATTTTCGGATTTTTTCCCTATTTAACCAAAATGGAAACTTTTTTCAATGGCCATAACTTCTTCATACAAACTTCGATTTTCACGTTCCACATGTCCACGAACTCGTATCGACGCGCTCTACAACTTTCGTGAAGAAAGTTCTCACAGAATCTAAACATATAAAAAGTCAAACTTCGTAACCCCCTAAAACGTGCACTTCGAATAATTATTCGTCCGAAAATAATTCCACTCCACCCTATTTATACTATAGGGTGATATGCCTTAATCCTAAATCAGCCCGATATCATTTATGTACATATATTTAGAGTGTTGCTATTGGGACCTCCAAATCTGCTCACTTGACCTCACTCTATTATGAATTAATAAATGACATATATAACCTACTATAAAATGACTATTAAGGACAATAATTATACCAAAAAAATATTACATTGATTTTCTATAGACTTTCCAATTCAATAATATTAGATTGCACTCTTTATTATTTCCCTTATCTATTTAAACTTTCTAATTTCACTACATACTCATTAAAGCATTCATCATTAAAGCATTCATCTATATTTAATAAGAGTTAAAACTATGATTATGTGACATAAAAATATATGATATACCTTTTCAAAAAAAAATAAAAAATATGATATACATGTTGAACGCGTATTGGTGAGGGAAAACAAAACAAATCATATAATGACCTAAATCTAAGTCTATCCATTATATTTAAAAAAAAAAATAAAGTAAATAAATAAAAAAAGAGCTAGCAATTTTTTAAAACAAATATTTAAATAATTAATCATGAGGTACATAAAATAAACACTAAAAAAAAATGATTAATCTTCATATTTTTTTGCAGAGCTAAAACAGAAAAAAAAAAGTTTTAAAAAAAAAAACCACAAATAGTTCATGTTAATTTCTTGTTGATTAGAAATTAATTTTTAAAAGTCAAACCCTGTATTTAATTTTTTTTATTGAAAAAAAACTTTTATGTTGTCTGATTAAGGAATGGATATGTAATTAAGATTCATAGAGTAATTAATTCATTGAATTAACTAAGTTTTTTTTTTTAAGATAATAGTTTGTTTGCAATTATATGAGTGAGGTTATTTGAGGAAATTCAGTGAGGTTTAGTGAGTAAATTTAGTGTTAAAAAATTTGATAGGAGGTGTAAAAAGCATAGGAGGTCAAGTGAGTAAATTTGGAGGTTCCAATAGAAAAACTCTATATTTATTGTGTTGAACTATAGTCAAATCATTGCTTCTGTCAATAGGCAAATCACTGATTTTGTAAATAGTCAACTATAATTTAACATTCATTTAAATGTCTACATTCAATATTGAGTAAATATCTTATTATGATTCTAAGATTTTTTGAAATGTTCATAATTTCTATAAATTGCATAACATATTTAAGAAAAAAAAAGATTACCAGAATTTTAATTTGAATGGTTCTAGTTGGACCTCTAAATTTGATATTTGGACCTCCATCTTTTGAATAGACTGTCTCAACTAATATGAAAAGGCAATTAAGGACAAAGAGAAAAAAAAAAAAAAAAAACACAAATACTCTTCTTACCTCCCTCATTAATATAACATTCAATTTTCTTTTGGACAATCGCATTAATATAATTTTTTATATTAATTATATAAGTTTATAATTTACCTAAAATAATAAAAAAAATTAATTAATTTCTACCTATGGCCTTATCATTTAATACAAAATTCAATTCAAAATAATCTGATTTGGATTTTCCTTAAACAAGTAACTTTATTGAATATTTTAATGTAGCTATTACTAATTTATTTGAAAGGGTTTTTGTCCATTTACCCCATTTCTTGGGATTTTTTTCCCACTTACCCCATTAAGTTTTTTTAATTCCCCCTTTTACCCAAAACACTCTAAGGAAGTCTTCCTTAATACCCCATTAAGTTTTTTTTGGTTTTTTGTTTTTTTTTGAGACTATTTTACCCTCACCCCTTTATTACTTAGAGAGAGAAAAAAAATGGAAGAGAGAGAAACCAAAGAAGACTTAGACGGAGTCCCGTCACCGGTCGCCGAATTCCAGTCACCGGTCGCCAGATTCCCGTCACTGGCCGTTGTCCACCGGACTTTTCTAATAACCTCGCGCGAGGTCCCCAAAGAGGTCGCCGGAAAGATTTATTGCCCCCAATAGACGTCTATTGCTGTAAGACCCCGGAAATTCGTTATTAATTTCTAATGGTTTCCGGGAATTAATAAAGTGTTTGTTTGTACGAGTTCGTGGTTCAAGGATGGTGCGGAAGTGTTTCGGATGAATATTTATTCGAAGAATATGGTTTTAGGGGGGGTGGCAAGGGTTGACTTTTATACGTTGGGTTCTCCGAAAACTTCCTTCACGAAAGTTGTAGAGCGCGTCGATACGAGTTCGTGGACATGGGGACCGAGGAAATCGGAGTTCGTATGAGAAAGTTATGAGCGATTGAAATTTGGGGAAATTTCTATAAATATGAGAAAATTCCGGATTTTTCATTAAATCTCAAAAGTTTCCTTTTTCTCATTTTCCTCCCCAAACTATCCGTTCTCTCTCCTCCCTATCCGTGCGACCCGACTGAACCGACCCGGCCGGAACGGCCACTTCCCGGCATCCTCCGGTCACAACCCGGCTCTCCCCGAAGTCGGCTCGCCGAGCCCAGTCGATCCCCGTGGTCCCCTCACCCCGCCGCAGCCCCCAGGCCTGAATCGAAGAGGCCCCAGTCGTGCGACCCGACCCGGTCGGACCTCCTCGACGCTGGCGTTGCACGGACCGATCCTTCTCAGTTTTGGGTTGTCCTCCTCCTCCTGATCATCCCCATATAAGCCTTGCATCACAATTTTTAGTGTGGAGCGAGAGATCAAGGTTTGAAGCTTTCGATGTCCCTGATTCGATCTAGGATCTGATCAGAAGCATGAGAGTGATCCAACTTCCAAGCTTGATCTAGGGCGATCTAGACCTCTTCTCGCTTAGCTCCAGATATGAAAGTTGATCATCCCTTCATTTTGAACAAGTTTGTAGTTGATGACTTTGGCATCGGAGGTGGTTGATCCGGCGTTGACCGCCGTGGATGACCACAATCTGAACCACCGCTTGTGGTGGCGCGTAGGACCTCTAAAATGTGTTATGTTTACAGTTTATGCATCTACGCATCGATACGATCGTTTTGATATATTATAAGGTTAATTTGGAAAAATGATGATGCATGCTAGATTTACGGTTTTACCCGTTATCTTCGGTTTGCGATCCGAGAGGATCCAACCGTCAGATTTACTTCAAATTGTGATATGTTGATCGTAGAGCTGTTCCGATGACTTTGTGTGGTCACGGATGAGGATCCGACCGTGGGATCATGGTTTAAGTGTGTTTTATGAATCGGTTGCTAAGTTAAGGTCGTATTTGTGTAGGTGATTGACGATTTTGGTTGGGCGAACGGTTGTGATTGTGATTTTGGGCTGTATTGAAGATTCAGCTGGATTTAGAGGTGAGTAAATCTCACGTGGTTCATTTACGAACGGATTTATTTATTACTCGGAATTACTTGTTTAATTGTTAAATCATTTTCGAAACAAATTATTTGTTTTAAAATATATGAACTTGATCGACAACGGTTCATGGGTAAGTTAAAACAATGTTTTGATATAAAATGATTTTCGAGAGGAATAATTTATAAAACTATAGTTTGTATTAGTGGTCATTCCTGCGTGAATGATTACGTATATATATATATATATATATATATATATATATATATATATATATATATATATATATATATATATATGATCGATCTGTATGTTCCAAATCTTGAAAACTAGTGGAAACGTATAGAACGACGTGATATGATAATTTGTTTAAGCAATTTTGTTTAGATATACTAAATAGAGTTGGGTATCTTGCGTATCTTATCAAGAACCGAACCAATTAAATCATAACCTATTGAGTTGCAAGGCAAAAGAATAGAAGGTTGCTTTATTAATTTTCAACTGATATGGATTTTCCAACTTACGATATCAATGACATGGATAACCTATAGTTGATGCATAAGAAAAAGAAGCATGAGGTGAATTATGGTTTAATATTGCAGCAACAAGCCGGAGGTTGAGTCCCAAATCCCATACAGATTCCCCCCTTAGGATAATTGTTTGAAATGCAAGCCGCCTTGCAGTCTGCGAAAGCTGAACAGGAACCCAGGCATCTTACTATTGGTGCTGTTAGTGCCTCTGCAGACCTTACCGTTGCTGTAAATTATCACAAAAATAAACATCAATAATTAACACTAATTATTGAAAATTAGAAACTACTATTGAAGAAAAAAAAATTGAAATTCACAATAGAAACAAAATGACCAGGTAAGAGATGTACGGGTTGTCAATATATACTTGGGGCTCATGGTGACTTGCTCATGTGTATATGCATAGTTCGATGAGAACGATGATCGATAATATTCTTTAAGAGACTCTGGATCTATACATGTTTGTTCTTTAGGGTTTCAGAAAAAATTATCTCATTTGTCTGGAAATATAATCTAGCCTCTTAGTTTAAAAAAAAATGTGTAAATTGTGTGCAAATATATGAGTTTATACTAAGAAATGCATGAGATAATAAGTAGTAGTCTTACCGGATGAGAAAAGCAAAGCTATGCAAAAAAACACCAAGAGTTGCTGAACCACAGGAGAAACCTTAGAAGCTGCAGCCATCTCAATTAACAATATGTATATTCACCTCTCAGTCTATGAATGATAGAGATTTTGCTCATCATCTATTTATACTATAGGGTGATATACATTAATCCTAAATCAGCCCGATACCATTTATGTACATATATTTAGACTGTTCCTATTGGGACCTCCAAATCTGGTCATTTGACCTCACTATATTATGAATTATTAAATGACATATATAACCTACTATAAAATGACTATTAAGGACAATAATTATACCAAAAAAATATTACATTGATTTTCTATAGATTTTCCAATTCAATAATATTAGATTGCATTCTTTATTATTTCGCTTATCTATTTAAATTTTCTAATTTCACTACATACTCATTAAAGCATTCATCTATATTTAATAAGAGTTAAAACTATGATTATGTGACATAAAAATATATGATATACCTTTTCAAAAAAATATATATATATATGATATACATGTTGAATGCGTATTGGTGAGGGAAAACAAAACAAATCATATAATGACATAAATCTAAGTCTATCCATTATATTTAAAAAAAAATAAGATAAATAAATAAAAAATGAGCTAGCAATTTTTTAAAACAAATATTTAAATAATTAATAATGAGGTACATAAAATAAACATTAAGAAAAAATGATTAATCTTCATATTCTTTTGCAAAGCTAAAACAGAAAAAAAAAAGTTAAAAAAAAAAAACCACAAATAGTTCATGTTATTTTCTTGTTGATTAGAAATTAATTTTTAAAAGTCAAACCCAGTGTTTAATTTTTTTTATTGAAAAAAAACTTTTATGTTCTCTGATTAAGGAATGGATATGTAATTAAGATTCATAGAGTAATTAATTCATTGAATTAACTAAGTTTTTTATTTAAGATAATAGTTTGTTTGCAAATCATATAAGTGAGGTTATTTGAGGAAATTCAGTGAGGTTTAGTGAGTAAATTTAGTATTAAAAAATTTGATAGGAGGTGTAAAAAGCATAGGAGGTCAAGTGAGTAAATTTGGAGGTTTCAATAGAAAAACTCTATGTGATGCCCCGGAAATTCGTATTTATTTTCCGAGGATTTTCCGGAATTAAATTAGTAATTATTGGATGGTTTCGTGGCTCGTGGATGGAGCGGAAGTGTTTCGGACAAATAATTATTCGGGAAGCGCCATTTTAGGGGGGTGCAAGTGTTGACTTTCTATTCGTTGGGATTCTCTGAAAACTTCCTTCACAAAAGTTGTAGAGCGCATCGATACGAGTTCGTGGACATGTGGAACGCGTCAATCGGAGTTCGTATGAGAAAGTTATGGCCATTGGAAGGAATTTCCATTTTGGTATAAATAGAAGTTTCCCAAGTTGGAAACTTACTATTTTCATTATTTCCATTTCCGGAAGGTTTCATTTCTCTCTCTTCTCTCTCGGCTGCACCTTCAGAATCGAAGAAACCCGTCTGACACGACCCGGCTTTTCCGGCGGTCTCCGGCCGAGAAATTTTCTAGATGGGATCGTCTCCTCCGTCTGGTCGTCCCTCTGGTGTCCTCTAGCGCCGATTCTCCTCCACGACGGAGCTGCAAAGCGGTGCACTTTGAGGATTTCGGACCCGGTCGGAAATCCTTGTTCTGACGTCGGCGGCGCTTCAACCTTGGCCTGGGGAGTTCGCAGCAGCTTCCTTGTGCGATCTGTGGTGGTTGTTTGGAAGGATTCAAGTGAAAACTCGATCAACTCAGTTTGGATTACTGTTCACGGCTTGTGAGGTAGTTTTTGACCCTTTATGCTTGTTTTCTGACTTCGAGCTAGTTATGAAAATCCACAAGCATGCTTAGATGAAGCTTTTTTATGTTGAGAGTTTTGTGAAATAATGAGTTTTGGCCGGCGGCGGTGCGCCTCCGTCTGTGGCGGCGTTCCGGCGGTGTTTTGGCCATGTAAGGGACTGTTTCTGGTTTTATATATGTTATACTCGTTGATACGAGCGTTTCGATATATAATATGCAAATTTTGGAGTTCGTATGGATTTGTTTTGATTTTAACCGTTTCATATCGGTGAATTTATTCGATATGTGAGGATTCGAGCGTTCGATCGACTTGTGGTTTGGACATATCGATCGTAGAAGTATTCCGGAGACATTGGGTGGTCTCGGATGTGGTTTCGCCTCATTTGGCGTCACTTTGGGAATTTTTGTTCGATTTAGGATTTCGAACGTTATTCTTTGTGTTTCATTGACTGAATCAAGGCTGTACTTTCCTTAGGTGCTTGACAGAGTGCATTCTGTAAGTAGTCTAGTGGTGTGAAGACGCAGCGGGAGTTTCGAGGTGAGTAATCTCACAATGTTCATTTACGAACGGGCTTACCTTATCGTTTTGTTAGTTATTTAGTTAACTACAAACTATAGTTGGTATTAGTAGGCATTCCTGAGCGGATGACTACGTATATATATATTTACGTGAAATATATATGTGTAGGTGGATTTGTGTGATAAAACAATAATTATGGGTGCGTTCATTTTATTGTTTTGGGTGTGACTTTTCGTGAAACAATATTGTGAAAGGGTTGATTTCTATTGTTTTGAAAAGTGTTGTGTATTGTGGAACATTTTAGTTCGCGGGTGGTTTATTTAAATGTGGGTCTTGTACCGGGAATAATTGATAGGGATCAATTACGGTGAATCTTTCATTTTAGATTCGTGTAACATTTTGGGTCCAGTGCGACTCCTTTAAATGTTTTGGTATTTATACGGTGGATCCAAAGACTTACGAGTTAAGGGTCGTGGATCACGAAATGTGATCGTGGGTGGGAAAATCGGGAATCCACGCCTTTGGTCGGGTTAGTGGATACGATCAGTTAGAGCTCTAGTCTGTCCGCCGTGCTTTGTTTCTTGATTGAAACGTGATTCGTGTGGGTTTATCCCGTGATTTGTTTATTGATTTAAACGTGATTTGTGTGAGTTTATCTCGTGATTTGTGTGAGTTTATCTCGTGATTCGTGTGGGTTTATCCCGTGCTTTGTTTCTTGATTGAAACGTGATTCGTGTGGGTTTGTCCCGTGATTTGTTTATTGATTTAAACGTGATTTGTGTGAGTTTATCTCGTGATTTGTGTGAGTTGTTTCCTCGATCGAAACGTGCGGGCTTTTATCCCGTAGTTTTGTGCGAGTTGTTTTTAGTTACTCATACGGGCTTGCAAAAGCTTACCGGGTTTGTTGTGTGACAACCCGGTGCACCATTCCAACGGTGTAGGGGTTAATCCTGCAGGGTCGGATAATCGGGGCTGAAGCTGAGGTAGCTTGTTGGCAGCAGAACTGGTAGGAAGCAAACTTGATTGGCTTTGCCATTGTTATGACTTCCGCTATGTAGTAAACTCTGATGAGCCTTTACGTTTTATTTTGTTGTTGACAATTTAATTCGTAAGCTTATGTAATATATGACTCTGTAGGCGGGTCAATATTGACATAGTGGGTTCAGGGCATCAATATGTATATTGTATAAGGGAAAAAGTTTTCCAGGTATTTGGTATTGATGGCTGAACATTCACGCATGTATAATTATGGGATTATATATCGATTTTTATTTGTGTTAAAAATCAGGGGCGTGACAGATTGGTATCAGAGCGTAAGGTGCATATTTGGTGACAATCAATACTCCTCGAGTGATGGCCCGTCTGCAGCGGATCCCCATCCGATGCTCCTCGGTATTGATATAGTCATTGGGTATGCAGTGAACGTGGGGATGTGAGTCTTGAGGGTAGTGTTGGCTCAGTGAACAAAGTGTAGGAGCTTAAGGTAGCTTCTAGGAGTTATAATCTTTTAAGGAATAGGGACCTTTAGATTTAACTCGAGATTTACGTAGGGGATAGAATTGTGTGTTCTGACATAGTGAGGTGGTTGATTTAGTCATGTTGTTGACTTATACTTGTGTTTGAAGATTTTACAAGTATTAACCACGTGTTGCTATGCTCCTTAGGTGATGGATTCACAAGGAGGCAGAGCTAGGGGTCGAGGTAGACCCAGAGGCAGGGGTAGGGCCCGAGGAAGGGGCAGGATTCCTCCTCCTGTTAAGGAGATGTTCGAGGATGATATCGAGGCATCGAATGTTGAGCTGCCTGTTCCACCCGAGTGGAGTTTGCGAATGTTGCAGATCCCACTCGTTTGTCGAAGTTGGCAAAGGAGATTTCGAGGTTGGGAGGAGTTCCATTCCAGGGAGGTACGGATCACATGTTGGCAGATCAATGGATTGAGAACATGAAGACCTACTTTGAGATGGTCGTCTGTGACGACGTTGAGAAGAGGAAGATTGCGGCGTTTATGCTCCAAGGCGATGCACGGGTATGGTGGAGTGGCACACAGAGAGTTATGGACGTGTCCACCATGACCTGGGATGGTTTTGTGGAATTGTTCAGGAAGAAGTACTTTCCGCCTTCAGTGAGGGAGCAGATGGAAAGGGAATTCATCTCGTTAGTTCAAGGGAGTAAGAGTGTGAGGGAGTATGAGGCTGAGTTCTCAAGGTTGTATCGCTTTGTGAGGCAGAGGGATACTGAGAGCTTAGCTATGAAGTTTCAGTGGGGACTGAATGCTTCGATCCGGCGCGATGTCGCTGTTCTGGAACTAAAGACGGTGGAGCTCATTTTCACTAAGGCTATGACCATTGAGCAGGAGAACCTAACTTTCCAGGAACAGGAATAGGCTGAGAGGGACTCCCGAAGGAAGGGAAAGGCAATTGCTGAGAACAGTGAAGGGACTGATAATCAGGGTGGGTCCTGGAAGAAGCGGAGGACTCATCAGTAGGCGCCAGCTAGGGAAGCAGCTTCACCTGTCGGGCAGGTGGTACCCTCGAGATGCTTCAATTGCAATGAAATAGGCCATGCAATCAGGTTTTGCACGAAGCCGAGGAATTTGTCATGCTACAAATGTGGCCAGTTAGGACATTACTCTAGGGATTGTACCCAGGCACGAGGCAGGGGACAAGGGAATCAACAGAGGCAACTACCAGAGGGAAATGCGAGGGTGTTTGCTGTTGGTCAGCGAGGTGCTAGGGAAGAAGGTACCTTATCTATTTCTACTTGGGTTGCTAGAATGATGTGTGATAGTTGCGTACTTCTTCCGTGTGTTGTGTTGTGTTGTGTTGTGTTGTGTTGTGTTGTGTTGTGTTGTGTTGTGTTGTGATGTGATGTGTTGAGTTTTGTTTGATGCCTATAGTTAGACTTTGGCATATGACTTCCTTTTAGCGAGGGTAGTATGTGCGTGATACATTTTTCATCGTTAGTGGCTCGATTGTGTGATTATGCCAGGTGATAGGTTATGTATGGGTTGAAGAAGGCTAGACCTTATCGTGATTTCGTGTTCTGAGATGGTAGGACAAGAATTGAGCTGTGATGCAGATACTGTTGTGATAGCAGGATTCTGGACTCTTGTGTGATCTGTGGGTAGTGCTACAGTCACAGAGTCTTTGTGGGATAACGTGTGAGAATGAGATCCATGAAATGATTGGATTACCAGCAAGGGGTATAGAAATGATTCTTAATGTTGTGATACTTGGTGGGGTACATGTATCCCTTATTAGATCAAGGTAAATTGTACGTGAGATAAGGGCATTCTTGCTGGGAAATGAGAATTGGAATTGAGGAGGATTTATTCGTACTTGTGGGAGTGGTACGTGTAAATTTCGGGACGAAATTTCTTTAAGTGGGGTAGAATGTGATGCCCCGGAAATTCGTATTTATTTTCCGAGGATTTTCCGGAATTAAATTAGTAATTATTGGATGGTTTCGTGGCTCGTGGATGGAGCGGAAGTGTTTCGGATGAATAATTATTCGGGAAGCGTCATTTTAGGGGGGGGGCGCAAGGGTCTTTTTATTCGTTGGGATTCTCCGAAAACTTCCTTCACAAAAGTTGTAGAGCGCGTCGATACGAGTTCGTGGACATGTGGAACGCGTCAATCGGAGTTCGTATGAGAAAGTTATGGCCATTGGAAGGAATTTCCATTTTGGTATAAATAGAAGTTTCCCAAGTTGGAAACTTACTATTTTCATTATTTCCATTTCCGGAAGGTTTCATTTCTCTCTCTTCTCTCTCGGCTGCACCTTCAGAATCGAAGAAACCCGTCTGACCCGACCCGGCTTTTCCGGCGGTCTCCGGCCGAGAAATTTTCTAGATGGGATCGTCTCCTCCGTCTGGTCGTCCCTCTGGTGTCCTCTAGCGCCGATTCTCCTCCACGACGGCGCTGCAAAGCGGTGCAGTTTGAGGATTTCGGACCCGGTCGGAAATCCTTGTTCCGACGTCGGCGGCGCTTCAACCTTGGCCTGGGGAGTTCGCAGCAGCCTCCTTGTGCGATCTGTGGTGGTTGTTTGGAAGGATTCAAGTGAAAACTCGATCAACTCAGTTTGGATTACTGTTCACGGCTTGTGAGGTAGTTTTTGACCCTTTATGCTTGTTTTCTGACTTCGAGCTAGTTATGAAAATCCACAAGCATGCTTAGATGAAACTTTTTTATGTTGGGAGTTATGTGAAATAATGAGTTTTGGCCGGCGTCGGTGCGCCTCCGTCTGTGGCGGTGTTCCGGCCATGTAAGGGACTGTTTCTGGTATTATATATGTTATACTCGTTGATACGAGCATTTCGATATATAATATGCAAATTTTGGAGTTCGTTTGGATTTGTTTTGATTTTAACCGTTTCATATCGGTGAATTTATTCGATCCGTGAGGATTCGAGCGTTCGATCGACTTGTGGTTTGGACATATCGATCGTAGAAGTATTCCGGAGACATTGGGTGGTCTCGGATGTGGTTTCGCCTCATTTGGCGTCACTTTGGGAATTTTTGTTCGATTTAGGGTTTCGAACGTTATTCTTTGTGTTTCATTGACTGAATCAAGGCTGTACTTTCCTTAGGTGCTTGACAGAGTGCATTCTGTAAGTAGTCTAGTGGTGTGAAGACGCAGCGGGAGTTTCGAGGTGAGTAACCTCACAATGTTCATTTACGAACGGGCTTACCTTATCGTTTTGTTAGTTATTTAGTTAACTACAAACTATAGTTGGTATTAGTAGGCATTCCTGAGCGGATGACTACGTATATATATATTTACGTGAAATATATATGTGTAGGTGGATTTGTGTGATAAAACAATAATTATGGGTGCGTTCATTTTATTGTTTTGGGTGTGACTTTTCGTGAAACAATATTGTGAAAGGGTTGATTTCTATTGTTTTGAAAAGTGTTGTGTATTGTGGAACATTTTAGTTCGCGGGTGGTTTATTTAAATGTGGGTCTTGTACCGGGAGTAATTGATAGGGATCAATTACGGGGAATCTTTCATTTTAGATTAGTGTAACATTTTGGGTCCAGTGCGACTCCTTTAAATGTTTTGGTATTTATACGGTGGATCCAAAGACTTACGAGTTAAGGGTCGTGGATCACGAAATGTGATCGTGGGTGGGAAAATCGGGAATCCACGCCTTTGGTCGGGTTAGTGGATACGATCAGTTAGAGCTCTAGTCTGTCCGCCGTGCTTTGTTTCTTGATTGAAACGTGATTCGTGTGGGTTTATCCCGTGATTTGTTTATTGATTTAAACGTGATTTGTGTGAGTTTATCTAGTGATTTGTGTGAGTTTATCTCGTGATTCGTGTGGGTTTATCCCGTGCTTTGTTTCTTGATTGAAATGTGATTCGTGTGGGTTTATCCCGTGATTTGTTTATTGATTTAAACGTGATTTGTGTGAGTTTATCTCGTGATTTGTGTGAGTTTATCTCGTGATTTGTGTGAGTTTATCTCGTGATTTGTGTGAGTTGTTTCCTCGATCGAAACGTGCGGGCTTTTATCCCGTAGTTTTGTGCGAGTTGTTTTGAGTTACTCATACGGGCTTGCAAAAGCTTACCGGGTTTGTTGTGTGACAACCCGGTGCACCATTCCAACGGTGTAGGGGTTAATCCTGCAGGGTCGGATAATCGGGGCTGAAGCTGAGGTAGCTTGTTGGCAGCAGAACTGGTAGGAAGCAAACTTGATTGGCTTTGCCATTGTTATGACTTCCGCTATGTAGTAAACTCTGAGGAGCCTTTACGTTTTATTTTGTTGTTGACAATTTAATTCGTAAGCTTATGTAATATATGACTCTGTAGGCGGGTCAATATTGACATAGTGGGTTCAGGGCATCAATATGTATATTGTATAAGGGAAAAAGTTTTCCAGGTATTTGGTATTGATGGCTGAACATTCACGCATGTATAATTATGGGATTATATATAGATTTTTATTTGTGTTAAAAATCAGGGGCGTGACACTATATTTATTGTGTTGAACTATAGTCAAATCATTGCTTCTGTCAATAGGCAAATCACTGATTTTGTAAATAGTCAACTATAATTTTACATTCATCTAAAGGGTTAATGCTTATACACCCCATATTCCTGAGAATACTTCTCATACACCCCAATGTATGATTTTTCTTCCTCTCTACACAAGTCTTTCCCCTTTCTATTCCTACCTACCCGTCTTGTCAATTTCTCTACCATCAGTACCCCTTGTTGCTTTCCTTTTTAGTTGTTTGTCTGCCTTAGAGTCTGCATATTTAATTTTGTGTTGAAACGTGGTGGGCCCATCGGAGTTTTATTCGTTTAAATATATATACAGATGTTGCAATCATCCTCTATTTCAAAGGTAAACAATGCCCTTTACTATTCAAGATTTCAATCGTTGACAGACTTGAGTTAAATGCTATCTGTAAAAATACTAGCAAAGAATTGCAAAAAGAGAGACAAAAATTGAGAAAGTTGAAAGAATATAGAGAAAGTCTTAGTTGAGAAACTCCCAACTACTGGGATATTATCTATAGGCTTCAAACCAGAATTTATAAAATAGAAGAAGATATTGATAATCTCTTATATATTCTGGAAGAGGAACAAAAACCTCTTGATTACCTGAGCATTGGTTAGATCCGCAAATCACTGGTATCAGAGCTTGTAAAATAGCTCAGCAGGGGAATCCCCGATGGGGACAATGTCTGATTTAATAATAGAGAGACTGAATTCTCTATTAAACTCTTCTGATAAAAAATATCAGATCCTGCAGAAAGAAATATCTAGATGTCAAGATCATCTAGAACAAATTCCTGTTATAATCCACCAGTTAGAAAAACTGGAAAACAAACTGGATTATATCAAAGGACTTCCAAAAACGGAAGAAGAGAAGCTAACAAGTGTTAGTAGAAAAATCAATGAACAGCAAAAAACGCTGGATTCTATGAAAACTATACTGAAGGACAAGAAAGTGCCTACAGTAAAAAAGAAAGCTAATGGATTCAAACCATTAGAAAGACCAGAGAATCCTGTTCCAAACTTGATTTTTCTGGATCCCTCAACTAGTTCTACTAGTATCCGGTATGAAAAGCCGAAAGAAACTCGAGATGTTAACATGATGAGCATCTTCGGGAAAAAGAAAGGAGTACAACTCCTAAATGCTGAAGAATTTGAATACAATGATTTCGAGCATGAGGTAAAAAACTCCTCAATCCCAAAGCTAGATTTCAAACAAATATACAAAAGGGGAACATTTAACCTGATGGATAGCCATCATTTCAAATTACTGGAATTTACAACCCCCTCTACAACAGGAGAAACAGATCTTTTACTGATCACTCCTGCTGAAGTTGCCAGAGCAAAGGCAAAAACTTATCAATTTATGCACATCGGAGCAGTCCAAGTTGGCATAAAACTTCTTGCTCGAGAAGGCATAAACTGTTCAGTTCTATGTGTCTTACAAGACAATAGACTGGAAGATTTTCAAGCTAGTCTTTTGGGAACCCTTGAAGCATCTCTGTGCAATCAGGTGGCATATTTCAATTGCTTCCCCAACTTCTCAACCAGCTTGAAAGATGCAGCTCACTGTCTCCGACTGAGAGTCAAGACAGATGGCATATCCATGAAAAATGATATGCAAGAATTGGCAATAGTATACAGGATATACTATAAACTGATGAGTACCACAGTAGAGCCAAAGACAAGGATATCAAACATCCCTGGTCTTACTACTGGATTCCTCACCAGTCAGAAGAACCATTCACAACAGATCCACAAGGTTACTTGGAATGAAGTAACTTTTCCTATTGAATGGAAATTATCTGGTCCTAAGCTACCAGCAGAAAGTGCAAAAGCAAAAATTTATGAAAGCAGAAAGACTGGAGAAATCAGTCTAAATTTTGACAATCACAGAAAAAGTGATGTCTGTCCTGAGAATATCAAGATAAACAAAAATCTTCTCAGAAGAAGCTATAGCACTAGAGAAGCTAGTGCTAGTGGTACAAAACCCACTACTGAAGAGCCAATCACTGAAGAAGACCTAGAAGCTGATCTAAACAGACCAGTTAATATGCTTAGAGCACAAAAGCTCTATGATCTTTATGAAGAAGCAGAATTCTGTGAAAATCCAGAAAGATTAGAAAAACTAATCGAAGAAATGAAAAATTTCAATCCAGGAAAGGAAAGAAAACTCCTTCCCTACCAGGATGTTGAAATGGAAGAAGGAGAAAGCTCCAAAACTTCCATCACCAGAGAAAAAGGAAAGGTGAAACTCCCTATACAGAAGGCCCCTACGGGCAGAGATGGAGAAAGAAATTCTCAAAGATTTGTCCCAGAGGACAAGATACCCAGAGTACCAATTACCAATTTTGGTATCTGGTTAGATTTAGACAAAACTCTTGACCAATGGGTAGACAGCCTGATGATGGCATCTGCTCTCACCTTTGGAAAATTCGAAGCTCCTGATCTTCAGATGTACTTTGAAACTACTCTCACAGGAGTAGCCAAGAAATATTATTTCTCTTTCAAAGAAACAGCCAGAGGAAAAGAATGGCTGGAAGATATCAAAGCTTCAAAATCTCCGTATGATTTTGCAGTACCCCTGTACGATCAGTTCTGTGGAGATTCTGCAAATATGAGTGAAAAGGCCAGAGAAACGGCCAAATCAAATATCTATGCTCTCAAAATTTGTGACATGAGATATTTTGAAGAATACTTGAATGAATTTCAAGAATATTACTGTACAATTGGTGAACTAGAAAGCACTGATCTAGTCAACCTGTTGCACAGGAAACTCCCTGAACCATGGAGAACAGCTGTGCGAGAAAGCATAGCAGAAAAACCAATTGAAAGATTTTCAGTTGGAGGAATTGCCGATAGAATCCGGCAATTACTGAAAGAACAATGCAAAGCCAATCTTAGAGCAAAGATGGCTAAGAAACAACTCAAAGGAGTTGAAAATTTCTGTTATGGAATACTAGACATGCCAACCAACTGGGGATGCCATGAATCCAAGTTCCACAGGAAGAAAAAAGGAAAATATTACTCTAAAAAATTCAAAAAGAGTAATCAAAGAAAAGATTGGAAATTCAAGAAAAGTTCCAATTACAAGAAACAACAGGATGAAGATCCAAAAAAGAAATTCTTCAAGAAAAAGAAGAATACTCATCAGCATCAACAACAACCCAGCAAGAAAGCTTGCAGATGTTGGTTATGTAAAGCTGAAGGGCACTTTGCCAATGAATGCCCGGAAAAGGGTAAAAGATCTACTAAAGCTCTCTTTGAAGAATATGAGCATATAGTAGAATCTGCAAATATGAAAGGCTACGAAATAGCCTATTCTGATGATGAAGAAGACGACAGGTCAGTTTACTCTGCCTGGTCTGAAGAAGAAGATTCATCCGGGTCTGAGACAGATTCTGAAGTAGAGTACTTCGAATCCAGACAAATGAATGTTTTGAAAATCAAAAACTGGGAAGAAAGTAAGACAGAATCCTTAATGTCTTCTTATCAGGTGAACCCTGGTACATTCGTTTGTGACTACTGTTTATGTCACGAAAAGGATGGTCTCCCTATGTTTTGTGAAGAGTCAAAAAAGACTTATCACAAAGAATGCTTCATAGCTGAAGCAAGAAGAAAAACCAAGAATGGCATTGTCAGCCAATTAGTTGATTAAGAATATGAAGAATATTTCTCTGAGAAAAAAGAGAAAGAAGTCGAAACTTTGTTCCAAGAAATCATGGAACCATCTTCCTCAAAAACAAAGGAAGAACTCATCGAAGAAGAAAAAACCGATGAAAACTTTGAACTGGTTGAACCACCAGAAATTGTTCCAGAAGAATGTAAACCATTCATTCCAAAGGAACAAGCTAAGGAAAATGAGCTTCAATAATCGAAAGTCGTCTCTACTAGTAGATACAGCAACTACATAGAGATTGGACTAAAATTCCCTGATCATAAAAAATATCATCTACATGCCTTTGTAGATAATGGATCAGGATTTACAGTTGCAAAAAGATTTGCAATTCCAGAAGAACTCTGGAAAGAAGAAAAGAAAACAGCTACTGGTGTTACTTTTGATGGAAGTCATCTCACCATGAATAAAGTAGCAAAAAATGTTCACATCACCATTGGTGGAGGAACATTTATCATCCATAATGTCTGGCAATCTGAAGGCCAAGGCGCTGATTTCGCTAATTTCTTGTTGGGTAATGATTTCATCCTCCAACAGAGATTTATTCAGGATGAAGAAGCAATAGGCTTCAGAAAAGGAGAACGGGTGTTCTGGGCAGATAGGCTTACTCAAGCTAAAAGTGTAGTAGGACCTCACTTTACTACCCAATATCAGAGATCGCAACAGAATAGTGGTGATCTTACCCCCTACAAACCCAAATTTGAACCCATACTCCAAATCAAACAACAAGAAGAATTACTTGTTGAAGAATCTTCTGAAGAAGAAGAAGCTAGTTTCATTCATGAGCATAACCTCAAGCACTTTCAGAATAAGCTTGAGTCCCAGAAAATTCCCACTCTTGAGAAAATCAAGAAACTACTCGAGCAGAACATCGATGTAGATCCTCAGAAGTTTTGGGAAAAAGACCCAGTGGTCTGTGAATTAAGATTGCATGACATGAATGCTATCTGTCATGTCAAAGCCATTCCTCAGTACAAAGAGGAAGACCAAAAGGAATTCAGAAAAGACATTGAAGATCTCCTGAACAAGAGATTAATTCAACCTTCCACTAGCCCTCATCATGCTCCAGCATTCTACGTGAGAAATCATGCAGAAACCCTTCGAGGAAAAGCTAGAATGGTTATTGACTATCGAGATGTCAATAAGAAGACTGTCAAAGACGGCTATCAAATTGCTCAATTAAGAGTATTGATCAACCAGCTCAGAGGAGCCAAAGTCTTTTCAAAATTTGATGCAAAGTCAGGATTTTGGCAAGTCAAGATGCATCTTGAGAGTGTACCTCTCACTGCATTTGGAACACCTCAAGGACATTACGAATGGTTAGTAATGCCTTTTGGTCTAAAGCAAGCTCCCTCAATCTTCCAGCGAAAGATGGATAATATCTTCAAACATGTTGCGGAGTTTTGCGTCGTCTACATAGATGACATTCTGGTCTTCTCCAAAAACAGAGAAGAACACATGAAACACCTCCATGAGGTTGTTAAGCTGATAGTTCAGCATGGAATCATCCTAGGTGAAAAGAAGATCTTCTTTATCCTCGATGAAGTTGATTTCCTAGGAATAAATATCAAAAATGGAGTGATAAAACTTCAGCCTCATATCCTTGAGAAAATCTGGAAATTCCCAGATAAAATTCCTGATGCTAAGAGTCTAGAGAGATTCCTTGGTGTCATAAATTATGGGAGAGATTTCATTCCTAAAATATCGGGATTAACAGCAATGTTATCTCCAAAAACAAGTTCTAAAAGAAAATGGAACTTCACAGAAGATGATGAAAAAACTGTGAAGCAGATAAAGAATCTCTGCAAAAACCTCCCTCCTCTTCAACAACCATAAGAGAATGATGAAATTATCCTCCAAACAGATGCGAGTGATAATTACTGGTCCGGTGTTGTTCTGGTAAAAACGCCTGGAACTAACATTGAAAAGATCTGTAAATTTTGTAGCGGCAAATTCAGCCCTGCAGAACTGAATTATCCCACAGGGGAAAAAGAAATTTTGGCTGTAAAGAAAACGATTTTAAATTCTCCAGCTTTTCTTGGAAAACCCTTTACTGTTCGCACCGATTGTACCAGAGTAAAGAATTTCAAAAATTTCAAACTTGATAAAGCTGCTGATAGAGGAAGATTAGCTAACTAGCAATTATTTCTTAACCAATACGATTATGTTGTTGAATTAATTGCTAGAAACAAGAACTATCTTCCAGACGCCTTGACAAGAGAATTAGCCATGTTCAACAGAAGAGATGACGACGAAGGTCGCAATCCCAGAAGCAGAAGACTTGGGAAAGAACATGAAGATATCGAGGATCCCAAAGAAGAAATCCTCAAAAAATTCCTGCTAGGTCCAAAAAGACCAGCCATAACTGATCAATCTCAGGGTAAAGGATTGGCTAGCCCGTCTCAAACGGCAGACGGTAAAGGCTCATCAAGACCGTTGACGGCTGTTGCTTTGCCAAAAAGCAAACCTACTCCAACTGGAGTAATTAATGTTTTTAATTATGAACTTCGAACTTTTGATACTCCTGTGTTCAGAACTGGCAGGAGACTTGCTTACCACCAGAAGGCAATTCTGGACAACCTTTTATTTGCCTTCCAAGAGAGAAGCAGTGGTCTACTGTTCCCAACCCTCTTCATCATAGCTGGACCATATGTTGGAAGATACTTGGTAAATGTTCAGAGTGAACACCCCCAAGAACACAAGCTTTGGCTTGTTGAAAATGGTTTTGTCCATAATCTGTGGACTAAAACAAATGATGATCTAAAAGGTTTGCCCCCCATCATCGTCAATACTGTCAAGAATACCAGAAAAACTGACAGCACACTTCGACTAAAGTTTAGATCCACTCCTCCAGAATGGATCCGAAAGGCAAACGGTGAGGTTGAATATATTTCTCCATATCATTATGTGAGAATCATTCAGAGAGAATACCTCCAACCTGCCTGCGTTGGGTATAATGGTCAGCCAAACTCAAGCATCCCATGGATGAAGGCCATGGCCCTGGAGTACATTAAAAAGATCATCTCTGAAGACATCAGCAATACTTCCTGGCAGCAGGAGAGAAAACTATTATCACTGCCTATGATCATCCTGACGTAGTCAGCAGTGACCTATTTCTATCTCTCACCAGAAAAGAGATAGACTCGACAATGGCATGCATGCAGTGGGTGGAAAAGCTTGAAAATGACAACCACTATAAGATGTATGTTGATACAGATGTCGAGGACAACGTTACAACCACTCGCATGGCCTAGATAGACAACAACTCCTTTGTCTTTGGCCACCATTCTGAAACAGATGAGAACATGTGAAGCTACAGGTGAAGAATAAAGCACCAACTTTGCAACTGTAGAACTTTAGACTTTTTCTAAATGCTACTTTTGCTTTTTCAAAAAGAAGAAAGTGACGCTTCATCCACTCCTTTTCTGCTTTCTCCATCCGACCTCCATTATCAGGAGCACTCAGAAAGCTGAAAAGTCACGGAGTTGTTCTGTACATTAAATGTTTTGAATTTTAGGTTGAGGTCCGCTCCCTATATAAGGAGCTTTAAGTTTCATTTGTAAGGCATTCGAAAAACGGAGATATCAATCCGATATTCAAAAAAAAAAAAAGAGTAGTGTGCTTTCTTTCCTATCTAGAAGTGAAGTAGTGTGCTTCAGTACAAGTAAGTACCTGTTCTCATTCTTATGGATAGCTAAACAGCTTTTGTTGTTTACCTGAGAATGAGGCTCTGAATGTTTAACATGTATGTATATTTGAATAAATAAATTCGTATGGTTGCTCACCCATTTCTTCAAACATTTATAGTTGTCATTAAATTTCCTTAATTATAGTGGTCTTTATGTTTCTTCTTAATTCACTATCCAGATGCCTGCATCCTATAGAAACTCAAAGTTCTGATTGTACTATTCAACCAAAAAAAAAAAACCAGTTTTAAAACCAAAAATTAGGACAAGCAGCAGTGATTCCGCCTGTTAAGTAACCGTTAGGCAAGAGGCCGTTAGGTGAAAAACTTAGGCATGTTGAAGGCTAGTCTTGTTTTCGTTTTTGTCGTTTAAAATGAAGTTTTTTTTTTTTTTTTTTATAATACTATTAAAACCAAGAGTCAACATAGGATATAAAAGGCATTACCAAATAGACTTATCCCTATTAGTCTTTCCCCAAAAGTAATAGTGTAATACAAAAGTGTTGGGCAGTTGGGCAAAATAGAGAGGCTTTTTGGGTAAACGGGAAGAGACCCTCATCTAAATGTCTACATTCAATATTGAGTAAATATCTTATTATGATTCTAAGATTTTTTGAAATGTTCATAATTTCTATAAATTGCATAACATATTTAAGAAAAAAAAAGATTACCAGAATTTTAATTTGAATGGTTCTAGTTGGACCTCTAAATTTGATATTTGGACCTCTATCTTTTGAATAAACTGTCTCAACTAATATGAAAAGGCAATTAAGGACAAAGAGAAAAAAAAAAAAAAAAAAAACACAAATACTCTTCTTACCTCCCTCATTAATATAACATTCAATTTTCTTTTGGACAATCGCATTAATATAATTTTCTTATATTAATTATATAAGTTTATAATTTACCTAACATAATCAAAAAAATTAATTAATTTCTACCTATGGCCTTATCATTTAATACAAAATTCAATTCAAAATAATCTGATTTGGATTTTCCTTAAACAGTAACTTTATTGAATATTTTAATGTAGCTATTACTAATTTATTTGAAAGGGTTTTTGTCCATTTACCCTATTTCTTGGGATTTTTTTCCCACTTACCCCATTAAGTTTATTTAATTCCCCCTTTTACCCAAAACACTCTAAGGAAGTCTTCCTTAATACCCCATTAAGTTTTTTTTTTTGGTTTTTTGTTTATTTTTGAGACTATTTTACCCTCACCCCTTTATTACATAGAAAGAGAGAAAAAATGGAAGAGAGAGAAACCATAGAAGACTTAGACAGAGTCCCGTCACCGGTCGCCGAATTCTAGTCACCGGTCGCCAGATTCCCGTCACTGGCCGTTGTCCACCGGACTTTTCTGAAAACCTCGCGTGAGGTCCCCAAAGAGGTCGTCGGAGATCTCATAGGTCGCCGGAAAGATTTATTGCCCCCAATAGACGTCTATTGCTGTAAGACCCCGGAAATTCGTTATTAATTTCTAATGGTTTTCGGGAATTAATAAAGTGTTTGTTTGTACGAGTTCGTGGTTCAAGGATGATGCGGAAGTGTTTCGGATGAATATTTATTCGAAGAATATGGTTTTAGGGGGGGTGGCAAGGGTTGACTTTTATAAGTTGGGTTCTCCGAAAACTTACTTCACGAAAGTTGTAGAGCGCGTCGATACGAGTTCGTGGACATGTGGAACGAGGAAATCGGAGTTCGTATGAGAAAGTTATGAGCGATTGAAATTTGGGGAAATTTCTATAAATATGAGAAAATTCCGGATTTTTCATTAAATCTCAAAAGTTTCCTTTTTCTCATTTTCCTCCCCAAACTCTCCGTTCTCTCTCCTCCCTATCCGTGCGACCCGACTGAACCGACCCGACCAGAACGGCCACTTCCCGGCATCCTCCGGTCACAACCCGGCTCTCCCCGAAGTCGGCCCGCCGAGCCAAGTCGACCCCCGTGGTCCCTTCACCCCGCCGCAGCCCCCAGGCCTGGATCGAAGAGGCCCCAGTCGTGCGACCCGACCCGGTCGGACCTCCTCGACGCTGCCGTTGCACGGACCGATCCTTCTCAGTTTTGGGTTGTCCTCCTCCTCCTGATCATCCCCATATAAGCCTTGCATCACGATTTTTAGTGTGGAGCGAGAGATCAAGGTTTGAAGCTTTCGATGTCCCTGATTCAGTCTAGGATCTGATCAGACGCACGAGAGTGATCCAACTTCCAAGCTTGATCTAGGGCGATCTAGACCTCTTCTCGCTTAGCTCCAGGTATGAAAGTTGATCATCCCTTCATTCTGAACAAGTTTGTAGTTGATGACTTTGGCATCGGAGGTGGTTGATCCGGCGTTGACCGCCGTGGTTGACCACAATCTGAACCACCGCTTGTGGTGGCGCGTAGGACCTCTAAAATGTGTTATGTTTACAATTTATGCATCTACGCATCGATACGGTCGTTTTGATATATTATAAGGTTAATTTGGAAAAATGTTGATGCATGCTAGATTTACGGTTTTACGCGTTATCTTCGGTTTGCGATCCGAGAGGATCTGACCGTCAGATTTACTTCAAATTGTGATATGTTGATCGTAGAGCTGTTCCGATGACTTTGTGTGGTCACGGATGAGGATCCGACCGTAGAATCGGTTGCTAAGTTAAGGTCGTATTTGTTTAGGTGATTGAAGGTTTTGGTCGATTGGGCGAACGGTTGTGATTGTGATTTTGGGCTGTATTGAAGACGCAGCTGGATTTAGAGGTGAGTAAATCTCACGTGGTTCATTTACGAACGGATTTATTTATTACTCGGAATTACTTGTTTAATTGTTAAATCATTTTTGAAACAAATTATTTGTTTTAAAATATATGAACTTGATCGACAACGGTTCATGGGTAAGTTAAAACAATGTTTTGATATAAAATGATTTTCGAGAGGAATAATTTATAAAACTATAGTTGGTATTAGTGGTCATTCCTGCGTGAATGATTACGTATATATATGATCGATCTGTATGTTCCAAATCTTGAAAACTAGTGGAAACGTATAGAACTACGTGATATGATAATTTGTTTAAGCAATTTTGTTTAGATATACTAAATAGAGTTGGGTATCTTGCGTATCTTATCAAGAACCGAACCAATTAAATCATAACCCATTGAGTTGCAAGGCAAAATAATAGAAGGTTACTTTATTAATTTTCAACTGATATGGATTTTCCAACTTACGATATCAAAGACATGGATAACCTATAGTTGATGCATAAGAAAAAGAAGCATGAGGTGAATTATGGTTTAATATTGCAGCAACAAGCCGGAGGTTGAGTCCCAAATCCCATACAGATTCCCCCCTTAGGATAATTGTTTGAAATGCAAGCCGCCTTGCAGTCTGCGAAAGCTGAACAGGAACCCAGGCATCTTACTATTGGTGGTGTTAGTGCCTCTGCAGGCCTTACAGTTGCTGTAAATTATCACAGAAATAAACATCGATAATTAACACTAATTATTGAAAATTAGAAACTACTATTGAAGAAAAAAAATTGAAATTCACAATAGAAACAAAATGACCAGGTAAGATATGTATGGGTCGTCAATATATACTTGGGGCTCATGGTGACTTGCTCATGTGTATATGTATAGTTCGATGAGAACGGTGATCGATAATATTCTTTAAGAGACTCTGGATCTATACATGTTTGTTCTTTAGGGTTTCAGAAAAAATTATCTCATTTGTCTGGAAATATAATCTAGCCTCTTAGTTTAAAAAAAAATGTGGAAATTGTGTGCAAATATATGAGTTTATACTAAGAAATGCATGAGATAATAAGTAGTAGTCTTACCGGATGAGAAAAGCAAAGCTATGCAAAAAAACACCAAGAGTTGCTGAACCACAGGAGAAACCTTAGAAGCTGCAGCCATCTTAATTAACAATATGTATATTCACCTCTCAGTCTATGAATGATAGAGATTTTGCTCATCATCTATTTATACTATAGGGTGATATACATTAATCGTAAATCAGCCCGATACCATTTATGTACATATATTTAGAGTGTTCCTATTGGGACCTCCAAATCTGCTCATTTGACCTCACTCTATTATGAATTATTAAATGACATATATAACCTACTATAAAATGACTATTAAGGACAATAATTATACCAAAAAAATATTACATTGATTTTCTCTAGATTTTCCAATTCAATAATATTAGATTGCATTCTTTATTATTTCCCTTATCTATTTAAATTTTCTAATTTCACTACATACTCATTAAAGCATTCATCATTAAAGCATTCATCTATATTTAATAAGAGTTAAAACTATGATTATGTGACATAAAATATATGATATACCTTTTCAAAAAAATATATATATATGATATACATGTTGAATGCGTATTGGTGAGGGAAAACAAAACAAATCATATAATGACCTAAATCTAAGTCTATCCATTATATTTACAAAAAAATAAGATAAATAAATAAAAAATGAGCTAGCATTTTTTAAAACAAATATTTAAATAATTAATCATGAGGTGGATAAAATAAACATTAAGAAAAAATGATTAATCTTCATATTTTTTTGCAGAGCTAAAACAGAAAAAAAAAAGTTAAAAAAAAAACAAAAAGCACAAATGGTTCATGTTATTTTCTTGTTGATTAGAAATTAATTTTTAAAAGTCAAACCCTGTGTTTAATTTCTTTTATTGAAGAAAAACTTTTATGTTGTCTGATTAAGGAATGGATATGTAATTAAGATTCATAGAGTAATTAATTCATTGAATTAACTAAGTTTTTTATTTAAGATAATAGTTTTTTTGCAAATTATATGAGTGAGGTTATTTGAGGAAATTCAGTGAGGTTTAGTGAGTAAATTTAGTATTAAAAAATTTGATAGGAAGTGTAAAAAGCATAGGAGGTCAAGTGAGTAAATTTGGAGGTTCCAATAGAAAAACTCTATGTGATGCGCCGGAAATTCGTATTTATTTTCCGAGGATTTTCCGGAATTAAATTAGTAATTATTGGATGGTTTCGTGGCTCGTGGATGGAGCGGAAGTGTTTCGGACGAATAATTATTCGGGAAGCGCCATTTTAGGGGGGGCGCAAGGGTTGACTTTTTAGTCGTTGGGATTCTCCGAAAACTTCCTTCACAAAAGTTGTAGAGCGCGTCGATACGAGTTCGTGGACATGTGGAACGCGTCAATCAGAGTTCGCATGAGAAAGTTATGGCCATTGGAAGGAATTTCCATTTTGGTATAAATAGAAGTTTCCCAAGTTGGAAACTTACTATTTTCATTATTTCCATTTCCAGAAGGTTTCCTTTCTCTCTCTTCTCTCTCGGTTGCACCTTCAGAATCGAAGAAACCCGTCTGACCCGACCCGCACCCGGCCGACCCGACCCGGCTTTTCCGGCGAACTCCGGCCGAGAAATTTTCCAGATAAGATCGTCTCCTCCGTCTGGTCGTCCCTCTGGTGTCCTCTAGCGCCGATTCTCCTCCACGACGGCGCTGCAAGGCGGTGCAGTTTGAGGATTTCGGACCCGGTCAGAAATCCTTGTTCTGACGTCGGCGGCGCTTCAACCTTGGCCTGGGGAGTTCGCAGCAGCCTCCTTGTGCGATCTGTGGTGGTTGTTTGGAAGGATTCAAGTGAAAACTCGATCAACTCAGTTTGGATTACTGTTCACGGCTTGTGAGGTAGTTTTTGACCCTTTATGCTTGTTTTCTGACTTCGAGCTAGTTATGAAAATCCACAAGCATGCTTAGATGAAGCTTTTTGATGTTGGGAGTTTTGTGAAATAATGAGTTTTGGCCGGCGGCGGTGCGCCTCCGTAACTGGCGGTGTTCCGGCCACGTAAGCGACTGTTTCTGGTATTATATATGTTATACTCGTTGATACGAGCGTTTCGATATATAATATGCAAATTTTGGAGTTCGTATGGATTTGTTTTGATTTTAACCGTTTCATATCGGTGAATTTATTCGATCCGTGAGGATTCGAGCGTTCGATGGACTTGTGGTTTGGACATATCGATCGTAGAAGTATTCCGGAGACATTGGGTGGTCTCGGATGTGGTTTCGCCTCATTTGGCGTCACTTTGGGAATTTTTGTTCGATTTAGGGTTTCGAACGTTATTCTTTGTGTTTCATTGACTGAATCAAGGCTGTACTTTCCTTAGGTGCTTGACAGAGTGCATTCTGTAAGTAGTCTAGTGGTGTGAAGACGCAGCGGGAGTTTCGAGGTGAGTAATCTCACAATTTTCATTTACGAACGGGCTTACCTTATCGTTTTGTTAGTTATTTAGTTAACTACAAACTATAGTTGGTATTAGTAGGCATTCCTGAGCGGATGACTACGTATATATATATTTACGTGAAATATATATGTGTAGGTGGATTTGTGTGATAAAACAATAATTATGGGTGCGTTCATTTTATTGTTTTGGGTGTGACTTTTCGTGAAACAATATTGTGAAAGGGTTGATTTCTATTGTTTTGAAAAGTGTTGTGTATTGTGGAGCATTTTAGTTCGCGGGTGGTTTATTTAAATGTGGGTCTTGTACCGGGAGTAATTGATAGGGATCAATTACGGTGAATCTTTCATTTTAGATTCGTGTAACATTTTGGGTCCAGTGCGACCCCTTTAAATGTTTTGGTATTTATACCGTGGATCCAAAGACTTACGAGTTAAGGGTCGTGGATCACGAAATGTGATCGTGAGTGGGAAAATCGGGAATCCACGCCTTTGGCCGGGTTAGTGGATACGATCAGTTAGAGCTCTAGTCTGTCTGCCGTGCTTTGTTTCTTGATTGAAACGTGATTCGTGTGGGTTTATCCCGTGATTTGTTTATTGATTTAAACGTGATTTGTGTGAGTTTATCTCGTGATTTGTGTGAGTTTATCTCGTGATTCGTGTGGGTTTATCTCGTGCTTTGTTTCTTGATTGAAACGTGATTCGTGTGGGTTTATCCCGTGATTTGTTTATTGATTTAAACGTGATTTGTGTGAGTTTATCTCGTGATTTGTGTGAGTTTATCTCGTGATTCGTGTGGGTTTATCCCGTGATTTGTTTATTGATTTAAACGTGATTTGTGTGAGTTTATCTCGTGATTTGTGTGAGTTGTTTCCTCGATCGAAACGTGCGGGCTTTTATCCCGTAGTTTTGTGCGAGTTGTTTTGAGTTACTCATACGGGCTTGCAAAAGCTTACCGGGTTTGTTGTGTGACAACCCGGTGCACCATTCCAACTGTGTAGGGGTTAATCCTGCAGGGTCGGATAATCGGGGCTGAAGCTGAGGTAGCTTGTTGGCAGCAGAACTGGTAGGAAGCAAACTTGATTGGCTTTGCCATTGTTATGACTTCCGCTATGTAGTAAACTCTGAGGAGCCTTTACGTTTTATTTTGTTGTTGACAATTTAATTCGTAAGCTTATGTAATATATGACTCTGTAGGTGGGTCAATATTGACATAGTGGGTTCGGGGCATCAATATGTATATTGTATAAGGGAAAAAGTTTTCCAGGTATTTGTAATTGATGGCTGAACATTCACGCATGTATAATTATGGGATTATATATCGATTTTTATTTGTGTTAAAAATCAGGGGCGTGACACTCTATATTTATTGTGTTGAACTATAGTCAAATCATTGCTTCTGTCAATAGGCAAATCACTGATTTTGTAAATAGTCAACTATAATTTTACATTCATCTAAATGTCTACATTCAATATTGAGTAAATATCTTATTCTGATCCTAAGATTTTTTGAAATGTTCATAATTTCTATAAATTGCATAACATATTTAAGAAAAAAAAAGATTACCAGAATTTTAATTTGAATGGTTCTTGTTGGACCTCTAAATTTGATATTTGGACCTCCATCTTTTGAATAGATTGTCTCAGCTAATATGAAAAGGCAATTAAGCACAAAGAGAAAAAAAAAAAAAAAAAAAAAAAACACAAATACTCTTCTTACCTCCCTCATTAATATAACATTCAATTTTCTTTTAGACAATCGCATTAATATAATTTTCTTATATTAATTATATAAGTGTATAATTTACCTAAAATAATAAAAAAAATTAATTAATTTCAACCTATGGCCTTATCATTTAATACAAAATTCAATTCAAAATAATCTGATTTGGATTTTCCTTAAACAAGTAACTTTATTGAATATTTTAATGTAGCTATTACTAATTTATTTGAAAGGGTTTTTGTCCATTTACCCCATTTCTTGGGATTTTTTTCCCACTTACTACATTAAGTTTTTTTAATTCCCCCTTTTACTCAAAACACTCTAAGGAAGTCTTCCTTAATACCCCATTAAGTTTTTTTTTTGGTTTTTTGTTTATTTTTGAGACTATTTTACTCTCACCCCTTTATTACTTAGAGAGAGAAAAAAAATGGAAGAGAGAGAAACCATAGAAGACTTAGACGGAGTCCCGTCACCGGTCGCCGAATTCCAGTCACTGGTCGCCAGATTCCCGTCACTGGCCGTTGTCCACCGGACTTTTCTAAAAACCACGCGCGAGGTCCCCAAAGAGGTCGTCGGAGATCTCATAGGTCGCCGGAAAGATTTATTGCCCCCAATAGACGTCTATTGCTGTAAGACCCCGGAAATTCGTTATTAATTTCTAATGGTTTCCGGGAATTGATAAAGTGTTTGTTTGTACGAGTTCGTGGTTCAAGGATGGTGCGGAAGTGTTTCAGATGAATATTTATTCGAAGAATATGGTTTTAGGGGGGGTGGCAAGGGTTGACTTTTATACGTTGGGTTCTCCGAAAACTTCCTTCACGAAAGTTGTAGAGCGCGTCGATACGAGTTCGTGGACATGTGGAACGAGGAAATCGGAGTTCGTATGAGAAAGTTATGAGCGATTGAAAATTGGGGAAATTTCTATAAATATGAGAAAATTCCGGATTTTTCATTAAATCTCAAAAGTTTCCTTTTTCTCATTTTCCTCCCCAAACTCTCCGTTCTCTTTCCTCCCTATCCGTGCGACCCGACTGAACCGACCCGGCCGGAACGGCCACTTCCCGGCATCCTCCGGTCACAACCCGGCACTCCCCGAACTCGGCTCGCCGAGCCCAGTCGACCCCCGTGGTCCCCTCATCCCACCGCAGCCCCCAGGCCTGGATCGAAGAGGCCCCAGTCTGCGACCCGACCCGGTCGGACCTCCTCGACGCTGGCGTTGCACGGACCGATCCTTCTCAGTTTTGGGTTGTCCTCCTCCTCCTGATCATCCCCATATAAGCCTTGCATCACGATTTTTAGTGTGGAGCGAGAGATCAAGGTTTGAAGCTTTCGATGTCCCTGATTCGATCTAGGATCAGATCAGACGCACGAGAGTGATCCAACTTCCAAGCTTGATCTAGGGCGATCTAGACCTCTTCTCACTTAGGTCCAGGTATGAAAGTTGATCATCCCTTCATTTTGAACAAGTTTGTAGTTGATGACTTTGGCATCGGAGGTGGTTGATCAGGCGTTGACTGCCGTGGTTGACCACAATCTGAAGCACCGCTTGTGGTGGCGAGTAGGACCTCTAAAATGTGTTATGTTTACAATTTATGCATCTACGCATCGATACGGTCGTTTTGATATATTATAAGGTTAATTTGGAAAAATGTTGATGCATGCTAGATTTACTGTTTTACGCGTTATCTTCGGTTTGCGATCCGAGAGGATCCGACCGTCAGATTTACTTCAAATTGTGATATGTTGATCGTAGAGCTGTTCCGATGACTTTGTGTGGTCACGGATGAGGATCCGACCGTGGGATCGTGGTTTAAGTGTGTTTTATGAATCGGTTGCTAAGTTAAGGTCGTATTTGTTTAGGTGATTGACGGTTTCGGTTGGGCGAACGGTTGTGATTGTGATTTTGGGCTGTATTGAAGACGCAGCTGGATTTAGAGGTGAGTAAATCTCACGTGGTTCATTTACGAACGGATTTATTTATTACTCGGAATTACTTGTTTGATCGTTAAATCATTTTCGAAACAAATTATTTGTTTTAAAATATATGAACTTGATCGACAACGGTTCATGGGTAAGTTAAAACAATGTTTTGATATAAAATGATTTTCGAGAGGAATAATTTATAAAACTATAGTTGGTATTAGTGGTCATTCCTGCGTGAATGATTACGTATATATATGATCGATCTGTATGTTCCAAATCTTGAAAACTAGTGGAAACGTATAGAACTACGTGATATGATAATTTGTTTAAGCAATTTTGTTTAGATATACTAAATAGAGTTGGGTATCTTGCGTATCTTATCAAGAACCGAACCAATTAAATCATAACCTATTGAGTTGCAAGGCAAAATAATAGAAGGTTACTTTATTAATTTTCAACTGATATGGATTTTCCAACTTATGATATCAAAGACATGGATAACCTATAGTTGATGCATAAGAAAAAGAAGCATGAGGTGAATTATGGTTTAATATTGCAGCAACAAGCCGGAGGTTGAGTCCCAAATCCCATACAGATTCCCCCCTTAGGATAATTGTTTGAAATGCAAGCCGCCTTGCAGTCTGCGAAAGCTGAACAGGAACCCAGGCATCTTACTATTGGTGGTGTTAGTGCCTCTGCAGGCCTTACCGTTGCTGTAAATTATCACAGAAATAAACATCGATAATTAACACTAATTATTGAAAATTAGAAACTACTATTGAAGAAAAAAAAACTGAAATTCACAATAGAAACAAAATGACCAGGTAAGAGATGTATGGGTCGTCAATATATACTGGGGCTCATGGTGACTTCCTCATGTGTATAGGTATAGTTCAATGAGAACGGTGATCGATAATATTCTTTAAGAGACTCTGGATCTATACATGTTTGTTCTTTAGGATTTCAGAAAAAATTATCTCATTTGTCTGGAAATATAATCTAGCCTCTTAGTTTCAGAAAAAATGTGGAAATTGTGTGCAAATATATGAGTTTATACTAAGAAATGCATGAGATAATAAGTAGTAGTCTTACCGGATGAGAAAAGCAAAGCTATGCAAAAAAACACCAAGAGTTGCTGAACCACAGGAGAAACCTTAGAAGCTGCAGCCATCTTAATTAACAATATGTATATTCACCTCTCAGTCTATGAATGATAGGGATTTTGCTCATCATCTATTTATACTATAGGGTGATATACATTAATCCTAAATCAGCCTGATACCATTTATGTACATATATTTAAAGTGTTTCTATTGGGACCTCCAAATCTGCTCATTTGACCTCACTATATTATGAATTATTAAATGACATATATAACCTACTATAAAATGACTATTAAGGACAATAATTATACCAAAAAAATATTACATTGATTTTCTATAGACTTTCCAATTCAATAATATTAGATTGCACTCTTTATTATTTCCCTTATCTATTTAAATTTTCTAATTTCACTACATACTCATTAAAGCATTCATCAATATTTAATAAGAGTTAAAAAAAACACACAAATACTCTTCTTACCTCCCTCATTAATATTGTCACGCCCCGAATTTTGAATAAGTAAATTCAAATCCGAAACGCGAGAACAAACACAAGAAAACACACATAGAAAATTTTTCATCTAAACTAAGCAACAAACAAACTAAACTCACAATGTCAATACCGACTCGTTCTTTAGAGTCACATATTACATTACAATAGTTTACAAATTAAACTGAATATCAATTCAACGTGTAACCACTCTCACCAACTCACTACACAGCGGAAGACTACAAGTATAAGCGCCCTTCTACACCTGTTCGCTCAAAAATCGTCTCGGCCACGTGTCACCGGGCCGAGGGCTTCTTTAGCTTACACGTGTCCTTCTGGAGTGGTGGTGACGTGTGTGAGGGCGTGCCAACTCGCGGCTGGTAAGCCAAGCGAGGTTTTGTTATAGATTGTAGATCTTTGCGCCGATGACTTCCAATCAGTTGATTGTGGGCCGAGGAAGGATCAATCTCGGCCGCAGGGTTCTCTCTGCCTTGAATGCAAGGACTTTAGCACGGATCGGCTTTACCTAGCCGGAATGTTTGTGCTGTGCAACTCGGTGAGTGAACGTGAAAGTGCGAGTGACAATTCATAGATCTATGGGATGCAGATACTCACAAGTCACGGTAAAAATAAAATCAAAGTATAAATTATTACCCTGATGCCTTGATTCTATACGGGTATGAACAAAGAAACGCATGAATGCTAGAAAACTTGTTTACTAGATCCAAACGTTCTGGTGATTTTCTTAACGAGTGTAGGAATGTAAAGGTGCATCAAATAAAATGCAAGAAGATAAATAACAAGAATGTAAAATGCGGGAAATAAAGTGCAGGAAAATAAATAACAAGAATGTAAAGAGCAACGAAGTAAAGTGCAGGAAAGATAAGTACCGGTAAAATAAAAGCCTTAAGATAAGCACGTGAAGATTGATAAGTGTTGTAAAAATGTTGAAATGTATTGAGATAAAATTTGAATAATCGCGTAGAGCGTTTGGTCGAGGACATTTAACAAAGATGTCTACGGCCCCTTTTATAGTACAGAATAAAGATAACAAAACTAATACGTACAATCTCAGCCTTAATTGTTGAGACTGGATTGATTACAAATTGAATTCTAAGAATAAAATTCCTTTGATGTGCATAACTGACAATCAGCCATCATGACTCTTCAATAATTATTTTGTAACAGCCACACTTAGTGCTGTAACGTAGAAGTTGGCATTTATCTGCTCATAATGTCATGCTATCAGTGTCTCTGACGGGTTTTGGATAGGACTTTCTCAGCCACAAGTAAACCAGAAATCGACTCATGTGAGCCGGACCTCGGCTGAGGTGAAGCGAGTCGGACCTCGGCTGAAGTGAGCCGGGCCTCGGCTGAGGTGAAGTGAGCCTGAAGTGAGCCGGACCTCAGCTGAAGTGAAGTGAGCCGAACCTCGGCTGAAGTGAGCTGGGCCTCGGCTGAAGTGAAGGGAGCCGGACCTCGGCTGAGGTGAAGTGAGCCGGACCTCAGCTGAAGTGAGTCGGGCCTCGGCTAAATATTTATTATATCACGGCTCACTATGACCCAGGCCTGCTTCATGTGCGACCTGGCTTAATGTCACATAGGCCTTGCCAAATTTAGGTTCAAACAACACCACGTGACGGAAAGTCCACCTCAGCTTCGATAACGATCACCCGATATTCTAACATGCACAATAACCCCTACACCATAGAATAGTGCACCGGGAATGTAAACAACAAACCCGGTAAGCTTTTCAGCCCGTATGAGTAAACTCAATTAAAGTGACTCACGTCACTCATGCTTATAATTTCTCAGCTCGTGAGATAATTAAAGCAACAATATTTAAATCCACCAAATACATGCTTTCACCATCTTAGCATAACAAAACAATATGCAATTATCACAACAAAACGTCAAGTTCAAATTAATCAATAACATACTCAACAATTTCAACCCAACTAAAAACCCACATGCTTTGTCTCTCAATTCATTTTACGTCCCCACAATCTATTAGATCACTATCCCTTTGCCTCAACGGTACAATCAGGAAATCATACTCATTTCCCTCAACATAACGCGGTTGCCAAAATCATGCCACCCCAACTCATTTATCAATCACTACAGATCACAACCCACAACTGTACCCACAATAAGAATTAAGCAAAATCAATAATCCCTGCATAGAAACTTAGTTCAGGAGATCACATGAAAACAAACAAAAGAATTCATAGTAATCCCTGCATGGAAACTTAGTTCAGGAGATCACATTAAAAACAAACAATAGAAATCATATAAATCCCTGCATAGAGTTTAGTTCAGGAATTTACATTAAAACAAACAATACAAAAGCGGTAATCCCTGCATATAACTTAGTTCATGAGATTACATCAAAACAAACAATTCAAAAGACAGTAATCCCTGCATATAACTTAGTTCAGGAGATTACATAAAATTCAACAATTAGAAGGAAAAGGAAAATAAATGAAGAAGTCAACCAACTCACACTAGAGTCGATGATCACCCATCAACACTAAAGCCAATGATCACCCATCAACTCCAAATAAATCATATTAACACAACTCACCCATAATATGAAAATCAAGTCCCTCTTGGACAATAAAAGAAAGAACCCACCCGAACTCTCTTTTAAAAACACGTGTACTCATGGGCCTCAAGTGACCCAACGCGTCACTCCCATGCAGTACGTACTCATGGGCCTCAAGCAACCCAACGCGTCACTCCCATGCAGTACAAGGCAGACAGACTAGAGCTCTAACTAATCGTAACCACTAACCCGGCAAAGGCGTGGTTCTTGATATAATTGCCTCAGTCACCACTATGACACCAGATCCGTAGATCCGAAAACAGTCACCACTGTGACACCAGATCCGTAGATCCGAAAAACATTTAAAAGTCCCACACGACTCAAAATGTTACACCAACACTCGATTACTCTTTCAACACAATATAATCAACCATTCCATGATATAATGTATTGCCACGAAGAGTAAATACTTGAAATGACAATCCAATCAACTCTTAATCATATCTTCACCAATGTCACAACACATTTTCAATTCACTCTTTCAACAATATAACCATCAAACATATACATATCACAAAGCCACTCCATCCATATATATATTCCATGTAAATATATATATATAGTCATTCACGCAGGAATGACCACTAATACCAACTATAGTTTTATAAATTAACTACTCGAAAATCATTTTATATCAAAACATTGTTTTCACCTACCCATGAACCGTTGTCGATCAAGTTCATATATTTTAAAACAAATTAATAATTTGTTTTGAAAATGATTTAACAATTAAACAAGTAATTGCGAGTAATAAATAAATCCGTTCGTAAATGAACCACGTGAGATTTACTCACCTCTAAATCCTGCTGCGTCTTCTCTTACAGCCGAGATAAAATACCGGACGTACTGTCAATCACCTAAAGCAAGTACAACCCCGATTCAGCACATGAATTAACAAAAACCATTTAATTACGAAACACACTAAAAATCCGAAAGTGACTCCAATCG
The DNA here is from genome assembly GCF_958449725.1 of Rosa rugosa. Classification (NCBI taxonomy): domain Eukaryota; kingdom Viridiplantae; phylum Streptophyta; class Magnoliopsida; order Rosales; family Rosaceae; genus Rosa; species Rosa rugosa. The sequence continues at coordinate 40,148,562 of NC_084822.1, read as the reverse complement.
AGGCGAAACTTCATCCGAGACCACCCGAGGTCTCCAGAATACTTGTACGATCAATCCATCAAAATTACAAGTCAATTGGACGACCGAATCCCTACGGATCATAAACCGATCAAACCGAAAACCCTAAAACTTTGAAAATTCATAACATGCTCATACGATTTCCAAAAATTACAAACTATATATCGAAATGCTCGTATCGAAGAGGTAGATCGCACTGAGGAGCAGAAACTGCCCCAGAGGTGGCCGGAAGCCACCGGAAACCACCACCACAGTGGCGGCACCGCCACCAACCAAAAGTCAAAATTTGACAAAACTCACAACATGAAAGTTATTCATCTCAACTCCAATTGAAACATTCATAACTAGCACAAAGTCAGAATCAAAGCCATTTGGCCGGAATTTATTCGCAAATTCAGAAATTCGAAGAACCCTAGAATCACAATCTTCAAAATTCGACCTCCACACTTTGAATCGTTGCAAGCCGCTTGGAGGGAAGCATCTACATCCTCTGGGAAAGAAAAGCCCTCAAAGAACCCGAGATATAGTGGCCAGATCTGGGAGAACCAAGGCAGGCGATTTGGGGCGATTTGCAGCTCCACCGTGTAACTTCTCGGTCTTGTAGCGTCGTCTCCGGTAGCTCCGACCGAAGCTTCAGGCTTGGACGCCATCGCCGCATTTATCCCAACATCGTGATGCTAGAGTTCGACTCCTCGGCGGAGGTGATCGGAGAGAGAGAGAGAAAAACCGGATGTGGAAATCGGCGAAAGAGGGGAGGGGAGGGGAGAGAGAGAGTGAGAGAGTCGCGCTGGAGAGTGAGTGGCATATATTGTAGTTTGTTAATTATGTCAAGGGCAAAATGGTCATTTGATCTTAAATTGGGTTTGTGGCAACAAAAATTTGTTGCTGAGTGGATTGTGGTCCCAAGATGGTGAGTGGATTGTCAAACCTTCCTTGAAGTTGTTGGTTGGAAGGCGGCGGCAGTGGCTACTCAGAGTGGTACTGGGTCGACTATGGAATGGTCTTGTGACTGTGGGGTGTTGGCGTTGGTGCGTCTACAATTGTGAGGCCCACTGTTCTTCCAGACCGGTAAAGCATAGGGATACGAACCACTGTTGCAGAGGACTGGGCTATTATTTCTAGTTTTGATGTGTTATTGCTTGGTGATTTTGATGTTTAGTCTTTTTTCATTGTCTTTAGTTTTTGGATCTATTGGCCAGATCTCAAATAAGTCCATACTATTTCGAATTAAGGTTGCTGTCATGGATTCCGACGGATGGTTGGATTTGGGTAGCTGGTTTGTTGTTAATAGTACCCAGTCTTCTGCAGGCATAAGGCCGTGCGTTTCATTATCAGCCAGTGTTGAGGTTTTCGAGAGATCTTGGAATGGCCCATCCAATAGTTTTCTATTGTGGTCAGATCATGTCCCAGTTATTGCTACCTATTTTGGTCAATTTAACTTGACCAGCTGCTCAAATTGGCATTCATCGATGGATCCATTGACATTTCAGTCTCTCCACTTTAGAGTTAGGATATGTAGTATGAAGCTAGAGTTATTTGTCTTTAGTTATAATCTTTTGTTCGATGTTGTGATTGCGATGTAATTGCAGTTCATTTGAATGAAGTTTCTATTGATTAAAAAAAAAAAAAAACTCAATATATATGCAACTCACTTGGCTTTACTACTAGCAGAATAAGTAATGGACAAGTGAATGCTGTTTCTAATCCCTGCATATAACTTAGTTCAGGATATTACAATAAAACATATAATAAAAATCATAGTAATCCCTGTATAGAATTTAGTTCAGGAGATTACCAAGAAAACAAACAACTCAATAATAGAAATAAATAGAAACATTTACTAAAAACATTCATTAATAACGCTAATCACCACACAGGTCATCACACGGGTCATCACACAGATCACAACACAGGTCATCACACAGATCACCACGTACACAGGTCATTACCCAGATCACCACACAGGTCAACAACTCACACTAGAGTCGATGATCACCCATCAACACCAAAGTCGATGATCACCCATCTCACAACATGACTCGTTTTCAAAAATCGACATCCTTACCCCTTAAGGTAACATACATCACAAAAGTGATAAAAAAAATCATATTATCCTGACTCACCCATAATATGAAAATCAAGTCCCTCGATCTTGGACAATAAAAGAAAGAACCCACCCGAACTCTCTTTTAAAAACACGTGTACTCATGGGCCTCAAGAACCCAACGCGTCACTCCCATGCAGTACAAAGGCAGACAGACTAGAGCTCTAACTGATCGTAACCACACACCCGGCCAAAGGCGTGGTTCCCGATATACTAGCCTCAGTCACCACTGTGACACCAGATCCGTAGATCCGAAAACAGTCACCACTGTGACACTAGATCTGTAGATCCGAAAATATTTATAAAGTCCCACACAACTCAACACAAGATACTCTTTAACACAATCACATCAATCAATCACATGATATATTGCATTCCCGAAAAGAGTAAATGCACAATTAATAATGCAAATAATTTCCAAATCATACGCATATCACCATGTCACGCCATCAACATATATATATTCCACGTAAATATATATATACGTAGTCATTCACGCAGGAATAACCACTAATACCAACTATAGTTCATACGTAATAACACCAAGAAATTCATTTTTATAATAAAACTTCATTTTACTTACCTATGAACCGTTGACGATCAAGTTCATATAATTTTAAAACAAATATTTATTTATGAAAAACGATTTCACAATTTATCACACAATTCCGACTAATAAGTAAACCCGTTCATAAATGAACCTCGTGAGATTTACTCACCTCCAAATCCTGCTGCGTCTTCACACAAACCAAGACCAGTACAAAATCATCCATACTCCGCTCACACAATTCCATCAATCACCTAATCACATCAAGGTCACACTCAATACAACACAAAGCACACAATTCACAAAACACAATTATACGACTATCCAATAGTCGGATCCTCATCCGAGACCATCCAATGTCTTCGGAACGCTTCTACGATCAATATATCAAATCTACAAGTTGATCGGACGGCCGGATCCACACGGATCGAAAGCCGAACTAAACGAAAACCCTAAAACTTTGAAAATTCATAACATGCTCAAACGATCTCCAAAAATTACAAGCCACATATCGAAATGCTCGTATCGACGAGTAGGTCGAAATCAGAAACAGAAACTGTCCCTGGGGTGACCGGAAGCCGCCGGAAAACACCACCACGGTGGCGGCGCCGCCGCCCACCCAAAGTCAAAATTTGACAAAACTTCCAACACAAAAGATCTTCATCTCAACTCCAATTACAACTTTCATAACTAGCACAAAGTCTGAATCGAAGCCATATGGCCGGAAATTACCTCGAAAGCTAAGAAATTTGAAGAACCCTAGAATCACAATCTTCAAAATTCGACCTCCACACTTTGAATCGTTGCAAGCAACTTTGAAGAGAAGCATCTACGTCCTCTGGGCTCCAAAAGCCCTCAAGAAACACCGGCTTTGGTGGCCGGAATCGTCAGCTCCGATCTGGGCGATTTGCAGCGCCGCCGCCTATCTTTCCGGCCTTGCTGCGTCGCCTACGGTGCATTCCACGATGAGCTGCCACCACATACATGTAGATGGGATCAAGGCGAGAAAAAACCCTGTTGGAATCGAAGCAAAAGGTGGCTGGACGAGCGAGAAATCGGTCTGCGAAGGGAGGATGCGAAACTCGGCTCGGGACCGAAGAGAGAGAAAACTTTCTGAAAATGGAAAGTTGTCATTTTCTGATATTTTCGGATTTTTTCCCTATTTAACCAAAATGGAAACTTTTTCCAATTGCCATAACTTCTTCATACAAACTCCGATTTTCGCGTTCCACATGTCCACGAACTCGTATCGACGCGCTCTACAACTTTCGTGGAGGAAGTTCTCACAAAATCTAAACGTATAAAAAGTCAAACTTCGTAACCCCCTAAAACGTGCACTTCGAATAATTATTCGTCCGAAAATAATTCTACTCCACCCTCGAACAATGAAATCGTACAAACGAACACTTTATTAATCTCATGAAACATTTAGGAATTAATAACAAATTTCCGAGGTCTTACAATGATGATGTTATATTGTCAATCCATTATGATTGACTAATTGTTTGCAAGAACAATATATACATACATATATATATATATATATATATATATATATATATATATATATATATATATATGAGATTGATCTGTATGTTCCAAATCTTGAAAACTAGTGGAAACGTATAGAACTACGTGATATGATAATTTGTTTAAACAATTTTGTTTAGATATACTAAATAGAGTTGGGTATCTTGCGTATCTTATCAAGAACCGAACCAAATCATAACCTATTGAGTTGCAAGACAAAATAATAGAAGGTTACTTTATTAATTTTCAACTTATATCGATTTTCCAACTTACGATATCAAAGACATGGATAACCTATAGTTGATGCATAAGAAAAAGAAGCATGAGGTGAATTATGGTTTAATATAGCAGCAACAAGCCGGAGGTTGAGTCCCAAATCCCATACAGATTCCCCCCTTAGGATAATTTTTTGAAATGCAAGCCGCCTTGCAGTCTGCGAAAGCTGAACAGGAACCCAGGCACCACTACTACAGAAAACACATTTGGGGACACCCACTAATTTTTTCGATGACGTTTTTTGAAACTCAATGTCCTTGTATACATGTTAGGACGTCAACTTCAAAAGCAAAAAACACGGAGAAGCTGCTCCAAGGCTAGCGCGTCTAACACGTCCTCGAGGTATGGGGTTCGACTCACACAATACCCAAAAAACAAAATAATAGAAAAGTCCCTATGCTGGGCATTCATTCACTGGACGCGCGTTCTATGTTCATTTTTCCCCAAATTGCTTTAGCCATTCTCGTCTTCCATCTCAGATGCAAACCCTTCAATTTCACTTTCATTATCAGATTTTCCCGTCAAATGGAAATAGGTCACCCTATCAATCAACACTTCCCTCCTCGCTCACCTCGGTGCATCCAACATCACTGTTCTCTCATCACCCAGAAAACCCTAATCTTCTTCCGCGCCATCCAAATCAAGACAGAAAATAGCTGAGGAGTGGAATCCTTAGTCAATCAAAGTTGAAAGTTCAGGCTGGGTTTATGTTTTGTATTAGTGTTAGTGATTTTAGTGTACACGTTCTTGTTGATAATTTCAGTTTTCTTGTATAAAATCTTGAGTCTTTACACTTATCAGTTGTATTTGTATTGGCAGGTGCAGAATTGAAAAAAGAAGAAAAGAAGGATATTCAATCCAAGTTCTTACTAATTAAGGTTGTTTCAAGAAGTTCCCAGCTTTTGTTCATTCTATTTATTGGGTTGCTGAATTTCGAGTTTGCTATGATTCAGTTTATAAGATACAAGCAAGGATGTGGTTAATTTAGTTTAGAATTGGAATTGCATGTTGCATTAGTTTATAGTTGCTTTTGCTATTGACTTCGTGTAAATAGCAGCAACATTTAGATCATTATTAGATTTATCCTTAAGCTTGAAGTGATTTTTGGCTCTCTGTATTGTTGTTTTTAACTTTTCCTTTGGGTATATCTCTATTTTGCTATTAGTGGCTGTTAACTCAATTCTTTTATTTGATCCGGGTTTATTGTTGGACCATTTGGTGCTTCTACTTCCGTGCTCCGTTGAAAGAGAGAGAAGGGAAACAGGGAGTTGGAGAGGAGGAAGGGAGAAGATCATCAAGGAATAAGAATTTGTTATTATGATTTTGACAATGTTGTGGTCTCTGACGGTTATGGTGGTAGCTCAGGTGTATGTGATTAGTGGGACTGTTGCTCAGTGGTACTTCACCAAGGAAGACTCGACTCCAAAGCGGGTTATTAGAAGTTCCTTAAGGTGAGTTATCTATTGCTGTATTTTTTTTTTCAAGTTTGGAGGTGGTGAGAATCTTTATCTGCTCTAAGTGGGCGAGCTATAATCCCGATTGGCTTTTGAGTATTTGAGAATTTGATTGTGGAATTGATTTTTGTTTTTCATTTTGTTTTTGTGGTTTATGTTTGTTTTGAATTGATTTGTGATTTGTGAATGTATTTGCAGCAATAGGAGGGAGAGTGAGTGCTTAATGGTAAGTTTCATGAGTTATTTTCTGCTGTAATTTTTGTTTGAGTTGGGTGTTTGATAAGCTTTGCATCTTTTGTTTTAACTTAGGTCAGGTTTGAATAAGCTTTGTAGATCAATAAGCAAGTAGTTTGAATAGGAAAAAACGACTGGAATTTGGAAGATTTTTTTTTTTTTTTTTTTAATTTATCTGATTAGTAGTGTCTGATGTAATTGCTTTATGGGGTTTCCTTTTGCAGTGAGAAAAAGAGGAGGGCGAATCAGTTTGTGTTTCTTTTGAAAAAGGTACATATCAAAACTAGAGCAGATTTAAATCATTAAGCATAAGAACGCCTGCACACTCAACCATAAATATTGTGAAAAGAAAGAACCAAGCAACAAACATATACTGATATCAAGGTCAAACATGTAAAGCTACTGGGTATTATTCATTGGGAGCCGCCAACCATGAATATATCCATTCATTATATGATATCAGTATATATGCAGTTTACCTTCTCTGATAAAACAAAGCATGGATGGGTATTATTCATTGGGAGCCACCAACCATCATAGGAGACAAACCATGAATATATCCATTCAGTATATGATATCAGTATATATGCTGTTTAACTTCTCTGATAAAACAAAGCATACATGAGTAATGATTTAACTGATAATTCAATGTTAAGAACAGATGAAGAAAACAAAGCATACATGAGTAATGATTTCAGTGCTCGACAGTCTAAAGTTCATTGGGAGTATTAGCAATAATTTTTTAACTTCTGTTGCAATGAATTTCTCAGTTTGATATTATTGCTAGGGGATGCTGGGACCAAGGTTTCGATTATATTTACATACATGCATTTTTTTCATTTCTTTCTTGGTTTGCACAAGAGAAAACTGAGAATTGATATATCACATCTGTGTTGTTAATGTTAAACTGTGATTGATTTTGTATGCAGGTTTCACCTGCTACTACTATTATTGCTGCAACTCATTTATCTGTTGTGAAATAGGTGTGCAAGGTCAGTGTTTTTTCTTTTGGTCCGTATTGTTGATCTCCTACCTCTGTTTATAGCTTTTCAGTTATCCGCTCCGCACTTGGCTACCCAGCGTTTACCGTGGGCACGATAACTCCATATAGTAGATTGGCTGGGTCATATCTGGCACTTACAAGCGAGGTATCTATAGTATGTTCTTGCTTATATGTAACCTGTAATCTAATGACTATGATTATTGGGAAGCACTTAGTTTTGTTTGTTTTTAGATTTTGCGGGGGAATGGATGCTAAGGGTTACAATATTTTCTTTTCAATTACAAATGCATTAGATTTTCCTATTATTTGTTCTTGTTCGTGATTGTCTTTGCTAGAATGATGTGAGATCAATATATTTCTAAGCCACAGCATAAAAGAACGTAGCTATAATCTCTACCTAATTTCATATTTCTTGCAGCTTTTTTGTAGGTTGGGAATTTGTAGCATTTTTATATCACTAGAGTGTTATATTATATCACTATGAATATCCTTGTTTGAATCTTATAGACTATGAAAGCATTACCCGTCCATTGTAAACTTATGAAGCATGACATACTTGAGCTCCGTCTTGCATTAGTGCTTCTTTTTGCTCATTTCTAGCCCCATTACTATTCTTATAAATGTCTTAATGTAAAAAAATTGACACTTCCTTACTGATACATGAACTAAAAGTCTGGCTAAAAGTATGTAAGACTTTTTGCTATTCAATTTTCCATCTTTCTCTATTTGCTTATTTTTGTTTCTTCCCATTTTTCTCTCAGCTTTCCCTGCCCTTGGTATCAGAAGGTGCCCCTTTCCCCTGCACTCAGCCTACAATATTTCAGAGGTTGCAAATTTCAAGCGTGAGATCATACATGCATCCTCACCTGGAATCATGGTGTACATTTATTTTCTTGTTCTTTCGGTGGTAAAGTGTAGACGACAATTACCAAAATTATTTTGTAGGTATATCTTCGGTGCTCTTATCATCGCTAAATTATTGTCTGTCCCCATTGTGATGTCTTACCATACTCATGTTTTCATGTGATGATCTACTTCAAGTTTTCAGCATATAATGTGTCAGATATGGTGTTGGATTCATATATAACTGCTTGTCAGAAAATAAAATATCATTTTTGAAGGCTGAACATTGTTTTATTTTGGTATGCAGATATATACCAAGATACACCTTCAGTTGGTTAGTGAAAGCCATGTGGGATCAAAGTTTCTAGTTAGCATATTTCATCTGCTATTGTTTCATTCTAATTGTTCAACTTTCATTTTGCAGCCTCTAATCACCCTATTTTTGACTTCGTATTCATATGTTTCTCCAATATCACTATAAGTAAGAAACTTCATATTTGTTTTCAATTTGACTTGCATCTATTTTTCTTAGTTACTTCATTTCATAAATATTGTCTAACTTTTTCATCCACTAGTTTCTTTGCAACTTGCAATCTTAATTTCCTTTAATATGAGTCACTTCAAAATTTAGTGTTGTAATGCACATTCCTCATTGGTTGTAAAAGGCCAGGAGTTGCCATCTTGATGGCGGTTTATGAGTACTTGTTGTTTCATGGAGTTATATTTGGCTATTGGTGGTCAGCAGATCTTTAAGATTATGGTCTTGGTGTCTTCATTGCTTCATTGTGTAATAACGTACATTTCTCATTGGTTGTAGTTATATTGCAGTGGAGATATGTAGGCTGCTATTGATAGTGTATTAAAGGCCTCTCAAAGTAAGTTGTTTCCATTTTTTTTCTCTTTTTTTTTTTTGGTATTGTAGCAGATCTGGCATGCATTATTAACATGGTACTATGATGCATAATACGCCTGTCTCAAATAATGGTTTCATTTGAATATTGAAATACTTGGCTTTTGGCATTTGTATCAGGTAGTGAATGAAGGTAGTGGAGATCAGCCCCAGTATTGCATGTCTCCTGTCATATGAGATAAATAGGTTATGAACTTGTAATTATGAATTGTTTAGTAGATTGTACTTGTAGCTTAGAATACAATTATGTGTAATAATAAGTGTCTTCTTTTATGTCCAAGGACATCCGTTTTGGATTTAATGATTCTTTGTAAATGTCCTCTTTTCTTTTTAAGGACACTTTTTATTGATACAAGAACTTTTTTTTTTGTGTCCTATGATAGATACAATGACGTTTTCTTTTAGATTTAAGGACACTTTTTAAGTGTCCTAATAAACATTTGATGACATTTTTAGGAGATTTAAGGACACTTTTTAAGTGTCCTATTATACATTAGAAGACGTTTTTTATTAGATTAGAGGACATTTTTCAAGCGTCCTTGTAGATATTAGAGGACGTTTTTCCAACGTCCTTGTAAGTGACTTACAATGACTCCTTGATAGATGACGTTTTTTTAGCGTGTCATCTAAAGTTTTTGATGACGTTTTTCGAATGTCTTTAAAGCCATTTTTTGTAGTAGTGGCATCTTACTATTGGTGCTGTTAGTGCCTCTGCAGGCCTTACCGTTACTGTAAATTATCACAGAAATAAACATCGATAATTAACACTAATTATTGAAAATTAGAAACTACTATTGAAGAAAAAAAAATTGAAATTCACAATAGAAACAAAATGACCAGGTAAGAGATGTATGGGTCGTCAATATATACTTGGGGCTCTTGGTGACTTGCTCATGTTTATATGTATATTTTGATGAGAACAGTGATCGATAATATTCTTTAAGAGACTCTGGATCTATACATGTTTGTTCTTTAGGGTTTCAAAAAAAATTATCTCATTTGTCTGGAAATATAATCTAGCCTCTTAGTTTCAAAACAAATGTGGAAATTGTGTGCAAATATATGAGTTTATACTAAGAAATGCATGAGATAATAAGTAGTAGTCTTACCGGATGAGAAAAGCAAAGCTATGCAAAAAAACACCAAGAATTGCTGAACCACAGGAGAAACCTTAGAAGCTGCAGCCATCTTAATTAACAATATGTATATATTCACCTCTCAGTCTATGAATGATAGAGATTTTGCTTATCATCTATTTATACTATAGGGTGATATACATTAATCCTAAATCAGCCCGATATCATTTATGTACATATATTTAGAGTGTTGCTATTGGGACCTCCAAATCTGCTCATTTGACCTCACTCTATTATGAATTATTAAATGACATATATAACCTACTATAAAATGACTATTAAGGACAATAATTATACCAAAAAAATATTACATTGATTTTCTATAGACTTTCCAATTCAATAATATTAGATTGCACTCTTTATTATTTCCCTTATCTATTTAAATTTTCTAATTTCACTACATACTCATTAAAGCATTCATCTATATTTAATAAGAGTTAAAACTATGATTATGTGACATAAAAATATATGATATCCCTTTTCAAAAAAAAAAAAAATATGATATACATGTTGAACGCGTAATTGTGAGGGAAAACAAAACAAATCATATAATGACCTAAATCTAAGTCTATCCATTATATTTACAAAAAAAATAAAGTAAATAAATAAAAAAAGAGCTAGCAATTTTTTAAAACAAATATTTAAATAATTAATCATGAGGTACATAAAATAAACATTAAGAAAAAATGATTAATTTTCATATTTTTTTGCAGAGCTAAAACAAAAAAAAAAGTTAAAAAAAAAAAAAACAACAAATAGTTCATGTTATTTTCTTGTTGATTAGAAATTAATTTTTAAAAGTCAAACCCTGTGTTTAATTTTTTTTATTGTAAAAAAACTTTTATGTTGTCTGATTAAGGAATGGATATGTAATTAAGATTCATAGAGTAATTAATTCATTGAATTAACTAAGTTTTTTTTTTAAGATAATAGTTTGTTTGCAAATTATATGAGTGAGGTTATTTGAGGAAATTCAGTGAGGTTTAGTGAGTAAATTTAGTATTAAAAAATTTGATAGGAGGTGTAAAAAGCATAGGAGGTTAAGTTAGTAAATTTGGAGGTTCCAATAAAAAACTCTATATTTATTGTGTTGAACTATAGTCAAATCATTGCTTCTGTCAATAGGCAAATCACTGATTTTGTCAATAGTCAACTATAATTTTACCTTCATCTAAATGTCTACATTCAATATTGAGTAAATATCTTATTATGATTCTAAGATTTTTTGAAATGTTCAAAATTGCTATAAATTGCATAAGATATTTAAGAAAAAAAAAAGATTACCAGAATTTTAATTTGAATGGTTCTAGTTGGACCTCCAAACTTGATATTTGGACCTCCATCTTTTGAATAGACTGTCTCAACACATATGAAAAGGCAATTAAGGACAAAGAGAAAAAAAAAAAAAAAACACAAATACTCTTCTTACCTCCCTCATTAATATAAGATTCAATTTTCTTTTGGACAATCGCATTAATATAATTTCCTTATATTAATTATATAAGTTTATAATTTACCTAAAATAATCAAAAAAATTAATTAATTTATACCTATGGCCTTATCATTTAATACAAAATTCAATTCAAAATAATCTGATTTGGATTTTCCTTAAACAAGTAACTTTATTGAATATTTTAATGTAGCTATTACTAATTTATTTAAAAGGGTTTTTGTCCATTTACCCCATTTCTTGGGATTTTTTTCCCACTTACCCCATTAAGTTTTTTTAATTCCCCCTTTTACCCAAAACACTCTAAGGAAGTCTTCCATAATACCCCATTAAGTTTTTTTTTTTTGGTTTTTTGTTTATTTTTGAGACTATTTTACCCTCACCCCTTTATTACTTAGAGATAGAGAAAAAAATGGAAGAGAGAGAAACCATAGACGACTTAGACGGAGTCCCGTCACCGGTCGCCGAATTCCAGTCACCGGTCGCCAGATTCCCGTCACTGGCCGTTGTCCACCGGACTTTTCTGAAAACCTCGCGCGAGGTCCCGAAAGAGGTCGCAGGAAAGATTTATTGCCCCCAATAGACGTCAATTGCTGTAAGACCCCGGAAATTCGTTATTAATTTCTAATGGTTTCTGGGAATTAATAAAGTGTTTGTTTGTACGAGTTCGTGGTTCAAGGATGGTGCGGAAGTGTTTCGGATGAATATTTATTCAAAGAATATGGTTTTAGGGGGGGTGGCAAGGGTTGACTTTTATACATTGGGTTCTCCAAAAACTTCTTTCACAAAAGTTGTAGAGTGCGTCGATACGAGTTCGTGGACATGTGGAACGCGGAAATCGGAGTTCGTATGAGAAAGTTATGAGCGATTGAAATTTGGGGAAATTTCTATAAATATGAGAAAATTCCGGATTTTTCATTAAATCTCAAAAGTTTCCTTTTTCTCATTTTCCTCCCCAAACTCTCCGTTCTCTCTCCTCCCTATCCGTGCGACCCAACTGAAATGACCCGGCCGGAACGGCCACTTCCTGACATCCTCCAGTCACGACCCGGCTCTCCCCGAAGTCGGCTCGCCGAGCCCAGTCGACCCCCGTGGTCCCCTCACCCCACCGCAGCCCCCAGGCCTGGATCGAAGAGGCCCCAGTCGTGCGACCCGACCCGGTCGGACCTCCTCGACGCTGGCGTTGCACGGACCGATCCTTCTCAGTTTTGGGTTGTCCTCCTCCTCCTGATCATCCATATATAAGCCTTGCATCACAATTTTGAGTGTCGAGCGAGAGATCAAGGTTTGAAGCTTTCGATGTCCCTGATTCGATCTAGGATCTGATCGGACGCACGAGAGCGATCCAACTTCCAAGCTTGATCTAGGGCGATCTAGACCTCTTCTCGCTTAGCTCCAGGTATCAAAGTTGATCATCCCTTCATTTTGAACAAGTTTGTAGTTGATAACTTTGGCATCAGAGGTAGTTGATCCGGCGTTGACCGCCGTGGTTGACCACAATCTGAACCACCGCTTGTGGTGGCGCGTGGTGGTGCGTAGGACCTCTAAAATGTGTTATGTTGACAGTTTATGCATCTACGCATCGATACGGTTGTTTTGATATATTATAAGGTTAATTTGGAAAAAGGTTGATGCATGCGAGATTTACCGTTTTACGCGTTATCTTCGGTTTGCGATCCCAGAGGATCCGACCGTCAGATTTACTTCAAATTTTGATATGTTGATCGTAGAGCTGTTCCGATGACTTTGTGTGGTCACGGATGAGGATCCGACCGTGGGATCGTGGTTTAAGTGTGTTTTATGAATCGGTTGCTAAGTTAAGGTCGTATTTGTTTAGGTGATTTACGGTTTTGGTTGGGCAAACGGTTGTGATTGTGATTTTGGGCTGTATTTAAGACGCAGCTCGATTTAGAGGTGAGTAAATCTCACGTGGTTCATTTACGAACGGATTTATTTATTACTCGGAATTACTTGTTTAATTGTTAAATCATTTTCGAAACAAATTATTTGTTTTAAAATATATGAACTTGATCGACAACGGTTCATGGGTATGTTAAAACAATGTTTTGATATAAAATGATTTTCGAGAGGAATAATTTATAAAACTATAGTTGGTATTAGTGGTCATTCCTGCGTGAATGATTACGTATATATATATATATGATCGATCTGTATGTTCCAAATCTTGAAAACTAGAACTACGTGATAAGATAATTTGTTTAAGCAATTTTGTTTAGATATACTAAATAGAGTTGGGTATCTTGCGTATCTTATCAAGAACCGGACCAATTAAATCATAACCTATTGAGTTGCAAGACAAAATAATAGAAGGTTACTTTATTAATTTTCAACTGATATGGATTTTCCAACTTACGATATCAAAGACATGGATAACCTATAGTTGATGCATAAGAAAAAGAAGCATGAGGTGAATTATGGTTTAATATAGCAGCAACAAGCCGGAGGTTGAGTCCCAAATCCCATACAGATTCCCCCCTTAGGATAATTGTTTGAAATGCAAGCCGCCTTGCAGTCTGCGAAAGCTGAACAGGAACCCAGGCATCTTACTATTGGTGGTGTTAGTGCCTCTGCAGGCCTTACCGTTGCTGTAAATTATCACAGAAATAAACATCGATAATTAACACTAATTATTGAAAATTAGAAACTACTATTGAAGAAAAAAAAACTGAAATTCACAATAGAAACAAAATGACCAGGTAAGAGATGTATGGGTCGTCAATATATACTTGGGGCTCATGGTGACTTGCTCATGTGTATATGTATAGTTCGATGAGAACGGTGATCGATAATATTCTTTAAGAGACTCTGGATCTATACATGTTTGTTCTTTAGGGTTTCAGAAAAAATTATCTCATTTGTCTGGAAATATAATCTAGCCTCTTAGTTTCAAAACAAATGTGGAAATTGTGTGCAAATATATTAGTTTATACTAAGAAATGCATGAGATAATAAGTAGTAGTCTTACCGGATGAGAAAAGCAAAGCTATGCAAAAAAACACCAAGAGTTACTGAACCACAGGAGAAACCTTAGAAGCTGCAGCCATCTTAATTAACAATAGGACTAAATACTGTTTAGTCCTTGAGGTTTTGATCAAAAAGCACTTCAGTCCCTGGCCTCTGAATTTCACAAGTTTAGTCCTCGTACTTCGAAATTTTGGACCAATAAGTCCTTTCCGTTAACCGTCCGTTAAAAGCTGCCGTTAAGTGGCTGACATGGCGTTTCCTTCCATGCCAACTCAGCTGCTGGCATGCCATGTCACTAGTAAATTGTCCAAATTGACCCTTGCTTCATCATCCCCCATCTGCAGCTCAAATTCCCTTCAAATCATTCATATATTCCCCTAAAATTACCTCCTCCAAATTTTGCAGAAATCTGCCAATTACACATGATTTTGCAGCCATCTGCGAATTGCACAAATTTTGCAGAAATCTGCCAATTCCAATATAAACTGATAGTATGCCACAATACCACAAGAAAAATCCTTAAGGAAAAAAAATCACCAAAGTATGGAAAATACCATAATCTGCCAATTCATTCATATTAATCCATAAAATCTGCAGCAAGCCAATGAAGAACCTCTAGTTTACAAAAAACAAAAACTAGAGCATTACATCCTCAAGAACTGTTCTACTATGCATATACTTTAGCTCTAATCATCTTATCAAAAGATTAGAACTAGCAACCAAGTGGCACAGCACAAGGTTGCACAAAAAAAGGATGTTTAATTTCATTTATTGCTTGGCAGCCTAACACTTCATCAATCTGCAGACCTATTTTTCGTTTCCTTTACCTGAATTTTCTCTTATCCTTTGAGATGATCTTGTTGGTGTTGCAACTTGCTTGGTTGATGCCCTAGGAGCTTGTGGATGCCTTGAACTTGTGCTGGTTGAGGTAGCTTGAACAGGTCTTGAGGTAGTTGGGGCAGATGTGGCTTGTCTAGGCCTCCCTCTTGTTGGGGCAGATCTGTTTGCTGCCAAGCTTGCTGCCTTCATTGCAGCCCACTTTTTCTAGACACACAAGAAAAAAATAGATTCAATTTAACTTGAGAATGAGACTTTTAAGTGCAATAGATAGTAAAAATGGCATGCAACGTACCTTTGATACTCAGCTCTTTCCTTCACTTTCTCCCTCAACTCATTGGCAGTCATAGGACCCTTTTTACCTCTCTTGGACTGCAGCAAACATTAACCATATGAAATAGCTTTTTATCACACAATTAACTTTTAAACTTTGCAATTGAAACTACAAAGAAAGTGCAATGAAAAGTTGTATACCTGATTTGGAGAACCTTGACCAGCTTCATTATTTGCCTTCCTCTTCCTAGAAACAGTAGAAGTCTTCCTCTCCTTCGGAGGCAAATGCCTTTGACAAGTTTTGAGATTATGTCCTACTTGGTTGCAGTTGCTACACTTGAGTGACCTTTGCACCCTTCCAAGTTTCCCAACACCATCTTGAACCTTTTCAGAAGCATCCTTGATTCTCTTAGTCTTTGGCCTACCCGGTTGCCTTGAATATTGAGGAGGTAAAATGCTTGGTTCTTCACTTCTTGACCACATATCCATGCTATTAACAGGCATTATCACGTTGGAGTAGATACTCATATATGTACTCTTGAGGTAGCAATCGGCCACATATGCATCTACATCCTCCCTCTTTCCAAAGATGGCAGAAATTGCATGCTTACATGGGATTCCAGTCAAATCCCACCTCCTGCAACTGCATGTCCTTGCAGCAAGGTCAACAACATTCTTGGAACCCTCAATGTTCTCCACTTCTGCTTGGTCCGCACCATTGAATGTTGAAATGCAGTCTTCAGCAGCCTTGATCTTATTCTTCTCTATAACCTTTCTGGCCTTTGGACAGATAGTTCCTTCATAAGCTGCCATCTTGTCTTTCCTCCTTGGAACCCTCCTCATTAACTTCATCCGTATCTCTTCAAACATTGTGATAGGTGGCTTACCCCTTGCATGTACAATAAGGCCATTAAAGCTCTCACACATGTTGTTAATGAGGACGTCACAATTGTTGCCTGGTCTGAAGTAAGCTCTGGACCAATGTTTGGGTGGCCTCTCGGGTGCTGCAAATAACAAACAAAATCATTAACTAAAAATCACAAACAATCTATTAAACATTATAAACAGAAACTTAAGTGGAGACTAAGTACCTGTCAACCAATTATAAGCATCAACATCAAGGGACTTCATCTCCTCCATTTCCTTTATAAAGTAAGGCAAAGTTGTTGACTTTGCTACTTTCCACATTTGATCCTTCATAACCTTTCCAGGAAACAGCTTGGTGAAGTTTGTCCATAAATGTCTTGCACAAAATCTGATTTCTGCAGATGGGACAACATCCTCAAATGCAGGTTTCAACCCCTTCTGTTTATCACTAATAAAAATCCAGCCTGCACCTTCATTCTCAATACTCAGGTCCTTCACCAACAATTCAAGAAACCAAGTCCAGCTATCCTTGGTTTCCAGCTCCACCATTGCATATGCCACAACCCAAGAAGTGTTGTTGGCATCTGTTCCGACAGCGGTTAGAAGCTGACCCCCGAAGCAACTCTTAAGATGTGCTCCATCAAGTCCAATAACTGCTCTACATCCAGCCTTGAACCCCTCCTTTAAAGCTCCCAGGCAAATGTACATTCTTTTGAATATGGGGAGCTTCTCCCGGTTGTTGAAGTCACATTTTATGTCTATTGTTGTTGCTGGATCAACCCTCTGCAGCTCCATCCCATAATCCCTCAGCCTAGCATACTGCTCTCTAATGGATCCCTCAACCTCCAACATGGCAGCTCTTTTAGCTCTATAAGCCTGGGACCTTGAAACTCTAGCTCTAATGGAAGATGACATGGTCTTAGCTAGAGAATCTGCAAATACCAAATAGAACTAATAGTTAAAAAATAGATAAGAACCATAAACAAGTGGTTAGAAACAAGTCGGAATTAAACCTGGTGTTATCTCTTGGTTAAGAGCAATCTGGTCCTTGAACTTTGCAGTTAGGTATCTCATCCGAACCATGCTATTGTTGAACTTTCTTGTACAGTTGTGAGTTGGTACATACTCCTTCATCTGAAGAGTGCTTTCATGTTGCATTTTTGAGGCAAACAAAAAAAATGGGCAGTTATCCTCCCTGCACACCACCCTTAACCTGGTCTTATCATTCTTGATATAGACATATTCCCATCCTCCCTGAATTGCCATCTCTCTTAAGGCATCCCTCAATACCTTTACATCTGCAAACTTCATTCCCAAGCAAAACTTTGGTTTTTTCATATCAGTTAGAGGGTTGAATTCAATCCCCACATCCTCTAACTCTCCATCAGAATTAATGGCATATTGCAGCTGTTCATCATCTGAACCATCCTCCCTAAACATATCCTCATCATCAGAAAAGTGCCCTAAATCCTCTTCCACTGTTGACTGTTCACCCTTTGATCCCACCCTTGAAGTATTGCCTTTTGAAGCTGCCTCCATCCCTACTTCTTCCAACCAATCTTCATCCTCAGTTCCATAGTGGTCATAATCCTCATCATCAAATTGAGGATCATAATCCTCATCCTCACTTGAATCTGCCTCCTCACTGCCCCCTTGTGCAAATCCAACATCCTCAATCTCTACATCAGCCTCACCACCACCAAAGGTTTGAAGATAGTCCAACACATCTATATCATGTAGACCAAAATCCTCACCATCTATACCACTTATCCCTAGCACCACACCTGACCCTTGCACACCACTTGTTGAACCAATACCACTACTCCCTTGTCCTATACTTGACTGGCCCCAACCACTTGATGCTTGCTGGTCACCTTTTGAAGGTTTTTTCCCACTGGAATGGTACTCTATAAGCATCTGTTTTCCCTTATCTTTTGGATCCAAACCTCCAGCTTGGCTTGCTTGAGTTGGTACACGGTTTTCAACCTCTCTAATCACAACTCCTTTGCTTGAATGTGGTCTGGGCTCATCCGGTAGCTCTTTTATAACAACACCACTCTTCTTTCTTGGCGAGTCAGGAAGCTCTTCTATAACAACACCACTCTTACCACCTTGACTGAAGAAGAAATCTTCGTACATGAATACATCGTCATCTGAATCCCCGAACACTTCATGAAGCTCCACATGGTCCAAGTACAGTACCATAAGCCTCCATGCCGGTACTGAACTGCACATGACAACCACATCCTCATCTGTATCCAGCTTCATAAGTGTATCATGCTCATCGCCTACCCTATACCAATAGTCGATTCTTTGCTGTCTATAAGCCGGGTTAAGTTGCCTCACCATGTTATCTACCTCCACCAATGACATCCGATCTTTATCTACATTATCGTAGTAGTCAAACTTCCCTCCAACATAACACTCCTTCTGTATGCAGCCTCCATGGTACACTTTTATGGTGAAATAATCGGGGTGAGCTGCATAAGGATTACAACAACATTAGTGCTGACTCCCAAAGCAAGAAAACAGAAATGAACTTGCAAATTAAACCCTAGCCACTGTACATGCAAGAACCAAAACACAAATGTGCAAAGTGAATGCCTCCATAAAGAGGTAAAAGACAAACAGACCCACTTGCTGAAACATTGTTTAGGACCAGAAATGCCATTCTTCACACATGGGAGACAAAGACAAAAAAAAAATTTCTTTACTGCCTCTAATGGACCACTTTCAGCGCTTTCAGTACTATATTAAAAGCAAAAGCAGAAAACTCACCCACAACTCCGACAATATTAAAAGCTAAACCCAACCTTCTCAACAAACACTCCACAAATTTGAAGCACTTAAATACACAACACACTGAACCTGAAGTAACCATGTTCACAAATACCACAAACCCAAAATAGTGTGGAAATCCCTAAACTCAAAAACCCAGAAATCCATAAAACCCAATTTCGATTTTCAAACCCTAGAACTCGAAACTTCCATTCCAACACAAAACCCTTTACAAAAATGTCAGAAACAACACAGAAACTACCGAAAAACAACCCACATACCACCCCGAAAGAAACCCCCAATTTTTGTTCAAAACCCTAAAACTGGAAACCATCCAAATAGTTCGTCAATTAGTTCAATTCGTCATCATGTTGTTCAAAATGGAAAGAAAACTCACTATATTCAGGGATGTCCACTTGATCGCCGTCTTCAACTCTCGGAACCCAAACATCACCGTCTTCTCCAGCCATGTCGCCACCTCTATATCCAGCTTCTTCTACTGCTTCAAAACGCCTGGGATTGAGGTTCAGTCCCCCGATTCAGAAGATTTTTCCTTTTTCTTACTTTGGGGTTTTCGATTTTGTGGGTTAGGCGGGATTAGGAGATGAGAGAGCTCGATCGATGACTTTGATAATTAGGGCTGTTTTGGGAGAATGGGTTAGGCATCGGGTCCTTATCGATTAAAAAAAACGACAGGGGCATAATGGAGAATTTGCCATCCATCCGACTTACTTAGCTCTTAGTTGGCGTCCACGTGTATTCCAGGTCACCTACTTAACCGAGAGAATCGACGGACTGGACCTATTGGTCCTAAATTTCGAAGTACGAGGACTAAACTTGTGAAATTCAGAGGCCAGGGACTGAAGTGTTTTTTGATCAAAACCTCAAGAACTAAACAGTATTTAGTCCTTAACAATATGTATATTCACCTCTCAGTCTATGAATGATAGAGATTTTGCTCATCATCTATTTATACTATAGGGTGATATACATTAATCCTAAATCAGCCCGCACTACTACAAAAAATGCATTTAAGGACACTCGAAAAACGTCTTTGAAAACTTTAGATGACACGCAAAAAAAACGTCATCTATCAAGGAGTCATAGTAAGTCATCTTTTAAGACGTTGAAAAAACGTCCTTAAATGTCTATAAGGACGCTGAAAAAGTGTCCTTGTTTCTATTCACAAACGTCTTCTAATGTCTACAAGGACACTAAACAAACGTCATTGTAACTCAAAAAAACGTCATCTAATGTCTACAAGGACACATGAAAAACGTCCTCGTATCTCATAAAAACGTTATCTAATGTCTATTAGAACGTTAAAAAAACGTCCTTGTATCTTTTGCATGACACAAAAAAAAAAAAAAAATACACACACAATTCAATACAAGACTAGTAACCAAATATATCTATTATAACTAAAATACAAAACAATGAGCACAAAGTTATTAGGCAATAAGTAACGATTCAATAATAACTACTAACAATAATCTAACTATAGCTTTACAAGTTCAACCCACAGCGCATTCATTGTGGATGTCCATGAATTTGTCTTGACTTTGAACTGCAAAAATCAATAAAATAGTAAAGAATAGCAAGTGTTGATGAATTTTTGTCACATTTGAAGTACTAACAAGTGTAAATATAAGTTGTTCTTAGAGTTTGTAAAATTAAAAATGAGTTGTACCAGGTTTCTGGAGATTGCAACTTCTAACACTTGAACTCAAGCTCCTGCTCATTAAGTCTTTTTTTTTATCCCATAAACCTCCATCGTAAAGTTAGAATTACCTAAAGAACAACATTCAAGCACATTCAGTTTGAGACTCGCAAGATAGAAGAAGCAGTAAGGCAATCAAATAACGTCTTCAGTATGAGAAAGAAAACAAGTAAGAAAACTAATAAATTTAGTCTTGCCTTTAGATAGTTCCATACCTGGAGAAAACATTGCAACTTTCAAACAGCCTTAATGAA
Organism: Rosa rugosa; assembly: GCF_958449725.1. Taxonomy (NCBI): domain Eukaryota; kingdom Viridiplantae; phylum Streptophyta; class Magnoliopsida; order Rosales; family Rosaceae; genus Rosa; species Rosa rugosa. The sequence continues at coordinate 40,127,343 of NC_084822.1, read as the reverse complement.
TGGTCTCAACTCCAAATGCGATTTCTCACGTAAATCATAAATGTCTGCAAGCAAAAGCATAAGTTTCTTCATATATATCTTGTCAAAGGACCAAAAAAATTAAACCAAAATTCAAATAATGACTTCTGCATGGCACCTAAGCTTCCATGTGTTGCCATTAAGCTTCCATCCAAATAGTTTTTTCTACTGAACATAAGATAAAGTCACATAACTAGTAAATTTCCAAAATGCAAATTTCATAAAAGCAAGATATAGGACATATACATACAACTGACATAGCATGAATCCATATTCCAAAAAATCAATTTGAAGAGACGATGCACTACAGGATTCATATTCAAGAAAGAAAAAACAATACACCTCTAAGCACAATGCAAAAATCCAGTCCCAAACTGGATGCAATTATCTCTGTCAAGTATAAGACAAGCATAGACCTAGTAAGAAAAACAAGAGCTCTACTCTCAAATATTTCACCAATTCTGTAAGAAAAAAAAAAACACATATCCCTCTTGCAACAATATTAGATGACATATAGTACAGCTCGGTATTAAGGCAGGAGAAAGGTAATTTTTTTTGTGTACCAATTAATCTAATGCTAGGCATTGGCAAAATAAGCAACCAATACATCAATGAAAAATAAATCCATATCAAACAGTGGAAAAACAACAATTCAGGATTACCTACAGATCTTCCCATTTTTGCAAGGCAAACCAAGTCCCCATCCATAATCATATAGTTTACAATCTGAAAAAAGAAACATATTGTATCTATTAGACTAACAAGAAGGCTACAAGCTACCGTCATGAGGCAACAAACAAAAATTTCAAAACAGAGAACCAAGTTAGAAGGTTGTGAGAGCAACAATATAGATAAAAACAAAACAAAATAAAACCAAGTACCTAAAATAAAACCATAGACAAGCAAATATAGTAAAAAAAAAAATAAACCTACATGTACTACTGTACAATTAAACTATGATATAGTTTGTGAATTTACATTCAGAAAAAAAAAAACCAATCAATGAGAATCATTTTCTACAACTTTATCTTCGAGAGAAGTGCAAAGATGCAACCTATGAGTCATGCCAGCACACCAGTCGTTTTCTTCTAGATACTTGCTCATGGAGCTCCATACATGTTTTGTAGTTTTTCTAGCTGTCCGTCCATTTCCAAGGCCACCAGATCAGAAGTAGAAATTAGCACCGAAACTTCCAGTTAGAAAAACAAGCACCACACAGATTTGGAAAATCTGAACGATGCAAAATAATTTAGGCGGCTACGTTGGCTGGTACTGACTATTACACTGCAAAAAGTCAAGCATCAGCATTACAAATTGTTTTGTGAGATAAAAGAGACATGTGAGAAGCAACTAAAAATCGATGAACACAGAAATATAAAGGTTTGTTTAATTACATACCTGATTTTGATCTAAACTCCAATGGATCTTCTTCAATTTCTTAACATACCCTCTTTGCTTTTGGCATTCAGTTTCCTCATAGTGTTGCTTACATTCCTCTTCAAGGATAGTTCAAGAAAAAGAATACTTAAACTCCCACCAAGCCCTCCAAAGCTACCTGTTGTTGGCAACCTTCACCAGCTAGGAAACCAGCCTCACCTATCTCTCCGGTCCTTGGCACAAAAGTATGGTCCAATAATTTACTTACAACTTGGTGAGATCCCAACTGTGGTGGTTTCATCAGCTAGAGTTGCCAAGGAAGTACTGAAAACCCATGATCTTGCACTATCAAGCCGTCCACAAATCTTTTCAGCCATACACCTCTTCTATAATTGCACTGATGTTGTCTTCTCCCCTTATGGTGCTTATTGGAGACACATACGTAAGATTTGCATACTTGAGCTGTTAAGTGCCAAAAGAGTGCAGTCATTTAGCCATGCCAGAGAAGAAGAAGTTGCTCGTCTGGCTCGTCGGGTTGACATAGTTAAGTACACTAACCGGGTGACACAATGTCAAAGCTCCAATCCTGATGTCAGGATTACTATTTTCTTTGTCAATTGACATCATTGCCGCCAGGCCGTTGTAGTTTAGTCTGTAATTATATGAATCAGCACATTAATTCACGCATCACTATACATTTGGAACCTGAATGCTTCAGCTTCGATTAAGAAATCTAAGCTAACATATGGACATGAAAACATAGTTAAAATTAAACACTATTAATCAAGAGAGGGAAAACTAGCATTCCAGACCCTCAAAAGCGAATTAAGGGATCATGTGCTTCCAGAAATATCGTCATTTTGATACAACTTAGGTAAAAATTAAGACTTAATTTGAGTTGTAGCAGCATCTCATAACTTAATTCTGATGTATAATAGTAAGTTTTCTTTGATTATATAGAGTAAAGTTCATTAGAATCATTACCAACAGTTCCGCTATTGGTCCTTTTAAATGTTGACTGTTTAACAACTTTAGCATCGAGTGATTGGTATGAAATTAAGAAAACTGGAATATGGGGAAATATTCTGACCTTACAAGATACAATTATTAGAGGAAGGGATGCGAAATTTTGGTTTGAAAAAGTAGATCTGTAACTTATTTATTGAATAAATCGAGGCAGACTTGCAAAAATCCAAACCCTAGAAATGCGAAATTGAAATTAAAGCAAGATTAGAAGATAAACCTGGTTGAAATCATCGTTAGAGGGAGCACACGAGAACGCCCAATGGGTAGAGAGCGAGAGAGTTCTCGCAACGAAAGTTCCAGAGAAGTGAGTCAACCTTTTTAGAGAAGTGTTAATCGAAGATGAAGATCGAAGAGAAAAAGACCGCCCCAATAGTGATCTATGAAGGTTATCGTTATGGGTTCTCAGCGATGGCTGTGGTTGCGAGTCTGCGAGGGAGAGAGATGAAAGATGGGAGGACAGAGCAAAAAGATTCACGGAGTATCGAATAGAATGAGACGCCCGGGTTTTAGATAAATGAAATTTAGAATCCCGAGCGTCCTTAATAAGTTATAAAGACAATTTTTTAAAAATGCGTCCTTGTAAGTTTTAACCACGTGTCTCCAAAACTGATTTCTGTAGTAGTGCCGATACCATTTATGTACATATATTTAGAGTGTTTCTATTGGGACCTCCAAATCTGCTCATTTGACCTCACTCTATTATGAATTATTAAATGACATATATAACCTACTATAAAATGACTATTAAGGACAATAATTATACCAAAAAAATATTACATTGATGTTCTATAGACTTTCCAATTCAATAATATTAGATTGCACTCTTTATTATTTCCCTTATCTATTTAAATTTTCTAATTTCACTACATACTCATTAAAGCATTCATCTATATTTAATAAGAGTTAAAACTATGATTATGTGACATAAAAATATATGATATACCTTTTCAAAAAAAAAATATATATATATACATGTTGAATGCGTATTGGTGAGTGAAAACAAAACAAATCATATAATGACCTAAACCTAAGTCTATCCATTATATTTACAAAAAAATAAGATAAATAAATAAAAAATGAGCTAGCAATTTTTTAAAACAAATATTTAAATAATTAATCATGAGGTACATAAAATAAACATTAAGAAAAAATGATTAATCTTCATATTTTTTTGCAGAGCTAAAACAGAAAAAAAAAAGTTTAAAAAAAAAAACACAAATAGTTCATGTTATTTTAAAAGTCAATACCCTGTGTTTAATTTTTTTTATTGAAAAAAAAATTTTATGTTGTCTGATTAAGGAATGGATATGTAATTAAGATTCATAGAGTAATCAATTCATTGAATTAACTAAGTTTTTTTTTTAAAGATAATAGTTTGTTTGCAAATTATATGAGTGAGGTTATTTGAGGAAATTCAGTGAGGTTTAGTGAGTAAATTTAGTATTAAAAAATTTGATAGGAGGTGTAAAAAGCATAGGAGGTTAAGTTAGTAAATTTGGAGGTTCCAATAAAAAACTCTATATTTATTGTGTTGAACTATAATCAAATCATTGCTTCTGTCAATAGGCAAATCACTGATTTTGTCAATAGTCAACTATAATTTTACATTCATCTAAATGTCTACATTCAATATTGAGTAAATATCTTATTATGATTCTAAGATTTTTTGAAATGTTCATAATTTCTATAAATTGCATAAGATATTTAAGAAAAAAAAAAGATTACCAGAATTTTAATTTGAATGGTTCTAGTTGGACCTCCAAACTTGATATTTGGACCTCCATCTTTTGAATAGACGGTCTCAACTCATATGAAAAGGCAATTAAGGACAAAGAGAAAAAAAAAAAAAACACAAATACTCTTCTTACCTCCCTCATTAATATAACATTCAATTTTCTTTTGGACAATCGCATTAATATAACACTCAAACTTTGTTTAGAATTTCCTTATATTAATTATATAAGTTTATAATTTACCTAAAATAATCAAAAAAATTAATTAATTTCTACCTATGGCCTTATCATTTAATACAAAATTCAATTCAAAATAATCTGATTTGGATTTTCCTTAAACAAGTAGCTTTATTGAATATTTTAATGTAGCTATTACTAATTTATTTGAAAGGGATTTTGTCTATTTACCCCATTTCTTTGGATTTTTTTCCCACTTACCCCATTAAGTTTTTTTAATTCTCCCTTTTACCCAAAACACTCTAAGGAAGTCTTCCTTAATACCCCATTAAGTTTTTTTTTTGGTTTTTTGTTTATTTTTGAGACTATTTTACCCTCAACCCTTTATTACTTAGAGAGAGAAAAAAAATGGAAGAGAGAGAAACCATAGAAGACTTAGCCGGAGTCCCGTCACCGACCGTCGTCCACCGGACTTTTTTGAAAACCTCGCCGGAGGTCCCCAAAGAGGTCGTCGGAGATCTCATAGGTTGCCGGAAAGATTTATTGCCCCCAATAGACGTCTATTGCCCCCCAATAAAACTTTTGGTCACCGGAATGGGAACTAATTTTCTTAAAATTAGACAAATAAAACTTTGATTAAAGAAAAAAACGAAGAGATTCTATCAATTCATAACGTCTATTGCCCCCCAATAGACGTCTATTGCCTCCCAATAGAAATTCAAATTTTTTTTTCCTTTCCTACCTTCTGTCCCATTACTTAAAAAAAAAAAATTTGATTTGGGCACCGAAAAACTGCTTTGGGCAGCCACCCCTCAACCATTCTTTGTCGGGTCAGTTTTCGCCGGTTACAGACCCTCAGATCGAAGAGGCGTCGTGCTAGAGAGAGAGAGAGAAGAGAGATGACGACGTTCAGATCGACCGGAAGTTCGGCCTCTCCGTCGACTATCTCAGAACTTCATCGAGGCGGCACTGTTTTGTGGCCCTAATCGAGACGGAGTTCGACTCCGGTAGCTCCGACCGGAGCTTCAGGCTTGGACGCCATCGCCGCATGTATCCCAACATCATGATGCCAGAGTTCGACTCCGCGGCGGAGGTGATCGGAGAGAGAGAGAAAAACTGGATGTGGAAATCGGGGAAAGAGGGGAGGGGAGGGGAGAGAGAGAGAGAGTGAGAGAGTCGCGCTGGAGAGTGAGTGGCATATATTGTAGTTTGTTAATTATGTCAAGGGCAAAATGGTCATTTGATATTAAATTGGGTTTGTGGGAACAAAAATTTGTTGCTGAGTGGATTGTGGTCCCAAGATGGTGAGTGGATTGTCAAACCTTCCTTGAAGTTGTTGTTAGGAAGAAGGCGGCGATGGCTACTCAGAGTGGTACTGGGTCGACTATGGAATGGTCTCGTGACGGTGGGGTGTTGGCGTTGGTGTGTCTACCGTTGATACGGACCACTGTTGCAGAGGACTGGGCTATTATTTCTAGTTTTGCTGTGTTATTGCTTGGCGATTTTGATGTTTAGTCTTTTTTCATTGTCTTTTGTTTTTGGATCTATTGGCCAGATTTCAAATAAGTCCATACTATTTCGAATTAAGGTTGCTGTCATGGATTCCGACGGATGGTTGGATTTGGGTAGCTGGTTTGTTGTTAATAGTACCCAGTCTTCTGCAGGCATAAGGCCGTGCATTTCATTATCAGCCTGTGTTGAGGTTTTTGGGAGATCTTGGAATGGCCCATCTAATAGTTTCTATTGTGGTCAGATCCTGTCCCAGTTATTGCTACCTATTTTGGTCAATTTAACTTGACCAGCTGCTCAAATTGGCATTCATCGATGGATCCATTAACAGTTCAGTCTCTCCACGTTAGAGTTAGGATATGTAGTATGAAGCTAGAGTATTTGTCTTTAGTTATAATCCTTTGTTCGATGTTGTGATTGTGATGTAATTGCAGTTCATTTGAATGAAGTTTCTATTGATTAATAAAAAAAAACTCAATATATATGCAACTCACTTGCCTTTACTACTAGCAGAATAAGTAATGGACTAGTGAATGTTGTCTCTAATCCTTATGACCTATAACAATATGAACCAATATTGCACAAGGTTTTGGAGATCTATCTGATGACTTCAATTTATATTTAGTATATGGTTTAGGACTTAGTATGCTTTATGGGAGGAGGCAAGTGCAATTCCTATAAATATAGATAGAGGGCCCCTGCTTTATCAATTACAAGTTATTAATTGACTCAGCCCCATCAATGAGTTTAGCATCAAGGATTAATCAGAGGAGAAGATTCACAATGTTCAATATCAGGTTAGATTACTTGTTTCGTAAATATGTGTTTCATAAAAGCATGCCGGAGTATTGTTTGTAATAATGAATGTATTCTTATATTTGATGACATTAAGATTTATTCATTACATGTTGTTCACAATGACGACTAAGCATAATAGCTTACCCTAAAATTTTAATGAATTGAATTACTAGTGAGTTCCCCATTGATGAATAAGCTCATCATTGTCGTTAGGAACGTTCTTTATGTAAACTCAGTCATCTGTTGCGGCCCATATGCAATCTTTTCAGTTGCATATGGTCTGAAGCCATTTGCGATTATGCTCCTACCATAACACATCAAAACTGGCGTACTCTTCATAGTCCGTGCGCAGGTAGCACTAGAAAAGTGTTGTCCCCATCAAGTTTTCTCTGAAACTCCAAGTGGTTTTGGTTTCGACTGCAAGATTATGGGTGCCGAGGTCATTATCTTTAGACTTGCAATGGACGAGGAAAATTCTTTCAGAGCTCAGTCCATTGACGACGTGAATATGCTATGTAGCAGCAGATAATGGGATAAGTCTGGCCAGATTGATAACTCCCAAACTCAATAGTCTTCAAAGACTTCTCTCTGATTTGAAACCCAATCCTTGACAGAGCCCTTGATCAAAACTAACAACCCAGCGCGCTCGGATGAGTCGGTGGTGGTGGAGTTCCGGCGATGAACCCGATAAGAGAGAAAGTCGGGGATTGAAATTTGAATCTTAAGTCAGAATCTCTGATCAACAAAACTATCAATTGGTAGATGAATGAAGCTTTCCTTGATGAAGACAACGAAGATTTTGGTGTTTGATGATCAATTTTGGCGAGAAGAAGAACTGGGAGAGTGCGGAGAGAAAAATGGGAGAGTTGAGAGTTCACGAAGCATCTGGACTTCGTTTCTTGACTTTCTTCTAAGCACACACAACTAGAAAATGACAATTATGCCCTAAGACTAATTAATATAATTACAGTCATAACACTCTTATCTGAGAGTGGAGATTAAAACCAAAAGAAACGGAAAAAAAAAGTTTTAAAAGGGAAAAAATACACACACATTAACACACTATATATATATGTAATAAAAATAAAAATAAGATAAAGTAATAATAAAAAACGCCTAATCCCCGCCTTGGCGGGAAATACACACACATTAACACACTATATATATGTAATAAAAATAAAAATAAAATAAAGTAATAATAAAAAACGCCTAATCCCCGCCTAGGCTCCCGCCTAGACCTTTGGGCGCTAGGCCCCGGATTACCGCCCAACTAGCGCCTAGCGTTTTTTAGAACCTTGCTTATCACATGTTTATGTTGTTTCAGCTGTCTCGATGGGGGTCTACCACTATCGCAATCGGTCTCGCTTATTTACAAAACAGACGAAGGTCAGAGGGAAGACCGGGTGTGCCGGCCTTCGACGCTCCGATGCCTAAGTCAGTATCGATATAAGATAATGATAATGGAAAGCGATAGTAAACAGTTACCTCTTTGAGTTGTTGGAGATGACCTTAATGTAGCAGGTTTGTGGGAGCTTGGTCCCGTTCTTTCGGTGTGGGGTGATCGGGGTTCCCGATATCGCCCCGAGGGGTATCGGGACCCTCAGCTGGGGGCTTTCCTTACTTCTATGTTGGCAATACTAGTCTTGTGCTTCCGATACTTGTGCCTAGGAGGTATATATATGCATACCAAAAAGTCCCCCAAGTCCCCGGTCAAGAGTTCTCTTGGGTGGGGAGTTTGTCTTTGGTAGAAGTATCGGAAGTGCATGGCGAGTTCATGCCACGTGGCTTCCGTACAACCATTACCCCCAGTCCCCACTTAAGAGGAGTCTTGGCTGGGGTGAGGAGATCATTCTCGCGATTGTCATTGTGTCGCTATAGCGAATCTGTGGTAGGGTTCCATGCGTCTTTTGGCGCAGATGCTATACCATGGTGACACGTGTGCTGTTGTCATTGGTTTTTTGTGTGCAGGAAGTCCGGTGTACTGGAGTTCGTAATGTGTAATAATGGTGTAGTGGTAAGGAGTCGAGGCGACGACGCATGACCTTTGTAACACTCAGAGATGTCGGACACGTGATGAGATTTGGTGTCGTCGTCCTTGCATGTCCAACGATCCCTATATTCTCGAGGTCTGGCAATCTCAGTGTCTGTTGAAACCAAAAAAATCACAAGTCCAAAAATTATATGGTGGGAGCCCATTACAAAAAAAATATATATATTGATGGTGCACAATTATATGCTTGTAGAGAGCTAGCTTTTGTGAGACAAGAAAAAAAAGAAATACATTCAGTCTCATATTGATCGAAAAGCTCTCTTTTTGAAGTTGGTTGGTAATTTTACCAATTCAAACGTAAAGCAATCTCATGTAATTGTCTGATCAAAGGGTTTCAAAGCAAAAGAGACAAGTGCAAAGGGAGGTAGGCCAAGCGTTGGTTAATTAGTCTCTATGCTTATCTCTTAAGGAAGAGAAACAGTAAGCCAACAAGAAATGACGAGTTGGCCTGAACTATTAAGTTCTTTTGTTTCTTTTGAATCTATGATCTTATCCGTAAGTATTTGAACTCCCATGCAATCAAAACAGATCATGCATGAGTCGGTCAAGAGAGAAAGAAATAAAAGTCGTACGTGATCAATGCACATAAAGATTGAGTCAACATAGTTTGAAATTTGAATGTACGCATTCAAATTTAAATAAAGGCTTATCCGATCAAAAACAGACTCCCTCATTATTGCCTACAAAAGGAGACTCTCGACATAAAAGAAGAGGAGGCAGCAGAGAAAAGGAGAAAAAAGGCTAGACAGCAGAACAAAAGAAATACAAAGAAGAGGAGACGCACGAGAGAAGAAGCCACCAGAGAAAGAAAGAGAAAAGCCACAGGTATACACATGCCTTCTCTGTGATACATGCTTCTCCAATTAATCCTCGTGTGTCTTACGGCCCTTCAAGACTCTAATAGGCCGTTCATGAACGACCACAACTATTAGAGTCTTCCCATGCCTGTCAAATTGACATTGTTGCTTCCTCAAATGCTCAAGCATTGAAACAAGAGTGGTTGCATGTTCATGAACAGCCAAGTTTCATGCTCAAAACTCCTCTGAAATGACGCTGCCATGGTCGTCCTACCAAAACTTACGAGAACTGAGGTCGTTCATGAACACGACCAAAGTTTTCTCCATGGTCGACCGATGCTTTCAGTTGATTGTTATTTGAAGTTGTTGCTGATCATGACGCCACAAAGTGAACAAATCTGCAGTCAAGTTGTTTTTGCACCAACAAGCCATACAAAACCCGAAGCTCACAGGCAATACCAAACAAGAAGCGTCACCCAAAATTGGCGGTGGTGAAGTAACCAAAGCATGCAGAAGGGTTTAAATTAAAGCAATACAATTGAGTGTGGACAAACGCTTTAAAATCAATAAAAAGCATTTGTCAAATTGTTATGGATGGAAGAACATGGTCCAGATGCTCAAACGCAAAAGGAAGGATTGATTAAACTTTGCTTTGTTTTTGAAACGGTGGTCTAACAAAAAAAAAGCCAAAATGTGACGAGCTTGAAGCGGTGGTGTGTGGCAAACAAGACAAATAAATGATAGGCAAGTTTAATTAAATGATCTTTTGAGGTCATGATGTGATCTGTAAGAAGACAAAAATGGGGGGCAAGCTTAATTGATTAATTAGAACAAGAATTGCTTGAGTTGGTGCTCTACTGTTAAGCAAGAAGACAAAAGCAAGTTTAATTGTTTTGGTTTGTGAACAAAATGTTATGAAGGAGTCAGTCGCACCAGAATTGAAAGGATAGCTAGCGCTAACTCTGCACACCAGTTGATCAACAAATTGCCACAATGAAAACTGAACCTGCAGCAACAAAAATTGGGAAGCCTCTGTCAATACGCAGTCAAGAATTCTAATTAATCAAGACCCCCCCCCCCCCCCCCCCGACAAGAGGTGACAAAGTTTATGAAAGTGAAGAGTAAGAGTTCCCGGTGAAAGGAAGAAAGAAATGAAATTCTCCAAATCCCGATCTGTTGGGCCTCCTACAAAAGAAATGGAAGCAAGCCTAATCTACGAAGGTTCACTTCATATCTTGAGTTCCAAATTGAAAACCCGACTCGTCAAAATGACAAGCGATGAATCGGTGTAAAACTCAACTCTTCGCAGTGGGTGTCCAAATCACTTTGTTTACTTGAGCCCGTCTACTTCGGAAGCTCGAGCCCGATTAATTTGCAGCCCAAAGCTCATTCCAAATCTCAAGGCCCACTGCAAACCTCAGTACATCGGGTACTCAAATCAGCAATCCGAATGTCCGCAAAAGAAATACATCTGATGGATTCAAGAAATATATATACATCCGTCGAACACAAAAGTTGGTACAAAACCAAGAAATACAAATTCATATGAACTACGGTCGGTTTGATCCCACAACGGGTACGTAGGCAATCTAGCAACCCACTAGATGCAACCACAAATCCAAACAGAATCTCTGACTCCACCAGTCAAATTCAGCCAATCCTAAATTGAATCACGGACTCCAGTCAAGTTCTCCCAATACCATAAATACAAATTCATGTGAACTACAACGGTTTGATCCCTCCTCGAGGGTATGTAGGCAATCTAGCGACCCACTAGATGCAACCGCAAGTCCAAACAAAATCCCTGACTCCCTGGTTCATCCAATCCGAATCCCTGACCTCATCAGTCAAATTCCGCCAAACACCAGGAAACGTCACAGCCTTTCCAAACAAATCGAATCCCTGGTTCACTTACACCAAATTCGTCCAAACACTATCCACATTCCAAAAGCAATACCCTCTAATGGGTCATTCACCCAATGGAATTTTTGAACTACAAGTGGCTTGATCCCTCTCCAAGGGTCTGTAGGCAGCCCATTCAAATATCCGGGTGCAGCCGCAAAAACAAATAAACAAATAAACAAACACACATCCACAATTGGTTTCTGCATAAATGGAATCAAAGGGTGTTTCCCTGTAACGAGTGAATATAATTAAGAGACACATTCTGTCTTGAATGGGTCGAACCCGAAATAATTAAAACTCTATTCACTAAATGAATACGAGTGAAATTATGTTGGGTGACATTTACGCTCACTGTGTGCATATTTTTCCTCAACAGTCTCTCTCTTACTTTTGTTGTTTTGGACAGATTGCGAGAGGAGAACGAAGGGAGATAACTTAGACTCGTGATTCCAGACCCCTACAGTAATTTACTCTCATTAAGCCCCGGAAACAAGTCAGTTTCAATAGTAGCTTTAGATATATGCAGTAGATCAAGTCCAGCTTGAATAGCAAGCAATTCTACCTGTAATGCCGAGGTCACATGCTGCACAGGTTGAGCAAATGTAGCAAGCACCATGCCATTTTGGTTACATAGAACTTCTCCTAGTCCTCCCTTTGGTACGTAATTGCATCAGAAAGGCTCCATCTACATTTAGCTTGAAACTATTCAGGGCAGGCTTCCACCGGTGCACATCAGCTTTGTTAGATGTTGAACCTGTCATTCTGGCTTTCTGAAATTCTTGAAGTAATGTCATGCAGCTTAAGAAAATATCAGTGGCAAATTGAACTTTGTCCTCCCATAACTTGTTATTTCTATTCTCCACAGGCTCCAAATAACCATGAAAAGCTTTTCAAAAATCTCAGGTTTGACATATAAAGCTTGCATGTTCTAACATCCACTCCTAAAAATCAATATGGGGAGGCATAGTAAGATTAAAGGGAGCTTGAGACAGTAAAAATGAGGTTGTTGGACACTTACAAAACAAATGAGCATCGTCTTGAAGTTGATGATTGCATAAGAGGCAATAAACTTCACCTACATAGCCTTTAGTTGTAAGGCCGGTCTCCTGATCAGCTAGCTAACATTATCTTTACCTAACATATATAAACTTTTTGTTTAGATAAATAATACGCGACTATTATAACATCCTAGACTGAATTACATGTGAGGTTACACATTCATGTATTTTATTTTTGGGTAAAAATCACAAATAGTACCTGAACTATACCTCAATCTTATCGATGGTACCTAAACTTTATTTTATGTCGCAACCAGTACCTGAACTATTCGGGTTCTTTTGTAATGGTACCTAGAGCCACATTCGCTCACTCTTCCGACTAAAAATGGCATGTGAGGCGATCATAGTGATGATCTTTGGTAATTTCAAAGGCTGCGATCATAGTGATGATCATTTTGGTAATAGACTTTCCTTGAACTTGTTTTTTTCTTTTTTTGGATTTGGCTTTTTTGGCCGGAATAGTGACCGAAAGTGGCTTTAGGTACCATTTAAAATGAAATCGAAAAGTTCGGGTACTGGTTGTGATCAAAATTGAAGTTCAGGTACCATCGATAAAATAGAGGATAAGTTCAGGTACTATTTGTGATAATAACCCTTTATTTTTCTTTACTAATGCTAATCCTAAATAATTCCTAACTGCAAGACGACCTACACCTTGTTATCTTATTGGTTTTTTCATCCATTCTTTTTGTGCACGTCCATTTCGTAAAATAATTTACTGTTAAGGCATTGAAACGAACCTAACATACAAAAGAACTAAGACTAGAAAAACCCCCCATCACACACGGATGAGAATCCGTGTGAAATCATAGTATTTCACACGGAAATCCGTGTGAATATGTCAATACACATGGTACAACGACGGATAAACAATCCATACATATTACTGGCATTGCTAATACTACTTGCATACGGATTTTTTGAATCCGTGTGAATGCATTTAATGGGTCCCACTTAAGTCACAACTCCAGCAATTATATCTTTTTTTTTTTTTTTTTTTGGTCGAAAGGTAGCATCAAATAACAAGGCTCAAAGCCAAACAACAGTACAAGGGACACAGCCCAATACAGACAAGTCTGTAAAGCATGATTCACATAGTCAACTGCCAGAACAAGCAAGACTAGAGAAATCCAAATACAAAAAAGAAACAGCCGAAAACAAAAAGGCCTAAGCAGTCCAAAAAAAACCCAAATCGTATTCAAAGCTTCTTCTTCATCTCCACCTTGTAGCCGCCATAGCAGATTCGACACCGGAGCTCTGACGGAAATCATGAGCGACGGTTGGTAACCAGGGGTGGTCGGCAGAGGTGCAATGCATTCTCCAATTTACCGATTACGAAAAGATCTCGCATAAAAGGATAACAACAACCAAACCAAAATAGATCTTAGCAAACAAACCTGAGATCTGAAGAGGTGGTTGAAGAGGAGTGCGAACTCTTCCATGGCAGGGCAAGGTAGACAAGAAGAAAGAGATTTGTTCACGGTTTGGACATCTTGAGGAGCAAAGGCAGAACAAAAACTGAAAATGACCATGAGAACAAATCTGAGACTAGATCTTAGAGATTCAGATCTAAGATCTAAAAACCGATTTGAACATTGAGGACAATAATCAGAGGCAAAAGAAGAGAAAAACAAGGAAAACAAAACACCACTTGGGTGAGGAATCATCACAGAGGATGAGGAATCACCACAGAGAGTGAGGCATCACCACATGGGTGAGGAAAAACAAAGAAGAAAAAAGCTGCAGAGAAGAAGAGAGCCTGAGTAGAGAGAAGATGAACAGTAGACGACTATCTCATGACCGAAAAGATCCGTATGTACCAAATATAATATATTTGATTGAATTTTATTATATTATTTACAGTTACATATTTATTTTTTGGTCCCTCAATTTCTTGTCCTTTCAATTCCCAATACCACTACATCTCCTGTCACCAATACCACCAAATCTCCGGTCCATTTGAATTCCTCAATACCACCAAATCTATGGGGCAGAACCAACTCATCCGATTCAAACACTAAAACAGATATCCTCACAGGTCTGTAATGCATGAGCTGATATACAAGTTTCGGAGACCGGAAATCTAGTACCCAAAAAGCAGGAAATTGACCAAATCTAGAAGCAGAACCGAAGTGAGTGGGTTCGATTTCGATCTGTTACGGATTCTTCTGCAGGCACCAAATCGGAAAAATAACAAACTTTGGATCAGAGAAGTAGTAAGAAGTGCAGAAAATCTAGGAAGGCAATCACAATACTGTAAATTGGGGAGAGATGGAGAAAGAGAGACTTATAGTGTGTTTAATTTGTTGAGAAATATCGAAACTTCTTGGCTCAATTTTCTGCTGGGTTTGAGAGATCCTATAACAACCAACAACATCAGGCAGATCTACAAGAGTTAGTAAAGAGAGAAAATTGAAACCCATGTTACCTGGGGATTTGGCATCACGAGTTCATATATGAGGTTAACTGAGGGAGAGAGAGATCTGAGCATTTTCCATCAGTTCTCCTTTCTTTCTTCTCATAGCTCCTACTTGCGGTGCTGCCGGAGGAGATGAGGAGTCTGGCGGTGGGGGTTGAGAAAGGAGGGGTTGGGAGAGAGAGGGAGACTGGGAATAGGTGATTGGAGTGAAAAGAGAAGAAATGGAAATAAGGACTGAAAGTGTATCTGATAGTCTGCAACCCAGTTTTTGAGTCTCTATTCGGCAGAATTTCAAAAGAGATATTTCCCTCTTTTGGCAACAATTGTTTACAGCCCCTTCTTAGCTACTAGTAAACGATAAGAAGGAAGTAGGAAGATTAAATAATATATACCGACCTAAACTCAATCATCAAAAAAAAAAAAAAAAAAAAAACACTAACCTCTATCCACTCATGCTGTAAAAGTGTAAAGAGAAAAACAATCAAATTCAAAAATTCAAATGAAGTTAGGAAGTTGATAAATTGAAGTTAAATAATGAGGAATATTGAAATTTGCAGGAAAAAAAATTCCCCAAAGAGAGAGAGAGAGAGGTGTTCAATTATGAGATAATGAGGAAATATTGAAATTTACAGAAGAAAAAAATTCACACAGATATTTGTGTGAAATCAAATACATTTATTAAATTTTATGTATTTAATTTATTTTAGTTTTATTTTGAAATACAATTCACACAGATTTTTGTGTGTCAATTTTAATTCACACAGACATCCGTGTGAATTTTTGCGGTCCCACTTTTAGAATTTTTTTCACACGGATGACTGTGTGAATATAGTTTTCACACAGACATCTGTATGTATTGAGGTGTTTCTCACACAGATTTCTACCCGTGTGAATATCTGTGTGGACTACATCTGTGTGCATTGGCTAGTTTTTCTAGTACTGATTAGGGCATAAATTTGCTAGATAACCATTTTCCTGATTTGATTTCCAGATTCCTGCAAGAGAGTAAAACCAATTAGTCCAGGACCACCACCACAACTCCCTCACGCTCTGCGAACACACAGAGAGAGCGAAGAAGGACACGATCAAGAAGGCAGCGTGTGTCGTGGAGCTAATGGTGCGGCGGTGAATGGTGGATGCAAGAGTTGAACACCGTCACTCATTCTATGAACACCGTCACCATTAATTGATTTTGAAAATAATTTTTTTTTCAATGCCATCACTCTCCCACACTGAAATCTGTGTGAGTTAGCAAGACATTTCACACTGATTAGAGTATTAAAATATTATTTTGAACTCACACGGATTGATCTAAATTTAATCATGCATGTTGATAGATAGTGGGGCCCACGATAAATATTCACACGGACTCTCAAAACCGTGTGAATAGAGCATTAGCGCCCCCTCCGAAGGCAACCGAAAAACAATCCGTGCTTGCACCGTAGGTAAAGCCCTTTACTCACTGACATCCGTGTGAAATAGCCTTATTTCACACTGTGGGTAATTGGCATTTTGCTAGTAGTGGTTGGTTTAGGTTCCTTCATCGATGAATTATATGTAAACTAAAAAGAGTTAGCTAGGCTCTGCTAAAAATTCATTTGGGTCGTTTGGGGAAGGGATGGCCATTCATCCTGTATATTAAACCCACAAATAAAATCATTGCTAATAGTATAGGTAGGAATATCAAAGTCCAGCTTGCTCGAAAACTCGTAAATTTCAAATTAAATTTTCTTTTCTTTATTTAGAAGATGTATGAACAAACTGGTACAAAGGAAGTTATTTGTGAACGAGATAATTAACTCACGCCTAACATCTTGATGGTTTTCGTATGCAATAGTTGGGAAGCTCTTGCTTGTATTTAATTTGCAGCTTTATGAAACGCATGAAAATATATAGTTGTAGGGGCTCCAGCACTCCCCTTTGTATTAGTTGACATGCATCTGGAATGTGATGCATATTTTACTTTCACATTCTTTGTCATCAAGAAAGAATTGGTGGTATTCAGTATACATTAAGAAGAAAAAAGAAAAAAGAAAAAAAAAAGTTGGTACAGCTTGACGTACCCAGATTTCTAGTAGAACGTTCTAGCTCGTAAAGCATGGGCAGTGTATTGTTTTATACAATTGCATAGGCTTTAAACAATAATATACAACTGTTCCCTATAGTACTGCGCGCACTACATATCTGTATGTACGTATATATGCATGTCGATCGATCAAAACACTTGGTATTTAATCTAGCCAGCCAGCCAATATCTATCTGTTATATAAATATAGTACAGGTAGAAGCTGTAGGTGGAAGCTCTTTACTGCGTTTATGTTTATGTTGAGGAAGACCTCTCCCTCTGGCTACAAGTTCAATTCAATTCATGATTTCATTAAATTGACTAGCTACTAACCAAGCTAACATTTAGCCAGCCCATTGAATATATCTGCTTTTCATCTTTTTTCACCAGACGCATTAACTCTGTCGCACATTATGCGTTCGATCAGTTTGATCGAGTAGTTATATGCCCACGAGTTGTGTCAGGTAATGTCACAAGTTATCTGTCTTTGCAAGACTAAAACAAAAGGAAACACCATTAGCTATAGCTAGTGAAACAGTCATGTCATTTGTGAATCCATTTTAATTAACCTGATTTCATTGATTAATTTGTGTTCTAGCTAGCTAGGACTTGGTTGCCGTTTTGATCAGTTTTAACGAATTGTCTAGAATGTCTTTGCAAGACTAAAACAAAAGGAAACACCATTAGCTATAGCTAGTGAAACGGTCATGTCATTTGTGAATCCATTTTAATTAACCTGATTTCATTGATTAATTTGTGTTCTAGCTAGCTAGGACTTGGTTGCCGTTTTGATCAGTTTTAACGAATTGTCTAGAATGTTGATCAACCAGCAATTAACGTAATATTGGTCCTGATGAGGAAAAGTTTGGTACGTACTAGAATAACCTAATCAAAATGAGACTGATGTTTACAACTTGAAATTAGATCGATCATGTTGCATTCTTTGGGGAATGTTTAAGTCAACTTGGACAACATGCATTTTCTTCTTAATTAATAGATAGTACAGAACAACATGCATTCTAGGACCATAATCGGAAATTTAATAATATCATCCACTAAATTAAGAAACAGTACGTACTCCGAAGGGATTTATCTTGGGCCTAAGAAGTCTTTGGGTTCTCCTTGACAAAGTCAAAAAAAAAAAAAAAAAAAAAAAAACAGTACGTACTACACATAACAGACATGCATTTCTTCTTAGTAGATACTACACTCATCTCGATCATAAAACAACCTTGTTTAACTGCCATACATGATTACATGACTTGAACTAATGATAAAGTAGAGAGGTAGTGATCAGTGAAACACAAATCCTACGATATCATTTTAACTTGAAATCTTCAAGGTTGAGGAAGAACACCGCTTCCACCGCCAAATCCACCACCAACGCCGCCCCCAGCACCACCCAGTATGCCACTACCAAGTCCCCCAAAGCCACCAGTACCGCCTAATCCGCCAAGACCACCAGTACCGCCCAATCCGCCAAGACCACCAGTGCCGCCTAACCCGCCAGTGCCGCCCAAGCCGCCTAACCCGCCAGTGCCGCCCAAGCCGCCTAACCCGCCAGTGCCGCCTAGTCCACCGAGACCACCCAAGCCACCAGCACCACCCAAGTCAGGGAACCCACCAACTCCACCAGTACCGCCTAGCCCGCCAACTCCACCAATCCCAACACCACCACCTACTCCGCCAACATTGCCGCCAACTCCGGCCCCAGCACCACCGAAGGGCAATCCGTTGTCACCAACTCCAGAGAAGCCACCAGCGCCACCGATAATGTTCTTCTGGTCCTTGAAACCAGCATCATTAGGCATAGGCACATTCCTACCTGCTGTAGTGTGAACTGCAGCTAGGGCAAGAACAACCAGCACAATGCACCACCTTGCCATCTCTCTTTATCTCTCAATTTCTCTGATTCTCTCTCTCTCTCTCTCTCTCTCACTCTCTGTGGCTGAGTTCAGTGGTGAAGTGTGAGAAAGAGTTGTGTTTTTAAAGAAGAAGAGAGCGGTTGGGGGGCAGTTGTGTGAAGTAAATAAGGGTTTAATGGGCATTGGTACGGAGCTACCTATCTCTCTACCTAAACATTCATGATCAACGCAGAGATTAAAACCAAGAGAGCTACCTATCCTCATATCTTAAAAATTAACAGCAATACATTTGAAGGATAACCAGATCGTGTCACATGTATTTGTCAGATATAGAGTTTGCATTAGTGGCTTTGTTGAAGCTCAGGACAGTACCCGGCCCCCTATGATTTGCTAGCTTGTTCGTTTAGATAATGACATCTGTATAGATGTACAAATGAGGATTAAGAGTATTTTCAAGCGTCTTGCACTATTTTTGCGATGCTCATTTCGGTAGTATTTTAAAATATATTCTCTTATCCTTACGACATGCCTGAATTTTAAGAGCATAAATTTAGGAAGGCATTAAATATTTGTTTTACTTTATTTACAATTATTTATTTTCGTCCACTCCTCACTGTAATAGTTTTTTAAATACTTTTCTCTAGACTTTTTGGTCTCTCGTGCCTTTCAAATTTTTCATTTTCGTAGTCGATTATGAATAGGGTGCGGCTATTGCCACCCTACCAAATGCTCAGTTCACCCTACGTTTTATTTTTGACCTTTAAAGTTCCAATTCTGTCCTTCAAAGTCAGAAAAACTGATTTTTTTTTTCTTTTAACCTAAAAATATAAAAAGAAGAACAATTAAAGAGTACATTTAAAAATATATAAAAACAAACCATCATCGATATAGATCTCCATCCTTCTCAGATGATCATATGCTTTCCTCGATCTCTTCCTTCTTTATGATTATATATATATATATATATATATATATATGAAATTAAGACTACATTAGAAGCCATAGTCCATAGATACTAAAGACAAAAAAAAAAAAAAAACAAAAATATGCAAAACAATCCCACTGCATTGTACGACCACTTCATTGAAGATTGAAGAGCAATTCATTACTATCTTTGTCTCTTTATTTCTCTATTTCTTGTACGCACTGGTTGGACAATTAATTGAGATGTACAAAAGATTAAGTCAAGGCTCTCTCAGTATCTGATGGGGAAAAAAAACTCAAATTTGATTTGAGAGATACTCAGAACTGCTGCAATTATGGTTGCATATATCTTAATTTTATTTTATCTTTTCTCAAAAATTCTTAATTGTGGGGTTAAATTTTTGATTTAAAATTTTTATGTAGGGTGAACTGAGCATTTGATAGGGTGGCAATAACCGCACCCATGTAATAAGTATCATGATGGTGTTCAGAGGTCCATATTGGTGTTGCAGGGAAGACTGCTTGCTGACTGGAAAGGACTACATGTGGACCGAAGGCTTTAAAGTACATACATGAAATTGAACAAATTATATGGCTAGAAATTGAATATCTAGTCTTGGAGTTGGGGAGAAAGTTATTGCTGATATATAATGCATTGTCAGGCTAGCTAGGAAAGTTTTGCTGGCATTTTTTTCTTCCAAAAGGGTTTTCCTATTTCATTTATCCACTGTTACTTCTAACAGGAGTTTCAAATACACACTCCTTATTATTTAATGAAAAAAATTCACCATCAGTGCCCACATTTTAGTTGGTGTCAATCTAGACTCACAAAGCTATCAATGTGATACCTAAAGTCTTATAATACTATCAAGGAGATACTTTCGTTAAATTTTCATAACCTCTTCGTTAAAAAACTGACGTGGCAAGCCCATAAAGAAAAAAAAAAGATGACAAAATATCAAAATTTACTTATCACCAATTTTTGTTGTGGGTAAAATTTTGGGGGTTTTGGAGAGGTTGTCTTTTAACCAGTTTCCGGCCGAGCTGCGTTGCTACTACTCTTCTTCCCCTTTCGATTTTCATCTGCGCTGGAGCTGCCGCCGCCGCCTGCACTGCTTTTGTTTATCCCCAAAATAGCCCTCCTCTTCTTACGATCTCTGATCCCGCACGCATTGCGTAGCGATTATGAAGAAAAACAGAGATCGCACATCATAAATCAGATCAAAACCCAGAAACAAATTTTGAAAAAAATTATTAGGTAAAAATCCATATTAGAAGACCAAATCTTAATTGCATATCAGTAATTCTGACACCACCACCGTCGAATTCATCTCCAGCACTCGACTCACCCGCGCTGAAGTCTCCTCCGGCTCCGACTTCACCTCGAATTCAATCGGACAAATTTTGACAAACTCTGCAAGTTCTAAGATTTTAGAGACAATAGATGATTGATACATTTCAAAGGTGTACCGCAGAATCGGAAATTGGCCAAAGAACACCAAAACCACCAGAAAAACAGTGAACCCGAGTTCTACAGAAATCTCCAAACTTCAACTGAAACTGGAAACTAATGGTACAGAGATGTAGAGTTCGACAAGAGGATGTAATTTGATACCTTATTCATCGCCGATGGTAGCTTGAATCGCCGGAAAACACATAAAGGCTCGCCGGAACCCCAAAACCTTATCTTCTTCGATTCTCACTCATGGGAGTTTGTTTGATGAAACCAAGACTACAGATACAACAACGACGACATCAAGACGAAGCTTCGGTCACCGATGAGACGTCGTGGCGTGGCCAGAAGCGGAGGATACACCGAATAACTCAGAAATTGATCGAGCTTCTAACCGCAGTCATCTCTCGCCGTTTGGACCAAAAACAAAAAAAAAAAAAAACAGGCCCCGCTTCGCCGTACAGAGACGAAGAGAACCGTGCAGGCCCGACGTCCAGACGTTGCCGGACGACGGAGCAAGGATCGGATCTCTGTCGGAAACAAACGGGTCGGGTTTCTTTGTTCGGTCTAAGTTGAAGAAGCCCCCTCTTGTTTTTAATGTTTTATTCGTACCTCTAAAATTGATATTTAGACCTCCTTATTTTTTAACGGATAATTAACTTTGTCAACTAGTACAAAATTACCAACTAGGACAAATGAGAGAAAAACAATCTCTACTCTATTCAAATGAACCCAGCATGAGATGATGATTCATACTATCTTTTAGTCATGACTTGTGACAAAGAGTAACAAACTGAAGAATAACAATTACAGATATCTTGAAATTGTGTAATTTTTAGGATTAAATTTATGACTGTTATGGGAAGATATAGTTCTTGAAGATGATTCCGGCCTGTGTTGTTGAGGTCCTTGGTCATCTTGTGTTAACCCTTATTCCAGAGGTCCAAGAAAGAAAATATAAATGGGGTTTGCTTGTTGATGTAATCTATTGTTGTCTAGCCTATAAAAGTGTGATTGCCCTTGCTCATGAATCTTCTTGAAATTGGCCAACAATTAGATCTGATAGTTCTTTATCTACAAAATGTATATGCCTAATAAAACAAAAGTGGGTCTAATAGTAATACATTAAGTTTCTATTGAATATAGAAGTAAGTTGGAGAGAAGAGCATCAATGATCTCAGAGGTAAGATGGGAGTGGATGCTCACCATCTTCTTCAATCCCTTCAAAGCCCAAGGTAGATTCTAAGTTAGTTGACAATTCAGCCAAGGAATAGCTTTGGCATGAGATCTTGCTATGTTGTTTAAATCACTAGATTATCAGCTTAATTCTCATAATCTGCAAGAAACTTAAGATATTTCAGGATTATTACTGTTCATAAGATTTTCACGAACAATGATAGTTTAAGTTGGAGAGAAGAAATAATGGAGGCAATTTACCTATTCATGCTTATGTAGAACAATTTTAACTTAATGAGCCCCAACTGCAAATATCAAAGGTCCAGCCGCAACCAAACTCTCTCTCCCTAGGGTTAGGGTTTTTTTGCTTGCGAAGCTTCTGTTAACAGCAAATGGCATACGTTGATGCAATGGCTGCGCGTTTAGCCTCTTCTCTCTCCATCACCGATGGGAAAAGACCGGTGGACCTTCGTCCATCCAAGGGTTTAAGGCAACCTGAGGTTTTCATGCTCGGGAAACTCCTCACTGCTAGGGAGTATAATCGCAGATCTCTTCTTGGTATGTTCCGATCTGCATGGAGGATCAATGGATCGCTTAGGGTTGAAGACACCGGGGAAGACGACCGGATTCTGTTTTCTTTCTCTGACCCGGCTGATCGAGGTAGAGTCTGGAAAGGAGGACCATGGGGTTTTAATAGGGCCCTGATTGCTTTAGCTGACTATGACGGTGTGCGTCAGATTGCGGAGGTGGCTTTGAAGACATCTTCTTACTGGATTACATTGTTGGGAGTTCTACCGGCCTTTCGATCTGAAAGGATTATGCGACTCATTGGGAGTACGTTGGGGGAGTTTAAGGAATTCGACAGAATAGCTTTCAGGACTAGGGTGTTATGTATCCGTGTGGAGATTGAGTTTGCTAACCTGCTGCTGTTCAAGCGCAGATTCTAGGTGGAGGACAATGTTCGGTTTCTGGTGAGATTCAAGTTTGATAAGGTCTTTGGGTGGTATGGGCGGTGTGGCTATGTCACACATGTAGGGCTTCCATGTTCCGGCCCGAATTTGCAGGAAGAGGAGGATGAGATGGTGGGCACGGAGGTGCAGCCATCTGCTCTGGCAGTTTTGCGAGAAGAGTCAAGTTCAAGCTCTAATACAACTAGGGTTTTAGCAGCTGGCCAAACCCTAGTGTTCAAGGCCCAAGTCCCACGATCCATTCCGGAAGCTTTTCTTCCTCAGTCGGTCCTGGCATCTCGTCGTGCTAGAAGGCAGATACATATTCGAGAATTAGAGGCACCTAGCCCGGACGGAGAACCAATCACGGGGAAACGCCGTGCTAGAGCAGAAGATGAGATCACAATTTCTCCCAAAAAGTTGCGCCTCAGTTTAGCTATTGGGAAGAAGAATCTGGATGCGGTGACCATGGGTCTGTTGGAGCCATCGCTGCCATCGAAGAGGAAGAGAGGCCGCCCTGTGGGAAGCCTGAATAAGCTGCCTTATGGCACCGCCGGAAAAGGGAAAAATGTTAAGACTGATGCTGAAAAGAAGACTAGTGGAAAATGCAAAAAGACCAACCTGTTGCCGAGGTTGTTAGCTGTAGAAGATGGTGCCAAATCCCACCCCAAGGGGAAGGAGTTGGCCCTTGTTTAAGTTTATGCCTTTGACATTTGGATGCAAGCCTATGGTTAGGTAGGAATAACTTCTATATGCTTTCTGAGATGTTTCTAGTTTATAGTTGTACCACAATTGTGTGCTGGCAGCTTAGGCTAGATGAATGATTTTTTCCTTAGGTAGCGAGGTTTCTTGCTTAGTTAGGCTTGCTTCATGCGAGCGTCCCTTAGACTTTAATGAGTTTTAGCTTGGCTTAGATAGGTTGTCGGTTTTTTTACCGGTTTTGCTTATGTAACTTCTGTTAGACTCTGGCCTATTTTATGGCTTAATTACTACTGAAATCAATCTCTATTCAAAAAAAAAATTTAACTTGAGTTTTGTTTATGGGATAAGGGCAATTCAGAAAAACTAGGGAGGTATACTTAGTATATTGGTTATTTAAAAAAGAAAGTTGGAGGTATAAAAATTAGGGCTAAATACTAGTTAGTACCCTGTGGTTTAGGTCCAAAATCAATTCAGTCCCTGGACTTCTAATTTCATCAAAAACACCCCTGCACTTTCAATTTTGATCTAATAGGTCCAATTCGTTAATATTCTTTCAAATAGTTGGATTATTTGTTGAAAAACTATTTATTTTTAATAGTAGGACTCACTCCTAAATTGACAATGCAGACCACCTTGACACCACATCATAAAATATAGGCCATATATGATCCACATTAACAAGTTAAATAACTCAATTGTCGGAAAACTAACAAATTGGACCTATTAGATCAAAATTGAAAGTGCAGGGGTGTTTTTGATGAAATTAGAAGTTCAGGGACTGAATTGATTTTGGACCTAAACCACAGGGTAGTAATTTGTATTTAGCCCTAAAAATTATGGAGGTGCAAATGCCAATATTAGAGGTATGAATAGAAACACTCTTTTTTTTTATGAGAAAAATGCACCATCAGTGCTTCAACTCTTGTGCACGGGCTAGTTTGATACCCACACTCTCAATGGTATCAATGTGATACCTGAACCCATATTTTGCTATCGATGAGGTACTTCCGTCAAATTTCGCTGACGGCTCCGTTAAAAAAAAATCACGTGCGAATCACATGGGCCCCAAAAAAAGGGCAAACACGTCTTTTTGCCTAAAATGCATCCCTAATCGATCAAAACCTCCATTTTTCCTCCATTCTCAGAATCATCCAAAGCAACCAATTCTAGGCATAGGCTCTCTCGTCAACTCCTCCTCCACTGCCGGTGACACCTCCGCCTTCGGCCATACCTGAATCGACTGGAAGGAGACCCCGGATGCCCATATCTTCAAGGCGGACCTCCGCGGACTGAAGAAGGAAGACGTGAAGGTTCAAGCTGCCAGTATCGTCGCCGCCCCCGCACCGCCAGAGCCTTGAGTTCACCATCAAGTCGTCGGCGGTGAAGTGCTATTTGAAGAAAGCGGCGGAGATTGAGTCAAGGAGTGACCGGCCGGGACACATAATTGGCTTTGATACGAATAATTCAACGCCGATAAAATGGAGTAGTGGTGTTGTAAGGTTGAATTGAAAGAGAGGAGGATTGAGGAGTAATCTTGAAGATCTATGAATTGAAAGCTTAATCCGCAGCAACTTTTGAGAGAGTGATTGGCGATGCAGTAGGGATTCAACCGCCGGGACCGAAGACACGAAGATTCTCAATGTCGAAGATGACAGCGGCGAAGACATTATATTCATTATTGATGAGAAGAGAATTTTATCACCAGGGTTTTAATTTGTTCGGTTGTTCCTCTGTTCTTATGTTAAAGCTTGAAGCTTTTAATGTGGGTTTGGATTAATGGGTTTCTCTCAAATTGGACAATATTCTTCCGTAAGTGATTTCTGGGCTTTAGGGTTTAGTGGGTTTTTGATCTAGCTCCTAATAAGGAAAGAAAGCATAAAGCTTGAGTCTATGTTTAACAGATGGTTTTTTTATTTTGAATGATGGAGGAGCACCTGCATCTGTTTGCGTCTGGTTTTTTGAGATTTTTGGGATGGTGGAGCACCTACATCTGTTTGCGTCTGGTTTACAATGGCAATGCATCCATACCATCTGCATTCGGGCCCTTTTCTTTATCTTCTTCAACCTCACTTTCCCTCATTAATTTGCTACCCTGTTGAAGGTTTGTGTACAATTTGTTGGGTTTTGGTTGTGATTGGAGAACTGGGTTTTGACAATTTGTTGGGTTTTGGTTGTGATTAGAGAACTGGGTTTTGGTTTAATGGAGCATTGCTTTAGTAAAGTTTGGAACTTTGGATTGAGCTGAAATCGAAATCGCATTGAAAATTTTGTATGCTTAAATTTAGAGCTGAGGTCGTGGATGTGGGAAAGGCAGGAGTCGCGGCGGTTCTGGAAAACGACGACGAAGGAGACGGTGGTGACGAAGTCATTGATGGAAGGGAATTGAATGGGAAGTTTGGTTGGATTTCTGCTCATTACATGTGGTCTCTTATATGTGTTTTCAATGCTTACCCATCCTCCATTCCTCCCCATTAAATTAGATTTTCATTTTCATGGAAATTTGTGCGGTAGAGTACAAACATGGAGGGAATGGTGGCCATTCCCTATGGAAAATGGCGGGAAATCAAGGTCTGGTAGAGTCTGAGGTCATTTAAGTCATTTCAAAGCATTTTTGGGGTCCACGTGCTTGCCACGTCAGACATTTGATGAAGCCGTCAGCGAAATCTGACGGAAGTACCACAACGATAGCAAAATATGGGTTCAGGTATCACATTGATACCATTGAGAGTGTGGGTATCAAATTGGCCGGTGCACAAGAGTTAAGGCACTGATGGTGTATTTTTCTCTTTTTTTATACATAACAAAATTGGTGTAAAAGTACGACTTTGCCTTGAAAAATCTAGTCACATGAATGACACGTGATCATTTTTAACAGAGCATTAACAGAAGATTGGCCGAAGTATCACGCTGATATGAAATTTTAAGTCCAGGCATTACATTGATCGTGTTTAATGATTGAGTATCAAATTGGCCAAGGCAACAAAGTGTAGGCAAAGAGCAAATGCACCCATAAACCAAGGGTAATTGCAAATTTGTCAACTAAATTGGTACTACCAATCCACTATTCATCCCAAATTGGCAATTGCCTCTAGCTTACACAATGCATTAATAAAAGGCAATTTGCGTGCTAATCTACTATTCACACTTTAAATTTGAATAATTCTTTAGATCAAAATAATGTTAAATTTGGTAAATTTCTATTTTTTTTTAGGAACAATGATAAAAGAGGTCATTTTAAAGTGCCTTATTATAATTCAGGTACTACAAATGTTCTTATGATAATTAAGGTCACATTTTAACAACCTGCCATTAAAATTAAGCGTAATTACCAAAGATGCCACTGGCAGCTCTCTCTCTCTCACGTTATCCAATCCCGTCTCAACCAGTCTCAACCCTTACCAATCTCGATCTCTCTCTCTCTGCCCCGCCTCCGTCCGCAGGAGCACACCTACTGCGACTACTCCGCCGTCTTCGCCTCCGCCTCCGGCAACTGCACCGCACTCGTCTGGGACGTGCGTGAGCCTAGATCCACGATGATCATCCCGGCGCATGAGTTTGAGATCCTGAACACGACGACTGCGTCATCGCCACCACCTCCGTCAACAAATCGATGAAGGTTTGGGACGCCAGGTCCATCGGAGCTCCGATCTGGTGCTGAACGGCCACAGCTACGCTGTCAGAAAAGCCAAATTCTCGCCGCACCTGCAACGCTTAATGATGTCGTGCTCGTACTACTTGTTGGCGTAGTTGTCGTTGCTTCAATACTAGTTAGGACTAGGCATCGGCGACGGTTCCGATAGCTACAGCTCCGGCCTTGGATCAATGACTCTAAAAAACTACATTGCCGTCGCTGTCGATTACCGCTTAGTGATTCGCGACACTCTCTCCTTCAAGGTACTTCCCTTCCTCCCTAATTCCCTCTTTACCTAAAGGCTGCATTTGGTTGACGAGAACTGCAAAGAAATGAAGCTTGAAATGTTCTAACTAGTGAAATTTTCATTCTATTTTAACTACTTTTCATGGCAACCAAATGATGGTGTACATTGAGCTAAATTTTTGTAGATCTTAGCGTCTCTATTTAGATTTGTGTAAAGAAAATTGTAGTTTCGTAGCTTGTATTTGCTGGTTTGCTGAAGAATTAGAATACGTGTGTAAGCTTGGATGTTTCCATGGGGATTGAGAATCGAAGCTTATTTCATGTTAATTAGCTATCAAGTTAGTTAGGTAAGAGTTTAAATCGGATTAGGTGGTATTTGATTTAAGGTTGGTTTTGTTTATCTGAATGAAAAGCCCAGAAGATGTTTGAGTGATATGAAGAAAAAGAAACCAACTCCTCTCTCACAAAAAATGCCTCATGCAGATGATGTTTGTTGGTAATTTCTTCCTTACCATCTACTCATGGTTTAAAGCATTCATATTTATGAGTATCATCCGAAGATGCTGCATGACTACCTTGAAGGTTCAGATAATATTGGCTTCATGTATCCAAGGTCATCATTTATTACTAGCACTAAGTGTGTTGATGATGCAACTGCAATGTATACGCTTATGATTGTGAGAAAGAGCTCTTTCATCCTTCTAGTTTCAACTTTTCATCTGACAAAAAGTGCTTGCTTCTTAAAATTGTCAAGTGAGATCAATTAGTTAGTTAATGTTTGTCTCAATTTTCACGTCTGTGAGTGAGGATTCATTACTCATTAATGGAATTCAATCACTCCAAGAAGAACCAAATTTTGAATTATTTTTTCTTTAATGGAAATTTGTGATGTTGTGGCAACACTACAGGAATTGATACTTTTCTTGCTCAGTGTTATTCTAATTGTTTTCTTACAATACGGAAAATACTAGATGAATGAAGTTTTGATAAGATTGTGATCTGTTTTGAGATTGATAGGGTAAATTGGTTTCTATGTACCTACATACTTGCCTGGTAGTTGTAAGTAACAGAGCATATATGTAATTGTATATGAGTTTGGTGATCCAATTATGCAATTTAGGTGACTAATTATTGTTTGGTGAGCCAGGCGCACAGATGGATTCTTACAGTGGTGCTTTCAAAGCCTGCATCAACTTGCTTAACTTGAGACTTGGGCGTCAAGTGTATGGTTTGGTTGTCACCACAGGATGTGTTAGATTATGTTGTTGGAAGCATTCTTACAGACCTGTATGCAAGAGTGGGAAACATTAAGGACGAGTTGGGGATGTTTTACAGTTTCCAATGAAAGACACTGTAGCCTGGTCTGGTTTGATCATAGGGTGTGCTAAAATGGGACTAAGCTGGTTAGCTTTTTCAATGTTTAGAGATATGGTGTATTTGGATACAAGGGAAGAGGATTCAAGCTATTTAATGATGATGGATCCAGGTCAGGTCTTGGTCCTTACCAAATAACGTGTTAGTTTTTACTCGGGTCCGAGTTCGACCTCCTGTTGGGTCGGCTTTTGCAGATCAATTTGAACGGAATCAGACGGTACGATCAGAGACCATTCAAAAGCTTAAGGCTGGTCTTGCTCCCAAGCATGAGGAGAAGATTGATATAATTAGTTAAGATGGCTTGGTGGTTCTGATATAACTTGTAATGTTTTTTTTCATTTGGATAATTACCCCAATAAGTTGGAAGGGTATGTCATCAACATGTGCTACTGTTACAAAGTATTTATCACAATTTATTTATTATCAACTATGTTACTGACTAGGTCACATTGCATGTCACTGTTATAGACATGTCACTGAGTCAGTCTTATCAAGTCACTGTCAATCCCTGGACAAGTGACATGGTCAATGACATGGTTAGTGACATGTGATTAACAGTGACTTGGCTATTAACTTGTGACTTGGCTGCTGACAGTTACTTGGTTAGTGACATGGTCAGTTACTTAGTTAGTGACATGTGATTAACAGTGACTTGGTTATTAACTTGTGACTTGGCTACTGACAGTTACTTGGTTATTGACATGGTCAGTGACATGTGATTAACAGTGACTTGGCTATTAACTTATGACTTGGCTACTGACAGTTACTTGGTTAGTGACATGGTCAGTGACATGGTCAGTTACTTAGTTAGTGACATGTGATTAACAGTGACTTGGCTATTAACTTGTGACTTGGTTAGTGACATGGTCAGTGACATGGTCTATTACTTAGTTAATGACATGTGATTAACAGTGACTTGACTATTAACTTGTGACTTGGTTACTGACAGTTACTTGGTCAGTGACATGGTCAGTTACTTAGTTAGTTACTAGTTAGTGCGGTTACTGGTCATGTCACAGTCGTGACTATGTCACTGATCATTTTAACTGTCAATCACATGCCACTTGCCAAGTCACTGTCAATCATATGTCACTTTTCCAAATCACTAACAAAGTCACTAACCAAGGCAAGCATCCAAGCCCAACCTACTACGACAAAAGAGGCAAATACATCATGGAGTGCATATACAAGTGTAAAGAAATGAGAATAGAGGTGGAGGAGTAAAGAATTAGAAGTCCAACTATCATTTAACAAGTATCATTATGAAAAAGAAAAAAGAAAAATAACCTGATGAATACATTAGAAATTTCCAGACAAAAAGAAATGAAATATGTTGAAGAGAGAGTTTATTATCTTCAAGCTCCAGCCACATTACACATGATTCTAAACAACTACTCAGCTCACATCCTATAAATTATGACATGTCCACATCATCAGAAACATAGGTTTGACACTTTGACTCTATGATACATTGTTTTAAACCAACTAGTATCCATTCTGATGACATATATGTGCTTCAAACCATGAAAGCTGAGGGGATGCCACACTTCTTGACAAAAATCCAGTGCATTCTTACGTTTCACCTAGAAGAAAACATGTAAACAAGCAGATCAATATAAAGCATACTAAGCATATTCAATTACCAATCGGATTTTAAAGCAATCAGTGACTTGATGCCCCTGAAACCAAAGGTGTACGAAAGTTGGATAAGAAAGAAAAAAGTAAAACTAACAAGACTGTAGCTAGCTCAAAATATCGGGCAAGGTACTCCTGCAGAAAACTAATCCAAAAAGCTCAGTGCAAAATGGGCATCTCAATTTGTTGGAAAGCCATTAACCCAGTAAATGTCTTCTTTGAAACCTTTTCATTCTTTCATCAGTCTCTAAAAGTTACTGTTAATGATATGGAATAGTGTCTTTCACATAAATGTTCCACAACATTGGAATCGGACATAATTAAGCCACAAATTTCACCATCAACAGATATTCTAATAAATCGCATGATTAGCTGTAAATCTCCATTTGAAATCAATATTCATCCCTCAAATATTTTATGTAACATTTCAAGTTTTCAATCAAGTTGGTGCATAAACTGACCCCTAACCAAATACAAAGGAATTAAAGGGGAAAAAAGGATTCTAGATTCAATGGCTACCTAAAAAAATCAAATGAGCAGTGAATAACTAATCAATAAGTGTAACTAACTGATCAACATATCCAAACAACTACAGAAAAGTGGTCCCTTCTAGTTGGACTGCTGCTAATATAATGCTTTGTTATCGAAGCTACGAGTGTAAGCAAGCAAAAAATGAAGAGGAAGAGCAGATTTACAGCATTGATGAATAAAAGTATAATAAAAGTAATCAAGAGATATATTTACCATGATGCTCCCATATGAATCCGGCCACCAAGTCTATCTCGATGAGATCCCTTTCTTCTCCATTTCAATTTGAATGATAAGGGCTTCACTCTTCAGCTCCTCATCACAAAATGATTTTATAAGAGCACCCAAAACTTCCTGACTCCATTTGACACCTTTCCTGTTTATTTTTTCAAAGAAGTCCCATGCATCTTTTGCACTGCGACCAAATTTCCTCATGATAGTAATCATTATCGAACACATCACATGATCAGGAAGGGTATTATTTGCTTCCATCGTCTCATATACCTTCCAAGCATCATCATACCTGATATAAGTCGGTACGTATCAGCAATGAATTCTAGCAAGTTGCTTTATCATTTGCAAGCATTGCCTATCCAGCACAGCGGCAGATGACTGCATAACAATCACAACCGCCATGAAAACCAAGGGATCACTCTAGTAAGGCCTCAGGCAGAGATCACTATGGTGAAGCTAGGAATCAAAAAGAAGATCCACAAGCTAACTCAAAGGATATGACTTCAACTTTCCAACAAATGCTTCAGTGAACACATCCAATGTCCAAGAAGATCCACCCGGCAACTCCTAAAACGAACACAAAACAACAAAAAGTAAAAAATGAATATCACCTGTAGTCCAGACTCGAGAGAACTAATTATTTGAATCATAATATTATCACATGTAGTCCATTCAATTACAAATTTACAATACGTGCAAGCAGAAGAAATTCAAATTAACATTTAGAACACATTAAAAGAGTCTTCACCTCATTAAGAATCTGCTCAGCCAGAAACTCAATTGAGCTTTACTGTTCACTTTTCTGCATTTTATCAAATGGCATCAAAATGAGATTGAACCGACAAAGAACAACAAGTTTCACCAAGAATTCACATGGCGGCTATCGATAACATTGGCTAGGACTCGAACGTGCTCGACGGGTCGAGCCTCTGAGAAGGAACTTGAAGCCGGACACGTCGCCGGAGCCGAGCCTGGGCCCCATTGTCACCGATTTGGAGCAGATAACTCCCCAAACTCAAATCCTAACCTAGCCTCCCCCTTTCTCCTCCTACTCGGCCGCCGCCGCGCTGTCGTAAACCATAGCCCGATCAAACACTTAATTTGATAAGATCGAGCAAAAAAAATTTCAATCAAGAAAAAGCTTAAAGTGAATTTCAGAGCAAAACCTGAACAAGGCGTAACGAGGCGTCGAGGACGAACACATTTTAGAGCTAGGAGTGACGCGTTGTTCTTCGCCATTCACACTCTCTCTCTCTCGAGGTCTGTGTCTGCGTGGAGGAGGAGGAGAAGAAGATAGAGAGAGAATTGGCTTTGAAGGGCAGAATTGGAATAAAAAAAATTAAAAACTGACCTTTTTTAACATGACTTCATTATTCATAAGGACTAAATTAATATTAATAACAATTCACAACGGACCTTTTTATCAAGTGGGAAACTAGGTGACTTTATTATCATTTCACTCTCTAAAGTGACCTTTTGCATCATTTCCCTTTTTTTTTAACTTTCAAATTAATTTTAGCATAAAAACATAAGAAAAAAACAATTATCGTTGGTATTTAATTACAGCCATTGGATTGAGATTCAACGGCTATAATTTTAAACCGTTGCATGTTTGTGTGTTTTCAAAATAGAACAGTTGGCAGGAGATATGGAGCTCACCTTGATCAGTCAGGCATTTCGTTGGGCAATAATCAGTCAGCCAATTGCCCTGGCAGCTGGTCCCCACGCGGGCCCCAACAATCAGTCAGGCAGTATTTTGTTGGTGCATTGCCCAATTGTTACCAGCTACCCAATTGGTCAACCAATTAAACCACCGGTGCATTTGCTCTAATGGTGAATTTTTCTCTTACTTGATACACACTCTTTACTCAATACACTACCAGTGAAATATTAATTTCTCATTTCAATATTTTACTATAAATACACAACTCAAAGTTTTTTTTTTTTTTTTGGAGAATGACAACTCAAAGTACCTAAAATATCCTTAATCTCAAAATCATGAAATATCCTATTATTTAATTATGGATTAAATACTTGTTACTCCCTGTACTTTGCTGCCGAAAACAGTTCAGTCCCTCACCTTTTAAATTAAACAGGTTAGTCCTTATTCTCTCTAATTCTCACACGATAGGTCCACAACATGTCCAAAATGACTATCATACCCTTACTTCCTCTTTTTATTATTATTTTTCTTTCTTTTTTTTAATTTCTCTCTTTGTTTTTTTTTTTTTTGCTTCTCTCTCTCTAAACCGAACAGAACCTCAAAGCTTTTCACACTCTCCTCTCAGAAATTCAAAACTTCAAAAATCAAATGTCCGTTACAAAATGAAATTTCGATCGATCCGAGCGATGCAAAGACTCGAAACGGTGCCGCCTCACCTAAAGACGAAGAAGCTCCGGTCGAAACTATCTCGCCGGTGGCGAACCAAATCTCTCCGATTCTTTACTCGTTTCAGAAACCTAATGCTCACAGTGAGGCCTCGATCGAGTTATGGAGGACATGTGGTGAAGAAAGCGGTTGCCGGAGTGGGGCGAAGTTAACGCTTCTGAGTCGTCGTGCGTGGAGTCTAATTCTGGAGCTGATATTGGAGGCTTCATTGAGAGAAAGTTGAAGCTGAAGTCAAAGAGCATAATTGCGAAGGTAATTGGAGGTTATAAAGCAGTTATCGAATCAGCGGTTTCCGAGTCCGATAAGGTCTCACTGAAATTCAAGGAGCAAGAGGTCATTTCACTCAACTCCGGCGTGCAATTGTGCTCGGAAGCGACAGTATCGTACTATACGGTGAAAGATGCCGGTAATAGAGCACCAGAATTTGAATTCCACGGAGCGTCGAGCAACTACTTTCGTAATAGAGTATCGGAATTTGGACTCGGATTAGTCTACTGATAATGTTCTTGAGCTTTTCTGGGCTCCGAAGCCGGCGTAGCTTTCTGGGTCTTAGCGTTTGGGGTGGTGGTGTCGTCGGGGTGGCGGATCCATTTTGGGGATCGAGTGGGGCGTTAGATGCGGATCCGGTTTGGGGGTTAGGGTTTCTGGTTGGGATTCGGTGGAGCAGAAGAGGCAGAGGAGGGTGAGAGATTGGGGGTTTGAGTAGTGGGTTGGGAGTGGAGCTCGGTGGAGGCAGGTTGATTGGAAATGGGATCGAAGCTGGGCTGGTCGGAGCTGGAATTGGGGTTAGGGAACTGGAGCGGGGAGCTACAGAGTCACCGGAGCATTTGTGGGTCTTATCATGGAGGCCATGGCCGAGAATCCCCAATCCCAAGAGAGAGACAGAGCTGAGAGAGAGAAGCAGAAAAAATATATATAGAAAAATTAAAAATCTAAAAAGAGATAAAAAAAAAATATAAAAAAAGGAAGTGAGGGGCATAATGGTCATTTTGGACCTATTGTGTGAGAACTAGAGAGAATAAGGACTAACCTGTTTAATTTAAAAGGTGAGGGACTGAACTGTTTTCAGCAGCAAAGTATAGGGAGTAACAATTATTTAATCCTTTAATTATATTAAGGCACACCAGATGCAATCGATATTGCTTGTTTATTCAAAAACAATAATATATTTACAAATGACTATTAGATTACCAATTTAATGGATGATCATGATTTAACAAAAGACCAAAAAGAGAAACATCACTGTGACAAATTGATCATTGTGAGTCAAAATTTGAAGAAAATATGACCATCACTTCTGGAAACCCACTGCCCGTCACTCTATTTAATCTTGTTAATAATGCAAAGAATCACACAAAGGAAGGGGGTACAATGGCCAAAATTCCTCCAAAATAAAAATAAAAAAGGATGGGGGGCTTGAATCAAACCAAAACAAAAGAACAATCACAACAAAGAAAATGGTACTAACCACACATGGGTGGCATGAGTAAAAAAAAACAAGTCCACCCCAGAAGTTGAATGTCACGGCACCCAGTGAACCAAGAAGCGGCACAAGAATGCTTCAAGCTGCATACAAAGAAACCATAAGAGCAAGTTCACCGGGCTCTGTTATGCCCGGGCACCACGTCAAAAGCAGGCTTGGGGCAAGCTTTTTTCACTATTCATGCTTCCACCGGAGTTGGGGCAAGACCACAGTGGGAGGCCCAGGGCACCATGGTGACTGAGGCCGTGACCCAGGATGCCACGCTGGCCCAAAAAGAAGAGGAGAGGGAGACGCGCTTTGGCAAGGAGTTGCTTTCCAGTTGCTTGTCCTCTAGCGGGGACAACCTTGCAGGCGCATGGCAGCCCAGTTTTTGTCCTGTAGCGGCATCAGTCCACAGATCTGGACCGTGGCTTTTGAATATGAAAATGGATCCTACGGTGAATAATTAAGGAGTAATTGAGGTGAAAAAAAAAATCAGTTAAGAGGCAAAGGTTAGATTACAACGGTAATAAAAAAAATAATTACAAAATTTGCTCACCTCCTATTTTACCTCTCACACAAAAAAATATATCATTATATCATTTTTACTTCCTCAAATTTTTTTGTTCCTCCTCCTCATAGCATTCATCTTCCGAAATTTTTGTTTTCAATATGAGCTTACGAGCCAAATTTATTTGAATATGATAAAAGTGTCGGTGGAGTTACAAAAAAAAAAAAAAAAAAACTTTGTTGGTCCAATATAATTTGTCTACCCATCAAATTTTCTTTGGTTGCATTTCCAAAATGTTCATCAATACTATTTATTTACATCATACATTTCTCATTTACACTAAAAAAATCAATAAAATATTTAATGAATAGTAACTGACTGGTGACCTTGACCCAACGGGTGGAAGCAAAGGTCCAGTGGCAGTGAACAGTTTCCTGTCCTGGTAACCCGGTGACCGTAACCTGGTGACCCAACGGGTGAACTTGCTCTAAGAGTGCTGTAAATAGACAACTGCAGCAACCTAGCTACTTCGGCCAAAAACATCCAATAGAGAGCTGCAACAGCGTGTACACTTCCAACTCTTTATTCCTTTTTTGTTTTAAGAATAGATGGGTGGCCTTAGCAAATGTAAAACACACCCACATATGAAACAACCAACAGCAGCTTCAAAAACACACCCACATGCAACTGCAACTGCAACTTCTCACTAAATTCAGTAACACACAGAGATATGTTGTTCCGGGTAATTTTTTTCATGGTTATTACATGTGTTGTAAATCTTAATCAGATATTGGTTTTCAATTAAAAAGAAGTTCAAATACAACATATTGTTCTGATGTTAAAAGTCACTCTGCGATTTTTTGTGAAGTAGCATACAGGCTAATGTATGTATTAAAGGGTAATAGTGTAATAGTGTGTCTGATTAGTTAGTTTTCTTTTAGTATATAAAGAAAAAACTTTGCTGTAAATTGTAATCAGAAATTAATCACAATGTAGTCCTCATTCTTCTTTGCTTTTCTTTTCCTTCTTCTTCCTCATTCTTCTTCTACCTCTAGACCATAATTTAAATTCCACAATATGTTCTTGAAGTTATAGCTATCTGAAATGAGAAGCTTATATTCCAAACGGGAAAAACGTTTACTTCTTACCCATTGATCAATCTAACTAAGGAAAATGGAATACCAGCTTCCAGGTTGCTTGTGAAATCATAGAAGCAGAAAATGATAATCCTCTATTTTCATACAGGTGTACAGTGAGACAGTCAGCAACGGTGGCTTGCCTAATGAACCTTACAGATTCAACGTCGCCTATCACAAGCTTGACATAGCAGCTGGATCCGAGCCCCTGATATTTGGTATTAAAGGTGTTGTAGAACACAACATTTTTCCTCCATGAAGTGTCATTCCCAAGAGATTAGGAAGAAGCTTATCTTCAACTTGATGCTCTCTGACACCATACTTGAGCCTCTTGAAGCATAACAGCAGCCTCATTTTTTTTACTTTTTTGTAATCAACAAAGAACAGAACATGAAGGACCTGCAGAGTTAACTAAAAGTTATAGTTGGGACAGACTCAATGATCGCGAGTGTATGCAGCTGAAGCACAGGGAGGCCACATCAAGCCAACATGGAAACATAAAATTGGATGAAAAATTGAACCAGATCGACTGGCAAATCAATATAAGTTGGAGTGCATATGTAGACATATTCCAGAGTGAGACTAAACGAAGATAAAAATGCTACTATGTGGTGCACATCAAGCCCAAATCAGAACAGAAAGATTAGAAACCCCAACCATCAAAAGAAAATCAATAATATTTTTTTTAAAATAATTGTTTAACCAGGTTCCATCTCAAAGATAGGCCAACATGGCTCTTATTTCATAAGAAAACAAACACCAAGTATATATGCACTTAACCAAAAGCAGTACTGAAACTAAAATTCTTCATGAAGGATTTCAAGAGGCTTATTTTCATAAATTCTTGATCCAAAACGAATTTGCAGCTCTCTAGAGGACATTATGCTAGACGATTGATCTCTTCAGCCCCTTCCATTACACTGGTGTACACTGGTGCGTGCTCTTTCACCGCCAGATTTTCTTGATCCAGAAGAATTCACCGCATCGCACTTTTGAGAATCAGTTGTAATGACCTTCAAGGATGATAGAGGCAACCGTCAATATGAAAGAAAATAATGTTAGAAATGTGATATAGAAAGGAAAGAAGTACTACAAACCTTGATCAAGCCTGAGCAACATTTTGGAGGCTCCTTAGTAGCAGCAGCAACCACAACTCCCTGTGTGCATACTCTTTCATAACCACTTTTTTGTGATCCAGATGGAATCCCAACATCAAGCTTGTCCGGATCACATAATGTAATGTCCTTCAAGAAACAAAGAAAAGACGTTATTATATTATATAAAGGAATTGAGCATTATAAAAGAATATAATGTTTTGTAATACAGAAAAGAGAAGAAATATATACCTTGATCAAGCCTGTTATTTTCTTTGAGCACCACTCAGGAGCCACAGCAGCAGCAGCAGCAACCACAACTCCATGGCCACTGGTGCAGGGTTTTTCATCCCCAGCATCCTGCACTAGAATTGGGGAAGGGTTCATTGATTCCTATTTAGCATCATCAGAAACTTCTCCAGCATCATAAACTTCTTCATCATCAGAAAACTCATCAAATGATCTCATATCAAGCTGGTAGCGGAGAATTCCTCCAATGCCCCCAAAACCTTGGCAGAAATGTGACCCCTCTTGTGATTTGTTGGTGACAAGCTCAAGCGTACAGCCAAACCCCTTGTACTCGTCAGTGAACCACTCCAACAATGACATCTTGTCTTGAATATCTAGTTCTCTAGAGTTGGCAGAATCCCAAAAGTTGCTCTTATTGTTTTCCTGCTCTTTGTTAAGATGTTTGACAACAATCTCACCAGTACTAGAGTTTTTCAGCTCATACCTACTAATTTCCAGTCTTTCCGACACAATAAGTATCTTCACAGCACCTCTCTCCAAAGCTTTTAGTGTATCATCTAAACCAAAAACATACATTCCTGTATCCAATCTAATCTCTTCAAAGTATTTTTCCATCAAGCGTTTCTCCTGCACAAATTTCACATTGGATAGAATCTTCGATGACAAGTCAATAGCCTGATCGAAACCATTCTCTCCTCCACAACGAACACTCACCACATTCAGTATTTTGGCCTGCAGACGCGGATCAAACTTGTCTGACCCACTAAGCACAATTTTGAAGTCCGCTGATCCTGCCAGTATTATTCCTGCAACATTGGGCTTGTTGGTGGCAGGGTTAATAAAAAGCTTAGTGGCATTTTCTGCTGCCTTAGAAACATAGTTGTGGCGTGCCTCCTCTCCAAGACGAGCAAAACGAAGAGCTGATTGCCCTCCTCTTCCATGTTTCTTTGGGAGGTCAACAGTATAGTTATGAAGCACCTTCCTCGTGTTACCACTTAATGTCCCAAAAAGACTACCATGACCATCTATGACAATGAAACCAAATTTCTCATCAGATTCGAAGAGTTCATTAAGAGCTTCAACATGGAACTTGTTGTCACAGAGGTAAAGAGACACATTGATGGGCTTGAAAGGCTCAAAATTAATTGCAATCTTTTTCTCCTTCCTGTCTTCAGTAACAATTGTTCCAATATAGAGCACAAGTCCATTAGGAGGAAGCTTGTTGTAACCCTTGAGCCGCTGCAGAGCGGATTTAATTGCACATAAAACAGACTGACGGTTCACCCTGCTTTTGATATTTGAAGCAGTTCCATACTCATTATCCAACATCTTAGTAACACGAGTGATTTGATCACGGGGAGGAATGATGAGAGAAATCATGCTGGTGCCATTACCCCTCGCAGCTTCAAGTCCCTTGATTAGTTTCTTAGTTTTCCACATCTCAATGTGTTTATTGGTCTCGTGATAATCTGCCATTCTGAACAACAACTGATGGCTGCAAAGATAAATAGAGAGGAAAAGCAATTAGTAATTTAGTATACAGAATCTCAACCTAATCACAAAACACAAGCAAACTACATTGCACCTTAGACAATCTTCATCTATAACAAGTTAACAACACCTTGATTTTCAAACTACAATCAAGCAACTAAATCGTATTTGCAATTGCAAACTTTTCTCAACTTCTAACATGCCTCACAAAACATAAGTTCTCAATGCCTGACATGTAATTAAACAATAGTACGAGTATGAAAGCTTACAAGTAGCATTGTGTATTATGAAAGCTTCTGTTTTCTATTAGAATTGTTAGTATATATGGGACAGTTGATCATTGTAATCAGTTAACTACGAATATCATTCTTGATAAAGATAGCGCTTTCTCTGTAACCTACTCTAATTCAGGTTTCCATTATTACAATTCCTATAGTTCCTCGTGTTCTTCGTTCTTTCTTAAATTCTTCTCAGTGTTCCTGCATAATTATCATGGGTTGAGGTACTTTATCATGGTTTCAGAGCCTATAATTATAAACACCGACAGGGATAGACGGGGCCGAGGAAATTAAAGCGCTATTGTAGCAAATTACAAATCAGTAGTGATGAATGCAAGTGTAACTATAAGTTGGAACCAAGTCATGCGATACACAATACAACACAATCAGAATTCCTTCCTACTTCATGCAACTCAGGATTTTCATCGGAAAAAGAATCAACTTAGTACCATTGATCGATATACGAGAACTTGAACATGAACATGAACATGAACAGAGCAAAACAGCAAAAAAATTTAATTGTTCAATGAAGTGGTATTATGATCGACTCACCTTGGATCGGCAGAACTTTCGAGAGAGGGAGAGAGAATTGTTGAGAAGAGGATATGATCAGACTCTGGTTATTTATAATAAACCCTAAACCTGATGTGATTCTATATCGACTTGGGGGTCACGAAACGCGGTTTACAAGAAGACTTTCCTTTAAGCTATTTGACAACTTTCTCCTAGTGCAAGTCTTGAAAGAATATGTTGAGAATTCTAAGAATAATCTTTTTAAATATACCCAGCAAATATCTAAATACACCCAATATATATTTTCCGTTTTACCCTTGTTTAATTAAACACAACAAACACAGTAGCA
Source organism: Rosa rugosa (assembly GCF_958449725.1). NCBI lineage: Eukaryota > Viridiplantae > Streptophyta > Magnoliopsida > Rosales > Rosaceae > Rosa > Rosa rugosa. Next base: position 40,086,224 of record NC_084822.1, on the reverse strand, counting down.
AGCTGAGCATCTCTAAGGCTCTTGAGGCTGCCCATTCTGTATGACCACCAAAGAAAATGATATCTAAGGATTTTGTAAGTTGGTCTACAATCACCCAAATACCATCATTTCTACTCCGAGTACGAGGTAGATTGTAAGTAAAGTCCATGGTAATATGTTTCCACTTTCAACCAGGAATCGGCAATGGTTGTAGTAATCCTAAAGGTTTCTGTCTTTCTGCTTTTACTTGTTGGCACACTAGGCACCTACTCACAAAAGCTGCAATTTCCCTCTTCATGTTAGGCCACCAATAGTGCTCTCTAGGAGTCCGGTACATTTTGGTTCCGCCAGGATGCATGGCATAAGCAGAACTATGAGCCTCCTCTAATATTTCCTGTTTAAGATCCTCCTGATCCAAAACACATATTCTATTTCCGAACATTACTGTTCCATCGATCCCTCTTGATAGAAAAATATGGTCTAGAGCCATCAAATACCGCTTTCTTCAACTGATTTAAGGATGCATCCTGAGATTATGCCTCCTGTAGCCTATCAACCAGGATTGGTCTCACATGAAAACTAGCTACTAATGCTCCAATTTCGTTCATTGATAAGCTGACTCCCGTAGCTCGCAACTCATAGAGAAGTGGAACTCGAACTGCCCTCAAATGTGATAAGGAAAGAGAGGGTTTCCGATTAAGAGTATCAGCTACCACATTAGCCCTTTTTGGATGATACCTAATGGTACAATCATAATCTTTAATAAACTCCATCTACCAAGACAATAGTCGTCGTCGCCTCTTCTTCCGACCAGCTTCCTCTTTCCCCCCACCAAAATATGAATGATGTTTTGGAAGGTTTTGCTGATGCCAGATATCTCTCTGACCCGCACAAAGATCATTTCTAGACTGGTTATGTGTTTACCATGGAAAAGACCGCGATATCTTGGAGGTCTATAAAACAGACCATTGTCACTACATCTTCGAATCATGCAGAGATTATAGCTCTTCACGAAGCTATTCGTGAATGTATATGGTTGAGATCCATAATTATGCATATTGAACACAGATGAGCCAACAAGCATTTATGAGCACAGATGAGCCAACAAGCATTTATGAGCACAGATGAGCCAACAAGCATTTATGAGCACAGTGCTGCTTGCATTGAACAAATGAAGCAAGGTTACATCAAAGGCGAAAACACCAAGCATATATCGCCTAAATTCTTCTACAATCAACAATAACAAACTCTTCTCAAGATCAAGGTGGACGAAGTTTGATATGAGGACAATGTGGCGAACTTATTCACTAAGTCATTGCCTAAATCCACTTTCGAGAAACATGTTAAAAGCATTGGTCTACTGAAGTTATCCGAACATTCATGATCGTGGTCATCAGGGAGAGATACAGACATCAGGGTTATTTTTGTCCCATTGGGTTTTTGTTACTCAACAAGGTTTTTGACGAGGCAAAGAGAGGAGCACAAATGTTTGAACGACACAAGGAGGAGTGTTGAAGGATACACGATTTATATGTGTCTGGCCCAAACAACGATTACTTATTGCAGTTGTAATAAGGTAGAATCCACTAGATATCATAATCAATGTTTGATTAGGTTTCCTTATACGTTTCGATTCATGTACTTGTAATCCTCTATATAAAGAGGTCTCTATTATCAATGAAAACAACAGTCATTCTCTAGAATCTTTTTCTCTACAACAAATAATTAATTATTGAAATAAATATTGAACCCTGATATAAAAAAAATTAAATAAATATTGCTGAGAGAAGAAAATAATAACTTTCTAAAAGATAATTTCCAATAATTTTAGAGCTTTTTTTTTTTTTATAAATATAGACATTATTGTTATATTTTTCTTCACTTTCACTAAGATAGAAATAGGTATTGGGAAGCTGTACCTTAGAGCAAAGAAGAGTTTATTTTCCCTTAAAATAGAGAAAAATCAAGATATATGAAAACTATTGAAAATGCTCTTATAAAGACTCAAAGGTTAAAATTCCGGTAATCTTTTTTTTTTTGAAGTATCTTATGCAATTTATAGCAATTATGAACATTACAAAAAATCTTAGAATCATAATAAGATATTTACTCAATATTGAATGTAGACATTTAGATGAATGTAAAACTATAGTTGACTATTGACAAAAGTAGTGATTTGACTATTGACAGAAGCAATGATTTGACTATGGTTCAACATAATAAATATATGTACATAAATGATATCGGGCATTAATGTATATCAAGAGCTCCCAATAGTATAAATAGATGATGAGCTAAATCTCTATCATTCATAAACTGAGAGGTGAATATATACATATTGTTAATTAAGATGGCTACAGCTTGTAAGGTTTCTCCTGTGGTTCAGCAACTCTTGGTGTTTTTTTGCATAGCTTTGCTTTTCTCATCCGGTAAGACTACTACTTATTATCTCATGCATATCTTAGTATAAACTCATATATTTGCACATAATTTCCACATTTGTTTTGAAACTAAGAGGCTAGCTTATATTTACAGATAAATGAGATTACTTTTTCTGAAACCCTAAAGAACAAACATGTATAGATCCAGAATCTCTTAAAGAATATTATCGATCACCGTTCTCATCGAACTATACATATACACATGAGCAAGTCACCAAGAGCCCCTTTGACCAAAAAAAAAAGTCACCAGGAGCCCCAAGTATATATTGACGACCCATACATCTCTTACCTGGTCGTTTTGTTTGTGAATTTCAATTTTTTTCTTCAATAGCAGTTTCTAATTTTCAATAATTAGTGTTAATTATCGATGTTTATTTTTGTGATAATTTACAGCAACGGTAAGGCCTGCAGAGGCACTAACAGCACCAATAGTAAGATGCTTGGGTTCCTGTTCAGCTTTCGCAGACTGCAGGGCGGCTTGCATTTCAAAGAATTATCCTAAGGGGGGAATCTGTATGGGATTTGGGACTCAACCTCCGGCTTGTTGCTGCTATATTAAACCATAATTCAGTTCATGCTTCTTATTCTTATGTGTCAACAATAGGTTATCCATGTCTTTGATAAGTTGGAAAATCCATATCAGTTGAAAATTAATAAAGTAATTCACTACTAGAAATCTGTTCATAGACATCGCATGTTTTAAATCGGTCAGACTTGCACACGATGTAAAAACCTAATCTAACATCGTTTTACAAAAATACCGATTTAAATGTATATCATTAACATCGGGTCTTAAAATGACCGGTGTTAAAAGTTTTGTTTGAAAATTTGCGGGAACCTATTTGTGCAAAACGCGCTAAGTGTTTTAAGTGAATTGAAGAAGCGGTACTAAATCTAAAAACTTTCACACTTAGATAAAAAAATTAAAGCCTGATCCTAAAAGTTGGACAGAAAACCCTAAGCTCTCGCGCGGCCTCCATCTCACTCGAACTCGCCTTCATTCTGAACTCACCCCAAACTGGATCTCCTCCCAAACCCTACCTCCATCTCCTCCCTTCCTTCCTTCCTTCCTTCATCTACGTCCTCAGCTTCTTCGGCATCAACTCCGTCCAGTCCGGCATCGACTCTGTCCAGTCCGTCCTCAGCTTATTCATCAAAGCATTTCTAAACAGCGCCGTTCCGTCTTAGCCTCTAGAATCGAAGCAAGAGAGCGGCGGCCAGTCGGCGAGACTCACTTCAGAGAACGACTCTGTTGTGGGATTCGAAGGATTTGCCTGTCGAAGGATTCTAGGAGTCGCCGGTCGGAGACGAAGTAATCTTAGTACGTATTGTTCTAGTTCTATATATGTAAATGATAGAGTCAATTTCAGTCGTTTTACTTGTTGATGGTATCAGGCTTGTGGGAGATTTGTTGTGTTTACGAATAGGCTTCTCAGCTTATTCATAGCTTTTGTTCGTTCATATGGATTTGATTTCAGTCTTTTTAGCTCTTGATTGTTCGTTGTGGTTCATTGTTCTTCTTTAGCTTGTGAGCGATTGCATTTGGGGAGTTGAGCGACTATTCAGAGTTGTGATCGACAAGCAGGTCATTTACTCGAGCCCCTCTTTTTATTTTTTGCTCTTCCATGTTTTCATTTGTGAAGTTTGTTTGATTTTGGGCGAAAACATAGAGGACCTACATCGATTTCCTGGCTTGTAGCCGTTGCAGCCTTAAACCGCTAAGTCGGGGTTTTAAGGCAAAAGAAACCCAACCTTGTCTAGAGGTTAGAGACGGCGGGACTGTGGCAGGAGACGAAGGGCTGCTCTGAAATTTCCGATTCCTCGAAATAAGATGGAGCAATAAGCAATGTCAAGCATTCCCCAAATTGCAGATAACCGAAATTTCAAAGCTTTCGTCTTCAAATTTGATCTCAATCAGTAGAGAATTAGGGATTTGATTTTCCAATTTTGGGTGCGAAAAGGTGGACCAGAAAGAGAAGATAAGGTCTCTTTGGAGCTGACAGAGGAGATTCTCCGAAGCATGGAAGTTGGGCTGGCTTTCAGGGACTACGTAATGGCTCTGTCTCTCTCTGTTTCTGATTTCTTTTAGCTCAATTGAATCAAAACCTAATCTTTTTATTTCAAATGTTTTGTTTTGATTGTGAGGATGCTGGATTAAGCTGCTCATTTGTATGTGTTATTTGTACATATGTTTTGTTCTTTCATTATTTTAGCACTTTCTTTTGTCAACTGCAGGTTACTTGATAGAAAAGATTGAATTTGAAAATCTACTTCACAAAGCTTCAGTGTCTTTTTGTGCAACTCGAGTTGCTTCTTCAGGTACTTTTCCTTTTCTCAGGTCATTTTAATTGAAAGCATATATGCTCAAAATTTGATTACATCTGCAGGTACCACTAATCTAGATTTGTTATTTGAACTGCTTGTATTTTTCTATATATCAGGTTTTTTTTAGTTTTAGATACTTTAGACCATTATATATGTTGAATACACATAACTACCAAGAACTTGGCTACTCCAGAAATGTCATACATAGTCCCAATTGTAATTTATAGTTGGATTTTTTATTTAATTTTAGATTATTTATTTACTTTTGAATTTTTGTAGGCCATGGTGGGTATTCGTATCTCTTGGAGCCTCTGTGCTGGTTGGGATTGATTACAAGTAAGTTTCTTCTGACCAAGTTTTATTTTGCCATTTTTGGACTAAGTTATGATCTTGTTTGGCCAACATTGTGATCTGTTTTGGGTGTTGCATTGTTATTGAGATGGGCACTTGCTCCCCGTTGGTTGTAGCAAGCTCGTTCAAGCTTCCATGTCGTTGATCCCCAGAACCACACTCACACTCACACTCCCCAGAACACTCCTCGCCCTTCGATCCTTCTCCTGCAAAATGTCATCCGACCCGCCACCGTTGACTCACTCCCTCACTCTCCCGAGTCAACTCGCCGCCGAGCCCGTCCAGATCGTCGCCGCCCCCCACATCTCCTCCTCCCAGTTCAGGCCAGTCACGCTTTTCCCTTCCTTGTTCTTCAGAAAAGTCTAAAACTTCGGATATAAACTGAACCCAAGTATTCATAATGATGGTAAAACGTTGCAGGAGCGCTATTGATTCGTCTTTGTTTAAGCAGTGGCTGAAGAACATGGAGAGTGAAACTGGGATTCTAAGCGACGGTTCTTTGGCTCTGAAACGAGTTCTAATTCAGGTGATCCAGTCCTTCTTTAAAGTGGTTGAATTGATTTGGTTTTGATAAGTTCATAGTCTTGGAACTGATCAGCTGGGTTATAATAGGGTGTGGATATGTTTGGAAAGAGGATTGGGTTTCTGAAGTTTGAAGCAGATGTGATTGATAAAGAAACAGGGGAAAAGGTATCTAGTCATATACATACTTGTCTTTTTTATTCTAATGGTATATTTTGGAGGCCATAGTTGTTGATTTGTTTGTTGTGAAACTAAAACATATTTAGGTTCCAGGTATTGTGTTTGCACGCGGACCGGCTGTAGCTGTGCTTATACTTTTGGAATCGGAGGGCAAGGCTTATGCTGTTCTTACTGAACAGGTAGCTCTTCATTTCATTTTGGTGTTTTAGAGTATCTGTTATGACATTATGATGCTTTACTTAAATCGGAAAATCACGTTCGTCCTAATTCCTATATTATCACAAAAAGAAATTACGGCATTGTACTTCCATGTAATCAAACCCTATTAAAAATTGTTGCATATCGAAGGTTAGAGTACCTGTTGGAAGGATCATACTGGAGTTGCCTGCTGGAATGTTGGATGATGACAAGGGTGATTTTCTCGGCACCGCAATCCGTGAGGTCTCTCTCTCTCTCTCTTTCTCTCTCTCTCTCTCTCAATATGTATATATGTATAATGCCATGTATATTTGCTGTGTCATATCTCTTTCTGCTTGTATTTTGGAAAGTTCATGTAATCAGCTGAAAATTAATTTAGATTCCTTCTAAACCACAAGCTATGGTTTTGGTTTATTAAAAAGATTATTGTTCCAATAATATATGATGGTTGCATGAGCCAAAAAAGACGGGTGGTTGGTTATAGTTCATGGCCATCCATATCCATCATCACCACAAAACCATAAGCTTTTTAGTGATCAATAATATGCTTTTCCTCCGGCCCCTGTGTCTTGGAGAGTTTTATTACTTGTTTATATATTTTTCCTCTCTTTAACTTGGTACTGGTTTTCTCCTTTTTGTTTCGTCCTCAGAAAAACCAATCTAGTTTCTTTACAAGGTACTCTTGAGATTCATTACTGCTTGTTCTTGCTTATGCAAATATGCCTTGTTCAATACTTTTATTTTTCCTACTTGTCTTTGTATATTTCTATCGATCCTGAGTATGTTGCTTTTTAGAATCTTTTGAAATTTTATTTGTTTGACTGTTTTCTGCTTCTTTTGTAATCAACAGTCAAGTACTAAGTGTAAGATGCAAGTTTTACAACTTTAACCTAAAGCTAAGTTACATTATTCTTATTATAACACTCCAGGTGGAAGAAGAGACTGGCATATGCCTAAAACAAGAAGACTAATCAACTCTTGTAATGATTATATTCAGTTTTGTAGCCTTCAGTTACGTCTTCTTAATTTTTCACATTTACAGACTAATCAACTCTTGTAACGAACAAGTAGTATGTGTTTTATTCCAACATTGGTAGGTAAGCTGGATTTCAGGATCCTCATTTCAAGAGCATTGTTCAGTTATGTTGTTCATTTGTAAACACTTGACAGCTACTTGTGTCATTTTATGCTCGAACTTTGGTAAGACCTGTTATGCTAATTTGTTCCTCTGTTTTGTATATGCAGAGCAGGACATAAGTTAGAAGCTGCTATTTATCGATATTACTGGCAAAGTAGCTCTTGATTCATGCTGGTCAACTGGTGGATTTACCGACTGTTTACTTCAGTATGGTGCATTGTTTGTTTATGGAGTTGATATTGGATATGGCCAGGTAACAACCCCTAAATCCAAATAAAAATATCTTATCTGTGAGTATACCAATTCGCTTCTATTCTTGTTCAATCATTAGTTATGGTATGTTAATCTTTTTTTTCCTTCAAATTTTAGTTTACAATTGTAGCTGGGGTCATACTGTTAATCTTATTTTTTTTTTTTTTAGCAAAAAGACTGAATCTTATATTTGCTATGGATTTGTTGGCTTAACTTTGTTGTACCTGGAGTTATGCTTTTGGATCTGCACAATCTTTTTGGGTTAGCAGTTGAATTAGTGTACTTGGATCACATGCTATACGGATCAGCAATTTGAGACTAGGGAATGAACTGAGCTAAAAGATAAGTTCTTTTTTAAGTGGCAGTATATGTTTAGTTGCTTGGGCAAAATTCAAACGGATCAGATTTACTGAAAGTTCTGCCTTGGTAAACATATTTCCGGAGTAGTCGGAATCACATTAATGTAAAGCATCCATTTTCTTGAATCAATGTAGGTCCTGGCATGGAGGATTTGAAATGCGTTGCTGTACTACCATTGTACCATATATATGTTACTGTTATTCATTTTGAACCTCCCTACCTTGTATTTGCTTTATTCTAAATCTTTCAACCTGCTTCACTTCTCCAATTGTTTCTCTAGCTTGTTTTGAACAAATCTCAAAAACCTTTGTTCTTATCTTTTTAAGAGAAAATTTGCATTGCTTCTGTGTTATCATGTAAAGTTGGAATAGATATCTAGAAGGGAAATTTGTAATGTTTTTGTCTGTTTCTCCTTTGGTTATTGTCACAGTGGTCCAGGCAGAGCTAGTATATGCACCACACCATTGCATTCCCACTTGGTTAATGTGGGGTTTGCTAAAGTGTAGCATCTTCCATATAACAGGAAAGTGACTAACTCATTGATTGATCTGGGAGTCACTAAGACTCACACCAAACCACATGTTCAAGATATAAAGTCACTAAACTACATCAATTTAGGTCATAGGGAAGTGAGAGATTGCTCTTTTTTGAGCTCTCTGTTTGATTACTCATAAAGTTGGTGCTTCTGCAGTTGTAGCATCTTTGGTTCTTCAAGGAGTTATCCGTGGTTTTAAGGATACAAAAACTCATCTTATCCAAGTTTTGTGTCCCTTTGTGCATGAACAGTCATTTTCAAAAGATAACCAGTTGTTTAAGTGTTAAGTTGTCTGCTGCATGTTATTAACTGATAAGCTGTATGAAGTTATAGCTTATAATATACCTTCATTTCATGGTCAATCCTTTGAGGAGTTGTATTATTGGCATGCAAGTGCCATTAGCTCAGTTACAGCCATTCAATTTTTCAGATTATACAAGTTCTCATTGAAATCTTATTGTAAGTCTAAGAGTTTAGAGTATTCCAGGTTGCAGATGAACTTGTAGCAGAGTTTTCTGACCCTATCAATGGTGTCACATCCCCTGATCAAATTGACGAGGTGCGCATTGAAGTGGCTGATTATATACAGAGTTTGATGTAGGAATGTGACTGCCAAGATGTTTTTTTAGTAAGGCTAGCTAGTTTTGGCTTTGAAGCAAAGCTTGGTGTGGAACTTTTGTACATTGTTGCTCGTATGTTTCCAAGCTAGCTTTTGTAAGTTTAGGGGTTTATTTTGTGAATTATGTTAAATCATGAATTTGGAAAGAAAATTAATGGGAAAGCCCCTTATTTTGGATGATGAGAAATGCAATTTTTTTCCCAGCAATAGCTAAATGCAAAGTTTTCACATCATACTTGTCAAAGTGAAGTGAAGTGTATTAAAGCATAATAAAACAGTAATGCCAAGGAAAACGAAGTCTGTTGAGAGATTAGAAATCAGTATCAAAAATGAAATCGATGTCCTATGATTATCAATATATCGAATTGTAACTCAAAATCGATGTAATCAAAATTACTGCACATCGATTTCTAATCACCAAACCGTAATCTATTATGAACATACAAATCACCTACCGTAGAGTAAACCGATGTGTGGTCAAAAGGTGAACATCGGTTTTGGAAATAATAAACGATGTCTTCAATGAACTAACACATCAGTTTGAATAAACATAGTCGACGTAAATAATACCGTTGAACATCGGTTTATTTAATTGAAAACGATGTTCAGTCTCAAAACAAACATCATTTCTGAATAAAAACACGATGTAGAATAAAGATACAGACATCGTTCCTAGGAAAATAATGTAGCAACCTACATGTAAAAATGACCACGAACAAACAATACTCATGGGAACTGATGTCTACAAGTGTACTGGACATCGCTTCTGGAATAGAAATCGATGCAAATGTTCAAGTAGGTATTGTTCGACATATATTTTTTTAAGCATAAAATGTGAAAATATGAAGAATTAGACATACCTAACATACAAAAATATGATGATTATAACGATTATACATCGATTTGTTTTTTAGAATCGATGTTGGTTGTTGTCTGGGACATCGGTTGAAAACGCGCTTATACTGATGTCTATACTTTTCTCTACACCCACTAAGACATCGGTCGAAAATTAGTTTAACATCGGTCCAGAACCGATGTCTATGAACAAAATTAGTATACCCACTCTATGAAAATTAGTATAACCTTCTATTATTTTGTTTTGCAACTTAATAGGTTATGATTTGGTTCGGTTAATTCTTGATAAGATATGCAAGATACCCACTCTATTTAATATATCTAAACAAAATTGCTTAAACAAATGATCATATTACGTAGTTCTATACGTTTCCACTAGTTTTCCAGTTTTGGAACATACAGATCGATCATATATATATATATATATATATATTTTGATATATTATTCTTGCAAACAATTAGTCAATCATAATGGATTGACAATATAACATCATCATTTTATCACTCATCTAACTTTTTTGTGCTTATTCAAGATAATCAGCTTCCGATATGGTCATAATCATATGGCCGATTCATACCAAATTTTAAACATTTGAAGAAGGAAAGTTCATGAACAATAAAAAAGATATATAAAAATAAAAAAGAACAACCCCTACACCTTTAATTAATTGAGGAAGACAAGAAGATCACTCAAGGAGAAGATTAATTAGTGTTTTGTAGACCCAAAAATCAGCCCATTTCTTGGGCTCTGGGTCGATCCTGTTTAAATTTACTGCGGGGGGGGGGGGGGGGGGGGGGGGGGAGATTAAATTTCCTCAGAAATTTTTATTGTTTTCGTGGTAGCCTTTTCGCTCCGAAACTAACCCTAATCTTTTGTTGTTTTTCGGGATGAGTAACCTGAACAAGTTGTGTTTCGCTCCACTAGAGACAACAGGCGCAGGATACCACAAGTGGGTCCATGATGTGCGCCAGCATCTTAAGGCTGATGGGATCCTAGATACGATCCAAGAGCCAAGTCAGAACGTGCTTACTCCTCAACAAGCTGCCGCTTTTGAAGTGAATAGAGCTACGAGATAGGCCAATGAAGCTAAAGCCATAATTCTCATGACAAGGCACATGAATGACGCGCTCCAGAATGAGTACCTCAATGAGGAAGACCCAAGAAAACTATGGGTAGAACTCAAGCAGCGTTTTGGCAACGTTCGTGACTCCCTACTTCCTGATTTAGAAGTGAGATGGCAAAGCCTCGGCTTCTGTGATTTCAAGTCTGTACTTGACTACAATTCGGAAGCACTTCGTATTAAGTCTTTGATGGAATTATGTGGGTAGAAAATCACTGATACGATGTTGATCGAGAAGACTCTCTCTACCTTCCCCGTCTCTGCATTGATGATAGCCAAGAACTATCGGATTGATGTCAATGCCGGACGCATCACAAGATTTCATGACCTTATTGGGGCCATGAACGTAGCTGAAAAGCACGACAATATACTTGTGAAGAACTATAACTCTAGACCCGTGGGAGCAAAGCCAATTCCGGAGTCTAATTATAGTTGCGCCCCTAAGGGAGGGCGCTATGAGCGAAACCCTAAGGAAAGGGATAATTCTGGACGTTCTGGTCCATATTCTTGCCCCAAAGAGGAAGGAAACCGCCAAGATAGGCGTGCATGGAACCGTAGAGGTCAACGTGTGAAGAGAGAGAGAGGCAGAGCCTCCGGCTATGGTGGTGGCGCCACCAAGGATCATAGCCGTCCCCAACGCGCTCTAGACGCATCTCGATCAAGGGAGCCTGACCATGATGATGCTTGTCTTCGGTGTGGAGGGTCCAGATATTGGGCTAAAGCATGTAATGCACCCCATAATGTTGCTAACGCGTACAAGACGTATCGTGAAGCAAGGGAAGAAAATTACATGGAGCAAGAAGATCAAGATGACAATCTCGCTCTAAGGGTTGAAGACTTCAAAGGCCAAGATCCAGAGACTGGCAATTTTGATTAAGTCTTTTTATTTTCCAAGAGATGTAATAGGCAATTGCCATATATTTTTGCAGGAGATTAAATTTCCTCAGAAATTTTTATTGTTTTCGTGGTAGCCTTTTCGCTCCGAAACTAACCCTAATCTTTTGTTGTTTTTCGGGATGAGTAACCTGAACAAGTTGTGTTTCGCTCCACTAGAGACAACAGGCGCAGGATACCACAAGTGGGTCCATGATGTGCGCCAGCATCTTAAGGCTGATGGGATCCTAGATACGATCCAAGAGCCAAGTCAGAACGTGCTTACTCCTCAACAAGCTGCCGCTTTTGAAGTGAATAGAGCTACGAGATAGGCCAATGAAGCTAAAGCCATAATTCTCATGACAAGGCACATGAATGACGCGCTCCAGAATGAGTACCTCAATGAGGAAGACCCAAGAAAACTATGGGTAGAACTCAAGCAGCGTTTTGGCAACGTTCGTGACTCCCTACTTCCTGATTTAGAAGTGAGATGGCAAAGCCTCGGCTTCTGTGATTTCAAGTCTGTACTTGACTACAATTCGGAAGCACTTCGTATTAAGTCTTTGATGGAATTATGTGGGTAGAAAATCACTGATACGATGTTGATCGAGAAGACTCTCTCTACCTTCCCCGTCTCTGCATTGATGATAGCCAAGAACTATCGGATTGATGTCAATGCCGGACGCATCACAAGATTTCATGACCTTATTGGGGCCATGAACGTAGCTGAAAAGCACGACAATATACTTGTGAAGAACTATAACTCTAGACCCGTGGGAGCAAAGCCAATTCCGGAGTCTAATTATAGTTGCGCCCCTAAGGGAGGGCGCTATGAGCGAAACCCTAAGGAAAGGGATAATTCTGGACGTTCTGGTCCATATTCTCGCCCCAAAGAGGAAGGAAACCGCCAAGATAGGCGTGCATGGAACCGTAGAGGTCAACGTGTGAAGAGAGAGAGAGGCAGAGCCTCCGGCTATGGTGGTGGCGCCACCAAGGATCATAGCCGTCCCCAACGCGCTCTAGACGCATCTCGATCAAGGGAGCCTGACCATGATGATGCTTGTCTTCGGTGTGGAGGGTCCAGATATTGGGCTAAAGCATGTAATGCACCCCATAATGTTGCTAACGCGTACAAGACGTATCGTGAAGCAAGGGAAGAAAATTACATGGAGCAAGAAGATCAAGATGACAATCTCGCTCTAAGGGTTGAAGACTTCAAAGGCCAAGATCCAGAGACTGGCAATTTTGATTAAGTCTTTTTATTTTCCAAGAGATGTAATAGGCAATTGCCATATATTTTTGCAGTAGATGCCAATGGTTTAGTCTTTCTTCAAAGTAGGCTCACCCAAAGTAAGTGTGATGTCTAGGAAGGTTCTGAGATTAGTGGTACTTAAGCGAGCCTTGCTCCACCGACATCTCTCTACTCACCTGGTCACATTTATTTTGAAATTACCGAAAGAAGTTAGACGACTACCATTGTTTTGCATTAGCTAGCATTTTGGATTAGATTTTCTTTGGTCAAAGAGACAATGATGTAACTCCGCGGAGCGCGTTTTACAAAGAGGTTGAAACGCTTACTAAAGTGACTACTTGATTGGGAAGGGATATGCCCACGCGTTTCCATAACAAGTTTCGGATTTCATCGCGGTTCATGTTGGACATGATCTTCATTGGAAGCCCTTAAAGAGTTAAGGGAAACCGCTGAACACTTGAAATCCGATTTTGAGATTAAGGATTTTGGGAAAACACGATTATGTCTCGGTTTGGAACTTGAGCATCGTGTTGATAGATGCTTAGGCATTTTGACAAGGTCAAGCCTTCAAACACCCCTATGATCGTCCGTAGTCTTGATCCTACAAAGGATCCTCTTCGTCCAAAGGATGATAACGAAGATGTGCTAGAGGCAAGAGTGCCTTACTTAAGTACAATAGGCGCATTATTGTACTTAGGTCAATGCACAAGACCAGACATCTCATATGTTGTGAACTTGTTAGCTAGTTATAGCTATGCGCCAACGCGACTCCACTGGATTGGTGTAAAAGATATCTTTCAGTACTTGAAATGTACGACGGATATGGGCATGCTTTATCCCCACACAGAGATCGATGATGGCTTCGGACCCGTCACACACCAGGAACGCCGCCAACACTGGCCTGCGTCCACTATCCCCATCCCAAAACGACATTTGTTTTGGAAGGTTTTGCTGGTATTAGGTATCTCTCTGACCCACACAAATGTCATTCCCAAACTGGTTAAGTGTTCACCATGGGTAAGACCGCGATATCTTGGAGGTCTACAGAACAGATCCTAGTCGCTATATCTTCGAACCATGCAGAGATTATTGCTCTTCACGAAGCGATTTGTGAATGTATATGGATTGGATCCATAATTATGCATGTTCGAACAATTGTGGTTTGAAGTCTACCCCAGATGAGCCTACAAGCATTTAGGATAATGCTGCTTGTTTTGAACAAATGAAGCAAGGCTACATCAAAAGCGACAACACCAAGCATAATTAGCAACAACAGACTCTCCTCAAGATCAAAGTGAACTAGATTCAATCTGAGGACAGTGTGGCAGACTTGCTCACTAAGTCATTGCCTAAATTCCACTTTCGAGAAACATGTTGATAGCATTGTTTGCGGAAGTTATCTGAACTCCCGTGACCGCAGACATCAGGGGGAGATGTCTACATGTATGGTCTCGAAACGTGAAGGGTGTGTTGTGCTCTTTTTCCCCTTCGACCGAGATTATTTTTGTCCCACTGGGTTTTTGTTACTGGGCAAGGTTTTTATAAGGCAACGAGAGGAGCACCACGTTTGGGCGACACAAGGAAGAGTGTTCAAGTAAGTCCAGAATATGTGTCTGACCCAAACTCTAGGTTACTTGACCTAGTTGTAATAGGGTTTTGAATTAGAGATATTCTCGGAGATATTCATATATATCCGATTAATTGTAGGATTATATTTCCTTGTACAACTCTGATTCTATGCCTTGTAATCCTCTATATAAATAGGCCCCTATTATCAATGAAAGCACGACTCAATTCTCTCCCAATTCAGTTTTCCTTAAACAAGCTTAAAATAAAATAATTATGGTCATTTCAATTTCTTCTAAACATCCTAATGATTTCGAAACTTAGTTTTCGACCGCCGGCGACGCACTTCCCTCAGGCAAGGCGGCACTTGTCAAGACAGTAGCAATGATTTAGGGTTGGATAGGTGTAGCAGTTTTTTTTTTTTTTTACTTTTTGTTTTTTTTTCATGTTTTTAGGTTGGTTTTGCTTTTGTTAGCTCTGTTATATGCAATCTGATCTGTGCATTAAGATGTAATATGAGGGATTTTCGAATTCCTCTAGTTTGACCGAGTGAGGTCGTTATATTAATGGAACCTGATTCTGTTCCCCTCAAAAACATCCTAGTGATTTCAAAATGAAAAGCAAAAGCCTAGTTAGTAGAGTCAATTAATTTTGTTTTACAAATCAATGGTACTAAATAGAGCTGGGCACCTGAAACCGAAATCCCGATCCCGGCCCGAAAATTGGCCGAACGGTACGGGATGAAATTTGAAAAATGTCAGTCCCGACCCGACCCGTCCCGTTCTGAGAAACCGGGCCCGGTACCGGTTCCGACCCAAACGATCCCGTTTAATCCCGTCCCGTTTGGTGACGTGGCTATATCTGATTAGTCCTACGAATGGTTTCATGTAGGACTGAATGCACACGATCTCGTGAAAATTTAGCCTAAATGTCTACCTATCGACCATTTAGGTCCTTATCCCCAATCCCCATTCTCTTCTTTTGTTCTTCAGTTTATCACTTTATCAGTTCTTCTCTTCTCCGAATCCATCCCCAATTCATCCATTTTCTCTTCTTCAATTCTTCACTTCTTCTCTTCTCCGAAATCCCTAATCTTAATCTCATCTCTTACCCCAGAACCCTAAATCCCAAATTCTTACACTTTCTCCTAAACTAAGCAATTTGAACCAATTCTTCGATTCCAATTTCCATGGCTAGGGGGAAGAAACCAATTGCTCGGTCTCATCCAACTGCTTCAGGGCTTGAAGATTCTTCAACTGCAACCTCACCTTCTGCTCCTCTTCAAATTGAAGTTCCAGCTAATTCAAGCTAGCAAGCTCCTGCAAATGATGAAGCTCCTGCAACTCAAGTAGGTTCTGCAACTCCAAGTGATTCTGCTAATCCGGTTAGTTCTGCTAAACGTAGTTTAATTTGTTTGGGAACATTTTAAGGAGTATGACAAGATTGAGAAGGGTAAAGATGCTGAAGGGAATGAGATAGAAATTGTTAAAAAAAGAGCTCACTGTATTTACTGTCCTAGAGGGAAAATTGGAGACTTTGCAGTGGATAGTTCTAAGAATGGGACTTCGGGGATGATTAGGCATATTAATCAATTTTGTAGGTACTATCCACCTAATATTAGCAAGACTCAGAGGGTTCTTGTAGGTGATAAGTCTCAGGGAAACAAGCTAACTGCAGTAGCTTACGATCAAGATGACTATCTAGAAGCTTGTGTAGAAATGGTTGTCATAGATGAGTTGCCCTTTACCTTTGTTGAGAAGAAAGGTTTTAATCGGTTTTGTACTAGAGTGTGCCCTCTGTTTAAAGTACCCTCTCGTAGGAAACTAGTTACAAACTTTCTAAGAATGTATGATGCACAGAAAAAAAGAATTAATCAAAATTTTGAAGGCTTATAGAGTGTGTCTAACAACGGACACTTGGACTAGTGTGCAAAACATCAACTATATGGTGCTTACTGCCCATTTCATTGATCTTGATTGGAAAATGCACAATAGGGTTATAAATTTTTTTGTTATCCAAAATCATCAAGGGGCAACCATAGGCAGGCTTATAGAGTCATGTTTACTGCAGTGGGAGATTGAGAAAGTTTTAACCATAACTGTCGATAATGCAGCTGCCAATAAGTCAGCTTTAGAGTGGCTTATATCAAAGATGAACAAATCTGAAGGTTACAAACCAATTTTAGGTGGTAAATACATGCATGTGAGATGCACAGCCCACATAACCAATCTGATTGTGGGACATGGCTTAAAGAGGCTGCAAAAGAGTGTTTTAGCCATTAGGAATGTTGTCAAGTATGTTAGGTCTTCACCTAATCGACTAGATAGTTTTCGAAAAGCTGTGGAAAGGGTAAAGCTTCCTCTTAAAGGGCTGGTTTGTCTTGATGTCCCAACAAGATGGAATTCAACTTATCTAATGTTGGAGGCAGCCTTAAAATTCAAGAAAGCTTTTGTTAGGATGGAGGAAGATGAGGATCAACTGTATCTAGGTTATTTTAAGGAACCAGAAGAGGAGTATGATGAGGAGGGCAATCTGATTCCTAGTACTAACAAGAGAAATAGAGTTGGACCGCTTGCAAAATCAGATTGGGAAAAGGCTGAGATTTTTGTTGATCTGCTTAGAGTTTTTTACGACGTGACGCTGCGAGTCAGTGCAAGCTTGCATCCAACTGTGCATACGACATTTCATGATGTCGTAACAATGGAGAAAAACATCAACATCCTATTCCTTGAACCTGAGATAGCAACTTATTCCGATACAGAAAAGGTGTTAACCGATATGGCTGCAAATATGAGATCTAGGTTTTTGAAATAATATGGCAGCTTTCAAGACCTCAACCACTTGGTTATTATCGGACTTGTACTCGATGCAAGGTTCAAGCTTAGGAATTACACACATTCCTTGAAGGAAGAGGGTTTGGATGACATTGATGTGCAACACAGAACCAATGAGATTAAATCTCTATTGATGGCACTCTACAATGAGGTACAACTCGAACTTTGTGATTTTACACTTTGTTTTGCTTCTGCTTCTGTTTCTGTTTTTACTTTTCAGCTTTTTGTGTCTAAGTTTGTTCTAAGTATTAATGTATAAATTTATGTCTTATTGCTTCTTAGTATGTACCAACAGTAGATGGTGGCAGACATATGTGCAGGCATCCAAGCCCTACAAGTTCAGGCAGCACAATCACTAGTAGCCGAAGTAATCCTAGGAAAGGTATGAGGGGTCAGATGCTAAACAATTGGAAAAAGGTGGTCCAAGAGAGTGATGAGACTGTCATGGCACATGAAGTGGATCAGTATTTGAATGCTCCCCTTGAATTTGTTGATGATGAGGAAGAGGATTTCGACATATTGTGTTGGTGGAATATAAATGGTCCTAAGTTCCTTGTTATGGCAGCAATAGCAAGAGATGTACTTGCCATTCAAACATCCACAATAGCATTAGAGTCTTCTTTTAGCACCGGAGGCAGAGTGATTGATGCATTTAGGAGTTCATTGACTCCTAAATCAGTGGAGGGTTTAATCTGCATGCAGAATTGGTAGTTGGGAGATGATATTGCTCAAGTGGTAGATGAGGAGCCTTCCATTGAAAACACCGAGTTCTATGAACAAACTGAATTAGGTACTTGATCAGTTTGCATTTTAATTTTTTTTTTCTGTGTTCTTGCAAGTGTTGAACAACTTCGAGTGCTTACTTTTATTTTTCTGGTATTTGTTAGATCATGAGAGCACTGCCTCAAGTAGGAACACACGTCCAACAATCCCAAAAGCAAAGGGGAAGGGAAAGGCTGCAGTCCCTATTTCTATTGACTAGTTCAGTTTGCACCTTGTGAGTTTGATGAATTATGTTTTAAGACTTCAAATGTTTTAATTTTTCATTGTTTCAAATTTTCAGTGTTGATCGGAGTTGTATAACTTAATAGTTTCAGACTTTACACTTTCTGTCAGTTTGTCACTTTGTGTTGGTCTTTCATTGTGTTGAAGTGTTGATTAGTTGATATTAGATTGTGAAATAGTGCAACTGTGCAAGTGTGTTAAATTTGGAGGTTCTATTGTTTTATACTTTTAATGTATAACTGCATTTTTTGTAGCAATTAATCATACTCCTCCTGTGCAGCACCAAGTTATATGTTAATAATCTTTAAGTTAGTTACATGTTACCAAGACAATAGCCTTCGTACTGTTTGATTTGTTTTCAAATTTGGGTACTAGTGGAGTTAGTTTG
This sequence comes from Rosa rugosa, assembly GCF_958449725.1. Classification (NCBI taxonomy): domain Eukaryota; kingdom Viridiplantae; phylum Streptophyta; class Magnoliopsida; order Rosales; family Rosaceae; genus Rosa; species Rosa rugosa. The sequence continues at coordinate 40,067,430 of NC_084822.1, read as the reverse complement.
TTAGGATCTTGCAGGGCTGCATACTGAGATCAGTGAAATGAATGGGATCTGCAATTAAATCAGTTGCAGATTTTTGACTTGATATTTTGTCATGTGCATATATTGACATGTTGTGAACTTGTGATTGTTGTCAACTTCTCATTCTTCATTTCTTCTTTTCATGGCAGATGTGCTTCATTTTAGTGATTTTACATTGTTTGATTTGTTTTAAGACAATATTGAATGTGTCAACATTGTAGGTTGTAGTGCTAGGACTGCTAGAAATCTGTATTTGCATTCTGGGATGAGTGAAATCTGAAAAATCAGATATCCTTAAGTGAATCAGGTGATAGGAAAAAACAAGGGAGTCTGGGATCCCGAAATGGGCCCGGGCCCGATCCAATCCGATCCAGTTCGGTTTCGGTACCGTCGGTACCATATTCAAAAAAACCAAGGCCCGTCCCGTCCTATCCCAAAAAATATTTTCGATACCGGGCTTGGTATCAGCATATAACCGGCCCATCCCGGCCCGTGCCCAGCCCTAGTACTAAATTCAAAAAGAACATAGAAAGAATGGGTACTCTCTCTGTTATTTCTTTTTGTTAGTAAATAGGATGATGAGAATGTATTGGCAGGAGATAGGACGACGACGATAGAAGAGCATTATCCACACTGCTTCGTCACTTCAGTTGAAAATAGGAACACAAAAGCTAAAAATTTGAGGAGGAAAGAAAGAAACAATTTGTCAAAGGGCCAGCACAATGAGTTTTATATATACTAGTAATATTTGCCCGCGCTTTGCTGCGGGAATTACTATTAGACGTTACTGGGATAACATTACATAGCAGAATGTTTCTGTTGTACACCTTCATTAAAGGATGATTAAAACATGTTACACGAATTTCTCAGTGGAATTAATAACTTCAAATCAAACTTGGTATGTATCGTCTAATAAAGCAATAGATGAAAAACAATAATGAGAACCGTTTGATGGATGTTGGCTTGAAAATTAGCGGTTTGCCTTGTTGTTATAGAAAGACATGAGCAGCTACTCACTACCTCTACACGAAGTAGAATGGTCTGCTTAGATATAACCAAGGCATTTGTTGACTCTGCCAAAGACAGTAGAAACCATGGTCATCAAATGCTGAGTAGTCAACAAACTTGCAAAATAGTGTCAACATTAATCAAAAACACATGCTACTGAATCAATTCAGTGCTAATATTTCTAGTTGCATCAGATTTTCAGTGGCTAAAGTTAGATAAAGAAAAAAGAAATAGTAAGGAGAAACAAAGAAAAGAAAAACTTGTCTTTGAAAATGATTGAATGTTAGAAAGGAAACACTAATGAATAGATAGAGGAACAGCAGCAGCAAAATGGTGCCAAGATTCTTTCGCATAAAATCTGTGGAAACCAAATAAAACAGCAATGAAATGCTGAAATTAATTGTAAAACTACAAACACTAATTTCAACACAAAGTTTCTGTGAGCCCAAAAAAAAAAAGGAAAAAAGAAAAATTACTGCACCCTATATACAGAAAAAAGGTATAATGATTGACCTCTATGATGTAGGCAGTGGTACAAATGCAAACAAAGTATTTATGTATACTACATAGATTTCACACACTAATAATATAAATTAGTTTTATTCTTTTCTTGGAAGGGAGATCATCTTATGAGATACTTCTTTGAAACTACAAAATGTAAATTACCAACAGTACATGTAAAACTGAAGCTGAAAACAAAACCAAGCAAAGCAAATAGAAATAATGTAAACCTACACACGTTCATATATATATGAGTGCAGATCAAAGGAAAATTGATATAAATGAGCTGCAAAAGTAAGAGCTTGTTGACCATAGATGTGCAAAATGTCAAACTTGTCACCAATGTATCAGTGATAATATGAACCTATAACATTAGATCCAAGTCGAGAAATTTCGGTCAAGAACTCTATAATTAATTACAGTGAAGATTTAGGGCCGTGGTTATTCTTTCACTCTTTTGAGTTATTTGGTTGCTGTCAATATTGAATTTAAGTTTGTTTACATTCATTTCAATTCACCTACTTTGTCCCAACATGGACAACAAATCACTATAGCTGAGAAGTTTCTCCACCATATGCAGTTTTGGTCATTTTGGTCAATTGTTACCTGGACTAATTTGACAGTGTAGCACCACAAAGACCTCCTTTATTTGGCCTGCACAATAAAGCAAATGCAAATGTCAGACAAAGAATTTAAGCTTCAGAAGAAAGCTGCACTCCACATACATAAAAAGATACCACAGTACCCATCTATATTGATTTGTGAGGTTTGGTTTTAATAATTAAGAGCGATTGATATCATCGAGATCAAGGAATACAAACAAAATGGGTGTCTGACTCTGCTCATTCCAATTTAATGACTACTCTTCACATACTCTTTTCACACAATCTGCCAAGCCAACTTAACCCAGCAATACTACTGCTACTCTTCTTTAGTATTCATTATTGTATTAGAAAGTAAAAAAACCAAAGTGGAGGAATAAGAAAAATCTAAATCAGACACCAGAAGATATTAAATCATACCACAACAAAAATAAAATCTCGAAAACACAGTACCTTTAATCTGGTAACACACAGAACAGCAGCTTCCTCTTCCTCAGTTCAGAACCAACTGCACCCACAACCACAACCCAGAACCCAGAACAATAACAATCAGCTCCAGAATTGAGACCAAAAGACTCAAAACAGCTAATACATATATATCTGTCATATATTTAAACAAAAAAGAATATCCTTTACACAACTTTCAGATCGTAATCCCAGTATTTCCACAAAAATTTCCCTTTTACCCTTTTACCCTATACTGTCGATCAAAATCCAAAGCAGAAGACAAAGAAAGCAGCGTACGGACGAACTCAATACTATCAAGGTAAACATATTCAACTTCTTGTAATCAATATTATCAATCAAATCCACTCCAGCGCTGGAACATTTACAAAAACTGCCCTCATCCAAAGAAAGAAAAAAGTCTGCAACCAAAAAAAATAAAAACTCCTCCAAAGAAAGAAAAAAGTCAAAAGAATTTTATCAAAACACATTTAGAATCCTCTCTCTGCGTTTAAACCACTTTATTTTCAAACGTTCTTTTGTAGATTTTTTAGTGTTAGAGCAGGTATCACTACTAAGGCAGATTGCCTTTGAACCTCCTCAATAAACAGTAAGGAATTATTACAACCAACCGTAAACTCAAATAGCATATTTATTGAATTCGAAGACCCTGTTTTCGAAAACCGTCAAATGGTTTGTCACGTCAATATCCATTATCCACTACATTTTCATCTAATGGATTATATCATTTGACCCACATGAGAGTAATGGTTTGTAAAAATAACCCAGTCACTTCCAGCAAAGTGAAGTACCACATCAGAAAAACAATAACTGATTTACTCTATCAAAACTTTCTATCAATTTCTACATGAATGAAATAAGATATAAGTAAGTCATTCACCACCTTGCATCTCTTGGATGCAAATAAGACTGGGCGACAATCACTATCATCATTTTCACTCAAAAACCAAATTCAACTTTACAAATTGCAAGCTAAACAAATACAACAGAGCTAAACAAATTTATGTCTGCAATTTTGTTTTATTTGACTTGGCTCTTTTGTTTTGTGGCCGATGACTTATTAGAGTGCATGTTTCATGGTCTCTCTATCTATGCAAGACTTTGTTTACCCAATTTCGTGTCTTCTTTCTAAACATTTAATTTAAATAATGAATCAAAAAGAAAGTAAAGGTGGGAACGAAATCTCAAAAATAAGATGAATCAAAACCCAATTGACCTCGTACTCAAATGATGAGCTGAGAACCCATGCTCATTAAATCGCACACAAAACCCTTAATCGAATAAAATCCCAAAAGCCCATACCGAACAAAATTGACCGAAAAATTTACATAAAAAGTTACCTTTTATCAATTGAATCAGTTATCTATGAATCAGTTCAAAACAAAACCAATCGCATGAACAAATCAGAGCAACTGAAGCATGAACAAATCAAACCTACCGATTGAAAAAACAATCCACTGAATAAGCCGATGAAAAATCCAAAACAAACCCAGACATGAATTCGCTTGTTCAATATAGGACCACAAAGAGTGAATTCCTAAAGAAATTGTTTTGGGTACCTGAGATTAGAGGAGATAATGAGCAGTCGCTGTAAACAGATGATTCCCGAAGAAAGAGGTGCAGTCGAAGGTTGAAGTCGGTGTAAGCGGAGGCTTCCCGAACAACTGAAAACAGAAATTTGTACAACGATGGCAGCGCCGTAAGTTGAGGGAAAACAGAGGGCAAAAGCGTCATTTCCCACCCACAAGATGAACAGTAAAATAAATAGTGCAGGCGCTTTAGTATATAGTAAATTTGCAAGATAATAAACCTTTTTCTTTTTTAATTTGAAAAAACAGTTTTAAGGTGGCCACTCATTATTGAGGAGCATCCACCAGAACTCATGTGATTATCAAGAAAGTCGTATTAGGGTAGAGAGACTGTGATGTACGGAAACAGGACTGCCTTAGTTGCAATGACGAATGGCTTCCAATACCACTCTCCGGTTACAAATGACATACCGGCAGCACCGGACATGTTTGTGAGGAGCTCTCGAGCAAATTGATGTGTGAAGCTAGCGTCTGACGAGTCGAACAGACGAGTTGGTTGCTGGCGGAGAAGAGAGAGAAAAAAAAAAGGAGAACGTCAGAGATGCATGGACGCGTAGCGGCGAATGTTGAGTCCCGCCGCTTCACCTAGGGAATCCAGACAAAGCTGCTTTTTTTTTTTTTAGAAAGTAGGCAAAAGCTTATTATGTGAGCATTCCGAAATATCAAACCATTAGGAAAATTAGCTACCAACACCAGTCGGTCCATCTCTCTCTCTCTCCATTTTCTAGAGAAATTAAGCATATAAATCGACAATAGGATGGTTAATCCTTAACCATTTGATCCATACGTGTTTAGGAGGAGATTACAAGCTTGAGAAGGAATTTTGCATTCATGTCAAACAAGTATTTGCCACCCAAAAATAGAAAAACAAACGTTTTTTTAGGATTTGCTTTTCCTTTATACCTTTTTTGATCATTTTGTAATGATGACCATGTTTTCCAGACCAACGAGATTCTATAGCTTTTGGATTGAGAATATATTGAGGATAAAGCCTGAATCTTGTCATTTCGTTGTAATTAATAACTAAATTTTCCCACAGAAGCTTTTTGAAATTATTAATTCAAACAAATCGACACAACCCTAATAAAAATTGAGGGTACGAGCCCCTGAAACTCTTATATACAACTGGTAGAAATTCGTTCATAATTTTGTAACATGATTTCAAAGTTTAAAAATATTATGCATATGGATACAGATCGATGGTGTGCACTCGGTTACAGTTATTAGGTGATTTGAGAATTTGTAATCGATTTATAATAAAAGTTAAAATTAAATAAACTAAGTGTTTTAGTATTATCTATTAACTCCATAATGATGAGCACATACAACATTTTTAGTAATATGATGACCCGATGAGCATTACGAATGTATTAATAAATAAATAAAATTTATTCAATAATAATATTTAAAAACCAACCACAGTAAGCGGGAATCGTATAAGCGCCGTTAAATTAGTTATACACTTAAGGGCACGTTTACTTACTTGGAATGGGAGGGAATGATTACGGGGTAAAACTATTCCTACGTTTACTAACACATAAAGGAATCGGAATGATTCCGGGTAAAAGTATTCCTGCGTTTACTAACACATGAAGGAATCGGAATGGGTGTAGGTTCCACCTCCTTATAAGGAATCAATTCCTGAATACTCAGGAATTTGATTACGAAGGGGGGAGATGAGTTTAGGAATCAACTCCTCCATAATCAATACCGATTCATTTCTTCTCCCATTCTAGTTGTCTCCAATTCATGATTATTTTCCATTCCAAAAGTAAACGTGCCATTAATACAATACCTGCATAAGTATTGTTGGTAATTTACTCATGACTTTAACTATAAATTAGAACCAAACAACATTATTTGAAAAAAAGATCAACACAACTCTAATTAATATTGAGGCCTAAACCCACACAACTTCTTTAGATAAGGTTTTTTTTTTAGAGGAGAACCTTTTTTTTTTTTTTGAAATGGGGCTGGTGCGGCTGCCCTCAAGCCTTGATTAATGAAATTGCAGAATACAAGGGGGGACGTAGAGCTTGAACCCCAGATTACAATAAGCATAAAGAGAACATCCTAAAATAATACCAAGACTCTCCACAAAATCTATGTACTCTGACAAGCACCAATTAGCAAAGAATGCACGAATGGCTACTCTAATTGCTTTGAGATAGCAGTGACATACCGGAAAGATCACTCTATAACAAAGAAGCATAGATCATTGCAAATAGCACAGCTTTCCCACTACGTTGCCGCACGGAAATAAATTCGGCGACACTCAATTTCATCCTGCCACTAGGAGGTTGCGTCCATTTGATCAAGCAAATAGCTTGCAGCCTTGCTAGGCCAGACAAGGCACACTGAGTGTGCATACCGGGACAAAGCCCACGTCGCCCTACCGAAATATGATAGGGTCTTATTGCTGGCATAAAGCCACGTCTTACTAATTGTAAAAAACAACCAATAGAAACAGAAACATAATAATATGGGCTAGAGCAGAAGCCCGGCCATAATGTTCAAACAATTTTGTTTCGCATTTTGTGACATTTTCAAGGCTTAACTATAAAATATAGATGTATCATTTGCTTGTTCTTTATTGGTGTTAAACAAAAGGTCGCTAGTAATTAATGTGTTTAATATGTGCAGTGATAATGAAGGCAGAGAGGCACCGTTGTGTGGCACCATTCAGGTGGAAACGTATGGCGGGTTGGAACAGAATCCGGAGCGAGGCTTGAGAGAGTAGCGGCACGAGGTTTTGTTTTCTTGTTTTCCTCTCTAAATTTCAAAACCACCCAACCCAAAACCACCTTTATTACTTTCCCTCTCTCCCCAAAACTGCCTCTCAAAGTCTCAATATCTATCTGCACACGTCCTTTTCTCTCTCTTACATAAGCGATTAACCTAGCAAAAAACCATTCGAACTTATCTCCAAGAAAAATACAAAAATTGCACAAATGAAAATGAAACGTCCCAGAACACACCAGAAGTCACACATGGGGGGTTGTTGCGCTTTCACACCTTTTAAGCATGCGGGTCCCCAGAAACAAGGTCACTCCTCTTCATCTTCCTGCTTCTTCTTCAACATCTGCACCGATCGCCGGATTTGAGACCTACTGAAGCATTTCGTTCAAAAGATAGTGTAGTATTTATTAATTTGGGTATTAGCGGCGAGAATAAGTGTTTGGTGAGGTCGAGGTCTTGTGATAATGCCCCAATTAAATACTAATTCATTCATGGCCGTTAGAGAAGTGACGTCGCTTTCCATGGTGGTGGTAGACTAATACCTCAATTAATTAATTGTTAATGTCTTATCTTTGCTCTAGTTGTTGCTGTTGTTGGGTGATAGACCAGATGCTTTATGTTGCTTCTCTGTGAGGGTTTGAGATAAGAGTAGTACTAGAAAGCAGCGGGTCCCTTCTCTCTCCTCTCCTGCTTCCTTAATCCGATACACCACTCTCTCCCTCTTGCACTTATCCGTACCCACCATCCCCTATCTGATTCCAACAGAAAACCCAAAACCATTTTTTTGGAGCGTTTTGATACCATGGATGGAGTGCAAGTTCAAGTCCACGGCAACCACCACCAAGATCTGCATGGAGAGGATCACCACAGCCAGCATCTCGTCGGCAAAGAAGTGATGCGGAACGATTTCGGAGAAGAAGGTGACGCCGCTGATCTATGGCTTGATAATGAGCAAGATTCTCTTCTCGCTGACGTCAACGACGGAACTGCTTCCATCTTCTGCAATGACTTCCCTCCTCTGCCTGACTTCCCTTGCATGTCATCCTCTTCTTCTTCGTCTTCGACTCGGGTGCCGGTGAAGACCGTGTCGTCGTCTTCCTCGGCATCTTCGTCTTCTTCCGCGGCTTCCTGGGCGGTTCTCAAATCAGATGCGGAGGATAATAACAATTATCATTCTCAAGATTATCAGCAGCAACAAGACAACAACAACAATTACTACTCTCGTAACGATTCGGCTGATGCACATCCGGCGGGGGCGTTGTCCTCCACCGCCTCGATGGAGATCTCTCAGCCGTCGGATCTCGGAATGGAGTGCATGGACATGATGGAGACTTTCGGGTACATAGATCTGTTCGAAGGCAACGAGTTGTTCGACCCGTCTTCCATTTTCCAAAACGAGAATCCAATGATGGACCAGTTCCAAGCGCAGGAGCAACCTCCTCAGGAACAGATGCATGCAGACAATCAAACCTCACACCCACAAGAGAACATGACCATGGGAGATCAGAGCAACAAGGTTCCGGAGGACGACATGGCGTCTGTGTTCTTGGAGTGGCTGAGGTCAAACCGAGAGACGGTTTCAGCCGAGGATTTGAGGAGCGTGAAGATCAAGAAGTCAACAATCGAGTGCGCCGCGAGGCGTTTGGGTGGAGGCAAAGAGGCGATGAAGCAGTTACTCAAACTGGTGCTTGAGTGGGTTCAAACTAACCATCTCCAAAAGAGGCGCGGTACTAAAGACTCGGGGATACAACAGTATGCAGTAGACCCATTTCAAAACGCCATCCCTAACCCTAACCCTAGTCTTAACCCTACACAAAATCCTCCCATATCATCGCCGTGGATGGCGTCTCCCCAGTATGATGCAGCGGCGCCCATTTTAGTCCCGACTCCGTCGCAGGCGGGTTATCCGTCAACTCCGATGATGGGGTTTATGGGTCAGGACCCTTTTGGAAACGGGCCGGGTTACCAGCAACCAAATTCAGATCAATACCAGCATCAAATGCTAGAGACTGCACCAACCTGGCCGCCTTCATCTCCATTTATGGGCAACAATTATGGATCTTTCCCGGATAGTAATATCCAACTAGCACCTCCTCAGCATCAGCAACCGCTTTCCGGTTACGGAGGGCAGTATGGTCAGTATCAATATTTTCAAGGGCAATCAGGTGAGCCGCAGCTGGTGAGGTTAGGGTCTTCGGCAACTAAAGAGGCTAGGAAGAAGAGGATGCAAAGGCAGAGAAGGACTTTGTCACACCACCATGGAAGGCATCATGGACACCAACAGAATCAGCATCCTAATCAAATGCCGGATCAAAGGCTAGTTGGGAACGCCGATCACAATTGCACTACTGCCGCAATGAGCAATCCGGCTGCTTCTAACTGGTTTTATTGGCCCACCACGGCGGCTGGTGGTCCTGCTCCTGCAGCCTCACTGGCAATGATGCAAACGATGGCTCCCGAGGCAGCACCACCGGTGCTTCCAGTTGATCGTCCGGCCAGTCAAGGGCAGAATTATAATCCGGGCCGGATTAATACACAGGAAAGGAGACAGGTGTGTTGTTAATTTGTTGCAGTGTAACGTTTTCTGGTTCATTAAAATGTGCATTGATGTGTACATGAAAATGTGTGGTAAATTTAATAGAATGAATAATGCAAGCCAATTTTATTTAATTGGTGTGTCCGTTTGTAGGGATGGAAACCTGAGAATAAGAATTTGAGGTTCCTTCTTCAGAAAGTGTTGAAGCAAAGTGATGTGGGCAATCTTGGAAGAATTGTTTTGCCAAAAGTAGTTCCCTAATCACCATCTGATTTCGTATTTTTGAATTTGGGATAGTTTTTTCTTTTTGTTATTGGAATTTGGTATTGATAACGTTAATGCATACTGACGTTGATAATCAGAAAGAAGCCGAAACCCATCTTCCTGAGTTAGAGGCAAGGGACGGAATTTCAATTGCAATGGAAGACATCGGGACTTCTCGTGTATGGAACATGCGCTATAGGTATTTTACTATAAATTTGGATAATTTCGTTCAACATATATGTCATCAATTTTAATCAGCAGAAATAAGTAATTTTGCGTTCCCTTTTCTGCTATGTTTGTGGAGTTTCAGGTACTGGCCCAACAACAAAAGCAGGATGTATCTCCTTGAAAACACAGGTATGCACATTATTGTAATCAACATTAATCGATAATGTTATTGCTATTGTTTTGTCATCTAAAATGTTATTAATGTTGTTGAATTTAGGAGATTTTGTGAGGGCAAATGGACTCCAAGAAGGGGACTTCATAGTCATCTATTCAGACGTCAAGTGTAACAAATATGTATGGACATTTCTCATTTGTCATTATTATCTATTCAAATAATCCCTTATTATTATTTTCTTTCAAGTTTGATTATTCAATATTAGTTACTTCTGATGCACAGATGATAAGAGGAGTGAAGGTACGGCAAGCGGGGACTAAATCAGAGACCAAAAGGCCAGGAAAGTCGCAGAGGAACCAACATGCAAGCACTCCATCTGGCAACAATGGCTCGTCATCTAAGAAACAGTAAAGTAAGAAAGAAGAAGAAGAAGGAGAAGGAAGCTGAATTCTTCAGAGAAACCCAGCTAGCTCAACCGCCCTTCTGGCTTTTTCTTCCATGCATGAGAACAAAAGTGGACGGCAAAGGTGGTCTAGGGTTGTTGGAATGCAGAGCAGCCCTTGATTTTATCTGCAAGTGGGAGGGGGTTTCAGAATTCATGCGTTTTCGAAAGCTGAGATCTGGAGGCTGGTTGGTTGGGAGTGATGACTCAGTTGGAAGCATGCGCTTGGTTTTTTGGGTCTCAATTAAACGTATAGAGATCTCCCCAATACCAGTGTATGCAGTCTTTGACATTAAGTATATTAGTGTATGTTGTGTTTGTTAATTATTAATGAGTCATATATATGTTGTAGAATTCAAAAACCATAATTCGTAAATTATGTATATGGGAATTGAAGGGTCGATAATGTTCATTCATTAATGCTCGAGAAACATGCATGTATGTTTGCCATAATGCCTAAATAGATCGAGGACAAAGTTATTGTTAGAATACTTTATATTTTTGGAGGTTTTAATTTTTTTGAGTGTTTGTACACTTTCATATATTTTCTTCGATTTGTTTTTATGTTATATTTATGGTGGGAAAGCGGAGTTTCTTCAAATTTTGTTGAGAAACTTTTTTCATAATTGTTGTTTTATCATTTGAAAGTATGAAAATTATTGTACCACGAGTGAAGTTATATTATTTGATGATTTGGAGGAATATTTCCAGTTGCTATTCAGAATTGATGTTGAAACTTGAATCCTAAAAGTGGGACTATTGCACCAATTTCTAACCTTTTCTTCTGAGTTCTGACCTTCCATTAAATTACATTAAGAAAAGCAAGAGAAAAAAAAAAGTGATTCTCAACCCCTCTACCAAAAAAAACTAATAGTACTTTCATCCCCACCCTTTTGCCTAATTCAGTTGCTGGTTTCAGAATTCCGCCCTTATTGGCTAGAGCTACATTTGTTCGGAACACCACCACAAAGTAGTTTCTTCCCTGAAATAGGGACAAAGAAGCTAATTAATGCATCTACTTGGCAACATCATTTCGTTCGAAACTAGCCACCATTCCACCAATACTATAGCTAGACTACCACGTACATGACAGTTTGTCTGCTTGCAAATCCGACGTGAGGTCATTTGCAATCAACATATCTGCTTGGTCATAATTTGAAGGGAGAACTTCGGTAGATGTAAATGTTGGAAAATTTGGTCGATGGATGCTGCTTCTATCACCGGATTTCATCTCCTACAAAATCTCAAAAAGACAATATATTAATAACAAATAATAATCATAATGTTATTGTCATAATATATTAAAATAATAAGAATTATAGGACTTATCTCTTGCATTTGTAGACTTCCAAAGGACACATCATTCAAAAAGAGTTTAAGGTTGAGGCGTGTAAACACTGCCCTTAAGAGTAGATTTCGCCCCTCGGAGACAATGTCTCGATGTAGCAGGTTTGTGGCGCCCTACCCTCCAGGGTACAACAACCGTTAATCCTTGTGAGCGTACACTCGCAAACTTGGATCCTAGAAATGCTTAATTTTTTCCTTTGGCATTATGGAAGAGCAAGAACAAGGAACACTCTAGAATATGAAGGCATGCTCACCTAAGGGACAGTTTTTAAGGGACTGTGAGGAACAAGTGAATCTGACGGCTAAAAATAAATGCACAGTTTTAAGTTGTTATAATTTCTGCTTTTATATTTAATACATGTGGTTAAGATGCATTTGTCCTTCGCAGTTCCTTAAAACTGTCCCTTAGGTGAGCAAATCTACTAGAATATGTATGAACTCACTAGAGAAATGGCTACGGAGAGGACTACAGAAGATAATGAATTTCATTGTGTGTGTAAGACCAAGAAGTGATAGGTATATATAGTAGATGAAAAGGCTTAGAGATATTATGCAAATTTAATAAGATAATTATTGGAATATTGTCACTCTCGTAATAACCTTAATATGCTCTAATTATGAGCATAATGAATTAGTAACATTTTAGAATAAATGTATAATAAAAGTTTTTCAATGAATTGGGAGTTACACAAAGTATTTTGAAATATCAAATCAAATTAAATTTTCAACAATAAATGCATACCATAGCTATTGCGACCCAAATTGGAGCTTATATGGCGCTTGGTTCAGAACTACAGGCAATTGCAGTATATGTAAATTAGTCTAAAACCACATGTAAGAAAAAAATTTTCATTACAAAAAAAAAAAGTAAAATTTATTCAAGGAAAAAAAAAAAAGATAAAGGTGTTCAAGTAAAACCCTAATTTGTGTTTGACCCAAACTCTAGGTTACTTGACCTAGTGGTAATAGGGTTTAATTAGAAGAATCTAGATATTATCTTTCCTTGTATGATTCAGACTCTATGCATTGTAATCCTCTATATAAAGAGGCCCCTATTATCAATGAGAATACACAGCGATTTTCTCTCAATTTCTGATTCCCTAAAACACGTTATCAGCACGAAGCCCTAACCCTGAAACCCTAAATTCGTAGCCTTCAAATCCCAGATACCATCGCCGCCCAACTTGAAGATCTCAACCCCAGGAGCCCAGAACCGGCGGCGCCACCTCCAGAACCTGTCGGAACAACCCCGAACCGGCCTCCGGAAGCGACGAAAGTCTTCCTGCCCGGCTCAAAGTTTTTCTCCCAGCCTCTAACAACCATACTCCACCACCAAAAGCTCCTTGACCCCAGATCCCCAGAACCGGAAAACCCATCCCTGGAACCGGCCTGAAGCCTTCTAAACCGCCCATCAGAAGCTCCCCTGCCCTGAACCGCCGCATGATCATCATCCTTGAAGATCCTCTCTGCCTCTGTCAGTCCAGCCTAGAAGAACCAGAACTCGGCCCAGAGTCAGAAGCCAAGCCCCTCAACCAAGAAGCATAGCAGCTGACTTTGGCCCAAAAGCAAAGAAGCAGGCCCAAAGCCCACTGACGTCAGCCCAGATACCGAGCCACGTCAGCATCCAGTCAGCCTGCCGCGTCAACATCAGATTGCCACGTCAGCAATCGGTGCCACGTCAACAGATCGGTCAACTCCGGTCAACACCGCCGGTCAACCTTTTTCCGGCGACTTTTCCGACCAAATTTTTCGACTACCCATTTAGAGGTATTTTTTTCTAAAAGTTCCCGTTTTTTTAGAGTTTTTTAATTCAATTTCTCTTCTTTTTATCGGGGACTTGCAACCTCCCTTCTTCTACCCCCCTTTCTTTGTCATAGGGGAGACCTAAAGCCGAATTGTGGGGGTTCGTGCTCACTCCAAGCTTAGAGCTTGTAGAGTCCTCCAAACATAGAGTTTGTTGAGATAAAACGATCGACCACAAACATCATTGTTTCGATCTAATCCAACCCCTCTTGGAATTGAATTTCTTGGAAGCGACTACGCTCGGAAATTCCTAATTTCTTGGAAGCGACTACGCTCAGAAATTTTTATTGTTTTCGTGGTAGCCCATTAAGCTCCGAAACTAACCCTATTTTCTTGTTGTTTTTCAGGATGAGTAACCTGAACAAGTTGAGCTTCACTCCACTAGAGACAACAGGAGCAGGATACCACAAGTGGGTCCGTGATGTGCGGCAGCATCTTAAGGCTGATGGAATCCTGAGTACGATCCAAGAGCCAAGTCAGGACGTGCTTACTCCTCAACAAGCTGCTGCTTTTGAAGCAAATAGAGCTACGAGAGAGGCTAATGAAGCAAAAGCCATCATTCTCATGACAAGGCACATGAATGACGCGCTCCAAAATGAGTACCTCAATGAGGAAGACCCAAGAAAACTATGGGTAGAACTCGAGTAGCGTTTTGGCAACATCCGTGATTCCCTGCTTCTAGACTTAGAAGTGAGATGGCATAGCCTCCGCTTCTGTGATTTCAAGTCTGTACTTGACTACAATTCAGAAGCACTTCGTATCAAGTCTTTGATGGAATTCTGTGGACAGAAAATCACTGATAAGATGTTGATCGAGAAGACTCTCTCCACCTTCCCCGTCTCTGCATTGATGGTAGCCAAAAACTATCTGATTGATGTCAATGCTAGACGCATCACAAGATTTCATGAGCTAATTGGTGCCATGAACGTAGCTGAAAAGCACGACAACATACTTGTGAAGAACTATAACTCTAGACTCGTGGGAACCAAGTCAATTCCGGAGTTTAATTATAGTCGCGCCTCCAAGGGAGGACGCAAGGAGCGAAACCCTAAGAATAGGGATAATTCTGGACGTTCTGGTCCATATTCTCGCCCCAAAGAAGAAGGAAACCGCCAAGATAGGCGTACACGGAACCGTGGAGGAAAACGTGTGAAGAGATAGAGAGGCCAAGCCTCCGGTTATGGTGGTGACGCCACCAAAGGCAATAACCGTCCTCAAAGCGCTCCTAAAGCGCCTCGATCAAGGGAACCTGACCATAATGATGCTTGTCTCAGATGTGGACTACTTGGACATTGGGCAAGGGCGTGTAAAGCATCCCAGAATGTTGCAAACGCATACAAGATGTATCGTGAAGCAAGGGAAGCAAATTACATGGAACAAGAAGATCAAGATGGCGATCTCGCTCTAAGGGTGGAAGACTACAAGGATCAAGACCCAGAAACTGGCGATTTTGATTAAGCCTTTTTATTTTCCAAGAGATGTAGGCAATTGCCATATTATTTTTGTAGTAGATGCCAATGGTATTAGTCTTTCTTCAAAGTAGCCGTACTCAATGTAAATGTGATGTCTAGGAAGGTTTTGAGATAAGTGGTACTTAAGTGAGCCTCGCTCCACCGACATCTCTCTACTCACCTGGTCACGTACATTTGCATTGTAATTACCGAAAGAAGTTAGACAACTACCATTGTTTTGCATTAGCTAGTTTATTGGATTAGATTTACTTTGGTCAAAGAAACAATGATGTAATCTCGTTGGCTTATTAATAAAAGTTGAGTTTTTTTCTTTATGACTCCTTTTTAATTACCAGCTTTTCTTTTAGGAATGGATGAACTACAATGTCTTGCGGATAGTGCGACTACGCACACCATTCTATGACATAGGAAATTATTCTTAGAGATGTTGCCTACATATTCCTCTGTGACTACGATGGCTGGGCCATCAGGTTTAGTTCAAGGACATGGAATGACCCAATTCCTATTGCCAAATGGCACCTTGATTAAAGTCGCAGAAGCTCTTTACGCTCCTAAGGCAAATCGAACCTTATTGAGCTTTAAAGATATAAGAGCCAACGGATTCCATGCGGAAACGCATACTGAGAACGGAAAAGAGTTCCTTTGCATTACCTCTAATGATTGCGGATGAAAGCGCATCTTAGAGAAGCTTATGTGTCAATCTAGTGGACTTTTTGTCACTACAATTCGACCAATTGAATCCAATAATGTCATAAGAGAAGATCTCTTGGATTCTGACACATACTGGCTTTGGCATGACCGACTAGGACACCCTGGTCGTGATATGATGCTCCGTATACTAAAGACTTCACACGGACATACATTCTTCAGAGTGAGAAGAAGCAAGAATCGAAAATTGATTCCCGGACTTAGTAAGACAGCAACCACCGTAGCATCTGGCGCTGCATGCAGCTGTCTTGGGACGCCAAAGGGCCGCCCAAGTCCGTTGTGACAACGCCATAAATGGCGCTACCCATGGCCATGACGCCATGGATATCCCTCCCCATGGTCAAGACGTCATGGATGCCACTTTCCATGGTTCCAACGCCATGATGGGTGATGTAGTCACACATTTTGCTTCTAATAGTGCTACAGACGCTCATGCCCAACCAAAATCCTCATTGGTTGCTTCTAAGGCCCCTCGCTCATTCTGCAAAGCCTGTTCCTTTGGGAAATTAGGACCGAGACCGTCCTACGCAAAGGATCCCAAAATACTCATTCCGTTCTTACAGAGAATCCAAGGGGATATCTGTGGACTAATTCAACCATCATGCGGACCTTTTAAATATTTTATGATATTGGTTGATGCGTCGACACGCTGGTCACATGTCGCGCTGTTGTCCACTCGAAATGCTGCTTATGCTAAACTTCTTTCCCAGATTATCCGTCTACGGGCTCACTACCCTGACCATCCAATTAAGTCGATTCGACTTGATAATGCTGGGGAGTTTACATCGAAAACGTTCGATGACTATTGCATGTCACTGGGGATTGATGTAGAGCATCCAGTTCCCCATGTTCATACCTAAAATGGTCTCGCAGAAGCCGCTATCAAACGACTACAGATGATAGCACAGACATTGGTTATGCGCACCAATCTCCCTGTTTCTGCTTGGGGATATGCAATACTGCATGCAGCGACGCTAATTCGTCTACGACCCACTGCAACCCAATCTTACTCTGCGTTACAGCTAGTGACAGGGTACGAGCCTGATATCTCGCACTTACGCATTTTTTGGTGTGCCATTTATGTGCCTATTACGCTGCCACAACGTACTAAGATGGGTCCACAACGACGAATGGGCATTTATGTTGGATATGAATCTCCAACTCTCGTCCGCTAACTTGAACCCTTGACAGGCGATCTCTTTACCGCTAGATTTGCGGATTGTCACTTTGATGAGACAGTCTTCCCATCGTTAGGGGGAGATAAGAACATAGATGTTCAACAGGAATGACAAGAATTGTCGTGGTCTGTCCCCACTATGTCTCATCTCGATCCCCGTACCGCACAGTCCGAACTTGAAGTGTGAAGAATAATCGAGCTCTAGAACGTAGCAGACACTCTGCCTGATGCTTTTTCTGATGTTGCCAAAGTGACGAGATCACACATACCTGCTGCAAACGTGCCTGCAATGATTGATATCTAGAATAATGGACATAATGTCACTCCTGTGACACCAGGAGATGGCGCCATTGCCCAGAATGGCAATGGTGTGGCGTCTATGGCCGTAGGTCCCTCGAGGAAGCGCGGTAGACCACTTGGTTCGAAGGATCGATACTCGCCCTAGAAAGAGAGCGAATGAGGCACAAACAAATCCTTTGATCATCGATACTCAAAATCCGTTCCATGAGAATGTTCCGGATTATGGTTATATCCAAGAGACATCTTTGGGGGACGCCTCAATGTCAGAACCTATCCCTGAGAACGTAGAGATCTCTGTAAATTACACTAGTGTACATGAGACGTGGGAAAGAAGCTCCATCATCATTGATGATGTATTCGCGTATTCAGTGGTGTGTGAGATTATTGAGACCGAGGACATCGAACCACGCTCCGTTGATGAATGCCAACTGTTTGGACCCAAAATGAGCATTTTGGCCTGACAAGGCGTGTCTTGGAGAAATTGAGCCAAAGTCAGTGGCTCAAGCTATATATTGTCGACAAGTTCGAAATATATTATTTAGAGGCTAAATAAAGCCTACCATGGAAGATTATGCGAGTTGCAAGAAAAGGAAATGATGGAAGCATGGAAATGAAAAGTCCACTTTAGCACATTTTCCTACTCCGGCTAGGAGAAACCGAGCTAAACAAGGAATGAGGGGTGGCCGACTGACCAAATGAACTTGAAATGAGCTGAAACTATGCAGATCCATTATAGACATCCCAAGGATAATTTCTTATGAAGAGTGACAGAGCTAGTTTTGAGTGAAAGGCCTTCAAACAATCAGTCCAATTTTCTGCAGAAGCAAAACTGGAAAACTGGACCTGTAAGAGGTCCAGCAGCGTTTCCGGCCCAACCACATGGAAGAAAGCTCTGAAAATTTTCCACAATGATCTACACTCATTGTGGATCATTTTATGTGAAGAGGTCGAAGGCCCATTTTGAGTTCTTGGTGGAGATATAGCTGCAGCAAAATTGGAGCAGTAAGTGCTTAAACCTAACATTCCATTAGTGTTTAAGTGCTTAAACCTAACATTCCATTAGTGTTTAAGTGCTTAAACCTAACATTCCATTAGTGTTTTAAGTGCTTAAACCTAACATTCCATTAATGTTTAAGTGCTAAAACCTAACCCATTATGAGTTGTTTAAGGCCAAATAGTGTTGCTTGGTAGCCTATATATAGAGGCTACAACAAGTATCAAAGAATGACGAAGAAACCAATTCATACATCAAAACATCTCTAAGATGATCTAAGTTCTCTCTAGAGCAAACTTCTCTAAGAGCAACTCCTCTCCTTCTCTTTCTCTTATCGGTGATCACACTCCTAGTTCTAGTCTTCTCAGAAGCCGACTTTCAGTGCCACCAAACCCTCTGTCAACGTGCTTCGGTCCTAGTCTCCTCGGGAGCCGATTGTAGTACCACGACCACAACGGTTACGGAACCAGCCAAGCAAGGGTAACGCCCTCGCAAACCAGCCAAGCTAAAGTCACGCTTTAGCAAGTTCTCTCTACTTCCCAATGGTTCTCGCTCTGCTCGATCTACAACATCGAGTATCGATTGTGATTTTCAAGAAGCTCAGCAAAAGTCCTCACCACGAGGCATAAAGAATCCCACGATGAGGTTGGTGCTCTCCTCGTCTACAATCGCTTGAAAGAAGTCAGGTCAAGGGACACCCCCAACGACCGCACCCGAACGGTCCCTCGCAGAAAAGAGACTGTTGACCAGCTGCAACAAAATTGGAGCCAAACACCAATGTAGAGCTGACGGGCCAAAATGGAAAGATGCGATCCAGGCAGAACTTGATTCTCTAGCGAAAAGAAAGGTATTTGGAAAAGTTGTACCAATACCGCCCAACACCAAACCAGTTGGTCACAAATGAGTATTCGTTAGAAAGAGTAATGAGAGAAACGAGATTGTAAGGTACAAAGCTCGCTTTGTGGCGCAAGGCTTCTCACAACACCCCGGAATCGACTACGAGGAGACATATTCTCCCGTAATGGACGTCATTACGTTCCGCTACCTTGTCAGTTTGGTAGTTTCCGAAAAACTGAACATGCAGCTTATGGATGTGGTTACTGCATATCTATATGGGGATCTAGATATAGAGATATACATGAAGATTCCAGATGGAATTCAGCTACCCAAATCAAGTGGCTCTAAACCACGGAGCGCGTTTGCGATTAGATTGAAACGCTCACTATATGGATTGAAACAATCCGAACGGATGTGGTATAACCGTCTAAGTGACTACTTGATTGGTAAGGGATATGTCAACAATGAACTATGCCCATGTGTGTTCATAAAAAGGACAAGTTCCGGATTTGCAATAGTAGCGGTTTATGTCGATGACATGAATATAATTGGCACCCTTAAAGAGTTAAGGGAAACCGCTAAACACTTGAAATCCGAGTTTGAGATGAAAGATCTTGGGAAAACACGGTTTGGAACTTGAGCACCGTAGAGATGGTATCTTGATTCATCAATCAGCTTATACCCAAAAGATGCTTAAGCGTTTCAACACTGACAAGATTAAGCCTTCAAGCACCCCAATGGTCGTCCGTAGTCTTGATCCAAAGAATGATCCATTTCGTCCAAAAGATGACGATGAAGAAGTGTTAGAGGCAGAAGTGCCTTACTTAAGTGCAATAGGCGCATTATTGTACTTAGCACAATGCACAAGACCGGACATCTCATTCGCTGTGAACTTACTAGCTAGATATAGCTCTGTGCCAACACGACGCCATTGGACTGGTGTTAAAGATATCTTTCGATACCTAAGTGGTACGATTGATATGGGCTTGTTCTATCCCTATAGATAGAAGATGGATTCGGACCCATCGAGTGCCAGGGATGCCACACATGGTGGACTGCATTCCCTCTCCCCATCCCAAAACGATATAAGTGTTTTGGAAGGTTTTGCTGATGATGGGTACCTCTCTGACCCACACAAAGGTCACTCCCAAACTGGTTATGTTTTCACCATGGGAAAGACCGCGATATCTTGGAGGTCTACAAAGCAAACCTTAGTCGCTACCTTTTCGAATCATGCAGAGATTATTGCTCTTCACGAAGCAGTCTGTGAATGTATATGGCTTTGATCCATAGTTACGCATGTTCGAAGCAATTGTGGTCTGAAGTCTATCACAGATGAGCCAACAAGCATTTATGAGGATAATACTGCTTGCATTAATTGAACAAATGAAGCAAGGCTACATCAAAGGCGACAACACCAAGCACATATCGCCTCTTCTACAATCAGCAACAACAGAAGCTCCTCAAGATCAAAGTGAACCAGGTTCGATCTGAGGACAATGTGTCAGACTTGTTTACTAAGTCATTGCCTAAATCCACGTTCGAGAAACATGTGGCAAGAATTGGCTTGCGGAAATTATCTGAACTCCCATGATCGTAGTCATCAGGGGGAGGCGCAAACGTCAGGGGGAGATGTCTACATGTTCGTCTCGAAGCATGAAAGGTGTGTTGTGCTCTTTTTCCCCTTCGACCGAGGTTATTTTTGTCCCACTGGGTTTTTGTTACTCGGCAAGGTTTTTAGCGAGGCAACGAGAGAAGCACTGCGTTTGGGCAACACAAGGGGGAGTGTTCAAGTAAAACCCTAATTTGTGTTTGGCCCAAACTCTAGGTTACTTGACCTAGTGGTAATAGAGTTTAATTAGAAGAATCTAGAGATTATCTTTCCTTGTATGATTCAGACTCTATGCATTGTAATCCTTTATATAAAAGGCCCCTATTATCAATGAGAATACACAGCGATTTTATCTCAATTTCTGATTCCCTAAAACAAAATGGAAATTTTACTTACGCATGTTCATTTTCTAATATACGCCCCTGAAATTTTTTTGTCCAATTTTTCTTGAAAAGTAGATTTTATGCCCTCGTAAGGAAAAATGAATTTTTAATAGAAAATAAAAAGGCCAGCTCTCTCCCTGTTGATAGGAGCATTTTAAAGTGGTATTTTAATAGTTAATTCCTCACATTTTGCTTAGTTAATTCCTTAACGAATCGATTTTTAACTCAATTTCTATTTTCTTAGGTACATTGGAGTAAATGATGGTGAAATGAGCATTAGGTCCACACTTACCTATAAATGGTGGAGAAAAATGGAAATGTACTAAAATGTCAATTTTACACATTTTCCTACTCCGGCTAGGAGAAACCAAGCCAAGCAAGGAAGAAGGAGCGGCCGCCGGACCAAATGAACTTCAAATGAGCTGAAACTTTCCAGATCCGTTCTACACATCCTAAGGATCATTTCTTATGAAGAGTGCCAGAGCTATAATTGAGTGGAAGGCCTTCAAACAGTCAGCCCAATTTCCTGCAGAAGCAAAACTGGAAAACTGGACCTGTAAGAGGTCCAGCAGCATTTCCAGCCCAAAGGCACGGAAATAAATTCTGAAATTTTACCAAAATGATCTACACTCATGGTAGATCATTTCATATGAAGAAGTCACGAGCCAAAACTGAATTCCTGTTGGAGAAATAATTGAAGGAATAAAAGGGCAGAAACTGACCTAAAACAGCTCAACACCACATGTTCAAGTTTCCTACCCACATGAAGAAAGCTAGATGCTTTTCTCTTTTTCCTTGGATATATTTTTCTGCTCCAATAGATCATCATCACTTCCATACTTCTGCACCTTCATGCCTTGCTTTCATTTCATCATTACTCCATCTTTTCCATATTTTACAAACCACTTTCATTATTTTTCTTCCATTTATCATTTCACTCTTCTTTTTCTTCCCTATATAAACACCTTCTCCTCTCACTCTAAGTACATTCCTTCATCCATTCCATCTTCTTTGTCTCTCCATTTCCTTTCCATTTTCCTTTCCAACATCCTCTAGGGCAAGCCACGAAGTTCAAGCAAGGCCAAGGAAGAGAAGAACCAAGCCGTGAGCATCATCATCCATCCTCCACCTTTGAAGCTTGCTTTCGAGTCTCAAAGGATTCAACGTTATTCACCCATCTTCATCTTCCATCCACGGTGTAATTCGACCTCTACTTTGTAACCTTTGCTTTGTATTTCGTTGGTTTTGCCTTAGTTGACATATATGTTTGAACAATTGTTAATTTCTGGAATTTTATGATTAATTGAGAATTTTCAGATTCATATATTGTAATGCAAGAGTTGCTTATGTGGGTTTGTTTAATTAAATTTGCATTATGGATAACTTTTGTATTTTAATCTTATGTGGTTGCAAACACTTAGGGTTTCGATATAATTGGTGCTAGGTTTAAGAACATGAAATCGACTTTTCGTTTTGTGTAAACTTGAATCAAAGTAGTAAAGGTTTTGTACAAAGATCGAATTTAATTAAAGAGAATTGCAATTAGGTGGACTTTTCCATACTAAGTTGTACACTTGAGTTGATAGCCTTTCTCTATGTGTAATGCGTTAAACATGACATGATTGACTAGCTTTCTAGGGTTTGATTGCATGTTTGATAGGATTAATCTAGGTGCTTTTGCTTAGGTTAATTAGCATTGAAAAGTAAAAAATGGGAATTCATTTGCTTTCGAATGTTTCACATGATCAACTCATTTCTCATGACTTAGATGAACAATATTAGGGTTTGAATCAATTTTAATCATAAGTTTCGGTTTTGATCTTTGTTCTCTCATTCCATTCGTTTAATTATGTTTATGTGTTTTATTTGTTTTCTTAACTTAGTTTATTTTCAAATCCAAAATCCAAAATTCCCCCTTTTTCGTAAATATGTTTATACTTGTGAATATCTTTGTGATTATATTACTTTGTTTTAATTTTAATTGTTTAATTGTTTGACAATGACAGGTGTACCCTCAATCCCCGGAATAGAACGATCCCTACTTGCTTATACTACTAATGATATTTTTAGGGTTAAATTATGCGCTTGCTTTGAGCGTATCACCTGTAGCTCGATCCCTCCTTCCCTTATGAAATCATGCATCCCAAGTTTTTGAAAATGAACCAAATATTTGCTAGTTCACATTTCAATCATGCATATATCTGTTGTCTTGTATGATAATAGCTGAGTTAATTAGCTTTTTCTGGATACATTGGTTGGATAATCCTTTCATCATGAAGCTACGGAAGTTTCATGGAATGTCCTCGTCTCTTTTTGATAACTATACTAATCGAAGAGATGATAATGAATAAGGATCCGCATCCGCTTTGCTCGAACCGCTCCACTGCAGATCAAAATCAATGCTCCACTCGCGCACCTAGAAGAATCCTCACTCCCACCAGGTCCCATATGGTACCATCCACTCAGATGAAATCTTTGACGTCTCAATCTGCTTCGCCCCAATACTGCAGTGGTGGGAAGAGGAATTAATTTACATCGCCGCTAATGACCTTTGTCATTCTCTTCTTTGACATTCATATTCTTTTTTTCTTTCGGTGTATATCTCAATGAGGGTGAAAGAGTATTTAAAAATAAGGTTTTAAAAAAAGGTGGTGTGTATTTAGTATATTGACATTCATCAGCTGTGTGCCTCTTTTTTTTTAGGGTGCTACTAAGGAAAAAAGAAAATTCATTGGAGGAATTGGGAGCGGTCGTGTCTCACAAAGCATGAAGGAGGTATGGGCTTTTAAATATCTACACATATAATTTAGCTATGTTGGCAAAACAAGGATGGACACTAATCTCCAATCCTAACTCACTAATTGCTAGATTATACAAGCTCGATATTATCCCAATGACTTCTTTTAGGATACCGAGTTAGATAATGCTCCTTCCTTTTCTTGGAGGAGCATACTACAAGGAAAGCCTATGTTGCAAGCTGGGGTACATTGGCGTGTTGGAGATGGCTATGCTATAAATATATGGAGGGATAAATGGATTCCCAACCGTGCACAGTATTTAATTCACAAACCCCAGTACACTCTACTTTGGAGCAGGTTTCGGACCTAATTGATGATGATAGTAGATGTTGGAAAGATGATGTTGATAGAAGTGTATTTCCTCCTGATGTTGCAGATAAAATTTTGTGCATTCCCTTAAGCACAAGGATTGTGGAAGACAGAGTATTTTGGAGACAAAGTACTCAACATTGTACTCTCATCCACATCTCAGGGAGTCAGGGAGACCCTTTTCTACTCCTATGGAAGCGTTATATGGAAGTCAAACATCCCTGGGAAAGTGCAAATTTGTTTATGGAGAGCTTGCAATAATTTATTTCCTACAAAGGCAACCTTACTTAGAAAAGGATACACAAAATATTTATTATACCCAGCCAGGTTTGAAAATAGAGCTCACATCTTCTGTAAGTGCCCAATTGTTCAAACTATACTTTCAGCACCCCCTTCTAATCTGACAGCAAGGTTACTTCCAAGCATCGATTTCAAAGAATGGATGCTAAATCATACTCTAAACCTCAGGCATGCATGATATTTTTGACAAGCTTATCTTGGTCATTTGGGCCCTTTGGAAAAACAAAAATAATAAGTTCTGACTTGGAACTACTCAATCTCCAAATGATATTGTATTTGGCACTCTGTCATGGCTGGATGATTTTAGAAGAGCTCGAAATTCTACGCACAAACCAACTAGTAAGCAAAGAAGAAGATGGAAGCCTAGTGCTAATGGCAGATGGAAACTCAATATAGATGGCAGTTTTCTCCCTAACCAAATAAGGGGAGGTTTGGGCGGTGTGCTACGTGATGATCAATGTCGTTTCAAGGTAGTTTTTGGTACATACATTTAAAATTTACGGCACTATGCTTATTTTTATTTTATTTTATCGAAACTAGACTTCAGCGTTTGAAACATATAATTGAAAATGACTAAAGAAGATAAAACATCATAAACAAATTGCGTGAATTTAAATATGAAAAATCTGGAAGGTCAGCACTGGAAAAGAAAAGTATATATGAAACCCACTTTTTACCTTTTATTTTCCCGGGTCATTGACCAATTTTTGGTAATTTCTAGATTTTATGTGTAAATACTAAATGGGAGAGGATCCTCTCCTGAGCAATGAAATTGCCTGAGCTTCCTAAGCTTTTAATCCTGTAATGACACGTGTAAAACAACATCTACTGGTCTACAATAGTGCCACGTAATGAGACATCTAAAATTTCAACCAAAAGCAAAGAAAGAGAAGGGGCCGTTCCCCTTCGCTCAGAATCTCTTGGCTGCCAAATAAAAACTGCATCGTCGTGGCTGTTCTTGCATACTTCCATTGATGGGTTGGTTCTTCTGTTCTATTGAAGAACAAGATCTGGGTATATGGGTAAACCATCAAGGGAACATATTCGTTAAACACAAATCAATTTGTTCTTATATTTGCAAAATCCAATTAGACAAGGTTGTGATTTTCTGCAAAGCCAACAAAGAGAGGAACGAGATAAATGTAAAATTATAGCCACCATGATTCAATAAATTAGGCGACCCAAAATTTGATTTACCCAGATCCACTGGAATTAAACAACTAGATTTATATTTCTTCAACATCAGTAGTCTATTTTCTGGCGAAGTGGCAGGTGATTTTGATGTAGGACGAGATTTTAGCCAATTTCAACAAAGAATCTCGAAAAGAAAGAAGCGTCTTCACATCAAGAAGAATAATTTGAATATTGAAAACTGGTATTCAAATAGACTTCTTAATGATGGAATTAGTCATAAATTACTATTTTGGATATATCAGGATTCTCGAACAAAATCTTGGTTGGGATTCCAATTATATATTTACGTAATATTCTTTAGTATCTAGGATTTTATTTCTGATTTTTATTTAATGAGGTTTAATTAGGTTTTCTAGTTTTAGTCTATAATAAATTATTCTTTTTGTTTTCTAGTTGTATTAGGTTTATGCTATGTGCCCTATATATAAGGCACCTCTTAGATTGTAATTTTCATATTCAAATTATCAATAAAAAACCAAATATTAGAGAAGTTTCTCTGTGTTTCTTACGGTTGTGCCCGTAATTGCTAGTGGATTCTAGCTCATCTCATATGGCTTTCGACGCTTGACGGAGCCTCTTACTATCGTGTTCACGCTTCCCGCATCAGATTTCGTTATAGAGAGAGAATGAGAGGAAAGGAGGAGATGGTCTGCTACAGTAGATAAGCATTTGAATTTAGAAAAAGCAATCAGTTATGGGTAAGCTGCGTTGAGTGAGAGAGAATAAATCATCACTTCCCAGCATAAAGTCTGCATATACCCAATATTTCAAGCCACTATTCTCTTCTTATTTAGTCTCAGCTGTAGAACAGACCAATAAAGAAGAACCGAGGGGAGAGAGGGAGAGGGAGGCGTGAAGGAAGAGAATAGAGAGAGAAGAAAAGTAAAAGAAGACAAATTAAAGCTTATCGTAGACCGTTGGATTCATTATATCCACGTGTCATTATCTAGTCAAAAGGTTAGGAAGCTCAGGATGGGAATGACCTTAGGAGAGGATCCACTCCCATACTAAATAGCCGTTTTGAGTTCCCTAAATTCCACTGGACACGAATGTGAGCTGGCCCAGCGACATTGACGTCCTATGACCCATACTTGTTGACTGCCCAATTTCAGGGTCATAACAGTCAAGGCTTGACATCGGCCATGGAGGAAAAGAGTTCAGTTACACAGGTAAGTGTAATCTTCACCTTTTCAGTTTTCAGGTTATGAACTACAGGTATATGTAAGTTTTGACTAGAAATTTGTCAAAGTTCCTTAGTAATAGATCATAGATGACATTAGATGAGTATATATTACTAGGTTCAGGTTGATTCATTGGATATTGACAGGAATTCCGGTATATGTATTCGATATTTGTTTAAATTTCTGCTGGGGTGCAAAATATTGACAGGAATTCCGGCTCAATACAAGTTGAAGAGGCAAAGCCTGGTCATGTCAAGAAATCCCCTCTAGGACAAAACCATTCGAACACAATCAGGCCAAAGACGAACTAGCTAATCAGTCCTGGAATGGATGGGAGCACTCTATCTACATGGTCTTAAGGGTGACGTCGCGGACCTATTCACGCGTAATTTGCAACAGTTGCATGCCACCAGGCGCACGTACTAACCAAGATATCCGTTCAAGCTCACCTATAAATACTTGGTAGTGAACAATTGAGGTAATTAAGCAATCACTTCCACTCTCACTAGCTACAAATTTCATTCATCATTGCAAATCGATCACATCAAGACTTCTTCACTCCTATTCTAGTCGATCAACAGAATAAGTGAGGGGATATTCTTCTGAATTTTTCCAGACAAGCAATTTCATTTTGGATTTTCATATCATGTTGGAGTTGGACTATATCACATATGTGTTGAATGCATCTCATAGTTGTCGGTGTTTTTTAACTTTCAATACCAATATCAACATAGTATTTCTAAGCAAAATAAAGCATATACACTGAGTAAAAGTAAACTTTCAGCTATTTCTGGTTATTAAAACTGTTCCCTCTAGTACAGAGAAACGAGAACTAAGAAACAAAGTAGCTAGAAACAGATTTCTATCATAGCAATGCTAGGTTGCGAAGCCGAATCCTTAATTAGTAAGTTCTTATTTTGATTATTTGAGAATTGTTTTGATATTGGAAGATGAAGTGTATAGCAATGAGGAAGCAGAGAAACTTGTGCTGGTACTTGTTGGAGGGTAAGGATGTTGTTGCTGCACCATAGCTGATGATGTTCCTCCACTGCAACTGATCATAGTTTCTTGTCCATGATCATTTGCAGAATTGGACCCATTGAGAAGCCTCATGTTAGCTTTCATGCACTCCTCTCTCTCCTGCCTAATCTCTTTGAGCATTGCTGCTACATCTTTCATGGTTGGTCTGTCATCTGGGGTAGGGTTAATGCACAGCAATGCCACACCTAATGTCTGCAGCATTTCCTCAATCTCGGGTTCTGGTCGTGCTCGTAAGCTTTGATCAAGTACCTCAATTCCCCCTCTCTTCTGCCTTACCCAATCCACAATGTGGAGTCCATCTGGTATGGTTGGATCAATTGGTTGCTTCCCTGTTAGCACTTCTAGCACAACTATGCCGTAGCTGTACACATCGCTTTTCTCTGTTATCTTCATTGAGTATCCATACTCTGTAAACCACATACAGGAAAACTTTGTTGATTATGACCGTTTTATTAGTTAAGTAGGAGAAAGACAGGTAGTTATGAGATAGTGCAATTCAGGTTTCTATTGGTGATGAAATAGTAATTAAGTACTAACCAGGAGCAATGTAGCCATAAGAACCTGCAACCGTGTTGGAGGACCGAGCAAAATCTCCTTCATCAACAAGCTTGGCAAGCCCAAAATCAGCAATGCAGGGCTCAAAATCTGGACCAATGAGAATGTTGTTGGCCTTAATGTCTCTGTGAACTATAGGAGGAACACAGTCATGGTGCAAATAAGCCAAGCCTTGTGCAGCCCCGAGTACTATGCGATATCTGATGTCCCATTCTAAGCAGTTACCGCTTCTCTCATGAAGTAAACCACCCAAGCTCCCATTTGGCATGTACTCATACATAAGCAATCTTGTGTTTCGGTTCCAACAGCAACCCAAGAACCTAACAATGTTCTTGTGGCGAATGGAGCCAAGGGTCTTCACCTCAGCCGAAAAGGAATCACGAACTCCTCTACTTTGACAATCATATCTGGAAGCAGTTGTTGTTGGCCAGAGCTTCTTTACTGCAATGTCTTCGTTTTCCATTTCTGCCCGGTAAACAACTCCTGAGCATCCCTTTCCTATTACATTGGTTTCTACTAGACATTTTAGAACTTGCTCAACTGAGAAACTCACCTTCTGAAATGGAGTGAATTTCCAAGGCCATGAGTCCCCTCCAATCTCAGAATCATTGTCCTCTCCATTCATCTTTCGTGCTCGAAATACTGCAACTATCCCAAAAATGGACAAAGCAATGGTCAAGGCTATTAGCAATGCAATGGCCAATTTAAGTCGCCATGACCTCCTAAAACTGCCACTTCTAGACATAGCTATTGTTGTACCATTGCTGAGGAAACATAAATCATGACCTCTAGAGCACAATCCTTTGTTTCCCACCAAGTCTGTTGCTGACAACTGTCGAAACACCTTGCTGTCAGGAAGATAGCCAGTGAAGTTGTTGTATGAGATGTTCAGAGAAACAAGATTTATAAGCCCGGAAAGTGCCAACAGATCACCTTCAAGCTTGTTGTGTGAAAGGTCTAGTATGGATAGCTTATTGAGAGCAGAAATCTGTGGTGGGATTATCCCATATAAAGCATTGAAACTCAGGTTCAAAGCAATGTCAAGAGCTTCAATTTCAAACAGTTGCTCTGGGATCATCCCAGTGAGCTTGTTGCTACTAAGATCAAGCAGTTGAAGGTTTGAACATTTACCAAGTGAAGAGGGGATTGGCTCAGTTAAGGAGTTGCTACTGAGGATGAGCCTATTAAGTGAAGCAAGTCCACCGTAACTCTCAGGAATCTGACCTACAAATTGATTCACAGAGACATCCAGTACTTGAAGCCTTGTGAGAGAAGAAAAAGAGCTAGGCAAATTACCTCCAAGGGTGTTGTTACTTAAGTTGAGTAGCTGTAATGAACTGCATTTTCCAATTTCTTCTGGTACGGTACCAACAAGACGGTTTTCAGACAGATCAAGGAAACTGAGGTTATCAAGGAATCCAATTTCTTTTGGGATCTCTCCACTGATTCTGTTATGTACAAGCCTTAGCCGGATAAGAGAAGTACAATTTCCAATCACCGAAGGT
This sequence comes from Rosa rugosa, assembly GCF_958449725.1. NCBI lineage: Eukaryota > Viridiplantae > Streptophyta > Magnoliopsida > Rosales > Rosaceae > Rosa > Rosa rugosa. The sequence goes on along the minus strand of NC_084822.1, from coordinate 40,037,407 downwards.
ATTGGACCCGAAATGTCATTAGAAATCAAGAGAAGCTTGGTTAAATTTTGCAGCTGAAATAGGCCAGAAGGTATGTTACCAGTGAGAGCATTGTGTGAGAGATCTAGAGCTTGAAGACTCTCACAACCGGCCAATTCTGATGGAATACTACCTTCGAGTTTGTTCTGCCAAGCAAAAAAGACTGTGAGCTCCTTCAACATTCCCAGCTCAGCTGGGATCAAGCCTGAAATCTGATTAGTATCAAGCTGCAGCTGCACAAGTTTTGTAGCATTGGAAAGAACTGAGGGAATTGAACCAGAGATGTTGTTGTTACTAAGCATAAGCTCCTCAAGATTTGAGAGGTTTCCGAAAGACTGAGGTATGCTTCCAGAAACAGAATTTAGAGAGACATCTATGGTCTTCAAGCTTCTGCAGTTCCCAATTTCCTCAGGAATAGTCCCATCAAGGTTGTTTTGCCACAATAACATCTTCTCCAGCTTATGAAGCTTGCCCAACTCTGGTGGTAGTGAACCAGAAAGGTCATTCTCATACAAGAACAAGTTGACAAGTTCTGAACAGTTGCCAATATCCGGTGGAATCTCACCCGATAGCATAGTAGTATAAATCGACAGCGTCTGCAGCATGCTGAGCTTACCCAATGATGAAGGTATCAAACCAGAAACTTTAGTATCAGCAAGCCCCAACACCTGCAAGTTCTTGCAGTTTCCAAGCTCATCCGGGATATTTCCTGACATGTCTTTGTTCCCTCCAGCTCGAATGACTTCCAAGTTTAGTAACTTTCCGAGTGTAGCAGGAAGATAACCACTTAGGTAGTTATCAAATATGAGAAGATTCTTCAGGCTGGCGCAATCACCAAGCTCCATTGGTACTTGACCAGTAAGCTGGTTAGAGTTTAAGATCAGGTCCTGAAGATTTTCAAGCCTGCCAATACTTGTAGGAATACTACCCACAAGACTGTTTGAACTTACGTCAAGCACCAGAAGCGATTTGCAATATCCAATATCAGGTGAGATTGTTCCAGTAAGATTAGCACCAGAAATGATGAGCTTTTGAAGAAATGCAAGGGAGGAAAAATTTGAAGGAAAGGGAAGGGCTAGCTCAATAAACTGGATATTAATTTCAGTGACAAAGTTTTGAGAAGAACAAGTAATGTAGGACCAATTACAAGGGTTGGGGTCTGAAGGGTTCCAGTTGGAGAAATCAGAAGAAGAGGGTGAGGTAGTAGAGCCTTGAAGCCATGTATGTAATGTCAGAACGTCAACATTTGCAGCAGCCAAAGAAGCAGCAGACGTTGCGAGTGTGAAGACGAAGAGGAAGAAGAAATCGATGGTGGTGAACGATAGTGGCCTCGACATTTGGTGGTGATTGTAGGTGTTAGAGGGCTTCTGCCTCAACAGCATTGGCATTGCCAAATTTTGCCTCAAAACCTTAACCCCTCCTCTTGGTTTTGCATTGGGTCTCTCTCACTTTTTCTTGATTCTTTTCTTCAACCCTACTAGTTTGTGCTACTGCAATTGCAATATTATCTAGTCTATAACTCTATATTACTATTAAACACTATCATACATACTTTGCTGTCAAGCAAGAAAAGAAGTGAGAGAGATAATGAAAGAGGGAATAGATTATAGATTTAAAGGCGCACCAGCTCCACCATCTTCACCTCGGGGTTCTGTTCTTCGCTACATATTTTACTCCTAATTGAATTCAATAGGCCTCTTTGTTAGATTTCTCATGTGTTCTTGCATTGTTTTCCTCAATATGGGCTGTTTTAATTTTGGTAGTAGAGCCACTCTTATGAAGGCCATAAGTCCCATTATGTTTTTGATTCCTTTGCTTTTTTTACTACAATTTAATTGGTTTCAAAATTTGATTCTAGTTGTTGCTATAGATGAAGGTGTGTGTACTAGTTTAGAGGATTCCCTTCACAAACAGGCAGCAATGGCCAGAATTATTATATGAACACAAAGTAATTCATGTTACACAGTTAACAAGATGCATTATATACTCTATTAAGACAAATTCATCTCTGAATGCAAGGCATATTTTTTTGCACTTTTTCTTTTATTGGTTTGCTGAGCAGGCCTAATGACTAAAGTAAAAAATCCATGCAATGGAAATTATCCCAAAATCCCAAATACCCTACCAGAAAAGGAAAAACCAATCTCTAAATTGATCCTGATAGTTTTGGTAGGTAATGCCAGAGAAGATCAATGAATTAAAATAGCTAGGCATATACTTGATTAAAGAGCATTTACTATATTTTTACTAGTATAATATGTATTTCAGCCAAGTCAATTTAAAAAATTACCACAGGTTACTGATATTGCACAGATACAAGAAGAAAATATAGCAAAGGCCGGGCCAGAGAAGAGAACAGTGTTGCCCAAAACCCAAAGTTCCAAGGCATGGCTTTGGGAACCTCACTGAGGAATCTATTCACGTTTCAGTTTTGACAAAACCTCCCCGGTGTCCCCCATTCCTCTTCCTCTTAGTTTTTAGTCCCTCTTGGATCTAAAGTGACATACAGAAGCTGATGTGTAAAATAAGAAAGTATACTAATAACCCTAGTCCATTTCTGAATTCTCTATTATACTTGTTTCTGTTTGTGTTTCCTTCTTACTGCGTATTACAAAATATAAGATTACAAATTTGAATAAAAAATTAATGTTAAGGGAAATAATAGCCTCTTTTATTACTTTTGGTCGTACGTAAACTCTTCGATTTATAATATATATATTGTTACAAGGAACCGGTTGAAATTTCTAGCACTTACAAAATGTTTGAACATTATCGAGAGAAAACAAATAAGGAGAAACAGTTCTGCATCAAGTAGCTAGCTAATGTTATCAGCAAGCTAAGAGCAATTTGCTTTAGATAAAAAATATACAAACAGGGTTGTTCATGATCAATGTCTTTCTCTGTGTATACAGATGGGTCATAGTTTCAAGGACTGAAATCCATATATTCAAACCATAGTTACATGCATACTAGCTACTATGCAAAAGATTTCCCAATTCAGTCTTAGGGCCCTAGGCCTAAAGAACTAGTAAGAGTCTTTGAAATAGTCTTTGAACAAGTAATAAAACTGAGGACCTACGTACATGAGGTTTTACACTGCACAGTTTCACACCTGTGGCCTTGTTTTGAAATTTGGTTAGGATTAGTGTATAATATTACCAGATTAATAAAATTGGCATACATAGCTTCAACTACAATGAGAATTATATACTGTTCTGTCCCGGCCCATAACTTCATATTGATCTAACATGGTATCATAGCTACTAAGCTACATTGTTTATAGTATTTGGGTTGGCAAACCTTCACCATTCTTAACTTTCATTTCTGGAAGAGGTTCCATGAATTGGTACATACTTGACTAGCTTGTTCAGAAGGTTTGAGATTTTCATTTTGAGTTGAGATATATAACATGATGCAACTGAAATATTGCCAGAGTACATAGCAGTAGTAAGAACACAACTAAAACAGGTGCTGCAACAATGGGAACAACCTTCCTATTTTTAATTTTGCATCAATCTATTAAACAAAATCTGGATTTCCATCCCAACTAGCACAACCTAGCAAATGCTCAGTGTGTTTTCAAGTCACTAAATATATTTCTACTGTAAAAATAAACAAATAAATAAATAATTGAGGGTCCGATAAACAATTGCATTGAATGTGTATTAAAGGAGGTCATACTTCAATCTTAATTTTCCACTGTTAAGCCTTTCCACTGGATCCAGTTTGTTCAAGATGGTATATCGATCTCGTCAGCATCTTTTAGCTAAAGGTTCACAATGTTGGAAACTGAGATAGAAACTCTGGAACTGGACCAGCTGTGAATTCATTGCGTAATAGGTCCCTGAAACGAAAATTAAAGTTTGAGAATAGGCTAACCATTTGTCACAGATAATCTCCAATTATCTGGCATGTCCCTAAAACTTTTGCTGGGTAACTTTATCGCCTTATCGGTACTGCTGGTGGTATCAATGGTGCGGTGTTGTTGAGTGTGATTGGAATCCACTCATTTGCCCAACCATGACATGATACCATTTTCGACAATTATATATCATTACCATAGCTATGTCATATTGATCTGTAATGCTAATTGGAAACCATAATACTAGAAGTTATAGCTATCAATACCAACTGTTGTGGTACGGATCGACCCAGCGAGGAATACTTGTGTATAGGGGAGTGATAAACTTATGATCTTTGAAATTGAAAACGAGAAGGTGTTATTATTCTCTTAGTTTATGAAAAGCCTTTTTGAAGCATTTCATCGAACACTTTGCATTCTCTTTTAAAAAGTTAATAGGCCTATTACTGAAAACTAATGGAGGAAAAATGCATATTGACCACATGGTGTTCTAGAATTAGTGACCCCCCGCGATTAAGTTCAAATGCTGATGTTCAATTTTTGCCATCATAGAGTTAGCAAAATGGGTGGAGTATGGAAGGGAAATTTATCTTTAAGGACCAACAATGATACATAAAAATCTATCTTATCGACAATAATTGATGACCGCGAATAATATAGTAATTTAGTACAGCTTTTATCTAATTATATTTATAGAAAATTACAAAGAAGTGTCACTTTAAGACTTATATTAGTCATAAGGCCACCTAAATTGTTTTGTACACAAAAGGCCACTTTGGGGCTCAAAATCATCAGCTCCTTTTTATGTTATACCTATTTTACCCTCAGTTGTCTATTATTTAAATTTTTGTTTCAGATTCAGTTACTCTCAGTCTCTCTCTCTCTCTACCACGATGAAACTCTTTCTCTCTCTATCAAACCGTGAAGCTCTCTCTCTCTAGCTCACTTAGGAAGACGAAGCTCTCTCTCTCTCTAGCTCACAAACGAAGATGAAGCTCTCCCTTTAGTTCACAACAGTCTCTAATTGATCATTGAGGTTTAATTCCATATCTCTGCACTCTGTTTAGCTTGATTTTTACTTCGATTTTCATCACTGTAATTTCATTTTTGTTTTGATTCGATCTCAGCCTTCTCTCTCTGCAATCTGTTTAGCTTGATTTGTATTTCAAATTTCATCAATGTGATTTCATTTTTGTTTTGCTAAACCTAAATCATGTGTAGCTTATAGTTAAATTAGCTGTTAAATCATGCGTAGCTGTTGTGATTTCATCACTGTATCAATCATCTGTTTTTGTTGAAAGTTGATTGTACAATGAAACTGTTGTGCAAGTTGATTGTTCATAGCTATCTCTGTTAACTAATGCAGGTTTTAGCTGATTTGTACAGTCAAAGTTACTAATGCAGTTTGTAAATGCTACTGATACAGTTCAGAAAAGCAACTAACAGAATGAAAGAATTCTACATTTGCTGTTTTGTTATATATTCTTTGTTTTTTCCTCTTGCCTTTTAAGTCATATCAAAACTAGAAGCTAATTGATAGACTGATAAGTTTGTGGTGCAGCGGCACGTTGCTGTCTTCATTTTTCATTATAATACCAATCTTTGTCATGTCTTCGTTTTTCCTTTTTGATTACATATAGTAGCTTTGTATAACTGTTATAGTGCCCTTATCTTACTGTTGTAGTAGCTTTCTTTTCCTCTGCTAGTATTCTTTCAATCTGATTCCAGTAGCTTTTCTGTTTGATATTGCGAATAGAAGTTAATTATTCTTCCTCTAATGTGTAATTGCAGTAACTTAGCCATGGATGCAGAACCTTATGCGAGGTGCATGTATATGTTTGAGACGATTATGTTCGTTCTTGATATGAAGCATACGTTTAATGATATTGTGAGGGAGGTCTCTATGGGTTTTAATCATTTGAATCTTGGTTCATTCGACTTGAGGTATTCTTTCCCTGGATATAAAAGTTGTGTGTTATCAAGTGATATGGATGTAAAACTAATGTTTAGGTGTATGTTTGATTTTAAATTGAATTCTGTTGATATTTTGGTGAGGGATTCTAATGGGAGCATCATTTTGGTGCCTTATTGTGGTGGGAGTAGTAGTTCTACTTCTGCAACAACATCTTTGGATGATGTTTCATGTGCTTCTTCATCTTTGTCAGTGGGTTCAAGCAATATTATTGATGCGAGTGAATACTTGGGGTGTTATAGGCCAGAGGCTCCAAAGAGTTATCTCACTCATGCGTGGCAGGAGGGTGTTAGAATTTAGGGAAAAGTTGACCAAGTATGCTATTGAAACTAGTTTTCTTTTCAAGTACACACAGAATACCTCAAGTCGTGTTATTGCAGAGTGTGCTAAGAGATATTTTGATGGTTGTCAATGGTCTATTCGCGCTTTGAAGAACAATGTGAATGACTTTTTCTACATAAAGAAGTTGAATAATGTTCACACATGCAAAGGAGTTCTTAGGCAACAAAAGAGTAAGCTTTTGGGGTCTCATGTTGTGAAATCGGAGATTGCTAATGAGTTGAAGTCCAATCCTCAACTCAAGCCTAAAGAGATTGTGTCTCGTTTCAAGCATTCTTTTGGTTTAGATGTGTCTTATAGGACTGCTTAGTATGGGAAGGAGTTGGCTACAAAAGCTGTCCATGGTCATGATGGTGACTCATATTCTCAGCTGCTTTGGTATTGTGATGCTATTTTATCTAGTAATCCGGGCTCTTATTGCATATTGGAAACTGATCCTTTAAGTAATCGTTTCGAACGTTTCTTCATTTGTTTTTCTGGTTGTATTGAGGTCTTTAAGTCATGCATTCCGCTTCTGTTCGTGGATGCTGCTCATTTGAAGAGTAAGTATAAGGGATACATGCTCTGTGCTATTGGAAAGAATGGAAACCAAGGTATGTTTTGTTTTGTGCTCTCTGCTATGTGCTCAGTATCTTGGACGGTAGCTTTATATACCTGTGATAGTATATATCTATGTCTGCCATATTATCGTTCTGTACCTATATCAGTAGCTTTTAAAGGGTCAGTAGCTTCTGTTTCAGTTTCCATTTTCAAATACTAATTATTTGTTGGGCTAAATACTGGTTACTACCCTGTGGTTTAGGTCCAAAATCAATTCAGTCCCTAGACTTCTAATTTCATCATAAACACCCCTGTATTTTCAATTTTGATCTAATAGGTCCAATTCGTTAATATTCTATTATGGGTTCAAGTTATAGTTGGATTATTTGTTGAAATACTATTTATTTAATAGATTTCTAATAGTGGGACTTACTCCTAAATTGACTATGCAGGCCACCTCAACACCACATCATAAAACATAGGCCATATATGAGCCACGTCAACAAGTTAAATGACTCAATTGTCGGAAGATTAACGAATTGGACCTATTAGATCAAAATTGAAATTACAGGGGTGTTTATGATGAAATTAGAAGTCTAGGGACTGAATTGATTTTGGACCTAAACCACAGGGTAGTAATCAGTATTTAGCCCTTATTTGTTTTATCTTTTTTTGCAGAGTTCTTTCCCTTTGCATTTGCAGTTGTAGATTCTGAAAATCATGTGAATTGGGATTGGTTTTTTGATCATCTATATAACATCTTGTCTCCGCAAGGTAGAAATGTGACTTTTGTTACTGATCGACACAGTGGACTGTTGAATGCTGTTGCCAGGGTATTTCCAGATTCTCCTCATTCATACTGCTACTACCACCTTAAGGAGAATGTTAGAAGTGTGTACCGAAAGCAATCTGAAAATTATTTTGTTGACAAGATTGTGGAGGAATTTATGAAAGTTGCTTATTCACCTACATTAGCAAGCTATAACTTCAACTTGCACAACTTGAAGAAAGAAGGTGGTCCGCCTATTGAAGAGTTTTTGCGATCTTTGCCGTTGGAAAAGTGGTGCAATGCATTTTTCAAAGGAAACAGGTATGGTGAAATGGCAAATAGTATTGCCGAGTCATTTAACAATTGGACTAGAGATTTGCGTGAGGCCGTGAGCTTCCTATATTTGAGATGTTTGAAGGCTTAAGGGTTAAGGTTATGGAGAATATGTCTGAGAGGAAGGTTGCATGCAAGAGGTGGACCACTATTTTGTGTCCTCCAATAGAGGCTTTGTTGAAAAAATCAATGGATATTGGGCGGCATTGAGCTGTTAGTATGTCTAGTGAGACTGTTTTTGAAGTTCATTCAGATAAATCAGTGGCGGTTGATCTTGGGAACAACACTTGCTCTTGCCGTCAATGGCAAATTAATTCATTCCCACGTTCACATGCTCTTACTGCAATCCAAAAGGTTGGAGTGGAACCTATGTATAGTTACATTGAGCCGTTTTACACTTGTCAAAGCTACATGGATTCCTATGCGCATGGTATTCATCCTATACCAAATATGGAGAAGTTTTATGAAGATGCAGCTAGTTCAACTTCTATTGTTAAGCCTCCATTGGTTAGGAGGCCATCCGGCCGGCCAAAATCTGTTCGAATGAAGTCTGCAGCAGAAGTAGGTACGAGGAGGCTTATCAAGTGTGGCCGATGTGGTGAGTTGGGGTGCCACAACAAGATAACGTGTATTGCGCCAATATGAAAGCTGGCAGTAGTACATGAACAGATGGAGTATCTTTTTACAACATTAAGAGTAGTTTTTTTTATAACAATTGGAGTATCTTTTTATACCATTTGGAGTAGCTGTTACTATACTGTCATTCTTTTACAGAGCATAGCTTTTACTTGTGTTGGCAACTGTACATGAACAGATAGAGTATCTTTATACAATATTAACAATATCTTTTGATCACCTTTGCAGTATCTGTTTATATGATTGGGAGTGGCTTTTACTGATGTTTAACTTATGAGTTTCAATCCATGGAAACTTAAAAAATTTGGACATCCACAGAAACTTTGTCTAATGATTTCGACATAAATTTCAAAACAAACCTGGAATGGACATGGGAACTTTGTCATTACATTTGTACAATTTTGACATGAAACTTCAAAACAAACCTGGAAATGGACATTAAAGAAGAAAACTAAAGCTGAAAGTAACAAAATAGACATCAATTTCCATCCAATATTAAAGCTGAAAATTAAACATAAAGCTACTGTTAACAGTTCGTAAAGCCACTGTCAGTACTTCAAAATACTACTTTCAGCCCGACGTCATTTTCCATCAAATATCGAAGCTGGAAATTAAACAAGCATAAAGGTACTGTCCACACATGAAAAATCTACTTTCATAGCCTAAAAAATCTACTGTCAGCACTACATAAGCTGCTGTTTCCGATTATCATCTAATGCCTCTTGCCGCTCCTTTTTCTTTTAGTGGTATATATGAACTCCTTGTCTTCAGTAGCCTTCCTTTTTTTGTTCTTGATTCTATCCACCATTGAATTTCTCTTTATAGCTTTCTTCTTCCCTTTCTTCATCTTTTTAATTGGTTCTTCTTTAGGTTCTTCTTCTTCATCAACAGCTTCTTCTTCAAGTTCTTCTTCAGCATCAGCTTTTTTCACCCTTTTCCTTCTTCTTGATTGTTCTTTTGCTTCCTGTTTCTGAGAAGACCTACCTCTTTTATCTTTTCCTGCTGTTGTGTGCTTCTTTCTGGTTGTTCTCACTTCAGGTTCTTCTTTGTCTTCATCATCATCTCCTTCTCCACCCACTTCCTCACCATGTTCACCATCAGCTCCTTCTCCACCCTCTTCCTCACCATCTTCACCATCCTCACCATCACTGTTACTGTTTTCTATATCATCTTTCCGTAAATCCTCTTGAGAATCCAACATATCTTTCTCCAGTAGCTTTCTTTTCATTTCCAACAATTCATTTTCTAGATTGTGTATCATTTCTCTCTGCTGCTCAATGACATCCTCCAAGTTCTTTTTTCCTTCTCAATGGTTGTAAAAACTTTCCACTTCTTCAACAGTTTGTTCTGCAAGATCTGTATCTTCCTTGTTGCTATATTTTCTTCCTCAAAGGCTTTGTCCAACATCTCCCAATATCTATCATTCTGCCTTGCTAGCTTTTCCTTCTCTTCGGTCAACTTCTTCAACAAGTCTTGAGTTTTCTGGTTTTCTTCTTGTGAGAGACTTGTCTGAGTTGTTGCTTCTTCCAACGAGCCTATTATGTCCTTCATTCTCTTCTGACTTTCTGCTTCTTCTTTTCACCGCTCTTGGGTGGTTTTCTTGTGCTGTATCAAAAAAAAAAATCACATTGAAAAGCTACTGAGGTGGTTATAAAAATCTACTAACATAGCTATACAAAAATACAAACTTGCTCAGAATTAATTACATGAAACTGAAGGTTTCTTAGCTACTGATTTGAATACAAAAAGCTACTCAAATGGTTAAGGAAAGCTACTAACATAATCATACAAATCTACTAACTCATCAATGAAACTGAAAGCTTCTGAAATTTTTAAAAAGCTACTGATGAGCTTAAAAGAAGCTACTCAAACAATTACAGAAAACTACTAAAATTTTCAATGAAAATTACTTGGTTATAGATCACATAGGCAGAGAAAGCTAGTAACCTAGGCAGAGAAAGCTACTTACCCAATCTCCAAAAGTTGGAGTTACAAAGTCTTCCTCCCTCAGCTCTTCATTTGATTCTTTTGATGCTACTCCTCTGTTTCTTCCTCTGATGTCATGCATTGCCACTTCCAAGTCTTCCTCTGTCGGCTTTCGGTCAAACATTTCCTATTTTTCATCAAATAAAGTACACACAATGTTAAAGACTAGAACAATATATTTCTAAACTGATTTCTTATTGCAAATTAACTTATTCTTTGTTTTTCTTTCTTTACCTCTATCTGCTCATTGGTTAGTTTCTCCATTTCTTTATGCAGCTCGACGAGTGACCATCTTATGAAATTTGGCGACCGTAATTCATTTCTCTTGATTGCTCCTCCCATCTTTGTCTTCTCAGCTAATCAATACTGTTACACAACAATGAGAAAAACATTAATTTTGAGAGCTAAATCTACTGATATGTTAATGAAACTAACAGTAGTGGTTACTTACCATGATTAGCGGCAAACAACCTGACAAATTGACATCCTTGTCTTCCTGTTTCTTACTTAGACCATTGTGCAGATGGTCTAATACCAAGGTTGCCCATGAATATCGTCGCCAAAAAAGAGCCAAACCACCACCCCGTTTATTCGTTCTCTCCAACACCCTACACTTCTTATAACCCAAGGAACCACACAGCCTCGATCTCCATTGCATCCTTCTTCTTCTTTGTCTTCATTAAGAAGATGGTCTAATACCAAGGTTGCCCATGAATATCGTCGCCAACAAAGAGCCAAACCACCACCCCGTTTATTCGTTCTCTCCAACACCCTACACTGCTTATAACCCAAGGAACCACACAGCCTCGATCTCCATTGCATCCTTCTTCTTCTTTGTCTCCATTAAGAAGACGACATCGGGATCTTGAGCCCTAAGAAGCTTCTTCAGGGCATTGAATGTGGACGGGTTCTCAAGCCCGCGCACATTCCAACTTAGAATATTCATTGTTCGTGGTCCCACCACTTTAGTCCTATCAATAGCAGAACTAGTATTTTCAGAAGTCACAGTATTCTTCTTCTTCATAGCCTTTCAAGGTGATCCGAATATCAGTTTCTTACTTGGTGAGCAAGCAAGAGAAAAGCCTTTCCCTTTACCACCCCTTTTTGAGTTAAAAGCGTTTTTACGAGGCCCCCCTTCCGACCTTTGAACTCCATCTTCTACCTTCTTCCCTTTCTCCCCTTTCTTCTTAGACTGCTTGCTAACTTCTTGAATAACCTTTGAAACCTCTATCGCACCCTCTGTCACGGGAACGTCAAAGAACTTCGTTGGAACTACACCACTTCTCACGCCTATTTTGAACTGCCCAACCCCTTCCTGGACCTCCCCTGTAATACCCCGAAAAATCCAAATTAAATTCCATGGATTTTTAGAAATGATTTCACGATAGTAGGAGAGAGTACGAAGCTTGGAGAAGTTGTGGAATTAGTTCGAACGATTTTATTTTCGAAAACGAACGTTTTTAGGGGGTCAACAAAGTTGACTTTTTATACGTTCAAAATTTGGGAAAACTTCCTTCATGAAAGTTGTAGAGCTCGTCGATACGAGTTCGTGGACATGTGGAACGCAATATTTGGAGTTCGTATGAATAAGTTATGAATTTTTGAAAATTGGGAATTTTCTATAAATAGGAAATTTTCTGATTTTATTTTCATTTTAAGGACGAAAAAAAGTTCTTTTTGCGGAAAAGCCCCCAGCCCTCTCCGTTCTCTCTCCTCTGTTTCTCGTCAGACCCGGCGGGTTTTCTCCGACCCGACCCGGACTTTTCTCTCTCCTCCGGCATCCTCCGGCCACGACCCGGCCTTCCCCGAGCTCGCCGTCGCACGCACAGCCTCCCTCTGGCCTCCCCTTGCATCGCCGCTGCTCCCAGATGGAGATCGAAGACACCCAGCCATGCAAACCCGACCCGGCCGGAAATCCCCGATTCCGGCGTTGCATGGGCCGATCGTTCCCATTTTCGTGATCTCCTCTTCATGCTGATCATCCCCATGTAAGCCTTTCATCACGAGTTTGTGTATAGAACGCTAGATCATGGTTTGACTTTTTCGACGTCCCTGATTTAATCTGAAATCTGATCGGACGCACAGGATTAATCCAACTTCAACGCTTGATCTAGGACAATCTAGGCCGAACCAGGCTTAGCTCCAGGTATGGAAGTCGACCACCCTTTCATTTTGAACCAGTTTGTAGTTGGTCACTTTGCCATCTGAGGTGGTTGACCGGCGTTGACCGCCGCGTTGACCGCCCACTGACCACCGCTTGTGGCGGCGCATCAGACCATATTTCGAGTTTTCATTATCTAGGCGATGATCTATGCATCCATACGAGCGTTTTGATATATAACATGGTCATGTTAGAAAAAGTTGGTAAATAGTGGATTTACGTTTTTACGTTACTATTTACGGTTTTTACGTTTTATCTTCGGTTTACGATCTACGAAGATCAGACCATCGGTTTTACTTCAAATTTTAATATGTTGATCGTATGACTGTCCCGGTGACTTTGTGAGGTCACGGGCGAAGATCCGACCGTTGGATCTTCGTATATTTGAGAAATAATGATTCGGAAGGCGATTCGTGAGAATCCGACCGTCGGATTTTCATATAATTTTGTGGAGATGTTAGTAAGGGCGATTCAGGAAGATCTGACCGTTGGATCTTCGTGATAATTTTGGAGGATGATCCTAAGGGCGATCCGTGAGGATCTGACCGTTGGATCATCATATAAATTTGATCTGACCGTTGGATCATCATTAAATTAGAATCCGACCGTTGGATTTCTGTATATGTGTGGTCTATGAATGATTTCTAAGTTAAGATCGTGTTTGACTAGGTGGTTGATGGATTGATTGGTGAACGATTTCGGATCGTTGTTTTTGAGCTGTTAAGAAGACGCAGCGGGAATTTAGAGGTGAGTAAACCTCACGTGGTTCATATTACGAACCGAATAAATTTAATTACCTTATTTTGTCGTAATTGCGTGAAAATATTTATGGAATAAATATTTGTTTTAAAATCATATGGACTTGATCAACTACGGTCCATGGGTAAGTAAAATGATTTTTACGATACAAATGAATTTCTCGGTTTTATTGCATGTGAACTATAGTTGGTATTAGTGATTATCCCTGAGCGGATAATTACGTATATATATATTTACGTGATTATATGTGAATGGTGTGACATTGAAGAGTGTGGAAATTGGGATGATTAAATTATTATGAATTGACATGTGACTTACCATATTTATATGTGATGAACATGATTGATGAGTTCTTGTTAATATTCATGATTTACATTGGAGGATGTATAGAGTTAGAGAATGTAAGGTTCTGAGGATGAGGTGTCCGAAGTTCGACGGTTAAGGATAACCGGAGTGTTTGTGTGCTGAGGACGGGGATGTCCAAGGTGCGACGGTTTATTATTAACCGAAGTTGTGTGCTGAGGACGGGGATGTCCAAAGCGCGACGGTTTATTATTAACCGAAGTATATGGTGCTGAGGACGGGGATGTCCAAAGCGCGACGGTTATAGTGTTAACCGAAGTATTTTTGCCGTTGCTTGACCCTAGGCCAAGGTGTCAGAGGTAACGAGGCAGTTAGAGCTCTAACGTGTTATTGGGATGGACCAGAGTGGTGTTATGTGGGTTGGGTGTTTACAGGACCAGTGTGGTGTATTGTGATTTGAGGATTGTGAAAATGTATTCCTTGTGGTTTTCCATGAGTGGGTTGATGTCTCTTTGCAGACGTAATACTGTTGAATTTTACTTGAATTGTAATTTAATAAATCAACAGTTCTTTCTTGTTTACTCATACTGGCTGTAAAAAGCTTACCGGGTTTTGTGTTGTTGCAACTCCCGGTACACTATTCAAATTGTGTAGCGGGTAATCCTACAGGACAGGAGAACCAGGACGGTGATCGTGCGGTTAGAGCAATGGTTATAGTTTTACAGCAATTGTAATAGTGAGGCGAGTTAAGCTCATTTGAGCCTTACAATTTGATTTGGTGGGAGTGTGCTGTAATAAATAACTTGAGGATTTGGGTTATTGTAAATTTGAGAGTTGTAAAGTGTGGTTGTTTGTGAGAAAAAAATTCAGGATGTTAGTTGTAATTTGTTATTATTCATGTTTCGGATTTGAATTGATTATTCAAAATTCGGGGCGTGACATCCCCAGCCTCCGATTCGGTCATAACCACCTCGTTGCATGCCTTAGAAAATTCTAATTTTCACCTTTTTGAGACTCCAACTAACTGAGCCCCAACCAACTTCCTTCCATCCTCCTCACAGCCCACTTCCTCCAATCCTTCTATTTAATCTCTCTCTCTTACTAGACCACAACACAATTCATCATGGACATTAATAGACCATGCTTTCCTACCAGGAAGGAGACCATAGGATCGTCCCAGTAGTTGGCCATGTGGATCAATTGAATACACATCCTTTGAGAGAGTTCTCCAATGGCCAAAGGTCTCCTCCACATACTTTCCTTCTAGCCTGCCAGGACAATCCGAACCGACATGATCCAACAACCCACAAAAGAGGCAAAGGTGCGGCAAGTGCTCATACTCAAACGTCACCTTGCAGAGTGCGACATCCATTAGGTTCAGTTGCATCAGAATTCCTTTTTCGCAATGATTCAGCAACCCATAATCCCACCCTCATACGTAGAAAATTACCTGTACCATCTCCGAAGACTCCAGTATCAGTCCTATCATATACTCCTATATATACTAGTTCCAATTTTCCTTCCCATCTCCTTTGTAATAAAAGCGAGAGGGAGGCCAACTGCTCTTATCCAAAATTTTTGAATCGTCAGCTGAACTTCTCCCAGATCAGTCAAACCATCTGTAGGGGCTAACATTATCTAAGGACCAAGGGCTTCCATTTAGAACTCGATCGCGATCGCCCTCAGACTTGAAAGAAAAAAGGAATCTCTCCGGGTTCTCCCACTCTCTCTTTGGTCAGCCAGATCTTCTTGATGATACACTTAAATGATCGACTCCCCCTTGTTAACCTTCTTGCTAGTAAGAACCTTCCTTAGCTACAAGCCAGAACTTTTTGGCCATCAGCGACTTAGGATCCTCCACCGTGATAACCTCTAGGTCATTATCTTCATGTAACGCCAGACGGCGAGAAAACTCTCCTGCAACTTCCTCCATAAACAACAAACCGGATACCACAACTGATCACACCCGCTGTACTAGCCACACAAACCACCACATACACCTAAGGACTACAGAGGTCTCGCCGTCGATGTACGGGTGGGACTAGTTTCACTCAAACCCTAACTCACGTAGAGAAGGGACTTTCGTCACATCATTCTCATCAGCTTACAAACATATTTATTTATTTATTCTTCACAAAAATATTTAATTTTATGAAAAAGAAAAGTATATAACTTATATATTTTTGATCGGACCTATATTTTTGATCGAACTTGAGCCTAACACAGAACTTATATATTTTTTTGATCCAAGAATAGGCCCAAAACGCGTTGTATTTTCTTTTGGGAACTCTTCATTTTTGGTTTGAGAACTCTTCATTCTCACGCACTTACCCAGTGTTAGAATTTCCAAAAAAGAGGCTACTTACGTTGATCAGCTTCCTCTGTTGGAAGATATGGACTGCTAGGTGTGATTTCATCTACCGTTGGAAGGCTCAGGTACTCCAATTGGTTCTTTGGGCCCTGTTTCTTGGGCTCTTTGGGCTTGTGAATCTCTTTCAGCCAAAAAAAAAAAAAGAATTTCCAAAACCCTCCGAATTTGAAGGTAATCCCAAATCATCATTTTTAGGGTTTATCTTCTGAGCCATCTAAAGCCAAAACGATTTTAGCACTCTCATTCGGTAAGTTTACATTGCTTGATTATTGCCTTTCGTTTTTACCCGACGAGCTTTTACTTATTTGGTTGTGAGGAATTGTGGCTAGGTTTTTTGGGCTTTATGAACTCAGAATAAGAAGGTAAATGCTACTGTTATTAGGGAACTAAAATGCTCAAAGGATTTAGGGATATGAGAAATTGTTGGTTTGAGTTTGAGAGGTAAAAAAAGTTGGTCATAATTATGGGGCATTGTTTACTGAACTTGGATCTTGAACAGAATATTCTTGTCCTGGAAGGTTGGAATTCGTCTTCGTTTTCGTTTTTGAAATGCACCGTATAAGTTCTTTCTTTATATCGGTTTTTGATGAATTCAGGAGAAGCTTGGGCTGAATTTTAAACCTGTGTAAACTGGGTTTTGATGCAAGGCATCTCTAGCTTTGGAGGTCTTCATTAAGGGGGGTGTATTGTATATGGAATTACTGGCACTTTTAAAGAAATCCATGGAATTTAAAAGTCTAGGTGTATTCAATAGAGACTTTTAACAGTCCATAAAAGTCTGGGTGTATTCAATTAGGATTTTAAAAAATATTTATGAATTCCACCAAAGTCTAGGGGTATTCAATTAGGACTTTTAAAAATGAATAGAAGTTTAGGGGTATTCAAAATATCATTCATACATACGGAATTAGAAAATCATGGAAAATCATGGACTTTGTAGTGTTTAGTATAAATACCAAATTCCAATATTTTTCCAGCCACCAGAGCAAAGATTTTGAGCGTGGAAAAGTCTGTCAAACTTCTTCTCTCTGCGCGTGAAAAGGTTGGTCCTCCATCATCTCTCTTTCATGATTTCTTTTTTCTTTTCTCTAATATTTTGTGATATCAACCTCTAATACCTAACATGTTCATTGTTGTTGTTGAATTTGTTTTTTGTTTTTTTTTTTCAATTGTGATGCTTGGAACCCTAGTAACCCAAATATTATCATCAACTCCTAAAACCGTAAAAGCCAAATTTGTCGTCTATATGTATATGCCTAATGCTTTTACGGTTCGATCATAGTCCTGCATTACACTATTGTGGTTATTGCTAGCTATTGCCGTCCTAATTGTTTGCTGCGTATATTTCTTCTTCTTATTTGTTTTTCTCTCTAGGTTTTCTGTTTCTTTTGTATTTGTTGCCGTCCTATATGGCATGGTTCTCTTTTTTTTGCTACTACTTTGCCCTTGTGGCTCTTAAGTTCGGGTAGATAAGCCAAACGGTGGGTGTTTTTTTTTTTTTTTTTTCCTTCATGCCAAACCTTCTTTTCTATACCTAAAATAGTGTGTGTGATTTTACCCTGCATTGAGATGGGACTTATGTTGACAATCTCATGCATGTCAACTTTCTTAAAATGATTGTAATGTCAGAGGTGCAATTTGGTTCAAGCTTTGGGTGATTCTATACAGAGTTATTAATTTTCGTTAAAATTTTGCTTTAACCCTTCGATTTGAAGCCAATGTTGGCCACCACTGAAGTCGGCAATGGCTGATAAAATTATGTCAGGTTATTTATTTTCTTTTTCTAAAATTTAGTGTTATTTTTTATGGTTTGAGAATATTATGTGCATGTTGAGCAGAGCTTTAATGTTAGAAATTTTACTTTGGGATTACAGAGTAGTAGGTTGAGTAAATAGGATCATTGAATCTTCAAAGAGCTAATTCAGCTAAGTTTGTAGTCAGTTGAGAGATAGGAATAATGTCCTGGAGTTTTGATTCATGTTGGTTGGGCAAATTGCCGTGATGACAGTTGTCTGGATCCTTGGATGTAGAGAAATACAAGAATGGGAATGTGAAGGGGAAGAAGTTGACTGTATTTCAGTTTTGTCATCTTTATGGACCTCAATTTCTTCAGGATTCAGATTCTTTTTATTTTCCCCTTCAAATTCCTTTAAATTGGAATGCAGTTGTTACAAACGAGATTGATAGGGTTATATAGCTAAGGGAATTATAATTACCTAGCCCATGGAAACAGATCGTGATCAAGTTTTAGGGTTATGAGAGAGTCTGATTTGTGCAATTTATGAGTACTGTTTATAATCATATTGTTCAATCAATATGAACAATGTATCAAAATTTGCACATAACATATAACATATGAATTATGTCATATAACATATATATATAACATACTAATTGCACATGTTTTTTATTATTAGGTAAATATTACTTACGGGACTGCGAATTCCCCAATCGACGTCGGTTTCTAGCACCATTTCGAGGTACTCGATATCACCTCAAAGATTTTGGTGGTGAAGGAAACCATCCTGTCAATGCAATTGAGTTATTCAATTTTCGCCATGCTTCCTTGAGGAACATAATTGAGAGAATATTTGGAATATTTAAGTCGCGTTTCACAATCTTCAAATCAGCACCACCATTTCCATATAAGACACAAGCAGAACTAGTTTTGGCTTGTGCAGGACTGCACAATTTTCTTCGACAGGAATGTCGTTAAGATGAATTTCCTCCTGAACCAGAAGAAGATCCGATAGACAATCCCGAAGATCGATAATTTTGAATGGGATGATTTTCAAACCCAAGATCAGCAAAGAGAGAATGCTAATGAATGGAGAATGAGTATTGCTACTCATATGTGGACATATGCCCAACCAAATGCCAACAATGAAAACAATGACAATCAAGAAAGTGAAAATGAAGGAGAAGAATAAATCATATCATTGTTTCAGAGACGTCTGCTTATTTGGCATGAAACTTCATCAATGTGTTTTTTTTTTCCCTTCTCTGTTTTTGGTACCTTTTAGTTTGGTTGATTATATTTGGAGGCTTTTCCTTTATTTTCTTATATGTTTGTTTCATGACATTATTTGAGCTTCTCTGATTCCTACATTAATGGACATTAGTTAACATAGCTACGGCATTGTATTTTATTCTCTGACTAATAAACTAGCTTGGTTTTTCTTTTTTATAAGTATTGTGAAATCTATAGAAGTCATTCATATAAAGTCTGTAGATTTTTACAAATCAGTAAAAACTCTATGCTAAAAGTCAATGGTTTTAAAAAATCAATAAAAGTCTATGAACTTTTTATAGAGTCCATGGACTTTTGAAAAAGTCTATCATTTAAAAAAACTTCACACAAATCCAAATACAATACACCCCCCTAAGTTGAACCATCTGAAATGTATGGCGAAGCTATTTATGGTCCACCGTTTGGGCAGGGTCAGACACCCATGCCACCTGCAAACCAACAGTGTCCACCACCTCCCTTTCATTTCCATTTCCAACAGGGCTGAAGAAGAAGAAGAATGTGATACAAGTTGTGAAATTCCCTCCCTACAGCCTCAACTTGTACGACTCTCAGATCAACAAGCACCGCAACCACTTAGAGAGAAAATTACTACAATAACAGAATTATGTCCCAAATCTTATGTGGAGCTGATTCTTTCACAAAAGAAGAAGAAGAAGAAGAATAAGAATAAGAAGAAGAAAGGGTGTAAAACCCCCGAGACAAATAATAAAAGTTGTGAAGGTCCCTCTATACAGCCTCATCTTGTACAAGTGATAGATCAAGAGGTAGAAATGCCTCAGGATTTGAGTTTCTCAGTGAAAAGCAAGAAAAGGAATGGGAAGAAAAGCCGTAAAGCCCATGATTGTAATAATGAAGTGTGCGACTTTCTGTTGGTACTTCTGTTATGGAAAGTAATATGCCAACAGTAGATCCATATATACAGCCTTCTATTGAAATATCATTGGAGCAGCTTGTTGCGGAGCCAGTTGTGGAGGCAATGAGTACAACATCAAACTAAAAAAGTCCCAAACCTAATGCAGATTTCGGCTGCCCACAAGAAACAAAGAAAAAGAAGCAAAAGAGAAGCCACAAAACCAATGAGAATAAAGAGCTATCAGTGGAAACAATGATGCCAAAAGCAGATCCATCTTTTTAGCCTTCCCTTGCAATGTTCTCTGAACAAGAATTAGATGTGTCACAACCACTTAATGTTGATGCAGAACCACTTGTGGAGGGAATGCGCAGAACAATAAACTCAGAAAAGCCCAGGCCGAATGCAGATTTTAACTGCTCACAAGAAACAAAGAAGAAAAAGCGAAAGAGAGAGGTATTAATGGAACCAATGATGCCAGAAGCAGAATCATCTCTTCAGCCTTCTCTTACAATGCTCTCTGAACAAGTAATAGAGGTGGTACAACCACATAGTGCAGATGCAGAACCACTTGTCGAGGGAATGAGTACAACAATAAACTCGGAAAGTAGTCCCAAGCCCAATGTAGATATTAGCTGCTCACAAGAAATGAAGAAAAAAAATCCAAAGAGAAAGCGCAATTCTTGTGAAAATATAGAGCTATTAGTGGAAATAATGACGCCAAAAGCAGATCCATCTCTTCAGCCTCCTCTTCCAATATTCACTGAACAAGAGGTAGAGGTGACACATCCACTTAATACTGATGCACAACCACTTGCGGAGGGAGTGAGCAGAACAAGCTCAGAGAGTCCCAAGCCCAATGAAGAATTTAGTTGCTCACTAGAAACGAAGGAAAAGAATCCAAAGAGAAAACGCAAAACCAATGAGAATAAAGAGCTATTGGTGGAAATAATGATGCCAGAAGCAGATCCATCTCTTCAGCCTCAGCTTGCAAAATTCTCTGAACAAAAGGTAAAGGTGGCACAACCGCTTAATACTAGTACAGAGTGGCAAGATACCAAGTTTGATGAAGTTCCTTCCTTGTCACATTTGGCTCCAAAAGCTGATACTGAAGTAATTGCTATCAGTAGAGAGGGCAGTCTTTTGCAGATGGAAAACTCTTCACCTGAAAGATGTCTTCTTAAGTGTTCTCAGAAAAAGCTTCTCATTCTCGATATTAATGGGCTGCTTGCTGATATTGTGGAAGGTTCTATCCCGAGTAGTTTTAAACCAGACAAAATCATATCATGGAAAGCAGGTGATCATATATTTAGATATCTATAGAGCTTTATTCTCTTTTTTTTTTTTTTTTTTTTTTTTTTGAATAAAGGATTAGGCGATATTAGTTCCTCGGAGGCAAACGATGTAGGGAACAAGTCCCACCCTCAATCCCGAAGGAGAGGGGTTTGCCACACTCTGGGAACCCACCGCCCGTCCCCCTATTTTTATTTTATTAATAACAGAAAAAGAAAATACAACCTAAAGAAGGGGGGGACATAAACCTTACCCCAAAAGCTAGAAAGAAAGACAAAAGGAAGTGAAAAAATTGAAGCAAAACCTCAAATTTTCCCAACTTCCAACTGTGAAAACAAGCCCAACACCAACCGATGCAAGAAAGAGAGTTAAACATGGCGAAGGTAAGGGAATCCCAGATCATCCATACGAAGATAAGGAGATATATTAGGCGGAGGAGAAACATGCCATACCAGGGATAGAGAAAGTAAGCCCATGTTTGTCATTCTATCAGCCACCGTATTTCCTTCCAGAAGAATATGGGAACAATGAAAGGTCATTGCTCTAATACGCGCTAAGCAAGTAAGCCATGCAATTCGAAGCGGCCAAGGTGGAACAAAAGATGAGGATTTGATGCATGCAATTACACTAGTCGAATCACATTCAAGCCAGAGGCATCGCCAACCATACTGGAAGGCATATTCAATCCCAATGATCACACCCATAAGCTCCGCGTAGAAGGCAGATTTGTGTCCCAATCCTTGACAGTAACCGCCAATGTAATGACCATGGGTGTCACGAAACACACCACCACAAGCTGCAGGTCCTGGATTACCCTTTGCAAGACCATCAGTATTCAACTTAATCCAAGGAAAAATTGGAGGGTGCCAGAGAACTAACCGCGGCGCTACTCGATTTTTAGGAATAGGCTGAATACCCAACCCAACCAACAACTGAGTGTCAACCAAACCATTCGAATAACCTGGCATGTAAGGAGCAGCAAAGCGAAGCCAAGCCTTGAGAGAGCTGAAAATTCGCATGAGGGAAGGGCGCTTGTCCTCAAATCTAAGCTTATTGCGAGCTTTCCATATAGCCATAAGAGCATAGAGACAACTAGCAAGCCAAATATTTTTTAGTTGGGGAGAGAAAGACTTGCCAATAATGGAGGTAAATAACCCACCAATAGTGCCACTAGTCGGTAAGAAAGTCCCAAAACAGCATGCTAGCCATTGCCAAACATGTTGCGCAAACGAGCAAGTGACAAATAAGTGAGTAGAATCCTCAATATAGCCAAAAGTACAAAGCTGGCAAACAGACACTATTGGGATACCCCGTTCTTGAAGCTGCACATCAGTAGGTAGTTTATCATAGGAAAGGCGCCATGCCAATAAAGATAACCGTGGTGGAATGAAAGAATGCCAAACCTTAGAAACCCACTCATCTTCCGAAAATGATTGTCGGACTAGATGGTATCCATCAGAAAAAGAGAAAGAACCTGAGCTTGAAGGCACCCAAATTAATACATCATTTTCTGGTTCAATTGGTAGTGGGATTTGAAGAATTTCAGCCGCCAAAACCGGAAACGAAATTGAAAATTCATTGGGCAAGGTCCATATTGCTGATTAGTAATAAAATTTTCCACCTTACTCATCAAACGTTTGGGAAATAATAGAGCTTTATTCTCTTAAAGTGGTATGGAGCCTCATTCTCTCTTCTCTCTTCTTTTCACAGTTTTTAAGAGGCCATTTTGCGATGATTTTATACAGTTCTGCTTTGACAGATTTGATGTGGGTGTGTGGTCTTCAAGAATCAAGTAAGCTTCATTCTTGGACACATGTACCTTTTCCGATTTCTTGTTTGTTCGTATATAATCTTTTACGCTTGTTTTCAGGAAAAATGTGGACTCGGTGATAGATGCTCTTAAAGATTTAAAGAGTAATGATATATGGCCACAACATGATCTAACTTTTCAAATTTTTTAGTTCAGATAAATGTTAAACTTAACTATGTGTGTGTGACTTTGGTTTTCCTCAGCGATCTTCGGTGAGAACAGCAAAAAAGGAGCATATTTTCTCACATCTGCTACTGCTACTGTTCATTCAATTAAATTAGCAAGTAAGTGCATGGCTTTACTACATATTTATATCTGTATATACTGTGGATAGTTTAGAACTTGGAATCTGTTAGCAAATGTGACGTGGTTTTGCAATGTGATTGTTTCATATGTTTGGATTTTAGGAACTGTCTTAGTTTGTAGAGAGATATGTTTTCAAAATTCAATGTGAGCACTGCTTAATTAAAACCGGTGATTTGTGTTCAAGATTTTGAATTTGTTCTTCTTCAGATTATTTGGGGACTTGTAAGAAATTTGCGGATTTGAGCCATATCCTTGCGGAAAGATGTGTACTTGTTGTGGTATTGGAATGATGAAGCACTGAATATTTGTAGGCATTTTATTCGGTTTCTCATACAAATGCTAATTGTGTTCGCTGCCCCTAGTACACAGAGTATAGTTATATATCATTGGTTTTAACTCTGATTATTTATGTGCAGTTCCAAACAAAGGAAATAGGCTTGATATGGAGAAATACTCATGGACCCAGAGTCTGCAGGAGGTTAATATAATCATTCTGGTGCCTGCTGTAACTAAATCAAGGGATATTTTCATGAGGCAAATAAGGACCGTCTGAAGTTTGGACTGAAGGGTCAGCCTCTTATAATTGATGCAAGTCTGCTGCTTCATTGTTCATATTATTAGTTATCCCATGTCGCAAACCACTAGATATAATATGAACGCATAGAGTAGTTAACTACATGGTAAAATTTCAAGCAGAACAGTAGATTTAGTTATACGTAATAAAGAATAGTGGCGGATGAGAATGTGCGCGCATGACCTATGCTAAAACAATGATTGTTCTAGTCTGCTGTGAGTCTGTGACTGTTGTTTCTGTTCGGGCCTCTTCTAATGTATGTTAAATACTTGCAGGGGGAGCTATTTCAGTCTATCAAGTCTGATGATTGCTTATGGAGCATAGGTATGTTAGTGCATACAAAGTCATGGCATTTCTTTATAGTTCTCTTCATTGTTTAAGTTAGAATTTAGAAGTCCCAATTGTATTCATTCATGATGTGGTAGCACACCTACATGCTTGTGTTTATGAGGACTGCTTCACTTTAGTTGCTCTCAGTTCTTTCCTTAAATACCTATTATGGTTTGTGGATTGTCGGTGAGAGTTGGTTCAGAACAGAATTTCTGAATGCCCCTTTTTCTGCTCAACTGTTTAACCTTTGAAAGGGAAATAGGCTGTAGTTCTTCCATGCTAGCTGAGAAGATTAGATTGCTTGATTTGGGGTGTATATGAACGTTGCATGTACTCCATTTTCCCTCGATTGATTATCCTGACAACTAAGAAAACGGGTGTTCTTTCTTAACCGATAGCTTAATTATGTTTGCTTTGTTTCATTAGCTTCTTCATTTCTCAATTTTGTATTTGGCTAAATCGTAAACCTTGGTGGCTGATTTCTATTTTTTGTCTGCTCATGACATTTGATGATTTCAGACTGATTTGGACTGATTACATAGTGATTTCGGACTGATTTCGGTCCAATTTCGGACTGATTTCACTTTGATGATTGGACTATTTCAGACTGATTTCGTTTTGATGATCCGAGAACTGATTTTATTGTGATTTCGGTCTGATTTCGGACTGATTTTATTATGATTTCGGACTGATTTTATTGTGATTTCGGTCTGATTTCATTATGATTTGGACTGATTTTGGACCTATATCAGTGTGATTTTTTTCTGATATTATTATGAATTCAGACCGATTTCGGTTTGATTTTATTATGATTTCGGATTGATTTCGATCCTATTTTAGATTCATTACTGGTTGTTAGTTTTTCTGGTTTTTCTATCGATAAACCTTGTTAGATTACTTGTAAATTTTATTCAATTATTTGTCTGCTGAGCGCATGGCCGGAGTGGAGCGCCTCCACCAGCTTCTCGAAGCTTCCAGGAAGAGCCTCACTTTGCTGGAGGTCACTGCCCTCGTGGATTGCTGCATGGATCTTCTCAAGTGTTGGGGTTGAGCTATTACTCACCTCCTTTGATCCAAGCTTGCTACCTTGTTATGCAACTGCTCTTCACAACTCCAATCAGGTACGTTGCCTTGATTAGCTTCTTAGATCAGTTTATCTTTTATTTCCTGCACTCAATCACACACATACACCAATATATATTTGATATAGAAGTGATGTATAATAACAAAGATACAAGAAGAAGATGATATTGTTGAGAAAGGGGCTGTAGCACTCTGATGCTCAGTCCTCTGTTTCTTCTGATATTTCTTTGTTCAGAATTTCTTCTCATCTTACTGACTCTAGCAGAGCAACATGACTTATATGACAAACCCATGCCATAGACACAAAAGTCAAGGAGCATTAAATGTCTTACAACAACTTATTTAACTAGCTAGAGTTAAAAACTAACTAGCATAAGCTTAAAGCAAACTAAGCATTAACTTTAGGAAAAAATGCACCAACAGTGTCTGGAGACTCTGAGGACTGTTAAAATGATACCTGAACTTTCAAACGTATCAATGTGATACCTAGACTTTTATTTTGTTGTCAATGTGGTACCCACGTCAAGTTTCCGTCACGGTTCTGTTAAATTTACCACGTGTGAAGCACGTGGGGTGCAAAATGAGGGCAAAAAGACTAATTTGCCCATATAACTGACATTTTAAATATTTTTAATAAAAAGGATTTAAAGCTATTTAATTCTTTTAATTTATTTTTTTCACCCCTCCACCTCTGATCTTCCTCTCCCCTCGATCAACCACTCTCTGAAAAGAGTGACTTCTCTCGCCGATTCCTCCCTCAACAACACCTCGTACTCCTCGATTTCAGGTGTTGTCTATAAAGACGAGCTCCTCCAGACCTGATCCGAAACTTGCTGGAATATCTGGGACCGAAACGACGGTGGTTTGGTTGAAGCAGCGGTAGAAGAAGAGCTTGCAGAGGTAAGGGAAGGCGGAGAAGAGGAGCGGCTGAGGGTGGCGGTGGAGGAGCAGGGCGGGTTTGGGGTGTAGTCGGAGACGTACCCGAAACTGACCTCGGAGACGTGGACAGTTACGATGCTGGGATCAGTGTCGTTGGCGAAGAAGTCGCAGACGACGCCGTGGGGGCCGTAGGAGCAGAGGTCGTCGGGAAGAGGGTGCGCCAGGGGACGTGGGGGTTGAGGGAGTCGAGGAAGCAGTAGACGGAGGCCTGCTCGGCGGGGGCGAGGAGGGGCTGGTTTAGGGAGAATAGGTGGGTGAGTGAGCACCGACCTTGGTTTGGATCGGATTGTCCGGATCTGGTGAGTGAGATTGATTCAAGAGGCCTCATGCTGGTCTCTCTCCCCTCTATTCTCCCTCAGCCATGTTCTGCACACAGAGAAGAGTACCAAAATCACCCTCTTGATTGTTGGTTCAATTTGAGATCAATGGCTGGAATGGGTTTCTTCCAAATTGAAGCTCAATCCCATCATCAGTCTCTCTTCTTTTGAAAGCTCAAATTGGTTTGCTGGGTTAAAGAAGATGAACATGAATGGGTTGAAGAACATGAACAATTGCTGGGATTAATTTTTTTTTTTTTGGGCATTTTTGCTGGGTTTAGAGGATGAACATGAAGAATTCATTCATTCATAATTTAATGGAGAGAAAAAGTCATTTTTGTCCTCCGAATTAACGGAGCCGTGACAGAAACTGGACGTGGGTACCACATTGACAACAAAATAGAAGTCCCCGGTGTAAGGGACGCAGCTATATTGTGCATTGAGGTTAGTCAAAATATAACAAGAAACGACAAGAGACAATTTTGGCTGAATTACTTTTTGATATTTCTGTCACGCCCCGGATTTTGAATAACAAATCCAAATCCGAAACATGAATTAATACAACTCACATAAATACAACCTGAATTTTTTTCTCAAAACAACCACACTTCACACCTCTCAATATTACAATAAATCAAATCCTCAAGTTAATTATTACAACACACTCTCACCAAATCAAATTCTAAGGCTCAATGAGCTTAACTCACCTCACTATTACAAATGCTGTAAAACTATAACAAATACTCTAACCCGCTCGATCACCGCCCTGATTCTCCTGACCTGCAGGATTACCCGCTACACCATTTGAATAGTGTACCGGGATTGCAACAATACAAACCCGGTAAGCTTTTTGCAAAGCTCGTATG
Organism: Rosa rugosa; assembly: GCF_958449725.1. Classification (NCBI taxonomy): domain Eukaryota; kingdom Viridiplantae; phylum Streptophyta; class Magnoliopsida; order Rosales; family Rosaceae; genus Rosa; species Rosa rugosa. Next base: position 40,009,959 of record NC_084822.1, on the reverse strand, counting down.
AGTAAACGAAAGGATTGCACGATTTAAAGTAACACAATCAACTCAAGCACATTTTAATTTTGTTTTGCATAAGAATTGAAGTGTACAACGTCACTTCAAGCATCAATCAACTCACATCTCATCATGACTACTCAAAAATAAACAACTTCTTACTCAATATATACTCACAGGCTTATGATTTATTTATATAAATCATCCCATGCAGTATATTATACTTACAGGCTTATGATTAATTATATTAATCACCCCATTCAGTATATCATACTTACAGGCTTATGATTAATTATATTAATCATCCCATTCAGTATGTGATGTCATACCCAAGGGCATATGATAACTCGTTTATCCCCCAAGCAGTATGATGGCAGACAGACTAGAGCTCTAACTGTATCGTAAAGTGTCACCTGGGCCAAGGTTCACCTTACGAATGACTGCTTTTCTCAATTCACTCGACTCCTCATTTAATTCATCTCAACGACTCAACTATCGCACTTTACTCAATTACCCATTATCATAGACAACACAACATCTAAGATAAATCACATATTCCAAAGGGTAATGCTCAAAATATAACTCAGTAACTCACACCATCCAATATATATTCCACGTAAATATATATATATGTAGTCACCCACACAAGAGTGACCACTAATACCAACTATAGTTCACATGCAATAAAATCTAGAAATTCATTTTTTTATAGTTAAATACATTTTACTTACCTATGGACCGTAGTCGATCAAGTCCATATAATTTAAAACAAATATTTATTTTCATAAAACAATTTCCACAATTTCTCAATTAAATAAAATCACCGAATTTCGGTTCGTGAATGAACCATGTGCGATTTACTCACCTCGATATTCCCGTTGCGTCTTCAATTCAACACAATACACACCGAAACCGCTCACCCAAGGAAGACCGTCAATCACCTAGTCAAACATGACCTTAACTTAGCCAACAACTCAAAAACATACTCAAACGACAATCCAACGGTCGGATCGAAATTAAATGATGATCCAACGGTCGGATCCTCACGGATCGCCTTTAGGATCACCCTCCAAAAATCATCACGAAGATCCAACGGTCGGATCTTCCTGAATCGTCCTTACTAACATCTTCACAAATTTATACGAAAATCCGACGGACGGATTCTCACGAATCGCCTCCCTAATCACTGTTTTGCATTTATACGAAGATCCAACGGTCGGATCTTCGCCCATGACCACACAAAGTCATCGGGACAGTCATACGATCAACATGTTATAATTTGAAGTAAAACCGATGGTCAGATCTTCGCAGATCGTAAACCGAAGATAAAACGTAAAAACGTTAAATAGTAACGTCAAAACGTAAATCCATTATTTATCCACATTTTCTAAAATAACCTTGTAATATATCAAAACGCTCGTATGGATGCGTAGATCATCGTCCAGATAATATAAACTCAAAATAAGGTCCGACCCGCCGCCACAAGCGGAGGACAGACGGTGGTCAACGCGGCGGTCAACGAAGGTCAACCACCTCTGATGCAAAAGTCGTCAACTACAAACTTCTTCAAAATGAAAGGGTGATCAACTTTCATACCTGGAGCTAAGCCTGGTTCGGCCTAGATCGTCCTAGATCAAGCGTTGAAGTTGGATTAATCTCGGCCGCACGATCGGATCCTAGATTGAATCAGAGGCGTCCAAAAAGTCAAACCTTGATCTAGCGGTCTACACTCAAAATCGTCATGCAAGGCTTACATGGGGATGATCAGGGGAAGGAGGACAACCCAAAAAGTCGAAGAAATCTGTCGGGTGGTCGCCGGAAGTAGGAAATCCGGTCGGGTCCGAATCCGCTTGGCTGAGCATCTTCGATCCAGGTCTGGGGGCAGCGGCTCGGCAAAGCGATGGGAGGGGACGGTTGGGCGTGGAGCGGCGATCACGGGGGAGTCCGGGTCCGGGCCCGGAGGAGGTCGGAGGGCCGCCGTTTGGCCAGGTCGGGTCGGTCGGAACCCGAGGGTTCTGAGGAGAGACGGAGAGAAAACGCGGGGACTGTTCCGCAAATTCAACATGTTTTCGCCCTTAATGAAAAAAGTCAACATTTTTTGATATTTATAGAAATTTCCAAATTTTCAAATATTCATAACTTATTCATACGAACTCCGAATATTGCGTTCCACATGTCCACGAACTCGTATCGACGAGCTCTACAACTTTCATGAAGGAAGTTTTCCCAAATTTTGAACGTATAAAAAGTCAACTTTGTTGACCCCCTAAAAACGTTCGTTTTCGAAAATAAAATCGTTCGAACTAATTCCACAACTTCTCCAAGCTTCGTACTCGCTCCTACTATCGTGAAATCATTTCTAAAAATCCATGGAATTTAATTTGGATTTTTCGGGGTATTACAATTTCATTCACCTTACAAGAATGAATTATATACAAATTACAATTGTGCCTAATAGGACAAGTACTACTCCTAAGGCAAGTAGTAAATCTAATAATACTACATATATTACAGAATATTACAGATCACATAATATTACAGAATATCTACATAAATAAGGTAAGTATGACTCACGCCAACACTCCCCCTCAAGTTGGCACATACAGATCACGAATTCCCAACTTGCCAAGTGAGTCATGAAATGCCTTGCTCGATACTGCTTTCGTGAGAACATCAGCTAACTGTTCTTCTGAGTGGACAAACGGAAAAGAGATAAGCTTAGCATCAAGCTTCTCTTTAATGAAATGTCTGTCAACCTCAACATGCTTAGTTCTGTCATGTTGAACTGGGTTGTGAGCAATATCCACCGCTGCCTTATTATCACAATACAAATCCATGGCTCGTTTGGGTTTAAATCCCAAATCACGAAGTAAATTTCTCAACCAAATTAAGTAATTCACAAACTCCATGAGCCATACCTCTATACTCTGCTTCAGCACTTGACCTTGCCACAACCTTTTGTTTCTTACTTCTCCAAGTAACAAGATTACCACCTACAAAAGTGAAGTAACCAGAAGTGGATTTTCTATCTGTAACACAACCTGCCCAATCTGCATCTGTATAACCACTAACATCCAGATGATTATGCTTTGAAAACATCAAGCCTTTTCCAGGCGCAGACTTTAAATACCTCAGAATACGGATCACAGCTTCCATATGAGTTTCACTTGGATTATGCATGAATTGACTCACAACACTAACTGCATATGCAATGTCTGGCCGAGTATGTGAGAGATAAATTAATCTGCCAACTAATCTTTGATAGCGAGCTTTCTCTGTAAGAGTTTGATTATGGTACTCAGCCAGTTTATGATTCTGCTCAATAGGAGTATCAGCAGGTCTACACCCTAGCATTCCTGTCTCTGTCAACAAATCAAGCACATATTTTCTCTGGCACAAGAAAATTCCTGAACTCCCCCTGGCGACCTCAATCCCCAAAAAATATTTAAGAGAACCAAGATCTTTCATCTCAAACTCTGATGCAAGCAGATCTTTTAATCTTTCAACCTCCTCTGAATTATCACCAGTAATTATCATATCATCAACATAAATAATCAAGGCAGTTAATTTACCTTCACTGCGTTTCAGAAACAATGTATGGTCAGAGTTGCTCTGCTTGTACCCAAACCGACACATAGCTTGAGAGAATCTTCCAAACCAAGCTCGTGGTGATTGTTTGAGTCCATACAAGGACTTATTTAACTTGCACACAAATCTACCTCTTGTGCTTGCCTCATATCCTGGTGGTAGATCCATATAGACTTCTTCAGATAGCTCTCCATGAAGAAAGGCATTCTTTACATCAAACTGTTGCAAAGGCCAATCTAAATTAGCTGCTAGAGACATCAACACTCGAACAGTATTAATCTTTGCTACTGGAGCAAAGGTCTCCTCATAATCCACGCCATATGTTTGAGTATATCCCTTTGCAACAAGTCTTGCCTTATACCTGTTCACTGAACCATCTGCATTGTGTTTGATAGTAAACACCCATCTACATCCAACAACTCTCTTTCCTTGTGGAGGTGGCACCAACTCCCAAGTATTATTCTTCTCCAATGCCTCCATCTCTTCATTCATCGCTTGAGACCATTTGGGATCCTTGAGAGCATCCTGCACTTTACTGGGAACACATACAGAGGATATTTGATTCACAAAAGAAGCATGGAATTTGGATAACCGGTGGGTGGTTACAAAGTTAGCTATGGCATACTTAGACTTAACATCTAAACTTGGCTCATATTGACGAGGTGGTTTACCACGGGTGGACCTAGAAGGCAAAACATACACACTATCACAATTATCAGAGTTAGAAGAAACACCACTAACCTCAAGATTGGGACGCTCCTCAGGGATTGGTTGACAAGGGTTATCTGTATCTAAGAGGGGTGGAGGAGCTTGGCCTTCTTGAATTGCTAAATTTTGGACATCGTGTTCGCTGGCATTCTCAGATGAAGATTGAATATGGGAGACCACTGATGGAGAGGGAGAGACTGAGTGATTAGGAGCTTCTTCTTGAAGGGTAGACGATTCGACAATTGTATTTTTTGGTTCGGAACTTGCAACGCTCTGTTCGGCAGTTGCATGATGAAGGGTAGACGATTCAGTAATTGCCTTTTCTGTTTCTGCAGGAGTGTCATTGGCTTCAATTGGCTGAATTTTAATCCCACAAGATTTCTCTTCCAAAAAAGTGTGTTTCTCCCCCTGAAGTGAAGGATTGATGGGAGAAAAATAACATGCATCCTCATAAAAGGTGACATCCATGGTAACAAAAACTTTCTGTGTAGGAGGATGAAAACACTTGTAGCCCTTCTGATGAACACCATAGCCCACAAATACACACTTTAATACCCTGGCATCGAGTTTGGATCGTTGATTCTTAGGAACATGGACGAACACAACACACCTAAAGACACGAGCAGGGAGATTAGAAAACGAAGGGACAGACACATGATTTGAAAGGGCAGCATAGGGGGTTTGACCATTGAGAACAGAGGAAGGTAGCCTATTGATGAGATGACAAGCAGTAAGAATTGCATCTCCCCAAAGATACTTAGGCATATGAGCACTAAATAGAAGAGACCGAGCTATGTCAAGAACATGACGATTCTTTCTTTCTGACACCCCATTTTGTTCAGGGGTTTGAGGGCAAGTAGTTTGATGAATAATCCCATGAGAATGAAAGAATTGGTGAAACTGAGAATTGACAAACTCCCCCCCCCCCCCCCCCCCATTATCAGAACGAAAGACTTTAATATTGGCTCCAAATTGATTTTGAACAAGAGCAAAAAATTCTTGGAAAGCAGAGAAGACTTCATATTTGTGTTTCAACAAAGCGACCCAAGTAAGACGGGTATAATCATCAATAAACAAAACAAACCAATGTTTTCCAGACAAGGTTGACTCACGGGAAGGTCCCCAGACATCAGAATGAATAAGCTCAAAAGGAAAAGAACTCCTAGTAGTACTCAAAGGATAACTAGTACGATGACTTTTAGCTAAGACACATGACTCACAATGCAACTTAGACTCATCAATGCCCAGAAACAAGGATGGCATAGATTTCTTCATGACACTAAAGGAAGGATGTCCCAATCTCCGATGCCATAGCCATAATTCTTCAACTTGATTAGTAACCCCAGTCGAAATCAAAGCTGCTTGGACTGCCTTCTCCGGCTTCATTCCGGCAAACATGCAATCCAGATGGAATAGTCGACCCCTCAGATAACCCCTGCCGATTATTTCCCTGGTGAGGAGGTCCTGAAAAATCACATACAAAGAAAAAAATGTTACAAAACACCGAGATTGAGTATTAAGCTGAGGCACAGATATAAGATGATGAGAGAGATCAGGGACATAAAGAACATCATGTAGTGTCAAAGAAGGGGTGAGACGAACAGACCCTATTCCTAAAACAGGAAAAGAATCACCATTGGCATTGACAACAGAGGAAATAGAGGGTGGATTGAGAAAAAGAAAGAAACTACGATCATAGGTCATATGGTCAGATGCTCCAGAATCAATTATCCAAGTATTGCCACCAGTAAAGCCAGAAATTTTTAAAGCAACTCCAATCTTACCATTACCACCGCAACTTACGGATGCGGTATCCTTACCAGCAAAGTTGGTGTGATCTGATTTTGTCACCGCATAGTAATCTTGGTCTTGAACAAGACGACCAGCAGCCTTTCCCTTAGGTTTGTTGTCCTGAGGTCGTGGCCTATCAAAGTAGCCTGCTGGAAAACCAACCAACCTGTAACAGTTTGCTTTGATGTGGCCTGGATTCTTGCAGTAGTTACAAGTCAGACTTGAGGAGAACACGGGGGAAGAAGGAGCTTTCACCATGGTGAATATGCAGCGGAAGGAAAAACAACAAAGTACTTGGAAATATAAGAAGGCAACGGTGATGAAAGGATCAAAGGACAACGACCAAATCCAAGCACAAAGAACAAGAGTCAAGGATCAAAGGACAATGAGTCAGAGTCCAGGATAAGATCTCTGCTCTGATACCAAGTCAAAATATAACAAGAAACAAGAGACAATTTTGGCTGAATTACTTTTTGATATTTCATTCACCTTACAAGAATGAATTATTTACAAATTACAATTGTGCCTAATAAGACAAGTACTGCTCCTAAGACAAGTAGTAAATCTAATAATACTACATATATTACAGAATATTACAGATCACATAATATTACAGAATATCTACATAAATAAGGTAAGTATGACTCACGCCAACAAGTGGTTCTGGTCTTATACTTCCAGTTTGATGCACTATATTATAACTTTTCTTCTTATGCTACCACCTGGTTACTTGGTCCTCCTGAGATGCTTTGAAGCCATGCTATGTAGAGTATATTTTTAAACTTTTATCAGGTTGGGATTGGATTTGTTGATGTAATCTGACTTTTATACTTATTCCAATTCCCAGGAGATGTATACGCAGGCAGGGACTCAGTTCAGTGATGAAATTCAGCGGCACCGTCTTCCCATGTCCATGGTGAGTATCGAATATCCAACTGAGAAAATTTGACATCTAATTGCTGTTCAGTTTCCCATATTTATTTTGTCGTTATGTTTTCCTAGTACTTCAAATATTGTTAATGATTGATTATCTCTTCCGGAAGTTATATGATGCTAGTTGCTCATTGGGTTCTATTCAATTTGGAGTGCAGGTGAAGGATATTAATGCAAGGGTAGAGAGGATTGAACCTAAGAATTGCTCATCAGATGGACTTACTGCTGTAGAAACAAAGCCCTTGAGCCATAACCGAAAGAGGAATAGTCCAAAGGCTAAGAGTTCCTCGAGGGGCGTATCTCTATTTGGAGGTGAGAATGCTTTTTGTTCAATTCTGGGGACACCATGAGGTTATTTGCTCCCTCAGAACTCAGAAGTGATTAATTGAACCTGGTATACATAGAAATGGTGAAGTTAAATCTTCTTCCAAAAATCAATTGTTCTCAATTTTCTTGTCACAGACAATACTTCCTTGTCTTTGTTTTTAGTTTTGAAAGCTAGCTGATTATTTTTCTTTATAAAATATATCATGGAAAACCATCTTAATTCTTGTTTCTTGATTTAGAGCTCTGTGATAGCCTCATCTGTTTATTTGTTTATTCAAATTTCATTTATATATCTTTGCTGCATATTAGGTGAAATATTTATTCAGATGTTGGAAATCAACAGAAATTTATTCCTAAAACATGTGAATACTAGTTGCTATTGAAATATATAGCCACTGTAAAAAATCACCTTTAAAGTCTGATTTCTATACTATAGCTAGAATAGTGGTTTGGATCCGGCCTTAAATATATGATATGTTATCCATTGTACCGGTAAGATTGCGTATTCACATAATATTGATTTGTTTCGCATCAATAAGGCTTTTTCAGATTCTCAGTTTCGCATCCCCTGTTTGACATTTTCAGGAATACTCGTACGTGTATTCATGCTCCAGGATATCTCCTATGATACTGGAGGACCTTTCGCCTTCAAGTTTATCGTCTGCATTGGATGGAGCAAGACTTGCTTATTTTGATGGACGTCTACATGAAACTGCTTTACTTGTTGCACTGGAGGTAACTATTATCTTCGTGTTTCTACAATCTAACTTCCTGTTCTTATCTTTAGCTATTTTTTGAGAAAATTGTTACCGAGTAAAGAGAATAAATAGCATAGTTGAAGTCTTACAGGCTACTCGCCGGAACATACCTATATTGATTGATGCCGAAAGGATAAGAGAAGGGTTGGATGATCTTCTAAACTTGTCTCGACTCTCGAGTATGCTGGCTCAAATTTAAATAAAATTAATAAAAAATAGAGTAAAATGTGATGGTTGGGGCAACAATATCATACAAGATACTTAAATAAAAATTAAATGTTGTACGGCAATTTAAAATTCTAAATCGAGTTTTCTTTCAGCTGCAGACCTGCAGTTGCAGCGGAACTTTGTATGGTTTGATTGATTTTCTATTGCAATAAAGGGCTGACTTTTTCTTTCAAAAAAATTCTAAATCGAGTAATACAGTTAGAAATCATTATATTACTTACTATTAATATATTGTTATTATTACTATATTGATTTATTGCAACAAAACCTTTCTTTCATAATTCGATTTCGAGTTACCTGTTTTTTTTTGTTCCTTTCTTCTTGCTCGTTTCGGATAGGAAAATCAAAGAGTTGAATGAATCAAAAACCAAAGAGGCTCATGGCCAAGGGTAAAGATGTCCGAGTAACAGTGATTTTGGAATGTACCAGTTGTGTTCGAAATCGTGTTAATAAGGAATCAACGGGCATTTCCAGATATATTACTCGGACATAACTAAAGAAATATAACAGTGTTCTTATGCAAACCGCCTTGTAATCTTCAACCATTTCTGTGCTTCAATATAATTACCAGGAGTAAGCGCTATAGCTTGTTTCCAATACTCGGCGGAATCACTGGCGCAGAGTCAAAAATTCTGACCTAACGTCGTTGATGAAACAATCCAATAAATCCAACTCTAACTTATAAGGGGTCTTATAAGATTTCTAGTATAATCAGAAAAGATTAAGCACAAGCAAAATATGCGGAGACCCCCTTGGAAGTATCAAAGAAATGCTACTAAAATGTAGAAATACTAAAAATTATGTATAGAAATACTAAAAATCTATTCTTTCTTTTGTTGCCCTTCATTAAGTTAAGTAAAAAGTCTAAAAAAATAGAAGAAAGGTAGATCACCGGCCACCCAACCCATACCCTATTTCTTTCCCATTTTGTTTTGATCTAATAATCCTTACCGTCCCTTATTGTCTCTATAAAACAATCGGAGGATGCCCTATTATGTTCTGTTCTTGACTAGGGGTTAACGAAAAAAGAAAAAAGGTATAGTACATAAGGTAAATATCTAGAAATAAAAAATGAATAAAAATAAATAAGATAGACCAAAAAACTTTCTTTGATTTGAACTCACCCAATCAGAAATCCTTCTATATCTCAAATCAAAAGAGAATAGAATAAATCATACTTTCGTATAATATCTTAATTGAATTATATGTAATGATCAATAAATTTAGTTTAATTCTATGTCTACATGTATACACTAATATTGGTACGGGTTATTCGTCAACTCCAGTCTAAATATCTATTATTTCTAAAATGGATTACTAGTGTTTTTATACATGTAGACTATACATGTAGACATAGAATTAAACTGAATTTATTGATCATTACATATAATTCAATTAAGATATTGTACGAAAGTATGATTTATTCTATTCTCTTTTGATTTGAGATACAAAAGGATTTTTGATTATGCTCAGCAAAATTTCCACAGGCAAGTCAATTGTTTTTCCATGATATACTATTTGGTTGTCTTTCCAAACATTTCTGCTGATAAAACTACCACCAAATTTTGGATATTCATATTTTTCTAGAGCATTGCTCTTCCTTTACCATCTGCTTTTATTAGTTAATCTAAGCATTATTGCATATATTTCACTCAAGACATATGCTATGTGATTACTATGATTTTACAATTAACTTGATCTTGTTGTGGGTTTCAGGCATGGACAGAAGCAGAAACTTTTCCAAGTGCTCTTGTTTCAATGCTTTTGAAATTGCCAAAGCTCAAATTTGCGATTGTGACCTTGGGTGAAGATGGATGCATAATGCTTGAGAGAAGTGCAGATCGAAGGTATTTATGTGATTGCCTATGTTTTACTGGAAAAAGAATAAGAAACATAGGGTCAGAGAATGTGGCTTTGAATTTTGTACATACGGTCTGTTTTTATCTTGGATTTGAAAATTACAGGTTTTCATTGGCAATCTGTGTCTTGTTTTGACGTCATTGACAATCTGTGTCTGGCAGAGGCTCCTCAGATGGAAGGAATGGAGGTGGACAGCTTATTTGAAGCGTTGAAGCAGAGAAAGGATGATAGCATAACCAGACCAACCTATATTTCATCTGTAAGCCACTCTCTAATGACATTAAAAGTAAACTCCTTTTGCTTTTGGTGAAATTAAATCAAACCGGCTTGGATGGCTTGAAAGTAATTCTGGTCATTCTGCAGTCCACCAAAAGAATGAGTTACAGTTGGGCAGCATGAGTTCATCAATTAATTTCTTCAATAGTTGAAATGAATTATAATATAGGAAATAAAGCCTTTGATGCACATTCAGTTCAGGAAGATGCAACTTTCTGACTTCAAATCCAAGAAAATGATGAAACAAAACCATTAATTAATTGGACAACTGGTGTGACAATATAAAAAGGCACTATGGGTCAAAAGAATTTGAGAGCATTTAGTCTTGAGGCAAATTAGAAGTGAATAAGTTTCCTTCAATACAACTCCAGAGCCCTTTTCACTGCTTTTTTACCTGTTCCTCGCATGATTCTTGTCTAATTGTCAATCCTTTTAGAAAATTTTGAGGTCCCTCAAGGGGTCAAGGGTTCACGAGATAAGTTGGGAGCTCATCCACAGAAGCTGAATATTTACTTAGCCTCAGGACAACTGAAGTTTAACTCGAGATTTTTTTCATGCCATATAACGTACTGTATGATATTTTAATTATCTGTTTCAACAGAAAGAGTTGAACCAAGATAAGCTTATCCCAACGACTAATGAGGTGACCAAGACTTGGCACATCTTAACCTGGCATTATATGCCCAACAATACCCCAACTTAAACCAAATGCCTGTAGGAAGATGTAAAGGGAAATTTAGATTGGCAGATACCTTCTAACTAGCATACAGTGTACACACACAAACCTGCTGTACGCTCCTTTGTCCTTTAGATACCAAAGCTGGGTGAATTGTGGATACAGAAAAAAAGTTACTGAACTTCATTGCATGTTCCAGGTCTAGAATATGAGAACTGTCATGACATGATTATATATGTTATCTACATATAATTAAGATCTGTTGCTCTCTAAGCCTATCCATTTATATCCTCTCAGCCTGTTACAAAATTGAGAGCCAACTGAATAGGGACAGTGTGTGGAAGGCTGCTTGTAGGAACAGCTGAAAAAATACCACCCTCTGAGCTCGTAGATACAACGGGTGCTGGAGATAGTTTTATTGGAGCAATTATTTATGGTATGTTCTAATTGTTTAATGTTATTTTCCTTATTGACGGTCAGCACCTTCTCATCATTAATAAGAAAATGTGGTTTCTGATTCACTGAGCTTTTCTTGCATTTGTATTTCTATTATTAAAATAATATTAAAATAAATAAATAAAAACATTTTAGTATTTGTTTAGTTTTAAGAGATTGCAACGGTTTTCATTCTTAAAAGCCCTACTAGCCATTATCCAAACAGAAGGGGTAGGATCACCAGTTTAATCTTGTGGAAGAGTGGGGTTTGTGGTTGGGCTACAAGCATGACTGAGTAACTAGGTAAACCATCCATGTGAATATGAACTGAACGAAGTCAAATCATCCTCTGGATGTACTTGTTTCTAAAGAAATGTTCCGGTCCTCTTTGATTTGCTAAACTTGATACAGTGATGAAATCACAACAGCTACGCATGATTTAACAGCTAATTTAACTATAAGCTACGCATGATTTAGGTTTAGCAAAACAAAAATGAAATCACATTGATTTCTTAAAGCTGCAATCCATGAAATCCATGAAATCTCTCTCTACTTGCTCAATTGTAATATGATGTGCATCATATTTTTATGTATACAAGTTATCCTCTCAGTTTCAGTTCCAAGCAACTGTTCCATTATGTAGTGATATTGATTTTAGTTCAATCTTGAAGTATATCTTTCCTCAAAATTATCATCCTAAAAAAAAAAACCCGCACCATCAGGGGCGTAGCCACTCACAGGGCTACTTGGGCTATAGCCCAAGGGAGAATTTCGCCCAAAATGCGTCAAGTATGGGTATAGCCTAAATAAAAAAATTAAAAAAAATACTAATGCTTCGAAGAGTTGTTGGGTTGCTGCTGTCTCAAACACCAACCCCGTCTCCCCGTTCAGAACTTCAGATCGGTTCCGCCTTCCACTCTTCCAGAGTTCCAGCTTCTAGGCTCCAGCCACGGAGCCACCTCCAATCGCTGCGAGCCACGGAGCCGGGAGCCACCTCCAATCTCAGAGTTTCAGTCCACTGAGCCACCTCCTACTCTCACTCTCCTCATCTCCCCGTTCAGAACTTCAGATCAATTTTGATTCCACCTTCCAGAGTTCCAGGCTCCAGCCACCGAGCCACCCCCCTTTTCAGAGTTTCAGTCCGCCTGAGATTCATTGATAATTGGGAATGGGTTGAATCGATTGATGAGATTCATTGATATTATGCAGGTCAAAAAAAAAAAAAATTTGGGCTTCGCCCAAAAAATTGCCACAATAAATTTAGCCCACCCCATTGTCGAATCCTAGCTACGCCCCTGCGCACCATCGCACGGGACAATTAGCTCCAAACCCTGCAGCAAAGCGCGGGACGCAAACCGCTAAAAGACAAACGAAATGAACAGTCAATTGACGATTATGCCCTACATTTTTCTGGTCTTTTGCTTGATTGCCCCTACAGGTGTTGGCTGTGCATGAGGCAGTGTTGGTATTGCTTGCTCTCCGTGTTTGCTTTGGAGAAGGACACATCTTCATTCTTTTGGGTTTTGGTGTTCGCTCGACAGAGAGAGAAAGAAAAAAGAGAGCGAATAGAACAGGGGAAGAAGGGAGAGAACACAGAGAAGCGGAAGAGGGGGACGAGAAGCTCTCAGGTTTTTGTTTTGATTGCGCAAGAGTTTTGCTATTTTCTTTTTTTTCGGAATCAAAACCCGATCTGTTTGTAGGTATTGGTATTTTTTTTCCCCTGGAATTTCTGGGTTTGCTGTGTTTGCATGGTTTTTGCGATCATCTGAATGATGAGTTTGATTGTATGAGCTTAATGTCTGTGTTCAAGGCGTGTGAAGCGCTGGTTTTTGTCTGTATTCATGGTTTTTGGTATTAGAGTGTCTGATGATAATGAGTTCGATTTGTCTTTTGTCTAGAATCTCTTCTTTTTTGCTTCTGGGGCTTCCTATTTGCTGATTTCGGTGAGTTGTTTGTGTTCTATTTTGTATTGGAATGGTATTTTTTTTTGTTTTGATTTTGGTGGATTCAGGTCTAATCGATTTTTTATTTTTATTTTTAATTTTGTTTCTGCTTTTGCTGTTCATTCTCTTCCCGTTGCCGTTGCTGCTCTCCGGTTTTGTTGTTCGCTCTGCATGCATCGATTGGCTCTTCATTCTCTTCTTTAGCTTTTTTAGTTCTTCATATCTTTTGTTCAAATCCTTTTGAGTTTGGTTATTTGCATAAGGGGTTTGTCTTATATGCATATGTTGCATGTTTGAGCTGAGAATAAATTAGACGGTTGATGCATATGGTGCACATTGCACAAACCTTAAATTGCAGAATGCCTATTTGAAATTGCAGAATGGTTGAATCATTTGTTAATTGATGTTTTAGTTCCCATGCTTTTTTAGTTCCATATTCTGGTTGTGGATGATAGCATCATACATAGGAAGGTCATTGAAAAGCTATATAATATTTCTTGCTTTAAAGGTAGCTAGATGTCTGTGAATGAGTCACTGCAAGAAACATTGGATTTTGTTTTGCAGTGACTGCTTTTGATAGTGGAACCGGGGTTTTAAGATAACTACGGGTGAGTGCTTTTGCTTTTAGTTGTGTTTCTGTTGCACCTATTTTTTATCTGCTGAGGAAATTACAGTGCAGCTGTTGTTTAGTCTCTTGAAATTGAGGTTCTTCTGATTCTTTGTGTGGTTGTAGTCTTTTTTTTTTTTTGAAATAAGGGCCGGTGCGGCCGCCCTTAAGCCTTCATTAATGAAACCATGGAATACATGGGGGGGACATGAGACCTAAACCCCAAATAACAAAGTACATCAAGAAAACTTCCTGAGATAATACCAGGAGCCTCAACTACAAACATGTATCCGAAAAAGCACCAACTAGCAACGAGCGCACTACTGGCATCTCGAATTGCTTTGACATAACGGTGACACGACAGAAAAATAACCTGATCTGTAACGCGATTACAGCTTAGCATAATTTCCATAAAAACAGATTTCCCATCATGTTGCCGCTGGAAAAAACATCCAGCGACACTAGGTTTCCACCTACCACTAGGAGGCAACGACCATTTGACAAAGCAAGTAACTCGCCACCAACCTAGAGCAGACCAGGCATAAGAGATGCACATACCGGCACAGAGGCCACTCCAAACTACCCTTACTCGAAAGAGAAGGGACTTATTTGAGGTCAGAAAGACCCAAAACCTGCAGGAAAGTAAACAACTGAAGCAAACAAACTGAACAGAAAAAACTACACACAACAACCCAAGCAAACCGCGAGGCCCAAACAGATCGACCCGGCCCAACCACCACCGCCCCCAAGGATGCCTCCGGTGACTGCACGCCAGAAGCAGCCGGCAAATTGTGTCCTGCAACGCCCCATCCGTGTCCCAGAGCCACTCCAACTGCCCCAGAAACAACACGGAACCACGCCTGCAGACCCACGTCCTAACCCTAACCCAGATCGAACTCAGATCCACCCAATCCCAGATCGAACCAGTCTCCACCCACCTTCTAACCCAACGTCGCTGCAACGCCCCAGCCGTGTCCCAGAGCCACTCCGACTGCCCCAGAAACAACACGGAACCATGCCTGCAAACCCACGTCATCGACCTCAGATCCACCCAAACCCAGATCGACCCAGTCTCCACCAACCGTGGACCACGCTTCCAGGAATCCCTGCCAGCACCCACCCACGCACGACGGAGAGAAGAATCCGATCTGGAAGAACCGCCCCGATCCAAGACAAAGCAGTCGACCTCCTTCCCCGAGCCAGATCCCCGCCAAAGAGCCTCGCCGCTAGTCTCCATCCTCATCCCCTCCCGGACCGGAACGCAGCGGCAGGGGGCCCGCCGGCGTTCGGCCGGGAGAAGCTCGATCTCTGTTTTCTGTTTTGGTTTCCGCGCGTGAGGCGCGTTCTTCAAGTGGGTTTTTTTCCTTTTTGATTGTGTGGTTGTAGTCTTTGTTGTTGATAGTTCTCTTAAGTTTAGTTGTCTTGGAAACTTTTACTTTATAAGTAACGAAGTTCAACATCCATATTCACAATATATTTACCAGCAATAGTTAGATTGAGATTATGAATGAGAGGATTAAGGGAGAGATAATGGGTCAACCTCTTATGAAGCAATGGGAATAATTATTGTATTTGTACTTGAAAACATTCAGTATTCATCATGTTCTTATTTTCAGTATTGTTTGGTTTCAATATGACATGGATAAGCAGCAAAGTGTAAGTAGTAAGGATTAAGCCTTAGTGTGTTTATGTTTATAAGGCCAAACAATTGATACTTCTGTGGTATTATTACTCTTATGATTAGCAGATTGCATAATGGAGTCCATTATACTTGCCAAGTAGATTTCTTATACAGTTTCAATGGTATGTAGGAAAAGAGTGGCAAAAATTGCAAATGATTTTCTAATATCTCCGCCACTTGAATCTTATCTATCTGGCATCCCACATCCCACATCTTACTTCTTTTCAGTTTTCTCTCCCTTCTTTGATAAGTAGATATTTACATTATTGAAAGGTAATAGCCACATTGTGCAGTCGATACATGAAAATGTAGAGACCATTTTTTTACTTTCAATTTTATTTGTGTTATCAATGTAGTTACTTCCCTGCGTTATCAATGTAGTTACTTCCCTGCATTGTTCCTTCTTCTGTGGTTATCTAACAGAGTCCACTTGAAAACCATATGTTTCTTTTTATCGAACAGTTATAGAAAATTGACAACTTTGTGGCTTTAAATGATGCAGTGATAGTGTGAATCTGTTTTTGTATAATCACTTAATTTTCAAATTCGTTTGTTCTGCTTAGCCAAGTTTAGATTTTAACAAATAGCATTGTTTAGTTGGCATTGTCTTTTGTCACTGAGTTTCTTGGCTTGGATTCTGTTTTTTTTTGCAGTGTTTCATATTTACTAATCAAAAGGAGAATAATGATGCAATAGCTGAAAATATTAAACAGGTAAATATTCACAATTGATCTCCTTTTCATTGAATTTGTGCGTTCAGCTTAAACAGCTAAAAAGAATGTCATGTGCTCATATTTCTTATGATGATCTAGCTTTACATTTCAGTTAGCTTAAGGCTCTATATCTTATGTATATATAGATTGTGAGCAGGTTCTGAATATAAAGAAAAACAAATTAAGACAAACACATAGGCATGGAAATAAAAAAAACAAAAACCACATCTAAATGGAACCCTTGCTCAACTGACATAAAAGCATAGGATACTTCATTAGCAGGATGCGTCAGCAAAAGACATATTAAATCAGAAGCATACTTAGTATTTCTGTAATATATATGAATCTGCATAGCTTTTGTGTATTGTATTAAATATTCGCATGAGAAACAATCATGCATATACTCCCACATTTCAAGAAATCACATATGTTAGGGGTTTTAAATTGACTTCTGTATGACTTTGAGGATAAGGTTCCAACTTGATTATTGAGCATGAAAGGGCATTTGGATATTGTTCCTGTTGCATTCATAAACCCTGCTCCCCTATCTTGAAGCATAACTCACCCCACAGAATATTGCTTTCCCTGTAGCGTTGGGCCCTAGAAGTGCCTTATTGGAATCACTAGGAAAGACCTTTTGTAATACACATCAGTGTTCCACCATGTTTAAAAGTGATAGAATAGTCATCACCTAGGGCCACCTATTGACTTGTACGTGGATAAAAAACAGAGTGAGGGTTGAACTGAGTTTATAAAATGGAAGGACGTTGAAAGTTGGGGAGATGGAGCAGAGACAAGGCTTTTCAAGCTGAGGTGGTTTCAAGTTTAGGACGATGATAGAAATTGGGAAGCGTTTCACCCATTCTGTCTTTTCATTTTGAACAGTGCCTGCAATAACAGGACAAAGTCTTTTCATCTCCCCAACTTTCAACGTCCTTCCATTTTATAAACTCAGTTCAACCCTCACTCTGTTTTTTATCCACGTACAAGTCAATAGGTGGCCCTAGGTGATGACTATTCTATCACTTTTAAACATGGTGGAACACTGATGTGTATTACAAAAGGTCTTTCCTAGTTATTCCAATAAGGCACTTCTAGGGCCCAACGCTACAGGGAAAGCAATATTCTGTGGGGTGAGTTATGCTTCAAGAGGAGCAGGGCTCATGAATGCAACAGGAACGATATTCAAGAGCTTCCAGCCCGTGCACGATTTGACTATTGGTGTTGAGTTTGGAGCTAGGATGATCACCATCAATAACAAAACAATCAAGCTCCAAATTTGAGACACGGTTTGTCACCTTCCTTCATGCTTTAATTTTCTTTTTCTTTTTGGAATATATATACATGGAATTCTGAAGCTATTCTATTCTCAATCAAATATGAATTTATCAGGCAGGTCAAGAGTCATTCAGATCCATTACACAATCCTACTATAGAGGAGCTGCTGGCGCTTTGCTTGTCTATGACATCACAAGGTACGCTTTCAATTTCAATGATTCAACCACACTGGATTATCTTGGACTGTTACACTATTGTTTCATATATACGAGAACCCATTCTCTCTAGCTATAAGACTGACTTGGAGTTTCACTTGGGCCAATTGTGTTCTTGTGCAAGTGCTTCTATTGGAATCAACTCAAAGATTTATTTCCACCAGAGCCTGAACCCTTCTCCCTGCCTGCTCCAATTCCTCAATGGCCTCTAGGTATGAGGATTTGAGTGCAAAGATTTGATTTTTTTGGAAATTTGAATGTGGGTTTTGTTTAGTGTTTGGGTTGTTCATGGATTTTGGGGTGAAGGGTTTTTGGATTGTGCTGAATTCATTCAATTGTGGTGGTAAAGTTTGCTTCTTTTTGTTTTTGATGAAATGGATTTTTGGTAGTTGCAGTGAATTAGTGCTTACTGGGTTCCTTTTATTCTCTGCAAAAAAAAAAAAAATGATGAGCATTTGACTCGGGAAAATTCAGCATATTTTGAATTTGAGCTTAATTGCTGACATGCAAATCACAATCTATGCAAGAGGCCCTTATTGATCATCATCAACTCTCTTTACTGTCTGCATATGTGATTTTGTATACTCTGGTAGGAAAATGCACGTATTACTTGTCGAAATTCGTAATATCATTGTTGAATAGTTGCTCTGGTGACCTAGTTCTTTTTATGGAAGTTTGCACTTTGGTTCAATGAGCCTGATCATGTACTTTAAGTTCAAGATAAGTGATGCAGAAAAGAATGCACTTTTTCGAGGCTTGACAGCAACAATAGGATTCTTTACTTGCTCAACTAGTTTCTTTTCATTGATCACGTACTTTAAATTGAAGATAAGTAGATATGAGTTAGAAGAGAATGCACTTTCGTTGAGCCTTGCAAGCAACTTTTAATATTCTTTACTTGCTTGAATTTCTGGTACTGTGTTTCCATTCATGTTGTCTTTAGGCACTTATTTTGTTTTGTTTTGCTGAGTACATGATTGCTATTCTGGAAACTCCAGCACTCGGGATCTATTTATTCTTCCTTTACTTGAATACTGTAATAGGTTACAATTTTGCTTGGTAGTTTCAGTTTGTTGCTTCTTGTTATTTGCTCCATTGAGTTATTGTTCATGCAGTCATGCTATTCATATTGCTAGGCAGACAATTTAACTTCTGTTTTTCTTAGTTCATGAAAGCTCCAGCACTTGGGGTCTATTGATCTTTACTTGAATAAAGAAAAATGAGAGATCTGCTTCTTAGTTTTGTGCTGCAATATACTTTGAAATTCATCTTATTCTGGATGATATTTTTCTTTTTCTTTGGGAGCGTCATGTATGTTCATACAAAGATTTCTAGATTATTCTATATTTCTCTCTTGAAAATGAATAAAACTAAACTTGGTATTCCATTTTTCGTCTCTTCCTATTTTGTTAGTGATAGATATTGTCAACTCTGTGCAACAAGTGAGATTCTTATATTTATTTAGCTATCTTCATTATCAGGATAAATTTTAGTGTGCTGTTTCTGAAAAAATTTCAGTCTTTTCGTGCCTCATATTCACCTTTTTTTGGAGCTGACTATTGATGAGCACGCAAAATTTTGAGGTTGTACAAATTCAGAAACAATATCTTCAAGTGTGATGAAGCATTGACTTAATGAAACAAATATATAGAATATAGAGTCAAGGAGAAACTTACTTGTCGAGAATTGATAGTACAGAATGGTGAAAATATATCATGACCAGATTTTGTGAACCTGAGATTGGAAATTTGGCTCTGGTGATTGAAATTATTTATTTGATATGACAAATTGGATTGCGTTCTAAATGATTTAAGCATTGTGTTTTCTTTTTCAGGTGAAGGTTTTGCTTCTGGAAAAATAAGTATTGGAGAAATAGAGGTTTCCAAGATCACCAGATTTGAACGAATCTGGGCCTGCTCTCTGCCAGAGGACAAGAAAAAAAACAGTTACATTTTCTAAGCCAGCGGGAATTCCTGATGGATTCCGTAGCATGGGTCATTATTGCCAACTCAATGGTAAGCCTTTACAGGGCTATGTTCTTGTGGTTCGAGAAGTAGATTTGCCAGAAACAGCTGGTGTTCAGGAGCATGTGAAGTCAGCAGCTCTTCGAGAACCACTTGATTACACACTGGTGTGGAGCCCTGATGATGGGAATGAGGAAAGTTATGGTTCATGTGGCTACTTTTGGTTACCTGATCCACCCCAAGGTTACAGAGCAATGGGCTTTTTAGTTACCAACAAGCCAGGAAAACCTGAGTTGGATGAAGTAAGGTGTGTTAGAGCTGATTTGAATGACACATGCGAAACTCACAGCCTACTTTTTAATACCAGCATCAAATCTGCAAGTCTTCCTTTTCAAGTTTGGACTATGAGACCACGTTATCGGGGAATGATGGGGACAGGGGTCTCTGTAGGTACATTTTTCTGCAGTAGTCACTGGAGTAATGGAGAGGAACTGCAGATTGGGTGCTTGAAGAATCTGAATCCTAAGCTCTCTGGAATGCCAAATCTTGATCAAATTCATTCACTTATCAATCATTATGGACCCACTGTTTTCTTTCATCAAGAAGAGGTCTACTTGCCATCTTCTGTTGCCTGGTTCTTCAAAATGGAGCGCTATTGTACAAAATTGGCACAGATGTGGGCGAAGCAATTGATGAAAGTGGCTCAAATTTGCCTGGTGGGGGGACAAATGATAAGCAGTTTTGGATAGACTTGCCTAGTGGTGATCGAAGAAAGAATGTGATATATGGAAACTTGGAAAGTGCAAAACTCTACGTTCATGTAAAACCAGCTCTTGGTGGGACTTTTACTGACATTGCAATGTGGGTATTTTGTCCCTTTAATGGACCAGCCACTCTCGAAGTCGGACCTATGGATATCGCTCTCAGCAAGATTGGACAGCATGTGAGTGACTGGGAGCATTTCACACTCCGAATATGCAACTTTACTGGAGAGCTTTGTAGTATATACTTCTCACAGCACAGCGGTGGTCAATGGGTAGATGCATACGCTTTGGAGTACATAAGCGGGAACAAAGCCATTATCTACTCGACGAAAAATGGACATGCAAACTTCCCACATGCTGGGACTTACCTTCAGGGGTCTGCAAAGCTTGGGATTGGAATTAGGAATGATGCTGCTCGCAGTGAGTTTTCTGTGGATTCAAGCCGCCAATATGAAGTAGTTGAGGCGGAGTATCTTGGAGATGGAGTTGTTACTGAGCCAGGTTGGCTGCAGTTTATGAGAGAATGGGGTCCAAAAAATTGTATACAATTCAAGGACTGAGCTGGATAAGATCATCAATGTTTTGCCTGTGATGTTAAGATATCCTGTGGAGAACATCTTTTCAAAAATTCCAGTTGAGCTTTCTGGGGAGGAAGGTCCTACAGGACCAAAGGAGAAGAACAATTGGGAACAGACCCTTCTTCATGTTTCTTTCATCCTGCAGATCATGTTGTTTTTATATGCTTCTTTCATCCTGCAGGTCATGTTGTTTCTATATGCACGGTTTGAGAAATCATTGAACTTCAAGGCCAGCCTTGTTGTGGTTGTAACTCTCATGTATTTTTGCCATATGTAAATAACAATATAAGATAGTGGCGAGAGGGGGGATGGGGAAATAGGTTAGAACTACAATAGATTAAGGGTTTGATCCCTTCTAGTGTTATCAGTGTTGCGGAAGTACAAAAATATGAGATTGTGAGGTGTTCTTCCTATTTCTTCTAGTCCCATAGGATTTTTTCTTTTCATTTTTTTGTATCCCAAAGAATGCTAAATTTGTGCCTAGACCATTTGGTCTAGTGAAATTAGTCTCTCCCCTTTATAAATGGGAGGTCCTGAATTCGACTCTAAGTTAGTCGTATATTGTTGGTGAGTGATTATGTAATAATAAAAAGAGTGCTATATTTGTATCTTCCTTATATTTTGGTATCAATCCCCCCTAGTCCCCAACACATTCCTTACCCCAGCTGCCCAGCAGAAGTAAAATACTTCCGGTAAATGATTACCGAAAGAAGAATGCTTACTTCGGCAGGTGGTGTATTCTATCAAAGCCATAACATCAGAAAGATTAGACATTTTAAACAAGGTTCCTTGGGGAAGTTAGGAAAGACAAGTGACTGTGAAGCACACTAAAAATGTTTGAAGCATATTAGGCTAAAGTTCATTAAATGACAAAACCCCACAATCTATGCTAGTTTGATCAAGGCCCTCAACTATTATTACTATTCTATTCAGTTATTTGACATTTCATGCAACACGCAAACATTTGTCAACTTCATTTCTTATCAATCGTATGAAGTTGTAGTTTTTTTTATTTTTTTTATTTGATCACCGTATAGATTCATAGTTTCCATATATGAACACAGCTCTGATGAGATGGTTGCTTGATTTGCCCTCCTCAGGTTTCAAGGGTGAACTTTAGCAACTGATTACATTCAGTCATAAGTCTCCTTGGTCTTCCCAGACAATCTACCCATCTTCTTAATGACATCAAAAGGCTTCAAAGGGATGCTGCAAAGACGCAAGGAGATTTGCAAACGCTGTGGTACGGATTTTCTTTTAATGCAAGCTAAAATTAGTGGAAGCTGGAAACTAGGTGCTACACTCTCTCCGTCCTCCTTAAGCATCGTCGACTTCCTACTTGTCCCAGGATACGAATTTGGCGCCTGATCGATCTTTAGTCATGTTACTTTTGGTTTCATTACTTACATAGCATCTCTTGTTCTCAACTTTTTTTCTTCCACGTACAAATGAAACACAAACGTCACTTATACCAAATGATAGTATGTGTTTACTTTTATAAGTTTGTCACTGTTGTTTGCGGTTAATGAAAAAAACTATTGACACAAAAGAAAAAAATTATTGCAAGCAATTAGTCTGGCCTTGCTAGATATCCTCGTAGATTTCGGTTCGAATACTGATTGGGTGTTGTACTCGCTAACTAACCGAGATAGCTTGCTAATTGCTACCTCACCCTGATTGAGAAAAAAAAAAAAAAAAAAAACCGAATCGCTCGAATCGACCGGTTTAAGTTGAGCATTGTGAGGCCGATATCGAGTCTCTAATAAAAAGCGGCTAAAGCTCTTCTTTGAGTTGCTCTGTTTTTCTGTCGAAACAAAAATCTGAAAGTGGGCACACAACTAATAACACCTATTCATTTGGAAATCCCAAATTCTGGGTCCAAATCATTTGTTTCTTTAATATATTTTCGACAAACAAAGATTTGTAATGGCTGGTTCAGCCATGTTACACAGCCTATTATGCTGCACAACCCAACTCTCTCCAAAATGTTACAACAATCAAACTCTAGCCTTCTCCCGCTCTCAGTTCGTTTCTTCCAATTCATTGTTGAGTTTAAAGAGTCAAACTTTGCCCTCCGCTCTGCAAATTAAGAGGCCCAGAACTCGCAATTCTGGCTTTGTATTCGCTGCGCAGTCCAACATCTTCAAAGGTTAGCTAGCTGCACTTCACTGCCTTATTTATTGAATTTTCAGTGTCTTAGAATGTGTATGATATGCCTGAGTATTGTTGGTTCTGTGGGTTGGTGGAATTTGCTTATTTCTGAGTTGGGTTTTGTGCATATTAGTAGAAAAGCATGTATATTTCCTATCAAATTATGTATCTTTTAAGTTTCGATGATTATTATTAGTGAAATCAAATTGTAACAACTGTGCCAAAATCCATAAGAAACTCTATCGATAGCAATCAAATACAGAAAGGTAGAGGTTTTAGTGAAGCTGTGACTAGAGTGAAACCAGTGCAAATGCTGAATTTTCTTACAGAAAAGAATGATGAACCATTAATGTAAAGTGAGGGAACTGACTAGCCATTCGTAATTCACGAGAACCTAATAGTTTGGTAGGTGAGAGGCTACTTGATGTGAAGCCATTTATGGAGTGGAATATTCTCATGAAATGCTTTTGCTACTGTGCTGCTTACTCAAGAGTGCAGGTGGTTACAGTTTAGTTTTGAGTTTACATTTGTGTTAAGTGGTGATCCATTAGACGTTAAGTGAGGGAACTGGCTAATCATTAGTAGTTCAAGAGAAACTAATATGTTGGAACTCTTTTACTGAATGGAAAGTGGTTTTCCACTAAATGCCAAGTGACAGAATTGGCTAACAATCTGTACTTAAAGAGAACTTAATATATTGGAAAAGTTCTAGTGAATGGAATGTGATATGTTTTGTCGTAAAACTTGTGGTTCAGGTGCACATGAGGTTCTATACTTCTAGCTGCATAGATAAACTTCCCTTTATGGGGTTGTTTTTCTAGTTTCATGAATAGAAGACTATTACTCAATACTAGTTAAATGAGGAGTAGCCCTATAATTCGTTTCCTTTAGCTACAATTTTTATGCAGGCCTATTTTGAGTCAGGAATTCAAGTTATTATATAAGATTTAAATCCTAGTTGAGTTTTCAATATGAGAGGATGATTTAGTTCTCTGACACTAAACCCTAGACCTTAACCTGCTAGGCAACATCTACTGACATCATTCCCAACTACACTCCTTTTGAAAAATAGAAGTGCAGGGAATCCAACCCATCAAGTCCTGGAGTCTTTGTTGTAGGCATTTGTTTCAAAGGTAGCCTCAAGCTCAGCCTTTGAGTAAGGCTTAGTAAGTGCAGCATTTGTTCTATGATCCACTTTAGGAGTAGTACATCGAACCAAATCCACCATATAACTATCCCTTGGCTCAGTGGATAGTGACAAGAAACCTCCACCACCTGCTTGGTTTTAGATCACCGTATCCTATACTACCTTAGATGCCCAGAATTTTGTTTTCTTTGGCCTTTTTATGAAAGAAACAGGTATCACAGTCCTCTTCTTTATCCAATATGAAAAGATGTTGGATAAGACACTGTATATTGGCACGCTGAGCCCCCCATCTAATAATTGGTGCTGTACACTCTTGAAAACATGAATGTTCCGATGTGCCAATCTATATCCACTGTCTTTAATTGTTCAGTGATTGAAACATTACCTCTTTTCCCAGAAGCCAATATCTTTATCTACTGCTCAAAATGTAACCTACGAGTCCCTTTCCTGGAGTACACCGTCCCATCTAATGCAAGAGATGTATCTAACAATAAAGCTTTGTGATCATAAACTGAGCCGTCAAGATGATGACTATCAACATGGACTGCCAAAGTTTTTTTCGTTAGGGAGCTAAGACTATTCCAATGTTCCTTTTCGCCATGCATAAACAATTTAAACACCAGCACCTGCCATTCCTTAAACCACATCAAAATAGCTCTCTTTCAGGTCCAATTCTTGCCACATCAAAAGATCATAGAAGCAAAATCAGACATAATATTCATTTGTTGTTCAACAGCTTTGTCCAAGTTTTTCAGGGAAGCCTTTATGGTCTGGGATTCACCAGAGGGCTGCTATACTCTGTTAACTGCAAGACATAGGGGTTTTGATATATGGAGAAGGGAAAAGGGCAAGATGATGTGGAACAGATGGATTCATGCATCACAAGAGCATTGTGGAATTGGAAAGTATTGGCGCTGATATTATAATTTGGTGGCAAAGAAATAACTGGATTCTTGAGGACCTAAAGATTCGGCAGTGGAGAAACTTTTTTGGAAACAATTGTTTACTGGTCATCTTTCCCAGGCTCCTGCTTCAATGGCTTTAGGGTCTAACTCTGCTTTTCATTCTCTGGAATTGGAAGACAGTGATTACCTAGTCTTTCAAAGTCAATTGCATTGTATTGTTTTAGTTCTTGTAAGTTTTCTCTGTTGTGGACTTCTTGTCCACAGTATGTACTTTCCAAAATTTGATCTAATCAAAAATATCTCCCTTTGTTGTTTAGTAGATATAGTTTCATTAGAAATTTTAAACCTGAGCAGTTAGCTCTCAATATATCCTTGGAATTGGAAGGCAGTGATTACCTAGTCTTTCAAAGTCAATTGTGTTGTATTGTTTTAGTTCTTGTAAGTTTTCTCTGGTGTGGACTTCACAGCATGTACTTTCCAAAATTTGATCTAATCAAAAATATCTCCCTTTGTTGTTTAGTAAATATAGTTTCATTAGAAATTTTAAACCTGAGCAGTTAGCTCTTAATATATCCTTGAGTCTTGGGCATTCCAATTAAGGGCTAACATTGCTCGTAGCGGGCCATAACATTTGAGCCACCGTGGATTCAGGCATCATAACATTGACATTAGAACCAACAGTAGATTTAAGATTTGTTTTGTTTGAAAGACTATTATGGTGGCTCAGCTCTTATCTTAGTACCCACAAATTGTCTCATTCATGGTTTCACCATTACACCAGAATTAGAGGTGCATGCTCTATTCAGCCCTTTCCAACCTTTCTTCTTAGAATATTCTAACATAGCATCCAATCTCTCAACACGATTCCGAGGGGCATAATTTCTGACTTGGTCTGCCTAACTTCCACTTCAAAGTCATCAATTAAAAGTTCATTGTTACCTAAAGTTGGAGAACTGACATTAGCTTGACACTAATTGATGGTACCATTTGCAAACCTCTATTTAAATAATTAAAAAAAAAACTGAAAAATAAAAATAAAAAAAATCAGGAGCAAACCTTTGTAAAGATTGTGGATCAAACTTCTGTCCCTCATGCTTTTCCTTCTTCAATCACATCACGACCAAAAGCCTTACCCCAAACTCAAGATATTGCTTTAATATGTGAAACAATAAGTTGACAAATCGGTCGAATCAGAACCAGAATGATGGGTCTGTTGATCATGAGAAACTACCCTCATATAGTGTCCAGTTTTGTGAGATTCTCTAAAATCTTTCTTCTCATTCACAGAATTGAGCTCTCCATCCTCTTGGCACTAATTTCTTAAGTCTGCCCTCTGCGAGACTGCTCCAATTGGCCTTCCCGGGTTTATCCCATTCATACACAAGCACCCCAATTTTCAATGGAGAGACTTAGCTGGTTCATCATCTGATTCAGAATAATCAGGTCCATTAGCTCACAACGCTTAGCTTTCCCCAAAACACACTCTGGTTTAATAAAAGTACCATACGCATCATTGAAGCTTCTTTGATGTCTCCTATACAAATTTATAATCTCACGGATGTGCCCTATCTCCCCACAACCAAAGCAGAAGTGAGAGAGGAGATTTTCATGTCAAAATTCTCTAACTCATGAATTACTTTTGCTACTGTTTCTCCTCTCTTTTTTTGTCTGAATGTTGCTACCGTTCTTTAGGAAGATTCCCTTTCTACATCACATGAATTCAAGAGGTAAATAGTTACAGTTGAGTTCTGTGTCGTTTATTTTAACTATATGTATTATGTAAAATAGCTTTACAAACAGCATGGAATGTTGGGAAAGATGGGATTGAGGCAGGAACAAGTCTTGTCCCTGTAAGTACTCTCTGTACTTGTTCAAATTTTTATTTGCAATTTAATGCACGGTGTTTTTCATGCTTCTAGTTGAAATTAATATTTGTGATATTCTGCTTACATGTTGATTTTGGTTGCTAGGCTTCTGTACCAAGACCAATTGCAAGGATTTCTGTGACAATAGTTGCATTGTCTGTTTCACTATTTGTACTCAAATCTTTCGTTTCCACAGTTTTCTTTGTGCTGGTATGTTCTCAAGTCTTTCTTTCTAGTAATTCATGTTGGCTTTACTGTTTCTATGAAGTAAGCTTGTGATATCAATTTGGTTATTGGACTGTGATCCTACTTTTTCTCTGGTCCTACAAGGACATGAACAATATACTCTTATTAGAATATCTAACATTTAGAAAATTTGGTAAAAGTGCATTGCTCTTCTATACGTAGTCCAGAGTTTGAAGAAGCACATGTATTACAGCTAATTTTAATGAATTATGATTTAACTGTCTTATGATAACAGGCCACAATGGGACTTGCATATTTTATATTCATAGCTTTGAACAAGGATGAAGGGCCAAGGGCCAATGGAGGCACCACCTCGACACCAAAGGAGGATGGGGTGGATGATAGTCTAGAAGAAGCCAGAAGAATCATGGAGAAGTACAAGTAAACGTTACCCCATTTACTCAAATTTCACATTGTCGTGGTCAGAGAAGGAGAAGAGTTTACAAGAAATTCCAGCTGATGGAAGGCAAGATCTGTGCTGTACACTTAGAATCTCAAATGAGTGTCTCACTACACTTCTCAGCAGTCAATTCTTATGCTTTTCCAAGTAAAGCTTACAGAAAAGGTTTACCCAACTTTAACTCGTAAGGATGTCTTCTGAAATTTGGGTGTAATATTGTAGTGTGCTTGGAAACCTAATTATATAGATAAAATGAATCATCTGCCTCTTGTGAAGTAAAGCGCCAAATTTGCTGACCTCTGCAAGTGATAAGGTTTCCAGAATCCTAAACTGAGGTTGCATCCTAATTGAAGATATTGCATATCCGGCTCAGAGAGCATTAAGTCTCTATGGTCTTTTACAAGACCACTACCCATGAAAATTTAGGCAGTAATATTTAATAGCAATAGAGAACGAACTTCACCTCCCGGTTAAGCACTTTTTGTTTTTTGGGTTCACTTGAAATAAGATTTTTTTTTTTTTTTTTTTTTGGGTTACATGGGAGGGCTTCAATAAACAAACTAGGAACTTCATTGCTTACCTTAAAAAATTAGGGAGGTTTTACGGTTTCTTTGTCAAAACACGCGCGTAAGCCCTTGTGCCGTAGCTTCCCGTTGCTCTGCGGCTTCTTCCCTTTGTTCGTAATCACCATTCACAAATTTCCTTCCTCTTTTTCGCATCCTGGGTTACTCTAGTGCCTTTTTTCTCAGTCCTATAGACATCAGCCATCTCATTCTCAGAAATTTTGTGACTTGAATAACAACTATATGCCGGATAGTCAAGTTCTTCAATCTCCATATAATGGCCACAATGCAACAGAATGTTTGCGTAGTATTCAACCACCAAGATGTGCAGCACCTAAAGATTTGTCTGCTTCAATCTGCACTCAACTACATCCACCCTCCATTGCCACTCAGCCAAATAACAATTCTTCTCAATCACTAGTTGTCAAGCCTCATTTGCAGCAAGTTCTCCTCAAGAAAATTGAAATTTTGCGGACACCAAGACCTTGTAGGCAAGCTTGTGAGTCTACGAATTTATGGCAATCGCTTCCACTCATTCCTCCTGGTTGAGACAAGTGCTTGATCAATTTGCTGCGTTTTTGCCAAAGGATTTCACACTGCACAGTTTATATCTTTGCTGCAACCTAGTACTTGGTCCCCAAGTACTAGTTTGAGGGGGGATGTTAAGAGTATAGTCAGAGTCAATACAGTTAGTCAAAGATAAAAGTGATAATAATAGTCAGTATAAATAGGGAGGTTTATCTTTCACTGTATGTTGGTTACCTATTGTAAAAAAGCTACCTAGAGAAAAATCAGAAAAGTACATCGTCTTCTTCCTCTGTTCTTCTTCTTCCTCTGTTATGTAGCTTAGGGCTTATTCTTTCACCATGATCAGAATTTTCAACAACGGTCACAGCCAGAATCAGCCCATAGTTAGTTACCTTAGGGTCAGCAATAGCTTTACTAGGAAAGTTACCTGGCTCTCTCTGATTCAATGTAGTTGCAATTTGCTTATCTGATGCTCTAAGTTCTCAATGGCCTTGTCTGTTATGCATATAAGATCGAGTAAATTGAACCAATCAGCTAAAGACGCAATCAAATCTTCAAAAGGCTCGGCCGGGCAACCCCATCCCTTTGATTAAAAAGATGCAGCTCAGAGATATAGAACACACACATGCATGTTCACATTCAACCAGAGCTAGACTAAGTTCGATTATTGATTCGGTGAACAAGACTAGTTAGGTACCAACTTAACATAACCAAAGATTAATATCAAATAATTTTACTCGCCGAAGTAACAGCATCTTGATATCAAACAAGCTCAACTGTATCAACATCCAGCCACTACTGCTGTGATCAAGAATCACAGCCTGTGTAATGAGAGTGTTGAAGCTAGGATTTTGTGTTTCTTTTTCTCCAAGCTACACCAACGCTGGCGTAACTTCTATAGTCGACATTTTTTTTTTGTTTCATGGACTTAACAGAAAGATTGGACACGTGTCAACATCTTGGAGGGAAAAAAGAATCGCTCTTGGGTACCCTTATCTCTATTCTCTTACCTTTGGAGGGTTTGGTCAGTTCCAATCAGTCCGAGAAAACCCGAAACCGACTTGGTCGACTTTCCTGATCCGCATGCGCCATGCAGTAGCTGCTTGAGTTATCAAGACTACGAGCTCCTTCCATTTTCAGGTATCATTGGCATTTTGATTGAAGTTCAAAACCCAAAATTTATCAGTCGAGCAATTAAAGGCTCAAACTTTAATATCTGGGTATTTGTAAAATAATCGATAAGTGCTACTCATTGTGATATGAGGTGGTGGTTCTTGTTCAGCTTGTTGATTATGAGTAATATGCTAGAAAAATAGAATGGTTGATCAAACATTGTTTCTCATTGGCCAAAACAATGAACTCCACCATCTACAACCCCACAACTCCTCACCCATCTTCACAATTCCCACAAATCAAAACATGCAAAACCCTGAAAGACTTGCAACAAGTGCATGCCCACTTCATCAAAACCCGCCAAATCCACGACCCTCTTGCCGCGGCCGAAATCCTCCGATTCTACGCCCTCTCAAATCACCGCAACATTGAGTATGCTCGTGCCGTATTCAACCAAATTCAGACACCCAATTGCTTCTCCTGGAACACCATCGTCAGGGCTCTTGCCGAGAGCTCTGTTTCCGAGCACCCACTTGAGGCTCTGTTTTTGTTTTATCGAATGGTTTGCGATGGTTTGGTGGCGCCAAATAAGTTCACATTTCCTTCTGTGTTGAAGGCCTGTTCTAGAATAGGGAATGCTCGGGTTGGCAAAAGTGTTCATGGGATGGTTGTGAAGTTTGGGTTGGATGATGATGAGTTTGTTGTGAGTAGTCTTGTGAGGATGTATGTAATGTGTGGGGTTATGGAGGATGCACATTCATTGTTTTCTAGGAGTGTAGCTGATTGTGGTGATTTGAATGAGAAGAAGCAAGAGGGTAATGTGGTTTTGTGGAATTTGATAGTTGATGGGCATGTGAGACTCGGGGAGTTTGGAGCTGCACGGGAGCTGTTCGACAAAATGCCTCAAAGAAGTGTTGTTTCGTGGAATGCGATGATATCTGCGTATGCGCAAAATGGGTTCTTTAGGGAAGCCGTAGAAATGTTCCGTGATATGCAGATTGGGGATGTATGCCCAAATTATGTGACTTTGGTTAGCGTCTTGCCTGCGATAGCACGACTTGGTGTGCTTGAATTGGGGAAATGGGTGCATTTGTATGCCGGGAAGCATAAGATTGGGATCGATGATGTGCTTGGTTCTGCTTTGGTTGATATGTATTCCAAGTGTGGCGACATTGAGAAGGCGCTTCTAGTTTCTGAGCAACTGCCTAAAAAGAATGTGATCACTTGGAATGCCATAATCAGTGGGCTTGCTATGCATGGTAGAGGAAAGGATGCACTAGATTATTTTTCAAAGATGGAAAGAGCTGGTGTGGTGCCTAGTGATGTAACATATATTGGTCTCTTGACTGCTTGTAGCCATGGAGGTATGGTGGAGCAGGGCAGATCATTCTTCAACCACATGATTAATGTAGTTGGCTTAGAACCTAGAATCGAGCATTATGGGTGTATGGTCGATTTATTAGGCCGTGCTGGACTGTTAGAAGAAGCTGAAGAGCTTATACTAAATATGCCAATTCAGCCGGATGATGTTATATGGAAGGCATTGCTTGGTGCTTGCAAGGTACAAGGGAATATTGAGATGGGAGAACGTGTCGCAAAGATTTTGATGGACTTGGCTCCCCATGATAGTGGATCATATGTTGCTCTATCGAACATGTATGCATCTTTGGGAAATTGGGAGGCAGTTTCAGATGTGAGATTGTTGATGAAGGATATGGACATTAGGAAAGACCCCGGTGGTAGTTGGATTGAGCTTGATGGAGTGCTTCATGAATTTCTGGTTGAAGATCAATCACATTCTAGAGCAGGAGAAATCCATTCCATGCTGGAAGAAATTTCCAACAAGTTAAGGTTAGAAGGATATAAGCCTAACACCACACAAGTATTGCTCAACGTGGCTGAAGAAGAAAAACAAAGTGCTTTACATTATCACAGTGAGAAAATTGCAGTTGCCTTTGGCTTAATCAGTACAGCCTCTCAATCGCCAATTCGAATTGTTAAGAACCTACGCATATGCGAGGATTGTCACTCCTCTATAAAGCTAATCTCAAAAATTTACAAACGAAAGATCATTGTTCGGGACCGTAAACGCTTCCACCACTTTGAGCATGGGTTGTGCTCTTGCATGGACTACTGGTAATGTAGTGAAAATGTGAATGTAATTTCCAGATTGTGCATTTCTCAAAGCACATTTTAGAATCAATGGAACTGTATTAAGATTCTAGTCCTAAGCTAACCATGCTGTGTTATTTCTCAAATTGTACATTGTTGTAATGCATGTACTGTTGTTTTAGGATTATTTGCAAATGTATGGTTCTCAAGTCTATGATGACATGAAGTTTTACTTAAAACGGAGCATGCGTACTCATTTTCGTAGAGAATTTCCTGGGGTAACCTTTTAGCCAGCCACTTTTTATTCCAATCCCAATAGCATGCAACCATTGACCAAATGGGATTTTAGCTAGACAGAAACTTATTCGCTTTAAACAAGAATGATTGAGCAATTCAAATTGGGGAAACAAGAAAGTGACAATTTCAGGTGATGATTATGGATTGAATTTATGAATAGTCCAAGGAACTAAATCTACTGGCTGCATTTTCAAATTTAAATTGGAGCAAGTGTTTGTTCATACGCTCATTGAATCATTAGGTGCAAAGGGAAAGAGGCAATCAGTATGTTTCCACCATGCTGAACAAGTGGTCTAGTGTGACTAGGAAAACTAACAAAATCCCCTATTCCCCTTTGGTACTTTAAAATTTTCATTAGTTGTTTTCCACTTAAATTTCTTCAAACCAACTAGGTTTTGGACAGAGGTAATCAAGAGAATTGTCTTCTGCAAGTAATGAGATAAAGAACAAAGCAAAATCCCACTAATCAAACTTTATGGGATCGATGGATGATGAAAGTAATGCAAAGGATAATTATGATTAGTTTGATTTGGCGTGTATTTGAACAGAAATGGCATAACAATGTTGAAAACTATAAACTAGTTTTCACCACATGATTTATATTCTCTTTACATGATAATAGTTTCTGAAATTGTTAATATTCATTCTATGAGTTCCTCAATATTATATTAATGTATTAAGTCAGTCTACCTCTGTACCAAACTTAATCTACTTAATGTAACCGTATATTTATGTAACGTAGAAATTTACTCATCTCATACACATTATCAACTCATTTCTTGACAACTTAAATTCTAGATACAAAAATATCTAATATCATAATGTTATGGTTTGTTTGTATGATGCCTAAATTTTAAATTTTTCACTCCCTAATTATTTTTTACCTCGACAAGTTACGGATGCATGTTATCTGTCATATTCTCTAAAGAAATAGATATTTAGGACATAATGAGTATCCAACAACAGAAATCAAGCATGTCTTTTGAAAATTAAGAAAGAATGTGATTCTCTTTGTTCATGAACCTCATCCAAATCATAAGCTAGTATATTCACAATGTGACCCACAGGGTAAATAGGTGGAACTCACAACATGTGAACAACACCTTTAACACACCCTCGGACCCTCTGTGCCTCACTCTTCTTCTCCTGCCCTCTGCAGTCTGCACTAGTCCCCTTTTTCCTTTGTAATCTGACCCGCAAGCTGTCACCCACGACATGTCGGACCCCATCCGATTCCTCTGTATCGAACCCCACACTCCCTCACCATCTCCACCCTCCAATCTACCCCTACCCCCACTCCGACGTCCACGTGTACGCCCCAAGATCAACGACCACCATATCCCCACTGCACCTCCCCCCTTGAAAGGACACAAACACTCGGTGACTTCCTGCATTGGCAAACCCCCTACTGCAAAACCCTACGGGGGGGCTATAAGCTCGAAATATCAACCATTTCCAAAGATGGTCGTGCACCTTTCATTTCAATATAAAAAAGCCAGCCCCCAATAATTCTTTATTGCTTTTGTGAAACGTTTCGCTCCGATCAAACGGTGGAGAGCTAACATCGTAAGAATTCCCGGATCAGAAACCGTAGAGGAGGAGCTGGACTAGAAAATCCTAGTCAACACTACTCCCTGTCAGCTTTTTCCCAAAAAGAGAGAGCTTCTTTCTTTGAACTGCCCCCCACTACATTACCACCTTTCCCCTTTCTCTCCTTTCTCTCTCTGCTTCATTCATGGAGATTTTGAAACCCTTGTTTTGCTTTCTGCTCTACTTCATTCTATGCTTCAATGTCTTACCCACTTGGTCTTCTTCTTCTTCTTCTTCTTCTTCTTCTTCTTCAGATGTTGAGCTTCTGTTGGGAAACATCAAGGCTTCACTGCAAGGTAACGCTCAGAACTTGTTGTTAACTTCATGGAACACTTCTCTGCCTCTGTGTCAATGGAGAGGCCTGAAATGGGTTTTCTCCAATGGCTCTCCTTTGCTTTGCAATGACATGTCCTCACCCCATTGGACCAATCTTTCTCTCTCCAGAGACCCAAGTCTTCACCTTTTCTCTCTTCAGCTCCCCTCTGCTAATCTCTCTGGTTCAATACCCAGAGAGATAGGGGAGTTTTCCATGCTCAGAAGCTTGTACCTTAGTGTTAATTCACTGAGTGGGACCATCCCACTTGAGCTTGGCTACAGCTCTTCGCTTTCTGAAATTGATTTGGGCAACAATTTGTTCACTGGGGCTTTAGCTCCATCTGTGTGGAACTTGTGTGAGAATCTTGTCTCGCTTAGGCTTCATGGTAATTCGCTATCTGGGCCTGTTCCTGAACCTGCATTGCCCAATTCTACCTGCAAAAATTTGCAGCTACTGGATTTGGGTGACAACAAGTTTTCAGGGAACTTCCCTGAGTTTGTGACCCAGTTTGGTGGGCTGAAGGAGCTTGATCTTGGGAAAAACATGATTTCGGGTCCGGTTCCGGTGAGTTTAGCTCAGCTGGAACTTGACAAGTTGGACCTTTCACACAATAACTTTAGTGGGGTGTTGCCAGCTTTTGGTGGATCAAAGTTTGGTGTGGAGTCTTTTGAGGGGAACAACCCTGGACTTTGTGGGGCGCCCTTGAGAAGTTGTAGTGGAAGCTCTGGGTTGAGCCCTGGAGCAATTGCTGGTATTGTCATTGGTTTGATGGCTGGGACTGTGGTTTTGGCTTCACTGTGTATTGGGTATGTGCAACACAAGAAGAAAAACAGCAGCGCAGAGAGTGACTACGAGTTGGAGGAAGGAGAAGATGAAGAAAATGGGGGTCTTGGTGATGGCGGTGGTGATCAGGGAAGGCTTATATTGTTCCAGGGAGGTGAGCATTTGACATTAGACGATGTGTTGAATGCAACAGGACAAGTGTTGGAGAAGACCAGCTATGGGACTGTTTATAAGGCAAAGCTTGCTGATGGGGGCACCATTACTTTAAGGTTGTTGAGGGAAGGTAGTTGCAAAGATGGGAGCTCTTGTGTGCCAGTAATAAAGCATTTGGGCCACATTCGCCATGAGAATTTGATTCCATTGAGAGCTTTCTATCAGGGGAAGCGAGGGGAGAAGCTTCTGATATATGACCATCTTCCTCTCAAAAGCCTTCATGATCTTTTACATGGTATGGATATCTTTCCCTATTCTTTGTACTTGGTTCTATGCCTGTATAGAATAGTTTGTGGTCTTTCCATATTAAGAATTAGCTTTATGGCCAAATACTTCCAATTTTATGTTATCAACTATATTGTAATTATCTATTGACCCAGATAGAAATTAGTTTCGAGCAATAGATAAGGGTGACTGGAAAACACCATAGTAAAACCAGAGTGGAAACCTGATTACAGGTTCCTCTCACCAAACTTCCCTTGCCTAGGTAGGATTTTGATGATTTGCGAAAGGATCCACTTTTCCACAATCTACCATAAGATGAAATGTGGAAATTGGAAACTTGATTACAGGTCCCTCCCACCATACTTTCCTCCGGAGTTGTCAGTTTCCATAGTTCATAAAAGTCAACCTCAATAGTTTTGCAACAACAGGTCAGTTATAGCCCACTGACCATAAGAAACTAATATTTAGAGTTTCATTTTTCTCTGAATTAATAATCAGCATTGCTTCCACAACCAATGAACTAAAACAATAAGCTTCTTAAAGAAAAGGCAAATAATTCCTGAATTGGTACACTAGTTATGGACACTTGATGCAGATTCATTGAAATATCTTTTTATCTGTTTTGGTTGAATGCAGAATCTAGAGTAGGGAAACCTGTGCTGAACTGGGCTCGGCGACACAAAATTGCCTTGGGTATAGCTAGAGGACTAGCATATCTCCATGCTGGTCTTGAAACACCTGTTACTCATGGGACTGTAAAATCTAAGAATGTGCTTGTGGATGAATTTTTTGTATCTAGGCTCACTGAGTTCGGGCTCGACAAGGTGATGATCCCCTCTGTAGCCGATGAAATGGTGGCTGTAGCAAAGGCTGATGGTTACAAGGCACCGGAGCTTCAAAAGATGAAGAAGTGCAATTCTCGGACGGATGTTTATGCATTTGGTATTTTGCTATTGGAAATTCTGATAGGCAAGAAGCCTGGTAAAAGCGGGAGGAGTGGCGAATTTGTGGATTTGCCTTCACTGGTCAAAGTGGCAGTTCTGGAGGAGACAACATTGGAGGTTTTCGATGTGGAGGTATTGAAGGGGATAAGGAATCCCATGGAAGAAGGTTTGGTTCAGGCATTGAAACTAGCAATGGGTTGCTGTGCTCCAGTTGCTTCAGTTAGACCCTCCATGGATGAAGTTGTGAAGCAGTTGGAGGAGAACAGACCAAGGAATAGGTCTGCTTTGTACAGCCCAGCAGAAGAAAGGAGTGAGATTGGTACCCCATTTTAAGTTTCCTTTTCTCAAATGTTAAAATTATCTGTCAGTCGAGCATTATAGTTCTCTAGCTTATAATGGATTGGTGATGGAGTTTCATATATGAGGTTCTATTTCCAGGATGAAGATCAATCCATGGTTTCAATGTACTTTATGACGATGCTTCTCTTAGCTTCCTCTTTAAGCAGTGTTGGAATGAATGAAATATCAAAATATATGTTCATGTTTATTCTGCAATTTCAATGCGTAGATGCATAACGTCTATGTTTCACTACAAAACAATCTCTAAAGTCATCACACATGCAATCTTCTTTGCGTTAACCAAGAATATCTAAATTACTCTTGTTTTGGGTTGATCAATGTTTTAAATACTCTAAAAATTAACTGTTGTTTTATTATCTTAATAATGGGTTTTTATATTTTTCTTTCTTCCCTAACCACATGGCAAAAAGTGACAGCTCCATTAAAGGTTGTAACAAGCAATCTGAAACAAACTAATTGGAAGAAATGTGCATGCCTATGTTCTTTAGGTAAATGCATCACATGCCTTGGGGTTCCTCACATGCTAACAATGTGGCTTTGTCCTCTCAATGCAACACATACATAATTGCCTAAACTGCAATTATGTAAACTACTGAAAGTCTGAAAGTAGAGGAGTACAAACAATCCTTTCTTGAGGTTTCACAAGGGCCAGAGTAATGTGCTAGAAAAAAATGTACACTTTTTTCAAATATTTGATTGGGAGTTTGGGACAAATAGGGGAAGAGATGTAAACAAAATGCTGCAAACTCACCAATAATAGTAGGCGCTCTAACAATTAAGCAAGAAAGAAATGAGTAATATTTTCTTTCTTGCTTTTTTCTTCTTGTTTCTATTTTTTTTTTGGTTTTCTATTCTTTTTTCTTTCATGGGGATTGAGAATTAACATTGACGACCAGACCGGCAATTAAGAACACCAGCACCAGCAGTAATGCTGCCAATCATGGAAGATGACTTTGCCCCTAAGCTTGAAGCTCTGGCATAACTGGCTGCAGCACCAGCTCCGGATTGGACGAAAAACGCTCCATTAAGGAGTAGGTCTCCTTCTGATCTCCAGTTCCAGTGCCTCCATCTGCCTGTGGTCTCAACTCTATGCGTCACCTGCCATACACCAATTCAATTGCAATTGTCAAAATCTACCCTTATAATAGCTGAAATTAGTTAATAGTCTAACTACATATCATATATCAAACGATGGAAAATGAAGCATTGTAATTTACCTCTTTGGCAAAACGGTTGGTAGGGGCGAGATATCTGTTGCCCTGGCTGTTAATGGTGGGATCAGCACTTCCACCAATGGCATACATTTCCCAGTGAGTGTAGTCATTGTTCACCACATGGAAATACCCATGTCTACATCTGCAAAATTCAATTATTTGGGTTATCTCATTTGGTTATATGTATAATGTAAATATTGCTTGTGAGTTAAAGAATCACTCCACAAATTTTACCTTGGCATTCTTTGGATGAGTCCCTCACCAAAATGATTGTAGGCAATGGTCACTTGCATTTGCTTGTCCCTTGTGTAGGAATCACTGTGCCCCAACAACATAACCTGTTCCAGTTAACCAATATCAGACTTTAGTTTCACTTGGCAACTAATTATCTTCAAGCACAAGAATTTGGTGTATGGGATTGTGTAGATTCACACCTCATTATGGTGAGTGAAGTAGTTGTTAGAAATGGTAATGGCAGTAGAACCCATGATAGCATCAATGAGGCCATCGGCGCAATTCGAGAGCGAGTTGTGGTCGACCCAAATGTGGCTGGCTCCGAAAATGGATATACCATCCCCATCAGCCATGGTCCTCCACCCATAATGACTCGGTGAGCTCCGGACCATGGCATTGCCGGTAGGCTTGCAGTCATGGATATGTAGACCATGGATGATCACATTAGTAACGTATTGAATAGTAATGCAACCTCCATAAGCAATGTGGACATTGACTCCACGAGCGTCAATGGTCTTGAAGCTGTTCATTATAAGCTCCTGCTTCAATGTGATCACCATGTCACGTTTGAACACAATCCACAAAGGCCTGTCCTGGATGACAGCGTGACGGAGGGTACCCGGCCGGGGGTTCACCGGGTCATCATGACCGGGGTCATTTACGACGTAGTACCTTCCGTCACGGCCGCCGACAGCGTTGCGCCCAAACCCAATGCCGCAGTTGGCTAGCCTCTTGCGGTGGCGCTGCCATTGTGGGTCACATCTCCAGCAGTCATCAATGGGATTCCCTGTTGCGCATGAGAAAAATCCCAAGTTTCTTCTCGCAGTACTGTTACGAATGGTCCTGAAAGTATAGGATAAAACCATTATTAGTATGCTACATTCAAATTACAACTTTAAAGTTCGTAAACCAAAATAATCAACGAAATGCCTCAAGAAGTAAAGATAAAACTAACTTAACAAGCAAAGTAAACTAGCGTGCAAATTTGTTCATACTCAAAGTATGCGAAGCAACTATCGTCAACCTAACAATAAAACAAGCAAAGTAAACTAGCGTGCAAATTTGTTCATACTCAAAGTATGCGAAGCAACTATCGTCAACCTAACAATAAAGTTAAAGTGTTCGATAAAATGTCTCAAAGTAGTTAAGATAAGAATGTGCAAACATGTTCTTGTTCGCGAGCTAACAGCTTGTAATGTGAGAACCGTAAAGCATGTGCAGCAAATGTGTCTTGTCCCATGTAGGGTCATGGCCATGTGAATAAATTTACAGGGATGATACGGATGGAAACGGTCCATACGGAATATCTGGATTTTTTAATTTTCATGAAGCAGATCATAAATATGGAGGTGAGGACGTACGAACTTATTGCTGTAGTCTGGTCTTGTGTCAAAGTGTCGGTGGGAGGTTTAACTCTTTGAAAATGGGATCATTTATTGGGTTCATGTTGGACAACGTAGTTCATGTCAGACCGGGGCAGCTGATATATATACCAGCTAAACATTTAAGAAAATTCTGGCATGAGAGACTTCTGGTACCAAAAATGGAACTTGATCTGTGATCTGTGTGATTGGTTTTGGAGCTTATGAGCCTTGACAGGCTAGCAATGGGGAGCAGAATTAACTTCTCTACCCTACTAACCCATGCAGCTTGTGATCATCTAAGTGAATGGAACATATATTCCGGTGTAAATTAAACTCTCTCTCTGTTTTTCTCTAGACCAGACAAATTATCAAGACTCGATGAGATCCTGTGAATAGTGATCGCTACTACATTGGCGTCCGGGGCTCCGATTTTAGCTTCATACACTCTAAACGTGATGGTTTATAATTTCTTTGAACGTACATAATGTAAAACCGAAACTGAAATTGGAGTGCAGAAATCGCCATAAATAACATTAGGTAAAGAGGGCAAAAATGCACAAACATTGGTAATGGGATGGAAAAGCCGATGTAGGATTGGATAAGGAAAGGAAAAAAAAGACAAGGGAAAAGAATGCAAAATTAAAGCGGGAGGGGCGGATCTGGGGACATTGGCATGTGAGGAAAGAAGAGATTGGTGCAGGCAAGAACATGGTGTTTTGATTCCTCAGAATCCAAAAGCCAGGTTCACCAAAAAAGTTAAAACACTAAACCCAATTGAAAACTGTTATAATTATATCATTAAAGACGCATAAAAAAAGGGTCTTGTAGAATATAAGGATGACAGAGAGAATTGAATTCTACCAGAAGAGCACAGAAGCTTTTATAATAAATAGGGTTTAAAGAAAAATTGCCAGAATTCTACTCCAACCCAGGTCCAATCTCACCAGAAAACGATATATATGCTTTTGACCATGACCAGGTTAAATTCACAAAGATAAAAAGTGGGTCCTTACCAAATCTAGGCATCTAAGCCAATAAGATAGCTTTGCATCAAAAAATAGTTGACCATTTTGACTGTAATTTTAGCGGTAAAAAAAAAAAAACAATTTTGACTGTCATGTGAGTGTGCCCCACGAGACCAGAAAATAATGTTTAAGGGGGACTTACGTATCAACCAAGGACGCGATCTCCTCCGGATTATCTACTGCGTGCTCATTCCAGTCATCGTTGGACCTGCAGAGAGAGGATAATGTTCACCAGAGTTAAGCAAACGGTGTCGTTTTGTGCATGCAAAAACAGTGTACTAACACGAGATTAGAAATAGTAAAAACCCACTAATGCAACGTGAACGACCTAATTAAAGTAAACACAAAGGGGCAGAGGCAGGCCGGGTAAGCGTGGAGAGAGAGGGAGTTGATTTAGGGGAAAAGTGAGATGAGAATGATGATTAATATGAAACTGAACCTATATAAACACTGTAGTTTAATCCGGTAAAGTAATTAAGGGTAATTACTGTTGGAACACAGTAAAAAGCAACAAGGTTAAGTGACACCAGGTGAACAGAGAAATGAAACGGGAACTGTGGCAACTACATGAAAGGTGTACAGTTTTTCCAGATCCAGATTATAATGACTTTGAATTTGTATGCTTGTGATTTGGACGGTGGGATCGAACAGTAAAATTGAGTTGAAGATCTAAAAACTGAACACGAAAGAGTACGGTGCTGAAACTGACCTTTCTGTCATTGACGAGTTGATGGAGCTTTTTGGCTCCTCTAGTCCCACGGACCTGTCAGGAACGAAAACACTAACTGAATCAGTATATCAAAGTTCAACAACTCTGCATTGCAATCTCCAAACTACAAAATGTAGCTAAGATCAAAGGTAAATCAGCACGCGCATTGCATTTCAAGGACTCAAAATAAATCAAAGATATAATTGCGAGGGTAAAACGTATGCATACCTTGACTGTAAAGGCTTGTCATTCTCTATTGAAGCCGCTACGCTTACGAGCAAGGCCAAAAGAAGCAGCAGTGGAGTCATATAGAACCGCATTGTGGCTCTCGAGCTAGCTAATCTCATGCTCTGTATATATCTCACAGCTATATATATCTGGCCCTCTCTAGCTAGCTCTGAAAATTGAAGAAGAAGGAGAAGAAGGAAACAAGTGGAGTCAAAGAAAAGTTGTCATGGAGTAGTGTTTATATAGAAACCGAGAGAACTGGGATTAGTCTGCCTAACTCGTTTCAACCATGGTTGAGTTAACCTTGACCAGAATCGAATCGTTTAACAACTTTTTACCACCGGTACGTACTTTAACCGCCACCAACTGACTCCTATAGTCCTATACCTCTCTCTCTCTCTCTCTCTCTTCCTCTTTAAGACCGCCACAACGTGTCGGTCAGTCACGTGCCGCACCTTCTCTCTCTCTCTCTTCTCACACCGCCTCCGCCAACCTCGAATTTACACGTCGGAGCATTTATTATTTTACGGAAGCTAATTTTGGAATGTTTACTTACTCGCTGCGAGTGGGGATTGCACGTAGTCGCTGGGTCTGGCACCGCCACGTAGCCACGTGGGCGACGTTGAAAACCAACTGAAATTCCGGTAAGTGTATGAACTGTCGCGGTTTAAAAAAAAACAGGGGGGGGGGGGGGTTAGGCGGATTCCAATCAGTACGGCACTTGCGGTTGATTGAAGTTCTTGCTGCGATCAGCTATGTCACCGGTTCTTCCGGCGAGCTTCCGTACTCAAATCCAATCAATCAATGTTTTCTCTCAGACTATTTTGTATTATTTTAATTCCATTATTTTATTCTCGATTATTTTTCTTTTTTTTTTGAATCGAAGGAGATCAGCCATTTATTGAAAATGAAAGAGTACAACGATACGATGCCAAAAGACAACAAGAAATGAAAAAAACAGCCCAGAAAGAAAAATACATATGAAATGTAAAAACTTAATAACGCAAGGAGCAGCAACGTCGAGACGCAGCGTTGATTTTACACTACGGATTGCAGCCGTGTAGTGAATTGAGTAGTCGGTGGTTTGACTACCCATCGAACTCCAACACACAAATTGACAAAAATCAACTTGGCGTCGGAATGAAGGCACTCTCCCACCTAAAGATCGAAGCCGGCCAAGGGTGTCAGAACATGGCCATGTTGGCAGACGATCTTTCACGAACAAATACCAGAGAAGTGGGTCCTGGATCCAATACCAATAAGGCACAGGAGCCCCCATCCATTCTAGCAAATCATAATCAGGCCAAAACCAAACTCCACCCGGATCC
Organism: Rosa rugosa; assembly: GCF_958449725.1. Lineage (NCBI taxonomy): Eukaryota > Viridiplantae > Streptophyta > Magnoliopsida > Rosales > Rosaceae > Rosa > Rosa rugosa. The sequence continues at coordinate 39,966,785 of NC_084822.1, read as the reverse complement.
CAGATCCGACTCCATCTGCCAAGCCCACCCGGATCCCAGATCCGGATCCTGATGCCAACGAGCTCGACAGCAGCACCGGCGGATGCGTCTTGAGGACCTGCAATGGAGGATGCCAAATTGCAATAGCCATCGCTGACGAGATCGACGCCGACGACCACTACTAATGCCCCAACAACACCATCAAAGCCACAACTTCGCTTAGCCCATGCCGGCGACAAACCAGAAAAACGCAGAACCCCGATTCCAATTCTCCAGCCTCTCAGAACTGAGGTCCCTCCATCACTGCATCGCGACTCACCACCGCGATCCAACGATCTCATCCAATCCAAAAGAACCGTTTGCCCATCAAACTTCTTCTCTGGGAGCTCCAAGACACAACCAGCAAAAGAGACGCAAAAGAAAGATAGCAGGACTAGGCCTGCAATTTTGTCCATAAAAATGGAGAAGGTGTGAGAGCCGCCACCACCAGATGCGGCAGAGCTCAAAACCCTAGCAGAGCTAGGTCGAGTTTTTGTTGAAAAATTTTTATCATCACTCGATTATTTTTCTTGCTACCTCTCTTGTAAAAATAATTTTAATAACAACATCGAGAGAGTCGCATTAGAATTGCTTTTACTCTTTTAGGGTATAATAGAATTAGCATTATTGTTACTTATTAGGTCTCGACTCTCGATTGGTTTGTTTGTGGCGTGAAAAGTTTGAGAAACTTATTTAATAATATTTTCTTGTATAAGAGAAATAAATATTCTCATTACAGTAATTGATAACGTTAAAAAAATAATCAATACGCTGAAGAAATTGGTTGAATGACAACGATAATGGAAGTCTGATTTCTTTAGTTTGGTTGACTATTATGATGATGACCGTAGTTTACAATCGAACAATTGGGTACTTTACCAACTTCATTTTCATATATTAGTCCGGTCACCGGCTACCGCCTACCGGAATTTACTGAAAATCTCATCGAAAATGTTTTTTTAACCTCAATAGACATCTATTGCCTCTCAATAGACGACTATCAGTCATGTATTGCCCCCCAATAGACGTCTATTGTCCCCCAATAGGACTTTCAGTCGCCAGAATGGGAACTAATCTCCCTAAATTTAGACACATAAAACTTTTATTACAGAAAAAAAACAAGGAGATTACATCAATTCAAAACGTCTATTGCCCTCCAATAGACGTCTATTGCCCCCTAATAGACGATTATCAGCCATGTATTGCCCCCAGGAGAACTTTTTTTTTTTCATTTTTCTTTCCTTCTGGGCCTTCTGCCCCAATTTTACTAAAAAAAAAAAAAACAAACAAACAAAAAGAAAGAAATTGATTTGGGCACCCAGAGAAAAGCTCTGGGCACCAAATCATCCTTTTCCTCTGCCTCACAAAATCAATGATGAGAAATTGAAATTGGAAACTTCAATTGCATTAAAATTGAGCTAGAAGCAGTTGTAGCTTTCCTCGAATCGTCAGCGCTTGTCATCGTCGTCGATCTCTGGGAGAACCCACTCCTTCTTGCTCCATGGCGATGGCGGCAGAGCCAGGTGGCAACGGGGAGAGAGAGAGTCGGCATCGTCGGTGCTTTAATTAGTCTGAGGGTAAAACGGTTATTTTACTTTAGATTGGGTTAGTGGGAATAAAAATCTCTTAGTGGTGTAAGAGCATCTTTAGCAGACTCTCTATTTTGGCTCCTTCGCTATTTTGGAGAGCATATTTAGCTTTTTATATATTTTAACAGCTGCACACCAGACTCCTAAGTGGCTCTGTAGACTCTCTATTTTGGCTCCTTAGCTATTTTGGAGAGCATGTTTAGCTTTTTATATATTTTAACAGCTGCACACCAGACTCCTAAGTGGCTCTGTATTATAACTTTTAGCTATCTCGCTCCTAAATATAGAGAGCGAGATGAGGCCCTCTATAATTTATAACATTCCTTTTGAGTTATTTTATATAATTTTTAAATACATTTAAACTATTTAACTTTTCTTTAAAAAATAATATAAATTCAAAACTAGCTATAATAGAGAGCACTGATGCAGACGCATTTCTAAAGTGGCTAGCCAAAATAACTTTTTAGCTATTTTGGCTAAATTTTGACTAAAAAATGACTCGCATTTCTAAAGATGCTCTAAGTGGGCTAATTTTAGTGTATTTTGGTGCTATGGGTCAAGGACCCAAATAATTAAGTAAAAATAATAATTTCTCTACATGACCTATCATTTAATGCAAAAGTAAATTCAAAACAATCTTATTTGAAATTTCCTTAAACTAAGACCTCGTTTGGTTCACGGAAGGGAAATCAATTCCCTTGTCTTTCCCATAGGGATGGAAATTAATTTTTTTTTATCAAGTTTCCTTTCCGGTGTTTGGTTGGTTCAAGAAAGGAAAGAAAAAATATATCAATGTTCCAATAATACCCTTGTATTTTAAAATTTAACATCATGAGTGAAATTGCCAATAACATATTTGAGTAGGGATATTGTAGTCTTAAATTTTCATAATAAATGCTGGGAAAGAAGAAGGGAAAATCAATCTCATGGGTTGTGAAAGGAACCATTTTCCACTCTATTTTTCCCTCTATTAGGAAAATAGTTCCCAAGTTTATGCTTACCAAACAAAGGAAATAAATGATTTTCCTTTCCTGATTCCTCAAATCCGTGAACCAAACATGGCCTAAATTCATTGAATATTATGATATAGTTATTACTCGATCTTCCAACCCAAAACCCTTGAAATCCTTCGTTTAGCAAATTCAAATGGATTCCAACAACATATCAAGATCAAGAACCAACCCTTTGATTAACTTTGTTGGAGGAGATACCTACTCATAAGAGCATCTTTAGCAGACTCTCTATTTTGGCTCCTTAGCTATTTTGGAGAGCATATATAGCTTTTTATCTATTTTAGCAGCTGCACTAGACTCTTAAGTGGCTCTCTATTATAACTTTTAGCTATCTCACTCCTAAATATAGAGAGCGAGATGAGACTCTATAATTTAAAACATTCCTTTTAAGTTATTTTATGTAATTTATAAATACATTTAAATTATTTAATCTTCATTTAAAAAATAATATAAATTAAAATTAGCTAAAATAGAGAGCATTGATACAGACGTATTTCTAAAGTGGTTAGCTAAAATGACTTTTTAGTTATTTTGGCTAAAATTTGACTCAAAAATGGCTAGCATTGCTAAAGATGCTCTAAGAGAGCAATATCATGTAATTTTGATTCATTCTTCTTCTCGTGGTTGAAGATAGAGGTAAAAAGTAGAGTAAAAGATTATTGTATCTTATGTTCAAGGGTGTTTTGGTAAAAATAAAGAGGTCTACTTAGCTTTTCAAGTATTCTAAAAAGTAAATTAGAGGTGTACTAAGTATAGGAGGTCCAAATAGCAAATTTGAAGGTCCAACTAGAACCACCCATTTTTTTTAATTAAAATCAAAAACAGAAAATCTTATACACGACCTTCATCTTAATTATAACAGTTGTTTGGCTCCAGTTTTGTTGCAGCTGGTCAACAGTCTCTTTTCTGCTCGGGAGTGCCAGCACCGTTCGGGTGCGGTCGTCGGGGGTGTCCCTTGACCCGACTTCTTTTTAGCGATTGTGGACGAGGAGAGCACCAACCTCGTCGCGGGATTTTTTGTGCCTCGTGGTGAGGACTTTTGCTAAGCTTCTTCAAAATCACACAATCGATACTCAATGTCGTAGATCGAGCAGAGCGAAATCACTGGGAAGTGGGGAGAACTTGCTAAAGCGTGACTTTAGCTTGGCTGGTTTGCAAGGGTGTTACCCTTGCTTGGCTGGTTCCGTAACCGTTGTGGTCACGGTACTACAGTCGGCTCCAGAGGAGACTAGGACCGAAGCACGTTGACAGAGGGTTTGGTGGCACTGACAGTTGGCTCCTGAGGATTCTGGGACTGGAGTGTGGTCACCGATAAGAGAAGGAGAGGGGTTGCTCTGGGAAGACTTGAGTAGTCGTAGAGATTAGTTGATGAAATGTGTGTCTTGTTACTTCTTTGTAGCCTCTATATATAGGCTACCAAGCCATAGTGGTTGGCCTTAAACAAATCATGATGGAGCACTTATTAGGATTACGGTGGGTTAAGCACTTAAGCACTAATGGAGATGAGCTTAACCATTTTGGGTTCAAACAACAGTTTTCAAACTCACTCTAATGTCAAAGCAAATGGCGTAGTCAGTAGAGCACTCTTTGCTAATCAGTGCTTATTAGAATACATAGATTTAATAGAGACTTCTGTTATTATTATGAGATGTTTTCCTGATGCTTACTGTAATATGAGGTTCAGCAGGGACGAACCTATGTTAGGGTCTGGGGGGCTCCACCCCAGAATTTTTTTTTAAATATCTTCCTTATTTATATATTTTATTCATAGATTATTAATATATATACCATACTTATCTCACTGAAATTAATATATTAACCAATCACAACCTAGAATAATTAATATTTGGTACGACTTTAGATTAAACTTGTGTTTTCTTTTAGAAACTATTAAGGGTTTTTGTCCATTTACCCCATTTTTAGAGTTTTTTTTCCCACTTACCCCATTAAGTTTTTTTAATTCCCTCTTACCCAAAATACTCTAAGGAGATCTTCCCTAATACCCCATTAAGATTTTTGTTTTTGTTTTTGTATTTTTTTTAATACCATTTTACCTTCACCCCTTTGTTACTTAGAAAGAGAGAGAGAAACATAGGAGACTTCGCCGAAGCCTGTCACCGGCCGCCAGAATCCTGTCACCGATCGTCTGATTCCGGTAGCCGGATTCTGGCCAACTTTCGCCGGAATCCGATCACCGACCCCCGCCCACTGGAATTTTCTGAAAACCTCTATTTCCTCCAATAAAGGGGCAATAAACCTCTATTGCCCCCTAATAGAACTTTCGGTCACCGGAATGGGAACTAATCTTCTTAAAATTAGACAAATAAAATTTTGATTAAAGAAAAAAACGAAGAGATTATATCAATTCAAAACGTCTATTGCCCTCTAATAGACGTCTATTGACCCCCAATAAACATTCAATTTTTTTTTCCTTTCCTTCTGTCCCATTACTTAAAAAAAAAAACATGCGATTTGGCTAAAAATCATGTAGAAACATTCCCAGTGCAGTAATCCACTAACACCTAGTCCACTACAAACGGCAATGCATTACAAATTATCCCAAAGTTCATCAGATGAAGAGCTCAAAAACAAACCAAAATTCCTTACTGCTCAAATGAAACTCTAAAACCAGTAATCCACACACATTCCTAGATCCTCATCAATTTCACAACTAAAACCCAAACAAAGGAAATTAAACATCTTCAGCATTTAATCAAAGCTGGATTAAACCCAACTTGATTAAACCTCCGAGAAGCTCCTACACTCGAAGCCGACGAGCCTGACCTGAAACCAGCATTGGAGAAGGAAGGCTGGCTTCGACGCTGGCGACGCCGGATCAGAGCTCACCTCAACATCCCACCGTTACTCCCGACCTCTTCCTCAGACGCCAACCTCTTATGCGGCAGGCCCACGACCTTCACGATCGGCCTCGCTGGAGATGGCTTCCAATACGACAACGGCAGGGAAGCTGATCGTAGAGGTCGGAGCTTGAATTTTTCTCGCCGGGTTCGGAATCTGGCAGGGGGAGGGAGAGAGAGAGAGAGAGAGAGAGAGAGAGAGAGAGAGAGAGAGAGAGAGAGAGAGAGAGAGAGAGAGAGAGAGAGAGAGAGAGAGAGAGAGAGAGAGAGAGAGAGAGAGAGGCTGATCGTAGAGGTCGGATTCGGAATCCGGCAGGGGGGAGAGAGAGAGAGAGCTGTGAATCGTGACTGGAGAGAGAGGGGAGAGAGAATTGCATGGCAGTGTTGTAGTTTATTAATTAAGCTGAGGACATATTTGTTATTTCTCTTTAAATTGTGTTAATGGGAATAAAAATCTCTTGCTAGGGTAAGTGGGATAATTTTCCCTCATTTTGGTGTTTTGGGTCAAGGACCCATAATTAAACCCTTATGAAATATTTAAGCTTCTTTCTTACTAAATTTTTTGTTCAAACATAAATTATGGTATAAAACTATTGATTACTTCTTTGCTAATTACCTTTCATGATTTTTTTGAATATTTAGTATTTACGTTTAAGAAAAATTGCATTTTGGACCCCTCAAACTTTCGATCCTAGTTTTACCCATGTTGCTCAGGTTGTGTTGTATGTCCCCCCTATATTCTGCAATTTCATTAATTAAGGCTTCAAGACAGCTGCACAGACCATTTTTAAAAAAGCCTAGAGACTTTTATTTGTAATTAGTTCTTATAGACAAATCCGCGGTGTTTATATATGCATCAGCTATTCATATGTGTAATTATTTCAAAAAAAAAAAAAAATCCTAGAAGCTGTATACATAGTGATCCGAAAACAAACTTCTATGCGCCATTTCTTTTATTTTTCCTCGACATCCAATGCAGAACGCATAAAAGCCCATATCATCGAGGTGTCTAACTTGTCGTTCCATTAATCCCAGACCATATTCATTCATGATTCAACCTTATCCCTGCACGTACTACCTGTTTTTAACTTAATCTGGTACCCTTCCCTTCCTTTACAAGATTTGGATGGGATTTGCCGATTTGGCTGCATCCAGGGCGGTATGAATGGTATATATGTGGATGTATTTCAATCATCTTTCTAGCAATAAAAATTTAGAGTTCATGTTTTGAGTTCAACATTTTTACTATGTGGGGTTTTACGGTTTTTATATCTTCTAATTGTTGTTTATTAATTAGAAATAAGTAAAGGTTATGGATCTTTTTGTCGCGTCCTGAGTGAGTGGGTTATATTAATGTTTCAGCCAAAAGGAAAAAAAACTGTGTTATTTGTAGTGTCGAAAATAGGAGCTTACATACGTGGTCGACTAGTATTAATAAGAACTATGTAACCTGTTTTTTTTTTTTTTCCTCAACTGAATCAATTATGTCACTAGGTGTGAGGTTTACACTGAGCTAAGAGAGGTGAAAGATCTTTCACTGATGTTAAGATTTAGACGGATCACGATATACATAGGACATTACTTGAAATCTTGAATGATCGATATAAATTTGTACAAGTGTCTCTGTGAAAGATGGAGAATATTTCAGCCTGTTACAGGTGCCGTAGTGGTTCCTGGTTCGATAGATTTTAGGATTGTATGTCCTAGTGTGATAAGAAAAGATACATGGTCAGTGCATCCAGCCTGACTTTGTCCATGTAAGTCGGGTTTGGTATAATGAATGTTGTCATGTCTTTCTTCTCAGTAAAATATTTAACCGATATAAAACTTGTGAGTTATTGTTTACAAAATGGTCTATGATTATCTAAGTCGTGATATCCGGCAGTAACAAAAACCTAAGAACTAACTACTTATGTACAAAAGTACTATATTAAAGCACTACAAATCAAAAACACTTCCTCATGAAAAGCATACTTGAGACGGTCAATACTTATAAACAAATAAGGGGGACTAACTGTTTTGCTAATTAGCCAGGTATTCTTCTACGTACTAGAGGTAATTGGTCTACTGAAACGTTCCCGATTAGTAGTTACTCCTCGATCAGTTAAATCCAACTAATTAGCTGAATAGCTAAAAGTGAGATCAGATAGATATGGGAGAAATTATTATGTACTCATTCATCACATTATCAGTAGTCCGGATTAATATGATTAATTCATATGACATATAATGACTTTGCTCAGTTCTTTCTTTTGTTTTCTTTACCCCACACATACTCATCTCCATCAAAATATTGCGCAGCACTCTGATAATTCAGGACCACGTAATAATTACTCAGACAACTACTTGATCAGTCGGGTTAGTTGCCTCTATTCTTCCTAACTACTAGGTTTTTTGGGACTCGTCTCAGTGTTTCACCTTTGGCCCGGTGACTCCACCGAAGTCCTCGGGTCTCATTAGGAATTATCCCATCAGATCTTGGCGCCTGTCGTGTCTCTCACACTTACTACAACAAGAGAATAATCATCATTAACTAACAAATCTCCTCGTAATCTTTCCACCTTCAAGTCCACTTAAATGTTAAAACAACCAGCTTGTCCATTTTTCCTGAATAAATATGGTCCGGTTACTTCTTTTCTTGCCACAGGACTCGAATCTATTGGCTATTGACTCTAGCTAGTGTTCCACCATATCCATGATTAAAGTATTGATTTGTAATGATTCCTAATTTGCTGAATACATGCATATATCATGATAGTTAGTCTAATCCATTTTTAGGGTTCATGCTTGATTGCTGATATGATCGACATCAGGTTGGTGATTGAAAGAGATTCGTCTAGTTAATTAACAAGCATCAAATCAAAATCAAGAGTATGTACCTAATTTACTTAATTCAACCGTCTTCGTTGTAGTCTATCCTTTTACCTTGTATAAACAATATATATGAATGGAGAAGGATGAAAAAGAAGACGCAGATATATTGTTTATACAATTGTACATACGTATATATAAGATATATATTTTATATATTTTAAACATGTAATTTACGTTCACATAATTTGAGAATAATCTTCAGTTCTAGCTAGCTAGTAGTTGCTAACCATTAATATGCACACCCAAATATATTACACACACACACACATGGATATGTACGTATCTATTAGTTTTGATAAAGTCAATGATAGTATATGTGCCATTCTTAAAAACAAAAACCAAAAATGATAGTATACGTGCATGATTCCTATTCGTACATATATACATGCATTTGCTTCTTATTGTTGAGGGTCGATAATATGATATAAAACTATACTGATCAAAAAATGTGATACGACACTATATGAGTGGTGGCATGCATTATGAACTCAATCAGTATCGAATTACTATTTTTCGTATCAATAATTTGTGTATCCCCTACATGATCATGCTGAAGATACAAGTCAAACACATTCTTCTCGTCACGTTGTAGGGTTGGAGGTTAGGGCATGTGAGAAGGAATCTGCCTATGTCATTGGTTCTGAAAACCCTAACTGTTTTTCCACATGGGGCAGCCCCATTAATTAATAAATACATATGTTTAGTTCATATAATTTTAGCCATGAAGATAGAGAACCTAGGATATTAGCCATGCATTTACTTTATGGATAATAATCCCTATAGTCTTTTTATAATTAATTAGATAAAAGTATGGGATTATTCTTAATGATATTATGTGCCAAAAGCTACTTGTTACAGAGTAAGGCCCAGTTTGGCATTGCTTTTGAAAACAGCTTTTGGTCTAGAAGCACTTCTGGTGGGATTGAGGGTGTTTGGTAAACTTCAAAATTTGTGCTTTTGGCTGGAAGCGCTTTTGCGCGCAGCAAAAAATGGGAAGCAGCTTCTCGGTTCCGCTTCTGCGGAAACCAAATCTAGAACGCGGTTGATTAAATGAAATTTTACCATCTGGCCAAAATTATCCTTACTGTACTCTCAAATTTACATCAAATCTCCTAACTTTCTTTGCTCCAGTTCCAGAAGAACTCTTCTCTCACCGAGTCCGACTCAAAGCTCTTCCCTCTTCTCTTATTGGGTCTGATCATATCTCTTCTCCTAACCAATGTTTGAAGTCTTAGATCTATGGTAGTTTATTTATCTCTTTGACATATGGTTAATCCCCTTTCTCTTTATCCAATTTCATGGTTTTTATATTTTCCTTCAGTTTCATCTTCTTCAAAGATTTCAAAGAAGAGGCTCTACTCTCTAAGTGGTAATTCTTATTAGGGCTAAATATAGATTACTACTTTGTAATTTGGGTCCAAAATCAATTCAGTCCCTGAACTTCTAATTTCATCAAAAACACCCATGTATTTTCAATTTTGATCTAATAGGTCCAATTTGTTAGTTTTCGACAATTGAGTTATTTAACTTGTTAACGTGACTATGTTTTATGATGTGGTGTCGAGGTGGCCTGCATAGTCAATTTAGGAGTGAGTCCTACTGTTAAAAATAAATAGTTTTTCAACAAATAATCCAACTATAACTTGAACCTATAACATAATATTAATGAATTGGACCTATTAGATCAAAATTGAAAATGTAGGGGTGTTTTTGATGAAATTAGAAGTCTAGGGACTGAATTGATTTTGAACCTAAACCACAGAGTAGTAACCAGTATTTAGCTCTTCTTATTATTTGGGTTGGGTTCTGATTATTTGTGTGCTTCATGATTAATATAGTATTTGTATTTGATGGGTATTCACTATTTTGTGTTGGGTGTTCGTGGTGAGTTGCTGGGTTTTGAAATAAGTTCTTCGATGCTGAAGAAATTGATTTCCATGGTGATGTATTTGATTAATATAAACTCTTCACTGTTACTATTGTACTTGTATTTGATGGGCATTCATTATTTCATGACCTGCTCCTTAATTTGTTAGTTTATTTTGTACTTTGAATTCTTTGTTTCGAAATTTGGGCTTTCTGGTATGTTCTTTTGTTGGTTTCTTGTTCTTCAGTTTGCTAGGCAGGTTTTATTTCTTTGGTTGTTTTACCCTTCGGCTAGTAAGTTTGTTTCCTCTTTCAATGAAATTTCATTTGTCAAAAGAAGAAAAGAAATTGTAACTTGATCAAAGGTGTGTTTGCTCTTCTGCATTTGAGTATTGGAATCCAATGAACAGAGCAGAAATTGATAACCACAAGCAGAGGGTTTAGGGAAACTGCGATACTTCATATACCGAAAATGTATGCATCATGCCTTCAAAGCAGATGTATCGAAATGGAATTGATTGATTGAGGCTAGTTTGTCAAATGATGGCTGCTACTTCTACTACATAACTCAGAAATTTAATTTTGAAAGATTTTGTTCTCACTATTTTCTACTGTTTAACATTGATGACCCTTTTGGTAATTACAATAGTCAAAATAATTTTTATTTATAACTTATCGAATATTCAAAATTTATATTTCATTCTCACAGCACTTCTAAAAATAGTTTACCAAACACTCACCTACTTTCCCTCACAGCAAAGTCAGAAGTGCTTCCCCTCACAGCACAACAATCCCAAACTAAGCCTAAGTTAGCTAGAGGAAGCAATATTCAGATCTTCCGGTCCTATTGCTGAGAGAGGGGGAGGGGGGAGAGAGAGAGAGAGCCAAAAGCATCCAAGCCATTGTACGGCTAATATGAATGTAATTAACGTGAAATTAAGCTATTTAGTTGTTTACTTTTTAGAGGTGAAGGCCATTGCGTACTTTGCTCCATAATTTATGGGTCAGGAGTCGGCAGCATTAATTTTGCTACATGATTTTAGACTATTTCTATACAAATATAGAGTTCCGTTACTCATTAGAAGTACAAAGACAACACGTTAATTAAACAGCAATATGCTATTCTAGCCTTCTAGGTCAATATTCTATATTTTCTGATTGAGAGAATATGGATATGGGTATAAGATTATCAAGAATATACATACCGTCAAATGCTACTTCTCAATGATGAAGATGCTAGTTCTCTTTTGCTCTGTGAATTCAGAATTGCTATTCGATAAATGTCTAGCGATTCATTTTCCTTTTTTTATCTCGTTGATTTCTGGCTTAAAATTTAGAGTTTAGTTCAGAGGTTTAGACTCATGATCGAAAGGCTAATCCTAAAGAACTCATGATCTAAACACTAGCTGCACCATAAAATGCTCAACCCTAGTTCTAAACAGTAGTAACGATCAAGTAACAATTCATCAAATATACAAATATGCATTGCTACGTGATGCATTCGATATATCATATATAAAATAATTATTCTTCTTCACTATACATATATTCTAAGATAAGGAGTCGTGTGATTTGTGAATTAAAGCATTATTAGAGAAAAACACTCACTTAGGTTGTATGTTATTTCTTTGTAGATGTGAGACTTTTGTTTTTCAAATCATTAGTTTGCATTAAGCTACACAACTTCATCAATCTCCACTTTGGCGAGAAGCAACCCATAACAACAATCATCTTCAATCATATTACGGTCTTCTACACTTTCACTCAAGATTTTTTTTTTAATTTTTTTTTTCCCGAGTCTAGCTTGCTCCACCTATATTGCATCTTTCAGTTTGTCAACTTGACTATACGCCTAATTCCACATGCCTTCTTTGGGCTCTGATACCAATTGTCAAACAACAAACTCCGGATTAATAGTGATATTACAAAACTAAAATCGTTTAATCTTAATAGCTTTAAGAAATAACAATTGGTGTGAAATTTTATCCTAAAAGATATTAGCAAGTGACCACAATTTTTTTTTTTAATTTCTCTTTTCAGATATTACTCTTTTTCTCAAACACTTAATTTGCATCAAGGGCCACAACCCCACCACTCTCCACAAAGAAGTTTGTTAAAACATTCTAGCTATACATACTATTACAAATTTCTGACTCTAACGCTTGATTTTATGCAATATTGAGCGTGCTTTATGCTTTCTTTGATCTTTGGTTGGGAATTACTTGTATTGCTTTACCACATTTATGCATGCTGCTCGATCAATTAGTTTTTTTTTTTTTGGGAAGAAATTTATTATTGGACATGCATGTTACTTAGTGGTAGGTAGATTTGTAAAGTAAAATACCATTGGCTGCATTCATATATTTAATCTTCTACATAATGATTCATACATTTTGGATGATTGGAGTGCTGCATTAATGCCATGAACTCTGCAATCTGTAATACTATTATTTTCCCTTCATACATATTCTTTTTTATCTCAGGGAAAACTCATTTCCCTTCTTGTCTTACTTTATCGTCCTCTCCTGCATTATTGGGCCTCGACACCTGGAAAATGGAAATAATTAATTAATTCTCAGAAGCAAGCCAAAACTGCCACCAATCCAAACCCCATCTCTGTCTCCCTCCCTCTCTCCCCATAATTCACATTGCTAGCTAGCCTAGCTATCTAAATTTAAGTTAAGGTACTCGACCACCCTCAACCTCAAGACCTCAGCTCTCATTGTTCTCAAGCATAAACAATGACTGGAATATCAGAACTACTGAATGCTTCCACATGGTATATGGAAAAGGCCATATACAATGACAACTATTATTTCCTGATTAGGGCTTTGGAGGCCAAGAAATTAAAGAGGGTAGAGTACCAGGTGTACTATGTGTCTATGTCCTTTAAATTTGACCCTCCGGCCAGTTGGAGAAATTATATATCCAAGGACATTATTGATGGATCACGACGTACCCACATGGACATGGTTGTGTTATCCATTTATGAGAGTGATAGATCGTAGCTATCTGTGTGGTATATCTAGCTTTATTTGCACCCAACATATAACACATCCCACGTTACTTCTTTCTTTGCCAAGTAGGTCTTGTGGTACTTGTTAAATTTCCACCCTGGAAAAAGTTTAGTTCTCTGTAGTATTCGATCTTCTTTATATAGGGTGTCTATGAAGATTTAAGTGTAGCTGAAATGGCTTTTTAATTAATTAGGATTTCTCTCGTTTGATTGTAACGCTTCTGATAGTAAAATCTATCGATTGAGCAACTTTCCGGTTTCGGAAAACTAGTAGCTGTGGAAAGGTTTAGGTTCCCGAAAGCTACAGAGCGCTAAATGAATTCACTCGTTGCTGGAGGCTGCAGTACATTAGCTATTGCTCATGGCTTTTCGATCCCGATTTGAAATTGAACGATGCTATCGAAGTGGTGATATCGGAGAGGTGAAGGCATGATCTAGAGATGTTTTATTTTTTAACCGCATTGAAAATTGGTCAGTATGAAGGGAAATTCTACAATATGTTAACATATGACGTACATATATTTACCATTTTTTAAGACTTAATTACTCAAATGAGAACCTACTTTACTCTAAAGAGAACTTTATTTACTTTAACAAGGATTTTTTTTGTAGTTACCACATGAGTTATCAAAGTGATAAATATTACATGAAATAGGACACGTATGAAAAGTAACATACCATAACTTTACTCATGTATGAGAATCAAGTTTTGATGTTTGAACATCCAAAACCACAAGCTCATTGGCAGCCCTGCAGTAATGTAACAAAATGTAAGGAATCTTAAAGTACATAAATTTATCCACCAAGTTGACGATTGCCAATGCATATATAGTTTCAGGAATTATATGATTAATAGCACATGCATGTAAATAACACAAGTTGCCTATAGTAATATGATGTTCATTATACATTTATTTTGCATCTAATTGAACTAAAAATTAGGATATTGATAATAAATTTAATTACTACAATTGTGTTATACTATATACATGTAATTGAATCAAAGTTACAAAATTGACAACAAAGTCACACACAAACTTAAACAAGGTAATTGGTGGAGTAATTTTGTTTTTTGGAAGAAGGGCCGGTGTGGCTGTTTTTTTTTTTTTTTCAAAGAGGATCAAAGGTTTCACTCTTACCCCCATGGTGACTCGAACCCATGACCTCGATCTTCGGCTGCTTTTAAACCTTAAATAAAAGTGAAATTGTTGAATACAATGGGAAAACATGTAGCCTAAACCCCAAGTTACAATAAGCATCCAAGGACGACCCGAATAATAACAAGAATCTCTACTAATTCTATGTACTCAACAATGCACCAATTAGCAAAGACTGGCATATAGACTACTCTATTTGCTTTACAGAAAAGGTGACACAACAGAAAGATAATGCATTGCCATAAAATAATTAAACATGTTTTCCTACTGCATTGCCAATATGGCGTATTTCTCATGACAGTTCGTTTCACTATACCGCTAGGAGGTACAGTTGCATCCGGTTCAAAGGGGACAACTGTTGCGGGTGGAGTAATTACATGTACTAGTGTTGAGATATTACACAAAATAGGACTAATATTACCGCAATGTCAACATATTTGTTGTCTTATATATAAATATATATAGGACTGATCATGAGTTGCTCAAGAGTCTTTTGCAAGAAGATCTTGTTTACCGTAGAAGAAATATTCAATTCCTTCAGTTTGTTTCACAGTCGACTTTCTACAAGCAGAATAATTAAGCAAGAGGTCAACTAGACAACTAATTTCAACCACAGGCAAGAAATAATATCATAATTGTTGTATAAGACAACTAGGGATGGAAAAAGAAACACATGACGGCAGAAGTTACGAACAGCTAGTCGAACTGATTTCCTCTAATAGGTATACGATCGAGTAAGTTACGTTATACCCAAAACAGAGCTCAAAAAAGATGATCCAACTTGATAGGAGACTTAATTATAACACCACACCTTAGAATCAAAGACGAACTGGTACATTGTTACATGTGAGAATCGGTCATTCAACCACTCAAGAAATTCATATATGTAGGTACTGGCTGCACACAAGAAAAGTACACCAATTGGTTTAGGGTTTGGGCACCATGTAATTAATGTCTAACATCAGTAGTGTTTAAAGAAAACTTGCATGTGAGTGTGACATAATACACACACACATATATTTAACACACACATGCACACACAAGCTTCTTCAATGCTGCATGCTATCTATATTCAGGCAGCATGCATGCATGAAAGGTAGCCTGAGAGAACTAGCATGCCTACTAGTATGATAGAGGGCAACTTTAACCTTAACAATACATTAACGATGTAGTGCCAACGCCTACAAATCCGATATTCATGCATGTTGAATAACAGCGGAAGTGTAAATATTGAAACTAATTTGGGGTAGGGAGATATGATGCATGAATGACACACAATATGGGAGATGTACAGTCCAAAGACATGTACAGAGCTCCTAGAGAGAGATATGGAGGAGACTCTCAAATAACCTGATAAAGGAACTCACTCTTACGATACTTCTACAAACTACTCCTCGATCTACACCTTACTCAACTAGACTAGCCTACTTATATAGGCTTACACTAGACAATGCCATAAGTATGACAATTACAACAAACATAAGTATTAGACCATTACAATAACCTTTTTTTTGACTTTGTCAAGGGGAACCCAAAGGCTTCCTAGGCCCAAGATAAACCCCTTCGGCGCATGTGAAATGCTTCAACTGTGCATTGCAGCACAGTGCCTAGCCACTTTGACAGCTTCGGGGTTCGAACCTAGGTTGGGGAGCACACCCAACTAGGCAAGAACCACTAGGCCACTTGCAGTGGTTACCATTACAATAACCTTAAACCTTCCTAACTCCCATAACCTATGAAGCACTAACTCTCACCATTATTCTCATCATAATTCTACCATTATTTTCACCATAACTCTCAACATAATTCTAAATTAATATTATCTCCAACATCCTCCCTTAATTTAGAATTACTCTAACTTCAAGTTCTTCATCATGATTCTTGCTCCATTGCCTCTTCTTCTTTAACTTGCTTATTTTCCTCTTTGATATTGCCTCACTATGGTCTCTCAGTCCATTGCCCATCTGCTTCTTCATTCAATGCAAGCACCTTAATTCGCTTGGTTGAATTTTTCAGTGACACTTTTTTTTTTTTTTTGAAAAGGGGTTTGGAACCCAGCCTAACTGGGAGGCTCATCCCCACACCCGTTATTATTAATAATAGTAGAAGTATGATTGTACAGCGAGGGGGACGTAATACCTATACCTCGAGTACTAGTACAAGAATCCTCATAGAGTACATCCTGGATAATCACTTCTTTAGTTACTTTGGGTCTTGAGAGCTTTTCCTCCCTCATTACTTAGAGAACTTTCTTTTCTCCTTTCCGTGTGAGTTCATTTCATTCCTCACCAATACTTTAAGGCCTTCATGCCTCTTGAAGCTTACATGAACTCTGACTTGTCTTCGGCTTCGGCTGGGAGTACTTTTCTTTAGGACTTTCACCCAATCTTCGTTGCGCCATTGTGCATTTAGGGAGTCTTGTCAACTTCTTTGCACCATTGTGCCACTATGCCTTTAGGGAGCCTTTTCAACTTGACACCATTGTGCCATCTTCATCTGGAGAAAAGATATACCATTCTGTTGAAAGACTTTTGTCTTTCAATTAGAAATCAGAGGAATAAGTTAATTGCCAAAGTTCCAATGACGAAGAATAAAATGTTCTTGCTGAAGCTGCAAACTGAATTGGCAAGGTGTCTAAAAGGTTCTGCCAAAGACTCTTCTTGGCTTTGGCACTTGAGATTTGGGCACGTGAATTTTGAAGATTTGTCTATGCCGCGGAAGAAAAAAATGGTGAAAGGCTTGCCAACAATTCATTCTCCAAATCACTTATGTGAAGGGTGTCTTCTTGGAAAGTATTCAAGAAAAAGTTTTCCTAAGGAGGCAACTACAAGAGCAAAAGAGCCACTGGAGCTTGTTCATGCTGATGTCTGCGGCCCAATCAAACCAAGTTCTTTTGGTAAGAATAATTATTTTTATTGATGATTTTAGCAGAAAAACTTGGGTGTATTTTTTAAAGGAGAAATCGGAGGTGTTTGGTGCATTCAAAAAATTCAAGGCTGTTGTTGAAAATATGAGTGGCTGCAAGATTAAGGCGTTGAGATCTGATCGAGGAGGGGAATTCACTTCAAATGAATTCTAAAAATTTTGTGATGACAATGGAATTCGCCGCTTCCTAACGGTGCCATACTCTCCTCAACAAAATGGCATAGTGGAGAGAAAAAATAGATCAATTCTCAATATGGCTCGAAGTATGATGAGAAGCAAGAGGTGGCAGAGGAGGA